>NC_064628.1:717038824-719538824 GCF_023864275.1 Schistocerca cancellata | reverse complement strand
CTAGTCAGTTGCCGTGCTTCATTTCTGACTGTATCACTATTAGGCATAAGAGTAATACGAATATAAACATGATACGATACGTATATTCTTCCGCGTTTGCTGTTGTCTCACTCTAGTTTCGTAGTTTATTTGGCAGACAGGATTTAAATGAGATAGAAGCAAACACGAAAGAATACATTGCAAAATGTTTATATTCGTATTATTCTTATGGTGAAGAGAATACTGCATGTGATTCACATTTCATCAGGTTCCTATTAGCATCCATCTCTTCTCACAGGTAGGAAAAAATTCAGAACGTAGAGTTGGCCATATTGACAAAAATCCCAGTATTACCAGTCGGATTTTCGTAGTACATTGAAATTCGAAGATGAACAATACGGAATTTGTATTTACTTCGTTGGATAATGTATGAAAAAGCAGTGGTCGAAACTCGAGTGGAGAAAAAAAACTCTTCTACCAATTTTTTTTTCAATTTTATTTACTGACGCAGAGGTTTTGGCGCCAGTATTTATCTTTGTGCGTACAAAGGATGCCTATATATTCGACGGCAGAAATTAGTTGTGGCGGCACCTATCAACATTTTTCAGAACTTCCGCTTGATTTGCACTCGATTCTAAGCCGCAAGCGGTTTTTTGGATTACAAAAAACGGAAAAAAAGTGCGGCTTCGATTCGAGTAAAGACGGTACTATTCAAGTGATGCTGGAACAGACTTATGATCACTGAGGTTTTGGCTACATTTAAGTTTGCATTGAACCTCTTTTTGGTACTGTAGCAACTTTCTAACATGACTGTTGAATCACAGCATGTCTTTCCCAATCTTCACAAGTTTCCTTGACACATACCTGTGTAAAGCGTATTGTACAACTCTTGAACATTGTCCACTGATGTTCAATATTGTCAGTGCTGGAGATAAATTTTCAAACTGACTGCTCAGGTAATATGAAACCAGTTTCTTGTTGCTCGGCTAAGCAGGAATATCTTTCTACCTTTCTTTATATTCCTAGTTACAGTTGTATTCAACTGATGCTACAACAGACTTACGATCATTGATTCCCCGTTCTAAGCTGAGTCAAAATGTTTGGGCCTGTTAGTGACCAGGAAATCTAATATGTTGGCTTGGTAAGTCAGTTCTCTGATAAGCTGCTTAAGGTAATATTCAGATAAGGTATTGACAACAAGGTCACATGTTTCCTTACTATTTGCCTTAATTTTATAGTGTAAATGAGGATATAATCACTCTAAATAGCACAAATTTGCTGCTGCTTGTGGAACTGTTCTATGTTCCACAGACCATAAGTACAGTATATAGCTGTAAATAAAACTATCAAATATTTTTCTGTATTTCACATTAATGTCCAGTAAAAAATGATCAGTGCAACAAAGGATACAAGGCAACGATGCATGGTATAAATGCAAACATAACCTCGAATGAGATGGCAGGTAACTCCACTGAGACAGAAAGGAAGTAAAAGAGCCGATGTAGGCCTACTGCTAGTTTCCTAAAGCTCACTCTACGGTATAACTAGAGATTGATAAATGAGTTTTGTTCCTTACAGACTTGATTGCAACAATGGATGGATATTTACTTTATCCAAAATCATACCGAATAAATCTGTAACCCAACAAATTATCTATGCTAACTGCTGTTATCTTGAAGCAGTTACCAGAGATGATCTGATGATTACAGGTGTACATGGTTATGGACACAGAGCTGAAAATGCCTAAACATTAAAAGTATTTGTTATGTTCAATATGTGAATACATTTGGTACACAATTCAGAAAAGATTGCAGTGAGTCCCCATTCGAAACATAATGACAACCTCAATGAGCTAAAAGAGTCACATGAATAGTGCCCCCCCCCCCCCTCCCCCCACACACACACACAAACTGATTTTTGTCACACGGAGAAAAATGAAGAAGCTGTAACAGCAATAGATGCAGGCAAATTCCTGGCAGAAAAATAATTGAAGGCTAGCTGACATTGCTTGGGTGAAAGTTAATTTACTAATTGGTTCACACACTGATAACATTGTGGCATCAACAGTCACATAAAATAGGACAAGACAGCTCAGGGACTGTTATTACCTCTACCTATCTACACTATATTTACCTGCAGGGTCTGTGAATCAAAGCCAATATTGCCTAAAATTACAGCAAGGAAAATATGAAAATATGGATAATGTAGCTTCAAGTAAAAAGGCTTTGATACCTGTAACCCGACCACTGTGTTATGTGAATGTCAGTTGTGGAGAGATATGAGATGTCCAAGACAGCAGGTAAAAGTGTAAGGAACTTCAGAATAAAAATAGGACATTACCAACTCCCTAAAAGTCCCACAGTGCAGTCAAAATAAAACCATACCTTAATATTTCCTGAAAGTGTCCAAAGTGCTGTCAGAGAACTACATGATGGGTCACTAGTGAAAGTGTTTTCTTCACAGACAATGGCTGCAATGCAATACCTTACTGATCACTTCCTGCTTTCTTTGAAGTGGGATATTTGAAAGTCACATTCAGGATCTTTTAGTGTCACAAGACTGAATGGCATAATCACAACTAATGCCAATTTAGGTACACTTTGTAATTCAGTTATGGTAAAGTTGACACACATACTTTTTACTGCATTGTTATGTTTAATTTTGATTTCACAAGGATTGATTCTAGTTGGTGGCCATTCCACATAAAACGTTGTATAGAAGTTAGAGCATAACTAGATGTGACACAAACAACTGCTTTCACAGGTGGCACTGCTACTGATAAGCAAAGCCTGTGACAGAATTGAAGAGGGATGTGGAGGGTTAGTGCACAGACAGGTCTTGCAACTGCATCTTCACAGGGATGTGACACATGTGGCAAGAAGGTGGACGTAAGTTCAGTGCAAGCAGGGACTGGGGAGTTACATACATTGGGCAGACTGCAGAATACAGCTTTGGGAGGGATGGGAAGTATTGTGGGTAGGATGTTCGTCACTTCATTCTGGTGAAAGGCGTGGTTAAGTTACTCCAGTCCATGACAATATGGGTTCCTCATATGCCACTGGTTCCTAAGGAACGTAAGAGGGTTAGGGACACCTGTGGACATGGCCCAGGAATGTTTCCGGACTATGTTTGAGGAGTAATGCCAGTCTGTAAACAGCTTCAGCAGTAAGATGTGTTGATCCACCTTCATGTTTGACTCTACATACTTCTCATGAGGGTAAAATTGTTGGGGCACACATAATCACTGTACGCATATATACATGACGTTACAACCATCGCAAAACTACTAGGGGGATCTAAAGCTATGGCACCTAGAGGCCTGATAGGATATACAGTCAATGGAAAAAAATTAAATTTATTAAAAAGAAGATAACTCACTCATCAACAGGAACACAAAAAAGAATGAGAACTTCACTAGCTTTTGGATAAATCCTTTCATAAGCTACATCTCTCAGTCATCCTGTTGCATTACGATCCCTTGGATCAGGGCATTGTAACAATTTGGTGTCAGAAAGTGTTCGTCTGTGTCCGACACTACAATTTGGTGAGAGAGTTGGTTTTGGGCGAGTGGTGAGTGAGGCAGTGGCACATGAAGTGGGTTTGGTGGTATCAGCTGAGCACAGGTGAGTCTAGTTTTATTTCTATTTTTGGTGTTTGCTCTCCGTGTCAGAGTTATTTATCTGAGCTAAGGCATGCCATGTACCAGAGCTGAAGCAGCAAACTGTTCTGTGTAGAGGCAAATTGCTCATCTGGCTAGTAGCTGTACTGAGTGTAGGTGATCAATGACTCACTAGAAGAATTACTTTGTTGTTAGATTTTTGTGTATCTGTGCTTTTTTTGTGTGCGTTTTTCTTTTTCTTTTCCTTTTTAAAAAAAAAAAAATGCGTTAAGGTAGACTAGAGTATGCAAAATGGTGGAAAAACAGGCTACCACTATGCAGATCCAGTTGCCACTTTAACTCAGCGAGTGCATACGTTAACATAGGAATTGGAGCACAAGAGGTAGAGAAATTTCATACTTAATTGTAAGTTAGAGGATGGGAAAGCAAGTCAGGTTCAGCTGCAATTGGATGATGATGATGATGATGATGATGATGATGACGATGAAAATAAATCTGGATTGAGAATGCCTTCTGCCTCATCTGACCCCACAGTGGTCACATTAATTAATCTCTTTTTAGGCAATGCAACGGAGGATGTGAAAATTTTTATTAAGGATATTAGGTATGCTGTATGTACTGTAGGACCTCGAGTAAAGCACATATGTTTTGAGAGTGAGCTGCCGTACTGTGCCAGTAGTACAAGTACTTTGTCAATGTAGTGCAACAAGTCTGTGGAGACATTCTCGTATAGAATCTACAAACTGAATCAGGGTGTATACACAGACAAGGAAAAAAATTTCCGGATTTCCTGGTAAAAAATATACTTTTTCCTGGGTGAAAATACACTTTTCTCATGTTAAGTGACAATATACTTTCCCACAGAACTCTAAAACTTATCAATCCTTTGAATGGTTAACACTTTATACACAGTGTGGATCTTCCCGCCATCACTTTAGAAAATGAAACCCAGAAAAAAAACACTGGAAAGATCTCTAATGAGTAGCAACATGTACACTGTGTATTTTCATATTACGATAAGCTGCATATTTTCATAATTATGAAATGATAAATACACATTCCACCAAACAAAGCATGTTAGTTTCCAAAACATTGAAATTGGGATTACGATGCCCTTCTGTAAGCTAATCACAGTTCATATCAGGAAATCTGGCCAACAGATGACAGCAGATATTCACAGCATAGGACACGTGATGTCAGCAAACAGCAACACCATTGTTAAGTAGTGTTAACACAAATAGGAAAAGTTAATGATTTAAATTAATATAAATAGTGTAGCTACAAGAAAAGCTAAACTTTCACATAAATATTGATTTCGAAGATTAATAAGCTACAAGAGAAGCTGAGCTTTCACATGTAAATTGGTCTTTTTATGTGTGTGTAACTCTTTAAGGTACATAACACAAATGTGCCAGTAAAATTTAAAATAATGACATAAATGTCTAGTCTTCTGTGCTAGAAATTCTTTTCAGTGACCGGTCCTCAAAGTGTTAAGTTTTAAACAAGTGTCAAACACTCTGTGATTTAAGAAATTCATCAAATTCTCACATGTAACAGAATTCATCTTACGTAAAAGGCAATTCACCTTGAAATTAGTGCTTTTCAAACTACCATTCGCAATATCTTCCCGAGATCTGTTAGAAATGGGTTCGTTGCAGCAGTTGCCAGAAAGCGCCAGAAAAAAGGCTTCACTGCGCGTGCACAGCTATGATGGCGTATGTAGCCCATATGTTCATACATATAAAGCATTGAGAGATCTTACATCATAAAAGAAATAGGACATCATCAGAGGATACCCCAAGAGCATCAGAATTTTGTAAAACATACTTCAATGTACAACTCAACTTGAAGTGCACATTCATATGTCCAGATACACAATGAAGTAGACCTCAACCTGGTGTGGTTTTTGGGATGTACATTTTCTTCGAATACCAGTACTGTACTACCTCACGTTTGGTTCTTTATTATGACATAATGCCATATGTGCCAGAATATGAAAATATGCACTTAAAATTCAGCAAGCAGCTGAAGTTAGCCAATGGTGTGGAATGAAACATTTTGTTTCAAATACATTGACTGTCTCAGCAAAAAAGATTAATAAAAACCAAATTTCTTTGGAAAACTGATGAAAATAACTTCATTGTTCTGCAAGGCAATTATTGCTTGCCTGCCAAAAACGTGGAAATAAAATATAATCAGAAAACAAACTAATAATATATTCCAGCCTACCGTAATTACGTGAATGTATTTTAATTGACATGATAGCTTCCGGCCACAGAAATCCATTTTGTTTTCATTTGATGAGGGAGCTGTGAACTAAAGGGAAACAGCAAAATCACTAAACGTAAACACGGATCACGTGGAGAGTGTGCTCCCTGCCGCCGTTGGATAAGCAGCTGCAGCAGCAAGTCGTATACTCCTAGCTCACTCATTTGTTACATAGTTTAATTCTTAATTTCTTTGCGTGTTTTTGGTACTTGCATTGTTTAATTCATAAATTTCGGGCGTATTATAGTATTTGAGAGTTGTAGCATCGCGTTTTAGTACCTGAATAGTGTAAATTCGCGTAGTCGTCTGTCAACTGTTTTTGTTTTGAACGGCCAGTGTCGGTTGGTCACAGTCAGTGTGCTCCCTGCCGCCGTTGGATAAGCAGCTGCAGCAGCAAGTCGTATACTCCTAGCTCACTCATTTGTTACATAGTTTAATTCTTAATTTCTTTGCGTGTTTTTGGTACTTGCATTGTTTAATTCATAAATTTCGGGCGTATTATAGTATTTGAGAGTTGTAGCATCGCGTTTTAGTACCTGAATAGTGTAAATTCGCGTAGTCGTCTGTCAACTGTTTTTGTTTTGAACGGCCAGTGTCGGTTGGTCACAGTCAGTGTGCTCCCTGCCGCCGTTGGATAAGCAGCTGCAGCAGCAAGTCGTATACTCCTAGCTCACTCATTTGTTACATAGTTTAATTCTTAATTTCTTTGCGTGTTTTTGGTACTTGCATTGTTTAATTCATAAATTTCGGGCGTATTATAGTATTTGAGAGTTATAGCATCACGTTTTAGTACTCGAATAGTGTTAAATCGCGTAGTCTCCTTCCGCCGCCGAGCAGTGTGTCAGCAGTGCACAAGTGGCAGCATTACTGCATTTACTAGGCAATCTTGTATTTTAATAACCGCTTCAATTTTGTGTCGTTTTGTTTGCGCTCTCTGTAGATTAGTTCAGACGTTCTTTGCACAGTTTTTAGCATGGATAGGGACTGCAACTGCTGTGTTCGGATGCAGGCTGAGTTGGCATCCCTTCGCTCCCAGCTTCAGGCAGTGTTGGCTTCGGTCACACAGCTTGAGGCTGTTGCCAATGGGCATCACTGTGGGGGTCCGGATGGGGGTTTGTCGGGGACGGCCAGCTCGTCCCACGCATCCCCCGATCGGACTACGACTGTGGTTGCCCGGGATACTGCCCACATTGAGGCTGATCCCTCACCTGTGGTAGAGTGGGAGGTCGTCTCAAGGTGTGGCAGGGGGCGAAAGACATTCCGGAGGGCTGAACGGAAGGCCTCTCCAGTTTGTCTGACGAACCGGTTTCAGGCTCTGTCTCAGGCTGATACTGATCTTCAGCCTGACATGGCTGCTTGTCCTGTTCCAGAGGTTGCCCCTCAGTCTGCAAGATCCGGGCAGTCGCAGAGGGTGGGCTTACTGGTAGTTGGGAGCTCCAACGTCAGGCGCGTAATGGGGCCCCTTAGGGATATGGCAGCAAGGGAGGGGAAGAAAACCAAAGTGCACTCCGTGTGCATACCGGGGGGAGTCATTCCAGATGTGGAAAGGGTCCTTCCGGATGCCATGAAGGGTACAGGGTGCACCCATCTGCAGGTGGTCGCTCATGTCGGCACCAATGATGTGTGTCGCTATGGTTCGGAGGAAATCCTCTCTGGCTTCCGGCGGCTATCTGATTTGGTGAAGACTGCCAGTCTCGCTAGCGGGATGAAAGCAGAGCTCACCATCTGCAGCATCGTCGACAGGACTGACTGCGGACCTTTGGTACAGAGCCGAGTGGAGGGTCTGAATCAGAGGTTGAGACGGTTCTGCGACCATGTGGGCTGCAGATTCCTCGACTTGCGCCATAGGGTGGTGGGGTTTCGGGTTCCGCTGGATAGGTCAGGAGTCCACTACACGCAACAAGCGGCTACACGGGTAGCAGGGGTTGTGCGGCGTGGGCTGGGCGGTTTTTTAGGTTAGATGGCCTCGGGCAAGTGCAGAAAGGGCAACAGCCTCAACGGGTGCGGGGCAAAGTCAGGACATGCGGGGACCAAGCAGCAATCGGTATTGTAATTGTAAACTGTCGAAGCTGCGTTGGTAAAGTACCGGAACTTCAAGCGCTGATAGAAAGCACCGAAGCTGAAATCGTTATAGGTACAGAAAGCTGGCTGAAGCCAGAGATAAATTCTGCCGAAATTTTTACAAAGGCACAGACGGTGTTTAGAAAGGATAGATTGCATGCAACCGGTGGCGGAGTGTTCGTCGCTGTTAGTAGTAGTTTATCCTGTAGTGAAGTAGAAGTGGATAGTTCCTGTGAATTATTATGGGTGGAGGTTACACTCAACAACCGAGCAAGGTTAATAATTGGCTCCTTTTACCGACCCCCCGACTCAGCAGCATTAGTGGCAGAACAACTGAGAGAAAATTTGGAATACATTTCACATAAATTTTCTCAGCATGTTATGGTCTTAGGTGGAGATTTCAATTTACCAGATATAGACTGGGACACTCAGATGTTTAGGACGGGTGGTAGGGACAGAGCATCGAGTGACATTATACTGAGTGCACTATCCGAAAATTACCTCGAGCAATTAAACAGAGAACCGACTCGTGGAGATAACATCTTGGACCTACTGATAACAAACAGACCCGAACTTTTCGACTCTGTAAGTGCAGAACAGGGAATCAGTGATCATAAGGCCGTTGCAGCATCCCTGAATATGGAAGTTAATAGGAATATAAAAAAAGGGAGGAAGGTTTATCTGTTTAGCAAGAGTAATAGAAGGCAGATTTCAGACTACCTAACAGATCAAAACGAAAATTTCTGTTCCGACACTGACAATGTTGAGTGTTTATGGAAAAAGTTCAAGGCAATCGTTAAATGTGTTTTAGACAGGTACGTGCCGAGCAAAACTGTGAGGGACGGGAAAAACCCACCGTGGTACAACAACAAAGTTAGGAAACTACTGCGAAAGCAAAGAGAGCTTCACTCCAAGTTTAAACGCAGCCAAAACCTCTCAGACAAACAGAAGCTAAACGATGTCAAAGTTAGCGTAAGGAGGGCTATGCGTGAAGCGTTCAGTGAATTCGAAAGTAAAATACTAGGTACCGACTTGACAGAAAATCCTAGGAAGTTCTGGTCTTACGTTAAATCAGTAAGTGGCTCGAAACATCATGTCCAGACACTCTGGGATGATGATGGCATTGAAACAGAGGATGACAAGCGTAAAGCTGAAATACTAAACACCTTTTTCCAAAGCTGTTTCACAGAGGAAGACCGCACTGCAGTTCCTTCTCTAAATCCTCGCACCAACGAAAAAATGGCTGACATTGAAATAAGTGTCCAAGGAATAGAAAAGCAACTGGAATCACTCAACAGAGGAAAGTCCACTGGACCTGACGGGATACCAATTCGATTCTACACAGAGTACGCGAAAGAACTTGCCCCCCTTCTAACAGCCGTGTACCGCAAGTCTCTAGAGGAACAGAAGGTTCCAAATGATTGGAAAAGAGCACAGGTAGTCCCAGTCTTCAAGAAGGGTCGTCGAGCAGATGCGCAAAACTATAGACCTATCTCTCTGACGTCGATCTGTTGTAGAATTTTAGAACATATCTTTTGCTCGAGTATCATGTCGTTTTTGGAAACTCAGAATCTACTATGTAGGAATCAACATGGATTCCGGAAACAGCGATCGTGTGAAACCCAACTCGCATTATTTGTTCATGAAACCCAGAAAATATTAGATACAGGCTCCCAGGTAGATGCCATTTTCCTTGACTTCCGGAAGGCGTTCGATACAGTTCCGCACTGTCGTCTGATAAACAAAGTAAGAGCCTACGGAATATCAGACCAGCTGTGTGGCTGGATTGAAGAGTTTTTAGCAAACAGAACACAGCATGTTGTTCTCAATGGAGAGACATCTACAGACGTTAAAGTAACCTCTGGCGTGCCACAGGGGAGTGTTATGGGACCATTGCTTTTCACAATATATATAAATGACCTAGTAGATAGTGTCGGAAGTTCCATGCGGCTTTTCGCGGATGATGCTGTAGTATACAGAGAAGTTGCAGCATTAGAAAATTGTAGCGAAATGCAGGAAGATCTGCAGCGGATAGGCACTTGGTGCAGGGAGTGGCAATTGACCCTTAACATAGACAAATGTAATGTATTGCGAATACATAGAAAGAAGGATCCTTTATTGTATGATTATATGATAGCGGAACAAACACTGGTAGCAGTTACTTCTGTAAAATATCTGGGAGTATGCGTGCGGAACGATTTGAAGTGGAATGATCATATAAAATTAATTGTTGGTAAGGCGGGTACCAGGTTGAGATTCATTGGGAGAGTCCTTAGAAAATGTAGTCCATCAACAAAGGAGGTGGCTTACAAAACACTCGTTCGACCTATACTTGAGTATTGCTCATCAGTGTGGGATCCGTACCAGATCGGGTTGACGGAGGAGATAGAGAAGATCCAAAGAAGAGCAGCGCGTTTCGTCACAGGGTTATTTGGTAACCGTGATAGCGTTACGGAGATGTTTAACAAACTCAAGTGGCAGACTCTGCAAGAGAGGCGCTCTGCATCGCGGTGTAGCTTGCTCGCCAGGTTTCGAGAGGGTGCGTTTCTGGATGAGGTATCGAATATATTGCTTCCCCCTACTTATACCTCCCGAGGAGATCACGAATGTAAAATTAGAGAGATTAGAGCGCGCACAGAGGCTTTCAGACAGTCGTTCTTCCCGCGAACCATACGCGACTGGAACAGGAAAGGGAGATAATGACAGTGGCACGTAAAGTGCCCTCCGCCACACACCGTTGGGTGGCTTGCGGAGTATAAATGTAGATGTAGATGTAGATGTAGACTATACCTGTCTGCACTACAGCTCAGACTGCTCTGTGCATGCACGAATCTGGCAGCTGGGACGCGCCAGATAAATTTTTTTGGTTAGCATCTGGCTCCAAGTAGCCAGAAGTGGGAGAAGATACTGCTCATATAGGACTGGACTGCTCATGCACATAAGCCCTCTGGCAACTGCTCAAATGAACCTAACATAAACTGTTGTGACATCACGCTCATGAGAAGCAGTCTGTTGTTTTTTGCTCTCGTTTATATTTTATTGCTGCAGTATTACTCTGCATTAGCGGAATACAGTAAGATTAAGTATCAGTTCTTACCAGTCAAAACTACAAAAAATTAACTAAAAACTAAAACAATCAAAAATTCCCAGAATTCTGAATAATTCCCGGGGTTTTCCCAGATTTACTGGTTGTCCTGGGGCATATACGTCCTGTGAATGCAAAGATATATGTACAGACCGAGAGTGCAGGAGCTAATACGCTGTTATTCCAAGAGGCAGAAAATAGAGCAGTGGATGTTTTTCTGCATGGTACACCAACAGAGATGTCACAGAGGGTACAAATGGAAAAGCCAAAAGAATTAGTGTCAGTTCTTAGGGCTGCAACACATGTAGAAAAGGTGGATATTATCAAAGCAAAAAGTGGATCACCAGGTGTTCAGTTCTGAAATCAGTTGTTATAGACGTGACTGGGAGGGACATACAAGGAAGCAATGTAGACAACAAGAGTGCTATGCATGTGGAGGAGTAGGAAAGGTGGGAAGCACATCCATGGGAACCAGCTGGTAAACGCAAACAGGAGTGCTTCAACTGTTGGAAGGTAGTTCTTATAGACTGTAACACTGCACAAATTAGTGCAGAGATGGAATGCTACCTAATGGGCTTGGTAAGTGTCAGGAAACAAAGGTTTTTGGTTGACATTGGGGCGCGTGTGTCCATTACTATTCTGAACCTCATGGGAAATAGGGGACTGGAGAGACCATGATATAGGTTACAAGGGGGTTAGTGATAATAGTGTGAAATAATTGGGTATAGCACTATTCGAGTTTTCAGTTGAGAAAAATTAGTTCAGGAAATATATGCAGGTATTGCCACGTGTAGGCGAGGGCTATTCAGTGGTTCTTGCACTACTTTCTCAACAAACATCATGCTAAGGTTGATATTTATGAATGTTTTCAGTACAGATTGAGCAGCAGCATAAAATACTGGTAGATACGGGAATGGAAGAGTGAGTTTCAGTGGATACTGATTTGCCAAGAGAAATATTGAGAAACATTATGTGTGACTGAACTCTTAAGAGTTGGATAGTTTACACTGTTTCATCTGCAGGAATTTGGCACGTGCGAATGAGATTATTGCAGAAAAAATGATTCTGGTTAGTGTGGATAACTTTCACAGAGGGTGCAATAATAATCACACTGGAAGTCTTGGAACCTGGATACGTCGAGTCTAGAGAAAAGCCACAAACAACTGCTGACGCGGAAGTGTTATGAGGGAAAGTGGGTCACCTGAAGGGTAATGATCGAATGGCTATGGAAAACTTGTCGAGGTTTAGTGATTTATTTTGTGCAGATGGAGGTTTCCCGGCAATCCAGTGACACAACGGCACATACCAAGAAGGGATAGTACACCAATTTATAAGAAGCCATACCCTATAGCAAGGCAACTGCAACCATTAGTAGAGCAGCGTAAGGGGCATGATGTGCTATGTAGTTTAAGGTCATGTAAGTAAGCTGTATGATGCAGAGTTGTTAGTTTTTATTCATATTGTTATTACTGATATTCTTTGTTTGTGTGTGTGTGTGTGTGTGTGTGTGTGTGTGTGTGTGTGTGTGCGCGCGCGCGCGCGTGTGCGTGCATTCTCAGAAGAAGGGAGGAGGTGAGACAGTAATTTTGTTCAACAATGCATAAGGATGAGGATGGTCCTGCTGTTGTTGAGTTTCACCAAGGGTGAGGCAGGGCTTGTAACAGCTGTTCAGTCTCTAGAATTTGGTGTGATGTTCTCAAGACAAACAGCTGTGTGGTTTACTAGTCATAAATGGATGCTAAAAGCAACAGTGAAGATCTGGGAGATTATAAATGAGGTACATAGGTAGAAGAAGTCTTTTAAGAATGGTATAAGGAGGCAAAGGGAAATAATTTGTTTAGATAGATAAAGGAGAGTACCAGGAGTTGCAGTTCACTTACAGTAAATTAAGGAAGCAGTTGTCACAGTTGATGGATGTGGTTCCGCAAGCTAGGAGCCAGTGGAAGAGAGGCTGAGTAAATGGAGGAGGAACATTGTTAAAGATGACATTCGCCACAGCAGTTGATGAGAAAGTGCAGGAGTTAAGTATCACAGTTGTTCAGGTTCAGCAGATAAGTTCTGTGAACGATGTCATGGAGTGGCATACAACACTGTTATCAAACTTAGAACAAAGGTTGTTGAATAACATGGGACTAGTACAGGAACTGGCAACAGAGCTAACTCGATGTGTTAGCGGGACGAGGGAAGTGCTGAATAGCAATTTGGAGGGAATACAGAAGCAACTGAGTGCACTGGACAAAAAACTGAATCCAGCACAGTTTGCTACGTGGAATAACAGACCAACTTGGGGTATTCATAATCGAACTGTGTCAAGCAGAAGAGCAGTTTTCCACATAGTTACAACACATAGCCAAAATGTTGCACTGTTCTTCCGTATAGTTAGGGTAGAGGCAGAAACAGATGTGGCCAGGATGCATATAGTGATCCGCGTACCTGTTGCGGGGAGAAACTTGGGAGTTTCAACGCTACATCATTCACCTGTATCCAGTGAAATGGGGGATATTGTGGATGTGGGCACAAGTGAGAACATGAGAAGTATTGCTGGCCTTGGACAACAGGCAGACTCATGGTAATGTCATGGGTAAAGTTGGAAAGGTGCGCACATGGGAAGGTTGTGATCCATCTGGGTGGCCATGTATGGACTGACAAGGAAACATTTGAGTGAGTTTGCTACTGGGGAAACTAAATGGGACAAGTTGTGAGAGCTTCTGACAGCCTAAACTTACTTTCAGAGGGTCAGTATACACTTGGTATAGTCAGTCTTCATGCTGGGAACTGTATGCTTGAATTGCTATGAAGGAGGAAGATCAGTAGAGTTGAGAAAACTCGAGCTTTGGGAAAGCAGAAAGATTATTAATGGTACACCTTGTGAGGTAATTGGGACAGACTTTCATCTTCTGGCTACACTCGCAGGCTCAACTGTTATGACACTGTCACAGAATACATTGTACTGGCTGGAAGGATGTCTGAAGGTATTACCTACTCAAAATTTTAGCCTGTTTACATAACAATCAATCCATAACTTATGCAGTCTTTGGACAAATTACAAGTCCCAGCAAGGAAGAATTTTGATGGAACAGACGTGGTAGCATGATGACTACGATGTCAGTTGGTTTGTGGGGCACTCAACCGTGTGGTCATCAGCACCAGTACAAATTCCCAATCTGTACACAGTCCAATCTAGAATTTCATGAATGATTATGGAATGATGAGGACAACATGAACACCTAGTCCCCGAGCAGAGAAAATCCCCAGCCCAGCCAGAAATCGAACCCAAGACCCCATGATCCAAAGGTAGCAACACTAGCCACTAGACCACAATCTGCAGACAATGTGGTGGCATGTAAACTATTCACGGGAACAGCAGCAGCCCAAAGTGTCAAAATCAAGTGTATCAGCTACTGGCTGTGGCATGTTTTTAGCAGGATTTTGCGTACTGTATTTCTGAGTAAAATGGAAGTAGGCAGCTGCTGTAGACATTCCAGCACACCAATAACCAGCAGAATGGTTGATAGGCATTTTAAGGAGTTAATTAGTATATAAGAGTACAATAGGGGTACATGGTAGTTAAGGGGGGCAATATAAGTGTGAAGAGAAGTTCCATGTGGGGAAATTACAATGTGAACTGGGGGATTGTCCTCAATATATAAATTATTACAGTTAAGGTAGTTTAGTGGGAGCCAGATATTAGAGATTTGGGACGAATCTTCTCGAAAGGGAGGAAGTATGTTGCATTACAAATAAGTATAGGTATAGATTTAGGGAATCCTTGAAAATTTTGGGCAGCATTCGGAAGGTAAAAGTTACAGGACCGATGGACACATTGGACAGTGGGCACTGGTAGTGTTGTTATTAAGTAAGTAGTTCTGCGGGGTAAGTTGACGACATCACTCGCAGGCGAGGAAGCACGGCCTGGCAGGACTATACACAAACGTGGAAATGGGTGTGGAGAAATCAGGCGCAACACACGACACTGACATGCAACAAAATACCTGTATGTTGCAGCTATAACAGGACCTAGCAACCTGTATGTGGGGGCGGAAGCAGGCCAGAAAAAGCTGACATCATAATTATTAAGGAACACCCCACTCATCCCCTCCACACGGACTACATCAGAGGTGTAACAAAAGGAGTATAATAAGGGAGCCCAGAGGCATAAGGCAAGCAGTTGCATCACCATTCTGTTCATATCTGGAACTGGAGGGAATAAAGATTGTTTGAGTTTGATGAATTGATGAATTTCAGTGGCCAATTGGCCCCCTAAATCAACCGCCAAGCTCTGCTGTACAGGCATGCCACAGTCCAAAACTTGGAGGGGCATAGGTGTGGGCAGCAGACGGACACCCATCCTCTGCTCTCTTGGTGACATGCTCCAACAGACTGCAAGCTGCCGCCCTGGGCAAGTGACTGGAGCTTTTGAGGCTCGCTCATGAGAAGCACTTGAGGAAATAGCCAGCCACACACTGGTGGGCAGCTGCATGGGGCTTCCAGCTCGACCAACACACACACTGCCGGCCATGCCGCCTGCGCCAGGACAGGAACCGTTACATCACAAGGACGAAGAGGCCAAGTGCCGTAGCAGCAGAGTCCAGTGAAGATGTTTGTGCTGATGCACGTACACACACTGCACAATTGCCATCTGGATCAGTAGAGACACTGTATATTCTTCAGCAGAATAAAAATCGATGCCAAACTTGTCTGCGATTCTCTGTATGCCCTGGCGTGATTCAGCCCTCTCTCCCAAATCATATCTCTCAGTCATCTAAGCACTTTATAACCCCCTGCGGCCAGTGGGTCCTAACAATATAGTCGGTATTGCAAACATTTTGTAAACTGGTGAATGCAAAGTAAAGGCTTCAGCACTGTAAGAAGCACAAAAACTGGCTGTGTGACCTATGAAAAAAATCCAATGTAGTCCAACAAGTGTACTTTATCTTCCTATGTTTACGTATTGAGAACACAAGGGGAATCTCTGCTACTTTCTTCTATCTTTAGTGTTTTTAGAGGGGTCTACTAAAGTAAAGAAGCAGAGATAATTAATAAGGTCTGTGGAACAACGGTAGGATAAGTTATGCATTCAACATAACATGCACAGTTCCCAGCGGAGTGTGCATGTTATAAGATGATAGTGCCTGGCGTTATGACAGTAAATTTCCAAGACTGATTTGGTGATCATGAGGCTGAAATACCATGATTTCCTTCAATTCTACAATTCCTGGATTTGAATATTATTGGACAGTTGTCACCTGTAGTGAAAAAACAATTAAGGGCATATTAACCAACTCAGAAATTGGAAGTTTCTTTCTGAAGCTCGATATAAAATGTAATGGATCACCACTGATGATGTTTTATCCGCTAGAGAATTCAAGCCACTTTGGAAGAAGGAAGGTTAAGGTTTAATGTATACCCCAACAATAAGATCAATAGAGAACAAGCACAAGCTTCAGCTTGTTAAGAATGGGAAGAGAATCATCTGAGTACTTTAAAAGGAAACCATCTTAGCATTTCCGTAAGAGATTTTGGAGACTTAAAAAGAGCATAGATGAAAATGATTTGAGCTGCAGGCTTCTAGAAGGTGTTTTATGATGCCTTAAACTATTGCTCTGCAATCCAAAGATGGCCCCATATCATATTAGGTGGATTTTCTTGTAATTTTGTCCAACCCTTGTACAAAAAATCCAGTTCATCTTGTCACATAATTCACAGGAGAAGTTGCTCCTATACCCATATCCCCTCCCCTCGCCAGTATATGTAGAAAATGGTGATAAGAAACTGAGAGATTTGGTCTTGATAAATATGTAAATAAATATATGCTGACAGTTAAAAAAATCTACTCACCAACCGGCGGCTGGGGAACACACACACACGAAAGGATTTAACTTTCACAGACTTTCGCAGCCAGTGGCTGCTTCTTCTGGCAGAAGAGTTGAAGGGAAAGGAAGAGGGGTGAAGGGAAAGGACTGGAGAGGTTTAGGAAAAGGAGTACAGTTAAAAAGAGTCACCCAGTCAGGGGATACTTACCGGACGGGATGAGAAGGATCTGCCTTTCCTTCTCATCCCGTCCGGTAAGTCTCAGCCCTGGCTCTGAAAGCTTGTAAAAGTTAAATCCTTTTGTGTGTGTGTGTGTGTGTGTGTGTGTGTGTGTGTGTGTGTGTGTGTGTGTTCCCTGGTGAGTGGATTTTTTTATCTATTCGTTTACATTATATTTTATCAATAATTGAATATTTTTGTTGTAATATATACTGATAGAAATGCTAAAGTGACAGGGATGTTAAAGAAGTCTCTGCAAGATGTTACTTCAACCAAATATATTTTATCACAAGTTGATTGCATTGTAATAATTCAGAAGTACTATATTAGGCGTTTCCATGTCAGTAGTACACATTCTTCTTACCTCTTCATTAATTTGATAGCAAAAGTAGATTAGAAACTGGAGAACTGCAACTCCCAATAATTATGTTTAATTACTCATTGCAGCACATGGGTGAGATAACTAATTTAAAGAAATTTGAAAATTTTGTCTTTATAATTAAACCAAAATACTTCTTCACAATAAACAAAATAGCAGTACTCTCCAATTAGTAATACTTACCCACGTGAAAACAGCGGACAACAAGCTTCCAAGCATGGCACAAACGTTGAATGTTAAGAAACACGTAACCTCAGTGAAGTACTTCTCACTGATGATAAAATCTGGATCACTCTGTTTGATATCTGTAGGAACAAAGATATGATTAGTCATGATATTATAAAAAGGTAATGTTCATTATCAAGTTAGGTTCAATACAGATCTTTAACAGTTCTATCTTTTTCAAATACAATATGATTAAAACAGAAATTTACAGACGCTGTAATTACATACTTCAATACTACAATTTGACACACTTCTCCCTGTCACTTACAAAACAAAAACAAGGATCAGAGAATGAGTACTGAAACTATGAAAATGATAAAATAGATCATTCCCCCCTCCCCTTTCCCCCTTCATGTCATGCACACAGACTAGTCAAAGTATTTTGAGTCATACCATGCTGTTTACATAAAGACTACCTGCACTTGCCTCACAAGTGCTGGAATAAACAAAAATAACTAATCAATAGACTATAGAAATAGTGATGGTGTGCAGATCAACAGTGTTTCTGTTGGTTCGAGATTTTAATTTGGCTATACTTAAGAACTGTGTAGTAAAGATTCACTTAGCCACATTTGGATAAAATCATGATGCATACAACTGCTGTCATTATAATGGAAGAATGTAGAATAATAGTTGATACACTAGCAAAGGTATGGAAATTTCTAAGTGTAAAGAGATTACTATTTTATATGATCAATTATACAAAAAGAAATCATCCATTCTAGTCTGTTTACACTCATGGTGATCTAGGACTACAAAATATAGCATCTGCCCTTTGCATTAGAGGGACTGCAAAACAAAATCTGCAATGCTTTTCAATGGTGCCAAAATTCTTCCCCTAAGGCTAAAATTGAGTTGCCGTGCATTTGGTTTTACTTCTATGTGAAGTGCCTTTCAGTTCTATCTGTAGTGCTGTCAAGCATGGGTCATAGGGCTATGAATGCCCACAAAAGGTCAAAATTACTAGTCTGTAGATTTTTGATCTTCAGATTGGGCAATATGTCAATTAACAACACATAAAAGTCTAATAGATATACACAGAGACAGCAATTTGAAAGTGAAGTTTATGTAGACTGCAAATAGTCATGCTTATATTTCTGCTGGAAAAATTAAGATGTCCTGTGATATTCAACAGAATCCCACAGTAGCAACAGATGATCAGGATCAGGATCTGAATGTTCAACACAGAATCATACCAATATTTTTACCAGGTACAAATTTTAGAAGGTCTTGATCCATACTTGTTACATATGTGCGGAGTGTCTCCCAATTCTGCCGGCCAATCTTTCATTACAGCTGAAGCCCAGCCAGTCCTGGGAGCACATCCTTGTACATTTTGCTAAGCAACTGATGTATTCTATGTGGTCAATAGTAGTAGACAGTGCTCTCCAATCTTACGTGTATCACCAGAATGAAGTCAACCTCCAAAAGTACATCTCAGGCCCAAACTAAAATTCTAAATATTGAGGACTTATCACATCAACTGACAAAAATATTGCCCTAAATTCACAGAAAAGTAACTCGACAAAGGCAATTCAAAAAATGTCGTCAAACGTGTGATGCAAAACTCCACTGACATAGCAAGAGGGAGGTAAATCAGACGGTGTGGGTATTTAAACTGACAACAACTGAAACAGTGGGTGTAGTCACAAAGGCGGCAGCAGTGAATCTATTCCTCAGAACACAGCAGGGCTACGGACCAGAAAAGTTCACATTTTGCAATAAATGCAAAATAAATGCGAATTCTGTGAAAATGTGAAAACACAAAATTATTTCATAGACACTGTTTCACAGCGAATTGTATCCAGATAAGCTATTAATAAGAAATAGTTTTATTTTATGTATATAATATCACAAATTTAAGCATTTACTGGCGCTGTACATCATCTAGCAAAGCCCAATTGGGAAAGATAATGTGTGAAAGAACCTAGTTGCAAAATAAAGCACACAAATGCAATGAGGTAGCAATGTGTTCAATGACCTGGGCCATGCCAACTGTGGTGGTTGAATGGCCTGTTTAACACACACGTCACTTAATGCAATGTAGTACTCAGCCATGGGACCTAACATTTTACAACAAAGAAACACGTTTGTTTGCTAGCGAAAGCTCAAAAGATAGTATAATGTGGACAGTTACAACGCGGCAAATTACATGGAGGATAATTTGAACTGTAGTTCCATCGAATACCACTAAAGGTTGGCCTGAACTACGTCGTTAACTATACTCTGCTAAATTCAACAAGCACCTGCACGTTATCTGTCCCCAAATGCTTTGTGTTTTGTGTTGTGTATTGTTCACTGTTTTCTTTTCTTCCTTTGAAATAAGTGAAGCGACTAATCCTGGTCCATAACGGACATCGATTACGACCCTTACAACACCAAAAGAGATTGGCGATCCCTGTGACAATGAGTCAGTTCCGCTGTAGACTGCTGCCCTGTTTCCCCGCACTGCTCCATCTCATGTGGCATTCAAAATTCTAGTCTGTTTACACTCATCGTGATCTGGGACTACAAAATATAGCATCTGCCCTTTGCATTATAGCGACAGCAAAACAAAGTCTGTAATACTTTTCAACGGTGCCAAAATTCTTCCCCTAAGGCTAAAATTGAGTTACCGTGCATTTGGTTTTATTTCTATGTGAAGTACCTTTCAGTTCTATCTGTAGTGCTGTCAAGCATGGGTCATAGGGCTATGAATGCCCACAAAAGGTCAAAATTACTAGTCTACAGATTTTTGATCTTCAGATTGGGCAATATGTCAATTAATGACACATAAAAGTCTAATAGATATATGCAAAGACAGCAATTTGAAAGCGAAGTTTACGCAGCTCCATTCATTCCATTTTGATGTAAGCAATGGAACATGAAAACTGTTTGCAGGTTGGGAGAACACCCTTAGGCTGGAACACCAGAGCCTTCGGGACGTTCAAAACAACTGTACTCCAAGGAAGTCATGACCCAAACCTCTGTAACATAGAGCGAAGCGGTATTTCAAGGTCCAGCCTAAGTCTAGCTACTACCTGTTTGAAAAACACTGCTTGATATCACATATCAACAGTTACAAAAATGTTCCTTGGCATTATTTAAATCCTTGTGGTAAATATGCAAAATTCACTCTGATAATTTAAATTCTGTATTATGTTATTGATAAATTTATTCTAATACATATTTTGGGGTGGCTCCACCTCAGAACCTTTATTATGAGCTGCACATGCAATTACATAGTAGTAAACGTGTGTTCATCTAAAGCATGAGATCCTCTATTGAAATCAATAATTAGACATGCAGTGGAATTGTTGATAGTGACTGGTGACTGTATTCTTTTTGTAAGAATTAATTTCTTCTTTTTATAATTTGAAAATAGTGAAAACCTCTAGCATTTCACACTCATACTGATTTGCACTACATTTATCGAAATTGCAATGTTTACTTCCTTTGAGTAGAGTAGAGGAGGAGACTAATTTCTGGCAGCAGTGTTACTGTTTCCTATCTTGTTTTGGCTGTGTTTCAACTTAGAATTACACAGATATTGCGTTTAACCAATTAATGGTGTGAGTGTTGCACACTTTCTGGCAATAATATCTCTTGTGATACCTAAGCAGAGATACTGCTACTAACAGAGACCAATGCCCTCAAAAGTTGCTATCCTCCATTAGTAGACACTAATGTGGTTAAAATGGAGAATGGGTAAGAAATGAGACAAAAAGCAATCTGAGATAAAATTGCACTCACTCTCCCCCAATCTCATCCATGATCACCAGCACAATTACAATAGCTCACATAATGGAAGATAGTATTAAAATTGTTCAGATGTTCTAAAACTGTTAAACAAAACTAAGTAAAACACGAGGAAAAGTAAAATAGAATCACAGAAATATGCTGGTTGGTCACTTAAAAGAAAAAGAGAGAGAGAGAGAGAGAGAGAGAGAGAGAGAGAGAGAGAGAGAGAGAGAGATAAGCCAGCCGCTCTCGTAACACATTAAAACATCACCCTAAAATTTTAGGGAACATCGGACACTTCACAAAATCTTGAAAGTCATGCCACATTCATTTGATTATCAATTAAAATTAAGTAAGCCAATTTACTTATTTAATTTATTCATTAAATACATTAAAGGTCATAAATGACCAGCTACTTCCAGTCCGTTTCTTCCTTTTTATATTCTGAGCTTCACTGGGTGGACTTCAAATGATCTGTTTCATTACTTAACTTGGCTTGGGTCAAAGACATGTTTCTGCACCTAACAGCTTAATGAAACTCACTGCATACCAAGACAGGCTACTTTTTGGTTATTTCAACCATCTGATGTCTTATCATAACTTTTATAGTTAATAAAAAATAGCACTTATCAATTCATAGCAAATAGTTATGTTTTGTAAAATAGATTATCTTGATAAGGAGAGTTTAATAACTTTGTAAAGCTTTGAATTGAGAACAAAAATAACATTGTACAATTAAAGAGAAGAATCCTAATTCTTCCCCTGTAGGGGAAAGGACAGTTATAAATCTATTGGGTACAGCATAACAAAAGAAAAGGGGGATGAAAAATTTACACCTGTTGTGTCATTGCCTAATTTTCTTATATGAGAATGTGCAACATTTATACCTCTGAAGCCTCATTAACCTGTTAAGTGGGTAGTTTGCATGCACGCCCTCTTCCACAGTGGGTAATATAGGCCAGCGCGCCCTTTCGCGGTGATGCTGTGCACTGTTCTCGCGTTTTCCTTCGCATTTTCATTGTTGAATTTAAATTGATATTGAGTGGAAATGAATAAAATATATTGCAGAAGTTAACGGAACTGTATTTTCACAATATTACATACCGTTTTCAGTGTGAAACATTTTAAAACAAGGTGCTGCACAAAAGGAAACTTCGCATTCTGCGCACCAGTATGAAGTCTCTTTGCGAAGGCCTTTTCTCATATACACCACACACCTCCTTGTTGATCTTTTCTTCGTTGCGGGTGGCAAAAGGTCTGGAAAATGCCTGGCTGTAAGGAGTGTTGCTTTTGGTGTTCGAGGTGAGCGTCCTACTGATGTCCCTTTATGTGATGAAGATATGGTCAACTGTTCACCAAGACTAACCAGGAAGCTCATTCTACTTTGTTTGCCACCATGCTTCTTGTACAGAATGTATGCATTGTAGCATGCAATGTCCAACAAGTGTCGGAAAAGCTTCTGATAGTATTTTTTCAGCCTGCTTCTGGCCATCTGGTAGCTTTGTACCTGAGAATCGCACCTATCCACGCCCCCCATATTCTTGTTGTAGTCAAACAACTTGTGGCTTTTGAATGATTCCCTTCTTCGAGTTTACATTTACAAATGTATTGTAATGGAAAGTGCTGACCATAACAACGTCTCTTTTGTCTTTCCATTTCATTACTATCTGCTTGCCTTTGTACCCTGTTATGTACTCCCCTTTCTTCAGTTTTTCCTTTTTTACGAGGTCAGGGAACTCCTTCCTGTCTTGCCGCATTGTGCTGACAACATCGGTGTTATTGCTGGTTAGTTTGTCCACCAAATCTGTGCTGGTGTACCAGTTGTCAAGATAAATACAGTGGCCTTTCCTGAGTAGATCGTGTGCAAGCTCCAAAACAATTCGAGAGGTTATTTTTTTTGTCTGGATAGTGGCTACCATAATTAGTGTCCTTTCCAGAGTACACAATAAAGTCCCATACATACCCGGAACTGCTTTCACGGAGTTTGTACAATTTGATGCCAAATCTGCTACGCTTTGATGGAATATATTGCATCCATCCAAGCCGTCCTTTCCAGAGCAACAACGATTCATCAATGGTGATGTTCCTTTCTGGCATGTACACTGATCTGAATTTACGCCACAAATGCTCCATAATGGGGTGAATTTTGAATAGTTTTCTGCTGAGAGTGGCTAGTGGATCATATGAGGTATTGTCAGCAAAGTGGAGGAATTTCAATAGAAGATAAAACTGCTTTTCACTCATCACTTTCCTGAAGAAAGGTGTGTCAACTGATTCCCTCTTTGAAAAGTACATTTTGTGGTCTGGTTTGTGAAGAATTCCTTGAACTACAAGCATTCCAACAAGTGTTTTTACCTCGCCGCATGTAGTATTCTGCCAACTGTGAACCCTGGAGCGTGCTGCTAAATTGGGATGAGAAGCTATGAACTGTTCTGCATATAAGTTCGTCTGTTCAGTTATCATTGTGCACAAAGCATCATCCACAAAACACATAAAACAACTCATCACATCGTTTTGTTTTAGAAGCACAACTGTACCACTATTACCACTGAACAAATATTGAATACGAACTGAACTAGCACGCACAAATTCACTAGGTACCGTCTGCTGCAGTAGTGTCTCGTTGTCAGATGTTTCTGAATCAAAGTCACTTTCACTAGCCTCAACATCTGTATCTTGAAAACTTTCAGAACTGTCACTGAAATTATCGTCACTTTTTAAAAGCAGCTTCTCAATCTCCGAACGTGATAAACGACTTCTTTTTGCCACTGCAAAAGGTCACTCACTAACGCTGCGGTAAACACAGACAAAAAAGACGTGCTTTTGCAGCTGCTTCACAGGACGCATTTTCTCGACGCACGCTCAGGTGTACAATGTTATAACTAGCCTAGAACACACTGTGTTGCGTGACAAGAGCTGCCATCTAGTGGACGAAGCTCAACTAATACCACAGTGTCAACGGCAGGCCGATAACTCGTCATTCCCACTAGCTACTAGCCACAGAATGCAGTGGACGGATATATCCGTCGAACCCACTGTGCAATAGCAGAGCATGGACGGATATATCCACCATGCCCACTTAAAAGGTTAATCCCATGTTACAACTCTGTTTCTACCTCATAATTTGCTCAGATATAGTTCTACTAGATACAAGGCATGTGATCTCAACAATCAAAGATCATATCAGAAAAGTTACTGACAACAATTTCTCAACAACTCCTATCCCTGTAAAAAGAAAACTACTACATACAATTTAATAATCTCTCACATGCACAAGAGAGTCTAATAAATAAGTCATATGATTTTCAACTAACCTGAATGAACAGCTGGAAAAACAGACAACGTCACAAAGAAAACGAAAAACACGTTGAAAAGCTGTGGGAAACACTGTTTGAAAATCTGAAAGTAGGGCACATGTGGTGATGCTCTGCCAACAGCCTGACACTCCTTGCTTTGTTGTTCTTTTTGAGCTAGAAGCTCATGGTAACGATAAAATCTCTGCAACAATAATAATAGTAACAACAACAACAACAATAAAATATCAAGTAGCTGCAAAGCATTATTAGATTTTTGCAATACACCATACAGAAGTGTATCTAATTTTTATTCATTATGATAAACCACTAAAGGATTTTTTAAAACTACTACAAAATGTTTGAATTAAATAAAACATGCACTAGTTACTGCTGCTGGACACTTATTACATTTGGAAACAATGTCTGTTTATGCATAGGAAAACGAACCAGTCCTGTGTACAAATGCAGTAAGGAGAATGTAAGTATTGTTCGAGAAATGAGCCTACAAGACAGATTTTGTTTTCAAGTTTAACATGTGCACACCTGTGACAAATAAATTTACTAATAGTTTTTGAGTGCAGAAATAAATAATTTACGCTAGCTTCCTTAAAATTACAGTTTATTAATTTCCTTATCATCTTGTGCTCCAAAGCTCAATCAAATAAAAGTTAATAAAAACCATCAGAGCTTTATTTCAGATATGTTTCCTACACCACATCTGGTTTGTTCTAAATGAACATCTTAAAATGACACTCAAACTCCACCAACAATCTTCATAACTAATTCTCACAAAGTGACAGAAATGTGTTAATGTCATTACTCAACACTGTCTAACCATCACACATACCACTGAAAGGAACTTTCAAGAACACGACAAGCACACTGAAACACTTTGCTGACCACCTTGCGTAAGTATAGCCATCAGTACATGCAGGGAACATAACACGCTGTGTCATACTGGTACAGTAGTGCAAGTCTTCAACTGGACACTACTCCAGCAACTTGTGTGTACCTTGTAATCATAACATGGAAAGGGGACCAACAGTTTGACATGGAATCCAAACTTAAGTGTTGTTCCTAGCAAATCTTCACAAATCACTGAGAGATGTAGATTAAGTTAAAGGTTGAATGAAATATACCAATATCCAAACAGGATTTGATTCTGTCACCTTTCAGTTTCCAAGCACTGTCAGACTACTTAAGACATATATTAGTGCTATGATGCCAACTTGCATAATTTTCTGTCCTACTGCTTTCTGCAGGGAAAAAAACCTACTGGGGCATAAAGTTACGTTGGATATTAACATTATTTCACCATTGCCATCAACATTGACATTGCTTGTAAATAATTAAGACAGGCCCATCTGACTACATCCATTTGTGAATCAAGGTCATTAAACAACGTCTTTTAATGTATCACAATTCCAAGCACAAAATTTATACTGGTTGGGTAACTCAAATTTGGTCACCCTCAAACTAACAAAATGTTCAAAACCCTGAACAAATACATCTGTCTATCGAGCTACATCCATGCTGGCTTTGAAACTAATTCCCAATTTCTCCATATTTCTTTTGATACCATCTGAAACATTGCAGAACAAAATAACTAAATCTGTAAGCAATGCCTTGATTAGTTTCAGTTATTTACCTTCTAAATTACACCTGGCTAGTTCTGATCACTCCTTATACTAAGATCGGAGAAAATAAAACCAAAATATATTTGCAAGACCTCACTTAAACAGATCCATTAAATTTCAGGAATGCAGCCGCATACACACTATTTCCTCTTTTGCATGTAGCCGTACTCCTGAAATTTAATAGATCAGTTATTACGCAGCAAAAATATCAAGATATTCCTTATTTAAATTGTTTTATCTCTGAATCTTAGAAGAATTCTAAAGATCTTCATCTGGTAAATGTAAAATAAGAGGATTTAGAGTAAAATTTTATTTTATAATTATACGAAAAATCTTTTCCTGTTTAACTTCAAAGTCATATTAACAGATAAAACTACTTTCATTCTAAAAAGAAATGATTGTCAACAACAACAACAACAAAAGAAAACCTCTAACATAACTTATATTAACATACTGACTGAAACTTACATTCAAAGGAAGGGCGAAGTAGGTATCAAAACATGCCAACAAAATGAAGAGGGCTGTAATAAAGTAATAAATGGCAGCTGTCCTCACATTTGGTGCCATTGCCAATGACATTATGTTGATGATTGATGAAATTGCACCACTGATGTTCTAAATAAAAAAAAAAAAACACATTAATTAAGCAATCTCTATTACATCTAATAGCTAAGCAAATTTTTCAAATATTCACGAAGGAGATTAACATAATTTTTCACTATGAGAATCAGTAAACAGCAAACAATGGGAGTGCAAAACAGCCACACTCCCCTTTGTCTCCATAATGGCAAGTGTTTTACCCAAAATTTACAATCAGTCTAGGAAACCATATGAAAATAGTCCACATGCACACGGCGTGTGTGTGTGCATGGGTGTGGATACAGACTTTTGATGAGTTTTTATCTTTGAATTATTCTGTGGCAACTACACAAGGGTTGATTTGGCACTTTCAACACTCTTGTACTGACACCACACTTTGGTGAATGTTTCAATGTCTTTGGACAAAGTCTACCTCCGTCATCCACATTTGTCTTTACCTTTCTTCCCTAGTAAGCAGATAGCTAAGTTTCTGTACATAACACTTTTTTCTTGTCTTTCGGAATTTAGCATAAGGTGTGTGTGTGTGTGTGTAGTAAGGGGGGAGGGGGAGGAGAGGGAGGGAGAGAAAATGGCATGCATGCACGTGATGTAAGACCTGTTCCACATATTTCTGTTTTGGCATGTGAGTATGAAATAGAGTTCTCCAGCTGATAGTTAAATGACTCTGTGTTCCACAGGTAATTTGCACTTTGTATCATGATACATAATGAGTCAGTTTCTATGTTAATGACAATGATTAATTTGCAAAGCTAGCAATTTATAAATGGGCACATGCAACAGTGAAAGCTACTTTAGTTTCATGTGGTAGTAAGCATAGCATTCTTTTGTACTTCGTTTTCTACCAGTGCCCAAAAAATAGCTTCTAAAATTATCATTAACAATAAAATAACAGAGCAAGTTGAACACTTCAGCTATCATGACTATAACATTTCTTTATGATACAGGGATACAAAATAAGGTGAATACATTCAGGAAAATTTACAGCACAATCAACAGATATCTAAAAAGTAAAGCTCTCAAACACATTTCACTGAACTTTTATAAGACTGTTGTTCTAGCAGTACTATTATATAGAAATGTATTATGGATGGTAAACAAGAACTGCATATGTATAGCAGTTAGATCCAGTTTCTGAGAAGAATCAAAGGATTTAAAGGAATGGATAGCATCTGAATAAATGTATTAAACACCTGCAGTGTAAAAGAAGTGTCATACAGAAGGAAGATTAGAGATTAACATCCCTTCGACAGCGAGGTCATTAGAGATGGAGCACTAGCTTGGATTAAGAAAAAATGAGGGTAGGAAAATGGCCATGCACTTTTCAAAGTAACTATACAGGCATTTTTTTCTTTAATCTTTTTAACAAAACCTTCCTTAGAGAACATATGCACAGTGGTCCAGAAAAATGAACACCCTCTTTGATAGTTAATATTTTTGGAACAAAATGTCATGTCGCTGCAATTTTGCGTGGAAGTGTAGTCCATTGTTTTCTCAAAAGATCTTGGTGCGTGTTTTCCAGCAGATGGCAGTGTAGCAATGAATGAAATAAGACTATCATTTGACCAATGCAAGGCCGTACTGAAGTGTTACTTCTAAGTACAAAAACACAGTAGAGGTAATTGGCAATGGTGGAATGTGTAAGGAACTTAGCCATCAACACATAAAACAATTTATCACATTTGGGATGAATTTGAAATGGACAGTACTGATCAGGATGTGCATAAGGAAAGGTCTGGCTAACCAAAAACATCAAGTCCAGCTTCAAGTCCTGTAGTGTTGCAACATTTTACTAGGTCACCTCACAAATCTGTGATGCAGGGTGCACTTGACAGCAGGGTAAGCCGATCAAGCATACGACAAATTCTGAAGGCTGCAAAGTGTAGCTGCATACTATGAACAAGGATGACCTGGATCAAAGGATGGAGTACTGCAAGGATGAACAGTTTGTGGGGATGGTGACCTTGTCTGTTATCTACCGGGTGTTAATATCTGGTGTGGTTTCATTGGCCCATTCTTCTTTGACGATACCATAATTGGTGACATGTATCTTCATATGCTGCAATCATTGATTTTACCTGAGAGCCAACAGGTGTTTCGAAATTGAAGAATTTACCTACAACAAGATGGCGCTCCGCCTCACTACCAAAGAGATGTCAGAGCCTACTTGGAGGAAAATCATCTGGACCATGGATAGGTTGAAGAGGAGCTGTTCAGTACCCACCATGGTTTCCACGCCTTACACCTCGACTTCTACCCATGGGCAACCTTGAAAAATGAAGTTAATCAACAAAAAGCAGCTACACTGAATGAGCTACGAGAAACCAGTCCTATGCAGATATCACACTGGCAACATTGCCAGCCTTAGTTCGGTAAACAGTTCAAAGGCATCAACGTCGTTTGGCTGCTAGTGGGGTCACTTTGAACACACAAAATAACCTTCTCCCATTAATATTGACTATCAAAGAGTGTCTATATTTTTCTAGACCCCTCTGTATGTTGTGGACAATGAAGTGGGTGTCATCAATATCTTCATTTTAAATGAATGGTGTCAGTTCTCTGAGACTGCAGATGTGTGTGCAAGTTGCGTTTGCATGTGTGTGTGTGTGTGTGTGTGTGAGTGCGCGCGCGCACGTGTATGTATGTGTGTCTACTGCTGACAAAAGCCTTAATGGCCAAAAGCTATAATTGTGTGAATCTTTTTGTTGTGCCTATCACGACTCAGCATCTCCGCTATATGGTGAGTAGCATCTTTCCTTCTCTTGTACTGTTATATTTTCATTTTATTTTTTTATACTTTGAAAGATGAACACTGTGCAATATTCTTCCGGAAGACAACGTAAACACTGCTGTGGCAAACTTATTAAATGCTACCGTATACTCTAATGAACCAAAGAAACTGGTAAACCTGCCAAATATAAAGTAGGGGGCCCACGAGCACACAGAAGTGCCACAACATGTAGTGGCATGGACTCAACTAATGTCTGAAGCAGTGCTGGAGGGAACTGACACCATGAATCCTGCGGGGCTGTCCATAAATTCGCAAGAGCAACAGGGAGTGAAAATCTCTTCTGAACAGCATGCTGCAAGGCATCCCAGGTACGCTCAATAATGTTCATATCTGGGGAGTTTGGTGGCCAGTAGAATCATTCAAACTCAGAAGTGTGTTCCTGGAGCCAATCTGTAGCAATTCTGGACGTGTGGGGTGTTGCATTGTCCCGCTGGAATTGTCCAAGTCTGTCGGAATGCACAATGGACATGAATGGATGCAGGTGATCGTACATGTCACATATCAGAGATGTATCTAGACATATCAGGGATCCCATGTCACTAACTGCACATGCCACACACCATTACAGAGCCTCCACCACTTTGAACAATCCCGTGCTGACAGAAAGGGTCCATGGATTCATGAGGTTGTCTCCATGCCCGTAAATGTCTATACAATTTGTTGATACAATTTGAAATGAGACTCGTCCAGCCAGGCAACAAACGTTCCAGTTACCAACAGTCCAATGTTGGTGTTGACGGGCCCAGGCGAGGTGTAAATCTTTATGTCGTGCAGTCATCAAGGGTACAAGAGTGGGCCTTCGGCTCCAAAAGCCCATATCGATTATGTTTCATTGAACGGTTCGCACGCTGACACTTGTTGATGGCCAAGCACTGAAATCTGCAGCAATTTGCGGAAGGGTTGCACTTCTGCCATGTTGAACAACTGTCTTCAGTTGTCGTCAGTCCCGTTCTTGCAAGATCTTTTTCTGGCTGCAGTGGTGTCAGAGATTTGATGTTTTACCAAATTCCTGATATTCATGGTACACTTGTGAAATGGTCGTACAGGAAAATCCCCACTTCATTGCTACCTCGGAGATGCTGTGTCCCATCGCTCGTGCGTTGACTGTAACACCATGTTCAAACTCACTCAAATCTTGATAACCTGCCATTTTAGCAACAGTAACTGATCTCTCAACTGTGGCAGACACATGTCTTATACAGGCACTGCCAACCACAACGCCATATTCTGCCTGTTTACATATATCTGTAGTTGAATACACATACCTATACCAGATTCTTTGGCGCTTCAGTGTATATTAAGCTAGGTAAATTAGATTTGATGATGGCTCAACAGCACTTCACCTTACACACAAATCCACACAAATGTTTGCCAAATCTCTGTAGTATCACTGAATGCAGTCTGCCACTGCTGGATCTGTGTTACTGCTGACATTTGTTTCATGGGCACAAGGCCATGGCCCAAGACACATGATTATCTAACAAAACAAGTATCTGTGTAGTATCTTTTAAAAGCAGGGCTTCACAGTTTACTGTGTCATATTCATTATGGCACAACTCGGTACTGTAACAGTGAGCCAATGCTTGATAAATAGATCATAAGTTGGGTTACCGTGTATCCAATGAGCATCTTTAGCAAACACATTATCTAATTCCCATGTACCCTGGAATTTAGAGGACTGGTAATTCCTTTCCCTGAATAGAATACTCAATGAGCTTTTTATTTGCTTGTCTGTTGGATACATAAATTAAATAGTTTGAAGATGCTAAAAATTAATTGTGGGATATGCTTAACATTTTGCTGGGGATCAAAAAACATAGGTATCAACGGATTTGATTTAGTTGACATAATGGATATGGAGGACAGTCCGGTTATAGTGTGGTACAACATGCCATCCACATGTCAGCCATTACCTCACTGTTGAGTGAAAAGGTCTTTTGTCAATGGAAAAAAGAATGGTTGGCAGTGATAATAAACAATCTGCATTTGCTGAATCTAACTGTTGAAACATCACAGTCACAATGAAGTATTTATGATACAACTTCATATACAGTACAGCCAACTGACTGATAAAGAGAGTGCAAGTAAAATTTAGCTCATTATCTACACTCTACTCAACAGTGAGGAAGAAGATCTTATGTTTTGGAGTTTAGTTAATGTACATTTAGTGTGATTACCAGTCAGTCACATACACCTACTATAGCTCTTAGTTTTTTATCATAATCTTATATATTGGATTCTGTGTATAGTAACTTTCTTTTAGGCCTAAAGTTGGAATGTGTTTTGTTGTTTATCCTGATTATTTTCATGCCTTTCTCTCTTTTGGTTTGCTTGTGATTATTTTCTCTTAAGTGTTCTGCAAATGTAACAAGATTTCTCCTATATTGTCAGATTCTCATGTTCTTTGTTAAATGGATGTCAAGTGATTGCCTCCCCTCCCCCCCTTTTCCACATACCACTCCTCATACACATGACCACTGTCTCCAACTGCAGTCAGGTCTTAGTACCCCAGTCACATTGTGTTTTTATAATAAAAATTGTGGGTTAGTTTTTATTTCTTCCACTACATATGCTTTTTGGGATACTGAATTCTTATCTGAGGTTCGTCAACAAAATTTCATGATACAACATTGAAAAAATATAAAAAAGATAAAAAATCACTTCTTGGTGGATATTTGGCTTATAACTTTGAAACTATCAACTTTTCTTAAATAACCTCTCATTTTGAAATGAAAGTACATAAAATTTCCTGCAAATTTCACTGTTAAGGTTTTTTCTCCCTTGGACCATTAGGGCTCAAGTGCTAGTTGAAAATTGGCATAATTCAGCCGTCTCCATAAAAACCTACTTTTTCCACTCAAAAACTCGAATTTATGTTGGAAGGCTGTCTGTGAATTCCTCCAGTTCTATGCAGTACCTTATTTAGATTGTATACATAAAGGCATAGGTCATGTTTTGAAAAATTACACAACATTCAAATTATTTAATCAAGTCTGAAATTGTACAAATTCAGTTACAATAAAGTTGAAATACCAATGCAAAATATTGAAAAAAATATTGCATATTAATATATAATATTACATATGCTTATATATTACGTAGTTATAAGAACAAAAATTGCATGTGCCTTTGTCACTCAGAGAATTCTGATTGAGGTTCTTCGAAGATGGCGGATCCTGGCACAGATTCTGTTTGTTCGATCATCAGTGTCAGGGCTGCTTCATCTGGAAAATGAAAGAGGTGGTGAGAAAACAACAACTTGTGATAACATCTCAAGAAAAGGAATTATTACAAAACAGACTGTGAGATCACACACACCTTCCGCATCATATAAGCGTCTTTCTTCTATCTGTTCTTGGTCTCTTCCTTCAGTCTCTTCTTCATCTATGTTAATGCTGTCTTCTGGGGGCTCAACATTTTCACACAGCCCTTCACACGATGTGCAGACTGGGGGACAATGAACGCCAGCCTACCTGCAGCCACAATTGTACTGGCAGCCTTTTTACATTTACGAGAAATGGTCAGAGTATCAAGCCTGGAGCAGGGTGCAATGTGGTCGGCACTGGCCCAAGACTACTCCTTGTTGTTTTCCACCCCCGCTCGTTCAGATTTTTTAGCTGATCATTGAGTGTGGTTTGACCAGATACCCACTGCTGCACCTGAAAGTAAACTCTCAGTGAATGTTGTCATGGAGCAGCTACGGTGGGGAGTAGTGAGGAAATATTGCCTGTATGTCAAATCGTTTGGGCCAGTTGCGTGTCCTTTCCTGTACAGTGCACGAGAAACATGTTTCTTGCTTTGGCAATCTTGTCCACTGTGCTGCTTGGGGCAACAAGGTGAGAGGGGCACCAAGGGGGCCCAAGTGCAAGACTACATGGGTGAAAGTGTATGACGGAAAAAGTTGGTAAGTCACTTGTGTGGAAAAATGTTCTCAAACTGGCCCTGATGAAGGGAGAGAATAAATAAAATGGAAAGATGTAAAATACGGAATTAAATTTGCAGCAGAATTAAAATGAGGCAATATAAACTTGGATTTTTTTAATGTACTGGAGTTGGCATAGCAGATAAAACCAGTCTACATTGTATTCAACTTAAAATTAGGACGAATTCACTAAATTACAGCCTTTAACAAAAAATTAAGAGTTTTGGATTGGAAAAGTGGATTTTTGTGGAGACAGCTGACGTACGGCACATTTCAATTAGCAATTGAATCTCAATTGTTTGTTGGAGATAAAACCTAAATAGTGACATTTCTAGGAAGTTTTATATACTTTCATTTTTAATACAGAGGTTATTTATGAAAAGTTGATAGTTTCCAAGTTGTAAGCAAAAAACCACCACTTTACAGTAGCTAGCAGGTAGTCAGGTAGTTGTTTTCACTCATTTTGATATGTTTCTCATTTTTGTTATACCATTATTATTGCAATCACCTTCGAATTCATCTCATGGGGGTATTCCCTGAGTATACTTGTCTAGTGAGGCTGTGTAGCTTAATAGGTTCAATGGCAACATAAAAATGGGGACACATTCTCAAATGTCCCTTCTCTCTTATTATGAGTACAAGCAGAATCTAAATGACAGGCTGTACCCTGTTGCTGTTACACTCCTTCTAAAAACATTAAAGATTCATTAGGACCATTGAACATTCATGGTCTCATGTCTGTATGTCACTGTGTCCTGGTGGTACACTCAAATCAAATGGAGTGGTGGTATTGAACTAGTGAGATCCACACCAGTCATATGAGAAGCAAAGGAAAGGAATGGTTGAGTCTAACAGGTGCGGTAAGAAAGAAAACAGTGATTTGTAGTCTCATATGCAGTAAACTGCTAAGTCAAAAATCCCTATTCTCGGAAACAATATTTGACCTAATTCATGGTCAAAGCTTGCAGCAACCTCAGAACTGGTACCACTGACCTGTCTCCAGTTCAATAAATCCAAATGAAGCTTAGTGTGACCAAGCTTAATGAGGTGCTAACAATTCAGCATTATCCAAAGAGCAGATGAAAATTATATATACCCACAAAATAGAGAACTTGTTTGTGGAAAGAAAAACAACAAAAATAAACAAATTTATACATGCATCAAAATGTTGTTGTCTATCAATTTTCATCAGTAACGGAGAGTCCTGGACAGAACAATGACATTATTATGAAAAGGATAGGTTGCTACTCACCGTATAGAGGAGATGTTAAGTTGCAGACGGGCACAATGAAAACACTGCTACACACTGCCCCCCCCCCCCCCCCCCCGCACCCTTCTGGGAAAGAACACACACACACACACACACACACACACACACACCACGATAGCAGCCTGCAACTGTGCCTGATGGGAGAAGCCATCTGGTGCATGTAGTTGGTGCAAAAGTGGAGGCTGGAGCAGGGAAGGGGAGGGATAACATGGCAGATGTGGGGAACTGTGTTATGCCTCTTGTGGGAGCATGCAGGAATATCGTGGGGGCAGGATAGGGCTCTTAGGTGCAGGCAGGAGGCTTGAGGTAAGGGGGAGGGGGGACAAAAGAGAGTGGGGAAGGAGAGAAGGAATAGAAGGCTGTGTAGTGTTTGAGTGCAAGTGTGGACAGGGACAGGCAAGTGAAGAACAGGGACTAGTCAAGGAAGTGGCAAAGGGGGGTTATGGCAACATAGGATATATTGCAGGGGTATTTCCACTTGCACAATTCAGAAAAGCTGGTGTCAGTAGAAAGGATCCAGATGAAGCATGCCATGGAGCAGTCACTGAAGTAAAGAACACTGTGTTGGGCAGCACATTTGGCAACTGGGTGGTCTACCTGCCTCTAGCCCACAGTCTGTTGGTGGCCATTTGTGCAGACAGATAGCTTGTTAGTTGGTATGACAGAGCCTTCCATCCCACCAATGCATCCACTAGTCTGTTTTTCACTTCTCTGCTTACTCTCCTTTTCAACTCTACTCCCCCTCCCCAACATCTCTGCCCAAACCTGCAGATTGCACCTAGCAATCCATGCCTGCCCCCACCAAGCATTGCATACTCTCACGAGTTGCACTACATCTTCCCTAATATCTACCCTGCTATCCCTCCATGTGTGAAATGTGCTTAAGTGAATGTGTATGTGTTTTCTACTTCAGAAGAGAGCCTTTTGGCTGAAAGCTTAATGTGTAGCTGTCTTTTTGTGGTGTCTGTCTGGGACTCAACAGCTCTTCTTTATGATGAGTAGCAACTACCCTCTTCATAATATTGCCAGAGCTCATTAATATACGGCTTGTAATGATAGAGAAAGAAACTCAACTGAAATAATATTTGGCATCACCAAAATGCATAGCATAAAATGCAGCAACTATATTAATTCTGAATACAATTTGATTAAAAACACCACTTTCATCTTTAAAAACTAATTTTTTTCCTGCTGGAGCATTTCATGTTACGTATAAAGACAGACAAGCTCTTATTCCCTGGACATTTTCTATCAAGAAATTTTCTACCTCTGAAATTTTAAATAGCATGCAACAACATGACCATGAAAATACTTACAGCTCCCAAAATAACTGCCCCTGTATATTTAAAAGGTAATTTAGCTGCCATTCCATAAACAGTGTTCTGGTAGATGCCACCAGCCACTGAAACATTAATAAAAATGTGTGAAAATTGAATCATAAGCCTATGGTATTATATAGGAAGTGCAAGTAATTAAATAAATTGACTGAAAACTTACTATTCAGCAACACAATGGTGACCATTGTCACAAAGAAAAATGGTCCTGGCCATGATGATGTATCTGACATGGCAAAAATGACTGTGACAATAAAAACAAGAACTTCGACAAAAATACTCCACACAATACGTGTTGTCAAGTTGCCTCTGGAAATAGTGTGAATTATAAAATAGTAATTGATTAAAAAACAAAAAGGAGCATACTATTAAATTAAAAAATTACATTATTGCATAAAATAAAAATTAACATTAATTAGTATAAATTGAGCCCAGATACAACAATTTTGTACAGTATTTACTCACCTTATTGTGATAAAGATGTTTAACCAATTGAATAGCAAATTAGGAACCTGTGCAGCAAAACCAACATATGCCAAAAAATTAGAAGCATACACAGATTCAGTTCCAAGGTATGCCTTTCCTAATTTGTAGTCCACAAAATACTGAAATGATAAAGGATATTAATTACACCTAAAGATCACTGGCAATATATAATACTATGCTTTCCATAAAAAGATGAAATGTACCAAATTCCACTATGATCATTGTTATCTCGAAACAGCAATACTAGATGAGCGTCTACATTTACACTCTGAACTGTGTGATTAGATGTGTAGAGGAAGAATAACTGTTGATGTGCATATGCATAAGCCTAAAATTTTCAGTTTTTACTGCATGGTTATAGTTGTAGTCTCCACTTTCAAGAATGGGGTATGTAGCTCTCCACATAAGTTTATCCTGTGCAAGTCTCTCCATCTACATATTGCTACAGCAAACTACATCCATCTCAACCTGCCTATTGTACTGACGATTTGGCACCACTCCATTTCCAAACTAATTTATTTCATGGTACCTTGTGATCTGTTCTACAGACCTTTCCCTTCTGTTAGTTAAGTTGTGCCATAAACTTCTTTTCACTTCTATCTGATGCAGTACCTCTTTATTAGTTATTCAATCTATCCACATATAACTTTCAGCATTCTTCTTTAATGCCACATTTCACGAGCTTTCTCTTCTCATCTGTTCTGTTTATTGTCCTCTGTTTCACTTCTTTATGGAGCTCTATTCCAAACAAATACTTTCAGAAAAGACTTTCAATCAATCAAATTTATATTCAATACTCACAATTTTCCCTTTTCCAGTTAAGCTTTGCTTGCAATTGTCAGTCTATATTCTCTTTACTTTTGCCATCGCCAATTATTCTGCTGTACAAATAGCAATCTTTGTCTATTAATTTTGGAGTCTCATTTGTTAACGTAATTCTCTCATCATCATCTTATTTAATTTGACTGTACTCCACTAACTGCATTTTATTAAAGTTTGGTTTTGGGTTGATAATCCTGTCCTCGACTGATCAGAAATTCTATTCTTCCTGTCACCACACTTCACTTCACTAATAACCACTGAGTACTATTTTTACCTATCCATTTCTCTTTTAAAGTTCTTTAACCTACCAACTGGATTACGGGATCTAACATCTCATGCCACATCCTATAGAAAATAGGTTTATTTTTCTTCCGATGACATCACACTGCATAGCACCCAACTAACTCCCCCCCCCCCCCATCCCCGCCCCTCCTCCTATATATTCAAACAAAGCACTATTTTACCTCCAGAATACTTCACACAAGAAGATTAACAATGGAAAATAATCAAGAACAGAATGTAACAATATTATGAAGAGGATAGTTGCTACTCCCCAAATAGAAGAGATGAGGAGTTGCGGATAGGCACAACAAAAGACTGTCAGAAAGTGAGCTTTAAGCCAGCAAGGCCTTCGTCAGAAAAAAATGACAAAACACACACACACACACACACACACACACACACACACGCAACTAACACACACATGACCACAGTCTCTGGCTGCTGAGGCCAGACTGCGAGCAGCAGATCATTATGGGAGAAGAAACTCAGTGGTGAGGTTAAGGAAGAAGCTGGAGTGGGAAACAGGAGGGATAGCAGTGTGGGGATGGGGGACAGTAAAGTGCTGCTAGTGGGAGCATACAAGGACAAGGTGGAGAGAGGGTAGGGCAGCTAGGTGCAATCAGGAGGCTAGATGGAGGGAAGGAGGTGGGGGGGGGGGGGCGGTGGGCAGGGAAGGAGGAAAGTAAAAACACTGTGGGTGCGTGGTAGAATAAAGGGCCGTGTAGTGCTGGAATGGGAAAGGGGAAGGGGAAGGGCTAGATGGTAAGGTTGAGGCCAGGAAGGTTACAGGCACGTAACATATATTGCATGGAGAGTTCCACTTGCGAAATTCAGACAATCTGGTGTTGTTGGTAGGAAAGATCAAGATGGCACTGGCTGTGAAGCAGTCACTGAAAGGAAGGTCACATTGAATGGCAAGCTCATTTCACGGCACAACGAGAGGTAGTCATAAGTCTGATGGAAAATGTGGTTCAGCTGCCCCAGTCATGGCGGGTACCAAGTTTCGAGGGGAATGCTCCTCTGTGGCTGGACGGTAGGACTGCAGGAGATGGTGGGTAACTGGAGAGAGAATGCACGGTAGATCTGTTTTCGTACAAGGTTGGAACAGTAATTACAGTCTGTGAAGGCCTCAATAAGACCTTGGTATATTTTGAAAGGGACTGCTTGTTACTACAGATGTGACAACTACAGGTGGCTAGGTGCAGTCAAGAGGCTAGATGGAGGGAAGGAGGTGGGGGGGGGGGGTTGGGCAGGGAAGGAGGAAAGTAAAAATACTGTGGGTGCATGGTAGAATAAAGAGCCATGTAGTGCTGGAATGAGACTTTTTGCTATGGAGAGGGTGGCAGCTGTTGAAGTGGAGGTATTGCTGGTGGTTGGTAGGTTTGATATGTACAGAGGTACTGAAGTAGCTATCTATAAGGTGGTTGTCAACACCGAGGAAGGTGCTCTGTTGGGTTGAGTAGGACCAGGTGAAGCAAATGGGGGAGAAGGTGTTGAGGTTTTGGAGGAATGTGGATAGGATGTCCTCACCTTCAATCCAGATAGCAAAGATGTCATCAATGAATATTAACCAGGTGAGGGGTTTGGGATTCTGGGTGTTTAGTAAGGATTCCTCTAGATGGTCCATAAGTAGGTTGCCATAGGATGGTGTCATGTGGGTGCACATAGCCATGCCCCAGATCTGTTTGTAGGTAATGCCTTCAAAGGAGAAGTACTTGTGGGTGAGGATATAGTTGGTCATGGTAACTCAAGAAGATATCATCATTAAAACATAGCCCCTGTTCAGAAAGAGGCAGTCAAATGAAAATGAGACAGATGAAAAAAGTACATTGTTTATTATTTCAAAAGTAATCACCATAATTGTTAATACACTTCTCCCACTGAGAGACAAGATAGTTAATGCCTTCATGGAAAAATGTTTGCCATTGGCTGTGGAACAATGACTGTACCTAGGCGTCTCATTCATCCACAGATACTCCTACAATAGGCTTGTACCAACAATCCAGTTACCTGCATTGTGAGGACACAAGCCTTCCCACTGTGGCGTAGTTCACAGTTTGTAGAACACAACTATTATGTAAAATATATGCTGAGGTATTAACGTTCCAAGGACTTGAACCTTCTTTTCCACTATTCAAATGTGTCTCTTAAACAAGCTGAAATCTTCAACTGGAACTAGTAACTCCTTGGTTAAGCTGATCTCTCTGCTATACCCTTTTTACCATGGGTGTTAGCCAAGCAGCGTGACAGGAGTCTCTCTGTGAAGTCTAAGAATCATAAGTACTTTGAGAATCCCTTTTTTCAGGTCTCTGAGGCATGTCGGACAGGTAACCTTTTCATCAATAATTAGGTTCATAAACCTGTCAGATTTGACGTCCCTCATTCTCAGTGCAGGTAAATTACACACAGTGCCAGTATACAAATGGTTAGAAAATATATACAAACTTTTTCAATGGGAAATTTATAGACAGTGTCTTGAGAAGAGGTTATAAGGTCATCAACACGAGTAAAACACAGGTAATGGAATGTAATCAAATTAAACCAGGTTATCCTGAAGGAACTGAATTAGGAAATGAGACAATAAAAGTAGTAAATAAGATTTGCTATTTTGACAGTAAAATAATATGAATTCTGAAGAAGAGGAGTTTGTTAAGATGTAATACAAATGTAAGTGTGAAGAAGTCTTTTCTGAAGATATTTGTGTGGACTGTAGACTAGACAGAAGTGAAATGTGGACAATACCCAGTTGAGGTAAAAATAGAAATTTTTGACCTATGGTATGAGGGTGATTTGAAAAGTTCTCAGAATCACCATGAGAGGTCAGCACTAGCGCAATGAGTTGTTAATATGATATTCATTGGACTGTTGCCTGTAAACACATGCCACATCAGTGCTCTTGGCACAGAGCTGTGGCAGTGACATGGCTCTGTTGTTTCCACGTAGTGATTTGCAAAGATGGAAAAAAAATCGAGATTCGAGCACTGATTAAGCACTTCGTAAAGAAAGGTATGAAAGCAAAGGACACTCACTCATGCTGATTTCAAGAACACACTGGGGGACTCTGCTCCTTCATATTCAACTGTTGCCAAGTGGACAAATGAATTTAAATTTGGTCGGGTGAGCTTAGATGACAATTCGCACAATGGTCAGCCAAAATGTGTCACTATTCTAGAAATCATTGCAAAAGTGCACAAAATGCTCATGGAGGATCGCCGACTGAAAGTGCGTGAAATTTCTCATGCTTGCGAGATGTCATCTGTAAGGGCATATCACATTTTAACTGAAGAATTAGAAATGAAAAAATTATCTGCACGATGGGTGCCACGACTCTTGACGCTGGATCAAAAACGCATGAGAATGGACATATCGGAGGAATGTTTGGCCCTTTTTAGGAGAAATGTACAAGACTTTTTGTGCCGGTTTGTGACCACAGATGAAACTTGGGTGCAGTACTATATTGCAGAGACAAAACAATAGTCCAAGTAGTGGAAAGAAGCTGATTCTCCACCACCAAAGAAAGCAAAGACAATTCCTTCTGTGGGAAAGGTCATAGCACCAGTGTTCTGGGATGATCCTGTTTGTTGTCTATCTCCCCACTGAGCCACCAAATGCTAGAGAATACTATGCTAACCACTTGGACAAATTGCAACAAAAGATACACAAACAAAGGCCAGGTTTAGCAAGCAAGAAAGTCATCATCCATCACGACAATGGCACCCACACACATGTACCGTCACCATGGCAAAATTACATGAACTAAGAATACCAGAGAAGGAAAGGTGCTACTCACCATATAGCGGAGATGCTGAGTCGCGATAGGCACAACAAAACGATTCACACAACTATAGCTTTCGGCCATTAAGGCCTTTGTCAGCAGGGTGACACACACATACACACAAAACTTGCGCACATGTCTGCAGTCTCAGAGAGCTGAAACCACACTGTGAGCAGCAGCACCAGCGCATGATGGGAGTGGTGCCTGGGTGGGGCTGGGAGGGAGAGCGATAGTGTAGTGGGAGTGGCGGACAGTGAAGTGTTGCAGTTCAGACGGAGGGCAGGAGAGAAGAGGTGGAGGGGCGGGGGGGGGGGGGGGGGGGGAGGGGGGTAAGTAAGAGAAAGGAAAGAAATAAAAAGAAATTAAAATACTGGGTGTGGCGGTGAAATGACGGCTGTGTGGTGCTGGAATGGGAACAGGGAGGGGGCTGGATAGGCGAGGATAGTGACTAACGAGGGTGGAGGCCAGGAGGGTTACGGGAACGTGCGATGTATTGCAGGGAAAGTTCCCACCTGCACAATTCAGAAAAGCTGGGGTTGGTGCAAAGGATCCATACGGCACAGGCTGTGAAGCAGTCACTGAGATGAGGGACATCATGTTTGACAGTGTGCTCTGCAACAGGGTGGTCCACTTGTTTTTTGTCCACAGTTTGTCAGTCGCCATTTATGCGGACAGACAGCTTGTTGGTTGCCACGCCTACATAGAATGCAGCATAGTGGTTGCAGCTTAGCTTGTAAATCACATGACTGGTTTCACAAGTAGCCCTTCCTTTGATGGGATAGGTGATGTTAAGTGACTGGACTGGAGTAGGTGGTGGTACGAGGATGTATGGGACAGGTCTTGCATCTAGGTCTATTACAGGGGTATGAAACGTGAGATTGGGATTGGGAGCAGGGGTTGTGTAAGGATGGACGAGTTTATAGTGTAGGTTCGGTGGACGGCGGAATACCATGGTAGGAGGGGTGGGAAGGATAGTGAGCAGGACATTTCTCATTTCAGGGCACGACAAGAGGTAATCGAAACCCTGGCGGAGAATGTAATTCAGTTGCTCCAGTCCCAGATGGTACTGAGTTATGAGGGGAATGCTCCTCTGTGGCTGGACTATGGGACTTTGGGACGTGGTGGGAGACTGGAAAGATAAAGCACGGGAGATTTGTTTTTGTACAAGGATGGGAGGATAATTACGGTCAGTGAAGGCTTCAGTGAGATCGTCGGTATATTTTGAGAGGGACTGCTCGTCACTGCAGATGCGACGACCACGGGTGGCTGGGCTGTACGGAAGGGACTTCTTGGTATGGAATGGGTGGCAGCTGTCAAAGTGGAGGTATTGCTGGTGGTTAGTAGGTTTGATATGGACGGAGGTACTGCTGTAGCCATCTCTGAGGTGGTTGTCAACATCTAGGAAAGTGGCTTGCTGGGTTGAGTAGTACCAGGTGAAGCAAATGGGGGAGAAGGTGTTGAGGTTCTGGAGGAATGTGGATAGGGTGTCCTCACATTCAATCCAGATAGCAAAGATGTCATCAATGAATCTGAACCAAGTACAAGGATGGGAGGATAATTACGGTCAGTGAAGGCTTCAGTGAGATCGTCGGTATATTTTGAGAGGGACTGCTCGTCACTGCAGATGCGACGACCACGGGTGGCTGGGCTGTACGGAAGGGACTTCTTGGTATGGAATGGGTGGCAGCTGTCAAAGTGGAGGTATTGCTGGTGGTTAGTAGGTTTGATATGGACGGAGGTACTGCTGTAGCCATCTCTGAGGTGGTTGTCAACATCTAGGAAAGTGGCTTGCTGGGTTGAGTAGTACCAGGTGAAGCAAATGGGGGAGAAGGTGTTGAGGTTCTGGAGGAATGTGGATAGGGTGTCCTCACCTTCAATCCAGATAGCAAAGATGTCATCAATGAATCTGAACCAAGTACAAGGATGGGAGGATAATTACGGTCAGTGAAGGCTTCAGTGAGATCGTCGGTATATTTTGAGAGGGACTGCTCGTCACTGCAGATGCGACGACCACGGGTGGCTGGGCTGTACGGAAGGGACTTCTTGGTATGGAATGGGTGGCAGCTGTCAAAGTGGAGGTATTGCTGGAGGTTAGTAGGTTTGATATGGACGGAGGTACTGCTGTAGCCATCTCTGAGGTGGTTGTCAACATCTAGGAAAGTGGCTTGCTGGGTTGAGTAGTACCAGGTGAAGCAAATGGGGGAGAAGGTGTTGAGGTTCTGGAGGAATGTGGATAGGGTGTCCTCACCTTCAATCCAGATAGCAAAGATGTCATCAATGAATCTGAACCAAGTGAGGGGTTTAGTATTCTGGGTTTTTAGGAAGGATTCCTCTAGATGGACTATGAATAGGTTAGCATCGGATGGTGCCGTACTGCAGATTTGTTTGTAGGTAATGCCTTCAAAGGAGAAGTAATTGTGGGTGAGGATATAGTTGGTCATGGAGACTAGGAAGGAGGTTGTTGGTTTGGAATCCATAGGGGGTCTGGAAAGATAGTGTTCGATAGCAGTAAAGCGATGGGCATTAGGAATGTTAGTGTACAGGGAGGTGGCATCAATAGTGACGAGCAGGGCAACATGTGGTAAAGGGACAGGAACTGCGGAGAGTCAGTCGAGGAAATGTTTGGCATCTTTTATATAGGAAGATAGATTCCGGGTAATAGGTTGAAGATGTTGGTCTACGAGACAGAGATACTCTCAGTGAGGGCACAGTAACTGGCCACAATGGGGCATCCTGGGTGGTTGGGTTTACGGACTTTAGGAGGCATGTAGAAGGTGGGAGTGCGGGAAGTGTTAGGGGTAATTAGAGAGATGGACTCTGGGGAGAGGTTCTGGGATAGGCCAAAGGATTTGAGTAGTGACTGGAGATCCTGCTGGATTACTGGAATGGGATCACTGTGGCATGGTTTGTAGGTGGAAGTATCTAACAGTTGACTGAGTCCTTCTGCTATATAATCCTTGCTGTTCGAAACAACAGTAGTGGAGCCTTTGTCAGCAGGTAGGATTATAAGATCAGTATCAGTTTTTAGATGGTGGGCTGCGGTTCTTTCTGCAGATGTAAGGTTAGTTTGCATGTTGAGGGATTTGGGGAATGATATTGAGGCAAGGTTCGAGGTTAAGAAATTCTGGAAAGTTAACAGGGGGTGGCTTGGAGGCAGTGGGGGTGGATCTTGGTTGGATGGAGGAGTGAACTGAGTTAGGCAAGGTTCAATATTGGTCTTTGGTTGAGTCTGATTGGTCGGGTTGGTGGCAAAAAAGTGTTTCCACTGTATGGATCGGGAGAAGGAGAGAAGGTCTTTAACTAGTCCTGCATGGGTGACTTTGGGAGTGGGGCAAAAAGTGAGGCCTTTGGAAAGAACTGCTATTTCTGTGGGACTAAGGCTTCAGGAGGAAAGGTTCATAACTGTGTTGCGGGTCTGTTTAGGTTCTGGGTTCTGTGTGGTGGTGAGAGGGAGTTTTGGAGGGTTGTGCCTATCGCGACTCAGTATCTCCACTATATGGTGAGTAGCAACTGTCTCTGGTATTGTTACATTCCATCCAGGATTTTCCATTGTTTGATTTTTACGCAAACTAAGGTATGAATTGTTGCCCCACCCGTCTTATTCACAGGATATGGCTCTGTCACACTTCCATCTCTTCCCAAAACTGAAAATTTTTCTTGGTGGACGAAGAGTCACTTTAAACGAAGAACTGATAGCCAGAGTTGACAACTATTTTGCAGGCCTGGAGGAAACTCATTTTCAAGGTGGGATCAAGGCACTGGAAAATCACTAGACCAAGTGCATTAATCTACAAGGAGACTACATTGAAAAATAAAAAAAAGTTTCAGTGATGTAAGTACTTTTTTTCTATTCCTTTCTGAGAACTTTTCAAACCATCCCTGTACTACAAAAGAATGTTCAAGATTAGATGGACATATCAAGTAACTAATCAGGGAAATACAAATTTATAGCACAACTTAACTAAAAAAGGATCAATTGATAGCACACATCATGAGGCATGAATAAATCAGTAGTTTGGTAATGCAGGAAAGCTTGAGAGGTAACTAGTTTAGAGGATGACCAAGGGATGCATACAGTAGGCAAGTTCAAATGGATGTAGACTGCTGCTGTTATGCAGAGATGAAGAGCCTGGCAGATGACAGAGTTGCATGGAGAGCTGCATTAAACTAGTTTTCAGACTGAGTACAACAACAACAACAACAACAACAAAAACAAATAACATCATTTCTCTATACAATCTTCCTCAGCCTTTATACACTTGGTCCATCTCTTAACAATCTGTCAAATTCCACCATGGAAGCAGCTTTGTAGCATCATGAATATCCATTCTTGCACCACCTCCACAACATTCTGATCCAATGAAAACTTGGCCTCGCATGTTTTCCTTTATCAGACCAAAAAGGTGAAAAATCATTTGGAGTAGGACCGCACTGTGGGTGCTCCATGAAGTCAAAGCAAAGATTTTGAATTCAATGGACTATTCTTCCAGCAGAATTATAGTAAGCATTATTCTGAAGCCAATCACAACTTTTGTAAGACTTCCTGTCCTCTTCATTTTGACTTTGGGACTCATAAGAGCTGTCACTGTTCACAGTTTGACCTGAATCAGCAGTGCACCCTCCATGTCCCAAAACACTGTCATCATCAATTTTCCTGCAGAAGCTCAGCTTCTGAAATTTCTTGCTGTAGGCAGAGACAGATGTTTCCACATCATGCTCTATCGCTTACTGTGTCATTCATAGTGATGAACCCACATCTCATGGACGGTCACTATATAACAGAGAAAATCTCCTCCTTCCTCTTCAAAATGCCTTAAAGGTGATTTCTATACTTCCAAATGCCCCACTTTGTATTTGTCTGTCAGTTGATGTGGTACCCAATGAGCACATATGTGTTTAGAGATCAGTGGACAACTGCAGGTGCTGAACTGTGGCTGTGTTCAACTACGAGTAGAATGCCATCATCTCTCGCAAGATGATAATCACAAATCATTCACTCAGCTGCCTTGATGCTCCTACTCATTCAAAGTGGAGAAACTAAGGGAACCGTCATCACAGACAGATAGACATCGACGTGTAAAGTGTTTTATCCACTTATAAATTTTTCACCCACTAAGACAGTGATAACTGTACTGCAGGTGCAGTCTGCAAGTAGTCTACACAGCTTTGGTCTCATCAGAATACACAAAATGAATCACTCCTCCATTTCTTCCAAGGTGCTTATGGACAATGGGGCACTGACAATTAAATGCTCCTAAATCACTACAAACAGTGTTACTCACTGAACCAACACAGCTAACACAATACAGCATAAACAAAAACAATATGGTTACGATATGTCATCACTGAGTCAGAGCTGTTAACTTTTGGACCAAAGAAAAAACCTTTATTTATTATTTTGCCCTCATATTAATAACTACTAAAAACATTAAAAACAGTGTATACTTAAAACACCACACTGAGGGTTAATGTTTTCTTGTATAGAATTATCTGATGTCACAGACTTTAAATCAGAGAGAGAGAGAGAGAGAGAGAGAGAGAGAGAGAGAGAGAGAGAGAGAGAGAGAGAGAGAGAGAGAGGACCAAACAAAAACAGAAATATGTCCCCAGAAGACTCATGCTTGAAGCTGTCTGAGGATTTTATGCTATTATTAATCGGCTGTTCAAAAAGTATAGTATGCTGGCGAATGCACTGTGAGCATACTTTGTATACTTGCTGCCCCTGAGTGATGGAAATTGGTAAATCATCAGCATTGGCTAAAAGGATATTCGTAACTGCCCTATTATGCATCTTCATATCCTAATAAATATAATGTTCTGAGAAAACACAGATACAAGGCTAAGATAGTATTGTAAAATGGTTCTATAAAGTGACGCACGCCAGTTTTGTCTGCTCCTCAATACAAATGTCAAAAACATTTTAAAATACCATGTGCTAGGAGAAATCCTGCTTTCAGGTTCCTCAAGTGTGGCACCCATACAGGATTTTCATAAAATTTTACATGTAAAAGTTTTACCCAGTCTTTAAAATTTAAAATCAGGCCCTTCAAAGAAATTAAAAATGGAACACACACACACACACACACACACACACACACTAAATAAAAGAATATTGATAAGTTTCTCAACTGAAAAATCAAAAACCCTCAGATCTTCCCACTCTTATAATCTTCTCTCACTCAAGATTTGCAGATGGTTGTGCCTGATGTAAGAACATCTAAAAATTGAGAAGTCTTTCAGAAGAAAAAGAGGAGTATTTACTTCATATGTAATATTATTTATAGTTTTTACAAGCACAATCATACTAAATGGAACTTTGGAGGACACAGTTCTCAAGCACACTGCATGACACCAACTTTCTATCTATAAGCCTAGAACATTCTGCCTCTTAATTTATAAGTTTTCTCGGTTGAATTGTACTTTATGCCTTTAGTAATATGAGGAAAGGAAGGAGCATAAGGAAACTCATTAACTGTAAGCACCATGCATGGAACTGTGTGAGGAGATGGTGTCCTCAATAACTATTATGTTGGAAGGCTTGTCATACAGCTGTCTCCAGAATGGTTCGATTATCAATGGTAGAATGGCTCTCATGAACCTGTACTGAGAAATGACTAATGAGTTGTCTGATTTATAAGAGCCTGGTCAACTGGTGCCATGTCTTTTTTACACAACCAGGGAGTGGCAACACTATGCTAGGTTCACAGAACTGGAACATACTGTAAAGGATATGGTCATGGCCTAGTCGTGTGCCAAAAAAAGCCAAAGCCAACACCCACATCAAGAAACAGATGTTTTATTATTGGTGAATTTTAAGTCACAACCCCTCAATGGCAACAGGTTCATTAACTGAGATGAAATTCTTTGCCATGGTGTGAGTCCTATCTCCATTGGTGGTCCTGAGTGTGCCATTCGTTATTTAGCCCTGATAGGGCACCTTGCCCCTCTAGAATCCTCCCGATGGGTCTCCACACTGTAGAAGCTGTACTGGGACAATTTATGGCGGTCAGGTTTCCCTGCCATGATTTCTTCTTGCTTTTTGTAACTATACCATGGCAGTTTGCCCTCAGTATTCTAAAGCCTGTAAGGTTTTAAGTAGTTGGTCTGCACCTGAATTTCTACAAAAATGTGAGTATGTCCCTGTTTGCATAATTACACTTATTATTCGACAAAAAGCCCTGAAGAAATTGGCATGGGATGTACAGGTGGCATGATCCACTCACCAAAATTCAACCACTGACATTGACAACAATTCTGACGTGTGTGTGTAATTTTTGTCTGTCCTCTTTGATTTTCTTCAACTTTGAAAAGATAGCATCTGAAGATTTCTCAGTGCTGTTAAGTAACAAACAATTGTAGTTACTTAACAAATTCATTGGCAGTCAAGTGCGCAGTGTAATGTGATTTAAATAAGAAGGTCATCAGTTTAAATATCACTAACAGCATACTAGATTGTTGGTGCAGCATCTGGTGTCACATTCTTCCCGTCAATATAATCAATCCTAGATCTTCAAATTCATCACAAGTCGGCCCTCACTCTCACATAGTTTTGCACGTATTTTCTGTATCTTCATGTGCCACAAAAACTTGTTCAACTTTAACATCACTAAACCCCCCCCCTCCCTTCATGCACCTCACCCCCCTCTCCCCCCTTATTGCAGCATGTAAATATTAACCTCACTAAATCAATTTACACCTGCTATTCCCTCTCGTCAGACACATCCACCCAGTGATCTGCATCCCACTATTACCATCTTTCCATTTAATTTTCTCTTTGATTTCATTGTGTTTTCACATCATTTTTAGTTTGTTTTTGCTTTTCACTACTGGCGTACTCCCTCAGATTTCACCTTTTCTCCTACAGTTCATCCGTTCAGTCTTTTTTGTGATATTTCCCCACATAATTCTACATATTTTATGTATTGTTACAAGTTTTTCCCACGTATTTTCACACGTTTTTTATCCTCCACTATGAATCCTTGCTCCTTCCATCTGTGCCAATATAGGAAAGTTTCCCTATCTCTAGCTTATGGAATCCCTTCAAACAGCTTGACCATAAATTATACATCTCCGGCTGCAGCCCCTCCTTTCACAATGATTCTATCTGTTCAAATTCTGTCAGTCCATAGCCCTCACCAATCTAGTTGTGCAAAACCATGTAAATCAGGCCCAAACCTCCTTGCAATACCTCCTCTCCATGTATAAAATTCTCTTGCTCTGCAAATCTCCAATTCCTGCATCCCTGCTCTCGCACTGGAACTCTTGTTCTCCAGGAACACACCTCAAAAAACTCACCAACCTGTTCAGTTCCTATTCCCACCTTGAGCTACCACTATCCATCACCTCTACATGAGCCTCCAAACCTCCCCCAGATCCCCTCACGGCTGACAAACCCTGCCTCGCAGACCTACCACATTTACCACACACTCAGGAACTCACTCCCACCATTATACAGAACCCAGACCCTAAAGAGACCTGAAGCACAGTCATGAATGTCTTCCCCAACAGCCTTAGACCCACAGAAGCATCAGTCTTTTTCAAAGACCTTACCTTTTGACCCACTCCCAAATTCAGTCGTGCCAGAATTGTTAGAAGACCTTCTCTCCTTCTCCCAGTTCCTACAGTGGAAACACTTTTCTGCCACCAACCCTAGCAATCAAACCCAACCCAAGACAAACACTGAACCCTCACTGACTCAGTTCACCCCTCCTCATTACCAAGTTCCACTCCCACTGCCCCCTTATCACCTCTTGTTAACATTCAAGCATTACTTAACATCAGACTTTGCCTCAACATTGTTCCTCAAATTTTTCAACATAGCAATCAACATTACATCTGTAGAAATAACTGCAATCCACCACCTAAAAACTGATCCAGACCTTATAATCCTACCTGCTGACAAAGGCTCCACCACTGTGATTTTGAACTGCAGGGATTACCTGGTGGAGGGACTCAGCCCACTGTCATATTCATCCATCTACAAACCCTGCCTCAGTGACCCCTTTCCAGAAATTCAAAGGATCTTCAGTGCGTCCTCAAGTCCTTAGGCCCAGTCCAGAACCTCTCCTTTGCGTCCATCTCTTTACTCAACCCTACTACTCATCCACACTCCTACCTTCTAGATGCTTCCTAAGGTCTATAAACACAACCACACCCCATTGTGGCTGGTTAGTCTGAACCCCCCGCCCCCACACACATACTGAGAGAACCTCTGCTCTCATGCACTTAACACCTCCAGCTTTTTATTCATACCCTATCCTCCCATATAAAAGACACCAACTGTTTTCTCAATCAACTCTCCACAGTTCCTGTTCTTTCACCGCAGGGTGTCCAGCTCATCACTGTTGATGCTGTCTCCCTCTTCAGAACATTCCCAGTGTCCATGGCCTTGTTGCTACTTAACACAATGAATGACTGATTCCAAACCTACAACCTCCTTCCTACACATTCACCAATAAACAAATCTGTGGTATCCACATGGCATCAGCCTATTCTAACCTATTCTTGGGCCATCTCAAGGAATGCTTCCTAAGCACCAAGAATCCCAAACACTTCACCTGGTTCAGATTTACTGTGACAGCTTCATGATCTGAACTGAGGGTGAGGGCACCCTACCCACATTCCTCCAGAACCTCAACACCTTCTCCCTCATTCACTTCACCGGGTCCTCCACAACGCATCAAGCCACTTCAACAGCTGCCACCTGCTACATACCAAGAAGACCCTTCCCTAAAACCTAGCCACTAATGGTCACAGTATCTGCAACTGACAAGCAGTCCTCTCCAAATATACCAAGCATCTTACTGTGCCTTTCACAGACTGAAATTATCCACCCAACCTCCCACACCTTGTCTCTCCAGTCACCTACCAGCTCCCACGTACCAACCGTCCATCCCCAAAGGAGCATTCCCTTCATGACTCACAAGGGAATGGTCCAATCTGACATGTCAAAACACACCCTGAAATTTTTCACATATGGAGAATACACCAAAAGAAATGTTCTATCAGAATTTTATCTGCTAAGGCGCACTGCAAGTACTTCTTTTTAAACATTTTAAAATTACACATTTTTGACACACAAAGAACTGCTTGTAACAGCAGTTTGTACAGCCCTTCCTGCTTAATGCGCATATCAGAGAATAAGCAGATACAGCCATAACAAGAGGACGTAGTGCAACGTAGCACGAAAGTCCAAAGAACACATACACGGATTTTGAGCACTTAAATTATACCACAAATGTCTCAAATCTTTAACGTTTTGAATAACTTGCAGTTCATATTGACATCTAAACTGCTGCAGAAGTAATTATTACACATGTAACTAGTAGAGGAAAGAAAATGAAGACAGTGTATGATGTTATATTACAGATGAGTTCCATCAATTGGGAATTTAATTTGTTGACATTAAATATTTTATAACAGTTCCTGTAGCACAGTTCTTATGATAATTTTTTAATAATGTGTATTTTGCTAACAATGGAATAGTTCCTTGTTTAGTCCCTGTAGTCATCATAATAATGTGAAGTGTCCTACTGGATGACAATAAAAAATATTTTCCATACATCTGGCACACCTAATACAAGAAAAATTAATGCTTTCTGGAACTTCAGAGTAATTACTGTTTTTATAGAGACAGAAGTGGAATGGAGTAAGAAATGGCTGTGGCCATTATTCTGCTTATTGTGCTGCACACCAGGCATCTCGACAAATTCGTAAAATGTGATGATGCAAACTGACAACTCAGGAATGACTGAAGTTTAACAATACTGTTCTGCTGATAAACCTAAAATGACAAACAACTAACAGAAATTATATTGCCCAACAATTATCTGAAAAATTGATTTACATTGCTGAAATTTTTTATTAAGAGACTGAATCACATTATTAATTCCAGATGGAATCAAAATTATATTAACAGTTTTTTCCCCCTCCTAAAGACAGAGGTGTCGTTATATTCCAGCCAACTATCCAACAAACCAATGAAGTATTTTCTGTATGTTGTTGTTATGGTCTTCAGTCCCGAGACTGGTTTGATGCAGCTCTCCATGCTACTCTATCCTGTGCAAGCTTCATCTCCCAGTACCTACTGCGGCCTACATCCTTCTGAATCTGCTTAGTGTATTCATCTCTTTGTCTCCCTCTACGATTTTTACCCTCCACCCTGCCCTCCAGTACTAAATTGGTGATCCCTTGATGCCTCAGAACGTATCCTACCAACCAATCCCTTCTTCTAGTCAAGTTGTGCCACAAACTCCTCTTCTCCCCAATTCTATTCAATACCTCCTCATTAGTTATGTGATCTACCCATCTAATCTTTAGCATTCTTCTGTAGCACCACATTTCGAAAGCTTCTATTCTCTTCTTGTCTAAACTATTTATCGTCCATGTTTCACTTCCATACATGGCTACACTCAATACAAATACTTTCAGAAACGACTTCCTCACACTTAAATCAATACTCAATGTAAATAAATTTCTCTTCTTCAGAAACGCTTTCCTTGCCATTGCCAGTCTACATTTTATATCCTCCCTACTTCGACCATCATCAGTTATTTTGCTCCCCAAATAGCAAAACTCCTTTACTACTTTAAGTGTCTCATTTCCTAATCTAATTCCCTCAGCATCACCCGACTTAATTCGACTACATTCCATTATCTTCGCTTTGCTTTTGTTGATGTTCATCTTATACCCTCCTTTCAAGACACTGTCCATTCCATTAAACTGCTCTTCCAAGTCCTTTGCTGTCTCTGACAGAATTACAATGTCATCAGTGAACCTCAAAGTTTTTATTTCTTCTCCATGGATTTTAATACCTTTAATTTATCAAAGGCATTGTTGTATAAACATGTCTCATAGCATTCATTGACTGCACAAGTGACTCCGTCTCTTTTTCTTCTGGTCTGCACAAAAGCTGACTGACTTAATATGCAGCCTTTTAGGGGACAAGAAGCTTCGCCTTCCTGTCAGCTATGAATTTCTCTATAGTATTACCTGTTAACGTCATCTCCTTTAAGGCTTTCTTTTCCATATAACATTTCTTTTTAAATACTTTCAGTTTGTCTTACCAGCTAAAATTTTGACAATTTATTTTTTGTTGTATTCTTTCTGTATAAAAAAATTGCAGGGCAGGTTAGATTGGCCAGTTACCTCCTCAGTACCACCAGTGACTGGGGCAACTGGATCAAATTCTCTAATAGGTTTCGACTACCTCTCACCGTGCCCTGAAATGAGGAATATCCTACCCACTAGCCTTCGTACCGCTCCCAACGTGGTATTCCACTGCCCACCAAAACCTACGCAATGTCCTTGTCCATCCCAACTTCACCACTGTCCCCAACCCCTTGCCTCATATTTCTCTAATATAGCTAGGTCCACGACCTGCCCCACACATCCCCCCCCTCCTCCTCCTCCTCCACCACCACCACCACCTCCTACTCCAGCTCCGTCACAGGCATCCACTATCACATCAAAGACAAAGCTACCTGTGAAAGCAGTCATGTGATCTGCAAACTAAGCTACAACAACTGTGTTACTTTCTACATGGGCTTGACAACCAACAAGCAGTCTGACCACATGAATGGCCACTGACAAACTGGACAAGAAACAGCTGGATCATACAGTTGTTGAACATGGTGCCAAACACCATCGTGCTTCACTTCAATGACTGCTTTGTAGCCTGTGCCATCTAGATCCTTCCAACCAACGCAGCTTTTCTGAAATGTGCAGGCGGGAACTCTCCCTGCAATATATCATATGTTTCCGTTACAATCCTGACCTCAACCTTTATTAGTCCTTGTCCTCCTCTTAGCTTTCCAGCTCTCACTGCAGCATAACACATCGCACCCTCTAGCCCTTTTCCCCTTCTCTACTTTTCCACTCCCCCTCCCAAATCATCTGACTGCACCTAGCGGCCCTATCCTGTTCCCACCGTATCCCTGCAAATTTCCACGAAAGTGCTACACTCCTCCCACCCTGCTATCCCCCCCCCCCTTCCTGCCCCAAGACTGTTCCTTACCCCCACCACTGGGCTGCTGCCCCCATCATGTGCTGTTACAACTCAGTCTGGTCAGAGCAGCCAGAGATAATGGTTGTGCACACGAATTGTGCTTTGTGGTGCTGTGTGTGTGTGTGTGTGTGTGTGTGTGTGTGTGTGTGTGTGTGTGTGTGTGTGTGCAGGAGGACGTCTTTTGATAAGAAGCTAAAATGTATAGCAGTCTTTTTGTTGTGCCTGTCTGTGACTCAATGTGTCCTCTGTATGGTGGGTAGCAATCTGTTCTTTTCATAATATTGTTCGTAGCATACCTATCTTTTACATTTTTAATTCAACGTTTATTAACAAATGGAAGTGTTAATAATTAACAAACACTCAATCATAATTTCTTAACAAAAATAACATCCTTTCATTCTTAATTATAGGTTGGTTGGTTGTTTTGGGGAAGGAGACCAGACAGCGAGGTCATCGGTCTCATCGGATCAGGGAAGAACGGAGAAGGAATTTGGCCGTGCCCTTTGAAAGGAACCATCCCGGCATTTGCCTGGAGTGATTTAGGGAAATCACGGAAAATCTAAATCAGGATGGCCGGACGCGGGATTGAACTATCGTCCTCCCGAATGCGAGTCCAGTGTCTAACCACTGCGCCACCTCGTTCGGTCTTAATTATAATTTTGCATGAAAATACAAGTATTTGCAATAAATTAAAATTTGGTACAAAAAATGTGAAACTTCTAAGGACTAAATTAAATACCTTTTTATCTCTAGACATTGAACAGTTTGTTGATGTGCACTCTAAGAGAAACAACACGAATCACCATGAAGGAATTATACGAATGGGATGGAAATTAGTAGATGCAATGTATATGTACAGATAAACAAATGATTACAATTTTGGAAAAATTGGATGATTTATTCAAAAGAAAGAGCTTCATAAATTAAACACCTCACTAACACGTTGGTCAACCTCTGGTTCTTATGCATAGAGTTATTCAGCTCAGCAATGATTGTTAAGAGTTGTTGGGTGTCCTGTTGAGGGATATTGTGCCAAATTCTGTCCAATTGGCTTCCTGAGTGCTCCAAACATTCTCATTGGGAAGAGGTCTAGCATCCTGGCTGGCCAAGGTAGGGTTTGGCAAGCACAAAGACAAGCAGTAGAAATTCTTGCCCTATGCGTATGGGCATTATCTTGCTGAAATGTAAGCCCAGGATGGCTCGTCTTGAAGGGCAACAGAACAGTGTGTAGGTTATTGCTGACATACTGCTGGTTTAAAGCCAAAGGGGTCCTGCTATGAAATAAAATGGCACTTCAGATCATCACTTCTGGATGTCAGGCTGTATGGCAGGTGACAATCAGGCTGGTATCCCATTGCTGTCTCCAGATACACCTTTGCTTGTCATCAGGGCTCAGGTCAAAGCAGGACTCAATACCAAAGACAAATCTACTGCAGTAAATGAGATTCCAGGCCAAAGATGTGTCTGGAGATGCCCCAGGCAGCCAGCCATATGGTCCAACAACCAGGAGTGATGGTCTGAGGTGCCATTTCTTTCAATAGCAGTTCATTTAGTTGTCACCTGCAGCACCCTTTCTTGTCTCTTTTTGTTGTCCTTCATGGCAAGCCAAACTGGACTTACATTTCAGCAAGATAATGCCCAGCCACACAAGGCGAGACTTTCTATTGCTTATCTTTGTGCTTGCCAAACCCTACCTTGGCTGGCAAGCTCACTGCATCTCTCCCCAACTGAGAACGTTTGAAGCATTATGGGCAGGGCCTTCCAACCAATTCAGAATTTTGATGATCTTACAACCAATTGGACAGAATCTGGAATGATAGCCCTCAGGAGGGCATCCAACAACTCTGTCAATCAATGCCAAGCCAAATAACTGCTTACATAGGGGGCAGAGGTGGACCAATGCAATACTGATTTGCTCAATTTGTGAAGCTCACTTCCTTGAATAAATTACCCATTTTTTTCTGAAATGTAATCATTTATTTGTCTATATATGTACATCAAATCTACCAATTTCTGTCCCATTTGGACAAATTCTCCATGGTACGTCTTTTTTCCTTAGCATGTATACTTTTCTTTAATTCAACAAAAGGTATTTCACATGCCTGTACCAAATTTAATTTATTTTCATACAACCAGCAATTAAACAAGCAATTAAACATAGAAGTATGTTGCACCACAGTTGTTTCATTCTTACAAAATATTGTGTGTTCTCTTCTTGTGTCTACTGCCTGCTCCAGGATTGAAGATGCTACTCCTTTGGAGACTGTTTAGACCTCTAGCTAATACACTGTTAAGTTGTGGACACTGTACTGACTACAATCTGTTGACAGGCTAATGCTAGCAGGTGCCAACATGGGTACCATCATTGTCTACAGGCAGTGTGCACAACAGTAATGGCGACACTGCACTCAAGGGAGCTAGCTTGCATCTGTGGATCATATGTCAATCAGGCACTCGCAGGTATTTGTCTGCCTGCTGTGCATTAAGTTAGGGATCATCCTTCAGCAAAAAGACGGTCGTTCAGCTCTGAGTCAAGTGGTGGCCAACTCCAATGGGCCTACACTGCACTGCACCATGACACTGCTCTAGCAGCCACTAGGGATGGCACTCCACATTGGGCAACCACCAACATCTGTCGGAGACTGCTGCTTTCTCCAACTTGGCCTTCGCAGGACACCATGTGCCACTGTACCAATAGTGCACCTGAGACATGCTGACTGTGTACTTGTGCTCGTGTGATCACTGGATCGTTGTCACTACAGACTTTGATCCTGTTACTCATATCTGATTGAGAACAATCATTTCAGTTGTTACTCTGCTGGATGCTGAACATGGCTTTGTTGTGATGCTGTAATAAAAGTGTACTTAAATGCAACACAGGACCATCACACTTGCATACAACCTTTACAACCAAGAATACAAAAAATAATGTGTTGTGTTCTTGGTATTTCCCTTTTTTTGCCAACCCCAGTATAAAGTAGCAGCATCTTTCTGTGTGTTCAGCAGGGTAACTATTATAGTATTTAATTTCTCAGCAGGGTAACTATTTACAATATTTTAATTAAAGTACAGACAAAGGCAAATACTACCGACTTGGAAAATATGAGTACAACTACTGTATTTAATGTCACTCTTATTTACATGGTTGTAGGCAAAAGGTAATTTAAACTATCACATTGTGTACGGTGGTGGTCCATCCTTGAATCTCTTCTTTCCTAACCTATTCCTACAACTTTCATAAAGTGTATCAAATATCTCCAATAATGTTTAAAAGCAGATGATGTAAGAATGGTTGTTACTAATTCAGGTTACAAACTTGGTACCAAAGTAATTAAAATGAAAAAGCCAGTTTCTCCACATAATGTTGTCAGTGGTGAAATTCTACTTACAGTGGTGCTGTAATTGGTGATGAGAAGAGGCAGCAGATTTCTGGGATTTAGAATAGAAGGGAAATTCTCATGGGAGGCACACATTAAAAAGCACATACATCTACAAATATACTCCGCAAGCCACCATACGGCGCATGGAAGAGGGTACCTTGACCCACTACTTGTCATTTCCTTTCATGTTCCACTTGCAAATGAAGCAAGGGAAAAGCAACTTTCAATATGCCCCCCCCCCCCCCCCCCCAAAGAAGACCTAATTTTTCTTATCTTGTCTTCACGGTCTTCATGCAAAATGTATGATGATGGCAGCAGAATCCTTCTGGAGTCAACTTCAAATGCCAGTTCCCCAAATTTTCTCAGTAGCATTTCACAAAATGAATGTCGTCTGAAGTTCTTCAATAAACCAAAGTCAACCATTTTCCTTCCCTTCTAGCACCCTTACATGGTAATTACATTTCATATCACTTTGCAATGTTATGCCTAGATATTTAATTGACATCAGTGTGTCAAGCAGCATATGACTAATACTGTAGTCTAGCATTACAGGATTTTTTCCTTGTTCCTCTGCATTAATATACATTTTTCTATCTTTAGAACTAGCTACATCCAACACACCAAATAGAAATTCTGGCTACGTCATCCTCTATCCTCCTGGACCATTCTTTCTGATTAATGCCCACCATCAAGAATGCCAGACTGGGTTCTATCATTTAAAAAGTCTTCAAGCCATTCACATATCTAGGAAACTATTTTATATGCTCAAGCCTCTGTTAACAGTCGAATGTTTGCCGGAAATCCAGAACATGGAATCTGCCTGATGCCCTTAATCCCTGGTTTGCAGGATATAATGTAAGCAAAGTGTAAGCTGAGTTATGCATGAGGCGTGCTTTCTGAATCCATGCTGATTTGTGCAGAAGCTTTTGTCTTAAGGAATCATACTTCAAATCTGAATGCGCTCAAGAATTCTGCATAAAACTGATATAATGGATATATGTCTGTAATTTTGCAGGTCCACTCTCTTACACTTCTTATATACAGCAGTCACATGGGACTTTGCAATGGGTGAGACATTCATGATAAATGCAAGCTAAAAACCCAATGCAGTAGTAGCTTCTCTATGTCAGGGATGCCTATTAGTATGTTTCCATATAGAAGTCTATGTGATAGTCAAACAACGAAGTCTTTAAGAGCCTCCTATGTGAATGATTTCTTAAATGCAAAATTTAAAATTTCAGCATTCCTTCTGCTGTCTTCTTTTGTCACACCACACTGGTCAATGAGTGACTGAAAATAAGCCTTTGACCAGCTTAAGTGATTTTATGTAGGACCAGAATTTTTTGGGATTCGTGGCAAAATCATTTTACTGCCACACAAATTTCTACCAATTTTTGTCTGTTAACATTTCCACATCCTTTTTTGAATTGAGTGTGCAACAGTCTCTCAGTCCTCAGAATTTTCCAAATTTATTATTACACCATGGTGGGTCTTTCCTGTTATCAATCTACTTACTCAATGTACTTCTCCTGGGCACAATTTAAAATCTGTTTAATCTTTGCCCTTAATTCATCTAATTCCACCATATTCAAAATATGGCATTTTTAATTAAGTATTTTTAAGTTTTCTGAAGGGCTTGTGGTGCTCTGCCCCTCTTCGAATAAGTGCACTGTTAACCAATCATTGTCTGTGATGTAGCATACACCCACTTCATTATATTTATTTACTACAGCTTTTTCCTTCTGCCTGAGTTTTCTACCTAGATCTGAAAAAGTAAAATATGCTGGAATACTGTTTTTAGGTGTCATACATCTGCCAATTTTTTCAACTACTGCACCCAGATATGGTATTCTACAAAAAAATAGAGCGTTCCTTTGTCTGCTACTTTTGCAGTGACAATTTTTTATCGCCAATCTGGCCCCATTAAAAACTTTCACTGATTAGTAAATTTTGATGAGAAAGACTGGTATGCCCGCGATCTTTTAATGTTGTGAGTGTATTTTAGACATTTCTTTATTAATTTTAATATCTATGAAATGTGTTAACACTGTAATTTGCTTTTTATTATGTAGGATGCACCTGATGATGCGACTTTAGGCCATGAGACTAGTTGTGTTTTATTAAACAACAATTTTACCAGCTGTTAGCAGAATTCTACCTAACATCATGCTTTTCAAAAGCTGCGGATGCCCAGTTTATAAACTATTTTGTCCCTACACTGTACATGATCTGATTTCACACACTGCATATCGTGTATCAACTGGCGAGAATTCATCAGACGATCTCAAAATGTCACCTAGTGTAAAAAAAATACAACCCATGAGCATTTCACATGTTCTCTGCTACTGGAGTAGCTGCTCCATGTGTGTACTGCAATCACAGGGAGTCCTACAATTCTCCATCCCCCAACACTGGTCCAGAAATCTGCAACCAAGACCTTCACAGTATCTATGGAGCCTCTGCTTGAGACCCTCCAGTCGATTCAAACCATAGTACCACGACCAATTCTGGGTACGATACTGCAAACCATGAACTCTGCTTGTGCCCTGTAAGCGAGGCCAGTAGCCTGCACTGCTTTCACCAGCATCTCCTATGAAACTGAGGATGGCCTCAGAATCCAAGTGATAAGCATCTCTGGTGCTAACTTTAGTAACAACTCACACATGACTACACCCCGCATCCTCAATAGCCACCAACAAGGCTTCCTACAAATATCAGTTAAGGCACCCCCAGCAGACATACCAAGTGCACTTTGGATCTCTTTCCAGCCCTGCACACTATTTCCTTAAGAGGCTCCATAAGGTGTCTAACATTAGATCTCCAAATAACTAGAATACCCATCTCCCTGTATGCCTGCTCACACCCTGGTAAAGGACCAGGCACTAGTCCACTTGCACGTATAGCCTGTTTTGTCCAAGGGCTCTGCTATTTTCCAACGTAGCTGATGCAGATGGCATCAGCTATTCTGGAAAACAACAGAGCCAGTGGATGAAACAAGCTACACCTGAGGTTTCCCATGGGATGCACCACTCTCTGCCACCACTACACCATGAGGTGGTAGCCTGCAGAAGGCAGACAGCAGCCAACACCGCCTTCAGCTGTTCGCGGATTGTAGCCAGATCTCCTGTGTCCAGTACACAACATGCACACACTCTATTCATCCTTCTACTACTACTAATTTAAGAATTAAACTATAAAATCATGCAGAAAAAACTAAATATTTTACTTATGAATAGGATGGTTACTACTCACCATATAGTGGAGATGATGAATCACACATAGACACAACAGAAAGATGGTCAAACAAGTAAGCTTTCTGCTTAAAGGCCGTCATCAGAATTAAGCAACACACACACACACACACACACACACACACACACACAAACGCAGATCACACATGCACGACCAATCTCTGGCTGCTGAGGCCAGACCAGTCCTCAGCAGCCGCAGAGAGAGAGAGAGAGAGAGAGAGAGAGAGAGAGAGTTGTCTAATTCCCATGAAGGCCTTTTCAGCTGAAAGCTTGCTTGTTTGACAGTCTTTTTGTTGTGCCTAGTGAATCAGCATCATCTCCGCTATATGGTGAGCAGCAACTAACTTTTTCATAATGTTGTCATTATTCCATCGTGGATTGTTAACTGTCCATTGCTCACATAGGGATTGTGAGGATAAGATTACAATAATTGCTGCACACACAGTGGCATTCAAAGAACCATTCTTCCCACACTCCACACGTGAATGTAACAGGAAGACACCCTAGTAACTGGTATGATGGGACATACCCTCTGCCATGCAGCTCATGGTGGTTTGCAGAGTACAGATATAGATACAGATCTTTAATATGTAGCTTGCTACTCTCCTTGTGTATCACAAATGATGGCTATGGTGTGACTGAGCTGACTCCTAGGTCCCAGGCTGTTCAAAACACATGACATTTGCACTAAAGAAGTCTACACTGCAAAGTTACTAAATGTGAGATATAACTCTTCAGTACACAACCACACAAGTAATTTAAAAGTTTAAAAACAAAAGCACACAGAAAAAACCAAATATGCAACTTGCTACTCTTCTGGCATGCCACAAAAATGTGTGGGAAATGAAACAGCACTGTATTTATGATGAAAATATTTTCCACCAAGAGCCACCAATGTTACGTATAAGTGATTTATTTCACTTACTTCAACTTTTTGTGGACATACAGAAATTCATTTCAGTACAATTCACTTCAAACAAAAAGGTTGCTTTAAAAAAGTGCAAAGGTGTGCATCTGGGCCAAGTAGGCCATTACTTCATATGCAGGGTATTCTTACACTATCACTGCAGACATTTACACTCATTCTCCCTTTCATTTACAGAGCAGAAGATGACTTTTAGCTATTCCTGAAGCTTCTGTTGTTCAACAGTAGTTTTACCATCATATGGTACTGCAATCTCTACCTTTAATTTAACCACAGACAGGCATACTTTTACCATAAGATCTCTCTAGCGAAAGAGGCCACTCAAGAGAATGTGGAGCTTGAGAAAAAGATGTGAATGAATGATGGCTTTTCTCTACCACTACATTCACTGTCACAATGCTCCCAAAGTTATTATAAAGTAAATATGGTTGGTTATTGTTCCTTTGCATTAACAGATGTACAGACATCCATCAGAATAAAATTCACAGCACGTATACTTGTATACAAATGATCTCAGTTAACTAACAAAGCAATAAAAATATTAATAAATACATAGTAACAAATATGAATAAAATAAATCCTGAAGGAATAATTACTAAGTTTTTGTTCTTATGAGGTAAGATTTCACAGCATCACAGTCTAAAGAAATCCTTCAATGGAAATGAAAGCAAACATATACTTTTAACATACTTACAGATTTAGCATTGATGAACATATTCCATGGCATAAGTGTCCCCACTCCATGGAGAACAAACGTTAGGTATACCAGCTTTAATCTGTACAATGCAAAAATAATCCTCTAATGAATACCAGTTCACATTTCTTAATTTTTGTCATGCCATTATAATTTAAATTTCAAAATCTGAAAATGACAGTCCAAATGAAAGTTCCAAGTATGTTACAGATAGACTAGTTAGACTTATTGAAATAGCATACTACAGAAAAACAAAGCAAGCTGTCAATTATGACTGTTCTGTATATGAGTAAGACAACTGCTAGAACTTGAAAGCACTCTTGCTCTGATTATAATCCATACATACTATTCACACATTTAAAGCTGAAACTTAACATGATGACCACTGGAAGCGACCATAAATGGCAAACTCTTTTACAGTTTCTTCCATCAGCTAGTTTGGACAACACAAATAGTGGAACCATTCTGTAATTTTCCAGTATTCCTTCCAAAAATTTTCTTGATCAGCAACTCAGCTTATGAGACTGTTTCGATTATTATTTTGTGCTCTATTATTTCCTGCTATTTACATGCTATAACTGATATCAGCTACAATTCATTAATTTTTTAAGGGAAGCTTATTAAGTTTTTATGAATGAGTTTTAAAGTCATCCAGTATAACAGAAGTAGTCTCTGGCATTCCCCAAGGAAATGATATAGGCCCTCTGCTGTTCCTAATCTGTATAAACTACTTAGAAGACAACCTGAGCAGCACTCTTTGATTGTTCTCAGATGATGGTGTCATTTACAATTTAATACAGTAATCAGAAGATGCAAATGCAAATAGCAAAATGACTTAGATAAGATCTAAGCCTAGCAATAATGGTACAAGAAGTGACAAGAGTGAGGTCATCCACATGAGTGCTAAAATGAAGCCATTAAATTTGAGTTACACAGTAAATCACACAAATTTGAAGGCTGTCAATTTAGCTAAATATCTAGTGATTACAACTACATATAACTTAAATTCAAACCATCACACACAAAATATTTTGGAGAAGGTAAAAGAAATATTGTATTTTATTGGCAAAGCACCAAGAAGATGTAACAAATCTACTAAAGAAATTGCTTAAAATAGGCTTGTCTGTTCTCTGCTGGAGTGTTGCTGTGTGTTATGGAATCCTTGCCAAAAATGTTTGGTGGAGGACGTTAAAAAAATTCAAAGTAGGGCAGTAGTACAATCTCGATAGTTTGAGGTGAACGAGATTGGAACTGCCTGGAACTACTGAAAACTCGCACTCTCAAAACTTATATGGGAAAAAGAAATAAAACTATGTTAAAAAGAACACAGGTGTCAAAATATGAACTTCACTAAACAAAGTGTTTACATAAGCATTTACATTGGCAGAATAAAGCCTCCATTTTTAAACTGCTAACAATTTACTTTGTGAAGTAATGGTGGAGTGTCTTTCGTTTGGAGAACTTGCAATGTTTGTGTGTGGCAATATCATGCTACTGCAGAGCAGGGTGTCAGCTCAGGCTGTTGTTCCACCTAGTACATTGTGGGCTCAAGTGCAGCACAGTCATCGGTGTGCCTCATCATCAGTGCAGTATCGGCCTCATATCATTCTCATCACTCTTACAGTGGGTTGAGGAGTTAAGCATGTCAATTATAGAAGAGTCTGTAACTTCCAACTGTTCATCTGAATTTAACCACTGAGTTATTTCCACATTTTCCACCTCTTCACAGCGTGGCAACCTTCTGATCAAATCACACAACAAATACTTGTCATCATTATCGAAATCTTCAGTTTCTGTGTTAGGCCTACTTCCTCATAGGATTTTTCTCTGTGACTGAGAAACTGTATCTGACTTTTATTTCGCTCCAAGGCTCACTAATCAAGAACACAGGGTCCTTCACAATCACTTTCTTTAAAGCTCCTACAATGTTTTCATTGTCTTCCCAATGGAAGACTGATTGTTGCAATCACAGATGATACTTTTCCTTCGTACTTTCCAGAATGCCCTGATCTGTTGGCTGTATCAAACTGGTAACATCTGGTGCGTGAAACAAGGCACTGATCCCATCACACAGCAGTTCTTCTGCACTTGAATGTGAGGACCCGTTATCTATTGCCAAAATAGCTTAGCATGGCAATCCCTTTTCTTTTAAACACTTTTTTGTGCTCCAGTAAAACTAAGTTCAAAAACCAAGACTTAAAGATTTCCAAATACAGCCACCCATTATTTTGATGCATGTAGGTAACTGGAAGAGCTGAAATGGTCATATACTAGATTGCTCTTGGCTTGGCAGACTTCCCAGTTACAATCAGTTTTACTTTGCGGTTCCAGTTGCATTTGAAGTTGCTATAATTGTGAGTAGCTCTTTACTTTTAATGCGCCCTGGAGCACGTTTTTCTTCTCATAAAGCAATACTTTTGCTGGCAACATTTTGAAATGTATATCACTTTTGTCACAGCTGTAAATTTGTTCATTAGATAAATTTTCTTTAGTTGTGGTATTCTTAAACTTTATAATAAATTCCGAATTGTCAAGCCAGCCCATGCAAGAGACAAAACAGTCATCTCCTTCCTGTAGATGGTTTCTAAAAAACAAAGCTTTCTCCTGTAAGATTGGGCCGGAAATCAGACCCCTTTCTGTCTTTGTTATGTAAACCCCTGAACAATGACTAATTTGTTTTTTCAAACTCTGACTTCTTTATAGTCCTTTAGTTAAGAGATTCTTCAGAGCATTTCTCTGAAGAAAACTGTTCCAATTTAAGTCAGTTTCTTAACCAGTCATCGGCAGTAACTTCACCAACACCATATTCGAGAGTGAGTTTTTTATTGTGTCTCCTTTGTCAAATTGTTTCAATACTTCTAATTTTACATTAAAAGACACAAATTTCCTCCTCTTTGTTGCAGCACTCATTTAGAAGGTGTTAAGAAAGAGTCAACAAAGAAAAAACACAGCGCCATACTGTACTAAAAATGACACACCTAAAACACCACTATCAATAAAGGGATTATGTGTGTTAACCCTTAACTACTATCGACCGTCTCTCAGACCGCTACTAATTTTTGTGTCGAGATATTTCTCACACGCCTGCAAAGCCAAATGGACTCTTCCATGTACCTTCCTATTGGCTGTCAAGCTACACATGCCAGCGTTCTTTGCATTGTTGCTGCTCTTTGTTTCGTAATTATTAGCATTGAGAGGTCTCACAGACGTACCATAGTGTTTGCGTGCCACATTTTTATTGCATGCTACTGTTTCTCCATGGCGGGGGAAGCTGGGCCTTCTGTGCAGCGTGTGTTATGTGAGACAGATGTCTTCACTTGCAAGATGAGCCTCAGACACCGAAAGAAGAATTCGAAAATCGAAAAACGTGCACCTTCCGCCCTCCTTGTCTGAAGATGAAAACAAGGTAGCCATGTCAACAGCGTGGTGTTCCAATTTGTTTGGAGTGTTCCAGGAAGGTCTGCGTGAAGTGTTTGCAGGTGGAAATTGACTAAAGAATGATTCAGTGGCACATGAGAACATGTATTTCGTTTTTACTTGTAATTTTAGAAGTAAAATGGTGGAAAAGTTTCTCTATTCATAGACTTATGGACTGAAATATTTGCTCTACATTGCAAAGTGAGTCGTAAACTGAAAGCTGACTTCGCACACAATTTATCCTAAGTCATGTCGGATTTTTCCACCTACTTATATTGCCCATTTGTAACATAATCCCTCTGATGAAAATCTGTGTGAGAGTAGAGAGCTAACTTTTTGCTGTTATTTTCGTAACTCATAAAATAAAAATATACTCCAGATTTCGCTTTGTTTTAATTGTCGAAGTGTTTAAAATACTGCAGTGTTTTAAAAAAATCAAATTTCTACACTCTAAGAAGTGTAATGAATGAATGGAAGTCAAGAAACTATATATTCAGCAAAATTCTGGTTTGATATATAAAATAGAAAAATGCGGTCTGTGAGGCCCCTCCATAGTAATTGTGTTCCTGTGAATGACCATAGTAGTTAAGGGTTAATAATTAAAAACTGGCACAAGGGTATCCACGGTATCACTAACACAGACACAATGAAGGCGAGTGAGTGATTCAACATGTATTGTGCTATGAGTGGGCAGAGGAAATGAACCAAGGTTCTGTATGATGTACAGTAGTTAGTTTTTATTTTTTTACTTTTTTGTTGGGGGGGTGGGGGGGGGGACACAAAATATTGAGACTCTACGGCAACATTTGTGAAAAAGGAGAGACAGTGTCATGGATATGATGTGTGAGCTGGGATGACAACCATTAAAACAAAGACATTTCTCGTTGGGATGAGATCTTTCAAGAAATTTCAATCACAAAATTTCTCCTCTGAATGCACTCCCATCTGAAATCATCGTCATAATAATAAAAATAAGAGAAATCAGAGCCTGCACAGAAAGATTTAAGTGTCAATTTTTCCCACTTGGTATCTGAGAGTGCAACAGCGGAGAAATAGTCAAAGTGGATTGATGAAGCACATCTAGTAATGCTCTGTAGTTGTTTTCCTAGTGTTCCACATTTAATGCCAACAGCCAGTCTAGGGCCAACTCTTAACTGTGAGTTGCAGACTAATCATTTACTGAGAGGGAGAGATAGCAAGGAAATGGAAGAGAAATATGGCACCATCTTGGTAAAGGCAGGGAAAGTTGTGTGTGTCATATCATTAAGAGAAAGCATCAGCTGGGAGACACGGAAAGACAGAATAGCGGATGAGGAAAACTGCAGGGAGAACACGAACGCTGTGGGTATAGATAAGTGGGAGGCACAAAGACAGAGATGAGGACAAGAAAAATTATAGGCTCTGAGCACTATGGGACTTAACTACTGAGGTCATCAGTCCCCTAGAACTTAGAATTACTTAAACCTAACTAATCTACGGACATCACACACATCCATGCTCCAAGCAGGATTCGAACCTGTGACCGCAGCGACCGTGTGGTTCCAGACTATAGCGCCTAGAACCGCTCGGTCACTCCGGCCAGCAGAAAAATTATTCCTTAGGTGACTGGTGTGCTGAGTGACACACACACACACACACACACACACACACACACACACACACACTTGCAGGCATGGCTACAGTGGGGCTGCAGCGCAATACGTATCTGTGTATGCACTCTGAAAGTAGCTGGTCTTGATTACAGAAGTCCTGTTGATAATGTCATTGTAGCAGATCCATAAATTGCAACAGAGAACTAGAAATGTAATTAACAGGAAAGTGTACTCTTAACTTCTTAATCCCCAACAAGGCTACATGTAGTAATGCTCAGTAGTTATTTTCCTAGTGTTCCACATTCAGTGCCAGCTGCCAGTTCTTAGACCAATTTGCAGTCTTATGAAAATTGTGCAAGATCAAGCAATTATCCCACAACAACATTCCATCAAAGGCAACAATGTTTTTTGTGAAGGTATTTAGTGTTGTGTTTCAGGTTACAACAATGCCGGAACAATAATGACATTATGAAGCTAGTATGAAACACTTCTAATTCTATCACAGACTAGCCATCCATCTCTGTTACCAGGCAGTATTCTGTTCTCAAATAATATTCTGGACAATTTCAAATTCAGCAATCAATATTTTAAAGAATACTTTACAACTTGACAGTACAACAATGAACAAAGAATCCTGGCACAAGTGATCACTCTCGCTTCCTTTTACACGGATTCTGGAGGCCACTGCTTTCAGATCCATTATGCTTATTGTGGAGGATGCTTTTCTCCCGAGGTTTAGTCATTAAGTTTGACCTTACAATGAGCTGTAAAATTCTGCAGTAAACAGAGTTCAGTAACATAAAAGCAACAAATCTATTCATCTGTGCATTACCCTATCTGTGCAAACGGATAGGTACACTATCAAATGCTTTTTCAATGTCCAGGAAGGTCATTAGTAGCTCTAATCCATATTCATAGTACTGTTCCTGCAGTTGTCTTACAGGAAAATTAGATCCACCCTGGACCTTCCTGTTCTGAAGTCATGTTACTCTTCTCTCATTCTTCCTTCTAATTTTGCCCGAATTCATGCTTCCAAAATTTTCTCAAAAATCTTTGCACAATGACTCATGAATGTTATCCCCCTGATAGTTCTTACACTCTTCTCTATTTCCCTTCTTGAAGATTGGGACAATTATTCCCTTCTTCCAGTCTTCTGGGATCATCTGTCTCCACACAATTTTCATTACTCTATATAGCCATTGTATCCCTACCTCTCCGGCCGCTCTCACCATCTCTACACTTAGCTCATCCAGACCTGGTGACTTCCCTTCCTTCATCTTGCCCAATGCCTCTTCCAATTCTCCCCATGTAAGGTCTTTTTCTATTTGCTGTTCCTCCCTCGGCTTGTTCCTCCTCATCCAGGTCTCCATTCAGGTTCAGGAGTTCTTCAAAACACTCCTTCCACATATTCTGGAGTTCCTCCTTATTCTCTACATCTTGTCCGCTTTTGTTCACCTTTTGAGCATGGTCTGTTGTACTGTTCTTCCTCTTACTTTTAATCATCCCATATAAAACCTTTTTTGAACCTTCACTATCCTTCTCCATCATTCTGGTCCACTGTTCCATCTACTTTCTTCTTTCCCCTGCCACCACTCTTTTTGCTTCTTTCTTGCTTGCCTGATACTCTTCTCTTGTTTCTACTGTTCTCTTGTTTCTACTGCTCTCTGGAACCACATCCTAAAGGACCTGTTCTTCTTCTGTACTATATCCTTTGTTTTATCATTCCACCAGGGTGTTTCTTTCCATCTTTTTTTTTTTTTTTTTTTTTTTTGCTTGTCCTCCCACATATTGCTTACGTGGCACTTACCTACAGTATCATATGAAAACTGTGCCTTCTTCTGTCCGCCTCCGTGGTGTAGCAGTAGCGTTTCCGCTTACCATGCAAGGGGCCCAGGTTCAATTACGGGCAGGGGACTGGGTGTTGTGTGTCCTTCATCAGCATTTTCATCATCACTGACCCGCAAGTCGCCGAAGTGGCGTCAATTAAAAACAACTTGCGATACAGTGGCCAAACTCCCCTGCATGGGGCCTCCTGGCCAACAAAGCCATACGATCATTTCATTTCATTTCATTTCATTTCTTCTTCTTCTTCTTCTTCTTTTTTTTTGCGTTCTTCTTTGAAGAAGGTGACTCATTTGTTCTGGCTACAGACTAGCTTGTTGCCATCATTTCTTTGCTCTTCCTAGGTCTCTTCAACCTATCAGTCTATACAAACAAAATTCTTTTGATACTCTTTCTTTTTGCATTCTATTCAGCCTCATGATTGGGACCGGAGGGTGGTTGGGGGGAGGAGGGGGGGCGGGGGGGGGGGGGGGGGGAGAACAGCAACCTTTCAAAAGATCTTCCTCACAGCCAACAGTCCTCTGATTAGCTTCTGCCTGTAACTATGTGTAGTTCTACTTTTTGAAACTGGCCTGCCTGTTAAGTCTATGCTGCATGTTGAACTTTTTATGTGCCACTTGCAATTTCCTTGAAAACTGGATTTTCAACTTTTCAAGATAGAGGTCTTATTAATACCCTGGAAGCTGTGATAAAATAAGAGAACTTTTATTTAATGACTACTGAAATGCTTCAGAGAAATTGTTACGTTACTGAACGGACAAACTTTTGTCACAGTACTTTAGATGTGTTACAAAGTTATCAGGGTGCATACAATAAAATGTGGTGTCCCCATAACATAAACTGGTCAACTACATAAGAGATCTATACAACTTATGACAGTTGACTTCTGATATGATGAGAAAGAAAATCATTACAAACTTGAGTTAACAAACAAATCTGATGTGGCAGGAAAACTGAGAAACATTTATCAAAGAATGTAGCAAGTCAGGTGTTTTAGGCATGGCACCATCCCACTCAGTAAAATATATCAACACTGCTGACGAATGACATTATGCCTTCAGTTGCTGATAAAGAAAAACTGAGTCTATTTGCACATCTTTGGTGGGAGGGCGCTTTCTCATTTTAGATCATATATTATTTCCAAATTTGCACAACTTTTTTCAGACAGTACTTCTTTACCGATGAATGCATCACATGCAAAGTCTGATGTTACTATTATTAATATTCTCTGCAAGGTCGTTAATAAACATCCTGAACAACAAGGGGCCCCAACACACTTACCTGTAGATATTTCTAAAAACCTATCCATGACTCTCCATTCAAAATAAAATTCTTCCATTCAAGAAATCTTCAACCCAGCCACAAATTTTGCTTTATATCTCATAGAACAAAATGCTTTCTGGAAGTCAATGAATACTGAATCTATCTGACTGCCTTGAGATATGGCTCTCCGAATGTCATGTGAGATAAGTGCAACTTGTGTTTTACATGACCAATGTTTTCTGAATTCATACTGGTTGGCAAGGAGCTGCTCATTCTGTTCGAGATATCTCATTATGTTTAAGGTCAGATCATGTTCTGAGATTCTACAACAGGCAGACGTAAAGGATACTGGATGGTAGTTTAGTGGGCCATTTCTGCTAGCCTTTGTGTAGACAGATGTGACCTGTACTTTCCTCCAACTACTGAGTATGTTATTTGTTCAAGTGACCTACAATATATTATGGTGTTGTATACTGACACTAACTTTGATTCCACTAACGGCCTTTATATATAACCAGAATGTCTTTGGACTTTGCAAAAGGCCTTTCAATAAGACTCTGCTATGATAGCCATTGAAGGCTTCATGCCTCGCACTTCTGACAGCCAATGGATTTCTTTTATCACATTTCTACCTATATCCCTATGCTCTGTTTTGTACCTATTATACAGTTCTCATGTTTCTTCTCAGAGACTGTATACCATACAGGGATACCTCTCATCACAAACTGTTCTACTAAAAAACACATTCATCCTTAGCTTGGCCAACCAGTCTTCTAAAATTTCAGCCACAATTTCTCTACAACCTACTGTTCAGAGCTAATGTTTTATGTTCCTCACTGAGATTCGATATTACTGCCTTTCTACCTACTTTACTGCATATGTAACTCTTTGTATTTGTTGTATTTACCTTTTGTACTTTGGTAACTACTGGTGCTACAAGCAACTTTGCTCAATAATAGACCCAGTGAGGAAATTCTCAAGATGGTCATGTCTATTTCTCGCCACCAGATCTAATATATGTCCATCATGAGTTGACTTCCAAAATGTCTGACCTATGCAGTCTTCACAGAGAAGGCATTTAGTATTGTTCAGCACGATGTCCTGTCATGCCTGCCACTTGGCAAACTGTAATTACCAAAGTTGATGGCTGGATATTAGAATCCCTCTCTGTTATGACAGTACGATTTGCTAACATATGTGCTAGAAAACTGACATTTTCTCTGAAGTTTTCAGTTACATTTGGGGACGAGTCGGTGGTCAACAGAACAATGCAATGTTTACATTCACTTGTGAAACTAGGTCTTGCATGCAGCATCAAATTTTATCTTGGTGGGTTTGAGTTTCTCACTGTGTAAGTACACCACAAATATATTTCCCGTTAGCCTATTCTTTCAAAACACATTCAAACCTATCCAAAGAAATCTCACTGCTGCCAATTTCACAGTTTATCCAGTTTGCTGTACTTAGTATTGTGTTAGTTCCATCAGCTTCTTAGGAGTGTTTCAAATCTGTAACTTAGCTGTGAATGCTTTGGCACTTGATCACTAGGATTTTAAGTCTTACCTGTGAGTGAGGAGCAGAGGAGGGGGCAGGGGGACATTTCTTTATCTTTGGATCTTACACTATACCTCATAGTGTCTCACAACTCTCATTATTTAGACTGGATGGAGAACCACTTTACCCAATAATAATAATAAAAGCCTTGTGTGCAGACCACACACAGTCAGATACATGGTTAGCACCTTCTGGGGTGCAATGTACCCCTGATTCGTTTAGGGGTTATGAACTCTGGAAACAGTCTAAGAAGTCGCAGCCTAGCTTTTTGCTGATCCTTAAAAGTTTCTAACTCAAGCCTTCCAAGTGACTCTTAACCAGGGGGTCATGATCAGTTCTACAGACAATGATGCAGTCTGTGAACTTCACCGAAATTCTGTGAGCAAAGATGGTGTCATCAACTTTCTCTGCCAGTGTCTGGAATGACTCTCACACCACAATGACTTGTTCCAATGTGTGCCACAATTTGCAGCTGTTTGCACTCTGTTCCCTTGATGACAGCTGAATGAGGCCTCCACGCACACATACTGAGTGTACAAGGTGATCCTTCTTATCCCTTCTTGACATATCTCTAGAGGGTTCCAATATTTGGCATATGTTTGAACTGCCAACAATTAACTGATCCACACCCTTTTGCTCTTGCTTCCCCCCATCAGATTACATGAAGGATTCCAGATAGGTGGTATTTGTATCACCAGCTTATTTTCAGTTTTGGTGGTGATCAGCACCTCAAACTGACTCATTAGAGGGAAGGATGTAATACTTTATGTGTAATGTAGTGAACAAATACTAGCTTATTTTTGTTAAAAGCTCAAAATCTCCATCTTGTGCCCCCTTACTGGTATAACAAATATAAAAAAAACTAGGTATATTTATCTAGAACTTGCCTGTCTATTGGTGGATTCATCTCAAGATCTGCTCTTTCCATTGTGACACCCTTGAAGTTAAGCTCATCGTTGGGCAGATTTGTCTCTTCCCATGCAGGAGTCAACCGTACAGGCTCAGCACTGCCTGCTCTTTCAAACAGTGGCTGCTTTTCATAACCTTCTGCTCCTGCTAAAAAAAAAATTACCAGTGCAAAATAAGTTACAAAGAAGTCTTAAAAATTATCTAAACATATCTAAAAACAAAGATGATGAGACTTACCAAACAAAAGCGCTGGCAGGTCGATAGACACACAAACAAACACAAACATACACACAAAATTCAAGCTTTCGCAACCAACGGTTGCTTCATCAGGAAAGAGGAAAGGAGAGGGAAAGACAATGAGTTTTAAAGGAGAGGGTAAGGAGTCATTCCAATCCTGGGAGCGGAAAGACTTACCTTAGGGGGAAAAAAGGACAGGTATACACTCGCGCCCACACACACACACACACACACACACACACACACACACACACACACATCCATCCGCACATACACAGACACAAGCAGACATTTGTAAAGGCAAAGAGTTTGGGCAGAGATGTCAGTCGAGGCGGAAGTAAAGAGGCAAAGAGGTTGTTGAAAGACAGGTGAGGTATGAGTGGCAGCAACTTGAAATTAGCGGAGGTTGAGGCCTGGCGGATAGCGAGAAGAGAGGATATACTGAAGGGCAAGTTCCCATCTCTGGAGTTCTGACAGGTTGGTGTTAGTGGGAAGTATCCGGATAACCCGGACGGTGTAACACTGTGCCAAGATGTGCTGGCCGTGCACCAAGGCATGTTTAGCCACAGGGTGATCCTCATTACCAACAAACACTGTCTGCCTGTGTCCATTCATGCGAATGGACAGTTTGTTGCTGGTCATTCCCACATAGAAAGCTTCACAGTGTAGGCATGTCAATTGGTAAATCACGTGGGTGCTTTCACACGTGGCTCTGCCCTTGATCGTGTACACCTTCCGGGTTACAGGACTGGAGTAGGTAGTGGTGGGAGGGTGCATGGGACAGGTTTTACACCGAGGGCGGTTACAAGGGTAGGAGCCAGAGGGTAGGGAAGATGGTTTGGGGATTTCATAGGGATGAACTAAGAGGTTACGAAGGTTAGGTGGATGGCGGAAAGACACTCTTGGTGGAGTGGGGAGGATTTCATGAAGGATGGATCTCATTTCAGGGCAGGATTTGAGGAAGTCATATCCCTGCTGGAGAGCCACATTCAGAGTCTGATCCAGTCCCGGAAAGTATCCTGTCAGAAGTTTGGCACTTTTGGGGTTCTTCTGTGGGAGGTTCTGGGTTTGAAGGGATGAGGAAGTGGCTCTGGTTATTTGCTTCTGTACCAGGTCGGGAGGGTAGTTGCGGAATGCGAAAGCTGTTTTCAGGTTGTTGGTGTAATGGTTCAGGGATTCCGGACTGGAGCAGATTCGTTTGCCACGAAGACCTAGGCTGTAGGGAAAGGACTGTTTGATGTGGAATGGGTGGCAGCTGTCATAATGGAGGTACTGTTGCTTGTTGGTGGGTTTGATGTGGACGGACGTGTGAAGCTGGCCATTGGACAGATGGAGGTCAACGTCAAGGAAAGTGGCATGGGATTTAGAGTAGGACCAGGTGAATCTGATGGAACCAAAGGAGTTGAGGTTTGAGAGGAAATTCTGGAGTTCTTCTTCACTGTGAGTCCAGATCATGAAGATGTCATCAATAAATCTGTACCAAACTTTGGGTTTTCAGGCCTGGGTAACCTAGAAGGCTTCCTCTAAGCGACCCATGAATAGGTTGGCGTGCGAGGGGGCCATCCTGGTACCCATGGCTGTTCCCTTTAATTGTTGGTAGGTCTGGCCTTCAAAAGTGAAGAAGTTGTGAGTCAGGATGAAGCTGGCTAAGGTAATGAGGAAAGAGGTTTTAGGTAGGGTGGCAGGTGATCGGCGTGAAAGGAAGTGCTCCATCGCAGCGAGGCCCTGGATGTGCGGAATATTTGTGTATAAGGAAGTGGCATCAATGGTTACAAGGATGGTTTCCGGGAGTAACAGACTGGGTAAGGATTCCAGGCGTTCGAGAAAGTGGTTGGTGTCTTTGATGAAGGATGGGAGACTGCATGTAATGGGTTGAAGGTGTTGATCTACATAGGCAGAGATACGTTCTGTGGGGGCTTGGTAACCAGCTACAATGGGGCTGCCAGGATGATTGGGTTTGTGAATTTTAGGAAGAAGGTAGAAGGTAGGGAGCGGGGTGTCGGTGGGGTCAGGAGGTTGATGGAGTCAGGTGAAAGGTATTGTAGGGGGCCTAAGGTTCTGAGGATTCCTTGAAGCTCCGCCTGGACATCAGGAATGGGATTACCTTGGCAAACTTTGTATGTGGTGTTGTTTGAAAGCTGATGCAGTCCCTCAGCCACATACTCCCGACGATCAAGTACCACTGTCGTGGAGCCCTTGTCCGCTGGAAGAATGACGATGGAACAGTCAGCCTTCAGATCACGGATAGCTTGGGCTTCAGCAGTGGTGATGTTGGGAGTAGGATTAAGGTTTTTTATGAAGGATTGAGAGGCAAGGCTGGAAGTCAGAAATTCCTGGAAGGTTTGGAGGGGGTGATTTTGAGGAAGAAATAATGAAGAAAGAGGAAGAAATAATGAAGAAAATAATGAAATATCAATACAATAGAGGAAATCATTATTTTAGCAGGACATCAGGAATGGACTTCACGGAAAACTAAATTTTCCACAGAAAAATTACAGAAGAATAAGATTTCAATAAAAAGTTGTTACTACTGTTGACCAACATTGTAGCCTGCCTCTCGTTTCATCAAGAGATGCCGTATCTTCCGCATAGATGAATTACTGGATCAGCAATTTCGGAAAAGACAGATTGCTACTTACCCCATGAAGAAGACACATCAAGTTGCAGACAAGCATTATTAAAAGACACTTAATGTGGCTTTTGGCCACAGTCTTCGTCAGTAAACACACACACACACACACACACACACACACACACACACACACACACGAGATCACCAACTCCAGCATCTCAGGCCGGAATTCCAGTCCGAGATGCTGGAGATGGCAGTCACATGTGCATGAGGTGTGCTTGCTGTGTGTGTGTGTGTGTGTGTGTGTGTGTGTGTGTGTGTGTGTGTGTGAGCGCATCTCTCTTTACTGACGAAGGCTGTGGCCGAAAGCCACACGCAAGTGTCTTTTAATCATGCCTGTCTGCAACTTGATGTGTCTTCTTTATGGTAAGTAGCAATCTATCTTTTCCTACACTGTTGATATTCCTACTGGGAGTTTTCACTGTTTGATTACTGAATAAACAGGTGAACAGTCACAGCTGAGATAGTAATTCACAAATTACATCAATTTTGCTGCCATTGATGGACAAAAATATTATCTCTTGGAAAAAATAACTTTTTGTCAATGCAGAAATGAAACTGGCATAATATACATTTCTTTTCATTCTGGACACAATCACATTTACAATATGATTTTCATACTACAATAATTATAGCCATTTAGACCTAAAATAATAAAAAGCTTCTGCCCATTGCTGCAGCCACCCATTTTGCACATGAATTTAATTTGTAAAGCGAAAAGAAAAGAAGAAAATTACATTCATGTATATAATGATTATAACAGATGTCATGCCTGGAGTAAAATTGTGAAAATGTTCATAGCTAATTAAAACACTACACTGAGGAGTACTGTCCTCTAATATACAATCGTCACCAATTTGATGGCTAAAATAATAATGAGAATAAGAGGACAACGTAAATACAGGAAGATATGTTGCAAAGTACCTTCCTGAAGCTACCAGAAAATACTGCTCACCAATCTGGATCATAAGTCTTATCAGAGTCAAACACTGTAGTTAACATGCATCGACTTTGTAAGAGAGCCAGACATGCCAATTGCCTTCAGGTCATCAAAGATGGAATGGTACGTCCTGGAGTGGTGGCTGGCTCCAAGGTACTGTCTTTCACACATTTCTGGTGGGAAATAAAAACGACTTCTTTCCATGTATTGCACTCACTTGAAAACATGAACTACTGCATGGAGCATGAAAGAGAATGTGTTGAGAAGACTTTACTGAAGCTTGCAGTTCAGCAGTAATATTCACATGTTTCCAGACATTTCAATAGATAATGATGTAACTGTAAAAGGATGAGGACGGTCTCCTTATTCCCTGTCAGTTATTGCAACAACCTAGTCATGAGACACAAGCTACAGGCAATACTGTACCTAATTGCCATGCACAGGCAGTTGCGTCACATTTCGTGGAAGTGATGTTTCAGCTGCCCTTTTCAGTGTTTACTTAATGGCAGAAGAAGCATTATCATGACTCGCAATGTTTCCAGCAAACTTGCCTATCATCATGGCCATGTCTCCATGATTTTCAAGAATCTTCCCATATATCATCACAGCAGCAAATAAATACTTCTCGCCTCATACTGAAATTAGCTTGATGCTTCCCCAAAGAACTGAAGATTCAGTAACATATTTAAGGAATTACTATAGTGAGTCCTTCTAATTCCCTTCAATAATCAAGTTCTGTCTTTGTTATGACAGCACAAGAGAAAGAGCACTGCATACCTGTTCATATCTGTAAAGCTGCACTACCTAATCCATCACGTCTTCTGCATTGGCAAAAAACTTTTACATGGATTCATTAGTGGTGTGGCAGATCATCTGCACACAATCCATCTATTCTTGTGCATTATTTCAACATTCAGTCACTTATCAGCCCGCTACGAATTTCTTTTTTGTAGTACTTACTTGAAGGCTTCATTTTTTGAATGTTCTATCTGACATATGTACAGTTGAAGTAATTTTATACTTTAAAGACTTCAGAAAGTTATGCATTAATGTTAGTTACATCCTTGTAAAGGGAACAGTACACTTCTGAAAGAAAAAGCTGATCAATTTGATCTATTCAAGGATGCACGCAAAGTGATAGCTTGAACTGAGTATGACAACCACTATATCATATTGTGTAGGCTACATGGGCAACTCTGTGTGCTTTCTATAACATTCTTATCTAAGAAAAGAAGAACTTGAACAATGTGGTGTGTCAGTTAGTGAATTTTGAGCTGGCCACCGTTCAAATGTCGTGGAATTCTTACATTGCCATTCCATCTTGAGAAGGCATTTGTTAGCAATGGATGTCAAATGGTTGATGAAGAATACAGGCTCATTAGGAGGATACTGCAGCATTCACTCTGGGAACGTTTGGCAGAAAAACAATTTGTATTTTGATACCACTCCCTCAAATACTGTATCGAAATAAGTGTACTATCCTGTAGATTCTACTTCCAAAAGGCTTTCTGCAGAATTGAAAACTTTGAGAAATGAGCTCCAGGTATTTAAATTCGAGTTCAAAGGCTCTTCATTCTATACAGAAGTTCCCAACAGCAGTTTAATGCAGTACAATGAAAGGTTCTATTCATTTACGTATAATTACCAAATATTTTATTTCCTTGTTTTTATAAGTTCTCCTGTTTCGAATAGTCCCATGGAAACTGAGAAAAATAAATCAGCTTATAACTAAGTTATCTTTTGAAGAACCAAACTGTCCAGAAGCTGCACTTCATTAATAAATTCACTGTGGAACATACAGTGACTATGCCTGACGCAAATTCAAACAGCTGCTTGAAAGTAATTGCTCAGGGGGAACATGATGGAAATTGAAAACCTTGGTGACACAGACAGCTCACTCAAACTTAGCTCGTACCACACTTCAGTCAACCTTTTGTGTTGGTATCACACGCAGATGGCATAGAGGGATTAGAATGTTCAAAATGATTTTTGTAATAACAAGGGAAGTGTATTCTTTCATTCATATAAGTATCTTGCAAGCCACCATACAGTGGATGGTAAGTAGTGTATGAGTATCTTTCACCCCCTTTCTGATTCATTCCATGATAGTGTGCAAGGACTTTTGGCACATACCCATTTTAAGTTTATAATTCTTCAATTTCCACATCAAATGTTTTGCGTTAGATATATGTGGGAGGAAGTAATATGCTTCCTGGCACATTTTGAAATTTACACCATTGGAATTTTAAGATTAGGCTTTTATGTGGTTCACATAAACTTTGTTGCAGCATCTTCCAGTGCAAATTACTGAGCACTGCTGTCAAAGTCTTGTACTGACTGAACAAGCATCAGAAAAATCACACAGTTCTTCTCTGAATCTTTTTGCTCTTTATCTTACATTAATATCAACTCGTATGGGAATGAAAAATGATGAAAGATACTCAACAGATAGGATGAGTGTTTATATATGACTTCATATGCACATGAGACAATACTTCATTATTTTTCCAATGCATCACAGTCTGGTATTAGTCTTCCTCATAACTGAATTTCTGTAGTGATAACTACACTAGACACTGCTCAATGGTGGTGTATAACAACACTGAGTATTTTTTGTCAAGTTATGAATATTATGATTGTTTATGCTGAACATCAAGTGCTACTCTCTGCACTGAGCACTGATCATCTATGAGACATCTTGTACACTGCTAGAATAGTCTAATGATTTGATTTTCCTATGAACAACAGCACTGTTTGTACACTGCGTCAGAAAACCAACAATGTCATCTACATCTACATTCAGCAAACCACTGTGAAATCTATGCAGAAGGTACTTTCCATCCTACCAGCTTTTTGGAATTCTTGCTGTTCCATTCACATGTGAAGTGTGGGAAAAGTAACTCCCTAAATGCCTCTGTCCATGCTGTAATTAGATTTCATGATTCCTACAGGAGGAATATGTAGGGTGTTGTAGTGTATTCCTACAGACCACACTTGTGCCGGTTCTCGAAACTTTGTAAGCACACTTTTGTGGTGTAGATGGCATCTACCACCAAATGTCTGCTTGCTCAGATTTTTCATCATCTTTGTGACTTTCTGCCCCATGTCCCATGTGTTAAACAAACCTGTGACCATTTGTGCTGCCCTTCTTTTGCATTTTCCATGTTCTATTTGGTAAGTAATAATTTCAGTAATATTCTAGGATGAGTCACCAATTGCTTTGTAAGTAATCTCCTCTGTACACTGATTACATTTTCCTAGTATCCTACCAATGAACCACAGTCTTCCACATGCTTTACCAATGACTTAGTTTGGGTGGTCATTCCATTTCTTATACCTAAAAATTGTTACACCCACGTATTTGCATGAGTAGGCCAATTCCAACGGTGACTCATTGAGTTTGTCAAATTGCACATTTTTACATTTCTGTACATTTAAAGTAAGCTGCTAATCTATTCAGTGAATAGTACGGGGACTACCACACTTCTTATGCCACAATGGATCCTATTTTCACTACTTGTGATGTCTTCTGTCTACAATAGAAATTATATACTCTGTTCTGTTTCACTTATTTTCAACCCAATCACACCGTTGGTCTCATAGTTCGAAAGAACTTTTTTATTTACTAACCAGCAGGTCAAACAGCAAATGGCCTTGACAAGTTACAAGGTGTACAACTTTGCTTCCACTGTTTGCCGATAGGTGGCAACAACGGTAAGTAGCGGTCGAGAGAAACAGATCGCAGACATCAGGCAGTTAGCTTGGACCTCCATCAACAAAAACTTATTCAAGCATTAGATTTGTGTCTGCATCATAAAGTTGTTCTTGATTGAAAATGTCAGTTTACAAGTCTAACTCTCATCATTTGCGGGATATGTTACTGTTTTGTTTTAATATGAAGCAAACATCGGCTGAGTCTCATCAAATGCTCTCAAGTACATATGGTAAGGACATTATTAGTGAAAGATTGTGTTGTGAGTGGTTTCAACGCTTCAAGAAAGGTGATTTTAACGTCATAGATTTTCATAGTGGTGGAAGAGAGAATGTTTTCGAAGATGCAGAATTGGAGACATTGCTGAGTGAAGACTCACGTCCAACTCAAGAAGAATTGGCACGATTAGAGGGAGTGACACAGCAAGCCATTTCAAAATGTCTCAAGGCTATGGGCATGATTCAGAAAGAAGGAACTTGGATCCCATGAGAGCTGAAACCAAGAGACGTTGAACAGCATTTGTGTGTATGTGAACAGTTGCTTCAGATGCAAAAACAGAAAGGATTTCTGCATCGCATTGTGACTGGGGATGATAAATGGGTTCATTACGATAACCCTCAACACAAAAAATCATGGGGATATGCCGCCCAAACTTCCATGTCGACAGCCAAACTGAATATTCACGGCTCCAAGATCATGCTTAGTTTATGGTCAACAAAATGTTTTGTGGACATCATCACTTAATGCACATTGTAAGTCTCCTAGAATGTGCATTAGGTGATGACATCTCCACTAAGCAACTATGAATGTATCCATTAGGACAGTGTGCTGAAATTTGGAGTTAATGGGCTATGGCAGCAGATGACCAACATGAGTGCCTTGCTAATAGCAATACACTGGCTGCAATGCCTCCCCTGGCTCATGACCATGATGGTTGGACCACAGACACTTGGAAAACCATGGCCTGCTCAGATGAGTCCGATTTCAGTTGGTAACAGCTAATGATGGGTTCAAATGTGGCACAGATCCAATGAAGCCATGGACCCAGTTGTCAACAACGCACTGTGGAAGCTGGTGGTGGCTCCATAATGGTGTTGACTGTGTTTACATGGAATGGATGGGTCCTCCGGTCCAACTATGGTTACATTCGGCTAGTCGCAGACAATTTGCAGCCATTCATGGAATTCATGTTCCCAAACAACGATGAAATTTTTATGGATTACAATGTGCCATGACACCAGGCTACAATTGCTCATGATTAGTTTGAAGAACATTCTGGACAAATCAAGTGAAAGATTTGGCCCGACATGAATTCCAGCCAACGTTTGTGGGACATAACCAAAAAGTCAGTCTGTGCACAAAATCCTGCACTGACAACACTTTCACAATTGTTGTTGGATGTAGAGGCGACATGGCTCAATATTTTCGTAGAGGATTTCCGACAACTTTTGGGTCCATGCTACATCGAGTTGGTGCACTAAGCCAGGCAAAAGAAGATCCAACATGATATTGGGTGGTATATTTTGACTTCTGTCACCTCAGTGTACTACGTGGTGCAGATCTACAAAAAATTACAATAGTTTTGTATTTATACTAATGTTTCATCAATGTTATAATTAATCCCTCATCCACATTAGATCTACACATGTCTGCAACTGGAGTTCCATTGTTTTCCTATCCCTAACGTTGGATGATTTCCTGAACCCAGTTTACAATATTCCAAAAATTCTATTGGAGGAATTATCTGCTACTTGATCAAAATTGTCACTTACGTACACAACAAGTTATCATAATCAAGATTTGTACACACCAAAATCCGTAAAACACTGCAGTATATTTTCTATGTGCTCTCTTTCATTCAGTATTCAAGATTATTCCTACAGAAACAACTCAACATGTTCATCTCCATTATTTTTAAAAGAGAATTCTATTTGCAAGTATGTACTTAATAAATTATTTGTTTTGATAAGTAGAAGCACCACAGCTACAGTCCGTTTTTATTTTTGTTATTATTTTTAAATTCTAGACTTTTAATCTGATTACAGCTGTTACTTTACTATATCTAATACAGGCATTACAGATGATCTTCTTCATATGCCAGCCAGCTGTTCCTCATTTACTTGCGTCAGCAAAAGTCCATTTGAATACAATTTTATATGTACATGGATTTGAAGTGTTCTTTTACAATGTAACTCTTTGGGAGTAAAGGAGACCACTAAGTAAATATTGAAGCATTGAGTCACTGACAAGCACACAAAAAGAATGGAAACTTGCTAGCTTCCAGAAAAAAACCTCTGATGAGCAGCTAGAAAACACACACACACACATTGCACTGGCTGAACACAAAATGCCAGGATAACAGTATGGCAGATGGACCGGGTGGATAGAGAGAGATGAGGAGGGAAGTGGGAGATAACTCTTTGCCTTTACAAATGTCTGCTTGTGTCTTGTATGTATGGATGGATATGTGTGTGTGTGCGAGTGTATACCTGTCCTTTTTTCCCCCTAAGGTAAGTCTTTCCGCTCCCGGGATTGGAATGACTCCTTACCCTCTCCCTTAAAACCCATATCCTTTCGTCTTTCCCTCTCCTTCCCTCTTTCCTGATGAGGCAACAGTTTGTTGCGAAAGCTTGAGTTTTGTGTGTATGTTTGTGTTTATTTGTGTGTCTATCGACCTGCCAGCGCTTTTGTTGGGTAAGTCTCATCATCTTTCTTTTTAAATATATATATATATATATATATATATATATATATATATATATATATATATATATATATATATATATATATATGCACACCCCTAAGCAGCTACATTGCACTGGCTGAACACAAAATGCCAGGATAACAGTATGGCAGATGGACCGGGTGGATAGAGAGAGATGAGGAGGGAAGTGGGAGAAGGGGGGTTGGGGAGTGTAGCTAGCAGTTCAGAGTAGGGTAGCCAGTGTCTGGAATAGGAATAGGGGACGTGGGCAGCAGGTGTATGGAGAAGGTATGGGACACACTAACATTGAAGCCAGTTAGTTCGTACAAGGACCTAACAACAATGACATGAAGGTGTCAAATGGGAAGGGATGAGAGTACAGAGGAAGGGGAGACTGTTGCGTAGACGGCACGTGTGCAGTGGGTCAGCGGAGAATGACACCAGGAGGAATGTAGGAGTGAAGGACGTGTTGAAAGATTACCATCCACCTGCTTAGCTCAGAAAAACTGGTGCTTGAAGGAAGGATGCAGATGGCATGGATTGTGATGCAGCCACTGAACTCGAGCCTGTTGTGCCCCGCGACCTTTAGCACCCCTGGGTGATCAACCCTGTTCTTGGGCAGATTTTGGCGGCAGCCGTTCATTCTGATGGGCAGCTGTTTAGTGGTTGTGCCCACCTAAAATGCTATGCAGAATGTGCAGGTAAGCCTGCCTCTGATAGTATAGGATAAGCCTTTGACAAGACTGGAGCAGGATTTGCTGGATGTGTGAACCAGGCAGGTTTTTGCACCTGGGCTTTCCACATGGTTATGACTCCTATGGTATGGGATGGAAGGCGGGGGTGGCATAGGGATGGACCAAGAAGTTGTGTACTTTGGGTGGCAGTGAAATACCCCATTAAGATGGGTGGAAAGGATCATGGGTAGGCTGTGCATTGTTTTTGGGCATAATGATAGCCAAAGCCCTGGCGAAAAACATGGTTGAGCAGCTCCAGTCCACGTTGGTAAATATTGGGTGATGAAGGGGTAACTTCTTTGCAACTGGTTCTCAAGATTGTTGGGAGGGTGTGGGGGGGGGGGGGGGGGGGGTGAGGATATGACGCAGGAAATCTGTTTGCGGATTAGGTTTCGTGGGGTAGTGACTGCCTTTGAAGGTCTTCAAGAGAGGTTCATCACAATGGGCAAGGGCCTTCCCCTTCTTGTCACTGCAGATATGCTGTGAATGGGCGACCAGGCCAAATTGGAGTGATTTTTTGGGGTAGAAGGGGTGACAGTTGCCATGGTATGGATGGAGCCATCAGAGGGGGTGCAGAAACAATGTGCAGGAAGGTGACCAATAGCAGCAAGCCAAGAGCATGAGGGACATTAGTGTACAGGGAAATGGCATCAATAATGATGAGTAGGGATCCAGTAGTGGGGCAGGGGAAGCAGTTGGGGAGGTGCTGAGGCTGTAGAGAAATCAGGAAAGGATGTCTCATCTCTGAATACAAATCTTGAATATATGAAATAACTTGAACCACATAAGGTGTTTAATGTCTTGGGAGGTTTGGCAGGTTCCCTCTACAAGGCCTATTAACAGGTTGGCATAGGATGGTGCCACGGCTGTGCCACAGACATGTTTGTGTATCCTCCCCTCATGGAGTAATAGTTGTGCAAGAGGATATTACTGGTATGATGTATAAGAAAAGAGATAGAGGGTTTGGAATTGTATGGGCATTGGGAGAGGGAGTGTTCAACAGCAGAAAGACCATGGGCTTGAGGGTCCAAGCATGTTCTTTTCCTTCACTCAGCATGATCCTATGACAAATACTGTTCTGATCATCTTTGTATATTCTTCCAATGTTTGTCGGTGTTGATCAACACTAAAATCTCATTTTTAATGCATTTAAGCCAGAATGTTACATCTCACAATCTGCTAACCATACCGCCATCCATATGATCCTATATTACACTTTATGCAAAGCATAGATATAAGAAACATTCTATGATTTTTAAATCATATATGTCCAGGAGATTAGTCCTGCTCTTTCAATTGTATAATTATTTATATTGTATGGTTTAGAATTATTGCTTCTTGACAGTTTCACTGCCTTTAAGTGCATCATCCTGTTTTATTCCTATAATGAAATAAGCAATTTGCTTGTAGATTATGTAGCTGTCAGTAGCGGAAACTACATTTCATGCTTTGCAAGGAACCGTCTCCCATTGTGCACTACATAAATTAATGGAACTATAATTCTTTCATACTGTAATTTAGCAAAACTTTTATGTTTTTTATGAGACTCATACATTTTATGTTTTATTTTTACATGGGAGTAGTTGACAATAGGGCTGCAGCCCTGAAACTACTCATAAAAATAAAATGTAAATAAATGAAATAAAAACAGAATGTAATTAAGAAACTTCTATTTCCAAAAAAAAGAAATTAACAATCACTACAGTAGTAAAGGTAGATTACGGTACGAGAAAAGGACGCTGCTTTCTCAATAAGTTATTTGGGGGTCAGCCGATAGTTGTGATTCCGCCTGTCAGCTTTGATCCATGCAGTAACTGTGCTGCGTTGTGCGGTGCCTCTTTTTATGTCTTCTGACTGATTTAATACACCCCACAACGAATTTCTCTCCTGTGCCAACCTCTTCACCTCTTGCAACCTGCAGTATGTCCTCAACTATCTGTTGGATGTATTCCAATTTCTGTCTTTATCTACAGTTTTTGCTCTCTACAGCTCCCTCTAGTACCATGGAAATCAGTCCCTGATGTCTTAACAGATGTCCTATCATCCTGCCCCTTCTCCTTGTCAGTTTTTTCCACATATTCCTTTCCTCTCCACTTCTGCACAGAACCTCCTCATTCCTTACCTTATCAGTCCACCTAATTTTCAACATTCACCTATAGCACCACACTTCAAATGCTTCAATTCTCTTCTGTCCCAGTTCTCCCTACAGTCCACGTTTCACTACCATACAATGCTGTGTTCAAAACATGCATTCTCAGAAATTTCTTCGACAAATTAAGGCCTATGTTTGATACTAATAGAGTTCTCTTGGCTAAAAATGCCATCTTTGCCACTTCTAGTCTGCTTTTCATGTCTTCCTTGCTCCGTCTGTCACTGGTTATTTTGCTGCCTAGGTAAAAGAATTCCTTAACTTTATTTCCTTTGTGACCATCAATCCTGATGTTAAGTTTCTTGCTGTTCTCATTTCTACTACTTCTCATTACTTTCGTCTTTCTTCAGTTTACTGTCAATCCATATTCTGTACTCATTAGACTGTCCATTCCACTCAGCAGATCATGTAAGTCTTTTATACTTTCACCTAGGCTAGCAATGTCATCAGCAAATTATATCACTGATATCCTTTCACCTTGGATTTTAATACCACTCCTGAACCTTTCTTTTATTTCCATAATTGCTTCTTTGATGCCAAGATTGGACACTAGGGACGAAAGACTGCATCCCTGTCTTACACCATTTTCAATCTGAGCATTTTGTTCTTGGGCATCCACTCTTATTATTCCCTCTTGGTCCTTGTACATTTTGTACATTATCTGCCTCTCCCTATAGCTTACCCGTTTTTCTCAGAATTTTGAACATCTTGCACCATTTTTCATAGTCAAACATTTTTTCTAGGTCAAATCCTATGAATGTGTCTTGATTTTTCTTTAGTCTTGCTTCCATTATCAACTGCAATGTTAGAATTGCCTCTCTGGTGCTCTTACCTTTCCTAAAGCCAAACTTATTGTTATCTAACACATCCTCAACTTTCTTTTCCATTCATCCATATATTATTCTTGTCAGCAACTTGGATGCATGAGCTGTAAGCTAATTGTAGGATAATTCTTGCACTTGTCAGCTCTTGCAGTCTTGTGTCAATGATATTTTTCTGAAAGTCACATGGTATATTGGCACTCTCATACATCCTACACACCAACATGAATAGTCATTTTGTTGGCACTTCCCCTAATGATTTTAGAAATTCTGATGGAATGTTATCAATCCCTTCTGCCTCATTTGATCTTAAGTCCTCCAAAGCTCTCTTAAATTCAGATTCTGCCCGAGCTCTTCTAAATCTACTCCTGTTTCATCTTCTATCACATCAGACAAATCTTCCCTCTCACAGAGGCCTTCAATGTACTCTTCCCACCAAACCACTCTCCCCTACGCATTTAACAAAGGTAACCTTAACGTTAGCACTCTTGCTTTTAATTTCACTGAAGGTTGTTTTGACTTCTATATGCTGAGCCAGCCCTTCCAACTATCTTTTCTTTCTTTCTCTTCAACTTCTTCACATTTTTTACACAGCCATTTCATCTTAGCTTCCCTGCATTTCCTGTTTATTTTATTCCTCAGCAACTTCTATTTCTGTATTCCTGAACATCTTTGTACTGTCTTCTTTCATTGATCAGCTGAAGTATTTCTTCTGTTACCCATGCTTTCTTTGCAGCCCCCCCCCCCCCCCCCCGTTCCACTCATGGATCGCGCAAGGGAAAAACGATTGTCTGGACGCCTCAGAACGAGCTCTAATTTCCCTTATCTTTGAATGGTTATCATTGCGCGATTTGAATGTTGGTGGTAATAATATATACTCTACATCCTCGGCTAAGATAGGATTTCCGAATTTAGTGAGCAGCCCCTTCCGTTTAATACGTCGTCTATATGCAAGTGTGTCCCACTTAAAACTTTCTATGAGATTTGTAATGCTCTCGCGATGGCTAAATGTACCAAGTCATGAATCTTGCCACTCTTCTTTAAACCTTCTCAAACTCTTGAAGCAGATCCAACTGGTAAGGGTCCCATACAGACAAATAATACTCTAATACTGGACGAACTAACGTATTGTAAGCAATTTCCTTTGTTGAAGGACTGCATCAGTTCAGGATTCTACCAATAAACCACAATCTAAAGTTTGCCTTGCCCGTTACTTGTGTAATCCTATCTTTCCATTTGACATCATTTCGAATAGTCACACCCATATACTTGACAGATGTTATCGCTTCCAAAGACCGGGCATTTATTTTGTACTCATACATTAATGGGGATTTTTGTCTTGTTATACGCAGTAGGTTACACTTACTGTCAGTCATTACACCATGCATTTATTTTCTGCAAACCCTCATCGATTCATTCACAAATTTCGTGTGACATTACTTTCCTGTAGACTACAGCATCATCGGCAAACAGTCTAATGGTGCTGTCAGTACCATCAACCAGAACGTTTATGTAAATTGTAAAAAGCAGTGGACCTATTACACTGCCCTGGGGTTATGCTTGTTTCTGGTGAAGCCACCCCACTCAGGATGACATACTGCTCTTCTTTGTACCTATGTTTATCTTTCCAGCTTCTGTGACTGCCCTTTCAGAGATGTCCATTCCTCTTCAACTCTACTGCCTGCTGGACTATTCTTTATTGCTTTATCTACAGCCTTAGAGGACTTCAAGCATATCTCGCCGTACCCTAGAATTCCGTATCCCACTTCATTGCCTATTGATTCTTCCTGACTAATCTATTAAACTTCAACCTACTCTTCATCACTACTACATTGTGATCTGAGTCTATTCTGCTCCTGGGTATGTGTTACAAACCAGAATCTGCTTTTGGAATCATGATGTAATCTGAAATCTTCCAGCATCGCCTGGCCTTCTCAAAGTATACCTTCTCCTGATTTTGAACAGAGTATTCACTATTACTGGCTGAAATTTATTACATAACTCAATTAGTCTATCTCCTCTCTCATTCCTTGTCCCACGCCCACATTCTCCTGTAACCTTTTCTGCTACTCCTTCCCCTACAACTGCATTCCAGTCCCCCATGATAATTAGATTTTCATCTCCCTTTGTGTACTGTATTACGCTTTCAATATCCTCATATACTTTCTCTGTATCTTCATCTTCAGCTTGTGATGTCGGCATGTATACCTGGACTATCGCTGTTGATGTTGCTGTCAATTCTGATAAGAATAACCCTTTAAATGAACTGTTCACAGCAACACACACTGTGCCCTACCTTCCTATTCATAACGAATCATACTCCCGTTATACCTATTCTGCTGCCGTTGATATTACCCTATACGCACCTGACCAGAAACCCTTGTCTTCTTTCCATTTCACTTTACTGACCCCTACAATTTCTAGGTTGAGCCTTTGCATTTCCCTTTCCAGATTTTCTAGCTTCCCTACTACATTCAAGCTCCTGACATTCCACGCACTGACTCACTGAACATTATTCTTTCGTTGATCATTCAATCTTTTTCTCATGGTCACCTCTCCTTTGGCAATCCCTTCTCAGAGATCTGAATAGGGGACTAGTCTGGAATCTTTTGCCAATGGACAGATCATCATGACATTTTTTCAATTAAAGGCCACATTTCCTGTGGATACACTTTGTGTGTCTTTAATGCAGTGTTTCCATTGCCCTCTGCATCCCCATGCCATTAATCATTGCTGGTTCTACCTCCTTTTAGGGGCAGTTTCCCACTCCAAGCGCAAGAAAGTGCCCTGAACCCCTTTCCGCTCCTCTGCCCTCTTTGACAAGGAGGGGAAGGGGAGGGGGGTTTCGAAGCTGGGACCAAGGACGTTTTGATTATGAATCAAAGACCAACAATTATTAATTATAATTATGTTTCCCCTTTTTTTTAGCTGTTAATTCAGCATTTGAAATTTTTTCATTTAATTAATTTAATGTTGTGGGTTCTTGTTTGTTTCTAGGTAGAGATCACACTGTTAACTTTAATAGTCAGTTGTTATGACTGCCAGGGGGGATGACTGGGTGACATGATATAGTTTCTACAGTTGTTCAGTTTATTTGCCAAATGTATTGGGTGCCACCAGTATGGCAAGTTGATGAAGTTAACCAGTTTCTCCTTCCCAAACCAGGGACGTGTATATGTGAAGGTGCTGTTGCAATAATATTTTGAGAGCCATTAAGAAACATTCCTCATTTGAGCAATCTAGGATGGCCTTGTGTGATACTTTGTTGTTGATGTATTATTGGTTTTCTTGTTATCCTATTTGGTTGTGTGCACTTGAGACTGGTGCAGGTGGTAAGTGTGTGTTGGAATGATATTCTTTCGTGAGGTTCGTGTACTGAATTTATTACGTATTGTGAGTTTTGAAGGGGGGGGGGGGGTTCAAGACTGCTACAAGGAATGGGAAGACGTGCACTTTGACTCTACAATTTCATCTTGAAGAATGTTGTTGGAGGAAAAGTGTGCAGGAAAATTATCATGTTGTTTGGTATATTGTGATAGGAAGCAGCCTTTCTTCTCCTTTTTCTTTCTTTCTTTCTTTTTTTTTTGGGGGGGGGGGTGCATTGGACTTGTGTGACTGTGTTTTGTTTTCTGTCACCCTCCCCAGATGTTTTGTTGGGGAGGAGCTTCAGCTAGCACTGGCACTGGCACTGGTGTGTGTGTGTGTGTGTGTGTGTGTGTGTGTGTGTGTGTGTAAGCAATTTTTGTTGAGATTCAGGTTTGGTAATTTATGTTCAGTTTGGTGTTTTTTCAGGGTATTTATTAGTTTATATTGGTGGTGTGATTTTGGTTCACCTACACATGTTAAGTGAAACTTGAATGACCAATGGTATTTTTTTTTTTTGTACTTTTTCCTGGGTTGATTGTTGAAGATTTTATCTGCATCTTTTTTGGGTTAATATTTGTTTTGGAGCAATCTCATTATTCTTATCATCGTATATTTAGTTTGTCCCCACCCAACACCAATTGCTTCGTGCATTTTTTCAATTACTTTCATTTATTGCTTGAGTTAAGTAATTCACATGTTATTTACATTTGTTCATGGATGTAATGAATAGTGTCATGATCACCATAATGATTATCCTTGAAATATGTGTGCTGCCATCTTGATGTCATCATGGGTCAAAGATGACAGGTGGGATCTGAACTTCGAGTAATCCTGTCCTTTGTGAAGTTGTTTCACTAGTGCAGGATTCTGCCATATGCATGTAAGGGGCTTGTGTCTTGGCTCTAATGAAAGTTCTGAGGCGTCATTGTAATTGTCGATGATTATGATAAAAAGAAGGATGAAAATGCTGAGCAGGACCCATAGTTTTATTGCCCTCTGTCAGTAGACAGATCGTTGTTATAATCACAATACACTTGCATCTCATGTACAGAAATTTGGGATTTAATCAAAAATATTAAGGCATAGTTTGACAATCAGGAACTATATACCATCACATTATTGTGCCAGCAAAATTCTCATGACACGAACTTCTTTCATGACTGAGGTTTTGATTAACTAATTAACGTATCTGTGTATAGGCTGTTCAGTTTGTGGAGGTCTGATGTAAAGTGCAAATTCAGATCCGAAAAATTTAAACCTTTCTGTATTGTTTGATTCATGAATTGAATAATAAAGTTTGTGGGGTCAATAGAAATACTCAATACTAGCTGTTGGCTTTGATCAGAGATGGACTGTCACGACAACTATGTCACTGGTCAAACCCAACGACTTAGTGTTGAATATGACCCAAAAAAACTTTATTATTTAGGTCATGAGAAATATTCAGTACTAGTCATCGGCTTTGACCAGTGACAGAATGTCAGTACCTTCCAACAGTGGTCAAAGCCAACAACTAGTATTGAATATGTCTCATGACCCCACCACAAACTTTATTATTCAGTCCATGAATCAAACAAGACCAAATGGGTTTACATTTTTCATATCTGAATTTGCAATTTTCATCAGACCCCCACAAACTGAAGAGCCTACACAGATATGTTAATCAGTTGATCAAGCTATAGTCAAGGACACATCCCCTAGGTCACTGGTCAAAGCTGACGACTTGTATCATGTATTCCTCTGTGATATCAAGTTCTGGTGTACATTTTCACAGTTTGGTTGTTCGTTGGTGAAGCCAATAAATGTGAAAGCAAAGAACCTGGCCATGGGAACACGATTGATTTGATGCTTAGCCTGTTTGAAAAATTTCCTCTGGTATCACATCATAGTCATCATATTGTTTACGATATTCTTTGGGTTTTCTTTGTCACTAGTCAAAGATGATGGCTAATACTGAATATTCATCTTTATCCAATAAGGCACATGATTATCTCTTTCAGTAACATCAAATGAAGATCCCCTTCAACAGCTTTTAACATAATTTACAAAATTTTCAATTGCTCTTCTTACAACTGATATGAGGCGAGTAACTCTATACCAACAAAGAGTTAGTAATATTCCTTGTATATCTTATTTATCATTAATGGAACTTTATGATATAGAATGTATTGGTTACATCAATGTTAACCCAGATATTTAAAACAATATTTTTATGGTGTCAAATTTAGAGTGTAAGTAATGGTACCATGAGTTATGCTTACTGGTAACTATTAGGTCTACTGTAACAGATCCCTTATAACATATACTTGTACAAGCCTTCAGGCAGACTATATTTCTACTTTTTTTTCCCCACATTTAATGACTTCGTCTACTTGCAAAATTACTCAATATGACGTCAGTGAATAGAAATATATCTAGGCATATCATATTTTAACTTTTTATATTTATGTCCCCAAAGTTGGCAATAATTTTTACTGCTAAAGTTACCTAGATTAAATGTTTTAGTACGACTGCTCTCAGTTTTTCATAGTCGTAACTTCGAACAATGAGCATACCCAAAACCACCCAACATTCTAGCTTCCTTGTGATCGGTAGTTCTCCAGAGTAGCAAATCAACGGGGCGTTAAGAGTATTTTCCACAATGCAAAACTGTATGAATTGTATTCTTTCCAAATATAAATCTACTGTATTTGTGCATAGCCAGATGATAACTTGCCCAAATGGTTATGACACTAATAAAAGTTACAACTAATTACTCTTACTTATCACACTGAAACAGCATCATTAACACGATCAAGAACAAGGTTGTAGAAACTTACTAGGTAACTTCCGTGACCCCCTAGCTGTCATTCCATTCCCTGGAACAACATCATTTAGAAGGAACTGATTTTCTGGTCCCGCCAATCGTTGATTGTACGACGGATCCATGTTTCCAATACTGGGAATTTCAAGATCTTTTATTCTTCATACACACACAGCGTACAACACAAAACAACATTTAATTCTGAACCACGTTACAAACACTCTGCTACAATGTAACCACGCTGCCACTGAGAATTACAGAAAGGACAGTACGTATAGGTTAAGATCTAGTGTGGGTACAGGCGTTTAGTTTATCCAGACCAGTATTAAACATGTTGCGACACAGCATATACCTATCATTAATAAGACACTCTACAGACAGCTGCCACTGTTACCCACAGATACTAAAAACAAACAATCAACTAAACATCTACAAACCCTCCCCTGACGCTACACAAAAAATTCACATTCCGCCATTACAACCACAGATGTATATCGCCATCTATTTAAATGCAATCGCAAAGATACATTTCAAGCCGGATTACCACGTGCAACTAAATTGACGCCACAACTACATAAAACAAACTACAGTGGCGCCATGAGCAACCATTCCCACTGCCTGCAGTAAAATTGTTCTAAAATGGTATCATTAAAAATCATTTGAGCCCAACTGCACTGTCATAAATCACATAGCCCACTTGTTTATTTCCTGGTGCTTTTCTTTTCAGTTGACTTTGTACTGGAACAAACTGCTGGAACAGAACTAGTGACATGAATACCTCCATGACAAGTTATCCGAAAAACATAGAGATATGATTATTTGTGGTGACTTTAATATTGATTTTTCTGTAGAATCAAAACAATAAACTGACATATTGAACCTCCTCTTAACATTTAACTTGAAACCTACAATAGAAACAGAAACAGTTGTAACAAAAACTTCAACCACAGCAATAGACCAAATATTTACTGGTATTCTTACAAAATGTGATGCAAAATGTTTCACAATAGGGTCTGAGGATCATATTGTACAGATAATATCTGTGAAACTGGGTCACCCTGTACATCTTCACAAAACATCACTAACCACTGCTAGGAATTTCAGCATACAAAACATACATACATTTATTAACTGCTTAACTAAAGAAATGTGGGAGGAAGAATGCAGCTGAAGCAACACAAATGAAAAATTTGATAAATTCCTAAGCACCTTCCAGCTGAACTGCACTTCTCACTCAGAAAAGGAAAATCAGGAAAAAATAAAAAACGTTGTTGGATCATTTCAGGCATAAAAGCTTCAATGAAGAAAAAAGGTTTCTCTATACCACAGCCAAGCAAATCAAAAAACTCCAGAATTTGATGCATATTTTATAAGATACAAACAGATCCTAAATAACGTTATCAGAAGGTCAAAAAAGTTAAAAATGACAACTACAAGGAAAAAGCTACAAATAAAATTAAAACAACGTGTAAAAATGGCCAAGGTAAGACCTCCTTTCAAGAAGGGAGACCAGTCAACCGAAGAGAAACACAGACCAATAGCTCTGCTGTCTGGTTTTTCTAAAATACTGGACTCTTTTTTGAAAAAAGACTGATTTCATTCACAGAAATTAACAATTTTGATTCAAACACACTGGCAAAACATGGGAACAACATTGTAACATTAATCTGCTTAAAAAGGGAGACAAAACTTCTGACCCACACCAAATGGCTGATGTATTTAATGCATATTTCACAGAAATAGCAAACAAATTGTTGGGAAAACAGCAAAAAACAGCTTTTGGAAGCAGAACTTAAATAAAAAAAGTTCCTTTGTATCCAACAGATAAAAAGGAAGTACTGAATCTTAAAAAGGAATTAAAATCAAAATTTTCTTCAGGTATAGACAATGGCCCTGATTACATATTTCAAAATGTGCATCAGTATTTACTAAGACCCTAACTCATCTTTGCAGCTCTTGATTGTATAGTGGTATATTTCCAGAAAAACTAAAAATGGCCAAGGTAAAAACCTCTCTTCAAGAATAGAGACAAGGCAAATGAAAAGAACTCCAAACCAATATTTCTGCAGTCTGATTTTTTCTAAAGTAACAGAAAAAGTTTTTTTAAGACTAATTTCATTTATAGAAATTAACAATTTTGTATCAAATAACAAACATAGGATCAAAAAACTCAGATCAACAGAAACTGCCAGTTTTGACTTTCTTAACGAAGAATTTATGGCCATGAAGAACATGTGTCAGCAATATTTCTGGATCTCATAAAAGACTTTGATGTGATAGACCAAAACTTACTAATAGGATTTAGGGGCCTGGTACATGAGTGAATGACATCATATCTCTAAAACAAAGAGCAGATAGATGAAATCATGCATCATGAAGAACATATTATGTACACCTACCAATTTAAAAGAAAAGAAATTAAGTATGATGTGCCCCAAGGCTCTATCTTGGGCCCAGCGTTGTTCTAATATTTGTCAATCACCTAGAATCATCTAGTGATTCCCAAAAATATATAAAATTTGCAAATGACACAAATTTACAGGTAAAAAAGCAAAACTGCTGCATAATTATAATATGAAGTACAAAACTGCACAACACACACATTACAAAACGAGTCATCACAAACATTCTCTTTGTTAACGTACAGAAAACTGTTGCAATGCACCTTCATACCATACACAATAAACATCCATTAACCTCCATCATAAAACTATTTAATAAAAAATTAGAAACTGCAAACTCAACAAAATTTCGAGGATTATGAATTCTGGACATGAAGTGGAACACACACATCAAATATATCAGCATCAAATACATCATAATATGCTATGCCACAAAAACACTTGCTAGGTGTGCAACATAAGAAACACTAAAGAATGTGTGTTATGCCCAAGCAGAATCACTATTCTTGCATTGGACAATATTTTGGGGAAATTCGCCAATAAGCAAAACTGTTTCATAGCACAGAAGAGGATATTAGGGCAATTCATAATGCCACAACCAGAAACTTTTGCAAACCTCTTTTTAAAGCACTCCAGATACTACCACTGCCATTCCTATACATTCTTGAGATAATTACATACACAAAGAAAATTTCAGGAACTAAAACAGTCCATGCACACGACACCAGGCAAAAATCAGGCTTCCATAGTGAACATGAAAGCATAATTTTTGGGCAAAATGAACTGCTGCAAACTGGCAAAAACTTAACAATAACTACTCCATCACATCAATGAAATAAAAAATACAAAAATTCAAAGTGGCTTTGAAAACATATTTACAAGACAGGTGCTATTACAATGTAAATGAATATCTGTTCATGTAAATTTAAAAAATTTTCATAAACGAATATCTATGGACATAAATTTAAATTATTTCCTTTTTTTGTATTATGTACACTCCTGGAAATTGAAATAAGAACACCGTGAATTCATTGTCCCAGGAAGGGGAAACTTTATTGACACATTCCTGGGGTCAGATACATCACATGATCACACTGACAGAACCACAGGCACATAGACACAGGCAACAGAGCATGCACAATGTCGGCACTAGTACAGTGTATATCCACCTTTCGCAGCAATGCAGGCTGCTATTCTCCCATGGAGACGATCGTAGAGATGCTGGATGTAGTCCTGTGGAACGGCTTGCCATGCCATTTCCACCTGGCGCCTCAGTTGAACCAGCGTTCGTGCTGGACGTGCAGACCGCGTGAGACGACGCTCCATCCAGTCCCAAACATGCTCAATGGGGGACAGATCCGGAGATCTTGCTGGCCAGGGTAGTTGACTTACACCTTCTAGAGCACGTTGGGTGGCACGGGATACATGCGGACGTGCATTGTCCTGTTGGAACAGCAAGTTCCCTTGCCGGTCTAGGAATGGTAGAACGATGGGTTCGATGACGGTTTGGATGTACCGTGCACTATTCAGTGTCCCCTCGACGATCACCAGTGGTGTACGGCCAGTGAAGGAGATCGCTCCCCACATCATGATGCCGGGTGTTGGCCATGTGTGCCTCGGTCGTATGCAGTCCTGATTGTGGCGCTCACCTGAACGGCGCCAAACACGCATACGACAATCATTGGCACCAAGGCAGAAGCGACTCTCATCGCTGAAGACGACACGTCTCCATTCGTCCCTCCATTCACGCCTGTCGCGACACCACTGGAGGCGGGCTGCACGATGTTGGGGCGTGAGCGGAAGACGGCCTAACGGTGTGCGGGACCGTAGCCCAGCTTCATGGAGACGGTTGCGAATGGTCCTCGCCGATACCCCAGGAGCAACAGTGTCCCCAGTTTGCTGGGAGGTGGTGGTGTGGTCCCCCACGGCACTGCATAGGATCCTACGGTCTTGGCGTGCATCCGTGCGTCGCTGCGGTCCGGTCCCAGGTCGACGGGCACGTGCACCTTCCGCCGACCACTGGCGACAACATCGATGTACTGTGGAGACCTCACGCCCCACGTGTTGAGCAATTCGGCGGTACGTCCACCCGGCCTCCCGCATGCCCACTCTACGCCCTCGCTCAAAGTCTGTCAACTGCACATACGGTTCACGTCCACGCTGTCGCGGCATGCTACCAGTGTTAAAGACTGCGATGGAGCTCCGTATGCCACGGCAAACTGGCTGACACTGACGGCGGCGGTGCACAAATGCTGCGCAGATAGCGCCATTCGACGGCCAACACCGCGGTTCCTGGTGTGTCCGCTATGCCGTGCGTGTGATCATTGCTTGTACAGCCCTCTCGCAGTGTCCGGAGCAAGTATGGTGGGTATGACACACCGGTGTCAATGTGTTCTTTTTTCCATTTCCAGGAGTGTATTTGAAACTGCTTTTGTCATCTATTGTACTATATTAGTTTGTACTATTAAAGTATTGGATTTTAATGATTTACAGCACTGTATAATGTGCTTCAATTATTTGTGTTGTTAAATCAATGTTACTGTTATATAACATGTACTTAAAATTGTGTGCTAATATACAAAGAAAGCCATATCCCATATCATATATGTTGTGTTGGCAGAAGAGCCAACACCGTGTTACTAGAGGAGGCTGAAATGCACGTGTTTTAGTTCACGCAGGCTGGCGTGAGGAGGGAAGGACTATACTGACATGAGGTCTGGAACATGACAAGGAATTAGAATTCAGAAAGCGGACATAATTAGTTTGATACTTAACTTTAATCCATTAATGATGAACGTCGCTCTTGACGGCACATGAGTCACAATATTATCTGTTCAGAATACATTCTTGAAGTAGTAAATGAATATTGTGCCTTGCTAGGTCTTAGCAAATGATGTAGCTGAAGGCAATGCTAAACTGTCGTCTCTGCAAATGAGAGCGTATGTAGAGTGCTAGGGAGTCTCTCTAGACTAGACCTGCCGTGTGGTGGCGCTCGGTCTGCAATCACTGAAAGTGGCAACACACGGGTCCGACGTATACTAACGGACCACGGCCGATTTAAAGGCTACCATCTAGCAAGTGTGGTGTCTGGCGGTGGCACCACAATATATTTGATGAATGGATGCTTAACAAATAAATGTAAACTAAACAGTTACTACACCACTGCAGTTTCAGCCCTCATGTAATTTGCAGTGGCATCAGTTCAGTTACTTGTGGAATCTAAGATTACTAGTGTGTCAGAGGAATACAACTGCTTGTTCATTATCCTGTACCAGCTGTTATGTTAAAATGCTGTATGCAAGCTAAAGATTGATTCACAGTCGAAGGGGCTATACAAGACTTAAAAACACCCCACAGTGCATCATAAATAGCAGCATTCATGCAGGCCATTAATGGAATGGAACAGGATGTCGAGAAAAACAGTGTGACAGTGAAAAGGCCAGGTCTGTAAAAAAAAATAATTTTCGGTTCCACTTTGCTGACCGACATTTGCTTGAACGTGCTTGTAACCGTAACTGACAATTAAACACTTGTCTGGAGGTGTAAGGACATTACTGTGAGTACTACATCTACTGACACCCTCGCTAATAGATAGAAACTAGATATTGTATCTTAATGTACTGATCCCTTGCAGAAAACAGAATTCTTTGTCAAAGGAAACTAGTTAATGTCATCGCCAGTAACAGTAAGACAGCAAGGAGTACGTAAAAAGACATGAAAATTCACAAAGACAGGAATAAAACAAATGCATAGGGTAAGTATAAAACACATTAAAACCACAGCATCCCTGGTGGCCGGATGTGGAATTGTTTTGACAGCAGTGGTTCACTTGACTATATCAGGTGACACTGAGCCACCAACACTATGTGAACACTTAATTCTGCACTAACATGTGACGCCACACGTGTCAGACGCTACATTAGCACCATCAAAGAAATAATAGCGTCGGTGACGAGGAAACAATCAGGGAACTGAACACAGTGTCTGAAACAGGTTGTTCACGCTGGTGGTTGTTCTGTGTCGGGGGCTTGCGATGGATGCGGTACTTGTGGTTGGATCTCAGGCTGTGGAAGATTCTGATGCCTACCCAGGAATGTGGACGGTGATACCTTTCAGAATACATCCGAAGGTTTAACGAAAGCCGAAGTTTTAAATTTTATGTTCAAGAAATCGTTGACGCAGGAGAATCATATAAACATACCGCCGTTTGACCATCGAACAGATTCCCATATGGATGACATAGTAGTAAGCATCCCTCGTGTAGAGAAACAGCTGTAGGAGCTGAAAACAAATATGGTGCCAGGTCCGGATGGAATCCCAATTGGAGTTTTCAAAGAGTATTCTGTGGTATTGGCCCCTTACTTAGCGCGCGAATCTCTCGTCCAGCGCAAAGTCCGAAGCGACAGGAATAAAGCAAAGGCGACTCCTGTGTATAAGATGGGCCAAAGGACAGACCCGCAAGACTACAGACCAATATCCCTAAGATCGGTTTGTTGCAGAATCCTTGAACATATTCTCAGTGTGAATACAATAAATTTTCTTGAGACCAATAAGGTTATTTCAACAAATTGGGATGCTTTTAGAAAGCATCGCTCGTGCAGAACTCAGTTTGCCGTTTTCTCACATGATATATGGCGAACTATGGATGAAGGACAACTGACAGGTTCCATATCTAATTTCTGGAAAGTTTTTGAAACGGTGGCCCATTATGGGCTGTTGAAGAAGGTATGAACATATGGAATAGGTTCACAGATATGCGAATTGTTTGAACACTTCTTAAGATATGGAACCTAGTACGTTTCCCTCGAAGCCGAGTATTCATCACAGATAAGGGTAACGTTGGAGTGACGCAGGGAAGTGTGATAGGACCGCTATTATTCTCTATATACATAAATGATTTGGTGGACAGAGTGGCAGCAGTCTGTGTTGTTTAGTGATGATCCTGTAGTATGTGGCAACATGTTGAGGTTGAGTGGCTGTAGGGGACGCTGTTATAGTGCCACATGAGGCTCGCCAATGGAGTTGCAGATTATCTAGCTGTGACAATAAAATCGTGGAACAGGGAAAAAAGATTTGTGCCCTTCAGGCTGATGTAGATGTAGATAGTATTAAGCCTCTGATGCGCGTTTAGGCTAAAATTCTATTGGCAGAGTGAGCAGCCAAGCATTCATTTATGCCAAAAGCTGCTTGTGCGTACTAACTGTGGTATGGCATGTAAGTTTGAGCGGCAGGAGGGTTAAATACATATCATTTATGACTTTGGTGCAATGTATTCTTTTCAGGTTCCACATCAGATGAGCATAACGAGATTGAGGACTGAACACCGCCAATGCCTGCCACTTCAAATGATCCAGGTGATCAGATGAGCTGCGCTTCAACTTCATTACCTGCAGATAACACTCCTGCTTCAGGGGTTCATTACGAAAACGACATCGGTCTACATATTGGGACTAAACCATCTGGTAGTGTGCTTGCCACCATACTACAAAACCACTGGGACTCCCACATTCTACTCATAATAAGGGTGGGAAGACTGAAAGAAGCTTTCTGAAAAAAGAGCACTTAGATAAATATAAAACATGGTTAGTTTTGTCTCTATCCAAAGGAGGTTTATTTTGCAAAGTGTGTCCTTTCTTTGCGCCTACTGTTAAGGGTGGGTATCATGTGGGAATGAAGTTAAACACATCAGTAACTGTACCTCTGACACAATTTGCTAATTTAATGTAAAGATAGTGACCTGGAAAATCACAGTAGAGCAGTATAACATCAGCAAGCTTTAGGACATGCTAAAGTTTTTTCTTTTTGGTTTCTTACCAAAATCCAAATAAATCGGTTGAAAATCAAGTTGACACCTACCGACTAAAGAGAATGAAAAAAAAAAACGAAAACTGTTGTCATTTCCTTTGCACAACGTCATATTTCTTGGAAGGCAGAACATACCTTTTAGAGGACATCGAGATGATAGCTCTGTTTTTTCTAACAATCCCGGACTACCAAATAAAGGCAACTTTAAAGAGTTGATGAAATTTCACACTGAAGAATGTGGGGAAATTGAATTAGAAGCACAGTATAGCTCTGGTAATAAAAGATGCACATTTTTAACTAAAACTGTTCAAAATGAGTTGACCTAATGCTGTGCTTATGCGACTGATGGGAATCTTTTTAATTAATAGATAAATACTCTGGCACTGTTTTAGTATTTATTTTGCTGCTTTAGGAAACAAATGGAAGAAACAATGTCGATTATAGTCAGTCAAGCTGACCAAAAATTTGGCACCAGTCAGTCAGTGTACTCTTGTGGTATGCTTCATGAACCTTAGGTTCTATATAAAATTACGCAGTAGAGAATTAAAGCTCTCAGCAAGGTCTAGAATAAAAATATGTAGAAAAACAGCTTAAATCTCTAAAACACAAAACAAAACATCTGCCACACACCACACGGCAACTGCAAAGAAAACACTTCTACCAAGCTCTGCAGTTGAGTGTTTGCAGTTTTGTACTAAAGATATTTTCCCCTTGATTATATCTTTAATGTTTATCCTTTCTTATCTTCCTGTTTCAGCTACAATAGCCGAAAGATCTTTCACTACACTGAAACTGATTAAGACTTGGTTAAGAAATCGTTGTGGGAAAAACCGCGTAACTGGGCTTGCTTTATTGTACATACATAGGGACATTGTTATTAACAAAGAAAAAATCATAGATAGATTTATTGCAAAATGTGGGAAGAGGAGAAGATGTATGCTTTCTGAGGTCTAGATGTTGAAAAACCAGCTGATGAGAAACGATAGAGTAATTAATAATCACAAAACTATATTAGTTTCTGAACTTTTATATGAACTGTAAGAACAACAAATCACCTGCTAATATGCATTAAACTGATCAAATATGTACTGTACAAATAGAGAGCCAATACAAAAATTGTTAACGTAACTTCTACCAAAATTTAAATCACTAACTACTATTCAAAATTATTGTTTTATATCTCTTATATAAGTTTGTAATGACTATTGCTCATACTATTTTTTTCAGGACTAGTATCATTCTAAACTGTTTAAAAATTGAAAATGTAAAAATAAATATGGATTTATTTACGGCTTTACTAATATTGTTTTAAAATAAAGTATTTGTGTTTACAAAACGCTTATGTAACTTGATACTTTCCTGTTAACAACTATGTAAATGTAAATACCTATGTAATGGCTTTGAAGGCCAGATGTTTGAAGAAATTTTAGATGTCTGTATCCCCAAAATTAAGCACGTCTTTCCCGCATCTTCCATATGTTTTTTAAGTCTCAAAAAGGTTGAAATGCTACATTTTTAAAGACCTCTTTTCCTTTGTTTTTGGGGAACACCCCCAGGTTCTCTTTCTCTTCGAGGTAACCGCCCCCCCCCATAAAATATTTTTAATCTGCCACTGTACTACGGTCGCAGGTTCGAATCCTGCCTTGGGCATGGCTTTGTGTGATGTCCTTAGGTTAGTTAGGTTTACGTAGTTCTAAGTGTAGGGGACTGATGACCTCAGATGTTAGGTCCCAAAGTGCTTAGAGCCATTTGAACAATTTAATTCTGTTCGCCAAGTTTGTGGATCTTCCTTTTTTGCGGAGGAAACAGTGACAGAAATGAGATACCCAAATATACGGCAAGACTGGTTCTTTCCTCAACTTCAAGAAGATTCCAATGAATTAATTTTTATGCATGACGGCGCCTGGCCTCATTTTCACCATGAGGTTCAGCGTTATCTTAACAACACCATCCCACGACATTGGATTGGAAGAGGTGGACAAGATCTTATTCATTGCTTTTGGCCTGCAAGTTACCATACCTCACAACTTACGATTTTTTTTCTGTGGTGGTATATAAAAGACAGAGTCTTTATCCCACCCATGGCAGCTACTCTTGGACAGCTGAGACATCGAACTGTTGAAGGTGTCGATTCAGTAAATAGGGACTAGTTGATTGGTGTATGGAATGAAAACAACTACCATTTCGATGTTTCTCGAGCAATCCACAGTGCTCGTGTTGAATGTATGGTATAGTGTCTGTATGAACACAAAACTCTGAATCTACCTTTACCCAGTAACATGCGCAGTGAGTGTCTATCTTTCACAATTTGTCTGTAATAAACAACTGAAATCTGTTCTTCCCTTTTGAATCACCCTGCATTTGTATGTAGCAGGCACGAAACTTCTTGCTTCATAAATCTCTGCCTCTGCTGACAACCTACAGTGAACTCATACGACTTCTGCATTATCTTTCATCTTACGATGTCCTGCATGCTTTTAGCACCATATGTCATTCACTGACATTTAATTATAGTAAAATGTACCAAGAGTGACGTGTTTCAGATAAATTTTCAAGGCGCTGTTGCCTTCTAATAGTATACTGGCGTAACGCGGAAGTTATAATACGAAAAGTACGAAATTGTAAATCCAAAATGGCGTTTGCAAAATTCTTCATTTTTTCGACTGAGGGAGGTGGTGCAATGACCAGCACACCACTGGGCTCATATTACAAGAGGACGATAGTACAAATCCATTTCCGACCAGTGAGAAAGAGGAAAATTATACTGAATTGTACATGCAAACACCTCATCCATACTGTAAGCAACAAAGGAACGAGTAAACATTACCACTGTTGTTTTAAACAAATTAAAAAAACTCCCTTAGTGATGAAAAATGCTTTTCCAGAGCCGTACAAAGGGGTTGGCGAGATTGGTCCCCTTTAAGCATGTAGACGTAGAAGGGACGCAAAAACTGCCTGAGAAATAAGAAAAAGATGCAGAAAGACGGTTTAAAAATTAACTGAGAGGTATGTATATTCTCCTACTACTCGTGTTCCAATCTTCTGCCTACAACAAGAGTCTTTCCGTCAGCGTGTGGTTATTAAAAAGTTAAATTCACACTGTTGTCACAATGTCACTTTTTATAGTGTTGTTTCCTTTCAGGAGCATAATGAAGAAACGACCATGGATATTATAGTTTATACAGTAGTAACAGTACGGTTGCTTCCCACAGCTACCGCCTACATGCCTTGTGCACGTTCAGCAGTGGAGTTATTGCTACTATTTTGGTATGGAATTGTAGGATCTCAAGCTCGGAAAGCAGTGTTGAAGAAAATATGCTGTGTGACGAAATGCTTCCGATTTCTGGAGACTAAGAAATAAAGCAAAACAGTAGAGATGGAGGTAACAATCAAATAGGGGGAGGGGATACCTGCCTCTTCAGTCACAATTTTTGCTTCTCACATATATTGACTGGTAAGATCTGTTTGTAAATAAAAATAACATCAAGAATGAGCCTTTTGAGACTGATAAAGAACACTGCAGGAGTTGTTAGTCGTTGTCTAGACACTTTCATACTCAGTTCATCTAAGTTGGATCATCATGTAAACGAAAGTAGTAGATCAAGCAATGTTCTGGTGCATTTTGTTAGTGTGGGTTGCCTACATCAGGGGCAGGTATGCACTCAGGAGCAATCCTATTGTTCTCCTTTGATTGACAGTTACTTAACCTATTTTTCTGTTAAATGCTTTTCCAAGTCATCCCCATTTCTGTTTGATTGACAGGTACTAAAGCTATTGTTCTGTTAAATGTTTTTCCTTGCCACCCCCTTTTCCTTTTGATTGACAGGCACCTAACCTATTGTTCCCCCCTCCCCCTTCCCCAACCTCCACCCCCTCGCTGCTATAGGTACACTTTCAGGTCTGAGTTACTGGAATAGGCCCCTATCTCACTCTCATCAATTTGATTGACTACTTAATTAAATTGATCAATTAATTACCCTCACTGGTGGGAAGGTGTCACACCACCCTGCCACTTGAAGTTCAAATTCCATCAGGACAATGCAACCTCTACTAACCTAAGAAAATGGCGGGAAAAAAGGGCACCTCCACTAACCTAAGTCATCCAACCACCAGCTGTTCCTGGGAATTGGCGGGAAAAAGACTCAGTTGATCGATCATATGGAGGGTATTCGATTGTAGTATATGGAATATTGTTTAAACAATTTAGACATTGTGTGGAATATTATTTGTTTAAACAGTTTAGTGGATTCAAGGCATTGTATGGAATATATGGAAATTGGTGGAGAGGAAGGATCTCTTAACAGGAAATCAAGGGTATGTTGTTTGTTTATAAAAAAATCAGTTTTTGGGGGGTTAGATTTCTCTTGCTCAACATTCTCTGCTGTTTGGAAACATGTACGTCTTGCACGAAGCAATTACATGGGGTAAACATGCTGCATAACCTAATGTTCGGCACTGTACTCTGGGTGTCTTAGGGTAAAATTAGAGGCTGAAAGACCCTACTCACTCTGTCATTGACCAAACAGCCCTGTAGCGCCGTTACCGATTTAATCCGCAACCGACCAGAAGAAGACCGCTAGATTCCACATCATGAGTGCTCACACATCCAAGTACACAAGATTTCCTGAGATTCTCCCATATTGAGGAGGTTAGCATTCATTATCGATGTATAGTAACAGATTTCAAAGTGTTATGATGTAATAGCAGACAGTTAAGAAGAACAAGAATCTAATGATTTTTATGCACGATGGAGCTCCAGACAGATGGAGCTCGACGCATCTTTACGTAAATCAACCAAGCTATCAACTCTAAAGTATTGTTCTAGAGTCTAGGATAAGTAGCTGGAAGGTATTGCTAAGAGAGAACATAAACACACGCACTCCTAAGGCTACAACATTCCACACGTAAAATGGGCTATAGTGCCAGATCACTTGCGTTTCCGACCTATCAGTCATATGGAATGTAGCATTGTTAATATGCCAATGAATAAAATATATTTCAAGCTGATCACATACATCCTTCTTCCCAGTTTCTCTACGATAAACTATGTTATCGAATAGTAGAACCTGTAGAACGATGACTGCCTATGACAATAACATACAGTAGTTATTGCGGTCGGGTTATTTTAACATCTGGCCGAATACGTCTCTCTTGCTAAGACGCAGCGGTAGCACTCGCAAGAAAAACTTATGACACATGTCCAGCCACCGCTGATTTTCTCTCAGTATTATATCTTATCATAGGCAATCAGTTATTGACGAAATATTATACTTAGTAGCCAGCCGCAGTAGCCGAGCAGCTCTAGGCGCTTCAGTCTGGAGCCATGCGACTGCTGCGGTCACAAGTTTGAATCCTGCCTCAGACATGGATGTGTGTGATGTCCTTAGGTTAGTGAGGTTTAATTAGTTCTAAGTTCTAGGGGACTGATGACCTCCGATGTTAAGTCCCATAGCGCTCAGAGCCATTTGAACCATTTATACTTAGTAGTAGTAGGGGATGCGTGATAGGTTCACCTTGAGTATCAAATTTATAAAGTATATGTTTTTGTTCCAAAATATGCAAATGGAGGAGTATGTCAAGTCATAAGAATGGTATAAATATTTCTATTTCCACAGCCATAGCCGCCAGCAGGATGTATTTCCGATACTTCACTCATTGTCAAATCTCGTTCCACTGAACCTGCAAATTGTAACATTTAATTGTGAAGCATAGCGATAAGATATATAGGAGTCCAGTTTTGTTCCTATGACGAAACTTTGTATGCTTGGTTGACATGCAGCGCTGGTGACTTGTGGCAGGAATGATTGACTTTTCCCATTAACTGTAGGAGCCGTCTGAATGCAGAGGTCTGTTGTGGTGTAGGAATGTAGCTGACTTAACTGTTGTCCCCTAGACAGCCAAATAGCGAACTAATGCTTAGTATGTGTTGAATAGCTTCCATGATCACACGGAAATTTGAGAAGATTCAATAAGGACGTGTGTTTGCACTGGACCGTTCTTCCCTCCCATGTAAATTGTCTGGTTGACTGCTTCAGGACATTTCGCGCCTTTACATACACTCCTGGAAATTGAAATAAGAACACCGTGAATTCATTGTCCCAGGAAGGGGAAACTTTATTGACACATTCCTGGGGTCAGATACATCACATGATCACACTGACAGAACCACAGGCACATAGACACAGACAACAGAGCATGCACAATGTCGGCACTACTACAGTGTATATCCACCTTTCGCAGCAATGCAGGCTGCTATTCTCCCATGAAGACGATCGTAGAGATGCTGGATGTAGTCCTGTGGAACGGCTTGCCATGCCATTTCCACCTGGCGCCTCAGTTGGACCAGCGTTCGTGCTGGACGTGCAGACCACGTGAGACGACGCTTCATCCAGTCCCAAACATGCTCAATGCGGGACAGATCCGGAGATCTTGCTGGCCAGGGTAGTTGACTTACACCTTCTAGAGCACGTTGGGTGGCACGGGATACATGCGGACGTGCATTGTCCTGTTGGCACAGCAAGTTCCCTTGCCGGTCTAGGAATGGTAGAACGATGGGTTCGATGACGGTTTGGATGTACTGTGCACTATTCAGTGTCCCCTCGACGATCACCAGTGTTGTACAGCCAGTCTAGGAGATCGCTCCCCACACCATGATGCCGGGTGTTGGCCCTGTGTGCCTCGGTCGTATGCAGTCCTGATTGTGGCGCTCACCTGCACGGCGCCAAACACGCATACGACCATCATTGGCACCAAGGCAGAAGCGACTCTCATCGCTGAAGACGACACGTCTCCTTTCGTCCCTCCATTCACGCCTGTCGCGACACCACTGGAGGCGGGCTGCACGATGTTGGGGCGTGAGCGGAAGACGGCCTAACGGTGTGCGGGACCGTAGCCCAGCTTCATGGAGACGGTTGTGAATGGTCCTCGCCGATACCCCAGGAGCAACAGTGTCCCTAATTTGCTGAGAAGTGGCGGTGCGGTCCCCTACGGCACTGCGTAGGATCCTACGGTCTTGGCGTGCATCCGTGCGTCGCTGCGGTCCGGTCCCAGGTCGAAGGGCACGTGCACCTTCCGCCGACCACTGGCGACAACATCGATGTACTGTGGAGACCTCACGCCCCACGTGTTGAGCAATTCGGCGGTACGTCCACCTGGCCTCCCGCATGCCCACTATACGCCCTCGCTCAAAGTCCGTCAACTGCACATACGGTTCACGTCCACGCTGTCGCGGCATGCTACCAGTGTTAAAGACTGCGATGGAGCTCCGTATGCCACGGCAAACTGGCTGACACTGACGGCGGCGGTGCACAAATGCTGCGCAGCTAGCGCCATTCGACGGCCAACACCGCGGTTCCTGGTGTGTCCGCTGTGCCGTGCGTGTGATCATTGCTTGTACAGCTCTCTCGCAGTGTCCGGAGCAAGTATGGTGGGTCTGACACACCGGTGTCAATGTGTTCTTTTTTCCATTTCCAGGAGTGTAGTTGAGAGAAAACCGATTGTGGTGTGTGCATCTAGCATGTGGAAGACATGTTTACCGGATCTCTAGACATGAGAAACACCTTAGTTGACCTTGTAAATTATAGGGTTAATTTGGAATCTGCTACATCACCAGCATCGGTATTCGTGAGTGGAAATATCAGTTTTCTATAGTCTGTGGTTTACAGCAAGCCTCCTCCTAGCTGAAGTTTCAGGTTTTTGTAGAGAAATAATTTCCAGTCTATATCTTCGGAATTATGTTGCATGAGCTGCTGTGTGCTTGATATCGAGAAGTACCGCGTAAATGGTATAATATTATGGCAAACCATGCAAAAATACATATGTTCTTGTAATCCCCGAGTCTGGAGATGGGTGTAAAAAAGCGAGCAAGCAAACAGGTCTGGACCAGAAACAGTAACTCGTTTGTGAGAGGGGAACCGAGTCCGAATTTGTAGAACAGTTTTGAGAGTGACTTCAGTTTGCTCTGAGCTCCCTGGTCACCCGTCGGGTGTGGATGACCACCGACCTCTGATAGAAATATGCAGTGCTGCGAGCAGTATATACGGTGCTGTCTGTCTTTGCAGTATATGTATGAATGAAGTAAAATGGTTGGTTTTGTATGGTGCAGGATAGGAAATGTATGTTTACTACATCGACATGTTACATGGGGATATATTGCTGGGTTGTAGATCTGTTTCGTGCTCTAATATTCAAGCTCCTATCCTCGGTGGGAGAGCAGTGTAAATAAGAGTCTTTCCGTATTTTACGATATGTAGGGCACGTTTCAGGGTTTAATTGTCGATGCAGTATGATGATCTGTACAAAATACACTCCTGGAAATTGAAATAAGAACACCGTGAATTCATTGTCCCAGGAAGGGGAAACTTTATTGACACATTCCTGGGGTCAGATACATCACATGATCACACTGACAGAACCACAGGCACATAGACACAGGCAACAGAGCATGCACAATGTCGGCACTAGTACAGTGTATATCCACCTTTCGCAGCAATGCAGGCTGCTATTCTCCCATGGAGACGATCGTAGAGATGCTGGATGTAGTCCTGTGGAACGGCTTGCCATGCCATTTCCACCTGGCGCCTCAGTTGGACCAGCGTTCGTGCTGGACGTGCAGACCGCGTGAGACGACGCTCCATCCAGTCCCAAACATGCTCAATGGGGGACAGATCCGGAGATCTTGCTGGCCAGGGTAGTTGACTTACACCTTCTAGAGCACGTTGGGTGGCACGGGATACATGCGGACGTGCATTGTCCTGTTGGAACAGCAAGTTCCCTTGCCGGTCTAGGAATGGTAGAACGATGGGTTCGATGACGGTTTGGATGTACCGTGCACTATTCAGTGTCCCCTTGACGATCACCAGTGGTGTACGGCCAGTGTAGGAGATCGCTCCCCACACCATGATTCCGGGTGTTGGCCCTGTGTGCCTCGGTCGTATGCAGTCCTGATTGTGGCGCTCACCTGCACGGCGCCAAACACGCATACGACCATCATTGGCACCAAGGCAGAAGCGACTCTCATCGCTGAAGACGACACGACACGTCTCCTTTCGTCCCTCCATTCACGCCTGTCGCGACACCACTGGAGGCGGGCTGCACGATGTTGGGGCGTGAGCGGAAGACGGCCTAACAGTGTGCGGGACCGTAGCCCAGCTTCATGGAGACGGTTGCGAATGGTCCTCGCCGATACCCCAGGAGCAACAGTGTCCCTAATTTGCTGGGAAGTGGCGGTGCGGTCCCCTACGGCACTGCATAGGATCCTACGGTCTTGGCGTGCATCCGTGCGTCGCTGCGGTCTGGTCCCAGGCCGACGGGCACGTGCACCTTCCGCCGACCTCTGGCGACAACATCGATGTACTGTGGAGACCTCACGCCCCACGTGTTGAGCAATTCGGTGGTACGTCCACCCGGCCTCCCGCATGCCCACTATACGCCCTCGCTCAAAGTCCGTCAACTGCACATACGGTTCACGTCCACGCTGTCGCGGCATGCTACCAGTGTTAAAGACTGCGATGGAGCTCCGTATGCCACGGCAAACTGGCTGACACTGACGGCGGCGGTGCACAAATGCTGCGCAGCTAGCGCCATTCGACGGCCAACACCGCGGTTCCTGGTGTGTCCGCTGTGCCGTGCGTGTGATCATTGCTTGTACAGCCCTCTCGCAGTGTCCGGAGCAAGTATGGTGGGTCTGACACACCGGTGTCAATGTGTACTTTTTTCCATTTCCAGGAGTGTACAATCATAATGCGCTATTCATTCACAAGACATCCATTGTGCCTGGATGTAGGAGCATCTACAAACTGATTCGAACAAGATGGAGACAAGGTATGTATGGGAAGTTCTGAGAAAGCAAGTGTTCAAAGACATGTTGAAGCAGACCATCCATCTCTGGCAGGGATGCCGTCACTCGTCTGCCACTGTGGCATAGGCCATCTCCAGACCTGCAGCTGTAGGATACCAAAAATTCCGGTCATGTTTTTCTCTTCTGTAAGACAATGCTTCGAATTCTGTTTGCATAACTGTCCTGATTGTTGTTTGGAACGAGAGTGCTCTCGTTCCAAACTACAAGAATGCTTTTATGATTAACGGTGTTTTCGAGAGCGTGTACAGGTTATTTAGCGGTGAGAGCGATTGCGTATGTTGAGAGCAGGAAGGGTAACACGTGATGGATGGGCTGCCATGTTATTCTACGCTATTTTCGTAAACAGGTTCTGATAGGGCAAGAATTTCCGTGCATACAAGCCAAGACATCACGATAACTCCTACAAAAGCGCACGTTAAGTATTTCTGGGACACTACGTAATTTGCAAGAGTTCGCTATAGATACTGAGATTCGCTCCAGAACAACAGCCATCAAGAGGAGACATTATCTGTACATCGATCGGTGTCAGACTGGAGCAGCAATCTTAATATTTAACTGTAGTTATACTGGTAAATATGTTCCTGGATTCCAATATTCTTGTGAGTCTTGTATGTATTTGATGATCTGTAGATAACTTTTGCGGTGTTTAACTGTCAGTGCAATTTAGCGATCTGCGCAAAATAATTTTACCGCTGAAAGTCTCGTCTGTAGAAAACGATGGCGAAAGGATTGGTAGGAGCAATGCACCCTGTGCTATTCTGGGAAGTATTGGAGTATCTCTCTCCATGCTGGACCATACCACAGCTATGCATCATCACATATGGGACCAGCATGAGCACGCCTTGGAGTTCTGTGACATCAGTATAAAACTCGAAGAATTCTAACTGTATACACAAAAATAACCCTACTTTCACCTGCAATGGTGTGAGAGCCATGGCTCGTACTGGCTTGTGTCCGGCAATGGCTCGCGGTGGCGGGGGCGGCGGCGGCGTCCAGCGTTGAGTGGAGGAAGTGTTTCTTACTAGCAATGTTTTGTTTATATTTCATCGATTTCACCGACCAATAGGATGCTGCGAATTAAGAAAAACTACCCCATAGATGTGAAGAATACCGATTTAATTAATTTGCAAAATTTATTTATATCAATGTGGTGTTAGCGGTATAGTAGTTAATGGGAGGGAGTGCGTGAGTGGGTGACATGGTGCACAACAGCAAATTATGTGCAGAACACTATGTTAATTTGCATAATTTTTAAGTAAAACGCAGTAAAATAGTTTAAGGGGTGGGTGACAAAGAAGAATGCGCCAGAAATAGCGTTGAACAGCATGTGAAATTCGAAAAGTGTACCAGAAAATGGTGGGAGGACATATTTGATTACTTAATTTGGTATCAAAGGTGGTACAATAGTTTAAGGAAATGGTGGTGACATGGAAAACCAGTTAACGGAACAATAAGTTAAGTGCCAACAAATGCCCAAACATTAGGTTAAGACACCCAGAGTACAGTGCCGAACATTAGGTCATGCAGCAAGTTTGCACCATGTACAGGGTTATTACAAATGATTGAAGCGATTTCACAGCTCTACAATAACTTTATTATTTGAAATATTTTCACATGCTTTGCACACACATACAAAAACTCAATAAATTTTTTTTAGGCATTCACAAATGTTCGATATGTGCCCCTTTAGTGATTCGGCAGACATCAAGCCGATAATCAAGTTCCTCCCACACTCGGCGCAGCATGTCCCCATCAATGAGTTCGAAAGCATCGTTGATGCGAGCTCGCAGTTCTGGCACGTTTCTTGGTAGAGGAGGTTTAAACATTGAATCTTTCACATAACCCCACAGAAAGAAATCGCATGGGGTTAAGTTGGGAGAGCGTGGAGGCCATGACATGAATTGCTGATCATGATCTCCACCACGACCGATCCATCGATTTTCCAATCTCCTGTTTAAGAAATGCCGAACATCATGATGGAAGTGCGGTGGAGCACCATCCTGTTGAAAGATGAAGTCGGCGCTGTCGGTCTCCAGTTGTGGCATGAGCCAATTTTCCAGCATGTCCAGATACACGTGTCCTGTAACGATTTCTTCGCAGAAGAAAAAGGGGCCGTAAACTTTAAACCGTGAGATTGCACAAAACACGTTAACTTTTGGTGAATTGCGAATTTGCTGCACAAATGCGTGAGGATTCTCTATCGCCCAGATTCACACATTGTGTCTGTTCACTTCACCATTAAGAAAAAATGTTGCTTCCTCACTGAAAACAAGTTTCGCACTGAACGCATCCTCTTCCATGAGCTGTTGCAACCGCGCCGAAAATTCAAAGCGTTTGACTTTGTCATCGGGCGTCAGGGCTTGTAGCAATTGTAAACGGTAAGGCTTCTGCTTTAGTAAGATTTTCCAAATCGTCGGCTGTGGTACGTTTAGCTCCCTGCTTGCTTTATTCGTCGACTTGCGCGGGCTACGCGTGAAACTGGCCCCCACGCGTTCAACCGTTTCTTCGCTCACTGCAGGCCGACCCGTTGATTTCCCCTTACAGAGCCATCCAGAAGCTTTAAACTGCGCATACCATCGCCGAATGGAGTTAGTAGTTGGTGGACCTTTGTTGAAATTCGTCCTGAAGTGTCGTTGCACTGTTATGACTGACTGATGTGAGTGCATTTCAAGCACGACATACGCTTTCTCGGCTCCTGTCACCATTATGTCTCACTGCGCTCTCGAGCGCTCTGGCGGCAGAAACCTGAAGTGCGGCTTCAACCGAACAAAACTTTTTCTACGTATCTGTAGTGTGTCGTGACCATATGTCAATGAAAGGAGCTACCATTATGAAATCGCTTCAATCATTTGTAATAGCCCTGTAATTGCTTCTTGCAAGACGTACGTGTTTCCAAACAGCAAAGAATGATGAGCAAAGGAAATCCAACCCCCCAAAAACTGAATTTTTTTATAAACAAACAACATACCCTTGATTTCCTGTTATGAGATCCTTCCTCTCCACCAATTTCCATATATTCCATACAATGCCTTGAATCCACTAAACTGTTTAAACAAATAATATTCCACACAATGTCTAAATTGTTTAAACAATATTCCATACACTACAATCGAATACCATCCATATGATCGATCAATTGAGTCTTTTCCCGCAAATTCATAGGAACAGCTGATGGTTGGATGACTTAGGTTAGTGGAGGTGCCCTTTCTTCCCGTCATTTTCTTAGGTTAGTAGAGGTTGCATTGTCCTGATGGAATCTGAACTACAAATGGCAGGGTGGTGTGACACTTTCCCACCAGAGAGGGTAATTAGTTGATCATTGCATCTTAATTTCATACACTTCTCTCTCGAAGAATGTATTAATATTATCTTAGACATTCGCTTCAGTTGTTATAGAGTAACAAAAGTTACATTTTTTTTTCATTTCTTGAGCTTTCCTCTATAATATATTAAAACTGAAAGTGTTGTTGTCTCATACATGCACAGCTGCATTGTGCGACTGTAAAACAAGTTTTATTTTCCTGTTGTTCCTTTCGATTGCTTCTCTGTAAACATGAGTTAACAGAATGTATGATTGTTTTATTTGCTTCACTTGTAGAAAGTACAGTCCAGGAATCGCACTGAAATTTTGACTGTGTGCAGTTGTATTGCTCATTCGAAACAACCAATTGCAGAACGTGTGAACAATTCTCAGCATGTTCAGCTAAAATAGTAATTGTAAAGTGAATAGATTATAATAAATGAGTGAATAAATTAACAATGTTATGAAAAGGAAAGTTTCTTCTCACCATACAGTGGAGATGCTGAGTCGCAGGTAGGCACAACAAAAAGACACTCACAATTAAAGCTTTTGGCCATGGGCCTTCGTCAACAATACATACACATAAGGACACACACACCCACACACGGCGCCGGCCGCGGTGGTCTAGCGGTTCTGGCGCTGCAGTCCGGAACCGCGGGACTGCTACGGTCGCAGGTTCGAATCCTGCCTCGGGCATGGGTGTGTGTGATGTCCTTAGGTTAGTTAGGTTTAAGTAGTTCTGAGTTCTAGGGGACTTATGACCTAAGATGTTGAGTCCCATAGTGCTCAGAGCCATTTTATTTGAACCCACACACAGCCACACACACACACAAATGCAACTCACACACAGTTTCAGTTGCGTGAGACTGCAGTAGTGTGTGTGAGTTGCGATTGCACGCGCGTGTGTGTGTGTGTGTGTGTGTGTGTGTGTGTGTGTGTGTGTGTGTGTGTGTGTGTACGTATGTATATCTATTGTTGACAAAGGCCCATGGCTGACAGCTTTAATTGTGAAAGTCCTTTTGTTGTGCCTATCTGCGACTCAGCATCTCCGCTATATGGTGAGTAGGAAGTTTCCTTCTCAACTTGAGGCTGTTGCCAATGGGCATCGCTGTGGGGGTCCAGAGGGTGTTTTATCGGGAATGGCCAGCTCGCCCCACGCATCCCCCGATCAGACTACGGCTGTGGCTGCCCAGGATACTGCCCACATTGAGGCTGACCCCTCACCCGTAATGGAGTGGGAGGTCGTCTCTAGGTGTGGCAGGGGGCGAAAGACATTCCGGAGGGCTGAACGGAAGGCCTCTCCAGTTTGTCTGACGTAACAGTTTCAGGCTCTGTCTCCGGCTGATACTGATCTTTGGCTGGACATAGCTGCTTGTCCTATTCCAGAGGTTACCCCTCAGTCTGCAAGATCCAGGCGGTCGCAGAGGGTGGGCTTACTGGTAGTTGGGAGCTCCATCAGGCCCGTAATGGGGTCCCTTAGAAATATGGCTGCAAGGGAGGGGGAAGAAAACCAATGTGCACTCAGTGTGCATACCAGGGGGGAGTTATTCCAGATGTGGAAAGGATCCTTCTGGATGCATGAACGGTACAGGGTGCACCCATCTACATACAGGTGGTCGCTCATGTTGGCACCAATGATGTGTGTCGCTATGGACAGGAGGAAATCCTCTCTGGCTTCCGGCAGCTATCTGATTTGGTGAAGACTGCCAGTCTCGCTAGCGGGATGAAAGCAGAGCTCACCATCAGAGGCTGAGGCGGTTCTGTGACAGTGTGGGCTGCACATTCCTCGACTTGCGCCATAGGGTGGTGGGGTTTCGGGTTCCGCTGGATAGGTCAGGAGTCCACTACACACAGCAGGCGGCTACATGGGTAGCAGGGGTTGTGTGGCATGGGCTGGGTGGTTTTTTCGGTTAGATGGCATCGGGCAAGTACAGAAAGGGCAACAGCCTCAAAGGGTGAGGTGCAAAGTCAGGACATGCGGGTACCAAGCAGCAATCGGTATTGTAATTGTAAACTGTCGAAGGTGCGTTGGTAAAGTACCGCAACTTCAAGCGCTGATAGAAAGCACTGAAGCTGAAATCGTTATAGGTACAGAAAGCTGGCTGAAGCCAGAGATAAATTCTGCCGAAATTTTTACAAAGGCACAGACGGTGTTTAGAAAGGATAGATTGTATGCAACCGGTGGTGGCGTGTTTGTCGCTGTTAGTAGTAGTTTATCCCATAGTGAAATAGAAGTGGATAGTTCCTGTGAATTATTATGGGTGGAGGTTATACTCAACAACCGTGCTAGGTTAATAATTGACTCCTTTTACCGACCTCCCGACTCAGAAGTATTAGTGGCAGAACAACTGAGAGAAAATCTGGAATAAATTTCACATAAATTTCCTCAGCATGTTATAGTCTTAGGCGGAGATTTCAATTTACCAGATATAGACTGGGACATTCAGATGTGTATGACGGGTGGTAGGGACAGAGCATCGAGTGGCATTATACTGAGTGCACTATCCGAAAATTACCTCGAGCAATTAAAACAGAGAACCGACTCGTGGAGATAACATCTTGGACCTACTGATAACAAACAGACCCAAACTTTTCGACTCTGTAAGCGCACAACAGGGAATCAGTGATCATAAGGCCGTTGTAGCATCCCTGAATATGGAAGTAAATAGGAATTTAAAAAAGGGAGGAAGGTTTATCTGTGTAGCAAGGCAGATTTCAGACTACCTAACAGATCAAAACGAAAATTTCCGTTCCGACACTGACAATGTTGAGTGTTTATAGAAAAAGTTCAAGGCAATCGTAAAATGCGTTTTAGACAGGTACGTGCCGAGTAAAACTGTGAGGGACGGGAAAACCCACCGTGGTTCAACAACAAATTTAGGAAACTACTGCAAAAGCAAAGAGAGCTTCACTGCAAATTTAAACGCAGCCAAAACCTCTCAGACAAACAGAAGCTAAACGATATCAGTTAGCGTAAGGAGGGCTATGCGTGAAGCGTTCAGTGAATTCGAAAGTAAAATTCTATATACCGACCTGACATAAAATCCTAGGAAGTTCTGCTCTTACGTTAAATCAGTAAGTGGATCGAAACAGCATATCCAGACACTCTGGGATGATAATGGCATTGAAACAGAGAATGACAAAAAAAAAAGAAAGAAAAGATAAAAGCTCAAATGTGTGTGAAATCTTATGGGACTTAACTGCTAAGGTCATCAGTCCCTAAGCTTACACACTCCTTAACCTAAATTATCCTAACGACAAACACACACACACCCATGCCCGAGGGAGGACTCGAACCTCCGCCGGGATCAGCCGCACAGTCCATGACTGCAGCGCCTTAGACTGCTCGGCTAATCCCTCGCGGCAGAGGATGACACGCGTAAAGCTGAAATACTAAACACCTTTTTCCAAAGCTGTTTCACAGAGGAAGAACGCACTGCAGTTTCTTCTCTAAATCCTCGCACGAACGACAAAATGGCTGACATCGAAATAAGTGTCCAAAGAATAGAAAAGCAACTGAAATCAGTCAACAGAGGAACGTCCACTGGACCTGACGGGATACCAATTCGATTCTACACGGAGTACGCGAATAAACTTGCCCCCCTTCTAACAGCCGTGTACCGTAAGTCTCTAGAGGAACGGAAGGTTCCAAATGATTGGAAAAGAGCACAAGTAATTCCAGTTTTCAAGAAGGGTCGTCGAGTAGATGCGCAAAACTATAGGCCCAGATCTCTGACATCGATCTGTCGTAGAATTTTAGTACATGTTTTTTGCTCGCGTATCATGTCATTTCTGGAAGTCCAGAATCTACTCTGTAGGAATCAACATGGATTCCGGAAACAGCGATCGTGTGAGACCCAACTCGCTTTGTTTGTTCATGAGACACAGAAAATATTAGATACAGGCTCCCAGGTAGATGCTATTTTCCTTGACTTCCGGAAGGCGTTCGATACAGTTCCGCACTGTCGCCTGATAAACAAAGTAAGAGCCAACAGAATATCAGACCAGCTGTGTAGCTGGACTGAGGAGTTTTAGTAAACAGAACACAGCATGTTGTTATCAACGGAGAGACGTCTACAGACGTTAAAGTAGCCTCTGGCGTGCCACAGGGAAGTGTTATGGGACCATTGCTTTTCACAATATATATAAATGACCTAGTAGATAGTGTCGGAAGTTCCATGCGGCTTCTCGCGGATGATGCTGTAGTATACAGAGAAGTTGCAGCATTAGAAAATTGTAGCGAAGTGCAGGAAGATCTGCAGCGGATAGGCACTTGGTGCAGGGAGTGGCAACTGACCCTTAACATAGGCAAATGTAATGTATTGCGAATACATAGAAAGAAGGATCCTTTATTGTATGATTATATGATAGCGGAACAAACACTGGTAGCAGTTACTTCTGTAAATTATCTGGGAGTATGCGTCCGGAACGATTTAAAGTGGAACGATCATATTAAATTAATTGTTGGTAAAGCGGGTGCCAGGTTGAGATTCATTAGGAGAGTCCTTAGAAAATGTAGTCCAACAAAGGAGGTGACTTACAAAACACTCGTTCGACCTATACTTGAGTATTGCTCATCAGTGTGGGGTCTGTACCAGGTCGGGTTGACGGAGGAGATAGAGAAGATCCAAAGAAGAGCGGCGCGTTTCGTCACAGGGTTATTTGGTAAGCGTGATAGCGTTACGGAGATGTTTAACAAACTCAAGGGGCAGACTCTGCAAGAGAGGCGCTCTGCATCGCGGTGTAGCTTGCTGTCCAGGTTTCGAGAGGTGCTTTCTGGATGAGGTATAGAATATATTGCTTCCCCCTACTTATACCTCCCGAGGAGATCACGAATGTAAAATTAGAGAGATTCGAGCGCGCACGGAGGCTTCCCGGCACTCGTTCTTCCCGCGAACCATACGCGACTGGAACAGGAAAGGGAGGTAATGACAGTGACACGTAAAGTGCCCTCCGCCAGACACCGTTGGGTGGCTTGCGGAGTATAAATGTAGATGTAGACGTAGAGGTAGAATATTGTTACATTCCGTCCTGAATTTCCTACATTTACAGTGAATAAATAAAGTAACATAGGTGACATTGTTTCCTGAAACCAGGCAGCGAAGATTTAAAAAGCATACAGTCAGCGTTGTGAGCTCATGACTCCCGGTGTCTTTTCTTGTCATTAAGTTCTTCTTTCCCTTCAGCTTCGCTTTGTGTTGGCAGCATATGAAGAAGAGAAACACGAGAGAACTTCGTACTCCGCATAGCAGGCCTAATAGGCAGCAATAGTCGCGCATGTGGTATGTAGCTGGCAGCCACGTCGTGTAGAATCTCCACCATGTCTCAACTATTTTCTCGAGAATGGAAACAAATATGACCCTCTTTCCGCCATTAAAAACAATTTCGATGTGTTAGCTTCATTTCGTACGCAGCAACCTATGTCCTAAAACCCATCTGGCATCTCTCAGGTGACAAAGGTCGCTCTCCATCTCCTCCACCCACTATAGCATTTCATCCTCCCCCGAACTGGCGAAGAGCCATCTGTCTATCTCACTGATATCACCTCAAACTAGATATTAATTTTTTAAGCATAAAAACACGTACAAGCGCAAAAAAACCACGAGAATAAATATTTTTTTTAGAATATGCACATACAGGAGACCTGCGATGGTTCCTGCTTATCCTCGATTCATACCCCTCCCTGTTCCTCTTCTTCTACCATGAAATCGTCTACAAAAACAACCAAGAATATGAACCATATTATATATTTGATGAAGTAATTGTCAAATAGCAATGTATTACGTGTGCACAGTACTACAAAGAAGAAAAATGTATTACTACATACATTGCAGTTGCTGCTACTACAACCTCGCCTTCAACTAATCCACAATTTGGTGGATACATACGGAAATAATAAGACGAAATGTATTTAACATCGCTACTACGAAATTCTTAGTGGAAGAAAAAGTTACAGTTGCCGATTTGAATATTCACTTACTAGATTGCCTATCGAAGTCGTGGGGTCCAAACGATACAAATCGAACGCGCGATCGTAAATCGCTCATGCGACCCTTGTGACGGACGTTATGAGTATGTTTACGGTGGTCACTACAGCAACGACAAAAGAAGAGCGTTACAAAAATACTTGTAATTACAAAGACGACGACTTATCTTACTCGTCGTCAGTGTTGTCATGAGAAAGTCCATTACGCTGGTGTGGATGGATAATTTGGAAGAATCGAATCATGTATTATTCCTGATACTCGTTCGTTTTCCACACTGTCAACCATCAAACTGGAACGGTATTTCAGCATTGAAACTATTTTTACGAAGTTTTACACATTGCGCACCACCACAGTCTACACAGTCCATCCTTTCCTCGTCCGGTAGTACTGCATATTTGCGACAAAAATGTAGAACAGTTTTCTACGCTGGATACGCATAGAATTATATTTTTAGATGTGAGAGAATCCGCCCAAAGAAACGTCAAGAACACCTGATATCCCACTCACTACCGACATAAATCGTCTGGGTTTCCCTAGCAACTCACACACAATTCGTGGAGGTATGTCATTTAGAGCAACTAAGGGAAGCGGAGGTATGTAATTTAGAGCAACTAAGGGAACGACGGAAAATAGATAAAAATGACGATTACAAATAATTGATCACAACGCTCGCCACCAGAGACGCACGATTGAGTTACGATCGCACATTCGATATGTATCGGTTGGACGCCGCGACTTAGATAGGCAACCATTCTTGGAAATTACCAATGTTTGGAACACTGGGTATATTTTTTGATATAACTAAGGTATTTGATTGTGTTGATCACAAAATATTGCTCCAGAAGTTGGACGATTATGGAGTACAGGGAGGTAGCTCATAATTGGTTCACCTCTTACTTTAACAACAGGTAGCAAAAAGTCATTATAAACAATGTTGAGAATGGCTGTGATGTGGGGTCTGAGTGTGGTACGGTCAAATGGAAGGGGGTGGGGTGCCCCAGAGATCAGTGATCGGGCCACTCCTGTTCCTTATTTATATAAATGATGTGCCCTCTAGTGTTACGGGTAACTCTACAATATTTCTGTTTGCTGATGACACTAGTTTGGTAGTAAAGGTAGTTGTGTGCAACACTGGCTCAGTTTCAAACAGTGCAGTTCATGACAAAGTTCATGGCCTGTAGAAAATAAACTAACACTAAATCACAGTAGGACTCACAATTCAACAAAACCTGACGTTTTAATTTCACAGAATGGACATATGATTAGTGAAACTGAACAGTTCAAATTTCTAGGTGTTCAGATAGATAGGAAACTGTTGCGGAAAGCCCACATTCAGGATATTGTTCAAGGACTTAATGTTGCGATTTTTACAATTCGAATGAACATCAACAAAAGCAAAACGAGGATAATGGAATGTAGTCAAATTAAGTCGGGTGATGCTGAGGGAATTAGATTAGGAAATGAGACACTTAAAGTAGTAAAGGAGTTTTGCTATTTAGGGAGTAAAATAACCGATGATGGTCGAAGTAGAGAGGATATAAAATGTAGACTGGCAATGGCAAGGAAAGCGTTTCTCAAGAAGAGGAATTTGTTAACATCGAGTATAGATTTAAGTGTCAGGAAGTCGTTTCTGAAAGTATTTGTATGGAGTGTAGCCATGTATGGAAGTGAAACATGGACGATAACTAGTTTGGACAAGAAGAGAATAGAAGCTTTTGAAATGTGGTGCTACAGAAGAATGCTGAAGATAAGGTGGGTAGATCACGTAACTAATGAGGAGGTATTGAATAGGATTGGGGAGAAGAGAAGTTTGTGGCACAACTTGACTAGAAGAAGGGATCGGTTGGTAGGACATGTTTTGAGGCATCAAGGGATCACAAATTTAGCATTGGAGGGCAGTGTGGAGGGTAAAAATCGTAGAGGGAGACCAAGAGATGAATACACTAAGCAGATTCAGAAGGATGTAGGTTGCAGTAGATACTGGGAGATGAAGAAGCTTGCACAGGATAGAGTAGCATGGAGAGCTGCATCAAACCAGTCTCAGGACTGAAGACCACAACAACAACAACAATGGTATCTGAAGTAAGTGATCGTTCAACACGAATATTAGTCTACTTTGCTTATTTTCGTTCGCTTATGTCGTATGGTATTATATTTTGGGGTAACTCTTCCAATGCTAAACGGATATTTTTGGCTCAGAAATGGGCGGTTCGAGCAATAAGTGGTGTAAATTCGTGAGCCTCTTGTTGACCCCTGTTCACTAGTCTCAGTATTTTGACATTGGCCTCTCTCTCTCTCTCTCTCTCTCTCTCTCTCTCTCTCTATATATATATATATATATATATATATATATATATATATATATATATACTGTCGTTTCTTGTTAAGAATATCAGCTTATTCCCAAGAATTAGCAGCTTTCACTCAGTTAATACTCGGCAGAAATCCAACCTACATTTGGATCGGACGTCATTAACTCTTGTGCAGAAAAGTATGCAGTATACTGCTGCATCCAGTTTCAATAAGCTACCACCCGAATTCAAAAATCTTAGCAGTAATCCACGCACTTTCAAAACGGAACTGAAGAGTTTCCTCGCGGTTCACTCCTTCTATTCTGTTGAGGAGTTCCTTCAAAAATTAAGCTGATTCTTATGTTATATTGTTGACTGCATTTACAGAAACTTATGGCATGACTTTTTTTGGATTCATAAACATTTTATTTTTATCTTTTATTACTTTTATGATGTAATTTCACATACTGACACGTTTCATCACCTTGGAGATTTGCTCCTCAATTTGGTCCTATGGAACTTGATGTGTAAATAAGATAAAGACATCCATATTCCAAAACAGCAGAGAATGATAGGCTTGTCCCACCAAATAAAAGACAGATCCAACTCCTGCAAATTAAATTTTATAAATAAACAGTATATCCTTTGCTATGTAACTGACATTGATTTGAATTTCATCTTGAGAGATCCTTCCTATCCAGCCTGGACGATTTACCAGAGGGGAAGAGTGTAATTAGTTTATCGATTTAGTTCATTAGTCAATTAATTTGATATCAAAGGAGTGCTTGTATCAGAAAGGGGATTTCCCAGAGGAGTGGTGGAGGGGGAGGATTGGGGGTTTCTGAGGAGAACCGGTTATCCCCAGGGGGTCGTAAGTAAATTAACAGAACAATAGGTTGAGAGGTGGGGGAGGGGAAGGGGTTACATGAAAAACCATGTAGAAGAACAGTAGGTTAAGCTCATAAATCAATCAGCTGTCATAATTTAATTAATTTTCATTTCAATTTGATATCAAAAGAGTGCCAGAACGAAGGTTGCTCTACTACCTGTTGGTTTGTCAGCACAGTCTGTCCATTGTGTATACAAGGAATGATGTACCACTCACAGTCACATAACAGAGTGTAAGAGTCGTGCTAACAGAAACATCCTAACCAATGGGTGCCAAGGACGTGTCGCACCTGGCTAATGGCAGCCAGTTTCAAGTCCAACAGGACTTGTGGCTGTCAGTGAATGCAGGACCATATCAACAACAAGGACTCAACTAACGTCTGAAGTAGTGCTGGAGGGAATTGACATCATTAATCCTACAGGGCTGACCATAAATCCGTAGGAGTATGAGGGGGTAGAGATCTCTTCTGAATAGCACGTTGCAAGACATCCCAAAAATGCTCAATAATGTTCATGTCTGGAGAGTTTTGTGGCTAGCCGGAGTGTTTAAACTCAGACGAGTGTTCCTGGAGCCACCACGAAGCAATTCTGCAAGTGTGAGGTGTCGATTGTCCTGCTGGAATTGCCCAATGCACAATGGACATAAATGGATACAGGCGATGAGACAAGATTCTTATGTACATGTCACCTATCAGAGTCGTATGTAGACATATTAGAAGTCGCATATCTCTCCGACTGTATATGCCCCACACCATTACAGAGCCTCCACCAGCCTGAATAGTCCCCTGGTGACATGCAGGGGCCGTGTATACCTGTGACTGTCTCCATACCCGTACATGACCATCCGCTCGATAAAATTTGAAACGAGACTCATCCGACCAGGCAACGTGTTTCCAGTCATCAACAGTCCAATTTCGGTGTTGATGGGCCCAGGTGAGGCGTAAAGCTTTGTGTCATGCAGTCATCAAGTGGACCTTCGGCTCTGAAAGCTCATATCGATGATGTTGCGTTGAATGGTTTGCGCGCTGACACTTGTTGGTGGCCCAGCATTAAAATCTGCAGTAATTTGCGGAAGTGGAAGTGTTGCACTTCTGACACGTTGAACGATCCTCTTCAGCCGTCGTTGGTTTCCGTTATTGCATGATCTTTTTCCTGCTGCAGCGATGTCGGAGATTTGATGTTTTACCAGATTCCTTCTATAGTCCCTCTACAATTCCTTTTTGCCTGCTTCATTTACTGCATTTTTATATTTTCTCCTTTCATCAATTAAATTCAGTATTTCTTCTGTCACCCAAGGATTTCTACTAGCCCTCGTCTTTTTACCTACTTGATCCTCTGCTGCGTTAACCACTTCATCCCTCAAAGCTATCCATTCTTCTTCTACTGTATTTCTTTCCCCCATTCTTGTGGAACTATACAAGGGCCATGTTCTTGAGGACAATATTATTGAAATAGAAGAGGATGTAGATGAAGATGAAATGGGAGATATGATACTGCGTGAAGAATTCGATAGAACACTGAAAGACCTAAGTCGAAACAAGGCCCCGGGAGTAGACAACATTCCATTAGAACTACTGACAGCCTTGGGAGAGCCAGTCCCGACAAAACTCTATCATCTGGTGAGCAAAATGTATTAAACAGGCGAAATACCCTCAGACTTCAAGAAGAATATAATAATTCCAATCCCAAAGAAATCAGGCGTTGACAACTGTGAAAATTACCGAACTATCAGTTTAATAAGTTACGGCTGCAAAATACTAACGCGAATTCTTTACAGACGAATGGAAAAACTGGTAGAAGCCGACCTCGGGGACGATCAGTTTGGATTCCGTAGAAATATGGGTACACGTGAGGCAATACTGACCCTACGACTTATCTTAGAAGCTAGATTAAGGAAAGGCAAACCTACGTTTCTAGCATTTGTAGACTTGGAGAAAGCTTTTGACAATGTTGACTGGAATAATCTCTTTGAAATTCTGAAGGTGGCAGGGGTAAAATACAGGGAGCGAAAGGCTATTTACAACTTGTACAGAAACCAGATGGCAGTAATAAGAGTCGAGGGACATGAATGGGAAGCAGTGGTTGGGAAGGGAGTGAGACAGGGTTGTAGTCTCTCCCCGATGTTATTCAATCTGTATATTGAGCAAGCAGTAAAGGAAACAAAAGAAAAATTCGGAGTAGGTATTAAAATCCATGGAGAAGAAATAAAAACTTTAAGGTTCGCCGATGACATTGTAATTCTGTCAGAGACAGCAAAGGACTTGGAAGAGCAGTTGAACGGAATGGACAGTGGTTTGAAGGGAGGATATAAGACGAACATCTACCAAAGTAACTGATGATGGTCGAAGTAGACAGGCAATGGCAAGGAAAGCGTTTCTGAAGAAGAGGATTCTGTTAACGTCGAGTATAGATTTAAGTGTCAGGAAGTCGTTTCTGAAAGTATTTGTATGAAGTGTAGCCATGTATGGAAGTGAAACATGGACGATAAATAGTTTGGACAAGAAGAGAATAGAAGCTTTCGAAATGTGTTGCTACAGAAGAATGCTGAAGATTAGATGGGTAGATCACATAACTAATGAGGAAGTATTGAATAGGATTGGGGAGAAGAGGAATTTGTGGCACAACTTGACACGAAGAAGGGATCGGTTGGTAGGACATGTTCTGAGGCATCAAGGGATCACCAATTTAGTATTGGAGGGCAGCGTGGAGGGTAAAAATCGTAAAGGGAGACCAAGAGATGAATACACTAAGCAGGTTCAGAAGGATGTAGGCTGCAGTACGTACTGGGAGATGAAGCAGCTTGCACAGGATAGAGTAGCATGGAGAGCTGCATCAAACCAGTCTCAGGGCTGAAGACCACAATAACAACAACATAATGATGATGATAATGCAGTGATGATAATGCAGTGAAATCGGTTCCAGATTTAAGAGGAATGGAGCCAAAGACGTTGGACTTATACATATTAGCCCTACAGATAATAACTAGATTTTGAAGATTGTCTGTAGTTTTACATTTTCTTTTTACAGATGAACTACAACAAATTAAATCTCAAATATCCTAAGTAGGCTATGATAACGTTGAAATCAATGAGATATTAAAACAAGCTGAAAACTTCTCGTCATAAAATTATTTTTGTGTGGAATATCCATTGCTTGCAAAACATAACATAACCTTTTCTTTTATGAAGTTATGAGAACTCAAAATTAACGTAAATTAACGTACACAGCGTGCATGAAAAAAGAAAACCATTAACACAGCTTATAAAGAACTGTGAACCTAACAAAATGGAAGACCGAATTTAACCTTCGTGACAGTGGATACATGGAAAAAGCAAGACTGGAGCGAGAACGATTTGATATGTTGGTGTTAGCAAAAATACTTCTGTCGCCGTCTATACATACATTGTCAACAATGTATTATTTTCAGTTATTAATTAGAACAGGAGACAACATTTTAAGAGTAAGTTAAAAGAGGTAGTATTGGATGAAGTATATGTAAGAATAGATGCTAATGCCAAATTTAGTTTACTCCACAGTACATTTGTGTCAATATTTGAAGGGTGCTTTCCTAAAACCTTATCCATAAAATACATTAAAAAAAAGTAAGTCATGGATGACTAAGGGAATTAAAATCGCATGTGAAAGAAAGTTGGAAATTTACCTAAAGGCCAGAATAAATCAAGATCTGGCATTACTTGCTAAGTGCAAAAAAGTACTGTAATATTAAGGAGCATCAATAAAATGTCAAGAAAACTGTATGTCCTAACAGAAATTAATAATGCAAATAATAGATTAAGACTATAAGGGATGTTATCAGTATACAGGACACATAACAAACTAAATGACAATGTTGCAACTGGAAACTCACAAACTGCAAGTAGTTTTAAGAAGCATTTTCCAAATGTAGCAGCAGAAATAGGATTAACTTGTTCAGTAGAAGAAGCAAGAGAATGTATGAAAATAGCATGTTACAAAACTTTAACCAGCTAGAAATAGCACAAAAATTCTTAATTGAAATGAATATAATTCTAAAAAGCGCAAGCTTATATGCTATTTACAGAATTTCAGAGTTCTGAAAAGTTGCTCTAACTTACTAAGTGATGTCTTTAGTGATATAAGTAATCCATTATTACTACAGGAATTTTTTTTCTGACAGATTAAAATATGCAATTGTTAAACCTCTTCATAATAAAGGTGATATGAAAGAATTAAGTAATTATTATCCAATTTCCTTACTGATGTGAAAACAGTTTGCTTAGCATATCACAGTTTGTATTCCCAACTAGTTGCTCAACTGAGGACCCTATTTATACATGAATTCATCAAATATTACAAGCCTTAAATAATAAAATACCGCCAGCTGTTGTTTTTCTTATCTTTCCAAGATGTTTGACTGTGTAGATAATGTTACATTCTTAGAAAAACTCAAGTTTTGTGGAACTGACTTCTTTACACACAACTAGTCTGAGTCATATTTAAGCTACAGAATGCAAAAAGTTGCGCTGAATTGTTGAAACAATTTTTAAAGGATAGAAAATTTTAGTGATTTGGGGTGAGGAGACAGCCAGTGGAGGGCGAGCAGTTCTAGGTGCTTCAGTCTGGAACCGTGAGACTGCTACGGTCGCATGTTCAAGTCCTGCCTCGGGCATTGATGTGTGTGATGTCATTAGGTTAGTTAGGTTTAAGTAGTTGTAAGCTCTAGATGTTAACCATTTTTGGGGGGGGGGGGGGGGAAGGGGGTACCTGCAAAGGGAGTCCCATGGAATTCAATTTTGGACGCACTCCTATAACTTATATATATGATTGACCTTCCATTTAATATTCAGCAAGCAGAACTGGTACTTTTTGAAAACAATCCTAGTTTTATAATAAATGCCATTAGAGAGAAAGCCACAGAAGAATTAGTCAATGATGGTTTTCAATGAATTATTAAGTGGTTCTCTGAAAATGGACTCTAAATTATTAGAAAAGACAATATATTAAGTTCTGTACAACAAATAGCCATACCAACAATTGATGCAGCATGTGAAGAAGAGTCAGTAAATAAGGTAAAATGCTTAAAATTTTTTAGGTTACTAATTGATGAAAACCTGAAGTGCAAGAAGCATATTACTGAGCTTCTCAAACAATTAACTTCAGCTACTTTTGTTCTTCGTATAGCAGCTACTCTTGGAAAGAAATGAATCAACCTCCTGACATGTTTTCAGTCAGGGCTGGTTTAAGGCTTATGCGATCCAACCCACCGCTTGGGGTGCCCAGCATAGAGAGGTGTCACAAGTGTGAGATTTCTATACAGTACGTATGACAATAAGTAGCGACCGCTCGGGACGTCCAGCTCAGGGTGTATATGCAGTGCGTGTTACAGTTAGTAACGAAAACTGACACAAATGAGAGTGTACCTGCGGAAAGACGTGGGGTGGCGCGAGGAGGGGTGGGGCGCACGTGGGTAAGGAGCGTCAAACGACTAGTCGCTCGTGTTGAAAAATTCCCTTGGACCGACCACTCAATAATTTTTGTGGAATAATTTTCTGTGGTGACTCCCCACTTAAGAAAGAAAGTATTGACTGCACAAAAGCGAGCAGTAAGAGTAACGTGTTGTATTCACCTGTGATCGTTATGTACGCATCTCTTCAAGGAGTTGGGCATTTTGAGCGTCACACTACATATGTTGGCTAATGTAATTGGTCATAAATAATCTAACGAAATTTGAAAAGGATAGTGATGTCTATACCCGCAACTCCAGAGGAAAACATTATCTTTATTAGCCGTTATTAAAGCTGTCAGTGGCTCAGTAAGGAGGCCAATATGCAGAAACAAAAATTTTTAATCATTTGTCCAATACCATAAAATGTCTGACAGATGGCAAAGCAAGTTTTAAATGTAATCTAATCTCATTCAAAACAGCGTCTATTCCATGAATGAATTTCTATTACAAAACTCGTAGCCTGAAATAAAACTCTTGGTTCTAAGTGTAGTTGCATGAGTAGGACTGAGAAATAATGTGTTCATTCATGTTAACACTAATAATGTATACATACCTTGCTAACTGACTCGTTAACAGAATCGTTCAAATCATCTACGGAACATGTAACTAACTGGCGCCTAAGTAGTTGACATCGTCTCAGTAGGACTTATCTACTCGAACTACGCACAGCTGTAGGTGCCTCGAGCTCGTTTGTCGTAATAATGACAGTGAAGTGGCACTAAAAACTTGTGGAACTATATTTCATCTAACTACGTGGTGTGCCCTACATTTCGTCGCACACCCTCTAGCTAACTACGTCACGTCATCGTCAATGAACATGTTTTACGAATGACTTACTGTTTCACTGGCCGCGTCATTTTGCTCCATTGTTCCGGTAACGAACGAGAGCATGTTTGATATAAACTCGCAGTAGAAAGTCTCTTTCCTCGTCGTCTGTATATGAGACCGACCTAACGCACCGTTACCGCTCGAACGTGCTCCGTAAAGCTGATACATGTTGTGAGGCGGCTGAGATTGCTGCGCAGAAAATAACGGTTGAAATCGTTTGCACGTGTGAACAGAAGCGGTTTATCCACGTAGCACGTGCTACTGTGCAGCTGTGCTGCCCCATCAGATGGGCAATCCGAGATCCTGCATCCAAGGCCAGTTATACCTGGGGGTATCCCTTCTCAGGGAAAGGAAAAAGATGGGCAGTCAGGTATTGTTCTTTCAAGAAAATGATTTAAAACTCGGTATTACGCAGTTTTAATGGGGGCGGAATTGGAACTTTTTATGGCTACATACAAGCAGCCATTTGTCGTCCAAAATAGTAAAAATATTGCATAACCCTCCCGCCTCCACCCTTACAAACTCTCGTATGGGCTGCCTACAGCTGTCAAGTTACCGAGTCCAACGAGTCCTGGGAACTGACCCATGTTCTCTTTTCTCAGTTCCATGTCTTAGTTCTCGCTTCTTACAAGTTAGGCTGCGTCGACAGTGACATCGACAACGGTCGTCAGGCACCGTCGCCTGAGGTCGCCCAATAACATTGGCCGACAGCGTGGACATAGAGCGTCCGATCACCTTCGTCAGTTCTTGGCATGGTCAAGGAGGCTAGGTTAGAATCTATTCTATGAATGAAGTAGGTTAGGTTTTAACCTCTTAGGGTGGTTTGGATACCACGACGCCTCTGTGCTAGGATACGAGTGCTGCATAGCGGCTTCTACTGTTAAAGAGACGCCGAATGCATGTGACTGAGCTGTCTGTTTTGTAAAGTACTGTATACTTTCTGCTCAGTTATCGGAATAAGTAAGTAACTCTCACGAATATAAAAGATGACGGGAAAAACGTTCCGTTACATGCTCGAGATAATTCGTAGTGATCTTGAAAAGCAAGTTACAAACAGTCTGTTTCTCTATATTTATTTAAAGGTGTGCAGTCGTACGTCAGTTAATCTTCAGTGACTGTCATTTAGCACACATTTGAAAGATAAGCACAAATGGTAGCATAAGATACTCCGAAAACCTGAAGCACTTAAAACTGGAAATACATATCACACAACATTTGCAAATCACTTCATGTAAATACACACATCAAAAAAAGTTTTGCATCATCTCGGTTCCGAGAGTCCCGGAATCTGTACAGAAAACTGGAATAGAGATCAACATAAACATCATTTCCGCCCTTTTTATTGCTCCTGAAAATCACACATTCATGTTGTACCACCATACAGCGATACCTTCAGAGGTGGTGGTCCAGTTTGCTGTACACACTGGTACCTCTAATACCCAGTAGCACGTCCTCTTGCATTGATGCATGCTTGTATTCGTCGTGGCATACTATCCACAAGATCATCAAGGCACTATTGGTCCCGATTCGGCGTAGATCCCTCAGAGTGGTTGGTGTGTCACATCATCCATAAACAGCCCTTTTCAATCTACCCCAGGCATGTTCGATAGAGTTGATGTCTGGAGAACATGCTGCCCACTCTAGGCGAGCGATATCGTTATCCTGAAGGAAGTCAATCACAAGATGTGCACGATGGGGGCGCAAATTGTCGTCCATTAATACCTCGCCAATATGCTACCGATATGGTTGCACTATCGGTCGGTGGATGGCATTCACGTATAGTACAGCTGGGTGACAATCTGAGCAGTTCTCTTAGGTTGTTCGCAGATGATGCTGTAATTTACCGTCTAGTAAGGTCATCCGAAGACCAGTATCAGTTGCAAAGCGATTTAGAAAAGATTGCTGTATGGTGTGGCAGGTGGCAGTGACGCTAAATAACGAAAAGTGTGAGATGATCCACATGAGTTCCAAAAGAAATCCGTTGGAATTCGATTACTCGATAAATAGTACAATTCTCAAGGCTGTCAATTCAACTAAGTACCTAGGAGTTAAAATTGCGAACAACCAGTTGGAAAGACCACATAGATAATATTGTGGGGAAGGCGAGCCAAAGGTTGCGTTTCATTGGCAGGACACTTAGAAGATGCAACAAGTCCACCAAAGAGACAGCTTACACTACACTCGTTCGTCCTCTGTTAGAATATTGCTGCGCGGTGTGGGATCCTTACCAGGTGGGATTGACGGAGGACATCGAAAGGGTGCAAAAAAGGGCAGCTCGTTTTGTATTATCACGTAATAAGGGAGAGATTGTGGCAGATATGATACGGGAGTTGGGATGGAAGTTATTAAAGCAAAGACGTTTTTCGTCGCGGCGATTTCCAATTACGAAATTTCAGACACCAACTTTCTCTTCCGAATGCGAAAATATTTTGTTGAGCCCAACCTACATAGGTAGGAATGCCATCAAAATAAAATAACAGAAAGATTTAGGTGTTTGTTTTTCCCGCGCGCTGTTCGGGAGTGGAATGGTAGAGAGATAGTATGATTGTGGTTCGATGAACCCTCTGCCAAAGACTTCATTGGCTTTTACGAGACCCCCAATACTGAATCACAAACTCTGTTTAGTATTTTAAAAGATGTTTTTGCTCATCTTGATTTGTCAATGGATAAAAAAATTTAAATGGCTCTGAGCACTATGGGACTGTCAATGGATAATTTAAGAGGACAGTGTTATGATTGTGCCTCGAATATGAGGGGTAAGTTCAAAGGATTAAAAAAGTTAGTTTTGGATGTACAACCAAAAACACGTTATGTGCACTGCACTGCTCACAGTTTAGACTGGGCAGTTGTTAACAGTCTCCGCCATCTTACGTCTATGAGGGATGTTATAGCTTTTTAAACACTGTAAGGGAATACAACAGAAAGATGCGACTTTTCAGAAGCATAAGCTGTGAGAGCGCCAGCGACCAAGCTGGTCTACGACCCCTTTGCCCGACTCGATGGACTATGCGAGCTTCCAGTATCTTGAGAATATTGAAAAACTTTGAAGAACTTCTAGAGTTTTTTGAAACATTTTCGGCAGAGGACAAAACAGAGGCAGGTTACAAATGTGCAGGCTATCTTGAGTCAATGTTACAATTCAAGACTTAATAGAGGATAAGATTGCCTTGAAACAGTTAAGGGTGGAGGGACACTAGGAAGAGGGTTGCATGTAACGAAAACGACCGATATTAGTGTCAAATCCACAATTTTCTGTGTGCTAGACAGATTGATAACATGCCTAATGATCCTTATCTCTAAGTTTGGTCGAATAGAACTTTCTTTAAATATTTAGAAATGAACATAACTCCTCATAGTTTTCCATAAGGAACTGGAATGTAAGAATTTTTTCATCCCATTATGCTCTGAGAAATCATTCATCTTTATATACACGTACAAACGTAAGTGAATATAATCTTTATAGACTGGAACCAAACTCCAAACAAGTTCCTCGGATATTATTTGCAACTTGCCTAGGAATAAATCAGGTATTATCTTCGGTTTTTTTGACTAAAAGCAATTACCAAAAAAGTAGCAACACATAATTTTGATGGTGAAGCTTGAGTAATAGCTGTGTTATTCCTTTGGCCGTCCGGGTCTCTAGGCGAGCGGTGGGTCTTCCTCATCCTCACATCCTCTGGCGGTTCTACGTCTTTCCACTGTTTGTCGTTGCACAGCGGCTTTGTATGCTCAGCGAGTTACGTCTAGTTCGTTGCTTCTGTGCCGAGACCACACGGCATTTATTAAGGCTGATCTTGCTCTTCACTGAAGCGTGATAGCTGTGACTGGTTTGCTTCCTGCGCGTGTTTGTGCCCTGCTGCTTCTACATCATATTCGGTCAGCCTTGTGTTGTTGTCGTTCTCTGTTCCTGTGTATGGCCAGGCGATTTGAAGAGCGTGTCGTTCGTATCAAAACATAATGGCTTCCATTTGGTAATTGTCGTAGAATTGTAATTTGATGGTGTGTTTTAAATTATTGCGGTTATGTAAATTGCTTTAATGTTTAATATGTCATTATGTAGGACGTTCAAAGTATCTTTATTTCGGCTGATACGTTGTGTACTAAATCGCCACATCGCTTTTTTTTAGTTATATGGAGCCTGCAAACTTATGCGTCTTATCGGGGCAAATCTTATTGTATATGTTTTGGGAGTTGTACTTCCAAGTCAAGCTTGTGTTTACTAGGTGACGTTCATCAGTCAATTGTCCGCGTCTTCCTTCTACCTATGTTTTCCATCTCGCGCGTCGGTTGAGTATTTAGCGTTTCCGCCTCGTGGCGTGATTTGAAACTGACATTCGGCTGGCCACTGAACTGCTTTACCATCAGGTGTAAGTGGGGCAGTTTCCTTTGCCAGTTATCTCACTATATTTTAGAGACTTTTCAAAAATGTTTTGCCTACACTGCCACCGAGTAATCTGACGACTTAAGTTTTTACCCGTTTTACTTAAAAACTACTTCTCTGTTCATCAGGCTATCATTTTATGTTTTTGCGTTTGAGCGTGTTCCCATTGGTTGCTTAGAAAAGGATTGTGGTGAACAATGTATTGGGGCTGCCCCTAGTAATTTCAGGTCTGTTCATACAGACCACATTGCCTGATGTGTGGTGGTTTCATAATAGGGAGCTTTAATTGTTTTTTGTTTCCTTTTAATGAACTTCTTTTTCGATAAACCTAAATCATTTGTTGTAATGTAGTCAAACAAATTCTATAGATTCAAAGACATTTGTGGTTTGCTGTTTTAAAGACATGAAGAGGTTTGTTATGTAATTCCAATTGTTGAAGTATTATCTTGCTTCTCTTACTGAAATTGGCTGTACATATTTCAAAAATAGTAACCAGTGGCACACAAAAATTGTATATTTCGAAAAGCAAATGATATTTGTTGTAAATCTAAATTTTCATACTTCATGTCCCCGTGAATGACCTTTTGGAGAGTTCAGAGCAAGTATTTGAATTAACACTATAACATTTTGTCATTTGATCCCAAATTTAATAAAATTAACGATCAATTATACGTAATTGTCCAACTACATACTTTGGTCTTAATATGTCAAGGTCCTGTTGATTTTGTAAAGTTTTTGGGTGATGAGTGTTAATTAACGTCTTCACATGAATGATGTTCAGTCCTTACTTTGCCCAATCCCTCCACTCGCAGGCAACCTTGGACCTATAGCGCATACCAAATATCAAGAGCTCAGATCAAAACCAGTTCCGAGCAAAGAAGGGAAAGGTGAAAGGTGGGAGGAACATATAGGAGTGATATACAAGAGAAATAGACCTGAAGGCAATATTATAGAAAGGGAGTTGGATGTAGATGAAGATGAGATAGAAGATATGGTACTGCGAGAAGAACTTGAATGAGCACTGAAACAACTTAAGTCGAAACAAAGCCCCTGGAGAAGATGACATCCCGTCAGAATTGGTGATGGCCTTGGAAGAGATGGCCATGACAAACCTATTCAACCTGGTGTGCACGATATGTGAAATAGGCGAAGTAACCACAGACTTCAGGAAGAATGAAATAATTCCAGTTCCAAAGTAAGCAGGTGCTGACAGTTGCCAATATTACCGAACTATTGGTTTCATAAGTTATAAATGCAAGCTAATAACATGAATTACTTACAAAATAATGGAAAAATTGGTAGAAGCCGGCCTTGGGGAAGATGAGTTTGGATTCCAGAGAAATGTGGGAACAGCTAGGCAGTTCTGACCCTACGACCTAACTTAGAAGGTGAAGTAAAGAAAGGGAAATCTCATTTTATAGAATTAATAGACTTAGAGAAAGCTTTTGACAGTGTTAACTGGAATACACTCTTTGAAATTCTGAAGAGAGCAAGGGTAAAATACAGTGAGCAAAAAGTTATTTACGGCGTGTACGGAAACCAGACGGCTGTCATAAGTGTCGAGGAGTATGAAAAAGTGGTTGAGAATAGGATTAAGACAGATTTCTAGCCTGTTATTCAACATGCACATTTAGCAACCAGTAAAAGAAACCCAAGAAAAATTTCGAGAAGGAATTATAGCCCAGGAAGAAGAAATAAAAACTTTGAGATTTGCCGATGATATTGTAATTCTGTCAGAGACAGCAAAGGACTGGGAAGAGCAGCTGAACGAAATGGACAGTGTCTTAAAAAGGAAGATACAAGATGATCATCAACAATAGCAAGACATGGATAATGGCATAATATTAAATCAGCTGATGATGAGGAACTTAGATTAGGAAAGGAGACACTTAAAGTAATAGATGGGTTTTGCTATATAGGCAGCAAAATAACTAATGATGGGCAAAGTAGAGAGGATATAAAATGTAGACTGGCAATAGCAAGAAAAGTGTTTCTGAAGAAGAGAAATTTGTTTACATCGAATATGGATTTAAGTGTTGGGAAGTCTTCTCTGGAGGTTCTTATTGAGTGTAGTATGGAAGTGAATTGTGGACAATAAACAATTCAGACAAGAAGAGAACAGAAGTTTTTGAAATGTGGTGTTACAGAAGAATGCTAATGATTAGATGGATACATTAAAAAGGATTCATTGCTTTGAAGGGAAACAGAGTGATGGACACGTGATAGGACACGTTCTGAGACATCAAGGGATCATCATTTTAGCATTGGAGGGAGGTGTGAGGGTAAAAATTGTAGAGGAAGACCAGTAAGCGGCATCAAAAAGGATGTAGGTCGCAGTAGTTCCTCAGAGATGAAGAGATTTGCACAGGATAGAGTAGCGTGGAAATATGCATTAAACCAATCTTCGGATTGAAGACAACAACATCAACATTATTTTGATATGCCTCAGTTTTTAAGAACAGACTTCTCGATTCCCTCAGGTTTCCGCTTTTGCCCACCTCTCCTCCTGTATTTCGGAGGAAAATTCATCGTCGGCAATTCTTGACGAAGATGATAATAGGACTGCAAATGAAGAATCATTGGTGTAAAATTGTGTGCATTTTTAAACCGTAGTTCTCCTGACGGACTCATTTTGTTCTCGCTGCTTCTCTACTGACAACACAAAACTCTCCCACTCCTTTGGCGGGTTCGCCTCTCGTGACATCTAGTGGTCAATTCCAGATGACACAGGGGTGTGCGGATACATTTTATCAGATAGTATTTCATACACAGAGCACAGAAGATAGTGAGGGCCGACAAGTGCGAGGACTATCACATAATCACCTTGACATTTCATGCAACCAAACGGCTGAGAAGAATAATATGCGGAAGAATGGAAAAGAAAATCTAGGATCTGTCAGATGATGATCAGTTTGGCTACAGAAAACGCAGGCAGTTCTGAGGATGCAATCGATAATGGAAGCTACACTACTGGCCATTAAAATTGCTACACCACGAAGATGACGTGCTACAGACGCGAAATTTAACCGACAGGAAGAAGACGCCGTGATATGCAAATGATTAGCTTTTCAGAGCATTCGCACAACGTTGGCGCCGGTGGCGACACCTACAACGTGCTGACATGAGGAAAGTTTCCAACCGGTTTCTCATACACAAACAGCAGTTGAACGGCGTTGCCTGGTGAAACGTTGTTGTGATGCCTCGTGTAAGGAGGAGAAATGCGTACCATCACGTTTCCGACTATGATAAAGGTCGGATTGTAGCCTATAGCGATTGCGGTTTATCGTATCGCGACATTGGTGCTCGCGTTGGTCGAGATCCAATGACTGTTAGCAGAATATGGAGTCGGTGGGTTCTGGAGGGTAATACGGAACGCCATACTGGATCCCAACGGCCTCGTATCACTAGCAGTCGAGATGACAGGCATCTTATCCGCATGACTGTAACAGATCGTGCAGCCACGTCTCGATCCCTGAGTCAACAGACTGGGACATTTGCAAGACGACAACCATCTGCACGAACAGTTCGACGACGTTTGCAGCAGCATGGACAATCAGCTCGGAGACCATGGCTGCAGTTACCATTGACGCTGCATCACAGACAGGAGCGCCTGCGATGGTGTACTCAACGACGAACATGGGTGCACGAATGGCAAAACGTCATTTTTTCGGATGAATCGAGGTTCTGTTTACAGCATCATGATGGTCGCATCCGTGTTTGGCGACATCGTGGTGAACGCACGTTGGAAGCGTGTATTCGCCAACGCCATACTGGCGTATCACCCGGCGTGATGGTATGGGGTGCCTTTGGTTACACGTCTCGGTCGCCTCTTGTTCGCAGTGACGGCACTTTAAACAGTGGACGTTACATTTCAGATGTGTTACGACCCGTGGGTCTACCCTTCATTCGATCCCTGCGAAACCCTACATTTCAGCACGATCGCATGTTGCAGGTCCTGTACGAGCCTTTCTGGATACAAAAAATGTTCGACTGCTGCCCTGGCCGGCACATTCTTCAGATCTCTCACGAATTGAAAACGTCTGGTCAATGGTGGCCGAGCAACTGGCTCGTCCCAATACGCCAGTCACTATTCTTGATGAACTGTGGTATCGTGTTGAAGCTGCATGGGCAGCTATACCTGTACACGCCACCCAAGCTCTGTTTGACTCAATGCCCAGGCGTATCAAGGCCGTTATAACGGCCAGAGGTGGTTGTTCTGGGTACTGATTTCTGAGGATCTATGCACCCAAATTGCGTGAAAATGTAATCACGGGTCAGTTCTAGTATAATATATTTGTCCAATGCATACCCGTTTATCATCTGCATTTCTTCTTGGTGTAGCAGTTTTAATCGCCAGTAGTGTAGATTGGAGAAAAATCAAGAGAACTTTGTAGGATTTGTCTACCTAAAAGAAGCGGACAATTGCGCAAAATGGTGCAAGATGTTCGAAAATCTCAGAGAAATGATGTGTAAGAAATAACAGGGGAAAACATGAATGAAAGACTAAGAACAAAGTACTAAATGGTATAAAACAGGGAAGTAGTATTTCGGTCCTACTGTTCAATCCACATATCGAGGGAGCAATGACAGAAATAAAATAAAGGTTCAGGAGTGGGATTAAAATCAGAATGAAAGGATTTCAACGATAACATTCGCTGATGATGTTGCTGGCTTCAGTGAAGGTCAAGAGAAATTGCAAAATCTGTCGAATGGATTGAACAGTCTAATAAGTACAGTAAACCGAAGAAATACGAAAGTAATGACAAGCGGCAGAAGTGAGAAGGAAATCTAACATCAAAATTGATGATCACGAAGTAAACGAAGTTAAACAATTCTGCTACGTTGGAAGCAAAATATCCAATGAGAGACGAAGTAAGGAGTAAGGAGGAAAGAAAAATCAGGTCAGCACAGGCAAAGAGGGCATTCCTGGCCAAATCCTGTTGCGTCGTTTTGTATTACCTGGAATGTAATTTTATAAAGTTACCCAGGTCGACTGTTGGTGATGTGAATACGTAGTGCAAACGCGAAGGTACACTCACAGCTGAACATAGACCAGGCGAACTTTATGTACTGACGGACAGGGACCGTCGAGTATTACGGAGCGTCGTTGTAAAAATTCACATTGAATTACCGGAAGAAATTGTTTGTGAGTTCGGAAGTGCTCACAGCAAACCAGCTAGCACAATTACTGTCAGTATGGAGTTAAAAAGAATGGTTTAGAATGGTCCAGCAGCACCTCATAAGCCACGCATTTATGTTTCTGCAGTCAGTGCGAAGTGACACTTAAGCTGTTGGAAAGGACGTCGCCACTATACCCTGGATGACTGGAAACGAGTAATTTCGAGCGATTGAACACCCTATACTCTGTGGCAATCCAATGAAAGTGTTGTGTCTAGGAATCCTGCATACTCAGTTCGAGAGCAAAGCAAGCGAAGGTCGACATACAAAATAATCAGTCTTCTTCAGAATAGAAAAACGCAAGTAACACTTCTGGTCCTGGCGACCGCTACTAATAAAAGTCTGTCAACTGACCTGCAGTGACTGCTGCTCTCTAAGTGCGCTACACAGAGAGTACTAATGATCAGGGTAAGATGCGTCAGCTAACGATCAGCATCTGTGAGGCAGTCGTATGTGGACAATAACATCCCTGAAATGGACTGGCCTGCCCAGAGGCCCAATCTGAATCCAATGGAACGCCTTTGGCATGAGTTAGAAGGTCGACTTCGCTCCAGTCCCCAGCATCCTACATCACTATCATCCCTGGTTTCAGCTCTTGAGTAAGAAAGGGTTGTCAGTCCTCTACAGACATTCAGACACCCAAATGAAAGCGTCTCCAACACAGTTCAAGACGTCACGAAAGCGGACGGTGGCACACCACATTTCAGTAACATCCGCGTCTACATATATTCTCTGCAAGCCACCATGTAGTGCATGACGGAGGGTACCTTGTATCACAACCAGCGAGGGAAAAAGACTATCTATATGCCTCTGTACGAACCCTAACTTCTCTTATCTTCGTCGACGGTAGAAACGTTCTGCAGTCAGCTTCATATGCCGGTTCTCGAAACTTTCTCAAAAGTGTTTCGCGGAAAGAACGTCACCTTCTCTTCAAGGATTCCTATTTCAGTTCATGAAGTATGTCCGTAATACTTGCGTATTGATCGAAAGTAGCGGTAACAAATCTAACACGCCTCTGAATTTATTCGAAATCTTCCCTTGATCTGACCCGATGGGGATCCGGAACACGGAAGCAGCCTCACGTATGGGTCGCACTAGCGTTCTGTACATTCAACATTGTCCTAAAATTCTCCCTATAAGCCGAAATCGTCTATTCGCCTTCCCTACTATCGGCCGCACGTACTCGTTCTGTTGCGTCTAGACGAGACAGCCTAGACACAATGAGAAGAAGCCGAAAGGCACGCGCTTAAACTCACGCAGGCTGGCGTGAGGTCTGAAACAGGATACGTAATGAATGCTATAAAGAAAAGTACGTAGCTTCTGGAATACTTAACTTTAATCCACATTTGTAGAACATCGCTCTTGATGATACATTAATAGAATCTCAATATCAATTGAATACGGCGCCTTGCTAGGTCGTAGCAAATGTAGCCGAAGGCTATGCCAACTTTCGTCTCGGCAAATGAGAGCGTAATTCTCAGTGAACCATGGCTAGCAACGTCGGCTGTACAACTGGGACGAGTGCTAGTCAGTGTCTCTAGACCTGCCGTGTGGCGGCGCTCGGTCTGCCATCACTGACAGTGGCGACACGCGGGTCCGTCGTATACTAGCGGACCGCGGCCGATTTAAAAGCTACCACCTAGCAAGTGTGGTGTCTGGCGGTGACACCACACGTTCCATGTGACATCGCTTTGCAACGTTGCGCGTAGATATTTAGTCGACGTGACTGTGCCAGGCAGAAAACTACTAACGCAATGTTCAAATATTAAGGGATTGTTTTTCTTACTCATCTTCATTAAATTACATTTTTTTAGATATAGTGAAACTTGTCATTCATCACACAACTAGAAGTTTTGCTCAAGTCATCTTATATACTCCTACAGTTACTCAACGACGACCTCTTTCCGTACACTCACAAACAACCGCAGATTGCTGCTCAACCTGCCCATTAAATCATTTATGTATATAGAGGATGAGAGTGGGCATATCACAGCTCCCTGAGTCATTCCTGGCGGTACTCCTGTCTCTGATGAACACTCGCCGTCGAGGACAGCATACTGGGTTCTGTTACTTAAGAAGTCTTCGAGTAGCACAAGTGAGGCTCCAGCTCTCGGCAGATACACGTCTACAGAGTGCAAGTTAGGTGTTTGTCTTTTCCTGCCTTTTCTTCGTAGTATATTTATTAAATTTCATGCACGTTTTTCTGCTTAAGAGATTTAATTTCGTATTTTTGGAAGTATAAATTCATTCAGTCTGTAGCGCACTAGTTGCTCATTTTTTTTGTTTAGAAGACACACGTCCGTTCATTTAGTAAGCCAGTCAGTGAAACTCCTGTTCTCGGCTGATACACATCTACAGAACGGCAAGTGAAGTGTTTATCTTTTCCTGTCTTTTCCTCGTAGAATATTTATTAAATTTAGTGCGTGTTTCGCCGGCCTTGGTGGCCGAGCGATTCTAGGAGTATCATTCCGGAACCGCGCGACTGCTACGGTCGCAGGTTCGAGTCCTGCCTTGGGCATGGATGTGTGTGAGGTTCTTGAGTTAGTTAGGTTTAAGTAGTTCTAAGTTCTAGGGGACTGATGACCTCAGATGTTAAGTCTGTAAGTAGGCTGTTTAGGTTTTTATGTTGGTAATACCACGTAGCGCTCTGTATGAAAATCAATGGCTGTGCTGTGTGCAGTCTGTGGCTGGTTGGCATTGTTGGAATATTCGCTATTGTAGTGTTGGGCAGTTGGATGTGTACAGCAATTAGGGTTGCGCAGTTGGAGATGAGCCGCCAGCAGTGGTGGATGTGGGAGAGGGATGGCGGAGTTTTGAGAGCGGATGATCTGGACATGTGTCCATCAGAGACAGTAAATTTGTAAGACTGGATGTCATGAACTGATATATATATATATATATATATATATATATATATATATATAATGACTTTTGAACACTATTAAGGTAAATACATTGTTTGTTCTCTATCAAAATCTTTCTTTTGCTAAATATGCCTATCAATAGTTGAGTGCCTTCAGTAGTTAGAATCTTTTATTTAGCTGGCAGTATTGGCGCTCGTTGTATTGCAGTAGTTCGAGTAACGAAGATTTTTGTGAGGTAAGTGATTGATGAAAGGTATACGTTATTGTTAGTCAGGGTCATTCTTTTGTAGAGATTATTGAAAGTCAGATTGCGTTGCGTTAAAATTATAGTGTGTCAGTTTAGTGTTGATCAGAATAAGTAAAGAGCGAAATGTGTGAGTACGTTCAGTTCTGCTCAGCTGTTTGAAAATCAAATAACGTAAGGGGTTTATCAGCACAATCATTCATAAATTTTTCTAATGGAACGTTTCAAGTCCCATAGTGCTCAGAGCCATTTGAATCATTTAGTGCGTGTTTCCGCTTCAGAAGTGTAAGCTCGCATTTGTAAGTGTAAATTCTGGTAGTCTGTAGCGCAGTTTTCATTTCTGCTGAACAGCCAGGGACACCGCTCATTGAGGAATCAGCGTCCATTGGTGACAGCGTCCATTGAGTGGGACGTGTTCGGACAAAGGAAGAACTGGCCACAGTTCGCGAACAGCTGAATGTCCTTTCGCTACGGTCAGTCATCTTGAGATTGCTGCCTCGGGGTGTAGCGGTGTCGAAGAACCTGACGTGTCGCACGGGACGGGCTCTGCTATTGAGGTACTTCCAAGTGTATCCGACGTGGTGGAATGGCGGGCGGTAACGCGTTCACGCCGCTCGAGGCGGAGGGCCAAAGTGCAGACTGGTCGTCCGGTCTCACTCACCCTGTGAGTGGACAGGTAGCTGCTCCTCAGCAGGATCCGAGTACGCACACGGGGGGAGGGGTTCAACACTGAGCGCGTTATTGATCCCCTTAGGCAGATAGCGTTCAGGGCTGGAAAAAAAGCCAATGTGCACACAGTATGTCTACCAGGGGGCTCATCCGAGATGTGGACGCGGCCTTGCCTGTGGCTATCGGGCGTGCAGGGTGCAGTCGTATGCAAGTTGCGGTTCACGTCGGCACCAGTGACGCCAGTCGCATGGGTTGTAAGGCGCCTGCAGGAAGTGATGAAGACTCCTGGCCTGACACGTAGGGTAAGCAGAGCTCGCAGTTTGCAGCATTGTTCCCAGAGTTGATCGGGGTCATTTAGTCTGGAGCCGAGTGGAGGGTCTCAACCAAAGCAGTCGTCGACTCTGTGACAGTCTTGGCTGCAGATTTCTAGACCATCATCGGTTGTAGGTTTGTAGGACTCCCCTTCATAGGTAGAGGATGCACTACACAAAGGAAGCAGCTACTCGGACAGCAGAGCACTTGTGGAGTGCACATGAGGGTCTTTTAGGTTGGGTGATAGTTTTAGGTACTCTGATCAACACTTGCCAGTCAGTACGCAGCAAGGGAAATCAGGCCGCGTTCAGAGTAAAGACATTTCGATTTCCAAAATGTTATCAGTAAACTGTCGAAGTAATCGCAACAAAGTTCCAGAATTTACAGCCCTCCAGGAAAGTTCTCGCACTCAAATTATCCTCGGGACGGAGAGCTGACTGAAACCGAAAGTGGAAAGTTTCTGAGATATTTAGCGAGTCATGGAAAGTATACCGGTAAGAGGGGGAGTGTTCGTTGCAGCTGACAAAAATATTGTCTCTATTGATGTGGAAGTTGAGTGTGACAGTGAAGTTACCTGCTCGCATATAACAGGTCTAGGTGAAACCAAGTTAACTGTTGGGGGTTTTTGCCGTCCACCTCAGTCTGTGTGACGGTTCTAGTCATTCAAAGAATGTTTGTTGTCAGTGGCGTGTAAATATCGTGATCGTACATTAATAATTGGAGGCAACTTTAGCATGCCGAGTATAGACTGGGATTTCATTTCAGGTGATACTGACAGACATGCGAAGTACTTTTGAACATAGTTTTCTGAAAACTGCCTTGAGCTGCTAGCTCGGCAACCCACAGGCAATGGAAATATCTTAGACGTAACTACAAATAGGCCGAACCTTATCGGCAACGGTAGTTCAGAAACGGAGATTACCGATCATGATTTCATTCTATCCATCATGATTACGAAGTGGATTAAGGACGGTAAAAACCCACCATGCTTTAATAACGATATTCATAAAATGCTGAGTAAGCAGATGCTGTTGCATTCTATGTTAAAAAGAGAACATGCAAATCACGTCAAGCAAGGATTCGTACAGATTCGCGCGTCTGTGAAAAGATCTATGCGCGAAGCATAGAACTACTACCACTGTCATACCTTAGCGAAAGATCTGGCACAGAACGCGAGAAAATTTTGGTCCTAAGTAAAATCGCTAAGAGGATCTAAGGCTTCCATCCAATCGCCTGCTGACCAGTCTAGTGTGGCTGAAAATAGCAAAACGAAAGCTGAAATTTTAAATTTCACATTCAAGAAATCGTTGACGCAGGAGGATGGTACAAACATACCGCCGTTTGACCATCGAACAGACTCCCGTACGGACGATATAGTAATAAGGCTACCTGGAGTAGAGAAACAACTCAAAATAAGTCGCCAGATCCAGATGGAATCCCAGTTCGGTTTTTCAAAGAGTAGTCTACGGCATTCGCCTCTTACTTAGCTTGCACTAGCGCGAATCTCTCGCCCAGCGCAAAGTCCCAAAGGACTGGGAAAAAGCATAGGTGACTCATGTGTATATGAAGGGCAGAAGAACAGACCCGCAAAATTAGACCAATATCCCTAACATCGATTTGCTGCAGAATCCTTGAACGTATTCTCAGTTCGAATGTTATAAATTGTTTTGAGATAGGGAAGGTTATGTCTACGAATCAGTAAGGTATCAGAAAGCATCGCTAGCGCAAAACTCAGCTTGTCCTTCTCACACATGATGTACTAGTTTTCTGAAAAGCGTTTGACACGCTACCCCACTCCGAGCTGTTAAAGTATGTACGAGCATATTGAATAGGTTCACAGATATGTAAATGGCTCGAAGACTTCATAAATAATGGAACCCAGTATGTTGTCCTCGACGGTGAGTTTCATCTGAGACAAGATTATCGTCAGGTGTGCCCCAAAGAAGTGTGGCAGGATCGCTGTTGTTTTCGATATATAGAAATGATTTAGCGTACAGGGTGCGCAACAATCTTTGGTCGTTTGCTGATCTGTGGTGCACGATAACGTAGGAGGATACAAGATGACTTAGACAAAATTTCTAGTAGGTGTGATGAATGGCATCTAGCTCTGCGGATGAGATGGAAAAACAAACCCGTAATGTTCGGATATAGCAATAGTAGTGTCCTGCTTGACACAGTCACGTTGTTTAAATATCTGGACGTAACGTTGCAAAGCTATATCAAATGGAGCGAGTTTGTGAGGGCTGTGATAAGAAAGGCGAATGGCCTACTTCGGTTTATTGAGAGAATTTTAGGAAAGTGTGATTTGCCTGCAAAGGTGACCACATATAAGACACTAGTGCAGCCTCTTCTTGAGTGCTGCTCGAGTGTTTGGTATCTGTACCAGGTTGGGTGAAAGGAAGGCATCAAAGCAATTTAGAGGTGGGCTGCTAGATTTGTTACTGGTAGGTTTGAACGACACGTGTTACGCATGTGCTTCGGGAACTCAAATGGGTATCCCTGGAGGGAAGGCGACATTCTTTTCGAGGAACACAACTGCGAAAATTTAGGGAACCGGCATTTGAAGCTGAATGCAGGAAGATTGTTGCCTCCGACATAATTTGCACGTAAGGACCACAAAGATAAGATATGAGAAATTTGAGCTCATTTGGAAGCATACAGATAGTCGTTTTTCCTTCTTTCTATTTGCCGGTGGAACAGGAAAGGGAATGAGTAGTAGTGGTATGGGGTACCCTCCGCCAGGGGCCGTAAGGTGGACTGCAGGGTATCGATGTAGATGTAGGTGTAGATATCTGGGAACTTAATGCGTATGCTTGGACCTTTGTTAACAGCCTGCAGTGAGGCATCGTGTCAAAATGCTCAATCCATGAATATGAAACATGCCTGTCGCCTTTCATCCATGGTTCGCAGCATATCACATGAGAAAAAGACCAAGCCAAGTTTCGCATGAAAGACGCTTTCCAAATTCTCTCTGCTTAGTAGACAGAAACTTTTCTGTCTCATGGAAATTTATTACACTTGAGCTTAGAATATGTTCAAGAATTCTGCAGCAAACCGATGATAAGGATGAAACTTCTTGGCAGATGAAAACTGTGTGCCGGATCGAGACTCGAAATCGGACCTTTGCGTTTTACAGGCTAGATCCATATCACCACACATTCCGCTACAGAGTCAAAATTTCGTTCCGGAAACATTCCCAAGCTGTGGCTAAGCCATGTCTCCGCAATGTCGTTTCTTCCAGGAGTGCTACTCCTGCAAGTTTCGCAGGAGAACTTCTGTGGAGTTCGGAAGGTGGGAGACGAGGTACTGGGGAATGTAAACGTGTGAGAATGGGGCGGGAGTCGTGCTTGGGTAGAGTTCGCGAAGAATGCTGGGGGATGGTAGATGCGCAGACGGCAGGGCGCGCGTGAGGAAAATGGTAATGGTGGGGGCAGGCGCTGTAAGGGGAAATGTCGACTGCCGCAATAGGAGTGCCGTTATAAATTGAAGCTTACACACATTTCTTTTGGAATATTAAGTGGGACCCCTCCACACCCACACTTGCACGGTGACGATTCAAAAAAGGTCTGTCACCTCTGCTTTGGTTAGTATCTAAAAATAATTCCTTCGGGGTGCGCTCAGCCTCGTGATGCCAATTGAGGAGCTACTCGACCGAATAGTAGCGGCTCCGGTCAAAGAAAACCAACATAACGACCGGGAGAGCGGTGTGCTGACCACACGCCCCTCCTATCCGCATCCTCAACTGAGGATGACACGGTGGTCGGATGGTCCCGATGGGCCACTCGTGGCCTGAAGATAGAGTGCTTTAAAAATAATTCCGCCGAAAATGCAGCGATGTATTTTCTCCTGGCTTGTTAACCATTTGTAACTTCAGAGAAGTGTCACGAGCGGCGACTTTTGAATCAAACCTATACATTTCTCTTATTTTGCGTCTTATGCCAAAACAGCGAAGTACACTCAGTTACACCTCACTAATATGTTGTGCAGACGCAATTTCAAAACAATTCCGGAACAGTGGTGTATTAAGTCTAATAAGTGAGGAAATGAGTAAAAGTAAGGCTAGTATATTATGAAAAAGCACATCCTAGGTACAACGAACGTGTAACATCTTCACTTTGTGTTGTTCCAAAACCCATAGCATTTCTCATTTCACCAGCTATCGATGGCCTTAAAAATTACATTCTTTCATCAAAAAGTCTGTAGTTAGAGGAAAATGCCGCGGACAATGAAGTTTTCCATAATAGCCATACAGCAAAACACTCTCCTCTCTGCATGCTATCAATTGCCAGAATCTCATTTCCATATCTCAAACTGTTTATGAAATATAAGGGATGTTGTGGATAATTGGCTTTATCGCTAGCGCGGCTCGAGCACAAATGAGTGTGCTACATGAGATCAGTTTTTTCGAGGTTGGTGACGGATAGAGACCTCCAACCGAGTCTATAGAAAGCTGCAGTATGGTTAGCTGAATTTCTTATGCTGCAACATATTATGTAATATGCATTATAACCAGCAATATATAACGTAATATGTGCCAAACGCAAAATCATAGTGACTCCTATTTACATCGCAAATTTTTTCGAATTTCTCTCAGTGTCTTACTTCCACGTAAATATCACAATAATTACGACCAGTAACGTAGTGATGGGCACATCATAATGAACCCGACATGAAGCTACAAGTAAAGCAAAAATGAAATATTTTTAGCGAATGGTTTCTATCAAGACATCTGATAAAGATTACGGGGCGTGTTCCTCGATTCTGTCATTGCCGACCTACCGAAAGGTGGCAAACACTTCTCGGCCTACCCTTCCTGAAAAAACAGTGAACTCGATCAGCGTTTTGGACGAAAACTGGTCAATCTACATCGGGCACCGTATCCTGCGCGGACTCGGGCTCAGTCCTTACAGCACTTGGCCGCGGAAGACAAAGATCTCAATTTCGAGTCTTGATCCAACACACGTTTTTAATATGCCAGGAAGTTTCGTATCAGCGCACCCTCCACTGCAGAGAGAAAATTTCATTTTGATGTTAAGGCTATTTGTCTATAATTTTGCGGCTCAATTGTTTTATACTTGGAGTCACTTGCGCTTTTTTCCAGTAGCTTGGGTCTTTTCGCTGGGCGACAGATTCGCAATAAATGATAGCCAAGAAAATGGGCACTCTCTGTAAAACCGAATTGGAATGTCACTTGGACTTGGCGATTTATTTACGAGGGTTGGAACGTAAATAGTGGCAACTATTTATACACAACCGACACAAAAGGGTTACTGTCCTTCAAAGTAGTCACCAGCGTTGTGTAGAACCCGTTGCCAACGATGTGGAAGGCGTAGTATACCGTTAGCAGAGCCTGTTCTGTTGATGGTGCGAATGGAGCGGTCTACTGTCTGTCGAATCTCTGCAACAGTTCTGAAGTGAATGCCACGAAGTGGTTCCTTCATCTTCTGAATCAAATCAAAGTCACAAGTACTTAATTCCGGGGAGTGTGGTGGATGGTACAGTACTTCCCAGCCCTATCGACCGAGCAGAGCAGCCACAGCTTTCGCTGTATGCGCCCGCGCATAATCGCGCAAAGTGATGGGTGGGTTGCGCAGAAAGTGTCGCCGCTTCTTTCGTAAAGGTGGTCGCAGGTGATGCTCCAAAAACGAACAGTAATACTGTGCACTGACAGTCTGCCGTGGAGGAACGTAATGCGTTAGCATAACACCATCACAGTCTTACACGAGAATCACCATATCTTTAGACCGCTCCATTGGTGCCATCAACAGAATAGGCTCTGCTAACTACGCCTTCCACATCACTGGCAACGGGTTCTACACAACGCTGGTGACTACTTTGAAGGACAGTAACAGGTGCAGACATGTAACACTTTTGTATCGGTTGTGAATAAATGGTTGCCACTATTTAAGTTCCAACACTCGTATTTTCAAGTCTTTGAGTGCTTCTCTGTGCCAGGGATGCCTATTACTAAGTCCTCCACACACGAGTCTGTGGGACGGTCAAACGGCGATATACTGGTGCAATCCTCCTGCATGAATGATTTCTTAAACGCCTTCGGCTTTCCATTTGCTACCTGCTGCTGCCACAACAGAATGGCCAACGAGTGACTGAATGGAAGCCTTCATCCGCTTAGCGATTTTATTTAGGACCAGAATTTTCTCGGCTTATTGGACAGATCTTCGTTAAGGTTTGACGGTGTAAGTTGTTGCAAGCTTCGTGCATCGATCTTTTTACAGACTCACGAATTCCTACCACTGCTACTGGATACCCTTGATCAGACGGTGTATATTTGTCTTTCCAATATCTGTGATTGCTCTTTTCAGAGATAACCATTCCTTTTCAAGTGAACTGTGTTTTGTGGTGCTCATCATCGCATTATCTACATCCTTAGAGAACTAAAAACGCACCTCATCAATTCTCAGGACTTCACACACAACTTCTTTCCATGTTAATCCTGCCGTACAATTCTCTTAAGCTTCAGTCTACTCTTGATCATTACTAAATTGTGATCTGGGTCTATATCTACCCCCGGGGTACGCCTTATGTTCCAATATCTGATTTCGGAATCTCTGTGTGTTGATGATGTAATCTAGCTGGTATCTTCTCATGTCTCTCAGCCCTTTCCGTTTGTATCTCCTACTCTTGTGATTTTTGAACAATTTGTTCACTGTCGCTAACTAAAATTTATTTTATAGTGCTATAAGTCTTTCTCCTCTCTCTCACTCCTGCTACCAAACCCACATACTCCTGTACTGTGTCTTCCTTCCCCTGTTCTAACCTTCCAATCACCAATGATTATTAGATTTTCATCTCTCTTTACATGCTGAAGCACAAGCTCAATATTTTCATATACTCGTACTCCCTCTACCTCTTCATCTTTTACTTGTGTTATCGGCAAGTGTACCTGATATATTGTTGTTGGCGTAGATTTGCTGCTGATTATCACTGATCATTCTCTGTCCTGCCTTCCTATTCCCGACGATTCCTACTCACATTAACCATTTTCTAGTGATATCGATATTACCCTATATTTTTGTGGTCAGAAATCAAACATGATATGGAAGTAGAACAAAGTGTTTAAAAAACACGAGCAGATATTGCCAGAGGCCACCCAATTCGTCAGTGAATGTGGCTCCATGCCACCTTAAGTTGGCACTGCGTGTGAAGACTCGCTTCCGTCCGGTACGTAGCTGTTGCGGAGGAATTCCTACATCCCATTCATTGCAGGACAAAGCGCCGCCGCGGCTAACAATGACGCCTATTTCACGAGCAGCAATGCCTGCTGTAGGGAACATGCCTCCACTAAGGCTTTGCTGGAGGCTCGCTAAGAGGAACAGAAGGTTTCTAATCTATTACTGCAAGTCCATCTTTGCAAAACACAATTATCTGCACTTTTGTCTACGCTCCAAAATGAGTCTTCTGCATAGGAAGAACTACAGCAACAAGCTATTATCCAGCAAGCAGGTAATTTGTATAAAGTTGCTAACTACCTCCAGAATGACTACGGGAAATTCTCCATTCGAAAAACAACAATACTAAGAAAAGAAATGCTCCTTATTATTTTAAGGTGTAATGTGCTAATGCTCGGAAATATCAAAACCACCTCAATAGCGTTCTGCCTGGTTTGCATGCAGCCCACATATCGTAAATTTCTCGTTGGTCGTCTACTCTCTCTTCTGTATAGACTACATAGATTAGTATTCACCAGAGACCCCTAGATATCACTGCACCGTATAGCAATTAATCCAGATACAAATCAGTACCACGATATTGCAAATATCTGCAAACACGTTATTGAGAGATGAAACAGGTTTTTTTTTGTCAGTAAGAAATTTTGCAAGAAGATCGGAGCTTCCAAAGTTTTATGATAATTCAAAGTATTCTTGCTATCTCAAACGTTACAAAACCACCTCTACCTGTCGATCGGTTGGCGAGCAGTTCTGCGTAAATTAGCCATAAAGTAGCCAGTTAGATAAACCACAATTAATAGCGTCAAGCGCTCTGTGGAGTCCTCAACACCAACAGCGTATCACTAATAATTTCATTGTACTCATGATGGCACATGGCTCTATAATATTTCAAAAGTCAACTATTGTTATCCAGAACGAAGTGACAAATATCTGAGGAGTTCAAGATCAGCTAGTTGTGCACATGTTAGAACTTTAAATGAATGCCATACTGTTTTGTTCTGGATATGTATTCAAATACAGCACCTACAGCCAATGCTAACCAAGCAAAGCTTTCTTGCCTGACAGACTAGAGCGCAGCACCAAATTTCGTTGCTAACTGGACATAAATAGACGTGAACTACCTCATTTTTGGGCAGATCAGTTAGAAAGTCTCAATGTGAAATTACACGGCGATTTTTTTTTTTGCCTGGACTTTATCAGCAACTACTGTCCCTATTAAGTGAGGAAAATGTTAAAAATGGTTTCATTTACAATTAACAAAGTGTGCACATGTTTAAAAACAAAAAATTTTATGCTGGACCGTGATTAGAAGCCAGAACTAATCGGATTGTTAACTAAATACAATCAACTGTTAGATATGGAATTTTTTCACCAGTAGCGAGATTTTTGAACTCCAAATGGCGGTACGATTTTTTTTTTCCCATCAGAATTCGAACGTGGCGTCTCTGAATATTATCTGCACTGGCAAATCAGGAGTCCTGTTACTGTCTGACGTCACAGTCTGAAAGACAGTGTATCAAAGAGGACGTCGGTTAATCCATGACACAAAACATAATGCAAGGCGCCTGGTGTCTGCTCTGCAGTGTTTCTCAAATGATTTTTGGGAAATCATTCGGTAAAACAATTTGATTCTCCCACATCTCATAGACTCATTCGTCAGCTTAGTGATGAAATGCTTATCATTTCGTTAACGGTCACAGTTACAGTGATGTTTCCAAATTAAGTTATACGTTCCACGAAATTTGAATAGTTGGCAATGAAAAAAAAAAGGGTCGCTATGTCTTTGTGTTTGGTGCACGTTACGTCACACACTTCTGTGTACAAAATGTAGCTAACATACTGAATTATTCTTTAAACATCTATAGACAAGCTCTATTTTTATCTCCAATCTCGAGAAAACAAGACACCAGAATGAAATATTCATGTCCCTCATATGTCATATAAACAGTTTGATATATCAAAAAGAGATGTTGAAAAATGATTCCACAAAAAAAGGAGAGAAATACGCTACATGGTTAATACGCAAAACTTCCTTATCAACTGTGATACAACTACGTGTCTTTTCAGTGGAATGATGTAATTTTGTAAGAGTCATCGATAGCTGCTGAACCAAGAATTGCAGTAGGTTTTTCAACAATATAAGTGAAAAAATTTTATGTTTTTATGCCAAGAATGGATCTTTTCATAAACTACTGAGCTGTGTTCCTCTCAGTTGCTAGTTTAATAATACATTGTTTCAGCACCCATCAAATTTCAACTGCATTAGTATTTTAGTGAGATGAATGTTTGTAAATTCTGCTGTGTTTTGACAAAATAAGCAAATGTTAACATGCCTACAAGAAAAGTGTAGGTGTTACTTAAAACTCATGACTGATAATGTACCTCTGGAGAAAAGTAAGGGTTAAGAAGTTTGGGGAAAATAAATCTCCACCTGAAGATTTCGTTGGAATCTCTTACTCAAGTCTACTTATAATCATGTATGGTTGGTACTGAAACTTGCCAAAGGGTTTTAGTTTTATAGCTTAGTGCCCTGAGAAATATGAAAACAATTCACAGTGCTTAGTTTATTGCATGCTATCGTTTGCCAAATTTCTTTTCGATATCTGAAACTGTTTATGAGATATGAGGGACGTTATGAATATTTCATTCTGGCTTCATCGTTTTCGCCCATAAGCGGAATGAGTGCACTACATATAATAAATTTTCTCAAGCATAGAGACGGCTTTAGATCTCCTCCAAAGTTTAAAGTATAATTCAATACGTTCTCCACATTTTGTATGCAGAAATGTATGACCTAACACACATGAAATACAAACTCATAGGGAGCAATATTTTTCATTGGAAACTTCGAATTTTGATCAGTGGGTTTCACACGTATCACAATAGCTATGACCAATAACGAAATGACACGAAGCTCATCAGGAAACTCATCAGGAACCGGATGAATAAGGCTATGAGATGTGAGAGAATCTTTTCTTTCCTGAATAGCTTTTTTTTTTAAAAAAATCGTTTCAGAATGATTGCTGAATAGCGGGGCTTCCACATTTTGAAGCTGACGCACTCTAATGAGCCTGTCGACTGCCGTGCTAAATATTACTTTGTAGGTCTGTGAGCCAATCACCTTCACTCCCAGTGAAATTCTCCTCCCGACAAACTTACCGTGAACTACTTTTGCGTGGGGTGGGCTAAATGGAGGGCATGCTACAACAAATGAGAATTCTGACTGGCTGGAGATGTATTACAGCCTGTTATATACATTCATTTCCTTGTTTGACTGCATTACCTTCACTAGCAGCCTCGTCTACACAATGCATACTTGGTTAGCTAGTTAGTTACGTGTTCCGTAGATCATTTGAATGGTTTTTTAATCGAAATAACGTGGAACAAGTCAGTTTACAGGATATGATTAGTGTTAACAGTAATGCACACATTATTTATTAGTGTTATTCCTACAACTGCACTTAAACACAATTTTTTTTTTTTTTTGCAAGCTACCAGTTTTAAACTGAAACTCATCCGTGGAATACAAGTATCCCTCCAGGAGAAACGTTTTCAGGTTAAATGTATTTTATCCATAATTGATGCGGTAAAACTCTGTGACTGTTCCTTTGTAAGATGTAGAATAATAACTGCAAGCGGCTGCAATAGAAGATGATTTTATTTAATACACGACCGGTTTTTGGCAAGTGCCCATCTTCAGGTGGTTTACGTTAATGGACATGTTTCCATACTCAGTGTTGGACACCACTAAATCAAAAACAAATAATGTGATGATCACTAAATAGACACAAATGAAACATTCTGAAGTGGCTACGTGGCATGTGTTGTAAAATATTATGGTACTTCCATATAGCTAGATTCCATCAACACCACAAGAGCCTTTGCTTTTTAGAATTTTAGAATTTTAGTGAACGATGTTGGTGCTATACTTATAACTGCTTAAAATTTTATGGAATGACACTTTGAAACATTCTCTTGCTTCTTCAGTTGGAACTATTTAATCCCTTTTTTTGCTGCTGCATTTAAGAAGTAATTGTTGAAGGTACTATCAACATCGTCATTTAGTTTAATTGTTATGGTATCTTATAAACTGACAATGTCCTGCCTCTCAGTTTGAACCTTATTATTTGCATTATTAAACATAACTGCCACAGCTATTGAAACTGGTAAAATAATAGATTATGAATGTCTAACAAAGCACTGTCCTGGTTGTTCAAGTAAATTTATCGGCAGCCATGTTTGTGTAAAGAACTTCGATGGCCGAAGTGGAAACATGGAAACGAAAGGAGTTCTAAACATTTTTAGAAGATCGGAGGTCAGTCATGGTGTGAGGTATGTAGGCTACCTTGGAGATGGAGACTGTAAAGGACACACTACTGTTGTTAATGACAGATCATAAGGGGACACACTGATAGAAAAGCTTGAATGTGTTGGGCATGTACAAAAAAGAATGGGAGCTCAGCTGAGAAAATTATGTAAAGACTTCAGTGAAAAAAAAAAACTATCAGAAGGAAAACAAAGAGGTGGTCCAGGTCATCTTACAAAAAGTGGAATTGATTCTTTGACTCAATATCATGGACTAGCAATAAGGAGAAATGTAGGAGATTTGGAGAACATGAGACGACCTGTTTGGACAACATAGTTTCACAGAGTGTCAACAGATGAAACCCCACAGCATGGTTTGTTTCCAAAAGGTCAAGATTCGTGATGCAAGTACTGGTTGAGCAATGCTACAGGCATACAATATACCCACAAGCATTCCTTACCCCTTGCTGTAATGGAGGCAATGAGGCCTATATATAGGGATCTGGAGAATAAAAATCTACTTAGGAAATGTACACATAGTCTCTCTCAGAATGCAAATGAAAGCTTCAACATCTGTATATGGGAGAGAATATCCAAATCTGCATTTATTGGGCTCACAGTGCTGAAGATTGGTGTAATGGATGCAATAATAACATTCAATGATGGTGCAATTTCAAGGATCAATGTTGTGAAGAAATTGAACATCCAGACGGGAAGGAATATGGCTTATATAACCGAAGCAGAGACAACTGCAGAAGTTGCTACCAAGGAGTCAAGGACAAAGGAAAGAATGGAGAGAAAGAGTATGGAGGATAAGGAAACAGGAGGACAACTGGACTATGCATCTGGAATGTTCCAAACGAGCATAGTGGTAAGTTACTAAATATGTATATCTTCTTTTGCGATATACCGAAAACCTTAATTTTCATCATTCAGATACACTTTTCTCCTAAATGACTGAAGTTAAACTCACAGAAATTGGTACAGATACTTAGAGTGATCTCCTCCACCTCCCTTGTCTACTATTTCCTGAAAAATTTATGACATGATGATGAGGTCAGTGACATTTGAGCTACATTTTTAAATATTTTTGTTGTAGTAAAATAAATTTCTTGTCTTTTTCACAGATCAGCATCAGGGAAGGAAACTGGAATCATAAAACACTTATGTGAATGTTGTCTGTACTCTGACTCTTTTTCGAAGCTGTGCAGTCAGTGGTTCCAACGAAAATGGCACCGCAGTGAAAGAGTGTTCCTTTTTTATACTATTATAAATATTGCTGTCAGAACCAAAATATAACAAATATCTCAATGATGTTTTGGGAGATGCCGTGACTAATGATCCTAATTTTGTGTAAGAGTTTTGAGCTATCTCTCATTTATAGATCAGTTGCAGGGTATACTTTAACTGTTGCAGCAAAAACACTGTTTATAAAAATGTTATCAATCATGGTCTTCATTTCAAATGGCTCTGAGCACTATGGGACTCAACTACTGTGGTCATAAGTCCCCTAGAACTTAGAACTACTTAAACCTAACTAACCTAGGGACATCACACACATCCACGTCCGAGGCAGGATTCGAACCTGCGATCGTACGGTTGCAGACTGTAGCGCCTTTAACCGCTCGGCCACTCCGGCCGGCATGGTCTTCATTTCTTGCTGCATATAAGTTGGAAAATTAACTACTGAAATTAATTTGAAACACACAAACAGCGATTCAAGCTCATTTTTTCTGTCTGCGTGTATTAAGAAATCTGCACTGACCTGTAACTGTTACATCGTGTCTGATAGATAGCTCAATAATACATTTAGATGTCTCACAAATATTTGAAAGTTTCGTAGAAGGGATCTTTAGACTGTTGCGATTACCAGAGAAGTAGCTACTCTGCAATAAGAACTTATAGTCACATGCTACTAGGTTCTGATCTATACAACTGTTTGTTTCATGTTTTTGACTTTGCGTCCAACTTTGTTACAAATCCTCCATATTCCACGTTAACTGTACACAAAACCGAAGTTAGTCTATAATCAACTTCGTTTTATACTCATTGACGTGAAATCACAAAACAGCCATCTGCCGAAACTGGCAGCACTGTCGGATGTCGAAGTTTCTACAGGATGTTTTTCTTTCTACTTGAGCTCGTTTGATAATGCATACGTCCTTGGTCTAGTGGTAAACGTCATGCAGTGTAAATACGAACCAAAGATATAGAGCGCACTCTGTATGATGTGTGGGCTATTGAAGTATGTAACCTAGTATGGAACACAAAGTTTAGCTTAAGAAACTAGATTGGTGCAGAAGTCATGGAGACCTTATTTGGAGTTCTGCCATTCAAATTTCTACAAGTATATTTACCAATTTTCATTTATATTTGAGATACTTCTATTGTTCTTGTAGTGACATATCGAATGTTGCATATTTAAAGGTTATGAGAAGCATTTATAAGCGTTAGTAACCGCAGCGTAAAAGGGTAAGTTTATATTTTCAGCCATAATGGCTATGTTTGCGAACCGTGACTGTGCGGGATAATTATTTATTTCAGGTTTCTGCTACCAGTAACTATTTATTTTATGCTTAATCTAACATAATGCAACGCGTTTCGAACATGTTCTGTTCATCTTCAGGCGTTTATACATACATACATAGAGAAATGTTACTTAAAAATAAACAGTCTTAAACTAGATTAATCTAGAACAATTTGTCCATTGTTTTTTACTGTAGCTTTTGGGGGAGGAGGGGGGCAGTGTATGGCTATAAATCGGTCCCGGTACAGGATGTTGTGCACTGCCCGACATTTTGGTTACATCCCTAAATGTCCGATGTGATTTATGTCGGGCGATCTGGGTGGCCTTACCATTGGCTCAAGTTGTCCAGAAAGTTCTTCAAACCAAACGCAAACAGTTGTGGCCAGGTGACATGGCGCATTGTCATCCACAAAAATTCCATCATCGTTCGGTAACGTGCACTCCATGAATGGCCGCAAATGGTCTCCAAGTAGCCAAACATAACCATTTATAGTAAATGATCATTCAGTTGGACCAGAGGACCCAGTGCATTCCACGTGAAGATAGCCCGCACCATTACCGAGCCAACACCAGCTTGCACAGCGCCTTGTTAACAACATGGCTTTGCGGGGTCTGCGCCACACCCCAACCGTTCCATCAGTTCTTACGAAGCGAAATCGGGTGTCATTTGATCTGCTCACGGTTTTCCAGGTGTCTAGGGTCCAGCCGATAATGTCACGAGACCAGGAGAGGCAGCCGGCCGGAGTGGCCGAGCGGTTCTAGGCGCTACAGTCTGGAACCGCGCGACCGCCACGATCGCAGGTTCGAATCCTGCCTCGGGCATGGATGTGTGTGATGTCCTTAGGTTAGTTAGGTTTAAGTAGTTCTAAGTTCTAGGGGACGGATGACCACAGCAGTTACGTCCCATAGCGCTCAGAGCCATTTGAACCTTTTTTGAACCAGGAGAGGCGCTGCGGGCGACGTCATGCTGTTAGCAAAGGCACTCGCATCGGTAGTCTGTTGCCGTGGTATATTAATGGCATATTTCGCCGCACTGTCCTAACAGATACGAGGCTGAGTCAAATGAAAACCTTAAATATTTTTTAAAATATTATTTATCACGCAGAAGTGGTACAAAGCTGTATCACTTTACAACATAATCTCCCCCACGCTCAATGCAAGTCCTCCAGCGCTTACAAAGTGCATAAATTCCTTTAGAAAAAAATTCTTTTGGTAGTCCGCGCAAACACTCATGCACCGCGTGGCGTACCTCTTCATCAGAACGGAACTTCTTTCCCCCCATTGCGTCATAAGTGGTCCAAACATTTGGAAATCACTTGAGGCAAGGTCTGCTGAGTATGGTGGATGAGGAAGACACTCAAAATGCAGGTCTGTGATTGTTGCAACTGTTGTACGGGCAGTGTGGGGCCTTGCATTGTCATATTGCAAAAGGTCACCTGCTGACAGTATTCCGCGTCGCTTTGATTTGTGTGCAGGCCGCAGATGATTCCTTAGGAGATCTGTGTATGATGCACTGGTGACAGTGGTTCCTCTAGGCATGTAATGCTCCAAAATGACTGCCTTTTTTGTCCCACAAGAGAGTCAGCATAACCTCCCCTGCAGATGGTTCGTTCGAAACTTCTTTGGTTTTGGTGATGAGGAATGGCGCCATTCCTTGCTCGCTCTCTTCGTTTCCGGTTGGTGGAAGTGAACCCCGGTTTCGTCCCCAGTAACGATTCTTGCAAGGAAGCCATCACCATCTCGTTCAAAGCGCCGAAGAAGTTCTTCACAAGCATCAACACGTCGTTCTCTCATTTCAGGAATCAGTTCCCGTGGCACTCATCTTGCAGACACTTTGTGAAACTGGAGCACGTCATGCACAATGTGGCGTGCTGACTCGTGCCTAATCTGTAAACATGCTGCAATGTCATTCAGTGTCACTCGGCGGTTTTCCTTCACTATGGCTTCAACTGCTGCAATGTTCTGTGGAGTCACAACTCGTTGTGCCTGGCCTGGACGAGGAGCATCTTCCACTGAAGTCACACCATTTGTGAACTTCCTACTCCATTCATAGACTTGCTGCTGTGACAAACATGCATCACTGTACTGAACGTTCATTCGTCGATGAATTTCAATAGGTTTCACACCTTCACTACGCAAAAAACGAATAACAGAACGCTGCTCTTCCCTGGTGAAAGTCGCAAGTGGGGCGGCCATCTTTATACTGATACTGAGACGGTATGTGTGCATCTGCACTATGCTGCCACCTACAGGCCATTCTGCACGCTCTTTGTAGCACGCTCACCAACTTACAGGATAACGGCGCGAACTTTCGATTTGTTATTACAAATTTAAGGTTTTCATTTGACTCACCCTCGTACATTTGTCGTACGTCCCACATTGATTTCTGCAGTTACTTCAGAAGTGGTGATTGTCTATTATCACTGACAACTCTATGCAAATGACGCTACTCTCGGTCGTTAAGTGAAGGCTGTCGACCACTGGGTTGTCTATAGTGAGAGGTACTGCCTGAAATTCGGTATTCTTGGCACACTCTTGACACTGTGCTTCTCTGAATACTGAATTTCCTAACGATTCCCGAAATGGAATGTCCCAAGCATCTACCATTCCGCGTTCAGACTCTGCTTATTCCCATCATGCGGTCGTAATCAGGCCGGACCCTTGTCACATGAATCACCTGAGTATAAATGACAACTCCGCCAATGCCCTGCCCTTTTATATCCAGTGTACACGATGCTATCGCCACACCTCCTCCACCGCCTAGACCTCAGGATGGAGCAAAACAAGAATGACAAACATTGAGACTACACATTCACACTACACATCACCACGTAATAACTTGAAAAAGTCGTTAACAAGTGGAAAAACGGTAACGTTGTGCTATTACATGATGCAAGACATGAATTAAATTAAGCATTTTGTGTTTAAACCTAATCCATTTCTTTCACAAGTATTCCCGAGTTGAAATCACCCATACACACTGAACAAGCGCCAAATACATGCCGTTGAAGGTCTCTTCGAATCGCTTTAGACACTCAGTTTGTTAACTTAAAGTACTATGGGAGTGTCCCTCTTCCTCTACTATTGTTAATGTAGTTCTAGTGCGATGTGTGATGCGATCTCACTACACAAGGCAGTATGCAAAAAAATTTATCAACATCTCGGGATCATCTCCTTGCACTTTGGTTTTAGCGAAATAGTTGAGACTAGTAAACAAACCCCCCAATTCCTTAAAGAGTCGATGATGATGAAGTTTGATTTGTGGGGCGCTCAAGTGCGCCGTTATCAGCGCCCGTACAAACTCCCAACCTTTGCTCAGTCCAATCACACCACTTTCAGGAATGATGAGGAAATGATGAGGACAACACAAACACCCACTCATCTCGAGGCAGATGAAAATCCCTGTCCCCGCCGGGAATTGAACCCGGGACCCCGTTCTGGGAAAGCGAGAACGCGACCGCGAGACCACGAGCTGCGGACATACAGACTTGAACTCCCATTTCTAAAACAGCTACAAACGTCTGATTTCAAATGAGTTAATGTGTTAATTTTTGATATTAATCGTGTAAAATGATGAAAATGCAAATTACGTTGGTTTCATTAGTTTCGGATTATTGAGCCATATACTAACGAAAACGCCGCTCGAAGTGGCAGCGTGGTTTGAGACGCTCTGTCACGGATTGCGCGGCCCCTCCCGCCGGAGATTCGAGTCTTCCCTCGGGCATGGGTGTGCGTGTTGTTCTTAGCGTAAATTAGTTTAAGTTAGTTTCAGTAGTGTGTAAGTCTAGTGACAGAAGACTTCAGCAGTTTGGTCCATTAGGAATTCACACACACACACACACATACTAATGAACGTCAAAGCTAAAACTATCTTCCTCTCATTATTTTGTAGCACTGTTTACGACAAAATGTTTAGAAAAGGTTTGGAATTATGTTTAAAATTTATTGGAAGGAGCAGAAAATGAGGACAACACCTGAATTCTGCTACGTGACGTTTTCGAGTGGCCGAGCGGTTCTAGGCGCTTCAGTCCGGAACCGCGCGACTGCTACGGTCGCAGGTTCGAATCCTGCCTCGGGCATGGATGCGTGTGATGTCCTTAGGTTAGTTAGGTTTAAGTAGTTCTAAGTTCTAGGGGACTGATGACCTCAGATGTTAAGTCCCATAGTGCTCAGAGCCATTTGAACCATTTGAACGTTGTCGAGTTCATTGGCACAGCAAAAGAAAACTTGCTACACGAGTCACTCAAACACCGAGTGTTCCGAAAAGGTCTCGCAAAGTCTATGTGCACACTTTGCCATGCTGATTGCAACTTAGACCACGCAGAGAATTTTTGTGGTGGAGCAGACTGATTTTCCGCACAAGCGTGACACTGTGACGTCATCTGTTGTATTTGGGTGTCCATACCCTGCCATGTACACTGTCGACGCGCTATCTGTTTCGCACGAACAATCCCTCAGTGACCGTGGTGAAGTAACTGCAACACTACTTTTTGCAAAGCTTTAGAGATCAACACACGTGTTTGTCCACCGTCATTTTGAATAAGAATCACACGAGGCTATGCCGAAGTGCAAAGTGTAGGCGTACTACAGAGTTCTTTATGCTATGCAAGGAACGTGGCCAAGAAGTGAGAATGTATTTTGACAAAATGTTCAAATCTGAATCAGCTTCCGTGGCCTGTACAATATTCCTATAGTTCAGCGGAAAAGATTGAAGCAGTTCAGAATCCTGAGCATCGATGTGACAACAAGATGCAGCATAAATGTTAAAATCTGTATCAGAGCCAATTGGAAGATATGAAACTGCGTCCGCATTACCATGTTGAGCTGTCGGACGATACACAATCTCATACTAGTATAGAGACAACAACAAAACCCATCTTTGCAATTTTTGGGCAGTTCGTACAGGAACCAATATCGTCGGATGAAACAAGGGGTGCAAAGGTTTGTGATCTGTTACTAAGTAGAATTTCCTGAGATACAAATAGTGGTGGAATTTGGTGACACCATACACAATAACCAAAGCCTCTATCTCAATTTGTGTATAGTTACACTGAGTGTTGGACTACACTTGTGATTCGAAAGCAATAGGTCTGTCTTTATCACGAATTCTGTGCGAAAGTACTGCACTGATTCCGTAAAAGGAAGCGTCAACTTGCAATACAACTAGTTTGTCAGGATAACTGAGGAATGCATCTTTAAGTTTCTGAAAAACTATTGGCACTCATCTGTCCAAACAAAGGGGACATTCTTGCGACGCAAGCGATGCAATGGAGCTGCGATTTGTGCAGCATTCGGTATGAAACGAATATAATAGTTCATTTTCCCTAAGACTGACTGAAATTCTGTGATATTGCGAAGAACTGGCAAATCTCGTATGGCTAACAAATGCGACTGAAGAGGATGCACGCCTTGACTGTTTATGACATGATCAAGGTACTGCAACTCAGGTTTTAAAAAAATCACACTTGTCCAATCTACACTTTAGTCCCACATCAGATAACACACGAAACAAAGCACGTAAATTTTCCATATGTTCTTCAGGTGTACGATCTGCTACGACAATATCGTCCAGATAGTTTGAACAGTTTGGCACTTATGCAGTCAGCTGTTCCAAATACCATTGGAAAATGACAGGTGCAGAAGCGCTGCCAAAAGGCAAACGCAAATATTTAAACAAGCCCAAATGAGTATTTACTACACACACTTTTTGAGATTCTTCATCAAGAGGTATTTGAAGATACACGTCGCGGAAATCAATTTTTGAAAAGTAGCGTCCAGCGCCTAACCTGTCTATGAGATCCTCTGGACGTGGCAACGGATCAGTATCAATCACAATTTGTGGGTTGACCGCAAACTTAAAGTCAGCACAGAGGCGAATCTGATCTGAAGGTTTCGGGAGCAAAACCAGTGGACTTGTCCATTGACTAGGTTGTGTGGGTGCAATAGCTCCATTAATCTGCAATTCTGTAAGTCAGCCGCGACTTCGTCGTGTGACGCAATGGGAACAGTTCTGGGCCGGAAAATTTTTGGCTGAGCGTCGTCTTTCAGAGTAATATGTGCAACAAAATTGTGAGCCTTGCCTAAACCTTCAGAAAAGAGTTCCAGGAATTCTTTTAGCAAGCTAGCTACACTGTCTTGTGCATGGAATGCAGATACTGACAACACATTGTCCTGAATGTTATAGCAAAACAAATCAAATGAATCAAGACCAAATATGTTCTCACAGACGTGTGATTGTAGCACTGTAAAAGTCACTGTTCGTTATGTGAGTGATACATGGCAGGGAATGTACATTTTCCGAGAACGGGAATTTTTGTCCGTTACAAGCCTTCAGTTGCGTGTTAGTTTTAGACAGGTTTTGGAAGAATAACAGTTCATATGTGTGATGATTTAGCAATGTGACAGAGGCACCCGTGTTCAACTGAAATTTCACACATTTCGCTCAAAGAAGCAATTGAACAAAAAGTTTGTTGGACTGATGTATCACTGAAGAAACTGCACGCTTGCTAGTTTTGCTAATGCCTGGTGCAGACTTTGAATATACGGCACTGTATTAATGGCGTAGGTCCTGTGACTAAATTTTTGTGAATGGGCCGAATACTTATGTTTGTTCTTTTGCAAACCTACGGATTGTACGTGTCCTTTCGTGCCACAAGCATAACACTGAGCTTGTTGGGAGGGGCAGTCTTGGCGTTTGTGCTGTGAATAACACTGAGGGCAAGACTTAATCCTATTCGCCTTTGTAGCCACCTGTTTAGCAAACTGCTTACATGGCGTGAAGTGTTGTTTACTCGACATGGTGAATGCAAGCTGCTGCTGAATGGGCCAGTCGCAAACAAGGGACTCAACCCGACAAACAGTTGACTGCTCAAATTTATCAGCCAACAGGGTACCGGAATCGTACTGATCTAGTATTTGCACTACCTGCTGAAATGATGGATCGGAGTATTTCAAAATCTGTTCCCTGAGTTTGACATCAGTTGACAGACTGCTACCACATTCACTTGCTGGTTCTAATAGTTAGTTAATGAATCTACAAGCTGTCCATGCGAAAGGTCGCTCGGAGTGGCGTTAGGAAATAGTTTGTTATGAGGTGGAACGCTGCACTTCCTACCATGGATGAGAAATGCGGTAGTTTCACAGTACTTGCTACATTGTGGGTGAGTACGTGGGCTTCACATTGTTGCAAGCACTCGAGTCATTCCTCTTTTTATTGATGAAACTGGCGAAAATGCTGTATAGCTGTAGGTGTCTCTTCTACTTCCCTCTTGTATTCGTAATGACAGTATGAACAACGTGATTCTTTACGTTTCCTCAGTGTGGCTCTGAGCACTATGGGACTTAGCATCTGAGGTCATCAGTCCCCTAGAACTTAGAACTACTTAAACCTAACTAACCTAACGACATCACTCACATCCATGCCCGAGGCAGGATTCGAACCTGCGACGTAGCAGTCGCGCGGTTCCGGACTGTAGCGCCTAGAACCGCTCGGCCACCGCGGCCGGCTTCTCAGTGTGCTTGATCGTACTTGGACTTGGGTGGTCTTCTTAAAGTGCTGTGAACTGTGGTTTTAGGTGTGTCTCTATTAGTTTCTCTTTCAAAATCATATCTCACGCATATTCTACAAGTCATAAAAGAGCGCAAATGGAGCTATGAGAGAATGACTATGTGCTTCCACACGTTAAATGTTCCCTGTCAAGTAGCTTCGTCTGTATTATGAAGAAAACGTCTGGTGTATGTACAGTGCTTACAAGTGCATTTCCAGCAGACCGATGCAGTACTGCGCTGCTGATTTTTCTTCAACATATGGACCTAAGGACTGTTGGACGGCGTTAAATCATCACCACGTTCGCATTCTCCTCTTGCGTGCATCCGTCTGATTCAACAGAAAATTGTCATCTGAGTATATACCACTCAAGCACTGTATTGACACCAGAGGGGGTGCTGTATAGTGTGTGTAAAAGGTGGACCAACACGCTATTAAGCAGTCCACAATTCCAACTTGTGGGGCGGAGGGGTGGACGGAAAGACTACCAACATACATTCCACAAACAATGATTGTGAGGAAGTCAGCTCGCTCTACTCGTCCACAATATGCAGAAGGCACTTCTGGTCAGTGTTTGACACAGCTCTGCGGTGTCATCACGTGAGTAAAATATGGAATATAATATCAGGTCCATGACTGGACGGACTGCTTAGTTCCTAGCAAATAGCAAGTTATTTTCAACAGTGAGGAACTTTCTCTGTTCAGTCACGACCCTGGATGGCGATAGATAACAGATATCTACCTTGGTATCGTGTTCCTTGACTTTTGGTCAGCATTAGATACAGTTTCGCACTATCACCGCAAGAACAAAATTCAGGATATTAGTCCAAATTTTTGCCCACAATGGTAAGTTCGTAGCAGATATCACTCTGTTCATAAAGGCGAAGAAAATTCAGTCTTAGAAGCAGTTTCAGTCATTCCCCTAGGAGTGCTATAGCATCTAACAGTGGTGCATGTGGCGCAGTGATCACATTGCTCAGCACAATAGAACACCGTCCGGTTCTAAAATTAGAATAGAGTTAAGTGTGGAATCATGTAGCCAGCTGTGATGGAACTGCACTGTTCGTAAAGCACCATAGGTGACCGACAAACATCTACTTACATCCGGGCTGTTTAAAATGGCTGGGTTAACATGATCAAGTGATCTGGTAAAACACCTTGCGGTCTGTTGCGAATATGGCACCTGAGTTGCAGGGTTTCTGCATGTGCACTGTAACTACCTGAGGCTTGTGGCAGCGAACTCCGCATTTCGGTCCGTGGCTCGTGTTCTAGTGGTTAGCGTTGCTGGCTCTCAATCGCGGGGCCCCGGGTTCGATTCCCTGCCAGATCGGGAATTTTCTGTGCCTGGGGACTGGGTGTCTTTGTTGTTCTCATCGTTTTATCATCATTCTGGAAAATGGCGGTACTGGACAGTGAACAGTTCGGGAATTTGTACGGGCACTGATAACCACACCGTTGAGCGCCCCACAAACCATAATCATCATCATCCGTCTTTCGGTGGCGTGGGGCATGGCGCTGCACTGGCGAGGCGGCGGCAGAGGCAGAGCTAATTCGGCCAGTGTCCACGACTCTAGGGCACAGTGTGGCATTGTATTTCAATAAGAACACAAGTGAATACCTTTCCCAGTTCAAAAATGGTTCAAATGGCGCTGAGCACTATGGGACTTAACATCTGAGGTCATCAGTCCCCTAGAACTTAGAACTACTTAAACCTAACTAACCTAAGAACATCACACACATCCATGCCCGAGGGAGGATTGGAAACTGCGACCGTAGCAGTCACGCGGTTCCGGACTGAAGCGCCTAGAACCGCTCGGCCACCAAGGTCGGCCCTTTCCCAGTACCATCCCACTACTCACAACAGTGACAGCGACATACATGTTCCACCGGTGAGCTTCAGTTTTAAAGTTAGGTCAAGTGACCTTGTTCTGACAACCAGAGGGCTTCTCGCCATTTTAAACTTAGGGTAAGTGAATTTCTCGGCATTTTAAACTAAGAGCAAGCCAGCTCTTGGATTCTAAACTTAAGGTAACTGGGGTGGTAGAATTTGTTTAAATGATAAATAAAGGAGCATTTGTTCCCATGCTATCCTACCATAAATGTTTAAATATTAAATATGAGCACAGCACAAGTGGACTATGACGTAGGGCAAGTCAGCTCCAAACTTAGGGTGTTAATTGTTGAAACAGTATAAACGGACTGGGGGAATTTTTTAGATGTTAAACAAAGACGCAGTTTTTTCAGTCCCAATTAACTGACTGTTTACATTAACAGATAAAATAATAGAGTAACACTTTAACAGGTGATTATTATTATAATACTAATATCACTCAACCCCTTTCCACTCACTCGCTCATGAACCCCTCCGTAAAACATTTAAACCAAAATTCAAATCAGCTGAACACCAAAACTATTTTCAACCCCTCTCTGACAGCTATTACATTCATATTCAGCTTTCTACAACTCGCCCTGAATAACCACTGAAACTTCCTCCACCAGTCACTCATCCACACACACACACACACACACACACACACACACACACATAAATAATCCTCACATATTCACACACTCTCTCTCTCTCTCTCTCTCTCTCTCTCTCTCTTACAAACACACGCAAATATAAAGAGAATAGAAATGAACAGTCGCTAGTTTTCAGCATGTACTTCGTTAGGTTGGCAACAAGTACGTAAAAAAACCAAATAGGAAGAGACATAAAGCGAACACACAGTAGTTACGACCTTAAATCACAGTTTTCGGTAAAATATCAATAACTTGTAACAAAAGACTAATAGCGCTCCGTCTCAGTTAGCGCAAAGAATACAAAAATTGTGAGAAAAAAAGTTCGTAACATGAAAACGTGCTTACGTTTCATAAGCGAAGCTGTAGTATGACCCCCAGCATATGACCAGATGAGAGGAAACGCAGATGCCAACCAAAAACGTGAATAGCTGTAATCACATATTTACGTAAAGAACTAAATCTACAAATATCGCGTATCAGAACGGAACTATATCATTCTAGATTCCACTGAAGATGCCTTAAAGTAAAAGTCGAAACTCGTCTGGAAGAAGTAAAATACACTGCAGCAAGAAAAGGCGGTTTTGATTTACAAAACGAATGTTTTTGTGCTTGTTGCGGACGAAGGCCATGCAAACAAACTTGTTAACATTTTGGTTTGTTTTAATATAATGATATAATGGTAACATTATGTAACTATTGCATGTTGCCTATTTGACAAAGTTCGGTAAGTTTCGTTTCATAATGATTTGGAACTTTTGTTTCAGACACTTGATCAGCGGTGCAGTGAGGGAAATCAGCTCTTTGTACAAATTTTTAAGGCATTTGTTTCTATTGGTCTGATGTGGTTTTCAGGAATATTCGTGTCGTAAATAACAAATACCTTGACAGAGGACAATTGCTGGACGTGGAAATGCGCAGTTTGTAACTGTAGTGAATATATGTACCATCACATATATTCACTATAGTTGCAGACACGGCATTTCCACTGTCAGCTATTGTCCTCTGTCAAGGTAGTTGTCCTTTACGACACGAATATCCCTCAAACCACATCAGACCACTGGAAACAAATGGCTCAAAAATTTGTACAAAGAGCTGATATCCCTCATTGTAATGTAGCTGTCGACAGAAAACATATTCGCATTGCCAACGCAAAAAATCCATTGTATTACAACCGCAAGGGATTTCCTTCTTTAGTATGTTTGAGTCGCAATATCGGTTTATCTACATTGATGTTGGCAGTTATGGAAAAGATAGTGTAAATCACCGCCGAATAATAAACTTGGACCTCCTGAAGATACACTACTGGCCATTAAAATTGCTACCCACGATGATGACGTTGCTACAGAAGCGAAATTTAACGGAGACGAAGAAGATACTGTGATATGTAAATGATTAGCTTTTCAGAGCATTCACACATGGTTGGCGCCGGTGGCGACACCCACAACGTGCCGACATGAGGAAAGTTTCCAACCGATTTTTCATACACAAACAGCAGTTGACCGGCGTTGCTTGGTGAAACGTTGTTGTGATGCCTCGTGTAAGGAGGAGAAATGCGTACCATCACGTTTCCGACTTTGATAAAGGTCGGATTGTAGCCTATCGCGATTGCAGTTTATCGTATCGCGACATTGCTGCCCGCGTTGGTCGAGATCCAATGACTCTTAGCAGAATATGGAATCGGTGGGTTCAGGAGGATAATACGGAACGCCGTGCTGGATCCCAACGGCCTCGTATCACTAGCAGTCGAGATGACGGGCGTCCTATCCGCATGGCTGTAACGGATCGTGCAGCCACGTCTCGATCCCTGAGTCAACAGATGGGGACGTTTGCAAGACAACAACCATCTGCACGAACAGTTCGACGACGTTTGCAGCAGCATGGACTATCAGCTCGGAGACCATGGCTGCGGTTACCCTTGACGCTGCATCACAGACAGGAGCGCCTGAGATGGTGTACTCAACGACGAACCTGGGTGCACGAATGGTAAAACGTCATTTTTTCGGATGAATCGAGGTTCTGTTTACAGCATCATGATGGTCGCATCCGTGTTTGGCGACATCGCGGTGAACGCACATTGGAAGCGTGTATTCGTCATCGCCATACTGGCGTATCACCCGGCGTGATGGTATGGGTGCCATTGGTTACACGTCTCGGTCACCTCTTGTTCTCATTGACGGCACTGTGAACAGTGGACGTTACATTTCAGATGTGTTACGACCCGTAGCTCTACCCTTCATTAGATCCCTGCGAAACCCTACATTTCAGTAGGATAATGCACGACCGCATGTTGCAGGTCCTGTACGGGCCTTTCTGGATATAGAAAATGTTCGACTGCTGCCCTGGCCAGCACATTCTCCAGATCTTTCACCAACTGAAAACGTCTGGTCGATGGTAGCCGAGCAACTGGCTCGTCACAATACGCCAGTCACTACTCTTGATGAACTGTGATATCGTGTTGAAGCTGCATGGGCAGCTGTACCTGTACACGCCATCCAAGTTCTGTTTGACTCAATGCCCACGCGTATCAAGCCGTTAATACGGGCAGAGGTGGTTGTTCTGGGTACTGATTTTTCATGATCTGTGCACCCAAATTGCGTGAAAATGTAATCGCATATCAGTTCTAGTATAATATATTTGTCCAATGAATACCCGTTTATCATCTGCATTTCTTCTTGGTGTAGCAATTTTAATGGCCGGTAGTGTAAATGTCTTCCTATTACAAAAAGCCACAAGGTACCATTTTTTATTCTTATTATTTATTTTACTTCTAATGAGGCATTCTGGCTACATAAACACCTTCTCTGACCGACCGTTTGCTGGACGATTGCAAAAAGAATATTAACTACCTTACTAGAAGGCTCAAATGTACGTAGAATGTACATATTCTATAGAACAATAAACTTTGCCATTGATATTTGTGTATGTTGTGTTACAACATTTCTTTGTTGAAAGACGCTCTTACAACAGAGGATACTGTGCTGATAACTGAACTTCAAGTTATAGCTAGAAGTGAAAGATTGTGTTGGGGTATTTCAGCAAATGACGTCAGAAAAATGATAGATTATTTTTTAGCAGATAGCGTTTCAGTTAAAAGGGAGTTTCTAAGATTTAATGTATTACTATAGCATGAACATAGGGATTTTAGTGCCTTGCGTTTAATATAGTAAAAATATTACTGTACTTACCATAATCGGGTCTTTCGTTTTCGCTCATCTCTTCAGTCTCATCGTTTAATTCTTGAATGCCTCTATCCAAGCATTTCTTGTACGATGTCTGTCCTTAGAAAGATCTTCAGTTTTTTCCCGTAAAATGAACGTACCACGCACGAATGTAGTGCTCCGAGGTCGACTTCCACCACGATAAGTAAGATATGAATTGATGAAATATTCTCGGATTATTAGCAGACTAGTGGCGTCCTAAAGTCGCCACTTTTCCACAAGCTTCCTGCCCGTCCTCTTTAGGTGAAGTTCAGACTTCAGTCTAGTTGGTTCCTTTACAACTACTGTACAGCAGACGCCTCTGCCGAGGCCCTAATAGGTGGGTGAATCACGTACCCCCGAAAGAGACATAGCGGCCTCGTGGCCGTTGGTGCTGTGTGTGTGTGTGTGGGGGGGGGGGGGGGTAGCGGGTAGGGGGCAGGGAGGGGAGCAGCGGTTGGGTGGAAGGAGGAGTTGGCGGGGAAGAGGGGGATGGGTCCAGGCGTCAAGTTCTGGAGATGCCTCTCTCTTCCGCCTGCTGCCTACGTCACTTTTCACACCAAAGCTTCCCTGACTGCTTTTGCCTTGCACAGCTCAGCTGGAGATCGTCATCGTCGTTGATAAGATCGCCATGTTCTCTTATTTTATATTCTTTGATAAGCGAATCAGAACCCAATGGCGCGGCATCGCATCTTTGCCTGTTCAAAAACAAATATATTTCCTTCACTGATTCTGTGCTCTGCAACTGCAGCGTTGTCGGCATGGCCGAGGTGAATGCTCCTCATTTGTTCTGAACAGCACTGCAAGATGCATCGCTGCGTCTGGCCAACGTACTGCATCTGCTGTAGACCAGAGGTTACCAAATTTTTTACACAGTGGTCCTGATAACCTGTAAAATGGCGAACGTGGGGCGCATGATCATTCCGTACAATACTTACAAGCAAGAACGAAAACTCCGGAGAAAAAGACGACAAACTAAGTTCACGTTCATCATGAGTGAGTGACATGCTATCAATACATTTATTTACTAAAAAGGTTGTAAAAGAAGGCGGCGTTAGCAAAAAGATAGGTACCGGTACATCAGACCTAGTGCACATACCTTCGACTCTCACAAACTAAAATCAGCAAGACATTTGTGAAACTGACGTCTGGCTTCCGAGGATATGATCAATGTTTGGTTTGGTATTGTTGCATCCAGTCAAGAAAATTGCTTTCAAATGTTCATTAGTCAACTTGTTCGGTGTGCTGACTTAACATACTTCATTTACGACAACGTTCGCTCGCAGACGTTGTTCCAGACACTGATTAAATGCCAGCGGCAAATTTCTTTAGTTTCGGAAACTCAGTAAGAGGTAAGCAGCGGTGCTTCTCTTTCAACAAGTCGTCTGCCTGCAATTCATTGAGACTCAACTGTAGTTCAGTTGGCACATCATCAAGGTTACAGTCAAACGGATTTCTGGAACAGTAGAATGACCTTCTCAGTTCTGCCAAGATCTAAAAATCTCTTCAAGAAATGCTTCAAATCAAGAATAACTTTTTTTCCGGAAAATCAAGATTATTTCTTCGGTGATTGTAGTACAAAATTCTTTCAAATAGGCAAAATAGGAAAAGTTTTCTCCTTCCAGTTGTCTTCAAAGCTTTCTCTGATATCCTTTGATGGTTCTGCAGGTATCACAGACGGGGTCAACCTTTCCTTGAAACTTCAAGTTCAGGTCGTTCGTGTGGGATGTAATAGCTATCGATGAGCTCTATCTTTTCCAGTGAGAAAAAAAACATCTATTTCGTTTAGGAGCTTGTTAAAATGAAACAGGACTTTACTGCAGCTGAGACACTTCACTGCTGTGTGGTAAGGCAAGTCACAGAATTCTGAAACAGTTTCCTCAGGGAAAGCCTGGAAATTACGGAGATCGAGTTCATGTCGCCGAATGAAGTTCACAGGTGAAAAGATTGGTTTCAGTACACAAGAAGTATCTAAGTCTTTCCCACAGAGAGCATGCTTATGTATGGAGCAGTGTATGTACGGAGCACCTGGAATCTGCAAATCGTCCAGCTGAGTCCTCATTATTTAAGGCACATAGCAGCCAGGTGTCCGTACGTCGTATTCTAAACATGATAAAAAATGGCTCTGAGCACTATAGGTCTTAACTGCTGAGATCATCAGTCCCCTAGAACTTAGAACTACTTAAACCTAACTAACCTAAGGACATCACACACATTCATGCCCGAGGCAGGATTCGAACCTGCGACCGTAGCGGTCGCGCGGTTCCAGACTGTAGCGCCTAGAACCGCTCGGCCACCCCGGCCGAACTAAACATAATACTTCAATTTAAATTCTTTTGCAGCGTGTCGTGTTCGATACGTTTTATCAAGTTAATTCGAGTAACGCCGGCGGGTCGGATCAATTGACTTCGCGGGTCGGTTTCGGCCTGTGGGCTGAGACTCCACGTGCCCGTAGTCACAATTGGTATTTCAAGTGACCCAAGCATAGCCTCGATTTTAACCGTTGAGCGGAAATTGTTTTTATGTTGTGTTTCTCTACTATGCTGGTAATCTTGGCTCTAGGTGGCCCTTGTATGGAAGGAACACCAGGCGCTTGATTTCGTCTTCTGGATTATCTTCCTTCTTCTTGCTCGGCTGGGGAGCGCGACTTATTTGTGTTTCCAAGTAGCCGTTCTTGCGAAAAGTTTCGTCCGGAACTGTGCAGGCGGACTTCCCTTATCGCATGTCGCTCGTGCACTGTGTAGAAGGGTGGCGAGCACTTTTATTTTGCTGGATGATGGCAGCTATTGGTGTTTAGGTACAGGTCCGTGTGTGTCTTCGTGCAGGTGGAATGTTGTCGTGTGCCATCAGGTTTATTCTTTATCAGAATGTCTACAAATGGTAAGGATCCGTTTTTATTTTCACCTCCATGGCGAAACTGACGTTGTCGTGTATGCTGTTAAGGTAGCATGGGAATTATTGCAGATTTTCTGCATCATGCGGCCAAACTACGAATGTATCGTCCACACATCTGCAAAACGCCTACATTCCCATAAAGGTGAGAACTGTTTGAAGAAGTATTATTTCACACGAAAGAACACACAAGCATTGAAGACTGGTACGGCAGATGTTAAATACTGCCAGATGTGAACGCCAACAAAAAAATGGCTCTAAGCACTATGGGACTTAACATATGAGGTCATCAGTCCCCTAGAACTTAGAACGACTTAAACCTAACCAACCTAAGGACATCACACACATCCATGCCCCAGGCAGAATTCGAAACTGCAACCGTAGCAGCAGCGCGGTTACAATGTGTAGCCCCTAGAACCGCTCGACAACAGCGACCGGTGGACGCCAACAATATCCCACAGTCCCCATTTCATTGGACCGTTGGTTTACCGTCACCGACAGCCGGCTGTAGTAGTGTGCTTCCCACAGTAGCAGCACGGCAGCCGTGTGTAGTTGAAACGACTGGACAAATGTGGAATGTCTCATACAAAGTACCTCCCGGCAACCGGGTACTGGCGCCGTTTACATGACAGCTGTGTATAAGTGGGACACTCTGTGACGCAACAAATGGGGACTATACAGTTTTACTTTCACCATGTTTACATGGTCTCCAAAAACCGAATATTGTACAACAATTACCCAATACTGTTTCTGGTTGTCATTTAAACACACCAAAACTGATTCTGGAAATCCAGTACTAGCGGCTGCTGTTCCACCTCCACAGTAGATTTCCGCTCCCACATAAACGTGGGTGAGTTGTCAGATTACATCTTGTAGTTATAAATTTTCAGATAATGTAGACCTAGTGATTTTTTTTAGTGTAGGCGAAAAAGAAGTTGTAGACTGAGTATGAAACAGTCTACTCTAATATTTAACTGAGCAGAAATAGCGGTTATGCTGATAAATCAGAAACTGGAACAGCTGTTTTCCAGACGACATACGCTGAGGTGCCAAAAGTCATGGGATACCTACAGTATTTTGTCGGACCTTCTTCTGCCCAGCGTAGTGCAGCAGCTCGACGTTGCAGTCGTTGGGGGTCCCCTGCAGAAATATTGAGCCTTGCTGTCTCTAATCCGTCCATAATTGCGAAAGTGTTGCCGGTGCAGAACGCTGAGCATGAACTGACTTCTCGATTATGTCCCTAAATGTTCAGTGGGATTCACGGCGGGCGATCTGGATGGCCAAATCATTTGCTCGAAGTTTTCAGAATGTTCTTCAAACCAATCGCGATCGATTGTGGCCCGGTGACGTGCCGTATCGTCAACCGTAAAAACTCCCTAGTCGTTTGCGAACATGAAGTCCATTAATAGCTGCAAATAGTCTCCGAGTAGCTGAACATAACCACTTCCCGTCAGTGATCGGTTCCGTTGGATCAGAGTACCGAGTTCATTCGATATAAACACAGCCCACACCTTTATGGAGCCCTCGCCAGCTTGCACAGGTTCTTGTTAGCAACTTGAGTCCATGGCTTCGTGGGTTCTGTGCTGCACTCAAACCCTATCATCATCAGCGAAATCTTTTGTGACCACACCAGATTTTCCAGTAGTGTAGGATCCAACCGATATCGTCACGATCTCAGGAGAGGCACTGCAGGCGATGTCGTGCTGACAGCAAAGGTTGTCTGCTGCCATAGTACATTAACACCTCATTTCGCTGCACTGTCCTAACGAAAACGTTCGTCGTACGTTGCACACTTTTTCTGCGGTTGTTTCGCGCAGTGTTGCTTGTCTGTTAGCACTGACAACCCTAGAGGCAGCCCTCTGTCGTTAAGTGAAGGCTGTCGGCCACTGCGTTGTCCGTGGTGAGAGGTAATTCATGAAATTTGATATTCTCGGCAAACTCTTGATACTGTGAATCTCGGAATATTCAGTTCCCTAATGATTTCCGAAATGGAATGTCCGGTGCATCTGGCTCCAACTGCGGTTCCGCGTTCAAAGTCTGTTAATTCCCGCCGTGCGGCCATAATCACGTTGGAAACCCCTCGGAAACCTTTTCACATGAATCACCTGAGTACAAAAGACAGTTCCGCCAATGCCCTGCCCTTTCATACCTTGTGTCGCGGTACTGTCGCCATCTGTGTGTGCGCCTTTCGCTATCCGATGATATCCATCACCTCATTGTATTTGACTGGGCTGGCAAATTGGCTTAAGGCCTTAATATGTAATGATGATGATGATGTCCCATACTCCTTGACAAAGCGTAGGGGACGATGCGAGAGACCCGCACTGCTGTACTCGACAAGGTTCTAGCGGAGGTGGTTTGCCATTGCCTTTCTCCGACCGTAATGGGGATGAATGATGATGATAAACGTGACACAGCCATCTCGAGGCAGGTGAAAATCCCTGATCCCGCCGGGAATGGAACCCGGGACCCAGTGCTCGGGAAGCGAGAACGCTACCGCGAGACCACGAGCTGAGAACTAATATGTAAAAGCGACAGTTAAAAACGGTTAAATTCTGTTTTCGCCTTTCAGACGCTGTGTCACTTGTAAATATATTACTGTGAGCATTAGCGGGACGTTTCAGGAACAAATTAGTATAGTGGTGCGCTAGTTGTTTGCGAACATGAAGTCCATTAATGGCTGCAAATAGTCTCCAAGTAGCTTGATTTATACTGATACCAAGACGTGGGATGTTTCTATATACGGCGCAGTGATTTCGATCTGCTTCCCGATCGTGTCTAAGTCCGTAGTTCCTGAATCTCGATTCGGTAGTTCTATTTTTCGAGATGGGAAAACATGTCATCTTGAAATGACGGTGAAAAAGTTTCCGCACTACACACGCACTGGGTGATGGTAGTGATGTGTTAAGATTTTACCAGTTGTAGGAAACACTGTCTCCAGACTTAAAAACTTGACTAGCTGCTGGGATAGAAACGTGCATTGATCGGTAATATAGAAAAAATATAATTCTTAAAAAATCGTCGTTTCTTGCGTCCCAGTAAGAGCACACATCTTTCCGAGCAAAACTGTCTTCTAGTTCTACTTGTTAGCAATTACTTTTATTTTACGTAACTCTGAGTCTTCTGACTCTGGGATAATGCATGGTTTTAACCCTGCGTACAGGGAAGCTGATAATGTATTGGATATGAAATCCAAAATTAGCTCAGCAGTGTAGCCTACACTATCTAGTCATCTCAAAACGTAATCACATTTTGTCATTCCATTGCTTACAAATGCAGTCAGAAATTGAGATTGCGGAAAACATATTTTCACATTTTTTTCTGCCACAAATGTGTTATTTTCACATCCAGCTTGATATTTCCACGCCGGCGTCGTTCATAACGAAATCGCATCCTTAAATGACACAATAAAGTTTGAATAATGTTTTTTTATTTTTGCGTACTCACGATCATGTAGGGTCACCAGTTGTTCTTGTAAAAATAACCATTTATTTGGCACAGTTCTGTCATACAGGACTAAAGAGGTAAATGTACAAAACTTCAATAAATGCTCGTATATTTTGAAAACAACGCTGCAGTAGGCCCGATAAACAGACACAAAAGACTAATTAATCCGATGTGTATCGATATTTTTAACGAAGCCACAACTGTAACTTACTGAGAACTACTTTCAAACATTCATCACTGCCGTGAGAACTACATTCCTCTCAAATTACCGGACGCTGGACGTCATTAATGACTTACGTCAGATAGCAACCGTCTTGTCCTGCACATGCTGCTTGGCCTCATTCTTTTAATTGTGAGGAGAGACGAGTAAAGAGGCCAACTGGGGATAGCTACAAACTGCTGCTGAGCCTGAATTCTATACCTGCATTGTCGTCACTGATAATTATTACACTAGTGTACAAAGCTAAAACATCCACATTCATATTATAAATGCGGAAGGAACTTCGTCTGTTACGTTTTCACAACCAAACCGCTGATCGATTCCGGTGAGCACGCAACTCGTGGTCGTGCGGTAGCGTTCTCGCTTCCCACGCCCGGGTTCCCGGGTTCGATTCCCGGCGGGGTCAGGGATTTTCTCTGCCTCGTGATGGCTGGGTGTTGTGTGCTGTCCTTAGGTTAGTTAGGTTTAAGTAGTTCTAAGTTCTAGGGGACTGATGACCGTAGATGTTAAGTCCCATAGTGCTCAGAGCCATTTGATTCCGGTGAAATTTGATATGTAGATAGTGTAAACCCCGACGAAGAACAGAGGTAACTTTAGAAAGTGTGTAGTATTATGTTTGTGCATAGGTTAGTAGTGTTTTTATTTAACATGTTGACAGCGCGGTTGCTATGAGTTTTTAAACATTTTTGGAAGGTGACAATCAACAGCAGTCAAGTAACGTATAAAATGCATGTTTGACTATCAGCTGCTTTTCTTTTAAACGGAAATATTGATCGGTTTCAGTCACGGACCATCTTCACGGATAAGGGTTAAAATGGCTTAACTTACAAACATTACATTTGTCGTTACTTAAATAACGTGTAAGAGCGTGTCATGAATATCAATACACAACACAGGACTTTTAGAAGCAAACATACTAATATCAAGTGTTTACAGAGCAGTACTGAAGAGACAATCAGGACTCAGCCATTTTTTATTTGCTGTTCACTGTTGATATTTGAGTTTACATATTGTCATTTTGTCATCTGGAGATAGTGGAACTGTGGCAGCCATAAATATTCGCACTGTATATGGGGATAATGCTACTGCTCATGGCAAGAAAATGGCTTTCTCGTTCTAAGGAGGATAGTTTCGACATTAGTGACTCTCCACGTTCAGGAAGACCTTCGGGGCTTGATGAAGATCGTTAAAACTCTTCATCCACAATGATCAACGTCAGTATAGTCTAGAACTATGATCATCCCACCATAGTACCGCATTTGCTTGCAATGGGGAAGGTTCAAATATCGGGTGTATAGGTACCACATGCTCTAAGCCAAAATCAGCGTGGCTATATGTGGATCTCTGCTTGCTCGTCATCAGTTGGCTCGTGAATAACACCGATCATTTGTATCCTATATTGTTCCTGTCGCAAACTGATATCTTTCACAGACGTAATTCAAAAACAGCAACCAGGAAGACTGCTTGAAGTTATGCTACTCCGCGCTAACGCCCTCCCGCATTTACTAGCCGACAAAAAACACCGTACAGTAAGTCATTCGGCAGCCACCCCATTCACGTGATCTTGCGCCCTCAGATTTTCATCTTTTCCGATCTCTGCCGAACAAACTTCAAGAAACTTTCTTTCCGGATGAAAATGCGCTCCGAACGTGGCTTGACGATTTCTTCGCCTCAAAACTGCGTGATTTCTATAGTTGAGTAATCGAGAAGTTATCCCAGCGTTGGCAGACTGTTGTAAATAGAGAAGGAGAATATGTTATTGATGAACAAAGTCTCCGTTATGTGTATCTGTGTTTATTAAATTTACGGGGAAAGGCTACGAACTTAGGCACCAACGCAAAACAAGATATTTATTTTTTGAAGAATATTACGCAAATTAGCAAAAATATTTACCCTTTAAAAAAGTTATTTACTCTTTGAATTTTAAATTTCATCGTATTTGTGAAAATGCTTTTATTGGTTGATATGTTCAACATAATAAGACTCAAAGTCATGTACAGTACATAATGCTTGTACAATTACTCAACCTGTTTGATCCATACTTCCTTACTAATGTTATTAAATGCTAGAGTAACTCTCTCTGTTAGATTTTCACGAGAAAACCATTGAACCGATTTCGATGAAATATGGTATGGAGATACTGGGTGATCAAAAAGCCAGTACAATTTGAAAACTTAATAAACCACGGAATAATGTATATAGAGAAGTAAAAATTGACACACATGCTTGGAATGACATGGGGTTTTATTAGAACATAAAAAAACGCCCCATATTGCTAGACGCGTGAAAGATCTCTAGCGCGCGTCGTTTGGTGATGATCGTGTGCTCAGCCGCCACTTTCGTCTTGCTTCGCCTCACAGGTCCCCAGACCTCAGTCCGTGCGATTATTGGCTTGGGGTTACCTGAAGTCACAAGTGTAACGTGATCGACCGACATCTCAGGGAAGCTGAAAGACAACATCCGACGCCAGTGCCTCACCATAACTCCGGACATGCTTTACAGTGCTGTTCACAACATTATTCCTCAACTACAGCTATTGTTGAGGAATGCTAGTGACTGTTGCAAGGCAATTGACCCCAGACGGAGTTATGAACGACAATATTCGTTCTAATTATAACAGAATTCTTGAGGTCTCGTATATATATATATATATATATATATATATATATATATATATATATATATATATATATATATATATTACATCGCCGAACTCTGATGGAATAAGCACACCCTGATAATGGAGAGCTTGCTCAATTTATTTCAAGATTTCAACATTTAAAGTGGTTTAGTAGAACAGTCGGATTGAACGCTCCTACGTTATTAGAAAGGGAATCGGTTGGTATATAGCAGGAAGATAATTAATTTTACGGATGAGAAGGGTAGATTACAGCGAAAACCAGATAGATTTTCACCAGCGGTATAGACTAGAAATTTTTTTAGTGCAGTCATGCAATTTTTCCATTGTATAAAATAAATTAAGAACTAAAATAAGTTGTTACGAATAATTTCAACTGATTTATCTGCCAACCGATGACAAGTGCATTATTACCAGTTTGTTGGGAATTCATGAGTGTACTCTCTTAAAAATAATTAGAATAAGAGAAACACACAAATTATGTAGTTTTTAATTCCGTAAGCACGGAGTATAGTGGGGCATTTATAACTTTCAGGACAGTAGAGTAACGGAATGAGTGATGTGAGAAATATTACGGTAATTTCAAAGACGAACTACTGGCCCCTCTGATGACAAGTAAGAAGTTACTAGCAGACGAAGCAGACATTAATGGCCGGGAGAATGGTATACTGCATACGTCCCACCAAAACTATATGGTTCCCTCAGGAAGATCATGTCCTGTTTCTGTAACCATATTTGTACAGCGGGGCTGGTAATACATATTTAAATGGCGTTGCTATCAGCTTAAGATTCCTACTAAAATAAGTTGTTACGAATTACTTCAACTGATTTATCTGCCAACCGATGACAAGTGCATTATTACACTCAGTGATCCAGTTTGTTGGGAATTCATGCGTGTACTCTCTTAAATATAATTAGAATAAGAGAAACACACAAATTATGAAGTTTTTAATTCTGTAAGCACGAAGTATAGTGGGGCATTTATAACTTTCAGGACAGTAGAGTAACGGAATGAGTGATATGAGAAATATTACGGTAATTTCAAAGACGAACAACAGGCGACAATATTTTCTGACGCAAATTTAAATTATCGGCTTTGCTCCAGCAATACTGAGATATATTGTCCTACAATTCACAAAATGTAGTGAACTCAGCTCTGTAGTAATTGTCATAATTTTGTTCAACCCAGTTTGACATACGAATGTCAATAACTGCAGCGCAGAAGCTTTAATCATCTTGCTCCTCTTCGTCGTTTGTATTCGTCTTGCAGGCAACTCTTTTAAATCGGAATCAGAACCGTTCAGTTTCCGTTAGTGAACTAGAAATTCAAATAGCAAATTCGTTTATTGTGGAGGAGCGACTAAGCTTGGCACCTTCTAGCGTCTCACATTTACTTAGTTACAGTTTTTTAAATTTTTTGGTATTTTTTATTTATTTATATTTCGTGTATTAATTGGGTCCATCTCCATAGTTGGAGAGTCAGCGCATTAGATGAGTATTTAGATAATCTTGGTCGACTCCATGTGTTAGGAAGACTTTTTGAATGGATGGAATGGGGTACACTCTACCCCTCTGATGACAAGTAAGGAGTTACTAGCAGACGAAGCAGACATTAATGGCCAGGAGAATGGCATACCGCATACGTCCCATCAAAACTGCATGGTTTCCTCAGGAAGATCATGTCCTGTTTCTGTAGCCATATTTGTACAGCGGGGCTGGTAATACATATTTAAATGGCGTTGCTAACAGCTTAAGATTCCTACTTTCCTTCCAATATAACCGTCCCTGATGCCTTCGTAAAAAGATGAAGCGGTGACCGGTCAGTGTGGTAATGTTCTAAACCTAAGCAGACAACAGTGTAAAGAGGTTTTACTCGCAGTAAACACTGAGCTGCATCGCATGTACTGGGTCGACACTTGAGCGAACCCACAGTGTATTTCGATATTTCTCATGTTCAATCTGATACCTACTTGACTATAGTAGGAATTCATAGAGGCCTTGCTTATTTTTAGATAAGATCGAAACGAGATTAGATTCCCGTTAGTAATATACGGGAGACGGCTACAGTTTACATCACACACACGGAAAGCTTTCATAATTTTTATTTATTCGTTTTTTTTATTTACTTGCTTTTTACTCAGTGAGAAATCAATAGCAATGACGTATTGAAATAGAAAACGTCATAACACGCTCATGCCTCATTGAAATGAATAAAACAAAATACTAGGCCATGCCAACTATGAAACTGCAGTAAGAAAGACACCATGAAATCAATAACGATAGGCCGGCCGGTGTGGCCGTGCGGTTAAAGGCGCTTCAGTCTGGAACCGCGTGACCGCTGCGGTCGCAGGTTCGAATCCTGCCTCGGGCATGGATGTGTGTGATGTCCTTAGGTTAGTTAGGTTTAATTAGTTCTAAGTTCTAGGCGACTGATGACCTCAGAAGTTAAGTCGCATAGTGCTCAGAGCCATTTGAACCATTTGAACCATCAATAACGATAGTAGTATCAATATGTTTACAATATAATATTTACTCCATTTTACAAGTCCTATTAATGGGCAATGAAATGGATTTACTAATCCACGTTTACATAAATACTTCGCAAGTCACCATATGGTGCATGGCGGAGGGCACCTTGTACTATCACTGGTCATTCCCTTTGACGTTCTCCTCGGAAATGGAGCGCCTCCGTGCGAACCTTATATTCGTGTTCCTTACGAAGTATACGTTGGCAGCAGCAGAATCGCTCTGCAGTCAGCTTCAAACGTCGATTCACTAAATTTTCTCAGGTGTGTTTCGCGCAAATAACGTCTTCTTCCTCCAAGGAATTCCTTTTGAATTCATGAAGCATTTCCATTATACTTACGTGTTTATCGAACCTGCCTGTAACAAACTTAGCAGCCCACCTCTGGACTGCTTCGATGTCTTCCTTTAATCCGATCTGGTGAGGATCCCAAACACTCGAGCAGTATCCAAGAATGAGTCGAACTAGTGTTCTGTACGTGGTCTCTTTTACATATGAACCATCCTTCCCTAAAATTCTCCCAAGAAACCTAAGCCGACCATTTTCCTTCCCTGTTAGCGTCCCTACCTGCTCGTTCCATTTCATATCGCTTTGCAACTTTACGCCTAGGTATTTAATCGATATGACTGTATCAAGCAGCTAACCGCTAATACTGTCTCCGAATCTTACAGGATTGTTCTTCCTACTCATCTGCATTAACTTACATTTTTCTACATTTAGAGCAAATTGCCATTCATTACACCAAATACAAATTCTGTGTAGTTATCCTATATCTTCCTACAGTCACAGAAAGACGACCTTTTTTCGTACACTACGGCGTCACCAGCAAACGCTCGCAGATTGCTGGGCATCTCAACTTTGAGACAGTTCACATATAAGGAGAATTAGAGCGGTTCCACCACGGTTTCCCGGGCCGCTCCTGACAATATCCTTGACCCTAATTGACATTCACCATCAAGGATAATGAATTGGCCCCTGTTATTTACGAAATTTTCGAGTCACTCACATTTATGTTAATACACTACTGGACATTAAAATTGCTACAACACGAAGATGACGTGCTACAGACGCGAAATTTAACCGACAGGAAGAAGATGCTGTGATATGCAAATGGTTAGCTTTTCAGAGCATTCACACAACGTTGGCGCCGGTGGCGACACCTACAACGTGCTGACATGAGGAAACTTTCCAACCGATTTCTCATACACAAACAGCAGTTGACCGGCGTTGCCTGGCGAAACGTTATTTTGATGCCTCGTGTAAGGAGGAGAAATGCGTACCATTACGTTTCCGACTTTGATAAAGGTCGGATTGTAGCCTATCGCGATTGCGGTTTATCGTATCGCGACATTGCTGCTCGCGTTGGTCGAGTTCCAATGACTGTTAGCAGAATATGGAATCGGTGGGTTCAGGACGGTAACACGGAACACCGGGCTGGATTATAACGGCCTCGTATCACTAGCAGTCGAGATTACAGGCATCTTACCCGCATGGCTGTAACGGATCGTGCAGCCATGTCTCGATCCCTTTTGCAAGACGACAACCATCTGCACGAACAGTTCGACGACGTTTACAGCAGCATGGACAATAATCTCGGAGACCATGGCTGCGGTTACCCTTGACGCTGCATCACAGACAGGAGCGCCTACGATTGTGTTCTCAACGACGAACCTGGGTGCACGAATGGCAAAACGTCATTTTTTCGGTTGAATCCAGGTTCTGTTTACAGCATCATGATGGTGGCATCCGTGTTTGGCGACATCGCGGTGAACGCACATTGGGAGCGTGTATTCGTCATCGCCATACTGGCGTAGCACCCGGCGTGATGGCATGGGGTGCCAATGTTTACACGTTTCGGCCGCCTCTTGTTCGCACTGACGGCACTTTGAACAGTGGACGTTACATTTCAGATGTGTTACGACCCGTAGCTCTACCCTTCATTCGATCGCTGCGAAACCCTATATTTCAGCAGGATAATGCACGACCGCATGTTGCAGGTCCTGTACGGGCCTTTCTGGTTACAGAAAATGTTCGACTGCTGCCCTGGCCAGCACATTCTCCAGATCTCTCATCAATTGAAAACGCCTGGTCAATGGTGGCCGAGCAACTGGCTCGTCACAATACGCCAGTTACTACTCTTGATGAACTGTGGTATCGTATTGAAGCTGCATGGGCAGCTGTGCCTGTACGCGCCATCCAAGAAACAGAGCTCAATGCCCAGGCGTATGAAGGCCGTTATTACGGCTGAAGTGGTTGTTCTGGGTACTGATTTCTCAGGTTCTATGCACCCAAATTGCGTGAAAATGTAATCAAATGGCTCTGAGCACTGTGGGACGTAACATCTGTGGTCATCAGTCCCCTAGAACTTAGAACTACTTAAACCTAACTAACCTAAGGACATCACACAGATCCATGCCCGAGGCAGGATTCGAACCTGCGACCGTAGCGGTCACGCGGTTCTAGACTGAAGCGCCTAGAACCGAACAGCCACACCGGCCGCAAAATGCAATCACATGTCAGTTCTAGTATAATATATTTGTCCAATTAATACCCGTTTCTCATCTGCATTTCGGTTCAGTAATGTATATTCCATGTACTCGAACGTTCGTAAACAGTTTGCTTAGGGGGAGGACACTTTGTGAAACGCTTTCCGAAAATCTAGGAATATGGATCTGCCTCTTGCCCTTCATTCATGGTTCGTAGGATATAATGAGGAAAAAGGACAAGCTATGCTTCGCAAGAGCGATGCTTTCTAAATCTGCCGCTGATTTGCGAACAAAACATTTTGGATTTCAAGGGACTTTATTATTTTTGAACATAGAATATGCTCAAGAATTGTGCAGCAAACCCATGTTAAAGATATTGGACTGTGATTTTTCAGACACGTACTTTTGCCGTTCTTGTATAGGGGTTAGCAAGGTTCCCTTTACGGATTTTGAGTGCTTGTAGTAGGGACCAACATGTTTATAGGAATTGTCCGGAAACGTGCCGTTTTCTCTTTACATGCAGAATACCACAACACACGTTGCTCTCTGATTCCTGCTGCTTTTTGTCTTGGTCCATTTACAAGTAGGGCTCAATGTGACGACCAATGACATCAACATGGGTACAGTACCTCCGTAGCATGTTCCATATGATCACCAGTCCCTGGTCCTCCAGCATCCGCCGCAGTCATAACTGCGTCTATAGGTCGTCCTCGGATTGCACAGGGGTATCGTAAATCCAGGCTTTCATGTGACTCCACAGGTAGTAGTCTAGCGGGTCCAAGTCGTGAGAACATGCAGGCCATGCAATCGGGCAATCGCGACCTACCCAATGTCGCCCAAATCGTTGGTCCAGATGATCTCAGACAGCATGTGAAAAATGAGATGGTGCTCCATTGCGCTGAACCACATGTTTTGATGCACATGCTGTGACACATCTTCCAAGAGTCCATGCAGTACATCGTCAATGAATGACAAGTAAGTGGCATCCGTGAGATGTGGTGGAAGAAGGTATGGCCCGATCACACATTCATCCAGGACCTCTGTCCAAATGTTCAGACCGCATCGTTCCTGAAACCCATGGGGTAGTGCAGCATGCGGGTTTTCATCAGCCCACAAGACTGTTACCGGAATTGAGAATACCTCCCCTGGTGAACCTGGCTTCATCAGCGAAAAGGTTCCGCTATGGGAAGCAGGGTTTGTCCATACAACAGTGCAATAACCCCCTGTAGAAGTGGGCTCGTGAGCCAAAATCCCGTGGATGCATTACCTGTACCTTATGGGGGCGGTAAGGGTGTAGCTGCTGTTCACGCAGAACACCTCAAACAGTTAAGTAATTCACATTCAGTCTACTTGCTAAGTTTCTGGTACTTGTCATCGCGTCCTCTTCCACTGCATGGACTGCATCCTCTTCAAACTCGGGTGTGCGGCGCCGCTATGGAGCCCCACAGTCGGCCCTGGTGGTGACATTCACTATTTACAACATTCTGCCAATCCTGTGGTAACTTTTCGATTCAGCGACTGTAGAAATCAAGTGGTTTTGAGACGAAGAACACGTCACACCATCTTCGGAGCGCATTCTCATCCGGAAAGGAAATTCCTTGAAGGAATCTTCCAAGAGTCCATGCAGTACATCGTCAAGGAATGACAATGAATGAACTCAGTCTCCGACTCGCCTTGAAGATGGATGGGAGGTTTCTAGCAGAACTATCGCAAGCAGAATTGTCGCTGTCCCGAGTGCACGCCCGAAAGATGATGGAACATTATGCCCGCCGGAAAAACTTCAAGAATCACATCCTTGAAGGTTGTTCCATAGAGGGCGGAAAAGGTAAAAATTTGGGGGCGCAAGATCAGGTGAATAAGGTGACTGCGGAATGACTTCCCCACCCAACCCAGTCCAGTAGAGTGCGGGCGGGAAATCCAGTGGAGTAGCTATAACTTCGCGAAGTGTTCCTCGTCGCTGTTCTTGGACAGAGTTGCAAGATGTCCAGGTAGTTGACAATAAATGTCAGTAGTGATGGTTACACCTTGGAGCAGCAGTTCGTAGTACACGACAAGGTCGCTATTCCACCAGTTGTGGTTCAGTTGGTTCAAATGGCTCTAAGCACTATGGGACTCAACATCTGAGATCATCAGTCCCTTAGACCTAGAACTACTTAAACCTAACTAACCTAGGACATCACATACATCCATGACCAAGGCAGCATTCGAACCTGCGACCGTAGCAGCAGCGCGGTTGAGGACTGTAGCGGCTAGAACCGCTCGGTCACAGAGGCCAGCCATCAGATGTGTAACATTAGTTTTGTGGATGCGCGCAGGTCTTCGTACGGGGAGTTGCTGCTTTGTTTGAGCTCAAGTATTGCGTTCTTTTCCTTATGGTAGCACAAAGACACAACTTCTCGTCACCAGCAACAACACACGATAGAAATGGTCGGTGCTGATCACGAACCCTTAGATGACGAGCAATCAGAGATGCACATAAAGCCAACCGCAGATTTTTGTGATTTTGGCTTAGAGCACGTGGGACACATACACCCTATTTTTGTACCTTCCCCACTGGATGAAAATATCGCACGATAATGGATTGATCACAGTTCATCACATTTGCCAGTTCTCGAGTACACTGACATGGATCATCGTGGATTAATGCGTTTAAACGATCTTCATCGAACCCTCATGGTCTTCCTGAATGTGGAGAGTTACTAATGTCAAAACAATCCTCCTTAAAACGAGAGAACCATTTACTTGTCATGCTCTGTCTAATGGCACTATCCCTGTGCACGGCAAAAATTTTTAAGGCTGTCTCCCGTCTGTTGTATTCAAAGAGAAAAATATGTCGTAAACGTTTCAATTTCTCCACTTGGCAGTCCATTTTCTAGCATCCACAGATCCGTTCACTATCTCCAGATGACAAAATGACAATGTGTAAACTCAAATAGCAACAGCGAACTATAAATTAAAAAATTACAATCAATAAAGAAACCAATAGCAACCGGAATACCAACATGCAAAACAAAAACGCTACGAACTTATGCACCAAAATAATATTTTTCTGTTTCTCCAGAGTCAAAAATTTGAGGGCCGTGTGTATGTGTGGGTAACAGTTGTGTGTAAAGTCGATCCGAGTGCGTGTTAGTCCCCTTGACGACAACTTGAGGACAGGCGAGCAAAGCTGTGTCGGCAGCGGCGTCGAGTGCTGCGTTGTCAGCGCAGGATCACCAGATCACCCGGGTGAGTGTAGCCGACTGCGTCTGTGTGCAGGTGCAGATCTGCGAGTCCGAGAACCTGACACGAAGGCGAAGATACAGATTTTACCAACATATTTGGAATCATCTAAACGAGACGTGCGTCAGAACACCATCGGGCCGCCACACAACTGTGATTATTCGCGGAGTTGAGGCATGTAAGTCGTTAATTGTTTGCAGAGGGTCTTGATACTTAACGTGGCAATATTTTATTAGAATGGGGTGTCCTTGTCAGAAAAAAAAGTATCTGCATTACAGAACAAGCGTGTTTACTTAAAATATCCACATTATTTACTCGTAAATCGTTCATGGACAGCAGGAAAATAAGCGATGGATGCTATAAAAATCTCACCCATAGCCTCACAAGATTTACTTTCGAGATTAACACCAAACAAACATTAGAATATTACGACAGCTTCCGACTGCCTTATACAGACATAAAAAAATGTACTCACACCCAGAAATCAATGACATTGGGAGAAAATGAAATGCAGTTACAATTCCTCTGTAGTAGTCCTATATAATGTTTTAAAATGACAATCAGTGGCAACAAAATATAAAAGAGGATATGATACGAACTGTATAACAAAACACGTAATTGAAGTCAAAATTACGTTTTAAATTTAATTTAAAAATTTCAAGGGTTTTCAGGAGACAAAAAAACAAAAAAGCGGGTGGAAAAAAACTGAGCAAAAATATGAAGAATTACTTCGTAGCAAGAAAGGAACTAGAAAAACAGACAAAAATGTTTGCTTTTGGTTATATAGATTAGTCCCCAATTCGCCAAATTCTAAAGAAGAACAAAGAAATTTTGTCCCACAAAAGTTGATTACATAAAAAAATACTGTAATTTGTCTGTCTGGTCTTCGACCCTGCAAAGCTTCCGATGACTTCTCCAGTCCGCATACTCGTCCCCTTTTAACATTCTCCTAAGTCGGGCAACACGTACACAAAATTATTTTCTGTGCCTTTTTCTCTTACTGTGCGAAGAACAATTTTGCCATCAGATGTTGCCTTCTTTTCCGAGACTCACGATTTTTTGACATGCTTCTTTTCGTCCTTATAATCTACACGGATCTTCATGGAATACAGGGCGAGGCTTCTACCATGTCACTTACGAGGTTTTTTTTTTATCCGTTCTGCCTTGCTTACACTTATTAAAATATTCCGGACTATTAGGCTGTGCTCGATAAGTGTGAGATTTAGTAAGTATGACCTCTCCGGCTGTGAACGCTAATATTTAATAAATACACAGCGTGGCTCAGGGGCTCCTTTAGACCAATCTCCGGAGCAGAGGTCGCTAAATCCGCGTCCACACCGCCACTGAAAACTTGTTTGAGTTGGAAACATTGACCCTGAAGTGTTTTTTATCTCTTTCCGACTTTGTTTCTTATCTCTGTTTCTGTCCACACTGGAGCTAACATTCTTCAGTGTGATCGTGTCGTCTGCAACACTGTTTTTGTATTGCTTTCGTACTGTCTGCAACTTCATGTCTAGAGACGAAGAAACTGTAATATGTGGTGCTGCATTATTAACACACGCAGGTTCACACAAAACCAAACGAAAGGCGCCGTCGTCGTCGTTTTTCATTTTTTAAATTTGTTTATCGTGACTTTTGGCGTGAAGGTCATACAGCCATCTCTCAGTATTTTAACGTGTACAGAACAAGATTACATTTATCAAGGAATTTTATAATTGGCTTTAAAAGAACAATATTATTTTGATGAAGTAGAGTTGGTATAGTAGTTGGTAAGGGTTGATAAGATCAGATAGAACTGGCGGTATTAACTTGTTACGGGAAACAAATTGGAAGACAACTGTAGTTTCCTCACTTTCACTCGGATATTATCTACGGTAGCACCATTTGTAAAATAAATAAAAAAGAGAGAGAAAGTGTGTGTGTGTGTGTGTGTGTGTGTGTGAGAGAGAGAGAGAGAGAGAGAGAGAGAGAGAGAGGGAGGGAGGGGGGGGGGCGAGAGAAATGTCAGGAAAGCAATTACAACCAGACATGCTGTTAGTCTTAGATTTTTGGCAACGGACGATACATTCCAGTGCCTTGAGTATTTCACATTTTCACATTTCGAAGCAAGCTACGAAAAACGACCTTTTTTGTTCAAATGTGTGTGAAATCTTATGGGACTTAACTGCTATGGTCATCAGTATCTAAGTTTACACACTACTTAACCTAAATTATCCTAAGGACAAACACACACACCCATGCCCGAGGGAGGACTCGAACCTCCGCCGGGACCAGCCGCACTGTCGACCTTTTTTGTTTTACGCAGTCTTCGTCAGTATTCTAACAAATGTAGCAGAAGTTCTCTGCAGAGCGTCTTGGTTTTTGTTGTTATTCTTGCACTGCTTGCTTCATATATTCCACAAGCAGCTCTCAGCCTGGCACAATGATAACAACTCGAGAGTTTGCTGCCTCGTCCACACCGTTTTTTTTCTGAGAAATGTAATACAGCAAGGGGAAACAAAGATCAAAACAACTCAGTACAAGTGACTACACAATGCGACACATAAACATACGCTAGCGCCGTGCAGCGATGTCATGCAACAGTAAAACATTGTTTTCTTTGATCTATACCGATACTGCTACGGATAAATGTTTCCAGGTTTCGAAACATGTTTCCTAACGGTGATCACATAAAGTAGCTGGAAATATGTCTGAAGCTCAATGTGTACGCGGCTTACCGCACGCCTCTGTGGTGGCTCCCGATTCGGAGGTCGCCGGCTCGAAGCCTGACGGCGAATGAAATTTTTGCCAGCAAGGCAGCTCAGTGTGTTCGCTCGGGGGAATGACCTCCCTCTGTAATAATAATAATAATAATAATAATAAAACTGAGTGAAGTTCTCCTCGATGGAATTTTTAGATGTCGTGCAACATCCGTACAAAACTACTGACGAAAAAAGTGGTGAAGTGCTGTGTTACGGATTAAAAGGTCCTAAGTTTACCTCCGGACAGACCTACCATTTTTATGTGCCACTTTCCACTTTTTCACCTCTGACAATATATTATTAATGTGGAAAACGCCGCCGGCCGCTGTGGACGAGCGGTTCTAGACGCTTCAATCTGGAACTGCGTGACCGCTACGGTCGCAGGTTCGAATCCTGCCTCGGACATGGATCTGTATGATGTCCTTAGGTTAGTTAGGTTTAAATAGTTCTGAGTTCTAGGGGACTGATGACCTCAGATGTTAAGTCCCATAGTGCTCAGAGCCATTTGAACCATTTGGAAAACGCCGAGTCGTGGTTCGAGAACCACGTTAGACGCAGGGTCCCCCTACAACTGGCTGGGTAAGTCATTAACGCGGCGTGAATCAGGTGAGGAATTGTTACACCAAATATGAGGTGGGTATGAGATACCCGAAACTCTGATGACGAATTTTTGATACTTTAATTGTGTATTAAGTATTTTTAATGGGATATTAATGATAGTGTCTATTAAACAAGATGAGTAAGTAAAATCCTATGTTTAAGATATAAAACCTCTATTTTCTCAGAAGAGGTACAAGTTTCAGAAATTTAACATTTTTTTCATACAAAATTTGAACAAAATTACAGTATCTTTGATTAATTAACAAAATGATATCTTCTAATTATAAAACAGAAGAAGAAAATAAAAGATCTTATGAGATCAATTTATTAGCTCAACACCAACTTTACACCTACAAATCAGCACATTCTCCGCATATAAAAATCGCGTGCTCCATACATATTTGCTTCTCACAGTCCGAACAACAATGTTTTGTTTTCCTATCCATTTTTTTCAGTACAGTCACCACACCTGACATATCTACCAGTCACTTTTTTTGGAACTGGCGTTGAAGTTTCTCCCAGCTGATCAGCAGTCCTCTTTCGAATTTCCCGTGGAAGACGTACGTTTTCTTGTCTAAAGCGAAGACTGTTTTTATCAGATTTAAACGTAAATTACGAATGAAATCTCGGCACTTCATTCTTGTTTTGTCACCATTATTATTTTCTGTGTAGATTGTGATGGCATTTATGGCAGCCGTATTGAGTATACCATAAAAATTGTCATAGGCCAACGATTGCTGTTGTGGGTAACATTATAAGTGGCATCGACACCGGCTTTACTTGCACTGTAATAAGTAATCATTTCCTTTTTTCTTTTATCACATGTTGCTTGCTCTATGTTTTTATCATGGTGTAAAGTTGACGTAACCAGTGCAATTTTATTTTTTTAGGTACGTAGGACACCAATGAAAAGTCATTCTGGAACCCATATCGAGAATTGTATACTTTCTGTTCCTTTTGTGAAAATCTGAGTACACTTATCTTGTTTTTACGGACTGTACCGACAGAAGTCAATGAATGTTCTTTCAAGAGATGGATCATAAGGGGGTTACTAGTAAACCAATTATCGAACGTCAAATTCCTATTTGTTTCCGTTATTGGCTCCACCAAATGGTTTATAATATCATATGCTTTATTACTAAGCTGGTAAGGTCCTCATGGTAGGTATACTTCCAGTTTGAGGATATATTTGTAGAATGTCTTCGCATCTACAATAGCATATATTTTTATGCCGTATTTGGCTGGTTTATTTGGCATGTATACATGGAAAGGACATGTCCCTCAGAAAGGTAACAGCATCTCATCAATACTAAGGTTCTCAGACGGCATATAGTGTTGTTCAACACTTTCAACATTATCAAAAATTTCTCTTGTAGCAGCCAGATTGTCAGTCTTTTTTCCTTTCGTCCCGGATGTTCATATCACCGAATCTCAAATGATTTTGGAGACAGTAAAACCTCTGCAGTGACACTGTAGTCCGAAATATTGCAAATCCAGTACCATCTGTACGCCACAAATCGTTCACGTTTTGTCTATTTGAGTGCCTTAGGCCCGGTATATACAAAAGACCCATAAATGGTTCTGGATGTTTTCCCCTGATATTTCTTATTTGATTATTTGTAAGAGTATGTATAGTATGCAACATACTGTTTGTTATAAAAAGATTCCAACATTCAGTCTCTATTTGGCATGTTTTGCAGCACCTTTTACAGCTGGAGCATTGGTAATCATATTTTCTGAACGAATACGAACACTTTGGGTAAGACAATCCTCATCCATTTTGTGCCATCTTTGGAGGTATACAAAATCGCACGTACCTCAGGTGGCTGACTAGGAGCCGCTAACGCAGATTTTAGCTCTTCCGAATCATACAAAATATCCTCTTGCTCCGAATCATTTTCTTCGCTTCTTTGAGAAATTTTGTCAGTATTTTCTTCGCTCTCAAAGTCACAGGAACTGGCATTTGAACAGTTTTGTAAAACTTCTTGTAGTAGTTCTTGTAGCCGACGTTCACTTTCTTCATAAGACATCTTGAGAAATATAAAATCCAAAAATAAATCAAAGAATACTATAAATATCTATACATCTTGTTAACCTGCCGACACCTCAGAAATGAAACACCGACTACGAGGTCGGGTGTGACGTACCCTAGCCGCCTTTGCACACGTGTATCTCCCTGTGACGCTGGTGCAACGACAAACTCGACACTGTATCTTGACCCCCTCTCTCAGCTAGTGTGACAGTAGGATTTGTTTGTCAACAATGACATTCAATAATCAGCGCTTCAGAAACACCTCGGGTATGACATACCCGACCTCAGTCATGCCGGGTTTAAAAGTAAAGCACACCGATGTTCAAACCAGCCTTCGGGTTGATATAAATTTTACCTTTTTTTTACGGATCTTAATGCAACAATCGCTGAGCGAGAATACGCGCTAGCTTAGCATAGGGAAAGACCAGGCTTCAAATCCTCATCTGACCACAATGATTTCACGTTTATATGGTTTCCATAAATTACGCAAATGAAATGCCAGGAGGGTTCCTTTGAAAGAAAAAAAAGAAAAGAGAAAAGAATTACATTGTCAGTTTCCTCCCAAACCTTCCCCAAACCCGAGAAAGGCTCATTCTCTAGAGGAGTGTGTCAAGTAAACCTTCCGTAGGACGTCTTCCTTAACATAGAAACACCCCCAGCAAGTAGATTTCTGCAAGTTTCGCCAACTTCCAGAAGTAACTTCTGCAAGTTAGCGGAAACAGTTTCTTGCCTATTGCTGCAAACTGATGTCGACCTTGCCAGTTGCCGAAGTTTTTCTAGAACTTGAAGAACTTCTTTGTGTTCAGTACCGATGCGAAAATGTCGGTGTTGAGAAGGAGAAAGGCGCAAAAACAGATGGGCGGAGTCAACCACTGGAACCCCGAGACTATACAGGGTATTTCACAACCCATGTTACACCCTTCTAGAGATTGTAGAAGGGACTTAATAGATCAGGTTTTACGTAGGAACCCATGCCCGGAAACATCCAATACAGGGGGTCGTAGCTATAGGCGCCGGTGCCTGTATCTACAGGGTAATCTCGTGATGACGTTACAAACTTTCTAGGATGATGAAGGATAAATGTATCAATTTGAGGTAACGGTCCACGTACCGGAAACGAACGACTTTATGCAAGGTGTACAACTTTGCTTCTCCCGATTGCCGATAGGTGGCGACAACGGTAAGCAGCGGTCGAAAGAAACAGATCGCAAACGTCAGGATGTTAGCTTGGACCTCGGCAACAAACCTCATTCAAACAATCGTCGATTTGTGACTACATCATAAAGTTGTTCTTGATTGAAAGTGTCAGTTTACGAGCCTAATTATTGTCGTTTGTGGGAGGTGTTACTGTTTTGTTTCAATATGAAGAAAACAGCAGCTGAGTTTCATCGAATGCTCTCAAGTACGTATGGTAAGGACGTTATTAATGAAAGAACGTGTCGTCAGTGGTTTCAACACTTGAAGAACGGTGAATTTAAAGTCGTAGACCGGCATAGCAGTGTACGAGAGAATGTTTTCGAAGATGCAGAATTGGAGACATTGCTGAGTGAAGACTCGCGTCAAGCTCAAGAAGAATTGGCACGTGTTCTTTAGAAGATGCTAGGCTGTTAATGGAAGAGGCCATACCTATGCAATTTGATACAATTGAAATCTCACCCACTTCTCCCTCTGAAATTAGGAAAATAATAAACTTGCTTAAAAGCAAAAACTCACATGGAATTGATGGCATTTCCAGCAAAATACTAAAAACTTGTTCTCAACAGATAAGTAAGATTCTCAGCCACCTGTGTAATAGCTCTCTGGAACAGGGCATTTTCCCTGATAGACTGAAATATGCTATTGTTATACCTTTGCATAAAAAGGGGGATAGATCTGATGTCAACAATTACCGTCCAATCTCCCTTCTAACAGCTTTATCCAAAATTTTTGAGAAAGTAATGTATTCAAGAGTAGCTTCACATATTTGTAACAATGAAGTACTAACAAAATGTCAGTTTGGTTTCCAGAAAGGTTTTTCAACAGAAAATGCCATATATGCTTTCACCAATCAAATTTTGAATGATCTGAATAACCGAAAACCACCCATTGGGATTTTTTGTGATCTCTCAAAGGCTTTTGATTGTGTAAATCATGAAATTCTGCTAGACAAGCTCAAGTATTGTGGCATAAGTGGGACAGTGCACAAATGGTTTAATTCGTACCTAACTGGAAGAGTGCAGAAAGTTGAAATAAGTAGTTCTCATAATATGCAAAGATCAGCACATTCCTCAAACTGGGGAACTATCAAGAATGGGGTTCCACAATGGTCAGTCTTGGGTCCTTTGTTGTTCTTAATATATATTAATGACTTGCCATTCTATATTCATGAAGAGGCAAAGTTAGTTCTCTTTGCTGATGATACAAGTATAGTAATCACGCCTGACAAACAAGAATTAACTGATGAAATTGTCAATACTGTCTTTCATAAAATTACTAAGTGGTTCCTTGTAAACGGACTCTCACTGAGTTTTGATAAGACACAGTATATACAGTTCCGTACAGTGAATGGTATGATGCCATTAATAAATATAGACCTTAATCAGAAGCATATAGCTAAAGTAGAATATTCCAAATTTTTAGATGTGGCCATTGATGGGAGATTAAATTGGAAGAAACACATTGATGATCTGCTGAAACGTTTGAGTTCAGCTACTTATGCAATAAGGGTCATTGCAAATTTTGGTGATAAACATCTTAGTAAATTAGCTTACTACGCCTATTTTCACTCGTTGCTCTCATATGGCATCATATTTTGGGGTAATTCATCACAAAGGATTAAAGTATTTATTGCACAAAAGCGTGTAATCAGAATAATAGCTGGAGTCCACCCAAGATCATCCTGCAGACATTTATTTAAGGATCTAGGGATATTCACAGTAGCTTCTCAGTATATATACTCTCTTATGAAATTTGTTATTAACAACCAAACCCAATTCAAAAGTAATAGCAGTGTGCATAACTACAATACTAGGAGAAAGGATGATCTTCACTATTCAAGATTAACTTTGGCACAGAAAGGGGTGAATTATACTGGTACTAAAGTCTTTGGTCACTTACCAAATAGTATCAAAAGTCTGACAGATAACCAACAAGTATTTAAGAAGAAATTAAAAAAATTTCTGAATGACAACTCCTTCTACTCCATAGAGGAATTTTTAGATATAAATTAAAAAAAACAAAAAAATAATAATAAGAAAAATAAAAATAAAAAAAATAAAAATAAAAAACACAAAAAATGAAAAATTTGTTATATTAACTTAAGTATGTTGTTAAATTAACTTAATTATGTCATGTACTGGAAAATTTGACACGTTCCACATCATTACGAAATATCGTATTCATGATCCATGGAACTTGTATTAATCTAATCTAATCTAATCAGTGGGAGTCACACAGCAGGCCATTTCAAAACATCTCAAGGCTATGGGCATGATTCAGAAAGAAGGAACTTGTGTCCTGTGTGAGCTGAAACGAAGAGACGTTGAACGGTGTTTGTGTGTTTGTGAACTGTTGAAATGGTTCAAATGGCTCTTAGCACTATGGGACTTAACATCTGTGGTCATCAGCCCCCTAGAACTTAGATCTACTTAACCTAACTAACCTAAGGGCATCACACACATCCATACCCGAGGCAGGATTCGAACCTGCGACCGTAGCAATCTGTGAACAGTTGCTTCAGAGGCAAAGACGGAAGGGATTTCTGCATCGCATTGTGACTGGGGACGAAAAATGGGTTCATTACGTTAAACCTAAACGCAAAAAATCATGGGGACATCCCGGCCATGCTTCCACGTCGACGACCAAACCGCATATTTACGGCTCCAAGATCATGCTCTGCAATTGATGGGACCAGCTCGGCATCGTGTACTATGAGGTGTTAAAACCAAGTGAAACAATCAAAGGTGCTTGTTATCGAACGCAATTAATGCGTTTGAGCAGAACATTAAAAGACAAACGACCGCAATAAAGCGAGAGGCACGATGAAGAGATTTTGCAGCACGACAATGCTCGACCCCACATTGCAAAAGAGGTCAAAACGTACTTGGAAACGTTAAAATGGGAAGCCCTACACCACCCGCCGTATTCTCCAGACATTGCTCCCTCTGACTATCACCTGTTTAGACCAATGGCGCACGGTCTGGCTGACCAACCCTTCCAGTCACATGAAGAAATCACAGATTGGATCGATTCGTGGATCGCTTCAAAAGATGAACAATTTTTTCGACGCGCGATTCTTAATCTGCCCGAAAGATGGGAGAAAGTAGTGGCCAGCGAAGGAAAATAGTTTGAATGATACATGTGTAACCAATTTGTTTCATTAAAGCCTGAAATGTTGGGGAAAAACGGCGGAAGCAAAGTTGTACACCTTGTACTTGTAGGCGACAATCGTTCTGATACCTATGACATTGGAATACTTGTACTGCTACTGTTGTGCTAAGGTTACAGGGTAGGCAGCTTTCACAGCCGAACAAAAGAAAATAATGTCTTCTAAGCATGGGCTGTGAAATGCATACCATAAGAGCTATGAGCATTTGTTCAACAGAGGAGATGTGATCCGCAGTAGCGAAGACGAGCAAGTGCTTGTAGCTTTTAAGGTATGCAGTTTACAGCCCATCTTTACTAAACGTTTTTGTCCTTGTTATGGTCCATACTACTACTTCTGAAAGTTGCCTAGCCTACAATCTTAGCAACGACAGTACAAGTACATGTATTCCACTGTCAGAGCTACCAGAACAGTTTTCCCTTATAACTTTCGACTCGTCCGCTTCCGTTACAAGGACCCTTACCTCAAATTGATACATTTATCGTTGTGCATCGTCCTGGAAAGTTTTTAACTTCATCATGGAAACACTCTGTAGATACATACATCTACAGGTGCCACCGCCTGTAACTTTGAAGCTCTGTAGCGTCGTTGGATGACGTTTCCGGAGAGGGGTTCCTATGTAAGACTTCATCCACTTAGTCCCCTCTACAAGTCTGGAAGTGTGTAACATAGATTGTGAAACACCCTGTATAATTAGCCATCGTCAGCAAGGGCAGAGTGAAATGAAATTACCGATTACGCTGTTTCACCAGAGGGGGAAGTACACTCCTGGAAATGGAAAAAAAGAACACATTGACACCGGTGTGTCAGACCCACCATACTTGCTCCGGACACTGCGAGAGGGCTGTACAAGCAATGATCACACGCACGGCACAGCGGACACACCAGGAACCGCGGTGTTAGCCGTCGAATGGCGCTAGCTGCGCAGCATTTGTGCACCGCCGCCGTCAGTGTCAGCCAGTTTGCCGTGGCATACGGAGCTCCATCGCAGTCTTTAACACTGGTAGCATGCCGCGACAGCGTGGACGTGAACCGTATGTGCAGTTGACGGACTTTGAGCGAGGGCGTATAGTGGGCATGCGGGAGGCCGGGTGGACGTATCGCCGAATTGCTCAACACGTGGGGCGTGAGGTCTCCACAGTACATCGATGTTGTCGCCAGTGGTCGGCGGAAGGTGCACGTGCCCGTCGACCTGGGACCGGACCGCAGCGACGCACGGATGCACGCCAAGACCGTAGGATCCTACGCAGTGCCGTAGGGGACCGCACCGCCACTTCCCAGCAAATTAGGGACACTGTTGCTCCTGGGGTATCGGCGAGGACCATTCGGAACCGTCTCCATGAAGCTGGGCTACGGTCCCGCACACCGTTAGGCCGTCTTCCGCTCACGCCCCAACATCGTGCAGCCCGCCTCCAGTGGTGTCGCGACAGGCGTGAATGGAGGGACGAATGGAGACGTGTCGTCTTCAGCGATGAGAGTCGCTTCTGCCTTGGTGCCAATGATGGTCGTATGCGTGTTTGGCGCCGTGCAGGTGAGCGCCACAATCAGGACTGCATACGACCGAGGCACACAGGGCCAACACCCGGCATCATGGTGTGGGGAGCGATCTCCTACACTGGCCGTACACCACTGGTGATCGTCGAGGGGACACTGAATAGTGCACGGTACATCCAAACCGTCATCGAACCCATCGTTCTACCATTCCTAGACCGGCAAGGGAACTTGCTGTTCCAACAGCACAATGCACGTCCGCATGTATCCCGTGCCACCCAACGTGCTCTAGAAGGTGTAAGTCAACTACCCTGGCCAGCAAGATCTCCGGATCTGTCCCCCATTGAGCATGTTTGGGACTGGATGAAGCGTCGTCTCACGCGGTCTGCACGTCCAGCACGAACGCTGGTCCAACTGAGGCGCCAGGTGGAAATGGCATGGCAAGCCGCTCCACAGGACTACATCCAGCATCTCTACGATCGTCTCCATGGGAGAATAGCAGCCTGCATTGCTGCGAAAGGTGGATATACACTGTACTAGTGCCGACATTGTGCATGCTCTGTTGCCTGTGTCTATGTGCCTGTGGTTCTGTCAGTGTGATCATGTGATGTATCTGACCCCAGGAATGTGTCAATAAAGTTTCCCCTTCCTGGGACAATGAATTCACGGTGTTCTTATTTCAATTTCCAGGAGTGTAGAATGACAGTGCAAACGTCTTTAAATTTTGGACAATTTTTAATGTTAGCATAAACATATATGCATTACATTTGTAATAAAAGTAATAAATATTGTTTTCGGAGGTCGAAGAGTAATTAAAAGGCTATCTCTTGGTGATATAGCTTGCCGCATTTTTGTATTGTGTTTACGAATATTTGATTCTGCAACAGACAAGAGATGTTCGAAACTTGCTTACATTCTCATAAAGTTTTTAAAAAAATGGTTCAAATGGCTCTGAGCACTATGGGACTTAACTTCTGAGGTCATCAGTCCCCTAGAACTTAGAACTACTTAAACCTAACTAACGTAAGGACATCACACACACCCATGTCCGAGGCAGGATTCGAACCTGCGACCGTAGCGGTCGCGCGGTTCCAGACTGTAGCGCCTAGAACCGCTCGGCCACCCCGCCCGACAGAAAGTTTTTATCTGAGCTATATTAGTTCACTCAATAGGGTTTCATGAAAACCTAAACATGAACGCCTCGTTATCAATTTCTTCTCGAAAACATTTCTTTTTTCTTAACTTTTTGTTTTTCATCGCGATTTTTCTCAGTGGCAATAAGGCAACAACGGTGGCGGCTGCTTTGGTTTTCAAGCACGACTTTAATTCCAGTTGCGTGTCTCACGACGCGACTCTAGTGGAAGCAGTTTTGGAAGCAATTGCAATAAGTTCCTGAAATTGACCTGTCCAGGCGCCTCGCAGAAGTAGACTCGCAGTTTTTGTTCCAATGTAAACACCTCAGAAAATGCTTTTAAAAGTTACTTGTTAGTGGACACACGCTTTAAAGGCCTCATCGTCGATCGGTCTTCGTTCTAAATGCAACAATTCTCTATGTCCTGCTACTTCCATTTACGGCTCTGTCTCTACAAATCGTCACATATTAGTGGAAAACTTTCGATCACTTGAATCAGCTCCCCAGTCTGTGCTACCACACACATATCTGCTTAGCTATCGTCTGATAAACGACCCCAGCTGTTATCAAATTTCGCAAATATCGTGGTATCTGTTACAGGGCGCAACAGTGTTTCCGATTCAAGCTGCTGGGTAACTTCCAGGGCGAAATTTTCACTCCGCAACGGAGTGTGCTGTTTTGAAACTTCTACGCTTTATAAAACGGTGTGCTGTATCGGAACCCGATCCTTAAAGCTTGCGAGGTTGCGTGTTTGAGTGGCGGCACGGCACACACTTTTAATCTGACAAAAGGTTTCAAACGCTCCGCAGTGTATTGAAAGATTCATCCTGGAAACAAGCCGTTTCTGTGGAATATTCTTTGTTTTGGGTTTAGGTATGGGCGAGAGCTTTGTCAAGTTTGAAATTAGTCGAGAGGTAATGACAGAACTGAAGCACTAAGGGCAGTTCTTGAGTCGTGTCTGGGAAGCTAAGTCGATAAGTGCAATGCTCACTTATGGCAGGGTTTCGAGTACCGCTCTTTAATAATCCGTCAGATGGACAGGAAACTTTTTCCTCAGTAACTGTCTTAAATGTATCCTTGTATGAGATAAAAAATCCGGTTTCAAAGCGTAAAAGATTCCCAGTATCTGTTCCATTCAGTAACGTATTCTGTTCACTGATATTACCCACGTCTTTCACGTTAGATGCTTTTGTAACCGCAATAAGAGGCGTTCCCAGGTGTTTAAAATCTTCCATTCGGAAGTCTTTTTAAATATCTGCCGCATACGCTATTTAATTTGAAACCAGAGTCGTGTCCGTGTGGATAACTCAAGCTGATGAAAGGTGCCATATTACTTTGTGGTCATTAATTTCAGTTTCTGCACCAGTGGCCTTACTTCAGATTTTTTTACCGCACAACCCAAGATCGGCGATGACGAGCAACTTCAATCCTTTGGTCAGTGACTGGTAGTAACATTCCTTTCTCTACATGGAAGTTTAATTAACGTTTCACTTTATCATCTGCCAAACTGCTGGGACTCAAAGATCCATTTTGTGTAAAAAGATCTACTCGTTGTTTTGCAGTTCCCCTTTTTCTTTTATTTCGCCGCCCACTTTCATGAATACTGCACATAACTCCCTGTGAACGTCCATATTTGTGCCAACCCAATGTGTCCGAATGTCTGGGATTCCCATTTTCTATCTTCAAAGTTCGCACCGTTGGGGCTGCGCTAAAACACCATGTGCAACTAATGCATCATGGTCTTTATTTATTTACAAAGGTTATCGAATGCACTCGGTGTTCCGCGAATTTTCATTGTCATCGCGCATTCTACTGATGCCCAATTTCATTCTGTTTGCGCTAGCACAAACGTCTACGTTCAGACACGCATTAGATTTTCGAATTCTTTCACGTCAGGACGCCTCGACAAATTTTCATCCCTTCGGTTTCAGAAATTTCGACTCAGTATGTTTTACACACATAACCGATCCAAATAAGAAGCTGAACCTATCCCTTGGGACTTCCTAGTGAGCATGTAACACGACATTATTCTTACTATTATGAGGGTTCGGTTTACCATTGGAATTTCAATTGCATGTAGCGATGAGGTTCGAAACATTTCATTCTCGCAGTATCATTTCAACATGCCCAACACTCCACCGACTTTTTTCATTCGTTTCCTGTCGTAGGACAAACTGCTTACCGGGCAGTTTGTTTGTGTGGGTTGCATACATTCAGGGGCAAACTTGATTCATTTATGACCCTCTCCCCTTAACCTATAGTTATGCTAACTGATTTATGACCCCATGGGGGTTGATTTATGACACCCTGGGGATAACCCATCCTTCTGACAGACACCCCACTACTCCTCCTCCCACACATTTCTGGGAAATCCACTTGTCGATGCAAACGCATGTTTGATATCAAAGTTATTGATTCATAATCAAATTGATAAATTAATTAACCCCTCCCCTTCTTGTAAATCCCTCAGCCCTTCCTCCCTCCCTAAACAGAAAAAAATTTGTGGGAAAATTTCTCAGTCTGTACAGAGCTGTTGGTGCGAAAGGTGCAAGCATTACACTGTCCAGCAACTACATGTCCTAATTACGTAATTACTCTGCTGCAGATCGGAGGTATTGTCTTATTGGAAAATTTTCACACATACGCTCACCTTGATATGCAGGGATCGACTGGGCTAGTGCACAATTCCACAACCAGAGGGCATCATAACCCCCCACCACCACCACCCCTCATCCCCTCCTTTCCCACCTCTTCAAAAAAAAAAAAAATTGGCGAGAAAAAGACTGTCTGTGCTGGAGGGGAAGGATCTCACAATACGAAATTCAAATTAATGTCATTCTTTATTAAATTGTGGAAAACAAATCTCCCCCATTTGGGTAGAGATCACCTCTGCACCCACTACCCCCACTTCCCATGAGGCAATGACTGTACGCATGACTAACAGAGTGAAATACGGTATAGTAGCCACCAGTTGGGCCTTTTCCGGCTGCCGCCAAGTAGATCAGAAACCGTCCAAGGTCCTAATTACAGATCACGATACTAAATACCACGGACCAATTGTCGACCTCCTTTGATCTTGTGGCCCCAAATAAAGCACTATGTGGCAGCATTCTGTTGATTGGGAAATTCGAGATTCGCTTCCTGTCTCTGTCTCTCCCAAGAGGCTACTTACTGTTTGTCTGTGTGAACCAACGCCACCAAACACGCAAACAGAGGTTTTCATCTCTCCTCAGAATACTGTATCCCTTCTGGCTAATGCTGGGGACATAGGAAGTGCTGAAACAATTTCGATATCAAACATAGAGCGAAATAGTCCATTTGTACTACCCTATCAAATTAATTGTTTAACAATTTACAGCAGTCAAATAGAGCACATAAAACGCTCACTCCACCTTATGATGGTCTTCTTCATAATAAAACATATTTTCAATATTTGAATATTGCGCAAACATTATGCAACTTAAGCAATGAAATTTCCGCCACAAACAGATCATAGTGCGATGTGTGGAATGCACCGACGTTTGACAACACAAGCACCCACTAAACATATCTGGTGAAATAAAACCTACCACTTACATAAACTCGCGATGGCGAAGAGCACGCCTTCCGTCGACTAGCGGGAGATGCGGACGCGCCGTCCGCGGCCGGCCCCTGCATCGTCTCATGGGTGCTGGTCAGGAGAGACACACACACGTGTCGGCTACGGCGGCAGCTGCTCTCCCATCCCCCAGCATCCATATGACCTCCGTGCCGAATACTCGGAGCTAGGAGGGACTGTCACCAACAAGTCAACTGATCAATTTATATGGGGAGAATAATCGTCCAGTGCAAACACCCGTCATTTTGAATCTTGTCACGCAACAAACGCATCCACTTCTGTCGCCGGTCAACCAGCGCACTGGTCACTTCGCTAGCCCCCACTGCCGTGGGCAAGAGCAGACAGGTTGTGGCATTCTTTGTACCTAACCTCCCATCTCAGGCTGAGCTAATCTGTGACTTCCGGTCGGCGACTCTTCGTAACCACTCCTGCCGCCAGTCACAGCATACTGTGAGTCAAGCAGCTGCAGCTGGCATATATACATTAGTTCTAACCAATTCCATTTCGACATAGACTCCCGCCCAGTTTAAAAAGTCCACTTTACCCAATCCGAGACGGGGATATTCCTGACCATACACCTCGAGTTCCTCAATTGAAATGTCGATTTCTCCATTTTTACGAGTTATTTTCGAAGAAAGAGGAAATCGAAACATACAAACTTCTTCACTTCAGCGAGAACAAATAAAAACTTTGAGGTAATTTTAAACTAGTGCAGCTACAGCTAAAGTAATTATACATAATTGACTGACAAATTCAATAGTATAGCAGATGTTTACAGGCAACAGCCTTGCCACAGTGGTTACACTGGTTCCCGTGAAATCACCGAAATTAAGCGCTGTCGGGCGTGGTCGGCACTTGAATGGGTGACCATCCAGGCCACCATGCGCTGTTGCCATTTTTCGGGGTGCACTCAGCCTCGTGATGCCAATTGAGGAGCTACTCGACCGAACAGTAGCGGCTTCGGTCAAAAATACCATCATAACGACCGGGAGAGCAGTGCGCTGACCCCACGCCCCTCCTATCCGCATCCTGCACTGAGGATGACACGGCGGTCGGATGGTACCGGCCTGAAGACGGAGTGCTATAGCATATATATATATATATATATATATATATATATATATATAGTATCGTTACTTGTTGCGAAAATCTTGTAACAGTGTGGCATAGGCTATGTTTCCTCTATTCTCCCTTCAGGAAAAAAAATCCGTTCTAATTAGTTTAAAATCTGTTACCACTGCATCACAGGACTGGAATATTAAACTCATTTTTGGCTCGTGACAGAGTGCTAAGATGTACCTCTGTCAGAGGACACCTACTCATTTCCGAACTTGCTTAAAGTAACCAAATGCTTCACCACATACAAAGTCTATTAAGCTAACAGCCCAAAGAAGTTGTAAACATCAGGTTTATACTATGAATCACTTTATAATTTCGGGAATACATCTGATTTTTATTATGACAGTCATCTCTCTCTGTGTAGGTGGACAATTGAAATTTCATTAAAAGGTATCGCTGCAATGAAAAAACGCCAGAAGTAGTGGGACAAAGTTCATTATAGTGCAGTTTGTTAGTGCGGATTACCTACATTCATGGGCAAGCATATATTCAGGGTCAAACCTATTGTTCTCTTTTGATTGACACGTCCTTAAAGTACTGTTCTGCTAAGAGTACTGTACCATCTGGGTATAATCTGTCCTATTCATAGAAAGGTCCATAACCTACCATTTGGTTGAGTGGTTTTCCAAGAAACACCAACCTCTTCCCTCCTCATCCTCCTCCCTCGCTCCCCCTCCTCCTCACCTGCACCTCTGGGAACTCATCTCACTGATAAAAGCGCAATTTAGATATCAATTTGGTTGACCAATCAATTAAATCGATTAATTAATTAACCCCTCCCCCTCTAGCAACACCCCACTCTCCCCTTCTCCACTCTCACCTAGAAATTGGAGGGGGAAAGACTCAGTTGACTGGTCATTTGGCAGGAAATCTATTTCAGTGTATGGATTATTGTTTAAACAATTTCGTCATTGTGTGGAATATTGTTTATTTAAACTCTTTACAGGATACAAGGCAGTGCTTGGAATATAGTTTATTCATTTATTTAAAGAATTTGTCAGGAAACTGACTGCAGTTTATGGAATGCTGTTTGTTTTAACAATTTGCGGGATACAAGGTGATGTATGGAATATAGTTTACAAGAAAATTTTTCGGGAAATCGATTGCGGTGTGTGGAATATTTAAGGAATTGCGATGTTTTCTCATTCCTATCACATAAGGAAACACGTAATTACACTGTCAAAGACCGGCTAAACATATCATCTCACCACACGGCCAGGCTACCTCGAGTCGGGGTGCGCAGGAGTGACTTTGGAAACGCCAGCAGGCCCACCCCACCGCTGTCGTCTATTGGTGGCTCCACAGCCCCATGAAGTACTGCGCTAACCGTTGAACAAAAGCGTCAGATAGCGCCCACCCTTTGATACTGATACCTGAGAAATTGCTGTCGAAACACATGCTCTCTCTCACTCAAGTGGCCACACCATGTTGCATGCCACTGTCAGGCCTGCACACACTGTCAGCCATACTCCGACCAAAACACAAACAAAGCAGTGTTCACATGATAAACCCCTTGCTGTGCATGTCTTGGGAATATTCTCTCACTCTGTCATATTTATTGGCTAATTAATTAAATTGATACTCTTTAGTGTGGGACAGTTTCTCCTTGCTTCCTACTGGTGGATTCTAGGACTGAAATATTTGGTGAGATTTTTGATCCTGCAACCGCCCAGGTTCAAAACCCTGCTGGAATTTTTTTGCATTGCATCCTCTCGATGGATACTGGCACAGCTAGGTCATCTGGTAGAAAATTCATTACATTGGAGGCAGATGAAAATTTCAAATTCCACCTCACCTACATGATATGTCCTTAAACAATCCGTGGAAAGGGTTGACTGGTGAACATGCTTGCAATACCACTATTGGAAACAACAAATTGATCATTCCGGAATTTGATGTTGCGATTGGGTTTTTTAAGCACTATATAACCCCTAAGCTGGTTCTCTATGTTATATATGGAGAGAGGAGACGGATCAAGGGTCTACTGTGTGACGGGATAGATCACAGCAGATACCACTGCAAATCTGAGTCCACTGTGATGTACTGAGGAGCACTAATCACAATGTACTTGCACTGCAATCCAATCCATATTAATAAGGTGTCATGGCTAGATATCAGGATTGCTATCAATCGGTAATCTGATGTCACGATAGGGTTTCTTAAACACCATACACGTCCTAAATTGGTTCTCTCTGTTATATTTGGAAGAGGAGGACGAAGGATCTATTGCATGACAAGAAAGAGGCAATAATATATACCACTGGAAGACAGAATCCACTGCAGTGTATCGAGAAGCACTAAACACGATACACTTATACCACGAACCAGTCCATAGCAGTAGTTGTCATGGTAAGATGCCCGAGGTTGCTGAGACACTCACATAACCCAAGTGTTCATGTCCTGAGGTCCACACGCAGCATGCCAGTGCTCTCATACGCTTACAGTGCAAACGCTCAGAGGCTGATGAAAACTACTGCTGTGGCCACAGCTGCAGTCGTGAACACACGTGTAGGCCAGAGTGCACCAAACCAGCCACAGAGGGCGTCCAGTGATGATTATAGTGGGAGGAAATCGGAAATTATCAGTAAGTCCAGCACAAACACCCGTCATTTTGAATCTTTTCTCATGCAACTCACATTCTGTGGCTGCTCACCCAGCGCACGTCACTTCATCAGCCCCTGCTACCATGGACAAGATCAGAGAGGTCGGCACATTATTTGTACCTAACTGCATGTCACAGGCTGAGCTTCCAGTTGCTGATTCCTCATGAGCACTGCTGCAGCCAGCCTCAGTGCACTGCGAAACAAGCAGCTGTGGCTTGGATGTATACAGTAGTTCTAACCAGCTCCACCCCAACATAGAGCCACCCTCCCAGTTAAAAAAAAACACTTTATCAAATCAGAGACACCGATGTTATTGACCATAGAGCACGAATTTTTCACACAAAATGTAGATTCCTCCCTTTTATACAAGTTATTTTCGAAGACAGAAGAAATCGAGGCATACACGCTTTTTCACATCGCTAAAGTAATGTTACTTGTAAAAATCCTGTAACAGTATGGCACAGGCTACATTTCCTCTAAGTATTCTCTCATCAAGTAGAAAAAATCTGTTCTAATTAGCTTAATATCTGTTATGTCATACATCACAGAACTAGAATATTAAATCATTTTTGGGTCATGATAGAATGATAAGATCTACCTCCATCATAGGACACCTTCTCACTTTCGAGCTCCCTTAGGTGAACAATGCCTCGCCACATACGAATTCGTTTAGGGAAATACCACAGAAAAGTTGTAAATATCAGGTTTATATTTCATATCACTTTATGAATTCTGTAATACATCTGATTTTATTATGATGGTGTAGGTGGGAGATTGAAATTTCGTTTAAAGATATCGCCGCAATGAAAAAACACCTGAATACAGCTCCAAGTCAAGGGTCACAGCTGTGGTGCCCTAGCCATCGCTTCCACCAGCCATGCGGCACGTCATTGATATCAAGTTTAAAGGCTAATTAATTAAATTGGTTATGAATCATTTTGCATGGTGAGTATTTTTTTTCAGCAGTCGGATTACACTCACAAGGTTGTTCAAATGGGATTCCCTGGAGGAAGACGATGTTGTTTTTGAGGAACACTATTAAGAACAGACATTCGAAGCTGACCACAGAAGGTTTGTACTGCCAGCAATGTATATTTCGTAAGGACTGTGTAACGCCGGAAATGCATATCCTCCTATTTCCATCTATTGTACTATAGATTTTGTTACCTGAAGATATGACATTTCTGTGTCGCTATATATTGTAATTGTTCTACTATATATATATATATATATATATATATATATATATATATATATATATATATACATTTATGTCGATGTATAATTGGTTTGTTTTGTAAATATTATTTGTATTTTTGCGCTGAGTGTGGCTTAGGGAAAACTATGCTATCGAGCGATTACATCGATAGGTCGTGTGGAGAACCAAAGTGTTTAGGATCTTTGGGAGTGGTAACTCTGCCACATGGAGCGCGGGCAGAGGGAGTCTGGCTGGAGTAGGGCGGTGGAGCAGGTGTGTTGTGTGACGCTCCCGCGAGTTGCCGCGCTTTCGGGGTTTGGCAGCATGTAATTGCGCTCGACTTGCTATGATAGTTTCTGACACGGTGTCGCGGACAGGAAGCATTAGCTGTCGCACATCAAGAGCCCGTTTCGCCTGGTGACCGTGTCGAGAAGAATGCGCGCCAACATCCAGCTTCTGCAACAGCGACGGCTGACAATGAGTGACTGTCGCCACCTCCCCGATCGACGACTGCAAACCTTCAATCAACCAATAAGGAAGACTAAAAGCATGTAAAGTTTTAGAACTGTATGGCAGAACTCAGCTTTTCAAACAGTTGCATCACAAAAATACAGCAACTTAGCATGAACCTTTGTTGCTCATTGTCCCAATTGCATTACCAAGCAGGGTCCCTTCCTTTTCTGGAATGAACCCAAGTGTCGTTGAAATTCATACACCAGCATTAAAATAATATCAATGCATTTCACTGCTTTAATTTCAAAGTTCAGTTAAATTATTCATAGCTGGCTACAATATTTAGATTACACAAACAAGCGAGTTTTGTTACCATATTTTAGCTTACCTGTGACTGCAGCTCAGCTTGGTACGTACTAAATTTTACTATTGTTAATTGTTCAGAATCATTTAATCCAAGTTCAAAGTTAAATCTCTTATTTCTAAATTGTGTAGATTCAAGTAGCGTTTGAAATGATTGTTGAGGTATTGAATTTCGTAGTACTTCAGAAACAAAGTTCACTATTAATTTCAGTCACTAAATTAACTTTCAATTTTCCAGTTTTATTAATTCTTTTGCTAAATTTAGTCAGAGTGAAGCGAAATTTATTACTTCTGACAAACATTCAGTTTTCACACAGCACGTGTCAACCTTCAGTTGCCACGCTTTTAGTGCTAATTAGTGCTAATTATATGTGCATTAATCTTTCCTTTTCAGTTATTATAGTAGTTGTCCATAGGACTGGAGACCATAATTTTCCCCAAATCTCAAATATCTAATTAACGCCAATTAATTGTTAATGTAACGATCGCACATTTACTTTCTTTATTAATTTTACCCTTTTCTCAAAATTTATTTTCACCAATTTCATTTTCATTTTTCCTTTCATTTAGAAGTAACCCTTTCCTCCCTCTTTACCGACAAATTAACTTCGGTGACGATTGCTTTTTCCAAATTTCCATTAGGTGCACGCGGTTTAAATTTTCACTGTCATTAAGGTCGATAAGTGAGGGGGAGTTACAACTGAATATTAAAAACATGATCACAAAGACCGTATTACCTGTCACCCTGCATAAAAAGTGGTCTTGGTTCTACAATCACACACACAAGAGTCGCTGGTAGCACTATGATTTCTGGTAGAAATGCCATCTGTGATTTGGAATCAAGTCTATCCAGTCAACCACATACTTGTGTTGGATCCTATGGATTGAAAATGGTTCAAATGGCTCTGAGCACTATGGGACTCAACTGCTGTGGTCATAAGTCCCCTAGAACTTAGAACTACTTAAACCTAACTAACCTAAGGACATCACACACATCCATGCCCGAGGCAGGATTCGAACCTGCGACCGTAGTGGTCGTGCGGTTCCAGACTGTAGCGCCTTTAACCGCTCGGCCACTCCGGCCGGCTGATCCTATGGAGACATCTTTTAATAGTTACAGTCACTGGTGAATCATATTTGTGCCACTCTCGTATCTCAAAACGAATTACCTTTTTCGAACCTGTCTACTAAAGATCTCACACAGCAAAAGTTCCAGCGTGTTTTTTTAGACGGTACCTCTGCATCTTGTAACTGCTCCTCAGTCTCTGCCCTACCCACCCTGCAGCTTCGTCAATGCAATTGTCCCAAGTTAACTCAGTACTGAATGGAAGTTGGAGAATGCTATATCTAAGACCTTCCGCATCCCATGGAGAAACAGAGTGAGCTGTGATAATGCGACAGGACCATGTTTTACCACTCAGTGGAAACTGGAACATGTAGTCATAGCTCTGCAAACCGTGTTCAATGTCTAAGGCCAGTGCCAAATGAAGCTTTCTCCTACAACATGAGGTAGTAGAAAAGATAGCACAAGCAGTTTGATGGTGTTTCTTATCCGGAAGATTAGGAAAACTTCACATCATACAGGAACTGGAAGAAGGACAAAGATTTTGGTACTGCACTGCAGTATGTCTACAAAATATATACAGTCTGAAGGAGATCTGTGTCTCTCAGGCTGCATTCATGCATGTCACCCAAACATTCTCTCCCTACTCGTTAGTTTGTACCATCCAACACAGAAAACCTACGAACTATAAAAACACTGCCAACATCATCTGGCAGAGAACTCGATAAGATATTGCTGCATCCCTGTCTTCCAATACACTGAAAACATGTACCATCTGCGTGCCACTACTGACCTTATGTGGTGACCCAATTAAATATAAAGGTATTGGTTCATTGGAGGAGGTGGCTCGTGATCGAAGTTGCTTCCACAGACCAATGTAAAGTTTCATCACCAGTAGTGTAGGAAGACCATATCCCACAGACTATCAACTGCAAGAGACAGTACCTGTGTTGTTGTTTGACACATTGTTTTTTTCTGCTGTAACACATCCAAGCAGTGTATGACTACAGCTGCATACACCACCATCATTTTGTTTTTTCCACCATGACTTTGAGGTCTGTGTCAGATGCTAAACCAAAATTAACACTAACTTGGGTCTACTCTGGGTCATGAGCTTGGAAGTGGATCAAGCACTCGTTACGTATAGAGAAGTTTCTATGTTCGAAGTTGGATCCACCAGTGGGAGGACTGGTTCATGAGAGCCATCTGCGACACATGCACAGACACGGAAATACAGGAAACAGAACAAATGTACAGCAACTATAGAATATGTAATTGGAGGTGACCGGATGACTAGGAGTACAGTGCTATACTATGCCATCTGACCCAAAAAATAGCGCATTTGCGCTAGGTGTTGGCAACTGTACTACATCTACAAGCAATTTTAGAATACAGAGAGAGAAGTGATGTCATGATCGCTTGGGCGGAAGTGACATAAAATCGATAAAATTATGAAAAATGACAGAAAATACGGATAAATTGGTGGAAAATACGTAGAACTGTGGGGAAACCTTGGAAGTACTTGCATGTCTTCTGCTTGTTGCAGTACAATTCTTGTACATGGGAATGAGTATGTGACACCAAGAGGAATACAAGAAAAAGTTGACAAGCAAGCACTGAGAAACACGGAAATACTTTCTGTCGACAGCATTAACACGACTGGAATAGAATGTTTAACGTGGATGACCACCGAATGTAGAGTAATAAATCTATATAAGTCAGATCAAAAGCCCAGGTGCGACCCCAAAGTTATTGGCAATCACCTTATAAATTTTTACAAAGTATCCTTAGCTAATGAGCGTTGTATTATCAGGTGGGGTGACTGAGGTATACAGCTACAGAATGAATCGCGCATTTGATCCTGTGCAGGACTGTTTAGGTGTTTTAAACTTTAACAGAATTCTTCTCTGTACTCTCTGCCAATCACAACCATGTGGTGTCAGTTAACAAACAGTTGTTGTATTGTTTTTTTAACAACATTCTATTGTACATCTATTGCGGTAACAGTGATACATGCAAGCTGACTGCTATCTTTGCTGCTCTCCTGGAAAAGAAAGCCATCTGCCTCTAAACTTACAGGGGTCTGCAGTGAAGGATGATAGAAAATAGATGGAATGATCGGTTGAGAGGGAGAGGGGAAATGTTGCTGCAGGTCATTTATTACGCATTTAACCATTTTTTTCTGTTGCTCTCTCGGGGTGCATCAGTTGTGTGGTATAACCTGCGATCGACTTGAATACAATTGCATGTTCTGTGTGTGACTTAGAGCGGTATCTACCTGCGATCGTTAACAGCAAACCTCTCCAGACCTCATTCATCAGATGACTTCCAGCTCATCGATGGAAAATCTGTTTTGGTACCCTCCTCTAGACGAATGAAGATGTATACGAAGTAGCCCATTTCTCTGCCACATCTTGTATGTAAATTCAGTCTCCAGTTTCATATAGGTACGAAGCGACTGTTACTTTACTTTTCATGGTCGTCTTGTCCTAAATGCATGCAAAAGTGTCATCGGGCAGAGGGCAAGTTCTAGAATTTTTTTTATTGGACTGGTATTTAAGATGTGCAAATATTCTCGTAGAAAATCGAAGAGCACATTGGTATGGTAGGAATGTAACCATATACATATGGAAAACTGTGTAAAAACATGAGTGATGACATAAAATCGGTAAAATACGAGGGAAACCTGGTATAATCACGAAAAATTGATGTGAGATATATAAAAATTGAAGGAAATACCGTGAAAAATGTAAAATCGCGAAAATCTAGTAAAATTTTGGAAACTGACAGAGAATACATAAAATTAGAGATAAATACCATGAAAAGAGCACTGAGCAAATCAATAAAATTGGGTGTTCTGGAGGAGGAGAGTGAACTGATGCTACGTATTCACCTGTTCATAGTAGAGAGAGGTGATGCCAAGGCGAAACGGCAGTATTATCCTGCTCATGAGCAGTACAGCCTAACATCGGACCGTAACTTCTGTGTGCAAGAGAAAGATTACCAGGGCCGTTTGAAACCTGAGGTAAGACTGTTACATCTCCTCTGGCTACCGATCATGGTGTTAATCTCCTCGTAAGATGTCACTGTTTCTTTAGATGCACTTCGGCTGACGACACTCATTTTATGCGGCTGTAGTGAACATATCAGAATTTTCGAATTGTAATCGGACTTGAACTTCGTAAACAGCAAGTGTCATACACCTCTAGAAACCTATGTAGTGTTTGTGTTTCAAAGAATGGATGTTTTCTTTGGTGTGCAAGGTAGTAGTTTTATCATTTTACTGTTTGTCACCAGTGTATTGTGGAGAGAAACTAGCAAGGAGAATGTATGTCATGCATTTTATATTTCTTACTTTGGAATATGAACAGCGTTGCATTCCATACGACTAACAGGTCAGAGGTCACACCTCTCTAGCATTATGTTTTAAGTGTGGAACCGTGTAGCCTTAGGAATGCATGTGTTCATGTTCTACGATGATTTCTCTCTTACCAATAGCTTCTTGGAACTGTCCCCAGAAACTAGAACAATAGTTCTGAATTGATAGTGTAGTTGATTTACGTAAAATGCTTCAAACTACGTCCGTCTGGAGCTCCATCACGCATAATCTACACGTTTCTTTTTTGTAATGTGTTATATCGTCGTACCACTCTCACATCTGCTATACACCGATAAGGGGTGCTAACCTACTCTGGAGACATCTTGTGCACTTGGAGGGGCTCCGTGAATAAGACTGGTGCAGAACAGTCTTCACTGAACAGTAGTAACGGACTCTGTTCCTTCACGAGCCGTGGGATGTAGCATGTGTAGTAGCCTCGTACTTCTGGTCAGATGGAAATTAAATTGGTGACATTGTTGCAGGGAGATCTTTCAATCTACAGCTTTATGCTAAGAATGTGAGAATGCTCTGTGACTCCCATCCGCATGGGGAAAGATGAACAATCGTAATCGTAAATAACGCACTATCATCGAAGTGCTAGAAATATGTAGATCGGTATAGGATGCTGTCTGGCATATTTTGGAATATATATGTTCGAGAATTAACAACGCATGGACGTACTGCACAGTCATCCATCTACTTTCGCAATCTACTATATGGTACTCGCAAAGTAATGGAGGGGTGGTTTAGTGATGATACAGAAACTGGGAAGCATGCTGCCGCATCATTGATTGGTGTCGGAATTACGGAAAAATTGATGACATTGCTAAAATTGTTCGCATTATTAACTGTGGTGCTTATTACAGTACATCAGCGGTGTCCTTTCCATCACATTCGTCCACTGGTACACTGTAGATTACTACAAAATGATTGACTGACAGCACTTGTTTGAGATGGAGAGAGAGTCTTAGTGGGAGTAACTGCCTCCACGGATGGTCTGTACCAAAACTGTGACCACACACATGACTGCAATATCAGGGATCAATCGAAATATCACATCTAGACATCTGCTACCACGTCACTGTGAAAGATGGCTTTAAATGTAGAGGTCATCAGTCTACCTCAGACAGCTGTTTGGAAACGCCCCGCTATGCCACAAAACTCTTCCAGTTTCCTTATGTCGCAATGTCTTCTGCATTTTTTATCATTAAGAAGCTTCGCCTCTGTCTGTTATTTCAATCGCCCTGTGTGTGTTGTGGGAGCAGCAGTAGTATAATTTAGGCTAGGCGCAAATTGAGACGCGTATAACACGTGTGACGTGACACGACACTACAGCGCGACATGCACGTGCCGCACGGGTCGCGCGGGTGCAGCGCATATTGCGACGCGTACACCGTACTTCGCACGCGCCGACTGGCGACGCTGTGCGCTGACTGAACCGAAGCGCGGCGCAACCTCTTATCTTTCTCAAACGATTTTACAGAAACTATTCACTGAAAATGTATGATTTTTGCCTTACTTGTAGCGCTATATGTCAGCTTCGTGGCGAAGTGCCCAATACCTCGCTAATGACCATTCTTATTGTGATGTACACATTTTAGTAAGACACTATGCAAAATTCAAAAAGTTTGCAACGAAAATTAGGGGTCGCCATGATTTTGCGTTTGGTGCGTATTGCACCGCATGTTGCTGCGTATGAAATTTAGCTAACATGATGAGTTTTCATTTAGACTTGGTAGGAGATCTCTATCTGCCTCCGATCTCGAGAAAATGGATCCCATGTAGCGCGCTCACTTCCGATCTCACGCCCGCGAGAATGAAATACTCACAACATCTCTCGTATCTGCTAAACCGCTCGAGACATCGAAACGAAAGTTTGGCGAATGATAGCACACAAGGAGGAGAGTGTTTTGCCAATTATTAAACACACGGAACTTTCTTATCTTTGGCGATATATCACTACTTATACTTCTTTTTTTATTTATTTCACTCCAGTGACTAATTTTTAAGAGTTATCGTCACCTAGCGAAACAAGAGCTTCCTAGTATGAAAATAAACATGAAATTTCTTCTTTTATGTTACTGCAAACCGATACTATGAGGTTTTTCGTAAGCTATTGAGCTCTGTGATTGCCGATTACTTGTTTAATGAGGCGCTCCGTTTCGGAATTCTGTCTCAATAGCTGCTGTGAGATGAGTTTGGCAAATTACATTGTGACAAAGGAAGTACAATTAAACCAGTCACCAAGAGAAATGCGGCCTTTACTCATAAATGGTGATGCTTCTTCGAATGAGAAAGGGTTAACAACTCACACAAAAACAGATTGGCAATTCTGTTGGAATTTTGGTGGAATCCCCGAAACCCATCGTATTTTTAACACTGAGCGACTGGAATGGAAACTTACCAAAGAATTTTATTCCTTCTCTTGATCTGAGCAGTATTAAAATAATGACGAGCGTTCCTTCAGGCGGAATGATAGGCACATGCCAGATACTGTTTACTCACCTAGGGCTTGCCAAAGTGACAATGCGTGATCGCGAATAAAATAGTTGTTATTGAGAAAAATAAACAATTGATCTGTTGCCTAACACAATGGTCACTGTATTGTCAGCAGCGAAGGATAAAGCGCGCGACAGGAATGCACAAGCTAGCCATGTGTGCCTTGTGAGATGGAGTTCGAAAAACATTGTCATGAAAGTAGATCTGCCTTTGTCAGCAGCACATTTCAACAAATTAAATATATCTAATCATTTTAATCATCTTTTAGGATATTCCTACTTTCCTAATAATACCGACCATTTTCTTCATTTGTGTAGCCTGTTGTTGTATATTTAGTTTATTAATGATGATAATGTCCATGCAACAATTGAAATGCTTTTTCTCATCACGGCGAACCAATTAAAACATTGTTATTTGTGACTGCTTTTCGACTGTTTCTAGCTTGCAGTGGAAATATGTTGTTCACATGCATGTAGTACAGTGTGTCGTATTACATTGTTACATCCATATCAGAGTAATCACAGTGAAACTTCTATACTTCAGATCTTTGGCGCTTTTTACCACAAGCACAAAGGGATCACACCTGTGGAGATTATCCCTTTCTAAATGTTTGTAACAGATCGTACAGATACGGTAGCTTACTAGGCAGTGAGAATATAACCTTGCTTTACTTTCCTGCCTTGATTCTTAATCACATGATTTTATAGTATTCCTTGCATCCTTATTCACTACCCTCTGTCCCTTCTAGCGATCTGAAAACATCGCGGAGGCATATGGTGCAAATCCAGCGGCCAATGGCTCATCAGTTACTGAAGTATACATTTTTTTAACAGACGAAAACCAAAACAAAACTATGCAGATATAAATAACAGAAAAGTATAACGTGCTAACGAAGAAAGCTGGAGCGTTTAAATGGCGAAAAACGAAACACTACCCAAAGGCAATAAAATTCAGCACACAGTAAGGCAAAATTTATCGTATCGGCAATACTACCACTGCTGATATGCGCCGTTCCGATGTGAACATATGGCCGGGCTACTTTTCGACTCCCCGCCTCAAATTTCCCATGGTGCTAGCGAGGCAAGCGCGACGCGCGGCGCGAGAAACTGTGCCCCAACCACAACGCCGCGCGATCTGGCGCAGGCGCGTGTCGCGTCCCCGTCGCGTCGCGTCGCAATTTGCGCGGTCCCATTTGAACCTGTGATGTTACAAAAACGCGCGCTGCGCTGCGTCGCGCCACACGCGCTGTACGCGTCTCAATTTGCGCCTAGCCTTACACTGTATGAAGTCCAGTTTTCTATGAGAGCAAATGGATTGAGAAGTGTCAATGTCACTTTAGCACCTGAAACAAACCTCGAAGTTGCGGTGGAAAAAACAAAGTGATGGTGGTGTATGTAGCTGTACTTAGCGGTTTACCAGTGATCGAAGTTGCCGGCACAGACTTGTGTAAACTTTTGTCTCACTGTATTGTAGGAGGACCATATCCCACAGACTATCAGTCACAAGAGAGAGTTCCTGTGTTGTTCTTTTATAAACAGTTTGATACACTGTTTTTCTGCTGCAACACATCCAAGCGGTGTATGACCAGAGCTTTGTGCACCACCATACATTTTGTTTTTCTACCATGACTTTGAGGTCAGTGTCAAGTGCGAAACTGGCATTAACATGTTTCAATCCATCGGCTCTCACAGAAAGCTGGACATCGCATGGTTTAAGCTAATCTGCTCCCACAACACACAGGATGACTGAAATAAAAGACAGAGTCGGTGTTTCTTATTGACAAAAATATAGAAGACATGTCAAAACGTATGGTAACTGGAAGAGTTTGCGGCATTGTGGAGTACTTCCAAACAGCTATTCGTAAGTGGGGAACTCTACAGTTAATCTCACCTTGCACCGTGGCGGGGTAGCAGATGTCTCAGTGTTCTGTTTTCAAAGTGACCCCGAATGCTGAGGTATGTGATAGCTGCTTCCGTCGCCTAAGTGGTAGTCGTCCTGATGCCCAAGTCTTTGGACATTGCATCTTTCATTTTTATGACCTTCATGCTTAACTACATGTGGAACAAGAGGGTATTCACAAGAACTTAAACCCATAGAGCAGGGGTAGTATGCACCATCAGCTGTCAATCCCACCAGTGGAGGAGTGAAGTGCTTTTCATACACCCAGGCGAGCATGTAAGTATCGTCATCCCGTCATATTTTCTGTCGTATTTTCACCAATTTTACGTATTTTCCATCAATTTTCGTAATTTTACCAGGTTTTCCGTAATTTTAAGACATTTTACTCAATTACTCGAGCTCCAAACCATCACTCTCGACGAACTGTCACGCGAACAAAACGTCTCACCACGTCAATCCTGTGATGCTATCAGCCAGTGACACAGTGCAACACAGTTCTCAATTTTTGTATCATTGCCAAACTGCTCCCTTCGTTAAGCTGGGTTCCCACGGGGCATGAGCACGAACGTGTGCCCCGCTTTCGTGCTTGATTTCGTGCCATGACAGGAGTGAAAACGTCAGTCGTGGTGTGTGGACAGTTCACACGGAGTGGAGTGTCAACGAAAGCGTGATTCAGTTGATTGCTCGAAGTCGGCCATGAACGAGCTCCTTATCGAGAGTTGTGCTGTAGTGAGTTCGGTTTTTGCTACTGTTTTGGCACAGAGAATGAATCGGTTGGTGGAAGCTCAATAAAAACGGGAAAAAAGGCGATGGTCGGTCAGGAACTGGATTCTTCAAAGAACGTCGAGGGCACACAATTTTTGTTGACGTGGAACTAAGAAACCATTACCCTGAAGATTTCAAAAACCTTTTGGAATGCGTTTCACCTCTGATTTCAAAATCAGATACTATTATGAGACAGGCAGTAAAAGCAAAAATTAAAGTTCAAGTAACTTTACGCTATTTAGCCACAAGGGACTCTTTTAAAAGTCTGGAATATTTATTTCGTGTTCCAAAGAACACAGTTAGTAAATTTATACCTGAAACCTGCGAAGCGGTCCACAAGGCACTTATGGAATACATACAGGTAATTACAATAACATATAGCATACAACTTTTTCGTTTATTATTTTATTTGAATTTTCAACATACACTCCTGGAAATGGAAAAAAGAACACATTGACACCGGTGTGTCAGACACACCATACTTGCTCCGAACACTGCGAGAGGGCTGTACAAGCAATGATCACACGCACGGCACAGCGGACACACCAGGAACCGCGGTGTTGGCCGTCGAATGGCGCTAGCTGCGCAGCATTTGTGCACCGCCGCCGTCAGTGTCAGCCAGTTTACCGTGGCATACGGAGCTCCATCGCAGTCTTTAACACTGGTAGCATGCCGCGACAGCGTGGACGTGAACCGTATGTGCAGTTGACGGACTTCGAGCGAGGGCGTATAGTGGGCATGCGGGAGGCCGGGTGGACGTACCGCCGAATTGCTCAACACGTGGGGCGTGAGGTCTCCACAGTACATCGATGTTGTCGCCAGTGGTCGGCGGAAGGTGCACGTGCCCGTCGACCTGGGACCGGACCGCAGCGACGCACGGATGCGCGCCAAGACCGTAGGATCCTACGCAGTGCCGTAGGGGACCGCACCGCCACTTCCCAGCAAATTAGGGACACTGTTGCTCCTGGGGTATCGGCGAGGACCATTCGCAACCGTCTCCTTGAAGCTGGGCTACGGTCCCGCACACCGTTAGGCCGTCTTCCGCTCACGCCCCAACATCGTGCAGCCCGCCTCCAGTGGTGTCGCGACAGGCGTGAATGGAGGGACGAATGGAGACGTGTCGTCTTCAGCGATGAGAGTCGCTTCTGCCTTGGTGCCAATGATGGTCGTATGCGTGTTTGGCGCCGTGCAGGTGAGCGCCACAATCAGGACTGCATACGACCGAGGCACACAGGGCCAACACCCGGCATCATGGTGTGGGGAGCGATCTCCTACACTGGCCGTACACCACTGGTGATCGTCGAGGGGACACTGAATAGTGCACGATACATCCAAACCGTCATCGAACCCATCGTTCTACCATTCCTAGACCGGCAAGGGAACTTGCTGTTCCAACAGGACAATGCACGTCCGCATGTATCCCGTGCCACCCAACGTGCTCTAGAAGGTGTAAGTCAACTACCCTGGCCAGCAAGATCTCCGGATCTGTCCCCCATTGAGCATGTTTGGGACTGGATGAAGCGTCGTCTTACGCGGTCTGCACGTCCAGCACGAACGCTGGTCCAACTGAGGCGCCAGGTGGAAATGGCATGGCAAGCCGTTCCACAGGACTACATCCAGCATCTCTACGATCGTCTCCATGGGAGAATAGCAGCCTGCATTGCTGCGAAAGGTGGATATACACTGTAGTAGTGCCGACATTGTGCATGCTCTGTTGCCTGTGTCTATGTGCCTGTGGTTCTGTCAGTGTGATCATGTGATGTATCTGACCCCAGGAATGTGTCAATAAAGTTTCCCCTTCCTGGGACAATGAATTCACGGTGTTCTTATTTCAATTTCCAGGAGTGTAGTAATGTACGAGTATTCTAGGTCTAAGTATTTAAGGAATAGAAAGAAATAATAATACAAAAATGATTGATCAGCATAATAATATTAATCATTAAAAATGTTACCAGAATAGAAAGAAAGTAATCGTTTGAGTAATAAAATAAGATCGACCTATAAATTTGTAAATAAATAGTCATCTGAGAAATCAGCATATATAGTTGCCATCTTGTTGTTCGTAGCACTAGATGCTGTAATCTGACACGGCCACAGACGAGGCAAACTCACGACTGAAAATCAAACACGTTCGATATGAAGCGTGAGCCCTCACGCCTGTCCGTGACGTCACAGTCACACTCACGTCTCTTCGTTCACACTGGTAGCGTTCCACGACAGCATGTCCCACGCTTAGCGTGTCGCGCCCCGTGGGAATCCGGCTTTACTTTGCGAGGGTCATATGAATGTGAACATACTGCGAAACCTGTTACACTGCCTACATCGCATGACACAAATACTGTTTCTTAGTGTAGGAAATAGCCATCAGCAGAGAGGAGATGCAAAAACTGCGTTCCTTGGCCGAAACACTTAATAAATTCGGTAAGATTTAATTGCAACTTGCCATCTCCCCCTACATGTAGGGACTCACAAAGTATTTTCGCATTCATGGAATAAAGTCAGAGATTCGAAGCTCTAACACTCAGCCCTCTATTTCGAAACGAGCTACCCTGTCGTTGAACCTATAGGCTAAAGAGCCTGAGTAAAACTCTATATGGCCTACGTCCGTACATGGCATAACTCTTCCTCCGTCTTTAATGAGCTGCCCTCCCCAATCCTTGCAACACTGTTTCCAATTTAATTTGAAACTGACCAGAAATAGGAGGGTACTATACGTGCTACATTCAACATCTCATGAAGGAACAGAACGAGCTGGGTTCCATGTAATCAACACATTTCGATATTTTGCTTTCGCAAAGAGTATAACACTGTCCTAAATTTCAACCGACCGGCGGTAGTGATATAGACCAGTTTTTTCATTACAGTACTGTAACTACTGTTCAGCGAAGACTGTTCCCTGCCAATATTACTCACATCGTCCATCTTATTATACAAAATCTCTCTAGATGCTTGCATGCTGAGGAGTTTAGTACTCCTTATTGGTGTATAGTAGATACGAGACTGATACGTTTGAGAGTGTTGTGGTGATGTAACACATGAAGAAGAAGAAGAAACGTTTGAGTTATGCTTGATGGAGCTCCAGATGGAAGGAGTTTGAAACATTTTACGTGAATCACTTGTGCTATCAGTTCCGTAGAACTGTCGTAGTGTCTGGATTTTGTACCAAGAAGGCGCTGGGAAGAGATAAATGATCGTTGAATATAAACACAAACGGATAGCAGTGTTGTTTGACACGCGAAATTACTCGCCATGCTGCGCTTACTGTGTGAACAGAACACACTCTGTTCCATACACACAACGTTTGTCAAGCAAATGTATACACAGGAATTGCAGCTTCTCACAAATCCCTGGCACTAACTTAGAATCACTGCAGTTGTGAAACTGAAAACTCGATTTATGCCCAAAATGCGGCAGGGAAATGGCATATATCTTCGTTCATGTAGAGGAGGGTGCTGAAATAAGTTTTCCATCGATAGACATGATTCATCACGCTTGTGCTGGAATTCCTCTGCTGGGTGTCTTATGGAGAGGTTTGCGATTAACTATTGCAAGTAGATAGCGCTCTAAGTCACACACAAAACACACAGTTGTATTCAAGTCGAAAGACGTTCTACCACACCACTGATGTACCTCAAAAAAAAAAAAAAAAAAAGAGAGAGAAGGTTAATTCCGTGATAACTGACCCGCTGTAACATCTTCCTCTCTCTAGAATGTATCATCAGTTTGCCCTTAAATCATACCTCATTACAAGCCCTCATAACCGATTACTCCGTCTACTTTGTATCATCCTTTAACGCAGATCCATGTCAATTTAAAGGCAGATCGTTCTCTTTTTCAGGACAGCGTCAAAGACAGCAGTCAACTTGCATGTCGCCCTCTTACCTCATTAGGTAAGAAAAGGGGGTCGCTACGCTTTCAACTTCCTAGTTTCAACTGCTTTTTATGAGCAAATAGGTAAGAAACCAAGTAGCTGAAAGTCGAGGTTTTTCTTACCTATATGAGACTCGACGACTGTTGCGGATGATGGACGTATTGGAAACTCAAAGTCTGGAAACAATTCTGTGTAGTGTTCCGATCCATCATAGAACATTTATGCAGTCTCATGTAGTGCTGCACTTGATGGAAACTCATAGTCTGGAAACATATCCACAAGTTCGTTTGATTTCTGCACCATCGTGCAGGGATCTGCAACGACGAGTTGACACGTGTACAAACTTGACTTCTGTTGCTGCTCACATTTTCTAAATAAGCGTGTGCTCTTATTGTTTACCAGATGTGCTTCGTTATTTATGATTATACCTTCCATCTCTGACACGTACCCACAACCCTGTCAGGACATGTACAAAACTGTAGCTTTCGGGCGTTTATTTTTACAACACCAGTAATATGTTATTCGTTAGTTGACAGTGTGTCGGCTGCAGGTAACGTCTTGGGCCATAAGACTCCTTCTCTCTGTCTCTACCTACAGAGTGCGTCGCCTGGCAGTGTCATTTATAGACGAACAGTTAGTGAGTTATACGTCTGAACCACAACCGTCCACCCCTAGCAGCTCTACACACATACTCATATTAGCAATCACGAAGTCTCGATTTCACCCACTTGTACGTTATTTTCGACAGTGCTAAACCTCCGCAGATAGCGAAATACTCTTCGCAAAACGGCTCTGCAGTGGGTGTAAGCACTTTTAAATTCATCCTGCTAAAAAGCACATCTTTGATATAATTTATATTACCAGTATTTGTAAAAGATTGTCTGGATTCTCCAGGAATAAGAACTATCCAGGCCGTCCCACGCCGCCTATCACATCTCATTTTATACTCTAAAGAACCACGATGACGGCACGTGATCACCCCAATCGCATAATTGATCCAACTTCGAAACCTGTTCCGGATGTAACGCATTGTGGAACCACCTCCAAACTTCGCTCTGGGTATAAGGCGTGGCGAATCCACCACGTACAGTGCTACGTCTGGGACAGGGTTCGAAGTTGGTTCCATCACACTTTATGTCCGGAGATGTGTTCTGTGTTCGAAAGTGGATCCACCAGTGCGAGGTTTGGGTCAGGTTTATGAGAGACATCCGCGACACATGCACAGACACAGACGTACAGATAATAGAGCAAATGCATTACAACTGTAGGATATGTGCTTGGAAGCGACTGGGTGCATTCAAGTACAGTGCTACACTATACCGTCTAATTAATGCATTGTTATTTCTTATACAGATGAATGATTCTCACGAAGGACTGCCTCCCTCCGCCCTAAGGACATGTAGCACACAAAATTGCATAATTGGGTAATCGTGTGTCGTCATCGTGGGATATAAAATGAGGTGTGACAGGCGCAGTGGGCTTTCTTGGTAATATAAATTATATCGAAGATTCCAGAATGAGATTTTCACTCTGCAGCGGAGTGTGCGCTGATATGAAACTTCCTGGCAGATTAAAACTGTGTGCCGGACCGAAACTCGAACTCGGGACCTTTGCCTTTCGCGGGCAAGTGCCGGGGAGACGCTGCAGAGTGAAAATCTCATTCTGGAAACATCCCCCAGGCTGTGGCTAAGCCATGTCTCCGCAATATCCTTTCTTTCAGGAGTGCTAATCCTGCAAGGTTCGCAGGAGAGCTTCTGTAAAGTTTGGAAGGTAGGAGACGAGGTAATGGCGGCAGTAAAGCTGTGAGGACAGGGCGTGCTTGGGTAGCTCAGTTGATGCCGGCACGGTAGCTCAGTGTGTTCGGTCAGAGAGTTAGCAGCCCTGTGCAATAAAAAAACTGAGCTAATCGATCAACAACGAACTTAAAACGGATATCTTATGACGTCCGCCCCGAGCAGATGCAACGAACAAAATGAGATTAAAAAAAAAAAAAGTTGGTAGAGCACTTGCCTGCGAAAGGCAAAGGTCCCGAGTTCGAGTCTCGGTCCGCACACAGTTTTAATCTGCCAGGAAGTTTTATATCGAAGATGTTATGCTTTTAGAACAATGAATTTAAATGTGCTTACATCCACTGCAGAACCGTTTCGCGAAGAGTATTTCGCTATTTGCGGAGGTGTAGCACTGTCGAAAATAACGTACAAGTGGGTGAGATCGAGATTTCGTGATTGCTAATATGCGTGCATAGTCTCTATGTGTATGTGTGTAGAGTTGCCAGGGGTCGACGGTTGTGGTTCATACGTATAACTTGCTAAATGTTCATCTATAAATGACACTGCCGGGGAGACGCACTCTGTAGATAGAGAGAGAAGGAATCTTATGCCCCAAGATGCTGCCTGCAGTCAACACACTGTCAACTAACGAATAACTTATGACTAGAGCAATAAAAATAAATAACCGAAAGCCATAGTTTGTAGATGACCTTACAGGGTTGTGTATATGTACGGGGTCAGGGATTTTCTCTGCCTCGTGATGGCTGGGTGTTGTGTGCTGTCCTTAGGTTAGTTAGGTTTAAGTAGTTCTAAGTTCTAGGGGACTGATGACCGTAGCAGTTAAGTCCCATAGTGCTCAGAGCCATTTGTATATGTACCAGAGTTGGATGGTATAATCAGAACAAACGAAGCACATCTGGTAAACAATAAGAGCTCATGCTTATGGAAAAAAATCTGAGCAGCAACGGAAATCAGCTCTGTACACATGTCAACTAGTCGTTACAGATATCTACACGATGGTGTGGAAGTCAAATGGACAAGCCGAGCGGTTCTAGGCGCTACAGTCTGGAACGGCGCGACCGCTACGATCGCAGGTTCGAATCCTGCCTCGGGCATGGATGTGTGTGATGTCCATAGGTTAGTTAGGTTTAAGTAGCTCTAAGTTCTAGGGGACTGATGACCTCAGCAGTGAAGTCCCATAGTGCTCAGAGCCATTTCAAATGAACATGTAGAGCTGTTTTCAGTGTTTTAGTTTCCATCAAGCGTTGCACAACATGAGCCCGCAGACATTTTCTGTGATGGGTCGGAGCAATACACGGAATTGTTTCCAGACTTTGAGCTCCCAAAACATCCAGCATCTGCATCACTCATTCAGTCTCAGATAGGTACGAATCGACTGTTACTATTTTTTTCATGATCGTCATATTCAAAATACTTGTAAATGGATCATCAGGCAGGGGGCAAGTCTTAGGATTTTTAGTAGATTGAAGTATAAGACGCACAAATATTCTCGCAGAAAATCAAACAACACATTGGTATGGCAGCAATATGACCATATACATGCGGAAAACTGTTGAAAAATATGAATAAAGACAATAAAAACATAGATTCTTTGTGGTACATGCACACTATAGTTTGCGGAGATGTATAACGCCCTGTGTTCACATCCGATTACGGTTCAGAAATTATGCTATCCTCGCATCAGTCCCCTTAAATGATCGCCAGCAATGGAAACCGCATCTTATGAGGAAACAGACAAATGTGTAGAACCGCTGTCTGACGTGTGAAGTTAGACACCATGCTGCACTAACTCCGGAAACATGACAACTGTCAAGTACACACACAGGGTTTGCAGTACCTCACAAATCTCTGTCGGTGACTTAGAGAAGGAGTTTGAAACATTTTTCGTGAATCACTTGTGCTAACAGCGCCAACTCTTCCCACTACAAGATCCATAACACATTGGCGGGACTATGCGATTAGACAGTGGTCTGATGACGTCATGAACATGGTGTGGATATGTCTGTTAGTTCGGCATGTTGACTTTTTTTTACGATTTTAACTACTTTCTGAGTCGTTTATGGGCTCTGGTGATGTCTCCAGCTTTGGAAGACGAGACGTTAGGTACATAAATAGATCTCAGAACGCAGTCTAATGCCCATGAAATAAAAATCATCCAGGAAGCAAATACCGGCCATGGCAGCCTGTGTTGTAAGCTGTGTTGTTTATTGTTATAGGCCATGAATTACGTAAACATCTCGTTGTTGTTCATTGTAAGTCTTTTGTGATCAGCATTTGACGTTCATTTATTGCGATGTAACAGCGAAAGTTAGTTTTCTTGTCAAAGTCACAGTTCAGAACCTTTAAGAGATTTCCTTCCAGCATGTGTACAATATCTGAAGACATGCAGATCGAAGAAGTTGGCTGTGTTAAATTTCTGAGATTACAACTCGATAATAAATTCAGTTGGGAAGGGTATACTACAGAATGTAAGGGTTCTGATACAGAGACAGCTATTTACACTTACGGTGAGAAAGTACTTTATTCATTAGATAATAAATTAGAGGCTACTGGCTTTTTCTAAGACGTGTCAAAAGCCTTTGACTGTGAGGATCACAGCATTCTCTTGAGTAAATTAGAACATTATGGTTTCACAGGCAATGCTGCGAAATGGTTTGAGTCTTATTTAACTAACAGGAAACAAAGGGCATCGTTGCGAAATACCTGTACAGTAAGCAGTCAGTCTTCATCTGATTGGGAATTAATTACATGTGGTGTTCCTCAAGGTTCCATCTTGGGTCCATTGCATTTCCTTGTTTATAATAATAACATCTCTTCTGTTGCATTGCCAGATGCTAAATTTGTTTGTAGATGATACAAACATTGCGATAAGTAGCAAGTCAAGTAAAGATTTAGAAATAGCTGCTAATCAAATTTTTACCAACATTAATAAATGGTTTATAGCTCATTCACTGCCATTAAACTTTGGAAAGACCCATTATGTGCAGTTCAGAACCTTTAAGAGATTTCCTTCCAGCATGTGTACAATATCTGAAGACATGCAGATCGAAGAAGTTGGCTGTGTTAAATTTCTGAGATTACAACTCGATAATAAATTCAGTTGGGAAGGGTATACTACAGAATTGCTTAAGCGCCTAAACAAGTCCATATTCGCAATGTGAATAGTGTCTGCTGTAGGAGATATAAATATAAAAAAACTAGCATACATTGCTTACTTTCATTCTATTATGTCACATGGGATCACATTTTGCGGCAACTCATCAAACTGAGACAAGTTTTTAACGAGCAAAAGCGTGTTCTAAGAATCATTTGTGGTGTAAAGTCAAGAACATCATGTAGAAACCTGTTCAAGAAACTTTTTATTCTAACCATTGCCTCTCAGTATATTTATTCCTTAGTTAAATTTGTTGCAAGTAATACATATCTGTTTCCAACCAATAGCTCAATGCATCGTATCAATACTAGGAATAAGAACAATCTACACAAAGACCTAAAATCACTTACCTTGGTCCAAAAAGGGGTCCAATATTTAAGAACACACATTTTAAAGAAATTGCCAGCAGCCATTACAAACTTGGTTTCAGATAAAGCACAGTTTAAACAGAGTTTGAAAGACCTTTTGATAGGCAACTTCTTCTTCTCTATAGACGAACATCTTAACAGGGACAGTTAGACCAGATTGAGTAAAAACGTCTGTTAGATTTCAGTTTTGACAGCACTTGGTCACAACAGCAAGATTAGGTATTTTGTATATGATAAATTTATTATAAGTGCATGACAACGTTTCATTCTGTCAGCATATTAACTCTGTAAAAATTAGCAGTTCCGGTTTACTGTAACGTAGTCACCTATTTTGACAATCTCCTGACAATTATATTCAAATGTTTTATGTTTTTGATGTGTTCCATACCCATGAGAATCGTCTCAATGTTTGATCTATGGAACGAAATCTAATCTAATCCCTTGGCTCCTGCAATCACGCTTCCACTATGTTTTTACACACATAAAAAGGCTTTGTGGAGAACTCAGGTAGGCCAACCTCCCCCAGTATATCTCAGATGTTATTTTTTGCCAGCCGCCTCGATTAAATTTCCTTATTTGTTATATTATCTGTAGCGTATCTTTTCCTGCATATAACGCCGTATGTATCCTTCGTCTGTGTCTCTGATAGCTGCAGTCGTCTTTAGTTTCTGTGCAAGGATTTTTAGTGCATGATTTCTGGCATCCTTGTTGCAATGCTTTTTATCAGAAGTATTCCACAAACGTTTGAAATCCTTATGGAGTTCGAAGAACTTCATAATGACTTGTGGTTTAATAGCAGTGGCAGCCACGGTGTTGCACATACGCGTGATTTTCTCGCGGTGAAACCTAAAGCACAAATGACGAGCGTTATCTTATGAGAGCGATGTAGACGGTCTGACGCAGTCGGGCGGTCGCTTGTCGCGGCCATCAGACAAGGACCCAACAAGAGATTTTACGATTTTGCCGTGCCTGTGTTATTCTGAATTACGATGCCAACAGGCACTGCGACGACCACAGCCGCTATGAAATACATGAAATATATTCGCAACTGTGAATATGAACAACCATTAGTTGTAGAATAGAACAACGACAATGACAACTTGTGCAGGACCGGGACTCGAACCCAGATTTCCCGCTTAGTGCGGGCGCTCGCCTCACCATTTGGCTATCCGTGGACGACTCACACCCAGAGTCCCAGACCCAACCTTCCATGTCTCGTCAACCATGCGTCTACAAACTGTACTCCTACATCCATTATTTATATTTCCGGGAATATACATACGTTAAAGTGCAGTGCGACGATAGTCCTTCTTTTCTCGTTTTTTTTTAATAAAAAATACACTCTGAATTGTGACGTCTTTGTCGAACATAGCAAATGCCTTTGCTTTTATTTGTTTGAAGCCTTACACCCAACTGTCGTCACGTGACCAGGGAGCCAAACGTATTTTGACAAAAAAACTTGTTTTGTAGGAGGCCGTGCTTCTGCCATAGAGTAGAAATACTCTATGGATGGGTTCTTCGCATCTACATGTTCACTCCAAAGTTATCTATGCGCTTGGGATCAACTTGTTAAAAGCAGTCATTTGATCATGAAAATGGAACGCAAAAATGTAGTGCTACACACTACACGATCGGTTATAATTAACTCGTTTTTTTCTTGTTAACAATTTTAGGTGGAATTGCGATAGTAAAAAACACGTTTCCTGAGCGAAACATTATCAGTTAATACGGATATGCATCCTAGCATCTCCTATGCTGTAGCGCATAATCACATGAGATAAAAGTGTTGTTGTTAGTCTGTGGGCATCAGGAGACGGCGGCATTGAAAGTAAAATATAGTGATGACAAGCAACCGAGGTACATGCAATATCCCACATATTATGCAGACAATGGAATATGGTGAAATGCTCGACAAAGCAAATTTAGCTACGGTCAGTATATTCATTCTCGAACGAAATACGGTATGAAACACTTGTTTTTTGCTTGGGACAAAGAGGCGGTGTGAGTGCTCCGCCTTTTTTCAGAACTTATAGAAATGAAAGCTCGGAATATGTTTCGTTATTCAGCGTTACTTACTTGAAAATCATGATTTTAAAAGTAGTGTTTTGTTTTGCCTAAAGTGGCAACTGCCACAGGTATTTATTGTGCGTTTTTGTAACTTCGCTTTATGTTTGACGAAGCAGTACAATAAAAGGATACATGTACTTTTGAAATGATTCTAAATTTTTTCCACGTTATTGATAAGAACCATTGCATTGCATATGCGACAGCACAAAAAAGAGCAAAGAAATTCAGGATGGAGTTTTTATTTGTTCATGAGCTGCGGCTGCCGTCAAGGAGCAGATATACTGCCATACAAGAACATTCATGTAAAGCGTTAAAATTTTGAATGTAACAACCATTCCTCTTACACGTCTTTATCCTCTAAACTTTGGGATTGTCGCTATCACCATAGTATGCTGAATTTTAAATTTGGTTACTGTTTATTCTTTGCCTTGCTTCATGTCAAGATTTCGTGGGATTTTGCCACTTAACAGGATGTATGATACCCGTGGACGTCACGCAGTTATTGTTTGGTTACACAACTTTTGATTTGTTGTAGACCTAAAGTACAGTAATTAAATTGTGGAAGTGTGATGGAAGAGTGAAATGGTGGAATGACATTTTCAGCATTTTGGTGGTACTTTTGTATCCAAGGAACCATATGCAATATATGTTGTCATTTTATGGCCTCACTGATCACTGTGTTATTGTTCGTTCTGTATTTGTCAATGATAAGAAGGACATTTGGTCTGCTGTGACAACGTCATACAATTTTTTGTATAACACAGTTAACATAAATATACTTATGTACTGTGGCTATCTGTAAAAAGTATGGTACACATTAACTGTTTGATCAGTTAAATGTCCATCTAAATTGTGTAATAATTTCTTTCTCTGTGATACTGTCATGTTGAAATATACTCACGAAGTTATTACAGTATTAATGCATACTCTATGCATGACGACCCAAGATTTCTAATGTTCTTTTGGTTTTTGTGATATCTGTTATTGTTATTGGCATTTTTCCTTTATTTTCTTCTGGTCATTGTGACTGTGCACTGTTACTCAATCACCATGTTTCATACATCCCATCACTGAAGTAAAACATTCAGAAATGTGCGTATTTACCTTATCCAAATGAATCAGTTTTTAGAAACTGCATTGTCAATTATCATTAAACGTTTATAAACCATTTGTGCTCTTGCTGACTAAATTTAACAAGGTACAATTAACAGGGAAGGTGCTACTTTGAAATGGGGGAAAAATCTGTGCTTCATTCATTGTATTAACTTGCTGTGCATTTATGGTTTTTTAGTGTATTTTGTACAATCGTACTGAATGAGTTACCACAGTGGTAAGATGCTGTATTTGTACTTGGCATGATGGCAGTTCAAATCCCCATCCAGCCATCCATATTAGGATTTCCGTGATTTCTCTGATTTGCTGAAGGCAAATGTTGGCATGATTCTTTCAAAAAACAGAGCCCACTTCCTTTCCCATAATTTCCCAGTATGAGTCTGTGCTTTTTCTCTGATAATCTTGTCACTGATGGGATATTAAACCATTATCTTTCTTTCTTCCATCCTTTTACATTTGTAGAATTGATAAAATATTATTTACCTGTAGGTTGGAATCAGTGAATCATGAGTACACCTTTTAAGGGGGTGGTTTTTTTTTTTAAAAACAGAGCAATATGTGTGGTCCAGGTAGGTTGACGCATAATTGATGTTTTAATGCTGCTAGGAAATGGGGAAGAAGGAACTCATTTCCCATCTTGTAGTGTTTATTTGAACTTTCTAGTGATATTTTGTTGTTTGAAGGGCCATTTGACATGCGTAAATTTTTCCTTACACATTCATGAACAACAGTTATTTTTCATTTGTTATGCATCAGGACTCCCGTTTAACTAATGTTTGCTTTGGTTTGCATTATGATAATAGAAAGTTCCAAATGAAAAATAGCTATATTAAAAAAGAGAGCATAGGCAACCAATATTGAAGAGGTATTGCTCAATTACAGATGCACAGAGAAGACTTTGAGATGATTATTCAAGTTTTTTAACTCTGCTGTTCATGAGAACAGTACTTTGAAAACACATAGCGTGCACTTCTCTTGTTTTTGTGACCTTTGTTTTCTGGCTGAGCTTAACAGCTAAAGTGGTAGCATGGAGGAAAACAAGTGAAAAATTCTGAGTTTATCTGTGGGGTGTGTGTTGTACACTTTTTACAAAGGTCAGCGATCTTGGTTATGTCCCATTTTGGCACAGAGTTTTAATGTGTCAGAAATCTTCAAATGCTATCCTGTTAGTGTATTATTGACATTTGATTGTAAGATTATGAAACACTATTTGAAAAACTAAAATATTATGGCATTAGCACCATCCCATATGTATGACTGTGTACCTACCTTCATTGCAAAAAGCATACCGCCACATAAAGAAACTGTCCCACAGAAATTAAGCTAATCTCATCTTGGGGAAACATAAGATATGGAGTTTCACTACAATAACTACAGATTTTTATCTGCTCCTAATAAGTCTCCTCCAATCATACCCATTGATTAAGTTCTTGAGCCACATGCTTGTATGTTGTTCCTGCACATTTTCAAATTTGAGTGACCCATTTTACTTTGAGTTGATGTCTTGCCTTTTCACTCTCTTGTTATCCTCCAAAGCTATTTTCTTGGTCCGTCCAAAATCTATTTGCCTGGCTACATATCCTGATCACTTGGCTTTCACTTTTGTTACTGTTATGTCTACCACTCCTGTTGGTTCCACACTACCTGGGGTAGGTGAACAAAGTAAGAGCATATGGACTATCAGACCAATTGTGTGATTGGATTGAAGAGTTCCTAGATAACAGTACGCAGCATGTCATTCTCAATGGAGTGAAGTCTTCCGAAGTAAGAGTGATTTCAGGTGTGCTGCAGGGGAGTGTCGTAGGACTGTTGCTATTCACAATATACATAAATGACCTTGTGGATGACATCGGAAGTTCACTGAGGCTTTTTGCGGATGATGCTGTGGTATATCGAGAGGTTGTAACAATGGAAAATTGTACTGAAATGCAGGAGGCTCTGCAGCGAATTGACGCATGGTGCAGGGAATGGCAATTGAATCTCAATGTAGACAAGTGCAATGTGCTGCGAATACATAGAAAGATAGATCCCTTATCATTTAGCTACAAAATAGCAGGTCAGCAACTGGAAGCAGTTAATTCCATAAATTATCTGGGAGCACGCATTAGGAGTGATTTAAAATGGAATGATCATATAAAGTTGATTGTTGGTAAAGCAGATGCCAGACTGAGATTCATTGGAAGAATCCTAAGGAAATGCAATCCGAAAACAAAGGAAGGAGGTTACAGTACGCTTGTTCGCCAACTGCTTGAATACTGCTCAGCAGTGTGGGATCTGTACCAAATAGGGTTGATAGAAGAGATAGAGAAGATCGAACGGAGAGCAGCGCGCTTCATTACAGGATCATTTAGTAATCGTGAAAGCGTTACGGAGATGATAGATAAACTACAGTGGAAAACTCTGCAGGAGAGACGCTCAGTAGCTCGGTACGGGCTTTTGTTGAAGTTTCGAGAACATACCTTCACCAAAGAGTCGAGCAATATATTGCTCCCTCCTACGTATATCTCGTGAAGAGACCATCAGGATAAAATCAAAGAGATTAGAGCCCACACAGAAGCATACCGACAATCGTTCTTTCCACGAACAATACGAGACTGGAATAGAAGGGAGAACCGATAGAGGTACTCAAGGTACCTTCCGCCACACACCGTCAGGTGGCTTGTGGATTATGGATGTAGGTGTAGGTGTACCGTGTCTGTACCATTTGATAATCCACACGTGCCACCTCCCTCCCCCCCTCCCCTCTCACCTCTGAATTGTGCCAAATGATAAGCATGTCAGGGGGCTCATTTTTTGTGGCTGGATATAGGTTCTGTGTTCCCGGGTTGCCTGAGCTGGAGACAGGTAACTGCTGCCAGTACTTTGTAACTGTAACCTCTATGCACGCTTCAGTGACCACTGTGTTGTGCGGCAGTGGAACATTGTGTGTCCCAGGGAATTGGCATAATTGTCTGTGCATTACAATCATACGAACCTCTATAAAAAATAAAGTCCTCACTGTTAAATTGTGCTGTGTGCCAATGAGATGCATGGCTGTTGAGGCAGAACAGTTGTTAGAGGATGACCCCTGGGTAACACATCACACCTCAATTGTAAAAGGCTTACCTAGCTAAGCAGAGCTATATCTGGATGGGCAAATGATTCCCTAGTGTCTTGTGGGACCAAAATGGCTCACAATAACAACAATCGTGGAACTCCCAGTAGAAGGGGTGGGTCACTATAGAGTTTTCGTACCCACTCCACAAACGGACCTTGGGTGAACAGTCTACTTGACACATCTGCTTCAGATGAATTGCAACAACTGAACAATGCTAATGCATCATAATGTGTTCATTGTTATTAGGAGGGAAGATGACACATTTGAAAGAATATCCCCAGTCTCTGTACAAAAGGGTGCAGAGGCAATTGCAGTAGATCCTGAGTCTACTAAAAGGTTATGGAATTTCCCCCTGGTAACAGAGACAATGACGTCCAGCCAAGTACCTAAGTTACTGTAAAGCTCAAAACTTGGGGAACATGCTATAGTGGTTGAAATGCTCACAATTACAGCACAGGCATTGTGTCACTTAGTGACCTTATGTATCCTGAATCCCAATGAACTTTAGGTGGAATGGTAAAACTAAGGTATAATCGAGGTGAGAAATGTTTTAAAACAGATAGGCCGTGAATTAGAAAAAACACCTGTCTTGATATTTAGCTTTAATTTGCCCATGTTATCTGAAAACATAAAGACTGTCTTTGAGTCCTTCGATATGTCCCCAATCTGATGACCTGCTTTCAGTGCCAGAGGTTGGCCAAACTATCCATTGTGCAAAGGGCCAGCCTGTGAAAGATGTGGCTTAGACACTCATGGCCCAGGCTAACCACACACCCAATCCACCCTTGTGTTAACTGCTCACCCGCACATCCAGTCTTATCAAAGAAATGTACTCTCTATGTAAAGTAACAGAAGACTGAGGAGTTTTGGGTCATCAGGAGGTTACTGTACATGGAGGCGAAAAAGATTTTCAAAGCTATGCAACCTCCAGTATTAACAATCACATTCCCTGCCTGTCAAGGTACTGCTGCTGTTATTCGGTTCACTGACACACCAGTGTTGAACACAAAGGAGAAGAAGATGACTTCTGCTTCAAAAATGAAGTCTGGTCCCAAGATATCTTCATCTACTTATTTACCAACCTCACCACAGAAAGGGAAATCATTGAGCAGAAAGACCAGACCTCAAGAGCACAATATCAAACCCTCTAACATATAATTACTATTAAAAACAGTCTTGATCACGATTTATTTAACAAGGTGACCGGTTTCGACCACTACTGTGGTCATCTTCAGACCATTGAGTAGGAACCCCTTTCTGTTGTGATTCTCCAACAGAAAGGGGTTCCTACTCAATGGTCTGAAGATGACCACAGTAGTGGTCGAAACCGGTCACCTTGTTAAATAAATCGTGATCAAGACTGTTTTTAATAGTAATTATTTACAAGAAATTGATCACTGCTGTTCCCGTAATGCATTCAAAAGTAATTCCTCTAACATATGCTGGGTAAGAACATTCGATGGACCTGGAAATATTTTCAGATGCTCCATCAAGTCCATCTACCCCTCCTCTTGACGTTTTGAACTCCCCTCCAAGGCTACAGTAATTAGCGAGGGTTAACCCAATGGTTAAAATGGATCTAATCTTTCACTGGAATGGGAATGGTTGTATGACACATCTAGAGGCATTGAAACTGATAATACAAGAAAAGTCTGTGTGTGTATTCCTTCAGGATATATACTTAAAGATCGTGGCTAATCGTGTTGCCAGGATTTATCCTACACAGTAAGGGTGGTCTAAGTGGTGAGTGAGTAAAAGATGGTGTAGCTGTGCTCATCAGCGAAACATACCACTACTTGCCCTTCACCTTCACCAATGAGTTACAAATGGTGCAGCAGCAGTGTATGTGCCATCTCATCTTATCATATGCTTAATGCACATCCCACTGCAGGAACTGCTTTACAACACAGCACTTACTGATCACGTGAAACAACACCCCTGCCCAATCCAATTACTGACTGACATCAGTCTTCACCATGTGCTCTGGGGCTCTGCTACTGCCTGCCACAAAGATCAGATAATTGAGAGGATGCTAGTGTCAGAGGACATCTCCATACTCCATGTCCAGTGGGTCATTCTCCACTATAGATATCTCCCCATGCTCCCCTGCGCTTGCAGATACCATTATGAGGAAAGGGCTAAAGTGTCCACTTTCCCATCTGGCTTCATCTAGTTGTGACTAAAATGTCAGAACAGTGGCCATTGAGTGGATTTTCAGCAGAGAGCACGTGCCTCTGTACAGCTCACTGGCTGTATTCCAATGCTGCAACAGCACCCAGAAATGTGTGGTGCATATAATGAATGTGATGCACCGTGCTGCGGATTCCTCCATTCCTTCATCTTCTAGTCAAACTAACAGAAAAGCCATCCCGTAGTGGAATGAAGAACGTCAGTTATCAATTAGGCACAGGCTTGCTGTGTCACATCAATTTTGAAATAGACCCAGAGGAGACAATCTCACAGCCTTTCAGCAAGTGAGGGCTAAAGCTAGACGTCTCATGAAGGACTGAAAATGGAGTGCATGAAGAGAATTTTTAACATCCCTTAAACATTCAACACAAGCAAATCAGAAGAAACTGGGGATTAAAAGTCGAGTCACTGTATGTGCCATTTTGAAAAATGTTGCACTTGAGACATCATTTGAGGAAATAGTGTAGACAAACACTTTTGTGACTTGATCTCCACATGTTCCATAAATAATTGATTCCACCAACATAGAGAATGCATGGAGAAACAGATCAGATTAGCTTAGATTCAGTTTTATTCCATAGACCCAAAAATGAGATGATTATCATGGGTGTGGAACGTGTCGGAAAGTGTAACATAAAAAAACATACCTCATTTGAGTATAATACTTCCCTGATCATTTGTCATGAGATTGTCAAGATACGTAAATTCCTTACAGTAAACTGGAACTGGTAATGTTTACAGAATTAATAAATACACTGTCAGAATGAAACATAGTTATGTAATAAATTTATCGTACACAAAATGCCTGTCTTGACTGTTGTGACCAAGTGCTGTCAAACGTGAAATCTAACAGACATTTTTATTTAAAGTGGTCAAACAGTCCCTGTGAAGGTATCCATCTGTAGAGTAGGAGTTGCCTATCAAGAAGTCTTTCAAACTTTGTTTAAACTGTAAGTTATCTGAAACCAAGTTTTTAATGGTTGCTGGCAATTTATTGAAAATGTGTGTCCCTGAATACTGGGGCTGTTTTTGGATCAAGGAAGGTGTTTTTAGGTCTTTATGTAGAATGTGCTTATTCCTACTATTGATATTGTGTGTACTGTGCTATTGGTTGGAAATAGACACACATTATTTGTAACAGATTTCATTAAGGAATAAATATACTGAGGAGCAGTGGTTAGAATACCCAGTTCCTTGAACAGGTTTCTACATGATGTTCTTGAATTTACAAAACAAATGAGTCTTATTACACACTTTTGCACTCTAAAAACTTTTAGTCGGTTTGATGAGTTATCCCAGAATATGATCCCATATAACATAATAAAATGAAAGTGAGCTAAGTCTGCAAGTATTTTTTATATTTATATCTCCTACAACTGACATCATTCACATCGCGAATACAGACTTGTGTGGTTCTTCAGCAGTTCTGTGGTATGCCCTTCCCAACTGAAATTATTATTGAGTTGTAATCCCAGAAATTTAACACTGTCAGCATCTTCTGTCTGTAAGTCTTCATATGTTAGATGCAAGGGAATCTCTTACATGTTCTGAAATGCGTATAGTGGATCTTTTCAGAGTTTAAAAACAGTGAAATAGCTTTGAACTACTTTTTAATGTCAGTGAAAATTTGATTATCAGCCATTTCTAAATCTGTTGTTGTTTTTGCGGGAGGAGACTAGACAGCGAGGTCATCGGTCTCAACGGAATAGGGAAGGATGGGGAAGGAAGTCGGCCATGTCCTTCCAAAGGAACCATCCCGGCATTTGCCTGGAGCGATTTAGGAAAATCACGGAAAACCTAAATCAGGATGGTCGGACGCGAGATTGAACCGTCGTTCTCCCGAATGCGAGTCCAGTGTGCTAGCCACCGCGCCACCTCGCTCGGTTTCTAAATTTGTTCTTGACTTGCTATTTATTGCAATGTTTGTATCATCTGCAAATAAAACAAACTTAACATCTGAATGTAACAGACAGAGGCATTAATGTACACAAGGAAATGCAGTGGATCCAAGAGAGAATCTTGGGGAACTCTCCATGTAGGTAATTCCCAATCAAATGAAGACTGATTGCTTACTCCACAGGTATTTCACAGTGACACACTTTGTTTCCTGTTAGTTACGTAAGACAGCCATTTTGCTGCACTACCAGTGACACCATAATATTTAATTTACTTAAGAGAATCATTTGATTCACACACCCAGAGGCTTTTGACATGTCACAAAAAATGCCAGTAGCCTCTAATTTGTTATCTAATGAATTAAGTACATTCTCACTTACGCTTAAATAGCCTACTCTATATCGAAATCCTTAAGGAATCCAACGTGTGATTTGGACAATATGTTATTTGCTGTCAGGTACTGAAGAAGATGTTGAACACAACCTTTTCAACTGTTTTTGAAAAAGCCAGCAAAAACTGTTCAGTAGTTTGACAGTATCTCCTTATCCCACTTTTTGAAAAGAGACTTGACTTCAGCATATTTTAACCAGTCTGGAAATGTTCCACTAATAATAAATTGATTACACAAATAACTTAAGATAGAACTTACAGGAACACTCTTTGGTTAACTTTGTTGGAATGTTATAATAACCTCTAGAATACTTTAATTTTAAAGATTTTATGATGGACACTACTTGTTTGGGAGAAGTGAGTGTCATTTGTATTATACTGAAACTATTCATAGAGACTGGTGTCAGATATTCTCCTGTGCTGTTTACTGAACCTGATAACACTAAGCTGTCAGCAATGGAAACAAAGTTCTTGTTTAATAGGTTTGCAGTACTACAAGCACTTATTACCCATGTCTCATTTATTTTCAGAGCTATCTGTTCCTCTTCCTTTATGGCCCCACCTGTCTCTGTCTTCACTATATCCCATACAGTTTTTATTTTTTTGCCTGATGTAATTATCTTTTTCTCATAATAAAGCTGCTTAGATTTCTGGATTGCTTACTTCAATACCTTGCAGTATTCTTTGTAAAGCATTACATTGCCAACATCATAGCTATTCCTAGACACTAGATACAGTTTCCTTTTTTTCCCCACATGATACCTTTATTCCTTGTGTAATCTACAGTTTATTTTTAGACTTCTGCTTGATTTGAGTTCCTTTTGGGGAAATCAATTTTCAAATGAGGAAGTAACTTTATTAACAAATGCTTTTTATTTTTTATATATATATATATATATATATATATATATATATATATATATATATATAAGAAAGATGATGAGACTTACCAAACAAAAGCGCTGGCAGGTCGATAGACACACAAACATACACACAAAATTCAAGCTTTCGCAACCAACGGTTGCCTCATCAGGAAAGAGGGAAGGAGAGGGAAAGACGAAAGGATTTGGGTTTTAAGGGAGAGGGTAAGGAGTCATTCCAATACCGGGAGCGGAAAGACTTACCTTAGGGGGAAAAAAGGACAGGTATACACTCGCACACACACACACACATATCCATCCGCATATACACAGACACAAGCAGACATTTGTAATTACGAGTGTATACCTGTCCTTTTTTCCCCCTAAGGTAAGTCTTTCCGCTCCCGGGATTGGAATGACTCCTTACCCTCTCCCTTAAAACCCAAATCCTTTCGTCTTTCCCTCTCCTTCCCTCTTTCCTGATGAGGCAACAGTTTGTTGCGAAAGCTTGAATTTTGTGTGTATGTTTGTGTTCGTTTGTGTGTCTGTCGACCTGCCAGCACTTTCATTTGGTAAGTCACATCATCTTTGTTTATATATATATATATATATATATATATATATATATATATATATATAGTTCATGTCTTTGAGCAATCTCCCAAAATTCTCAATTTTTGACTGATTTATTAGTCTCCTTTACCTAGATTTAATAGATATTATATCCTGACACATTTCAACATTTAACATAAGCTGCTGCATGTCATGATCAGATAGCCCATTTACTATTGGTTTTGTGATATTACTTTTTTCCCTAGATTTGCCTTAAAGATATTGCCAACAGCAGCCTCAGAGCATTTTCACGCCATTGTTGTAAAGGTCACTGTAGGAATTAAACTGAATGACAGTGTTACTGATTGCAATAATTACACTCCTGGAAATTGAAATAAGAACACCGTGAATTCATTGTCCCAGGAAGGGGAAACTTTATTGACACATTCCTGGGGTCAGATACATCACATGATCACACTGACAGAACCACAGGCACATAGACACAGGCAACAGAGCATGCACAATGTCGGCACTAGTACAGTGTATATCCACCTTTCGCAGCAATGCAGGCTGCTATTCTCCCATGGAGACGATCGTAGAGGTGCTGGATGTAGTCCTGTGGAACGGCTTGCCATGCCATTTCCACCTGGCGCCTCAGTTGGACCAGCGTTCGTGCTGGACGTGCAGACCGCGTGAGACGACGCTTCATCCAGTCCCAAACATGCTCAATGGGGGACAGATCCGGAGATCTTGCTGGCCAGGGTAGTTGACTTACACCTTCTAGAGCACGTTGGGTGGCACGGGATACATGCGGACGTGCATTGTCCTGTTGGAACAGCAAGTTCCCTTGCCGGTCTAGGAATGGTAGAACGATGGGTTTGATGACGGTTTGGATGTACCGTGCACTATTCAGTGTCCCCTCGACGATCACCAGTGGTGTACGGCCAGTGTAGGAGATCGCTCCCCACACCATGATGCCGGGTGTTGGCCCTGTGTGCCTCGGTCGTATGCAGTCCTGATTGTGGCGCTCACCTGCACGGCGCCAAACACGCATATGACCATCATTGGCACCAAGGCAGAAGCGACTCTCATCGCTGAAGACGACACGTCTCCATTCGTCCCTCCATTCACGCCTGTCGCGACACCACTGGAGGCGGGCTGCACGATGTTGGGGCGTGAGCGGAAGACGGCCTAACGGTGTGCGGGACCGTAGCCCAGCTTCATGGAGACGGTTGCGAATGGTCCTCGCCAATACCCCAGGAGCAACAGTGTCCCTAATTTGCTGGGAAGTGGCGGTGCGGTCCCCTACGGCACTGCGTAGGATCCTACGGTCTTGGCGTGCGGCAAACTGGCTGACACTGATGGCGGCGGTGCACAAATGCTGCGCAGCTAGCGCCATTCAACGGCCAACACTGCGGTTCCTGGTGTGTCCGCTGTGCCGTGCGTGTGATCATTGCTTGTACAGCCCTCTCGCAGTGTCCGGAGCAAGTATGGTGGGTCTGACACACCGGTGTCAATGTGTTCTTTTTTCATTTTCAGGAGTGTAGTTACTGGCAGAGCTAATCAATAAATCCACATTAAAATCACCAGCAACCATTATTTCATTGTTTTTTACTGTGAGATGGGGCAACAGAGTTTCCAGATTTCTTATGAAGAGGTTAAATTTTCCTGAAGGTTCTTTGTATGTACTTGCTATTATAAAGGACTTATTATGTACTATTACTACTACTACTACTACTACTACCACCACCACCACTACTACTACTGTTACAAAAGCTTCTAAGTGCTGCTCTGAGCAAAATTTATTAATATCAATATTCTTGAAATTAAAACAGTTTTTGACAAATGTGGCAACTTCTCATTTGTCCATATTTTCTCTACAGAAGAAAGGGGCTAACTTAAATTTTGTAACATTTAACATATCTATACCAGTGGTCATGCAGACTAGACTTTTTGTCTAACAACTCAGAGCCACGTAACTGCCCTTTGTCCAGATGTGAACTACTGTCTGTGCTAAGTGCTGCATGCAATGCTGCTCCAGGACTTGACAGTATGGCACACTACGGCACCTAAGCATGGAGACAAAAGAATTCCTAAGTCCCTCTATGCAACTTGCCTATTCAACAAAAAATGAGCTGAAGGCTACTATGTGGGTCCATCGTGGGAGGTGATTCTGATACTACTCTTCAAGTCAGGGAAGGACAATTCTCCTTATAGCTACAGGAGATTTGCACTCGCTAGCTGCATAGGAAACACCCTTCACAGATGATAAATTGATGACTGGTGTGGGTTCTCGAAACCAAGGAATTGTTCAGCCATTTCCATTATGGGTTTGGAAATACCAGTTCATGTTTGACAATCTCCACCAATAAGAGAATGCAATACAAGTGTCATTCCCACACAAACAGCAGTTTATTGGCATAATCTTTGATCCATCTTCTTTGATCTGGAGAAAGAATATGATACCTTCTGGAGGCACAATATTGTCCATCAACTGCGTGAATAGGTATTTCCTGGCCGTATCCTCAGGTTGCTGCGGTCTTTGCTTGCTGAACGTCATTTCCGATTTCGAGTAAGTGCTACATACTCTGACCAGTTCCCTCAACAGAATGGTGTTTGTCACCCTTTTTATTATAGCAATCAGTAGTAACTCTTCCACAATAAGAGGCCAAGTCAAATATTCCTTATTTGTGGATGGCTTTGCAGTATTCTGCTCTTCCTCCAATCACACGAGTACTTCTAACGGTTTCAGCGACAGGAGAAGCGGTGCAAAACTGGATTGCGAACTTCACACTTCTCTTACTACAGTTGACTTACTTGAAACATTTAGCCGATCCTCTTCTCTGGATATGCAGCTGTGTCGATCTCCACAACTTGTTCTGTGAAGAAATAATGCTGGTTAGAGGAACTAAAAAAGATAATCTCTCTCTTGAAATAATTTGGTACTCGCATAAGACTTTGGGTTCAGTTCTGGTATATTTTCATTCACACGAGTTTCATATAAGCATACAAACTCGTGCAAGTCAACTGTGCCGTTAACCATCTGATATTATTAACTATAATTACAATGTGGTGGGTTTAATAACCATCAGAAATTCCGAAACAGATCTTGCTTCTAGCAAGTCTAACACCAAGATTAAGTAAGAGTCTCTAGACACATACAGGTTCTATGGTGCGAACAGGAAACACTTGTCGGCATCGCTCGTCTGACTCAGCTCCTGTCTTCTCACGATAAACGTCCATCCTGCACACACAGACATGTGTTGCATAGTAAATAGGCTCTCTGTCTCACACTTACCTTTAAAACATTGCGTGTTCGAGGCGGCAGAAGGTTGAGTCGTTCCAGAATTTACATGAAAATTCTTGAATCACTACATACTGCACATCAATTACACTTGACCTCAAAGAACTGGAGGATTTGGCTGAAACAGTTGGTTTTATATTCTCTACCAAAAAAACTGTTTGTGTTCATGTAGGGCTACATCAATTCTTTTCTTGTCCAGAACTCTGACTGAGGGGAACCATCTTAAATTTTAAGACCTCAATGAAATTCATGGGCCTCATCTTTGATCAAAGGTTAACATGGCTGTCACATTTTGTGACCTGAAATGTAGATATCTGAAAGCACTAAACATCTTAAAATGCATTAGTAGGAGAACGATGTATGACTTAGCTACACCTTCCTATTGAAAGAGAATGGATGCTGTCCATCTTGCAGACATTAGACTGGCTACAGGAACTGACCAAACTAGTCCCATTCTTTGCTTATTTACAAACTGGTGAGCTGCCTCTTGCCTTTCAGTGAGAACTCCTCGCTGTACGACATGTATACAATGTAGGTTCCATCTCCAAACATTTTGTTGTCGGTATTGGGGCTGAAGAATCCATACAATGAAAGTTTATGCGTTTCTGAGCAGTTCCTAAATGGAATAGAGCAAATACCCTCCCTGGATGATTGACAGCACCACTATAAACTTGGACAAGATGTACTACAAAGCCACCACCACTCTGCTAAAGTTTTAATAAGGATTTTCAGTGGCATTTTATCTTGAGTACATGATTGTTTTTACCAGCGGATGAAAGTAAGAAAGCAATGTTGGGTGTTCTGTTATCTTCCCACATTTTATCATTAAAATCTGCTTACCAATTCACTTCTTGGTGTACTGTGCAGAGCTATGGGCAGTCATGAATGAATGAGGACTCTAACAGAGGGACAAAAGCAGTCTGCCATTAAAACAGCAGCATTCACCTTAACATCGCCCTGCAGGATGTTGTGACGTAGATGACAGAGAATGTTGGCTGAGTGGAAAAAACGTGGCTGGATGTGGCCAACAACTAGATGGAATCTGACAAACAAACTATTTGACTACGGTGCACTTTCTTTAGAACTTCAAGGAGGGACAAAGTGATCCTCACTGTTCTTCGTGTAGGACACTGCCAATGTAGCGTACTTATGCCCTTTGACTTGAAGGTCCACTGGAATGCATCACACTCACTGTGCACCATGTTTTAACATTGTGTGTTTTGTATGCTGGTAGGAGGAAACTGAGGCACTTACCCTCAATTTTAGGCAATGATTAAACAATAGCAAGAAAATTGTTGACATTATGAGTAGTGTCAGGACTCCTGCCCCATTTAATTGGATGCAGGCTTTGATGTCTCTTTGGGTGGCCGTTTCATCCTGTTAATTCAACAATCAATCGGCCATCTTAATGCCGTCCACTATTTAATAAATACCATTAATGTATGGCAATGGTATGAATAGACATACTGGAGACTGTATGTGAAGTTTTTGTTCCTGTGGTTGCAAATATATGGCATTCGCTTTTGGTTTCATTAAGTGTAATTACTCATACATTAGTACCTTATGTTGAGAAAGGGCGCTGATGACCAGGCTGTTTGGCATCCAACAGTCTTAAATTTATCCATCCTTCCATGCTTTTGGTACCCTGATTTGTTAGCTGCATGACAAAAGGCAGAAATGTCAATTAAGTGTCACCTTTCTATATTCAACAACTGTCAGTGTATAACTATGTTCCTAAAATCAATGAAGTTCCTTGTGTATGATGAATTACTTACTGAAACATCCACTGACAAACAAGCTAGTCAGATGCTTAAATACAAAAAATTAAGATAATTTTCTGTTGTGATGGAAAAGTGAAATTCCTAATTAAATATTCGTTTAGTCTCCTGTTACGACATTGTGGATATTGATGCAAAGGAATTGCTAAAGGAGTGGTCCAGTGAAAGAGTGACAGATGTCAGAAACATTATGAAATGGGTCAATAGTGAGGTTGAAAGGCTACTACTGTTATCATAATTTTAAATTCACCAAATGTGCAAGAGTGTATTAAAGTAAGCATCCTCTGTCTAAGAGTGTGGCAACATAACCAGCTGCAGAGTATTATCGGGCATCTCCAACAACTAGGACTATTCAATTCTTTAAAAATCGAAAAAGCAGTGTATGTTTTTACAAATCCACAGATGTACATTAAACACTATTTTTCAACATTGTTGTCTTTTTTATGAGTTTACTGATACCTCATCAAGGAAATCTACAGACAACTAGCCTATGTGGTCCATTGTTTGATGGTACCATGACCTCACTGCTAGTAGAAAACTTTTTCCACCAGTAAACAGCTTCAGAAAGATGAAAATCTGAAGGTACTAGATCAGGGTTGTGAGTGTGCTTGTTCATAATATCCCATGTAAATGAACCCAACAGTTACTTTGTGGTGTGTGCTACATGAGGACATGTATTGTCGTGCAACAAGCACACTCCCTTCATTAACATTAACATTCTTTTGTGTTATTTGACGCTCCATAGTTTATTTAAGGTTTCACGATAATGTGCAGCATTAATTGTTTCCCAACAGGGAAAAACTGTAATGAGAATTCCTTTATGGCCCAAAAGGCCATGATTATTTTGTCTGAAAGGAGTGCTTCTGAATTGTTTCACCGATAGTGAGATGGAATACCGCTAATTGTTTATTCATTGGATGGGTGTGAAGGGCTACCCATGTTTTATCATCAGAGTCAAGGAAATGACCACCTTACAGTTCAAGAAATTCCAGTGAAAATGCGACTGTTGACTTTGTGTTGATCTGTGAGCTGTTTTGAAACCTGTCTCCCACAAAGTTTTCAAAAACCAAATATTTCAGTAAAGATTTCATGTAGAAGAGATCTGGAGATTTCTGGAAGCATTGCACTCATCTGGTTCAAAAGTCAGTCGACTGTCACCATAAAGCATTTCTTTGATCTTGTTCACCATGTCATCAGTCATAATTGAGATATGCCCACTCCTTTGTTTATCATAAACATTCGTTCTGCCAGCTTTAAACTAATGACACTATGGGTACACATTAGTGCAATTAATCATGCCATCCCCGTAAACAATTTTGATTTAATCAAAAATCTGCAGTTGTGTGGTTCCGCTTACAAGAAGAAACCGGATTACACTCTTCATCCTGCACCTGGTGGGATTCAGAATAGACACACTCATTTCAGTATGGCACTACAAAAAGAGTTTTCAGTCAACTGAGACAAAAGGGTGTGCATTCTACTGCCAACACCTTGTCATTGAATGCAGTGCTGTCAACTTTGTGGGGAAAAAATCCTTTGATTGTCAAGAGGCTCAGTACTGTTGCTTTCTGAACATGCATCACATTAAGGAGAACAAGAAGTGATTGTAACAAGAATTCCTGAAATTATTATATTGTCCAACTAACTTATCTCAATTACAACAAGCCAATAGAACATTTCTGGGAAACACTGTAGACCAATATGTAAGAGGTGTGTTAAAGGATGAGTCTCTCCAAACAACACACGGAGACATTGCCAGACAATGACAAATAATTTCACCAATACTAAATCACAGCACAGTTTCTGTACTCATAGAGGAAGGCAGTTTTGAATCCCCTTCTCAGACAGGGGAAGGATTAGATATGTATCAGTAGTAATCAAAATGTCACTTCAACTAGCTGTGTAGAAAAGACCATGTAGCATATGATAAATCATTTGCCTGGTGTGAATCATAGAGACCAGAAAGTTTTGTAGTCGCTGTCAGTGTGGGTTCTGTAGGTAGCAATCCAATATAGAAAACATGACCCTGTTGGAGGTTGTGCAGTGACAATATCTAATAGGCATATTTTTTAATACAGAAAATGGGTATTTTACGACTTGGAGGCACAATATGATTGAGCAGTTCCATCAGTGGGACTTCCATGGACATCAGTCTGTACTGCACCCACAAAAAGTTGAAGATCTATCTGAAAGATTTAGAGAGTATAGTCCATCAAGGCAATATTTTAAGTGTAACCCTTTTTTGCCATTGCCATAATAATACAATAACTAGATTAAAATCCAATACAGTGCTCTTATTTGTGGATACTTTTGCTGTATTTTTGTTCCTCTTCCAATGCTGCAACCGAAACTTGAGAGCTACCACTTACAATTAGGAATGTGGAAGAGTGGGCTGCTCATACTATTTTTAGATTTTTACAGATAGGTGTGTGCAAGTTGATTGTAACTTTTCATTAAATTTTTAATTTACTAAACCTTCAAAAGAGCAACACCATTTTAAGTTTGAAAGATTAGGTGTGTTTTCTGTGCATCATATTTCATTCAAAGCTGTCCTGCCTACCGTACCTGAATTACCTGAAGCCACAGTTCTTCAAAGTGCAGAACACAGTAATTTGTCTTTGACACTATCTTGGGAAGCAGACAAGGCGTATGTGCTCCAGTTGTGCAAAGCTTTCGTAAGGCAGTAGCTAGATTATAGATGCAGAGTTTATAGATCAGTGAGATCAGCATATCTTGATGTTCACAGAATGATGAATCTGTTTCCTGACAATAAGTTATTATTGCTTTTGGTATAAACTGCAGAAAAACAAATACACATATTGACAAGTGTTAGCACTCTCAGCTTAATAAAGAGAGGACAGTAGTGTTCCGTATTACACTTCTTACACATTATATGAACAATTTTTGTATTATATTGTGGAAGTATTAAGGATGTGAGGATAATGTCCATAAACATGCTGGTCATAAGAAATATGTCATTGGAAGAGACCAGAGTATGTTATACAAAGATATACACTGTTCTCCATATTTCTTAGTTTTCAAATAAGGTAAGTTACAATGGGTATCTTTTCACATATATAATTGATATGTACCCCCCAACAAAGTTTTGAGTTTATGTGGAAACCTAAAAGTTTTTTACATATTTTTTCCAAAGCCTGTGAGAATCCCAAAAGAATGTACTGAGTTTTGTATGGATTGCAGAGGATTTAATAGGCATAAACCTTTTCAGTGCAGAATTAAGTAATTTACGAGCCATTTGATCTGCAGCTACAAAGTCTTGATATTTGGTAAGCAGTGTTGTGTCATCAGAATACCATATAGCAGACTAACATACATAATACCTTCTGCCATGCTCCTCGCAATGGTTTGCAGAGTATAGATGGAGATGTAGAATGAGACAGATCATTTACTGAAACAGTGAAATGGAAAATTCAGAGGGTACAGTGTTGCAGAGCTCCTGCACTAATTTTAACTAATGGGCGATGCCTATTTCTCATTGAGACGAACTGTCTTGTGTTATCTAAATTGGAAGGAATTGCTACTTGTATGCCATAGAACTACAGTTTTGCTTGTAAAATGTGAAGTGAAATGCAGCCAGATGCTGTTCTTGTATCACACAGAACAAGTGTCCTAGCCTTCTCTAGAACCAGAGTAATGCTGCCACTTGCTCATGAGATGTGCCACAAAAGTGAATGAATGATAATCAGATGCATCAAAAGATAATAATGTGACTTTCAGATTATTAAGCATTAACAGGGAATGAGTAAGGTAACAGGTATGTTGTTTGATTTGGGGAAACTCGTACCAGGATGACTGGACGCACAAAAATTCTGAGTAATTATTTAAGAGTGATACTTGCTAAATGCAATTCTCTTAGTAAGTTACAACATTAGCAATCATGCTTATGTGGAATTTAGTAATGTTTCAGAAAGTGGGAGTTTGCAGTGAGAAAAGCTTTAATATGGGCTTGAAAATCACTGTTCTTGTGGAAATATGTTAGAAATATATGTTGCTTAACTACATACACTTTTATAGAGATGTAGAAATGCTTCTTGCATACAGATTACTTCTGTTTCTGGTTATCCAGATGTATGCAGCTGTCAGTTTCAAACAAGTGCATGTTACATACCACAAACTTCATTAAAGACTGTTTTTGCTAGGAGTACGACATTATTCAACTTATTAAACAGTAAGTTAGTGAACAAAAATAAGAAAAGACAACCACTTAGCTGTAGCTTATTGATGGATGGTGCATACGACCTCTCAACAGCGCAGATATTACTGACTTTGAGCTCCTGACCCTTTTTTTAGTGTAAGTACTCCCACTTGCTCTTATAAAATGCTGGTAGAACAAAATTTACTAAAGTGCTATTTCTGTCCTGTTACTATTCAAATTCTGAAGGTGGCAGGGGTAAAATACAGGGAGCGAAAGGCTATTTACAATTTATACAGAAAGCAGATGGCAGTTATAAGAGTCGATGAACATGAAAGGGAAGCAGTGGTTGGGAAGGGAGTGAGACAGGGTTGTAGCCTCTCCCCGATGCTATTCAATCTGTATGTTGAGCAAGCACTAAAGGAAACAAAAGAAAAGTTCAGAGTAGGTATTAAAATCCATGGAGAAGAAATAAAAACTTTGAGGTTCACCAATGACATTGTAATTCTGTCAGAGACAGCAAAGGACTTGGAAGAGCAGTTGAACGGAATGGAAGGGTATAAGAAAGGAGGGTATAAGATGAACATCAACAAAAGCAAAGCGAAGATAATGGAATGTAGTCGAATTAAGTTGGGTGATGCTGAGGGAATTAGATTAGGAAATGAGACACTTAAAATAGTAAAGGAGTTTTGCTATTTGGGTAGCAAAATAACTGATGATGGTCGAAGTAGAGAGGATATAAAATGTAGACTGGCAATGGCAAGGAAAGTGTTTCTGAAGAAGAGGAATTTGTTAACATCGGGTATTGATTTAATTGTCAGGAAGTCGTTTCTGAAAGTATTTGTATGGAGTGTAGCCATGTATGGAAGTGAAACATGGACGATAAATAGTTTAGACAAGAAGAGAATAGAAGCTTTTGAAATGTGGTGCTACAGAAGAATGCTGAAGATTAGATGGGTAGATCACATAACTAATGAGGAGGTATTGAATAGAATTGGGGAGAAGAGAAATTTGTGGCACAGCTTGACTAGAAGAATGGATCGGTTGGTAGGACATGTTCTGAGGCATCAAGGAATCACCAATTTAGTACTGGAGGGCAGCATGGAGGGTAAAAACCGTAGAGGGAGACCAAGAGATGAATACACTAAGCAGATTCAGAAGGATGTAGGCTGCAGTAGGTACTGGGAGATGAAGCAGCTTGCACAGGATAGAGTAGCATGGAGAGCTGCATCAAACCAGTCTCTGGACTGAAGACCACAACTACAACAACAAACAACCATTCTGTTAAGAGTTCTATGCACTAAGCTCTAATCAGTGAAATGTGAACTGTTGCCTTTCCTCGGTTCTCCTTGGTGTGTCAGTCATGGAATTTCTGATATTTTATTATTAAATAGTGATTTGCATGAGTGTTGTCACATTTTACTGTTACATTAATTATTTTTCTATGGTTTTACCTTCTTATACCACAAAATTCAACTTGATAAGAACCTAAAAGTGTATTATAAGATGACCAGGTGTTTTGCTTCCTCAGTAATTTTCTGAAAGAGATTGACATTTATTTTAGGCCAAATAATTTGCAGAAAGTGATATGACATGGACCATTCTCATTAGTCGATTTGTGAGCTGGAAAACCACCTAAGGTTCCTTAATATTTCATTTTTTGTACAAACTGTGCATTAAAGTCTCCCAACTTGGTGCTGTAGTGTTTTTCAAGCCTGAAGGTCTAGTGACTCCTAAAATTCTGCAATTTTTATGCTTTTTCTTATTGTTATTGTTCACAGGCTCATGTACATTGATAATTGTACATTTGTTTGCTGTTTTGAATGAGAGAAGGAAGATATGTTCTGATGGAGATGTACAATTTTTAATTGTGAGCTTTTATTGGAACACAAGCCAATTCTGTGCATTTATGAATCCTATATTCTTCAGATTTGAATGAATTCTCATTTGTAGGCATTGCCGGTTTTCTTTATTGCCAATTTAAGAATGTCCCTCCGTTTCAGTACATCTCTTAAATGATATAGTTTGCCAGTTTTTGTGAAATGATTATGTTCAGTGATTACCAACAAATGTTTTTGTGTGGCTCTTATCCAAGAAGTTGTAAGAAGTTCTGCTCTTCCTTACATGATGATCTGGAATTTGCAGATTTGAATGCTCCCCTTGCACCACTGTTTTCAGTAGCGTTTAGTAGTGCACCTGTACGTTGGAATTGTTTGGGAGGGGCCTTTGATCCCCTGTGTAAAGTGCTGCATCTTGGGATTTAAAAAAAATGCAGATTTACCTGAAAATGACAACAAATGGCTTTCATAGTCAATCAGATGGAAGATCTTACTGTTACTGATGAGGTTCATCTATCTCCTCACTGTTTGGTCTGCCTTACAGGGTTCTATCATCCAGTTCAGATGAAAGCTGGCCTTTTTTTAAAAATTACAAACCTTTCATTCCTCTTTTTCCATCGGTTGTTTTACAGGGTGATTATAATTAAAGTTAAACTTTCAAACCGCTGTAGAAATAACAGGTCAGAACGACGTCAAATTGCTATGGAATATTATTGGAGAAGGGGGAAAACATATGGCAGAAGAAAAAAAAATAGTGTGAAAATTGATCAATAGATGTGTCAGAATACGTAAATGGAAAAACCTGTCATGTGCATGACCCATTGAAGATGGTATAAACACGCCGGGTACACGGCTTTTCCTCCTTTCGTGTCTGCGATGTTTGCCATGACTGACTCAATGCAGGCTCACGCTCTGCTTGTAAAGCTGTATTACAAGAATGATGACTGTGCATAAGTCACTCCACAGAAGTTCCGGACACTGAAGGGTTTGAACAAAAGCCATTGGTCTGATGACTGCCATGGGTCTGGAGAAAATGATTTGGAAGTTTGAAAAGATGGGTTCTTTTGGTGTGCAACCTGGTAGAGGGAGGAAACGAATTGATTCGATGTAAGTGGAAGCATTGGCCATAGCAATGCAGGAGGAGATGAGTGGTGGTGTGCAAATGTGTAATGTGTGAAGAATTACCTGAACATTGGAGATACCCATGTGCATGGTGCGCAAACGCCTACGACTTCTTTGCTATCCATTCAGAATTACCAATGTGTACAAGTTGCTTCCTGTTGACCTGCCAACAAGAGAGACCTTTGCTTTAGAATTTCTTGCTCACATGGAAGTGTACAATAATTGGCCATGGAAGATTTTTTCGACAGACGAAGCTCGTTTCCATCTGACAGGAAATGCCATTACACAGAATTGTCGAAAATGGGCAACAGAAAATCCACACGCAAATCAACCCGTACCACTTCGTCCTTAAAAGGTCACTGTGTCGTGCAGGTCTACGGCATCATTTATTATAGGGTCATATTTTTTTGAAGAGAGAGGTGCTTCTGGTCCTCTTACCTGTGCCATCACTGGTAAGCACTAAGAGTGTCTTGCGCAACCACATCATTCCAGCTCTCCAACAGAGTGGATGTGTGGGTGGGATCATTTTTGTGCAAGATGGCTCACCTCCGCACATTGCAAATCCAGTTAAGCAGCTGCTGAAGTGCCAGTTTGGAAATGCTAGAATTATCAGCCGCCATTTCACTAGAGCCTGGCCATCCCAATCACCTGGTCTTAATCCCTGTGACTTCTGGCTGAGGGGCAATCTGAAAGATGTTGTGTTCGGTGTTCCGATTGCAGACTTAGCTGCATTGAAGGCACACATTGCGCAACATATTCTGTACATGGCTCTGGAAACACTTCGATCAGTAGTGGAACATGCTGTTTCTCTATTTTCAACTTGTTGCAGAAAACGGTGGACAGCATATTGAACATGTTTTGCATCAGTCGTATGGAAATTAATAATCCAATTTGATTCTGATTGATGCTTTTTGTGTGGTATTTGACCTCAGGGCAAATAAAAACTGATGTGGTTGATGCTTTATATGCAGTTTTTGGCCTGAGGAGAATTAAAAACTGATGTGAGTGATACTTTTTATGCGGTTTTTGGCTTCAGGACAGTTAAAAACCAATTTTTCCCATCCAGTGTGATATGACCCTGCCGTGATGGGAGGGCTTATTATGTAGCTAACAGTATCACACCTATACACCCATGCACAATGAATAGTACAGTTTGTTTAACATTAAACGTACACCTTAGGTATTGTTGTATGATTCATTTGTCATTTGTAGTCGACCACTATTAAATTCTGATGCATACAGCACCATCTATTGCTACATTTTGTAACTATTTATTTTTCTTCTGTCATACATTTTCCCCCTTCTCCAGTAATATTATGTTGCAATTTGACGTCATTCTAACCAGTGGTGTTATTTCTACAGTGGTTTGAAAGTTTTACTTTAATTATAATCACCTTGTATATCCATAGGTTAAACAGTAGTCTGTATTGCACCACAGTGAATGACAATTCTACAGTTAGTTTGACAACTAATATTTATTGCAGTCTCAGTATCAAAAAGTAAAGTTCCATGTAAGAAAATGATTACAGAAATGATTGTCTTTGATTAATGTGAACATAGCAACACCAAAAGTTTGTCGCGATCTGGATTGTGATACAGGTCATGACAGTGACACAAGTCATGATGCTGCACAAGTACACCATAACATTGGATCTGAGGAAGAGTGCTGACTACTTCTGGGTGACGTAGCAGAGCAATGCAGTGTGGTGCAGAGTCAGCTCTGCAGCAACAGATGGGATGCCATAGGCGACCAGCGTGAGTGTCTGGAGGGAAGCTGTTACTTAAGGTGGCCGCTGGAGCCTGTGCCACAGCTTAAGTATACTGTGGTGGAGGAATATCTATGAGCTTTCAAGGATCATGTGTTCCATGGACATAAGATAGTCCACGAAAATAGCTGCGCGCCATTGTTGCTGTGTGTGCTGCCTGTATCGGTGGTAGTGGCCCCTTGTGTTGTTTGTTAGCACTGGGCCGGTAAACAGAATGTTTGCAGTCAGCATTGAATACAAACACAGCAATTACTATTGAGTATCTGTTTGTCTTCAAAGGAGGAGCACCTGCGGGAGTGAAGAGCGGCAAACTGCAGGACGTGAATGTCATGCCAGAGGAGGAGTATCAGGGGCTCAGCCCTGCGTATACTCCAAGTTGTTGATGAGGCTCCTGAGCTCTGGTGGGTGTAGTGGAGTTTTTAAATACCATCTTTGAAGAAAGAAATGTCTTCTACAAAAATACACTGACAATTCATGGTCAGTATATGAGAACAAAGTTTATTTCTTGATTGCAGAGCATTATGTAATCATATAATTACTTACTACATCACCTGGCACAGTAAAGGATCTAAGAAAAATGATAATGGAAGTTTTCATGACAGTATCACTGTAGTGTAAGTACATATTTGTGATTTCTGTATGCTGTCATGGTGACAGAAGAGTACGGAGATCACAGATAAACTTTAGATTTATGAATTGTCAGTTTTCATCACTGTTACATAAAAGAAAGAGGAATCTGGTTAAGAAAAAATTGTCATAAACAATAGTAACATCCTGTTAGATATCCAGAATAAAATTTTCACTCAGCAGAGTGTTCACTGACATGAAACTTCCTGGCAGATTGAAACTGTGTTCTGAGAGACTCAACCTTGGGACCTTGCCTTTTCTGGGCAAGTGTTCACAGACTGAGCTATCCAAACATGACTCACAACCTGTCCTCACAGCTAGGAGGAGAAAAGTTACTGGCGAAAGTAAAGCTGTGAGGAAGGGTTGAGAGTCATGCTTGGGTAGCTCAGTCGGTAGAGCCCTTGCCCATGAAAGGCAAATGTCTGAGTTAAAGACTCGCTTTAGCATACAATTTCAATCTGCCAGGAAATTTCACCTGTTAAGTAACCACATGTAGTAAGGAAAAACACCTTGTTCATATGATACTGAAAAGTCCTGGATGGAATACTAGTAATGAAAGGAGTAAAGGTAACCATTCACTTTAGAGCTATGATGTTGAGTGATTGACAGGCACCTAAAGAAGTTTGAAAACATTGCTGAACTTTCAGATTGTCTCATTTTTTGGAGCCAACTAACACAACACACACACACACACACACACACACACACACACACACACACACACACACACACAGAGAGAGAGAGAGAGAGAGAGAGAGAGAGAGAGAGAGAGAGAGAGAGAGCTAAATTGTCTTGCCACTGCAGCCTGATTGTGGCGAGGGGTGGTGTGATGTGGAGTGGATAAGAGAAAAAAGGAAAAGGGGGAGGGGGCAGCGGAATGGAGTGAAGAGTGGCCAACTGCTGGCAGATAGTATATAAGTTCAGTGGTACAGGGTGGGATCAAATACATAACAGGAGAAGCTGCAGCTAAAAGTGTTAGTGTAGTTTAATGAGGTAAACAGGAAGACATGAGAGCAGGGTTGGAGGTGGGTGTGAGATAAGGCCTACAGAGACTGAATGATGCCAGTAGGACTGTGGGAGAAAATGGTGTGTTATAAGGATAATTCTAGTCTACATAATTTTGGGGGGATCCAGATGGGTCGGGTTGTGAAACAGCCTACAAAGTCGTGTGTCGTGTGCAGTTGCACATTCTGCCATTAGGTGGTGAACTTTGCTCTTGGAAACAATTTGGTGGTGCCAATTTACATCTATAGAAAGGTAGGTGGTAGTCATGTGCAGTTAAAAAACTGTGCAAGGGTCATAGCCAAGTTGATATACAGCATGATTGCTTTCATAGGGGCTTGTCTCTGATATGGTATCCCTGTGACAGGACTGGAATGAAGTGAATTGCCAAGCAATGAAATTGATTTGCTAAATAATGAAAAGAGATAACCAAACAATAAAAGTCGAGTGGTAAACACTGGTAAAAGATCACCAAATAAAGAAAAGAAAGTGATGGAACAAGAAAAGTTCATCAAACAAAGGAAAATGACAGCTAAGGAGGAAACAGGATCACTAAACAAGTAAAAAAGATCGTTCAACAAGGAAAAAGTACCGAGTGGGGTGGTGCAGTAGTTAGCACACTGGACTAACATTCAGGAGGATGACGATTCAAACCTGCAACCAGCCATCCTGATTTAGGATTTCTGTGATTTATCTAAAGGCTTAAGGCAAATGCTGAGATGATTCCTTTGAAAGGGCACAGCCACTTTCCGTCTCCATCCTTCCTTAATCTGAGCTAGTGCTCTGTCTCCAATGACTTTGTTGTCGACAAGATGTTAAACACTAATCTCTTCCTTCTCCAAAGTAAAAAGTAACTGAACAGAAAGAAAAGTCACTGTAGACATAAAAAATATTGTCAAATGATGAAAAAAGATGACTGGCTAGAATCATAGGTAATAAAAGACAGAACAAAAAGGAGGATGCCAGAAAGACAATTAACTGTATCAAAACAAAAATTTACTTTGGAAAATTATAAAATTATGAGACAATGGCTGGGCTGCATGGAATAGTTATTCCTCAGTACCCAGAAACTAGGCCCCCTGGCTTGATTCACATTTATCACTGACATCTTTGTGGTCTGGATTTATGGTGAAGAAGAACTACTCCTCTTCCTGCAATAGCTTAACTCTGTTTCCAGCTAAATTCCATTACTCCTTTTCCAAATACAGTGCCACCTTCCTTGATGTTGACATCATTTCATTGATGCCCACATCCAAATCTTGGTCTATATAGTACAACCCACAAGCAATACCTACATTTTGAAAGCTGCCACCCCCTTCCTCATCAAACCCTTCTTTCCCTACAGTGCAGGTATCTGTGGCAAATGTGTTTGTTCCATCACCAAACCCCTCAACACCTACACCAAGAACTCTTCACAGGTTTTTTCTCTCCCACAATTACTGCACTGATCTTATTCACAAACAAATCTTCTAGATTAGTATTCTGCTCCCACTTTCTGGTCAATACAGCTCCCACGTACAAAACACATAGATGCACTGCCCATGTTTCAAAGTGCCATTTAGGCTTTGAATGCATCAAGGCTATGATTTTCTGAAGTCACTCCCTGAAATGAGATCCTCTCTCCGTGATATCCTCTCCATATCACCGACTGTCACCTTCTGTTGTAATCCTAATGTTCATAACATTCTAGTCAAACCACATGGAAAGGACACATTGCTACTCAGTAAAGATGTGTGTGTGACATGTACCTGCTTGTGGAATGTTTCTTTCTTTTCTGTAGAAGCTTTGGCCAAAAGCTTTGTGTGTCTTTCCATTGTGCCTGTCTGCAACTAAGCATGTCATCTTTATGGTGAGTAGCAATCTATCCTTTTCATAATTGTTGTTATTTCAATCTGGACTTTCCATTGTTTGACTTTGCCAAAACATATTTCCTACTCAGACTGTAATCCATACACTAAGATTTCTATCCTTACAATTGCTCCAACTATAAAACCAACTCCATACACACATTCATTTCCACCTGCTATAGCCTCACCACTAATAAATACTACAATATCAAAGGCAGAGTAACTTGTGAACCCACACATTTTGTTTACCAACTAACATGTGTCCACTACAGCATTTTATAAAGGAACGAACGTGACTAAACTGATGGGCACATGAATGGACGTAGAAGATCTGTCTGCCTTGAGGCACACAGTACCCAGTTGCAGAAGTTGCTCTCCAGCTTAGAAGCTAGGACTGGATTACCTACTACACCACACACAATACTTGGGTCATCTCACCCGGTACTAGTTTCCCTGAACTCCAGAGCTGAGAACTTCATTTCCTGGCAGCCTCCTGGACATCCCCTGCTAACATACAATTCACCCCCCCCCCCCTCCATCTTCTTTTATTATTATTAGCTTCTACTTTTTCTGTTATTATATTTTCCTGGCTTGTATAATTATTCTCTCTCTCTCCCTCTCTCTGTTTTGTTTTCTCCTATTCCCTTTTGCTCCTGGTTTTAAATTACATTATTTGTTTCTCTTCCTATTAATCCATTTTTTCTTCTCACTCTCTCCTTATTATCTCTGGACTGAAGCTGGTGCAATACTTATGACTGTACTGCCCTTACCCTCTCTGCTCTCTCTGATGCCTCTCCCTTTATTGTTGTCTGTGCTCATAAAGTTGATCACTACAAAATATTATGTCTTCTGTTGTGACCAGGCGAAACAACTTCGTCTGGCCAAAATTGTGTGTTCTTTGATTGCTCTGGGAGCAAGCTCATCACACAAGAACACATGAAATAATAGTTCATTTTATTATGTAAATGAATAAAAGATTTACTCAACCTTGTCTCATTTCTTTGCCAAAGGAATACTGGATAATTTACAGCTGTCACGGTCTAGGAAACCATCACTTGATGCACAGGTTAACGAACTGTTCTCTTGCAGTATAAAATGCAACATTTATGAAGTATGTTACATCAAAAGCTATTAACTGTCATTGTCCTACTCAGTGATATCTCCTCTAGCTGAGGTCTCAGAATGGGCAGAGCTCTTGCTAGCTCAACACCATATTGACCTCAGTGTGAGGGTGCTGCTATGCTGAGAGGGGAGGCTTGATCATCCGGAGTGCCCTTGCTAATGTGTGTGTTATGGATTAATGTTGTCAACATTGATGTAGCAAAGCAATATCTGTACAGTACCTCATTCCTCCCTCCCTCCCCTCCCCCTCCCAAACCTCAACTGTCTTCATGTAGGGCAGACGCACATGGTGACATTGGGTGGGTGGGTGGGTGGGGGGTGGGGGGGTGTTAAGGGGGCGAGGACTGGATGCAGAAACAGATGGTTCTGTTGCTGATGGCACCTCCCTGCCTTCAGCCTCATATCCACAGTGAGGACATCTGGGAACACCAGCCGAAAAACCTGATGCAGAGTGCACACATGCATCTAGAGATGTAGATGCCGTGTACAGCTGGACAGCAAGGGGCCCCTTCTGGAGTGGTGTGATGACCTTCCATGGGCAGCTTGTCCATGGACATCAGTTCGAGCTACTGGGCAGGTCCCGATACTGGTGACATCAGTGGGGGTGGCAGCGAGGCATTGTTATTCATGTGCAGAGAGACAACTGTGACTCCAGACGAGGACCCAAGTGACGTGCTGGGTCTGTAGACAAACATCTGCATCAGAATCACTGACCTACTCATATGCATGGTGAAGTTGACGTTGGTGCCACTGCAATAGCTCAGCAGAACCATGCATGATATAAGAGGAATGTCCAATTGCTTTGGTAATGAACCTGTGTTCCCAATGTTGTTACTTGCCAAAGACTTTGCAAAAGACTTCATCCCATGGCCAAATCTTTGTCCGACCTGGCAGAACAAACTCTTTTCACAGCAGCTGCAGAAGATCTGACTGGGTATGGTGCCATCGACTGTGTAACAACTTCCCGTCATGGGGCAAGGAGTGGTAGCAGGACAGAAAATTTTTTAATACCTGGTCCCATGTGTGGAAGCAATGGTGTTTCTCCATATGACTTTTGAACATTTGAATGAATTGTGCAGCTTCATTGTTAGACTGTGTGTGGAAAGGGACTGTGTGTGGAAAGGTGCAGCAATCACGTGGTTGTGTCATTGGTGGATAAAACTGTTAGAAATTGGCTGATGTGAATTGTGGACCATTGGCTGAGATAATGACCTTAGGAAGATCTTCAAGACAAAAAACAGAAGACAAAGCCAATGCCGCACTTTTAGTAGTGGTGGGTGTTGTAGGAACAACAAAAGGAAACTTACTGTAAGCATCTACCATTAATAACCAGTGCATGTTCCAGAACAGGCCCATGAAATCAATAGGAATGTGCTGCCACGATCTGGACAGATGTGACCACTCAGAAAAGTGTTTTAGCAGAGCTGACTGATTTTCTGTACAGAGTTCGCAACAAGCGGTCATTTCCTCAATCTGAGCATCCATGCCCTACCAAGTACAATCATGGCAGGCCAGTTGCTGCAATGACCTCAGTTCAATAAAGACAGAAGTTCTTGTTATAGGGATTGAGGAATCACACCCTGCACATTGTTGTTCAGTGCAAGCAGTAGCAAAACACCAGATTGCATGGAAAGCGTGTGATGGTGTGAAAAATAACATCACGCCACTGGGTGGGAAATTTCTTTCTAACTGCATAGCCACCCATGGTACCTGTATTACAAACCAACCTGAAGAACAAGCCAGAAGTTGCGATGGCAACATGCCAAAAGTATAAAGGAAAATTTTGAAGACATTCAATATCCTGAGAATTGATTTGAAAACATGATTTCTTAGAAAAGTTGAACACTGTCTCAGTACCAGCTTGTAGTAGTAGTAGTAGTAGTAGTAGGAGGGTTGTGTGGGCGCACGACAGCAAGGTCTTCAGCGCCCGTTCAGTATCATAGTGAGACGGGTGTCAAGAAAAAAACTCAGAACATTTACATATAACGGAACAGAAAACACGGGGAACAATCATTGAAAAACATGTGCTCACCCACACCGAAGCGTGGGATGAAGCAGGGCGTCAACAGTAAAACATGAACAACACGGGAAGAAAAAGGTAGAGGGTGCTAAAACAATGTAGCAGATGGAAGTGGCTGGCTGACCGCAAGGAAAAAAGGGAGGAGTCAGCCACTCTGCAATACACTAAAACCTCCAGCCTAAAAGTTTAGGCCAGAGTCCAGACGCATCACAAAACTTAAAAACCCTAGACACACACGTCTCATCGTTAGCTAAAACATAGGGCAGATCGCCATCAACTTGTGCTTCTGCCCTTGCATCACGGTATAAAATGCAGTCTGTTAAAATGTGCCGGACAGAGATGTGCACACCACAAGCATCACAAAACGGAGGATCCTCCCGCCGTAATAAATAGCTATGTGTCAGAGGACAGTGCCCGATCCGAAGACGTGTGAGCGCCACCTCTTCCCGCCTGAGCAGCCGGCAGGAGGAACGCCACGGCCGAGTGGTTGACTTTACCAACCGCAGTTTATTGGCCGTCACCGCCAGCCATTCGTCCTCCCACAACTCCATGCACGTCCTGTGGAGTGCAGCGATGACTGACTGCAAGGGGATGGGACACTGGACCACATCCTGCTCTCTGCAGGCCTCCTTGGCAGCCCGATCAGCCTGTTCATTGCCCCATATGCCGACATGACCAGGCACCCAGCAGAAGGATACCTCTTTACCCCGCCGTTGGAGCAAGTACAGTTGGTCATGTATCAGCTGGACCATCTCTTCAGTCGGGTACAGGTTCTGCAGCGACTGTAAGGCACTAAGAGAATCGGAGCAGAGAAGAAATCGATCGCGCCGAACACGATGCATCTGCTCCAGTGCCGTCAGGATCGCGTGGAGCTCCGCTGCGAAAACGGTATATTCAGCAGGGAGGCGAATCCGGGTAACATGATCAGGGAACACCACAGAACAGCCAAGGAAAGTCTCCTGTTTGGAGCCATCAGTATAAATGACAGTGAAACCGTGATGCACATCTAAAATGTTAAAAAACAGAGATTGGAACGTAAAATTTGGTGTGCCAGCTTTCTTAAAATTAGTCAAATCTAAAATAAGTTTGGGTCTCCGGAGGAGCCAAGGTGGAGATCTGCTCCAACCGCGACGTAAAACATGAAGACCAGCCATAGACATCGCACCGAGGCAATCCTGTGCGCGAATCCCATAGGGCTGCGTCGCACGTTGACGGTTATGAAACAATCGTGCCAGAGGAGGCTGAGCAACGGTATGGTATGCAGGGGTGTATGGTGTGGACAATGTTTTATACGCCTGGCGCACTATAAGTAGCCGTCGCCACATATGAAGTGGCGGTTCACCAGCCTCTGCACAGAGGCTTGGTATGGGGCTAGTTCGGAATGCCCCAGTGGCCAACCGAAGCCCTTCATGGTGCACAACATCCAACAACTTTAAGTAAGAAGGCCTCGCAGACCCATACACCGTGCACCCATAATCGAGCCGAGATCGCACAAACGCCCTGTAAAACTGGAGCAGACAAGTCCTGTCAGCTCCCCATGTATTGTGGCTAAGACATTTTAAAATACTTACAGCCTTAAGTGACCGCCGTTTCAGGTCTTTAAGATGAGGTAACCACGTGAGCTTCGAGTCAAAAATGAGCCCCAGAAATCTCACCGTGTCTTTAAAAGTAAGTATAGTGTCCCTCATCCTCAACTCAGGAAAGGTTAAAATCGAACGAGAATGGTTAAAAAGAACACATACAGACTTCTCGGTGGAAAACTTAAAACCACTCTTCTGCGCCCAGTCATCCAAACGCCTAATCGTAAGTTGCAACTGACGAGTTGTCGTTGCAAGGCTTGAAGAAGAGCAAAACAAAGAGAAATCGTCCACAAACAAAGAACATTGGACAGGACTTTTCACTATGGACGTAATGCTATTAATAGCGATGGCAAAGAGAGTCACACTTAAAACGCTACCCTGAGGGACACCGTTCTCCTGCTCAAAGCGATCAGACAGGACGTCACCAATCCCGTATCTAAAATATCGTGGCGAGAGGAAAGACTGAATAAAAAGAGGAAGACAACCACGAAAACCCCATTCGTGAAGCTGCTCCAGGATGAGACGCCTCCAAGTAGTATCGTAGGCCTTCTCGATGTCGAAAAATACACCTAGAAGGTGGTGACGGCGTAGGAAAGCCTGTTGTATAGCCGCCTCCAGGAGGGCAAGGTTATCGAAGGTGGAACGAAACCTCCTGAACCCACACTGAAAGCGACTAAGGAGTTGCCGGTATTCTAACATCCAGACAAGGCGGCGGTTGACCATCCGCTCCAAGGTCTTCCCTATGCAACTAGTGAGGGCAACACTACGGTAGCTACTTGGGCTTGTGCGGTCTTTCCCAGGTTTTAAAAAAGGGATTAAAACTGCCTCACGCCACGCATCAGGAAAGTGACCCGACGCCCAAATGGCATTAAAAAGTGCGAGGAGGATTTCTTTGTTGCGCAATGTGAGGTGCCATAGCATACTGTAATGGATCCTGTCGTGTCCAGGGGATGTGTCACGAGCTCCAGACAACGCAGAATCCAGCTCCCACATAGAAAATTTGCAGTTGTAAACTTCATGAGAGGTGGAATGGAAGTCCAGACTACATCTCTCAGCAACGGCTCTATGGCGCTGGAAACCTGGATCCTGACTGGTTGTTGCAGTAACTGTGGCGAAATACGCTGCCATAGTCTGGGCAATGTCTCGCGGATCCGTATGGAGAGTGCCATTATTCATTACAGCAGCTATGGGGCACCTCCCTCCTCTGCCAGAAATTCTCCTGATGGTGTCCCACAAATGGAACTTTTGGTGGAACGATTAATGGTGTTCAGGAACTGTTGCCATGACCTCCTCTTGCTCTCACGAATAACGCGACGACATCTTGCCCTTGCCACCCGAAAGGCTGCAAGATTCTCAGCAGTCGGCCGACACTTGAACCGACGCAGAGCTGCACGCCTCGTCCTGATTGCAGAGCGGCATTCGGCACTCCACCAAGGCACAGGTGGCCTCTCCCGGTGGCCTGTGGACTGTGGAATGGATGCTGCAGCGGCGTGGTGGACCATTTTGGTGATGTGATCCACCCACACCTCAACATTCGCACAGTGTTCGAATTGGGCCAATTGGCTATAAAGTGTCCAGTCAGCTCCACTGAGCACCCATCGTGGTGGTCTCCTTTCGGGGCCCACGCCATCTGGCAGGTGAATCCAGATTGGGAAATGATCACTGCCGTGCAAGTCAGCGACCACTTCCCAGTGAGCACTGGCGGCAAGAGCTGGAGAGCAAAGCGAGAGATCAATGGCAGAGAACGACCCAGTCGCTGTGGAGAAATGAGTACTCTGTCCTCCATTAAGCAAGTAGGCACAGGATGACAGGAGAAGCCTCTCAATTGCTCTACCCCTGGGGCAGGTAATTGCAGAGCCCCAAAGCACATTGTGGGCATTAAAATCACCACAAATAATGAATGGCTGGGGGAGCTGGGTAAGAAGGTCAGTGAGGGCCGCTTCATCAAGAGCATCATTTGGGGGCAAGTAAAGTGAACATACAGTCAATGGATGACGCACGTGCACGGACACAGCGACGGCCTGTAAAGTCGTCGTAAGTGAGAGAGGCGAGGAGTGGTAGTCCGTCCTGACGAAAATACCTACGCCTCCTCTAGCTCTCTCTCCACGCAGGTCGTCCTTTTTGTGGAGTGTGTAGCCTCGTATCTCAGGGGAGTATGATGGATGAAAATACGTCTCCTGGAGACAGAGACACAGTGGTCTACCCTGAGAGAGTAGACGAAGTTCCTCCACATGCGTCCTGAACCCTTGCAAGTTCCACTGGAGTATGGAAGCCATCTATGTTGGGGGTAGCACCTTCATCCTGTCTCTCCGACGGGGCGGGGAGACCGCAGCAGGTGGAGGGGCAGGCGTGGGACGAGATGATTGCCCCACACATACATCGTACTCCATCAACTCTGGGGAAGAGTCAGATGAAGCCTCACCTAAAACAACATCCGCATGGTCAGATGGTTTACCACGGGATTTGACGCACTGTTGCTGCTGTACAATAGCTTTCTGTGGTTTGGTGGATTTTGGGGGAGCCGATGTGGGTGTGGTAATTGGCGCACTGGGCTTGGGAACAGCCTCAGCTGTTGGAGGCGCCAGGGCCTGGCCCAAGTTCGCCACTGTACCTTTGTCTGCCGTTCGAGTAGGGGCTACTGGCTCTGAAACACTGGCTGCGTTGCAAGTGCACTGACAGCTGCAGGTGTTAGTGCCAACACTCACCACCTCAGTCTGCATTGAGGCATCGACTTTTGGAGTAGGCTTCTGAGCCAGGGATGCAAAAGATGTAGCAAATGTGGGAGGTTGCATCGACTTATAGATCTTCTTGGCCTCACCATAGGGGATACGCTTGGTTGTTTTTATTTCCTGGACCTTGCGTTCCTCTAAAAATATTCGGCAGTCCCTACTCCAAACAGGGTGGTTCCCAGAGCAATTAATACATTTAGCCGGAGACGAGCAACCAACTCCTTCATGAGCAGCCTGACCACAGTTTCCACAAGTCGCTTCGCCTTTACAGCCTAAGGTGGTATGACCAAAACGCTGGCATTTGAAACAGCGCATTGGGGTCGGGAAATAAGGCCTCACACTAAGGCGAAGGAAGCCAGCTTTAACATGTTCAGGAAGCTTTGTGCTACTGAAGGTCAGAATAAAGGAGTCGGATTTGACAAGAGTGCCATCAACCCTCTTCATTATGTGTTGGACATCAACAATACCTTCTGGAGCCCACTCACGTTGCAGTTCTTCCTTAAGACAACATGTCAGTGTTCGAACGTTGGGCATTGGGCCTGTGCAACAACTCCTACTGATTATCAGACAATATCAGAGACCCATGTTACAACTTTTGTACTGTCCGCAGTGGGACAGTCTTGGTAGGATTCAACAGGACCGTCAAAGATAGATGATATGAAAGTAATTGCAACTTCCAACTGTACAAATACTGGTGGAATTTTGTAACCCCATAGATAATGGTGAACCCCTCTTTTTCAAGCTGACTATAGTTACACTGTGCTTTGTTAAGATTTTTCAAGGCAAAAGCAATAGGTGTGTCAGTTGGAATAGTTAAGTTCTTCTTGGAAAAAGGAGCACTTCTGCTTGTTGTACTTTAACCCAGCAGCAGAAATAACATGAAACAAACAGTCTAAATTTGCTAATGTTCAGCAGGTGTACAACCTGTGACTGCAGTATCATCCAGACAGGTAGTACAAGAAGGGGCTTTCACTTTTAATTGTTCCAGGAACCACTGAAAAATTACAGGAGCTGAAGCACTTCCAAACAGTAGTCTTTGATACTGGAACAAACCTAAGTGAGTGTTTATCATGAAATACTGCTTGGACTGTTCATCCAGTGGAAACTGTTCATATGCCTCTTGCCAATCTATGAAAAGTAGCTGCCCTGTCCTAATCAGTCCATCAGGTCCTCCAGACTTGGAATAGGAAAAGAATCCACTACTGTTTTGTGTGTTTACTTTTGCCTTAATGTCCTTACAAATGTGTAAACCACCTGAAGATTTCTTCAGAGTGTGCAAGGGTGATGCCGACTGGCTTGTAGAAATGGGTTAGATAACCCCAATGTCTTGTCATCATTGCAACTCCTGAGCAGCTTGCTCATGTAATGCACAGGGGACAGGTCTCTTGCGAAAAAATTGCGACTGTGTGTTGTTCTTCACAGTTATGTGCACTTCAGAGTCTTTGGCCCTTCCTATGCCTGGTTCAAATACTTCAGTGTACTTATTACGCAAGTCAGAAACATTAGTGCCTCACAGAAACTCTGATATGTAAAACATTGTTGCGAATGCACAAATCAAATAAATCTACCCCAAATATGTTGACACTGTTTTTAGAATTGAGGTCATGAAGAGAGAGACACTGTGTCACTCTTTGAAAAGTTGCTGGCGAACTGCACACACCAAGGACTGGAATTTCTTGTCCATTGTAGGCAGACAAAATAGAAGTAGGCTGCTGTAGTGGTGGGCTACTGATTTTGGCATAACTAGCTGCAACTTTATTGTCTTCTGTTGCACTTTTAAATGAACAAAAAGTTTGTTCACCTCCCAGTGTATTGCAGTGGAAGCTTCTCATGATGCAGAAGTACTTGGTTCAGCTTGCATGAGAGTGACTGACATGGCCTGAACAGTATACACTTGTTGAGATTGCAGTTGTGGCCACGATACACTAGCACAACAGCAGCTGTCACCTTTGCCCTGCCTGCCGCATAAACACACAGTTTGAAAATGACCTTCACATCCGTATTCCAAGCTGCTGGCATTGCGGTCCAGACAGTCATTCCGATCATGCCTCAAAAAACACTGAGAATACAACTGAGACTGAAAGGTTTTACTCCTACTGTTCTCACTGTTTGAACTGTTTGTCTGAGCTCTACTCTGAACAACTTGAACACTATTCTGCTCATGAGACTGAGTGTCTGGTCCACCACAAGCAAAAGAAATATATGGAGCCTCTAAATTAAGCTCTGTAGAGTCCACAATTGTTTGAGATTTCACAAGAGACAGTACTGTTTTTAGATCAGTGTCTGGCAGTTTTAGAATTGCAGCACCAATGAGTGCATCAGATACATTCTGAGTAATAGCATCATGCAACATTATGTCACTATAGTTAATGCCACACAAACACTTAAACTTTCAGTGCCCGTTGAGACCTCTGAGTTCTGCTATTCACTGTTTGTCTGAGCAGGCTGCTGCTTCAGAAAATAAAATAAAATAAGCTGTGCAGCTGCTACATAGATTTGACTGTCAAAACATTATCTAGCTTTGTCACAAGGTTGTTGTACTTGACTTTCTTGGGAATAATTTCTCCACAGTGTTTAATACAGAGACGATACACTTTGGGACCAGTTGTGGACAAAAAAATAAGCATTGCACTCTATATCTGTGATTTTGTAGATGGTGAAGTGTGCCTTTGATTGCACCATGTAGTCAAATGTTCTTCATCTTGGCTGTGGTATGGACAAAAGTTCAGAGCAGTAACCAGTGGTGGTGCTCCTTCCTTGATCGGTAAAGAAGTCAGTTGGCTGACAGTGAGCAGCAGGCATTCTATCTGCTACATGTGAAACTGTGCAAGTTTGGTTAGAAATATTTCCTATGGCAGCTCAGACATGTTGAAATATAGGACACACTCTGAGGTGACTGACTAGAAGTAGCGCAACAAAATTGATAAAAAGAAGTGGGCAACAAGCAGGCAGCCGGCTTGAAATAAGAGCTGGTTATGCGTCGATCATCATCATTTGTTGTGACCAGGCAAAACTACTTATCTGGGCACAACTGTGGTTTCTTTGATTGCTCTGGGAGAAAGCTCATCACACTAAAACACGTGAAATATTAGTTCACTTTATTATATAAATTAGTACAAATACTACTAAATTTTGACACACTTTTTCCATAGGAGTACTGTATAATTTACAACTTTCATGGACTAGTGAAGCATTTCTTGATGCACATATTAATGAACTGTTCTCCTGCAGTATGAAATGCAACATTTTGTCAGAAACTTTAACTCTCACTGTCCTCCTCAATGATGTTGACTACTGTAGCTAAAGTCTCAAACCGGGCAGAGCTCTTGCTAGCTTGACACTATACTGACCTTTTCAGCAGGACACTGCTATGGTGCGAGGGGAGGCATGGTAATCAGGAGCACCTCCCATATGCTGTTGCAGATTGCAGCTAATGTCTGTGGTATCGATTTGCGTTGTCAGCTTTGTGTGACAGTGTGATCTCTGTATGATACATCCTCAGCAAACAGTATTTATGAATAGACATCAGCCAGATCAATCCTGGAGAGAGATTTGACACCAGTAAGTTTGGAGACAGGACTCTCAGAGTAGGGAATGAGGTATCACTCACGGCCTGGATACAAGTAGTTACTCTAAAGTTGCCACAGAAGCATAACTTCCCATTGGCTTGGAATAACTCATTTGATGAGTCCTTGTTATTTAACCCAGTTGAAATTGAATTTGATCATTTCCATGACAACAACTGGAATTAATCAAGGCCTAAGTAATTTTAGCACCACATACAGCCTCTACAATATATATCTCATGAAGTTCATGGTACAACCAATACTGTGGAAATAATAGGGTGCTTAAATATTTGGCCTTAGAGATCAAGGCACAGTATTGTGGATGGCCACAATATTAAGTGGCATAGGAGGCCACACTGAATGTGGCTGGCCATAGCAAATACCAATGCTCTGTCATTTGCTATTCTGTGAAAATCGTAAAAATTGTGGTTAGTAGCAGTTTGTGGGAATAATGTAATATTCATGCTGATAGATGCACCAACATCACAATATTGCATAGAATGTAATACCTCCATGGGATCTTATCTGATTGCTTTCTTTTATAGAAAATGTGCCATTCTAGTTTTCATAAGTCTGATTTCATTTTATATTTGTTATAAGATATAAATTTTCTGCATAAATATAGTAAGCCAAATGAGAAATGTCTCCTTCTCATATGAGCTCTGCTGAATGGCACAAAGAAACAATGATGGGAATATAGTATCAATATGAAGAGAGAGAAATTAGGGGAATATCATGTCATATATCTTGAACTCTAATTACACAGTGATATGTTTTTAAGTACTTTTGTAGATTGCAAGAATGTTTGAAAGAATTGTATAGCAAAAAAAGGAGAACATTGAGAATTGCACAATAAACTGGAGCAAACTAATTGATAAATGGTAATATTAGTAGTCTGATTTAGATAATTTTGACCTTTATGGTGTGCTTGTGCCTCTAGTTACAACCAAGTAGTTTTTTCAGTGCAACATTTTAAATATTAACTTTTCATAAGAAAAGTGCTGTAGTGCAACAATATATTTCTGAAGTTTAACAAGGAATTAACTTTAAAATTATGTGACTTGTTTATAATCTGTACAGATAGTTAGAAAGTAATTCCAACTAATGATATAAGCTATCATGAAGTCATGGTTTTCACCATTTTGTAGTTATATCATTCTACAGAAGTAACTATTGAACTTTGCTGCTCAAATCATTATGAAATACTTGGGTTAATTCAACAAATGACCAAGTGTGCATCATTCACAAACACAGTTAGCTAGCCAGTTCATGTCAAGTCATATAATTCTGTAGTCTTACCTCAGTAAGCGGCAATGCATTACTCTAACCAAAATTTTAGTGATGTTTGTTATATTAGTGTTCTTGCCCTGTTAAAAACCTACCATGTTCAATGGTAATGGAGCTGTCACCATCTTTATTTTTCTGCACTGACAGTGACCATGGAGACACACCTTTGAGGGTGCCACAAGCCACTGTTACGAATCAACTGCAGGAGAGGAGACTAACATGATACTGGATAACTCTGTAAAAATGTAGGTCAGAATATCATCCAATAATGACACATGCAATCCTGTTTTAGCATTAATGCCTTAGGCTGCACAAGCCCAACTGGACACAAATGCCATGCCAGTTGTGTGAGATAGAATCATCAATATATTAAACTCGATGGATGAGACTTAAAATATTCCAAAGGAACGCATGATCAGTGAGATCTAACAGTGATACCCCGCTCAGTTCATACATAACCATTCACCAGTTGATTCTGGTGACAGCAGAGATGTGGTACAACTGTAATTCCTGGATTAGACTTTCCAGGTACATCATTATTTGAGAAGACCAAATAAATGGGGAGGGTGACACTACCGTAATCATCCATGAAACTGCAACATAGCAGCAATTAATGGTACTGCATAGAATATGATCACCACTCTTACTTGTTGCAGCGTGCATAAAAGTATAGTCAGTTGCATCACTTTCCCGTTCACAGAGATCATGTCATATCAAATGGTGGTAGAAAATTTTTTTCACAGATCGAGCCACCTTACTTTGTGATGAGTGTATGGGACTATGCTACAGCCTAGGATTGCCAGCTTCTACAACCATTTCTAAGAAAACTGTTCCACTCCTGCAGCAAAAAAGGCTACAATATAGGGGACCCTGGTATGTTCTCAGGCTATTGCTGTAAGATGATCAGCATTTTGAGAATTTAGAGAGCAGCTCTGACAGGAAATGTATTGAAAATACAAATGCATTAATGCTAGTATCTAGCAATTCTTGAAACAAGTGGCTTTGCTCAAGTGTGATGCTAACATGCCTGATGTGTGGCTGAAAGTTAAGGGGTTTATAAACAATAAACATGCTCACAAAATCTGTGGACACAGCTACCACACTATCTGTTAATATTCAAGTAATTACATTTGTTATTGTAGTGGAGACTCACTTCTATGAACCCCCACCCCCACCCCCTGTACCCATGCTATGAAGGAACATAACTAGACCAAGCAAAAGAACCGTATTATGATACGTCTTACAGCCCAATTTCATCAAGCTCATGGCTCAGCAAAACTCTGGAACATATTGTTAAAACATAACTGTAATTGTGGCAGGACTAATCACTTACTGCCTGACAAACTATTGACATTTTGGCCACTTTTGTCTTGAGTAGAATCCTTTCTGCAGTCTTCTTTAATACCTCAACTGCAAATAACAAAATGCACATTCCTACATTAATTATAACATTTATGTTCTTAGAGTTCCATATAATTTCATCAGATGCATCTATGGCCACTTCACACTCATTGGGCATGTATTCAGTTGACAAATAAGATGATGTCTCCAGCAGATCTACCAGCATCATAAGTTGGGGCCCTACAAAACAGCTAGCAGTTCAAAATAATATGAAGAACACTAGCCTCATCACAGAATATATGACTAAAAATAAATTGGCATTAAATAAGGAAAAGACAATTCTAATGGAGTTTATGCTAAATTACAATTCAAGACAAGTGGATACTGAGCCAGAGTTATCAAGTGAAACAATTGATAAACATAACATCTTACATGGAAGGAGCACATCAGTTACATGTGTAAAAAATCTCGTGTAATACCTACCTGCTAAAATGCCTTTCTAGCATAATAGCATCACCAGTCATATGACAAATCTATTTTGGTATTAGACACTCCCACCTACAATACGGTATTGAGGTTTGGGGCGGGGCACCAACAGTATACATGGATAGGGCTTTAAGAGCCCAGAAGAGAGCAATTAGGATAATAGCGAATATTAGTAAATGTCAATCCTGTAGAGAATACTTCATTAAGTATAGTATACTAACAGTGTGTTCATTATATGTTCTAAGGACTATAATATTTGTAAAAGAAAATATGGAGCACAGTACAATAGATAGTGATATCCATAGTTATAATACAAGGAAGAAAGAGGATTACCACATAAAATTCAGAAATAAAAAAGCAGCCGATAATAATCCATTTTCTGCTGGAAGATTTTTTTACAACAGACTGCCAAATACCATAAAAATGTTAAAAGGAAACATATTTAAAATAAAATTAAAGCAGCTGTTAATTGCTAAATGTTTGTACTCCATCAAGGATTTTTAATGTTGTATGTACTTTATTTCTACTACTAAACTATTATTATTGTTCATGTATGTACTGACTGACTATGTCCACGACTGTAAAAGTTATTATGGACAAATAAACCATTATTATTATTATTATTATTATTATTATTATTATTGTGCTATCATAAATGTGCATGGTTGGCTGGTCAGCAATACCAACTTGCAAATCCCAAGTATTTGTGTTTATGTGTAGTACCTTGGTTTGTGGATAAAGTTAGGGAATCACACATTACCTTAACCTGAATTATATGATCCCTGGGACTAATCTATGACTCGCAGTTGATGTATCCCCACATCAGACACCTTCTCTGAGACCCTGTAAGCAAGTCCTGCATAAGTGATTTATAAGGTGCAGTATGGAGGGAGCATACAACTCTCCCGGTCATTGTTAGGTTTCTTGACGTTATAATGGTTACTGATCTGTTGAGTAGGTTTTCAGTTGCCCTCACAAAGCTTAGTGCATCTCGTACTAGTCCTCCCACCAAGGAAAAATTCCTGGCTGTACTATGAATTGAACTCAGGTCCTGCACATGGAACTCAGCTACAGAGGTGGTCTCTCTAAGGCTATAACAAGCAGTAAAAAATCTCTGTGGAGTGCTCATACTTGATGCACATTTACTCTCTCTGTATCAGTCACTGGTGTGGCCTCTATTATATTATAGTGCAATCTTTTACCACAGTAGCAGTCACCAAATTAGAGAAAATATTGTATCATTACATTAGAATCAGCATTGGAGTGATGACTTCAACTCCAACCAGTGTTCTGCTCTTGAAAGCAGCAGAAATGCCTCCCCATATTCAGTGTGATTCCTGAGCAGATAAATTTGTCTTACAGATAATCCGAACACTTGAAGCATCCAGTGATTCAGAAATTTACTGATCTGTAGCATCTCATTCCAAATATTTATAATTTTTTCTGTTATAAACAAAAAACATGTTTATACTTAAAAACAGTCTAGGTCACACAAATCATGTTTGTTGGTGGGAATGTGAAAGCTGGACCACCATCAGACCATGCTCCAAAATTGACAATATGTATGAAAAAGTATTGTTTCCTTTCTACTCAGTTTGCTGGACTGACCAGCACTTGAAAATTCTTTTTCATGAAATGTGTGTATGCTCCCAATAATGAAACAAAAAAGTTAACAACATGTTTATGACAACTGTACAAATATGACGAAATGACAGAAAGTGCAGGATGGAGTAACAACAATTTTATGAAAAAGATTGCTACTTACCATAGAGGGGAGATGTTGAGTCGCTCACAGGCACAATGAAATGACTACTGTACATTTTAGCTTTCAGCCAAAAGATCTTCTGAAGTAGAAAACACACACATTCACACAAGCACAACTTTCACACCTGAGAACTGTCTTCACCTGCAGCAACCGAAACAGTGGTCTTGTGTGAATGTGTGTGTATGTTTCTACTTCAGAAGAAGGCTTTTTGGGTGAAAGCTAAAATTTATAGTTGTCTTTTCATAGTGCCTGTCTACAGTTCAGTGTCTCCCCTACATCGTAAGTAGCAATCTATCTTTTTCATGCTATTGTACAAATCTGATCGCCATATGTGATTAAAGTTGTCATCGGCTGGTCAAAATAACTGATCAAACACATGTGAGTAGCTCATTCTTTTGTCCTAATCTTGTAACAGAACAGTCATACTTCCTGCCTCAGAACATGCCAGCTTGTCAAGCATCTTTGGGTGAATAAGATCTGACTTGTTAAATGCTCTGTCAGTGTTGACACAGTAACATTGCATCGTATACAGCTGGTGCCTGATGACCCAGCACACCTGTTGCACAGCATTGTCCTGCGGGTAGATGTCCAGCCAGAAGCCTACAGCTGACATTGCTCGACTTTGCTGAATCATCTGGTGCAGTAAGAAGGACACCCTGATCACTGGACACAGCTGGCGCTATTTTGCACCTGCAAAGGCATGTGATGCTGGCCACTTTCTGGTAGTCATATGCTGGGTAGCCTTTATAGGAGCACTGCCTGCAACTCTCCAGAGTATAATGCTGAGTCTATTAGGTCTGTTTGACCTTTAAATTCTTACACAATCTGAGTTCAGACCGGTGTGAGTTTACGATGAAGTACTATTGGAGCAAGACCACTTATTGACTGTGACCGTGACTGATTCTGACCTTGCAGAGTAACCTATGGTGACAGACTACACTTTCTGTCGCACCTTTCTAGAATTGTATTCAATAAGGGATGCCCTTCTTAGATCAGGATGAACTTGTGCATTCTTTCATGGAGAATCAGTTTTCTGCTATTCATGTTTTCTTATTGCTTCCTTATAAAAATAAAATTCTATTGTTTAGTGCTACTCGGGCACCTACTTCTTTTCTGTGTGCACAATCCCATAATGGGACACTTGGCATTCATCTTATGAATTTAATGCAACGGAACTACAGTGGTATGGAATTTTGATAAACTTTCTCTGAATTCCAGTTTATCAGGGCATTTTAAAAATTGTTGTGTTTATCTCATCACAAAAAAAAAAAAAAAAAAAAAAAAAAAACTCACAGTCAGCACTTGACTTTCCCTAATTTCAATGCATCTGACTACATTGTGGAGCTCTAAGTAAGGACATATCATACATGGAAAGAAGAGTAGAAAAAACATGATTTCACTTAGGCCGCCGATCCAATAATCTGCTACCAGTAATCAGTAATGTTACTGTCCTGTTGAAGTGTACTTTGTTTGTTGGTTTGTCATGTTTTCTTGTCAAACTTATTCACATCATCTCCCATTTGAAAATATAAATTTCTCTACTCCATATCTTTTTAAAAAGATTACACAGGTGCCTCTTTTCTTACCCTAATAGTGAAGATAGCATGCTGTAATGTATAAAATCAGTTCCTGGGCCAGTGTCTCTCTCTGTTAAAGTGAAGCAATCATTCAGAAATTGATAGTTTGCTTTGAACAACATGTCAACAAGTTGGTCAAATAAATCTGGAAGCAAACATTTCTGAAAAGTGTTCTATTAATTTGTTATTAAGTGTTGCTGTACCATCATTGATCCAGGCTCTAGGTATTCACTTAATCCTTTGCCACATATTTTGTATTCACGGCGCCCTGCAGTCATATACATGGTGTCCCAGTAGGAATGGTCGTATTCAGGGACATGACAGGAATGATCATTTCAATTAAAAAACTTCATATAGACTTATGCCCTGTTCTGAATGGTTTCTGAGATAGAACACATTTAACTTTCATTGCTATATATTTTCTGTATTATTCAATACATTGTCAAGTTTACACATGTACGACAGTTAGTAAATTAAAACATGCATTTTACGAAGTATCAAATGAAAAAATATATTTTTAACTTATTCATCTTGAGGCACTATTGTACATGTTATGTTACAGCTGTTGTACAGTTCTCAATAAATGTTTGAACAGCCCACCATCAACTTCAGTACATCTCTGCACCTTGAAAGAGGCTGTTGTGTTGTCACCTGAGTGCCCCAGCTTGTGTCCTAATGAGGACAGCAGTGTCCTTGATGTGACCAAGCATTTCATCTTGCACATTTGCCTTTCATGTGTACACCACAGACTTCATCCAACCCCATAAACAAATATCTAATGGTGCAAGGTCTGGTAACCTTGGTGACCAGTTAATTGTACTAGCAAGAACAAGCCAGCAATTAGGGTAATACACATACATGCATGCCACTAACCCAAAAACAAGTGTACATTACTTGTGTTCTATCTCAGAAACAAATGATTAGGTAGCTTTAGAAGTTTAACCATATGGATTTATTCTTATTTCTGAACATTCCCTGTTTTCAATTAAAATCTATTTATATTTAAAAGGTATTCTGTTGGTACTTGCCTTCTGTATAGCTGGAGTGCATTCCTTTGTACCACCAGTGCAGTTTTGCATCAATCATCTCACCACTCATCTGGTAATTTTGTTTCTGAAGCAAAAAGTTTATTTTCTGGGATTGAGACAGTTGTGGCTGCATCAATACAACCTGTAGATTACACTGAGTCTATTCTTCTTGCTCCACATTCTGAAAAATTCCTTACCTTATTCACAATTGTGACCATATACTTGTGGCAATCTGCTGTTTTTGTGTTCCACCTATAGGATATCCAGATGCCGTCACATGTAGTTCTTGCTTTATGTCGAGAAGGTAGAAAATTTTAGTGACTGTGGTAAAAAATTCCAAGAGGAATCCCACAAGGTTCAATTTTGGGTCAATTCCTACTCCTTATGCATGTGAATTACTTTCCACTTAACATTCAACAAGCAAAATTGGTACTTTCTGCAAACCATACTGCTCTTATAATAAATCTCATTAGAAAGAAAGCAGAAAAGTTAGTAAGTGATATTTTCCAAAGAATTATAAGTGGTTCACTGAAAGTAGACTCTCCTTAAATCTTGAAAAAACACACGACGTTCAGTTCTGTACAACAAATAGAGCCACACCAACAACTGATGCAGCTCATGAGTAGGAATTAGTAAGTAGGGTAGAGTGTGCCAAGTTTTTGGGTATACATATTGATGAGAACTTAAACAATCATGTTACTGAGCTTCTCAAACAATTAAGTTCAGCTATTTTTGCTCTTCATATAATTGGTAATCTCAAAAACAAATGTATCAACCTCCTGATCTATTTTGTCTATTTCCACTTAATAGTGTCATATGAAATAATTTTCTGGTTTAACTCATCACTTAGAAAGAAAGTATTCATTGAACAAAAGTGAGCAATAAGAGTAATATGTTGTGTTCACTCATAAACGTCATGATAGGTGCATCTTCAAGGAGCTAGGCGTTTTAACTGTGCCGTCACAATACATATTTTTGGTAATGAAATCTATCACAATATGAGAAGTACAATGATGTATACACCTACAACACTAGAGGGAAAAATGAACTTTATTATCCATTGTTAAAGATACTCATAGCAGATTCAATATGCAACCATAAAATTTGTTTTTGAATATTTGCCCGATAACATAAAATGTTTGACAGAGAGTGAAGCATCTAATTTAAAATGATTTCTCCTGGACAACTTCTATTCCAGTGATGAATTTATGCTTTTAAAAAAACTTGTTTTTAAGTGTAGTTGTGTGAGTAGAATAAAATGATAACATTTTCATTAATGTAAACTGTAGCTCAAATTCACCAAGATAAAAATTGAAGCTGCATGTGAGATTGTGCAAGACTCAGTATCAGGGGAGAGCGTAAAATGATGATTGAATCCTTCTACTGCCAACTAGACTCATCTCCTGATGTAATCAAAATCTTTAGGGGATGCCTCAGTTCACTTGTGCGTAAGTTCCCAAATCATACTGCAATCATTGGTGAAAACTTCAATCATTCAACAATTAATTGGGAAAATTACAGGTTTGTTAGTGGTTGGCATGATAAGACATCGTGCAAAACATTATTAAATGCCTTTTCTGAAAAATACCTAGAACAACTAGTTAGGAACCTCATTCCTGATGGAAATATGTTGGCTCTAATAGCAACAGATACACCTGACCTCTTTGAGGATGTCTGCATCAAAACTGGTGTCAGTGACCACGACGCGGTTGTGGCAACAATGATTACCAAAGAACAAAGGACAACTAAAACATATGGAAAGATGTATATGTTTAGTAAACGAAATAAAAAATCAGTAGTGTCGTATCTTAATGAGGAACCTGAAACTTTTAGCACAGGGCAGGAGCATGAGAGGGACTATGGTGCAAGTTTAGAAGAATAGTTGATCATTTGCTGGATAGATATGTACCAAGTAGAACAGTTCACAATTGGAGGGCACCTCCACAGAATGTAGTAACTGTGAATAAACTTCTGAAGAAACAGAGACTACTGCACTATAGGTGTGAAACAAAGTGTAAGACTATAAAGAGATGCTGAATGAAACACATTTGGCTGTCAAGGGAGTAATGTGTGATGCCTTCAATGACTAACATAGCAGAATATTGTCAAACGATATTTCACAAAACCCAAGAAATTTTGGTCATATGTAGAGGCTGTTGGTGGCACAAAAGCTAGTGCCCAGTGCCTAGCGAATGACAGGAACTCGAAATTGCGTGTAGCACAGCGAAAACTGAAATGCTTATCTGCATTTTAAAATGTTTCTTTACAAAGGAAAACCCAGGAGAATTGCCCCAGTTTAATACTCATACCACTGAAGAGGTGAATGAAATATGTATTAGTGTCAGTGGTGTTGAGAAACAGTGGAAATAATTAAAACTGAACAAAGCTCCAGGGCCCGATGGAATCCCTGTCAGATTCTATACTGAATCTGTGGTTGATTTGGCCCCTGTTCTAACTATAATCTATAATAGGTCCCTTGAACAAAAAACCATGCCCAGTTCTTGGAAAAGAGCACAGACCACACCTGTCTATAAGAAGGGTAGTAGAAGTGATCCATAAAACTACTGTCCAATATCCTTGACATCCTTTTGTAGCAGAATTTCAGAACAAATTCTGAGCTCAAACATAAAGAGATGCCTTGAACAGAATGACCACCTCATTGCCAACCTGCATGAATTCCGAAAACATCATGTGAAACCCAACTCACACTTTTCTCACATGTCATAATGAAAACTTTGGATCAAGACAGTCAGGTAGATGCAGTATTTCTTGATTTCAAAAAAGCATTTGACTCAGTGCCATACCTATTCTTATTGTCAAAGGTATGATCGTATGGGGTATGAAGTGAAATTTGTGACTGGATTGAGGACTTTTTGGTAGGCAGGATGCAGCATGTTACCTTGGATGGAGAATAATCGTCAGATTCAGAAATAAAGGGTGCCCTAGGGAAGTATGTTGGGATGTTTGCTGTTCGTGTTGTATATCTATGACTTTGCAGACAATATTAATGGTAACCTCAGACTTTTTGCATATAATGCAGTTATCTATAATGAAGTACCATCTGAAAGGAGCCGCAAAAATATTCAGTCAGATCTTGATAAGACTACAAAGCAGTGGAGAGATTCACACCTTCCTTTAAATGTTCAGAAATGTAAAATTGTGCACTTCACAAAATGAAAAACATAGTATCCTATGACCATAGTATCAATGAATCACTGTTGGAATTGGCCAAATCATTCAAATACATGGGTGTAATGCTTTGTAGGGATATGAAATGTAATATCACATAGACTGTCATGCATAAAGCAGATGACATTCTTCAGTTTATTGGTGGAATACTGGGGAAGTGCAATCATTCTACAAAGGAGATTGCTTACAAATCACTTTGTGATCAGTTCTAGGATATTGCTCATGTGTGTTGGAACCATACCAAGTGGGACTAAGAGGGGATATTGAATATATACAGAGAAGTGCAGCACGAGTGGTCACATGTTGTTTGATCCATGGGACAGTGTCACAGAGATAATGAAGGAACTGAACTGGAAGACTCTTGAAGATAGATGTTAAGTATCCCTAAAAAGTCTATTAACAAAGTTTCAAGAATTAGATTTAAATCATGACTCTAGGAATATACTACAATCCCCTGTGTATTGTTCACATAGGGATCGTGAGGATAAATTAGGACAATTACTGCATGCACAGAGACAGTCAAACAAGCATTGTTCCCACGCTCCCACAGAAAGAAACCCTAATGACTGTACAATAGGACATACCCTCTGCCATGCACCTCACATAGTTTGCAGAGTGTAGATGTAGATGTATACATAACCAGTAAACTGACCCAATACATATAATTTTGATAAAAGAATTCTTCAAATGATTTATGGAACATGCAGCTAACTAACTAACTGTCAGAAGGTCAGATCCAAACTGTTCTTCTGTGACCTTTCAAGTAAAGTACAGTGCTTACCCATGGGACGCCTTATGTGTAATTGTTTCACTCTCATGAGTTTGTACAGTTAGCCTAATTGTTAAACCATCATTTAGCATGATTAGATTTTCTTCATCTACAGTCTCAGCTATCTTTTTCCAATGACTGTTCCCCCAGTTTCAATCCCAAGCAGGATGGTGAGTGATAAAGTCTCCCTATTTTATTACCTGATACTCTATTGAATTGATCAGCATTCTCTGTTTCTGTTTCATTACAGTCTCTCTTTGTGATCTGTGTACTGGTATTATTTTTATTTAATTATTGTACATGTATATGGTGGCAGAATGAAGTACATGTTGATGATTATATCTTAGGATTTTGTATAAGTTTCATTTTCTTACAATGAGTGCACTCACCACATATCCAAAATCTCTGTTGGTTCACGTTAAATTAAAACCAGAAACAGAAATAGTTTATTTAGTAATAACTGTGTTTCAGATAAAGCACATGCTGATATTTGAAACATATAAAATTAAGAAGGGTGTTTTTGTTACTCCTTATTGAGCTGTATTTTAAACAAAACCCACTGTTGTGAAGACTCCTACTCAGTAATGAATTAGCAACATATTACTTCATATTATTACAATTTGAAGTAACTACTACATTGTAACTTGCATCAATTAAGCCATTCGGTACAGTGTGACCTTATTGAAGATTGCAGGCTGCAATGGAAACAGATAAAGATTACTACTGGAGTTGTATGGTCTTTTTTAAGCATCCAAAAGCTTTTGTATGTGTTACCTGGAATTGAGTTTTCTCTTTCAGGCACTGTTTAGTCTCACCGCTGCTTTTGCTTGTGTCTTCTCTGCCCCACAGTTACTTCTTGAACTATTATGGGTATGATTCTACTCACTGTTTTGAGTTTGTGATATTGTTTAAATACAAAGTGTCTGATGAGGTGGCTGACTTGTGTTACAAATGTTTGTTTCATTTTGTGATTTTGTTCTTGGTCAGAATTTTATGTATGTCAGAAATTTCACAAATTTTCTTGTGGAGACATCTGTATGTGTTATGGTGGTCATTTGAGTCATTGCATGCTGGTACATTATGTCTTCTAATGGCACACACTTTATAATTTTCATCTGTCAGAGGTATTCTGAACATTCTGTGTAGTTAATTGTTTGGCCCCATGACCAATGATGACAAATAGTGGCTGTCTGTTTCTCACATTCCTTAACTTCCTGGAGACCAGCATAGTGTGTGCCAGATGTCTGGTTATGGCTTTGCTTCCTAGGACGGGCATAGCATAGGCAATTACAGCACTGCAGAGCAGGTCTCTGATATGATCTGAAAGGACATCATATAATTGTTCAAAGTCAGACCATTTATGAATCCTGAAGGCTACAAGGCCAACCTTCTCTTTCTACGCACTGACATCTATACATTTTGTAAATTTAAGTGCCGTGCCACATTTTTCTGTTTTATATGAAGCCCAATTCAGCAGCTTCTGCAGGGATTTTTATACATTATTCACTGATAGATAGACTGATTCATATAGTTTATTACCACCAACCAAGCCAAGTTGTCCAGCTGTAGATGTTAAGCATTTTTTCCTGTCTAAAACCTTCATAGAATATTAACTGTTTCTTCTTTTGTGACAGGTATGACATAGGTTACTAACAGATACATGCTGTTCCAGATTCAGCATGCTCATTTAGTTTATAATTTACATATCTATGAATTAATCATTTACATTTATAGTCATATAATCAACTACTTTCACATTTCTCTTCATCTCAATTGCAAGTTGAAATAAAAAAGCATGGATCTGTGCTTTAGCTGACTTGAAACATTATGGTGTTATCATGGGCCAGCTATGCATTTATAACACTCAGTTTCTTTGTTTACATATGACAGTTGTATGATGCAGTGTAATAAGTGCATTTTTGGCAAACAGTAGAACATCATATTTACACTCTTCTATTTCAGCATATTAGCAGTGAAGTCTTATAAAAAAAGAAACCTTGAATTTTTGTGTATTAATTGCCTATTCTTTGCCACAGTCAGTTCTCTTCCCTGTCCTTGTAAGAGTGCACCCTCACTAATGATCAAGCTCTCAACAAACCATTAAACTGTGACCTTTCTTCCTTACATCCATTCTCTTCTTTCTTAAGTCACCCCCCTCCCCTGTCACCGTCAAGCACACTATTACTTTTATCATGACGTATTCAAGTTGTTTCTAATGGTGCTTATTTTGTACTTACAGGCATGGCTATCAGGCAAAAAGTTTGGTCCATTTATCAATGGAAAGTGGATCGAAAGTAATAGTGAAAAGGGAACTAATGCTACAGAAGTGCATTCTCCTGACTCTGGGGAAGTGCTGACAACAGTCACTCACAGCTCTGAAAAAGATGTAAATACTGCTGTGCAAATTTCTGTTGATGTAGAAAATCCATGGAAGAAATTTAATGGGCATGAAAGAAATAGATGTCTTTACAGGTGTGTCTAATAAAGTATATTATTGTGTAGATAATTCCAGAAATGTTTATAATTATACTCGGATATGTTCTTTAAATAAGGGTAGATACTGTTTTGAGTTTGGAACTGATCATTGTTAGATTTTTTAATGTATTTCCTTGCTTGCGTAAATTAAAATATACTGATTAAGAATGTCTTTTTCATCTATTAGAAATATTCATTGACTAGCTGAGTACCTGCTGCTGTCCAGGTACATATTTATTCCAATCTTCTGTTAGTCCATCTCCTCCTTATGCTCTGTACATCTCCTTCACCCACCACTCTCCATCTATCTCCTCCTACCCTTCTCTCAGTCCATCTACTCCTCCCCTCATCCCTGTCTATTATCTCTTTTCCACCCTTTATCTCCTCTTCCCCCCTTTAAGTTCAATTTTTCACCCCTCTCTAAATCGATCTCCTCCTCCCCTCCCTCCCCCTGTCAATTTCCCCATCTCCCTTCCCTCAGTCTGTATCCATGTCATTCTATCTCTGTCCATCTTCTCCTTTCCCCTCCCACCCTCTTCCCTTTCTCTGGCAATGTCCTCCTCCCCCCTCTCCCTGTTCAACTTCTCCACCCTCCTATGCGTGCCTGTCTCCTCCTCCACATCTTCTCTCTCCATCAAGTTATTACCCCTCACCCCCACAGTGAGTAGGTGGTTCTTACCCAAACATGATTTATTTCCAGACCGTAAGTAATATGTGCACGAAGTTCAGTTGAAACTGATACATGGATTTAGGAGATTTTTACTTGCAGCTTTGTTACAGTATCCATATTTTACATACATTTAAAATATTTCACAAATATTTGTGCACATGTTTCACGTGTATCTGTAGCGAATTTTGCTCTGTAGCACAGTTTTCACACAGCTCAATCTTTATTATGTCATATCTCGTGAACTGTGTGTTGTACAATGATACAATTTTCAGCTACAATCATTCAGCTACAGTCATTCATGCATCTCAGTGTTTATGACACCATATCTCGTCAACTATGTGTCATAGAATGATATAATTTTGCCTGTACATTCAGTGGAATATGTGAATATTTCAGAAAAAAATGTGTTGTGAATACAGTTAGTTGTAAAGAAATCACTGCATTAACAGTGAAAATGTAGTAAGCAATAAACTTGTATCCTTTTATCATTTTGAGGGGGTTGTCAGAGGAAAAGTTCTGTAAAGGTTTGAAATTATGTGTAAAGTTTGTTGCAAGTCACTAAGATCTGTCGTTCTCAAACCCTGGGTGATTGAAGTCTGGGTATTTGCATGTCATGGGCTACACTTATTTTTCACACCACCCCCACTCCTCTGTTTGGTAGATGGCTTTTATCCCCACAGTGGCTCTTTCCAGACAGTAAATGATATTTGTATCAAGTTTGGTTGAAGTCAGTCCAGTGGTTTAGGAGGAGATGTGGAACATACATACATACATTTTTAAAATATGTGTGGATTTTGAATTTTACACAGTTGTCATGAAATCTCGAAGTCAGGTATTGATCCAATATCTCAAGATAATATAAAGGCAACTAAGGTGTTTGTGGTAGAGATGATATGTGAGCATTGACATTTCCCTAAGATGTGTTGAAGTGACCAAATAAGGGCTCACTCAGCAAGAACAGGCTCCCAGGTAGACAAATAACAATAAACACTTTATTGGCAAAAACATAAAAGACACATCTCATTAAGCCACAAGGGCTGCAGTTTATGCAGTACAAGCAACACAGCAAGGCTCCTTGGATCACTTGGAAAACCATCAAACTGTTTGGATAGCAGTACAATCAATAATAAGTCTGAAATAATCATTGTTGAGGACTGTCACTGGGGACCAGACATTATAACTACACTCGTGCTAATAAATTAAGGATAATTGCAGAATGTGGTGCCACACAATATGGCACTACACAAAACTGGTGCTAATAGCATAGGCACATAGGGAACACACACGACACAGATCTGTAAGTCCATGGTATTGGTGATAAGTTGAGAAAACCGTCCTGAAACACATGTGCTACAAAACATCACTGTTTCCTGCGCATGTAACCTGACATCAATATGGGATATGATCACCATGCACACATACACAGGCTGCACAACAAGTTGGCCTACTCTGGATCAGGTGGTTGAGCAGCTGCTGGGCTATAGCCTCCCATTCTTGCACCAGTGCCTGTTGGAGCTCCTGAAGTGTCATAGGAGTTTGAAGACGTGCTGCGATATGTTGACCAAGAGCATCCCAGATGTGCTTGATGGGGTTTAAATCTGGAGAACAGCAGGGCACTCCATTCCCCTGATATCTTCTGTTTCAAGGTACTCCTCCACGATGGCAGCTCGGTGGGGCCTTGCATTATCATCCATCAGGAGGGAGGTGGTACCCACTGCACCCCTGAAAAGGTGGACATACTGTTGCTAAATGATGTCCCGATACACCTGACCTGTTACAGTTCCTCTGTCAAAGACATGCAGGAGTGTACGTGCACCAATCATAATCCCACCCCACACCATCAAACCACGACCTCCATACAGGCCCCTTTCAAAGTGGTTGGTATCTGGTTCTTGGTTCACGCCAGATGAAAACCCGGTGAGATCACTGTTCAGACTATACCTGGACTCGTCCGTGAACATAACCTGGGACCACTGTTCCAATGACCGTGTACTGTGTTCTTGATACCAGACTTTATGGACTCTCCTGTGTCCAGAGGTCAGTAGAATGCACCTTGGAGGTCTCCAGGCAAATAAACCATGTCTGTTCAGTTGCCTGTAGACTGTGTGTCTGGAGACAACTGTTCCAGTGGCTGTGGTAAGGTCCCGAGCAAGGCTACCTGCAGTAGTCCATGACCATCTGTGGGCACTGATGGCGAGATAACGGTCTTCTTGTGGTGTTGTACACTTCGGGCGTCCCATACTATAGTGCCTAGACATGTTTCTTGTCTGCAGGAATCAGTGCGATAACCTTGGGATCACACTTTGTGGCACACGGAGTCCCCGTGCTACGACCTGCTGTGTTTGACCAGCCTCCAGTTGCCCTAGTATTCTACCCCTCATAACGTCATCAATATGTGTTCTTTGAGCCATTTTCAATGAACAGTCACCATTAGCAGTTCTGAAAACGTCTGCAGACTTACTCACTGCACCGTACTCTGACATGCACCAACACACCTCTGCGTATGTGGACTGCTGCCAGCGCCACTGTGTGGTGACTGCAGGTCAGATGTACTGCATGGTCATACCCAGGGGTGATTTAAATCCGAAAACTGCCCACTAGAGCATTGTTTCACCATGTATCAGCATTATCCTTAATTTATGAGCATGAGTGTAGATGTCCAGACAGACCACAGTTTTGGATGGCATCCAGAATCAGTTGTCATAGAAGAGAGTTAAAGCTCATGGATGCCAAGTCCTGTATCTGCAATCCACTGAGTATTTCTGATGGCTCATGATGACTCCATTGGTGGATGCATTCAGGATGGTGCATTGGATGCAACTGCCAGGCTGTGGCCATGTTGTGCCTTAAATATAAGTGTCATGAACTACTTAGGGCCATGTGATATCACAGATGCATGTAGGGTTGCAATAACCCTGCTTTCTTATGGTGAAGTGGATGCCACTTATCGACACTCCGGGCACCCCAGATCATAGTGGCAGCTGCATAAGTTTCCCGTGATAATAACCCATTCTTATTGTCCTGCTTCATAACTGTTTGTTTTTGATTTGGGATGCCAAGGCACCTACCAGGCCACACTTCAGCCACTCATCTCACTGGTCTGTTATGCTGATGGACTACACATCCTGACATAGTACATAGCACTTAAAAACTGTTATTAAGTGGCTTCCTTTACTACCTAAAGTGAAGCAATCATCAATCTGAAGAATGGTTTGAATGCAACACTGCTTAACTGTGTGTGGCTCATATTGGCTGTGGTATGCCTATATGTTCCTTCAAACTGTTAACTGACTTGTCCCTGCACTTACAAGGGAACCCACTGCTTAATGTGAATGTAAACATTAATTTACTGTGACGGTGTTAGTACCTGAGATGAGGTGGCAGACATGCTACTACTACTAGTCCCTGACTTGAAGACTTTCAGGTACTCTCAGAGAGAGAGAGAGAGAGAGAGAGAGAGAGAGAGAGAGAGAGAGAGAGTGTGTGTATTTTTGACAAAGGCTTTGCAGGCCAAAAGCTTATTTCTGATAGATATTGTTACATTCCATCTTGGATTTTCCATTGCTTAATAATATTCAGTAGCAGATAATGAGCTGAGCCCAGTACAAGAAGTCACACCTCTGTACAGGCCAATTCCAAACATTACTATGTCCTTTACTCTCCTTATCATTTTTATTGTTACATCGCAGATATTTTTGTTTCATGTATTTAAGCACATATTACAGACCCTTCATCCAACTACTTAGCAGAGGCCAGCACTTATGGCTTGTATCCCTAAGTTTAAACTCAGCATATGAGTACCACAGGATCTGTGCTGCTACCCTGTGACGTGGAGGAATTCTGAAACTCAGTATATGGCAACTAATAATAATTTAATGCATATCGAATTACTTTTCATCACTCTTAAAGAGGAAAGACCCTAAAAGTTTGTACCCTCACATGTGATGCCTCCAAAATGGGCTGACATGGCTTAATTTTCATCCATGGTTTGGAATAGTAAACTTAATCAGTTGATTACTCTGTATTATTATTATTCAGAAAATCAGATTAATAGTCATTTTGTATAGGCCACACATCATGATCAGTCAGATATTCAGTGTCAGATATTCAATGTATCAGTCAGATATTCAATTTGTAGGAACACACATCCAATCCCACCATCTCTCACTGCCTAATACGGCCAAATATATAGAATTACAGAGTTTATTGATATTTACAGAAGAACAAAGGCTTCCATACCTGAGAGCAAGAGAAGGGCCAAGCCCCCGCCCCCTCCCCCTCAAGGAAAGGAAACAATATAATGTAGTCAGTCTTTCTAGAAAATGGTTAATCTGAACATGTGCTACATGTAATCAAATCCCCAGACAATATGAAATACACCTATAAAAAGTTTATTACTTATATTTTTGAACCAAAATCAAAAAAGATAAAACTTAACATAACACAAAAGACTGTTATTTCCCTCTGTCAAAGTATCAATCACAATTAACTTATAATTAGCAACAATACATTTTTCAAGTTTATTTCACCAGAAAATAAAACTGATTGCTTCAATTCTTCTTGAATTTTTCTCAGGAGCCGATGGATCTTAATCACCAGCTATAAACTTCTTTAAATCAATTATGTAACCCACATTCTGTGTCACTAGTAGAATGCACCAAAGCGAGATGAGGAATATTCCTTCATACAAAGGAAAAAATGTTTTAGGTTGCTCATCAGGTTTGGAACTCAAGTGATGATTACAAACCACCATCATATCCTTCATACTGAATGTGACTGGTACACCCATGCTCCACTGTTTCTTTCAGATTTCATCTACTTTGTGAAACTGACTGTGAATTTTTTTTCTGCTCTCCTGTTCTGATGTAGATCCTTTTTTGGGCAAGTAGCCCACTGCAACAGCGGTTTGCCTTCACTCACATGACCACCTTCTTCATTGGATACCATTAACATTGTGGGATATGACAATTCACTCAATACTTTTTCACACTCCATAACTATTTCAGTCCACTTTGAATGTATTTCTGTACAATAAGTTCATGCCAAAAGTCCTAATTCTCTCTTCACTCTTTCCATTGGGTACACCAGACGATGGTGATTGGATATCATTATGTGTTTCACTCCTTCTGATACTAAAAATTCCTTAAAAGCTTGTGGCACAGAGTGTCTCCTTGGTTTACAAACGTATTTAAAATAATGGTCTTTCAGACATCACTATCCTAGTAGTGATGATGATGAGGTCCCATACTCTGAGGAGTGAGGGGAGGATGCGGGAGACCCGCACCGCTGTACTAGGGAAGGTCCTAGTGGAGGTGGTTTGCCATTGCCTTCCTCCAACTCTAATGGGGATGAATGATGATGATGAAGGTGACACGACAACACCCAGTCATCTCGAGGCAGGAAAAATCCCTGACCCCACTGGGAATCGGACCCGGGACCCCGTGCGCAGGAAGCGAGAATGCTACCGCAGGACCATGAGCAACTTTAGTCTAGTGTTACTAAGATACATAGTAGACCTCCCTAAGCATGAGGCAATGGACCAAAAAAATTCACAGCCAGCCCGTCCCATAAATCAGTGGGTATTATAGAAAACAATTCAATATGTTGGGACATAGCACTTACTTTAATTTTCTGACAAACACTGCACCTAGGCAGGGTTTATTTGACCCATATAGTCACAATATTGAAATAATAGTGTTAACTTATGTGTAACAACCACTTTTTAGCTCAAAAGTGGGCGTAACCCGTATTTAAGTACCGTTTAAAAACTACATTCCTATTTCTGCTATACATAAGAGGTATCTTTTATTGTTCTAAGCTTTCTTAAACAGAATATTGATTTATACTTTGTATTTAGAGATGTCAATGTTTGTACAAGATTTATATGGCATTGTTTGATTATTCTGTGGAAATACTTATCCTCCCTTCGATGTGTGTCAATATTTCCAAAAGATAGGAAAATATTTGTAAGATACTGGTTGTTCTCCATAAAGTAAATGAGAAATTACCCTCTTCCTTGAATTTTTGAAGTTGTATGTGTGTCTTACAGAGACAATGCATTTGACACAACATTCTCATATCCTGTAATATATCTTATCTGGAAGTGAAGTTCATGTAAGTCCAAGGCTCATCTAGTAAGTATCAAATTTAATAGTCTATTACTCATTAAAAATGTAAAGATTTGTGATCAGTAAGAACTTAGTTTCAGTCCCTGTTAGTAGATACCTAAATTTCTTAAAACTCCATAATTTCATGCTTGTCTAGTTAGTAATCTACTGCTAAAGGCAATTGGACAATACCATCCAAAACATGTTCTTCAATAATACGAAAAATAGCGCATCCTGGCCCAAAAACTGATGAATCTGTATACATCCAGAAAGAATAATCGAAAGTTGGACGAAATAATAATGGCACATTACGTGAGCAGTTCTGAATTTTATCAGAATGTTCCCTGTGGACACATGTCAACCTCTAGTCTCTTTTTAGCTTTAGTTAAATTACACAACTCAGGAGCTTTTATAATTTGGCCATTTACAATATTACAATAAAAATTTACTGTACCTAAAATGCTTTTAATTGAATCTTATTTTGTGGCTCAGGATATTTACTTATAACTAATAACATCTTTGCATTGGGCATAATACCACTTCTATTGATGATATGGCCTAAAAATTTATCTTCCAAATACCCAAGTTGTGATTTACTTAATTTGATAGTTACTCTTTCACCTGTCAGTCGTTCAGGACCACTTTGAGAATATTTTTCACACAAAAATGGCTTATCATTTGTCCCCTTCCCTTTTCCCTCTTGCTCTCTACTAATTGTGATAATCCTATACAAAAATCTTACAATTGTGATGCCTCTGGCACCACTCCTACCTTGGCACCACAAGTGGAAGCTTTTGTCACTTGGGTCTTAAACTGGCCCTACAGTCATTGAAGCAGTGTCTCCATAATTTCACAATGATACTACCATGTAGAACAAAGGATAACTCTGTCACCTACACATGTCAAAATATCATTACCAGTTATTACTTGGTTTAAAGCTCTAAGAGAAGTTGAAACTGACATGTTACCTTAAATTGATAGCTCATTCCTTCAAAGAGGAAAGCAGTGCACTGCTTGGATTCTTTTGCCAGTGGCAGCTGCCAATGCCCTGTTGTAAGATGTGTAGTGCTAATGTACTGAGCTTTCACAAATCTAGGCAGGAGTTCTTCAACAATGGATGATCTATCTCTTCCTTACAGCATCCAGGACAACTGAACATGAACTTTCTTCACAGCTGATAAAAGGTTATTGTAACTATTCTCTGCTTCTTCTATTATTCATAATTGCTACACAAAAACTATTTTCTTTTTCATACAGCAGCATTAGCTGCTACTGTTGACCCCTGCTGTAGTGTCTCCCTTATCATTGTGCCCTCTATTTTTCTTTGTTCTGTTTCAGCTATCATTAAGGATGTGCCAGCTTCTAAACCTGTTTCAATATCTTATGAAGTAGAGTAAGATAAGGATAGCTCATTTCCTATTACTGTATTTTACAGACTATAAGACACACTGTTTTCTTCAAAAAATTGCATCCAAAATTCAAGTGTGTCTTATAGTCAAAATTAATATAAAAAGTTCAGTGTTTGATTTAAAATTCCTGCCAGTCTTAAAAATGGCCATATATTCGATGCCACAGGAAAACTTATCTCCATCTGGTAACACTGGACTCAACTGGCAGCATCAGTGCACCAATACGATGAGCATAAGTTGCAGGGATTCACAAGCTTGCTAACACTGTCTCCCTCTTGCCTCACTATCACAAACCCAGAACGCTGTCTAGCCTATGATGTGTCACTGCAGTCTATGATGCCAATGAACCTGAATTGAAAGTGATTTGTGTTGTAGGTAACAGTACAATATTTTTGTTAGTAATTAGTTTTGTAATGGCAATAAATAAAAGATATTCATATGATGTGGGCTATAAATTGCATATGCAGAACAACATGGAAAAAAAGCAGCTGAGCAGCATTTTGGCCTTCCACCAACAGAAAAAAACGTTTTAAATTGGTGGGCTAGTAAAGAAGAAGTGAAAAAAATTAGGAAGACTAAATGTGCAAATAGAGGACTGAAAACTAGAAGATGATGTAATGGATTCAAGGACACCCTCAAAATGGTGTTGGAATTAATACAAAAATGATTCAAATACCTGCTTGCAAGCTAGCACTACAATGAAACTTAACACTTTGAGGGTGGAATTTGTTGGTGCCACAAGTTTATGAAGCATCATGGATTTAGCATGCAAACCAAACCAAAATATCTCAGAAAACTCCACAAGAGTATTTCAGTCATTGTATTATTCAACATCAAAAGAAAAGCAGTGTGGCACTAAGCCAAACAGCGAATGTGGACGAAACTCTTCTGACATTTGATGTGCTGAGTAACAGAACTGTTGCCATGAAAGGTGCCAAAACTGTAGCTATAAAAACAAGTGGAGATGAAAAAATGCACAACACTGTTGTCAAACAATTGAAAATATAGGATGGAATATAACAATATTATGAAAAGTGTAGTTGCAACTCACCATACAGTGGAGATATGTGCACACGCGTCCCCCCCCCCCCCCCCCTCCCCGCACACACACATATACCGCCAGCTGTTGTTGTTCACGTACAGGACAAGAGTTGGATGGATGATGCTGGTATGAAATTATGGGTTATCAGAGTGTAGAAGGGAAGGAAAGGTGCTTTTTTTATTGAAGAAGAATTCTCTTCTTGTGCTAGATCAGTTTATTAGTCATTTGAAAAATTTTAAATTCCAGAAAATTCTTTTCAGGGTTTGGGAATCCACATACATGTTAAATAAAACTTACCTCTCATAAAATACTGTGTTTTTCCATTTTATAATAATACCACTTTTGGTCAGAAAAATTACTCCACTACCTATTCTATCTTTGTGTATTTTATTATTTTCTATCTATTGTATTAATATTCCCTGGAGCTTCGCCCATGTGTGTGCTTGGCACATAATTTAATGCACCTCCTCCTCCCCCTCTCTGTCCTCTCTGTGTTCACATCTTCTTCTCTCTGTCTGTCCACCTCATCTTCCCACTTCTATCTGTCTGTCTTCTCCTCCCCACTCTCTACATCTTCTCCTTTTCTCTTTGTTCATTTCTTCTACTCCCTCTCTGACCATATCTTCCTCCTCCCTCCATCTGGCCATATTCTGCTTCCCCTCCCTCTTCCCATCTCTGCCTCCTGCTCTTCCTTCTGCACCTGCCTACTACCCATCTACACCTTCCATCTGCCCCCATGTATATTTCCCTCCTTCCCTATCTCTAACTATTTCCTCCTCCTCTTGGTGTGCCCATCCCCTCCTCTATCCATCTCAGCCTGTCCCCAGCCATGCTCATTGGCATAGTTCAATAAAGCAGGCCTTTACTACTTCCACAACATGCTTGTCATGCAGGGCAGGCTACACATCAGGAATCTGCAAATAATTTATTTGCCCCTGACATACAGGCCACTGTGCAGAGCAGATCTATATAGCAGGCCGATGCTACTACAACACATACACCTGCTTTTCAGGGCAGCCTACATGTCTGGACCTGGAAAAAAGCTTCCTGCCACTAGCATGTAGGCTGCCATGCAAAGCACAAAACTTCAGGTAGCCTGTAATGAGCACCCAACATGTAGGGTTCTGGAGTCAGTCCACACCAGGTTGTCAACATAGAAACTCTTCATAAGCCTGTAAAGCTCTGTTCAAAACAACATGTTTAATTATGTAGTTTGCTAATGTTTTATAGGCTAATAATAGCCTGTGAAGCTTACTGTCCTGTGATATTAAACTGAAATTGTTCACAGCAAACAAGCTGATTGTCTAAAGAGTTTATTAACAATAAATATGTATGAAATGGAAGTTAATCACATCTGGATTGTGTAAAATCAGTTTTTGTAATAATCACCCAGAAAAAGTAAGACAAAAGAAGAAAATCAACAAGCACATAACAATCATGCTGTGAAAGGATATTTAAATGAACTCTTTGATTGCTGGGTAATTGGCAGAGGTGCTCATAGGACATAGCCCCCATGATCATCAGACCTCACACCATTGGACTTTTTCCTGTGGGGATTCTTCAAGGATCTAGTTCATCCACCCGGATGTGAACCACCTAGAAACAAAGAGGAATTAATTAATCACATCAGAGCAATGCCAGGAATCTTTGAAAGAGTTCGGCAAAACACCATTCAATGTTACGAAGCTTGTGTCGCGTCAGAGGGTGGCCAGTTCGAGCACCTGATTTAAGTAAACAATGTTCTAGCTACAAAAAAAGGCCTTTTGAGGGCCAACACAATTTGTAAAAGACTTTCTGTATGCGAACTAACAGCTGTTGACAGTTTGTTCCCAGTATGTCTTATCATGAAACTACAATGGGTGTGTCGGGATCCTGGCAGATTCGCCCCCAGGCCCATAGAGTAGAAGGCTGATGTGCTATCACTGAGCATGCAGGCCGCCTTGGATACATTGCGATCTCCGGCATGCAAAGCTTTTGCAGTCATGTGTTGTCCAGACCATCCGGCAACAGGGCAATCTTTTATGGCGGTGGTGCCGCGACAAACACTTCGCTGTAGAAACGGCTTACGAAGTCACCGCCACACTTTTAATAGCGGGCCGACCGGTCCGCTGGAACAGTGAACAGAAAGATGAAAACCCAAACACTCTGATTAAATAACAGTCGGTACTTATCTTTGTTAACGAAGACACAGAAACACAGTAGTGAACTCCGTGTCTACAGAAATCTGTCTAGATCGAGTCGGAGCGGCCAGGTCAGCGTCGGCTGACGACAAACATCAACTCTGCTGCGATGAACACACAACGGATTGCAAGTACACAAATCGGGGGCGAGCATACCACTGAGCGGCGAACACAGAACTGAACTGTCGCTCGCGACTCCAGCGCTTAAGAAGCCAGAAGCCAGCGGTGGCGCGCGCAGACTTGCGGCGATTTCCTGTATCGCTGGCGCTGCTTATGCGGACGGCGTCCGGACGTTGATGCTGCCAACCTTTTGGCAGCGGGCTCGGCTGGCACCACTGGCTAGGATATAACACAATCCTGTGGCCAATTGGAGCATGTGGTGCCAAGTTTCCATAGTTTAAAAATTGTTCATTGTTGACCTACGCATCATTAGTAATTCTGGTTCCCAATGGCATCAGGTATCCAAGGTTAAAATTTTTTGACACAATTTTTCTCCATCCTGTATAAAATTTCTGAATGTTCCCTTCCATTTGGCTTAAAAATAAGGGATCTGTGCTTTACATGTCTTCCTGCCTTAAAGTTTAATTCCTCCCATAGACTCTCTTTGTGCTTGTTATATATTTGTTAGCACATACCTTCCTACATTCAAGTTGCACAGTCAGGCCCATTACACCTCTCCCTGCCAACAATTGAGTAAAATGAGTGCTGAAAGTGTTTCTGAGCTAGTAGAAATAAGTAATTCTAATCTTGAACAGTAATTATTCACTTCCAGGTCATACAAGACAACTTCATCTTCTCTCTCTCTCTCTCTCTCTCTCTTTCTCTTTTTCTCTCTCTCTCTCTTTCTCTTTCTTTCTTTTTGTATTTGGTAGTCTTGCTGAAGCCTTTGAGTGGAGCATCACAGTGATCAATACATATATCAATGATCTATCAATGATTTAAAGGGCAGTTCAAAAACTATAATATTTGCTGATGACACATACTAGTCAAGGTCCGAACTCAACTCATAACATACACAGCTCAATGGGAAAGCCCTACAGGTGCTCCACAGCTAAAAGTCTTAGTTACACAAAGACTCATTTTATGCTGTTTCAGACAAACAATAATGACTTTCTAACTCCAGAATTAGGCATTAGTGACCATACACTGAATGATGCACAGTGTGTAAAGTTCCTTAGGGTCATTGGAGTATGAGTTAAAATGGAATCAATGTGTGGATAAGCCAGTGAAGAAGCTCAGTTCTGCATGTTATACCCTACAAGCATTTCTCATTGTGTTGAGCTAAAGATAAGAGTGGTGTCTAATTTTGCATACTGTATTTTCACTCCCTGCTGTCTTATGGAATTACATTCTGTGACAGATCACCGAAAGTAAATAAAGTGTTTGTTTAGCAGAAGTGAGCAGTAAGATACTGTGTAAAGCAGATAATCATATACTTTGCAGAAACTTATTTAAGAATTTTGGAGTTCTTACACTTACTTCCCAACACATTTAATCCTTAACTGGTTTTTGTTGCTGATAATAAAAATCATTTCAGCTGAACTGTGATGTACACAGTTACAATGCAAGACAGAAAAATAATTCTCATATAGACTTTAAATTCTTGTCCAGGGTTCACAATGGAGTTACATATTCTGATGGTAAGATGCTCAACAAGCTTCCATCTAAGATTAAGCAAAAAAATTCAGTCCAAAAGAAAATGAAAGAAACATATCTCATTAGCCACTCTTTCTACAAATTATCTGAGTATGTAGATTCAGAGATTGAAATGTTGTGTTAGGTACATGGCAAGTAGCAGGGTTTGTTATATAGCTGTATGACAACTATTACTATAGATATGTATCAGTGGGTAGATGGAAAAAATACTTTCTTTGAAAAATTCCTTTGTAATGAAGTAAATATTAAGCTTCTAATAGAAGATAAGTGGCAGCTTTAAGGTAAAAATGAAAAGGCAGAATCTTCTTCCAAGTAGCAGCTTCCTTACTAATTTACTCCATAAAAACTAGATGGCAGAAGGGTCATTCAGTGTAAGATTGCCTAATTTTGAAACATTTTTCTGCTCGACCATCATGAGTTTTGATGAAGTTTTATGTGTGCATTCAGACAAGTCTCCAATAAACATTGATAAAGTTTAAAGTTCATTGAAGGAATACTGGCCAAGATAGATGTAGTCATTTGACTCCATACACGACTTCATGCAGAGTGAGCATGAATTTCTGGCGTCATTGAACTGTTTTTGTTGTTGTTGTTGTTGTTGTGGTCTTTAGTCTGAAAACTGATTTGATGCAGCTCTCCATGCTACTCTGTCCTGTGCAAGGCTCTTCATTTCTGAGTGACTAATGAACCTACATCCCTCTGAATCTGCTTACTGTATTAATCTCTTGGTCTCCCTTTACGATTTTTATCCCACACGCTTCCCTCCAGTACTAAACTGGTGATCCCTTGATGTCTAAGAATGTGTTCTACCAATCAATCCTTTCTTTTGGTCATGTTGTACCACAAATTTATATTCTTCCCAATTCTATTCAGTACCTCCTCATGAGTTACGTGATCTACTCAGTTATCTTCAGCATTCTTCTGTAGCACCACATTTCAGGAGCTTCTATTCTCTTCTTGTCTAAACTATTTATCATCCTTGTTTCACTTCCATACATGGCTACACTCCATACAAATATTTTCAGAAATACCTCGGGTAATAGTTTGTTCAAAGAAATAAAATTTGGCCATCTTGTACAATTTTATGCATTTTCTTAAGAGTAATACTGAAAAGAATTTTGGAAACAAAAATAGCCCAAAAAAAAATCATCATCCAAAAAAATGTCAGAGCTCAACTTCTTATACCTAAGGGACTAAAGATAGGATGATGTGAAACTTAGCATGTTGTAACCTAATAGCACAGAGGTCTCAAACATAAATGATCACTTATATACCACTTTCCAGTACTTAATCAGCCAAATGCAGAGTTGAAGATTTTGTAAAAAGGTAAAAAATGCGATATTTTCAACCCAAGTTGCAAAAAACTGTGTTCTGTAAAACTTTCCAAACAGAGCTCATTAGAAAGACTGTGGTTTTAACAGCCAGAAAATGGTCATTTCATCATCCAATGCGGACTAACAATGCTGGATAATATGGATAAAAGGGGGGCATGAAAATTGCAGCACATACAAAATATAAACTTTGGATCCTTATATCTCATAGAGTAAATGCATGCTGAACGTGAATCTTAGTAGTCTACAAATTTGTTGGCAAGGTGATGATTTTTGTGAAAAGGTGAATATAATGTATATTTGACACTTCGTGTACAATTACTGCTTTCAGTTAAAGCTTCAAAACCAGTCTCATTAGAAACAATGTGTATTAAGCTTATGAGAACAGTGGGTTCTGTTGCCAACTTGGGCTAACAATGCTACATAAATTGAAGCAAAGTAGCTGGAAAAATTACTCTTCAAATAGTGTTTTAACTTTGTTGTCTTATATCTTGTTGATTAAAGGCACAATAAACATGAAAGTTTGGGTGCAAAAACTTTGCAACAAAAGCTTTTCCAATACAAAATATCATACAGGTATTGCTTTCCAAATTTCTACAAAATCTGTTCAAACATGGTTTCCACAAAAATTACAAAAATTGATCACATTTTCAATTAGAGTTAAAACATCTGTTTTCCAAAATTGATTAAATAACAAAGTAATACCATCTGGAAAATCATGTTTTAAAGCATTCAGAAAATTGTGTTCGATTTTTCTGTGTATGCTAACAGTACCTGAAAATGACAGACAACTTTGAGGGAATGAACAATGCTACATAAATTGAAGCAAAGTAGCTGGAAAAATTGCTCTGCGACAGGCTAAATTGCAGCATTGTGCTCTCTGCATGTGGTTTTTGCTCTGAAAGGGACAAGTAATATCTCACAATATTCCATTGATGCATGGTGACATTGTCATTACTGATTCAAGAAGATGATCTGCCAACCTCATTGCTGTAGGGATGCAATACTGTCTGCAGGTAGTTTTCTTTCTCCAGGTTCCCAGACTTTTAATTTAGGTTCTTAATTTGGATTCCAAAGCCTCGTGGTTTTACCTATCTACTTACAAAGCCATTTTCTAAGTACCTTGTCTACAATTCTCAAATGTGTAGGAGTACCTCCTATCCCATAGGCAACAAGCAAAAAGTAATAAAGTTTTGATTTGAGAGAGCAAGATGATGCTCAGACCAACGATTACGAGTCTTGAGCACAATTGATTTTTTTTGATCGGTATGTATTTTAAACTTAATGGGACTGCTGGTAGAACATGAACCCATGTCTAAGAAATTTGCATCAACTGGGAATCAAATATAGAACTGCACATGATGGGCAAGCACTCTAACATACAGTCAAGTACCCTGTCAAGAAAAATTGAACTTGCTTTAGCATATTAATGACAGTTGGAAAACGTCAGTGTTGATTTTCTCAAGAATCTTTTAGAGCTAAATCAAAGTATTTTGAGAGAAAACTATTTTGCTTCTTTGAGAGATTAATATTAGAGTACTGAATTTCACATACCACAATTATAAAAAGTTACAAAAATCCAATTGCCATGTGGTCCCCTTTTGAGTATAGTTTATGACTCTGCAAAACAATACTTTTGTTTTATGACCTGTACCTAGCTGATAAATAATTTTCATAGTTGACACTTCAACATCATGGTCAGATAAACTGTTGACTATTGGGGCTGCTGCTAAACCACTGCAGATTGTTAGGTCTTAAAACAAATTGTCAGTAGCTGTTGTGCTAGGTCCTTGAATCCTCTTAGGGAATTTTACTGTGGGAAATAATCCACATCTGGTCATCAACAACTCTAGGTGCTCTTGGTTAGTAGCATCTGGTAGAAAATCAAAATTAGTCTCAAGAAATACTGGATTTCCCTTAAATCTGTATAACGCTATTTCAACTGTTTCTAGTTGCTGTTTGAACCTTAAAATACATACCTGATGGAAACAGTGAAGCACTGGAAAGGGTGGGTGGAAACAAAATTAGATTTCATGGGTTGAGAGGGTGTGTGTTAGTTTGATGATTACAACAGTGAGTCAAATTTAGAAATAACTTGGCAATATGAGCCCACTCATCATTATAACAATGCAACACCTCTGGCCTAGATGCATGCAATGATTCAGTGTGAAAGAGTGTCATAAGGCTGTTGTGCCCTCTCCATAGGCAAGCCGAGCCACAACTGTTGTAACTGGTCCTTGATATCCTGGACACTGGTGCTGTGCCAGAGTTGATGTCTGAGCCTGTTCTGCACATTATACTGGGGACAGAACAGGGGATCTTACTGGTCTTGGGAGTATCTTAACATCATGCAAAGCCCAAGAACTCTTCGTCAGCTGTATACACCGGGAAAGCATACATTCACATTTATCATGCAAACAGTTCATAGAGCCATTTGCGGACAAACACTGTCCTCTTGAAAACTGGTACCATGATACTGTTGCATCATGTGAGAACACAGGATGTCTGTGATGTATGATTATGCAATCAAAGCTTCCTCAATCAATACCAGTTGTGACTTGAAGTCATACTCAATGGTTTCCTCAATATGGTGCCAGGAGTAACATTGCTGTGCCTTTCCACAACAATGGATGAATGGCCCTCTCCCCGGAGTGCCACTATACATGGTGATGATGGTCATTCAGGATAGTGCAGAATTGCAATTCACCTCTGAACACACCGTGATGCCATTCATCGGCTGTTCATGCTTCCCAGTCACAGTGACACTCCAAATGCAGCTGTTCTGGTGTTAATGGCAGCCTCCACGTAGGATGGCAATTCCCTAGTCTGGGTGCTGCTGATCTCCAGTGAATAGTACAGGTTGACACAAAATGTTGGAGTGAGTCCTTTTACTTGTTTTCAGGTGGTAGAGTCAGATGTGAAAAGGTTACGATGTGCTTGGTGCACAAAACAGCAATTCTCCCTTGTCATGTTCAGACATTGTCATATGGGACCTTAATTGGGAGTATGCCTGTCCTCCCATTCCTGTGTAGCTGAACATCAGGCCATTGTCATACCAGAGTGCCCCACAAATCTCAATATTTCACAATATTATCACATCCGAATGCTCCACAAAACTGGATATTGCACAATTAAATCAGCCAGTCAAATGTAGCCCCACAGTGAAGCCTCTTTGAAACTTTGTCAGGTTCTGATAACACAGTATCACAAAAGTATACAGCATCTCTGTGTCCTTAACATTGATTACTCTACATCTGACACTGTTCACAATCCTTGTATGTCCTACCTAGTGTCAGTCAGAGACTTTCTGATTCCCTTGAGCAGGGCATGCAAAATTGGTGCGATAGTGAAGGTATGTTATGCGCTAGTCACATTAAGAATGGTGCATGCCAAAACTCCTGCAGTGTTTGTGTGTGAAGCCATCAGTAACTGACATTATACAACATAGTTATTTTTTACTTACTGTTTGCTATGAACATTGCTCCTGGACCATAAAATTGGCTAATAATTACTGAATTCTGCCTTGGTCATCTCTTGGTAAACTCATGGTGTGATACTGCTTTCCCTGTGTTTTGAATTTGGTTACTACAGAGTATGATATAAAATGAATAATGGTGCAACATGGAATCGTTTTTATATGGAAAAGACATGCCAGAAATGTCTATCTGTTCAGTTAACTAATAAGGTTTAAATAAGAAGTATACTTATTTTAGAAATGATTATGTAAGTGTGACACATTTATTTAATAATGAAAATGAGATACAGTATGTGAGGCAGGGAATACAATGTTCCTTGTTATTAGTGAAGCATTAAACTTGTCAGTCTCCTGCAATGTAAAAATCAGATGTGTGTTTTATAATAAAATAAACAATGCTCTAAGCATTGCAGCAGCAAATCTAGATCAGATATTATGAAAACAGATGGAAATGCAGAGTAGAGTAAATAAGAATGTATGGAAAAATAAAACAATTTGAATTGATCTGCACAAATTCATTATAGGCAATGCTACATTAACTGCTGTGTAACTACTTTAGCCTGTGTATCTATTCTGTGATTCCTTATGCACTGTTTTATCCTCAAGCCATTATTGCATTAAATCTCAAGGAAATGTTCAAGTGAGCTCTAAAAATTCAAACCTCTCTGTATGGTACGTGGACTTACGTCTCATTGTGAGTTTCTCAACCAAACCATTCACTATTAACTACACATACAGGGTGTTCCTAGAGGAATGGTCAATATTCAGAAACATGATAAGAATGATCATTTGAAACAAAAAACTTCATATGGTCATATGTTGCACTCTGAAGGTTTCTGAGATAGAGCATGTTTAATGTACATTGTTATTTATTTTCTTTATTATGCAAAGTATCAACTGAAAAATGCTTGTTTGTAACACATTCACCACTAATATTATCAAACATGTCACATTACAACTGTTGTACAGTTCACAATAAATGTCCCATCAGCCCACTGTCAACTTAAGTACATTTGGGCACTCTTCAGAGAACATGTTTCGTTGCACATCTGATTGCTGCTGCACATTGTCCAGTGAGGGCAACAGCATCCATGATGCAATGAAGCAGTTCATCTCACGTATTAATATTTTGTTTGTACACTTCAAACTTCTTCCAACCCCATAAACAAAAATCTAATCATATAAGGTCAAGCAATTTTGGTAACAATTTAACTGTACTATCACGACCAATCCTGCAATTGGGGTAAGTGTGGCTGAGGTATTTCCTCTCATGTCTGGTAAAATGTAGAGAACCTCTGTCATGCTGGAAGTATATTGTGGTCCACATGGTCAACGAACATCTCTCTGTAGTGACCATTCCTCCTGGGACACCCTGTATAAAATGTGAGTTTCTTGATTATCTTTTGTGAATGCAAAAAAATTCACTTTGTATTTCCGTGTTTCTAAGGAAAAATGTTTACTGCATCCATAGCATATAATAAACTACATTTGTTCTTTAGATAATCATAAACAGTGAGTACCTCAGGAAGGTGAATGAGCAGTCATCTTGTATGATATCTTCAGGCTTTGCTTTACATACCATCATTGGGGTTTGTATGATATCTTCAGGCTTTGCTTTACATACCATCATTGGGGTGCCAGTGGAACATTGTGCCTTACAAGTTATTCAACAGATGTGTCCAGCAAAGAAAGAAACCCTAATGATTCAATGTTCTTCTCCCACTACAAAATCAAGGAAAATATTGGCTTTCTGCTAGGTACCCTAGGTACAAGAGAATATTTAAATGTAGGAAAATGAGCAAGATGGTGCAGGCTAAGGAAGCTTGCCAGGGACACTCTGTGGTGAAATGTGCTGTTATGCTATGAGCTGTTACTGCACTAACAAGTCAGAAGCTTGTGTATTGCCATGAGGAAAGTGCGTTGAAAGTTATGTACAATAAACTGCAGTCACTGGAAAAAAAGGGACCTGTCCAGCCGTGGTAGTCTTCTTCTTTGTTCTGTCAATGATGAGGTCAATGCAGTAAGGTCACAGAGGTGTGGCTTTTATCCATCTCCTAATGATATATTGCATGTGGCTGATAAGTTTTTATTCTAGGAGGAGGTCCACCTTTTTGTGGTGACTGTGACATTGCCATGTCACTATTTTGAATGGTAACCTGGCCTCTATTTTAGCTGATGATAAATGAATATGGTACATGATTCAAATGTTTGTTGTATTTTCTGATCTGGTATAAGCTTGTAGACTACAGATTTTTGTGGGTTATAGAGCAGTTGGCTCGTCCAAGTTTAGTGTAATGATCAGCCAAAATTGCTTACCTTCTGTGACAGCTTAGTCAACTCCCTGTTGATCTTCTCTTTATTTTGTCTTAAGTTTGTCTGAAATAAATGACTACACATTTTTGTCATCAATTTAACCGCACTTGTCTTACAATATTTCAATATTTTAGAATAGTGCAGTGTAAAGGGACCAAACACACATCACCACCACCACCACCACCACCACCACCACTGATGACAACAAGAACAAGAACAACAACAACACTATTACAATCATTTTTCTAAATACCTGTTTGTCTTTTAAAATGCAACACTAAAGTCATTTCTTAGTGGTGGTGGTGGTTGTTGGGATGTTTAAGGGGGACTAAACAGCTAAGGTCATCAGTCCCCCACATTTCTTAGTGAAATCTGCATCTACTATGTAAATATTCTATCTAATGAAATAATATAACATTAGATAAATTTTAACTGATCATTGATTTTAATTTGTAACTTACAGAATTAGTAAGCAGTTGCAACAGAACTCCCAGCTGATTTCAGAATTAGCTGCTGTTAGTATGGGTATAAAAATTAGAGTAACAAGAGATTGGGATGTTCCTTTAGCTGCCAATGTGTTCATGTATTATGCAGGCTGGGCACAACTAATGGAAACTCAAGAAAAAGCAATTGGTATGTAGTACATTCACCACTGCATCAAAGACTGGACTTTATCTATATCTTTGTATCCTAATTTTCAGAATCTGATGTTTATTAATAACAGTTTTTCAGTCATTACACCACATTCTTATACAATCCTTTTATTATAATCACCTTGAAAGTCAAAGGCAATTTTTCTGATAAAATAAAATTAGATTTTGTATTTTGTTTTGAAATGTCATTGCAAATAATTCATCAAATATTTTTAAAACCTACAAATATACTTCTAGGGAACACTTCTCCACCACAGGTGGGTTGGTGGAGAAGTGTTGCCAAGAAGTTCATTGGTAGGCTTTAAACATGTTTAAGAAATTGTTTGCCAGTTTTTTATTGTATATTACTCTGGAATAAAAAGTAAATCAAACATGTCGTACAAGTGCAATGTGAATAACATGCCCAACACATGTTAAAACAACAGAGATGAGGTAGAATGAAAATAGCAAAGGCAGAGGAAACCTAATTTTTTGTTATAAAAAACTTTCACTCTTAAGTTAAATGGTAACAAATTAAAGTTTATGTATTGTAATAATACACCTTTTTCAGTAATACAAAATTGCAAATCTGGTCTAATTCCTCAAATAATATTAACAAGTATTTTGCTGAGAATCATATCACATTTTTCATGTATAAAATCGAGTTAGGTATCTCTTTTTCCTCGTTAACATGTTTGACATATATTTGTACACATATCTCACCTGTATTTCTAGCAAATTTTGCCCTGCAGTTTTATTTTTCTCTCAGCTCAGTGTCCATGACTTTGTATCTCCTGACCTGTGTGCCACACAATGATATAATTATGCAGGTACATCCAGTCACATACATACCTACTTTCTGGGAAATGTGTTGTGAATAGAGTTAGTAGCAGAGAAATAATAAATTAAAAAGTCATGTATGATGCAGTTGTTCATGCAACTCAGTATTTGATATCATATCTCCTGTACAGTGATATAATTTGCCGGTAGATTCAGTGGAATATGTGAATACTCACTGCAAAATGAGTTGTGAGTACAGTTAGTAATAAAGAAGTAATAAATTAAATGTCATGCTTCATGTGGCACTTTTACTGCATGTATAGTGAAAATGCAGTAAGTGATAAACTTTTTTCTTTTCTTCATTTTGTGGGGGTTATTAGTGGCAAACATTTTCTGAAAGATTTGATATTATGTGTAAAGTTTGTTCCAAGTCACTAAGTGCTCTCATTCTCCCATACTGGATGAGTGAATTACAGTTCTTGATGCATAAAGGGCTACACTTCTTTTCCACCCTTTTCCCTATCCCCAAGCCTCTGATAAGTAAGTATATATAATTTGGATTATTTTCAAATCTGCCTTATGCAAAACACAATTTCTTTTTGTTTGAAGAGATTTCAGGATTGCAGCTGGTTGTCATAAACTTCATTCCATGATATTTCAACTGGACACTGCTAGTCATCTTCAGGTGAGCCATTGAAGACTGGCAAAGATGTTCTCCTCTCCACCTAATGTAGTGCACTGATAGTATTGCCATGCATGTTTCAGAGTCATGGTGATAGAAGGACCACACTGCCCGGCAGCAGTGCCCTCGCTGATAGAACTGCAAGGATCGGCTGTCTTTAGTGTTGCCGCTCACCGAAGACAGTTCCATCAGCAAGGGCGCTGCTGCTGGGTAACGTAGTCCTTCTGTTGCTGTGACTCTGATGCAGGTGCGGAAATATTATCAGTGCGCTATATTAGGTAGAGTGGAGAACATCTTCGTCAGTCTTTGATGGCTCACCTGAAGATGACTGGCAGGTGTCCAGTTGAAATATTATGGAATGAAGTTCATGATGACTGGCTGCAGTCCCAAAATCTCTTCAAACATTTAATTCACTGGGAAAATTTTCAATTTCACAACAATTCCTTTTTATTCACTCAGACTTTTTCAGTACCTATGTGTCTCCTTCTGTGGGGTCAAATACATTTTTGTAAAGTATAATACAAAGATTACAATTATTTGTTTATTGTAGGCCTAAAAGTTATAACGTGTGTTTTGTTTGGTGTGTTTCGATTGCCTACCTGAAAATTACATTGCTAGTTTTTACTGTATGGTTTCTGTGTCCTGTTTTGTCATTTTGACAACATGTCATCTGCAAAGTAATCAAGCTGTCAAAATTACCAAAAGGGAACAATATCTCAATCTGTTAGAATTTTTTTGCACTAGCAATGTTAGTTTTCAGTTGAGCAATTGAAACAAAGCAAAGAAAATATATATTATAATTTTTAGGTCTACAATAGACAAAAAATTGCAAACTTTGTACCATACTTTACAGATAAATATGTGTCGAAACATGACTGGGTGAATAAAAAGAAATAGTATTTTGCAGAAAGCAAATTTCAGAAATATTCAAATTTTAAATCAGAAACATGGAAAAACATCAAGAGGAGCTTTGAGCCTGAGCCTGCGCTTTATATAATGTTGACTATGTGTTAATTTAGGATAAAAGCTATCTCCATTCCAAGTTTCATCTAAAACTACAGCATGAAGTTGTAACAAACTCTCTCTCTCTCTCTCTCTCTCTCTCTCTCTCTCTCTCACACACACACACACACACACACACACACACACACACACGCACACGCACACGCACACGCACGGACTTTATGTAAGAAAGTTTTTTGATAATCCACTGAAAAAATCAGAAATTTGGATGATATTTTTGTACAAAAAGTGTGCAGAATAAGCCTTGAATTGCCGTGTTTTACCCGTGAGCTCTTTCCTAAAGAGGGGCAGCAGTCTTTTCTGTAGTTTAAGGGGCAACAGTCTTTTCTGTAGTTTAAGGGGCAATAGTCTGGATGACTGACTGAACTGGCCTGGTAACATCAACCAAATTAGCATTGCTGTGCTGGTACTGTGAACGGCCAGAAATTCAAAAAGACAGGTTCTTTTGTAGTGCAATGTGGCAGAGAGAGAAAAACAACTGATCCAGCACATGCTGACCTGCTGGTAAGACTAATGTTTGCTGTAGACCTACTTGCTCACTTGGAAGTGGACAATGAATGACCATGCAAAATTCAGTGGACAGACAAAACCCATTTCCATCTCCAAGGACATAACAATATACAGAATTGCAGAATATGGGCAACAGAAAATCCATTTTCACATCAACAAGTACTGCTTAATTCTGCAAAGGTAACTGTGAGATGTTGGTTGAAGGCATTGTTTATCACAGGTCTATATTTTTTTGGGGGAGATGGGCTCTATGGGTCTTGTTACATGTACTGTCACTGGTAAACAATCTGAGAATATTTTGCACACCAATCTCATTCTAACCCTTCAATGCCTAGGATGTGTAGATAGGATCATTTTTTTGCAAGATGACACTCCTCTGCACATTGCACAGCCAATGAAGCAGCTCCTGCAGAGGTATTTTGAAAATGCACACATTGTGCAGCACATTATTAACATGGCCCCTGAGGCATTTCAATCTGTTGTGGAATATGCCATTTCTTGATTTCTGCTTGTGACAGAAAATGGTGAGCAGTATATCGAACGTCTTGTGCCAATCTCATGACAACTAAAACCCATTTCATTGTTGCTTTTTATGTGGTTTTTGGCTTCAGGACAACTACAAAACCAATTTCATTGTCACTTTTTATGTGGGTTTTGGCCTCAGGACAATTAAAAACTGATTTTTCCCATCCAATGTGGTATGAGCATGCCACAGAGGATGGGCTTACCTAACTAACAGTGCCAAAACTGTTGAAAGCCAGACTTGTGCAATCATGCATATTGCATAGTGCAATCGATTGAATGTGTAACTTGCTCTGTAACCATCACATTGTGATTTATCTGTCATTTGTAGCACAACCCATTTATACTACAGTGCTTACAGTGTCATCTAGTGGCAAAATTTCCATTAAAAGCTTTTTTGTTTCAGTATTGTCCCCCCCTTCTTTGGTAGTATTCTGTTCAAATTTGACATCATTGTGAGCAACGGTTCTTGTTTTACAGTGTTTTGCAGCTGCTGCCAGTTCTGTTGGCACTTGAACCAACAACAATAGCGGCGGCGGCAGCAGCAGCAATAATAACAATAATAATAATAATAATAAATCATCCTTTAATAATTTTGTACAATGGTACATACAAGTCACTTCCTAAGAGGTAAACAACCGGTCACATAGGAAAGAGTGTGTTTTTAATTATACACAGACACAATAAAAATCACTTTGGAATCTTGCAGGATATCTGATTCCACTGAAACAATAAAAACAGATTAGCAACAACAGAAATATTCTTTACATGAAAGGCATAGTAAACACACCACACATATTCTTGAATAAATGGCAGATCGGTGTGAATGGATATAATTTATGTATTCCTCAATGCTACATATATTATATTAGCTTAGCACCAGCTGATTTGCTCATGTAGACCGCCCCAAAACAGGGAAAACAAACTCAATGTGTGGTCAGTCTGTCGGTGTGCAGAGTGTCCAAAACATCATAGAGGCAGGCATGGAGAAAGACACAAACTTGATCAATGCGGATGGGAGACACAAATAAGCACATGGAAGCAAGAGCATGGTGTAATGTCAGACTTGGATAAGAACTGTACCAGCTCGGCCTAATATTACTGGCAAGTAAACAGCTGGTTTAGTGGGTCTGCCAGTACCACCCTCTGCACTCACTGTCTGTGAGAGATTTCCTCATTAATCTACCATGAGACCCATGCCAGCTCATCCGTGTCCACCTGTATGTTTGCTGGTGGGGATACTAAATCCCCTCCCCCTTGAAGAGGCCACATAGGACTGGAAATGACCATGTCTGTGTTGTGACTGCCGTCACAAAACCAGAGTGAGTGCAAGATTTCTAGGCAGTGGGTCCAATGACAACTCAGCTGACTCTACCAGAATAGTGGAAGACTGTTGAGGTTGGCATAACAGCTAGTCCTCTTGCACCCACCAGGTGTGAAAACTCATCCATGGGAAAGTTGGCAAAGGAGGATGGAAGTGTAGGTGTCACCCAATATGTCGTAAGGAAAGTAGATAGCTCAATGTTATGGGGTAAGGCAGATGCTTTCTTTAGAATTTAGGTGTTGAAGGTTCACTCGAACTGCTTCATCTCTGAGTTAAAAGCTAGGTGAAACAGGGTGCTAGTAAGGTGCTGGATACTGTTTCAAATGCATAAATTCTCTCAGCAATGTGGGGTGTTGAGGAGATCTCCGTGGGCGTCCTATTCCACAGGTGAAGGGAGAGCATGGTGGGAATGGCAACATGTGTGCATGCTGCCACGAGTGGGAGGGCTTCTCCTGATCGACATCCACCAGAAACAACTGCTGACCTTTGTGGGCCACTAGCATGCCTGGCAGTCACCCGTGCTATCAGCCTAAAGACCAGGCCCAGATGGTGGCCCTGCAAGGGAAACGCAGTGGGCCACAACACTCCTGGGCATGGGACTCAAGATGTAGCAAAACCCAAGAGGCCCCATGTCTGATGTCCCTGGAAACATTCTTCAGAACTACACCCATTAACTGGTGTTGCCTGGTACGTTGTGAGAAAGGCAGACAGTTCAATGTCATGGGGCAAGACAGATGCTTCCTTCCGCATTCAAATGTTGAAGGTTGGCACAAACTGCGTCATCTCTGAGTTAGAAGCCAGGTGAAACGAGGTGCTAGTAAGATGCTGGATACTGTTTCTAATGTATAAATTGCCCAACTACTATGACACAAATCATCATCATCATTTAAGACTGATTATGCCTTTCAGCGTTCAGTCTGGAGCATAGCCCCCCTTATACAGTTCCTCCATGATCCCCTATTCAGTGCTAACATTGGTGCCTCTTCTGATGTTAAACCTATTACTTCAAAATCATTCTTAACCGAATCCAGGTACCTTCTCCTCGGTCTTCCCCGACTCCTCCTACCCTCTACTGCTGAATCCATGAGTCTCTTGGGTAACCTTGCTTCTCCCATGCGTGTAACATGACCCCACCATCTAAGCCTGTTCGCCCTGACTGCTACACCTATAGAGTTCATTCCCAGTTTTTCTTTGATTTCGTCATTGTGGACACCCTCCTGCCATTGTGCCCATCTACTAGTACCTGCAATCATCCTAGCTACTTTCATATCCGTAACCTCAACCTTGTTGATAAGGTAACCTGAATCCACCCAGCTTTCGCTCCCATACAACAAAGTTGGTCGAAAGATTGAACGGTGCACAGATAACTTAGTCTTGGTACTGACTTCCTTCTTGCAGAAGAGAGTAGATCGTAGCTGAGCACTCACTGCATTAGCTTTGCTACACCTCGCTTCCAGTTCTTTCACTATGTTGCCATCCTGTGAGAATATGCATCCTAAGTACTTGAAACCGTCCACCTGTTCTAACTTTGTTCCTCCTATTTGGCACTCAATCCGTTTATATTTCTTTCCCACTGACATTACTTTCGTTTTGGAGATGCTAATCTTCATACCATAGTCCTTACATTTCTGATCTAGCTCTGAAATATTACTTTGCAAACTTTCAATAGAATCTACCATCACAACTAAGTCATCCGCATATGCAAGACTGCTTATTTTGTGTTCACATATCTTAATCTCACCCAGCCAGTCTATTATTTTCAACATATGGTCCATAAATAATATGAACAACAGTGGAGACAGGTTGCAGCCTTGTCTTACCCCTGAAACTACTCTGAACCATGAACTCAATTTACCGTCAACTCTAACTGCTGCCTGACTATCCATTTAAAGTCCTTTAATTGCTTGCAAAAGTTTGCCTCCTATTCCATAATCTTGTAGAACAGACAATAACTTCCTCCTAGGAACCTGGTCATATGCCTTTTCTAGATCTATAAAGCATAGATACAATTCCCTGTTCCACTCATAACAGTTCTCCATTATTTGCCGTAAGCTAAAGATCTGGTCCTGACAACCTCTAAGAGGCCTAAACCCACACTGATTTTCATCCAATTGGTCCTCAACTAATACTTGCACTTTCCTTTCAACAATACCTGAGAAGATTTTGCCCACAACGCTGATTAAAGAGATACCTCTGTAGTTGTTACAATCTTTTCTGTTTCCATGTTTAAAGATTGGTGTGATTACTGCTTTTGTCCAGTCTGATGGAACCTGTCCCGACTCCCAGGCCATTTCAATTATCCTGTGTAGCCATTTAAGACCTGACATTCCACTGTATTTGATTAGTTCCGACTTAATTTCATCCACCCCAGCCGCTTTATTGCACTGCAATCTATTGACCATTTTTTCCACTTCCTCAGATGTGATCCTATTTCCATCATCATTCCTATCCCATTCTACCCCGAAATCTGAAACATTACTGATTGCAATATCACCTACATTGAGCAACTCTTCAAAATATTCCCTCCATCTGCCCAAGGCATCCACAGGATTCACCAGCAGTTTTCCTGACCTGTCCAAAATACTTGTCATTTCCTTCTTACCTCCCTTTCGAAGACTGCTTATTACACTCCAGAATGGTTTTCCAGCAGCTTGACCCATAGTCTCCAACCTGTTTCCAAAGTCTTCCCACGATTTCTTCTTGGATGCTGCAATTATCTGTTTGGCTTTGTTTCTTTCTTCAACTTAACTTTCTCTGTCTACCTGGGTTCTGGTATGTAGCCATTTTTGATACGCCTTCTTTTTCCTTTTACAGGCTGCCTTGACTGTATCATTCCACCAAGCTGTTTGCTTCATCCTACTTTTACACACTACTGTTCCAAGACATTCTTTAGCCACTTCTAGTACTGTGTCCCTGTACCTTGTCCATTCCTTTTCCAATGACTGTAATTGACTACATTCAACTAACTGGTACCTTTCTGAGATCGCTGTTATGTACTTGTGCCTGATTTCCTTATCCTGAAGTTTATGACAGATCTGGTTCCCTTGCCTTCCCAAGTATACCGGTGAATGTTCTTATGTTTAAAAAAGGAGTTTGTGATTACTAAGCCCATACTGGCACAGAAATCCAAGAGTTGTTTCCCGTTCCTGTTGGCCTCCATATCCTCTCCAAATTTACCCATAACCTTTTCATACCCTTCTGTTCGATTTCCAATCCTGGCGTTAAAATCACCCATGAGCAGAACACTGTCCTTGTCCTTTACTCTAACAACTACATCACTGAGTGCCTCATAAAAACTATCCATCTTATCTTGATCTGTCCCTTCACAATGCGAATATACTGACACAATCCTAATTTTCTTGCTAGACACTGTCAAATCTATCCACATCAGTCGTTCGTTTGCATACCTTATTGCAACTACGCTGGGTTCCATTTCTTTCCTGATGTAAAGCCCTACACCCCATTGTGCTATTCCCGCTTTGACTCCTGACAGGTAGACCTTGTATTCTTCCATTTCCTCTTCTTTCTCACCCCTTACCCGAATGTCACTAACAGCCAAAACGTCCAGCCCCATCTTACTTGCAGCCTCTGCCAGCTCTACCTTCTTCCCAGAGTAGCCCCCATTGATACTAATAGCTCCCCATCTCATTACCATTTGTTTGCCAAGTCGTATCTTAGGAGTCCCTGGTTTGTCAGTTAGAGGTGGGACTCCGTCACCTCCAAAGGTCCGAGGCATTTTGCTCTGATTGTTGCCAGCATCATATTTAAAGTACCAGGGAAGCAGGTTGCTAGCCTTACTTGCTCCGAGTCCCATTGGGCTTTACCCCTAACGGCTGAGGGACTAACCGGTGGATTTGGTAGTCTTTGCCGTATGAGCACAAAGGTGACCACGACTCAGAATATGTCCGAGATGCCCAGCCTTATTCCAAAGTAACTGGTATCCCGACTGTCGGGACCACTTACTTGGCCACTCATACGTTGCCCGTGGTTCATGAACTAGGACATGACTACAGGAACCCACACCATGAACCACTATGACACAAATAATAATAGTAATTTTGTGTGGCTCACTGACCTGGTGCGAGTCTTTCAGTTGGATGCTACTTTGGCAACTTGTGTCTCCCTTACCTATCCCACTTATCCAACTAGGCAAATGAGGCCTACAGTTTAATGTGGAATCCAAAACACATGTCATTTCTGGTGACTCCTCACATCACTGAGAGGTGAAGGCTAGCTTAAAATGTGAACCGGAAAATTGAAGGTCTGACCAAGATTTGATCCTGCGCTTTACCACTAGACCACCAGGTGTGACTGCAACACAAATTTCCAACCGTTATTCAACACAAAGGTCCAAGGAAAACCTCAATAACAAAATAACTGACAACGCATGGACAGATGGTGTTGGTGTCGTGGAGGATAGTTGGGCTATATTTGTAAAATTGGACATCGCATCCTCAACCAATAACCAGATGCATCCCAGAAAGGGGCCCACAGAATCAACATGCATCCTGTCCATCCCAAAGGTGTTCTGAAACTGGCCAAGCAAAAAACTGGTGTGATAGTACAGTTTGGTTCTTCACACAGGCTGTGCAAGCCCATAAAGGCATTCATTGTCACGACTGAACACTGGCCAGTAGACATGCTGCTCTACAAAAGCCTTCATATGAGACATATCCCAGTGTGACATATGCAGCAGCTGGAGTATGCAAGGACACAGAGGTGGAAGGTCAATGAGTCAAAAAGTTTACTCCTCTGTGGCAAGCAAAAGAACCTCATGGACAACAATGAGTCAAATGTGGAGCAGGAAAAATCTGCTCTCAAAGGAGCATGCTCAGGCAATCCTGTCTGGACTGCTGAGACAATTTTCTGGAAAAGCAGGTCAGCAGGTGTGGCAGGGCATGATCCCTTGCACCATCACAAGAAAATCTAGCAATTTTTTGTTGCAAGGTATTGTCCAGTGCAACAAGAGAGCCTCCTGTCAATGGAGCTATGGATCAGGTTTTTCCAGCAACCCCAAAAGTGCATCAGCATAAGTGTGCTGGACAGTGGACCAGTAAAGAATATCATAATAATAATTACTGAGAAAGTGTGTCTCAGAATACGGACCACATGATAAATTACTGGCTTGTGGTCAGTGATGAGTAGGAACTGTACTCAATACAAAAACACATGAAACATTTTTATGCCAAAAATGATCACCAGCACTTCCTTTTCTACCTGTGAATAGTTATTATCCTCTCCTGAAAGTGTCTTCGATGCATAAGCGATAGGCTGCTCAGTGCCATCTGGCTTCCGATGTCACAGGATCATGCCAAAGCCAAATGAGATGCGCCAGTGGCCAGAATTGTTGGCTTACCCTGCATAAATGAAGCCAAACATGAAGTAGAGCACAAGGGCTGCTTGAGAGGCTGAGAAGGCTGTTGACAGTCTGCAGATAATGCAAATTTGACACCTGTTTTAATGAAACCAATTAAGAGGATGGCAGATTTTTGCATCGTGGGGAATAAACGTAGCATAATAACAAATCCCACCCAAGAAGGATTGGAGCTCTTTCAGATTGTTGGATGGCAGCAGGTTGTTGATGGTTTTGACATGTTCATCTGTAGGCCCTGAAAAGTGCACTTTGGAGGAAAGAAATTACATTTTACCAATTTGCAATGGAGATCACTCTCCATTAAGTGTTGGAAAACTGCCTGCAGCTTTCATAAATGCTCCTCTCACATGGAGCCCGTGACCCAGATGTCACTGAGGTAGTTGACACAATAGGAAATGTCCTGAATCAACTGCTTGAAATTGGTGACAAATTCTCAGTGCAGATGAAATTCCAGAAGTCACATGATTAGACTGGTAAAGCACTAAGAAATGCTGAGAAGCCAAATTCAATGAAAAATGCAGCTATATGTGATGCAAGTTGATGAGTCAAAAGAACTGGCACCCTGACAACTCCACGAACAACTCCTCCTGGCAGTAATTGGGTTCAAGTCAACACCACTGCATGTTGACCATCTGTTTAAAATTCCAGCAAAGGCATATGGTGCCTTCTGGCTTCTAAATCACCACCAAAAGAGTGGCTCGCTGGCCTAACAGAATAGGGAAAACAATGCCAAGTTCCTGCTAACATTGCAACTGATCCTTGATCTAATTGCTCATGATGAAAGGAAAGGGGTGGGGTACAAAATTTAGGTAGTGCTGACATCTGGAGAGAGATCTGGATCTTGAAATTATCTTTCCAGCCTGAGATATTTCCAAACAGCTGCTCGTATGACCTTGTATAGAGTTGAAATCCTGAAAGATGATTGATTAAGATACTAAATGGACTTTGTCCACGATCTGGAATCCAAAGCCTACAAATATTTTGTAGCAACTGTGAATGCAACAACAACAGTGTAAGTTGCTGTTCCACATTCATATAATGTGTGGAGACAGAGAGCTGCATCCATAATGGAGTATGCTGTTTACTGTAAGATACAACTTGCTATAGGACTGCCTAAGAGTGTGTACAAATATACATTAATTAGGCTTACTGTCACCCCTACATTGATCTGAAACTCAAGCCTCAAGCAGTCATCCACCCACAACCAACGTTAGCTTGTGGGGCATCGGAGGCAACCTCTGAGTTCAGGAAAAGTGCTGGGGCCTCCAGTGACTGTCCTGTAGCTTGCTGAATGTCATGAACTGATGCTAAAAGGCCTACCTTTTGGTACACCCAACACATGGTGTCTATGTGTGGCCAGTCCTTTTTGAGATGCTCCAAATGACAATTGGAGCAGGACTCCTGGCTTGCCCATTTAGTGGAAACAGATACAGAAGGAGATTCATTCTGAAAGCCGAAAAAGTGTCATGAGTGGGATCACAACTCTTTGATTTACTTGTACCCGCCAAGCTCACTGTGGAAGGAGATGGACAGTACTGTGAAATCACCACACTCGAATCATCAACAGGAGCATCACTGGTAGCTCAGTGAAAGGCAAGACTACTTGGCCAAGCCACGGGGTACCAGGTGCTGTTTACTATACCTATCCAACTTTGCCACCTGCCAACTGTTGTAAAGGACGTTCCTTGCTGCTGTTGTAAATTCATGTGATCTTGCAATCTGAGGAACTTTGGCTAAAGAAGCTCAGACAGGACCCTGCCCTAGTTTGGACCTAGGGGTCAGGTGCTAATCAGACAACCACATCTTTAGTTGGCAACTCCGCATACGAGGTAGCACATTGGGGACACTCATACTGGCACTTGCCTGAGAGATCTTGCAGGTTGGTGATCCAGACCACGTACGACTGCCTGTGTCATTTATGATCTTGGTTAAACTGCAACTGAGCCACCGACACATTGGTTTGATGTCCAAAATAATGCATGAGTGAATGACAGAGTTCCTCAGTGGTAAACTTCTCTGGGCTGGTAGAGGGCTTCAGTTGTGCCTTACTTCATGCAACTCATCAGCTGGATCAACAATACGCTTTATCTGGCAGTGTAGTAAGAACTGGTGCAGGTAATTCTCCCAACTTTCTGTAGACTCACTGAAACTGGCAAATGGCATTGGGGGTGCTGGGGGGGGGGGGGGGGGGAGACTTCTCTGCAGATGCCTGCCCTACCACCAGTATGGCGTGAGAGTGGATCATTTTTGCATTCTGTTTGAGCAGCACCTGCAGCTGCTCCTGCTACATTTTATGGTACTCCGGCTGCAGCTGTTGTTATTGCTCCTGCAGGTGCACTATTCCAGCCAGCATTGAATAAATGGTGAGCCCATGTTGGTCATATATCAGCAATATGAGAAAGCATTACATGCATAAGAACACTCATGTCGCCACTTTTGTATCTGCACTGATGTGACAATTCTACAAAACTGTCCAACTAGTGCAAAGGCCACTATTTTATCCAAGGGTCAATGCGTGATCTAGAAACGATTGAGCTAGCCCAAAAGGGGAACACAAACTTGGCATGTGGTCAGTCTGTGGGGGAGCAGAGAGTCCAAACACAGAATAGAGAGAGGCATGGAGAAAGACACAAACATGACCAACATGAACTCCAGAAACAAATAAGCACATGGAACTGGGAGGATGCTGAAATGCAGAAGCCAGGTCTGAGCTAGTTGGACTCAGAATAAGAACTGAACTGAAGCAGTCTACCACCTCTGACTAGTAAACAAATGGGTCAGCAGGTCAGGCAATACCACACCCTACACACACGATCTGTGAGAACTTTCTCACTACTCTACTGTGAGGCCCACATCAGCTCATCTGCGTCCATCTGCATGTCTGCTGGTAGATGTGCTAAAATAATAATCCTTGAACAGTCACAACTTTCAATTTTGTAAAAATACTCTTAGATTACTTCCTATTGCTAATGCCTTTCACTTTCCTCATTGATCATTATTCTTTATCCAAATTTTAAATAACTGTTTTTCAAAACTTGCATTTGGCTAGAATAGCACACTATTCGTAGCAGGTTATACACATAGTGCCGGTTCAGTGTTACAGTAGTCCACAAGCATTCTTACGACAGAACAATATCAACTTAACCTTTTGTTACTGACTGGGTGGTCACAGTAGTAAGGCTTGGATCTATATTAAGGAGGTTGGTGATCTATGTTTAGGTTTTCTGTAGTTTCCCTAAATTGCTTAACATGGATGTTTGGATGATTCCCGTGAAAAGATGCGGCTGATTTCCTTCGCTATCCTTCCTCAATCTGGGCTTGTACTTCATCTTTCGCGACCTCATGGCCTGTGGTATGTTTTGTTCAGCAGTTCCACCTTAAGTTCCTTCATCAGTTGGTCCTTTCTATTTTACTTTACCCTATTATCCTCCACCAGTAACTTTCCAAAATGTGTTTCTTTAAACAATGAACATCCATGTATGAAAAATGTCAAATGTGTAATTACTTTATAAATTACGTAATGTGTTAAACATTTGATGTTAAGCATGTAAATCCTTTACAGTTGAAGAAGCAAAACCTTAATTATAGCAGTTTTATTAGTCTCTCACAAACAAAGTTTTTCACTTCTCATAGGCCCATTTAAAAAGTAACATTTTGCCGTACTTTATCATGGGCCACATGTGATAGTCATAAGAGAACAACTGTACAACACAGTTTTTTGAAAAAAAATTAAATATTTATACAGCCCATGTTGAGAACTCACATTTCTGCAAAGTTTGCACTCAGTTTTAAGAAAATGTACTTTTTCACACATCTCAATGTTTATAACATGATATCTTCTGAACTCTGTGTTGTACAGTGATACAATTTTGCAGGTATGTTCAGTGGTATATGTGGATTCTGCCTGCAAAAAATATTTTGTGAATGGAGTAAGTAGTAGAGAAATAATAAATTGCAACATCGTGCCCAATGCTGACATTCTACAGTATGAACAGTGAAAATGTAGTAAGCAATAAACATTTTTCCTTTATTATTTTGTGGGGTGTCAGCAATAAAAAAGTTTTGAAAATGTTCGAATTTATGTGTAATGTTCTCTCTTTGTCAAGTACTGAATGGACAAAATCTGGGTAATTAGCACACCATGAGTTAAGCTGCCTCATGACATACAGCTGGAAGCTATGTTGCACACAGTCAACAGGATGCAGGCTGCTGACTTGGGTTATGGTGGTGTTGGGGCACTTGAGGCAAATGGTTTGGCAGCTCTGGAGCCTATCACATTGCCTAGGATCTTTGACACCACAATGTCTTTCGATTAGTATATCCCAGCTGGTCGACAATTACCTTACGGTGATTGGCAAAAAGTGGCAGGGTTGCGAACCTCTGGACAGAAGGTGAAAGTGGGTACTGGTCATACAACTGTCCCCTATATCTTAAAAAAAGGTTTTAGGTACTGCCTATAACTGAAAGTACATCTGAGCCAGTACAGGACACTTCACCTGTTGGGACTGTGGTCGATCTTCCTGAGAGGCCCAACAAGTGCAGAGGGTGGGATCACTTACCATGTTAGGCAGGTGACAGAGACCCCCAGGAAAATAGTGGGCAATTAGGGAAGAAGTCCAGTAACCACTCTGTTTGTTTGCTGGATGATCTTATTCAAAATGTGGAAGAGGCAGTACCAGTAGTGACTGAGCACACTGAGTACACACGCATGAAATCTGTGGCTCATGTCAGTATGAATAACGCCTGCTGCCTGGGTTCAGAGGCCAACCTCAGTTCCTACAGGGAGCTGGATAATTTGAAGAAGGCAACAGGCCTTGCCCACAGTGTGGACACAGAGCTATCATTTTGCAGCATGATTCCTAGAACTCATTGTGATCCTCTGGTCTGAAGCAGAGTGGAAGGCTTAAATCAAAGGCTTGCATGATTATGTAATGACCTTAGATGCAGATTTCTTGACCTCTCCTATTGGGTGGAGAATTTTAGGACCCCCTTCAGGGGTGCACTACACGCAGGAAGTGGCTATTAGGGTAGCGGAGTACATGTGGCATGCACATGTGGGTATTTTAAGGTATAGAAATTCCTCCACAGGTCCAGTAAGATGTATTCTGGTTTCAGACACGATAGTATTTATCACAGCTGTTGGAGAAAGAAGATGTTAATATATTACTAGTTACTTGGAGCAGAATCTACGGAAAGGTTCCAGAACTAGTCTCACTCATACACATAAACAGTGCCCACTAAGTTAAAGGGACAGAAAGCTAGATGATACCAGATGTCAGTAGCAATGAAATTCTAAATCCCGATTGGAATGTGTAGTGCAAAGAAAGGTTGAATGATGGTGATGAAGGCAGGTTTCTAGAATAAAAAAATGTGATATCATATAGTGAGATTGATACAGAATCTGAATGTAAAATAATTTGGGTGAACAAAAGTGTTGAATGTGGGTCAAACATTGTCATTGGATGCTGTTATAGATGGAGGAGTAGCGGCAGAACATTTGATGGGAAACTTGGAGAATATTTCATGCAAAATTCCCAGTCATGTTGTAGTATTTGGTGGGGATTTCAACTTACCAGCTATAGACTGAGAGATTCAAGTGATGAGAGCAGGTAGTAGGGACAGGGTATCATGTGAAATTGTTTTAAATATGTTATCCAAAAATTGCCTTGGGCAGTTAACCAGAGAACTGGCTCACAAAGGTAATATCTTAGATCAAACAATGGGAAATCCAGGATGAAATGTAACATTATTATGAAAAGGAAAGTTGCCACTCACCATATAGTGGAGATGCTGAGTCACAGATAGGCACAACAGAAAGACTGTCACAAATAAAGCTTTCAGCCAGTAATGTCTTCATCAACAATAGATGACACACACACACACACACACACACACAAAATAACGCAAATGCAACTCACACACATGACTGCAGTCTCAGGCAACTGAAACTACCTGCAGTCTCAGGCAACTGAAACTGCACTGCAAGCAGCAGCACCAGTGCATGATGGGAGTGGCGACTGCATGGGGGTAAGGAGGAGGCTGGGGTGGGGAGAGGGAGGGATGGTATGGTAGGGGTGGCAGACAGTGAAGTGCTGCAGGTTAGACTGAGAGCAGGGGATAGGTGGGAGGGAGGCAGGAAATGGCAGAAAAGAAGTAAGAAGACTGGGTCTGATGATGAAATGATGGCTGTGTAGAGCTGGAATGGGAGCAAGGAAGGGGCTGGATGGGTGAGGACAGTGACTAATGAAGATTGGTGCCAAGAGGGTTATGGGAACATAGGATATATTGCAGGGGAAGTTCCCACCTGCACAGTTCAGAAAAACTGGTGGTGGTGGGAAGAATCCATATGGGACAGGCTGTGAAGCAGTCATTGAAATGAAGGATGTCAGATTTGGCAGCGTGCTCACCAACAGGGTGGTCCACTTATTTCTTGGCCACAGTTTGTCAGTGGCCATTCATGTGGACAGACAGCTTGTTGGTTGTCATGCCCACATAGAATGCAGCACAGTGGTTGCAGTTTAGCTTGTAGATCACATGACTGGTTTCACAGGTAGCCCTGCCTTTGATGGGGTAGGTGATGTTTGTGACTGGACTGGAGTAGGTGGTGTAGGAGGATTTATGGGATAGGTCTTGCAGCTAGGTCTGTTACAGGGGTATGAGCCATGAGGTAAGGGGTTGGAAGCAGGGATTGTGGAAAAATGGACAAGTATGTTGTGTAGGTTCGGTGGACAACGGAATAACACTGTGGGAGGGATGGAAAGGATAGTGGGCAGGATATTTTTCATTTCAGGGCACGGCGTGAGGTAGTCAAAACCCTGGCAGAGAATGTAATTCAGTTTCTCCAGTCCTGGGTGGTACAGAGTTAAGAGGGGAATGCTCTTCTGTGGCTGGACGGTGGGACTTTGGGGATTAGTGGGAGACTGGAAAGATAAGGCACGGGAGATTTATTTTTGTACAAGGTTACGAGGATAATTACAGTCTGTGAAGGCTTCAGTGAGACCCTCAGTATATTTCAAGAGGAACTGTTGATCACTGTAGATGCGACGACCATGGGTGGCTAGGATGTACGGAAGGGACTTCTTGGTATGTAATGGGTGACAGCTATCGAAGTGGAGGTATTGCTGGTGATTAATAGGTTTGATATGGATGGAGGTACTGACGTAGCCATCTTTGAGGTGGAAGTCAACATATAGGAAGGTGGCTTGTTGGGTGGAGTAGGACCATGTGAAAAAAATGGGGGAGAAGTTGTTGAGGTTCTGGAGGAATGTGGATAGGGTGTCCTCACTCTCAACCCAGATTGCAAAGATGTCATTAATGAATCTGAACCAGATGAGGGGTTATAATTCTGGGGTTTTAGGAAGGATTCCTCTAATGGCCCATGGATAGGTTGGCATAGGATGGTGCCATGTGGGTGCCCATAGCTGTGTCTCAGATTTGTTTGTAGGTAATGACTTCAAAGCACTACACACCTGTCATTCCTCCATCACACCAAGCATTTTTACTTATCTCCCTTTTCACTATTCCCCCGCCCCTCCCCACCTCTCCTCTGCCCACCATTTAACCTGTAGCACTTCACTGTCTGCCACCCCTACCATACTATCCCTTCCCCTCCCCCTCCCCCTCCAACCTCCTCCTTACCCCCACCCAATCACCACTCCTGTCATGCACTGGTGCTGCTGCTCGCAGTTTGGTTTCAGCTGCCTGAGACAGCAGTCGCGCGCGCTTGTGTGTGTGTGTGTCTGTGTGTGTGTGTGTGTGTGTGTGTGTGTGTGTGCATTTGTTTGTCGTCTATTGTTGACAAAGGCCTTACTGGCCAAAAGCATTATTTGTGACAGTCTTTTTGTTGTCCCTATCTGTGACTTAACATCTCCACTATATGGTGAGTGGCAACTTTCCTTTTTGTACAATCTTAGATCTGCAGATGACAAACAGACCCAAACTTTTCAACTCAGTTAGCATAGAATAGGGAACCATTAATCATAAGGCCATTACAGAATTACTGAGTATGACTGTAAACCGGAATACAAATAAAGGAGGGAAGATTTTTATCCTTAGCAAGAGTGACAAGAAACGGATTTCTGATTGCACTGTCAGCATGAAAATTTCATCTCCATCACATACAATGTTCATATTAATGGAAATTTCAAGGACATTGTACACTATGCCTTAGACATGTATGTGCTAAGCAGAATTGTGAGAGATGGAAAAGACCTGCTGTGGTCTGACAGCCATTTTAGAAAGCTGCTACAAAACCAAAGAGAGCTTGACTGAAAACTTAAATGTAGCCAAAGTCTCACAGAAAAGCAAAAATTAAATGAAGCAAAAATTAGTGTAAGGAGAGCCATGTGTGAAGCATTCAGTGAATTCAGAAGTTAAATTCTACCTACTGGATTGATAGAAAATCCTAAGAAGTTTTAGTCTAATGTTAAATCAGTACATGGATTGGAGCTATCTATGCAGACACTCTGCGACCGTAATGGCACTGAAACAGAAGATATCACAGAAAAAGCCAAAATACTGAACATCTTTATCTAAAACCATGTTACAGAAGAAGCCTGCATGGTAGAAACTCCTTTAAACCATCACACATATGACAAAATGGCAGATATAAAAACAAGGAACCATGGGGTAAAAAAGCAACTTAAATCACCTAAAAGAGAGAATGCCACTGCACCTGATGTGATACCCGTATGATTGTGCATTGAGTCTTGTAGCAGCATTGTACCATAGGTATTTGGAAGAGTGAAGTGTTTTGGATGATTGGAAAAAAAGAACAGGCCATTCTTGTTTTCAAGAAGGGTTGTCAAAAAGATACACAGAACTGTAGGCCTATATCTCGTATGTCAATCTGTTGGAGCATTTGGAAAACATTTCATGCTCACATATTATGTCATTTCTGGACACCATAAATCCTCTCTGCAGGTCTCAAAATGGGATTTCAAAAACAAAGACTGTGTAAAAATTTTCTCACTCCATTAGTCCATGAAATCCAGAAGACAGTAAATACCAGTGCCCAGGTAGATGCCATGTTCCTTAACTTCTGTAAGGTATTCAATATAGTTCTGTACTGCCACCTAATGAGCATATGGAATATCAGACCAACTATGTGTTTGAAGAGTTTTTAGCAAACAGAACACACCATGTTATTCTCCAAGGAGAGAAGTCTTCAGATGTAAAACTAACTTTGGGCATACCCCAAGGGTGTGCCATAGGTCCATTAGTTTTCACGGTACATAGAAATGACAAAGCAGAAAACATTGGAAGTTCCATGAGGCTTTTTGCAGATGATGATGTTTTGTGCAGAGGAGCCACAATGCTAGTAAATTGTAGCAAAATACTGGAAGACCAGCCGAGGATCTACACTTCGTGCATTGAGTGTCAGTTGATCCTCAACATAAACAAATGTGATGTATTGCATATACATTTGGCAGAAAGAGCCATTGTTGTATGATTACACAGATTCGGAACAACCACTGAGAGCAGTTCTTCCATAAAATATCTAGGAGTACATGTGAAGAGCAATTTAAATTGATGCGGTCACTTAAAACTATTTGCAGTAAAGGCAAATTCCAAAATGACATTCACTGAAAGTAATCCGTCAACAAAGAAAGTAACCTACAGACCCTCTATTTGAACAATACATCAATAATGTTCATTGGTATGTGATTCATAGCAAATCAGACTGTAAGTGGATACATAAAAAATCTACTCAACAAATGACGGCAGGGGAACACACACACACACACACACACACACACACACACACACTGAAAGGTTTAACTTTTACAAGCCTTTGGTGCCAGTGGCTTCTTCTTCTGGCTGAAGAGTTGAAGGGGTAGGAAAAGGGGTGAAGGAAAAGGACAGGAGAGGTTTAGGAAAAGGGGTACAATTCAGGAAAGTCGCCCAAAATCCTGAGTCAGAGGAGACTTACTGGATGGGATGAGAAGGATAACTGTATGGTTTACTGTTATAGTTCCTAGAGCATATGTTCCAAATAGAGTTAGCAAATATGTTGCTTCTTCCTGCATTTATCTTGCAAAAAGACCACAATGATAAAGTGAGAGAGATTTGAGCCCAAGTGGAGGCGTACTAGCGTTCTTCTGTTGAACCATTTGTAATGAACAGGAAAGGGTTAAGTGACAGAGGTACACAAAGTACACTTTGTTTCACATTGCAGGAAGTACTGTGGAATTTACAGGGTACGTAAAACTGGCCCATAAAGTCAACGCATCAACATAAAATGAAATGTAGAGTATTGAATATTATTATGTTTTCTCACCTTCATAGTGTGTGCTGAAAGTATCCTCTGTTCACTTCAGCACACATGTGAGCACTCTTGAGGAAATTCATATATACCCTTTTCAGTTCTTTTCTTGTGATACTATTGATGACATCCTGAATCTTAGTTCTTGAGTTCTTCAGTTGTGTGTGGATTAGTTTCGTATACTCTTTCCTTTAACAGGCCCCACAAGTAAAAGTCACAAGTGGACAAGTCTGGTGACTGAGGAGGCGACAAGCCCTTGCTGATTGTCCTCCCTGGTGTAAATGTCTCATGTACATGGGACAATGGTGCAGCTAATGTGTGTCATTTTCTCAACTGGTTTCAACAAGTTTCACTGGCTGCGGCTGCCTTACACTTCAACAAATTTCCGCACAGTGTCGGTACATCAGAGGAACCCCTCTTCCCCATGGGGCTCTCCGGTCTTTGGCTGGTTCGTGCTTGGCTACCACAGGGCCCCAACCTTTGCAGCATCTTTTCCTTCTGTGCTTCATGTCTATTCTCTTGCTATTCCTTTTCCCCTCCCTTGGTGAACATGTCTGGATTGTATTTGGGAATGTGTTCTACATTTTCAGTAGCTGTCATAAGAACAGTCTCACCACTGATTTTCATTCCTTTTTTCCATTCTTCATTTACTTTCTCATATCCTTCCTCTGCTTCAGCATCTGAGGCTTATCTTTTTCTTCTTCCTCCCTGTGTACTCCTGAAGGCCAGCCCATGTATTTGACATGTAACAAGTGATTGGGTAACACATAATTCCCAGCCCCAGGTTGACAGGTAGGGTTCACAAGTAACCCCTGGTACAGGCCAGGCCCAGGGAGGTGTGATTGCCTGAGCTGTTACTTTCTCACATTGCCGATTACTCATTCTGTCAGGTGTTCAAGAGGTGCGACCTAAGGCGGGTGCCCCCAGTTGGAAGAAGTGTCATCAGAGATGCTGGCAATCATGGGGGTTTTTCTTGCAATGAGCCAATCAGCATCTTCACAGTCCATGTCTACCAAATGTAAACAGAATGAAGATCCTGATTCAAAGACCCTCCCAGCTGCATCAGAGTTCCTTGTGGTTTCACATATTGAAGATGGTTGGTCCTTTGCAACAGTAAATCTGTTTCTTATTCAGAAAGGTGTTGATGCAATTGCCAGCCCTGTGAAATCCTACTCTCATTTACGTAATTGAACTTTGCTTTTGGAGACTACTTCTGATTCTCAAGCACAACTGCTCGCCGCTTCATTCTTCATGGCTACCCTGTTTGTGTTGAGGCCCATAGAACTCTCAGTTCTTCCTGTGGTTTTATTTACATTAAGCTGTTTGATGGTTTGACTGAGGCAGAAATCCAAATGCACCTCCCAGATCAGGGTGTCATTGCCATCCATCAGGTGATGAAAAAGGTAGATGCATCCTTAGTACCCACTCGCACCTTTTTTTCTCACCTGCTGAATGGTGCTTCTGTCAAAGATCAAAGTAGGCTATGAAGTTATCTCAGTTTGACTGTACATTCAGAACCCAACACCTCTGTAGATGTGTTGGAGCAGAATCTTCCCGTCTCTGCACCCTGCAGTGAGCCTTTAAAGGCTGGCACTCAGCACTCCTCCCCCTTTCCTAATTATGTCTCTCCTCTAATGGAACATTCGTAGCCTTCGATCTAACAAAGAGGATTTATGGCTGCTCTTAGAATTGCAGCGGCCGCTTGTTCTCTGCCTCCAGGAAACATAATTGTGCCCTCATGACCGCTTTGAGCTCTCACATTTCTCCCCAGTCCATTTTGACCTTCCCACTGAGGGTGGCATTCCATCTCATGGGAGAGTCATGCTGCTCGTGCAGGATGTCAACCCATCTCCCTGACTACCCACCTTCAAGCTGTTGCAGTTCACCTTTTCCTTCCTCATTTGACCTTTTCCCTTTGTACTGTTTACATTCCTCCATCACTCGATGTCACCAGGGCAGACTTCCTCCAGCTTATTGGGCTATCTCACACCTTTCTGATGCTTGGTGACTTTAATGCACACCATCCCCTTTGGGGTTCTCCTAGGACCTGTCAGAGAGACCCTCTTCGCTGACCTTCTCAATCAACTTAACTTCCTCTGCCTTAACAAAGGAGCACCCATGTTCCTTTCAGACATCATGCACACCTATTCCCATCTGGACTTATCCTTCTGCACTGCTCAGCTTGCCCATTGTCTTGAGTGGACCATTATCTCTGACACATACTCGAGCAACCATTTCCTGTGTGCTATCGATTTGCTGACTCCTACCCCACCTATGTGCACACACCCAAATGGCAGCTTACTAAGGCCGACTGGAGGCTTTACTCCTACCTGGTGAACTTCGACAAACAACATTTTCCCATTTATGATGACCATTTAGAATATCTTACAAATGTTATCCTTACTGCCATAGAATGTTCCATTCCTCACACTTCCTCTTTACCATGCCATGTCCTGGCCCCTTGGTGGACTGAGCCATGCCGCGACGCAATTCATACACAGAGACTTGCTGTCCACATTTTTAACTTTCATCCTACGATGGAAAACTGCATTCATTATAAACAGTTGTGAGCACAGTGTCGTCGCGTTCTTCAGAATAGTGTAAAAGCTAGCTGGATTTCATTTACTAGTTCTTTAACAGTTCTGTTCCCTTTTCCATTGTGTAGGCCAACCTCTGACGGCTCTTTGGGACCAAGATCCAGTCCCAAATTTCTGACTTGACAGTAGCAGACAATGTCATAGTGGAACCTATTGTTATCTTCAACACCTTGGGCCACCATTTTGTGGACATTTCAAGCTCCTTCCACTATCACCCTGCCTTCCTCCATCGGAAACAAGCAGAGGAGGCATGGGCAATTCCCTTTTCTTCTCATAATCATGAGTGCTACAATGCCGCCATTACTATGAGGGAGCTAAATCTTGCTCTCACTTCATCCTGATCCTCTGCCTCGGGGCCAGATGATGTTCACATTCAGATGTTGCAGCACCTTTCTCTTGTGGTCAAGCACTTTCTGCTTCATACATACATACAACCGCATCTGGGCAGAGGGCACATTTCCCAGATGCTGGTGTGAAGCCACTGTTGTATCCTTACTGAAGCTTGATAAGGAGAAACACCTTCCTTCTAGCTACCATGCCATTTCTCTCACCAGCTGTGTTTGCAAGGTGATGGAACATATGATTCATGCCCAGCTGGTATGGTGCCTTGGGTCTCACAGTTTACTAACCAATGCGTAGTGTGGCTTTCGAGCATGCCATTCTGCAGTTGACTACCTCGTCACTGTGTCCACCCATGTCATGACGGTTTTCTGCAGATCCGAGACTGTAGCTGTAGTTTTCAATTTGGAGAAAGCCTATGCCACCTGCTGGAGGACTGGTATCCTCTGTACCATCTAGATGTGGGGTTCAGAGGCCACATGCCTTGTTTCCTTCAGGAATTTTTAAAAGATTGAGTTTTCAATGTACATGTGAGTTCTGCCTTGTCAGACACCTTTATTCACAAAAACAGTGTGCCTCAGGCAGTGGCGGATATAGAAAAAACTCAAGGAGGGGTGCGCCAAAGATATCTTGACCTACCTTTACTTTTACCATAATAAAAAATAGTCAAGTCACATGCAAAGCTTAAGAAAGATTAATTTATTTAAAATGATTATACACATATACAACTACTCGATAACTCGATTCAGTCAGGCGACTGGTGAAAGAAATGAACGAATAGCATGTAGGCTGCTGACTGGTGGGGTCGGCGCGGGTCGCAATGCGGGCAGCCCTGCGAGGAGGGAAGGGGAATGGGGGGGTGCGCCCCCATATGTATCTGCCACTGGCCTCAGGGTTCCGTTCAGAGTATTGTTCTCTTTGCTATTGCCGTTAACCCTATAATGGCATGTCTCCTGCCATGCATCTCCCACTCCCTTTTCGTTGATGATTTTGCCATCCACTGCAGTTCTCCATCGACTTGTTGCATTGAGTGGCATCTTCAGCAATGTCTTTATCATCTTTACTCATGGAGCATCAACAATGGATTTCATTTTTCCATTGACAAAACTGTATGTATGAATTTCTGCTGGTGCAGTTGGTTTCTTCCATTGTCTTTTCATCTTGGGCCTGTTGCTCTTCCATCCATTGAAACTTCAAAATTCCTGGGGCTCTTGCCCGATATGAAATTTTCTTGGTTCTCCCACATGTCTTACTGGCAGCCTGCTGTATGCAGTTCCTCAATGCCCTGTGTGTCCTCAGTGGTACTTCCTGGAGGGCAGATTGAACAACCCTCCACCATTTGTACCAGTCCATTCAAAACTAGATTGCAGGTGTTTCACTTATGAATCTGTATGTCTGTTCCTCTTATGCTGTCTTGATACTATCCGTCATTGTGGCATCCGCTTGGCCATTGGCGCCTCTTACAGTAGCCCAGTTGAGAGTCTGTATGCAGAAGCTACCTTGACTTTATGCGGTGGCTCGCATTCACCTTGGCCTTCATTTGCCTCCTAAGTACTCTACTCCTTCTCGGCAGATATGCATGCCATTTTTCTGCCATGTGTGGCCACCCATCCTATGCCTCCTCCTTTGATTGCCAGTATGGGGAACGTCCCTCTTCTCTGTTACCTCCTGAAGTTTGCTTTCGGCTCTTGCTCTGACAGCTTAACTTCACGCTGCCTGCAACTTTCCTGGTGGGTGTGAACCCTTCACCCCCTTGACTTTCTCGCAATTACCTTGGCCTTCATTTGCTTCCTAAGGACACTACTCCAGCCTTGCTCTATCACCTTCAGTTTCCTGACCTTCGCATGAAGCTCTAAGACTGACCATTTTGTCAGGTGTGCCTTTGTCATTGGCACTAATGTTTTTTGGTATTGGCTTCTGGAACACTGCTCAGTATTTGAAACAGAGCTCTTCGTCCTGTATCAGGCCACACAGCACATCCAGTGGCACATGATTTTCAATTGCGTCATCTGCTCAGACTCTCTCTGTGCCCTTCAAAGCTTCTGTGTGCTGTACACCATCCATCCCTTAGTGCAACTGGTCCAGGAAAGCTGTCACTTGTTCACTTTTGATGGGGCCTCTATGATGTTTATGTGGGTTCCTGGTCATATTGGTCTGACAGGAAATGAGGCCACTGACCGCTGCTTCCAAGGTTGCAGTCCTCGTACCTCAGCCCGCTAGTTCTTACAGTCCCTCCAATAATCTCTGTGTTTCTGCCTTTCACCAGGCAGTGTCACTTTGGCATTACCTCTGGTCCTCCCTTCATGGGAACAAGCTCCGGCTTATTAAGCCTCTCCCAGCAGCTTGGACAGCCTCCTCTTGGCCCTCTCACCGTGAGGAGCTCATTTTAACTAGGTTGCGTATTGGGCAACGTCTTTTTAGCCATCGCCATTTGTTAAATGCTGCTCCCCCACCACTTTGTGCACATTGGACTCAACTTTTGACCATCCACCATTTCCTGAAGGAATGCTATTTTTTTAACAATTTATGTTCTTGTTTGTGTTTGACATGTGTGTTATCGGCCATTTTAGCAAATGATATGCGGCCTGTTGACTGCGTTTTACTTTTTGTCCATCATAGCAACATGGTGAAGGCCATTTAATTTTTAGTTCTGGACCTCTGCTTCTCTATGGTGTATTCTATAGACCTTTCTCCATGTCCCTGTTTTTAGCTGTCTTCTCTTCCATCGATTAGGATTGACATGTAGTTGTTTTTAACTCCTGTCTTTGTCTTCATGTTCTACAGTTTTGACATGGGCATGTGTGACCCTAATTGTTTTTGTGCCATAAAATGAAACAAAACAAACAAAACAAAAACATCAAAGGAAATGGTTAGTTTTTGCATGACTGTTTGGACAGTGTTTCTAGTTTTCCATTATTACTGATGCATGTGCATGCCCTGTAACATTATTGTTGCCTACGGTGTGCCGTTTTTACGTGGCACACCCTGTAGATGTAGATACACAGTTTCTAAATTGACTTACTGTATTAAACCTTGAATATAAGATTATACTTCTTAACAGTTGCATACCAGTGCTGTATGTTGCACTGGCCAACTCCAATGGGAGGGGTCAGCGACTGACCCCACAACCATCACACATTCTCTATCTAGGATAAATCACATTCCTTATGTATTTCCATAATTTTGGCAGATTATAAGATTAATATGTTGATTATTATTACTGGGAAAGTGTTTCTGGGACATTTTTAGTAAAAAATAAATAGTTTTTGTACATTTATTTGTATTAATTTCACAATTACAAGGATTACTCAGATTCACATTCAGAACACTTTACAATACGAACTACTTCTTCATTCTTGGTGTGTGCAGGGCAGATATACTTCCTGCAAGAAGTGCAAGCCTTCACGTACTTACGGTCTTTGCTTCTGGTGCATAAGTAACAGCATCCTTTCTTTGGCAGATTATGCACAGCTGCACGTGTTACTTTCCGTCGCTGCTCCATAATGTTGTTTCCTCTGCTCACAGCACCTTGATTTTGATTACACTCATACCCAAAAGTTGATAATGCTGTAGTGTATTTTGAGTGTAAGCCTACAGCATTTTGAGCGTTTATTTTCATGTTGAGGTCACAAAGTTTACGAGCAAGATCTTTCAGCTACTTCTTTCTTCCAGAACTCTTTGTCAGGTAATTCTTTGTCCATTCCTTGTGTGTATCTTGAAATACAACATATGAATTGTACGCTGCAATGTCAATCAAGTTGAAAAACACCGCCATTGGCCATCGACGCGTTGATTCATAGCAGCTGTACGTTCTTACACACTTATCGAATGTATCCACTCCTGACTTTGTACAATTGTAGAATAGGATGATGTCTGGCTTCTCTTCCGTCACATTCATATCATGATGTTGGGTTGACAATACTGTAACAACCTGTCCTTTCTTAGGCACGTAATTGACTAAAGTGGCATCATCACTAAAGGCAAATTGGATTGTTCCCAGTGTAGCTTTTTTTAGAGAAACATGACGGAGTTCTGTAGGAACATCACATTTGTCACTTCGAATAGTACCAACTGTAGTTATTTTCTATTTCAGAAGATCAGATGCGAGTGGAACAGTAGTGAACCTTCTGTCCATGGTAACATTTCTTCCAGATTATTACAAGTTAGACATTTCAATCAATCTTCTAACTATTTCAGGGCCACTGTTACGGTTCTTCTCATCAGCATGCTTTCCAGCATAGGGATCCGCAGCAAAGCAGTATTTCGTATCTGAATCACATAGCAGGTTCACCTCCATTCCATATTTTCCTGGTTTTGTTGGAATATATAGCCTGAATGGGCATCGCCTATGGAAGGTCACAAGTTCTTCATCGACTGTGAATGACTCACTAGGATTATAAAACTCAGGAAATTTACGATCATGTTCCATATATCCCTGATAGGAGCAAATTTGTCAGTCTGTTTTCTAGCTTCTCGAGTTAGAGCATCATCCAAATGCAAGCACTTCAGTAAGAGCCTCAGTCTATCCTCCAAAAATGAAGCTCGGTACATCGGAAAGAGTATATCATGTAAACTGTCCTTGTTCTGTCTATGGACTCCACAGTTCAATAGAATTCCAATTGCTGACACAATTTCTTCCCTTTCAAATGCTTTCAAATTTTTTATGAAAATATCTTCAGATGATTCCCTAAGATTTCCAAGCTTTTGATTGGTACACCTCAAAATGTTATCCAGGATGTTATCATCGAAGTGCATGAGAAAAGCTTTACCTGGTGTATCAGGTTTTATCCCTGGCTTAGTTCCTTTCGGGGTTCTCATGACGTTAGCAACAGACCTCCCCTTTGATTTACGTAAGGGCTTCTCTTCCATATCATACTTGACGGGGCCACCATGTCTTTTTCAAGTTGATCAATTTGTGATTTTGGCCTGGGCCGTCTTCTTGTTGGTTGAATATCTATAAAAATATGGAAACAGAACCAAACGCTAGCAAACTGAGCACTCTATCGAGACACACACCCTAATATACTCCAAAATATCTGCAAAAAGTAATAAAAATCAATACTTACCCTGTTCATTTTCATGCAGCTCACTGCTGTCAGAAACTACTTGATCTGGAATTTCCATGACTACATCTTTAGTTTCACTGCTTGAGCTTTCGGATAGTTCACCACTAAATTCATTGTCTGAACTCTCAAGCAAATTTCTAATTTCGTCATCCGTCAATTTCATCTTCTTGTACATTCTGTCAAATGCCACCAAGATATTACCTTCCACTCACCACACTGTTTACCGGTTGACTGCGAGCAGTGATTGTTGGCCTGCTACAACTTCAATTATAACAATTGCTATAACTCAACAATGAGTGTAAACCAAAAGCTGTTCTTATTGTCGATTGTAGCAGTTATAATTATGATAAATGTCATGTATTTATTAAATAAACTACTGAACACAACAGGAGTTTTAGCCTAAAAACTTCATTGGGGTCAGTTACTGACCCCCCCCCCCCCCCCAATTGGTATGCAACTGTTAATAAGTAGATTATGAAAGCATTTTAAATTTGTTGTTTTTTGGTCCCTGTAAACCATTAGATAGATATACTGTGACTAGGTCTGGGTGACCAGTATAGATATTTTACTGACTGCACATATTTTACTTGCTAAATGTAATATATTTATGCTCTATTACAAATCACAGGCACTGCAGCAGTAGTAACATCAGCAGCATGCCCATTATCAGGACTAGCTTGGCTTATAGCTCCTGTTCTGGCTGTTGGGGGTACTGTGTGCTTGAAGCCCTCACAACACCATCCATTATTAGCATTTGTTTTTGTTGACATCTGTGTTAAAGCAGGGTAAGTGGTTTCTGTGTGCTGTTTGCAAGTAATTTCTTTTGTACATTCATGCCAGCTTTTCTATATGTTACTTCACTGCATTCTTTAATATCTCTTTTTAGGCTTCCTGCAGGAGCGATTAGTGTACTTCCTGGAGCTTCTGATGTAGGTGACAGTCTTGTCAGAAATTGTCTTGTAACTCACATAGGCTACTTTGGATCTATGGCTGTTGGCAAGAACATAAGGCAGAATGTTTCTGGAAGCTCCAAGACCCTTAATATGTGTAAGTGTGTACAGTAGTACTCAGAACTACCATTCAGATTTAATTATTTCTTTTTTATTTTATAATTTATGTGTGTCTAATATTCCAAATGTAGATGTAATGAGTTATCAGAAATCTACTCTTGATATTGATGTTAAAGCAATTTCTGTAATTAGGTACTTAATATACAAGGTGTGTCCAGAAAGTAATGTGTCACATTTTTTTGCAATGGGACTAGTTTGTGAGGGTGTGGGGGGCACTTAACTTCCCAGTGGTAGGTCATTCAGTTACCTCCACACTCTAGAAGATTAGAATGGCTTCTTCTGTGAACCTTTGTATAATGGTTGTGTCAAACTCATGATGTAGAAAACTGCAATGCGATAAAGTTTTGCTTGAAGCTCAGCAAGACGCTAGTGGAAACCTTTTAAATGCTTAAGGAAGTCATTAGGGGTTGCCTTTCCAGAATGGGTGACAAAAATATGTTTAGTGAAGATGGGGGGAGGTCACTGACAAGGCCTGCACTGGACACCCATCAACAATGTGAATGGTTGACCATCTGATTCATGTGCACGAGTTACTGAATTAAAATTGTTGAATGAGTGTTCACTTAATGTTGTAAGTAATGAACTTGCCAAAAATGGTCGTTCATGAAACTGTATCAGAAGACTTGGCCTTGCAGAAGATGTATGCAAAAACATGGGCCCAGAGTTTTGACCAATGTGCAGAATCAACACCGAATGGAAGTATGTGAAGAACTCGAGCAACTCTGTGAAGATGATACCAATTCCCCAGACAGTGTGATCACTGTGGATGAGTCATAGGTCTTTCAGTACACTTCAGAGTCAAGGAGGCAGTTTGCAGAATGGCACATGATGTTATCACTGTGCTAGGAAAAGCATCACATGAGCAAGTCACTGGTGAAATCCATGCCCTTTTTTAATGCGGAGGGGATAGCACACCGTGAGTTCATACCCTCTGGCCAGACTGTCAGTGCTTAATTTTACAAGGATGTGCTCCAGAGACTTAATCACAGGGTTGCCCATATCTGAAAGGAGCTCTGTGCTTCATGGCGACTTCACTGTGATAACATGCTGGGCCGCACCACCTTTGTTGTCATGGCCTACCTCAGCCAGACCAGTGTGACAATAATGCCACAGCCACCCTACAGTCCCAACCTGGCACCAGCGGACTTCTTTTCATTTCCTCAACTGAAAAGCAACCTCAAAGCAAAGCATCTTGAGTCAGTGGACAATGTACAAGCTATGTTCACAATTTCCCTAGAGAGCATCCCAACTGAGGAGTTCCAGAAAGCTAATGATGAATGGAAATCACACTGGCAGAAGTGTGCTGATGTAGAAAGGCCATACTTTGAAAAATTTCAGGTTGCTGAACCTATCCAATCAATAAATTTTAAAAAATTATAATGATTATTATGTGATGCGTTACTTTCTGCACAAATCTTGCACTTACAATCTAATGTTAAAGAGATGCATCATAAGGGAACTGGGATGCTAATGGAAATATGGACGCAGAAAGAAGCATGAGAATGTATGAATAAGAAAGGTGATCTTCTTCTGCAAAGTGTCTGATTATTGTGTTGTCAACCAAAGTCTATTCAGTGACGGTACTACAGGTTTCAGCATGGTGGATACCAATGAAACTGTTCTAGTGCAAGACTGGTGAATGGTGAGAAGATCCCTTCATGGGACAGTCTCTTGAATTCTTTCTGAGCATTCCTTATGCTCAAAAATTCCATCACAGTTCTATTTCTGTGAATCCCAACACCGGTCAATCCATATACTAATTGGCATGACTTGATATATTTGACTATGCAAATTCTTCAACAGTCTGGCTGTGACTCAGTTCATGGTTGAATTGGCCTTTGTAGTATACTACATGGTTATGGTTTATTACTTTATCAGACATTTTCATATTGTTCTCTTTGACAGTGATAAAAAATAATGATATTTGCTCTTATATTTCATCTTTGTCTGACAATTTTCATTAAATGAGCTTCATTGGTGCACTATTTCATACTCTTCTCTTGTTCCATTCTCTTAGGTATTGCTGTATTCACAAACCTATGTGTATATTGTAAGGGTCTTGCTCAAAATATAGACAAAAATCAAGTAAAAGAATTTAGTTAAAATGTCCACATAATTAGATCATGATTCTTGCAATAAGTTCTAGAACAGGAAAACATTATGTTAATAATTAGTTACTTATCTTTTTGAATCAGGGATGACGATAATTGTTGGTTATATTTATACACAATTCTTGTTTGCTGAAAAAATCCTAATGTCATTTTTTATTATTCCATATCATTATGGCATTTTGTTTGATAAAATTTTTGTGACAACTCAGTTTTTTAACATTCTTCATTTATTCATCTTTGTATCAAACAAAGTTAGCTCAGACTCTGTGACTACATGATCCTCTACCTCTGACCCCAAGACTGATAAAGACTCAAAACACTCCCTTGGGTGCAGCCACATCAAATTTATAACTCATTGACAATTAACAAAAGTTTACTTATTTGTTAAAACTTATAATTTAATAACAATTTTATAATCCATTTGATTTTGTTGCAAGATTCACTTTAAAGTTTACTTGAAATTTTAAATTAATATGATTGCTGCTGCTGTGGTCTTCAGCCCAAAGACTGGTTTGATGCAGCTTTCCTTGCTATTCTATCCAGTGCAAGCCTCTTCACCTCTGAATAACTACTGCAACCCACATCCTTCTGAATCTGCTTACTGTATTCATCTCTTGGTCTTCATCTATGATATTTATCTCCCACGTGTTCTTCCAATACTAAATTGGTGATCTCTTGATGTCTCAGAATGTGTCCTAACAACTGATCCCTTCTTTTGGTCAAGTTGTGCCACAAATTTCTTGTCTCCCCAATTCTATTTAGTACATCTTCATTAGTTACTTTATCTACCCACATAATCTTCAGCATTCTGCTGTAACATTACATTTTGAATTTCTCTTCTCTTTTTGTCTAACTGTTTATTATCGATGTTTAACTTCCATACATGGCTACACTACAGACAAATACTTTCAGAAAGGCCTTCCTAACACTTAAATCTATATTTGATGTTAACAAATTTCTGTTCTTCAGAAATCCCACTCTTGCCATTGCCATTCTACATTTTACAACCTGTCTACTTTGGTCAACATCAGTTATTTTCCTGCCCAAAAACTAAAACTCATCTACTACTCTAAGTACCTCTTTTCCTAATCTAAGTTTTTCAGCATTATCTGATTTAATTCAGCTACATTCCATTATCCATGTTTTGCTTTTGTTGTGTCCATCTTATATCTTCCTTTCAAAAAATGTCCATTCCATTCAGCTGCTCTTGCAAGTCCTTTGCTACCTCTGACAGAATTACAATATCATCGGCAAACCTCAAAGTTTTTATTTTTTTCCCCTGAACTTTAGTTTCTACTCCAAATTTTTCTTTGGTTTCCTTTACTACTTGCTCAATGTACAGATTTAATAACATCTGGGATAGGCTACAGCCCTGCCTCACTCCCTTTTCAACCATTGCTTCCCTTTCATGCCCCTCGACTTTTATTACTGCCATCTGGTTTCTGTACAAGTTGTAAATAGCCTTTTGCTCCCTGTATTTTACCTCTGCTACATTCAAAATTTCAAAGAGAGTATTCCTGTCAACATTGTCAAAAGCTTCACGAAGTCTACAAGTGCTGTAAATGTAGGTCTGACTTTCCTCAACCTATATTCTAAGATAAGTTGGAGGGCCAGTATTGCTTCACATTTTCCTACATTTCTTTGGAATCCAAACTGATCTTCCCCAAGGTCAACTTCCACCAATTTTTCCATTCTTTTGTAAATATTTCATGTTAGTATTTTACAACCATGACTTATTAAACTGATAGTTTGGTACTTTTCACACCTATCAGCAACTGTTTCCCTTGGAACTGTAATTATTACATCTTTCTTGAAGGCTGAGGGTATTTTGCTTGTCTCGTACATCTTGCATACCAGATAGGAAGTTTTGACAAGGCTGGCTCTCCCAAGGCTATCAGCAATTCTGGTGGAATATCATCTCCTCTCAGGGCCTCGTTTCGACTTAGATCTTTCAGAGCTCAGTCAAATTCTTCTCACAGTATCATGTCTCCCATCTCATTTACATCTACATCCTCTTTCCTTCCTATAATATTGCTTTCAAATATATCTCTCTTGTATAGACCCTCTATATACTCATTCCACCTTTCAGCTTTCCCTTCTCTGTTTAGGACTGATTTCCTATGTGAGCTCTTGATAATCATACAGCAACTCCTCTTTTCCCCAAAGGTGTCTTTCCTGTAGGGGTTTGCTATCTTTCCCCTAATGAAATATGCTTCTAAATCCTTACATCTGCCCTCTAGCTGTCCTGCTTAGACTTTTTGCACTTGCTGTCACTCTGATTTTTGAAATGTTTGCCGGCCGGAGTGGCCATGCGGTTCTAGGCACTACAGTCTGGAACCGAGCAACCACTAGGGTCGCAGGTTCGAATCCTGACTTGGGCATGGATATGTGTGATGTCCTCAGGTTAGTTAGGTTTAATTAGTTCTATGTTCTAGGCAACTAATGACCTCAGAAGTTAAGTCGCATAGTGCTCAGAGCCATTTTGAAATGTTTGTGCTCCCTTTTGCCTGGTTCATTTGCTGCATTTTTATACTTTCTCCTTTAATCAATTAAATTCAATATCTTCTGTGAGGCTCGAGGATTTCTACTGGGCCCTGTCAATTAAATTCAATATCTCCTGTGAGGTCCAAGGACTTCTACTGGGCCCTGTCTTTTTATCTATTTGATCCTCTGCTGACTTCACTATTAAAGCTACCCATTCATCATCTACTGTATTCCTTTCCCATGTTTTAGGCAACCATTGTCAAATGCTTCCTCTGAAACTACCAGCAATCTCTGGTTCTTTCAACTAGGGGATTGATGACCTCAGATGTTAAGTCCCATAGTGCTCAGAGCCATTTGAACCATTTTTTTGAGTGGAACCTTATTTCTCTACCTGCTCATGGGACTGAGATGGAACCCTAAAAATCATTTTCTTCTCCTCCCAGTGGAAAGGGTGTACTGCCTGGCAGTATTCACACCCATTCATCCAAAAGAATGAGAGAGGCTAGCCTTCCTGATACTAAGAATACTTTGGACTGCAGTAACAGGGCTCATGGAGTCATTAATAACAATGTGTTCCTGGTGATAAAGAGAAAGGAGGGGACATTTGAAAAAGTGTCCCCCCTTTTATATCCATAAGGGTTTGGAAGGCCTTGCTGAAACATTAAAATTTATAAAATGAATGTGTAATCGCTCATTGTTGGTCGAAACTAACAGGTCAAAGCAGGTAGACCTTTTTAAGAAAGTGCAGAAACTGGGTGACTATCATTGTTGAGATGCACACCTCTCTAAACTCCAATAAGGGCATTGTCACATGCCAAGATATCATGGACATGGACATAGCACAACTGAAGCAAGAATGGACAGCACAGGGAATAGTCGATTTGGAGCAATGAATGTGCAGGAATCAGGGAGCAGTTGAAAAGACTGCCACTTTCATTGTCACATTCAATCCTCTAACACTGCCTGAACATCTTATGGCAGGGTTCCTTCGACTTAATGTTCAGCCTTACATTCCAAACCCTATGCGGTGCTGTAAATGCCTGTGTTTTGGCCATACAACCATGAGCTTTGGAGGTGGAGAGATCTGCAGGAACTGTAGAAAAGGCCCTCAAGACACTGGGACTGACTGCCCGTCTCCGGTGATCTGCATCAACTGCTCTGGGACTACACAGTCTGGAGCCAAGACTGCCTGTTTTTGCTGAAAAACACAAAATACAGGAGATAAAAATGACCAAGCAGATCCCCTATACCAAAGACAATAAAGAATATAAGGTTGTGACGCCCCCTGTCTTTGCCAGCCCATATTCTTCCATGATGCAGAAACCTATTCCCAAGGTGGATGCTTTGACACAGACAACATTTAGTGTGCCTGTATCCACTAAAAGCACCTGTACTTGCATGTGTACATGTCAACAGAAAAAGAGTAAGGACCAAGTAATTCAGGCAGCTGCACCAGGAAAGACCAACAACAGTTCTGCAGTGAGCATCCAGAGTTACAAGAAAATCAGAGTGCCTCTCAATGCTCCCTTTCCCCCTCATCCTTGAAGGGACAGGGTGCAGAAGGGACAGGGTCCAGAGAAAGGCTCATGACGCTTGGGTCAAAAGCTGTCCCGAGCGACGTCAGACATCATTCTTTCCCGTCTAACTGATGAGGAGGATATCATGGAGTTAGATGCCTTGGATCCAGGTAGCCCCTCCTCTCCCTCTTGCTCTTCAAGTGCTTCACCTCCCCAGTGCAAAGATAGGGATAAATTGAAACCGCACCAATGACATACTGCAGTGGAGCATGAATTGGTTCAGGACTCATGTGGAGGAACTGAAACTCCTAGCACAGGCGTGTCTTGTGTTACAAGAAATGCATTTTAAATATACAGGCGTCCCTGTGCTACAGGGGTATACGCTATACTGCAAGGATGACCTATCAGGGGAAAGGGCTAAGGGAGGGTGTTACAGTGTTTTTCACTAATGTGCACCACTCCTCTGCTCTCCGCTTGGCTATTGACCTGCAAGCAGTTGCAGTTCAAATTCATGTGTGTTGAAGGATCACTGTTTGCTCACTGTATTTACCTCTGCAAGATGCGCTAGACTCTGAGGCTCTCATGGATCGTATTGCACCACTCCAGTGACCATTCCTACTCCTGGAAGACTTCAATGCCCATTGTGTCCTGTGGGGCTCGACCAATACTTGCCCTCAGGGTCGGGTTTTAGAGGACCTCATGATGTCTCATGAGCTGTTGTGCATCCTCAACATGGGTGTACACACACACATTTGTTTACTGCTACTGGGTCATTCTCAGCATCAACCTCTCTCTCTGTTCTCTCGCCCTCACTACTCTGTTCAGTGGGAGGTCATTGACGACCTTCATTCCAGTGACCACTTCCCAGTCTGCCTTCACCTACTAAATGGCTCACCACCTGAAGTTAAGCCCCCAAACTGGATGGTCAGCAGAGCTAACTGGACATGTTTCAGCCAGCTGGCTGTGTTTGAGCACTGTGACAGTGTCCAAGGATGGGTGGGCCACCTCACACGAGTGATCCATCGTGCTGCTGACCTCTCCATCCCACAGTCATCTTAGGAGGCAACCAGTACCTTGGTGTACAGATGAGTGCCGTTCCGCGATCCGGTAAAGGTGTGTGGCTCTTCGACATTTTAAATGCCAACCGACAGCAGATAACCTTAGGGCCTTTCGAATCACTAGGGCCAAGGCTAGGCGCATCATTAGGGAGGGTAAGAAAAGGTTATGGCAAGTGTTCCTGGATTCCATCAATCTTTCCACTTCTTCTATAAAAGTATGGGAAGCCATCAGGATAATTCCCGGTAAACACGACTGCTTATCGATAGCAGCAGTGTTGAAACAGGGGTGCTTCCAAACAACACCCAGAGACATTGCTCAGACGCTGGACAAACATTTTGCACAAACTACTGCCAGTGCAAGCCAGGATCCGGCGTTTCGACACTATAGTGCAACTGTAGAGGGGGAAAAGTTGGACTTCAGGTCCAACAGTTCTGAGGCCTACAACTCCCATTTCTCCCTGTGGGAGCTTGAATCGGCACTGACTGAGATCCTTGACACTGCACTTGGTCACGACCAAATCCGGTACTGCGTGCTTTGACATTTGCCAGCAGCATCAAAGGAAATCCTCCTCGAATGTTTTAATCTAATATAACAGACAGGCAACTTCCTCAACTCATGGAGGGAGGCAATTCTGATCTCCCTCCTCAAACCAGAAAAGGGCTGCACGTCTCAGTAGTTATCAGAGTGTCGCCTTAATGAGATGTGTAGGAAAGACCCTGGAGTGAACTGTTAACCATCATATGGTCTGGTTGTTCGAGACCAGGCAACTCCTTAGTCACTCTCAGTGTGGATTTCAAAGATTTCAGTCCATTGTCGACAATCTGACCCTCCTAGAGGCCGCTATTCAGCAGGCTTTCCTCTGTAAGCATCACTGTATCGGCATATTCTTCAATATAAATAAGGCATGCGATGATACTTGGGGACACTGTATTCTCGCACAACTGCATCACTGGGGCTTTTGTGGCCACCTCCCCATCTTCATATGGTCTTTCCTGTCTCAGCGGTTTTTTAGGACCCAAGTTGGCGACATGCTGTCTGCTCAATTTGAGCAGGAGAATGGTGTTCCTCAGGGCAGTGTTTTAAGTGTTGCCCTCTTTGCCATAGCCATCAACAGTATCACATCTACAGTTAGGAGTCCTGTACAGAGCTCCTTATTTGTAGACGATTTTGCTGTATTCTGTTCCTCCTCCAGTGTTGCAACGGTAAACCATTAGTTGCAACTTCCAGTGCAAAGGTTAGAGGAGTGGGCTGCAAAGATGGGTTTCCAGTTTTCTGCAGATAAGTGTGTGTGTGTGTGTGTTCATTTTAATCATTCTCATCACCTTTTTAATTTGCCTGCCTTGAATATGGGGGACACCATCCTATATTTTAGAGACACAGTGCAGTTTCTGGGCCTCATGTTTGAATCCCAGTTGCCGTGGTTACCACACCTGTGAGACCTGAAAGCCAGAACTCTGAAGGCACTGCACATCATCAAGAAGTGCCTTAGCCACAGGTCTTGGGGAGTGGACAGGGTGCGTCTCCTTCAGTTTTATCCGGCTTTTGTGTGTTTGTGGATGGACTATGGTTGCATGGTGTATGGGTCAGCAAGGCCCTCTTACTTGTGTATCATTGACGCTGTCCACCATGAGGGGATTCGGTTGGCCACGGGTGCTTATCAGACCAGTCACATACCTAGCATCTGTGCTGAGGCTGGGGAACTGCCACTTACCATCCGGCTCCTCAGGGTGTGTCAGGTGTGTAAGTTCCTTGCATCTGCAACTTCGCCCGCACACCATACTGTTGCTTGTCCACCTCTGGAACACCTTTTTTCCAATCATCCACAAGCCATGGTGCCATTTGGGATCTGCATGCAGCATGTACTTGAGTCACTGGGTGTGGAGCCAGTATGACCCCAAATCCATGGTTTTAGCTGTCTACTGTCCTGGTTACTGGAAAGACCCCGGGTGATTTTAGATTTGGTGCAGAACAGGAGAGATAGCACTCCTGCTTCCATTTTTAATGTGATATTCTCTGATATTTTATCTAAGAACCATGGCCATGTAGTTGTTTTTATGAATGGGTCAAAGCAGGGGGACTTTGTTGGTTGCTCTGTCGTTTTCCCAGCTTGCATCCTCAAGGTCAGACTGCCTCCAGAATTTACCACCTTCAACACAGAATTATACGTGATCTTGTGAGCACTGGAGCAGATGAGACGTTCTCCCAGTGTTAGATTTCTTGTCTGCTCAGATTCTCTCAGTGCCCTTTATTCTTTCCAATGTTTATACCCAGGAGATACAGCAATCCAGAATATCCAGAATGCCCTCTTACAACTACAGTGACTGGGGAAGGAGGTGTTTTTCTGCTGGGTACCTGGGCACATTGGAATTGTGGGGATTGTGAGGGCAGATCAAGCAGACAAGGAGGCGTGTCGTGATCCTCTAGTATTTCGGTATGCTATCCCCCTGCATTCTATCACTTCGCTAATGAGGTACAAAGTCATGTGTCAATGGGAAGACGAGTGGCTGGCAGTGATTGATAATAAGCTCATAGTCATTAAACTCACAATTTGGGTGTGGAGTACCTCCTTCCAGCCACGCTGGCGGGACAAAGTCCTTCTTACTCATCTTCGCATAGGCCACAGCCCTATGACACATGAATTCTTATTCCAGCATGAGGACCCTCCAGTGTGTGGTGCTTGTGGTGTGCAGGTCATGGTGCGCCACCTTTTATTGGACTGCATTTTATTTGCCAACCAGCAGACTGCGGCGGATTTGCCATCTATTTTATGTAATGGTCAAACGAATGTGGTTAGGATTTTAAAGTTTCATGAATTGTCCAATGTTTTTAACAAGATTTTAAGGAGATGTTCTTAATGTGTTAAAGGGTGGCTGGCTCACCCTATTTTTTTGTAAGTGGTCAGTCAGTCCCATTTCACTGTGCTTTTCTTTTAGTTTTTCGGTGTTTTGTTTTCTCTGTGTTTGAATTTCTTAATTAGCTCTCTTCCCTCCTAATTGGTATTACTGCATGTGAGAGTGCATGCAATACAGAGTGACTGTGTGGTCATTTCGAGTGCATGCGTGTACAACACTTTTAGTTCATCTCCACATTTGTTTGTTTTCGTAAGTGTAAAGGTACTGATGACCTCGCTGTTGGGTGCCCATCAGATCTAAACACACACACACACACACACACACACACACACACACACACACACACACACACTCAACTTATCCAGTTCCCATCTCCTTGATTTCTTGCCTTTTTCTAATTTCTGCAGTTTTAATCTACGGTTCATGAACAATAAATTGTGGTCAGAGTCCTCATTTGCCCTTGGAAGTTTTTTACAATTTAAAACCTGGTTTCTAAATCTGTTTTACCATTTATAATCAGTCAGACCTCTTGCATGTATACAAACTTCTTTTATGATTCTTAAACCAAGTGTTAAGGATGATTAAATTATGCTCTGTGCAAAGTTCTACCAGGTGGTTTCCTCTTCATTCCTTTCCTCCAGTCCATTTCACCTACTATTTTACCTTCTCTCCCTTTTCCTGCTACCAAATTCCAGTACCCCATCACTACTAAGTTTTCATCTTCCTTAACTATCTGAATAATTTATTTTATTTCATCACACATTTCTTCAATCTCTTCATCACATGTGGAGCTAGTTGGCATATACACTTTTACTATTGTGGTGGGTGTAGGCTTTGTGTCTTTCTTGGCTACAATAATGTGTTCACTATGCTGTTCATAGTAGCTTATCCACATTCCTATTTTCTTATTTATTATTAAACTTACTCCTGCATTACCCCTATTCGATTTTGTATTTATAACCCTGTATTCACCTGACCAGAAGACCAGTTCCTGCTGCCACCGAACTTCACTATTTCCTATTGTGTCTAACTTCAACCAATCCATTTCCCTTTCTAAATTTTCTAACGTATTTGCCTGATTAAGGGATCTAACATTCCGTGCTCTCATCCATAGAATGCCAGTTTTATTTCTCCTGATGATGACATTCTCCTGAGCAGCCCCACTGGGAGATCCGAATTGAGGATTATTTTACCGAAGAGGACACCATGCAGTAGAGCTGTATGCCCTTGGGAAAAATTATGGCGGTAGTTTCCCCTTGCTTTCAGCTGTCCATAGTACCAGCATAGCAGTGCCATTTTTGTGATGTTACAGGGCCAGATCAGTTAGTCATCCAGACTTTTGCCCCTGCAACTGCTGAAAAGGCTGATGCCCCTCTTCAGGAAACTCATGTTTGTCTGACCTCTCAACAGATACCATGGACCTTGCCATTGACGGTGTTGCTTGCGTGTCTCAGCGATACAGATAGGTTGCACCTATGGTACGACTATCTGTATGACTGAGACACGAAAACCACCCCACTGACGGCAAGGTTCATGGTTCATGTGGGTTACAGTTACAGTTTTTATCAACTTCTTTTTTTTATGGAATTACTAGTCATAGCAAATACAGAATATTTTAAAAGAATGGAAAGTCCAGGACAGAATAATAACGATATGGAAGGGATAGATTACTATGCACCACATAGAGAAGACACTGAGTTGCAGACAGGCCCTTTCAGAAAAGTGTCCAATCTGTTCACCTCATACTCCCCTTTTTGTGTACCCATCCTCCACCACTACAGGAGACTCCTTAAAAACTCCACTGCACCCGCATTAGCCACCTTACCCTACCTTGCAGACCCACTACATTTACCACATCCTCAGAAACTCCCTCCCACCATCCTATACAACCCAGAATCTAAACAGACTTGGAACACAGCTGTGAATCTGTCCTTCAAAAGCCTCAGTCTCACAGAAGTATCAGTCCTTTCCAAAAGCCTTACCTTTTGCCCCATTCCCAAATTCCATCATGCTGCGACACTTAAAGACCTCCTCTCCTTCTTCCAGTCCCTACAATGACAACACTTTTCTGCTACTAATCCTACCAATCAGTCAATCCAAAACCAATATTGACCCCTGCCTGGCACAGTTTACTCCCCCATCCAACTGTGATGCACCCAGGCTGCAGCAAATTCACCCCCATTAACTTTCCAGAATTTCATAACTTCAAACATTACTCACCATCATTGGCCAAATCCCTCAACAAGGAAACCAACCTCACATATGCAGAAAGAACTACAATCTACCACCTAAAAACTGATCCTGACCTTATAATCCTACCTGCTGAGAAAGTCTCCCTGAATGTGATTTTGAACTGCAGCAAATATCTGGTGGAGGGACTCCACCAGCTGTCAGATACATCCACCTACAAGCCCTGCCACATAGACCCCATTACAGAAGTCCAGTTGGATCTCTACTCCCTCCTGAAATCATAGAACCTCACCCCTGAGTCTGTTCTTCTCCTCAGCCCCACCAGTCCCTGCTTTCCTACCTTCAACAGGCTTCAAGAAATAAAGTTCTTAAACACAAACATCTAGGACCTCCCCTTGTTGCTAGTTACTGTGCCTCCACAGAGAAAGTCTCTACCCTTGTGGACTAACAACTTCAGCGTATTACTTGTAACCTACCTTCCTATATAAAAGACACCAACCATCTCCTCCACCGACTCTCTGCAGTTCCTGTTCTTTACTGTTTGGTGCTGTGCTCATCACTGTTGATGGCATATCCTCTACACTAATATCTCCAGGGCCCATGGCTTTGCTGCAATTAAATGCTACTTTTCTGAGTGGCTGACTGATGCCAAACTTACAATCTCTGACCTGGTTGCCTTGACCAACTATACCCTCACCCATAATTAATTTGGCTTTGAAATAGTCACCTATAGACTAATCCATGGTGCAGCAATGGGTACTCTCATGGCACCATCATTTGCTATCCTGTTCATGGGCCATCTAGAGAAAGCCTTCCTAACCGTCCAAAATCCCAAACCACTCACTTGGTTCAGATTCACTGATGACATCATGATCTGGACACCAGGTGAGGACAAGCTATCCACATTCATCCAGAACCTCTACAGCTTCTCTCTCATTCACTTCTCTTGGCCCTCCTCAGCTCAGCAAGCCACCTCCTCAGTGTCAACCTCCAGCTCAGGGATATCTACAGCAATACCTCTGTGCATATCAGACATACCAACCATCAATAATACCTCACTTCGACAGCTAGGACCCATTGCACACAAAGAAGTCCCTTCAGTACAACTTAGTCACCCATGGTCATCATATATAGTGACTAGCAGTTCCTCTCCAAATATACCCACAGTCTCACTGAGGCCTTAATGGGCCAAAAATTACCCTCCCAATTTCGTCCAGTAACAGATCGCCCCTGGCTTGTCTCACCAGTCACCTACCATCCCCTCTCATAACTACAATTTGGCTACAAATGAGCATTTGTCTTGCGCATTAATACACAAGACCTGAGTGACTGAATCACATTCCCTGCCAGGGTTTCAACTACCTCTCATCCTGTCCAGAAAGTATAAATAGCCTCCTCATCCCTCCCACAATAGTATTCCACTGCCCATCCAACCATTGCTCCTACTCTACCCCTGTTCTCATCTTTTTCTCTTTTGGCTCATATCCTACTTTAAACTCAGATGCAAGACATATCCCATACTTCCTCCCAGTACTCCCTACTCTAGTCCTGTCACTGACATCTCCTGTCCTACCAATGGCAGAACCACCTGTGAAAGCAGCTTTGTACCCCCACCAAAGGACATAAAGATGATGCAGAGGAGCTAGCATGGATGTTGCACCAGAATAGTACGTAACACTGTCACAGAGGGTGTGTGTGATGTGTGGCATGGGCAGATGTACAGATGCAGTTGTTCACCTTCCAGTGGCAATAGCCCTGGGCTGGCAGGTGTAACACTGGTATCACTGGCCATGGACTGAGCCTTTGTCTTGCACAATGCTCCAGTTCCATGTGCTCAGTCATTAGTTGTTCCTGATGGTCACATTTTGTATCTTCCTCCATGTCCATTCTCTACTTAGTGTATGACAGTCAGCTCTCCTGCAGACTGATCTGCACATTGAGATTCATTCCCTCTTCTGGGATTTGGTTCCCTGCCTTGAAATTGACCTGGCGTCAGCTGGTGTAATTACATTCACGTTGATAGTGTTGATTCCACAGTGAGCACTGTCATGCCTGTGCAGGTACTAAAGCAGCCATGTGATTTGCAAACTTAGCTACAACCACTGTGCTGCATTCTATGTGGTGATGGCTACTAACAAGCTGCTAGTCTGCATAAATGGCCACTATTGAACTGTGACCAAGAGACAACTGCGCCACCCAGTTGCTTGACATAGCACCCAACATGCTTCACTTTAATGACTGCTTCACAGTCTGTGCCGTCTGGATCTTTCCCAATGTTCTGAATTGCACAGGTGGGAATTCTTCATATAACATATCCTTCATTCACATAACCCCCCTGACCTCAGCATTTGCTAGTCCCTGACCTCCACCTGGCTGTCACATTCCCTGCTCCCACTACAGTACGCACTTGCCTTCTACCCTGCCAATGCATCTACAAGTCCTTTCTTCTTATCTACTTCTCTTCCATCCTTTTCCCCTTCCCCTTTCCCCCCAGCCTACCCAGCGGATCATCCCGATGCTGCACCTATCAGTCCTTTCCTGTCTCCAACAAGTCCCTGCAGGCTTCTACAGACAGCAGTATCACCTGCCACCTCCCTACCCTGCTATCCCTCCCCCTCCTTGCCACGTACCTCTTCCTTACCCCCCCCCCCCCCAAACATCCCAGTAGATTGCTGCTCATTTCAGATGAGATCTTATTTGAGATGTAGCACCCAGAAATAGTAAAATAGTAGACAGGTGTCTGTGAGTCATTGTTGTATGAAATGTGTGAAAGGTCTATTTCCTTGGAAGGACTTTATCTGAAAGCTTAAATGTTTCTTATATCCGTTTTATTTGTGCCTGCCTGTGACTCAGCACCTCCTCTGTGTGGCGAGTAGCAATGTATCCTTTCTATATTGTTATTTTTTTAAATGTTTTTTTCTTATTTACTTTCAGTTTTGGCATTGATCCCCAAGAATTAGAATATTAATTAGTATGAATGTTCTTCCAATAATTGTAACTTTTTCAAAACTAAAGTTTTTATGTAAATTGCATGAATTTATAACATTAATTAGTGTCTTATGTACCCTATTATTGTTTCATCTGTCAGTTATTTCATTTATAGAACAATTAATGTAAGTACATGAAAAATTACAGAACAAGTAGCATAAATTAATGGTACTAATGTAATACCATGAAGCAATATAAAAATTGAAAGATTAGTTACAAAAATGAAATATTGAAGTGTCTGATGTGTATTAATCATATCATATTGTTCAGTTGGCAAATCATGGTCTGTTACATTACAATGTACATCAGTTATGGTGTATATCTTATTTTTGCAATGATTTTCAAGTAAAAAATAATACTTTTTTTAAAAAAATAAGCTGGTTTGGACATATACATTGTGTGTTTGTGAATCGAAATTAAATAACTAAAAAATAACATTAAAGTTTTATTTGAAGATAATTAATTATTAAATTTTCTTTTCTGTGAATATATATTTTTGTTTAATTTGTTGCAAATTTTTATGATATATTCTGTTTCCTGAAACAATATCTACTGGCATGCACATTGTTGCCTAGGACTGTCATAAGCAAAGAGGGACTGTGAGGTATATGTCTCCTAATGGTGTAACAGTAAATATCGTGGAATGGTGATGTTTCTTCTCAGGTCCAAGAATTTGTTCAGTAGTTCATAGCACAAGCTGAGCATATATTAAAGTCAAGACCAGGTACTACTGTAGCCCACAAGCAGACAGTATCAGAAAGCGTAAACACAAATACATGTCCACTGAATAGGAGTGTCAGACAATCCTTTGTATCTGGCCAGTCAGTCCTTTGTATCTGGCCAGTGACCTGATTTGTGGCGTATGTGCAACATCATTGGCAGCATCAGTGGCGGAGCTGTTAAGTATTCACTGGTGGCATCACTCAAATCTCTCTGCTTGCTTTCTTCTCAGCTCTCATATTGATATCTCAGGGGCATACTAAAGAAAGTTTTTCAGATCAATCAGAATCTTGATTTATAATTTCAAACTATAATTCCCTATACATATGTTCTCCAAAGTGCAAAGGAGTATATCACTTGTGAAGTATACACTGAAATTAAATCTATCCTACCCACTATTCACTGCACACCACCTAAGATAGTTTCACATCACCTTTCTCTGTGGTTCTGTTTTTAACTTAGTATTACCTTATTTCTGATGTTCTGATTATTACTTTGTCATTATAAACAGCATTTCATTGCAAACTTATTCCTCACCCTGTCATGTCATCTCCGTCAATTGTAGCTCCTGGAAGGCTGTACTAATCAAGCTCCAAACCTTACCAGATAAGGAACTTCTTTCTCCAATAGTTAATGTTATGAAATTTTGTTTGTGTCTGTATCTTCTGCTGCATGGCACACGGATACTTTGTTTTTCTATATGTCATCAAAGGTTCACATGTTATTTGCCATATTACATGGAGGTGTCTGTTTTGAGTTCTTTGTCTGACAGCTGTTTAATAACCAGATATTTTCCAATAGGAGTGGCTATCATTCTCAAAGAATTATTTCCCATTGATCTTGGTGGACTGAAGTTGAGCAGGCATGCAGAGGTTATACCTCCCCATCATGGCGTTTCCCAGGGTCATTTTAGTGTACCTTCGCACTTGTTACTTACAGTTGTCAACCTTTGTATGACAGGTATCCAACATCTGCTTAGAGTGTGCTATCACCTTTTTTTTATGCTTGTGCATCCTGAAGGTTTCTCAAAACAAATGTTTGACAGTGGTCAGTCAAGCCGTTCACTGAATTTCTTGTTCAGTCTGTATACCATTTTTATGTTGTGTTTTCATAGTTTGCTGATTCTGTATAAAGACAAAGCTCAGAATTTCTTCATCTTTAAAGATCATATTTCACAATGTGTGGGACTCTGTCACACATTCAATGTCCTTCGTGGCAGCATGTGGGAATACAAACTGACAAGGACTATGGAAAGATCCTTGGACAATGCAACCATGTGTACATGTAACCTCCACTAACAAGTTCAGCTTCAGACCACCATGACCAAAGGAGACTAATTCTCACACACTCTCACTGGGTAAAGATCATATATGTTGTGACTCGCCGAGGGCTTGTCCAAAATGAGATCTGGGTCAGTCTTGATCAAAACCATCATGCCCCATAAGAGCTTAAGTATGGTCCAGGGTATCATATTTCACAGAGACCCTCTTTTGCAGTCTGACGATGATCTGCGTGCCAATTTAGAGCTGCAATGTGTACATTTCATCCGGCGTATCCACCGGGGTCTGAAGGATAATCAGGTTGCCACCGGTGCCTTCATCTTGGCCTTTGAGGGTGATACATTTCCCGAGAAGCTCAACGTGATGATCTACCAGTGTGATGTAAAGCCCTATATCCCCCTCCTGATGTGGTGCTTTAAGTGCTGCAAGTTCAGCCATATGTTTTCCCGCTGTACTTCCAGCACCACATGCCGAGATTGCGGACCCCCATCACAACCCCAATACTCCATGTGCCCCACCTCCCATCTATGTCAAGTGCGGAGAGCACCATTTGCCTTGCTTGCCTGACTGCAGGATTCTCCAGAAAGAAAGGAAAATCATGGAGTACAAGACCCTCGACCGACTGAACTACACTGAAGCTAAGAGAAAATTTGAACGCGTCCATCCTGTGCATATGACATCATCTTATGCCGCTGCTACAACAGTTCTGGCACCATCAGCCCCACCAACCCAGGTCACCTCTCGGAGCTGAAAGACTACACCTGGCCCCGTGATGGTGGGGGCACTTCCCTCCCTGTTGCTCCCGCACCACCTACTTCGGGAGCAAAACCCCCCAATCATTGGGAATTTCAGTCCCCACTTCTGAGCCAGAGGAGCATAAGGCTTCTTTGGCTCCTCTTGCTAGTAAGGGGTCCCTTGCATCACTCTTTTCCCAGATTTCTTCTAGTGGGAAAGACGACACCTGCCAGAGGCTGAAGAGCACAAAAGCAGCTGGTTGTAGGTCTTCACACTCATCCTCAGTCCCGGAGACTGAGTCAGTGAAATCCACCCAACCAGGGAAACCCAAGGAGCAGTGAGAGAAATCCAATAAGAAAACCCCTAAGACCAAGGAAATTGCGGTGGCACCCACACCACCACTAACTACAAGCTCTGCGGCTGAGGATGGGGATGGAGATTTTGGTGTCTGCTGAGGACTTAGATCTCGCCAGACCCTCAGACACAATGGATATAGACTGCTCAGGCAATAAATCGGTGGCAGCAGGTGACTCTGAGGCGTAAACTGCCTCATTGAATGTTCCATGCCTTCCCAGTCTCATGATGTCATCCTCCAGTGGAAATTCTGCGGTTTTTTCCACCGCCTGGCTGAGCTACGGCAACTGTTAAGCTTTACACCTGCTATCTGCATTGCCCTCCAGGAAAACTGGCTCCCAGCAATGCGGACTCCTGCCCTCCGTGGCTATAAGGGATATTACAGGAACCGTAGCGACTATAATCGAGTGTCAGGTGGAGTTTGCATTTATGTCCTAAACTCGGTCCATAGTGAACATGTGTCCCTTCAAACCCCTCTTGAAGCTGTGACTGTCAGAATAAGGACAACACAGGAAATAACTGTCTGCAATGTATATTTTGCAAAAACAGACATAATGTCTGCAGGTATACTGTAATCACTTGTTATGCAATATTACTTGTAATCTGTCTTGAGTGCAAAATATTTATTCACATGACTGGTTTCAGTTCCTCTAGAACCATCTTCAGATCTGCAATTTTGGTTACAGGAGTAACCGGTCCACACTCAGCAACCTTCACATGCTGCAATGTATATCTTCCTCCAGATGGTGCAGTAACCCTGAATGTATTAGCTGCACTGATTGATCAACTCCCTAAATATTTCCTACTTCTGGGAGATTTTAATGCCCATAACCCTTGTGGGGTGGTATCATGCTTACTGGCCGAGGCAGAGATGTCAAAACTTTACTGTCGCAATTCGACCTGTGCCTCTTAAATACTGGGGCTGATACACATTTCAATGTGGCTCATGATAGTTACTCAGCCATTGATTTATCAATTTGCAGCCCAAGACTTCTCTGATCTATCCACTGGAGAGCACATGATGACCTGTGTGGTAGTGACCACTTCCGAATCTTCCTGTCACTGCCCCAACATCAGGCACATGGACACCTGCCCAGATGCGCTTTGAACAAAGCGGACTGGGGAACTTCCACCTCTGTTGTCACTGCTGAATCGCTCCCACATGGTAACATCGATTTGATGGTTGAGCATGTGACTAACACAATTGTTTCTGCGGTAGAAAACACGATCCCTTGCTCTTTAGGATGCCCGCAGCATAAGGCAGTGCCTTGGTGGTCGCCGGAAGTCACTGAAGCTATTAAGAAGTGTCAGTGAGCTCTACAGTGGCATAAGCGGCACCCTTCCCTGGAGCATCTCAAAGCCTTTAAAAGGCTCCATGCCCGTGTTTGCTACCTTATCAAAAAACAGAAGAAGGAGTGTTGGGAGAGATACATCTCCACCGTTGGGTGCCACACGTCACCTCCCCAAGTCTGGGCAAAGATCAAATGTCTTTTTGGGTACCAGGCCCCAACAGGTGTCCCCAGTGTTACCATAAATGGCGAGTTATGTACCGACACAAACACAGTTGCTGAGCACTTTGCTCTCGAGCCTCTGTGTCAGAGAATTACCCCCCAGCCTTTTGCACACTCAAATAGTGTTGGGAAGGGAACATCCTCTAATTCACTACACGCTGCAGTGAATCCTATAATGTCCCATTCACAGAGCAGGAGCTCCTTAGTGCCCTTGCACATTGCCCCGACACAGCTCCTGGGCCTGATCGCATCCACAGCCAGATGATTAAACATCTCTCATCTGACTACAAGTGACATCTTCTCGTCATCTTCAACCGGCTCTGGTGCGATTGTGTCTTTCCATTGCAATGGCAGGAGAGCACCATCATTCCGATGCTCAAACCCGGTAAAAACCCACTTGATGTGGATAGCTATTGACCCATCAGCCTCAACAACATTCTCTGTGAGCTGCTGGAACGTATGGTATGTCAGCGGTTCGGATTGGTCCTGGAGTCACGTGTCTTGCTGGCTCCATGCCAGGGCGGCTTTCGCCAGAGTCGCTCTACCACTGATAATCTTGTGTCCCTCGAGTCTGCCATCCGAACAGCCTTTTCCAGACGGCAACACCTGATTGCCGTCTTTTTTGACTTGCGTAAAGCATACAACATGACTTGGTGACATCATATCCTTGCCACATTGTATGAGTGGGATCACCGGGGACCTCCCGATTTTCATGCTAAACTTCCTGTCGCTCCGTACTTTCCATGTACAAGTTGGTGACTCCCATAGTTCCATCCATATCCAGGAGAATGGAGTCCCACAGGGCTCTGTATTGAGTGTCTCTCTCTTTTTAGTGGCCATTAACAGTCTAGCAGCAGCTGTCGGGCCCTCCATCTCACCTTCTCTGTATGCAGACGGCTTCTGCATTTTGTACTGTTGCTGCAGTATTGTTGTTGCTGAGCGGCGCCTCCAGGGAGCCATCCACAAGGTGCAGCATGGGCTCTAGCCCATTTCTTCCAGTTTCCAGCCGCAAAGATGTGTGTCATGCATTTCTGTTGCCGTCGTACCGTTCATCTGGAACCCGCACTTTACCTTAAAGACGATCCACTCACTGTAGTGGAGACATATCAATTCCTAGGACTGGTTTTTGACGCTTGATTGACTTGGCTCCCTCATCTTCATCAGCTTAAGCAGAAGTGCTGGCAGCACCTCAATGCCCTCCATTGCCTGAGCAACACCAATTGGGATGCAGATCGCTGTACACTGCTGCAGCTCTACAGAGCCCTTGTCCTATCCGGAATTGATTATGGGAGTGTGGTTTATGGTTCGGCAGTGCCTTCAGCATTGCATTTATTCAACCCTGTGCACCACTGTGGGGTTCGATTAGCGACAGGAGCTTTCACGACAAGTCCAGTGACCAGCATACTGGTGGAGGCTGGTGACCCTCCACTGCAGATCAGACATGCCCAACTGTTCGCCACTTACAAGGCACACATTCATAGTTCCCCTGAGCATCCGAATTACCATCTCCTTTTACTGACTGTTGCAGTCCATCTCCCACATTGGCGGGCCAGATCGGGGCTAACGATTGTGGTTTGTGTGCGGTTCCTTCTCTTCAAACTGGAGTCCTTCCCTTTACCACCTCTACTTGCAGTCTGTTCACTCATGCCTCCATGGTGCACGCTTTGGCTGCAGCTTCGTATGGACCTTTTGCATGGCCCTAAGGACTCCGTTAACCACACCGCTCTCCACTGTCACTTCTTCTCAATTCTTGACGTGTTCCTGCTCTCTGAAGTGGTTTACACCGACAGCTCAGTGGCTGATGGTCACGTAGGCTTCACATATGTTCATGGAGGACATATGGAGCAGCACTCCATGCCAGTTGGCTGCAGTGTTTTCACTGCAGAGCTGGCCATATCTCGTGCTCTTGAGTACATCTGCTCATACCTTGGCGAGTCATTTCTCCGTGTACTGACTCATTGAGCAGCCTACAAGCTATCGACCAGTGCTACCCTCACCACCCTCTGGTAGTGTCCATTCAGGAGTCCATCTATGCCCTGGAACAGTCCTGCCGTTCTGTAGTGTTTGTGTGGACCCCAGGACACATCAGAATTCCCAGCAACAAACTTGCCGACAGGCTGGCCAAACAGGCGATGCAGAAACTGCTTCTGGAGATAGGCATCTCCGAAGCTGACCCACGTTATGCCTTACACTGCAGGGTTTTCTGGCTTTGGGAGATGGAATGGCATAAAAGAATGCACAACAAACTGCATGTCATTAAGGAGACTATGAATGTGTGGAAGTCTTCCATGCAGGCCTCTCACAGGGAATCAGTTGTCCTCTGCCAGCTTCGCATTGGCCATGCGTGGCTAATGCATGGTTACCTACTCCGGCGTGAGGACCCACCTCAGTGTCACTGCGGCTACCAAATGACAGTCGTCCATCTCTTTCTGGACTGTCCACTTTTAGCCGCTCTGCAGTAGACTTTTAACTTTCCCAGCACTCTGCCTTTGATGTTGGGCAATAATGTCTCCACAGCAGCTTTAGTTTTATGTTTTATCTGTGAGATTGTGTTTTATACTACAATGTAGGTTTTAGCGCATGTCCTTCGTCCCTCTGTGTCTTCCACCTTAGTGCTTTAGGGTGGAGGTTTTAATGTGTTGCAGAGTGGCTGACTTTCCCTTTTTATTCTCATGGTTGGCCAGCCACTGTAATCGGCTTTCATGTTTTACTCTCTTCTGTTTCTAGTGTCTCTCTGTTGTTTTCTTGTCCTCTTTTGTTCCTTTTAGTGTTTGTTGCCTTCCCTTCGTTCTTGTGGCTTTTCCTTTCTTTCCATTTTGTGTTATATGTTTCGTCCATTTTATTCTCACACTTGTGGCATTGTTTTATTAGGAACAAGGGACTGATGACTTCGTAGTTTGGTCCCTTCTCCCGCCTTTAAACCAACCAACCAACCAACCTGTGTCCTTACTACTATTTATATTATGCAAAATACATTATTTAAATCATGACATATTAGCAATGCATGATTTGAGTTTCTTCATAATTTCTTTAAGTTTGAACCATTTTTGACAGACAATCAGAAAAGTCAGTAACTTTCGATGTTTCAAATAACATTCAATAATGTTATGATTCAGTATCTCAGCTTGCAATTATTTCCTAAGTAAATTGTGCAGTTATGAAGTAAAAAAAGTGAAAGCATATCAACAAAAACAAATTGATTGTTTCTGTTTGATTGTTTCTGTTTAAGTTTTACATTCATTTCTTTAGTGATAACAATATTGTTATCACTAAAGAAATGAATGTAAAACTGTGGACCCACAAATAATTTTTGTGTTAAAACTTGCCTATGCTTTGGTCTTTTCTGAAGGTGTTATGATAGCTCTGTAAAGTAATTTGTTTTTAGGGTATTTATCTGTAACTGGTAATATAAAGTTAGTTATAACCCTTTGCTTTTTCACAGTGGTTGATTCAAAATCAACAATGGTTGTATTTGACAGTGCTGACCTAAATTCTGCTGTGGAAGAGGCTATAAAAGCATCATGGTTTTATCAGGGCCAGGTAACTACTTATACGCAATATTACACAATATGTGTGTCATCAGTGTTTTTTAGTTTAGACCTGATTTGCTGTTTATATATTCAAGTATGTTTGTTGACTTTTTGTTCCTGTTTTATGCTTACAAGCAAGTTCCTGTTGAAAGTTGTTTGTATCGTGATATTGTAACTGCTCTCTCTCTCTCTCTCTCTCTCTCTCTCTCTCTCTCTCTCTCTCTCTCTCTGTGTGTGTGTGTGTGTGTGTGTGTGTGTGTGTGTGTGTGTGTGTGTAATTGATTTAGACAAAAAAAGAAACATACCACAGAAAAAGTTATAATCATTGTTGGCTTTAAAGTGAGTATTACAAAACAGTATATAAAAAATTTAACTATTTGTAAGCACTCTGACTCTGATTTCTTCTAAAGCAATTACAGATGAAGTTAGACAGAATGGGAAGGATAAGGTCTGGTTAACACAGGAGACTGAAGTGTATTAAGGAAGATATCTTGTATGGCCACAGAGTGGTGTAGGCCTTTCTGTTTGATGCCATCTTTGCAGTTCATGTGTCAGTTTTGATAGTTATTTAATTGAAACAATTACTCCTTTGGTCTTGAGAGCCACATACCACATCTTTCTTCCATAGAAATACCTGAGGTGGTTACTGTGTATTCAATTCAGGATCTTTCAGCTGTGACTGGCAGTGCTAATCCTTATACCACAGAACACTACATAATTGTCAGGGCAAACTGCCAATAATGTGAAATCCTCCTGTCTGTAATCAGAAAAATGAAACTCAAATGTTGTGAATAAAAATAAAGCACTTGAAGAGTAAACCTAAAACAACATGAACTACAGCACTGCTAATAAAATTGAATCACCAAACAATACGTGGAAGTGTGGTAGAAATGACAAGACTGGCCAAAAAATTCAGTCGTTATTTCCTGTCACTGTCTGCAAACATTCCAGCTGCTAATAAGCAACCCAATAAGGATGCATTGGATTTACTGACCTGGGTTCATCGCCAACAGCCATTAGTTAAAATAGTATAACCCCTAACAAAACTGCAAAAATTATTACATTGCTGCAAACCAGTAGTACTTTAGGCTATAATGGCGTTTCCTAAAGAGTAGTAAAATCATATTATGGACCTACAGTTCCAGAATTGAGATATTTTTGTAATCATTACCTGTTTAATTAAAAATTTAAATATGCCATAGTAACAAAAATACTAATGAATATAGAGATAGGATACTCATCTGTAATTAGATACCGATTTCACTCCTTCCATTCTTATCAAAACATTTTCAAAAAAGCAGCCAACAATGGAATATGGAGTCATTTTTCTCAGCAATATTTGTTAACTGCCTATCAATTTGGCATTTATGAAGTTTTCTGTATAGAGAAAGCTGTATATAACCCTGCATTCGAAGTTGCATAGGGGGTAACAAAAATGTGATGCTGCTGTGATATTCTGTGACTTAGTCAAAGTCTTTGATTGTGTATCACATAGAATTGTATTCAGGAAACTAAAATGTTACGCCAATACTAACATCCCACTAGCATAGGTGTGATTTAACTTCCATCACACTTAGCAGAGGTTCTAATTGACAAACTGACCTTCAAGAAAAATGCTAGGTTCAATAATTTGGAACATAAAATATGGAGCCCTATGAGGTTTCTATTCTGACAGTTCATAATAAATCAGAATCTGTTTAATGTAACTGAGGAAGCAGCAGCTATTTTCAAAGTGCTGGTAGCAGCTCAACATGTCTCCTGTACATCAAATCAAATGGTTTGAAAAGTGTACGTAACGAGATGAATAAATCACATATCACTATTTTAAATCTAACATGAGTAAGTGCAAGTAGAATGATGCTCTGCAGTGGAGTATATAGTGTTATGAAAATTTCTCTCAGATTAAAACTGTGTACCAGACTGGGACTTGAACCCAGAATCTCATCTTTTGCAGGCAATGACTCCTTACTGCATGAGCTGTGTGGGCACAGCTAATGACTGCCCATCCTCAACCCCACCCCCCTTTTCCATTCCTTGCAGGAAGTTTCATAGCAATGTACAGTCTGTTGTGGACTGAAAAATTCACTCTGGAAGTAATCTCCTACACTGTGACAAAGCCATTTCCCTTCTCTGCAGTGCCCTGTCTTTCAGGAGTGCTACTCGTGTAAGGTATGCAGGTGAACTTCTGTAAAGTTTGGTAAACAGGAAAGAGGTACTGATGAAAGATGTGAGGATACAAAGCTAAATACCTTGGTAGAAGTGATGCAACAAGGTAGTGGTTCAATTTGTACCTAAAAGAAAGAAGACAGTTGTATCAAATAGTCAGAGAAGGAGTATGGGCATCATCAGAATGGGGTACTGCCACATGCAGAGTGCCTCAGGGTTCAGTTCTGCCTACCCCCCCACCCCCCCCACCCCACCCCTTTTTATTCTTTTTATTAATGGTCTACCTCTTCATTCAGAATATTGTAAAGTCGCCATCTTTGATAATGAAACTGTAGTACTTACTGATAATTTACTAGACAAACTTGATGTGTCAGTTAATAAGATTTTTATGGATATTGTCAACTGGTTTCATACAAGAGATCTTTCTGCTAATTACAGTCAACTAAACTTTATTCAGTGTCACAAAGCCTCTAAAGATGAAGAAATAGAGAAAAACCAGGTGACCATCAGACAGTTGGGGTGGATACTTCAAAATATCTGGTCTTCCTTTTTGACAGGAATCTAAACTGGGCAAATCAAATCCTGGATCTTTGCTAAAGACTATGTTCTGCACTTTACACTTTTTGCACTATTTGCTGTTGCAGAAATATGGAAACACTTAAATCAGCTTATTATCATTATTTTCATGCCATTATGGCAACTGGAATCATGTTTTAGAGAAATCAACCACAGCCTAGAAAAGTGCTGTGTGCACAGAAGGATCTCGCATGTAGATCACCCTAAAACCTCAAGCAGAAACACTTTTAAGGAACTTTAAATCCTCACATTCACTGCACAATATTCAGGGTGTTGGAGGAGGAATAGTCAATATTCAGGGATATGACATGAATGATAATTTGAAGATTTTTCCAAGTTAGAGCACATTTAATGTAAATTATTATTTATTTTCTATATTATTCAGAACATTGTCAGATTTACGCATGTATAACAGTTACAAAAACATTAAATAATGCTTTTTTACACAGTTTCAGTTGAAAAACACTCTGGTGAGCAGTCTATGATCAGGAATTTGGTGTGTCAGAAAGTGCTGATGGTTTTCTTCAACAGTAGCAGGGGCACTGTTGTGACTCGCCGATCATTCAAAGTGCCACCGCGCAATTACGCGCGTCCTCTACGTGCGGCGCTGTCTGCCAGCCATGCAGCAGCTGCGCCACCTAAGCGGCCAGCCGAGCAGCGGCCGCTAGACTGGGACTCAGTGCTCATTCGAATGCTAACGTGTACACATATCTTACTTGTCAACTTACTCTGTGACTTATATGTGTTAAACTTGAAGTTCTAACAATTGGCGACGAGGATGGGATTTTTCCTTTTCACCGTTGACTCACAAGGGTTCCATGGCCACTGTCGAGCAACTATTGCAAAATCTCCTTGAACAGCAAACGCTTCTAACAGCGGCGATTCGCGATTTCGTCGTGGCGTCAAATGCGGGGCGTTTCTCGTCGTTGGCTATACCTCCTTTTCCTCCTTACGACGAGATGGCGGAAGACTGGTCTGATTATGAAAAACGTCTTCGACAGCACTTCTTGGCATTTCATGTCGCGGATGAACAACCATGTAAGTCTCTGTTCCTTTCCTGGATTTCACCTCAAATGTATCGGTTGTTGTCGCAATTGGCTCCTTTGAAGGATCCTGCGTCTTTGTCCTTTGCTGAAATGTGCTCACTTCTGTCTGTCTATTTCCAAAAGCAAACACATGTGGTAGCCTCTCATGTTACCTTTTATCGTTGTCAAAAACAACCAAATCAATCCTATCGCGCTTGGGCTGCTGAACTTCACGGCCTCAGTCGAAAGTGTCAATTTGTTACTGACATTCACAAAGAATCCTATGCTGATTCCATGGTATGGGATGCTATTATCCGGTCGGTGCCTGACAAAGAAGTTTGGCAACGTGCCCTTCAGTTGGCAAATCTGACTCTAGATGAAGTTCTCTCCATTGCGCAGTCTTTTGAAATTTCTCGCGCCGCTGGGCCGCAAATAGAGGCGTGGTGTGATGTTGGGGAAATACAACCTCTGTGCGCTGTTGACGATGCGTGCGGCGCGTCCCCGCCGGCCGACGTGGCTGCAGTGCGCTCCCACGCGCAGCCTCGGCCTAGTCATAAACAACCCGCTATGAAACTGCAGCAAAACCCCTGGCAATTTCCTACATGTCTGCAGTGTTTTACGAAACATTCACGCGAGGATTGTCCCCAACGTTGGGCTGTGTGTTACAACTGCAAAAAGAAAGGTCATGTGTCTTCCGTTTGCAAATCCGACCGCATACATAATGTTCATGAACATGACGCTGATTCTGATTCTGTGTTGTCTGTCAATTGCACTTCTTCCCTTTCAGGGAAGTTATTCCTCACTGTCCAAATCCTTGGTCGAGATGTTTGCATGCAAGTGGATACTGGTTCTGCTGCCACTATAATTAATTCTCAGACGTATCTTCAGCTGGGTTCTCCACTCCTGTCCCCTGTCACTCTACAATTACGGACGTACAATAAACAGAAGATTTCTCTCTTGGGACAGTTTAATGCTGAGGTATCTTACAAATCCGTCATTCGCACTGTTCCCATATTTGTGGTCGACCAGAGCAACGCAGAAAATCTTTTTGGTTTCGATGCCTTTCGCGTTTTTGGGTTCTCCATAGATGACTCTGTTAATATTGTCTCTGATGCTATTCCTTATGCTCAACTGGATTCCTTGTCGACGACATTTTCGTCCCTTTTTTTCTCCTGGGTTAGGCCATGCGAACGACTTTGAAGCTCATATCACGCTCAAACCCACTGCTCGGCCTAAGTTTTTTTGAGCTCGGCCCATTCCTGTGGCTCTTCGTGATCGGGTGAAACGGGAGTTGGATCATCTCACTGCTTCTGGGGTCTAGCTTCCTGTCACTTCCAGTGAGTGGTCCTCTCCTGTCGTTGTCGTTGCTAAGCTGAATGGTGATATTCGTCTCTGTGGCGATTTCAAAGCCACTGTAAATGCTCAGTGCCTCATCGACACTTACCCTATGCCCCGTCCTGAAGATCTGTTCACTAAACTTGCTGGAGGCCAGTATTTTTCTAAAATTGACCTGTCAGAAGCTTATCATCAACTTTCTCTTGACATTGCTTCCCGGCAGTTTCTGGTCCTTAACACGCCTTTCGGTCTCTATCAATACCAACGCTTGCCATTCGGGGTTGCTAGCGCCCCTGCTCTCTTTCAGCGATTCTTGGAACAATTATTGCTCCCTGTCCCTGGGTGTATCAATTACATGGACGACATTGTTGTCACTGGCTCCACCACTGAAGAACATCTTCAAAATCTCCACACACTTTTTCATGTCTTACAGACTGCCGGTCTTAAGTGTAAACTTCAGAAATCACAATTTTTTCAGGCATCTATCATGTACTTGGGGTTTCAACTCTCTCGGGATGGTATTCGTCCGCTTCAACAAACTGTCGCTGCAATCGATGCCCTTCCTCGCCCTACATCTGTTAAGGAACTGCAGGCCTTCTTGGGGAAAATAGCATACTATCACAAGTTTTTACCGTCTGCGGCTTTGGTGGCTCAGCCGTTGCATCGCCTGTTGCATAAAAACGTGCCTTTTCACTGGTCCGCGTCATGTGAAGCGGTTTTACAGAAGTTGAAGACTATGCTGAAAAAGGCCCCGTGCCTGGCTACTTATCAACCTGGCCAACATCTTGTTCTTGCCACAGACACCTCTCAATACGGGGTCGGTGCAGTCCTTCCACACCGTTTTTCTGACGGTTCGGAACAACCCATTGCTTATGCCTCCAAAACGCTCACGGATGCCCAACAAAAGTATTCTCAAATTGAGAAAGAAGCTTTGGCCATAATTTATGCTCTTCATAAGTTTGGTGTTTTTCTCTATGGCTCAAAATTTCATCTTGTTACGGATCACAAACCACTTGTTTCCTTGTTTCATCCATCAACGTCACTTCCCGACAAGGCTGCACACCGCCTCCAGCGTTGGGCTCTTTACTTGTCCCGTTTCAAGTATGAGATTCATTTCCGGCCAATGGCTCAACATGCAAATGCTGATGCTCTGTCTCGCCTTCCCATGGGTCCTGATCAGGCATTCGATAGGGACGAACTTTTGTGTTTCCAATTGGATGTTGCCGAGCAGCGGGTTGTGGACGGGTTTCCCATCACTGGGGACAGGCTGGCGGCTGCTACGGGTTCTGACCCTACCCTCTCCCGGGTTTCACGCTGTATTCAGAAGGGTTGGCCAGATCGCCCGTCCGCTAAGCCTTCTGATCCGTTGCGGAACTACTACACTTTGCGCTACCGCCTCACGGCTAGGGATGGTGTTATCCTCCTCTCCACTGACAATGCTTCGCCGCGTGTTGTGGTACCTGTGTCTTTGCGTGCTTCGGTCTTGCGCCTCCTTCACCAAGGGCACTGGGGTGTGTCTCGTGCCGTCGCGTGTACTGGCCTGGCATCGACTCTGAAATAGCACACATGGTCGCTGCCTGCGGCCCTTGTGCGTCACAGGCCACTGCCCCGAAGTCATCTTTGTCACCGTGGCCTTCGCCTGAGAAGCCCTGGGAGCGCATTCATGCTGACTTTGCGGGACCCTTTTTAGGTACTTATTGGCTCCTCGTAATTGACACCTCCTCTAACTTTCCTTTCATTGTCCATTGCACGTCACCTACCACCGCGGCAACCACCAGTGCTCTCGCCCGCATTTTTTCTTTGGGAGGCCTTCCCTCTACTCTTGTTACTGATAATGGTCCGCAATTAGCCTCTTCTGAATTTGTGGATTTTTGTGCTCTTCATGGCGTTACGCATGTCATGGCCCCGCCGTTCCATCCACAATCCAACAGTGAGGCTGAACGACTGGTCCGCACATTTAAGGCTCAGATGCGGAAACTTCTGACTTCTTCTGCTGCTGATGATGCACTTCTCCAGTTTCTGGCATCTTACCGTTTCACCCCCATGGGCGACCACAGCCCGGCTGTTCTCTTACATGGCCGACAGCCCCACACGCTACTCCATCTTCTGCGGCCTTCCACCTCACGGCCGCGGGTGCCTTCACTTGGCCGGTTCACCGCCGACAACCTCGTCTGGGTACGGGGATATGGCAGGCGGCCAAAATGGAGCCCGGGCCGCATCTTAAGACACCGTGGCAGACGCCTGTATGAAATCCAGACGGACACAGGTGTTGCAGTGCGTCATTTGGACCAGCTTCGGCCTCGGGTGCCAGCAACGCCTGTTCTGAATGCCGCCACACCATCTTTGGCTCTACCTGACGCTCGGGATCTTGGCATCTCTCAATACTCACAACGCAGCCCTCTCACCATCATCGCGATGCCAGCACCAGAACGGACGCCACCAGGAGACGTACCCATGCAGGAACCAGAGGACATCCTCTGTCAGAGCAAATCTACTCGCCTCCTTCTCCAACGGACGCTGACACATCGCCCATGTCTCCTGTCATATCAACTGGACTTGCCGAAACGGGCAGATTGGTGCATGGGGCCCCAGCAGATTCGACCCCTACATCTCCTGTCATCTCGACCCGTTATCATCGATGACACTTCCGTCCGTACGGGACTTTACGGCGAGTCAAACAACGCCTATGGACATTAGCCATCTCCAGGACACCTCCATCAAGACCAGTGCAACAATTTCAAAGGGGGGAAAAGTGTTGTGACTCGCCATTCATTCAAAGTGCCGCCGTGCAATTACGCGCATCCTCTACGTGCGGCGCTGTCTGCCAGCCATGCAGCAGCTGCGCCACCTAAGTGGCCAGCCGAGCAGTGGCCGCTAGACTGGGACTCAGTGCTCATTCGAATGCTAACGTGTACACATATCTTACTTGTCAACTTACTCTGTGACTTATATGTGTTGTTGTGTCGTTCCGAAATATATGTGTTAAACGTGAAGTTCTAACAGGCACTACTGTCACAGAAGCTGTAAACATATACTGTATCTGCATATTCTTTATTGTAGATGTGTGGCATTTTAAGCAGTGTGTGGATAAACAAAGTAAACCAATGCTTCCCTCTGATACACTCTTAATTCCTCACACTACATCACTCACAACACATCGTATACAACTGGCTAGTTTAATGGTAGAAAGACATCACAAGCAAAGAGGTTGAAAGCAATGGGGTAGGTTTGGCTAGAATATAATGTCAAAGAGGCTGGGTGGGTAAGACACATACATGCATGCTACTAGCCCAAGAATGTATGACATTAAATGTGCTATGTCTCAATAACCATTCAGAACAGGTCGTACATTCATACAAAGCTTTTTGCTTCAAATAAGGGTTCCTGTAATGTCCCTGAAAATTGACCATTTGTACTGTGACACCCTGTACATTCTCCCAGGCAGTGTGTATGTGTGTATCATAGTCACAATACTAAATGAAAAGACAGTATCCACTATCAGCATGCAAAACTGAGTATGGTACAATAACGAGTCCGTTTCACAGGCAGTAAGATTTTTAATGCCCTCCCTTCACAGATTAAGTGTTTAGTTTAGTGGATGAGGATCTCTTTAAAAAAAAATTAAGCAGTTTCTATTGCAATGGTCATTTTATGCTATAGAAGAGTCCCTGAAACACAATGTGCAGTACCTGTAACATTCATATGCATTTCCAGGTATGTATTTTCTTGCATATCTACTTATTATTGTAAACATATTTAAATACTTCTTTTTTCTGTAATATACCTAAGTTGCAGGTACTTTAATATGAAACTGATCACTATTATTTATGTAATACCGTAGAATGTAACCTCATCAAACTTGTAAAACAGACACATTCCATATCCTGTGTGATATATTCACAGCATGGGTCATCCTTACATAAAACAAATAAATAAGTATCCAAATAGATTATTTGGTAAGAGCATTGCCTGGAAAAGACAAGGTTACAAGTTTGAGTTCCAGTCTGGAACACAGTTTTTATCTTCCAGGAAGTTTTAAGCACAAGTAGTTTACAGCTATTTAGCAATAGTCAGTTACTCATGCAGGTATGCAATATATGTTAGTGTAAAACTTCCTGGCAGATTAAAACTGTGTGCCGGACCGAGACTCGAACTCAGGACCTTTGCCTTTGGGGGGCAAGTGCTTGAGCACTCTCAGTCCGGCACACAGTTTTAATCTGCCAGGAAGTTTCATATCAGTGCACACTCCACTGCAGAGGAAAATCTCATTATGTTCCACTTCCCTGTAGGTATTCAGGATGTGATATACAGAATATGAATGAATGGATACATGAATTAATTTTAGAAATATTCATTGCTTTCTTTAATGAGAGTAGAAATTTGATAATACAATGCACGAATTAGTATTACTGTTATTTATAAGCAGAATTTTTCCAAAGTCTGACTGTTTGATGACTTTGTGACATAATTGCATTAGATATCCCCAAAGTTTGTGAGTTAGTACTAAGTTTGTGCTTCCAGCATTTTAATAGAAAAGAAATATCAGTGAAAGTTATGGAGAGTTTTAAAATTCATTCATTTATATTTTGAAACTTAATTGTGACTATACACAAGGATGTGGAACAAGTTGACAAGTACAATATGAAGCCAACAATTGATTATTGTTAAACTGCTAATGACAATTTTTGTTTCCTTATGCTAAATTTAATATAATACAATTAACAGGAATGCAAAACTGTGAAACTCTTCAGTTCTCTTCAATAGCTTCTTCTTATCTTCTCTTGATAGCTTAATGTCTACATAAGCCACATCCATATTTCTCATGGACCAGCCATAAGAATGAAGACCTATTTAAAATGATCATCACAAATTGTCATGCACTTCATTCTCATCTGCCACTACATCTATACTCTGCAAACCACTGTGTAGTGCATGGCAGAGGGTTTGTCTCATTGTACCAGTTATTAGGTGTTCCACCCATTCCATACACATGTCCCCCTGCAGGTCTGGGGGTTAAAATAGGCCTGAGGTATTCCTGCCTGTCATAAGAATGACTAAAAGGAGTCTCACATGTTTCAGCCTTTATATGATGGTCCCCTGTAGGGTTTGATCTCTATTTTTCAAAATTTTTCCTGAAGACCAAGCCAGTTGGTGAAGGGCACCTTACATGGTACCTTGTGTCCATCGTGCATTGAGATCTTTAGCCCACTTTCTCATCGTCGGATTGCAGTCCCGCTCATTCTCCATCTCTTTGGCAAGGACACCTTCCTGCGTGCATTTTCCACCGTGCACTATGCAGTGTCACTTTCTGTGCCGAGATGACCATGGACTTCTCTGTACCTCATATCCAGTTCGGTAGCCAGGCTGTTGTGGTGGGGCCGCCATGCACCCTGTTGGTTGTAGCCCCCTGACAACACAGGGATCACTCTGCTCATGCCTGTGCCGTTAACTTGCGATGTATAACACAGAGTAGATGTCCGTCACCCTGGGGCATCGAGACTCACGGCAATCGCCATCCTGCCAGGTGGCCTTTGCTATGGCTGGGTGGCACCCGTGGGGAGGGCCACTGTCAAAGTGGGTGGCATCAGGGCAAATGACATGTCATGAAGTTTAGTACATCATCTTTTGCTGGTGGTCCTCCACCAGAAGTCTCTAAGTGGGCAAAGTCTAACTTTAATGCTGAGAAATATGACCCCAAGTCATTCCTCTCCATCGGAGGAACCCCAGGCTAAGGATGGCAGTGAAGCTTATTCATCCTGGTACATTGTATGTATGAGAGTTGATGGGGAATCTTTCATGTCCATGAAGCCTCAGTTTTTTGTGGAGCATTTGGAGGACAAGTTTTGGGAGGTGGAGAGCTTGTCCAAAATGTGCTCTGGGTCAGTTTTGATAAAAACAGCATCCTCTGCCCAGTCACAGGCATTACTCACTTGTGGCAAGTTGGGGGATGTTTCCATTACTATCATGCCTCATAGGAGTTTAAATATGGTCCAGGGTATTATATTCCACAGGGACCTTCTTTTGCAGTCTGACGATGAGCTGCGTGCCAGTTTTGAGCGGTGAGGTGTTCATTTCGTCCAGCACGTCCATTGGGGCCCGAGGGTTAACCAGGTTGCCACCGGTGCCTTCATCTTGGCCTTCAAGGGTGACACATTGCCCGAGAAGGTCAAGGTGATGGGCTACCTCTCTGACATCAAGCCATATATCCCTCCTCTGATGTGGTGCTTTAAGTGCTGGAAGTTCGGCCATATGTCTTCCCGCTGTACTTCCAGCCCACCTGTCGAGAGTGTGGATGTCCATCGCATCCCAATACTCCATGCGCCCCACCTCCCATCTGTGTCAACTGCAGAGAGAATCATTCACCTTGCTCACCAGACTGCAGGATTCTACAGAAAGAGAGGAAAATCATGGAGTATCAGACCCTGGACCGACTGACCTACACTGAGGCTATGACCTATTCATATGCCACCACTACGAGAACAGTTCTCGCCCCATCAGTTCCTCAAATTCCTCTCAGAACCGGGAGGCTACACCTGCCCCCTTGATGGTGGGGGCACTTCCCTCCCTGTTGCTCCCGCACCACCTACTTCGGGAGCAAGCCCCCCCCCCCCCCCCCCCCCCAATCATCGGGAATTTCAGTCCCCACTTCTGAGCCAGAGAAGCGTAAGGCTTCTTCGGCTCCTCTCACTAGTAAGGGGTCCCTTGGGTCACTTCCTTCCCATGTTTCAGATAGTGGGAAAGATGACATCTGCCAGTGGCTGAAGAGTCCAAAAACAGCTGGTCATAGGGCCTCCCGCTCATCCTCAGTCCCTGAGACAGATTCAGTGAAGTCCTCCCAACCAGGGAAACCCAAGGAACAGTGTGAGAAATCGAAAAAGAAGACCCCTACGAACAGGGAACTTCTGATGGCACCCACACCACCGCTACCTGCAAGCTCTGTGTCTGTGGATGGGGTGGAGATTCTGGCATCCACTAAGGACCTGAATCTCGCCGGACCCTCAGACACAATTGATATAGAGTGCTCAGGCAAAAAGTTGGTGGTAGCAAGTGACCATGAGGCGTAAAACTGCCTCATTGAATGTTCCATGCCTTCCCAGTCTCATGATGATGTCATCCTCCAGTGGAATTGCTGCGGTTTTTTCCACCGCCTGGCTGAGCTACAGCAACTGTTAAGCCTGCTTTCTGCATTGCCCTCCAGGAAACCTGGTTCTCAGCAATGCAGACCCTTGCTCTCCGTGGCTATAAGGGATATTACAGGAACTGTAGTGACTATAATCGAGTGTCAGGTGGAGTTTGTGTTTATGCCCTAAAGTCAGTCTGTAGTGAACTGGTGCCCCTTCAAACCCCCCTTGAAGCTGTAGCTGTCAGAATACAGAAGATGCAGGAAATAAATGTCTGCAATGTATATCTTCCTCCAGATGGTGTAGTATCCCTGAATGTATTAACTGCACTGATTGATAAACTCCCTAAACCTTTCCTACTTTTGGGAGATTTTATCGCCCATAACCCCTTGTGGGGTGGCACCGTGCTTACTGGCCGAGGCAAAGATGCTGAAACTTTACTGTCTCAGTTTGACCTCTGCCTGTTAAATACTGGGGCTGCCACACGTTTCAGTGTGGCTCGAGGTAGATACTCAGCCATTGATTTATTAATTTGTAGCCCAGGACTTCTCCCATCTATCCACTGGAGAGCATGTGATGACCTGTGTGGTAGTCACCACTTCCCCATCTTCCTGTCACTGCCACAGCGTCAGGCCCGTGGACACCTGCCCAGATGGGCTTTAAACAAGGCAGACTGGGAAGCCTTCACCTCTGCTATCACTGTTGACTCTCCCCCTCATGGTAACATTGATGTGATGGTTGAGCAGGTGACTAGCACAATTGTTTCTTCAGCAGAAAATGTCATCCCTCACTCTTTAGGGTGCCCCCAATGAAAGACAGTCCCTTGGTGGTCATTGGAAGTCAGTGAGGCAATTACAGAGCATTGGTGAGCTCTACAGTGACATAAGCGGCACCCTTCCTTTGAGCATCTGATAGCCATTAAGTTGCTCCATGCCCATGTATGCCAGCTTATAAAACGACAAAAACAGGAGGGTTGGGAGAGGTATGTGTTGACCATTGGGTGCCATACGTCACCTTTCCAAGTCTGGATGAAGTTCAGACATCTTTTTGGGTATCAGAGCCCAACAGGTGTTCCTGATGTTACCATCAATGGCATGCTATGTACCAATGCAAACGTGATTGCCGAGCAGTTTGTTGAGCACTATGCTTGAGTCTCTGAGTTGGAGAAGTACCCCCCAGCCTTTCACACCTACAAATGGCAGACTGAAAACTCTTGTTCACTACGTGCCACAGTGAACCCTATAACGCCCCATTTACAGAGTGGGAGCTCCTCAGTTCCCTTGCACATTGCCCCAACACAGCTACTGGGCCAGATCGGATCCACAGTCAGATGATTAAACATCTTTTGTCTGACTACAAGCGCCATCTCCCTGTTATCTTCAACCGGATCTGGTGTGACGGCGTCTTTCCATTGCAGTGGCAGGAGAGCACAATCATTCCGGTGCTTAAACCCAGTAAAAACCCACTTGATGTGGATAGCTATTGGCCCATCAGCCTCACCAATGTTCTTTGTAAGCTGCTGGAACATATGTCTCCAAGTCAGGGTGACTTCTGCCAGTGTCGCTCTACCACTGATAATCTTGTGTCCCTCAATTCTGCCATCTGAACAGCCTTTTCCATATGCCAACACCTTGTTGCCATCTTTTTTGATCTATGCAAAACGTATGACACAACCCGGTGACATCATATCCTTGCCACATTATACGGGTGGGGTCTCCGAGGCCCTCTCCCAATTTTTATCCAGAATTTCCAGTTGCTCCGTACTTCCCATGTACAAGTTGGTGCCTCCCGTAGTTCCTCCTATACCCAGGAGAATTGGGTCCCGCAGGGCTCTGTATTGAATGTATCATTATTTTTAGTGGCCATTAACGGTCTAGCAGCAGCTGTAGGGCCGTCTGTCTCACCCTCTCTGTATGCAGATGACTTCTGAATTTTGTACTGCTCCACCAGCACTGGTGTTGCTGAGCGGTGCCTACAGGGAGCCATCCACAATGTGCAGTCGTGTGCTCTCGCCCACAGCTTCCAGTTTTCGGCTGCTAAATCGTATGTCATGCACTTCTGTTGGCGTCATACTGTTCATCTGGAACCAGAACTTTGCCTTAACGATTATCCACTCACTGTAGTGGAGACGTATCAGTTCTTAGGACTGGTTTTTGGTGCCTGATTGACTTGGCTTCCTCACCTTCATCAGCTTAAGCAGAACTGCTGGCAGCACCTCAATGCCCTCTGCTGCCTGAGCAACACCAACTGGGGTGCAGATCACTCTATGCTGCTGCAGCTCTACAAAGCCCTTGTTCAATCACTCCTTTACTACAGGAGTCTGGTTTATGGTTTGGTGGTGCCCTCAACATTGTGTGTACTCGACCCAGTGCACCAATGTGGCATTCGTCTAGCGACCGGAGCTTCTGGAATGAGTCCAGTGACCAGTGTCCTGGTGGAGCCTGAAGTTCCTCCATTGCAGATACAATGTGCACAACTACTCACCAGTTACATTGCACACATTCATAGTTCTCCTGAACATCCGAATTACCGTTTCCTTTTTCCAGCCATGGCAGTTTATCTCCTGCATCGGCGGCCCAGGTCAGGGCTAACAGTTGCAGTTAGCGTGTGATCCCTTCTGTCTGAACTGGAGTCCTTACACTTACCACCTCCCATCCAGGTCTGTCCACATACACCTCCATGGTGTACACCTAGGCCGCAGATTTGTCTGGACCTTTCGCATGACCCTAAGGACTCAGTTACTCCTGCCGCTCTCTGCTGTCACTTCCTCTTGGTTCTTGACATGTTCCGGGGATCTGAAGTGGTTTACACTGACGGCTCACTGGTTGTTGATCATGTTGGCTTTGCTTACGTCATTAGAGGCCACTTTGAACAGCATTCCTTGCCTGATGGCTGCAGTGTATTCACTGTCGAGCTGGTGGCCATCTCTTGTGCCCTTCAGTATATCCGTTCATGCCCAGGGAATCGTTTCTTCAGTGTACTGATTCCTTGAGCAGCCTACAAGCTATCGACCAGTGCTACCCTCACCATCCTTTGGTAACATCCATCCAGGAGTCCATCTATGCCCTGGACCAGTCCCATCGTTCAGTGGTGTTTGTGTGGACCCCAAGACACGTCGGCATCCCAGGCAATGAACTTGTCGACAGGCTGGTCAAAGAGGCTACGCGGAAACTGCTTGTGGAGATGGGCATCTCTGAACCTGACCTGTGTTCTGACTTATGCCATAGGGTTTCTTGGCTTTGGGAAATGGAATGGCATAACAGTATACACAACAAACTGTGAATCATTAAGGAGACTGCGAATGTGCGGAAGTCTTCCATACGGACATCTTGCAGGGAATCAGTTGTCCTCTGCCGGCTCCGCATTGACTACACTTGGGCAACCCATGGTTACCTCCTGCACCGTGAAGACCTGCCTGAGGTTGGTGCAGTGCCTGGTTGACAGTGGCTCATATTCTGGTGCACTGTCCCACTTTGACTGCCCAGCGACGACATCTTGCGTTACCGGACTCGTTGCCACTAATTTTATCTGACAACACCTCAGCGTCTGATTTAATTTTACGTTTTATTCATGAGGGTGGGTTTTATCATTTGATCTAGGTTTTAGCACATGTTCTTTGTCCCTCATTGTCCTCCACCCTAGTGCTTCTTGGGAGGAGGTTTTAATGTATTGCAGAGTGGCTGGCTTCTCCTTTTTTATTGTCATGGTCAGCCAGCCATGGTAATCTGCTTTGTTGTTTTAATCTCTTCATCCCGTTTCTTGCATTTCTAGGGGGTTTTCTTGTCCCCCTTTTGTTCATTTACGTGTTTGTTGCCATTCATCATTCTTGTGATTTTTCCTTTCATTCCACTTTGAGTTGTCAGTCTCATTTGTTTTTTTCTCACACTTGTGGCATTATTTTATTCAGAACAAGGGACTGATGAACTCATAGTTTAGTCCCTTTCCCCATCTTTTAATCCAACCAGCCGACCAAGCATTCACATATGGAGCACAGGAAGAATGACTGTTCAGTTGCCTCTGTGCATGCAGCAATTAATCTAATCCTATAGGAGCAATACATTAGAGGTTGTACTGTATTGCTAAAGAGGAACTTCAGTCCTTGGGTCCATATAATCAGGTAATTTGTAGAAAGAATTGCTAAAAAAAATAAAATTTTATTAATTTTTGTTTTATATTAGCAGTGATTCTAAACTTCTTGCTTGTTGTAGATCTTTGCACCACAATACAGTATCACTTTATGAATGCTAGACAAAGAGACTGCACACATCAAAATTAATTTCTTGTCTTGTACTATGTTGGGTATGCAGCTCGTGTGAAACTGAATTTTATTGTTAAATAGAAATCAAGAAATGGAAGTATTTACCTGAAGCTGATTGGTATGTGGAACCTATAAACATACAGCATCACAGAAAGGTTACTAGCTTTCAGCCACCACTTTTTTCTAGTGTAAGTACACTCATGCACAAACACAACAGTAAACTCTGAAATGCACCCACCTACTACTGTAACAATACTGACTGTTTTATGAACGGCTGCTCAGACTGACAGGAGTAGAGCGGAGAAAAGTCGAGTGGCAACTGGGAAGGGGTAAGATTTATGGGACAACAGGGGTGGGGTGTAAATGACTGAATGGTAGAGAGAGAGAAAGATATTTCTCCATGAAAGTAGCAAAATGAGGATTGAAAATGCATCATTCTCCAAACTTTGTAAGAGAGTGAGTTGGGACTGGAGCTGGAATGATGTGGGCTATAGCAGGAGAAGAAAAGTGATGCTGAGAATAAGGAAGCAAGAAGGGGACTGAAGGAGGTTTAGGCCAAAGGGATTGCGAGAACAGAGGAAATGGTGCAGGGACAGTTTGCATAAATGTATTTCTGGAGAGGTGGTGCTGGGGAGGAGGCTTCACTTGCCCATAAAGCAGCTATAGAAGCCATTGGTGTCATGGTGCGTAGCTTGTTTATTGACTGTGTGACTGAGTCTGCAGTTAGTCACAGTTTGTCATAAGTAGTTGAAGCACTGTTGCAAGATATGGTTGAGTTTCAGAAGGGCATGGGAAATGTTTTAATATTAAGTGGGCAAGGTATTGTCTGCTTTTACCTCTGTGTTAATGTTGTCAACATATCTCCTGATTCCCATTCTAATATGGTGCCATGAATGCAAAGGCTGTGTGTTGGGCCTTTTTAACACGGAATGGAAGAAACAGTGAAAAATGAAGTTATTGTTGGTGACTGATGTGTTTGACGTGAGTACCAGTGGGCATCACATCACACCTACAATGGGAAGCAAGAGTTGGCCAAACATGTTGATAACATTGCTAGAGCCTTTATAGATGGACAATATTATGTCCAGGTAGTCCAGAAACAGATGTACCATGCTTACTGTGATGCCAGCAAACCCATAGCCACTATGAGCCAGTCACTGATCAAAATATATTTTCTCCCTCTCTCAGTTGCCATTTACCTTTTTTCTCTTGCCACTCCTGTCAGCCTGAGCCATCACATATAAACGATCAATACCATAGCAACAGCATGTGGATGCATTTGTAAGTCATGTCATTGAACATGTGAGAGTGCTTACTTACAGTAGAAAAAGAGCAGTAGCAAGAAAGCTGTTGTTATGTGTTTATAATGATCACATATCAGCCTTTCCTCATTTTTCATCATTAATTAGTCCCTGGCCTACCTTTTAGTACTGATTTTATATCCCTAGTAACACACGCCTTTGACCGAGTGAGGTGGCGCAGTGGTTAGCACACTGGACTCACATTCGGGAGGACGACGGTTAAATCCCGTCTCCAGCCATCCTGATTTAGGTTTTCCGTGATTTCCCTAAATCGTTTCAGGCAAATGCCGGGATGGTTCCTTTGAAAAGGCACGGCCGATTTCCTTCCCAATCCTTCCCTAACCCGAGCTTGCGCTCCGTCTCTAATGACGTTAAACACTATCCACCACCAACACGTGCCTTTGAGGTGTAAATCTAAAGATAAATGACTAATAAGTCAAAGATATTTGATGAGATCTCTACAAGATTGATACCTACTGTACACATTATTCTTACTGCTTGCTTTTACTGAATTATTACTAATTCTGCAGGCCAATAAGAACTGAATGTAAGTAAAATATGACAATACTCCAGTCTTTGAGTCAAGTGGGACATACTTCTATGAGAATTACATGCTGAAATGCACTTCTTCATTTGTTTATTTATGTGCAGATTCAGTTTCAGCTTGTTATCCAGCCAGACATCCAGGAAATCTATGCAAGGTTTTTCATTCATTGTATGAGCAATTATATCTATTCATTTTATCTGCAGAGCATTGTTATATGTTTGAAATGGCCAACTATAAGTCTGCAGGAGACAAACCGGAAATATTTAATTGTATTGTCTTATAATGTTTATAAGTACATTCTCTACTACTCAGATTATGATATGAAAGAGAGGCATATTAGCACATTAGCCATTCTAGACCTACTTAAGGCTTTTGATACTGTAAATCACTCCATTCTTCTACATAAGTTAAAAACTTATGGGGTCAGAGGAGTGGCATTAAATTTGTTAATATCGTACCTTGCTGACAGGAGACAATGTGTTAAGTTGTATCATACAACCGGGGGACTTATATAAACAGTAAAATCATCTTATAAAATTCTTAACTGTGGTGTCCCTCAGGGAAGTATTATTGGGCCTTTCCTGTTCATTGTGTACATCAATGATATAATAATTCAAAAAAATGCAGACCTTGTGAATTTTGCCGACTACACCTCCTTCATAAGCTGGGGCCCTACAAAACAGCTAGCAGTGCAAAATAATGTGAAGAACACTAGCCTCATCACAGAATATATGACAAAAAATAAATTGGCATTAAATAAGGAAAAGACAATGTTAATGGAGTTTATGCTAAATTACAAATCAAGACAAGTGGATACTGAGCCAGAGTTATCAACTGAAACAATTGATAAACATAAATTCCTGGGTATTATAGTTGATGAACATCTTACATGGAGGGAGCACATCAGCTACATGTGTAAAAGAAATCTCGTGTGATACCTACCTGCTAAAACGCCTTTCTTGCATAATAGTGTCACCAGTCTTAAGACAAATCTATTTTGGTATTATACACTCCCACCTACAATACGGTATTGAGATTTTGGGTGAGGCACCAACGGTATACATGGATAGGGCGTTTAGAGCCCAGAAGAGAGCAATTAGGATAATAGCGAATATTAGTAAATGTCAATCCTGTAGAGAATACTTCATTAAGTATAGTATACTAACAGTGTATTCATTATATGTTCTAAGGACTATACTGTTTGTAAAAGAAAATATGCAGCACAGTATAATAAATAGTGTTATCCATAGTTATAATAAAAGGAAGAAAGAGGATTATCACATAAAATTCAGAAATAAAAAAGCAACCGATCATAATCCATTTTCTGCTGGAAGATTTTTTTACAACAGACTGCCAAATACCATAAAAATGTTAAAAGGAAACATATTTAAAATAAAATTAAAGCAGCTGTTAATTGCTAAATGTTTGTACTCCATCAAGGATTTCTAATGTTGTATATACTTTATTTCTACTACTAAACTATTATTATTGTTCATGTATGTACTGACTGACTATGTCCACAACTGTAAAAGTTATTATGGACAAATTATCCATTATTATTTAAAATGAAGTATTTGTTGTTATAGGTTCCATGGTCAGTGAGAAACCTCTTAGTACAAGAATCAGTCTTCACTGAAGTTGTAAAAAAATTGGAATCACGTATGTCCCCATTAAATATTGGTTCTTCTTTGGACAAGGCTGCAGATATTGGACCTGCAGTGAGAAGAAATGTACAGGAACAGGTGATGAAAATATTAAACAGAGCCCAGCAGAGAGGTCTTCAGGTACGTGTAGGGTAGTTGGTTTTCTTGCAGTCATGTATAATAATACACTCTGTGATCCCTAAAATTAGCAGTAGTATGCACTCAGTGTTTTTCACTGTGTTTGACACTTCATAATAACATATTTTTCATAATATTAATTCATAGATGAAACACAATATAATAATTTCACCTTCCTTCAATATATGACGTAACTTAAGTTACCCATTCATTATATAGGATACATTAAATAGTGTTGGAGAGTGACTTCTTTGAACTAGGCTTCAGGGAAGAGCTATAGAACTTGCACATGGAATCTGCTAGAAGTGCTGAATAAAAAAAGAACAGTTTCTTTCTTCATATTTTTAGTTATTTCATATTTTAACTGCTTAGTGAAATTTTGGAAAATAAAGAACTAACTTGAAAGTTGAAATAAACCTAACAATTCAAGAGAAGATACCCTTTACATTCTTACAGAATCAAGATTGAACAATGTCATATGAAGTGCATCACCGTCAATATAAAATCATACTTGGAGGACAGATATTACTATTTATTGTTTTGGGAAAAGAAGGAAGGAAAAGGCACAGACTGGCACCTTAAATACTAAAAAGTCGAGAGGCAGGAAGATATGGGGAATCAGAAGCAGCAAAGGAGACAAGTGATTCTCAATAGCAGTGGCAAAATGAGTGTGAAATTGTGTGTGTGTGTGTGTGTGTGTGTGTGTCAGAGAGAGAGAGAGAGAGAGAGAGAGAGAGAGAGCAGGGGAGGGACAGAGGGAGGGTGGGAAGGAGGGAGGGGGGGGGGAGACTTTTGAGAGAAAGGGGAGTACAGTTGATTGAGGCTGACATGGGGTGGAGAATGAAAATTAAGGACAGAAGAGTAACAGCAAGAGAGCTGGAGGGGAGTAGATAAAATTCAGGGATTCTTCTTTTGGGGGATAGGTAGGATGTCCTGAAATTCCCAAGGCCTGTATGGAATTAAAATTGTAAGTGACTATATTTCATCCAGCAATAACAAAACTATACAGCATATGACAGCCAGTCCAAAAGTGATCATACACTTGAAAGATTTGAAGTACAAATAGCTACAAAGCTGGAATGAAACAGATTCATTGAGCAGGCAGACAGTAATGTAAATGGTGACAATCTATTTCAGAGTAAGATGATTTACAAGATGAAATAAACCAACAGTACACCAGATATATTTCAAATACAAAGAAAACCAAAGAAAAAGAAATCTCAAATGGGACAAGCTATTATGAAGAAGACAATAACTTGAATCAAATATTGATAAAGATATAACAGAATATGCTGAGTTATACAAAACTATTTGAAAAATCAGCTTAAACCCCTTTGGGTAACAGAAAGAAAAGTTTTGTAATCCTCTGGGCCTGGTGCATAATAAATGTCTCTCAAGGACATAATAATTTTGTATCACCAGTTATGCTGCTATGAGTATTATGTACATTTGAATTATAGGCCTATTTCCAATGTACAGAAATCATCAGATTACCTGTTGTAAAACATCTTATAAATTTTGGTATATTTGTATATCACATGTGAGTTACTTATGGATACAATGATTTTACACACATTTTCAAGTCTTGACCTCCATGCAATATCATTGTTTCTGTTGCTATTTGTTTGTTTACGGAGTAGAATCTTTCGTCAGGTTACCTTCCATTCAGAAGGCTGTTGCACACAGCAACTGTTATATTGACTTGTAAATAATAGATTTCAGCTATCAGTCGTGCTTCTTAAATTCAATTCAATGAACTGTGGTTGAAGCCTGAGCAACAGGCATTACACATCTTGATCAAACGTGATAGTGCATTGAGAACGGCTAATTTCTAGCTGAAATCTAGATCCACCAATAAAAATTTAAAAAGGACGACTGATAGCTGAAATCTATTATTTTCTTTTGTTGTTATTCTAGTGTTGTGTGTTACGGTATGTTCTGACACTTAATTAAAAATGCTCAGAAATAAGCTTTATTTTATGTAGAAATATTGTGACAGCAATTATGTCAAAAGATCAGCAATATTGTATAGTTACATCTGTTTGTTGACAATTCTATCAGCAATGTTTTTGAGTATTATTGAATGGATGTCTTTGGTATTGTGTTACTTACATTTTGTCTCTGGTTGTATTATGGTTTATCCACTCAGTGGAAAATGTCAAGAAAGTTTTCAATGAAGTGTTTATATTTTAAGTCAATTTGTTCATTGAGGATTATTTCTGACCATTATTAATGAAGTCTTGGAACATACAATAACACACAACACTAGACTAACAAGAAAAGAATATAATCAGTAAACAAATAGACAGAATGGAAACACCAACATTGTGTGGAAGTCAGGACTTGAAAACATATGTAAAATAGTAATATCCAATAAAAATAATAATCATAGCAGCATAATTGATTATACAAAATTTATTAGGTCTTATAAAGAAGAGTTGCTAAAAGTAGCAGATCAGTTTTGCTATTTGGGCAGCAGAATAAGTGACAATAGCTGAAGTAGAAGGGATGTAAAATGCATGCTAGCAATAGCATATGAAAGTGGCTCTGAAAAAGAGATACATTTTAATATCTGAAATGATTTTAAGAGTTAGGAAGTCTTTTTTAAAGTATTGGTGTGGATTGTAACCTTGTACAGAATTCAGAAGTGGAGAAGAAACAATGTAAAAAAAGAGAATATAAGCTTTTGGAATGTGGTCGTAAATAAGAGAGCTGAAGATTAGATGGGAAGTTTCAGATTGAAAGAAAAGACATACTGAACTGAAATGGAGAACAAAGAAATTTATGCCACAGTTAAACTAAAAGAAGAGTTTGGGTGATAGGACACTCCTGAGGCATCAAAGAATAGTCATTTTGGTAATCGGGGAAAGAGTGGGGGTAAAAAGTGTACTGGGAAACTACAATAAATGGGTTCAGGTGGGTGTGAGTTGTAAAAATTGTGCTCTTATGAAGAGGCTTGCACAAGATAGACTGGTGTGGAGACCTGCATCAAACCAGTTTTTGGACTGGAGACCACAATAACTGCTACAGCAACAATATTGCCTTTATATCATCTACTTCAACTTATGTAACATTTTCCTTTGTAAAGATTGAATCTGTATGACTAGTATTTCCATTGGCATCTGACAGTGGCTTAAGAATCTGAAAACAACTCTGTGATTAAATAAAAAAGAAAGCATTTCTTTATTATATTAAATGAAGTATTATTTGTTTTCAAGATTATTATTATTATTATTATTATTATTATTATTATTATTATTGTGATATATATCCATTTTTGCATGGGAACACATGGATGTGAAATGAGTCAAAAAATTTAATTCTTTATTATGTTGTATAATTAAGGACCACAAACTATGATTAAGAATACAAAGTAGAAAATAATAATAAAGGTCAATCAGGAAGTTCCAATTACACTCAGAAACAGAGGTTAAGGAGCAATTTTCAGGTATTATCTAAACATTTATTTATGAATTAAAAAAGACCGTCTTGCTGTTGAGGTACAAAGTCACATGTCAGTGGGAAGGTGGGTGGCTGGAAGTGACAGAACATAAGCTCCATCCAGTAATGCCCATAATGTGGCCATAGCATACATCCTTCCAGGCATGTTGACAGGACAAAGTACTCCTTACTTATCTCCACATAGGCCACAGCCTTATGATGCATGGCTTCTTGCTCCAGTGAGGGGACCCTCCAATGTGTGGTGTTTGTGGTGTACAGGTCACCGTGCGTCACATTTTATTTGTGCTGTGTTTCATTTTCCAGCCTGTGGGCCGCAGCAGATTTGTCAACAGATCTGCCCTATATTTTAAGTAATGTTCAAATAAATGGTTCACATTTTAAAGTTTTGTGAAATGTCCAACATTTTTCCCAAGATTTTATGGAGATGTTTTTAATTTGTTAATAGGGTGACTGGCTCACTCATGTTTTTTGTAAGTGGTCAGCCAGTGACATTTTCCTATCTTTTCCTATCTTTTCCTTTAGCTTCTTTATCACTTTACCTACGTATTAATCTCCTGTATAGCTACATTTACACTTTCTCCAGTGTTTTAGCGCATGTGAGATGGTGATTGTTTGGTCAGTTTGAGAGGAAGAGTGTGCAATAATTTTAGAGATTTCATGTACATTCATTTGTTTTATTGAGTGTAAAGGTGCTGATAAACTTTCCGTTGAGCACCCATAAGCTCTCTCTCTCTCTCTCTCTCTCTCTCTCTCTCTCTCTCTCTCTCTCTCTCACACACACACACACACACACACACACACACACACACACACACACCATCATCATCATCATCTTGACTTACAGAGCACAAATTAATGTAAATAAAGCAGCAAGATATATTAAAGCAGGAATACATAGAAATATATGGGAAATTATCCTATGTATCTCCTAGACAGATAAATTTAGAAAGGAGTAGCACCACCAAGAGTATAAGAGATTGACCTCATTTACAGATATATTATCACACCAACAGCTTGTACCCCTTGTCAGCTTGAAACTATATGTACATCAACTACTGGCACAAATTGTACATCCATTTGCATGTTTTAAAGCATTAACCAATGTATTACACCCAACCATTAGGCAGTTATTACATGTAACAGTTACAATCTTAAGACCCCTTGCTTTGCAAAGTTAACTCTCACACAATCACTCTTTACACCCTCTCTCTCCCTCTCACCTTCTCTCCCCTCTCCCCTCTCCCCTCTCCCCTCTCCCCTCTCCCCGCCTCCTCGCCTCCCCGCCTCCCCGCCTGCCCGCCTGCCCGCCTCCCCGTCCAGCCTCTCCCATCTATCTAGGAGTCCCAACCAAAATTGTTATTTGTGTATAATTTTACCACTGTAGCCAATATGATTATTGTACTTAAAGTTTGTAACATTTCACCTGATTATATAAACGAGTATGAAGTTAAAGTTATTTTAACTTGTCAAAATCGGATTAATATACCACCTGAAGTATTTATTCCAATGCATGTATTCGACACCTCTAAACAAACACCTCCAAATCCTTTAAAATTTATTCTGTAATAATGTTGTTACGATGTACATTCTTCTTACTTTGTGAGAATGTTTTCTCTTCTGGTATATGATCCTTGGGTCCAATAGTTTCCAGATGCCATATTTGTTTATGAAATATGACAGTATACATGTGATGTGTTATGACAGTGAAAGGAATCTGTGACCACTGGAGGTACTCTATTCTACTTATTTTATGTTTACTGTTTGATATATGCTAAAAAAATTTTGTCAAAAAAATCCCAAAACCATGTTCTGAAATAGTGTTTTGTTTCTCCACTAGACAGTGCCACAAATTCCTCCAAAAATTGTAACACAACACACAAACAAATGTCATACTAACAAATGTAAATCCACCTGATGATGGAGGTTTAAACCTTTGAAACGCATTGTGGAGATAAATAAACAGTGACTGGTAACAGTAAACTTGTTGTTTCATTTCATGTCAATAACAGTCACGGTAAAGCATAACCTAAAATGTTCACATTCAAAGTTATTTGCACCTTCTTTCAGTGGATGAAAGGAATCTCAGTTGTTGAGCAACCCAGCAGTACTGACAGCACAGCCCACTTTAGCAATAAATAGTTCAAAAAGAATTGCATTGTTAGTGTGCCAGGTGTTCCATTCAGTGTTTAGCCATGCAGATTTAGATTTTCCAACATTACTTAAGACAAATGTCAGAATGGTTTTCCATTGGCTGATAGACCTATGGCTACCATCAAAAACTTACTTGGGGTAACTAGAGTTAGTGTATATAGCCCTCTGACAATGTTTGCAGTTATGGTAAGAACACCATACTGGAACAAACACCAAGCTTACTGTTACAGACTTGAGGACATTCAAGTGGTTCCTATTTTTAACAAAATCACTTCCATCAGATTGATTGCAAGATTTATCATGTGTCTACAGAATGCAGTTTCAAAGATAACTTTTTGACCGGAACTGTGTAAACAGAATACATTAAGACCGTGATAATCCACCACTCAATAATCCGGCAGACCCGATAGTCTGGCACACATCAGAAATTTTCCGGCATTTTTAGTTTGGCGCTGACGAGACTGGCCTGTTATGCTGGCGTTTGCTAAATGCAGCTCTAGCAGGAGCTAAGAGGTTCAGTGCAAAAGATTTTAAAAAGAATACAGACAGAGTAACTGCCTTTGTTTGTGATTGAAAATTTCAAGAACTTAGACCTTTAAAAATTGCAACATGTGCCAGTTACTTACTGCGCACAGTCTAATGCCTGGATGAAAGCCAAGTTATTCAAACAATGGTTCTTTTACCACATCGTTTCAGATCTGAAAAAATGTAAAAGAAAACAGACCTTCCTACAAATTCTAAGGCAGTTCCCATTCTTGATAATTTAAGAGCTCACCCTCAAGAATCGGAGCCTGTGTCAGGTAATGCTCATTACAATATCTTTCTGCCAATGTTATGTCACTATTTCAGTCCATGGAGCAAGGTGCCATACACAATTTCAAGTGCTGGTACAGCTGCTAAGCTCAGTATGCAAAGAGTTCCAATGCAGTTTTAACATTAAAGACACTATTTTTGTGGCTGCGTTTGCTTGGACCTCTGTGAAAAATAAAAGTTTGCACAGGGCCTGGAGAAAATTACAGCCTGAATTGGTCAGAGAAGCTGAGATGGAAAGTGATGTGAGTGGTGGTTAGTCAACAACTGATCTCTCTAAAATTGTTCGAGCAAAAACTTCTGCATTGACTAATGAACTGAGTGCATTTTCAGCAGCAGAAGTTGATGAATGGATTGACATTATCAAATATTTATCTACCAAAGAAGTGTTAACTGACAATATGATATTGTGATGAGTTTTCAGTCCACAGGAAACACCAAAAATTGAGGGTGATGAAGAAAAAATGTCTACAACTCACATCCCTTAAACTGTGGCTTCAGAAGTAAAAAAACACTTTTGGAAAATTCACTGAGAGTAGCCAACAATACAATACTTCTGAAGTTATGAATTTGCACATCATAACAATAACTTTTGTTAAAAAAGGGTTCAATCTAAAAACAAATTAATGTCCTGCGATGTTCTAGAAGGCTTAGAAGAAAATTTCAGTGATACCATCAGTGATAGATACTAATCTGACACATTCCACATCCTCGGCAATTTAGCTCATTCTTGATCTTTTGAAATCAGTGGTTCTTATTTTATTTTGTAACTAGTGTACAAGAAATCACCAAGTATACTGAAATTTTCTAAAACATTTTTACATAGAGCAATACTGTATTTGACTTAACTGTAATACACACTTTAATTTTTTATATTGTGATCTCTCCTGTTGTGCTTAATAAGTAACAGTTGATATACTTGTTTTTGTACTTTAAACAATACTTATTGCTTCTGTCCTTTTTTACCCCATTTTCATTTTAAAAAGGATCTTGATGATCCCATGTATCTGATAACTTGGTATTGACAGATCCCTGAGCATGCTGGCTTATCGAGGTCCTACAGTATTCAGGTAGGGCTTCTGCTGCTAAATGGCCTGCACAGGTCAAAGAATAGGCTTCAGTTGTACAAGAAATACACAACACAGGCTAGTAGCCTTACAAAATACCGTAATAAAAGTGACTTCTGAAATTTTACAAAACTTTGGCACTTCCCGTTGTAATGTATGGGACCAAAACCTGGATGACAACTAAAAAGATCTCACTAAGAATCCATAGTGAAGAAATGAAATTTTTCGGACTATTATCAGGACTATCAGATTGAAAGTTAAATACAGAAATAAGAGCAGACTTAGGATTAGTATCTCTAAATAAGAAAATATAAGAATCCAGTACGAATTCTGAAAAGCACATCAATAGCATACAAGATGATGGATTACCAAAAATACTATAAAAATGCAAGCCAACAGGACAAAGGAACATTGGGAGACCAAAACCACATGGTGGGACTTGGACCAATTTTTATAAGCAGGCAAAACACGTAAAGCCTAATAAATGCAGGACTGCTGCTGCTACTAATACTTCTACTACTACTACTACTACTACTACTACTGCTTCAGTGTAAACTGATACAAAACTGTTTGACTTCATGTGCCTTATCTTTTTATATACATATATACTACAAGCTAGGGTACAGTTAATCCTAGAATCTTATTTAGTAACAAATCACATATAGTGATTTTTTGTATTATGCTGTTATAACAATGTAATATATTATTATTGACTAATATTGATACAGTGTTGTGTATCATGTCTGACTATGAACACAGATTTTGATTCAAATGGAACCAGAGGTAAAAACAAACAAAATATACAGAAAGACCACACTGCATATTGAATATAATTGTTATAACTTCAAGTTGAACAAATATATTTCAAAGAAGATGCAATCAATGAAAGTCACAGATCAAGTAAACAGAGTAAGACATGTGTACACTTGAACAGTCAAATCTTAACTGAGTCCAAATCTAGTGGCCGCTGGCTGGCTGGCCACTTAGGTGGCACTGCTGCTGCATGGCTGGCAGACAGCGCGCATGTAGAGGACGCGCGTAACTGCGCAGCAGCACTTTGAAAAATCGGTGACTCACAACACTTCCCCCCCCCCCCCCCCCCCCCCCCCCCCTTTGAATTTTTTGCACAGGTCTTGATGGATGTGGCCTGTAGATTGCTAATGTCCATAGGTGTTGTTTGACTGGCCGTAAAGTCTTGAGGAGGAGGCTTCCTGTACGGATGGAAGTGTCCCCGATGATAACGGGTCGAGATGACAGGAGACGTGGGTGTCGAATCTGCTGGGGCCCCGTGCACCAATCTGCTCTGACAGATGATGGTCATCTGGTTCCTGCATGGGCACATCTCCTGGTGGCGTCAGTTCTTGTGCTGACACCGATATGATGGTGAGAGGACTGCATTGTGAATAATGAGAGATTCCAGTATCCTGAGCATCAGGTAAACCCGAATGTGGTGTAGCGGCATCCGGAACAGGCGTTGGCAGCACACGAGGCTGAAGCTGGTCCGAATGACGCACTGCAACACCCGTGTCCGTCTGGATTTCATACAGGCGTTGGCCGTGGTGTCGTAAGATGCGGCCAGGACTCCATTTTGGCCACCTGCCATATCCCCATACCCATACAAGGTCACTGGCGGTGAAGCGGCCAAGCAAAGACACCCGTGGCCGTGAGGTGGAAGGCCGCAGAAGATGAAGTAGCGTGCGGGGCTATCGGCCATGTAAGAGCTCAGCCAGGCTGTGGTTGCCCATGGGGGTGAAACGGTAAGAAGCCAGAAATTGGAGAAGCAAATTATCAGCAGAAGAAGTCAGGAGTTTCCTCATCTGAGCCTTAAATGTGCGGACCAGTCATTCAGCCTCACTGTTTGACTATGGATGGAACAGAGGGGCTGTGACATGCATGACGCTGTGACGGGCACAAAAATCTGCAAAATCGGAAGAGGCAAATTGCAGACCATTATCAGTAACAAGAGTAGAGGGAAGGCCTTCCAAAGAGAAAATGCGACCTAGAGCATTGGTGGTTGCCGCGGTGTTAGGTGACATGCCATGGATAATGAAAGGAAAGTTAGAGTAGGTGTCAATAACGAGAAGCCAATAAGTACCTAAAAAAGGTCCCGCGAAGTCAGCATGAATATGCTCCCAGCGCTTCTTAGGCGAAGGCCACGGTGACAAAGATGACTTCCGAGTGGCGGCCTGTGACGCACAAGGGCCGCAGGCAGTGACCATGTGTGCAATTTCAGAGTCGATGCCGGGCCAGTACACATGACAGCGCACCAGAGATTTTGTGTGAGAGACACCCCAGTGCCTTTGGTGAAGGAGGCGCAAGACCGAAGCACGCAGAGATGCAGGTACTACAACACAAAGCATAGTAGTTCCGCAACAGATCAGAAGTCTTAGCGGACGGACGATCTGTCCAACCCTTCTGAATACAGCGTAAAACCCGGGAGAGGGTAGTGTCAGAACACGTAGCAGCCGCCAGCCGCCAGCCGGTCCCCGGTGATGGGGAACCTGTCCACAACCCGCTGCTTGGCAACATCCAGGTGGAAACACAAATGTTCATCCCTATCGAATGCCAGATCAGGACCCATGGGAAGGCAAGACAGTGCATCAGCACATGTTGAGCCGTCGGCCGGAAATGAATCTCATAATTGAAACGAGACAAGTAAAGAGCCCAACACTGGAGGTGGTGTGCAGCCTTGTCGGGAAGTGATGTTGATGGATGAAACAAGGAAACAAGTGGTTTGTGATCTGTAACAGGATGAAATTTGGATCCATAGAGAAAAACATCAAATCTTATGAAGAGCATAAATAATGGCCAAAGCTTCTTTTTCAATTTGAGAATACTTTTGTTGGGCATCCGTGAGTGTTTTGGAGGCATAGGCAATGGGTTGTTCAGAATCGTCAGAAAAACGGTGCGCAAGGACTGCACCGACCCCGTATTGAGAGGTGTCTGTGGCAAGAACAAGATGTTGGCCAGGTCGATAAGTAGCCAGGCATGGCCTGTTTCAGCATAGTCTTCAATTTCTGAAAAGCCACATCACATGACGTGGACCAGTGAAAAGGCACGTTTTTATGCAACAGGCGATGCAATGGCTGAGCCACCGAAGCAGCAGACGGTAAAAACTTGTGATAGTATGCTATTTTCCCCAAGAAGGCCTGCAGTTCCTTAACAGACGTAGGGCGAGGAAGGGCATCGATTGCAGGGACAGTTTGCTGAAGTGGACGAATACCATACCAAGAGAGTTGAAACCCCAAGTACGTGATAGACGCCTGAAAAAATTTTGATTTCTGAAGATTACACTTAAGACTGGCAGTCTGTAAGACATGAAAAAGTGTGCGGGGATTTTGAAGTGACAACAATGTCGTCCTGGTAATTTATACACCCAGGGACAGTGAGCAATAATTGTTCCAAGAATCGCTGAAAGAGAGCAGGGGCACTGGCAACCCCGAATGGCAATCGTTGGTATTGATAGAGGCCAAAAGGTGTGTTAAGGACCAGAAACTTCCGGGAAGCAATGTCAAGAGGAAGTTGATGATAAGCTCCTGACAGGTCAAGTTTAGAAAAATACTGGCCACCAGCAAATTTAGTGAACAATTCTTCAGGTCGAGGCATAGGGTAAGTGTCGATAAGGCATTGAGCATTTACAGTGGCTTTGAAATCGCCACAGAGATGAATATCACCATTCAGCTTAGCAACGACAATGACAGGAGAGGACCACTCACTGGAAGTGACAGGAAGCAAGACCCCTGAAGTGGTGAGATGATCCAGCTCCTGTTTGACCTGATCACAAAGGGCCACAGGAATGGGCTGAGCCCGAAAAAACTTAGGCCAAACAGTGGGTTTGAGTGTGATATGAGCTTCAAAGTCATTTGCAAGACCTAACCCAGGAGAAAAAAGGGACGAAAATGTCGTTGACAAGGAATCCAATTCAGCATAAGGAATAGCATCAGAGACGATATTGACAGAGTCATCTATGGAGAATCCAAAAACGTGAAAGGCATCGAAACCAAAAAGATTCTCCGCGTTACTATGGTCGACCACAAATATGGGAACAGTGCAAACGACAGGTTTGTAAGATACCTCAGCATCAAATTGTCCCAAGAGAGAAATCTTCTGTTTATTGTAAGTCTGTAATTGCCTAGTGACAGGTGACAGGATAGGAGAACCCAACTGAAGATACGTCTGAGAATTGATGATAGTGGCAGCAGAACCAGTCTCCACCTGCAGGCGAACATCTCGACCAAGTATTTGGACAGTGAGGAATAACTTCCCTGAAAGGGAAGAAGTACAATTGACAGACAACACAGAATCAGAATCAGCATCATGTCCATGATCATCATGTATGCGGTCAGATTTGCAAATGGATGACACAAGACCCTTTTTTTTTTTTGCATTTGTGACGCACGGCCCAACATTGTGGACAATCTTCTCGGGAATGTTTCGTAAAATACCGTGGACATGAAGGAAGTTGCCATGGGTTTTGCTGCAGTTTCTTAGAGGTTTGTTTACGGTTAGGCCGAGGCTGTGCTTGGGAGCGTACTGCAGCCATGTCGGCTGGCGGGGACACGCCACACGCTTCGTCAACATCGCACAGAGGTTGTATTTCCCCGACGTTGCCCCATGCCTCTATTTGCACTCCAGCGGCATGAGAAATTTCAAAAGACTGAATGATGGATAGGACTTCATCGAGAGTCGGATTAGCCAACTGAAGGGTACGTTGCCTAACTTCTTTGTCGGGCGCCAATCAGATAATAGCATCCTGTACCATGGAATCGGCGTAAGATTCTTTGTGAACTTCAGTAACAAATTGACACTTTCTACTGAGGCCGTGAAGTTCAGCAGCCCAAGTGCGATAGGATTGATTCAGTTGTTTTTGACAACAATAAAAGGCAACATGAGAGGCTACCACATGCGTTTGCTTTTGAAAATAGACGGACAGAAGTGAGCACATTTCAGCAAAGGACAAAGACACAAGATCTTTCAAAGGAGCGAATTGCGACAACAACCGATACATTTGAGGTGAAATCCATGAAAGGAACAGAGACTTACATGTTTGTTTGTCCATGACATGAAATGCCAAGAACTGCAGTCGAAGACGTTTTTCATAATCAGACCAGTCTTCCACTGTCTCATCGTAAGGGGGAAAAGGACATAGAGACAACAATGAGAGACGCCCCGCATTTGATGCCACGACGAAATCATGAATCACATTTGTGAGAAGTGTTTGCTGGTCTATGAGACCTTGCAGTAGTTGCTCCAAAGTAGCCATGGAAACATGTGGGTCAACGATGGAAAAGAAAAATCCCATCCTCGTCGCTAATTGTTATAACTTCAAGTTGAACAAATATATTTCAAGAAAGACGCAATACATGAAAGTCACAGATCAAGTAAACAGAGTAAGACGTGTGTACACTTTAACAGTCAAATCATAACTGAGTCCAAGTCTAGCGGCCACTGGCTGGCTGGCTGCTTAGGTGGCACTACTGCTGCATGGCTGGCAGACAGTGCCGCATGTAGAGGATGTGCGTAACTGCGCGGCGAAACTTTGAAAGATCGGCGAGTCACAACAATAATATAAACAAATTGTTCAGCAACAACTATTTCAACCATATTGTGGTGTCACCGCCAGACACCACACTTGCTAGGTGGTAGCCTTTAAATCGGCCGCGGTCCATTAGTATACGTCGGACCCGGGTGTCGCCACTATCAGTGATTGCAGACTGAGCGCCGCCACACGGCAGGTCTAGTCTAGAGAGACTCCCTAGCACTCGCCCCAGTTGTACAGCTGACTTTGCTAGCGGTGGTTCACTGTCTACATATGCTCTCATTTGCAGAGACGACAGTTTAGCATAGCCTTCAGCTACGTCATTTGCTACGACCTATCAAAGCGCCATATTCAGTTACTATAATTACTATCTTCAAGAATGTATTCAGAACAGATAAAATTGTGAATCATGTACCGTCAAGAGTGACGTTCATCATTAATGGATTAAAGTTACGTATCAAACTAATTACGTTCGCTTTCTGAATTCTCATTCCTTGTCATGTTCCAGACCTCATGTCAGTATAGTTCTTCCCTCCTCACACCAGCCTGCGTGAGCTAAAACGCATGCATTTCCGCCTCCACTCATAACACGGTGTTGGCTCTTCTGCTAACACAAAACATATTATTATTTGAATCAACAATAGGACAATTCTCACATCAGAAATGACCGAACAAACTTCATTATTTACATATACAGTAAGCTTTTTATGTCTTCTTTGCCATCATTTAATCACATTAGCATACTTGTTTGTTATCTATAATAATGTATTTCTCTTGTTACTGGAAGTTTAAAGACAGCGTAAAAAGCTTTTAGTTGTATAACAACTTTGAAGCACAAGCATGCTCCAGATAATTTAAGTTCATAACCAGTGTGAAAGAGCACTAATTTTGTTGTTTGATATATAATCTGTTGCAGATAATTAAGCCAAATTGTGCTAACAATGAGTCAAGAACTTCTTTCTTCACTCCAGCAGTTGTGGTTGGAGCAGGGGCTGAAGAAAACAATGTTTTGGACAATTTCTTATGTGTTCCAGTTCTTACTGTTACTGCATTTAGAACAGCCAAGGAAGCTATTGCACTGGCGAACAACAGCCTCAATGGTTTAGCAGTTTCTGTCTGGACAGAGAATATTTCTCTTGCTTTTGATGTTACTAAAAAGCTTGAGGTAAGCACTAATTGGCAATGTATTTAACCTTGATTAAAAAAATCATGGCAAACAAAAGAGAGAGATTAACTGCTCTAACTAAAGATACATTCTGATGATGATTATGTTGCGAAGGTCAGTTGCTCATTAAAAAACTAATAGTCAGCTTAGCAGGTCTAACACTTTAAGTACAAGCCAACTCAGAAAGTCAGAATTCAGAATCATGAATTGCCCCTGCCTGTTCAAATTCTGAGACTTTAGGTACCTAATCACTGAATAGAAATTAATTTATGACTGATACTTACCATGTAATCTTTATCATGTCTTTCCATCAAAACTATATTTTTCCCACTTTTTGTCAGTTAAGAGATTCTTCTATCATGATTTAAGTCTAGGCATCTTAACCTGTATACATATCTATACATATGTAAAATAATAATATATTATCACAAAATATAATTCTGAATGGATAACAAATATCACACTCACGACACATGGAGGAAGAACCAATGAAGAAGCATGCTCCATCCCATCTATCTAATCTAGTCTGATTGATAGTGCTTGATAAAGGACCTCAGTACTCAGGACTAAAGTCAATAAGAAGTCTACCTACAAATCTACAGAGTGGTGTACGTGACAGTAACTTCTCAAAGAAGTTTAAAGGTACTCTAGTAAAAAGGACTGTTGCATTGTTAATAATTAACTAATAAATTAAATTTGTAAATATTAAAAAATGAAAAATCTGAGGTGGAATAACAATAGGAATTAGAATAAACTGCTACTCACCACATAGATAAGATGTTGAACAGTGGACACACACATTTAAAATTAGACTGTTGGTTACTCACACATATATGGCAACTGTCACCTCTGGGTGCTGAGGTGAGTAGCAGTCTCAAATGAATAGGTGGTGGGCTGCAAGGTGCAGGAGGAGGTGAGGAAGGGGGTCGAGGGGGCACTATGCAGCTGCACTGGAGTGACAGTAGGCATGTATAGGTTTGGATGAGTGGAGAAGGGAAAAAGGGCAGGTGGAGGACATGGGCTAGTGAAGGTTGAGGCCAGAGGAGTTACAGTGATGAAATTTTATTGCAGAGAGAGTTTCCTCCTGCACATGCCAGCAAAAGCTGATGTTGGCAGGAATAATACAGATGTGAACTAATCATTGAAGTCACAGGTTTAACAACTGATTGGGCCACCTGTCTCTTGTGTGATTTTTTTGGTAGCCATTTGTGTGGACAGACAGATTGTAAGTGGTCATATCCACACAGAATGCTGCACTATGGTTACAGCTAAGTTGGTATACCACATGACTGCTTTCACATGTGGCCCTGCCTTTAATGGAGTAGGAAATGCCTGTGACAGGACTGGAGCAGAAGTTTGTAGGAGGCTGCTTGAGATGGGTCTTTCATCTAGGTCTTTTACAGTGATTTGGGCCATAGAGCAGGAGAAACAGAATAGGGATGAATTAGAATACTGCGTAGGTTGGGTGGGTGGCAGAATACTACTGTGGAATGGTTGTGCAGGATAGTGGGAAAGTTATTTCTCTCATCTGGGCGTGACAAGAGGTAGTTGAGACCCTCATGGAAGAAGTGATTCAGCTGCTCCAGTCCTGGGTGGTACAGAGGCCTCTTTGTGATTAGCCAGTCTGCATGTAGGTGATGGTGGATGACTGGAAAGATGTTTATGGATCTGTCCCCTCCATATTCTCTGTCCAGCCTCACTCACACCTTCTGTTCCCTGCTGTATCCTTCTCTGCTTTCTGCCGCCCCCGCCCCCTCCGTGTAGCAAAGCATCCTGACGCTGCACTTAGCAGCCCATAATCCTGTATCTGCCATGTCCCTGCGCACCTCACATGCAGCACTACAGCATCTTCTTCCAGTTCTACTGTACTTTCCTTCCCCTCCCTGTCCCACACCTCTTCAGTACCTCAGCTACCCACCACAACTGAGTTCATTACCCTTCTTAAGTAGGACGTCAGTGCCCAGAGATGACAGTGGCCTTGTGTGTGTGTGTGTGTGTGTGTGTGTGTGTGTGTGTGTGTGTGTGTGTGAGATGTGCATGCATGGATGTGTGCATTTGTTTCTAAATCTGAATGAGGGCTTAGTCTAATAGCTTAGCCACAACCTGGGATATTGTTTTCTGAATGAATTTTCACTCTTCATCTGAGTGTGTGTTGATCTCTAGATACGTTATCAGTAGGCTCAAACATCACGCAAGCGTTATGGAGATGCTTCAGGAACACAAATATGAATACCCGGAGGGAAGATGACATTCTTTTTGATGAACATTATTGAGAAAATTTAGAGAACTGGCATTTGAAGTTGACTGCAGAGAGATACTTCTGCCGCCAGCATACATATCCGATGTAGCCTCCAGTCGCCCCTCAACGATGTCTAAGGGTGCTGCTCCCTTGTGCCAGTAGTGGTTTTCCTCTCACTCCCTAGTGGACTGTCCAAATCACTTGGGTTCCTGTACACACTGTGGCAAGGAGGGGCACCTCCACTCAGTATGATGCAATTGCATGACCCAGCCCCACCCCAGGTTGCAACCACACCAGGATATGGTACATGTGCTTCAGACAGTAGTCCTGAAAGGCAATCAATTCATTCAGAATTTGTTTCTCACACTTCGAATGCCTCACCAGGACATCTTTCTTCAGGTGGACACTGGGGCCACCACCTCTTTTATGAATCAGGTGACAGGTTCTCCACTGTGTAATCCATGCCTGGCCCCATTATCTCACTTGTTGGTTGATGACAGAGGTCAACCCTTGGAAACATCTTTCTCACCACCTCAGAGCTATGGATGGTATTACTCTTTTGTATACTGAGAAGGATGCACATCGAGGGGCTATTCCGGCAAAACTGTATTGTTGGTTATTGAGTTTGCCCCACTGGGATCATTGGGGGTATGTCCTGCTTGAAGACACTGGCATGCCACCACGTGTACTGGTCCGGGATCAGAGGGAACATAAAAAAGATGATCTGTAGTTGCGCAATATGTGCCCAGCATCAGGCAGCATGCCGTCAATACTTTGTACCCCCTCCCCTGCCTACTTCTTGCCTTCCCTGGGACGGCATCCATTTTGATTTTGTGGGCCCATTTTTGGGTTCTAAGTGGTCTCCCATTGCAGATGCTTGTTTGAAGTAACCCATGTTGTCCACATAGCTTCCACACAACTGAGACTGCCCTTTGCCTTAGCCCAAGTTTTGGCCATTGAAGGGTTGCCTCACCCATTGGTGTCTGACAATTCACAGCCTCTGCCTTTGAGGACTTCTGTACCACCAGTGGCATTAAATGCTTCTGTAGCTCTCTGGTCCACACTTCATCCATGTCCCTGCACACTTCACATGCAGCACTACAGCATCTCCCCCTATGTCTACTGTGCTGTCCCTTCCCTTCCCTGCCCCACACCTCTTCAGTACCTCAGCTACCCAACCACAGCTTCCCCCCCCCCCCCCCCACCTCCCCCCTGCCCCTTGATTTTGCAGGTCCATTTTTGGGTTCTAAGTGGTCTCTCACTGTGGATGCTTATTTGAAGAAGTTATCAAATCCCCCGCCACTACAGTTGTCCTTACTTTGTTTTTGAACACTTATTGCAATGCACCCATTAACAAACATAGCCCTGTGGAGCTCCTCCAGGGTCACCAGCCTCGGACCTTGCCACATCTGCTGGCACCATTGCTTTCAGAACCTCACTTGTGTCCCTCTGGGTATTACACCCCTGGCACGGCAGTGTGCGCAAACTCCAATGGGAGTGCTGAGGCTTGGATGCCAGCAACGGTAGTGTCCACCCACAGGTGACGAGCTATGTCAGTCCAAACACAGAAGGGACTCAAGTGCCATCACCACAACCAGCTATTGCCTCGGACACAAGAATCCCCTCTGCACCCCCCTCTTCTACCACCTTCTCATGCTACTGTACCACAATGGCCAGAACTTTGGGCAGCTGCTACAGACGTCTCATTGCCATCCCGGCCCTCCCTTCTTGCTCCATGTGGATCAGTGGTTCAATCTGACAACCCATCCTACCAGTATCATATAACTCTTGGCAAATGCCTTTTTGAGGTTGATGTCTGAAATACACTCCTGGAAATGGAAAAAAGAACACATTGACACCGGTGTCTCAGACCCACCATACTTGCTCCGGACACTGCGAGAGGGCTGTACAAGCAATGATCACACGCACGGCACAGCGGACACACCAGGAACCGCGGTGTTGGCGGTCGAATGGCGCTAGCTGCGCAGCATTTGCGCACCGCCGCCGTCAGTGTCAGCCAGTTTGCCGTGGCATACGGAGCTCCATCGCAGTCTTTAACACTGGTAGCATGCCGCGACAGCGTGGACGTGAACCGTATGTGCAGTTGACGGACTTTGAGCGAGGGCGTATAGTGGGCATGCGGGAGGCCGGGTGGACGTACCGCCGAATTGCTCAACACGTGGGGCGTGAGGTCTCCACAGTACATCGATGTTGTCGCCAGTGGTGGGCGGAAGGTGCACGTGCCCGTCGACCTGGGACCGGACCGCAGCGACGCACGGATGCACGCCAAGACCGTAGGATCCTACGCAGTGCCGTAGGGGACCGCACCGCCACTTCCCAGCAAATTAGGGACACTGTTGCTCCTGGGGTATCGGCGAGGACCATTCGCAACCGTCTCCATGAAGCTGGGCTACGGTCCCGCACACCGTCAGGCCGTCTTCCGCTCACGCCCCAACATCGTGCAGCCCGCCTCCAGTGGTGTCGCGACAGGCGTGAATGGAGGGACGAATGGAGACGTGTCGTCTTCAGCGATGAGAGTCGCTTCTGCCTTGGTGCCAATGATGGTCGTATGCGTGTTTGGCGCCGTGCAGGTGAGCGCCACAATCAGGACTGCATACGACCGAGGCACACAGGGCCAACACCCGGCATCATGGTGTGGGGAGCGATCTCCTACACTGGCCGTACACCACTGGTGATCGTCGAGGGGACACTGAATAGTGCACGGTACATCCAAACCGTCATCGAACCCATCGTTCTACCATTCCTAGACCGGCAAGGGAACTTGCTGTTCCAACAGGACAATGGACGTCCGCATGTATCCCGTGCCACCCAACGTGCTCTAGAAGGTGTAAGTCAATTACCCTGGCCAGCAAGATCTCCGGATCTGTCCCCCATTGAGCATGTTTTGGACTGGATGAAGCGTCGTCTCATGCGGTCTGCACGTCCAGCACGAACGCTGGTCCAACTGAGGCGCCAGGTGGAAATGGCATGGCAAGCCGTTCCACAGGACTACATCCCGCATCTCTACGATCGTCTCCATGGGAGAATAGCAGCCTGCATTGCTGCGAAAGGTGGATATACACTGTACTAGTGCCGACATTGTGCATGCTCTGTTGCCTGTGTCTATGTGCCTGTGGTTCTGTCAGTGTGATCATGTGATGTATCTGACCCCAGGAATGTGTCAATAAAGTTTCCCCTTCCTGGGACAATGAATTCACGGTGTTCTTATTTCAATTTCCAGGAGTGTACTTCTCTGTGATACAGACAAGAGGGAGGTTGAGTCAGTAATTAAATCACTGAAGACTAAGGCTCTCATGGATATGATGGAGTGCCTAGCAGAATATTAAATTACTGTGCTGCACATGTTAGCCCTGTTTGCTAAAGTTATTGAAAAGATAGTGTATGTAAGGATAACTGATCATTTTATATCACATAATTTGCTATCAAATGAACAATTCAGCTTTAGAAGTCATTTAACAACTGAAAATGCTATATTCTCTTTTCTCTGTGAGGTACTGGATGGGTTAAACAAAAGGTTTCCAACATTAGGCATATTTTTTGATTTAACTAAGGTGTTTGATTGTGTTGATCACAAAATATTGCACCAGAAGTTGGACCATTATGGAATATGGGGAGTAGCTCACAATTGGTTCACCTCTTACTTTAACAACAGACAGCAAAAGGTCATTATTCACAGTGTTGAGAATGGCCGTGATGTGGAGTCTGAGTGGGGTACGGTCAAGTGGGGGTGCCCCAGGAATCAGGGTTGAGGGCCACTCCTATTCCTTTTTTACATAAATGATATGCCCTCTAGTACTGTGGGTAACTCTAAAATATTTCTGTTTGCTGTTGACACTAGCTTGGTAGTAAAGATTGGTGTGAGCAACATTGGCTAGGTTTCAAATAGTGCGGTTCATGACTGCACTAAGTTCATAGCTTGTAGAAAATAAACTAACCCTAAATCATAGTAAGACTCAGTTTTTACAGTATCTAACACACAATTCAACAAAACCTGACATTTTAATTTCTCATAATGCACATATGATTTGTGAAACTGAACAGTTCAAATTTCTAGGTGTTCAGATAGATAGTAAACTGTGGTGGAAAGCCCACATTCAGGATCTTGCTCAAAGACTTAATGCTGCCATTTTTACAATCTGAAGTGCGTGATTGTTTGACACGAAAATTAGTCTGCTATACTTATTTTCATTTGATTATGTTGTATGTTATTGTATTTTGGGGTAACTCTTCCCATTCTAAAAGGCTATTTTTGGCTCTCTCTCTCTCTCCCTCCCTCCCTCCCTCCCTCCCTCCCTCCCTCCCTCCCTCCCTCCCTCCCTCCCTCCCTCCCTCCCTCCCTCCCTCCTTCCCTCCCTCTCTCCCTCTCCCTCCCAATAAGCAGCTTTCACTCAGTTAATACTCAAATCAAACCTGCATTTCAATCGGACTTCCTCAACTCTTGGGAACTTGATGTGTAAATAAATAAATCAGCTGGGTAAGCAAAGTGTCTGTCATGCCTGGCCTACATTTGGCTTACTACTAATCAACGAGGAACTATCATTGGTGGAATGGAGGACATGACATGTCTGATGTCTGTGGAAGGCAGTGTCTCACATTTCATCGAGATTACAGGCCCCAGAAAAATTTAATTGTTTAAACAGCTGACAGTATTAGAGTGCTTCAAAATGTGTAATAGACATGAAGTGTAAGTGACTGACAAGTAAGGGAAGTTACAAAACCCGCTGAAGATTAAAACTGAGTGCTGGATTGGAAACTGAATGTGAACTATACTTTTCATGGTCAGTGTTCCAATTACCTCAGGTACCCAGATGTCCAAATGCAGGCTTCTGCGTGCCAGTGCTTCTCTCTCTGTTACAGATTACAGCTTTGAGTGAGGCAGGACATCAGGAGTGCCTGGCTGGTAAGTTCCTCAGAGTATTTCCCTTGTAAGGCAAGCATCTGTGTATGGCCCATTTTGTACAGTATTTTTCTGTCTTAGATCTGCCTTCTTCACAGATGTACAGTGCACCATTGCAACAGATGTATTTAAAATAATACAGAGATACTTCATACGTTTCCCTGATGGCGAATCTGACAGAGCTCATCAAACGCTAGCTCTTACAATCAGAGATCTTCTGCACGCCCTGTTAAGATGCATAGAATTTCAGCCATTTGGCTATTGACTAATTCACTATAATCATTCCTGCAACAGCATAACATGTTTTTGTTAGCATATGCTATCACCATAAACCATTCCAAAAAGAAAGAAGAAACTGTTTACCTTTGTCAATAAATAGCATTATAAAACGCAACACATAAATGAACCAAAACACATTTTGAAGAGAGGCAGTGCTCTTATCATTAGCCAATCAGCACTCAGTTTATATGATTAAAACAGTCACTGCAGTTACTCAAGGACACCAAGACTGTCCAGTTGATGCCTCTTCTGGTGTCCTGGCATATTTGTGGGCTGCAATGCCCAATGTACCACCATGTCTGCACAGCTACTGACTAAATCACACTGCCACTCCATTGGTCATCTGCTCTTCTTCCATTCCCAAAGATACTACTGGTTGCTGATGTCTATTAAGAACCTTTCTTCTTTGTCTTGTGTTTGAGTCTTAAGAGTATTTTCCTACTTCCTTTCATGACTGCTCATTCATCCTAGACTTGATTTGAATGTAAGAAAAAATTGTCCATGTCTACGAAGGTGACACAAACTCAGTTGTAAAATTTGGCTTTCTTTCCCTTTGCATCCAGAAATGCTTTAGCAGACTACCAAATGCTTTAGTACATATGACTAGATTGAGATTTGATCCACACTATTCTTGAATATGAGAGCAGTGCTTGAATCACTGCTTGAGCACTTTAATAATAAATCATTTTAATACCTGAACAGTAGTTTGGTGGATAAACACACAGAGAAAAAAAGTTACAGTCATTACTTTAGTTTGTCCATATTTGAGTGTGTACTTTCCTTCAGTGAGTGAAAGCAAAGAGAGAACAACAGAAATAAACATAGACGCAGTTGAGTAACTGTGTTAAATGATTCCTTTCTGATATTATATGATCATTACTCCAACACAGCATCTACCCATTGTCTCCTTTTGGCAATAAAGTTAGAAGGGTGATCAACAATATTTAGACAAAATGGTTTTGTCCTGAATTACAGTGTCAAAGTTTTGCTGAACACTGCTGAGACTTTTAGGGACTAAACTGCAAACTCCGTAGATTGTATCAAGTCCCGGTGAACTAACAAGTAGAATACAACAATGGAAACAAATAACAGCTTAGTCCATGCAGTTTTAAAAAATCTTAGGTGAAATTACTGGAGCCATTTTGGAAACCACAGAAAATCAAACATAGAATGGGAAGATTTGAAGTTCAGTCCTCCTTAATATTAGAACTAGAATGTCAGAACTAGAATTTAGAATGTAATAATTAGTAACACTTTTGAAATACAGTAACTTTATGTTGCATATTTTTAAAAAAATGCTTTCCTGTGCAGGTGGGTATTGTATGGGTCAACTGTCATGGTGAATTTACTGCTGGAGCCCCTTTTACACCACGTAAAAAAAGTGGACATGGAAGTTTCTGTGGAAAGGAAGGTAAAGTACAGCCGCTTATTTATAGTATACCTTTTAGTGTCCAGTGAAATGAACCAATATTTGACAAAATAATATAACTGGAAATATAAAAATCTACTCACCAAGCAGCAGCAGAACACACACATAGAAGAAGGCTATAATTAGGCAAGCTTTTGGAGTCAGTGGCCCCTCCTTCATGCAGAAAGGTCGAAGGGGAAGGGAGAGGGATGAAGGAAAAGGACTTGAGAGGTCTAGCGTTTAGCTTAGCATCTCACAGAAATGGAGAAAGGAGGAGTTGCCACATTCATCAGGAACTGTCATAAATTTAAGAACATAGACATTCATAAATTTTGCCTAGAACAGCATATGGAAGCATGCGCAACAGAAGTACAATTTCACAAAAAATCCTTCATAATATTAAGTGTAATCGAGCACCTGCAGTAAAACAGTGTTCATAAACCACCTTGAAGCTGTACTGGCCCATTTAACAACCAAAAACAAATAAATAGTGGTTGCTAGTGATTTCAATGTAGATTTCCTTAAAGACTCTCCCAATAAGAACTTATTTGAGTTAGTAACACTATCATTCAACTTAATTCCCACTGTAAAGTTCCCCACTAGGGTAGCCAATTGCTCACAAACAGCCATTGATAATATCTTTATAGAAAAGTCCAATGAACAAAATTATATTACAAAACCAATAGTCAATGGCCTCTCAGACCATGACATGCAGTTCCTTCTGTTAAATGTTAATACTGAACAAGATATAAAATCTGTTAAATCTGAGCTCAAGAGGGTAATCAATAAGCCAAAAATTGATTATTTTAGGACACTCCTCAGAGACATTCACTGGACTGATGTTTACAGTGCTCATGGCATGAATGAAAAATATAACACTTTTGCTAATAAAGTGCTTACCTTATTCGAACACTGTTTCCCCCCAAAACTTACCAAGGTTAGAGCAAAGTCTACAAAGAAGCCATGGATTACTCAAGGAATAAGGGTATCTTGTAAAACAAAAAGAAAACTGTATCTGTCAGTCCGAAAAAGTTTCGATGTTGATGCTATAGCACATTACAAGAAATACTGCAAAATATTAAAGACTGTAATATGGACATCAAAGCAAATATATTACAAGGAAAAGATGTCATATCATATAATAAAATAAAGATAATATGGGATATAGTGAAGGAGGAGACCGGTTGAACCAGACAAGAAGAGGAACAAATAGTATTAAGAGTAAATGATACATTGGTGACAGATGTGTATAGTGCTGCAGAACTTTTTAACAAACATTTTATAACTGTTACTGAAAACATGGGGTTGTCAGGTTCAGTAGATGCTGCTATGGAATACCTCAGACCAGACATTTCAAGTAACTTCCATAATATGAATTTGACTCTCACTACCCCAGCATAAATAATGTCCATCATAAAATCTTTAAAATCAAAAACATCTAGTGGATATGATGAAATATCAACAAAGTTAATTAAAGAATGTGATTCTGAGCTAAGTAACATGTTAAGCTATCTGTGTAACCGGTCATTTATCAGTGGAATATTTCCTGAATGGTTGAAATATGCTGAAGTTAAGCCACTGTTTAAGAAGGGAAATAAAGAATCAGAATTTCTGTCCAATTTCACTGTTGCCAGCAATCTCAAAAATGTACAGTAGGCTTTATAACCATCTCATCTCAAATAACATACTGTCAAAGTCACTGTATTTCTAAAGGGTTCTGATATTGAGAAGGCTATCTACACTTAACAGTGAAAATGTGCTTAATTCATTAGACAAAAAATTGCAGGCAACTGGTATATTTTGTGATCTGTAAAAGGCATTTGACTGTGTAAATCACAATATCCTTTTAAATAAATTAGAATATTATAGTGTAACAGAAAATGTTGCAAAATGGTTCAAATCTTATATCTCTGCCAGGAAAAAAAGGGTCTTATTAGGAAAGAGACATGTATCAGGCTATCAGGCATCATCCAACTGGGAACTAATTACATGGGTCCCACAAGGTTCATTTTGGGGCCCTTACTTTTTCTTGTGTGTATCAATGACCTTTCATCAGTGACGTTACCAGATGCCAAGTTCGTTTTGTTTGCTAATGATACAAACATTGCAATAAATAGCAAATCAAGTGTAGTCTTAGAAAGATCAGCCAACAAAATATTTGTGGACATTAATCGCTGGTTCCTAGCCAATTCTTTGTCACTGAACTCTGAAAAAACACACTACATGCAGTTCAGAACTTGTAAGGGGTGTCCCACGAGTATATGCCTAACATACAATGACAAGCAGATAGAAGAAGTGGACAGTGTTACATTCTTGGGATTACAGCTTGATAATAAATTCAACTGGGAGGAGCACACCACAGAACTGCTGAAGCGTCTTAACAAATCTCTATTTGCAATGCAAATTGTGTCAGACATAGGGGATATAAAAATGAAAAATCTGGCATACTATGCTTACTTTCATTCCATAATGTCATATGGGATTATTTTTTGGGGTAATTCATCAAGCCAAGCTAAAGTTTTCCGGGCACAAAAATGTGCAGTAAGAGTTATATGTGGTGTGAACTCAAGAACATCCTGCAGAAGCCTGTTTAGGGAACTAGGGATACTAACTACTGCTTCCCAATATATTTATTCCTTAATGAAATTTGTCATTAAAAATATATCACTTGTTCAGACCAACAGCTTAGTTTATGGAATCAATACTAGAAATAAGAATAATCTTCACAAGGATTTAAAGTCACTTAGTCTTTTACAAAAAGGTGTGCATTATTCAGGAACACACATTTTCAATAACTTGCCAGCAGCCATAAAAAGCTTAACAACCAATGAAATTCAGTTTAAGAGAAGCCTAAAGGATTTATTGATGGCCAACTCCTTCTACTCCATTGATGAATTTCTCAGTAAAACCAACTAATATAACTTCTGCACAATTTCAGGGCAGTAATGTGTTCATTGTAAATATGTGTGTGTGTGTGTGTGTGTGTGTGTGTGTGTGTGTAAGTACAATCTAACTTCTGCACAATTTCTGTGCAGTAATGTCTTCATTGTATTATAGTAGTTGTATTACACATTTATTACGTTATAAATAAATAAAAAAACTTTTTTATTTTAAATTCAGTGCATTAGTATTTGTAAAATGACTCTTTCATATAGTGTTCATTAAAAAATGATGATCATTCCACTTGGGACCTATGGAATGGTACATTAGCTTATTTGTTTTAGTTGTAAATATTTGTCATGTATTGTTGTTTTTCTGACATGTTCTACATCCTGGAGGACCTCCTCACTATGGATCAATTGGAATGAAAGTAAATCTAATATAATCTAATCTAAGGTAAAAGGGTAGATTTCGGGAAAGTCACCCAGAACTGCAGGTCAGGGGTGACTTACCAGACAGGATGAGAAGGAAAGACTGATTGTTGGGGACTGTACTGGACAAGACCTAGAAGGTGGAAAACAGGATAATATGCAAGACAGAAATTACTGCTTAAACAACATGCATGCATTAATAAGAGTGGAAAGCTTAGTACATTGTATGAAACGCTGATGGGAGGGGGTGGTAAGAAAATGAAAGACATAGGAAACTGAAATGGAGTGAAGAAAGGAGCAGTTACTGTGAAGAAATGCTGAGACAGAAGAAATTAACGTAATTAAGGCCAGGTGGGTGGCAAGAACCAAACACATGCTGTAGCACTAGTTCCCACACGTGTAGTTCTGAGAAAGTGTTGTTTGGGGGAAGAATCCAGATGGCACGTTTGGTGAAACAGGCACTGAGGTCATGGTTGTAATGTTGTAGCTTTGATAGTGTATGTTTTGCCAGTTACAGGGCTGGTATAGGTGGTGGTGGTGGGAGGGTGCATAGGGTAAGTCTTGCAGTGGGGATGGTCATAGGGGTAGGAGGTATATGGTGGGGAGATGAGTGTGGAAGGAACATATGGTCTGACAAGAATATTACGGATATTAGGAGGGCAGTGGAAAGCTATTCTAGGTGTGGTGTGCAAAATCTCAGACAGAATGGATCTCATTTCAGGGCATGATTTTAGGAAGTCATAGCCTTGTTGAAATAGCTGATTAATGCATTCCAGACCAGGATACTGTGTGATAAGTGGTGTGCTCTGAAGTTGTTTTTTTGGCAGGATCAGCAGTACCAGGATTGGATGTGATGGCCTGGGAAATCTCCATTTGAACTAGGCTGGTGAATTATGTCCAGTGAAAGCTGAGGTGAGAATGGTGGTATACTGCTGTAAGGAGTCTGCATCTGAACAAATACATTTGCCTCGAATGGGAGGGAATGTTTGACAGGCAGAGGATGGCAACCGTCCAAATGTAAGTACTGTTGTTTCTGAGTAGGTTTGATGTAGACAGAAGAGCGTAGCTGGCCTTCGGTGAGGGTGAAATCAACATCAAGGAAACTGGCACAGGATTTGGAATAGGACTATGTGAAATTTAATTGGGGGAAGGTGTTCAGAGATTACAAGAATTTTAACAGGTGAGCCTGAAAATGAGTCCATATGGCAAATATGTCATCCATGTATGTAAACCAAACCAAGGGCTGAAGATTTATGGATCCCAGGAAAGCCCCCTGAAAAGGTTGGCATAGGAAGGAGCCATCCTGGTCTGTTTGTATGTCTGCCCCTCAAAGGTGAAGTAGCTGTTGGAAAGTACGAAGTTGATAAAGGTGAGTGACATGGATGTCCCTAGCTTTGGAATCAGGTGGGTGCTGATTGAGGAAATGTTCAGCAGCAGACAGACCATGTACATGGGGGATGTTGGTATAGAGAGAGGTGGCATCAGTGGTGACAAGCAAGTTGTGTGGTGGGAGTGAGACAGAGACAGATTTCAGATGATCTAGGAAATGGTTGATATCTTTGATATAGGAGGGAAGTCTTATGTCTTTCATTTTATTACCTGTCTATTTTTCACCACCCCACTTCCACCTCTGTTACGTACAATGCACTAAGCTTTACTCTTTTATGAACTCATGCACAATGTTCAAGTAGTAATCTCTGTCTTGCATTTTACCCTGTCTTCCACCTTTTAGGTTCAGGTTTTCAAATTTATCTGGTGCAGTCCCTGACAATCAGTCTTTCCTTCTCATCCTGTCTGGTAAGTCTCCCCCGACCTGCAGTTCTGGGTTACTTTCCTGAAATCTTTCCCCTTTTTTAGACCTCTTCAGTCCTTTTCCTTCACCCCTCTTCCTTCTCCTTCAACTCTTCTGCCTGAAGAAGCAGTCACTGGCTCCGAAATGTTGCCTAATTAACCTTCTTCTATGTGTGTGTTCTCCCGTCGCTTGGTGAGTAGATTATTTATGTATCCAGTTATATTATTTTGGGATATACAGTGCTGCTCATCAAAATTATGACAGCTGTATCACTGTGGCTGGATAAAAGATTATTTTATTGATTACATAGGGACTGTTCTGTAAGTAGTTAATTTTTTAAAACACTGTAGCAACATTTCACAGTACACACTGCTGTTGATGAAACCCGTAATATGCAATCACGAGGTAGACTGTATATCTGGAATTTAATAGAACATTTTCGTGTCACTGTGCTCATTGTATGGCAAGCACTCATTCTTCTTTGCAGGCAACAACGTATAGGAATGCTTGGAAATGTAATCAATTAATGCATCCAGTCATTTTAAAACAGTCAGTAACATTTTGTCTCTGGGAATATACTGTGAATCAAATCCAGATTGTCATCTGATGATGAAGTAGGCTCTAGGCACATGTTGTGACTAATTAATAGTTAATGACTGGTCATGGTGTGTATATTTTCATTCCATAAGATGAAGAGCAGCACATTCATAGATGCAGGGGAGAGATTCAGAAATTCAGGAGTCCAGATAAATGGAAACTAGCAATGGGATTATGAAGAAGGAGTGTATACATACTGATGCAAAGAACTGGTGTGAAAGATATACTACAAGTAAAAAAAAAAAAAAAAAATAAAATAAAAAAATTAGTACATCCTTTTGCAGGTTTAAAATTCACTCAAGATTTATTGCAGCAACAGTGCATAAGGAGTACATGAAATGATTGTATTTACAGACCAATAGCACAAGTGTTTTTGAGGTATCAGATATTGACCCATAATCAAAAACCCATGTTAGTATGTGGTATAGTCTCCATGGGCAGCAATGCAGGCACTGACTCTGGCATCCAGTTGATCATGAAGAAGGTGAATACTGTCCTGGGATATGTTTTTCCACAGCTGCTTGACCTTTTCACATATTTTTGTAAGAACTGTTGATCGATGAGTCAGACGAGTCTCTTATCGTTTGATCATATCCCAGATGTGCGTGGTTGGAGACAAGTCCAGAGATTGCACTCAGCATGTGGGTGAGCATTATCCTGTTGGGACAACACTTCACCTTCCTATTGCAATAATAGCAAAAAGTGGGTCTCACAACATTCTGCACATACTTAGCTAGCACTGTTTAGCGTCCCCTCCATAAATGCCAAAGGTGAACGAGAGTTGTAGCTTATTGCTCCTCAGACCAAAAAGCCAGGAGTGGAGCCAATGTGCTTGAACAAATACACTGTGCTAGTCAGTGCTCTGATGATCTATGTCATACATGCAAATGACCATCACTTGCATGCAGACAGAATCTCCTTTCATTGCTGAGGACCTCAGTACTCCATTCCATTTTCCAAGTGACCCTTTGATGGCACCAGTTGAGCCATGCGTGTTGATGCTGTGGCGTGAGTGGAAGATGGGGTAGAGGTGTGCATGCTCATAGTCCCACTGCTAATAGTGAGTTTGCAACATTTTATGTTGACATGTCTGGTCTCACAAGCCCTCTTATCTGTGCTGTGGTAGTTGTATGAACTGCCATTACTGCCCTTTACAATATAATGGTCATAGAGGGTGTCTTGCTGCATGGACATCCAGAATCTTGTATATGGACATGGGATTTTCATGTGATCACTCATACCAGCATCGTTGCACAACTGACAAACGCGCGTCCAACTTGTGTTGCAATTCTGTAAGAGGACCACCACTCAGAAGGTCACAATTTGACCTTTGTAGCATGGTTGCCAGGTTGCTTCACCCGTGTGCATGACATTGAGTCTTATGGCTGTGAACGTTCTTTATTAAAGTGCAGACACAGATAGTGCTCTGGTAGCTATGCCATTGTGCCATCTATTGATGGATGATGTTGAAACCATTATCAGTACATCTACCATCCCTCACGTGGCATATGATGTCATCAGATCAAATTCGATGTTGTCTTTCCCGGTGTACTAATTTTTTTTCCCAGCAGTTTAGTATTTGGTGCTTGTTTCATATGTGTTATTAAAAACAAATTGGCACATTGAATGATGCAGGGTAGATAAATGAATTACAGAAAAATGAAGTACACGTTAGGTAATCCTAATGTCAAGCAATGTGTGAACTTGATTTGACCAGTTGAGTTCATCTTGAAATTTGAGGTGTAGACAAAAAGTTTTTTCCTGCAGTCCTTATACACATTGAAAACCTCATGCCATAATACCCTAGCACACTTATTTGAAGCTAAAACCATTGTGAGTATCTCAGTAATTTGTTTTCCCCATTTGAAAGGGATCAACTCTGCAACAATCCATGCTGAATTGGTGGCAATCTACAGTAATGATGCACCACCATATGGCACAGTGGGTAGATGTCAGAGATGCCTACAAGTGGTCAAACAAGTCTCAGTGAAGAAGATCAAAGTAGCAAGTCATTTCTCAGTGAAGAACTGGGAATCACAACAGAAGTGGAGACCCTGGTACTTGAAGACCAGCATATTGTGATCATGTTGGTAGTGAAAAAGTGAAATCAGTCATAGATAGGTTTTTAGCATCTAGAACGACAGTTTGAGTATGAAAAAAAAATTTGCTGCCTGCTGTATTCTACTACTGCTCACATCCATCAAAGCCTGTCAAATCAGGGCAATAGTGGAATTGTTGCAACTGTTTTAGGGCAGTCTGTGGATGACTTCTTTAACCACCTAGTCATTGTGGATGAAATCTGAATGTATTACTATAATCTATAGACAAAGGAGGAAGACAAGCAGTGGAAACATGTCTCATCATCACTGCCAAAAAAGGCAATAATCTTACCATCAGAAGGCAAGGTTTTGCTGACTGTGTTTTTGGGATTGCCATGGTATGGTGCTAACTGATTATGTTTATAAGGTGCAAACTGACACAGGAGCATGCTACCAAAATCTCCTGATAAGGGAGTGTTTTTGCTCCGCAAAACTGCCCCCCCCCCCCCCCTCCCTTCCCACTGCCACACATGCTCCTGTATTTTTTTCTAACATGACACCCAGAAGCCAGTTTTTTGCAGGCATTGCTAAAATGGCAATGAGGTGATTTTTGAGGTGCAACATTTCTTGAACAGTCAAAATGCAGACTTCTAGAGCTAACCAATTCATACATTGTTGGGAAAAATTGTTGCACTGATATGCGAACATGTGGAGAAGGACTAAGACCATCACAAGTTTCATGGAAGCTGATTGGTTTCTTCGAGGTGACAATTAAAAATTTATGACTATCCCTCTACTCCATCACAAGGACAAATTTCTTTGAGTCTTAGTAAATTGGAAACTTGTACATTCATGGTTTAGCAGTTTCCAAGCTGTTCACTGTCGCAAATAACTGTACCTGTGTAAACATGATTTTTTTTAGAAATTTCAGTTAGAAAAATATGCTTTTAACAGAACATTCCATGTCTTGAATAATATGTGAAAGCACTTGATTCCTCACATTCTTAGAATATGAACAATACAAGATTTTCTGGACAACATACATGGTTTTTTAGCTACTCATAATAAAGCCTATTTGCCCTCGTGGCCATGGTAAAAACTGAAGTTTGTCTTAAAAAGCCTATGGTGGAGAGCTGCTCAGGAGTATAGATTCATGTACAATGAATTGTATTACTGTCGATTCTTCTTCAAAACTTCTTTGAAGAAGAACACTGTCTGAAAGTTTAGCAGTGCTTTTATTTTTTAAATTTAGTTATCTGCCTCTTAGTTGCTCCAAGAAAGTGGTTACCTTTACCACTACCATCATTTGTATTACATGCATGACTTTCAGTTATCATATAAATTTATAGCGCATTCAGGTTTGCTTCCTAAATGTAGTGGCTGTGTACCTTTTTATTAATTAAAGTAATTTAGTTGTGTATAAAGGACACATTTGAAGACAATATGAAATATGGATACAATGAAATACAAGACAACAGAATCCAGGAAAAATAAACTTGAATTGGCCTTCGAATCGACAAAAGAGACATGTAACAAGAAATCCCTTTCTTGGGTTTCCAAAATTAAACATTACAAAACAGTTCTCAAGCCAGAAGCATAGTAATGCAATGGAAACACCTAACCAGACAGAAAAATTAGAATTAAAAGAAAGAAAAATGTTAAAAAGTTCCAGGATGATAAAATAGTATAAATCAAGAATGAAACTGTCTACAAAAGAATGAAAACTCTCAGATACCATGCAAAAAAGGAGACAAAATTTTTATGGTCATCTCAGAATGAACTGTAATAGACTAACTAAATGAATTTTTGATTTTTTCTATAACCATCTAATGAAACATAGTTAGTTTATGGAAATAGAAAAAGAACTAAGATAATTAAAAATAACAGGAAAGGTTTTACTCTATAGAACAGCTCAGATAAGTACTAAAAATGAAAAAATAAGGTTCTGTGCCAAATTTAAAATGAAATCAAAACACATCATCTCTGAAGAGGAGAGAAGAAGGTGAGAGAGAATGAAGAGGTACTGCACACAAAGGAAGGAACAATACACAAAGAAATGACTGATTCATCATACTCCAAAGAAGGTGAAATAAAAAAGAAGAAGAGATAAGTTTACAGCATGACCCCTCTCATCATTTCAGTTAGTACAAAAGCAACCATCTGGTGCAGGCCAGATGGTACAGCACAAATTTAGGAACAGGGTACTGGGTCACATGTATTGTGGAACCAAGTACTAGCTTTAGCCAGGTGACAGAGGACATAGAGAATTTGTGCAAAGGTTTTGGCGAAGAGGATCAGGTTCTCGTAATAGGTGCAACAGGGAACAGCCTGGCTACGAACAGTAATTACAGCATTACAGGTGACATGGATGAAATAGGATGAGCAGTTTCACACACAAATGAGTTTTGTGAATATCCTGCAGCACAATGACCAGCCCTGGTTTAACGCTGCTGTGAACCGTGTGAACACTGAGTTGAGCAGGTTGCTTCCGACGAAGGGGAATCTCATATGAGTGCTGTGCCAGTTGCTACAGTCTGGAATGAGGATATACTAGAAATGGCCTGTGCTTAAATAGGAGAGGGAAAGATAGGTTGGCTGAGCATCATGCAAATAATATACAGGAGCCATGATCACGTGAACCAAGATTCCTGTGGTTACTGGCGTCAGAGGGGCACCTTTTTTGTTTCAAGCTGTTAATAGATTAAATATTAGATTTTTAGCTAATTATAGTAGTTAATAGTCTTTGTGACCTCAGTGTAGATTTTCTAAAGGATTCTGATAGGATAATTGATCTGGAAACCTTATTTGGATCCCACAATTTGATCCCGGTAATAAATTTTCCAACACATTTGGATAAAGACAGTAGGACCCAGTTGATAATGTTTTATTTGGTGAAGCTCAAAGCTAGAAAATAACTGTTTACCCAATAACAAATGCTCTCAGTGATGATGATGCACAGTTAGTTAGGATAAATAACTTAGTGCCTTACAGTATGGATACTCCTCAGTGGAAATTATAGTAATTAATGACTCCAGGACACATGTTTTGAAGAAAAATTTACAAGAGATGAACTGGGATGAAATTTATTATGAACCAAATACTCAATATAAAGTATAATCTAGTCCATGATAAATTCATAACACTGTTTGAAAATAGCTTTCTGCATAAGCTAATGAGAAAGGATATTAAACAGCCCTGTAAAAAACCATGGATCCCTAGGGATTAAAGTATAAGGGGCATTCAAATGAATCCCGGTCACTAGCATAAAGTAATGGTAATGATTTTATTAACTCAAAAATGTAAACATACTCAAAAATAGTCGCCAAAACTGTTGGCATATTTATGCCATTGTGACACTAGCTGGTCGATTCCATCCTTGAAGAAGCTAGTAGGTTGCTGTTGTATCCAAGTGAGGACCCAGTCACACACTTCGTCATCTGTTCTGAATCAGTGTCTGCAAGTAGCCTGTTTTAGAGGTCCAAACACATGAAAATCACATGGTGAAAGGTTGCGACTGTACAGTGGATGTCCCAGCATTTTCCACCGAAACTGTCATCTCCACTGCATTGGCCGTGTGTGGGCAGGCATTATCATGCAGCAGGATAGTGCCATTGGATAACATGCCTCTGTGTTTTGACTTAATAGCTCATCTAAGGTTCTATAAAGTGGCTTGATAATGCTGAGCACTGATGGTGGTTCCTGTTCCAGGAAGTCAACAAGCAGTGGGCCTTTGTGGTCAAAAAAAGGAGGACATCATGACCTTATCAGAATTGGTGAGCACGACCTTCGATTTCTTTGGAGGTGGTGAAGTCGCATGTTTCCACCACTTGCTCTGACACTTGCCTTCTGGTTCAAAATGGTGACACCAAGTTTTGTCACCTGTGACAATATGTGACAGAAAGTTGTATTCCTCCACGTGATAATGTTGCAGATGATTCATAGACAGCACTATTTGAGTATTGAGCTGTTCGATGGTCAGTTGGTGGAGAACCCATTGCACACAGATTTTTTAAAAGTTTGAGTGTTGATGCATTATGGTGTGGACGGTGCCCCTGCTAATACCTAGTATCTGATGGATCTTGTCCATGGTGATTCTGTGGTTGTCCAAGGCTAAAGCAATCACTTCCACAACCATTTACAGCCTGATGACACGATGAGCCTGTCCAGGATGAGCATCATCTTACAGTGCCTCGTGCTCCTCAAGGAATCGTTTGTGCCATTCCACAAAACTTGAATGTGTCAGACTGTACTCACTGTACACAGCCTTCATCCGTTGATATATTTCACGGCCTCCAACTCCCTCCACCGCCAAAAATCGAATACCTCCACATTGTTCCTGCTTACTCGTCTGCATGTTCGATAGTGGACAATAACTTGTGTGACCACCTTATCTTCAGCATGAAACCACACTGGCGCTACGCCACATCAAATGGTGCACAGAAGTCAGTCTCTCTATCAATAGAAGTCGCCATAAACCCGCAGTTAAGTGGTGCCACCTTATGTGTAAGGCAAAGGTAGACTTAGTGACCAGGTTTCATATGTATGAACCTCATATATTGTGAAAAGAAAAGGGAAATGTATCTGTTGGCAAGAACAAGTAGAGATACTAATGTAGTTGCACACTACTAACAGTACTCAAAATTACTAAGGAAGGTTATGTAAGAATCAAGGAACATGAAAATAATATCAGAAATCAATAATTCCAACAGCAGACTTAAGGCTGTTATGACAAGCAGCCACTGAACTGGACAACATCACTATTGAACAGAATGGATGGGCTATAAATGATGAGTCACAGATAGCAAATATATTAAATAATCATTTCCTAAATATAGTAGAAAACATAGGGACAAACAGCTAAAGAGAAAAATCACAGCAGTATGTTAAGGAAGTAACACCTTCTGAAATTAAGAAAATCATACATTCTCTCAAAAATAAAAGCTTTGTGGTTGATGGTGTTTCCAATAGAGTACTAAAGATTTGTTCTCCTATGGAAATGGAAATGAGCATTTGGCGTCATTGGCCGGGAGGCCCCTTGCAGGGCAGGTCTGGTCACCTTGGTGCAGGTCTTATTACATTCAACACCACATTGGGCGACCTGCGTGCTGGATGGGGATGAAATGATGATGAAGACAGCACAACACCTAGTCCCTGAGTGGAGAAAATCCCCGACACAGCCAGGAATCGAACCCAGGCCCATAGGACGGCAATCCGTCACGCTGACCACTCAGCTGTTGGGGCGGACTGGTCTCCTATTATAAACCCAGTCTTATCTGAAATATGTAATGCATTACTAACTCTCAGCAGTTTTCCAGATAGACTGAAATATACTGTTATTAAGCTTCTCTTTAAGAAAAGCAGTAAGAGAGATCTCAAGAACCACTGACCTGTTTCACTGCTGTCATCATTTTCAAAAAAAATTGAGAAGGTGATGTATTCTGGAAAAGTATCTCACCTTGGAAACAATAATATCCTCATCAAACCACAGTTTGGGTTTCAAAAAGCTTGTTCTACTGAGAATGGCATTTACATGTTCACCCACCAAATTAAGCAAGCATTAAATAATAAAATAGTTACCTATCTCAGGCATTTCACTGTGTGAACCATAGTATTCTCCTAGATAAATTGAAGTTTTATGGGACTGATGGTATAGCTAACCAAGGGATAATATCATATTTAACCAAAACAATGCAGAAAGTTGTATTTAGCAATTCAACAAATACAGTCTGGGGATTGAGTTCTGACTGGGGAGAAATGACATATGGGGCCCACACAGCTCAGTCTTAGGGCTGCTGTTGTTCCTAATATATGTAGACAATCTTCCATCTAATATACAACAAGCAGAATTAGTTCTCTTTGCAGATGATGCTAGTATTATAATCAATCCAAGCGTACATACAGAAACTGAAGAAATAGTAAACAATATTCTCAAAAGTATCACTGGTTGTCTACAAATAGTCTCCCCCTCAATTTAAAAAAGACACATTATATTCAGATATGCCCATCTAGGGGTACTATATCAATAATAAGTGTAACAGATGGTGAGGAAATAGTAAATAGGCTGGAAACTTTAAATTCTTAGGTGTCCGTAGTGATGAGACTTTAAACTGGAAAAAGCATATTTTGGAACTCCTAAAATAACTTAATTTAGTCACAATTGCACTTAGAATAATTGAAAATCTTGGGAATAGACAAATCATTAAGTTAACAATTTTGCATATTTTCATTAAATAATGTCATTTGAAATAATATTCTTGCGTAACTCATCTTAAAGAAAAAAATACTTCATTGTTTTAAAAAATACTGCAAGAACAATATGTGGTGCTCACCCACAAATGTTTTGTAGACATCTGTTTCAAGAGTTGGGCAATCTGACTACTGCTTCACAGTATATTTATTTCCTCATGGAGTTTATTGTAAATAATCCACTATAGTTCAAAGAGACCAATGATGTACACAATACAATACCAGAAGGGAAAGTGACATTTAGTAGTCCACATTAAGATTGTCTTTAGCACAAAAAGGGGTGCACAATGCTACAACAAAAATTTTTGATCACTTATCCAGTGATATAAAATGTCTGAGAGACAGCTAAGTAAAATTTGAAAACAAACTGAAAAAGTTTCTCCTTGACAACTCCTATTCCATAGAAGAATTTCTATTATAGTAATGTGTAAAAGGTGGTGGGTAAGAATTACTAACTCACATCTGTAACCATATTTACAAATTAATTTGTGATTTGAATGTAAAATGACTTGTTCCGCATCATTATGATTTGTGATGCAGAATGATCCATGGAACAAGAAAGTAACTAACAACTAACACTTTGTGATTTTATGTATAATGGTGTGTGCAAAATGAGAAATGGACTGCCCTGAAAAAATATGGACTTGTCTTTGTAATACAAGAAGTTGCTTTTCAGCAGAAATAATAGAAAACTATGATTGAAGATGAATGAGACTTTTTAAAAATGTGATAATCTAAATTCTATGGAGTTTATGGCAATGAAATATAGTTTCAAGTTGAAAACAATGACTGCTATTGACTGTATCATCACTTCATAGCAATATTTTCACAGGGTTGCTACTGTACAAGATATTTCCAGAGATACTACCCACTGCAAATGAAATCAAAATGGACAATCTCAATTGTGGCTGCACCACCACCATTGCAAACAGTAGCAGGTAACTTATTCTGTCATGTTAATTACTGTACACAGCCTATATTAAAAATCAGTTAGTTTATGCTTAAACAGTGTGACAACTAGTAAGTGTACAAAATATAACTTAATGGGTAAAAGTAAATAAAAATTCAGATTTTCTAGTCATCACAGAATTATATTGTATGAGGTGTGACTCTGTGTGTGAGTCCTAGACTAAAAATTCAAAGTCTCAAAGTTCGATTCCAATAAAACCTATGATTTTTATCTGTCACATGTCTTTCATCTCTGATCATGATTTGTTATTGTGAAAAATGCCAGTATGTGCTGTGGTTCAACTTGAATGTTACATTTGAAGTCTCTCTATAACTGGCAATGCAAATCAGTTCAAAGGTCGGAGGAAGGCAAGGGCATACCACTTACAATGCGACCATGCCTAGTAAAGCACTATAGAGTTCAAACCAATATTCAGCTCACTTAAAATGCGACCATGCCTAATAAAGCACTATAGAGTTCAAACCAATCTTCAGCTAAAGAGCAGCTTTATTCTCAGGCTTTGAATCAGCTCTGCAAAATGGTTTTATGTATTTTATAATATCCCTTCAGTAAAATCATGAGGAAATATTTTAAAATTCTTAGTTGTGTGGATCCAAAACAGAATCAAGTGGCACCCATGCACATCGCTTAAACAAATTCAAAACTGAATGAAGCATACTATTCCCTAAGTATTGTAACATGTAGCACAAGTATACAGGCTGTTTGTGCTGCATGTTGCACTTATTTATATTGTGGTGTTAAGTATAGCACTATATCCTAAAAAAATTTTGCCCTTACATATTTGCTATTCTCTCTGAAGAAAGCCATTAGAGCTTGTAGAGTAAATTTCTTATGTTAATGTCCACAAATGAATGATTTTGTCACTGTTTCTTTCCCATGTAATTTTTTGAGAGATGTGCTGTTTCTTGTATTTGTTCCAACAAGACGCACTGAATGCCATTAGGTGTGGGAAATGCCCAGTAGTCAGATATGTTACTGAGTCTGTGATTAAGATGATTTTCCTCCAAAAACCTCCCCTCCCCTCCCCGCACCCCTCCCCTGTGCATTTGCAGCCCAGCAGCATTGTAGGAGTTTGGAAGTTATGAAGGGGAACCAGAGTTTATTTGAAGCTTTGAGTCAGTCTGTGTGAAAAATGCCAATTGGTGCCGCATGGCTGACAAAGGGCAGGAAACTGTGTTCATGTCCCAATTTGGCGTATGGCTTAAAAGTATTACCAATGTTCATAACAGTGTATAGAGATTGAAAACGTGTCACCTGGGTGGCAATACAGTGTTGTACGACTTTCCTTCTCAATTAACAGCCTGACTCTGTAAACAACTTAATGCTTGGTTTATGACTTTCTCTTGTATTCAGTATGCTCCTTCATCAAATGACTTAGTCAAATTGATAATGAAGACTATTACCGTCCATTTCTTGGAAATTCTCTTTTCTTTCATAGCATCTCAATGTTGTCCTTGTCCCATCTTCATTGATGATATTCCATTTTGCTCTTTGCTGCTTTTATACTGTACCATAAATTGAGCTATGTAAATGCTGTCAACTTATACATAACTGACTAACTGGGGAACACATTTAAGCAATTGTGCAAGTGCAGTAATTTTTACGGTTGTTCGCATTTATTTTTGGCTCAAACCAAGTTCTTCTAGATATTCATTTGTTTTTCTAGGCCAGTTTCATTTATTCTTAATTTTTCAGAGGTGCAGAATTTTTTCATTCAGCATTATTGGATTCATTCTTCAGATGTACTCTAAAATATAATAATTATTATTCTTAAAATAGTGTGGATTTGATGGCTTCTGAGCTGTAAATTGGACTCCAGTGTGAGATAACACACTGTGGTATAACAAATAGAACAGTTTATACATTGGCACAATGCAGTGCATTTTTGCATCCCACCTTCAAGTGCCCTACGTTGAAATCCTCATTCTGTGATGAGGCCACAAACTGACTGCCTCCCCATGCCTGTACACAGAGCAGAAGTAACCATTTCTGTGGCATCTCTGCTGTAGGGGTGACATGGTAGCTGAAAAAAGATGGATATATACCACTGCTGAGTAACATGTGGTCTACTGGATATGTGGTGTCCCATATAAAGAGTAAATGCTGTCAATTGATCCCTTGCTACTGGGAGCTAAAGTGGTGGTGGCAGTGGCTGTATTGGTATCTGCTGGCTCAGCAGCTGCAGCAGAGGGTGCAGGTTGTCTGTCCACCACAGGTGAAACGGGTTCTCGTGTCTGGCAAGATCAGCGCTCTTGACATTAGCTATTAATATACACTGCTCATCTGTCAAATGGCGGTTTGCAGCTTGCCCAGTACCAAATTTTTGTGTCCAGATCAAGGTACTAACACTATTTTGGGTTTGGTATGGATGTTGCATGGTGCATGGGTTGTGTGCAGGCAGGTATAAGAGAGCCAGTACTGACTGACATAATGTCTGTACATGGCTATATCTTAGTGACAAATGACTCACATAGAACTTTACATAATCATTGCTAAACACAGACTGACTGTAGCATTGTCCATAGCACCTACTAACAACACGCAAAAGACAGCTTTTACAAAATGATAAAATACAGAGTTATTACATTTTCAATGTTGACATAAAAGGTAGTAAAAGTAAAGAATACCTATAAACACTAAGCAGTGAAGCTACTTTGATTAACAACTGATTACTTAAAATAGTATAAATAGCAGGTTCTACTTTCATGAGTGAAATTTTGGATGTGCACCACATTATATATCCCTAAAGTATTACAAATATCAGATTCTACTTTTGTGAGTGAAATTTAGGAGGTGTATTTTTATCCCCCATATTTAGTGAACCCACTAATAAATTGATTTAAATATTTTATTGACTAACATTTTATTTTAGTAAAATAATACATTTTTGGAAACAAGAAAATTAGGGGTTATAATACTACGACATGGATTTTTGAAAGGATTACACTGCAGGATTCAAACATTACAAACTTCTTGTCATAACAATTTTCAATGAATATATTTCTTAAATTACAGAACTTTCAGAAGAAACAACAAGTTTTTTAGAAAAATATCAGGACTGAAATGAGGTACATCAATTATAAAAAAATAATTATTGGAAAAATATATCTAAAAACAAAGATGATGAGACTTACCAAAATAAAATAATTATTGGTGCGGATGAAATTTCAAGTGCATATAATTTCCATCAATCAAAGGTGTTGAATATCTCTTTAAAGGAAGTGTTTTTACAGTTACATTTTTATCATCATCAGGCTGTAAATTATATACTGAACAATAAAGTTAAAAAATACTTTAAAAAAAGAATTTGGAGATTTCATGTATGCTTGTATATGTGTTGTGTGTGGAGAAGGGGAACAGAAAAGAAGGGGAAAAGTATTCATGTTAGAAGTGGAATTGTAGCGAGTGGTGCTGAAACTTCAGCATATAATTGTGGAACAAACTGTGAAGTCATTAAATGTTATACATAATTTCTTTCACAAAGTGTTTAAATAGAGGTGAAATGAACTGAGGATCATTCTACTGTCATAAGTGTGTGGTCTAGCATGGAGCAGTTTCTGAGAGGGCTATTTTTGTGGTAATAAGACAATTTGGCTCTTTGTTGTGCACTTAGTGGTCTGGTTGTTTGGAGGTGTCTGTAAGCACTTTGATGTCTATAGTAAATTATCTGTTTAGGAGATGCACACAATTGATCGCGCTGATCTTATGGAATTTTTGTGTGCTAGTAGAATTCTGATACGGTGATATGAGGCATCTTTTGGGAGTATCAGTTGTTCTCCAGCACTAAAAATTGCAAGGCATGTTGAAGACTGAGTCTGTAATTGATTTGCCACACTATGCTACCCAGCTGAAGGACATCCACTTTTCAGACAAATGTTTAATAAGTGTGTGATTTCTGTTGCATAGGATGAAATTAACATTGTAAAAGAAGTGAAATGTTAACTTAATGGATTTGGCAGCTTGTTGGTCACTGTGTCATTTTACTGTGTGACGTTTATGCTTTTGTTATGTAGGATGTTTTCAAAGCATTTAACATTTATTTAAAAAAATGGAATTTGTGCAAATTGTATTTTAGGACTGCTTGTTTGAACTTAAATAATACCTTTAGATTTACAACATATTCCTGTGTAGAGCTACACATTACAATGATATCATTGAGATAATGTACACAGGTTGGGCTGTTCTTAATGTTTTTAAAAGTTCTGTGGTACCGTTCCAGTGATACAAGCAAAACGGCATGAATACTACCACTAAGACTTGCAAAACTTTATCTGAAAATATGCATTATACAAATCTGTTTTGAGAAATGTTAAGGGATTGTATTTTCAGATGGAGGTGATACTGACTGTGCTTATTGTTTTGGTATGGAATTTACTGGTGCTACATCTGATAATTGTTGAAGACGTTGATCTGTTGCTTGTGACAATTCACGTTCTTGAGTAGTAAACATTACTTCTTCTACTGTAGGGCCCATTAATTGCAAGTGATTCTGATGGATTTCCCTACCAGAAACAGAGCAAACAATGATGTCATGTATGAGACAGTCTACATAGGTCTTTTGACAAGCAGAGTTTGCACATTTGAAATTCCACTTATTCTTTAACCTTCATAGTTTGGCAGCCCAGTCTCAAGATGACTGTCCTAACTTTTTATGTAGCTGATGGAATTCTAAAGCAACAACAACAACAATGGTACTAATCTTGTGATAATAGGATGTAAGTAAAAGAAATTTCATTGATAGGCTAGACTACTATGTTTGTTAGAAGAGCTAACTTTGCTTAACAACAGATAAGTTTTTAGGCTTATGCACGATGTGAAAGATTCTGCACATTCAAATAATGTATCTGGTAAGTCTCAAAGCACAGCTGTAATGACTGCACATATGAGTCCCAGTCTTCTCGTGCTTCTGGAAACGGGAGAATGAGAGACACAGAAGCCAGATTACTACCAGCTGTTGAGAGTGAATTGGAGGACTAAGTAAATGTGCTGCAATTGTACTGAGCAGTTCCATGTGCTGTTCCTTCCTGCAGTTTGGAAAGTAACTGTCAATATAGAATTGCAAGATCAGACTATGATTTCTGATTGATAAACAACCTGATACCGAGAGTAATGTTGTTGTTACTTTTTGTACCTGCATCAGACTAAAACAATGGTGATACCTGAGTTGAACAGACAAGTGAAGGTAAACATTAAGATAAGAAATAAAATTGTAAATTGCTATTTGGAAGTACAACAATAGATGGCAACAGAACTATAATGAATTTTAAAAGAAGAACTGCAGTGTCTAAGCAAGCCTTCAGAAATATGAGTAATTTATTAACAAACAACCACTGTAACATAGAAAAAGGAAATAAATTCATCTAGACATTTATTTGAATCGTATTAAGCTATACTTGTGAAGAGCAGACTCTAGGGGAAACAAGAAAAGGAAAAATTTAGAAACACAAAAGTTTGTATACACAGAAGAGCTACACAAACTTCCTAGACTAAAAGAAAATCTAATAAACAAACACTAAAGAGGAAAGAACAGTGATCAACATGATAAGGAGAGAAAAAATACATTGAATAGACAGGTACCTCAACATAACAACTTCATAAGAAAACATATCAGAAGGAAAAATGTTGGGGATAACCCATGAGGTAGACTTGGAGCATCCATATTACAAGATGTTACCAGTGGAATGAACTGTAGCCACTACAGCCAGATGGTAAAGGTGATGAGGGATAGAGAACAATGACTACATCAACAAGGAAGTGCTTTCAGTCTCTGATGATAATTATTTTACTGACAAAAGATGTTTATTTTCACTTCTTTGAACTGGAGTTAAATGTTTTCTGCATATTTTATATATATTTTGTGTTAGTCTCAGTTATTAAAATATTTTACATTTCATAAATAGTTGCTCGTAGATAAAAGATATGCTTTGTTTCAATGGCTTTTCAATAAATTTTTAGGCAAAATAAAAAAAATTGAAAATATTATAGGCAGAAATTTGAAGAATGATGAAAATTACATGTGAAATTGTTATCACTAAATTTGGAATTGATTTATATGTAAAATACTAATAAGAAAAATGGCTCTTCAAATTCATAAGTCATTATGTCTTTCTTTCTCATCCTGTCCGGTAGGGCTCCCCTGACCTAGGATTCCGAGTGACTTTTCCAATATGTACCCATTTTCTTAAATCTCTCCAGTCCTTTTCCTTCACCCCTCTTCCTTCCCCTTCAATTCTCCTGTTGGAAGGAGGAGCCACTGGCTCTGAAAGCTTGCATAAGTTAAACCTTTGTGTGTGTATATGTTCTCTTGCCACTGCTTGGTGAGTAGATTTTTTTTCTATCCAGTTACATTTTATTATGTAATTTGTTAGATATTTTCGGATAGTTGTAAACAGTTATACTGCTGAAATGAAGACTGAAATTAAGTAATACAAAATACTATAAAAAGTTTGTAACACTTTGTAGGTTAATGATTTTGATTGTATTTTGCGTGATATATACTTCTGTTTAATTAAAAATAGGTGCACTATGTATTTCATCAGGCTTAGTATTTTGTTCAAATTAAGTGTAGTATCTTGCTGCATAATTCAAAGTCAATGCTATGATGAGCTGTTGTAATAAAAATCTGAAGGATATAAGTAGATTTGCTTTTATTTGCATCTTTAGTCATGCTCCAAACCCCCAAGGTTGAAAATCATCCCTTTAATGAGTTAACTATGGAGCACTTGTTTTACCTACATCTACATAGGTACTCTGGAAGCCACCATACAGTACATGGCGGAGGGTACCCCGAACCTCTAGTAATCATTTCTTTCCTGTTCCATTTGCAAATACACCAAGGAAAAAATGACTGTCTATATGGCTCCATATGAGCCCTATTTTCTCATATCTTATCACCCTACTTTCTTGTATCTTATCATTATGGTCCTCCTGTGCAATGTATTTTGGCATCAGCAGAATCATTTGGCAGTCAACTTCAAATGTCGGTATTCCAAATTTTCTCAGTAGTATTTCTCGAAAAGAACATTGCCTTCCCTCCAATGGTTCCCACTTGAATTCCTGAAGCATGTCCATAACACTAACGTGTTGCTCAAACCTACCGGTAACAAATATAGCAGCCCACCTCTGAATTGCTTTGATGTCTTCCTTCAATCCTTCTTGGTATGAATCTCAGACACTTGAGTAGTACTCTAGAATAGGTTGTACCAGCATTCAGTATGCTGTCTCCTTTACAGTAAACCACTTTTTCCTAATATTCTCCCAATAAACTGAAGTCAACCATTCACCTTCCCTACCATAGTTCTCACATGTTCATTCCATTTCATATCACTTTGCAATGTTACACACAGATATTTAAACAACTTGACTGTGTCAAGCAGGATACTAGTAATATAGTATCCAAACATTACAGGTTTGTTCTTCCTACTCATCCGCATTAACTTACATTTTTTTATACTTGCAGCCAGCTGCCATTCATCACACCAGTTAGAAATTTTGTCCAAGTCATATTGTATCTTCTTACAGTCAATCAACTTTAACACCTTACTGTACATCACAGCATCATCAGCCAACAACTGCAGTTTGCTGCCCACGCTGTTCACCAAATCATTTATGTATATAGAGAACAACAGCAGTCCTGTCACACTTCCCTATGGCACTGCTGATGATACCCTAGTCTCTGATGAATATTTGCCATCAAGGACAACATACTGGGTTCTATAACTTAAGAAGTCTTTGAGCCACTCATATATATCATTCCATATCCAGTACTCGTAAATGTTTGTCATATGCCACTCTGAAAAAATATTTGAAGTATTAGTCCAGCAGTTCACAAATTTAGCTAAAAAGTGCTCATGTTTGAAAGTTATTTATTTGCCAAATTGTGTTTCGAGCAGAAGTCAGCACTGTTGTAAGTGTAAATGAAACTGTAGATGTTGAATAAGCTGCACTATTTTGGACTCCGTAGGAATTTACTACACACATCTTTCTCATAAAATATGTCGTCATGAGTCTGTATTTATTTTAACTGTTCTTGTGTTGTTTTTTAGACTACCAGTTTTTTATTTTTATTTATTTATTTTATACATTTCATTGTACACTTGGCACCAATTCTTCTACACATGGTAAACGTTTATTTTTTCCCAATTATCTTATTTCAGTTTTTATTTTTTATTTTATACTCTTTACTGTCGTGTTTGACTTTTAATATATGTGTTTCTTGTTTGGGAATTCAGTTTTCACTTATTCGGTTCTAAAAAGTGATTAGTGTTGTTTTGCATACCACTTATCTAAAGAGGTCAAATAATTTAAGATTCCACATGTTCTTTTCTGGTAAAACTCCCTCATAATGATGGCATTATTTTTTTATGATTTACATTTTTAGCACAAAATTTCTGTTCCACCTCTGTCCTTGCCCCCATTCTCCCACTTCACCACATCAGTTAGAATGTAACATTAAGTTTTTGTTTTTGACACTAAACCATACGCAAAGTCTCATAGCAAATGTTATTAATTTCAGAAATGATGTTTCCCGAGCTGTGGATGTTTCACTTAACATAAAAAACTCATGGGAGAAAAAGTCATGTCAGCTGAAAACAGAGATTTTGATGAAGTGCATAGACATCATGCATTCTCGAGCTGATGACCTTAAGAGGTAACTAATAGACAGTACTGATAAATTTTGTAAGTGTTATAATGAATACTGCATTTACTGACTACTCTGCAATTGTACCTAAAGCATTTGGCAGAAGGCTCATTGGACCACTTGAAGACTTATTCCACTCCTAAATAATATGTGGGAAAAATGAACACCTACATATTTTTGTGGGAGCTCTCTAAATTTCTCTTATTTTGTTATGATGGTCATTTTTCCTTGTGTAGGTGGGACACAATAAAATATTTTCACTTTCAGTAGAAAAGTCGGTGAAGAGATCGCCTCGAAATGAAAAATTCCTTTGGTTTGATGATTACCACCACCATCTCAGGTGTCGTATTTGTGACACTCTCTGCCTTATTTTGTGAGATCATACAGAATAACTTGTCCTTTGAAGTTCTTTGATGCTTTGTCAGCCCCACTTGGTAAGGATCCCATACTCTGCATCAGTGTTTCGAAACACATTGACAAATGTAGTGTAGACAGCCTCTTTAGTAGATTTGTTGCATCTTTTTAGTGTTTTGTCAATAACGTGCAGTCTTTAGTTCACCTCTTACCCAAAGTTTTCTGTGTTATGACTTCAATTTAAGTTGTAATTGCAGTCCCTGGATATTTAGTTGAACTGGCAACCTTTAAATTTTTATTAGTTAATGTGTCATGAAAATTTAATAAACTGTTTTATGTACTCTTGTGGTGTGTTTAGTATCAATTGCCACTTTTCACATCATAGAAATATGTGTATTACTAAATGACTGTGGTCACCCATTATCAGTTGCAAGTTGTCTATCTAATGACTTTCAGGGAGAAACAAAAATTGATTTGCAGTATCTCATATAATTATTGACTGAATTTAAAAATTCAAATGCTGTCATAGCCTGCTTGTTAAGCAATATAAACTTGCACTAAATATTCAACACAATAAGTCAAGTATTTAAGTTAGAAACTGTGTATATGTCTTGAGAAAGTGTAACACACAGCATGCAAATTACCCAAACTGTATTCACCCAGTATTTTAGAATAAGAGCACGTAGCAGCTTCCAACAAACTTTACACATAATTTCAAACCTTTCAAAACTTTTTCTCACTGATAACCACTCAGTATAAAATATGACATCTTAATCTTTTACTTATTTACTACTAATTCTATTCACAACAGATTTTGTAACAGTATCCACATATACCAGTGGATTTACTTGCAAAATAATATCATAGTGCATTGCAGCTCAGAAGATGTGTTATAAACATTGAAATCCATGAAAAACAAAGTTTTACATCTTCAACAATTAAGGTTTCACATGCTTAACATCAAATATTAAACACATTAACTCATTTGTATAGTAATCACACATCTGAATCTAAGCAGTTTTATACATGGTAGTCCAATTTTGTAAAGAATTGATAGTGGTGGGGAGGGGCAGTGGGGTTACTGGTCGTGTTTAAATAATTTGCTTTGATCTTCTAATCATTTTACTAGATGGTAAATGACACCATTGTCTGCAAACAGTCTAAGAGGGATGTTCAGATTGTCTTCTTGTTCATTTATATAGACTGAAAACAGCAGACAGCCTGTAACATTTCCTTGAGGACCGCAGATATCACTTCTGCTTCATTAGATGAATTATGTCAATTATGATGAATTGTGAGTTATAAAACTGAGATGATGCTCCATGGGTTCACAATTTGATTAAAAGCAGCTTGTGAGGAACAGTGTCAATAGTCTTCTGGAAATCTGAAAATAGGGACTCAATGTAAGGTTCCCTGTGGGAATAAAGAGCCAGTTGTGTTTCACAAGAACAAAATTTTCTAAATCCATGATGGTTATGTGCCAATAAATAGTTTTCTTCAAGGTATTTAATAATATTTGAACATGGCATATGTTCCAAAATCCTACTGCAATTTGATGTAAGTGATTTGGGTCTTGTGTATTGGTGTGACGTGTGCAGTTCGCTAGTCTTTAGGTATGGATCTTTCATTGAGTGAGTGGTTGCATATTGCTGCTAAAAATAGACCTGCTACATCAGCATAATCCCAAAGGAACCTAACTGATACATGGTCAGGACTGGAAGACTTGTCTTTATTAAGTGATTTAAGTTGCGTCACTACACGAAGGGCATCTACTTCTAAATTACTTATGTTGGCAGCAGTTCTAGATTTGAATTATGGTATATTTACTTCATATTCTTTGGTGAACAATTTTTGGAAAATTGTCTTTCATAACTCTACTTTAATGACCTTGTCTTCGGTAATATTACCATTACCATGGCAGAGTGAAGGTATGGATTGTGTCTTGGTGCTTGTATACTTTATATATGACCAGAATCTTTGTGACTTATCTATTTTGAAACAGTTTTGTTATGGAAACTGCTGAAAGTGTATCGCATGGAAGTCTGTGCTGAATTTTGAGCTTCTAGAAAACATTGCCAATCTAGCAGAGTTTGCATGCTTTTAAATCTGGCACGCTTTGCTCATTGCATCTGCAACAGTGTCCTGATCTGTTTTGTGTACCACAGGTTATATATTCTTTTATTAATTTACTTGGTATAAAACTCTCAATTGCTGTCAACACTATTTCTTTGAATTTAAGTCAATGTGATTGGTGCTTACATAGTCAGTTTGAAAGGAATGTAGACTAACTTTTAGGAATGTGTTAAGTAAATTTTTATCTGCTTTTTTAAAATAAATATAATTTTCAGTTATATTTGTTGGATTTTGATTTTACAGTATTAAATCTTGCTACAACAACCTTTTGTCACTAATTCCCGTATCCACCATGGTGCTCCTTATTTTCTCAGGATTACTTGTTGGTGAGAGATCTTATATGTTATTGCAGCCATTTACACTTCAGCTGGGCTCCTCAACTAACTGCTCAAAATAACTTGTGGAGAAAGCATTTAGTACAGTTTCAGACAATATTTTATCCCTACCAGCACTTTTAAACATGTTTTTTTGCCAACATATTGGAGATAGACTGAAGTCACCACAAACTCAAATTGTATGTTTCAAGTACCTATTCGAAATGAGACTCAAATTTTTCCCCAACGATGGTTCAAATCCGCTTCTGGTCATCCAGATTTGGGTTCTCTGTGATTTCCTTCAATCATTCCGGGCAAATACTGGGATGGTTCCTTTGGAAGGGCATTGTATTTTCCTTCCTTATCCTTGACACAGTTTGAGTATGTTGATGGAATGTTAAACCCTAACCTCCCTACCTTCTCGTTTCCTTAAACCTTTCAGCAACTGTATCATCTGACTTGGGAGGGGGCAGGGAGGGAGGGCGTGGAGGCTGGGGGTGGAAGACCCAATTATTAATTTATTATGGTTCTTGAATATAATCTCTACACATAATAATTCATAGCAACTATCTACTTCAATTTGAGTTCAAGATAAAGTACTTCTAACATCAACAAACATACCACCACCAACTTAATTTTATCTATCCTTTCTAAACACTGTTATGTCCTTCATAAAAACTTTAACTGAACTTGTTTCCATCTTTAGACAACTACAGTGATTTCTGATTTTGCCCCTACTAGCAGTCAGATATTGCACATAGCTGTTGCATGTGAAAAATCAACAGTAGCTACAGCACACAAAAAGTCGTCACGATGACCAAACCGGTGGGACAAATGTATTAGCTGTAATGGAGAGTATTTTGAAGGGGATAAGGTTGTTTTGTAAACAGTTTAAAAATATACAGCTTTTAAAAAATAATTCTTTTTTTTATGGGTACCCCCTTACATAAGCAGTGTGAGTGTGCATGGGGGAAGTACAATGTATTTATTTTCGGTCATTTACTTTACTTTATAATTTTATTGCTACCTGTCCCTTGTTAAAACTCTTGTTTTTTGCATTATAGGAAGAATAAGCTGTCAGAGTCTCAGCTGTCTTGGTGTGTGGAACGGCTCACATTCTGGGCATCAGTGTGTGGCAAGCAACAGCTCACTTCATCTGTTTGTGTGGGAGAGAAACATGTATTGTCATACAAGGAGCCTGTCGGCATTGTGGCAGCAATACTGTCACACGGTGATCAAAAACTAGGAGTTGACATTTTGGCTAGTTCCATATGCTTTGGAAATTTAGTTGTGCTTGCAAGTTGCTCTTTATTGTTATATGAGCTGAAAACAATTCTCCAAGCAGCAGGTGTACCAGCAGGTGTCATTACAGTGTTGACTGGAAATGAGGTAGTGGCACCCCTTACTGAACATCAAGCAATTGATGCCATTTGGTACAGAAAAGAAGATACAGAGAGAAGGGAGTATTTCAATAAAGTGGCTGGTTGGGGTATGAAAAGAGTGTGGGAGATACCATCAACAGTTCCACATGAAATGTGGGAGCATAATTCCACTGTAAGTAAAACAGTATGGGTACCCACTGCTGAAGGATTTTGAACAGAAGATTCATGTAAAAACATATAAACATTGTAACAAGCACACGTGGTAGTAAAGATGCAATTTATATTTTTAATGTGAAAAACTATGGTGTGTGATATTTTGATATATAAGGTAACTGTACAAACAGCTGAATAATTTCATTGGAAACAAATTGAAATGGTTTTTGTTTTCACCATATATATATTTTTGTAACTTGTCATAAATATCTCATACATGTAATTCAGAACCTGCAAGAAAGACATTTTTTAAGTTTTTATTTTGTTTTCATCAATAGCCTTCTATCTGAAAGCTTCTCAATTTTACTCATAACATTTTGACAATTTAAGCCAACATTTTATTTTGCCCAGCTGGCACACAGCAGTGAAGTCACAAACTTCTGAACACTAAAACCATTTTAAATTTCCATCCTAAGCTGTCAAATTCTTTATACAGATGAACTTTATTACATCGTGTATTACATTACTGGCCAGTTTCAATGAAATTTGTGTCATATGTGAAAACTATTTAGTATTACACAACTGCATTTGAAAATAACCACATGTCAAAACTACTGGCCAGTAATGTAATGGATGATGCAGTAAAGTTCATCTGCGTAAAGAATTTGACAGCCTACAGTAGACATCTAAAATGGTCTTAGCATTCAGCAATTATATCGAGGCTATGGATCCACATATGAAGAGACTAATATGACTATCAATGTACCCTTTTGGAATTGGATTACACTTTCATCAGGCTTTGCTTGCAAAAAGTGTTAGGTTGATTCATAAGTTTGTAGTGCTGTTCTGTAACTTTAATAAACACAACAGATACACATAACAGAGGCTTTAGTCATCAATAATATATTATCTGTGTCTGTATATGTGTGGATGGATATGTGTGTGTGTGCGAGTGTAAACCTGTCCTTTTTTCCCCCTAAGGTAAGTCTTTCCGCTCCCGGGATTGGAATGACTCCTTACCCTCTCCCTTAAAATCCAATCCTTTTGTCTTTCCTTCTCCTTCCCTCTTTCCTGACGAGGCAACCGTTGGTTGCGAAAGCTAGAGTTTTGTGTGTACGTTTGTGTTTGTTTGTGTGTCTATCGACCTGCCAGCGCTTTTGTTGGGTAAGTCTCATCATCTTTCTTTTTAAATATATATTATACTTCATTACACACAACAGTTTGCTAATGATTGGGTATCTTTTCAATTCCACGACTATAGAAAGCAAATGGCTTTGAGGCAAGGACCCCATCAAGTCGTATTCAGAGCATGTTTTCATCCAGAAAGCAAGTTCTGTGAAAGTTGTTCAGTAGAGAGCAGAAAAGATGAAAATGTGAGGGTACAAGATCATGTGAATAAGGTGGACATGGAATGACTTCCCAACCAAACTCCTGTAAAGAGTTTTTTGTTAGTCTTGCAGAACAGGGGTGGGCATCATCGTGGAGTAGCACCACTTCACGCTATATCCTGGTTGTTGTTGGATGCAGTAGAGTTCATCTGTATAAAGAACTTGACAGCCTACATTGGGTATCTAAAATGGTCGTAGCATACAGCAATTATGTCAAGGCTATGGATCCACATGTGAAATATGCCTGTCAATGTACCCTCTTGGAATTGGATTACACTTGTCATCAGGCTTTGCTTGCAAAAAGTGTTGGGTTCATACATAAGTTTTTGGTGTTCTTCCATCTCACATCTGCGAGATGTCTCAGTTGTCCTTCTGTTAACATAAAGATACCACTTCTCATTACCAGCAATGAAACAAGATAGGAATGGTCAGTACTGCTCATAAGCCAATTGGTGACAAGCAAGCAGAGGTGCACATATGGCCACTCACTGATTTTTGTGACTGTAGCTTAGACCATGCAGTAACCATACACCCAATTTTTGAACCTTCCCCATTGCATACAAATGTCACAAGATGATGGAATGATCACATTCATAAGTTCTTGAGTACACTGATGTAGACCATTGTGGATTAATGTGTTTAAACGATCTTCACCAGACCTGAAAGGTCTTCCTGAACATGGAGAGTAACTAATGTCAAAACGATCCTCCTTAAAATGAGGAAACCATTTTCTTGCCATTCTTTGTCCATCCTCAAACATGGCACAGATGTTTCTGGCTGCCACTGTACTATCTCCGAATGATAATATATAAACTCAAACAGCAACAGTGAACTACAAATGGAAACTTACAATTGATAAATAAAGCTATAGCAACCGGAACACCAACATGGAAAGCAAAAATGCTATTAACATATGTGCCAACCTAATACTTACTGTAAGTGAATTAGTTTTCTTCTACTGTAGCAAAAGAAACAAGACAGCTAACATGTTTTATAAGTTTGTTCATTTGCTGCTTAATATCAATTTTTCACAGAAAATACCATTTATTTCATTTTAATTGTGACTTCAGTTCCTCTATAAAGTAAATATTTTCTGTTTTGAATACTTTTAAGGTAAAGGCTTTGTTATTAATAACATGATAGTAAGCACCTTTCAGTTACCTTCCTTGTTCGTAAATTGAAAATACTTAACAGTGAAACAGATTCAGAACTAACAAATGAAAATCTCTTCACTGCCAACAATTGGCCCTCATAAGAGCAATAATAATCAGGTTACAGTAGCCAATAGTGATCATTAGCTTTATAAGAGTTACATAAGTTTTCCAATTCTCACTGGATTACTTACATTTCCCATCAGGAGCGTTTATATGCACTTACCAGGAAAGTACTTGGGTTCGAACAAACACAAATACACCAAAATCGTGTGAGAAATAATGTGAAGGTCTCTTATTGCACTAGTGATACTCCTGCATCTGCAAAACTCTGCAGTCGTCTGTTAGAGGCCTCTGCGTATGCGATACCACATTGCACACTGACCTGCTGGTACGCCAGTCGGGACCATTAAGGATGGTGCAGTGTGCCTCTGAAGTTGCGTTTTGTGACATTATTTGTGTATTGAAGTGTCAGATGGCTCGGCGATTGGTAATCAATCCTGCTAATGTACTGTGATTGGTTGAGATGAAGTTACGAAGAACCCTTCTTAGTGAAGATGGTATTGGTGTAGAAGATAAATCATTCGCATGTTTTCTGGTATCTATTATAGTGCAGAAATATGAGCATAAGTTAGAAACAGATACTGTTGTAACACTAACACATAATGATGATGATAGGGATGATAATGACGAACAACTCATTGCAAACGGTAGTGCTACGGCAAGTGCGAGAAGAGGCGATGGAAGCAGTGACAATGAATACCATCCGTCTCCCAAGAAGAAGGTTAAAGTTGCAAGTATCATCACGGCATTTGATGACAACACACTGGAGAACATGTACGATGATTATTACATAAGAGGTTTTGAAACATACGACAAGCTTCTGAAAAGATACCCTAAATTGAAGTCTAAAAGCAATATTAAAAACATACTGGATTACGTGGCAAAGAAAAGAGAAGGAAATACAGTTTTCAAAGGAAATCGTACACTGCTGTTCAAGACCATCAAGGAGCATGTAATGGTGAAATTCGATGAAGCGCGAGAATGCGGTTCCGCCGTTCATTATTGGCATTTACAACATTGGGAATTGGACGTAGCCAGAACTCTCGGGTGTACAAACTTTACAGCTTCACTAGGATTTATTACTAATTTGAAAAAGGAGTTTAGGATAACATCACGCCGTATCACTATGCTCCAAGCATGGAAAGATAAGGATGACGTAGAAGAGCTGATTGAAAGAGCTCAAACGTTTGTTGCTGACGTCAATGAGCATATCACGAGAGAAAACATCAATGTTAGTTCTGTATGGAACTGTGATCAGAGTCAGTTCAACTATGAACTTTCTTGTGACAGAACACTATCCATGAAATGGGAGAGAAACACTGTCCCGATGTTGCAATCAGTTAACTGTGCAACACATAGTTATGCGATCGATGTCGCTATATCAATGGATGGACAATTGGCAGACAAACTCTATATTTGCTTCCAAGAATCCAGTGGAAAGTTTGGATCCCGCGTGTCAAGGGAAATAGAAATGCGGTGCCCTCCAAATGTCGCTGTCGATGCAAGTGTGAGTGGGAAGATGATGAAACATCATCTGAAGACGTTTTTTTCTGTCAGTTTTGAATCCACATTTGTTGAGAAAGTCATTAGTACTTTGTGACTCCTGGTCTGGACATAAGGATGAGCGAGTACTACTGGAAGCATCTGGCCCAAAACATGTAGATTTAAAAATCATTCCGCCTAAAACTACAAAATATGCACAACTTCTGGATGTGTATTTCTTCGGGCAGTATAAAATATATGCCAAGAGAATAACAGACTTCATTAAACTATATTCCAGTAAAATGCAGCCGAAATTGCCTGGCAGATTCTTTATCATGAATATGCATTCTGTCATTTACAATCAGTTATCTGCGGGAGTATACAGACCAATGCTTCGTTACGTGTGGCAGAACACTGGCTACGATATTGGTGAACCAGTAAACAACTTCAAAAGTGTCATTGACGTCACGTTCAACACTGATATTATAGAATGTGCAAATATGCCATGCGATCAACTTGCATTTCTTCACAGTGCGTTTTGCAGTCATTCGTATTGCTCGGAGCATTTACATTTATAGTTAAGATTGCTGCATTGTGTATGGCATCTACAATTACATCTACAGTGATATCTAGAGCATGACTGCAGAGTTTTGCAGAAAAACGGCACCCACCAGCACATTCAGAGGTACATAATGGTCCTGTAACCAAACGTTCATACAGATCTTTTTGTTCGAGCCCAAGTACTTTCCTGGTTAGTGTCTAAATAGCGAAAATTTATTCAGCGAGTGACATAACAATTTATTGCATACAGATGCACAAGATATAGCAGAATTAAAACATTAATGTGCAGAACAAGATAAAAAATATAGAAAGGAAGTGATTTATTTAGTTGAACACTATGTACTCTGCTGACAATTTAAATTGCATCACCAGGAAAGGTAGCAAGTAACAGAGTTTTACATAGTGTACAGTATAACAGGGAAAGTGCAATATAATGTGTAGGTGATACAGCATATACAGGATGCAAAAATTAGTACACAGACCTGCCAAATGCTGCAGCATGATAGCTCTAGCCCAAATGAGCAATGAGTCACACTGAGTGTGGGTGATGCATATGGGTACATCATTCCATGCTGCTCTCTCTCTCTCTCTCTCTCTCTCTCTCTCTCTCTCTCTCTCTCTCTCTCTCTGTGTGTGTGTGTGTGTGTGTGTGTGTGTGTGTGTGTGTGTGTGCTTGTCAATCATACAGGCTGGTAAGTGGTGCTGTACCAGTCTCTCAGTCATCCATGACCAGTGTTTTCAGCTGTGGCAGGACAGAAGAATGTGTTGGTCAGAACAATAGTTGAGCAACTTCTGTTTAAAGGTATGTCAGGGCAGCATGGCCAGCATACGATCTTGTATTATTTTGTTGAAAGATAGCGTTGTGGAGACCTCAGAGTTAGAGCACAATCACCAGCCTTAATATGGCAGCTGTCCAAATTACTAGCTATACAAACCAGTGAAGGAATGACCATATGGCATAGGAACTGCAGTCCCAGCACAATGTATTCAGCAAGCACAATGTAGCCATATAGGTGTGTGTGTGTGTGTGTGTGTGTGTGTGTGTGTGTGTGTGTGTGTGTGTGTCTGTGCGCACGCGCTGGTGGACTTAAGCTGAAAAAAGGATTTGTCTGAAAGATAGAAAACTAGTTCATGTGGCTGTCAACAAATAAATGACACTACTATACTATACTCTTAAATTATTCATGAAATTTTACTATGTTCAGTCTGCTTGGAGCACCTGTCATGATAGTATGGAGTGCCACTGTGTACACAATATTCAATCAATGGCCAGCAGTGTGCATAATATCCTACGTTTTGCTAGTGTTGAAGGTGTATAATGTTCTCGTGCAGAGGTTGAGGGGTGGGGATGGGAGATTGGGGGGGGGGGGGGCGGGGAGAGAGAGAGAGAGAGAGAGAGAGAGAGAGAGATGTGAAAGTATGGATGTTATCTGTCCGCTCTCTGGAATTAGAAGTGTCCTCATAGAGAGCAAAAAAGGAAGAGTGGAGAAAAATAATAAATTTTGCAACAGGGAATCCACATAGAGGGACAGGCAAAGAAAGAGACATTGGCAACAGAATGAAATGTCTGGTAAATTACATCATATTTTATGCTTTGTATTATTTGTACAGAAGTGATGTGTGTAAACAGGGCTACCACACCACATATTTTACAGTGTGTAGTTTGTATTGCAGGAACATTTTCTTGCAATGCATTGACACTTTCACCTTATAGACCCTTATAAAGATTGCTCCAGACACCTTACTGATAGTAAGAGAGGTCGCAATTCATAGTACATTTTCAGAGTTTTTACTCTTCTTATAGCTTCTATTAAAACATAAATTTTATTTACAAGTGTGTTAGAGTTGTAAGTTGGATTCACTGTTCCAAGAATATTACAAACAAGACATTTCACAGTAGAACATCATTCTTGTAGTAAATTTTGAAGGTATGATATGTCATTATGTCCTTGGAAGAGATGTTTGTCTCACCTTCAATATAGCTTTTTTGATTGAAGCATCTTTAAGGTAATTGGAATACTTCAGAAAAGAAAAGGAATTCGGAAGGAATTAGATATGGCCTATAGTAAGGGACTAACCACAGCACTTTCCTGAACTGAAAATGGGAAACCATAGAAAACCATTTTCAAGATTGCTGGAGGATGAACTGGAACCACCTCCCCTCCAGATACAGGTATTGCTAATTCAGTGTCCCAATGAACAGAGCTACTCTGGACATTTGAGAATTTGGAAAAAAACAGGCTGGTGTACATTGTTCCAATAAATGGAATTCTGATACTGCGTGGTTTTCCTTTAACTGTGCATGTACCGTCATTTGGTAGTCCATGAATACATGGATTTTTTAAGATTTAACTGCCCTGGCTTCAGATGTTGTGGTATTACAAGAGGGGAAATAGTTTTTGACCGAAGAGAGGGAAGGAGGGGGGAGGGGAGGTGGGTGCATGGCACAAGAGCTCGGACAAATTGAAGCAGCCCAGTGAAAAAATCTTTTAGAAACAAATGAACTGTAGAATGTGCTGTTATCAAATACCCCTTCCACTCTCCAGAAACCCCTCCCCATTGTTCCATATCTGATCTGGTTTTCGTAACTGAATACCAACCAGGTGACAAGATTGGCCGATAGTTTGCCATATGAGCTGCTAATGATAGAATTTTGAGCAACTGTTTTAAAGAAATGAGGAGCATCATTTCAAAATGTATTAAATGCAGCCAAATTCAACATACAGTTTGATGCATTTTCACTGCAATTGTGGTATACTCTTTAACACTGTTGATTCAGATCAGATTGTTTTCTATTCTTTCCCGTGTTGAAAACCATGAGTCACATAAAATCATATTATGTACATCACAGTCAATGGTTCAAAATGTACGAGGGCAGTTCAATAAGTAATGCAACACATTTTTTTTCTGAAACAGGGGTTGTTTTATTCAGCATTGAAATACAACAGGTTATTCCCCAATCTTTTAGCTACACAACACTATTTTTCAACGTAATCTCCATTCAATGCTACGGCCTTACGCCACCTTGAAATGAGGGCCTGTATGCCTGCACGGTACCATTCCACTGGTCGATGTCGGAGCCAACGTCGTACTGCATCAATAACTTCTTCATCATCCGCGTAGTGCCTCCCACGGATTGCGTCCTTCATTGGGCCAAACATATGGAAATCCGACGGTGCGAGATCAGGGCTGTAGGGTGCATGAGGAAGAACAGTCCACTGAAGTTTTGTGAGCTCCTCTCGGGTGCGAAGACTTGTGTGAGGTCTTGCGTTGTCATGAAGAAGGAGAAGTTCGTTCAGATTTTTGTGCCTACGAACACGCTGAAGTCGTTTCTTCAATTTCTGAAGAGTAGCACAATACACTTCAGAGTTGATCGTTTGACCATGGGGAAGGACATCGAACAGAATAACCCCTTCAGCGTCCCAGAAGACTGTAACCATGACTTTACCGGCTGAGGGTATGGCTTTAAACTTTTTCTTGGTAGGGGAGTGGGTGTGGCGCCACTCCATTGATTGCCGTTTTGTTTCACGTTCGAAGTGATGAACCCATGTTTCATCGCCTGTAACAATCTTTGACAAGAAATTGTCACCCTCAGCCACATGACGAGCAAGCAATTCCGCACAGATGGTTCTCCTTTGCTCTTTATGGTGTTCGGTTAGACAACGAGGGACCCAGCAGGAACAAACCTTTGAATATCCCAACTGGTGAACAATTGTGACAGCACTACCAACAGAGATGTCAAGTTGAGCACTGAGTTGTTTGATGGTGATCCGTCGATTATCTCGAACGAGTGTGTTCGCACGCTCCGCCATTGCAGGAGTCACAGCTGTGCACGGCCGGCCCGCACTCGGGAGATCAGACAGTCTTGCTTGACCTTGCGGCGATGATGACACACGCTTTGCCCAACAACTCACCGTGCTTTTGTCCACTGCCAGATCACCGTAGACATTCTGCAAGCGCCTATGAATATCTGAGATGCCCTGGTTTTCCGCCAAAAGAAACTCCATCACTGCCCGTTGTTTGCAACGCACATCCGTTACAGACGCCATTTTAACAGCTCCGTACAGCGCTGCCACCTGTCGGAAGTCAATGAAACTATACGAGCCGAAGCGGGAATGTTTGAAAATATTCCACAAGAAATTTCCGGTTTTTTCAACCAAAATCGGCCGAGAAAAAAATGTGTTGCATTACTTATTGAACTGCCCTCGTATTATGTTCAGGGCAAGTTTCACACCCTGCGTTATTAGCCCAGCCTTTTGCTTGCTGTTTCTGCTATTTTCATCTTAAAGCTCACAATGTGGTGTTGATTTCATGACTATGCACTTTCGATAACCATGGAAGGATATTTACCCGTGGGAGGGTGATTGAAATGAAGTAGAATGAGAGTTAGAGTTCTGAAAACTAAAAGACTACATGAAAAAGAAGCTTGGTAAGTAATAAATAACACCTGATGTATTTTATGAATGAACATTTTGAGTGAAATTTCTAATGCCAGCACATTGGTGTGTTATTCATGTGGGAAAGATTTATACTTTGTTTGAATGGCTTGCCACGATTCGTGTGGCTCCCCCCATTGGAGGTTCACCTCAGGCATGGGTGTGTGTGTTGTCTTTAGTGTAAGTTAGTTCAAGTTAGGTTAAGTAGTGTGTAAGCCTAGGGACTGATGTCCTCAGCAGTTTGGTCTCATAGGAACTTACCACAAATTTCCAAAATTCTCTGATAATTGGGCATATACCACGTTCTGAAAAGTACAGATTCAAATTTTTTGTGTGATATGTTAGATGTTATTTATGATGCACTAAATATTAGTTTAAAATGTAATATTTTCACTATTGCACCTCAAATACATGTACTATGAAATTTTTAATTTTTTCTATGCCAAATTTTGAAGCTGTTCAAGTGCACTAAAAGTCACTGTAATATTGTTGATTTTCTTTAATAAAGCAACACTCAATCTGAACTAACACTGCCCCCCACAAATATTGTTACTTCCTTTCTCAAATCCATTGGGTAAGTGTTCAGAGAGCAGTGGAGTGTACTAGAATCTGATTGTCTGAATACTCCGCCAGTACGGCATTAATTTTCACCATTTTTAGAATAAAGTGAGCTGCTGTGAAACCACAAATCTACCTTTGATTAATTAGCTATTACTTGCTTCCTTACACACAAATTTTATCCCTACATCATATAACAGAAACACATACTTTCATCACGTAAATTAACCATTATATGCTCATAACCTCATTGGAAAAACTTAACTGATCAAAGTCGCACATCCCGCCACTGTAGCATAATAAACCACACTCTGTACTACGGTATGTGTTTTGGAGATATCTTTAGTGCTGTGTATTACTGAAACTACATATTTTTGTAATACATGAATTGCGGCCTGCTATTTTGTAAAGTGATGGTCCCTTCTGATGTAAGGTGATGGTCCCTTCTGACGTTAATTGCTGGTGAGAGAAGGAAAGTGGCATCACAAAGTTAAAGCACTCTTAACTTTTGTGGTATGATGTTTTTCCATGCATCTCATATTTTTGTAAAACTTGCCTGGAACTTCCAGTAACCGAGGACTGAATGTACAGTATTCACCATGTTTGTTTTGAGACAGCTACAGCTGGTTTACATGCATCGTTTAATAGCAAAAGCTGCTCTGCAGCACTTGACTCCAAGCACAGATGCGTCATAGTATCCATCCCATCCATGGCAGTTAAAATATAACCTACTTCATACATAAAATAGATCTAACCTAACCTAACCTCTTAGAGCCCGTCAAAAACATGAATGAGATCGGACACACAGTGACCAAACTGTCGGCCGATGTTAGCGGACAACTTCTGATGACAGCATCTGATGACCATTGTTGGTGCCACTGTGAACATGGCCTAAAGGCCCTCGTAAATGATCAATCATTTTTTCAAACTTAACTGTGCTTGCAAAGATTTGACTGTGTACAGTGCATAAATTTTGATTGACATGAAGTTTGACAAAATAGCGGAGCATGAGTTTCCACTACCGTGAAAACTAAAATCAAGTATAAAAACAAAATAGCATTGACACTTAACAAAATGGTAGAGGTAACACATCTTTCCTAGCCATATATTATGCTTGAAGAGGTTATGAACAAAATCAACACCCATACAGTGACAAACAAGCAGAGTGGAATGAAATAAAAGAAATGAAATTTTGCAGTTCTTCCATGGAAGATGTGGGCTATATGTTCCCACTTTGTGGTTCTTTAATGACCTGTCATTAGGAGACCAAATAGAAGAATAAATTCACACATACTTGTGTCTTCTTTCTCAGTGTGAAGGTGAAGTAATGCTAAGCAAGTTGTTAAACGTTTCATTGTCCATCCACAGAAAGCTGATGTAATCATCAGATTCTGAGTGAAACATTTCTTGTAACATATTTCCAATTTGATGTTTCTATTTTTAAACCATTCCCTGGACCAACTTCTTGTTTTCTTCTGATCAGAAATGTTTGGTCTGTGTTTGTAGCCATTCCCATTAGTGCCAAAATAGAGTTTACACGAAAAGTGTCTGCTTCAAAAGTGAGGTTAAATTGACAGGCTTTCGTAGTAGGTGTACGGGATTTTTGACACATCCGTGGCTAGATAAGACAGAACTTGATAGGCAGGTTTGCTCTTTTAGGAGGGCCTTGATAAGTTTTAAAAAGTTTCATTGTCCATTCTAAGCAAGTTGATGTAATCATTGGGATCTGAGAGTAATATTTCCTTCAGCATATTTTCATAGGTTAATCTCTCATTTTAAGTAATTCCCTGGACCAGATTCTTGTTTTCTTCTTGTTCTTTAAACACAGTACCAAAGTCAATGCCAGAACTGCTTTTTCTGCATATGTTGCCATTCTCACTATTCTCAAAATACATGACAAGAGGTATAACTCTGCGAGAAAATCCTGCAGTTGAACTTCCATACAATCAAGGACAAGATGGAACTTCAGACAGATTTGTTAACTCTCCACATTCGCAATTTGAGTACAAGCTTTACAATAACAACAAGAGCCCCAGAATCTCTACAAAAAGCAAAAGAGTAAAGCTCGGTAGTTGCTCTGCTATTCTAAGAGCAAATGTGGCGCATCCCTGCAGGCGAATCACCGTGCCTCTATAGCGGCAAAAATGCTCAGCGTAAGGATGGCATTCTTCTGTCTTCATTTCACACTCGCGTGCGAACTTCGACGCGAGTGACTCGGTAGATGCAGTGTCTCTCCGTATTCAAGCTCTGCTGGTGAAACCTCAATGTCTGGTTTGAATGCAGTCTTCAGACCAAGTGGGAAAATGGGCAGTGCTGAAGTCCATGTGGTCCTGTGGCACAGCAGTGCTGCCCTCAAAGTGTGGTGCCATCTTTCCAGCGTACCATAACTTGCTGGGTGGTAGGCAGAAGTCTTGTGGTGCGAGTATCCGCAGAACTTGGCTAGCCGCGTGAACAATTCAGACTTGAACTCCCTCCCCCTGTTGGTTGTTATATGGAGAGGCCAACTGAATCTGGTGAGCCATGTTGACATGAAAGCTGCTGCTAGCATTTCTGCTGAAATGTCATCAGTAGGCACTGCTTCCAGCCAATGCGTGTACCTGTCGATCATTGTCATTAAACAGTGATGGCGGTCTGTAGGAGGCAGTGGTCCTACCACATCTAGGTGAACATGAGCAAAATGCGCGCTGACATCTGCGAACTAGCCTATTGAAGTGTGCATGTGGCCGGCAACTTTGCATAACTGGCTGTGCGGGCAGGCTCTAGTTCACTGACCACAATCTCTGTCCATGCCAGGCCACACAAACCTCTTTGACACCAGCTTAACCGTTGCACACACTCCAGGGTGACACAGGTTATGGTGCTTACTGAACACTGTCGAGCGGAATGCTGTCAGTACATACGGTCATGATTTGCCTCACAGTACGTCACAATAGACTTTGCCCGTTTTGCTCGCAATGTCGACCAGTTGCAATTTTAGTGAAGTTTTGTTGTCGCATAGTAGTGCTTGTAGTTCAGAATCTACTTGCTGTGTAACTGCTAGCTCTGTCATGTTCAGTGGTTGTGAAACACCAGATACTCTGAATAAGCAGTCGGCCACCACATTGGTCAATCCAGAAATGTGCTGCAAGTCCGTAGTGAATTGGCTTATAAACTTGAATTGAGAGTACTGACGTGGTGAGCACTCATCACTGTTTGTACTGAATGCTTATACCAATGGTTTGTGATCGGTGTAAACAGCAAAATCCATGCCTCGACATGTGGTCTGAAGCGCTTGATCAATTGGTAGATGGCCAACATCTCCCTGTCATAGCCCTCCAGTGCTGCTGTGAAGGCGTCAGTTTATGTGAAAAATATGCCAGCAGCTGCCGTGCACAGTCTACCCATTGTTGTAAAGCCAAACTGATTGCAAACTGGCTGGCGTCAACCACTAAGGTGAGCAGAGCGTCAAGTTTTGGATGAGCGTGTAGGGCGGCCTCAGCAAGGCTGTGTTTTGTTGCTTTGAATGCCACGTCCATACTCTCATTCCATTGCATGGGAACATTACCTCGTACCTTTGCACTTGATAATGCTGCATTTAACAGTGCTTGTTGCTGGGCAATACGTGGTAAGTGACTCCGGTAAAAATTCAGGATCCCGAGATATCTGTGCAGCTCTTTTATGGTGGTAGGCTTTGGAAGTTGTAAGATGGCCTCTACTTTTTCTGTTAGTGGTACAGAACCAGAGGACAATATGTGATGGCCCAGGAATTCAACTTCACGCTGGTCAAAAATGCATTTCACAGTGTTTAAAACTACACCGTACTTCTCCAGTCATTTAAAAACCTCAAGTAAGTGACTATTGTGCTGTTCTCTGATTTCCGAATAGACCAACACGCCTTCCAGGTATGCGAAGCAAGAAGGTAGTCTTCGCAAGATGGAATCTATAAACTGCTGCCAGGTCTGTGCAGCATTCCACAACCCAAAAGTCATAAACTTCGACTCGAAACAATCCAAAGGCTGTAATTATAGCCGTCTTGGGAATGTCCTCTGGTGTGACCGGGATCTGTGTGTAGGGCTTCGCACAATCAATGATGATAAATGTCGTTGAAGCATGAGAAGCTAATTGTAGTCTCATAATAACGGTACCGAGTAGCAGTCGAGAGTGGTCCTATCATTCAACACTCGATAATCGCCACATGGAAGGCAGGCTCCACTACGTGTATGCTGATGCCCATAGACTGGATGATGGGTGAATAATTCCCTCCTTCAACAAAAGATCAAACTGTGCCTTTTCTATTGCGAGAAGTTGGGGCGCTAATCTGCATGGATAACATGACACAGATGGTCCATTAATAGTTTTGATTTAGTGGACAGTGTCATGCAACACTTGTTGTGGTGCTCCTGGTGGCCTAGTTAAGGCCAGAAAATCTTGCAAAATTGCACGGTACTCTTCATCTGCTACTTGCGCAAGCTTGATGCTGATGGTTCTAGAATTGCAGTGATATCCAGCGGTTGTCAGACCAGTAAGGCTGTCTGCAAGGCAAGCATTAGATAGGCTACTTCAGGCAAAAGTCTGAAATATGCTAAGAAGTCAGCATCTATTATTGGCTCAACCACATCCGCTACTGTGAAAATCCATGTAAATTGTCTACACAGTCCTAGATTTACATCCTGATGTACCGTAAACTGGGATCTCCATATTGTTAGCAGCTGCTAATTTGATTGTTGTGCATGGCCCGCAGCAGCAGGGTGACATCCTCGGTAAAACACTCAGATCAGGTCCAGTGTCAGTTAGATATTTCCTTCCTGAGGTCCGATTCGTTATAAATAGGTATCAAGAGGCGTTTTTGCAGTTGGTGGCGCTTACTGACGACCGTTATTCCCATTTTGGGAATTTGCATGGACTTGTACACTTTTCCGCCTGCTCGCCTTATCCGTGGTGGTACCAGCAAACTGTGGGGCCAGGCTCTGATGCGGTATGCTGAGTGACTCCTTGAACGTCATCAGCTATGCCCACTATGGTGGCTTGTATTACCAAATGAAAGCAAAGCTGCCATCTGTGCACTTAAGAGATCCACCTTGGTGGCCAGGGCATCGTAATCGGCATGCGACACTGTAGGGGTTACAGACATAAGACTGGGAGGAACAATTACTGTACTGACCTGCGAGCACGGCGTGATGGCATCTTGAAAGCAGTCAGTAAGTTCTGCGAACATATCTAGTGACATGTCTGACTGCGTAGCAATGATGAGTTTTACCTGAGCCGACAGACGGTTGCTCCAAATGGTGCGCAGGAGGTCGTCAGGAATGGTGCCGATGTCAAATTTTTTGTGAGGATTTCCTGTCGCCCATTTCTTCTTGAGTCAATACCTTTCGAATGTGATCTTCTTGTGAAGCCGCTATACGACGTATGAGCTCTGCTTTTAATCTGTCATAGGCGTTTTCTGCCTCCGTAGCATATCACTGGTCGAGCTGGGTTACTACTAAAGAAAATTTTGTGTTACCACCGGTTATTCCGGCATAGGAACAGCTTGCCTCCACCTGAGCATACCACAATACAGGATTGTGGGGCCAAAAGGGTGGGAAACGCACTGTCAGGCATGATCGGTATAACTGTGCGAAAAATTCCCGCACTTGAACTTATGTACAATCAAAGACGAGATGAAACTTGAAACAGATTTATTAACCCTCCACATTCACAGTTGTGTACAAGTGTTACTATAACAACAAGAGTCACAGAATCTCTACAAAAAACAAAAGAGTAAAAATCGATACTTGCTTTTCTATTCTAAGAGCAAATGTGGTGTGTCGCTGCAGGTGATCACCGCACCCATAGTGGTGAAAACGCTTGGTGTAAGGACAGCCTTGTTCTGTTTTCATTTTACACCCACACGCGAACTTCCACGCGAGTGACTATCACACATGCCGACTGCGGTGTCAGTGTGTAGTAGTTGCTACATGCACTTGAACACAAATAGTGTCTGCTTCAAAGTGAGGTTAAACTGACACATATAGTTTGAACGTGTAAAGGCTTGCTTTGCAACTCCATGGCTAGATGCCACCGATTTTGTCAAACACGTTTGATCGTTTATGGGGACCTTTACATGCTGTGACATGACAGACAGTGTGGAAACACCATGAAGTGATGGTGCTGTGCTGGCCAGTATGAACTGGCCATAACAAGAACTAAGAGGAAAATCGATTTTGATTCGTTGGCTAGTGTTATGTTAAGTTACAAATATGTACGCACAACTATAATAGCCTAGTTACCTCTCTATAGAAGTTAAATAATGGCACTGGGGTAGTTATTTAGAGACAGGTAGAGCTTTTGGGTTGTAATATTTCACTATTTCACAAGGCAGTGGAGCAGTAAACATCATTGTAAAAAACATTAAATTAAAGCCAATGCATGAAAATTAGAGATGGGGGATCCGCTCTTGAACTAATTCATAGAGTTGAATCTTTCAAAGGAGTGAACAATCAGTGATTCAGAAAAAAAGAACGGTAGCTCCAAACGTTTCCCACGGCAGAGAGAGAGAGAGAGAGAGAGAGAGAGAGAGAGACGGAGCATATCAGCAGCGCCTCTGCTGGTCAGAGCACAGTGCACGCCACACAACACAGCCAGCGCCGCCCTCTGCCCTGCTTCTACCTTGGCTGCCTGCATTGTGCAGTGCCCCATTGGATTTTGTGTTTCACATATGCCGTGCCGTCTCTGTGCGTCGTCTGCCGCTTGCAGTGTCTGGCGCAGCTTAACTTCGCATCGCACTCTGTCGGCGGTCGTTTCAGTCGCACGTCCTGCCCTCTGGGCAGTTGATGCGAGCAACAGGACAGAGAGCCACCTAGCGGATAACATAGGAACTACTTGCAACAACCTGCTTGCAAGGGAACGGACGATTTGTCTCGGAGCGGGTGAGTTCACCGCTCCCCCCACCCTCGGAACTCGCCCGCTCAACGCTCACCCCACCATCTCGACTCTAGCCAGAGCGTTGAGCAAAGCGACTCAGGTGTCACTCTGGTCTCTGCGGTCTCAGCTCATGCAGTAATACAGCTCGCGGCTCGACCTGCTCGACTCAGTGCCTCTGCATCGGAGTTCGTCCCTACTGGATATTGTTCTTCGTAGTAATACCGCTATGTATATTACATTATTATGTTATGTATACATCAATTGTTTTTATTTTATTTTTATTTGTTTAAACTGATTAGATTAGGTTCCTGATGACTCCTCTTACTATAGGATTTTTATTATGGACACTCGAATTTACGCTTTAATTACGAGTGAACCGATAAACGTATCGCAAAATGTGATACACCAATATTTTCCTTGTTTCATTCTGCGTAAGGCTATATGCAGCACTTTCGTTTTACAGTCAAATTTATATTTTTTTTTCTTATTCTGGTATGGATTTTGCGATTTTAGGCGTCTTCGGAAGGAAACATCCACTTTAAAAATATATGGCTTGCGATGTATTTGTATGAGGTTAATGAAATTTTAATACATTATAGGCAAATATATTGTTAATGTAAATCTCAAGTTACAACATTTTCCGATCACCTAGAAAACCACGATAGTGCAAAATAAATCAATAATCAAAAACTTTGTCATATCGTGGAAATTCCAATAAACAATACAAAATTCTTACTCATTATCTGTGTTACTTCAAAATAGGATCAAATAAGATCAAAATACAGGTATAGTACTGGAATAAACCAAGTTTAAAGGGCAATGTGCCTTCCATTTATTTTCTATTGTAAATGAGTGGTGAGTCATGAAAAAGAGCTAATTCATTTCAGGGAGTGAACAGTTCTGATCCAATCTCTGAAAAGAACAGTTTTGCCCATCTCTAATGAAAATACGTTTGGATTTGCCTGTGTTGCCCAAAAATTTCGTTTATCAACAAAAATATCGCCCAAACAGCAACGATTGCATTTGAGGATCATCTTTTCAAATCATATTAAGTGCGCAGATCATAATTTTGCAGGAAGTGAAAAAAACTTTTTCTTCCTAGCCAGATGAAATATGTTAAATTCTCGACTGCAGGACCTACATATTTAGATTATGTTCCAGAATCAGTCGTGATTGAAATCATTTCCCACTGCATGAGCGCGCCATTTTAATTTTGAAATTGCACTTAACCATTTTGAATCAGTTCACTTAACAAAAAGTTTTGATTAAATATGTTTTCACATAATATGATTTGAAATGTTCATTTTCAATTGTTGTACGCAAACCATCATTAACATGTTGTTGACTTGCGTTCTTCGCAAGATGATTTTCAATTGTTTTTACGCGTAAAGTGTACATTCACAGTGTGTGATAGCTTATACACATGGAAATTTGAGTCCACATTTGTACGAAAATAACATTTTTGGACTGAAAAGGTTTTCAGCTTGCTGAGATAGCTAGTATATTAGAGAAGGAAGACAACAGTGCAAAACAACACAAAAAAAGAGCGTGTTTCCGAGAAATTTCAGTACGCGGTACTGGAAGAGAATTTGACACACTATAGGAAGAGGAATCATCATTTTGTACTTTAGAAAGTATAAGCATAAGTTTTTTTTCATTTGTTACATTAAATTGCGCCCAGAGTCACTAAAAGAAATGCAGTGTTACGAGTTGCCATCCCATCCTGTGAAAAACTGGTAAATTTAAGGTTAAGTTTCGTTGCTAGTCCAGTGTAAATTTTTATGCAATCGTTATATCTCCCTCCACACCTTTTCCTTCGAGATTTGTGGGTATTTGACTTTTAATAGTTCAAGTGTCTTATTTGTACTGGGGTTAGCTAGTGAAACCACATACATATTGTCCATTGATGCCTGCAAAACTGTTTCACACACAATCCAGGAAGCTACCTAGCAATAAATTAGCCTGCCACAAACACATATTTAACCATGCACCATTATCTGAAGATTTTAGTCTATTTCGTTATAAAACGCTATAATTGCCTGACTAGAAATAAATTCCACCTACTAGTCAATCTGATCCACAGATCAGTTGTCACTTCAAGTTGGAGCTATGTTACATGCATTTTTCTGTAAAATATGAAATACTATACTGGTATGTATAAAAATCACCTTTGTAAATATGGTAGAAGGCAAGTAATTTAGTATGCTCATTTCATACAATTCAGACAGCTGCCTCACTGCTCCAAGAATGTTTGCCTATCGAAGCCATGGGCTCCAAATGATAGATATAGAACGTGGGATTCTAAATCGATCACACGGCTGTGGTGGCGGGCGTTATGATACACTACTGGCCATTAAAATTGCTACACCAAGAAGAAATACAGTTGATGAACGGGTATTCATTGGACAAATATATTATACTACAACGGACATGTGATTACATTTTCACGCAATTTGGGTGCATAGATCCTGAGAAATCAATACCCAGAACAACCACCTCTGGCCGTAATAACGGCCTTGATATGCCTGGGCATTGAGTCAAACAGAGCTTGGATGGCATGTACAGGTACAGCTGCCCATGCAGCTTCAACACGATACCACAGTTCATCAAGAGTAGTGACTGGCGTACTGTGACGAGCCAGTTGCTCGGCCACCATTGACCAGACGTTTTCAATTGGTGAGAGATCTGGAGAATGTGCTGGCCAGGGCAGCAGTCGAACATTTTCTTTATCCAGAAAGGCCCGTACAGGACCTCGAACATGTGGTCGTGAATTATCCTGCTGAAATGTAGGGTTTTGCAGGGACTGAATGAAGGGTAGAGCCACAGGTCATAACACATCTGAAATGTAACGTCCACTGTTCAAAGTGCCGTCAATGCGAACAAGAGGTGACCGAGACGTGTAACCAATGGCACCCCATATCATCACACCCGGTGATACGCCAGTATGGCGATGACGAATACACACTTCCAATATGCATTCACTGCGATGTCCCCAAACACGGATGCGACCATCATGATGCTCTAAACAGAACCTGGATTCATCCGAAAAAATGACATTTTGACATTTGTGCACTCAGGTTCGTCGTATGCAGCATCAAGGGTAACCTCAGCCACGGTCTCCGAGCTGATAGTCCATGCTGCTGCAAACGTCATCGAACTGTTTGTGCAGATGATTGTTGTCTTGCAAACGTCCCCATCTGTTGACTCAGGGATCGAAACGTGGCTGCACGATCCGTTACAGCCATGCGGATAAGATAGATGCCTGTCATCTTGACTGCTAGAGATATGAGGCCATTAGGATCCAGCACAGTGTTCCGCATTACCCTCCTGAACCCACCGATTCCATCTTCTGCTAAGAGTCATTGGATCTCGACCAACGCGAGCAGCAATGTCACAATGTGATAAACCACAATCGCGATAGGCTGCAATCCGACCTTTATCAAAGCCAGACACGTGATGTTACGCATTTCTCCTTACACGAGGCATCACAACAACGTTTCACCAGGCAACGCCGGTCAACTGCAGTTTGTGTATGAGAAATCGGTTGGAAACTTTCCTCATGTCAGCATGTTGTAGGTGTCGCCACCAGCGCCAACCTTGTGCGAATGCTCTGAAAAGCTAATTATTTGCATATCACAGCATCTTATTCCTGTTGGTTAAATTTCGCGTCTGTAGCACGTCATCTTCGTGGTGTAGCAATTTTAATGGCCAGTAGTGTAAATTATTTGTGAGTTGCTAGGAAAACCCAAATGCTTTATGTCGGTAGTTAGTGGGGTGTCTGGTATCTTATACGTTTCTTCGGCCCATTGCCTCATGTGGAAGAATCTAATTCCATGCTTATGCAATGTAGAAAATTGTTTGAATTTTTATGAGAAATGTGGACTAATACCAGATGAGAAAAGGAGGGACTGTGTAGACTGCAGTGAGGTGAAGTCTATAAAAGTTCGTAAGAACAGTTCTGATAGTGAAATACCTTTATAATTTCATTGCAGATACAGTGGTAAACGAACGACTATCAGGAAGAATATGTGGTGTCTCTGGGACAGACTGCACTATCTTTGGCACCTTCCTTCTTTTGACCAGTAGTTCTTGTGTGAACTTCAGGCACGCAGATGTGTAACAGCCATTCTTTGTTATATGTATGAGTGACCAATAAGTGTGTATTAGATATTATGTGTGTTATCTCTCAACTAATCTTCTGTGATAACCACAGTGGTGACCCTGACACCGTCGATGTCTCGTCCAGCGTTATTTGTGCTTGTTTTCATCATTAACTCACATCGCGTGCTGGACTGCATTGTTTACGCCACAGTGGATCTGCCTGTGACTTTTGGTGGAAGTGTAATGGCCCCCATCAACTCTGCCACTTGCGACCATGAGTGGACAAGTGTATCTCCTTCGAACTCAATTAAAAGTGAACAGTTATGTACACCTGTCCACGCCGGCAGCCACATAACCTTACCCACTTCAACATGGCTGCTGCCTAGTGTGGCAGCACAACGGCAGCCACAACATGGACAGTGCACGCCGCCTAACCACAACGTGGAGGACCTTCCAGTTAAAAGACATTGTGGTTTATCCTTAATGTACATTGCTACCTTTGGGATGGTTTGCCATGCCAGCAAATTTCCTGGGATGTGAATCTAACTTTTCTATGCATGGGGTAGCACGTTCTTGTTTACATAGTGTCACATCACGCTCCCCCCCCCCCCCCCCACGCCGTTTCAGTGACGCCGGTCATCTCGACCACGCCAGTTTCCACGACCATTGCACCATGGTTGCACCACGACTGCTGCTTTCATAGCGGCTCTGGCCATTCCACCCAAGGCGGTTACCAGGTCCACTGCCTTGTGGCTCCACCACAAATGCCGCCCGCCCACTGTTTCGACAGCACCGGTCGTTACACCCATGCTGCATTCTTCCTCAGGCTTGCTGATTGGACATATACTTGCGGCTTATAAGCCCACCCTCTCTGTATCATGTGCTGTATGCAGCCACCGCTCCACCCACACTTCGGGCGACACACTGTTCACTACTACCACACTTCTGGCATTGGAGGCATCCTGCTCTGCCCACACCGATCACCATCTGCTGGTGCTGATTCAAGATGTGTTACCAGGCAGGTTCCCTAAGCTACCCAAAAATTTGGTTCGCCTTGGTCGACCACCTCCTGTACATCCACGGCATTTCTGACTACAGCGCTCGTTTTGCCTGCTTGATGAGCCATCTCCACCCACATACAGGCTTGCTCCTCTCACCGCCTGCCTCGCCAAGTATTCGATGACCAAATCACTGCTTATTGAAAGCCTTTCCCGCTCTCCAGCAGAGGCTATCCATCAAATTATTCACGAGAAGCATCTTGATGACCACACCCCTTTGCAACTTTGGCAGCGCCTACATGTTTTAATCAATGACCATGCATTGACTGACGCCACTCTTTGGACGCTGTGGATGGTCAAAATGCCTCCAGATATGCAGCTTCATCTACTGTCTCACATTTATCGCTGATCCACTGGAGGTTCAGTTATGCATGGCAGATCAGGATTACACCATCATTCATCATTGACACTGCCTGTCATGACTGACATCTCCACCATCATCATTTGGCTCATCTGTGCCTCTGGTTTGGCACCCTGTCGGCAGAGGCTGACATACTGGTCTCGGCACCTGAGCTGCCCATCAGGAGCTGCCACCTGACAGCCTGACAGCCGCTGACCTCGCCCAGTCAGCAGTCCGATCGGCTACTGGCACCACCGCAGTCAGCTGCAACCCCTGCCTGCACCGTGCTTTCCCCCCAACTGGCCTACCCGCTGTGCTGGTTCCATGTGTACCCAAGCGAGACTGGTGGGCACATTTAGGCACCATGTCCCACCACGTACCTTCATGTTACCTATCTTCTGCTACTGCACCACTCGCCTCAGTGATGCAGCGCCTCTATACCACAGATATCTCGACTGGCATCTGCTTTCTTGTTGACACTGGTGCCAACATTAGTGTTATACCAGCCAAGCACGCTGTTGAAGCCCTATCCCCCACTACCCTCCTTGATCGCTGCCATCTATTCTCCCATTGTGTTCCACGGCTCCATCAGATGTCCATCACCACTCACCGGTTCACACCTTCCCTTGGACCTTCCACACTGCTGACATGGATGAACCTGTGATCGGGTTGGATTTTCTACACCATTATGAACTTTCACCAGACCTGCAGGCCGCTAGTGTCTGTCATATGTCTGACTCTACAGTTCTGTGCACACCCGATTTCAGCACCACTTCGCTCTCTGCCTCCCTGGCTATGCTTTTCATGTGTGCTTCCCTGGTCAAGCGCATAACCACACGGCTCTCAGGTCTGTCGTACGTGCGCTCCCAGATCGACAAACTGCACTCAGAATTATGACTTATGCACTCGCATCACCTCTGCCTCTACCAAATTGTCACATGCGTGGCATACTATACATTGCTTATCTGCAGCCCTGCAGTGAGGCGGCCCAGCTCATGCCCCTGCAGTCCTCTCGCCAACGTGGTCCAGTGTCGAGCACTCCAGTGCCTGCTGTGTTTTTTGCATCGCCATGGCCAAAATTCCAAGACACACTTGCATTCTTCTGATTCTTCGCGCTGCTTCACTCCTGCATCACACCTTCCATCACCAACTGCAGCCAACACCCTGCCTACATCGTCCCGGTTCATCAAGGTCAGTGAACCGACGTTGCCTGTGGATACCTTCTTGACCCCTCATGCCAACTGCCCTACACGATTATCAGGCATAAGTAATGGGCCTTGCTATAAGATTCGCACCACTGATGGCTCACCTGTTTGTTATAAGGCCAGGCATCTTAACACTTCCAAACTTCTGGGTGTCAAGGAGATAGTTCAGGATCTGTTGGCTTCGGCTGTCCTCCGCCCCTCCAATAGCAACTGGTCTTCCCCTATTCACCTTGTTGCCAAAAAGGACAGCACCTTACACATGTACAGGGACTACAGGTCCCTTAATGCCCGTACCATTATCGATAACCATCCCATTCCACATATCCAAGACAAGATTTCACGCAGTTTCTTCATGGTTCTACCTTTTTCTCTGTATTAGATTGTTCCAAACTGTATCACCAGATTTCTATGCATCCCCCAGACATTCCAAAGATGGCCATCATCACACCACTCGGCCTATTTAAATACTGTTACATGCCCTATGGATTGAAAAGTGCTGTGCAGACATGGCAGCGGTTCATTGACTCCATTTTGCTCCCTCTGCCTTTTGCCTACACTTACTTAGATGATATCCTTATCTTTTCTTCCTCCGCTGAGGAGCATCAAGTTCACCTTGATACAGTCCGTTTGGCCCTCGCTGCCAACGGTGTGGTGATCAACCATGATAATTCTCAAGTGTGTTCCATATATGTTACCCTCCTCGGCCATTCTATCTCTGTTGATGTCCTACAACCAACGAGTCGTCACGCCGAACCATACTTCCTCTCCCTGAGGATTGTGCTCAGCTCCGTCATTTTCTGGGTATGGCAAACTTTTACAGCTGCTATATTCCTCAGGCTGCCTGCATCCAAATGGTCCTCACCGATGCTTTCTCCAACAAGAACACCATTGGAAAACGGAAGTTGGAGTAGATCCAATCTTTGCTCAACACTTTTGACAACCTTAAAACTGCCCTAGCCAAAGCCATCACACTCGCCCAGTATGACCCTGAGGTCCATATCTCTATCACGACTGATGCCAGTGAATCAGCTGTAGGTGCCGTTTTACAGCAGCACACCACCGACTCCGACCAGCCCCTCCACTTCTTTTCCAAGAAACTGACTAAGAGCCAGTGCAAGTGGTCGGCATTTGACCGTGAGCTGCTTGCAGTGTGCAAGGCGATTAAACATTTTCGTAGTGACCTCGATGGGCGACCCTTCACGATCTATACCGATCAAAAGCCACTCGTGGATGCTATTCATAATCTGGCTGAAGACCTTCTGCCCAGGCATTTCCGCCATATGGACTACATCTGTCAGCACTCTTCCGCTGCATGATATATCTGCGATCCGGAGAACTTGGCAGGCTACCTTTCCCACTGTATGCTAACTGCACCGCTGGATCTGGAGGAGATCGCCCGACTACAAGCCGACAACGACGATATACAGTGACTAAGATCGAACAACGGTTCATCGCTCTGTGTCCAGCCCCATATACTGCCTGGTAATCCCTTTCTTTTGTGACACCTCTATGGGCACACTTCGCCCCCTGGTCCCCGCCGCCCTTTGGCATATTGTCTTTACTGCCTTTCATGGTTTAGCTCACCCTGGGACATGGGCCATAAAGCAGCTGGTTACAGAGTACTTTGTCTGGCCTGGTGTGAACCATGACTGTCACACTTGGAGCCGTGCGTATGTTCCATGCCAGCAAGGCCGGCAGGCACGCCAAAACTCCTCTAGACACATTTGACATCCAAAAAGGTCATTTCCAGCACGTCCATATCGATGTCGTTGGTCCCCTTCCTCTATCCGAGGGCTACAGATGTATCTTATCAGCCATCGACTGTGTGACCTGCTGGGTCGAGGCGGTCCCCTTACTGACATCACGGCCGAGACCATGGCTCGTTCCTTCATTGTGGTGTGGGTTGCTCGCTTTGGCGGTCCCCTATCTCTCACCACCAACAAGGGGCGCCAATTTGAGTCCGCCCTCTTCACACGACTCTGCGAACTCTGTGGCATCATCAAGTTTCATACCACAGCTTACCACCCGCATGCGAATGGCCTTGTTGAGCAGTGGCACCGCACATGTAGTGACCGCTATAAACATGCTCATAACGCCTGCCACCACAGTCACGTGATCGATTTAGAATCGCATGATCGATATCTATCGTTTGGAGCACGCGGCTTCGATAGGCAACAATTTTTGGAAATTACCAACAATTTTATTAACATAATGAACAATTTACAACTGATATTAACCAGTAAAACCACAGCAAAATGAAATATGGATGTCTGCGTATGTCCGTGTATCGGGAGGATATGACTCAAATGAGCTTGGGGGAGTCACATGATCAACAATGGACGGATGCCGTCAAGCATCAAGACTTTCCTGCTGAGAAACCTCGACTGTGACGTGACGTGACATGACGGGACGGGACGGCCAGTGTGGATGCCGCTATTTGAAATGCATTGTAGGATGTTTTGACGGGATGGCACGTGTCGTGATGTGACGGCCAGTGTGAATTAGCCTTTGCAAACATACCTATAATTAGAAACTATCACAATAGCACAGAGCACAAAAACACTGAAAGGCAGTATTTAAAGTCAACTACAAGTAAGAACTGAACTGATAAACAAAACAACACATGAGCTTAAGAAAGGCCAACAATGTACGGTTGTTCGTGGCTAAAGTAAGGATGTGCCATAGCCGATAGTGCTTTCGATATTCGATAGTTAAAATCTGCCGGCCGGTGTGGCCGAGCGGTTCTAGGCGCTACAGTCTGGAACCGCGTGACCGCTACGGTCGCAGGTTCGAATCTTGCCTGGGGCATGGATGTGTGTGATGTCCTTAGGTTAGTTAGGTTTAAGTAGTTCTAAGTTCTAGGGGACTGATGACCTCATAAGTTAAGTCCCATAGTGCTCAGAGCCATTTTGAACCAGTTAAAATCTATCGACAGCGATGTTTACTATCGGTAGTGCATACCCCATTTTCGTTGTATGATTGAAAATCAAAATATCTTTCTACTGGGTCGTGAGTAATTTTATTTAGGTGATGGGAGGATCCAGGATCCGGACCTTTCGGACCTCCTGCCTCGCCCCCCCCCCTCCCCCCACCTCCTTGGCTACGTCCCTGTATGGCAAGCAACAACAGAAAAATGTGAGTCAGCGCAAGTGGAAAGATTGACAAAGGATGTTATAAAGCAAATTTGTCGTCAGATTGGCGTAAAAAACAGGATGGAAGTAACAAACAGAGGATGGAAGAATGAACGTGTAGAGGATAGCAACGTTATTATTTCATTAAAATCTGTCAGCAGTTCTGGTGACCACACAGACGACAGTAAGTGATTCAGATGTAAGTGCTGCTTATTTAGATTATTTTTTATTCTTATTTTCTGACAAGTGTGTGACTGAACGCTCGCCTCACTGCGGGAGGTGTTATTCGCCTATAACGTGTGATTACGATATCTTAAGACATCGCCGCCGCTACAACAGCTGTGGCCCACATTGGTACTACCAAGATGTTGGCAACACTAGAATGTTTCCTGATGCGCTTACAACTATTGATCGCATTATAACCACTCTCTCCATTTGGTAAGTTGTTAACATTGGTTGCAGTGAATATTTAAGTCAGAACAGAGAATTTCGGTTATAATGATGAGAAAGAACTTCGTTATCGTGCAAGTGGATGAAGATAGGTTCGTTTTCTGGAACATACTGTGAGCACTTAAGGCAGCGAAAATGACAGCTGATTCTTTGCATTATCGCATTAGGACGGCCAACAACGAATATTTGCTGAAAAACATGAAAAATTATTAGATAAGGACAAGGAGTAAATTAAATAATACAAATGAATAAAGTAAATATTCATATCAATATGATTCAGCTAATATAAATTAACACTGTAAGACACAACCTTTTAATCCAGCCGTTTACTAAGGCGGCAACGACGGAAGAGCGCAAGACTGTATTGAGACACAACAGCATTTGTCATAAAAACAAACACGGGGGAAAGTAAGTCACAGAACATATCTCTGAGATCAGGAAGCTGTTACGATAGTACTAAATTGTGGGATTACACTGTCCACTTGAATGGCGTTGGCACAATTTTTCGCCATGAATTTGACAACGCCATTCAACAAGTCACTACATAACATCTATTCAATCCACTTGTTCCTGATCTGATGAAACACTTGGTATGTTTTATCACACACAAACCAACAAACATACTGATTTCATTTACATACGTAGTAGAAATTTTTGATAAACATAGGAAAATGTTTACTTTCTTTTAACGGATAATTTTCTATTTTCTTTTACGCTTCAGTATTTAAGTATATTAGATTAATTGACACAGTCTGTCTGATCACTTATAGGTGAAAAAGTAGACCACATGCCAAGGGAAGTCTGATGACAGAAGCCGACAGAGGTTGGCGGACAGTTTCACTTAGAGGAATGGGATCCAGGAGATGAGTCTCTTGTCCGTACTGTTCCTGGATGTCACGTCTCGACCAGGACGTCAGTTAGATAGTCGTCAAACCTTCCCCATAGGCCGGGAACATGAAACAGGGGTACGGCAGTATCAGTGAGGCTTGTGCACAACTCAAGACGGTTGCGCTGAAATAGAATTTCTAAAAAAACAACGGGTACAAGATTTATATTTCTAAAACAACATGAAAATAGATATGTACACATATTTATGTAGATTTTGATAAATTCTTAGCAATTTGAAGAGATTCTACAAAATCCTAGGTGATCCGCTCAGTTTTGTTCAGGGACATGGATTTCTTTTAGCTACACAGCAGGAGAAATGGCTGGATAATGTAACATATTACGAAAATTTACATCAGGCACAGTATCTATATTAAGTTTGCGTTTGGTGTCCATTTTATTTACATCATTTGAAATTTCATAATGTTGCCACGTAAGCAACAGTCTGTCTCGACAATTAAGTCTGCATTGCACAACTCGATCTATCATAAGGTTCGCGCAAAGCAGGCGTGACAAACATTTCGTCGGTACTGGTGTAAAGTGGACAATGTGCTCACGCGGTCGCCTTTATATGAAATGCCTTGCAGGCCATTCCAGGGGTATCTCTCTTCCACACTTTAAACCACAGCCAGCCAAGTGCTAACAGGATCAAGTCCAGGTAAGCAAAGTAATCACCTTCTTCGTATGCGTCTGTATCGGCGAAATGTTCAGATTACACACAGAGGAGACTGACACATAAAGTGTGTCTCTCGTAAGTTTTCTCTCTCTCTCTCTCTCTCTCTCTCTCTCTCTCTCTCTCTCACACACACACACACACACAAACACACACACACACACGCGTGATTTCCGTTTTTGACACGTTATAACCAGTGGCGTAGCTTGCCTTAGACGGTTCGTGTATCATAATTTGTCGTGGGTCCTATTACCCGACTGTGGCGATGCCCAAATGGAGGGTAGATATTTTTCACAAAATAAACAAATACTCTCATTTAGATTAAAATAAATCTTAGTATAGGTTACATAAGTAAATAATTATTTACAATTACTGCTCCTAGAGCCAAGTTGGCAAAAAAAACTAAGATATATACTTTCCTCGCCTTTTTTCCGGCAAAACTATTTATTAACGCATCCACAGCTGAAGACGATTTTAGTTTTTCGAGATGTTCTGTTTCTGTAGACAGTACTGACACGTCTGAAAGCCGTTCTTGGCTCATAGAAGTCCTAAGATAGTTTTTTTATCAGTTTCAATTTCGAAAAACTTCTTTCAGCTGGCGTAGATGTTACAGGTTGGGTCAAAAATAGGAAACACGGTGTTATTATCTCCGGAAAACTGAATGCAAAGCTGTTGAATATAATCAGTAATAATTCCGTGAGTTCGTTAATGGAATGGATATTCTGAATTTTAGTTTTTAAGCAGACTTTCAAAGAAAGTAACTGTTCATACAGATCAAATGATATGTCTTTACTGTATTTAACAATCAGTTTTCCCGTTGCTTTTTTTATTATTTCATTTGAAAATGATAAGAGTTTCTCCGGTTGCAAGACTTCGCATATGTTGTTAAGGTCGCAGAGGCTTTTAAATCTTAGTTTAGTTTGAGAAATGAATATATCTAAGGAGCACTAGTACACATTGACTTCGTAGTACGATTCCGGGTCTAAAATTGTCTCATTTTCTGATAACTCATCAAAATATCGCTTCGTCATCTTCAGTCTTTTATCTTTGAAAACAGTTGTTGCCCCCCCCCCCCCACCCCCCCACTCTTTTGCTCTCTGGACTCGTTTAGCAAACCATGGAATGAAAACTGGATTAATGACGTCAAATAATGAATTTAAAAAAGGTAACAAGCGCTATAAAATCGAGGTTCTCTAAAATATTAATTATACTTTTACATTCGTCCCGCTCACTCTTCAACTGACTATGGTTGACGGAATGACGGGTGGGCATTCTACTTATGTTTACCTTTGTCCTCTGACAACGTCAGCACGTGAATGTGTTCCATTACTCCGAGTACCTGCACTAAGTGCTGGGAGCGTCAACGTCAGTGTTGTGTTATGCAATTAATAACGTTGTGTTTTATGGAATGGTACACTGTGATACATTTTTGAATAGGTCTTTAAGAGAGGAAATGAATTACCGAATAAAAAATACAGGGTGCCATTTAAAAAGTCATACCGCTGTTCATATCTTTGTAAAAAACAAAGCTACAACGAAGGCAATTGTGCTGATTGATGTCCCCCTGACGGCTAAAGAACATTTGCTTGAAACATTTTGTAATCTGCATCTAGACAAACAGTTATTTTGGGTGGTCAAGATAAATAGGACACCCTGAATACCAGATCGTTAACTCTCTCCCAAGTTTTGTGCGATGATGGAAAACCAAGCCATTTCACTAAAGCTCATGTTATGCTAGTCCAGTGCCTCAGGTCTGTCCCCTCCTGTAACATACCGTATAATGAGCTTCCTCCAACTGTTGTGCATTGGTTGAAAACCAAGCCATTTCAATAACACTTTTGTTCCCTTGATGTCGTCTGACACCCTACAAGGAAGACGTCTGGTTCAGAACTTATCTGTAATTCTCTATGTAAAAACTCCCAGAAATACTTCACTTTCACTGCCCTTTAAGATGTAAGAACTTGGGTTTGTCCATTGAGTACTGGAAACTGTAAATATCTCTGTTGCCCAGTTCAGCAGGTAATATTTCTGAAACACAGTTTTGTATTTTAAAATACACACCAAATCACCTACACTGAATTTCTGATTGTGTAGATCCATACGGTTTAATACTGTGTCTAGAAGCTCATTATCATGAAAATCAATAAGTCTCATTTCAATTCTTTGATGTTTACTTCAGTTACCCTCCCCAAAAATTTGTGGGAGAATATCTAGTCATTTGTATGAAATGTCATCCACAGATGGGTTTATACTGTTCTGTTCAAGCGTTTCACAATACTCCCTTTCGTGTAAGAGGACGTTGAGTAGTGGTTTATTCCTCATCTTTCCATTACCTCTTTAAATATCTGTTGTAAATTTCGCCTCCATGGATAATTTGAAATTTGTCAGGACATTGATTAATCCCACCTGCAGCAGTTGTTCAGACACCTGTGCTATTTTCTTCCCAGTTTTTGTTCAAATGTGTGTGAAATCTTATGGGACTTAACTGCTAAGGTCATCAGTCCCTAAGTTTATACACTACTTAACCTAAATTATCCTAAGGACAAACACACACATCCATGCCCGAGGGAGGACTCGAACCTCCGTCGGGATCAGCCGCACAGTCCATGACTGCAGCGCCTCAGACTGCTCGGCTCATCCCGCGTGGCCCCAGTTTTTGTCTTCACAGGTAGGGCCAGGTGAAATTGGAATTTGTATCGGCGACCAATAAAATATATTTGAAATTTCTATTCACTCAGGCGTATTGTCTCTTATCTATAAGATCACCCTACCATAAATCATCCAAACCTTGTTCTATGATGCGTCTATGTGAGAATGTTTTGCATGCTGGCGTATGGAGTTCTAGGATCACTGTCTCCATATTTACTATTTTTCAATAACGCTACTTTTTCAAAACTCTGAAATGACAGATATAATTTCATTCACATGAGTTAAGTAACTAATGATGGTCAAAGGCCAAAGGCAAGAAAAGCGTTTCTGAAAAAGAGGAGATTGTTAACATCCAGTATGAATGTAAGTGTTAGGAAATCTTGCCTGAAGACATTTGTCTGGAGTGTAGCCTTGTATGGAAGTGAAACATGGACGATAAGCAAATTGCTTGATGTATTGCTTTAATTGGATCTGGTCCGTATAACAAACACTCGAGCAGTACTCAACTAGTGTCCTATATGTGGTCAGCTTTACAGATGGACCACACTTTTCTAAAATTCTCCCAACAAACCGAAGTCGACCATTCGATTTCCCTGCCTCACATGCTCGTTCCATTTCATATCGATTTGCAATGTTACTCCCAGATATTTAAACAACATGGATGTGTCAATCACGACACTACTAATACTGCACCTGAACATTACATGTTCGTTTTTCCTATTCATCCGCATCAACTTACATTTTTCTACATTTAGAGCTAGCTGCCATCTATCACACCAACTAGAAATTTGGTATAAATCATCTTGTATCTTCCTACAGTCACTCAATTTCCACACTTTCCCGTATACCACAGCACCATCAGCAAACAACTGCAGATTGCTACCACTGTGTCCTCCAGATCACTTATGTTTGTAGAAAATAAAAGCGGTCCCATCACACCTCCTGGAGCACCCCTGACGATACCTTTGTCTCTGATGAACACTCGCAGTCGAGCACAACATACTGGGTTCTACTACTCAAGAAGTCTTCAAGCCACTCACGTATTTGGGAACCTATTCGATATGCTCGTACCATCATTAACAGTCTGCAATGGGGCACCGCGTCAAATGCTTCCCGGGAATCTAGAAATACGCAATCTATCTGTTGTCCTTCATCCATAGTTCGCTGTATATCACATGAGAAAATGGCAAGCTGAGTTTCGCATGAGCGATGCTTTCTAAAACCATGCTGATTCGTGGAAATAAGCTTTTCGGTTTCAAGAAAATTTATTATATTCGAACTGAGAATCTGTTCAAGCATTCTGCAACAATCCGATGTTAGCGATACTGATGTCAGGGATAATTTTGTGGGTTTGTTCTTTTACCTTTCTTATGTACGGGAGTCACATGCCATCTTCGCCAGTCGCTTGGGACTTTGTGCTTTGCGAAGATTCGCGATAAATGCAGGCTAGGTAAGGGACCATTGCCGTAGAGCATTCTTAATATAACCGAATTGGGATTCCGTCCGGATCTGACAACGTTTATGTTTTCAGCTTTTTCAGTTGTTTCTCTGTGCCAGGGATACTCATTACTACACTCCTAGAAATGGAAAAAAGAACACATTGACACCGGTGTGTCAGACCCACCATACTTGCTCCGGACACTGCGAGAGGGCTGTACAAGCAATGATCACATGCACGGCACAGCGGACACACCAGGAACCGCGGTGTTGGCCGTCGAATGGCGCTAGCTGCGCAGCATTTGTGCACCGCCGCCGTCAGTGTCAGCCAGTTTGCCGTGGCATACGGAGCTCCATCGCAGTCTTTAACACTGGTAGCATGCCGTGACAGCGTGGACGTGAACCGTATGTGCAGTTGACGGACTTTGAGCGAGGGCGTATAGTGGGCATGCGGGAGGCCGGGTGGACGTACCGCCGAATTGCTCAACACGTGGGGCGTGAGGTCTCCACAGTACATCGATGTTGTCGCCAGTGGTCGGCGGAAGGTGCACGTGCCCGTCGAACTGGGACCGGACCGCAGCGACGCACGGATGCACGCCAAGACCGTAGGATCCTACACAGTGCCGTAGGGGACCGCACCGCCACTTCCCAGCAAATTAGGGACACTGTTGCTCCTGGGGTATCGGCGAGGACCATTCGCAACCGTCTCCATGAAGCTGGGCTATGGTCCCGCACACCGTTAGGCCGTCTTCCGCTCACGCCCCAACGTCGTGCAGCCCGCCTCCAGTGGTGTCGCGACAGGCGTGAATGGAGGGACGAATGGAGACGTGTCGTCTTCAGCGATGAGAGTCGCTTCTGCCTTGGTGCCAATGATGGTCGTATGCGTGTTTGGCGCCGTGCAGGTGAGCGCCACAATCAGGACTGCATACGACCGAGGCACACAGGGCCAACACCCGGCATCATGGTGTGGGGAGCGATCTCCTACACTGGCCGTACACCACTGGTGATCGTCGAGGGGACACTGAATAGTGCACGGTACATCCAAACCGTCATCGAACCCATCGTTCTACCATTCCTAGACCGGCAAGGGAACTTGCTGTTCCAACAGGACAATGCACGTCCGCATGTATCCCGTGCCACCCAACGTGCTCTAGAAGGTGTAAGTCAACTACCCTGGCCAGCAAGATCTCCGGATCTGTCCCCCATTGAGCATGTTTGGGACTGGATGAAGCGTCGTCTCACGCGGTCTGCACGTCCAGCACGAACGCTGGTCCAACTGAGGCGCCAGGTGGAAATGGCATGGCAAGCCGTTCCACAGGACTACATCCAGCATCTCTACGATCGTCTCCATGGGAGAATAGCAGCCTGCATTGCTGCGAAAGGTGGATATACACTGTACTAGTGCCGACATTGTGCATGCTCTGTTGCCTGTGTCTATGTGCCTGTGGTTCTGTCAGTGTGATCATGTGATGTATCTGACCCCAGGAATGTGTCAATAAAGTTTCCCCTTCCTGGGACAATGAATTCACGGTGTTCTTATTTCAATTTCCAGGAGTGTATGTATCCATAAGGGAGTCTGCTCGATGATCAGACGACGGTATGCTTGTACAATTCTCTTGCATGATCGATTTCTTAAGCGCGAAATTTAGAACTTCGGCTTTCATTTTGCTATCTTCAACTGCCACACCAGACTGGTCAACAAGAGAGTGGATGGAAGCCTTAGACCGGCCTAGTGATTTTACATAAGGCCAGAATTTTCTTGGGATCTGCCAGATGTTTTGCTGAGGTATGGCAGTGGCAGTTTTATGGTTCGCACACAGGTGTTCTCACAGACGCACGAATATCTACTGACCTTTGCTTGTCGTCATTTGAACTTTCTCTTTTGAACCAAGAGTGCAACAGCCTCTGCTTTCTCAGCATTAACGCAAATTATTTTTCTGACCAAAAGACCACCTTGTTTCCTGAAAACCGTCAATAATGCTTTACAAATTCTAACAAAATATATTCTTTCTTATGATACGTACACGGAAAATTTGTTTCAAAACTGTATCACAACGAACTCGACATGTCGAACATTATACGTACGAATGGAAATAGAAAACATTTGACCCAGAAACTTCGCAGGAGAAGGTGTTATTTGTAGTATTCATATTTTCTTGTAATTACAAGATTCATAAAATTCTTTCCTCTCCACAAATTGCCTCAGACGTAGCATAATAAATAGTCTTAATGTCTAGTTTTCAGAATCAAACAACTGTGAATATAGCTCCTATGTCGAATATCTCCACAATCCTTTGACGTACACTTCTACGAGGATTAATGTTATGTTTCACCAAAAACGTGTAATCGATTTGATATCTGTGTTGCAAATGCTAGGGCTTGATGGAACTTAAATGTTTGCTGATTGGTTACCTTCTGACGGTACTGTTGCTCGATAGTCCCGTTGCATTTCACGGTTTTCTTAGGATTTTACTGAACGATGACGTAACCGTTCATTTTATTTCAAACTCGTCTCAAACTGACGCTGAGAAACGACATGTGTCGCGGCAGGGACCCCTGTACTGTTGAGCACATCATCACGTCGCAACAGGGGAAACAGAAAAAATTAATAAAATCGATCCTTCTAGGGATGTACACTCCTGGAAATTGAAATAAGAACACCGTGAATTCATTGTCCCAGGAAGGGGAAACTTTATTGACACATTCCTGGGGTCAGATACATCACATGACCACACTGACAGAACCACAGGCACATAGACACAGGCAACAGAGCATGCACAATGTCGGCACTAGTACAGTGTATATCCACCTTTCGCAGCAATGCAGGCTGCTATTCTCCCATGGAGACGATCGTAGAGATGCTGGATGTAGTCCTGTGGAACGGCTTGCCATGCCATTTCCACCTGGCGCCTCAGTTGGACCAGCGTTCGTGCTGGACGTGCAGACCGCGTGAGACGACGCTTCATCCAGTCCCAAACATGCTCAATGGGGGACAGATCCGGAGATCTTGCTGGCCAGGGTAGTTGACTTACACCTTGTAGAGCACGTTGGGTGGCACGGGATACATGCGGACGTGCATTGTCCTGTTGGAACAGCAAGTTCCCTTGCCGGTCTAGGAATGGTAGAACGATGGGTTCGATGACGGTTTGGATGTACCGTGCACTATTCAGTGTCCCCTCGACGATCACCAGTGGTGTACGGCCAGTGTAGGAGATCGCTCCCCACACCATGATGCCGGGTGTTGGCCCTATGTACCTCGGTCGTATGCAGTCCTGATTGTGGCGCTCACCTGCACGGCGCCAAACACGCATACGACCATCATTGGCACCAAGGCAGAAGCGACTCTCGTCGCTGAAGACGACACGTCTCCATTCGTCCCTCCATTCACGCCTGTCGCGACACCACTGGAGGCGGGCTGCACGATGTTGGGGCGTGAGCGGAAGACGGCCTAACGGTGTGCGGGACCGTAGCCCAGCTTCATGGAGACGATTGCGAATGGTCCTCGCCGATACCCCAGGAGCAACAGTGTCCCTAATTTGCTGGGAAGTGGCACTGCGTAGGATCCTACGGTCTTGGCGTGCATCCGTGCACCGCTGCGGTCCGGTCCCAGGTCGACGGGCACGTGCACCTTCCGCCGACCACTGGCGACAACATCGATGTACTGTGGAGACCTCACGCCCCACGTGTTGAGCAATTCGGCGGTACGTCCACCCGGCCTCCCGCATGCCCACTATACGCCCTCGCTCAAAGTCCGTCAACTGCACATACGGTTCACGTCCACGCTGTCGCGGCATGCTACCAGTGTTAAAGACTGCGATGGAGCTCCGTATGCCACGGCAAACTGGCTGACACTGACGGCGGCGGTGCACAAATGCTGCGCAGCTAGCGCCATTCGACGGCCAACGCCGTGGTTCCTGGTGTGTCCGCTGTGCCGTGCGTGTGATCATTGCTTGTACAGCCCTCTCGCAGTGTCCGGAGCAAGTATGGTGGGTCTGACACACCGGTGTCAATGTGTTCTTTTTTCCATTTCCAGGAGTGTATTTCGCTATGTTAAAATAATCAAAGATCGTTTTGGAAATAGTTCCGACGTAAAGATATGCGAATCATTTCACCTCCTTTGTCCAGGTCAAAAGTCAATCTCCATTATAATACGAATGTCAGTTACCTGAACCTATAGAACGAAAGAGTCTAGGTGTTAGGAAATGTTTCAGTAAAGGTTATGACGGAGTATCCGATGACAGTGACGTATATTATGGCGTACAAAAAAGAGTTAAGTCACAATTTAAATTCAGTCCTTAAAATTGATCTAGAGGATGTTCTGGCGTATCGACAAGCACCGGCACGAAGATGAAGAATACAAAAGTAAAGAAGGCTGTGAGACGACTTCAGCCAACAGCCCGCTGACTGGGACCGCATCATGGCAGGAGCGGCCTCTACAAGAAGAGAATATAAGCGCCGCTGCTGCCAGCCTCTGCACCTCACGTAAACTCGATCCTCCTCACCCGCTCGTCTTCCCGATCCTCTCCCACCCCCGCCCGCTGCCGCGCATGTATTCCCACGTCCCACCCGGTCTCCATCTCTCCACCCTCCTTACCCTCTCCCAAGGTGGCTTCCGCCAGCTCCCCCTCCCTGATGATGTCCTCCTCCCCTCCATCTACCCCTCCTACCAACTTTCCAACTTTGATCCTCCCACCCTCTTCCTGTATCTGTTCCTTTGGGCACCCTCCATCCCTCCTCCCCTTCTCCCCACTCCTCCCCCGGGCCTACCCTCCCCTGTCCTTCACCTCCTCCTCCCATCTCCTCAGCCATTGGCATCTATGTTCTCTCCTCTCCACCCTCTCAACCCGCCCTCACCCTTCTTCCCCTCTTGGCAGGTCCCCGGACTCGCACACGCTACATGGACTTTCGCGCGCCGGAGATCATCGCCATCAGTGTCTCGTGTGTGTGACGTCGTTCTGTGTTTTTAGTGTCCGCCGTCACACTTCTACGTTCACTTGTGCCGTCGGATTCATCAGTGTTATGTGCGCCGTGTCAACGTGTTTTCAGTGTCGTTATCGTCGAGTGTGAACGGCTCCGTGTTTTTTGTGTATCTGTGACCACTATTTTTTGCCCGTCACTCTGTTCATTTTAATTCTCCGTTCTTGTACTGTTATTGTCACCACTATGGCTGAAGAGCGGCGTAGCATGCAGCTGCCAGCCTACCTGATTGTTCAGGTGTTAAAATAACAATAAAGAAAAAAAAAAAACAGCCTCTGCCGCACAGTACTAGACCGGCACTACGATAGCAGTTATTAGTGATCCATATAGGCTACATTGCTTACATGGACACTATACATAGTGAAGGACTCTGACTTACTTGCATGTCGCCCATCGCTTGCCACACGTTCTTATAAATAAAAGTTAAGTATTGTCAATCTGCTTTATTGAAATAAATCTATTAATGTGATTTGTACAGCTATGCGAGAAGGCAGCATCAAATGTTCAAATGTGTGTGAAATCTTATGGGACTTAACTGCTAAGGTAATCAGTCCCTAAGCTTACACACTACTTAACCTAAATTATCCTAAGGGCAAACACATACTCCCATGCCCGAGGGAGGACTCGAACCTCCGCCGGGACCAGCCGAAAGGCAGCTTCCTGTAGGTATCCTATAAGGCAGGGCACCACAGAGGATATTTGAATCGTCAAGATACAGCTATGTACTTCGAAACAGTTGAGAGCATCTACAATTCTTTTGGCCACATCATGTTACAGTGACAGCATTTAAAAACTTGTTCCGCGAGTACTTTTAGCGTGACGCTAAAGACACTACATCTGCATCTACATGACTAAATCGTAATTCACATTTAAGTTCTTGGTAGAGGGTTCATCGAACCAGTTTGATACTATTTCTCTATCAGTCCACTCTTGAAGAGTTCATGTGGAAAACGAACAGTTAAATCTATCCGTGCGATCTCTAATTTTATTACAGTGGTCGATTCTCCCTATGTAGCTGGGTGTCAACAGAATATTTTAGAATGAGATTACAATGAAATGGACACCCTTAGCTGCTTACAGGCGTTGACATACGTCAACGGGGACAGATGAAAATGTGTGCCCCCGACCGGGACTCGAACCCGGGATCTCCTACTTACATGGCAGACGCTCTATCCATCTGAGCCACCGAGGACACAGAGGATAGCGCGACTGCGAACCCACATTCTCAACGTATTGTCCCACACTACATTCGTAGTGCCCCCAATATACTCATTACTCGCGGCGCGTTGCCGATTCCCATAAGAGTTCGGGCACTGTTTGTGCATTCGCACAGAAGAAGAAGATGGTCAAGTGGCCGGTGAGCCTTAACTATATATATACTAAGATGGTATTTGTTCTTTCGGACATGTCCTAAAGAACAGATACCATCTTGGTATACATATATAGAATGTTTTAGATTTAGGAGGAGAAAACTAGTAATTGAAATCTCGCGAAAAGATCTCGCAACAATGAAAAATGTCTATGTTTTAATGATTGCCGTGCAACCTGCCTACCGTACCTATGACATTCTCTCTCCTATTTCGTAATAGTAAAAAACGACCCGTCCTTCTTTGAACTTTTTCGGTCTCCTCCATCAATCTTATTTCGTAACGATGCCATACTGCACAGCAATACCCCAGAAGAAGACAGACAAGTGTAGTGTAGACAGTCTCTTTAGTGGATATGTTGCAACTTCAAAGTGTTCTGCCAATAAAACGCAGTCTTCGGTTCGAATTACACACTCCATTATCTGTGTGATTGTTCCAGTTTAAGTTATTCGTAATTACACTATGTGATCAAGAGTATCCGGACCCCACCCCCACCCCCCAAAAACATACGTTCTTCATATTAGGTGCATCGTGCTGCCACCTACTGCCAGGTACTCCATATCAGCGACCTCAGTAGTCACTAGAGATCGTGAGAGAGCAGAATGGGGCGCTCCGCGGAACTCACAGACTTCCAACGTGGTCATGGGGGTGTCACATCATACGACTGTACGCGAAATTTCCACACTCCTAAACATCTCTAGGATCACTGCTTCCCATGTGACAGAGACGTGGAAACGTGAAGGGACACGTACAGCACAAAAGCGTACAGTCCGACCTCGTCTGTTGACTGACAGAGACCGTTGACAGTTGAAGAGCGTCGTAATGTGTAATAGGCAGACATCTATCCAGACCATCACACAGGAATTCCAAACTGCATCAGGATCCACTGCAAATATTATGACGGTTAGGCGGGAGGTGAGAAAACTTGGATTTCTTGGTCGACCAGCTGCTCATAAGCCACACATCACGCCGGTAAATGCCAAACGACGCCTCACTTTGTGTAAGGAGCGTAAACATTGGACGATTTAACAGTGGAAAAATGTTGGGTGGAGTGACGAATAAAGGTACACAACGTGGCGATCCGATGGCAGGTTGTAGGTATGGCGAATGCCCGGTGAACGTCATCTGCCAGCGTTTGTAGTGCCTACAGCAAAATTCGGAGGCTGTGGTGTTACGGTGTGGTCGTGTTTTCACGGAGGGGGCTTGCACCCCTTGTTGTTTTGCGTGGCAGTATCACAGCACAGGCCAACATTGATGTATTAAGCACCTTCTTGCTTCCCACAGTTGAAGAGAAATCCGGGGATGGCTACTGCATCTTTTAATACGATCGAGCACTTGTTCGCGGAGTGGTTACACGGCAATAACATCCCTGAAATGGACTGGCTCAGAGCCCTGACTTGAATCCTATACAACACCTCTGGGATGTTTTAGAACGCCGACTTCGATACCTCTCCTCCGTGAAGAACTGGTTGCCATTCCCCAAGAAATCTTCCAGCACCTTACTGAACGTATGCCTGCGAGAGTGGAAGCTATCATCAAGGCTAAGGATGGGCCAACACCATAATGAATTCCAGCATTACCGATGGAGGGCGCCACGAACTTGTTAGTCATTTTCAGCCATGTGTCCAGATACTTTTGATCACATACTGTATAATCCCTAGGTATTGTTGCGTCCCAGGGAGCTGCGGTCCCTGTGTGTGCAGTGGCCAAGCACGGAGTGTGGGGGAGTGGTCCGGAGAAACGCCCGGAGGCATTAGAAACACATCTGTATCTGTAACAACATTTATTCGCCAGGATAAGTGCACAGATTAATAAAACTGCCTTAATGCGTTGTACAGCAGACGAGCCCCAGCATATGCCGTGAAGAAGCGCTGATGCGTCTCGTCAGCTAGCTGTGATGTCGGAGACCCAGGCAGGGCCGTTGCGTTGTCGTGCAGGCAGCAGTGTGGAGATTGGCAGGCGCTGCCCACTCCAGAAGGTCTATGGTATAGTGCGGCCCTACACCACAGAGATCTTGTAGCCGGTCCTTCGCACACGTCGCTGAGGATAGCCGATTGCGTAGAACGTCAGTTGTCATGAAGCTTTGGCTCTGGTTACCCCCATTCGGATCTCCGGGCGGGGACTACTCAAGAGGATGTCTTTATCAGGAGAAAGAAAACTGGCGTTCTACGGATCGGAGCGTGGAATGTCAGATCACTTAATCGGGCAGGTAGGTTAGAAAATTTAAAAAGGGAAATGGATAGGTTAAAGTTAGATATAGTGGGAATTAGTGAAGTTCGGTGGCAGGAGGAACAAGACTTCTGGTCAGATGCCTACAGGGTTATAAACACAAAATCAAATAGGGGTAATGCAGGAGTAGGTTTAATAATGAATAGGAAAATAGGAATGCGGGTAAGCTACTACAAACAGCATAGTGGACGCATTATTGTGGCCAAGATAGATACGAAGCCCACACCTACTACAGTAGTACAAGTTTATATGCCAACTAGCTCTGCAGATGACGAAGAAATTGAAGAAATGTATGATGAAATAAAAGAAATTATTCAGATAGTGAAGGGTGACGAAAATTTAATAGTCATAGGTGACTGGAATTCGGTAGTAGGAAAAGGGAGAGACGGAAACGTAGTAGGTGAATATGGATTGGGGCTAAGAAATGAAAGAGGAAGCCGCCTGGTAGAATTTTGCACAGAGCACAACTTAATCGTAGCTAACACTTGGTTTAAGAATCATGAAAGAAGGTTGTATACATGGAAGAACCCTGGAGATACTAAAAGGTATCAGATAGATTATATAATGGTAAGACAGAGATTTAGGAACCAGGTTTTAAACTGTAAGACATTTCCAGGGGCAGATGTGGACTCTGACCACAATCTATTGGTTATGACCTGTAGATTAAAACTGAAAAAACTGCAAAAAGGTAGGAACTTAAGGAGATGGGACCTGGATAAACTGAAAGAACCAGAGGTTGAGTCGAAACAAGGCCCCCGGGGAGTAGACAACATTCCATTGGAACTACTGACGGCCGTGGGAGAGCCAGTCCTGACAAAACTCTACCATCTGGTGAGCAAGATGTATGAAACAGGCGAAATACCCTCAGACTTCAAGAAGAATATAATAATTCCAATCCCAAAGGAAGCAGGTGTCGACAGATGTGAAAATTACCGAACTATCAGTTTAATAAGTCACTGCTGCAAAATACTAACACGAATTCTTTACAGACGAATGGAAAAGCTAGTAGAAGCCGACCTCGGGGAAGATCAGTTTGGATTCCGTAGAAATACTGGAACACGTGAGGCAATACTGACCTTACGACTTATCTTAGAAGAAAGATTAAGGAAAGGCAAATGTACGTTTCTAGCATTTGTAGACTTAGAGAAAGCTTTTGACAATGTTGACTGGAATACTCTCTTTCAAATTCTGAAGGTGGCAGGGGTAAAATACAGGGAGCGAAAGGCTATTTACAATTTGTACAGAAACCAGATGGCAGTTATAAGAGTCGAGGGACATGAAAGGAAAGCAGTTGTTGGGAAGGGACTAAGACAGGGTTGTAGCATCTCCCCGATGTTATTCAATCTGTATATTGTGCAAGCAGTAAAGGAAACAAAAGAAAAATTCAGAGTAGGTATTAAAATCCATGGAGAAGAAATAAAAACTTTGAGGTTCGCCGATGACATTGTAATTCTGTCAGAGACAGCAAAGGACTTGGAAGAGCAGTTGAATGGAAGGGATAGCGTCTTGAAAGGAGGATATAAGATGAACATCAACAAAAGCAAAACGAGGATAATAGAATGTAGTCGAATTAAGTCGGGTGATGCTGAGGGAATTAGATAAGGAAATGAGACACTTGAAGTAGTAAAGGAGTTTTGCTATTTGGGGAGCAAAATAACTGATCTTGGTCGAAGTAGAGAGGATATAAAATGTAGACTGGTAATGGCAAGGAAAGCGTTTCTGAAGAAGAGAAATTTGTTAACATCGAGTATAGATTTAAGTGTCAGGAAGTCATTTCTGAAAGTATTTGTATGGAGTGTAGCCATGTATGGAAGTGAAACATGGACGATAAATAGTTTGGACAAGAAGAGAATAGAAGCTTTCGAAATGTGGTGCTACAGAAGAATGCTGAAGATTAGATGGGTAGATCACATAACTAATGAGGAAGTATTGAATAGGATTGGGGAGAAGAGAAGTTTGTGGCACAACTTGACCAGAAGAAGGGATCGGTTGGTAGGACATTTTCTGAGGCATCAAGGGATCACCAATTTAGTATTGGAGGGCAGCGTGGAGGGTAAAAATCGTAGAGGGAGACCAAGAGATGAATACACTAAGCAGATTCAGAAGGATGTAGGTTGCAGTAGGTACTGGGAGATGAAGAAGCTTGCACAGGATAGAGAAGCATGGAGAGCTGCATCAAACCAGTCTCAGGACTGAAGACCACAACAACAACCCACGATGGGTTGACCAAGACTGCAGTAGATATTCAAGAGTCGGCCAGGGGGCTGTGCCAAGACACCACTTCTGGAGAGTGTGGAGATGACACCTCAGACGATATCCACGAAAGATCCTCAGAGGGAGAAGGGCTGGCAGAACACCACTCTTCTCACTATCTGTGATATCCCAGGAGGCAGCAATAGCAGACCACGGCTATTGTTTTTCAAGTTGGCTGCGTCTCGGTGTTTGCAGTAAGAAACCAATTTGCAGGCAGACCACCACTTATCAGCTTGTGTGGTTTCACTAAAAGCCAATAGATCGGCATTCTCTCTGGTTCTGGCGACACAGACAAAATGGCGACGACTGAATGTGTCCTTCAGTTCTGATAAAGCCTGTGTCGCGGTGGCTGTGGGTGTATGAGCGAATTTGCCCTCATTATTGGTCTCGTGGACGCTCCTCTCATTACTGCGATGACTCAATAATTATTCTGGACTGTCAAGGTCGGGTCTTTCTACAACATTTGATTATTTCTGTGGAGGTCTGGCGCTTGAAGTTGCGGATTGTTACTTCATACAGCTCTGTTATGTTGTACGAGTTTTGCAGCGTTTGCTCTTTTGCTTCCCTCGCTTGCAGGTTGTGTGGAAATCCTCCCCTGGCTCCCTGCCTTCCTCTACATCGGCGACACGCCAAGTCGAAGTTCCGGTTGCCACACTGGGCCCCAGCTGACTTCCTTGGCTCTGAGGTCGCTGGGCAAAACTTTAAAAATATTAGGCTCGCACACCGAGTTCATTCTCGGTTACAACAATATTTAGTTGAATTAAGACTCTTTATTTTGTGCGATTTATCGTGTAACCACTAAATTCCAGCACACTGGATTGTCAGATACGATACCATCCGTACTCTTAAAGAGAGTAGCAAAATGTCTTAAAAACATACGCTATCGTACACTATCTGATCAGTGGTGTCCGGATACTCCTATGTAATGCAGGATTGAGCACTAGGTGCGACGAGAGACGGATCGGCTAGTATAAAATAAGGCGGGGAGCATTGTGTTATCAGCAGAGAAGTAGGAATGGCAGAATGGGTCGGTCAGAACAGCTCAGTGACTTCAAATGTGGGCTACTCACTACACGTCATCTGAACGTTGATCCTTGAAGGACATTTATACTATTCTAAAGCTGCGCAAGTCAACTATGATTGTGAAGTCATCTGAAAGTTGATCCTTGAAGGACATTTCTATTCTTCTAAGGCTGCCCAAGTCAACTATGATTGTGAAGTGGAAACGCGAAGAAATAACCACGACTGAACCGAAACATGCAGACCTCATTTATTGATGGACAGGGACCATCAACTGTTGTGGGGGTGGATATTGTAGTGCGCCAAACCGTTTTTTTAGCCTGAAAAAAGCGCGTCACTTGTTTGTATCGCCTCAACTTATTATCTATTTGTATGTGCTAGGAGAATAAAGAGATCGTGTTGTTTATATGGTTTTCTTAAATTTTTGTGTTAAAATGTGGTAGATATGTGACAGTCGATGGTCGAGAAAAGCTGTGTCCTGTCAAGTCAGCGCGTTTGCAACCCCTAGCCGATTGCTGAATCGCGGCGTGCGGCAAAGATAATAACTACGATCCACTGGCTACAACCGACGTTTGCCGGCGACTGCAAAGAAGAAACATTTATCGTTAAAGAAAGAATTGGCGTGACATGTTTGTTCGTAGAGAATGGTTCTTGGCTTGTCCTTTGAGAATTTCGGTAGTAATGAAATATCGTGTGACTAGGGCGTCCCGTGGGGTAGACCGTTCGCCGGGTGCAAGTCTTTCGATATGACGCCACTTTGGCGACTTGCGCGTCGATGGGGATGAAATGGTGATGATTAGGACAACAGAACACCCAGTCCCTGAGTGGACAAAACCTCCGACACAACTGGTAATCGAACCCGGGCCCATAGGATTGACATACCGTCGCGCTGACCACTCAGCTACCGGGGGCGAACTATTTCGGTAGTAGTATTCGAGTAGTATCCGAGTATCGTTCGAGTAGTGAGCCTCGAGAGAGATTCTCTCAAGAGTGTGAGGAGAGCGGCTCACACGTGCGATACATGAATTAGTTTGCAATGTGGATAGTACTCAAAAGTGTCCAAAGCAGTTCTAAGTAGTTTAGAGAGGTGTTTTGAGAAGATTTTCGGCTTGTGTAGAAAACGATTATTTCGCAGAATTTTGGTAGAGTATAGACTCAGCAGGTGCAGAAAAATCTCCGATTCATTAAAGTGTAAGATTAGTTTCTCCTGGTTGTGATTAATGGTGCGCTGTGGCGTTTAAGAGCCACGTGATGGTAGGCGAACTGTATTTCAATATTTTTGAGAGATTTTCCGTTGGATGGTGTATGTGCAGAGACGTGTTCACACGAAGTAGTTTAGTTGTTTTATGGTTGAGGATTAAGCACGCACTAAGGGATAGTAGCATTGCAACATATTATTGTGTTTGTATAGGTACACGCAAGAACTGAGAAGTAGCGATATTTGGGTTAGGATTTATTGTGTGACTTCGATGTGAGCGTCGCAATATGGTAAATTCAGGAAATCTTGTTGGATGCACTGAAGGTGTAGTCTATATTAAAGAGAACGGTCGTCCTACGCAATAGTTATTTATTGAGATAATCGGAAGTTTATTGAGAATGTGATAGCTTTTCCCTTTTGCCCTAAACTATTAATCAAGAATCATTGCCGGCCGCGGTGGTCTCGCGGTTCTAGGCGCGCAGTCCGGAACCGCGCGACTGCTACGGTCGCAGGTTCGAATCCTGCCTTGGGCATGGATGTGTGTGATGTCCTTAGGTTAGTTAGGTTTAAGTAGTTCTAAGTTCTAGGGGACTGATGACCACAGCTGTTAAGTGCCATAGTGCTCAGAGCCATTTGAACAAGAATCATTTAAAAGAGAACACATTAATTCTCTCTGGAAGAGATCATTGAGTGCTGTTTTTTGAATTTTTAGATATTAGTGGGTCGCGGAACTCAACGTCTGAAATGGTTGAGCGTTGTGTGATTATTTGAAGTTCATAATAGCTGAAAGGTGGCGGTGGAAAAGTGGCGGTGACGGGCAGGTTTTTTTATTTTTTAATTACACTCCTGGAAATTGAAATAAGAACACCGTGAATTCATTGTCCCAGGAAGGAGAAACTTTATTGACACATTCCTGTGGTCACATACATCACATGATCACACTGACAGAACCACAGGCACATAGACACAGGCAACAGAGCATGCACAATGTCGGCACTAGTACAGTGTATATCCACCTTTCGCAGCAATGCAGGCTGCTATTCTCCCATGGAGACGATCGTAGAGATGCTGGATGTAGTCCTGTGGAACGGCTTGCCATGCCATTTCCACCTGGCGCCTCAGTTGGACCAGCGTTCGTGCTGGACGTGCAGACCGCGTGAGACGACGCTTCATCCAGTCCCAAACATGCTCAATGGGGGACAGATCCGGAGATCTTGCTGGCCAGGGTAGTTGACTTACACCTTGTAGAGCACGTTGGGTGGCACGGGATACATGCGGACGTGCATTGTCCTGTTGGAACAGCAAGTTCCCTTGCCGGTCTAGGAATGGTAGAACGATGGGTTCGATGACGGTTTGGATGTACCGTGCACTATTCAGTGTCCCCTCGACGATCACCAGTGGTGTACGGCCAGTGTAGGAGATCGCTCCCCACACCATGATGCCGGGTGTTGGCCCTGTGTGCCTCGGTCGTATGCAGTCCTGATTGTGGCGCTCACCTGCACGGCGCCAAACACGCATACGACCATCATTGGCACCAAGGCAGAAGCGACTCTCATCGCTGAAGACGACACGTCTCCATTCGTCCCTCCATTCACGCCTGTCGCGACACCACTGGAGGCGGGCTGCACGATGTTGGGGCGTGAGCGGAAGACGGCCTAACGGTGTGCGGAACCGTAGTTCAGCTTCATGGAGACGGTTGCGAATGGTCCTCGCCGATACCCCAGGAGCAACAGTGTCCCTAATTTGCTGGGAAGTGGCGGTGCGGTCCCCTACGGCACTGCGTAGGATCCTACGGTCTTGGCGTGCATCCGTGCACCGCTGCGGTCCGGTCCCAGGTCGACGGGCACGTGCACCTTCCGCCGACCACTGGCGACAACATCGATGTACTGTGGAGACCTCACGCCCCACGTGTTGAGCAATTCGGCGGTACGTCCACCCGGCCTCCCGCATGCCCACTATACGCCCTCGCTCAAAGTCCGTCAACTGCACATACGGTTCACGTCCACGCTGTCGCGGCATGCTACCAGTGTTAAAGACTGCGATGGAGCTCCGTATGCCACGGCAAACTGGCTGACACTGACGGCGGCGGTGCACAAATGCTGCGCAGCTAGCGCCATTCGACGGCCAACACCGCGGTTCCTGGTGTGTCCGCTGTGCCGTGCGTGTGATCATTGCTTGTACAGCCCTCTCGCAGTGTCCGGAGCGAGGATGGTGGGTCTGACACACCGGTGTCAATGTGTTCTTTTTTCCATTTCCAGGAGTGTATATTGCTGCTTAGTGGGGTTTTGCATAGATAACCAGTACTCGAGAAAAATAAAATGTTGACTTGTACCTGTAATTGATTTAACTGTAGGAAATAAAGTCAACAGTTTTAAACTGAAAAAGTCAGTACCCGTCTTGTCCTTTTATCCCCAAACTATAACAAAAAAATAATCAAAGGGTTATTTGAAAGCAGACTCATATCTGGTATGTATCTTTTCGGAATAAAGTAAATCCAAAAGCCAATAAAGTAGAAGACTGGGTGATTGGTAAAAGCGTAGTTCAAAGTAATTAAAGACAAGGAATAGTATTTTTCAGTGAACGACTTGTAACGAAATGAATGGTAATTCATCTTTAGATAGGGAAAGCAACTTTGCGTGTTATGGAAAAGTGATTAATTATAAATGAAAAGTTAGTCCATCTAATTCTGAAAGACTGAGATTAACGAAATAGTTTATTATTATAAAATTTCAATGGACTCAAGGACACTGTTGTAGCAAGGCGCTACTTATAGAGGTTATCTTTGATTGACAAGGAGAAATAAAGAGTAAAAATTATATCCTTGCCTTGTGAACGTATTCTTCAATATAGGTTGCTGTTTTTGGTAAAGTAAATACACGATTCCTACTCCCCGTAGACTAGCGCGTTAAGTGTTTTTCTAGAGATTCTGGTCGTCTATATACTTTACAATCTAATATATTATTTCGAAGAAAAACTCATGGAAAATATGCGTTCCGAAGGAACATCTGGAATCTTTACTGTGGTATACACATCTGAAGTGGGGACACTTTGGATCTTTAAAATGCAAAGCCAAGTTAGCCCAATATTGCTACCATCAGAACTTAGAACGCTGGGCTAGCGACATTTAAAGAAATGTAAAATTTGCCAGAAAACTAAACCCATCAACTATTGCCGAAAAGTTGAATTACATCCAATTATACCACACCAAACTTTGACATTGATATCTTGTGACGTGTGTGGACCATGTCCTACTACTCGTGGAAGATTATGTATATTCTGGCATTCTACGATATTTTTTCGAAATATGTGAATTGTATCCTTTGAGGAATCTACATGGGCGTCCTATGTTAAAGAAATTTGTCAATGATTTCATAACAGAGATTAGAAAACCGAAGATGATATTGACAGGTGCAGGAAATATTTATAATATAAATCTATATATACATCACATTTTTTTATCCCTGCAGGAATTCAATCGAAAGATCGTTCCGCGAATTAAATCGATTTATATGTACCTATAGCACACACCAACATTACAAATGGATTGAGTGGTTATCAGAATTTGAAGGGATTTATAACGACTTGCCTCATACTTCTACAGGATATTCGCCCAACCAAGTGATGTATGACAAGGATTATTCTCAAGACTGGCTAAAGGGATGTCCACAAATTGAAGGAGACAATCTCACTAAGGAGAACATCTCGAAGAAAGTTTACTTAAATCTACAACATCAAGCTCAATTACGAAAGGGAAAATTCGATAAAAATGTGAAGAACGTAATAACCTATGCTGTTGGAGAAGAAATGTTGGTAGAAACCATCCAAAGTCTTCGATAAAGAAAAAGTTAAATAAGAAATGGCATTATTTATATAATGGACAATACAGAATAATACAAATTCCGCATGAAGGAAGTTATGTGTTTGTTGACTGTAATTCTGAAGGAATTTTATATGTATTAATGGTAAAAAGTATATTTCATGTATGTGTAATGGGCACGATCAAAGGTAAAGGAAATATGAGAAAGGAATGAAAAGGAAGCTGATGTAACTATCTAATCGACGTTATAACCTGGAAAACATAATAAGAAGAAAACCATGAGTTGAAGACAATGAAAGTATGATAAAAAACATACGGAAATAATTATTTGGATTTCATGATGAACCGATAATCATTATGGTAAGGAAAATGAATACAAATCTCATGAAGGTACGATGGTAGGAAGATGGAAGGACTATTGTCTAATATAAACTGAAGACAATTATGTGACAGAACAAACGTAAACATTGGATGACAATGTATACGACAAAAAAAGCAACAAAACAAGCACAGGTGAACAATACTCACAGTATTTATGATGAAGACGGAAATCTGCACAATAAGGGAAAAACGCATAAGCAAATCTGTAGCACGCTTTTACAACAATAAACCAGCACTTTACGGTTAACGAATGAAACCTTTTAAACACAGCAGTATATTACGATACACACATCGACCAGAATATTCCCAACATGCAGTAAGCAACTTGGAGCCGTGAAACAGGCAACAAATGCTGTAATCCAAATTTCAAGGAAATAATCTTTATTAAACGAATTATGAAACACATTCGCCGAATAATTGGAAGAACTGCGCAATCGTTTCGTTTTTCTGTTGACAAAACAATATCAGGCGAAGACGCAACACTTGCTCCAGAGAGAAGCGCAAGACACACGGTGGAGAAGCAGAGATTATGTTACCAGCTGATATGTCATTGGACCCGACACTGTACGCGTCTCCCTTGAAAAGCAAGAAAGAAGAATATGACCGAGCCGACTATAGCTGCGTATACGGCTCGGTGGAGGATGCAGTTCTACCCATTTTCTATCGGCACTCGCTGCAATCCCTGTCTTGTGCAGCCAGTTGAAAGGGCTTCTCACCACATAGCGAAGTGTTGTTATGTGTGTTGCGTAGTGAGTGTGAAGTGCATCTTGTCAGAAAGTGAAATTCGAACAAATTCATTGACTTTTGGAGATTCATTTAAACGAACAATTTCTGTTAGGCCCCCATTTACAATTATTTATTTAAAATTTGATGTAAAGTGTATCTTACAACTTGTGATATGAATCTTGAGATAGTTGAACTAAGGTACAACAGCACAGTACACAACCTTAGCACTCTCCAGTGAATCCTGTAACGTCTTCGATATTATGGCGACATTACCGATTTGGGGGGGAGGGGGGGCGGGGAGGGGGGAGTGTAGCGATGCAAGGGGCACCAAATTTGTTATTAAAGTCAGTAAATTATTCAATGGTCAGTATCTTTTAGTACAGGGATTTCGTTCATTCCAAGCAAGTGTCTATTCGTGATGTCATCGTCCAGACGTGAGTTGACTGTAACCTGAATCCGTTTTAGCAAACTAATAATTTCTCTCAGGCGATAAAATTTTATTAATCATGAAATACAAGTTCTTGAAGTTTATTCAGAATCGGAAATGTCTAATTAGTAATTACATGCCTTAATTTATTTGTTTAATATAAAGGTGTTTTGAATTATCACTTAGAGTGCTAAAAGTGCGCGTATACAGTTCGCTGACCTATGTGGTGAATTTTATTTCGTGATCTTGACCCGAATGGAGAGTAAATCCAGTTCATTTAAGCTTTACGTGAGAGACACATCACGTTATTACGAAATAGTCATTTAGCCCATTAGGGAAAACTGAAACCTGCGCGCTCCATTTGAAATATGTTACACGCCAGTGCGTGATCGAGCTGTCCAGTAAATTGCGTATAATAGTTGCAAATGCTTTTGGTCTTAATGCACGAAGTTAGAAATTAATTTTTAGGCAAGTGCTGGTTTTGACAAAAAATGAACCGAAAGTTTGTTCAAAATATCGAGGTCCAGTTTTAATTGAGACACGTTTGGTTACGTTGCCTAGCAACAATGCAAAGCAGGTTAATTAATTCATTAGAATGATTTGCGACGTAGTAAGGCCCATTACACATAAAAAGTGTTACACGAAGTTTGCTGACCGCATGAGAGTGTTTTTCTTTCCATAAATGCCAATAAACCGGCAGTTTCAAAAGTTAAATTATTAACTGTTGTGTAACTTCACTGATCGTCCGACGCTACTACTGAACGTGTTGTATCGCGTCTCTTCACAAGAGATCTCAAGAAGCCGGGATAAACAAGAAGAGGGAAAAGACTAAAGAAGAGGCATCGGTATACAGTCACATCACCAACAGCCTACTTGGACACCTTTAGAGGGGTAGAAATGTCCTTGAAGGGTTTGTTACTGAGGTGACAAACAACTAGTAGTCCACGTTTGACATCGATATTGTAATTTTGTGCATCTTCCTCTGCCAATTGGATGGCTTGCTCCAAAACTTCTGTCCAATGAAAAAAATAACAAAGTTACATCTCCCACGTACGGAAATTTTCTGAATCAAAAAGTAGGCAGTATTCCTACACACAGAGAAGCATGCACCCTAATCTTTCCCCAGAATCGGTGCCAGACTGTTCCTTCCGCTTTTAGCATGCCCAAAGTGGTCTCTGACAAACATTATATGGACTGGCCGAAATGCAAGCTTTGTCTGTGCCTAGGTTTCTTGAGTACGCACTAGCGCAGTTCTCATGTACGATTGGGGCTGCCCCGATGACAGTGTCGTCCCGATATCTGCAAACGCACCTCTTGGCCGCAGGTGTCGACTTTAGGCTGGCGAACCTCTGCTGTGATAAAAATCTCCCTTCTGGACGGCCGTCAGATAAACCACAGCCAGCAACTCTCACAGAACCACTACACTAGGAATGCAGTTGGCATTACTAAAACACTAACCAATCGAAATAACATGGAATACCACACATTAAGTAAATACTGTGTAAAACAAAACTTATTATTGAAGCGACCAAAAATTATCTAACAAAATTCGTGTACATGTGTCCCTTTGTGTTCAGATTGACCTTTATTTAAATTCACATGACTACATAGATACCTTACGGTGTATCGAAGCCACTCAGTAACATACTGAATCCCCTTGTATCCTTTTACAGGCAACAACAAATTGAGTAACCCCACATCACACTGTTAACACGAAAGTACAACCAGACATTCAAATATCAAACGTGGACTTTACAAAATTCCTTTTTCTTAAAATCTATATTATGCCTTGACATACGAAAAGAAAGAGTACACAAATATTACCACTGGCTAACTTGGGTTCTAATTAATGCGTGGCACCTGCATAGTATTGTCGAAAAATGATACAAATATTCTTTCAAGTACACTGACATTAAACACTCCAAAGACGAAGAAAACCAAGTCGCAAACGTCCAGTCTGTGACGGACACATCTTGTGTCTCGTTCCAGTGATTGAGGAGACTAGCAGCAGTATAGATTTCATTAAAGGACTTTTATCTGGAGATTAGGTGCATCATGGGTTGGTGTGGCTGTTTTTCCGGCAGCAAGTAGTTTATGATATCGTGAGCAAAATAAGACACCTACTGCGACTGCTTGTTTATTTATTGGCCAAGAGCTAGAACAGTTCGTAAAGAGACAGGTAGTTTAACGGCATGTACAACTTGTTGTTCATAGCAAGGTATACGAGTAAGGTCCCCATAATGAGAAAAAAAGAGATGTCGAGTACAGTATAGTGCCATTACACTCAGTATATGTACAGATTCTCTCCTGGAGAAAATGGGTTGGCATTATCTGTGCATTACGGTTTTGCATGGTAAGCGGCACAAGGAGAAAATAGATAGTCCAGGCTTAAGTAGTACCGATTTGTACGAGCATATGGGATTGGTTCCCAAATATGTGAGTGGCTCGAAGACTTCTTAAGTAACAGAACCCAGTACATTGTCCTCGATAGTGAGTGTTCATCGGAGGTGAGGGTATCATCTGGAGTGCCCCATGGAAGTGTGGTAGGTCCGCTGTTGTTTTCTATCTAATAAATGATCTTTTGGATAGGGTGGATAGCAATGTGCGACTGTTTGCTGATGATGCTGTGGTGTACGGGAAGGTGTCGTCGTTGAGTGACTGTAGGAGGATACAAGATAACTTGGACAGGATTTGTGATTGGTGTAAAGAATGGCAGGTAACTCTAAATATAGATAAATGTAAATTAATGCAGATGAATAGGAAAAAGAATCCTGTAATGTTTGAATACTCCATTAGTAGTGTAGCGCTTGACACAGTCACGTCGATTAAATATTTGGGCGTAACATTGCAGAGCGATATGAAGTGGGACAAGCATGTAATGGCAGTCTTGGAGAAGGCGGATAGTCGTCTTCGGTTCATTGGTAGAATTTTGGGAAGATGTGGTTCATCTGTAAAGGAAACCGCTTATAAAACACTAATACGACCTGTTCTTGAGTACTGCTCGAGCGTTTGGGATCCCTATCAGGTCGGATTGAGAGAGGACATAGAAGCAATTCAGAGGCGGGCTGCTAGATTTGTTACTGGTAGGTTTGATCATCACGCGAGTGTTACGGAAATGCTTCAGGAACTCGGGTGGGAGTCTCTGGAGGAAAGGAGGCGTTCTTTTCGTGAATCGCTAGTGAGGAAATTTAGAGAACCAGCATTTGAGGCTGACTGCAGTACAATTTTACTGCCGCCAACTTATATTTCGCGGAAAGACCACAAAGATAAGATAAGAGAGATTAGGACTCGTACAGAGGCATATAGGCAGTAATTTTTCCCTAGTTCTGTTTGGGTGTGGAACAGGGAGAGAAGATGGTAGTTGTGGTACGCGGTACCCTCCGCCACGCACCGTATGGTGGATTGCGGAGTATGTATGTAGATATAGATGTTTGTTATGAACAATTCTCTATTGTTATTCTCACAAGGAGAAATTAACTTTGATAAGCCTCGGATAGCCATTGAAATGAAAGGTAGATGTTGAGTGTCGAAATGACAGATGTATCAGGCCTGCCCTCTGGGATTTCATAATTCAGGAATGGGACTTCATCATCTACATCACCTTTTCAGTGATCTTGTCTCTGTTCGGTCTTGTCTGTGTTCCAGCTATTTCAGGTCGTCCATCTGTTAAACAGACTCCTGACATCAACTGAGTGTGGAGGTAGCAGACGCTGGCGACCCTTGGCGCAGCCTCAGCGTTACCTGAGGTGGCCGTAGTGGGAAGTCCATCTCACCCTGTCACTACCTACGTCCAACCAGCTAGCATGGTGCTGCACCGAGCTCGCACTCGGGGGTGGGCAGCAGGCCTGAGCCTCAGTCAAATCCACTTCTCCCGGGGCAGCCAGCTGGTTACTCCGGGCCGATTTTCAGAGAGCCCCCTCGCCCAGTCACGCTGCCACATGCCGTTAGAACAGGCACGCCCCCTTTGGCCTCGTACCATCCGCCTCACTGTGGTGGCTCCCGCTCCACGGCCAGTGTCACCTGCTGTCACTTATCTTGTGCACCACGCGTCTGCAACGTACTTAATATCAAATTGCAAAGCAACACACAACTTATGCTTTTACATTATTAGTCCTAATTAGTCAACACTTGGCATCATAAACATAATCTTCATGTAACTTCTCGTTGTCAAACGTATTAACATTAAATCAGTTATAGCTCTTTGTGTTTATCTAATCATATTTACAATAACACCCCTTCTCTTATTGATTAACGAATAAACTTAACCAGCAGCTTTTCGCCATTCATCTGGCTACGTTGTTCGAAATACTATTTACTATGGGTTGTGAGGAAATCATCCCTAACTTTATGAACCGAATTGATAATGACTTTGTTGTATGCACAATGCTTCCTTCATTTGACATGTTCTTTCTGTCAACGTCACACACCCGTTCATAATTAGTGGTTAGTGTTCCTTCGCTACACCACACGTATATACTTATTCTCCTATCATTTGATCATCGCATAACATCATTCATGGTAAATAAAGGCAAATGAGAAAATTCAAATTATAACTCAAACTATTACTACCATGAATCTACATACGCATTTTCTAACCAAGACATACATTCAAACCAATATGTTCCATTTTCAGTTATTCATAAACCCACTAGTTAAAATGCAAAATGTTAATAAAATTATAGGCCCAACTCCCTGAAATATCCCGTTCCTTCACTTGTTCTCCCTTCTTAATGTAATCATACTGAATTTCATGTTTCAATGCTGTGCTTCTTTCATAAATATTGTAATATGTCCCATAAGTCACGTTAAATTATTTTGTTTGGATAGATTGTTAATCTGCTCACTGATGGAACATACTATAAGAGATGCAGTGGCAGAGGCAATATTTGGAATATTTTTAAAATAGTATTTGATGCTTTGCAATTTTCCACTGTAGCTTGTTCTGCATGTATTACCGTTTCTCTTGACGTTGTGTCGAGGAGACGAGCAGAATTCCTGCTGTTGATAATAAGTTGAGTGTTGTGTGACCGTGCTTTGCACTACAAGGCAATGAAATATGTCACGCTGCACAGCAATACAAATCGGTTTCAAAGTTATGGCAAATTAGATTGCAGGTTCTAAAACAAATGAAGTAATTAATCACGTAATAGTACACAGATGCGTGTAGCCATCACGTCACCGAACATATGCTTGATAGCGGAAAAATGAGTCTGAAACATAACTTGCGATCCCACCATCTGCCACGAACACAGGACAGGTAAATGAAACGAATATAAGCTCTGCCAAAACTGTGGTAATTGTTAGCATTTAACTTAAGAGTAACAACATAGATGTTGCCTTGCAGTCTGAGAATATGGACGCAGTGGCTGCATTTGACATCTTAGGAACGACGCTGTAAGAAATAAAAACGGAAGATTAGGGTTTAACAACGCGTCGACGATGGAGCACAAGCTGGAGTAGGGGAGGACTGGGATGGAAACTGAGTATATCCTTTTCTAAGGAGCCACCCCACCATTCTCTCAATCGATTACGGGTGGGCGGGGGGTAGAGGGACCGAATGAATATGAGGAGGTGACTATGAAAGCCACACTGGTGGAGCTGTCCGTGAATATTGTGTCTTCAAGTAGTGTCGTATGCCTTACTGACGTCAAAAATATCCTTACACAATGCTGTTTACTTAGGAAAGCCTGCAGGAAAGCCACCTCAAGCAGGGTTACGATGTCGACAATATATCGATGTCTCCTGAAGCCATACTGGGAATGGCGACAGAGCTGCCTGCTCACTAACAATGGTATCATATGGCAATCTGATTTTTGAAATTTTTTTATACTTATGATACTCAAATATTAATCTCCAAAATAATTCGATACAACTCTAAAAAATTCTCGAGCAAATCGACTTTGAAGTTTTTGGCCGTCTTTAATATGCAGAATATGTACAATTTTTCTCTCAAGGTTGTTTGGCTATGTGATAGAATGCTCACCCATCATGTGTGTGTCATATGTGTGATTCACAGCCCAGTGAAAATTTTAAACGAATGTGCGCACTTCATGAAAATTTCCATGAAGTGTACAATACACAAAGATGAAAAAGAATTTAATTTGTAAGTTTTTTAATTCAAACGATCTTTTATGAAAGGTCAGTAATTAAGAATTTATATTTGCAATGAAAACAATTTTTTGTGTGCTATATGTAACCTGGGCACTGACAAAACAGGGTGAAGTGCTAATACGATGTTTTGAATAAAAGGTCTTACACAAAATCTATGGGGCGACAAATGGAGATGGAGCATGGCACAAACGATATAATTTTCAACTTTAAATAAAAATCTTGAAATTCATTAAAATAAATCGCCTGAAATGGGTCAGCCACGTTTTTCGCATAGAACATGAAAATCCAACAAAAACAGCATCGCTGCAAAACCCAGTGAAGTGAAGAAGCAGGGGAAGACCAATACTTCGATACTTGGATTACATACAAGAAGATTTAAAAATTATTGGCGTCTGAGGATGGAGACACAAGATGCTGGACAGCGATGAATGAAATGATGACATAGAGTAGGACAAGCCTCATCAAGGGCTGTAGAGCCAGGTAGAAAAGGAAAAAGAAAATAAAAATTGTTTCCATCCATGAGCTTTCGTATATCACTGTGATGTCATACTTCTGAAGTCTCAGTGTTCGTCTCGCCTTACACTCTTTTATGGCTGTATAATGGTTCATATCGAACTTGGAGAGTACTCTTGAAGCATATGCTATCACCTTTCCAGCACCTTACTCACCTTCTCATCACACAATGCTACAATTGGAGAAAATGTTAATGTCGCCTTACGGGTATAGAAAGATCTTTCTTGCACCTTGCTCCAGGAACATTTGGCACTGTGGAAAAACTTCTCAGATCACGAATGTTTTAAGGAGTCTGAAAATATGTGACAGCTCTTATTTTCTCTGGACTGGCATGGACTCCATTACCATTCAACAGACGTCCAAAAATTTTTATTTTTTGGGCGATGAAGAGGCACTTCTTTGGATTCAGGTAGAAGACTGCAGTTTGCACGCACTTCAGCATGTTGTTGAGTGGTTAAGGTGTTCTTCAAATGTATTTGAAAAAATGACAACATTATCCAGATGGCAAAGACACATATCCCATTCAAGGTGGCTGGAGTGTTACACAGTCCAAATGGCGTAATTTTTAACTCGACAGCCCTTCAAGAGTTATCGAGGCAATCTTTTCCTGGGCAGATTGTCAACTTCAATTTGCCAGTAGCCTCCTTCAATGTCCATAGTTCAGAAAAAAATTCTTCTGTCTAGCAGTTTCAGGTGTTCTCAATGATTGGTACTGGATAGACACCTTTCTTCGCCATTTGGCTCTGTCGTCTATAGAATACCGTATCGCCATGTGCCTTCCTTTTTCTTCACAAGGATCTCAGGAGAGGGCATAGGACTCTCTGAAGGTTCAGTTACGTTATCTTGCAGAATCTTCTCCATTTCCTCCTGGGTTATCTCTTGTTCAGCTGGCAACATTCTACATGACCATTGGCTAATGGGTGGATGATCCCAAGTGTTGATATGGGTTTTATAGCTTGTAGTACACACGTATGGTTCAAAGAGCACAATGATGAGTTTACTGTACTTCCATGGCCACCAAACTCCCTGGATTTAAAACCAATCGAGAATCCGTGTAACCATCTTGATCAAGCTATGCGTGTCATGGATCATCAACCAAGAGACGTAGTGCAGATGGCCACAGCACTAGGGTTGCCATGGCTCCGCATCACTGTCGGTACCTTTCACAACATTATTGACTCTCTTCCTGTGTGTCATGCAATAGTCTGCACCGCAAAAGGTGATTATTCGAATATTCTAGAATATTCAAGCAATACAAACATCTAAAAGTCAGACTGCAGAAAGTGCAAAATGGCTAAACTGGAATGGCTAGAGGACAAATGTAAGGATATTTGACTAGGGGAAAGATAGATACCGCCTACAGGAAAATTAAGAGCCCTTTGAAGAAAAGAAAAGCAGATTTATGAATATCAAGCATAAAAGGGAAAACTGAAAGATGGAAGGAGTATACCGCAATATAATACTACGTCTCCCAAAGCATACTATATGGCTGCACAACCATTACCCATTCCTTCTTCTGACCTCTGTTTGTGTATTACTCGATCAGATACACCAACGCTCCATTAACATGCTTCTATGTACTGTTACATCGCTGGGTATAATCGACAACTTCAGCTACCATCAATGAAAGGTGAAACTTACAGTCAAGCTCGATATCTCTGTTAAGGACAACATATTATTTAAAACATTTGGAACCTCTAGATACGAAGGCGTGTCATTATGTTCATCCAGCGCCTATACTGACGGAAAAAAACCGCAGCTCTAAGAAGTTGCGCGACAGAAACAGAAGATGTTAGACGTCTTTCTGCATGTGAAAGATGAAGTCTATTCGGATTTCGTGCCAGTCGTATAAGAGTGGCGCTAGTAGCACCACTATGAGGATGCAAATCAGGTTTGCCTTAAAAACATGCTCTATCATAAAGACTTGGGATGAATGTAGCCATTGTACTTCATTGCTAGCAGCGGTGGTCACGGGAATGTACACTCGCAAGAAGATCGGACTCCGGACAGCCAAGTGGTACTTTCGAGGGGGAGTACCATCGTGGTCGGCGTATGGCTCTGGCGCGACAGCAGGAATATGAGCAGCAGTTGGTGTCACAATGAGACAACGAACTGTTATAAATCGGTTATTTCAAGGACAGATCCGAGCCAGATGCTCTGTAGCTTGCATTCGAGTCGCCCCAAACCACTACTGTTCGCGACTTGAGTGGTGTCAAGCGGGAACTCATTGGAGGGCTGGGAGGAGGTCTGTTGTGTTTTATGATTAAAGCTGGTTCTGCCTCAGTGCCAATGATGGCCGTGTATTGGTTAGAAGGAGGGCAGATGAGGCCCTTCAACCAACGTGGCTGGGCCCTACAACTGTAGTTGTAGTTTGGGATGCGATTCCGTACAACAGCAGGAGGACTCCCGTGGTTATCCCACAAAACCTGACCGCAACATTGTACGTCAGTCCAGTGATTCGACCTATTGTGCTGCCATTCATGAACAGCGTGCCAGAAGGAGTTGCCCAGTAGGATAACGCTCGCCCACATATCGTTGTTGTAACCTAACACTGTCTACAGACTGTCGACATATTGGTTTCACCTACTCGATCATCAGATGTTTCTCCAATCGAGCACTTATGGGACATCAACGTATGAGAACTACAGCGTTATCCACAAACAGTATTAACCGTCCCTGTACTGACAGACCAAGTGCAATAGATGTGGAACTATATCACAAAAACTGTCGTCCAGCACTTATTCAACACGAATGTGTTACCTAGAGAAATGTATTCTCGAAATTTCGTTACTGTACATCAATTATTTTTTGGTGCTGCGTTGTTTTCGCCGTCAGTGTGTTGCCTTGTACTGTACTGCAATTTTACACTGTTGCACATCTCCATACTTATTGCTATCTAACAGCGAATACGGCGTCTTTCTTTACACAACGTAAAAAGAAACGGTAATAAGCGTAGAATCAATTATAGTGGGAATTTTATTCTTTCATATCTTATCATTAAAATATTGCAAGTCACTTCCTGTCCCACCGCAGCTCTTGTAATATGACCAGTGAATGTACAAATAACAATCTATCTTGACAACATTATTTAACTGACTTACAGGATATATTTACAAGGAACGCTCTGTTAATATAATCACATATATTGTTATAGCGCTGGGTAAAATTCACGATTTTAGATGTTGCCAATGAAAGGTCAAACTTACAGTCACAGAACGGTGTCTTTTTTAAGGTTAGCAAATAATTTAGAAAATTTTTAACCTGTAGGTAATGCAAGAGGAGACGTCGTGTTATCCTCCAGTGTTGTTTGTTAACGTCGATATTTTAAACAGGCAGTGTTTTGTTAAGAATTGTGTAGCTTTCAACCTTTAACAGAGATGCATTCGAGGGTCTTTCCCCTCGTTCAGAAGGATGAAAGGAGGTAGGAAGATTAGAGTTTAATGTCCATTCCAAAACGAGGTCATTAGAGACGGTCCTGAATCAGTAGCGTATCATTTGGTATTGATCTTGCACCCACACACACATACGAATTGCATTATATTATATTTCGTCTAATCTCATTAGGTTGGTGTTGTAGATTGAGCTGTTACTGCAAGCCATTATGAAATGGCGAGAAAGTTTTCGAAAAACAATTTTCTTCTTTTCTTTCTGAGACAAATATTCTGCCTCATTACTCAGTGAAACTTTTTCAAGTGGATATCCTTATTTAAAATCTCCATTGTTGAGTGGATGTTATTACTGCCTGACAGTACATTTTGTAGCGTGACTTTTTTAGAAGGAACTGGAAACAGCAATGTTCTTACCAGGAGCCACGAGATAAAGAAATAGGCGGAAAGTCTGCTAACAACTATTCCACCTCAATGTACCTACAACATTGACATATTATTTAAACATCAAGGGTCATACTTTGAACGGTGTCTACAAGATGGCCAACGTGTTGCTGCTTAAGCCTGCGTCACTCTTCAACATTGGCTCTCCTGAGGATACCTAGTGTGTGAGGATTTATGTCAGTAGCTATCGCTCAACATTTCATTCTCTTGATTACTGCCTACTGGAGGAAGGTGTTCAAGGAGTGGGCACAGTGAGATCATGCGTGCGTTCTAGTCTCAAAAGATGAACCCATTTCCGAAATGTCACGGTAGAGCTTCATTCTCTTGATTACTGCCTACTGGAGGAAGGTGTTCAAGGAGTGGGCACAGTGAGATCATGCGTGCGTTCTAGTCTCAAAAGATGAACCCATTTCCGAAATGTCACGGTAGAGCTGGGCGATAGATTGGAGGATCCTGTCCGGATACTGCACAACCCTCAAATACCGTCAATGGAGGTGGGAGGCGTCGAACATCTGCGCATGGTACCGGCTCAAAAGATGACTGACTCACCTCCTGGCTGAACCCGTGGGTGTGCTGCCTCCACCTCAAACCCTGCAGTTGTCAGTGTAGAGAACCCTACGTCAATGATCTACAGTCCTTCCCAATTTTTGCCTTGTTCACCTTCTCCATGCATCACGTTGCTAGAGATTTGGTACTTATGTTGGTAACGGACGCCTAGAGATCAAACTGATCATGTGGAGAGGGTTGCACACTGCTTCGATCGACACAGCCTTAATCCCCCCCCTCCCCCTCCCCGCTCCCTCCAGTTGCTTCCTCAGAGAAGTGGAGAAGGGGGGCAAAGTTCTGCAGAATTCTACTCGGGATACCTACGAGCTACTGTTTGCGTTACGTGGTTATCAGCTGGTGTTACTGACCTCCATCATGAGCCACATCTTCAATGTTTTAGGTCTGATGATGAGTGTTGATTAACGATGCTGTGACAACTTCCCGCGCTGGCAACCTTTCTCTCCATACTGTGACAGTGTGTATTGGGGTAAAGCTTTACAAGACCCTTCGAGGGATGTTCATAGAAAGACATTTAACACAAACGCACTGTTTTGTTCACAGATGGAAAAACGACGTCTTTTTCTGATCTGCACCGTTTACGTTTACTTCCATTACACGTATGCTTCTTCAATGCGATGTCCTGTTGTCAAACGAATATTGAGAAAGAGGTATCTGGTAGATACATAACACAAAATGTGCAAGTAATGAGGGACATGGGAAACGTTTATGGACTGCTCATAAAAATAAGAATACGAGAATGAAAAATGTTAATAACTTCGCCGGATTAGCTTAATTCTATGGTACATCAGTGATTCGCCATAACCGTCAAGTTGTTAACAAGGAAATTTCGTACCATTTGTCTTATGTTGCAGCAATTAATTTGTAGTTTACAATCAATTTTGTGCTCAGTAAACAACCACAGATTATTAGTATTTATAAAATATTGGTTGGTGCATCAGTTTTTAGTGTTTTTCCATAAGTTTAATAAAAAGAAATTTTATACATAACAGAAACTTTTGTCATCAATAATATATTCCCCTTCACTATTTATAACAGTCTGCCAGCGCTGGGGAAACTTCGATTCCGCAACTGTAGAAATCACTTGGTTTTGAGGCGAATAACTCGTCGAGCCATGTTCGGAGCGCATTTTTATCCGGAAGGGATGTTCCTTCAGGTTGTTCGATTGACAGCGGAAAAGGTGAATGTCTGAGGGTCCAAGATCACGTGAAGAAGGTGTGTGCGGAATGACTCCCCAAACCAGCTCCTACATAGTGTTTTTCGTCAGTCTAGCAGAACGTGAGCGGGCGTTATCTGGAGCAGCATCTCTTCACGCAGTCCCCCTGGTCGTTGTTCTTGGGTTGCGTCTGCAAGACGTCTCAGTTTTTGACGATAAATGTCAGCAGTGTTGTGGAAGCAATTCGTAGTACACTGCACTATCGTTGTTCCACGAGATGATTTTTTGGATGCACGGAGGTCTTTGTACGGGGAGTTCCTGGTTTGTTTGGGCTCAGCTATTGATTTCTTTTCCTTACGGTTGCATAAAGACACCATTCATCGTCATCGGTAACGATACAAGAAAAGAATGGTCGGTGTTGTTCACGAGCCAATTGTCGACGAGCAAGCAGAGATGCACTAATTTTCGTGATTTTGGCTTGGAGCAAGCGGTACCCACACATCTGATTTTTGAACCTTCCCCACCACATGCTAATGTTCCACGATGGTGGAACGATCACAGTTCATCACATTTGCCAGTTCTCGAGAACACTGACGTGAATCATTATGGATTAATGTGTTTCAACGATCTTCACCAAACCCTGAAAGTTTTCTTGAACGTGGAAAGTCACTAATGAGAAAACGATTCTCCTTAAAATGAGAGAACCATTTTCTTACCGTGCTCTGTCCAATGGTATAATTCCCACACACGGCGCAAATGGGTTTTGGCTGCCTCCGCTGCTGGCGCCCCTAAACTGAACTCAGAGACAATTATACGAGGGTGAGTCAAATGAAAACCTTAAATTTGTAATAACAAATCGAAATTTCGCGCCGTTATCCTGTAAGTTGGTAAGCGTCCTACAAACAGCGTGCAGAATGGCCTGTATGTGGCAGCACAGTGCAGATGCACACATACCGTCTCAGTATCAGTATAAAGATGGCCGCCCCACTTGCGACTTGCACCAGGGAAGAACACCGTTCTGTTATTCGGTTTTTGCGTAGTGAAGGTGTGAAACCTATTGAAATTCATCGACGAATGAAGGTTCAGTACGGTGATGCATGTTTGTCACAGCAGCAAGTCAACGAATGGAGTAGGAAGTTCGCAAATTGTGTGACTGCAGTGGAAGATGCTCCTCGTCCAGGTCAGGCACAACGAGTTGTGACTCCACAGAACATTGCAGCAGTTGAAGCCATAGTGAAGGAAAACCGCCGAGTGACACTGAATGACATTGCAGCATGTTTACAGATTAGTTATGGATTAGCACACCACATTGTGCATCATGTGCTCCAGTTTCACAGAGTGTGTGCAAGATGGGTGCCACGGCAGCTGACTCCTGAAATGAGAGAAAGAAGTGTTAATGCTTGTGAAGAACTTATTCGGCGCTTTGAACGAGAAGGTGATGACTTCCTTGCCAGAATCGTTACTAGGGACGAAACCTGGGCTCACTTCCACCAACCGGAAACGAAGAGAGCGAGTAAGGAATGGCGCCATTCCTCATCACCGAAACCAAGAAGTTTCGAACAGAACCATCAGCAGAGAAGGTTATGGTGACTCTCTTTTGGGACGAAAAGTATTAAATGCCTAGAGGGACTACTGTCACCAGTGCATCATACACAGATCCCCTAAAAAATCATCTGCGGCTTGCAATCAAATCAAAGCGACGTGGATTTCTGTCATCAGGTGTCCTTTTGCAACGTGACAATGCAAGGCCCACACTGCCCATACAACAGTTGCAACAATCGCAGACCTGCATTTTGAGTGTCTTCCTCATCCACCATACTCACCAGACCTAGCCCCAAGTGATTTTCATATGTTTGGACCACTCAAAGACGCAATGGGAGGAAAGAAGTTCCGTTCTGATGAAGAGGTACGGCACGCAGTGCATGAGTGGTTGCGCGGAACACAAAAAGAGTTTTTTTCTAAAGGAATTTATACACTTTGTAATCGCTGGAGGACTTGCATTCATCGTGGGGGAGATTATGTTGTAAAAGTGATACAGCTTTGTACCACTTCTGCACAATAAATAATATTTAAAAAATATTTAAGGTTTTCATTTGACTCACCCTCGTATATCGGAAACGTTCATGTTTCTCCACTTGGCATTCCATTTTCTAGCATCTATAGCTCCATTCACTATCTCCAGCTGACGAAATGACAATATGTAAACTCGAACAGAAAACAGTGAATTACAAATAAAAAATGGCTGTCGATAAATAAACCCATAGAAACCGGAATATGAATATGCAAAACGAAAACGCTACGAACTTATGCACAAACCTAATATCCCCCGTCGTTCGGCAGCTGCAGGACGCGATAATATAACAGTGCAAGTGATTAGTTTTTTCGTCGATCCTCTAATGCCCAAAGTAACAATCTTTTTTATCTATTCTCTGTCCTCCGCGATCTTTCCATCAGCCTAGGAGCAATGACTCGTAAAACTATTATCCAAGAAGCCTTCTGATTACAGACCCATTTTCATTCCACCAATATTACCCGAGGCTTTAGAATACATAATTCACGAACATAGGGGTGGTGTTCAATAAGCAATGCAATATTTTTTTTAAAAAGGTAGATTTTATTCAGGATTCCAGTACACCATATCCCTCACTATTTTCGCTACAAAATCCTATTTTTCAACATAAGCTCCTTTCAATGCTACGGCCTTACGCCACCTTACTGGGAGGCCTATATGCCCGCATTGTACCACTGTACTGGCCGACGTCGGAGCCAACGCCTTGCTGCATCAGTAACCTCCCCATCACCCACGTACTGCTTCCCGCGGAGCGCATCCTTCATTGGGCCGAACATATGGAAGCCAGAAGGTGCGAGATCTGGCTGTAGGGCGGATGAGGAAGAAAAGTCCAGTGGAGTTTTGTCGGCTCCTCCCGGGTTCGCAGACTTGCGTGAGGTCTTGCGTTGTCATGGAGACGAAGAAGTTCGTTTGCCTTTTTGTGGCGACGAACACACCGAAATCGTTTCTTCAGTTTCCTGAGTATAGGATAATACATTTCAGAGCTGATCGTTGTACCCTGAGGGAGGACATCAAACAGAACTAAACCCTTCAGAGTCTCAGAAGGCTTTCGCCATGACTTTATCGGCTGGGGTTGCGGCTTCGAACTTTTTCTGCACAGGAGAGGTGGTGTGGCGTCACTTCTTGGATTTCCGTTTTGTTTCCGGTTCGGAGAGATGAACCCATGTTTCATTGTCTGTGACGATGTTCGCCAAAAAAGTCACGAATAGCCTCGTGATGGGCAAGTAATTCCTCACAGATGGTCATTCGTAGCTCTTTATTGTCTTCTGATAGGCGCCGAGAAAGCCAGCGGGCACACACCTCACTTGACAGTGAGTAATTCTTGGCACAAAAAGGTCACAACGGAGGGATGTAGTATTAAGGCTCCACAAGAAGCAGTATCGAGACCATTACTCTCCTCATTGTTTGTTAATGATGGTTCAACCACACTTTTCCACTGCAAATACTACACATACCCTGACGACATTCAGTTATACGAGTGTCTAAGTACAAGTCAAACAAAACTGTGCACAGCCATCCAGCCTGTAAATGTACAAGCAGAGAATATGTTCGGAAATCTCTTCCACCATTAATCCTAAACGGCAGAGAAATAACATTTTCTTCTTCTGCAAAGAACTTGGACCATCTGGACCATCATTTCGACTGGACTGAACACGCAACTGCAGGTGCCAGACTCACTTCACTCACTACAGAAATGAAAAAAACGTATTTCTTTCTGAGCTTAAAAAGAAGTTCTTAGAGACGCTAATACTCTCCATGCTTGACTATAATGATGACGTTCTGCAAGGGCTTTCGAAGGAAAGCTCACTCAAGCTCGAGCTGGTGATGAATGCTTGTGTACGATACATTTGTGACTTACGCTTTTTCGATCATATCAGACCAGTCTATAAGCAATTATCATGGCGACGTGCCTATAAAAGTAGAGACTGTCTTCAACTCTTACTCTAATATCTGAACAGCACAGCAGAAATATTCGTTCTCAACAAAGTAAAATTGTCTCTGCAACATCATGTAGTACTGCCATGTTTTCAAAATTTTTTCCTGTATCAGGAACCCGACTTTGGAACAACCTTTCCCAAAATGTCAAAGAAAATAAATTCCTCCCAAACTTCAAAAGACAGCTAATGGTTCATTTCATATCACAATAGCCATCTGTCCTACATTCTGCACACCTCATGCTTTTTTACTCCCCTTCCCCCAAAACTTTTCCTTACCGGTTGTCGGCAGAGGTCTCTATTTATATTCTGTTCTTTCCTAACAGTCACTGTCACTGTGATTTCCATCTTCCCCTCTTCCTTTATCCATTCCATTTGTGATAATAGCCGGCCGCGGTGGTCTAGCGGTTCTAGGCGCTGCAGTCCGGAACCGCGAGACTGCTACGGTCGCAGGTTCGAATCCTGCCTCGGGCATGGGTGTGTGTGATGTCCTTAGGTTAGTTAGGTTTAAGTAGTTCTAAGTTCTAGGGGACTTACGACCTAAGATGTTGAGTCCCATAGTGCTCAGAGCCATTTTTTTGTGATAATACTATACATGCCTTCAAATATGGTAAGCTAATCTATATAATTCTAAGTGCTGTTTACTATAGTTGCTATTATTGGAAAGGTTTTGTAATATCTTTGGTACGTGTTGCTCCTGGACAGATGCAAGAGAGGCCTTAAAGCCCTAATCTGGTCAGGCTAAATAAGCAATAAATAAATAAACAAACAAATTGCTCCATATACAGACTCAAACGGTACTTCTAAAGCGTTGACTCCTCTCCCCACTGTCATGTAGCTTCACCCTGTGATGCAAAAGTACATGAGTTTCGTTGCCTGTTTCAATGATTTGTCAGAAAAAGAAGGAAGGAGGAATGGCTCTGAGATCCGTCGCCACTGAGGTCAAGAGACCGAACACCACCTACTTTCGTCAAGCAAATGTAAAAGAAACAGTCGTCGACTGAGATGTATCATGACAGTATGCCAGTCAATATGGAAGTGAACTGAGGCGGAGAGTTAGAATTGTGTTTATCCTGAGTAAGAGTCCAAAGATGAACCACTTCGCAACCTCGTTGGATCCAACCATCTTCCTACAATGAATACTGCATTAACTCTCCTATTTTACAGAAACTACTAAGTTACGAGAACCGAAGAATGGTCTCACAGTGGATTGTCGTTCCGTGAAAACATCAGCAAATGCGCCTGGCTTATACACTGACGAAAAAGAATCGCAGCAGCAAAAAATAATTCATGTATAGTAATGAAATTTCGAGAATATATTGTCTAGGTAACATAGTTAAGTGATTAACATTGTAACGTCACAGGTTTATGTAAGTGCGGGATAGCACATTGCAAATGTGACACGCTGGTACATTAATAACCGGTGTAACCGCCAGAATGTTGAATCCACGTCCTTGCAGTGTGTTGTACAGCTGCCGGTTGTCAGTATGTGGGATGGATCTCCATGCCTTTGCACGCGGTCCGTCAGTACAGGGACGATTAATGCTGTTTGTGGATGACGCTGGAATTCTCATCCGATGGTGTTCCATAGGTTCTCAACTGGAGACAGATCTGCTGATCGCGCAGTCCGAGGCAACATGTCGACACTCCATAGAGCATGCTGGGTTACAACAGCCGTATGTGAGCAAGGAGATATCCTGTTGGAAAACACCGCCGACAACACCAGCTGGTATGCTGTTCACGAATGTCAACACAACAGGTCGAATCACCAGACTGACGTCCAAATTTGCGATCGGGTTGGTGTTCCTGCTGTCATACCAAATCGGACCCAGGACTGTAGGCCTAACTCCAGAAGTAGGTTCAATGTGCCTAGCACACAGACAGGGTGCAGACCCTAAACTGGCCTCCTTCTAACCAACACACGACCATCACTGACACCGAGGCAGTACCAGCTTTCATTAGAAAATACAGCAGACCTCCACCGTGCCCCCCAGTGAGCTCCGCTTGACAGCACTGAAGTCGCAAATGGCGGTGGTTTGTACTCAAAATCATAAGCAATGCTCCACGATACACACGCATCGCGGACCTTCACCGGGAATACCGACTTGAGACTCTCACGGAGGTAATCCACAAACTCACCACAAGACTATACAGAAACTCCAGACATTCGCAGAACCCGTTTATTCTGAATCGGGAACTACGACCACAACCATAGATGGAAACATAAAAGACCAAAAGACATACTTGCAAGGACATAACATCTATGGCCAAGCATACGCAAACATAACGGCACAGGCGAGCCCCTGTTAATCAGACGCATTTACTGGATATCCAGCTGAAATACACTGCCGAATAACTGGCACCACACAGGGAAGTCGTACCGTACACTGCATGCAAACAAGCTCCACACATCCCCCACACAGTGAGATGATCTATGGCCGATCTCCCACTACTGTATAACGATCTTGATTGTTCCAGGAATGTAGCAGCTGCAGCAACTGGGACACATCGCCATCGCTTGTCACGGTAATGATGCATGATACCTATACTAACAAATCCAACCTTGCATGAGCTATCGCAGCTAGTAAGCCACTACTGCTCTTACTACCATCCCACTGTCGCAGAGGTTTTTTTCCCACGGCACGAGCCATGGCACTTTTTTCCCTCTGCTCTTCAAATCGCTACCCCCACTCGCGTTTCGTCCACTATCTATCACCTGATGGACCGTGTTAATGCGTAGCCTTACCCAGACGCACGGACAACATCACAGCCCAGCATCCTGTGGTCCACGTACTAGATAACTAACATGTTTACGGAGGTGACAGTAGAACTTTTGGTTTGGTCACCACGTTGGTGCGGGTGTGGAGGGGCCCCATCTCTATGGTGGTTTGGGGTCAGTGGAATGCACGCTGCAGGGCGTCTGGCTCGGAGCTGTCCTTGAAGTAAGCGATTTAGAACAGTTCGTTGTGTCACCGTGGCGCCGACTGCTGCTCTAACTGCTGTTGCAGATGCAGCACGATGCACCAGGGTCATACGCCGAACACGGCGGTCTCCCATCTCACAAGTGCCAAGTGGCCGTCTGGAGCCCGGTCAGTACATACTCTTGATCATCGCTGCCAGCAATCATGTACAGTTTCTACATTCCTGCCAAGTCTTTCTGCAATATCGCAGAAGGAACATGCAGCTTCTTGTAGCCCTATTACATGACGTCGTTCAAACTGAGTGAGATGTTGATAATGGCGCCTTTGTCGTCTTAAAGGCATTCTTGACTAAAATTAACACTTATACTCTCAAAGGTAACTAACGTTCACGATCATTACAGCGTGTATTTAAACCAAACCTGATTTACATCCTCATAGAGGCTCGCCTAGCGCCAGTCTAATGCGACAGGCGCGAAATTTGAGTACCGGTAGACATCATCTTCCAGATGTAAAAACGTGCCTACCAACTCCTTCTTTGTACTGAGATTTTTGTTTCCATCAGTGTAGTTCACTACACTTTCTTTGGAATAACCACCCTATTCGAGAGCACCAGTCGTGAAATTTTTAAAATGAATGATGAACACCTCTTGTCTTCTTTTTATAGCTGCAAGACCTTCGCTATTCATAAATGTCTAATAAAATCAGATTTATACATGAATAGTGGTGGTATCGAAATGAGCGGATTGGGTTCAACAGTAGGACAGGTACTAGTAATCTTTAAAAAATTATGTAATAAAGGGTCGCACATTGAGGGCACGCATATGTTCAGAAACATTTATTCTGGCTACAGCATAAAGTCTGTGTGTTACTGCTCATAATTCCGAAGAAACTACCTGCACTTATTAGAAACGTAATGCCTCACAATTTCATATTGTAACGTTCTTTAAATATATATATCTGTTTGTTGTGTTGTTGAGCAAATGGTGTGCTTAATCAGCTTTACTGTAACACAAGAAAAAATTAAACGGCTTAATCTGGAAAACCAGTATGTGATGTCTATAACGAAAGCAATATAGCTGAAGTTTACTCAGTCTCGTGAGCACCGAGTTCCATTGCCCTGTGCAATAAACTGGTAGAATTACCTATGCAAATAACAATGAAATACATTTTTCTTAGCTCTTGAGTCGCAACGGATGTAATCTTAGTATTCTACTCTCTCCACAATAGTCATAGAAAATATTCAATCTTGGCTCAGCGACGTGCAATGTCGGCCGTAAAATAGCTTCATACAATGTCAGTAGATCAGCTGATAAATGAATAACCCTGCAAATGTTCAGTGATAATTTTGGCTATAGGCTCAGCGCTGTGCGATGCTGCCAACAATGAAGCTGTTACAAACATTAATACTTTTATGATTTGACATATTAATATTTTTCTGACTCTGATTAAAAAATCATTTCTTTAAAAAGAATACTCATTGGATTTAAACAAACACGACTTGGTAGAGGATCAGGTACTGATAAGGGGATATGCTAAGACCGAATTCTTTAGTTCAAAAATTGTATTCAAAACAAAGTTTCTCCTTCACATAATCTGATTTGTAACATTTTACGTTAACTTCAAGATCAGTGAACTTTTCAACTGTTCTACAATTCTCACTTACTGACGTAATTAACAAGACCTGCATAGTTACATCAGGAAAGGTCTTACATCGTTTGACAAAATATATTCCAAAATTTAACTTCCTTGTATCCGGTTTAGAAAATACACAAAAATATTACAAATCGGGCATACCTTATCAATCTATACATTAAATGTAATGGCAAATACTCGGTTCCTACATTCAAGGGACGGTACTGTTAAATTAGCAAAAGCCACTTGCTTTGCTACATACTAAAAACTAAATATACAAAATTTCATTACCTTTCAAAACTGTATTATGCTGCGTCTACAGGCCAACAGGTAAATTCTTCCAGCTAGCCACATCCTACCTTTACCAGAGTGCAACGGCAACTGCTACTGCACTCTGCGCTCCCCTACTTACAATCTAATATGCCACTCAGGCAACATCTTTGCTTTAGTGGTGCCAAGGATACAATCTCTTCTGCATGTGATAAACATTTCATGTCATTTTTCATGAAGTATTTTACAAAATCGGGCTCCAAGTTGAAATGGACCCCTCACAATATCATAGCTCCTCACGCGGTTTGAGTCTAGGTTTATCTGTGCTAACAGTACGTAAATGGCTCATGTGTTGGAAGATAATTTTGTTAGCCGTTACAGTATGATATACTGGGGAACAGATCGTTGAGACCCCTACTAACGCTATTTGCCTTTCAGTAGTAGTTCAGGCTTTGGACTATCTGGAGCTGCGTGTACTCGTAGTTTGCACCTGTTACCATCTTGCTGCTCTGTTGCGCGCTGTGCACTTTGGTTTTATATCTTACGCCCATCCTGTCTTCAGTGGCAATACGGGGATGCTGTAATCCCAGACTGGTTGAAGCTCGCCGGCGACGCTTCCAGTCCGGCAAGTTAAAGGTCATCGATTTTTCCTACGACGGGTCCCGGCTGGTTGAAGGATGCCACCGCTTCTGGGTCTCTGCACGTTTGAGGTCACTTCTGGCTCCACTTTAAATGTAGCCCTACAATAATTTTCTAGCCGCGAAAATCGACACCGTGATTATCCTGGGCCGCAACACGTAGCTCTGGATAGTCGACAGCTTGAACTGTTACTGGGAGGTAAATAGCGTTGATAGGGGTCTCAGCGATCTTATACCCTGTTTCCCCTGATGGAAAAACCCGTAAATTGTATGAATCAATCTGGTGTCGAGATAAGAGTTTCTGGCAATGTTACATTCGACACGGGTTGTGCTGACAGGGAGTATATTAACTGACGATACTTCTTCAAAACCTGTCCTTTTGTCAAACCCAGTAACCGTCCTATTGATCCTTTCTGGTTAAAGTCAATAATTGCACTCCCTGACTTTATTTCAGAGATAAGTGGATTGATGTTTACACGTAGAGTAATACCTTTTCCAGACTATTTTAAAACGTCGTTTAAAACGTCAACATTGTATGCACCAGGTTCTATTCCCACAATTTCTTTCCTACCATTAATTTCCAGATGTTCATTGTTACCCTCTGTGGTATTCGGAATGCTGTTGTAAGTCTCCAGTCCAGTCAGCACAATAGTCCACTCCCCATTGCTTAAAGCAATAAGTGGGAAGTAATTTGCGCATAATACTGACGACCAGTCTTTGAAAATCAACATTGCATCTGAACCTCGATTGACGGGTGGATGCTTAATGCAAGTTCTTGTATACAAGGGAGAGCCAAAGAAACTGATACACCTGCCAAATATCGTGTAGAGCCCCCGTGAGCACGCAGAACTGCCGCAGCACGACGTGGCATGGATTCGACTAACGTCTGAAGTAGTGCTGGAAGGAACTTACACCATGAACCCTGCAAGGCTGTCCATAAATCCGTAACAGCACGATGAGGTGGAGATCTCTCCTGAACAGCACGTTGCAAGGCATCCCAGATATTCTCAATAATGTTCATCTCTGGGGAGTTTGGCGGCCAGCGGAAGTGTTTAATCACAAAAGAGTGTTCATGGGCCACTCTCTAGCAATTCTGGACATGTGGAGGAGTGTCGCATTGTCCTGCTGGAATTTCCCAAGTCCGTCGGAATGCACAATAGATATAAATGGATGCAGGTGATCAGACAGGATGCTTACGTACGTGTCACGTGTCATAGTCGTTTCTAGACGTATCGGGTGTTTCCTATATCACTCCAAATGCACACACCCCACACCACTACAGAGCCTTCACCAGCTTGAACAGTCCCCTGCTGACATGCAGGATCCATGGCTTCATGAGGTTGTCTTCGTACCCATATACTTGCATCCACTCGATAAAATTTTATACGAGACTCGTCCGACCAGACAACATGTTTCCAGTCATCAACAGTCCAATGTCGGTGTTAACGGGCCAGGCTAGGCGTAAAGCTATGTGTCGTGCACTCATCAAGGGTACACGAGTGGGCATCCGGGTCCGAAAGCCCACATCGATTATGTTTCGTCGAACGGTTCGCATGCTGACACTTGTTGATGGGCTGCTTTGAAATCTGCAGCAATTTGTGGAAGGGTTGCACTTCCGTCACGATGAACGATTCTCTTCAGTCGTCGGTGCTCCTGTTCTTTCAGGATCTTTTTCCAGCGGCAGCGATATCGGTTTGATGTCATACCGGAGTCCTAATATTCACAGTACACTCGTGAAATGATCGTGCGAGGAAGTCCCCACTGCATCGGTGCCTCGGAGATGCTGTGTCCCATTGCTCGTGCGCTGACTATAACACCACGTTCAAATTAACTTAAATCTTGATAACCTGCCACTGATACAGCAGTAACCGATTTGCGCCAGACACGTGTTGTCTTATATAGGCGTTGCCAACTGCAACGCCGTATTCTGCCTGTTTACATATCTCTGTATTTGAATACGCGTGCCTATACCATTTTCTGTGGCGCTTCAGTCTGCATGCTACACTCCTGGAAATGGAAAAAAGAACACATTGACACCGGTGTGTCAGACCCACCATACTTGCTCCGGACACTGCGAGAGGGCTGTACAAGCAATGATCACACGCACGGCACAGCGGACACACCAGGAACCGCGGTGTTGGCCGTCGAATGGCGCTAGCTGCGCAGCATTTGTGCACCGCCGCCGTCAGTGTCAGCCAGTTTGCTGTGGCATACGGAGCTCCATCGCAGTCTTTAACACTGGTAGCATGCCGCGACAGCGTGGACGTGAACCGTATGTGCAGTTGACGGACTTTGAGCGAGGGCGTATAGTGAGCATGCGGGAGGCCGGGTGGACGTACCGCCGAATTGCTCAGCACGTGGGGCGCGAGGTCTCCACAGTACATCGATGTTGTCGCCAGTGGTCGGCGGAAGGTGCACGTGCCCGTCGACCTGGGACCGGACCGCAGCGACGCACGGATGCACGCCAAGACCGTAGGATCCTACGCAGTGCCGTAGGGGACCGCACCGCCACTTCCCAGCAAATTAGGGACACTGTTGCTCCTGGGGTATCGGCGAGGACCATTCGCAACCGTCTCCATGAAGCTGGGCTACGGTCCCGCACACCGTTAGGCTGTCTTCCGCTCACGCCCCAACATCGTGCAGCCCGCCTCCAGTGGTGTCGCGACAGGCGTGAATGGAGGGACGAATGGAGACGTGTCGTCTTCAGCGATGAGAGTCGCTTCTGCCTTGGTGCCAATGATGGTCGTATGCGTGTTTGGCGCCGTGCAGGTGAGCGCCACAATCAGAACTGCATACGACCGAGGCACACAGGGCCAACACCCGGCATCATGGTGTGGGGAGCGATCTCCTACACTGGCCGTACACCACTGGTGATCGTCGAGGGGACACTGAATAGTGCACGGTACATCCAAACCGTCATCGAACCCATCGTTCTACCATTCATAGACCGGCAAGGGAACTTGCTGTTCCAACAGGACAATGCACGTCCGCATGTATCCCGTGCCACCCAACGTGCTCTACAAGGTGTAAGTCAACTACCCTGGCCAGCAAGATCTCCGGATCTGTCCCCCATTGAGCATGTTTGGGACTGGATGAAGCGTCGTCTCACGCGGTCTGCACGTCCAGCACGAACGCTGGTCCAACTGAGGCGCCAGGTGGAAATGGCATGGCAAGCCGTTCCACAAGACTACATCCAGCATCTCTACGATCGTCTCCATGGGAGAATAGCAGCCTGCATTGCTGCGAAAGGTGGATATACACTGTACTAGTGCCGACATTGTGCATGCTCTGTTGCCTGTGTCTATGTGCCTGTGGTTCTCTCAGTGTGATCATGTGGTGTATGTGACCCCAGGAATGTGTCAATAAAGTTTCCCCTTCCTGGGACAATGAATTCACGGTGTTCTTATTTCAATTTCCAGGAGTGTATATTATTCTTCATAAACGTAGGTATTAAAGCCTTGGGAGCGATGAAAATTGTGGAACACATGTATTCTGTCGGTGATTTATCGTTGTAACTCTTCTGGCGGCTGCAATTCTCCAAGTGAACCGTAATGGTAGACATTAATTGTATTTTTCTTAATATACGCCTCCCAGTGGTCCCTGGTCCCCAGAAACATCTAACTTCACAGTTCCACATCATGTGGATTTTCACATAGTCTTCGGTAATGTATCCAGCGTAAACACATCACGGAATCTTGGAATACTGGATATTTGACTGACAGACGTGAGCAAATCTAAATTTGTTAGCAGTCTATCCGATAGGATAGTTATGGGCTTCTTTTTATTTATGAAGGGACCTAGTCCTTTCTTATATAATTTCAGATATAGTCCTTTTCCGATGGCTGCTACTTCTATCATGAGGTTATGTCTTCTTGCTTCCTCTAGCTGCTCCTGGGAATTCTGTGCGTTCTTCGTTGTTTTGGAAATAGACGTAGCACCATCGGCACATGAACCCATCACTGAGAGACCTGCGATGGCAGGAATGAGGAAGGGGCTATTCTACCTAATATCTTGAGTATCAGCAGAGCCCTGGGTGCTTTAATCGGTTGTTTATGGTTCAGGGCACTTTCAGCTGTATACATCGCTGTCAGAATACAGTTTTTCAAACACGCTTCCCCCTTCTTCTTTTCATCTTTTTCTTCTTCAGTGCACGACATTAAGCGTTTACAACTTTCTTGAAATTCACACCAAAGCCCATCTTAATTTTACCAAGGGTTTGCCACTCCTTGTGTTTACTGCGTTTGCAGTAAAAGTTGTTGGATGTAATGTCCGCCAGATATGCAAAACACCGTTTTCCAAGTTCCCAAACATGTTTCAGCACCTCTGTGCTCAGTGGGTTTCTGTTTTATTTAATCTGTAATGTGAACATTTGTACTAAATGATTGCAAAATTATGGGGATATTTTGTTCAAACTACAATTTGTTTCTTTTAGATAATACCTTTACACTCGGTTTGGATGATTCTTCAGGACTACTTGAGTATTGTTTATTACAGGTACCATGTCATCTGCAACCAAACGATGTTGATGAGAAACATTTTATGCTTTAAACGTAATTTAGTTTGTTGCGATATATCGCGCCTATATGTTTTTACTTACGTTTTTGTATGGGAAGCCGTTACTTCTCAGCATCCTGATGAGGTGCTGTGAAGAACACGTAAATATAACACATGTTTTCACAAATACGATCGTAAAAGCACTTTGCACTTCACCAAAACACACTGTAATTGTGATTGTTGTGTGTCCCAGCTCAGTCAGTATTCGTTTGTTTACCAATGAGTTTGGCGCCAATTTGGATTTTGCTTACATTTTATCGTTGTGTTTGTGTAAGTGTGTGCGTGCGTGTGTTTGTGTTCTGTACGCTTCTAAGCAGTTTGTGTTGTATTTTGCGTGAAGTTCCTTTAGTGTGTGAAATGCTGCGTCTTTGCAGAGTGTAGTGTATCCATTTACCTGTGTGTGTGTGTGTGTGTGTGTGTGTGTGTGTGTGTGTGTGTCTGTCTGTCTGTCTGTCAGTCTGTGTGTGTGTTTGTGTGTGTAGACTTTTTAGCTGTTTGTGTTGTATTTTTTGTAAAGTTCTTTTATTGTGTTAAATAGAGGTCTGTTAAATAGAGGTCCCTTGGAGAGTGTAGTGTATTCATTTATGACTTGTTTTCCTTCTGCTATTTCCTTCTGAATGTGGAAGCTTTCCTCAATGGTCAGTTTGCTGTATAGGCTGTGGCTGGGTTTTAGTACTCTGTTGTATTTGGGTGGTAATTGTGGGCTATTAGTTGGACAGCAAATGTGGTACTGGAGGTGTTGATCTTAAAACTCTTAGATGTTCTGAATATCTGGTTTTGAAGTTTCTGCATATCTGTCCTATGTATACTGACTGGCAAGTGTTGCATGTGAGTCCATATATTCGTGATCTGTTAAATTTATCCGTGGGTGTTTCTTGTGTTCTGACATTTTTCTGTGTTGTGTTCTCTGACCTCTATCCTATTTGGAGTCCTTGTTTCAATTAATATGTTGCCTATTCTGTGAACAATTTTGTTATTGTAGGTGAGTATGTGCCATTTCGATTTGTGTGTATGTTGTTGCTCTGTTGTGTCTTGTGTGTGGTCATTAATTGTGTTTTGTGTTGGTCTGTGTTGGGTGATGGCTTGTGCGTGTGTGGTATGTTCATTTCTGTACTGTTTACATATTTTTTGATTTAATTTGTCTACTGTACAGGTATCATAACAATTTCCTACTGCTATTTGTTTTACTATGTTTAATTCTTGTGTGTAGTTCTGTTTGCTCATGGATGTTTTGTTTAATCTATGGAGCATGTATCTGAAGTTTGCTTGCTTGTGTGTCAATGGATGGTTCAGTAGGTTGTGAATGGGAGTGTTTGTGGTTGTCGGTTTCCAGAATATTGTGAAGTCGTGTGTTTTGTGTGTTGTTTGTTTTATGTATGGTGATATATAGAAAATGTAGTGCGTTGTTTGTTTCTATTTTGAAGTCAGTTTTTGGTTGTAAGTTGTTTATTTCATTCTGAAGCTGTTCTATGTGTGTACATGGTCATGTATCAGGCATATTATGTCATTGACGGAATGGTACCAGTGTATGGCTTTGTAGTTTCTTGGTTTTACTATGTGTCTGAAGATCATGTTCTCCAGGTTGTTCATAAATACGTTAGCTAGAAGGCCACTAATTGGTGATCCCATTGTCAGTCCTGCACGCTAATAATTAAATTCTTTTTTTAACACAAAATAGTTATTTGGTGTTATGGTCTTGAGTATGGTTCTTATTTCATTAATGTGTGTGTTGTTTTAATCTTTGCGTGATGATGTCAATTGTTTCATTTATTGGGATAAAAGTGTAAATTGATGTCGAGTCGAACAATATGAGGAGTGCTGTGTGTATGTATGTTCTTGATTCTGTCAATTAATTACTTTGAGTTTTTCAGGTTCCTGTTGTTATCAAAAGTGTACAATTTTTTTAGTTATGTATGTGTCTGTTGGGCTAGGTGGTAGGATGGTACATTTCAGAAGCTGATGACAGGCCTTAATGGGATATTATCCTTGTGAATTTTTGGTAGAGAATTTACAGTGGGTGCATTTGGGTTTTTCTGTGTCATCCTTTCTACCTGGCCTTTTGAGAATATTGCTTTGATGTGTTTCAGTACCTGTTGTATGTTATTCAGGTACCTTGCTTGTGGGTCACTGGTCAGTTTTGTGATGTTGTTGTCTTTGAGAAAATCTAGTGTTTTTTTTCTATGTATTCCTTTTCATCCATAATTACAGTAATATTCCCTTTGTCTACTCTTGTTACTATGGCATTGTTCTGTTTTAATTTTTGTTTTAGCTTGTTGGCTGTGATTTCCTGTGATGTCCTATTATTAGAAATAATGGTGGATTTGCGTGTCTGCAGCTTGTCAGTCTCTGGTGAAGTTTGCATTAAAATTTGGTGTGTTCAGTTTTTTTTGTTCCTTTATAAAGTATTCAAATTCTGTTAGGAGGTTTTCGATTGTTTTGTGTGATATGTTTGTGTTAATGTTGTGCTTTGGTCCTTTTTGTAGTAGGTTCTTTTATTGTATGGTAAGATTTATGACAGTTAGGTTAATGATTCTGTTATGGAATTTATATTGTTGGTTGTGGATGTTTTCAGTGGGAGTGTTTGTGCTGTTAGTTGTTCTGTTGAGTTTTCTGTTTAAACATTAAAAGAACTTTACAAAAAATACAACACATACAGCTAAAAAGCCTACACACACACACACACACACACACACACACACACACAAGCACAGATAAATGGATAAACTACACACTGCAAAGACTCACCATATCACACACTAAAGGTACATCACATAAAAGACAACACAAACAGCTAAGAAGCGTACAGAACCCCCCACCCCACCAGACACACACATACACACATACACAAACAGAAAGATAAAAAATAAACAAAAATTCAAAATTTTCGCCAAACTAATTTTGAACAAATGTATAATGACTGGGCTGGAACACACTACAGTAGTGGAACAACCTTTATGTCACCCCACTCTCCATTGTTGCAGGTGTATACAAGACGGCGGCCATGTCGTTGACTGATGGCGCGAGTACCGTTATCCAAGATGGCAGGTTTTGGTGGAAAACTGCAATGCCTTCCTGCCATGCCCCCCTGGTGGGAAGTTTGAATTTTGTCGGGAAATTGAATTATGTGCTTCTGTGGGTCACCTGCCCCCCCCCCCTCCTCCTCCCACCCCTTTCTGACTTTTCGGATAATGGTGCGTCATCCTCTTGAAAATGGGCAGGAATTTCGAATTTTCATCGGACGTTTGCTCTAAGAGCTTACTCCTGTAGCTGAGGGGGGTTAGTACAGTGTTGCCCCCACGAGAGACTGCTCACGATGTAATTCAGTTTGAATGTAATTTGTTTGAATTTCTATAAATTTGATTAAATTTATTATCTGCTTACAGCAATATTGGCTTAGTGCCGTGTTGCCACCACAAGAAGCTGAGATATCAGTGCTTGTCGATCTGTCAGTGTGGAAGGAGCACGATGAAATGTTGGTGCCAGACAGAGGGGGGAGGGGGTTTAACAGCTGTACTACATGCACTCATTCAGCCGAGGACTGCACCCAAAGCCACCTACATGTAGAATGGAAGCGAGCATTAATGCTTGAACATATGAAGAGGAAGAGTATTGTCCTGCAAATAAATGCTTTGCATAACACAGTGCATGGAAACATCTGTCTCAGCTCCCACCCCACAAGAGACAACTGCCTCCAATCCTGCAGACCAAAGAACTGAGCTGGTTTGTGCATGACGAAAGTAGCGGCTGAGCACACAATCATCACCAAACGACGCCGCAAGAGATCTTTCACGCATCTAGCAATATGGGCTGTTTTTTTTCTAATAAAACGCCATGTTATTCCAAGCATGTGTGTCAATTTTTACCTATCTATCTACATTATTCCGTGGTTTATTAAGTTTTCAAATTTATACTGACTTTTTGATCACCCAGTATTTAAAAGAAATGGAAAAAGAATTCGCTAAGAAAGTAAATGTCCACTTTCCACGAAAATAGGCAAAGTCCATTTTCATTTAGTCTTATAAGCAAAACCGGTATAGTTTTTTACATTCAACTGAAAAACTTATCTTGTTTTTGAAGACCTTTAGGTGAAAACTCGAAAGAAATAGAGGAAACTGGTATTTCCACTTGCGAATACCGATGTCGGTGATATAAGAAATTCCAAATCATCTTTATAATTTACAAAGTCAACTAAGGTGTTTCTCATGTCTAGAGACTCAGTAAACGTGACCTCCACCTGTCTTTCACGTGCTACATGCACTCAACAGACACCACAATATATCTTCTCTCAACCAAATAAAGACGGGAAATGTGAAGAAGCAGTCAACTGGACAATTTACATGGGAGGGGATAATGGTCCAGCACAAATACATGTCCTTATTGAATCTGCTCAAATTTTTACGCAATCACGAAAGCTGTCCAACACATACTCAGTATTAGTCCGCTATTCAGCCGTCTAGAGATTGAGTTGGTTAAGTCAACTACATTCCTGCAATGCAACAGGCCTCTCCTTTCGGATGGCTCCTGCCGTTAGCGGGAAATGTGAATCGTTCCTGCCACAGGGCACCACCACCTCCGCGCCAAGCATACATAGACATAATCATCCTACAAAATCGGTAACGTACATACGACGTGCATTCAAGTTCTAAGGCCTCCGATTTCTTTTCTAATTAACTACTCACCCGAAATCGATGAAACTGGCGTTACTTCTCGGCGTAATCGCCCTGCAGACGTACACATTTTTCACAACGCTGACGCCATGATTCCATGGCAGCGGCGAAAGCTTCTTTAGGAGTCTGTTTTGACCACTGGAAAATCGCTGAGGCAATAGCAGCACGGCTGGTGAATGAGCGGCCACGGAGAGTGTCTTTCATTGTTGGAAAAAGCTAAAAGTCACTAGGAGCCAGATCAGGTGAGTAGGGAGCATAAGGAATCACTTCAAAGTTGTTATCACGAAGAAACTGTTGTGTAACGCTAGCTCGATGTGCGGGTGCGTTGTCTTGGTGAAACAGCACACGCGCAGCCCTTCGCAGACGTTTTTGTTGCAGTGCAGGAAGGAATTTGTTCTTCAAAACATTTTCGTAGGATGCACCTGTTACCGTAGTGCCCTTTGGAACGCAATGGGTAAGGATTACGCCCTCGCTGTCCCACAATATGGACACCATCATTTTTCAGCACTGGCGGTTACCCGAAATTTTTTTGGTGGCGGTGAATCTGTGTGCTTCCATTGAGCTGACTGGCGCTTTGTTTCTGGATTGAAAAATGGCATCCACGTCTCATCCATTGTCACAACCCATGAAAAGAAAGTCCCATTCATGCTGTCGTTGCGCATCAACATTGCTTGGCAACATGCCACACAGGCAGCCATGTGGTCGTCCGTCAGCATTCTTGGCACCCACCTGGATGACACTTTTCGCATTTTCAGGTCGTCATGCAGGATTGTGTGCACAGAACCCACAGAAATGCCAACTCAGGAGGCGATCTGTTCAACAGTCATTCGGCGATCCCCCAAAACAATTCTCTGCACTTTCTCGATCATGTCGTCAGACCGGCTTGTTCGAGCCCGAGGTTGTTTCGATTTGTTGTCACACGATGTTCTGCCTTCATTAAACTGTCGCACCCACGAACGCACTTTCGACACGTCCATAACTCCATCACCACATGTCTCCTTCAACTGTCGATGAATTTCAATTGGTTTCACACCACGCAAATTCAGAGAACGAATGATTGCACGCTGTTCAAGTAAGGAAAACGTCGCCATTTTAAGTATTTAAAACAGTTCTCATTCTCGCCGCTGGCGGTAAAATTCCATCTGCCATATGGTGCTGCCATCTCTGGGACGTATTGACAATGAACGCGGCCTCATTTTAAAACAATGGGCATTTTTCTATCTTTTTGCAGTCTGGAGAAAAAAAATCGGAGGCCTTAGAACTTGAATGCACCTCGTATTTGATCGCTATACATGCAATTAAATGTTAGGATTGCAGTTTCAGTTGAACGACATTCGATAATGAGTGAAGTATCGGAAATACACCCTGCTGATGGCAGTACCATGCTTATGACTTGACATACTCTGCCCTTTGCTATCACAGTATTCCACATCAAATCCATACCTTTCTTACAACTGGACATAGTCATTTCCTTTGCACATGTCGGAATACAAACACATGTAAGCCTGATGCTCAAGGCGAACCTGTCACACATCCCCTACTACTAAGTATAATACTTCGTCAGTAACTGATCGCTGGTGATCCAAATTAATACTGACCGAAAATCAGCGAAGGGTGGACATGTCTCTTAAGTTTTCTTGCGAGTGGACCCACTGTATCCCAGAAAGAGAGGCTTAATCGTCTTACAAACAGCCAGAAATTAAGAAACACAACCATATTAAGATCACAACCAGTCTTGGTCCTACAGGTGCATACAAGTATGCATGTTAAAAACTATACTCGCTTTATAAAACCACAAATGGCCTTATCTCTGAATGAAACGGTTTTTTACAGACGAATACCATGACACTGAGCATGGACGGTGATCGCCAGAGTGTATAGTATCAGAACAAGATTGCGGTTACACGTCGCTGACGGTGCAACCTCATAATAAAATTACCGAATTTTGAAAGTGATTTGGCTAAGGAGCGTGGTATGAAACAGGTATTTGCAACTCCGTCACGCCGCTGTTAGATATTTTTCCAGTATTTGCAATGCATTCTGTCTCGATGCCATGTCAGAGATTCGATCATATATCGACAGGGGTTACAGGCGATGGTTGACTGAGAAGGATCACAAACAGTACTAGATGACGTGTTCATTGAGGTCGCAAGAAATGTACACTAGCGTTCCAGATCTCTAGTGCTATGCTTTCGATACAAATGCTGTCTGGGATTTGGAATCAAGTCTTTCCATTGAACCACATACCTGTGAGAAGTCCTTTAATAATTACAGCCACTAGTGAATTTCTGGCACTCTGATATCTCGAAACGAGTCATCTTTATCGAACCTATCTGCTACAGTAAAATTCCAGTGTAGTTTTAGGCAGTCCCTGTGCATCTTGCAACTACCCCTCAGACTCTGCGCTACAATCCCTGCAGCTTTGCGCATGTGATCATTCCAATGTGTGTTGGAACTGTGTAGAAGTCGGAGATAGCTATATCTACCACCTTCTGCAACCCATGTACAAACAGGCTAAGCTGAGTTACTGTGACAGGACTGTGTTTTGACCGTTCGATGGAAACGGGAACTGGGAGAAGGCCGAGGATTTTGCTACTGCACTGTGATGCATTCCCAAACCATATACAAGTACTACAGATTCGTGTCCCTCAGGGTCAATTCACGTCTATCAACCCAGACATGCTATTTTCGTTATATGTACCATCCACCAGAGAAAAATTACGAACTATAAAAGCTGCATTAACTTCATCCACTAGAGAAGTCGATAAGATTTTTACTGCCTGCGTGTCGGCAACGAGCACATTTGACGATCCTATTAAATATACAGGTATTGATGCACTGCACAGACCACTTTAAAGTTTCATCACTTGTACTGTAGGAGGATGATAGTATCAAACACACTATACTGTAAGTTGCAAGAAATGGTCCCTGTGATCCTGTGTCGTTGTTTGAAACATTGCTTTTTTCTGCTGTAAGACGCTTTGTACACTGCCATACATTTTGTTTTCCTGCCACGACTCCGAAGTCTATGTCAGGTTCTGAACTGACATTAGCACGTTCTGATCCATTGCCTCTCGTAGAAAACCATATGTCGCACTGTATAAATCATGTTGTTACTGCAGCTGTCATAGCACACCACACCCACTGATTTTAAATAAAAGATAGTTATAACATCAGGAAACTGGAAAAATTTAATGGCATTGTAGGGAGTTTCAAAATTGCAGTCCGAACGTGACTGACAACCTCAACATTTAAACTCATCTGTACCAGTGTTGGACAGCTTTCGTGATTGCATGGAAATTTGAGCAGATTCAATATGGACATGTATTTGTGCTGGACCATTATTCCCTCCCATGTGAATTGTCCAATTGACTGCTTCTTCACGTTTCCTGTCTTTATTTGGTTGAGAGAAGATATATTGTGGTGTCTGTTGAGTGCATCTAGCATATGAAAGACAGGTGGAGGTCACGTTTGCTGGTCTCTAGACATGAGAAACACCTTAGTTGGCTTTGTAAATTATAAGGATGATTTGGAATCTGTTATATCACCGACATCGGTATTCGCAAGTGGAAATATCTGTTTCCTCTATTTCTTTCGAGTTTTCACCTAAAGGTCTTCAAAGACAGGATGAATTTCTCAGTCGAATGTAAAAAACTATGCCGATTTTGCTCATAAAACTAAATGAAAATGGACTTTCTCTATTTTCGTGGAAAGAGGACATTTATTAGCATATCGAATTTTTTCCCCTTTATTAAATAGCTGCTTTATTATAGGTGTCAAGTTGATGTTAAATAATCCACCACAGAACAGCAGGTGGGTTCTCTACAAGACCGTGATTCTCGCCCAGTCCCAATTGAGGCGAGCTTCGTGACATTAAACAAAAGTGTTTTCCATCCCAGAACGAGAAGCCTACTGGAAGCGTTGGGGGGCTGTGTAGTCTGTGACTGCTCGTGGCCACAGCTGCGCCCCCCACCCATTAGCGGCGGCTGAGTCACTATACTTTAGACGACCAAGATGCATTTATGGAAAACTGCCCTTCTATCTCCTATTGTTTAGTTAACTATATCTGCTTTGGTGTTGGTGAAGGACCATCGGTTCAAGGTGGACAGTAGCCATCACGAGCCGTGAGACTGTCGGCAGAGTAGCTCCCTCCATCTGTCCATCCCCCCTGTACATGGTGTGGGGGCTTCGCTTTACAGCAGTTTGTGATTGTACATGGAGGAGAACGTACGTTCAACTACCACCCCCTCTGTAGTCTTTTAGGATGACAATTTTCCCCAGTACATGTGCTGCATTATGACTGTTCAATATGAGTGGTCTTTTTTTCACGACAGTTTCGAAGTTAAATTAGAACTGTGCCGCATTTCTTCTATCAGCTGTCAAAGCATGTGTTAGCTTCGTTTAGCTGGGCTGTAGGGTGATTTTTAGTGTGTGTGTGTAGTGAACTCTGACGTCAAACAGTGATAGATACCGTATGCTTGCAGATAATACACTTTTTAAACTCCTCTCTGTGCAGCAACAACATCTAGTCAGTTGTAAATATTTCCTGCCAAAAAGAATAAAGATAGTATCTTAAACGCCAGCCTTTTTCCCCCTAGCTTGTAGGTGTAGGATTGAGATTGAGTGTATCTCTTGCTGGTTTCGAGTGCTATTGCAAAATTATTTCCTAGCATGATAACACCAGTTGTAGGGTATCATCAGTTTTTGCTGCGTATTGCGCTTCTTTTTGTCGTCCTTGTGTAGCGCTATACATATAGTTGTGTGATTAGATCTGATCCTTGTCTTTAATTACGTAATTAGGATCGATATTTGCGTCAGTTTCGAGTGGTATTGCGAAATTTTTTGCCAGCAGGGTAACACTAGTTGTATGTTTTCGTCAGTTTAGCGCTATATTGAGATTTTAGGCCGTCTTTGTGCAGCGCTATGCATATAGTTGTGTAATTATGTCCGATATTTGTGATTAATTACGTAATTAGGACCGATATTTGCGTCAGTTTTCCGACCAAAAGTACACTAACCTAAACTTCCTCCCTCGCATCTGGACAGTTTCCACGTGTTAGGGGGTGCACTTGAGCTTTCCATTTAGTAGAATCAGAGTTAGAGTGGTTGATAGGTTGCGTTTTTTATGTGCACTGAGTGTTTGTGCACTGCATTATTTTCGGGTGTTTAAGTGTGGTGAGAGTGTTTGCATAGCACTACAAATGCATTATTTCGGTGATCTATGAGTAGTTTGCACGTCTGTATGGTGTGTACTGGATTATTATTGTTTGCGTCTCTGCACATCAGTGTACTGCATTATTTAAGAATAGTTTCCAGGTCTGTAAATTGTATATTGTGAACCCAAGAATGTCAGAGTGAGTGTTTTGTATCAGTGTAATAAATGAACTGTGTGAAATCCTTCACTAAATTAACTGTTGCAAAAAGAAATAAAGTACACTTCTTCCTTTCTCCTGGCCGTGCGGTTCTAGGCGCTGCAGTCTGGAACCGCGAGACCGCTACGGTCGCAGGTTCGAATCCTGCCTCGCGCATGGATGTGTGTGATGTCATTAGGTTATTTAGGTTTAACTAGTTCTAAGTTCTAGGGGACTAATGACCTCAGAAGTTGAGTCCCATAGTGCTCAGAGTCATTTGAACCATTTCTTCCTTTCTCCAGCAGCCCAGAACAGGCTGATTCCTTTTCCCTCCAATTTCCCCCTCCAGACCGCCGGGAGGGGCAGCTGAGAAAAACATGTGACATCATCATGATGCCGTGCTCCTATTGACTGAACTGCATGATCACATGACCTATCATGGCGCCCTTTAGCAGTGAACTTGCGAACTAGCTCAGTTCTTGGTCTGCAGGATTGGAAAAATGTTCAAATGCATGTGAATTCCTAAGAATCAAACTGCTGGTGGCATCTGTCCCTAGACTTACACACTACTTAAACTAACTTACAATAAGGACAACATGCACACCCATGCCCGAGGGAGGACTCAAACCTCCGGCGGGAGGGGCCGCGGAATCACAGACATGTCACCTCTAACCATGCGGCCATTCTGCGTGGAGCAGGATTGGAGGCAATTGTCTCTTGTGGGGTGGGAGCTGAGACAGATGTTTCCATCTGCTGTGTTATGCAAAGCATTTATTTACAGGACCGTACTCTTCCTCTTCATATGTTCAAGCATTAATTCTGACTTCCATTCTACATGTAGGAGGCTATGGGTGCAGTCCTTAGCTGAATGAGTGTATGTAATACAGTTATTAAGCCCCATCCTCCTTTGTATGGCACCAACATTTCCTCGTGCTCATTCCGCACTGACATATCAACAAGCACTGATATCTCAGACTGCTGTGGTGACAACACTGCATTAAGCCAATACTGCTGTATGTAGATAATAAATTTAAAGAAATTTATACAAATTTAAAAAATTATATTCGAATTGCATGACATTATGAGCAGTCTCTAGTGGGGGGGCAACACCATACTAACCCCCATCAGCTGCAGGAGTAACCTCTTTGAGCAAAATTCCTGCCAAAATTCGAAATTCCCACCCATTTTCCAAGAGCATGATGTGTCATCATGCAAAAAGTCGGAAACATAAATTGAAACAAATTATATTCGAATTGCATGACATCGTGAGCAGTCTCTAGTGGGGGCAACACCATACTTCCGCCCTCAGCTGCAGGAGTAAGCTCATCGAGCAAAATTCATGCTTCCCGTCCATTTTCCAAGAGGATGACGCACCATCATGCGAAAAGTCGGAGTGCTTGGGGCGGGTGAACTGTAGAAGCACGTAATTCAGTTTCCTGCCAAAATTCAGTCTTCCCATCAGGGAGGTGTGGCAGGGGGGCCTGGCACTTTCTCGCCAAAAGCCGTCATCTTGGATAACGGTACTCGCATCATCAGCTGACGTCAAGGCCGCCATCTTGGATTATGTCATATGCTGTTGCCAAGTCTAGTGGCAACCATCTTGGATGACGACATCGCCGCCATCTTGAATACATTTGGCAACAGTGGAGAGTGGGGTGACATGAAGATTGTTCCACTACTCACAACAGCCACAACTACAGTGTATTTTGGTGAACTGCAAAGTGATTTTATGAAGTAATTTGTGAAAATATGTGTTATACTTAAGTATGCTTCACAGCACCTCAGGACGCTGAAAAGAAACGGCCTGCCACAAATAAACTTAAATAAAAACGAAGATAGGCGCGAAATATCGCGACAAACTAAATTCTGTTTAAAGCATAAAGTGACACGTTAACTCCTAAAAAATTTTTTTAATCAACATGGTTTCGTTGCAGATGACAAGCTAGCTGTTAGATAATGTTCATGTGGTCCTGAAAAACCATACCAACAAAGTGTAAAGGCATTAACTAAAAGAAACAAGTTGTTGTTTGAACTAAATATTCCCAAAATTTTGTAGTCATTTAGTAAAAATGTTCACATTACAGATGAAATAAAACAGAAACCCACTGATGATGCCACAGAGGTGCTGAAATATGTTTTGTAACTTTGAAAAACCGATTTTTTGCATATCTGGCGGACCTAACATGTTACAATTTTACCAAGCATCGTTTTATCAGTTGCAAATGTCTGGTCTATACCAATATCTTTTGTTGCACGTACTGCCTTGGCTTTATCAGCTAAAATTCGATCTGCAGCGTGACGTCGTTGGAGAGCTTTAGATTTTGCATAATCAACGTCGTGTTCCAAACACGCTTCGTCAATCAGGTTTATCCCAACTCAAATGGCTCTGAGCACTATGTGACTTAACATCTATGGTCATCAGTCCCCTAGAACTTAGAACTACTTAAACCTAACTAACCTAAGGACAGCACACAACACCCAGTCATCACGAGGCAGAGAAAATCCCTGACTCCGCCGGGAATCGAAGCCGGGAACCCGGGCGCGGGAAGCGAGAACGCTACCGCACGACCACGAGCTGCGGACATGGGCAATTCGGTGGGAAGTTTGTCGAGAAAACCATTGCCTCCTACAACGGTCTCCTATCATGCACGTTATGCGTCTGTGCAGGCTGTGCTCTGTGCACCTCAATACAGCAAATTGTCAGCTTCAGTCCAGCTGTTTTGTGCTGGAGGAAAACCAAGCCATTTAACTACTGCTCTATTCCCTCGGCATGTTATGACACATTCTACGAGAAAAATGCGTGGTTCTGAGTCGTTCTGCATTTCCTGAGTGTAAAAGCATCCTGAAATTTCAGTTTCACTGCTATTATTTAAGATGTAGGTTCTGGGATTTGTTCTACACACTTTGGAAACTGTGAATATCTCACTCAACCAGTTTGGGAGCTATGACTTCTCAAATACTGCCTTGTGTTTTGCGATACATACCGAAACACCCACATTAAATTTCCGTTTAGCTGGATCAAGCAGTTTAATATGTTAGTAGGTTATATACTTGAGTCCATTATCACGAACATAGATTGGTCTCATTTTTATTGTGCTATGTTTGGTTCGATTATACAGTGTCATTATTTCTGGAGGATATCTGTCCATATGTACAAGTCACGAAAATTAACACACATCCAGATTGGACCTTTTATTGTTTTGTTCAAACGTCTTCAGTTAAGTGAATGGTGAGTACTAATGTATTCCATACCGCACCATCATCGTCTTGAAATACCTATTGTAAAACTCCGCATCGTGATCGGTTTGGAGGTTGTCCAGGCATCGATTTGTCGCTGTCTGCAACAAACGCTCAGACATCCGCGACGTTTCTCCCCATTTTTGTTTTAACAGGTAATGCCCACGAAAATTTGGGGTATGTATCGATAAACATTAAAATATATTTGAATGCATTATTCTCACGTGAATATTCCCTCATATCTACAAGATCAACATGCCGTTAGTCATTCAAACGTTTAATCATAACGTGGCTATGAGGGTATGTTTTTCATGCTGGTTTGTGCAGTTCTCGAACTACTGTCTGCATACCCCTTGCGATTACACTTGTCTCTCTAAGCTCCGAAATTATTGAGACAACCTCATTCGAATGTGTGGTACTGCCCGCAGCAGGTGATGCCATGAGCAGTCGTAGATGATCTGTTATCTCATAGGGGTCGTCGTAGTTTGTACGCTGAGGGGCCTGACTGCTGACTCTTTTACATTGGATGTCAATAGTAACACCACTGCTATACCGATACCGACTATCTAATAACGGTTTTATAATGTCTCTGTATTTCGCACTGCGTTGGTTTCCTGCTTTCCTGTGTTCACTGGTCAGTTGTAGTATTTCACCATACATCTCCAGATCACTGGGTGAAAATTTTACTAATTTGAGGTTTTTCGGAAAATTATGTTCAGTAGACCCCATGTTCTTTGAAATTCCCTATCCTCTACCTGTATTGTTTTTTCATTTAAATTTATAGGCTGTGTGCCCCATATATATGATTTTTCACCACCGACACCAAATGCTTTATCTATTCTAGCATTGCTGTGACGGTTAATGAAACCAGCAATAGTTATATCGTCATTGTTGTGTAATTTCACTTAGAGTTCACTGAGAGATTCCTTACCTGGTTTACAAGTCTCTCATAGAGTCTGTTCTCAGTCAGAATGTCCTAACCTTAGCAACTGTAGCTTCTCTTGAACAGTTTTCCATGCAGTGATGACCTTACGGTTAGCTGACATCCTGCTATATAATACACGAGCTGCACCTTGTACACATTTCGCTCAACCTTTACAGTGAAATCATGTACTTTTTTTCAGTTCCATCAACCTTTACAGCTAAGTCATCTACTTTCTTTCTCAGAATAAATGTGGGTGTATGTCTCTACGAGGGCTATTCGGAAAGCAAGGAACAATAAGTCGCGAAATGGAAACCACAGTGAAAATCAAAACTGTTTTATTTGCAACAGTTAGCTACAACTTCCAGCTACTTATCTCCATAGTCGCTGATCCGACTTAGACGTTTGTTGTAGCGTTGTACCAACTTTCCATTACCCTCGTTACGCAAGGCAGCCGCCAGTACTTTCCGCCAATTTTCTACGCCGGCCTGCAGCTCGTTGTCTGTGCCAAAATGTTGTATTCATAGCCAGCGGTTCATGTGAGCAGAGATGAAACTCAGAGAGAGACAATTACAGGCTGTATTGTGGGTAATCAAACATTTCCAATTGAAAACGATGCAGGAGCATCTTCATTGCCCCTGCAGAATGTGGCTGATAACTGTCTTGAAGAAGAAAACGCATGGCAGTTATGTAATGTTGACTGCATACCTTCAGGCGAAATTTCTCACCAGGCCCTCGTACTTGGAAGAAGATACTATTGTTCAAGGTATCTTTATGTGTTCCCTGTGTGCTCAGAACTAAAAAGAACGACGTAACGCAATCGACGAGCATACTAGAGACACTGCCCAACACACCTGTGCAAAACTTCATCGGATTTTCACAGTGGTTTCCATTTCGCGACCAATCGTTCCTTGCTTTCCGAATAACCCTCGTAGTTCCTTACCTCTACCATCTAATTGGTTGATCAGTTTCAGAAGGGTCTGGGCGTATGTCTCTAGCTCCTTAACTTTATGTTCAAGAGACTGAAATTTTGCGGCTGAGTGTCTGACATAAGTGCAAATTTTCCATGGTGTGATGCATAGTATACTAACATACTCATCATTTTTTTCATAGTTATCTATCTATCTATGTATCTGTATATTACTGTTCTAGGTATCTCTATGTGATCCTTGTGTGCTCAGAACTAAAAAGAAAGACGTAATGCGATCGACGGGCATACTAGAGACACTGCCCAACACACCTGCGCAAAAATAACTAAATTCTGCTTATTATACAGGGTGAGGCAGCTGAGACTGACCGCTCCAAATACATCCAGAATTAATAAATATATCGAGGTCCGCTCTCCGTCGAGTTATAGTGGATAAAATGGAGAATTTCCTGACGTTTGCAAGTAATTTTTATCGTCTATAGCCATCTAATTACCGCACCGACTTTGATTTTTTTCTAATGGAACTACCTACTATTTTCTGTGGCATTTGAAAGAAGTTTCTAAGAGAAACATGTATGGGACTTGATCAAATAATGTCGAGATAACAGCACCGCAAACCACTGTCCCATCATCAGGGAATAGGTTCCACAAACGTCTGCCCTATTATGTCAAATGTAAGCAAGAGTGTAACTTGTGTAAGTTTCATTAGAGTTTATTATCGTCATTGAGTACTGTGCCAAATTTTAAAACACACTGTTAACGCCTCACCTTTATTATCGGAGTTGGCCGAATTTTGGAAGAATCGAGAGTTTATTATAAGTCTCTTAAGTTTTCTTGTAAGTGTGTGTTAAAATGTTGTAGATTTTGTCGCCTGAAGTACGTGAAAAGTAGATTCCAGTCAAGTCAGCGAGTTTATTACGCCCAGCCGACTGTAGAGTCGCGGCGTGCGAAAAAGATTACAGCTACGGAATTGCTGGCCTCTACAAGATCACGCCGGCGGCTGCTAAGAAGAAATACCTATTGTTAAATAGAAAATTAGCGTGATATGTTTGTTCGCTGTAAATGGTTCTTGGCTTGTCTCTTAAGAATTTTAGTAAGTCTCCCAAGAGTTAGTCTCGTTAAGTGAATTGCAATGGGAGGGTCGCAATAAGTTAGTCTGCTACGGGGTTCCGACTCGGGAATGTTCATAGCAACAAGTCGTTTAGGTAGATACTTTGAAAATATTATCGTCTTGCTGGAGAAACTACTTGTTTCGCCGATTTGGGTGGAGTTTAAGCTCAACGCGTGGAGGAAAAAGCGGAAGATAAATTTGTGACGAAACTTACAGTTTTGTGGGTAGTAGTAGATGAGGCTACGATTAATTGCAGACTGAGATTGGTTTCTCCTGTGTGTTAATTTTGTGCGGAGGCAGTGGCTGTTCGTAGGGATGCTTGATAGCCAAACGTTTGTAGGCGTACCGTGTCCCATTAAGTTGGAGATGGCTAAAATGGCTCTGAGCACTATGGGACTTAACATCTTGGTCATCAGTCCCCTAGAACTTAGAACTACTTAAACCTAACTAACCTAAGGACGTCACACACATCCATGCCCGAGGCAGGATTCGAACCTGCGACCGGAGCGGTCACGCGGTTCCAGACTGAAGCGCCTAGACCGCACGGCCACACCGGCCGGCTGTTAGAGATGTTCCGTTGGTTTGTGGAAGAGAGAGATGTTATCACGTGAAGTCATTATTTAATTTTGTGGGGCGAATTATAGCACGCGCTAAGGGAATAGTGGCTTTGCGTTGGTGTACTGTGTTTGTTGAACAGAAAGCAAGCACTTAGGAATATTGCCTTTGCGATTTTGTGTTAGGATGTATTTTGTGACTTCAGCGTGAGCGTCGTTTATTGTAATAGATATTGGAAATCTCTTAAGAGATACGCTGAAATCGTTCTTGTGAGGAGAACGGACGTCTTACGTTTTTAATATAGTATTGAGAACCAATCGGAAGTAGTCGGAGATTTGCATACGCGATTTCGATTTAGCAGCTTTTCCCAAGGTCCCTAAACGACAAAGCAAGAACCATTGTATTGGGGACACGCTAATTGTCTTTTAAATATTAGTGGCTTCGCGTAAAGTCAACGTCTGAAGTGGTTAAAATTTGTCTCCCATTAAAAGTTCATATAGTTTAAAAGTGGCTGTGAAACTCAGGTTTTTTGTTTGATTTTTTTTATTTTTACATTTCCGCTTGGTAGGGTTATGTGTAGTTAACCACCACTCGTAAGAAAATATGCTGACCTACAAGTACACACGAAATAATAACAGGCAATTAGGACAGAAATTTTCTGTTTTAAACTATAAAAACGAGTCCCCGAGTACCATTTATCCCAGAATTATCACTGGAAAGATACTGGAATATACAGTTCAATATTAAAACCTACGATTAATATGCCTGTATAGCAATGTATTAAAGCGAAACCACAGATACATAGAGAAAAAGGTTGGCACTGTGTCGAAGTAAAATTCAGAGATCTTAACAGTCAAAGAAACGGAAATAATAATTTAAATCTATTAATTTGGAACGAGAGGAAAGATAGTAAAGATTTAAGCAAAGGGAAAGATAGTTTACTATTTATGAAAGATAATTAGTTTTAAAAAGAAAGAAATTTCATTTAGTTCAGATAGGTTGATATGAGAAAGAATTAAGACTTTACAATTCGATTTAACCAATGATCTTGTTCTAGCAAGATGCTACCTACAGACGTTATCGTTGACTAGCAACGACTATACTCTGTTTATGATAAGAATAAACCTGATGTAGACATTACGCCATGTATTCTTCAGCATTTGCTTGAATCTCACTGGAATTCGTTTCACTTGGAGCGGAAGCCAAGCTCTGACCAACACAGTCAAGTACGATCATAAGGATAAATTTTATGCTGTGCTACACGCACATAGACTGAACTTTACCAGCGCTTGAAACTTGTTCAGCACTGGACAGCCAACGGTCCAAGTTAACTGCAGTGATGTGAGCAGCTGTGGTACAGACGTACAAAGAGACAAGCAAAGAAACAATATAGCTTCGAATGTCATTTAATTTTTAAAGAGAATGAAATAATATTCAGCAAAAACCCCAGCACTACCGTGCGCTTCTTAGGTGAACAAACGGAAGGCATAAAATGCACTCGTTCTCACCTTACACAGTATTCTAATTTCAAAAAAGAGTAATGAAAATTCCTAATTTGAACACACGATAATTTTTCTGAGCGAATGCAAAGGCATACTGCAGGGATTTCATCTTACTGTTCAAAAATGAAGCCACTGGTGGTATTAGTTACAGTCATTCGTCTGGTAATCTCAGCGCCTCCCTTATCCGAATCCGAGAAATAGATTCCAGTTCTGGGAATGTGATCTGCTTCGTTGATAACTAGTCTATACATTAACAGAATCCTCGAAGCCAACTAGGCGCCGCGTTTTCTTCTTTTATGACGATCCGTTATATATCGCGCCATCATTCGGCAGTGACGTGTGAAAAAGCTGCGAGCGTTAGTTCCAGTACGTCTGGCAGCTTGTTACTTCTCAGGCCAAATCCCGTAACGTGGCTCCACATCAGGTCTGTTGGGCTCATATTATAATGATATGGTGCAGAATTTGTATGATGTGCTCGATGCTGTGAAAATGATTGTTTTTCATGTTTCTAAACGTAAAAATGCAGCATTTGTATGATGTGGTCGACGCTGTGAAAATGATTATTTTTCATTTTTCTACGACACTTACCTACATCTGCGGTTTAAAACGATGGACATAGTCCAAGTAAAGATTATTTGGTTTTTCATTTTTGCCTTAAAACTTGAATTGTTACGTTTTCTTAGTTTAAGCAACCTTAATTAGCAGTCTTTCATAAAATATCGATAATTAAGAATTTATATTTGAAATGAAAACAGGAAATTCTTGTACAGTCTGTGAGTAGAAACAAGAAGACGTGCATTATTTACAAAAAATGATGATGAATTTTACAATTACAAGAGGAAGGTATTTCAAATTGAACGAGAAAAAGAAAAGAATCAGACGAGATGTGAACCACCGAACCGCTGTAAGCTGTCTATCTATTTCGCTATCGATTCAGCTATATATCCAATGTGTGTTTATGTCTCAACTGCAAGTAGTACAGTCCCTCGGAAAACTTCAAAGCCGATTATCTCTGTAAATTTATGAAAAACATTAAGAACAACCTGTTCCTTGTCACTTTTTAACCGTATTCCACACGTGTGTTTCACTACGGAACAAAAAGCAGCCTCAGCCATTTTCACACTGCGCAGTAACAGCGCGACAGACCACAACACGATTTTTGAAATAAAAACTGCATAGCTAGAGCGTGATAAGAAAAACGTTGATGACTCTTAATAAATTTGAATATATTATTCATTTAACGTAACTTAGTAGTAATATATCTGATATATAAGTAGGGCCTACTCGGAAGAGCGCAACAACACCAGTGTACGTATGCTACGGCTTCTGAACAATCATCGCATTTATGTTTGCTTACATCAGATTTATTCTTATGATGTACGGAGTATAATAGAAAAGATTAAATTACGTCGTTGGAATCTGACGTTAATTTTGCGTAAAAGTTCTTAAAGTGCACATTGATTGGATGAGTTAACATGATACTTTGAAGCTTTGGTAGGAAAAGCATTTAAGTGGAATCAGCGGGGCAGGCAGCCCGTATTTATTAATGTTATACGTTGTTGGCATATTTTGGTTACGAAGTTGTTTAGCGGAGTGCGTCGTCGTATTGTCAATTTATAGACTGGAAGATTTTTGGTTTGTCGCTCTAAGTGCTAAGGTAGCATGTCTGATTTCTATCCATCGTATACTCTTGTGCATAGTATTTTTCATTGTGACGGAAATTAGCATTGGTGGTGTGAGCCAGATGCGTTATTAAGTTCAATATTAACGCATCGCGATCAGCTACCACTAGCCCCATATAGCACGGAAATAGTAACTGTCGCTATCCTTCAGAACATAATGTCGTTGTAGTGACACGTTGTGTGACCAGCAGTGAGAGAAAATTAACACCCGACCTTGCTTGCCTTCGTTGTGTCTGGATAGAAGATCAGAAGTCATTTCTGAACACACAGGCTACGTCGTTGATCTTAAGCACTGTCTAGTCAAGGTAGAGTATAGCCTGTTCGGCGTTGCTTTCTCTCCTACGTGTCGCAGTGTTGCTAGTGTCTGCTCTTACTGTGTTATTTGTATGGGTGGGCCGTGTCTAATGGGTGGAGCAGTACAGCTGTCATGCCAAGTGCTCAAAACGTTTACCTTGAGCATTGCTACACGCTATAAAGTGATTCCGGAGAAGGAATACTACACATTGAATCTCATCTGGAGTTAACGGCAGCACAGACGCATGTTAATAATGAATTTCGTGCCTTCAAAAATCGTCGATGTTTCTAATGGACCTCTTGTATAATTTTCTAAACAGATAACGCTGTAGAAGTTCGAAGTTTGGTGATTATGCACACCATTTTTCGTTTCCTGAATGACCTTTCCAATGCTCTCCAAATAGTCTCTTAAGAGGCTCTGTCATTGCAAGTGCGGAAGGAGAACGCGAGGGACATCCGTCGTGTTGGTACCACACTGACTGCCTTATGTCCAGTGGTTAGCACACTGGACTCGCATTGGTGGCGACGACAACTCAAACCCGCGTCCGGCCATCCAGATTTAGGTATTCTGTGATTTCCCTTAATTGTTCCAGGAAAATTCCGGGACGGTTCCTTTAAAAGAGCATTTCCGATTTCCTTCCCCATCATCGACACAATCCGAGCTTGTGCTCCCTCTCTAATGATCTTGCCGGCCGGTGTGGCCGAGCGGTTCTAGGCGCTTCAGTCTGGAACCGCGCGACCTGCCGCCGTTGGATAAGCAGCTGCAGCAGCAAGTCGTATACTCCTAGCTCACTCATTTGTTACATAGTTTAATTCTTAATTTCTTTGCGTCTTTTTGGTACTTGAATTGTTTAATACATAAATTTCTGGCGTATTATAGTATTTGAGAGTTGTAGCATCGCGTTTTAGTACCTGAATAGTGTAAAATCGCGTAGTCTCCTTCCGCCGCCGAGCAGTGTGTCAGAAGTGCACAAGTAGCAGCATTACTGCATTTACTAGGCAATCTTGTATTTTAATAACCGTTTAAATTTTGTGTCGATTTGTTTGCGCTCTCTGTAGATTAGTTCAGACGTTCTTTGCACAACAGTTTTTAGCATGGATAGGGACTGCAACTGCTGTGTTCGGATGCAGGCTGAGTTGGCATCCCTTCGCTCCCAGCTTCAGGCAGTGTTGGCTTCGGTCACACAGCTTGAGGCTGTTGCCAATGGGCATCTCTGTGGAGGTCCGGATGGGGGTTTGTCGGAGACGGCCAGCTCGTCCCACGCATCCCCCGATCGGACTACGACTGTGGTTGCCCGGGATACTGCCCGCATTGAGGCTGATCCCTCACCGGTGGTAGAGTGGGAGGTCGTCTCAAGGTGTGGCAGGGGGCGAAAGACATTCCGGAGGGCTGAACGGAAGGCCTCTCCAGTTTGTCTGACGAACCAGTTTCAGGCTCTGTCTCAGGTTGATACTGATCTTCGGCCTGACATGGCTGCTTGTCCTGTTCCAGAGGTTGCCCCTCAGTCTGCAAGATCCGGGCGGTCGCAGAGGGTGGGCTTACTGGTAGTTGGGAGCTCCAACGTCAGGCGCGTAATGGGGCCCCTTAGGGATATGGCAGCAAGAGAGGGGAAGAAAACCAATGTGCACTCCGTGTGCATACCGGGGGGAGTCATTCCAGATGTGGAAAGGGTCCTTCCGGATGCCATGAAGGGTACAGGGTGCACCCATCTGCAGGTGGTCGCTCATGTCGGCACCAATGATGTGTGTCGCTATAGATCGGAGGAAATCCTCTCTGGCTTCCGGCGGCTATCTGATTTGGTGAAGACTGCCAGTCTCGCTAGGGGGATGAAAGCAGAGCTCACCATCTGCAGCATCGTCGACAGGACTGACTGCGGACCTTTGGTACAGAGCCGAGTGGAGGGTCTGAATCAGAGGCTGAGACGGTTCTGCGACCGTGTGGGCTGCAGATTCCTCGACTTGCGCCATAGGGTGGTAGGGTTTCGGGTTCCGCTGGATAGGTCAGGAGTCCACTACACGCAACAAGCGGCTACACGGGTAGCAGGGGTTGTGTGGCGTGGGCTGGGCGGTTTTTTACGTTAGATGGCCTTGGGCAAGTACAGAAAGGGCAACAGCCTCAACGGGTGCGGGACAAAGTCAGGACATGCGGGGATCAAGCAGCAATCGGTATTGTAATTGTAAATTGTCGAAGCTGCGTTGGTAAAGTACCGGAACTTCAAGCGCTGATAGAAAGCACCGAAGCTGATATCGTTATAGGTACAGAAAGCTGGCTGAAGCCAGAGATAAATTCTGCCGAAATTTTTACAAAGGTACAGACGGTGTTTAGAAAGGATAGATTGCATGCAACCGGTGGTGGAGTGTTCGTCGCTGTTAGTAGTAGTTTATCCTGTAGTGAAGTAGAAGTGGATAGTTCCTGTGAATTATTATGGGTGGAGGTTACACTCAACAACCGAGCTAGGTTAATAATTGGCTCCTTTTACCGACTTCCCGACTCAGCAGCATTAGTGGCAGAACAACTGAGAGAAAATTTGGAATACATTTCACATAAATTTTCTCAGCATGTTATAGTCTTAGGTGGAGATTTCAATTTACCAGATATAGACTGGGAAACTCAGATGTTTAGGACGGGTGGTAGGGACAGAGCATCGAGTGACATACTGAGTGCACTATCCGAAAATTACCTCGAGCAATTAAACAGAGAACCGACTCGTGGAGATAACATCTTGGACCTACTGATAACAAACAGACCCGAACTTTTCGACTCTGTAAGCGCAGAACAGGGAATCAGTGATCATAAGGCCGTCGCAGCATCCCTGAATATGGAAGTAAATAGGAATATAAAAAAGGGAGGAAGGTTTATTTGTTTAGCAAGAGTAATAGAAGGTAGATTTCAGACTACCTAACAGATCAAAACGAAAATTTCTGTTCCGACACTGACAATGTTGAGTGTTTATGGAAAAAGTTCAAGGCAATCGTAAAATGCGTTTTAGGCAGGTACGTGCCGAGTAAAACTGTGAGGGATGGGAAAAACCCACCGTGGTACAACAACAAAGTTAGGAAACTACTTCGAAAGCAAAGAGAGCTTCACTCAAAGTTTAAACGCAGCCAAAACCTCTCAGACAAACAGAAGCTAAACGATGTCAAAGTTAGCGTAAGGAGGGCTATGCGTGAAGCGTTCAGTGAATTCGAAAGTAAAATTCTATGTACCGACTTGACAGAAAATCCTAGGAAGTTCTGGTCTTACGTTAAATCAGTAAGTGGCTCGAAACAGCATATCCAGACACTCCGGGATGATGAAGGCATTGAAACAGAGGATGACACGCGTAAAGCTGAAATACTAAACACCTTTTTCCAAAGCTGTTTCACAGAGGAAGACCGCACTGCAGTTCCTTCTCTAAATCCTCGCACAAACGAAAAAATGGCTGACATCGAAATAAGTGTCCAAGGAATAGAAAAGCAACTGGAATCACTCAACAGAGGAAAGTCCACTGGACCTGACGGGATACCAATTCGATTCTACACAGAGTAGGCGAAAGAACTTGCCCCCCTTCTAACAGCCGTGTACCGCAAGTCTCTAGAGGAACGGAAGGTTCTAAATGATTGGAAAAGAGCACAGGTAGTCCCAGTCTTCAAGAAGAGTCGTCGAGCAGATGCGCAAAACTATAGACCTATATCTCTGACGTCGATCTGTTGTCGAATTTTAGAACATGTTTTTTGCTCGAGTATCATGTCGTTTTTGGAAACCCAGAATCTACTATGTAGGAATCAACATGGATTCCGGAAACAGCGATCGTGTGAGACCCAACTCGCTTTATTTGTTCATGAGACCCAGAAAATATTAGATACAGGCTCCCAGGTAGATGCTATTTTCCTTGACTTCCGGAAGGCGTTCGATACAGTTCCGCACTGTCGCCTGATAAACAAAGTAAGAGCCTACGGAATATCAGACCAGCTGTGTGGCTGGATTGAAGAGTTTTTAGCAAACAGAACACAGCATGTTGTTATCAACGGAGAGACGTCTACAGACGTTAAAGTAACCTCTGGCGTGCCACAGGGGAGTGTTATGGGACCATTGCTTTTCACAATATATATAAATGACCTAGTAGATAGTGTCGGAAGTTCCATGCGGCTTTTCGCGGATGATGCTGTAATATACAGAGAAGTTGCAGCTTTAGAAAATTGTAGCGAAATGCAGGAAGATCTGCAGCAGATAGGCACTTGGTGCAGGGAGTGGCAACTGACCCTTAACATAGACAAATGTAATGTATTGCGAATACATAGAAAGGAGGATCCTTTATTGTATGATTATATGATAGCAGAACAAACACTGGAAGCAGTTACTTCTGTAAAATATCTGGGAGTATGCGTGTGGAACGATTTGAAGTGGAATGATCATATAAAATTAATCGTTGGTAAGGCGGGTACCAGGTTGAGATTCATTGGGAGAGTCCTTAGAAAATGTAGTCCATCAACAAAGGAGGTGGCTTACAAAACACTCGTTCGACCTATACTTGAGTATTGCGCATCAGTGTGGGATCCGTACCAGATCGGGTTGACGGAGGAGATAGAGAAGATCCAAAGAAGAGCGGCGCGTTTCGTCACAGGGTTATTTGGTAACCGTGATAGCGTTACGGAGATGTTTAACAAACTCAAGTGGCAGACTCTGCAAGAGAGGCGCTCTGCATCGCGGTGTAGCTTGCTCGCCAGGTTTCGAGAGGATGCGTTTCTGGATGAGGTATCGAATATATTGCTTCCCCCTACTTATACCTCCCGAGGAGATCACGAATGTAAAATTAGAGAGATTAGAGCGCGCAAGGAGGCTTTCAGACAGTCGTTCTTCCCGCGAACCATACGCGACTGGAACAGGAAAGGGAGGTAATGACAGTGGCACGTAAAGTGCCCTCCGCCACACACCGTTGGGTGGCTTGCGGAGTATAGATGTAGATGTAGATGTAGGTTCGAATCCTGCCTCGGGCATGGATGTGTGTGATGTCCTTAGGTTAGTTAGGTTTACGTAGTTCTAAGTTCTAGGGGACTGATGACCTCAGATGTTAAGTCCCATAGTGCTCAGAGCCATTTGAACCGTCTAATGACCTCGGTGTCGACGGTACTTTAAATCCAATCTTCCTTCTTTCCAGTGGGATGTATAATAACTGCGGCAGCAGCATCTTTTAGGAACTCGAGATACTAGAGTGTATGTAGGTCCCCATCAACAAAATAGGCACCAATTATGCAGGTATTAAAAACACACGCACCAAACATTGAAAGACCAACAGCATTGTTTTTATCCACTTCTTCGAGTCAGCGTGGATTTTCAACCGACGATTAGTGCATCTTGCGAAGAGTGATTTGCCTGTGGTTTGTAAACGACTCTTCTTCTTTAAATAAAACTTTGCATAGATATGCAGCATCATTTTGCATTCATAGATAACATTCGGAGAATTATAACCAGATTTGGAAGTCATTGCCACGAAGCTGTAGATGCAGCGAAATGCGATTGAATGTAGTACCTGAGTTACGTGTTGGCTTACATGTGGTAAAATAGGACAGACGTTTATGGAAGCTCTTCGTGGCAGCGGAACAATTGATTGCGGCGCTATTATCTTGATATAATTTGATCATGTCCCAAATATTCATGTCGTTGATGTGCGTTTAAATGCTATTTCAAATGCCGCAAAAATGTGTATAGTTCCATTAGAAAAAAACCAGGTCGGTGTCGTAATTCGGCGACTATGAACGATAAAAATTACTCGTGAACGTCTAATAATTCGCCATATTGGCGGCTATAATTTGGAAAAACACGTACCCCTATATATTTATTCATTTCGGATATATTTTGGGTGGCCTGTCTTAGTTTTAACACAGTGTATGTTGAGTGGAAGGTCATTTATATACGAGTAACAATAGTAGAATGAGCTTTGTGGAACATCATAAATAATTTCTCCTAAGTCAGTCGAATATCCTCCTCTTACATTGGTTGAATTATTAAGCATAGCTTCCTGCATTCTTTCGGTTAGATATAAGATTAGCAATTGGTTAGCTATACCATCGATTCCATAAAACCTCAGTTTATCTAGGAGGATATTGTGATTAACAGTCAAATTTGGAACTATGTACACTGAGGTGACAAAAGTCATAGGACAGCGATATGCACATATACAAATGGTGGTACAATCGTGTACACAAGGTATAAAAGCGCAGCGTATTGGCGGAGCTGCCATTTGTACTCAGGTGATTCGTGTGAAAATGTTTCTGACGTGATTATTGCCGCACGACGGGAGTTAACATACTTTGAACGCGGAATGATAGTTGGAGCTAGACGCATGGGACATTTCATTTCAAAAATCATTAGGGAATTCAGTATTCCGAGATCCACAGCATCAGTAGTGCGCCAAGAATACCAAATTTCCGGCATTACCCTTCACCACGGGCAACGCTGTGGCCGACGGCCTTCACTTAACAATCGAGAGCAGCGGCGTTTGCGTGGAGTTGTCAGTGTTAACAGACAAGCAACAATGCGTGAAATAACCGCATAAATCAATGCGGGACGTACGACGAATGTATTTATTAGGACAGTGCACCGAAATTTGGCGTTAATGGGCTATGGCAGCAGACGACCGACGCCAAGTGCCTTACCTAACAGCACGACATCGTCTGCAGCTCTGCTCCTGGGCTCGTGACCACATCGGTTTTACCCTAGAGGCCTGGAAAATCGTGGCCTGGTCAGATGACTTCTGACTTCATTTGGCAAGAGTTGATGGTAGGGTTCGAGTGTTGCCCAGACCCCACGAAGCCATGGACCCAAGTTGTGAACAAGCCACTGTGCAAGCTGGTGGCGGCTCCATAATGGTGTGGGCTGTGTTCACATGGAATGCACTGGGTCCTCTGGTCCAACTGAAACTATCATTGACTGGAAATGGCTGTGTTCGGCTACTTGGAGACCATCTGCATCCATTCACAGACTTTTATGTATGACACTGTACATCTACATCTACATCATACTCCGCAAGCCACCTAATGGTGTGTGGCGGAGGGTACTTTCGGTACCAGTATCTGATTCCTCCAACCCTGTTCCACTCGCGAATAGTGGGTGGAAAGACTGATCGTAGTTAAACCTCAGTATTGACTGAAATTTCTCGAATTTTCTCCACGTGGTCAATACGCGAGATGTATGTGGTGATAAATAATATGTTGTCCGATTCCTCCTGAAAAGTGCTGTCCCAAAATTTCAATAGTAAATCTCTCCGTGATGCACAACGCCTCTCTTGTAACGTCTTCGAGTGGAGTTTGCTTAGCATCTCCGTAACGCTCTCTCGCCAGCTACACGATCCCGTGACGAAACGTGCCGCTCTTCGTTGGATCTTCTCTATCTCCTGTATCATTCCCACTTGATAGGGATACCAGATAGATGAACAATAGTCAAGAGTCGGTCGAACAACCGCCTTATAAGCCACTTCTTTCGTGGATGAGTTACATTTCCTTAAGATTCTTCTGATGAATCCGATATCTACTTTTCCTGCTATCTGTTTTATGTCGTCATTCCACTTCACGTTGCTCTGGATAGTTTCCAGCTGTTTGTCATCAATAGCGTAGCTGTACAGTAGTGGATTTCTTTTCCTGTGTATGCGCAATATGTTATATTTATTTACGTTCAGGGTCAATTGCCAGAGCCTGCAGCATTCATCAATTCTCTGCAGGACGTTCTGCAAATTCTTACTGTCTTCTGGCGTTGCTACTTCGATATGGACAACTGCATCACCTGCGAATAGCCTTAAAGAGCATCCGACGCTTTCTACTAGACGTTTATATACAGGGTGTTACAAGAAGGTACGGCCAAACTTTCAGGAAACGTTCCTCACACACAAAGAAAGAAAATATGTTATGTGGACATGTGTCCGGAAACGCTTACTTTCCATGTTAGAGCTCATTTTATTACTTCTCTTCAAATCACACTAACCATGGAAGGAAACACACAGCAACAGAACGTACCAGCGTGACTTCAAACACTTTGTTACAGGAAATGTTCAAAATGTCTTCCGTTAGCGAGGATACATGCATCCACCCTCCGTCGCATGGAATCCCTGATGCGCTGATGCAGCCCTGGAGTATGGCGTATTGTATCACAGCCGTCCACAATACGAGCACGAAGAGTCTCTACATTTGATACCGGGGTTGCGTAGACAAGAGCTTTCAAATGCCCCCGTAAATGAAAGTCAAGAGGGTTGAGGTCAGGAGAGTGTGGAGGCCATGGAATTGGTCCGCCTCTACCAATCCATCGGTCACCGAATCTGTTGTTGAGAAGCGTACGAACACTTCGACTGAAATGTGCAGGAGCTCCATCGTGCATGAACCACATGTTGTGTCGTACTTGTAAAGGCACATGTTCCAGCAGCACAAGTAGAGTATCCCGTATGAAATCATGTCGGTGAATCGAGGAAGTACAGTGCATACTGACGAAACTAAAATGAGCTCTAACATGGAAATTAAGCGTTTCCGGACACATGTTCACCTAACATCTTTTCTTTATTTGTGTGTGATGAGTGTTTCCTGAAAGTTTGGCCGTACTTTTTTGTAACACCCTGTATACTGTAAACAGCGACGGTCCTATCACCCTTCCCCGTGGTACTCCTGATATTACCTTTACATCTGTCGATTCTGTTACGTTACGAGTACTATCTGCAAGAAAGTCGTGATTCTAATCGCGAGTCTGCTACGATATTCCATAAGTTTGTATTTTTTTCATTAAACGGCATCGCGGGGCGGTGTCAAATGCCTTACTGAAATGAAGCCGTTGACCACTGCGCTGTGGATCTCATGGAGGAACAGAGCGAGCTGAGTTTCACAGGATCTCTGTTTGCGAAACAGATGTACCATGTCACCGGGCCACAGCTGTTCGTAAATGGTTTGAAAAACATTCTGGGCAATTCGAACGAATTATTTGGCCATCCAGCGCGCCCGTCGTGAGTTCCATCGAACATTTATGGAAGAAAGTCGAGAGGTCAGTTGGTGCACAAAATCCTGCACCGGCAACACTTTCGCAATTATCGACGGCAATAGAGGCAGCACAGCTCAGTGTTTCCGGAGGAGACTTCTGATGGCTTGTGGAGGCCGTGCCACGTCGGCCCCGGTCGGGTTGTACGATCGCGGTCCGCGTCAGAGACCTTTTCTCCGGGCTTGGGGTTTTCCCTCTCCCACCTCTTTTCCGGGCTCCTCTGCGTACACCCCCAATGGTGTGTGCCCCGCCCATGCCTTCGGCTCGAATTGGCACAGAGCCCGAAGGACTCAGTCCCTCCTGAGGCCTTCCGCCGCCGATTTCTTTTCATCCTTGCCACGTATCAGGGCTCTGGCGTTGTTTACACTGACGGTTCGATGGTTGCTGGTCGTGTCGGTTATGCTCCCACTCTAGGGGACCATTACGAACACCACTCATTGCCGGCTGGCTGCAGCGCTTTCACTGCTGAGCTGGTCGCCATCTTTCGTGGCCTAGAGTATATCCGCTCCTCCTCAGGTGAGTCCTTCGATATCTGTAGCGACTCCCTGAGCGGTTTACGAGCTATCGACCTCGCTCTCGTCTGGTGATGGCTGTCCAGGAGTCCCTCCATACTCTTGATCGTTGCGGCCGCTCTGTGGTCTTTTGTGGACCCAAGGCCATGTTGGGATACCGGGCAATGAACATGTTGACCGCCTGGCCAAACAGGCCACCAGTAAACCATCTCTGCACATTGGCCTCCCAGAGACTGATTTGCGAGCTGTCTTACGCCGCAAAGTTTTCGAACTTTGGGACACTGAATGGCGCAACCTGACCACACCAAACAAACTCCGCCCTACCAAGGAGACGACGAATGTATGGACACTGAGAAATAAAAATCAAAAATTAGCTCTCAATACCCCAAAGATTTCCCCCCAAGTCCCAAATTCCCAAAAAAGTGAATAAGTGAACGAAGTTCCATTTATGACTATTATTAGGACAATAACAAGTAATTAAATCAGGTTCAAATGGTTCAAATGGCTCTGAGCACTATGGACTTAACTTTTGAGGTCATCAGTCCCCTAGAACTTAGAACTACTTAAACCTAACTAAACTAAAGACATCACACACATCCATGCCCGAGGCAGGATTCGAACCTGCGACCGTAGCGGGCGCGCGGTTCCAGACTGTAGTGCCTAGAACCGCTCGGCCACTCTGGCCGGCCAATTAAATCAGGAATCTAAGACTTGACAATTAAGCTATCTACGAAAGAAAGATTAAATTTCAGTAAAATTAAAATCAAAATCATAATAAATTGCAAAATTAGCATAAATTAACATTCGCAAAGTAGAACCAAAGATCCCAAAGAATACTCCGTGTGAGTACTCTTTGGGAATCGTGAGTAATGACTAAGTATAATTCAACGCATTTTCACTACTTTACGAGAGTTAGCCGAAGCAGGTCATATATTTGAACGCTCGTACATGTAGCCGCGCATAGATTGTTTTTGAGATTGAATAATTGCGATCTATTATGACGCAGTAATACGATCTTCTGACTTCAAATATCACGGCATTAGAATTCGAACGGAGGACTTTTACCTACTAGAACAAAGTGAACTTTTAACTAGATAATTGAACTACACATTACTTTGACAGTGATTTAGGCAACGAACACTGATAGACAATTTTCATTCATAATAGCCAGTGGTTTATGGAACTTCAGTGATAGGTCCGAAACATATAATTTAAATCCCCCCAACACCTGGGAAAGTTTTCTTCTCAAGGCTCGGTTAGGAAGTGACTGATATTGTACAATAAAACACCCTCTCGTGCCAAGTCGTGCATTTGTGATTTAAAATTCTATCAAGTTATTGACATGAAACTCCCGAGTAATAATTACGCGCAGCGATAATATTTGACTGTAGCGCCCGGCGCTTGTGTAGAATCTTTGACTCAAATAACAAGCCCACTGTTACGATTTCTTAGATACTTGAAATTACAACCAGCTTGTAGGGAATTTGCTGTGGATGTGACTGTGTCGGTTTTATCATTAATATTTCATCATTAATCAGTTGAACATCGATTACGAACGATTAATTACGATTTTTGGTGAAGTAAATATCTCACGCCCGTCGACATTTGGGTTCAGCACTGTTATTTTGTGTAACGTCGTCTTCGTAACTTGATAATGATCTCAACACTACCGACTGTCGCCGAGTTTTAGCCGAGGCCAAGTACAAATCAAACCAAATCATCAAGAAGAGGCGTTATAACTGCCATGGCAGGCTTAGTTTTGCGTTTTTTCGTGCAGGGGGCTTTTATCATTTGATATAAGTGTTTGTCTTTATTTTGTGTTGAGTCTGGCCTTTGGCTTATGATTTTAGACTGAGTTTTTTTAGTGTGTTTCTTGGTGGTTGGCTTTTCCTTTTTTGTCTCTATGGTCAGCCAACCACTGTCACACTCTGTGTGATTTTAATTCCTTTTGTCTCGCATTCGGGAGAACGACGGTTCAATCCCGTCTAAGGCCATCCTGATTTATGTTTTCCGTGATTTCCCTAAATCGCTTCAGGCAAATGCCGGGATGGTTCCTATGAAAGGGCACGGCCGATTTCCTTCCCCATCCTTCTCTAACCCGAGCTTGTTCTCCGTCTCTAATGACCTCGTTGTCGACGGGACGTTAAACACTAATCTCCTCCTCCTCCTCCTCCTCCTCCTCCTCCTCCTTTTGTCTGGACTCTGAGTCTTTCTTGCCCTGTGTCGTCTCTTGTCGTCTCCATTGTTAGTTTTTATTCTTTGTGGGTGTTTTAATGTTTTGGAAAAAGGGACCGATGACTATAGCAGTCTGGTCCCTTCAATCCCACAAACCAACCAACCAACCATGACACGTCGAGTTTCTGTACTACGCCGGGCAAGGAAGTGCGACGCGATATTGTGAAGTAGTCACTTTTGTGACCTCAGTGCACGTAGGAATATAAACGCTCTTAGAAGGGAACCTCCCCATCGCACCCCCCTCAGATTTGATTATAGGTTGGCACAGTGGATAGGCCTTGAAAAACTGAACACAGGTCAATCGAGAAAACAGTAAGAACTTATGTGGAACTATGAAAAAAAAAATAAGCAAGATATACAAACTGAGTAGACCATGTGCAAGATAGGCAACATCAAGGATAGCGTGAGCTCAGCAGCTCCGTGGTCCCGTGGTTAGCGTGAACAGCTGCGGTACGATAGGTCCTTGGTTCAAGTCTTCCATCGAGTAAAACTTTAATTTTTTATTTTTAGACAATTATTATCTGTCCGTCCGTCCTTCCGATGCGACGAATGAAAAGATTAATTTTTTTATTTTCAGACAATTATTATCTGTCCGTCCGTCTGTCCGACGCGAGGTAACTGCGCCGTAGTATGGGGACGCTACACCTAACCAAACATCGAAACACACGTCGTCAGTCGACTACAGCGCACGGAAGAGAGAGTATTCCTGCTAACGAGGCTCCCTGGCTGGCAGTTGACTGTTCGCTACTTTGGACGAGAGTGCATTAAATACGTGAGATGTATTCCGTGGGCAATATGTATCCAGCAAATATAGCTCGCGACTTCAATAACAAGGTCAATGAATATTTTCCCATTGGAGAGGCACATCCTTTCGTCTACTAATTGCACGGTTTTGTGGCGCGGTCGCAAAACACAGACACTAAACTTATTACAGTGAACAGAGACGTCAATGAACGAATGGACTGATCATAACTTTGCGAAAAGAAAGAAAGTAAACATTTCACTCGAGGGAAGACTTGAACCAATGACCTCTCGTTCCACAGTTGTTCATGCTAACCACAGGACCACGGCGTTCCTTAGATTACATTATCCTTGATGTTGCATATCTTGCACATGGACTAATCAGTTTGTATCTTTTGCTTGTTTTTTTCGTAGTTCCACACAACTTCTTCCTGTTTTCTCGATTGATATGTGTTCAGTTTTTCAAGGCCTATCCATTGTGCCAACTTATAAGTAAATCTAAGCGGGGTGCGATGGGGAGGTTCCCTTGTAAGTAAAATGTTCTTTTTGGGGAGGATCACGGACCCTCTTCCCCACCTATTGTGTTCTAGCGGGTATGAGCCAGGCGGACTGCGGCTGTGTGAGGAGAAGGGCGCGACCTTGGGCTCCCAGCGTGCGTCGGGGGCTGCGGCGGCGCCGGCGTCGGCGTCGGCCCTCGTTAGGCGGCTGGCCGCGGGGGGCGCCACGTGGCGTCTGCGGCCTTGCCGGAATGGCGAGCGCCTTCGCCAACACGTGGTCGCAGACACTCTGTACGGCGTCTCCTACCCAAGGTGACGGGCACAATTTCCGCGGAAGAAAAACATATCTATAAATAGCTTCGAAACGTCTTCTGAGAACGCACGGGCGTACTTCCGGATTGCATGCTACCTCTGCTTCTTTCTTGTGTACAGGACGTTTCACAACTAATAGCGAAAACCGACACGGCTGAAAGTACCCGTGCCAGTAAACAAGAGTCTGCAAACAAACTATGCGAGATACGACGGCTGTCTGAAAAGCTTTCTGCCTCGTCCAGAGAGCACAGTACTATACGCATGTTTATTTCCCCTTACGTTGCTACATGTGTTAGTAGACGCTATGTAAAACTGCAAGTCATTCGAGGCAGCAGTTGACTGTAGGCTGTCTTTGAAAATCCGGTCTCGTACAGTGATTAAATTCTTCGTAAAAGAAAGGTTAACACTGACCGAAATTCATTTGCGGCTCGTAAATGTGTATGGCGGATCTTCACCTTCAGTTTCAACCGTGAAGAAATGGGCGCCCAAGTTTAAACGTTGCCGTTAAAGCGTCCAGGATGATTCGTGCCAAGTATTTCCAAAAAGTGCGAGCTCACCAGAAATCGTAGACAAAGTGCACGATATGATTTTGAAGGATCGACGTACGAAGGATCCTGAAATAGTCAATGCTTAAGGGATATCAAAGGAACGTCACCTCTTGCACCAGGAGCTGAACATGAGAAAGTATGGGTGCCGAGCGTGTTCACTGCAGATTACAAATACATTCACACGACGGCTTCGGAAAATTGCTTGGTGCGTTTTAAGAAAAACAGAGGTCAATGGTACGTGACAATGAATGAAACATGGCTTTACCTCTAAACGCGCAAATCCAAACAGCAGTCCGTGCAGTGGATAGAAGCCGGTTCTTCAGCTCCAGAGAAGGCAAGGACGGTGCATCGACGGGAAAGATGATGTAGGCGTCTGTGGTGGGATGCAAAAGAAATGTTGTTGATTGACTGTCTTGAAAATGCTAAAATATAACTGGAGAACACTACTCTCAACTTCTAACGAAACTGGACGCAAGCATTTGTGAAAACAGACGTGGCTTAAGGAAGAAAAAAAAAACATCATCCTACATCAGGGTAATGCACCTGCCTGTAAAATTGTCTTCGCAATGAGGAAATTGAGGGATTTTCACTATAAATTGCTCGAACGTCTACCCTGTTCCCCAGATTTGGCCCCTTGGACTTCCATCTATTCGCAAAACTAATGAAATTCTTCACTGTTCAGTGCTTTCTGTCCACTCAAGAAGCCACTACGGCTGTAGACGTAACTTTGCAGCACTTATGGAGGAGCACTACAGAGAGGGGATAATAGCATTAACACCGCTGGACAAAATGTATTGATATTTGAGGCGAATATGTTAAAAATAATTCTTTGAAAGAATAAATTGTGGTTATATTATCAGGCCGAGAACTTTTTAGATCGCCCTCATAATTGCCAATGTGTGGTTATGTATCCCAGTTAGAGGAAACGCAATTCAACTTTGAACGTTTTGGTTCAGTCCCCTTCTAAATGGGCTCCAATTTCACCCAAGATCCACCTTAACAAGAAATACTGTACTGTATCAGATCGCTGCATGTTACAATGTGCTGTACACTTCTATTACAGGAGCTTTTCCCTATCTGTGTTTCTCTAGCCTTATCTTTCAAGCTTGACATTTTCGTGTGTTGCAAGGTGGCTGGCTCATCCCGTCTTTTTTTTTTATTTTTGCGATAGGCCAGACCAGGCCATCTGTTATATAATTTTACTACCTTCCACTACTTTTTCCTTTTAGTGTACGTTTTCCCCTTTCTGTTAGCTTCTGTATTTCCGCGTGTTTCGGCGTTAGTTTTACTCCCTTTTACTTTCCCTGATTCCTTTTTGGACTGTTTTTTAACTCGAGGCATGTCTGAATGAGGAACGAGGGACTGATGACCCTGTAGTTTGGTCCCTTTACTCCCCAAACAAACCAACCAACCACGAGCTGGTTGACGTGTCGTCGTCGTATTACAATGCACTTGTCACGACAGTGAAAAACTCCTTTAGTCACCCCAGGATCATCTCGACAAATCTTGACTATACTGTACAATTCGATGAGGCAATTTTTCAATCGTATCAGCGAGAGTGCTGTACGCATCACTTTTGAGACGGTCTCTGACAGAAAACTGCTGAAGAATGAGGTCAGATAGTCTTGGAGGCCAAGGTACAAGCAAAGTTCAGCCTATCCATCTATGACTATATTGGAGCGTTGGATATAATTTTAATTCAGCAACCAAAAGTACTATTGCTTCACCATGCGTGTACGACATTCTCCAACCACAAGCCATGGCTGAAAGTCAAGCCAAATTACGTGAACAATTAAGTAAAATGTTGATATTTCAAATAAATTTGTACTGACTAGGACAATATTTCATTCTGAAACCAGTGGCGTCTCGTAACCGAACATTCACATTTATCTCGCCAACGACTCTTTTGCAGACGACCGTGTTGACTGGAACGTTTCTGATTCTACTCGTATTATCGTACGCTTTCCTAGAAGCCAGATTCCGCTATCAACTGTCACACACCCTGTATACAATAATGACAAGCCTCCAGCTTTAATAAATATCTACAGCTTCTTATTTGCTTCGTTCTATCAGATGTAAATCAAAATCTGAACAACTTAACAAAGCAGGTTCTAGACAGATGAGCAGCTAGCAGGCTGTCTCTTAATTTCAATAAAACGCAATACATGTATTGTGATGAAACACCAAATCGTGTAATAGTACATCAGAGTGAGATCATTGTTCCACTAGCATTTTGTAAACTCGACAAAATTCATCGACTTACCTGGTCAGCATGATGACAAGCGTCTAAATTAGAGATGTAAAACTACTGTAGACTACCTTAACTAAGGGTAAACTACTATTAGTTTAGCCAGTAGCTTCGGTCAGCTAAGTCATAGCCAGGTTATCTGTACATTGTGAGTGTTGCATACCTATCAGGCGTTACCTCACAACGATCGCTTCCTTTACGTATGCGATCAGCGTCTTACTAGAGTCCCTAGAAACTGGAAGCAGGAAACCGTCTAGAAACTGAGTGAGGATATATATTAGGTCCAGGTAACCTATAGAATACTTTTGTTGTACATACTTGTCATCCTGTCTGTTACTTTAGATTAAACAGTATTTATATCAAACTGAAATTGTCAAAGTTTATTCAGGTTTTACCCGAAAATTGTGATTTGTAACTTGAAACAGAGGGATGGTGTAGCAAAAATAAAGAGAACAACATAGATTTATCATATAGCGCTAGAAAACCCAATTTCCTCACCAAAAAAGTAATACAAAAAGAACGCAAAACAAAAATATATCAGACATTTTTCAATACTTTGTCGAACTTTCATAAAACCTATTTCTGTAATGCACAAACAACTTTCGTATTTACAAATAATAACAAGAAACTCTAGCCTTTGATTATGATGAAGAACTTTCTATTGAGTACAAAATAACAGCAACAATTAATCATATTTTTTATTTTTGTGCATGTAAAGTGAACATGCATCAAAAGTAATTGCTTTGGTTACATAAAAGTGCAGAAGTTACGTTATCAACTACTTTTTAGCGCTTATGAAAATGGTTCAAATGGCTCTGAGCACTATAGGACTTAACATCTGAGGTCATCAGTCCCCTAGACTTAGAACTACTTAAACCTAACTAACCTAATGACATCACACACTTCCATGCCCCAGGCAGGATTCTAACCTGCGACCGTAGTGGTCGCGCGGTTCCAGACTGAAGCCGCTAGAACCGCTCGGCCACAGCGGGCGGCCAGTGCTTATGAACTACGATTTATATTCTGTAAGCATATAAAATACACAGTGGACTAACTGAAAGACGTACGGTTCTAATTATGTGCAAAACAAACAACGAAACAAACAAATAAACAAAAAGAAGTCGTCGGCTCCAATTTCTCTCTTACACATTCAGTTGTGTTTTTTCCCTACCAATACTATCGGTAATCCTAGTATTTACTACGTCGCTTATGTAGTGTACCAAACCTACCGAACAGTATTTTTGGTAGAGTGAAAATCTTGTCTGCATGAGTGATCTAGTGCGGGACATTATGGGCCAGTGCTTTCTGCCTACACTCTACGCTGGTCTGCAGCTCGTAGTCTGTGCCAAAGTGCTGTCCTCGCAGGCCAGCGGTTCATGTTCGCAAGGAGATGAAAATCAGAGGGAGCCAAGTCCGCGATGTGAGATGGGTGCTCAAGCATTTCCCATCGAAAAACCTGCAGGAGAGTCTTTTTTGCAGCGACAGTGTGTGGCCGAGCATTATCAGGAAGGAGGACAATGTCTGATGAGAACATTCCTCTTCGCTTCTCTGAATTGTCCTTCGTAGACGATTTTCTCGAACCGATCCACTCGGTGAACAAGATCATCGTTTGTGACACTCGCTCCCCCCGTTGAACCAACCAACCAACCATCCATCGCTGACGGCCTGCATAATTAACATCTATACACCGTGATTCCAATTTCTGGCACCATTGTCGCACACTGCTGTCACCCAAGGCAGTTACATTATGTGGGCTGAATAAAACCGAGCGGAATCCCTTAGCATCAAGACATCGAATGTTAGTACGCTCTTCACGTTTGGCTGTGTTATTCTAGGCACCTTTTTACGTGCTCACTGTGCGCTCAGAAATAAAGAAGTGCAACGTGACACGATCTACTGGCATACTAGAGACACTGTGCAACACACCTGCAAGAAGTTTCATGGCATTTTCGCTATGGTTTTAATTTCGCGACCTATCGCGAAATTATTCTAAAGTTTATTTCCTTACAACTGTATTTTTTATTTTATTTTAGCATTTATCTCATGTACATACAATACATTTCAAGACAATATTGTATCATCTTTAAGTAACTGTTAGGTGTGTTTCATGAATCGAATGCCGTTAAGTACCGCATTTGTCGTTCTGTCATTCGTGTCAGATAGCCTTTACTCTCTGCGTCGAAGCGAAACGAAACTTTAATCAACATATCAAAACAGCTTCAGAAAGGACGCGGAACTTACTGCATAAACTTGCCTGGATCAATACAATGAACTACAGATTACCATGAGCAGAATTGCGCTCCACCAAAACTACGATTCAGTAGCTTTGATACAGTACATAAATGCCGTAGTAAGTGGTAGGTTACCGGTAGTGTTGGTAGCATTGGTAGGGAAAGAAACAAATCAATATGTAAGGGAAGAAATGGGAGCGGACGACTTCTCTTTTTTTCGTTACAGAATACAAACTGCATTTTATAAGTAATAAAAATTGATTGTTCGCGTAGCGTCAGCTCTTTTATGTATCCAAATCAAAAACTTTTTATGCAAGTTCAGCTTACATGCACAAACAATAGAAGTATATACAATTATTTTTGTTATTTTGTACTCAATAGAAAGTTCCTCATTATGGTCAAAGCCGAAAGTTTCCTGTTATTAGCGATAAATGCTACAGTTGTTTATGTATAATAGAAATATTTTTCATACTTGTTCGACGAAGTATTGAAGCGATTTTTAATCTATTTTTGTTTTGCGTCTTTTTACTTTACCTGTTTTTGGGGAAATTGCATTTTCTAATGCTATATCATAAATCTGTATTTTTTTAATTTTTACTACAACAGCCTTCTTCTTCACATTACATAGCAACAGTGTTCAAACAAAATTTGAATTAAACATTGACAGTTTCAATTTTGGTATAAATCTGTTTTCTTTCGTAACACACTGTAGGATAACTATGCACAGCAAAAACGTTCATTAGGTAATGTGCGCTTCCTTAGTTTCTAGACGACTCGCTGTTTCCATTTTATACGGGAATCTAGAAGAAATCGATGGCATGCGTAAAGAAAACGATTGCTATGAGGTAACACCCCATTGGTATGCAACACACCTAACTGACAAGTAACGTAGGTCCGACCATAACTGACTAAAGCTACTAGAAAATTTGGAAATGTGTGGTAAGTTCCTACGGGACCAAACTGCTGAGGTCATCGGTCCCTAGGCCTACACACTCCTTAATCTAACTTAAACTAACTTACGCTAACGACAACACACACACCATTGCCCAAGGGGGGACTCGAACCTGGGACAAGGGGAGCCGCGCCTGTGGCAAGGCGCCCTAGACCGCGCTGCTACCTCGTGCGGCAAAAGCTATTACGAAAATTATCGTAATCTACGCTTATAAAGTCATGGGTACCACTTAATATCGTGTCGGACCTCCTTTTACACGGCGTAGTGCAGAACTCGACGTGGCATGGTCTCGACAAATAGTTGGAAGTCCTCGCAGAAATACTGATCCACGCTGCCTCTATAGCCCTCCATAATTGCGATAGCGTTGCCGGTACAGGATTTTGTGCACGAAGTGACCTCGCGATCATATCCCATAATTGTTTTATGAGATACATGTTGTGCGATCTGGGTGGCCAGATCATTAGCTCGAATTGTCCTGAATGTTTTTGAAACCAACCGCGAACAACAGTGGGCCAGTGACATGGCGCATTGTCATGGGAACATGCAGTCCATGAATGACTGCAGATGGTCCCCAAGTAGCCGATCATAACCATTTACAATCAATGATCGGTTTAACTGGATCAGAGGACCCACTCCATTCCATGAAAACATAGCCCACACCACTGCAGAGGTGCTGTACCACCAGCTTGCACAGTGTCTTGTTGACAACTTGGGTCCATGGCTTGTTGGGGTCTGCGCCACACTCAAACGATACCATCATCTCTTACCAACTGAAATCGGGACATCCGACCTGGCCAAGGTTTTCCAGTCGTCTAGGGTCCTACCGATATGGTTGCGAGCCCAGGAGAGGCGCAGTAGTCGATGTCGCGTTGTTGGCGAAGGCCCTCCTGTCGGTCGTCTGCTGGCATAGCCCATTAACGCCAAATTTCGCCGCAAGTAGTTCGTCGTCCGTCAGACATTGATTTCTGCTGTTATTTTACGCAACGTTGCTTGGCTGTTAACACTGACAACTCTACGCAAACGCCGCTGCCCTGGCTTGTTAAGTGAGGGCCGCCGACTGCTGCGTTGTCCTTTGCGAGGTGTGCTATTCTCGGCACACTCTTGATACTGTGGATCTCGGAATACTGAACTCCCTAACGATTTCCGAAATGGAATGTCCCATGAGTTTAGCTCCAACTACCATTCCGCGTTCAAAGTCTGTTAATTTCCGTCATGCGGTCATAATCACGTCGGAAACCTTTTCATATGAATCGGCTAAGTAGAAATGACTCACATCCATGCCCGGGCAAGATTCGAACCTGCGACCGTAGCGGTCGCGCGGTTCCAGACTGTAGCGCCTAGAACCGCTCTGCCACACCGGCCGTCTTTCTGTGGCTATCGGAGGCTTTCGGCACCACGTTAGTGGAAGCACTGGCAAGGTGCTTGGAATATAAGAGATAGACATAACTACTAAGAATCGCGCAGCAACGTATGGGCTGAGCTGGCAGACCTGACGCTAGGGAAAGACACACAGACCTTGAGAGAGCGCAAAATCTGGAAAGTGAATTCATGGCAAAGGGAGCGAAAAGGCACGTCGTGCGTATACATTCTCCCACAACATTATGGAACGATTGAGTGTGAAACATCCAATCCCAACTGAGACATGGTTCACTTCGTATCTGACCACGGGGCTTACCGCTACCTATGAAGCTTGTTGAGGAGACTGACGGTGTTTGTGGAATGGGAGGGACCCATAAACATATACTTCTGTACTGTCACCGTTGGACGCAGGAAAGACGGCCAGCACATTCACATGACAACACAACGCAATCGCTTAGACACTAGAGCTTGTGGACTGATCTCAGCGACTACTCAGGCAGAACAGATAGAGATCTGCATATAGAGTACTTGCACGGAAAAGAGTACAGACGGCAACGAGCACAGGCGACGACGTACGAACATAGAATAAGGACTAAATGTATTGTCACCGGAGTGTCACGAAAGCATATGTTCATTACCCTCAAACATTAGCACACGCTATCGTGTAGAGTAATCTAATCTAGATGAAGGGTCACACACTGTGAGGGTTAGAGGCTCAAAGTCCTACTGAAGTTCTCTTCCTCGGATGACGAGTAGCTGAAGATCTGGCGGTGCTGTCCAGGAGAGAGAGGCTTAATATCATCCCGAGGTACCCCGTCCTGGACAACATCGGTGGTGGCATTTGACAGGGCACTGAGGGAACTGGAGCAGATGTGAAATTTGAACCCTTGATGGCTCATCATCTATAACAGTGCCTTCACGTCGCATACACCACTCTGTTCTGAAGACACGGACTGGGAAAACAATTGAACGCCCAAATGAGCTCACGTATTTCGATGATCAGTGAGCACTACATCAAAATAGATATGTATACACTGTAAAAACAAAAATATAAGAAAGCTGTATTTGCAGTTTATTACAAATTAACAACGGTTACAAATCGATACGTTTACATTGTAAAAGCAGATTTCAAGAAACTGTGTCTGCAGTTTATTATAAAACAACAACGGTTACAAACATGTAAGAAATATTAAAACCCAGTAGGAAAAAATACGAAAAAACCATATCCCAAAATTATGTCCACACTATAAAAAATTACGAATGCTTAAGTTTAAAATATAGAACCCTTTTTTAATGAAATCATTGCCACCATTTGGCCGTAAGTTTTTATTAGTCATCCATTTCAGTGTCGTGATTTTGACTGCAGAGCAGTTTTCGAGTGCAGTGCTAAAAAAGAGTCAGTATTCATACATATTTGTTACTAACTTTTTTTCACCATCGCATTTGAAAATGGCTCTACAGCTGAAATTGTGATAGTGAAATAAATAAATAAGAAAGGCTTACAGTCAAATGGCGGCAAAGCCTCGGATTTAATTCAAAAAGCATATCATAGCTTTGGTCCCCAATCAAGGAAAAATAAGAAACATATTTTTATGAATCCTGGTTCTATATTCCTATCCATCACCTCATTTCTTACTTAAATCGATTGCAGTATGAATGTTCTGCATTGACAGGAAAACTGATGTGCAACGCTCAAGATAAACAGTTTCACGGGAATGTATCGCATGGAGGTATTGTTTCTTAGACCCATAATTCTGTTGAACTCTCTAGCTGTCAATCGACTAAGAGCGTCGTCTTGAAGCAATTTCTTAACGAGTTTTTTACTCGTCTTCATCAAACGTAGACTATTTATTTCTTTATTTTTAATTTCACATTTCGCACTAGAATATAGTGTAAGCTATATTAGATTAAAGTCATTCTAAAGCTTGATTCTTTTCAGCCAAATCCCAGGGAACTGGGAGTGGGGAACAAGCGTCACCATTTGGGAGTGTGTGGGAAGGGATCCTCAGTTCAGACATTAACCGAGGGATTGGAGTTGTTTTTAATTTGTTTGTGAGACTTGAAGTCCCAGATAAAAATATTATAAATATGAAGGCTTAGTGTATGTATGTGCAACTGTTTTGGCTCTTTTCTGTTTTAATTTTGAGAGTGATTAGGGGTAATTTCATATTTCTCGATTTCTTCCTTTCTGTTTGGAGTAAGTGTAGCGCTCTCGGTATTTGCCTTTATGCTGAGATAATTCTAATTAATAATTCAAGAGTGTTGGTTCTCAAGTTGGTTCTTCAGATGGTTTTTCTTCTGACCGTTCTTCTTTTAGGTTTATTTCCGGAGTCTTTCAAAGTATTCTATCGAATTGTCGTCTCCTATAGACTGTTGTGGTTGGTTTCTATTTAGATTCAGATGACTGACGCACTGTCTCGTTGTGCGTGCGACCTAATATTTGGAGGTGTCGATGAAATCCGGCTCTCTAAACTTTATGAAGAGCTATCCTCTCTCTACAAATAATAGAGTGGGGGAGTCAAAACTGTTTAGTGCTGGAATGGGACAGTCAGAACTGCTTAGTGCTTTTGAGATTTCGATAAGCAGCTTAGGTTTGGCTTTATCTCCTGTTCTTCCATGTAGCTGAGGTGTCTTTATTTTGTTATTGTTTCAAATAGTCTGGGAAGAACTTTAATGGCAGAAAGGACAATGCCTTACCGACTGATTGGCAGAGGAAGTGGTAACACGATATATATCTTTTGCTGTTTTTATTTAATTGGACAGGTATTCCGCACAGTTTTTACGGTACTGCTGAACAGTGATCGGAGAGTTTGGACCATTTTATTCTATAGAGTCCGTTGTAAGTGCCGTAGCGTTATTCCGTAGAATCCTTAGGAGTAGTTTGTCGCTTCATTTACTGCTCAGTTCCTCTCCCCGTCTGTTATGTCCTTGACGAGTTCGTATTGTGATTCGCTGATTTCTGTGATATCTAAAATGTCCAGAATTGCTACAGAGTGACTCCAGGACCATTTTCCTGAGTTTAAACACTTCTGCTGGCCACCAACTCCCCAGACATGAACATTATTGAGCATATCTGGGATGCCTTGCTATGCGCTGTTCAGAAGAGATCTCAACTTCTTAGTACTCTTATGGATTTATGGCCAGCCTTGCAGACTCCCTGTAGAGTCATTAGGAGTAATTTGTCGCTTCATTTACTGCTCAGTTCCTCTTCACGTCTGTTATGTCCTTGACGAGTTCGTATTGTGGTTCGCTGATTGCTGTGGTGTCTAAAATGTAAAAAGAAGATGAGGGTTTAACATCCCGTAGTTGACCACATCGTTAGAGGCGTAGTACAATTCCGGTTGGAGTAGCATAGGGAAGGAAATCAGTCGCGCCTTTTCAAATAAATCATCCCAGTATTCACGTTCAGAGATATAGGGAAATCATGGAAAATCTAAATCTGGATGGTCAAACGGGTTATGAACCGCCATCCTCCGCAATACGAGTGCCGCGCCTTACCACGGCGACACCTCACTCAGTTTCGAAGTACAATACTCCGAATTTTAGAAGTTCATGTACTGCTTTTGATGTGTACCGAAGCATTCCAGCCTCTTGATCAGTTGTGATTTGGTTGTTCTGTAGGAGCAGATCCTCAGTGCTGTATTACTGCAGGACGACAGTCTTCCTGGACCAAATCCTCTCTCAAAGGAATGTGAGGGAGACCAACTCAGTGAGTTCAGAAGACGGAGACGCTGCCATTTGTAGAGGATGTGGGGACTGAGAGACGCGTTCCACCGCTGTTATCTCTGCTTGCGTTACACTCTGCCGGGGAACATTGTTGGCGAATTTTCCATGATGCGACACTTCATGTGGAACTTCAGGAAAACCCGTGTACAAGTTTATTACATAGCCACTTGCCCTTATTTTCATTGTATCGTTAATCGTAGTGCTCCAGAGCCAACCATGGAACGACGTAGACCTTTCGTCTGTTCAAAGTAGAATCTGTGTCCTTCTTGTGTTGCCGAGACGAACGCTTTGTGAATGCTCCACACAGCTAATGATTTCTGCGACTCTGATCTGAAGCCCTAGTTAAGCAGGAAGTGTCGTTTGTACCTATGTACAGCACTGTGCGGCAAATTCACGACGAGTGCCGCTGCCAGCGGAAGGAGTGGACCGGCAGCTCCAACAATGCTGTCCAGTCGCTCGCCACCACCACCACTCTCCAACGGCTGAATTCTGCCTTTCGACTGTCGACCACACGCTACCTCAAACGAGACGTGGAGGCACTTGTTCCAGAATTTATAAACGATGACTTCTTATATAAAAAGACCATGGTTTTCGGAGGCTTCCATTGGCCATCATGCAATGCTCGGCTGGTCCCTGTTAATCCCTACAAATAATTTCCAAATTGGGAGATATAACTGACCTTACATTACCCGAAATAAATGTTATAACCTACATAATAGTCTCGGGTCGAAAGACCAAACTCGCAGCCTGGAAGCACCCTCCCCATCATCAGAGGAGCGAATGCAGTGAAAAAGAGTGATTCCGTCAGTTCAACTGAAGATTACGTGTAGAATACATATGGAAACTTTGCTTCAAGACGACGCTGCTACACGGTCGATAATCCGGAAAAATTTGTCAAGGAAAAATGCATTCATAGTTTGTACAGTCCCACATTTTAAGTCGCTGTCAAAGTGAATTGTTTCTCTGCTCATCACTACACGAGGAGACGCTTCATCTGGCATCTAGAAGTCTTAGGATAAGGCACTGGAATGCATTCTTGCCTACGGCAGCAGCTCTCCCACAGAACGAATAATTTCGGTGGTGATAGAGAGTCAAGTGGAGGTTGCGACGTCTGCATGTGACAAATCGACGCCCGTGAACTTGCAGCCCGCAGGAGAGTTAAGTGGCTGCCCTCGTGTTGGCCAGCAGACGTCACAGAGAGGAGCGCCTCGCGTCCAGCCGCCACTCGCGCTGCACTGCCTCGTCCTTGCAGTCCAGCTGCTGCAGGATGGACAAGTCTGCAACACACGTGGACCGCACAGTGTTATTCACATGAACAGATCCGCCCTGGATGACATAATACCACAGGACCCCACAGTAGACGCTGTCCAACACATTACTGGACAGATACAAAACGCATCTGCTGCATATTGTAATCCTTCGGCAAACATTAACTGCAATAGACATCAGATTAAAAAAAAGCTATTATATTTGCAACGTGCGGCTATGGAGAACACACATCTCTGGTTTATCAGGAACATTGTAAAAGTGTGTGCAACTAGAATCTGAATATTTCAGTACAACAAGAAAAATGACACCAAATATTGAAACGGTTAAGTGCAAAGGATTTTAGGAAGAATAGTATGCAAACACAACGATACATTTAGCATTTCACATCTATTAATCAACATAGTCTTCGTTACAAAGTTAAGCTAGCTCGTCTGTTCCTGCACCCGCTGCTTCCATGATATTCAAAGGTCTATCCGTTACTCAGTTCAGCCGGCCGGTGTGGCCGTGCGGTTCTAAGCGCTTCAGTTTGGAACCGCGTGACCGCTACGGTCGCAGGTTCGAATCCTGCCTCTGGCATGGATGTGTGTGATGTCCTTAGGTTAGTTAGGTTTAAGTAGTTCTAAGTTCTAGGGGACTGATGACCTCAGTAGTTAAGTCCCATAGTGCTCAGAGCCATTTGAACCGTTACTCAGTTCCTTCATGATTCGGTGAGAAGTGCAATTAATCATCTCATTTGTATAGCACCTAACTTGCTGAAATCATATTATTATAAATTAGATTTGTTGTTTTGCTTTCGCCTACAAGGATGAATAAATTTTACGAATTTCCAAGACGCTAAACGCTACGTGTAGTTGTCTGTGAGAGAAACACATTTCTTTTATAGTCACTCTGTAATATTGGAATGTGTTCCCCGTTCCCCTATGCTTTATTGGAAATTTGTGGTAAGTTCCTATGGGACCAAACTGCTGAGGTCATCGATCCCTAGGCTTAAACACGAGGGAGGACTCGAACCTCCGACGGGAGGAGCTGCGCGAACCGTGGCAAGGCGCCTCAGATTGATCGTCATATTGTACGCTAATCTTACGGGAAATTGGAACCTTTTAAAGCTGAATGGTTAGTCAGATGAGTGGAATTCGTGGTATGCCTTTATCACTCCCGGTTAATATTTCCTCTTCTATGATGTTTTTAGAAGGTTTTTTGCGAAGGCATACCCAGAACATTAGGTCAATTTAAGAATTTTGTTCGATAATTTTAGCTTTCCTGTTGGCTCATCTCTGTGACAATGGATTTATACATTTTGTTCGTTGAACTACGTCATTTTTTGTAGCTGCAAGTCAAACTGTTCGCTGGCGCAGCCAGTCGTTGTTTACGTAGCGGATCAGAGCGGTACGTATAGTTTCCAAGACGTATTCTAGAATATCTGAGAGTATTCTAAGATATTCGAAAACATTCGTTATTATTTCAGACTATTCGCAAAAGCACGAGAACATTTTCCCATCAAAAATTCATTGATAGGAAAGAGACAGAAGATGTCCTCTTTACCGCCACTATGCGATAACGACCACTTCAGTCACACTATCTCCACAACCAGAATAGTTACAACCATGCAAGGCACAAAGAAGAAACCAAGGTAGCAGAACACAAAAACCAGTGATTGGTGTTGGGTGCTTTCGGAGATATCGTCAACTTAACCAACAAACACTTTAAATTTTAAAAGTAAAGCCCGCATGTTCTCGTTTATTAGCTTTTTTAAAATTTCTGTGGCAACCCAAACTAAACTTATTTCATTGCAATGATCATCAACATTTCCGTTTACTACAGTCCATGTTTCTCCTCTGCATATTAGGAAGAAAATGTAATTCTTTTTCTCCTTGGCCACATTAATATCGCCACGCCGGCGATATGGATAGACACTCAGAGTAAGAGGCGGTATTATCTGCTTAGCAGATACTTCCCCTTTTAATGGCGGCGACTCCAGAGGTCGCACCAAACGCTTCACATGGGGATTGCCGTTGGCCCTCTACAGGAAGTACACAGCCTGACAAAATAAGTGAAGCGCCCAGAATGGGAGGAGGAAATGAAATGAAAGTTCAAGGGCTGAGGAATGTTATAGCAGTGATTATTAAATCGGGCCAAATTTACAAAGAACTTGGCAGAATGAGGTCACTTACCAGTGTGACACTGCACCCTCTGGCCTGTATGAACGCACTGATTGGGTTATAAAGCAATCATAAAGCCGTTGCATCCTCTCATGAGGCAAACTGGCCAACAAGTTGTGTAACTGGTCCTTCATATGCTCGATACTGACTCTGGGACAGAGTTGACGTACGAGCCGGTCTCACATATGTTCTCGCAACGACAGATCTGGGTACGTTGCTGGATACTGTAGTACCTCAACATCATGCAGTTGCAGAGACACGTAGTACGTGTGGATCAGCATTGCTCTGCTGAAAAATCACACCACGAAACTGTCGCCAGACAGGTAGCATGCGAAGATGCTGGATGTCCGTGACGTACCGTTATGGCGTGAGAGTTCCCTCAACTGCTACTGGCCTTGTCCTCAAGTCATACCCCTTGGCTTCCCATACCGTGACGCCGGTAGTAACACCGGTGTGCATCTCAAACACACACAAAACATTAGACCTCTTCCCAGGTCGCTGCCATACTCGCGGACGATGGTCATCCAGGGTAATGTACAACAGCGATTCATAGCAGATCGGAATGCGATGCCGTTCATCAGCAGTCCATGCTTGACGCTCATAGCAGTACTTGAAAGGCAACCGTTTGTGTTGTGTTGTTAACGCAAGGCTACATATGTGACCGTAATTTGCTAGTCTGGCTACTGCTAGCCTCCGGCCAATGACTAGAGACGACACAGAATGTTGCAGGAAGGCCATTGCCTGTTTTGGGATGGCAGGAACAGATGTGAAGGGATTACTATTTGCTCGGTACACATCATGGCGATCCTTTTGGTGGTCAGATGCGGTCCACCGAGACCTTGACGGCGAGTCACAAACGGTCCGACATCAGGCCACCGTCACATCCAAATGCCCCAGAAATGATATACAGGGTGGTCCATTGATCGTGACCGGGCCAAATATTTCACGAAATAAGCGTTAAACGAAAAAACTACAAAGAACGAAACTTGTCTAGCTTGAAGGGGGAAACCAGATGGCACTATGGTTGGCCCGGTAGTTGGCGCTGCCATAGGTCAAACGGATATCAACTGCGTTTTTTAAAATAGGAACCCCCATTTTTTATTACATATTCGTGTAGTGCGTAAAGAAATATGAATGTTTTAGTTGGACCACTTTTTTCGCTTTGTGATAGATGGCGCTGTAATAGTCATAAACATATGGCTCACAATTTTAGACGAACACTTATAACATGTAGGTTTTTTTAAATTTAAATACAGAACGTAGACACGTTTGAACATTTTATTTCGGTTGTTCCAATGTGATAAATGTACCTTTGTGAACTTATCATTTCTGAGAACGCATGCTGTTACAGCGTGATTACCTCTAAATACGACATTAATGCAAAAAATGCTCAAAATGGTGTCCGCCAACCTCAATGGGGTTGGGTTGGGTTGTTTGGGGGAATAGACCAAACAGCGAGGTCATCGGTGTCATCGGATAAGGGAAGGATGGGGAAGGAAGTCGGCCGTGCCCTTTCAAAGGAACCATCCCAGCATTTGCCTGGAGAGATTTAGGGTAATCACGGAAAACCTAAATCAGGATGGCCGGACGCGGGATTGAACCGTCGTCCTCCCGAATGCGAGTCCAGTGTGCTACCACTGCGCCACCTCGCTCGGTCAACCTGAATGCATTTCGGAACACGTGTAACGACATTCCTCTCAACAGCGAGTAGTTCGCCTTCCTTAATGTTCGCACATGCATTGACACTGCGCTGACGCATGTTGTCAGTCGTTGTCAGTGGATCACGATAGCAAATATACTTCAACTTTCCCCACAGAAAGAAATCCGGGGACGTCAGATTCGGTGAACGTGCGGGCCATGGTATGGTGCTTCGACGACCAATCCACCTGTAATGAAATATGCTGTTCAATACCGCTTCAACCGCACGCGAGCTATGTGCCGGACATCCATCATGTTGGAAGTATATCGCCATTCTGTCATGCAGTGAAACATCTTGTAGCAACATCGGTAGAACATTACGTAGGAAATCAGCATACATTGCACCATTTAGATTGCCATCAATAAAATGGGGGCCAATTATCCTTCCTCCCATAATGCCGCACCATACATTAATTCGCCAAGATCGGTGATGTTCCACTTGTCGCAGCCATCGTGGATTCTCCGTTGCCCAATAGTGCATATTATGGCGGTTTACGTTATCGCTGTTGGTGAATGACGCTTCGTCGCTAAATAGAACGCGTGCAAAAAATCTGTCATCGTCCCGTAATTTCTCTTGTGCCCAGTGGCAGAACTGTACACGACGTTCAAAGTCGTCGCCATGCAATTCCTGGTGCATAGACATATGGCACGGATGCAATGGATCTTGATGTAGTATACTCAACACCGACGTTTTTGAGATTCCCGATTCTCGCGCAGTTTGTTTGCTATTGATGTGCGGATTAGCCGTGACAGCCGCTAAAACACCTACTTGGGCATCATCATTTGTTACAGGTCGTGGCTGACGTTTCACATGTGGCTGAACACTTCCTGTTTCCTTAAGTAACGTAACTATTTGGCGAACTGTGCGGACACTTGGATGATGTCGTCCAGGATACCGAGCAGCATACATAGCACACTTCCGTTGGGCATTTTGATCACAATAGCCATACATCAACACGATATCGACCTTTTCCGCAATTGGTAAACAGTCCATTTTAACACGGGTAATGTATCACGAAGCAACTACCGTCCGCTCTGATCGAATGTTACGTGATACCATGTACTTACACGTTTGTGACTATTACAGTGCCATCTATCACAAAGCGAAAAAAGTGGTCCAATTAAAACGTTCATATTTCTTTACGTAATACAGGAATATGTAAAAAAAATGGGGGTTCCTATTTTAAAAACGCAGTTGATTTCCGTTTGACCTATGGCAGCGCCATCTAGCGGGCCAAGCATAGCGCCATCTGGTTTCCCCCTTCAAGCTAGACGAGTTTCGTTCTTTGTAGTTTTTTTACGTTTGACGCTTATTTCGTGAGATATTTGGCCCGGTCACTATCAATGGACCACCCTGTATTGCACTATTCGATCTGTCGGCCAAATAGAGACCTACAATGAGAATCTTTCAAACTGTGTCAGGTGCTGATAACGCTGTCTCTTACGAGTAGTCAGCATCTCCACAGTGTTACTCAACACCTGGCGCTGTTCAAGTTCCTTATCTACGCTACAAGGCGTGGTAACAACTCTAAACACGAACATCAATAACGCAGTTGTACGTTTCACAAACAATGCCAGTTGTAATCTTTTATATACCCGCTGGTGGTGCATGTGAGTACGAAGTACACTGATATGCGACCATGTCTGCTGGGCGTTTCACTATTTTGGTGCCTGGTGGCGCACCGCAGATATCCGACCCGGCTTGCAGACTGGCAGCTACTGTCGTCAAAGTTTCTGTAAACCGATCCCCAATACGACAGTCGCTTTGCGGCACAGGACACTGAACTGGAAAGCTGGATGGGTGTGCTGTGTTTCGGGCATGGGAAAAATCGACCAGCTAAAACCGACAAAGGTATTGTAGTTCCCAATAACCAGTATTTTTCGGTATTTGTTTGGTCAGGGTTACACAGGTGTTTTTTCATTCTTTACTAATAACCCAGTTAGAAAGCCGAAATATCAATTAGCCATAGCAACAGTGATAAAATTTTTCATCTTTAAATAAACTTTTTTTAAAAAAAAACAAAAAAACAGGAGTAACTTTTATCTGTAAATCTGCATTGGTTTGAAATATTGCGTTATTATAAAAACGGGAAAAGCGATGAGTGCTATTTTAATAACAGTGCCGACTGAAACCAGCAAAAAGACATGGCATAAGAATTGGTACAGTATTGCTTGGACAGTAGCGTTCTTTTCGCCGTGTGTCATGGCTTAAGTTGTATGCATGTAGGTGCAGTGTGGAAGACTTGACCTCATCTGGTCTATTTAGTACTTTCTCACAGTCGTCGCTGGACATTCAGTGTATTGCAGAATGACACCAACCATAGTCTGGAAATGTTTTTACGAAGTGATGTAGCATTGAAGTACAATGTCTCATTTGCTTTAGAAGATTAAAGCTTTAAAGATTGGTCTTCCATTTCTATGAAGTAATAGAAGCGGAAGGAAATTATGATGACAGTAATAAACAAAAGATAACCAACAGTTCATTCATAGCGTACAACAAAAATTCTGCTTGTGGCTACACTGCGGTATTATGTATCGATACCACCCTACAGTTAGTAACGGAATCGCAATTTTCCATTAAACAATGATAGCGGCTGTGTGAGATAGTGCGGACCCAGTGGAGCACGCCAGCTGGGCCACACCTCCAGCGGCTCTGGACTACGAGCGGCCTCTGCCGCCGCAGTATAGGATGGCCAACAGCGGCTACTCAGTCCATCTGGACTTGGAACGTCTTCGATACGACACCATCGTTCGTGCTCGTTACGGAGAACCTCATCTTGGTTGATATTGTGATGGCTGGACTTTGTTTCTTGCTGCGTTATTTGTATTGAGTCTTTGTTCGCTTGGAGAAGTACAAGTTAAGTAAACCTTTTGTTTACAGTGTTAACTTGCTCGCTAATCCTTTCTGCTCCTGTCCACCTTTCCTTCGACGACAGTAGCCGCACCGCTCTGTAGCCCACTTCTCCTTACCGTTGTGTATACAGAACATCCATAATAGGCCTTTAACTGCTTGTAGCCCTTGAAAACAGACCAATTAACACGAAAAATAGAGTTCTGCGACCATACTTTTGATGATGATGTTTGGTTTATGGGGCGCTCAACTGCGCGGTTATCAGCGCCCGTAGAAATTCCCAACCTTTGCTCAATTCAAACTCGCCACATTCATGAATGATGACAACACAAACATCCAGTTACCTCGAGGCAGGTGAAAATCTCTGAGCCCGCCTGGAATCGAATCCGGGACCCCGTGCTCGGGAAGTGAGAGCGGGACCGCGAGACCACGAGCTGCGGATGACCGTAGTTTTGTCCCTTTAGCATTGAATGTTCGTAATGCCCAAATAATGGTAGGATTACATGATTTTTGAACAGAGTTTAAAACAATTGGAATCACTTGGAGAATGCTGGCGATTTTTTTTTGTAACATTCAACGACCTATCACATTTCCAGAAAGGCGGACGGACTAAGTTTTCTTTTATTCGCCTATTTAATTTAGTTTTTTGAATCTGTGTATCTTGAAAGTGAGGGAGTCAAAATTTATCAGTTTCTATTCGATTTCTTCGTTTATTACAGGAATTAACAGGAATAAAAACCTATTATTTTCACCGGTTTTAACACTCAGGTTAGACTGACCTCAAAAAACAACAACAACAATAACAGCGATATAACTGAGGGGGCCGCAGTAAACGTTACGCAGAAGCAAACGCGCCTCTGCCATTCTGCGCATGACGTCAGAGTGGAACATCTGGTACCCATATTTATATGTTGGAGGCTGTGTGCATTCGTGTGTGTTATCGTTTTCGCTTAGTGGCCTTTGTCTAATGGGTTATTTGCAAGTGAAAGCGTGTTGAGTGTGTGCAAGCAACGCCGGATTGTGTTGTTGTTTGCTGTAATTCTCACAATCGAGACACTAAACGGACGGAAGTAGTGCTACACGCTCCTCCTTGCGATGCAAGTCTCCAAATGATTTGGCTGTCGAAATGCTGTAGAAGAGACGCTGTGAATGTTGCGAACGCTAGAATATGATCTCCTCATTTCAAAGAAACTGATTCTGCTAGAGACTTGCGTTCGGAACTGCTGAACTTACAGCGGAAACATGTGCTTAAGAGGGATGCATCTCCGCCGTGTAATTTACCTTGTAGCAGCGCCATTGTCAGCGTACCACAAGTAACAGAAGAAGGGAAGGAACCTTTCAACAAACGTGAGATCCATAGAAGAAGTATAGGGACTTTGCAAAAGGTTCCACCACGGAAGAAGGGCGCTGATAAAAGTGGATTTACAGATGAAGTTGTTTCTAATTATTCAGATTAATCCAGTTTACAGAATTAGATAGTGTCATTACAGAGGAGAAAAACATGTGCTTAAAATTGCAATCACGTGTTAAAGATCTTCGAAGTCAGGTACCATCAATGAAACGACATCTCCACAATGAGGAAAGTAATAACGAATGGACTTGTGTCTCGTGAAGTTAAGCGAATACTGGGCAAAATATTTTCACCCAGACAAAATCAGTATTTGGTTACAGCGGTCAAAACGGGTTCTATGGATTAAAGTGGACATAATTTTGCAAGTCGATTTCTCAGCACTCCCTAGCGCAAAAAAGTTACAATTTCCTAATGAAAAAATTCGGATATCGTCTACCTGAAGTGTCAACCTTGCATTCTTCGGTAAATTGTAGCTTCATTTGCCACCAGGTATTCTGAAGGATGTATTAGTTTGATTAGCTGATTCAAATTGCTCCCCAGAAATAAGATACACATATAATTTCTAGAGTGAAAACGACAGTGTCCACCTTTTACTTGATGTTCCTTTAAAGTTGTGATGAATACAAAATGAAAATGAGCGTTATATAGGTGTTGTTTAGTCGTTAAAACTTTTCTCAGAGCCAATTCAGAAAATTCAAGATCGTTTCGAATACTTACTTTGACGGGAAACTGCAAAAACAGACCATACTTTGCGTCTTCTTTGTTCGTTTTGATTCGACAGATGCTCGATTTTTTTTAAGTCGGCAGTGTCTATAAGCTGGTTACGTTAGTAGATGTAGAGTGAACATTCTAGCAACAGCACAGTATCATTTTACATTTCATTACTTCAGTAGAAACTAAAAAGTACGGCTGACACGTAGTAGCGCTGTTCCCGAGGCCTACGAGCAAGACAGGCCGCGGAGCGTACGTAACCAAGTTAGGCCTGTGCTAGCTCGCTCTTGTCAGCAGACAAACTACATTTCTACACCTGGTAACTCGTAATTAGGCGTGCACGTAGAAACGAGAATTGCATCTTATACGAGAATCCGTTATTATGGAGTCTTACTGTTATTAGTCCTGCAATGATCAGAAGTCCATAGGCCTAATTATAATTTGTTACAGCTGTACTGAGGTACAATAAAATTAAAATCTTGCAAAAATGATTACGTGTTGTATAAGGCACCACTTCTTGTATGAAACGAGGACTGTTAAGTAGAAGAGACTAAATGCGCAAGCCGTTATACCATTTATATCGAGTATTGGTCTTAAATTAAATTTTGTTGTAGTGCTGTGATTCAGCAAGACTTCATAATAGCAGATTCCAATAGAAGATGCAATTCTAGTTAGTACGTACGCGCCGAGCTGCGAGGCAACAGATTTAGAAACACATTTTGTCTGCTGTGCTGAGCGAGTGAGCGAGTTCAGGTCTACCTTCGTGACGTAGATGCCGCGGGCTGCCTCGGGCTCTTCATTAGTGACGTCACAGCGTCAGCCAATGGCAACACAGAAAGCTTACCGTCCAACGTTATTTTTCTGCGGAACTTGGATATAACAGAAAATCTGTTGTTTCAGCGATAACCGCCATCCCTATTGTGTTTAAGATAGGACTGCTGATATTTTTGAAAATATCGGGAATCCGGTATAGCTATACTTAAAAAAAGTTTCACTACCGGCTCTCGGTATATCGAATATGTATCGATATATCGACGAGAGAAATATCTACGTCCTGGCGAATAAAATTATCGGCTGCGCATTATACTCAGCAAGTTAGCAGTCTATCCAGCTTACAGCAAGAATTGAAAGGAAAACGATGCACATTCACGATAGAAGGTGTCCGATGGATCGGTCGTTCGGTTTGAACCGGAAGACTTCACGTCGACTTCCCCGTTTTTTCAAGTCTGCCAACGCCAGCGACCTAGCAGTTGTAGTGTCAAAATTGCGTGCCGAAGCAGAAGGCAGTGTCTGTTGGAAGCGCCGAGCGCCGACTACGTCAGCATTTCCTCTCACACGTCTCCGTCCAACGCAAAGACCAGTCTTGTTGTTTAGATTTTTGTTCATCAATTTCAGCAATTTTTTCTGAAGAATGCCGCTATGAAGCACACTAGTTGCGTTAAAAATTGTTTTTTAACGCAACAGGCGTGCTGTTTCTTCACATCGGAAATCTTGTTATTCCATTCACACCACCACCCTCCAGTGCAACCGGACTTCTTCTTTTGTGCCGCGTATACTTGCTTCGGACGATCAGTGAGAAAGACTGGACGTGATGGAAGTTCAAAAAGTAGTTAGACTCCTTCAGACAGTGAAAGTAAAATTATGTTCTACTACAATTTCAAGAGAACAGCTTCCAATATTTACCGAAAATTGCAAAAAAATAATACACACTACTGGACATTAAAATTGGTACATCAAGAAGAAATGCAGATGATAAACGGGTATTCATTGGACAAATATATTATAGTAGAACTGAGATGTTATTACATTTTCACGCAATTTGGGTGCATACATCCTGAGAAATCAGTACCCAGAACAACCACCTCTGACCGTAATAACGGCCTTAATACACCTGGGCATTGAGTCAAACAGAGCTTGGATGGCGTGTACAGGTACAGCTGCCCATGCAGCTTCAACACGACACCACAGTTCATCAAGAGTAGTGACTGGCGTATTAGGACGAGCCAGTTGCTCGGCCACCATTGACCAGACGTTTTCAATTGGTGAGAGATCTGGAGAATGTGCTAGCCAGGGCAGCAGTCGAACATTTTATGTATCCAGAAAGGCCCGTACAGGAACGTGCAACATGCAGTCGTGCATTATGCTGCTGAAATGTAGGGTTTCGCAGGGATCGAATGAAGGGTAGAGCCACGGGTCGTAACACATCTGAAATGTAACGTCCAGTGTTCAAAGTGCCGTCAATGCGAACAAGAGGTGACCGAGACGTGTAACCAATGGCACCCCATACCATCACGCCGGGTGATACGCCAATATGGCGATGACGAACACACGCTTCCGATGTGCGTTCACCGCGATGTCGCCAAACACGGATGCGACAGTCTTGATGCTGTAAACAGAACCTGGATTCATCCGAAAAAATGACGTTCTGCCATTCGTGCACCCAGGTTCGTCGTTGAGTACACCATCGCAGGCGCTCCTGTCTGTGATGCAGCGTCAAGGGTAACCGCAGCCATGGTCTCCGAGCTGATAGTCCATGCTGCTGCAAAAGTCGTCGAACTGTTCGTGCAGATGGTTGTTGTCTTGCAAACGTCCCCATCTGTTGACTCAGGGATCGAGACGTGGCTGCACGATCCATTACAGCCATGCGGATAAGATAGATGCCTGTCATCTCGACTGCTAGAGATACGAGGCCGTTGGGATCCAGCACGGCGTTCCGTATTACCCTCCTGAGCCCACCGATTCCATATTCTGCTAACAGTCATTGGATCTCGACCAACGCGAGCAGCAATGTCGCGATACGATAAACCGCAATCGCGATAGGCTACAATCCGACCTTTATCGAAGTCGGAAACGCAATGGTGCGCATTTCTCCTCCTTACACGAGGCATCACAACAACGTTTCACCAGGCAACGACGGTCACTGCTGTTTGTGTATGAGAAATCGGTTGGAAACTTTCCTCATGTCAGCACGTTGTAGGCGTCGCCACCGGTGCCAACCTTGTGTCAATGCTTTGAAAAGCTAATCATTTGCATATCACAGCATCTTCTTCCTGTCGGTTAAATTTCGCGTCTGTAGCACGTCATCCTCGTGGTGTAGCAATTTTAATGGCCAGTAGTATTGTTGTTGTTGTCTTCAGTCCTGAGACTGGTTTGATGCAGCTCTCCATGCTACTCTATCCTGTGCAAGCTTCTTCATCTCCCTGTACTTACTGCAATCTACATCCTTCTGAATCTGCTTAGTGTATTCATCTCTTGGTCTCCCTTTACGATTTTTACCCTCCACGCTGCCCTCCAATGCTACATTTGTGATCCCTTGATGCCTCAGAGCATGTCCTACCAACCGGTCCCTTCTTCTTGTCAAGTTGTGCCACAAACTCCTCTTCTCCCCAATTCTATTCAATAACTTCTCATTAGTTATGTAATCTACCCATCTAATCTTCAGCATTCTTCTGTAGCACCACATTTCGAAAGCTTCTATTCTCTTCTTGTCCAAACTGTTTATCGTCCATGTTTCACTTCCATATATGGCTACACTCCATACAAATACTTTCAGAAACGACTTACTGACACTTAAATCTATACTCGATGTTAACAAATTTCTCTTCTTGAGAAACGCTTTCCTTGCCATTGCCAGTCTACATTGTATATCCTCTCTACTTCGACCAGCGTCAGTTATTTTGCTCCGCAAATAGCAAAACTCCTTTACTACTTTAAGCCTCTCATTTCCTAATCTAATTCCCTCAGCATCACCCGACTTAATTCGACTACATTCCATTATCCTCGTTTTGCTTTTGTTGATGTTCATCTTATACCCTCCTTTCAAGCCACTGTCCATTCCGTTCAACTGCTCTTCCAAGTCCTTTGCTGTCTCTGAGAGAATTACAATGTCATCGGCGAACCTCAACGATTTTATTTCTTCTCCATGGACTTTAATACCTACTCCGAATTTTTCTTTTGATTCCTTTACTGCTTGCTCAATATACAGATTGAATAAAATCGGGGAGAGGCTACAACCCTGTCTTACTCCCTTCCCAACCACTGCTTCCCTTTCATGCCCCTCGACTCTTATAACTGCCATTTGGTTTCTGTACAAATTGTAAATAGCCTTTCGCTCCCTGTATTTAAACACTACCACCTTTAGAATTTGAAAGAGAGTACTCCAGTCAACATTGTCAAAAGCTTTCTCTAAGTCTACAAATGCTAGAAATGTAGGTTTGCCTTTTCTTAATCTATTCTCTAAGATAAGTCGTAGGGTCAGTATTGCCTCACGTGTTCCAACATTTCTGCGGAGTCCAAACTGATCTTCCACGCGGTCGGCTTCTACTAGTTTTTCCATTCGTCTGTAAAGAATTCGCGTTAGTATTTTGCAGCTGTGACTTATTAAACTGATAGTTCGGTAATTTTCACATCTGTCAACAACTGCTTTCTTTGGGATTGGAATTATTATATTCTTCTTGAAGTCTGAGGGTATTTCGCCTGTCTCATACATCTTGCTCACCAGATGGTAGAGTTTTGTCAGGAGTGGCTCTCCCAAGGCCGACAATAGTTCTAATGGAATGTTGTCTACTCCCGGGGCCTTGTTTCGACTCAGGTCTTTCAGTGCTCTGTCAAACTCTTCACGCGGTATCATATCTCCTATTTCATTTTCATCTACATCCTCTCCAATTTCCATAAAATTGTCCTCAAGTACATCGCCCTCTATATACTCCTTCCACCTTTCTGCTTTCCCTTCTTTGCTTAGAACTGGGTTTCCATCTGAGCTCTTGATATTCATAGAAGTGGCTCTCTTTTCTCCAAAGGTCTCTTTAATTTTCCTGTAGGCAGTATCTATCTTACGCCTAGTGAGATAAGGCTGTACATCCTCACATTTATCCTCTATCCATCCCTGCTTAGCCATTTTGCACTTATTATCGATATCATTTTTGAGACGTTTGTATTCCTTTTTGCCTGCTTCATTTACTGCGTTTTTATATTTTCTCCTGTCATCAATTAAATTCAATGTTTCTTCTGTTACCCAAAGATTTCTACTAGCCCTCATCTTTTTACCTACTTGATCCTCTGCTGCCTTCACTATTTAATCCCTCAGAGTTACCCATTCTTCTTCTACTGTATTTATTTCCCCCATTCCTGTCATTTTTCCCTTATGCTCTCCCTGAAACTCTGTACAACCTCTGATTCTTTCAGTTTATCCAGTTTATTTCCTTAAGTTTCCACCTTTTTGCAGTTTCTTTAGTTTTAATCTACAGTTCATAACCAATAGATTGTGGTCAGAGTCCACATCTGCCCCTGGAAATGTCATACAATTTAAAACCTGGTTCCTAAATCTCTGTCTTACCATTATATAATCTATCTGATACCTTTTAGTATCTGTTATGGAATTTATATTGTTGGTTGTGGATGTTTTCAGTGGGAGTGTTTGTGCTGTTAGTTGTTCTGTTGAGTTTTCTGTTTAAACATTAAAAGAACTTTACAAAAAATACAACACATACAGCTAAAAAGCCTACACACACACACACACACACACACACACACACACACAAGCACAGATAAATGGATAAACTACACACTGCAAAGACTCACCATATCACATCTCCAGGATTCTTCCATGTATACAACCTTCTTTTATGATTCTTGAACCATGTGTTAGCTATGATTAAGTTATGCTCTGTGCAAAATTCTACCAGACGGCTTCCTCTTTCATTTCTGTCCCTCCATCCATATTCATCCACTATGTTCCCTTCTCTCCCTTTTCCTACTCTTGAATTCCAGTCACCCATGACTATTAAATTTTCGTCTCCCTTCACTACCTGAATAACTTCTTTTATCTCATCATACATTTCATCAATTTCTTCATCATCTGCAGAGCTAGTTGGCATATAAACTTGTACTACTGTAGTAGGCATGGGCTTCGTGTCTATCTTGGCCACAATAATGCGTTCACTATGCTGTTGGTAGTAGCTTACCCGCACTACTATTTTTTTTACTCATTATTAAACCTACTCCTGCATTAACCCTGTTTGATTTTGTATTTATAACCCTGTATTAACCTGACCAAAAGTCTTGTTCCTCCTGCCACCGAACTTCACTAATTCCCACGATATCTAACTTCAACCTATCCATTTCCCTTTTTAAATTTTCTAACCTACCTGCCCGATTAAGGGATCTGACATTCCACGCTCCGATCCGTAGAACGCCAATTTTCTTTCTCCTGATAACGACGTCCTCTTGAGCAGTCTCCACCCGGATATCCGAATGGGGGACTATTTTACCTCCGGAATATTTTACCCAAGAGGACGCCATCATCATTTAACCATACAGTAAAGCTGCATGCTCTCGGGAAAAATTACGGCCGTAGTTTCCCCTTGCTTTCAGCCGTTCGCAGTACCAGCACAGCAAGGCCGTTTTGGTTAGTGTTGCAAGGCCAAATCAGTCAATCATCCAGACTGTTGCCCCTGCAACTACTGAATAGGCTGCTGCCCCTATTCAGGAACCACACGTTTGTCTGGCCTCTCAACAGATACCCCTCCGTTGTGGTTGCACCTACGGTACGGCCATCTGTATCGCTGAGGCACGCAAGCCTACCCACCAACGGCAAGATCCATGGCTCATGGGGGTAGGAATATAGGCAACAGATATTTGAATTTTGATATCGATATATCGTCGGAAAATGTATCGCCGTTATACGCCGACATCTTTTGGAGAAAATATCGATATTTTATGAAGTGCACTAGATTAAGACGATGTCGGTTGCTACTGAAGTTACTTGCAGACAGCGTAAGTAGGCTCGGCAGTGTGTGGATGTGGGGCTTACCGCGTGTCTGCATGAAGGCGCGCAGCGTGCCGGCGACGGCGGTGACGGGCACGGCCATGTTGACGCGCGGGTGTAAGGAGCGGCCGCCGGCGTCGGCGTCGGCGTCTTCGTCGGCGGCGACGTTGCAGACGATGAGCGCGAGCAGGCGGCCGGTGTGCGGCTGCAACACGGCGCCGCCGCTGTCGCCCGCGTGCACGCGGCACGTGGTGTGCAGCGCGCCGCGGCCCACCAGCGAGACGCGGCCGCGGCACACCGTCGCGGGGCCGGCGCGCCACAGGCCGGGGCCCGCCGAGTAGCCCGCTGTCAGCACCGGCTCACCTGACGCACACACCGAACTCGGTCTTTACGGTCGCCACAGCCTAGGCCGAAGGCAGAGTTTTATTCCAGAGCGGACAATATTGTTAAATTGCCATTGCTGATACCACTGATTCGGTGAAGTTTACATAAAGTAAACAAACATTACTTTTGTCGTTATTTAGCGCCACGCGGCACAGTTAAGCTCCTGCCCCGCTCGGCAGTTGACGCGAGGGCTGGTGATGTGTTCCTGCAACGGCGGAGAGAGCCCGAAGCATCGACGCTGCAGAGACCTAAATATACAGGGTGAAAAGTATTTAAACCGACAAACTCTGGGAGGTTGTAGGGGACATCAAAACGAATATTTTTCCCTAATGTCATTTTTTCCAATGAGGAGTATTTAAACCGGCGGAGGAAGATTTCTTTGGTGGCAAATTAATTAAACCAACAAACACTTTTCCATTTTTTTATGACCAAGAGACAAGGTAACAGATACGGCCCAATTAAACAGTCTCTAACAACACCGACCCCCACATTAACGAAGAACCGCACTTGATGAGCGCTAGTAACTGTGGCATATGGGTTATCCTCACTCCAAACATGCGAATTGTGCATGTTGAAGACTCCATCACGCCCGTACCTTGCTTCATCGGTAAACAACACTGAGGATGGAAATGTAGGATGCATTTCACACTGTTCCAGGTAACACTGCGAAAACTGTGCTCTGGGTGGATAATCAAATGGTTCCAGGTTGTGGCCACACTGTAAGTGAAATGGACCTAACAATTGCTCTCGAAGGACTGTTCTTACATTCGTCTGATTCGTCACCATGTGACGTGCAATTGCACGACTGCTGACTGAAGGATCCCGCTCCACATACTGCACGACAACTTCCTCAAATTGCAGCGTTCTTATCGTGCGACGGCATCCCTGTCCAGGTAATCTGCTAAATGACTTGCTCTCACGCATACGTTGGTACACACCATCAAAGGTCGTATGATGCGGGATATTGCGATTAGGATATTTTTGTTGATAAACCGGCTGTGCAGCTCGTCCGTTGTGATGCGCTACGTAGTACGCACCAACCATATCAGTGTACTCACTCCAGGTGTATGGCTCCATCAGTAAACATAGACAATGCACTACTACACTGGTGGACAGCAGTTGCCTACAACTGAAGAGTGTAATACGTCCTCTAACTACTGAAGATCGTAATACGGCCTATATCAACTGAAGAGCGTAATACGGCCTCCAACGGTTTAATCCTCGTAGGAAAAAATGACATTAGCGAAAAATATTTGTTTTGATGTCTCCTACAACCTCCCAGAGTTTGTCGGTTTAAATACTTTTCACCCTGTAAAACGTACCGCCAACTCGACTGCCGCCACCATTTTGGACCCAACCAACTACTGCACAGCTCTGATCAAAGCTATTAAATTCTCATTTATATGTGCATGTGATATCCTAGTGCGTAAAGGAAACAATGAAGTAATTGTTTCCTGGGTTCTATTGTAAATGAAAGCCAATAAAACGATGACTTTCGTAAGTCCATCACTGAAATAATGGTATTTTACTTTCCTCATAATGCGGGTAAACCTTCTTCGCACTTACTTTTGCGCCAAAGAAATCGTATAGGCATGCGTATTCAAATACAGATATATGCAAACAGGCAGAACACGGCGCTGCGGTCGGCAACGCCCATGTAAGACAATAAGTGTCTGGCGCAGTTACTGCTGCTACAGTGGCAGGTTGTCAAAATTTAAGTGAGCTTGAACGTGGTGTTATAGTCGGCGCACGAGCTATTGGATACAGCATTGCCAAGGTAGCGAAAAAGTGGGGATTTTCCCGTACTATCATTTCACGAGTGTATCGTGAATATCAGGAATTCGGTAAACCATCAAATCTCCGACATCGCTACGGCCGAAGAAAGACCCTGCAAGAATGGGACTAATGACGAATCGTTCAATATGGCAGAAGTGGAAACCCTCCGCAAATTGCTGCAGGTTTCAATGCTGGGCCATCAACAAGTGCCAGCGTGCGAACCATTCAACGAAACATCGCCCATATGGGCTTTAGGAGCCAAAGATCCACTAGTGTACCCTTGATGACTGAACGACACAAAGCCTTACGCCTCGCCTGGGCCCGTGAACACCGACATTGGACTGTTGATGACTGGAAATTTGTTACCTGGTCGGACGAGTCTCGTTTCAAATTGTATCGAGCGGATGAACGTGTAGGGTATGGAGACAACCTCATGACTGCATGGACCCTGCATCTCAGCAGGGAACTGTTCAAGCTGGTGAAGGCTCAGTAATGGTGCCGGGCGTGTGCAGTTGGAGTGATATGGGACCCCTGATACAATACGTCTAGATACGACTCTGACAGGTGACACGTACGTAAGCATGAAGGCTCGTCACTGGTGACCTGCACCCATTCGTGTCCATTGTGCATTCCGACGAACTTGGGCAATTCCAGCAGGACCATGCGACACTCCTCCACACGTCCAAAATTGCTAGAGAGTGACCCACGAACGCTCTTCTGATATTAAACACTTCCGCTTGCCGCCAAAGTCTCCAGAGATGAGCATCATTGGGCATATCTGGGATGCCTTGCAACGTGCTGTTCACAAGAGATCTCCACCTCATCGTACTTCCATCCCCTCGTACTTCTACGGATTTATGGACAGCCCTGCAGGATTCATGGTGTCAGTTCCCTCCAGCACTACTTCAGATATTAATCGAGTCCATGCCACGTCGTGCTGTGGCACTTCTGCGTGCTCACGAGGCCCTACACGATATTACGCAGGTGTACGTCTCTTTGGCTCTTCAGTCTATATTCTCTTCGTGTAATAGCATTATATATCATGCCCGTACAGTTTGTTTGCGGAAGATATCTGCGAATTGCAGACCAAAGTGGAACACAAACGCATACTTCTGTTTACTTGTTAACGTGATATGTATCACAGCTGCGGATTCCATGTAGTGACTGCTCTTTCGGACATGTCTTCAATGTTCCTGTTAGTTTTTTAGATTATAACGCTTTTTACATTTACATAATATAATTATCGAAAAATACACGAAATAAATCTGCGTGATGAGTGCCTCTTAAAATAACCTTATTGCATTTCTAGTGTCTATACTTTTATTGCTACAGTTTGCAGTGGTGTCCATTCTCTGCGTGACAGTTCAAAAGAATGTACACCCTTATGTCAAAAATATACGTACACTTTTATCTGTGACAGTGTGACAAGGTGGAATATTATGGAGGAATTTCTTCGCTGCTTTACATGTCATTCAATTCAGTAAATAAAGTAACTTTGATTCCAAAACTTGGTTTTCACTGTCGCGGAAAACATTTTCTGATACTTGAATCATATTTAACGCTGCTTCCGATTCACATTCTAAGCTATGGTCGGTCGTGTAACTTTGAATTCGGTTAATGAATGAACTTTTTCTCATTCAGGTTGTTCGCTTGTTGAAAGTGGTACACCGTACACATCAGATAAGGCTTATTTTGTTTTACTGTTTACCCAGTTACATAATTGAGAGACTGTTCTCGCTTCTGTGAAATCTCATCTGCATCGCTTAAGTCTAAATTTGCACTTCCAGGCATGGTTGCTTCGTTGTTACTTTGTGACTCATCACAAGTACGGCTGCGTTCTCAGTAGTCGATGAGGAACAAAGCAGTTGTTGTTTGATGCTTGCCATGGCGACTGGAACGAAAATACTGTGACGCAGCAATAATCCTGTTCTGCAAATTATTAAATTCTCAAGCAGTGTAATAAAACTCGTGGGGAACTGCAGAGCATCAAAGCGTTTGCCTTAAATAGCGTTACACATTCCAATTTGTCTGTTCCTCCAGGTCATTAAATCATCCAAAAATTGTGTCTATAAAATATGTATTTGACAGAGAAGAACGTTGAAGTATGTCTTGTTCGATTGCGTACTAAACTGTCACTGAAACAATATGATAAAAACTGCTTAAGCAGGACCAGCTTTAATTTTATCGTAATGCCATATTCTTGCTACATTTTCTCGTAGGTTCCAAGCAATGTCCAGTTTTTCCTCTTTGCCAAAATCATAGAGCTTTACAACAGGCAGGCGAGTTCGAGTCTCGGTCCGGCACACAGTTTTAATCTGCCAGGATGTTTCAGATGAGAATTTATGGGAACAATTGTTAGACAGAGGCGTACGGTTTCCGGTATTTATGCTGGTTAATTAACAGGCAAAATAATAAAAAACTAGGCATAGTAATAGAATACAAACGGCTAAAACAAGTGTGTAAGTGTATTAAGTATGCAGATGATCAATCAGTATGGCTGAATCAAAGGGAGGACTACAATGTATGAGAGAAAAGATCGTAAAAATGATAAAAGAGAATGAAATGAGGATAAATATGGGAAATACCAAAGAAATGAGAATGAGGAAACCCGACGGTTCAGTCAAAATATCATGGGAAGGAAACACTGTGGACGAAGTAAAAATCTTTTAGATATTTAAGAAGTTTGGGAACAGCAGGTGGAAGGTGAATGGAAGAAATAAGAAGTATAATAATTTAATTTCGTTCATCATATCCGATGGTTTCGAGAATTTATTCTCATTTTCAACTGCATTTGGTTACACGAATATATTTGGTGATGTTTGCATGTGTAATTTTATGCCTCTCTTAGGTCTTTTTGAGGTTATATCGAAATCGGAAAAATTGGATAAAATTAATCATTGAATGTTTTAAAATACTAAGGTCATCACTTACAATGTTTGTTTTACTAATCAAAACATGCTACAAAGATATTACGACACTGTGATTTCACAACAATTTTGGAACACATTTATATACAGGGTGTTACAAAAAGGTACGACCAATCTTTCAGGAAACATTCCTCACACACAAAGAAAGAAAATATGTTATGTGGACATGTGTCCGGAAACGCTTACTTTCCATGTCAGAGCTCATTTTATTACTTCTCTTCAAATCACATTAATCATGGAAGGAAACACACAGCAACAGAACGTACCAGCGTGACTTCAAACACTTTGTTACAGGAACTGTTCAAAATGTCCTCCGTTAGCGAGGATACATGCATCCACCCTCCGTCGCATGGAATCCCTGATGCGCTGATGCAGTCCTGGAGAATGGCGTATTGTATCATAGCCGTCCACAATACTAGCACGAAGAGTCTCTACATTTGGTACCGGGGTTGCGTAGACAAGAGCTTTCAAATGCCCATATAAATGAAAGTCAAGAGGGTTGAGGTCAGGAGAGCGTGGAGGCCATGGAATTGGTCCGCCTCTACCAGACCATCGGTCACCGAATCTGTTGTTGAGAAGCGTACGAACACTTCAACTGAAATGTGCAGGAGCTCCATCGTGCATGAACCACATGTTGTGTCGTACTTGTAAAGGCACATGTTCTAGCAGCACAGGTAGAGTATCCCGTATGAAATCATGATAACGTGCTCCATTGAGCGTAGGTGGAAGAACATGGGGCCCAGTCAAGACATCACCAACAATGCCTGCTCAAACGTTCGCAGAAAATCTGTGTTGATGACGTGATCGCACAATTGCGTGCGGATTCTCGTCAGCCCACACATGTTGATTGTGAAAATTTACAATTTGATCACGTTGGAATGAAGCCTCATCCGTAAAGAGAACGTTTGCACTGAAATGAGGATTGACACATTGTTGGATGAACCATTCGCAGAAGTGTACCCGTGGAGGCCAATCAGCTGCTGATAGTGCCTGCACACGCTCTACGTGGTACGGAAACAACTGGTTCTCCCGTAGCACTCTCCATACAGTGACGTGGTCAACGTTACCTTGTACAGCAGCAACTTCTCTGACGCTGACATTAGGGTTATCGTCAAGTGCACGAAGAATTGCCTCGTCCATTGCAGGTGTCCTCGTCCTTCTAGGTCTTCCCCAGTCGCGAGTCATAGGCTGGAATGTTCCGTGCTCCCTAAGACGCCGATCAGTTGCTTCGAACGTCGTCCTCTTGGGACACCTTCGTTCTGGAAATCTGTCTCGATACAAACGTACCGCGCCACGGCTATTGCCCCTTGCTAATCCATACATCAAATGGGCATCTGCCAACTCCGCATTTGTGAAACATTGCACTGACTGCAAAACCACGTTCGTGATGAACACTAACCTGTTGATGCTAGCCGGCCGCGGTGGTCTCGCGGTTCTAGGCGCGCAGTCCGGAACCGTGCGACTGCTACGGTCGCAGGTTCGAATCCTGCCTTGGGCATGGATGTGTGTGATGTCCTTAGGTTAGTTAGGTTTAAGTAGTTCTGAGTTCTAGGGGACTGATGACTACAGATGTTAAGTCCCATAGTGCTCAGAGCCATTTTTGTTGATGCTACGTACTGTAGAGCAAGGAGTCGCATGTCAACACAAGCACCGAAGTCAACATTACCTTCCTTCAATTGGGCCAACTGGCGGTGAATCGAAGAAGTACAGTACATACTGACGAAACTAAAATGAGCTCTAACATGGAAATTAAGCGTTTCCGGACACATGTCCACATAACATCTGTTCTTTATTTGTGTGTGAGGAATGTTTCCTGAAAGTTTGGCTGTAGCTTTTTGTAACACCCTGTATATACTGATGAGCCAAAACATTATGACCAACTGCTTAATAGCTAGTTTGCCCGTTTTTGGAACGAAATACATCACTTATTCTGCGTGCAAAGAATCCGAGAGCTTTTTGATACATTTGTGGTAGTACGTGACACTAGACGTCTACGCACAGGTCAAGTAATTCGCATATCGGGCCGCTGATTTGCGTATGCGGTGATAGCGCCAGATAGCAACCCAGATGAGTTACATAAGACATACATTAGCCGAATTTGGTCGCCAAGACACCAACGTGAGTTCGCTATAATCCTCCTCGAGCCACTGTAGCACAGTTTTGGCTCCGAGACACGGAAATTATACTGCTAAAAGATGACGTCACCTTCGGGAAAGACATGAAGCATGAAGGGATCCCACATGTCAGCCATTCTTCAGTTACTACCACAGATCACATGCAAGCGCAGGAGAATGTCTCCCATAGCATAATACTGCACCCACCAGCCTGCGCACATTTCTGCTCATCAGCACTGCCTTCCTTCAGGAACGCTGTTCGATGTATGATCTTGCGGTAAGAATACTATAATATATGAAAATATGAAGTATCACGTAGTTAACGAGTTTCATGTTAACATCCATAAATATAATTGGTTAAAATTATGTTTAAGTAGCTCAAATGGCTCCAAGCACTAAGGGACTTAACAAAAAAATGGTTCAAGTGGCTCTGAGCACTATGGGACTTAACATCGATGGTCATCAGTCCCCTAGAACTTAGAACTACTTAAACCTAACTAACCTAAGGACATCACACAACACCCAGTCATCACGAGGCAGAGAAAATCCCTGACCCCGCCGGGAATCGAACCCGGGAACCCGGGCACGCGAAGCGAGAACGCTACCGCACGACCACGAGTTGCGAACAGGGACTTAACATCTGAGGTCATCGGTCCCCTAGACTTAGAACTACTTAAACCTAACTAACCTAAGGATTCGAACCTGCGACCGTAGCAGCAGCGCGGTTCCGGACAGAAGCGCCTAGAAGCGCTCAGCCACAGCGGCCAGCTAAAATTATGTAAAAGATGTGCTGTGTGTGGTGTTGTTTTTTGTGTTCTTATGTTCCATGTGTTCGAGGACGCTGAAGCAACGACGGTGGACTTGCAGCAGCACGGTAACGGCAGCTTCGGAAGTTGGTCGCTGTACGCACCGAGCCGACAGCCAGTTCACTTCACGTCTGTATTCCATTGAAGTCAGTCGTTGGATGGAAACGTATACCATACTTTGCGAAGAATTATCAATAAACCAACGGAGAAGGTAATTATTGTGAAAATAAAATCCTGCTGTTGAAGATTTTTATTTTGGAAGTGTGCATGCTTGAAGTAGGTTATCAAAACTGAATCAAGATCCTAATCAGCTCAAAAGGACATATAAAGCGTTAAGTAATACGCAACTAAGAAACATTGGAAAATCATATGACTGCTCAGTATTTTTTTCTTTTTTTTGCTCTAAGATGTGATTAATTTTTCCTCGTGATTGAGAGTTTTTTTTAAAACAATGGGAATAGTTAAAGTTAATCTGAAAATTCTTGTCAGTTGTTAAAGTTTATTGAAAGTTTAATAGTGAAAAGTGAAATATTTTGGCAGTTACGCAACGCGAATCATAGATGTGCTTAACGCCATTGGCCGCTTGACTGTTTGGTAATACGCGAGAGTATCTCTTGTTGTTTTGACAACAGAAACTAACTGCAGTGTATCAGAATACGAAAAGCAGCTCGAAATTGATATTTCTAACATGAATCTTTACGAGAGTTAAAGCTATTAGTGCTCGTTTGTCCTTTTGGAAAATACGAACCTGCAAAATGTAGAGAATAATTCTTCGGAAGAGACGACATTAAATATCGGCCCATTCAGTACAACTGATAGCACGGTCGGGCTGGTATTTGGATGCATTACTGTGACCAGTACGTGTCCAGGCCTCCACGCGTCGTACTGGATGTTTCGTGCCGCCGTTCACCTCGATGACGGTGTTTAGGGAGACGGCCTAGTGTAGCAAAAATATGACTCGCCCAAAGAGCCGACATGTTTCCATTGAACGACGGTCGAACCACGATGGTCCCGTGCCCACTGGAATCGTAATTGCCAAAGTCGTTGGATCAACATGTGAACACGTAGGTGTAGTCTGCTGCGGAGCTCCATGTTCAACATTGTACGACGAACGTGTGCTCCGAAACAATTATGCGTGCTCCAGCATTGTGCTCTTTCGGCAGAGATGCCACAGATCACCATCTATCCTACTTTACAGAGCAGACCAGACTCCGGACCTCACGTTCTGTGAAGATTCGTCGACGTTCAAACATTCTGGGAGAGAGTGTCTCAGAAATTTGGGCTGGACATCATTAAAAGAAAGGCGTTTTTCGTTGCGACGGAATCTTCTCACGAAATTCCAATCACCAACTTTCTCCTATGAATGCGAAAATATTTTGTTGACACCGACCTACATAGGGAGAAACGACAACCACGACAAAATAAGGGAAATCAGAGCTCGTACGGAAAGATATAGGTGTTCGTTCTTCCCGTGCGCTATACGAGATTGCAAGAATAGAGAATTGCGAAGGTGGTTTGATAAACCCTCTGCCAGGCACTTAAATGTGATTTGCAGAGTACCCATGTAGATATAGATGTAGACTGGCGGTAGTTTCATTGTCCTTCTACCTCTTTCCGTAGATGCTCACAACAGTAGCACGTGAACGTTCGGCCAACTTCGCCGTTTGCGAGTTACTTGTTCGCATGCCTGCGTAACAATAATCTGCCCTTTTTCGTAGTCGCTTATCACAATGGATTTCCCCATTTGCAGCCCATATCGTCACTACGGTGATCGCCCGTCCGTGTCTGCTCCACACATAAACCTTTGTTATAGCGTCATGTGCCCTTAACGCCTCCAGGCGACATTCAAAGTCGCGGTGGGCAGTGGTCGTAATATTTTGTCTTTTCAGTGTATATATGGTCATGATGTTTCGGCTTATCAATGTATGTGTACACCGATCAGCCAAAACATTATGACCACCTTGAGGTTTAATGCTTGCAGCTGGTGTTGCAGACACGTGACGCAGTAAGGAAAATGTAACTCAGAGAGACGAATGGGCGGTCATTATAGCAAAGACATCGGCCGCAAATGTGGAAATCCACCGATATAAGGGTTTTTGACAAAGGGCACAATGTTGTAGAGCTGCGGCTGGAAACGAGAATCTCTGAAACGGATAAACTGGTCGCCTGTTGGCGTACTACTGTCGAGAGCACCTATGGAAAGTAGTTGAAAGATGGGAAATAACGAGCAGGCCGTGTGGTACTGGACGACCACGTCTGATCACAAAACGCAGAATTTGTAGGATACCCCACTGTCTGATCCAGCTGTCTGTGGCAGATCTGAAGACAAAGTACAATGCTGGTGCTGGCACAAGTGTTTCGGAGCACGCAGTTCAAAGGCCGCTGTTGAACATGAAGCTCCACATCAGACGACCCCTATGCGCTCTTGTGTTGACCCAATGGCATCGTCAGTTATGACTGCAGTAGGCAGTGGATGAATAAAAAAGGGTCGCCTGTCGATTGCATCACATTTCTCGTTACGCCAGGTCGGTGGTTTGATCTTTACACGCCGTCATCCAGGGCAATGGCTCCATGAAACATACACCGCGCCACAGATGCATGCAGGTGAAGGCAGAATTATGCTATGGGGTATATTGAATTGGGGTTCCATGGGTGGTAATCGAAGGCATCATGACAGCAGTGAACTACGTGAACATTATTGCGGGCCATCTGCATCGCTTCATGCTTGAAGTCTCCCCCTGCGGTGATGATATCTTCCAACAGGATAACTGTCCGTGTTGCAAGGTCAGCATCGTGGTGCAGTGTTTTGAGGGGCGTTACAGTGAACTCACATTAATGTCTTGGCCAACAAATGTGCCTGATCTGTACCCATTGGAACATATATTGGACACCAGCTGTCTACCCGTAAACCATTACCCGGAAATTGGGGAAACTGCTTGACCTGCGCGTAGACATCTGGTGCCATGTACATCTGTAATACTGTCAAGGACTTTTAGAATCTATGCCAGGCAGAGTCTCTGTTGTACTGTGTTTGAAAAGTGGAACAGCACTCTCTTAAACAGGTGGTCATTAGCATGTACATATCTGTATGTGTGTGTGTGTGTGTGTGAGTGTGTGTGTGCGCGCGCGTATATACCGATGAGCCATAATTTTTTTAAAATTATTTTTTTGAGGATATGTACATATTTATGAGAATTGTTACTGTTATCATACGCCGGAGAAACATTTCAAAAAGTTAACTGATTCACTGTCAACTTTGCCATTGAGAATTTTTTTCTCTAACAAATAGTGTAAGTGATGATTTGTGTGTGTTGCATTCTGTGTAATGGACGGTCACAATGCCTCTAAGTAAACAAACAAAAATACCTTTTTTAACATAAGTATTTAGAAACATACAAAGATCAATTTTGTCCAATTTTTTCGATTGAGGTATAGCCTCAGAAAGATGCTAGAGAGACAGAAAATCAGCCATACAAACATCACCAGCAATATTCACGTAAACAAATGAACTTGAAAAAAGGAATAAATTCTCGAAACGTGCTAAGTATGAAAAAATAACTAACTGTTGCAGTTTCCATTACTTAAATCAAGAGGTATAATATTATTGCTAAAAGAACTCTTAACAAGTCGAAAGTTTATTGAGAGTAAAAAGAATGTGGATAGAATTAAGAAAGACATTCGCCAAGTCTTTTATCTGAAGAGTAGAACTATATGACAGCGAATCATCGATAGTTAGAAAGAAAGAGTAAAAATACTTGGATAGTTTTGAAATCTGGCTGTGGAGAAGAATGATAAAAGTGAAATGGGCTGACAGGAGGAGGAATGAAGAATAGAATAAGAAAGAAAACTATTGGAAGTTGTAAGAATGAGGAAAATGTCCTGGCTGGGACACACAACTGCAAAGAATTTGCCTGCAACGAAGAGTGATTAAAAAACGGACTGCACGGAAGCGAGGGAGAGGAAGGATAACGCTTTAGATCACTTATGACATTGAAAATGGACGAAGTTAACACGGGGTTAGGGAAAGGGCGCAGAACAGGGCAAAGTGGACACCGTCCAGTCGATGCTTGCCGTAAGGCAGATATAGCAGAGAAGAATTGGAAGCAAGTGAAACATTAGTCCAAAAGTCAGAATGAAATTTTAGCTCTGTAGCGGTGTATGCACTAATATAGAACTTACTGTCAGATTAGAAATGTTTTCCTGTCAGAGACTCGAACTCGGGAGCTTTGCCTTTCGTGGGCAAGTGCTCTACCAACTGACTACCCAAGCACGACCCACGACCCGTCCTCCCAGCCTTATTTCCGCCGATACCTCATCTCCTAGGTCTGGCAAAAAGATCTAATTTTCCAGGAAGTTTCATATCAGCGCACACTCCGCCATGGAGTGACAATATCATTCTGAAAACATTCCCCTGGTTGTGGCTAAGCCATGTCTCCACAGTATTCTTTCTTCGTGGAGTGCTAGTCCTGATAGTGTCACAGGAGAGCTTCTGTGAAGTTTGAAAGAAAGAAAGAAGATAAGGCACTGGCGGAAGTAAGACTGTGAGGAGAACGAGTCGTGAGTCGTGCTTGGGTAGCTCAGCCGGTAGAGCTCTTGCTCACGAAAGGCAAAGGTCCCGAGTTCGAATCTCGGTTTGGTACATAGTTTTAATGTGCCAGGTAGTTTCATCAGCCCAAAAGATCTGAAGATACTGAGGCTAAAAAGATTGGTCATCCTCTCGTGGAGCTGTGAAAGTGGGACGTACAGACTGAGTTTACTGCCAGTGCGTCGTCGAGGAGTTTCCTGGCGATGGAGAGCCACAGAAAGCGAAGTCCTGGAAGCCGCGCTGGCTACGTGCCGGCGTCCACGGCCCGCCGCGGTTCGTTGCCCGGCAGCGGCGGCGCCGGCGGCTGCAGAGGCCATCGCAGGACGTGTGGCGCCGCGCGTAGCCTCCAGATACACATCTCCACGTCCGGACGCGCTGACGTCAGGGGGAAAGCGGACACCGGTGCCCGAGGATAATTCCACGGCACTCCACTCAAAGAGCTGCGCCGGCCTCGTATTACTTTCGTAATTATTTCAAAACTGGGAAGCCCACTTCTCGCGGGTATGTGCCGTCGTGCCTGGCGCAGCTAAATGGTGCCCCGGAGATCCCACCTTTATTTCCTTACAGCTGTTGTAGTGGTTTTTGCACCTGGGCGCGTGTTTACACCGTGCTGCGAGACCAAATTCGGAGATATTCCAGCAGGGAACCTTCGACGCAAACGATGTCTGATGAAATCATTGTCACTAACAGTTTAATAAATGATGTTTTATTTTTATGAAGGAAATGCCTTCTACAAAAAACTCGTAAGATTGATAACTCCAATTCGTATGTAACATATGATCAGTTTATTCTCTGAAAATGAGAGAAATATTTTCGAAATTATGTCGTAACGCATTACAGTAAGAATGGCCAACCACAGGTAACGTGCCTCTAACAGCAACGGGACTTGTAGAAGTACTGACATTCACTATACCCAGAATTTAATTTTTATCTTTTAGGGTTCCGTCCCTAATCGAGAGCCAGCCGTTGTGGCCGAGCGGTTCTAGGCGCTTCAGTCCGGAACCGCGCGACTGCTACGGTCGCAGGTTCGAATCCTGCCTCGGGCATGGATGTGTGTGATGTCCTTAGGTTAGTTAGGTTTAAGTAGTTCAGTGCTCAGAGCCATTTTGAACTCGGTCGAGAAAAACGGAACCCTTTTAGGGCCACTTTGTTGTCCGGCTGTTTGTCTGTCTGCCCGTCTGACCGCCGTTTTTCTCAGGAACGGGTGTACATATCAAGGTAAAATATACGTCACATATTGAGGTCTATAGCTCCTTTGGTGGTGTAAGGATATTAAGCTTTTAAGTCAGTGCGATCAAAAGATACGGCCATTTATGTTACACATCTCGATACTTGAAGACTCATTCATTAAAACCTACAGGATACTTCCCCTTGACGTAGAATCATGAAATTTGGCAAGAAGAAAGGTTTAAAAAGTACAGGTAACGGAAAATAATCAAAAAATTGTTAATTTGTAATTATATCACACGAATAAAGTATTACTCTCGTCATTTGTTAACCGACTCCATACTTATTAATTTGTAATTATATCACACGAATAAAGTATTACTCTCGTAATTTGTTAACCGACTTCATACTTATTAATTTGTAATTATATCACACGAACAAATCATTTCTCTTGTCATTTGTTAACTGACTTCACACTTGAAATTACACATTCTCTAAAGTCTTGGAATCCCTTGGGCCGACATCTTGCCAATATCAGTGTCGATAACAGGTAAAAATCGTCGGAATTCTCGATTCACGGAATGAATGATCTGTCTCTACACATAATTAAGTTTGTATGGAACCCAGAAAGCGCGGGTCCTACTCGCACCTGGCCCATTTTGTTCGTTTACTTTTATTATTACGAGAAAGAAACTGTGTACACTGTAGATGATAATGTGAAATATTTATTTTTTAATTTGCTTCGATTATATGAACAACTTTATCCATACTGGCGAAAAATGCAAAAGAAAAACGATACACTGGACTCAAATAAAGATCGAGTGACTGAATGTTTCTTTTTTTATAAGTCGTTCTGCAGGCATTTATTTGGAGTACAGCCTTTTCAGAAATAAAACGTGGACGATAAACAGAGCACATAAGCAGAGGATGGCAGCTTTTGAAATGTGACGCAACAGAAGAATCAAGAGGCACTCAGTCGTACTGAACTAATGAAGAGGTACTCAGTCGTACTGGAGAGAAAAGAAATCTGTAGCACAAACTGACTTAATGAAAGTGCAGGTTGATGCGACACATCCTGAATCACCAATGAATAACTAATTTGGTAATAGACGAAAGTGCGCAGGGAGCGAGTGGGGAACAGGGGAGGCAACCTCTTCTGAACAGCATGTTGCAAGGCATTCCAGATACGCACAATAATGTTCATATCTGGGAAGACTTGTGGCCAGCGGAAGTGTTTAAACTCAGAAGAATGTTCCTGGAGTAACTCGGAAGCAATTCTGAGCGTGTGCGGTGTCGCATTGTCCTGCTGGAATTGCCAAAGTCCGTCGGAATGCACAAGGAACATGAATAGATGCAGGGAATCAGATAGGGTGCTTACGTACTTGTCACCTGTCAGACTCGTATCTACACGTATCAGTGGTTCCATATCACTCCAACTGCACACGTCCCGCACAATTGCTGAGCCTCCACCAGCTTGAACAGTCCCCTGCTGACCTGCAGAGTCTATGGATTCGTGATGTTGTCTCCATACTCGTTTACGTCCATCCGCTCGATACAATTTGAAACGAGACTCGTTCGACCAGGCAACATGTTTCCAGTCATCAGTAGTCCGATGTCGGCGTTGATGGGCCCAGGCGTTGCATAAGGGTGCCCGAGTGGGCCTTCCGCCACGAAAGCCCATATCAGTGATGTTTCGTTGCATGGTTAGCACGCTCACCCTTGTTGATGGCCCATCACTGAAATCTGCAGTAATTTGCGGAAGGATTGCACTTCGGTCACGATGAACAATTCTCTTCAGTTGTCGTTGGTCCTGTTCTTGGAGGCTCTTTCTCCGGCGGCAGCGATGTTGGAGATTTGATGTTTCACCGGATTCCTAATATTCACGGTACACTCGTGAAATGGTCGTACGGAAAATCCACACTTCATCGCTACCTCGGAGATTCTGAGTTCCATCGCTCGTGCGCCGACTGTAACACCACGTTCAAACTCATTTAAATCTCCAAAACCTGCCATTGTAGCAGCCGTAACCAATATAACAACTGCGCCAGACACTTGTTGTTTTATATAGACGTTGCCGACCGCAGCGCAGTATTCTGCCTGTTTACATATCTCTGTATCTGAATACGCATGCCTATACCAATTTTTTTGGAGTTTCAGTATATATATATACATACACTACTGGCCAATAAAATTGCTATACCACGAAGATGACGTGCTACAGACGCGAAATTTAACCGACAGGAAGAAGATGCTGTGATATGCAAATAATTAGCTTTTCAGAGCACTCACACAAGGTTGGCGCCGGTGGCGACTCCTACAACGTGCTGACATGAGGAAAGTTTCCAACCGATTTCTCATACACAAACAGCAGTTGACCGGCGTTGCCTGATGAAACGTTGTTGTGATGCCTCGTGTAAGGAGTACAAATGCGTACCATCAAGTTTCCGGCTTTGATAAAGGTCGGATTGTAGCCTATCGCGATTGCGGTTTATCGTATCGCGACATTGCTGCTCGCGTTGGTCGAGATCCAATGACTGTTAGCAGAATATGGAATCGGTGGGTTCAGGAGGGTAATACGGAACGCCGTGCTGGATCCCAACGGCCTCGTATCACTAGCAGTCGAGATGACAGGCACCTTATCCGCATGGATGTAACGGATCGTGCAGCCACGTCTCGATCTCTGAGTCAACAGATGGAGACATTTGCAAGACAACAGCAATCTGCACGAACAGTTCGACGACGTTTGAGCAGCATGGACTATCAGCTCGGAGACCATGGTTGCGGTTGCCCTTGACGCTGCATCACAGACAGGGGCGCCTGCGATGGTGTACTCAACGACGAACCTGGGTGCACGAATGGCAAAGCGTCATTTTTTCAGATGAATCCAGGTTCTTTTTACAGCATCATGATGGTCGCATCCGTGTTTGGCGACATCGTAGTGAACGCACATTGGAAGCGTGTATTTGTCATCGCCATACTGACGTGATGGAATGGGGTGCCATTGGTTACACGTCTCAGTCACCTCTTGTTCGCATTGACGGCACTTTGAACAGTGGACGTTAAATTTTAGATGTGATACGACCCGTGGCTCTCCCCTTCATTCGATCCCTGCGAAACCCTACATTTCAGCAGGATAATGCACGACCGCATGTTGCAGGTCCTGTACGGGCCTTTCTGGATACAGAAAATGTTCAACTGCTGCCCTGGCCAGCACATTCTGCAGATCTCTCACCAATTGAAAACGTCTGGTCAAAGGTGACCGAACAACTGGCTCGTCACAATACGCCAGTCACTACTCCTGATGAACTGTGGTATCGTGTTGAAGCTGCATGGGCAGCTGTACCTGTACACGCGATCCAAGCTCTGTTTGATTCAATGCCCAGGCGTATCAACGCCGTTATTACGGCCTAAGGTGGTTGTTCTGGGTACTAATTTCTCAGGATCTATGCACTCAAATTGCGTGAAAATGTAATCACATGTCAATTCTAGTATAATATATTTGTCCAATGAATACCCTTTGATCATCTGCATTTCTTCTTAGTGTAGCAGTTTTAATGGCCAGTAGTGTAGTATACACTGATGCGTCAGTACTTATGCTATAGCGATATTCACATATACGGTACTATCGCGTACAGTAGGTATAAAAGGACAGTACATTGGCGAAGCTGTCTTTTGTACTCAGGTGATTCACGTAAAAATGTTTCTGACGTGATTATGGCCGCACAACGGGAATTAACAGACTTTTAACGCAGAATGATAGTTGGACTTCAATGCATGGGACATTCGATCTCGTAAATAGTTAGGGATAGAGTATTCTTAGATCGACCTTATTAACAGCGTATCGGTAATACCACATTTAACGCATTCCTTCTCACCATAGACAGTGCAGTGACCGACGGCCTTCGCTTATCGTACCGAGCGAGGTGGCGCAGTGGTTAGCACACTGGACTCGCATTCGGGAGGACGACGGTTCAATCCCGTCTCCGCCCATCCTGATTTAGGTTTTCCGTGATTTCCCTAAATCGCTTCAGGCACATGCCGGGATGGTTCCTTTGAAAGGGCACGGCCGGTTTCCTTCCCCATCCTTCCCTCATCCGAGCTTGCGCTCCGTCTCTAATGACCTCGTTGTCGATGGGACGTTAAACACTAATCTACTATCTACTCTTTTTTCGCTTAACGACCGATGGCAGCGACGTATGCGTAGAGTTGTCAGTGCGAACAGACGAGCAACACTGCGTGAAAAAACCCGCAGAAATCAATGTGGGGCTAACGACGAACGTATTCGTTAGAACAGTAAATTTGGCGTTAATGGGCTGTGGCAGCAGACGACCGACGCGAGTGTCTTTGCTAACAGCACGACAAAGCCTGCAGCGCCTCTCCTATGCTCGTCACCACAACGGTTGGACCCTAGACCACTGGAAAAGCGTGACCTGTTCGGAAGAGTCCCGATTTCAGTTTGTAATAGTTGATGGCAGTGTTCGAATGTGGTGCACACTCCACGAAGCCATAGACCCAAGTGGTTAAGAAGGCACAATGCAAGCTGGTGGTGACCCCATAATGGTGTGGGCTACGATTACATGGAATGGACTCGTTCCTCTGATCCAAGCAAACCAGTCATTGACTGGAAATGGTAATGTCCGGCTACTTGGAGACCATTTACAGCCATTCATGACTGAGCGCCATGTCACCGCGCCACAACTGCATCGCGATTGGTTTTGAAGAATGTTCTGTACAATTCTAGCGAATGATTTGGTCACCCCGATCGCCCGACTTGCATCCCATAGAACATTTATGGGGGGTCAGTTTGTGCACAAAATTCTGTAGCGGCAACAATTTCGCAATTGCCTCGTTGTTTCTGCAGCGGACTTACAACGACTTGTTGAGTCCACACCACATCTAGTTGTCGTACCACGCCAGACAAAACGAGGTTCGGCACGATATTTGGAGGTATTCCATGACTTTTGTCTCTTCTGTTTAGTTTATCTTTTCCTTGTCTAATTGCCTCAACATTTTTAAATTTAGTTCGACAACGTTCCATTGCTCTTGTTTTAGCTTTGGTGATATTCATCTTATAACCTAGTTTCAAGACACTATTCATTGCGTACAACTTATCTTCCAATTAGTTCACCGTCTCTGACAGAATTAAAATTATTATTTATTCTTCCTGAACATTAAAGCCCTTTCAGATTTCAGCTCAGTTTCATTTTCTGCTTGCCTATTGTACATCATCAATAACAGCGGATATGGTCTGCCACCTCTTTCAGCCCCTTCTCAGCCACTGCTTCCCTTTCATGTCCTACGAGTCATAATTGTAATCTGGTTTCTATTCAAGATGTAAATAACCTTTCGCATATTGTATTATTTCCCTGGTACCTCCAGAATTTCAAAGGGAGTATGCTAGCCAATATTGTCATTCTCTAAATCTAAAAAAGCTACATATGTGGTTTTCGCCTTTCATCATCCTACGTTCTAAGACAAATCGTAGGGTCGCTTTCTATAACTTTCAGAAGAGCAAAAGAATTTTTCATGCCGAAAGCTTCTACCAGTCGTTTCTTTCTTTTGTAGACAAGTTGTGTTACTATTTTTCAGCCATTATAGTTAAACCTATTATTCGGTAATAAAATTGACAGTTTCTGCTTTCTTGGTAATTACGACAAATACATATTCAATGCATGAATGGAGAAACTGGAGAACAGAGATTTTTTTCTGTATTTTGAAATTCAATATCCTGGCTAGCAACTATACCTATGTGATTTACGTAATCGCATTTCATATTCATTACCGCTGAAGAGAAGCTATGGCCATTGGCCTCTCATAGATGCTTACACATTGAGAATATTTCTATGGAAAGTGATATCAAAGAGAAAGTAAAAGTACATATGACATATCTAAAAAGTAGCTATCAGTCACAAAATAAAGCTCCTGTTAAATATTTTGCCATTTATTTTGAAATTTTATTATACTACTTTATTTGAAGACAAACGACACAATAGTAGTTTTTCACATCGGAGAAGAGCTGAATTATTTCAGATCAACTGAATTTCTGACCCCAGTACGCCAAGCATATTTCAAGAATATGGAAAAAGTTTCAATCACTTAACTGAATTAAAAAGGAGCACATATTGCAAATAAAGTATTTTTAGTTCAGCCATGTGAGGGGCAGAATAACTTATTCGTCTGGTGTATTAATAAAGTTTGTAATTACGTTGGCTACGCAATGTCTGGGTCCTCTTGCACTAATCATGTTCGGATTACATAAAATCGCAAGGCTGTTGACAATACTCCACTAAATTCGTAGTCGGTAGGCGTAGGCGTATGCTTATAAAGTAAAATGTGATATTCGCATGAGGACCTGCAGAGTAATGATCGGAACTCAGGGAGTGCTTGAGGATGTAACATGGGGAATATCTGGAAAAAATATTTTGTTAACCGTTTACATCATTACGTTCCAAACCGTTCTTGGTCCACCCGTTCCTTTTCGAAAAATGAAATTACTCACCGCCCCCTTTCCAGTTCAATAAGACAACTCATAGTTTTACAGCTTTTTAGGGTTATAGAACACGTTTCCCAACAGTGATTCGATGGCGCTCCTCTTTATTGAAAGTTATAATATACACGGGAAATGATCACATTTTTAAAATACTTTTATTAAAAGATGTTAGCAGTACTAGCGCATTATTAAAAATTTAGGACTATATATTATTAAAAATAATAGAATATTATTGGTGATAGGCACGAGCTTGATACAGTGACAATACGTTTTTGATATTTTGTCATCGCCAATCTCAAATCGCCTTTTTCAGCCACACAAGAAGTAGCTAACATAATGCTACAATACCTACTTTTAAGAAGGACTGATCTTACTTAAAAGATACTTAGAACTACATTCTGGAACATGCATTCGTTTATTTTAGTAATAATGAAACTTTTCAGTGCATTTTTGTGAGTAGCGCCCAAGAGGATGACGGTGGATCCCCAACGCATGCTAAATTTGCCAAAGACTAGCCTAGTGACCCAGTAACCTACCACTTGTGACGTACCAGCAGAGCAGCAAGTTGTATATTTGGACTTTTCTGTGTTTTTTTTGTAGTTTAATTCTCGAATTCTGTGCGTGTTTTAGTATTTAAGAGGTTTAATTTCGCGTTGCATATTTAGGTGTCTCTGTGTGCTTTTATAGTTTTCTTCTTAAGCCAGTGGTAGCGGGACACATATGATGTGTGCGTGCTTTCTGCAGACGTAAGATGAGCTGGCCGAAGCTTGCAAGCAGCTGAAGACGCTTTTGGCTACGGTCAGCTGTCTTCAGGTTGGTGCTTCTGGGTGTAGCGGTGGAGGAGAATCTGGCACTTCGTGTGGGGCACCAGAGGTTTCGCCCATGGGTTTTTGCTGCCGAGGTACCTTGCAGTGTACCCGACTTGGTGGATCCGTCGTCACTGCAGGCTGAGTGGCATGTGGTCACGCGTTAGCGTCACTAGAGGCGAAAGGTCAGTGTGGAGGCTGGTCTTCAGCCTCGCCCATTCACTCAATGAATGGACAGGTGACTGCTCATTTGGTAGGGTCCTAGCAACCACATGGAGGGAGCAGTATGCTACTTATTTGGAGCTCCAATTTTAGGCACTTTATGGAGGCCCTCTAGGAAATAATATCCAATGTGCAAGAAGAAATCGTGGGAAGACTGTGGAAACAGGTTGGAGACTATGGGTCAAGCTGCTGGAAAACCATTCTGGAGTGTAATTAGCAGTCTTCGAAAGGGAGGTAAGAAGGAAATGACAAGCATTTTGGACAGGTCAGGAAAACTGCTGGTGAATCCTGTGGATGTCTTGGGCAGATGGAGGGAATATTTTGAAGAGTTGCTCAATGTAGGTGAAAATACGATCAGTAATGTTTCAGATTTCGAGGTAGAATGGGATAGGAATGATGATGGAAATAGGATCACATTTGAGGAAGTGGAAAAAATGGTCAATAGATTGCAGTGCAATAAAGCGGCTGGGGTGGATGAAATTAAGTCGGAACTCATCAAATACAGTGGAATGTCAGGTCTTAAATGGCTACACAGGATAATTGAAATGGCCTGGGAGTCGGGACAGGTTCCATCAGACTGGACAAAAGCAGTAATCACACCCATCTTTAAACATGGATACAGAAAAGATTGTAACAACTACAGAGGTATCTCTTTAATCAGCGTTGTGGGTAAAATCTTCTCAGGTATTGTTGAAAGGAAAGTGCGAGTATTAGTTGAGGACCAATTGGATGAAAATCAGTGTGGGTTTAGGCCTCTTAGAGGTTGTCAGGACCAGATCTTTAGCTTACGGCAAATAATGGAGAAGTGTTATGAGTGGAACAGGGAATTGTATCTATGCTTTATAGATCTAGAAAAGGCATATGACCGTGTTCCTAGGAGGAAGTTATTGTCTCTTCTAAGAGATTATGGAATAGGAGGCAAACTTTTGCAAGCAATTAAAGGTCTTTACATAGATAGTCAGGCAGCAGTTAGAGTTGACGGTAAATTGAGTTCATGGTTCAGAGTAGTTTCAGGGGTAAGACAACGCTGCAACCTGTCTCCACTGTTGTTCATATTATTTATGGATCATATGTTGAAAACAATAGACTGGCTGGATGAGATTAAGATATGTGAACACAAAATAAGCAGTCTTGCATATGCGGATGAATTAGTTGTGATGGCAGATTCGATTGAAAGTTTGCAAAGTAATATTTCAGAGCTAGATCAGAAATGTAAGGACTATGGTATGAAGATTAGCATCTCCAAAACGAAAGTAAAGTCAGTGGGAAAGAAATATAAACGGATTGAGTGCCAAATAGGAGGAACAAAGTTAGAACAGGTGGACGGTTTCAAGTACTTAGGATGCATATTCTCACAGGATGGGAACATAGTGAAAGAACTGGAAGCGAGGTGTAGCAAAGCTAATGCAGTGAGCGCTCAGCTACGATCTACTCTCTTCTGCAAGAAGGAAGTCAGTACCAAGACTAAGTTATCTGTGCACCGTTCAATCTTTCGACCAACTTTGTTGTATGGGAGCGAAAGCTGGGTGGATTCAGGTTACCTTATCAACAAGGTTGAGGTCACGGATATGAAAGTAGCTAGGATGATTGCAGGTACTAGTAGATGGGAACAATGGCAGGAGGGTGTCCACAATGAGGAAATCAAAGAAAAACTGGGAATGAACTCTATAGATGTAGCAGTCAGGGCGAACAGGCTTAGATGGTGGGGTCATGTTACACGCATGGGAGAAGCAAGGTTACCCAAGAGACTCATGGATTCAGCAGTAGAGGGTAGGAGGAGTCGGGGCAGACCGAGGAGAAGGTACCTGGATTCGGTTAAGAATGATTTTGAAGTAATAGGTTTAACATCAGAAGAGGCACCAATGTTAGCACTGAATAGGGGATCATGGAGGAACTGTATAAGGGGGACTATGCTCTAGACTGAACGCTGAAAGGCATAATCAGTCTTAAATGATGATAATGATGATGATGATGGTGATGATGTGCACTCACTATGTCTGCTGAGGGTCTCATTCTAGATGTGCGGGAGGCCCTTCTTGCAGCTATTGAGCATGCAAGGTGCAGTCGTCTCCATGTTACGGCTAACGTCGGCATCAACGACGTCTATCGCTAGGGTTCTGAGGCCATCCTCAGTTCATACGGGCGGCTGGTGGAAGTGATGAAAAATGTTGGTCTCGCACGCGGGGAGCTAGCACAGCTTCCAGTTTGCAGCATCCTTCCCAGTGATGATCGGATACCTTTGGTTTGTGTGCCCTCACAAGATGTCACGCAGCCACGACACGTTAAAACCCACGCCGTATCGCGGCATACATGGTTGAGCAGGTCGGTGGCGGCGCTTCGCCGCGTGCGTCGCGACACAGGTGCCACCGAGCGAATTTTCGCAGAATAGGTAGCAATACGAGCAGTCCGGTTTTGGACGGCCAGCGAGTATCTACGGGGGCCAGAGCTTAGTAGTGGAAGCGGCCGTTGGGTTTAACTGAACCCCTTGCCTGCCGTGGAGGACGGCAACGACAAGGAAGAGGGTGATGGTCGGAGGCATGCGATACGGCGAGACTGGACGCAGTTTGCTTCACAGCTATCTGGCTGGCTGTTACCGAAGCAGAAGCTGGAGACAGCGGAATTGCTTGTCTGACTGGGTTACTAGACAGGGGTGTTGTCTTGTGTTGGAGGTCTGCGGATGTTAGTAAGTGGTGTGCACTAGTCACTGGATTTGATACCATTTGATGTTTCGTTATGTTCTATGCAATCAACCCGCTCCTTATTTAATTGCCACTTTGCAAGTATTGCTTATTTGGATTGTATTTTGGTTACAAAAATTCTCTTAAAGACCTGAAGTAGAATTTGCTCCTTGCGTAAATGTTTTGTGTGTAACTTTTAATTTGCGTGTATTTTAAATCGATTCTTTATTACAGAGCAGCACTGATATTTCACATGTTGTCACTGTAGTGGAATTTCATATTTTGGTCTGGAAAAGGTAATTCTAATTCCTAAATCGTGCTATTTTTTGTGAGAAAATAAATATTTAGTACTTGTTTAAATACGAGGTGCATTCAAGTTCTAAGGCCTCCGATTTTTTTTCTAATTAACTACTCACCCGAAATCGATGAAACTGGCGTTACTTCTCGACGTAATCGCCCGGCAGATGTACACATTTTTCACAACGCTGACGCCATGATTCCATGGCAGCGGCGAAGGCTTCTTTAGGAGTCTGTTTTGACCACTGGAAAATCGCTGAGGCAATAGCAGCACGGCTGGTGAATGTGCGGTCACAGAGAGTGTCTTTCATTGTTGGAAAAAGCCAAAAGTCACTAGGAGCCAGGTCAGGTGAGTAGGGAGCACGAGGAATCACTTCAAAGTTGTTATCACAAAGAAACTGTTGCGTAACGTTAGCTCGATGTGCGGGTTGCGTTGTCTTGGTGTAACAGCACACGCGAGGCCTTCCCGGACGTTTTTGTTGCAGTTCAGGAAGGAATTTGTTCTTCAAAACATTTTCGTAGGATGCACCTATTACCGTAGTGCCCTTTGGAACGCAATGGGTAAGGATTACGCCCTCGCTGTCCCAGAACATGGACACCATCATTTTTTCAGCACTGGTGGTTACCCGAAATTTTTTTGGTGGCGGTGAATCTCTGTGCTTCCATTGAGCTGACTGGCGCTTTGTTTCTGGATTGAAAAATGGCATCCACGTCTCATCCATTGTCGCAACCGACGAAAAGAAAGTCCCATTCATGCTGTCGTTGCACGTCAACATTGCTTGGCAACATGCCACACGGGCAGCCATGTGGTCGTCCATCAGCATTTGTGGCACCCACCTGGATGACACTTTTCGCATTTTCAGGTCATCATGCAGGATTGTGTGCAGAGAACCCACAGAAATGCCAACTCTGGAGGCGATCTGTTCAACAGTCATTCGGCTATCCCCCAAAACAATTCTCTCCACTTTCTCGATCATGTCGTCAGGCCGGCTTATGCGAGCCCGTGCTTGTTTCGGTTTGTTGTCAATGTTCTGCCTTCATTAGACTGTTGCACCCACGAACGCACTTTCGACACATCCATAACTCCATCACCACAGATCTCCTTCAACTGTCGATGAATTTCAATTGGTTTCACACCACGCAAATTCAGAAAACGAATGATTGCACTCTGTTCAAGTAAGGAAAACGTCGCCATTTTAAGTATTTAAAACAGTTCTCATTCTCGCCGCTGGCGGTAAAATTCCATCTGCCGTACGGTGCTGCCACCTCTGGGACGTATTGACAATGAATGCGGCGTCATTTTAAAACAATGCGCATGTTTCTATCTCTGTCCAGTCCGGAGAAAAAAAATCGGAGGCCTTAGAACTTGAATGCACCTCGTAAAATGAAAATTATTTTAGCAAGGAGCAAGAACCACTCATAGCTCAACCCAGTCCGATCAATCCCTCTAATGGCATAGTTGGGAGCCGAGTGGAAGGTCTCAACTACAGTCTTTGTCGACTCTGTGATGGTCTTGGCTGCAGATTTATGGACGTGCGTTTGAGGTTGAGGACTGCAGGACTCACTTGGTAGGTCAGAGATGCACTATACAAACAAGCAGGTGCTCGAGTAACAGTGTATGTGTGGAGTCCACATATTTATTTGTTTATTTTATTTAGGTGATGCGGTAGTTTGAGTTCCTCTAATGAACACTCCCCAGCCGACACGCAGATAGTGTAATCAGACTGTGTTCAGTGTAAACACTCTTCGAATGCCAAAATTTTATCAGTAAATTGTCGAAGTACTCAAGTTATTTGGATACGTATAACAGAGCTAGATGAAATCAGATTATTATTGGATGACTTTACTGGCCACCCGAGTTCGCGGAGACAATTTTAGATTCAGTCAAAGAATGTTTATGCTCCGTAGTGCGAAGATACCCATATCGTGCAATATTAGAATACAGACAGGGACCTTTATAGATCCATTGCAGGTGGCACACACTGGCTGTCTTGTAAACTACTTTTTAATACGATTTCCGAAAACTACCTTGAGCAGCTAGTTTGACAGCCCACACGCAATGGGAATACTTTAGATCTTGTAGCTACAAACAGGCTGAACTTATCGATGGTCTCAGTATAGAGACAGGGATTAGTGATTACGATCTCATCATATCGACGATGGTTACCAATGTTAACAAATCCATCAAGAAGGCTGGGAGACTACTATTCCTAGAAAGAGCAGATAAGCAGTTTTTAGTATCCCACCTAGACCATAACGGATATCATTTAATTCGAGTATGATGAACGTAGATAAAAACGTAGAGAAATTATGGGTAAGGCTTAAACGGATTGTAAATCGCGCTGTGAAATATGAGCTGAGTAGGTGGGTTAAGGACGAAAAAGACTCGTCGTCGTTTAATAACAAAATTCGGAAAACGTCCAGAAAGCAGAGACTGTTGCACTCTCGGTTCAAAAAAGTATGCGCAAATGACGACAGACAAAAGTGAATAAAGAGATTCGTGCGTCTATAGAAAGATCAATGCGCGAAGCATTCAACAGCTACCACTATCATACCTTAGCGAAAGATCTTTCCAAGAACCCATGAAATTCTGGTCATACTTACAATAATCAAATGATTGTAAGTCTTCTGTCCATTCACTCGTCTACCAGAGTGGGCTGACAATAGTAGACAGCAAAAGGAAAACTGAAGTTTTAAATTTTGCGTTCAAGAACTCATTCACGCAGGAGGATAGTACAAACATACCCTCATTTGACTGTCGTATGGAGGACATAGAACTAGACATACCTGGCGTAGAGGAACAACTGAAAATATTGAAACCAAATAAGTCGCCAGGTCCAGATGGAGTCCCAATTCGGTTTTACAGTGCTCTGCGGACTGGACCTTTACTTAGCTTACACTTTTCGAGAATCTCTCGCCCAATGCAAAGTCCCAGGCGGCCGGAAAAAGCACAGCTCACTCCTGTACACTCGTATAAGAAGTGTAAGAAGAACGGATCCGCAAAATTACAGACGAACATCCTTAACGTCGCTTTGTTGCTGAATTCTTGAACATATTCTCAGTTCGAATATACACTCATGTGCAGAGAAAAGACAACACGTTGAACGACTAGAGATAGGACGCTCATATTGACAGGAGATGTACATGAGTATGTTCTGCAGAAAAGATTAGCATTTCAGTAGCCTCGGTTCAGCATGTGTCCTGTCCGCCTCGGTAGCTGACTGGTCAGCGCGCAGAATGCCAAGCAAAGCGGCCCGGGTTCGATTCCCGACTGGGTCGGAGATTTTCTTCGCTCAGTGTTGTGTTGCCTTCATTATAATATCATCCTCATCGACGCCCAAGTCAAAAGACTTGCACCAGGCGACTAGTCTACCCGACGGGAGGCCCTAACCACACGACATTTTATTTCAGCATGTGTCCTGTTGTCTAGTATGCACAGAGTCCGCCATGAGCCCTAGTAACTTGTACCATGCGTGATGGCATCGATACGTATATGGCGCGAATAGCGTCCTATGATAGAGGGATCCAGGCTGAATTCACACGGTTCCGAAGTTCATCTATGGTGGTTGGCCCTGGGTCACAGCGCTGTACCAAATGGCTCTGAACACTATGCGACTTAACTTCTGAGGTCATCAGTCGCCTAGAACTTAGAACTACTTAAACCGAACTAACCTAAGGACATCACACACATCCATGCCCGAGGCAGGATTCGATCCTGCGACCGGAGCGGTCGCTCGGCTCCAGACTGTAGCGCCTAGAACCGCACGGCCACTCATGCCGGCAGCGATGTACCCCTCGTTTCACCATATCTCACATATTTTGGATGGGCGACAAGTCTGGTCATCTGGAAGGCCAGGGAAGAAGGCTGACATCCTATGACACCAAGAAGGCACGTGTTCGTGCAGCAACATATTCTCGTGCATTGTCATGCTGAAAAATGGCGTCTGGGGTGTTGTGCATAAAGGGTATGGCTACTGGTCGCAACACGTCATTCACGTAGGTCACACTGGTTATAGTGCACTGGAAACGCACCAACTGTGATTTGTGGTTGTATCCAAAAGCATCCCACACCATAAAGCTTTGAGTTGGTGCTGTATGTCTTGTGCAGATGCAGTCACTGTGATTTCGCTCCCTCTGTCTGTGGCGAACCAAAATGTGGCCATCATTTTCAAAAACACAGCACCTGGATGCATCGAAAACACTTTCTGATGCCATTCTTGTCCCCAGTGTTGTTGTTCCACACACCAGTGACGTCTGGCATATTTCTGCATATTAGTCAAAGGTAGGCGGAGAAATGGACGACGCGCACGTAATCCATACGGTAGTAAACGGCGACAGACTGTCACCCCTGATAGTGTACGATGTGTAACACTGTACCACTGTTGCGCCAGGATCGAGATCTGTCCTCCAATGTCAATCGCATGGGTCGATCGTCTCGGGGGGTGGTGTGGGTCGTGTAACCTGACCCATTTCGTCGTGTTATACAGCCTTCCGTGAACCATTCTTTACACACCCGATACACTGCCGAAATACTTCCTCCCACACGAGCAGCAATTTCCCGGATGGATGCATCACATTCTCTCATCCTATAATGCGCCCTCTTTCAAACTCACTGATTGGATGGTACGGTTAGCGCATGCGTCTGCGAGGCATCCTGCACGTCTGCTCGAGTCACACTGATCCATTACCTTCGGTCTATAGCGACAACGAGAGCCACAGGCAGCTTTAACCGGCAGGTGGTGTTACGCCGCGATATCGACGTTGACCTTGAACCTGTAGGCTGACGTTGGTCAAATGTTAATCATTTCTCCAGAACATACTAGTGTACCTGTCCTGTCAATATGAACGTTCTGTCTCTAGTCGTTCAAGGTGTTTTTTTGTCTGAACATGAACGTAATAAATTTCCTTGAGACAGAAAAGCTCCTGTGAACAAATCATCGCTCGTGCGAAACTCAGCTTGCCCTTTTCTCACATGATATCGTGCGAACCATGGGTGAAAGGCAACAAGCAGATTTAATATTCTTAGATCTTCGGAAAGCGTTTGTCACGGTGACGCATTGCAGACTGTTAACGAAGGTACGAGCAATCGGAATAGGTTCCTAGATATGTGAGTCTCTCGAAGATATCAGCGTCAGGAGTATCGTTAGCAGCGACCAGGGAAGTGTGATAGGCCCGCTCTTATTCTCTATATACTTAAGTGATCTGACGCACAGAGTGAGCAGCAATCTGCGGATGATTGCTGATGATGGTGTGGCGTACAGGAAGGTGTCGTCGTTGAGTGACATTGGTGTCATGAATGACAGCTTGCTCTAAATGTAGAAAAATATGTCAAAGCAGATAAGCAGGAAAAACGATTCCGTAATGTTCGAGTACAGCGTTGGTAGGTGCTACTTGACAAGGGAGTATGGTTCATCTGTAAAGGAGACCACGTACAGAACCTAGAGCGACCCATTCTTGATTACTGCTCAAGTGTCTCGGACTGCTACCAGGTCGGATTAATGGAAGACGTTGAAGCAATTCAGAGGGAGGCTCCTAGATATGTTATCGGTAGCTTCGAAGAGCATGCAAGTATTATGGAGATGCTTCGAGAACTCAAGTGGGAATCCCTGAAGGGATGGTGACATTCTTTTCGAGGACCACTACTGAGAAAATTCAGACCATCGGCATTTGAAGCCGACTGCAGAACGATTCTACTGCCAAAAACGCACATTTTGCGCAAGGCCCATGAAGATAAGGTAAAGAGAAATAAGGGCTTTTACGGAGTCATACAAACAGTCGCTCCTTCTCGCTCTATTTGCGAATGGAACAGGAAAAGAAATTACTTGTAGTGGCACAAGGAATCCTTTGCGGTGGCTTGCGGAGTATGTATGTAGAAACACCCCCTCCGATCTCTTCAACAACCAATGTTGGGAGGAACCATCACCGTTGGGAACCACTCGTATGCACCTACAGCTGAAGTACAGTGTTCAGCAGAATTTAAAGATGACATAGAAAATGTAACATAACATATTAACAACTATGTGGAAATGAAGGAAAGTGTGGGTGGATGTTGCCAGAGGCCTTCCAGTCGTCCAGAGAAAGCCGGAGATCAAATGGCATATGGTCAACGCAATTACGCTGAAGAGCCAAAGAAACTGTGCACCTGCCCAATATCGTGTGGGGCCCCCGCGAGCACACGGAAGTGGCATGGGCTCGACTAATAGCTGAAGTAGCGCCGGAGAGAACTGACACCATGAACCCTGCAAGGGGTCCCAGTTATGCTCAATAATGTCTGGCGAGTTTGGTAGCCAGCGGAAGTGCTTGTACTCAAAACAGTGTTCCTGGAGCCACTCGGCAGCAATTCTGGACGTGTGGGGTGTCGCATCGTCTTGCTGAAATTGCCAAAGTCTGTTGGAATGCACAATGGGCATGAATGGATGCAGGTGATTAGATGGGATGCTTACGTACGTGTCATCTGTCAGAGTCGTATCTAGACGTACCAGGGGTCCCATATCACTCCAACTGCACACACCCCGTACCATTGCGGAGCCTCCACCAGATTCAACAGTCCCCTGCTGGCATGCAGAGTCCATGGATTCTTGGGGTTGTGTCCATAACCGTACACGTCCATCCGCTCGATACAATTTGAAATGAGACTCGTCCGACCAGGCAACATATTTCTAGTCATCAACAGTCCAATGTCGGTGTTGACGGGCCCAGGCGAGCGTAGAGCTTTGTGCCGTGCAGTCATCAACGGTACACGATTGGGCCTTCGGCTCCGAAAGCCCATAAAAATGATGTTTCGTTGCATGGCTCGCACGCTCACACTTGTTGATGGCGCATTACTGAAATCTGCAGTAATTTGCGGAAGGGTTGCACTTCTGCCGCGTTGAACGATTTTCATTCGTCGTTAGTCCAGTTCTTGCAGGATCTTATTCCAGCCGCAGCGATGTCGAAGATTTGATGTTTTGCCGGATTCCTGATATTCACGGTACACTCGTGAAATGGTCGTACGGGAAAATCTCCACTTCATTGCTACCTCGGCGCTCGTGCGCCGACTATAACACCACGTTCAAGCTCACTTAAATCTTGAAAACCAGTCATCGCAACAGCAGTAGCCGATGTAACAACTGTGCCAGACACTTGTTGTCTTATATAGGCGTTGCCGAGCGCAGCGCTGTATTCTGTCTATTTACATATCTCTGTATTTGAATACGCATGCCTATGCCGGTTTCTTTGGCGCTTCAGTACATACCGCCAAATTGTGCTGGTCCCGCAACACGAGGCAGTTGAGGGAACCGTAAAAAACCGAGTTTATCAATCTGCATGCAGTTACGGTGCACTATGGTGATGTTATTCATTACATCATGTCGTGGATGACTTCACACGGGGCCCGCATCTCGTGGTCGTGCGGTAGCGTTCTCGCTTCCCACGCCCGGGTTCCCGGGTTCGATTCCCGGCGGGGTCAGGGATTTTCTCTGCCTCGTGATGGCTGGGTGTTGTGTGCTGTCCTTAGGTTAGTTAGGTTTAAGTAGTTCTAAGTTCTAGGGGACTGATGACCAAAGATGTTAAGTCCCATAGTGCTCAGAGCCATTTGAACTTCACACGGGGAAGAACCATAGGAAGACTGGAAGAAGGACGATGTGTGAAGCGTGTAGCCCAGGGAAGAAGAATGAAGTGTGACGATTGTAGCCCAGGAAAGAAGGAAGAAGTGTGACTTGTGTAGCCCAGGTGCCCGGTATTGCTCACAGCATCGCTTCATGTAAGTTCCGGAGGAGAGAAAGTGGTCGACCACGGTCAACCACAACGGCGGATGTAACGGGCAAGAACATTTAACGGGATAGCAGGACACGAAACCTCATGCTCCACAGTGGCAAGGCGACAGCATGGAGGTGGTTCCTTTGTCCGACGTCCAGTGAGTTATGTTCCTTGTCACCCACACATTGGGCGCACCGTTTGCGATGGTGTCAAGAGCGCAGGGACTGGACCAAGGAGTGGTGTCGCTAATTTTTTCGCCGACATAACATATTTTTATTTTACTTCTACTTGCTAACAGTCGGAGAAGAACATTAAGTAGCAGTAGGCTATGGAGAGAGTACCGTGCATCGAGTTGTGCAGTAGACCGTTTCAGAGCGTGAGAACGCGCCTGCAAGCGGTAACTATTCGTATCTCATGCTGGTGTATAGACAGCCGGGAATCACATTCTGAGCGTGGCGCGAAGCAGTACAATGTTGTCATTTGATATTTATTATCTGAAGACTGCTATACTCCTAAAGTCATACCGTCAACATTAGATGTACTGACAGAAGGTTAATAATAATTTCATAAAGTCATTAGCCGGCCGTTGTGGCTGAGCGGTTCTAGGCGTTTCAGTCCGGACTGCGCTGCAGCTACGATCGCAGGTTCGAATCCTGCCTCGGGCATTGATGTGTGTGATGTCCTTAGGTTAGTTAGGTTTAAGTAGTTCTAAGTCTAGGGGACTGGTGACCTCAGATGTTAAGTCCCATAGTGCTCACAGCCATTTGAACCATAAAATCATTAACTAAGGCAAAAATGTAAATAAGAAGAATAGTAGAACTTAGTTGTTATTGGTGGAAGGCGATGGACAAATCAGTAGCGCACAGTGAATAAACAGGCGCAAAACTGTTACTGTAACTCACTACGAGTCTTCTACCGGGTAGGAGCGAGGCAACACGTTTCGGAAGGATCAATGGAATATCGGGTATGAACAAATGCATCACACGCTTTCAAAGGAATGGTGTAACGAGTTACCGAAAATCATTTTTCGTGTTATGCAGTGCCTTGGTTGTACGGTCGTGTGAAGTTTTGAACATCTTGTAATACTGTGAGTCATTAGATTGTGTCTTGCTGTCGTGCTCTGAATATAGTTTCCACGGAATCTGATATAATGAATGAACATAATCAGGCTCTGCGTTCCTTGATTATCGCTAAACGTTGATGAATAAAAACCAAGTGGCATCCTGTGTTTTGATAACTTTATTCTGTAGCACTGGATTTTCCCCCACACTGCCACTTCAGTTTAGCACAGTTTGTTGTTTGCAAGTCGAATCGCACGCCTATATGGAGAAGAATCCAATCGGGACGAGATCTACGAGACAACTGTAGAAGACACGAGGTAAGCAAACGAAAGTCAGAGATGGTATGAAAAAGAAAAGGCATACCCTCATAAAATGTAGTTCTGATAGAACCTGACATTTCTGTAAGGTGGGTAGGGCATTTTATGAAACCTTCCGTGTAACGGATCGCTAGGTGAACATTACGGTAATAATCTACCGTCGCCATTCTGCTATTCTCTGTTTTAAACATTACAGCGTGTTTTTTTTCTTTCTTTGGATCAGAGCAGATTCAATCTGAGTACTGATTCTGGACGTACCCTCACATTGCGAAAGGTGGAAACATGTCATGCATCCGGGAACATTGTCGAACATATTCGTTTTTGTGGCCCAGGTGTTACGTTGTGGGAAAGTACACTGTTTCATAGATGTGGAGGCCTCCAAGTGTTTGGACACGGTACAATCACCGGTCACGGTCACTGTGACACAGTACTGCTTCTCCATGTGTGTCTTTTCAGGAGTGCATTCGGCCCTTTCTTCATTTTTATGGATGACAATGCGCGACCACATCAAACTCCTCTGGCAGAGAAGGCTTTGGAACGAAACAATATTCGGCGAATGTGCTAGCCTGCCTGTTCCCCCAACTTAAATCTCCTCGAGGATGTGTGAGACGTATTGCAACACGCCCGCATGCACCAAAGACCGTCCAGCAGTTTTTTAACCTCGCTGGTCAAGGAATGGAATGCCTCACCACGAGAACTCCTTACCAACCTGTGGTGACCACACTCTATGAAGAACCATGTCCTGTCCTTTGTTAAGTCAAGGGGACCATCATAAATCGCGTTGAGCTAAAAAAACTGCCATTTCTGTTCGTCTCACTGCGTATACCTTTCAGTTACCTTCTGCACTACACTGTAGCAATTTCTTGAATGCATGGTCCAAGTTTGATCCAGCTGTGTTACTTGGCAGTGAGAAATAATGCGAAAGTTACTATCGGCATTAGGTTTTGCACACCATTATATGTTTTACACATCTTGCATACCAGAGAAAGAGACATAGCAATAATGCAGAGCTTGGACTCCCTTGATGGATGCTACAGCATTATTAGTAGTGTTTCCGTATTTTTGGCATACCATATTTTAATGACGCCCTTAGTATGTTTATCGGAATCATCCTGATCTCACCGCCAGAGATATATAGTCAACTGTCTCGTAATACAAATGCGATTATGACGGGTTTTCTGCCCCACTGGGCTTCCACCTTATAAAATTCTGTTGGGGTGAATTCTACACACTGACTGTCGATTTCATACAGACTAGTTGACATACCACATCAAAGAAAAAGGAACTGTCAAAAGAGTTAAACCGCTTAAGTTATTGGCAAATTAGTGGAGATAGGGTAAAGGGATATATGTTAATTCGGCCTTACGTGTTATGTAATATCCTTTACCCAAACTCCGTCTGTCACGCTGTAGCGTATATACGCTTACGGGAATGAATTATCACACTTGGACTGAAGAAACGACACATTTTTCTTTGTTTACACAAACGAAACTGGTTTCTGTGCGCAGTGGTGCAATTAACTCCATTTTGGAAATTCCTTGTCATGTCCCCATTATTTTGAACACTACAGAAGTATAAGAGCCGGCCGGAGTGTCCTAGCGGTTCTAGGCGCTACAGTCTGGAACCGCGCGACCGCTAAGGTCGCAGGTTCGAATCCTGCCTCGGGAGCCGGCCGCGGTGGTCTAGCGGTTCTGGCGCTGCAGTCCGGAACCGCGGGACTGCTACGGTCGCAGGTTCGAATCCTGCCTCGGGCATGGGTGTGTGTGATGTCCTTAGGTTAGTTAGGTTTAAGTAGTTCTAAGTTCTAGGGGACTGATGACCTCAGAAGTTAAGTCCCATAATGCTCAGAGCCATTTGAACCAAGTATAAGAAAGGAAGGAAGGCAGAAAGATTGGGGTTTAAATTCTCGTCAACTACGAGATCTTTATAGACGGAGCACGAACTGAATAAAGATAAAGAGGATGTCGGCTATGTCCTTTTGAATGGAACCATTCAGGCATTTGCCTTAAGCGGTATGGAGAAACCAGTGAAGACGGAGATTTCAACAGTTCATCCTAAGGCGCCACCTCGCCTGGTGCAAATCTTCGTAGTCTCTCACGGTGTGGTCACACGAGTCACTGTTGCTGGGGACGCTGAGGTCGGCGGGGGCCTTCATGCTACTCGTGAGCAGTAGCCTGCATATCGCCATCTAGTTCCACATTCTCACTTCTCTTTCCATCACGATCATCAAGATCACAGGTACGACGCTGCACTCCACACACGCTTATTTATTTATTTATAACTTTACTGCTTATTTAGACCGTCCAGATTAAAGGCTTAAGGGCCTCTTTTACATCTGACCTGGAACGACACATACCAAAGATATTACCAAAACGTTCACAGGAATTATCATAATAGTAATAATAGTTAAGGCTAATAATAACAATGATAAAGGGCACTAAGAATGATTTAGATTAGCTTAGGACATTTTAATACAAGCTTAGTATTATAGAAGCGGAAGGGATAAAGAAAGAGGAGAAGATTGAAATGACAGTGACAGTGGCTGTTAGGAGAAAACAGAATTTAAATAAAGAACTCTTTCAACGTGGGTGAGCGAAAAGTTTTGGAGGAGTGGGGATTGATGAGAGTGAGTTGCAGACTAGTATATGGGAGAGATGACAATTGTCATAGAATATGCGCCATTAACTGCCTTTCGAAGTTTGGAAGGAATTTAATTTCTATGATTTCTTCAGGTACATTCTTCCAAACTCGGGTTTCTGATACAGGAAATGATTTACAGGACGTGGCAGTGTCATGTGATGGCACAGATAGAACGGTTATTTCTGTTGTACTGTTCAGACAGCAGTGTGAGAGTTGAAGTTGAATAAGAGGGAGTTCATTGATTGAGAAGAGGATGAAGCAGAGATGGAGTTAGATAGTCTCTACGCTTATGGGCACGCAATTATGATAACTGTTCGTAGGGAGGTGAGATATGGTTGAAATAGCGTACGTCACAATGTATCGCGCACAAGTATTTATCGCAAATTGTAGCAAAAAAAATGTTCAAATGTGTGTGAAATCTTATGGGACTTAACTTGATAAGGTTATCAGTCCCTAAGCTTACACACTACTTAACCTAAATTATCCTAAGGACAAACACACACACCCATGCCCGAGGGTGGACTTGAACCTCCGCCGGGACCAGCCGCACAGTCCATGACTGCAGAACCTCAAACCGCTCGGTTAATCCCGCGCGGTCCAATTGTAGCCTGCATAAGCTTTCGTACGAATGTCCTTGGAGAATAGCATCACCATAGTCAATTATGGGGAGTATTACCGACTCTACCAGCTTCTTGATAAACTCGAAAGGAAATACTTTTTTATATTTCTAAAGCGAATGAAGTGACGCTGATATCTTATCACAGATTGCAGTTGTGATTTCAGTCCAGTCTAAGTGATGGTTCAGAATCAACGCCAAGTAGTTTGCACAAGAGGAAAATGTTATTTCTATGCCGTTTGAGATAAAGGGTAGATGAGATTTCCTGAACTGCGTGGCAGTAAATCTTCTGTGTGCGACTAAGACTGTTTGCGCTTTAGACGGGTTAAGTTTCAAACCTGTGCTCAGCGCCCATTCAGATTAGGCAAGTAAACCAGCATTTACATGCTGGATGACTGTGCACAAGTTTGTTGGACTTGCACTTAGGTCGTTAGCGTATAGATGGTATTGCAGTGGGAAAGAATAGTTGACACATCATTAACATACAATAAAAATGTAGTGGGCTCAATACTGATCCTTGTGCGATTGATTAAGTTGTTGATTGGATCGTGCCGCCACCCTTTTATTTAGTGTTACGCTTGGCTTTCTACATCCCTTCATTGTTCTGATCATTACATGGTGTTGACGAGATGCAGAAAAATTTTGGCTTGTAAGCTTAGCAAATAGGATATCAAAGTAAACAGTGTCGAAAATTTTCCTGAAATACCAAAAAAACGTAATAATTGCCCGTTGTTTGTCCACAGTTTGTTTCAGTTCAAAAATGGCTCTGAGCACTATGGAACTTAACATCTATGGTAATCAGTCCCCTAGAACTTAGAACTACTTAAACATAACTAACCTAAGGACATCACACAGAACATGAGCCATCACGAGGCAGAGAAAATCCCTGACCCTGCCGGGAATCGAACCCGGGAACCCGGGCGTGGGAAGCGAGAACGCTACCGCACGACCACGAGATGCGGGCGTTTCAGTTCGTCAGTCAGTTTTATAAGACCGGTTGCCGTGCTGCGATTTTGCCAGAAACCCGACTTGTAGCTATCTAAATGGTTATTATTTTGATGTAAATTGGTATGCTGTTCGTGGACTATGTATTCTAAAGCCTTGGATAACGCTGGTAGAATGCAAATAGACTTGTAGTCGAAATATTATTTGGCAGATTTCTTCCTGGGTAATGGTTTTATGCTTCAAGGATGTTGGGAAGATGCTATAGTTTAGAGAATGGCTGAAGATGTCCTTTATTGTGGGCAGTAGAGGATCAACGAGAAAATCTATAATATGCACTATGATATTATCGTGTTCTGCGGCTGGCGAACGAATATGCTTGTCGCTGTCAGATACCGAAACAATTGTAGTTGCGGCACTCAAAAGCACCGAAATGGCGTCAACTAGAAAAAGGTGCTCCAAATCGTTTTTTCCGTTCTCTACTCGAAGGAGTAGAATGGACAGTTTTGAGACCCAACTCTTTATCGGACGGCGGATCTTTACACCAAATTATCTGGCGAACTTATTAAGGAGCAGAGGGGTTGCCAATTTGGAATTTTTTCTTTTTTTTTTCTTTTTTGCGTCTTACATTCGCTCCTCTGAGTGTTAAGGATGATCACATAGACAACGTATGGCTCTTTGTGCCTTCTCTTACCTTGTATAAAGCTGCTGGCATTCCATTTATTTTGACTGCTGCGTGGAATCCTTATAGTTCATATATCTAATGTTATATTTATATTCTCAAATTATTTCCATTTGGAAGGGGCGAATTCGACCCTGCTATTTGGCCCTGTACTGAGGGAAACCTCCTTAAAACCTCAATTAGGGTCACGTCTTATTCTAATTTCTTCCTATTCTGTTAGTTACTTCTGCTATATTGCTGTATTTCTACTCTCATTTCATCTTCTGAATCACACAGTAATTGTTAACAGAATCCACGTAGTGTATTCGGACTGTCTTTAGTTGTAGGCTAGTTTTCAATGTCCATGGATTCTGTTACAAATTTACAATAATTGTTGTGCTGGGTATTTGAAGGCTGGAAAAAGTAGAGTGACTGTAGTTTCAGTTGACAGGTTGGTGGCCAGGTTGGGTTGTTTGAGTCTGTTTTATACTACTTTCGCTATCAGTTAAATCTAGCGTTTTGAGGGTTTACGTTAATATGTTGGTAGACTGTGTTGTTTCCTGTTCTTGGGTCGAAACGTCCAGTGGCTACTCTCACGATCCTTCCTTCTGTCGACGGTAATTTAAAGAGTAATTTAAAGACCGTGCATTGTACGTATGCACTAGCGTTTCGTTGCAGCCGTCAACAAATTATTTATGATATATTTACTTTGTTCGTAAAATTGATTTTTCGGAGTTAACTCCTAGTTATTTCGATTGGTCTTTTGCAGTTATTCTTTCAACTCAGAATTGTATTTTGTTTGCGGTACCCCTCCCCACCCCCTCCAATATGACAATGTTTGATAAATATTAGTTGCCTCTTTTCCGCGTTGGGATTAATTTCCCATTTTTGTAGCAGGTCAGTAGACTGTTGACGTAGTTCTGCATTTGACCGTTTAGCACTCTGGTACCAGTGCGAGTGGCACCAGTACGCAATGTCATCGGCATATAACCTCACTCAGTCGTTCGTTCCGTCCCATGTGGAACGTCTGCTGCACACAGAGCATGCAGGTGGGTGCAGATGAACAACCTTTGTGGAGCTCCAGTTCTCGCGTAAGGCTTGTCACGTACTGCACCATTTACAGGTCCGTAGGAGGGCCTATTTTTAAAAATATTTCTATACTTTTTCTATCAGACTGTGAGCGCACGAATAAAAACATAAATAAACTCTATTTGCTGGCGAGAGGCGAATTTAATATACAGCTGGGAGGAGCAGTTGTTAAACACTGGACTCGCATCCAAAGGGGACGGTTCGAATCACAGCCATCCAGATATAGGTATCAAAGGTTTTTAAAAAAGAGAGGATGTGGTGGATTTCCTTCCTCATCCTTTTCAGATTAGAACTTCTGCTTCCTCTGAAATGACCTCAACACCGACGGGATATTAAACCATAATCTTCAATCGTTCTTACACACACAGTAAACCCCATGAGGTACAACACCCGCAGTATTTTACCGCGTGATCAAAATAAAGATGACCCACGAAATATTTCATGCCCCTTAAGATAGGCCCAGGTGCAGGACATGTAAGTTGGGTTGCCTATCTTAAGGGGCATGAAATACTTCCTGGTTCGGATTTACTTCGTCGTCGCAAAGAAGCCGGAAAAATGTGTAAAATTTATTCTCATAGTAAACTTTTGCTGACGGCTTACCCGCGGCTTGAGATCCAGGGCTCAGTAAATCTGAGTCCATGTACTGATGGCTGAGCTATTAGGACCATCTAGGGGACACGAGCAGTTACGAGGGTAATTCTAGCCACAGGAGGAAAGAGGGCATTAAAAGTTAACGACAGATTGTAGCGCTTCGCATGCGATAATATCGAAGCAATTAAAAACGGTAAACACATAAAACAAGACATAAAATCGTAAAATAAAAATGATCAGTTTCACAGACAAATTTATTTTTTGGGTCGATACTACACTTAGGAGACAGAGGAAACAATAAAAGAAAACTGAAAATGAACATTGCTTCTTTTTTTGAGATATTTATTTAATCACGACAGGCCTGTTTCAGCACTATTGCCATCATCAAGCGATCTGAAAATAATGGTTTCATTATATACTATTTTCTAGGGCAGACGGTAGACTACTAATCATATATGAGATTGACAACCCTACATTTATGGAACTCTTAACTTACCTATAACATCGCTGGTTAGTCACTTAAGCGTTTTTCGAGCGTCTTTTAAAGTTATTTTATGACATAACTTTCATAGGCTATATTTGTTGGAAGTTATAGCCTGGATTTTATTTTATTTTGAAATATGTGGCACTACAGAATGGTTATAACCCAAAATTGGTTCAACAGATATATGACAAAAATACAACGCCATTAAAATCAAAAATACGTAATGAAAGAACACTTCAGCGAGAAACACAAACCAAACAGAAATTCACATATATACCGACAACATATATAGGCAACATATCGAACGCACTAAACACAATGTTAAAGAAAACAAACGTACGCCTCGTATACCACACTAAAGAAAAATTAAAAATTAGATCGGGAAAAGTTAAATTACCAATGCACTCAAATCCAGGTACATACAAAATTCATTGTAAAGATTGTGATAAGTTCTGTATAGGCCAGACAGGCCGGAACATTAATATCAGATACAGAGAACACGCTAGAAACACTGAATGCAACCCATCAATCTTCTTTCAATACCTACAGATAGAACAACATAGTACAGACAATGTAGAAAAAGCAATCCAAATTTTGCATGTAACACCTAAAGGTCGCTTAATCAATATTCTGGAAGAGGTCGAAATCTATACATATGCCCACAAATATCCACAACAAATACTCAACGATCAATTAGAGCTTAAACATAAACACTACATAGAAAACTTCATTCAAATCATCGATCAAGAAAACTGATAAACAACCAAAGAATAAGCTAAGCCAAACCAAACACACATTCACAGATAAAAATAAACAACACGGTAACTGAGGGAAATCGATAAGTAACTGTGCTGATGTAAACTTACATCATCGTTGGTTAAACGTCAAACAAAAAAATGTCAGACACAACAAATAAAATTCAGGCTATAACTTCCAAGAAATATAGCCAGTGAAAGCTAATTCATAAAGTAACTCTATAAGACGTAAGAAAAACGCTTAAGTGACTAACCAGCGATATTATAGGTAAGTTAAGAGTTCCATAAATGTATGGTTGTGAATCTCATATATGACAAGTAGGCTACTGTCTGCCCTAGAAAATAGCATACAATAAAACCATTACTTTCAGATCGCCTGTTGATGGTAATAGTGCTGAAACAGGCCTGTCGTGATTAAATACACGTCTCAAAAAAAGAAGCAGCTTTTTGGACTTTATTCATAATGTCATTACACGACTTATATCGAGCTGCGGGTCCATTGGAAAAAAAATGAACAGTAAATTAAAGATCCCGTAACTAAAACATTAATCATCATAGAAATGTACATTATTTCTCAAATATGAGAAATGAACAGCAATCTTTAACGTTCGTCTTTCGTGCATCGAAATGAAAATGTGAAAAGATTTTTCACCACTTGAAAACGAGTGAGTATTCGTTAAGACGAAGTGACATTGCAAAGCGATCATGATGTCTTCAACTTTTATAGTCCTGTCTTCCTCAGTTGCGTGTAATATTACGGTATATTCATAATTTTTACTTATGGACCGTCTGACAGCAACTGAATAAAATACAATTTTAGTGCCATACGCGTTTCGCCTTTATTTTCTGCAAGGCATCATCAGTGGCAGGTTGCGTGGACAATTTCCTACATATTACTCTCCTGTTGCATTTTTGGTGTTGTTCTTCTTCTTACGAACGCCAATTTGCGGTATTTTTCCCCATTCCACAACAGTGGTTCATGACAGTCGGTAACAGAAACCAAAACATTGCTTTAAAACAAGCGTTCAGTGCATAGTGTTGTGGAATGGGGAAAAAAACCGCAAATTGGCGTTCGTAAGAAGAAGAACAACACCAAAAATGCAACTGGAGCGTAATATGTAGGAAATTGTGCACGCAACCTGCCACTGATGATGCCTTGCAGAAAATAAAGGCGAAACGCGTATGGCACTAAAATTGTGTTTTGTCCAGTTGCTGTCAGACGGTCCATAAGTAAAAATTATTAATATACCGTGATCATGATGGGTAATAAGAAACCCCTGAAAGGAACCCCTGAAAGGACTCACGAGACATGAGGCTGGTTGTCCTCCATATGTTTGTGACGTGTCACGAGTGTAACTGTAGTATTACTTTTTTTTTGGCGCGCGAAAAATACTGACAATGAGAACAAAGCAGTGAAGTAAAAGCACTGAAATGAACTGACTGGATAAAAGGGGACAAATCAATGATGTTGAAACGACATGAAATAAAATAAGTGTTCAACGTTAGGATACGCTGGACCTGTGATGTGATGAAATCACAGGCGAAAACGTCAGTGAGACTGCAAGTCTGAGTTAGGTCTGCAGGCGTGCTGAGATAGCCTATCCCATCACAGTCGTGTTCTTCCGATTCCGGACACATATTATCCGGTATGTGCCCAATTTCGCTTTCTACTAGATACCCTGGTGGTTCATGGTGTGGGTTCCTGTTGTCATGTCCTAGTTCATGAACCACGGGCAACGTGTGAATGGCCAAGTAAGTTACTTTGGAATAAGGCTGGGCATTTCGGACATATTCTGAGTCGTGGTCACCTTTGTGCTCATACGGCAAAGACTACCAATTCCATCAGTTAGTCCCTCAACCGTTAGGGGTAAAACTCAATGGGACCTGGGACAAGTAAGGCTAGCAACCTGCTTCCCTGGTACTTTAAATATGATGCTGGAAACAATCAGAGCAAAATGCCTCGGACCTTTGGAGGTGACGGAGTCCCACCTCTAATTGACAAATCAGGGACTCCTAAGATACGACTCGGCAGACGAATGGTAACGAGATGGGGAGCTATTAATATCAATGGGGGCTACTCTGGGAAGAAGGTAGAGCTGGCAGAGGCTGCAAGTAAGATGGGGTTGGACGTTTTAGCTGTTAGTGACATTCGGGTAAGGGGTCAGAAAGAAGAGAAGTGGGAGAATACAATGTCTACCTGTCAGGAGTCAAAGCAGGAAAAGCACAATGGGGTGTAGGGCTTTACATCAGGAAAGAAATGGAACCCAGCGTAGTTGCAATAAGGTATGTAAACGAACGACTGATGTGGATAGATTTGACAGTGTCAGTATATTCGCGTTGTGAAGGGACAGATCAAGATAATATGGATAGTTTTTATGACGCACTCAGTGATGTAGTTGTCAAAAATGGTTCAAATGGCTCTGAGCACTATGGGACTTAACATCTGAGGTCATCAGTCCCCTAGAACTTAGAACTACTTAAACCTAACTAACCTAAGGACATCACACACATCCATGCCCGAGGCAGGATTCGAACCTGCGACCGTAGCAGTCTCGCGGTTCCGGACTGCAGCGCCTAGAACCGCATGGCCACCGCGGCCGGCTGTAGTTGTCAGAGTAGAGGACAAGGACAGTGTTTTACTCATGGGTCATTTTAATGCCAGGTTTGGAAATCGAACAAAAGGGTATGAAAATGTTATGGGTAAATTTGGAGAGGATATGGAGGCCAACACGAACGGGAAACAACTTTTGGATTTATGTGCCAATATGGGCTTAGTAATCACAAACTCCTTTTTTAAACATAAGAACATTCACCGGTATACTTGGGAAGGCAGGGGAACCAGATCTGTCATTGACAGTACAATAACAGACCAGGAATTCAGGAAGGCTGTGAGGGACACACGTGTATTCAGGGGATTCTTTGATGACACTGATCACTATTTAATCTGCAGTGAAATTGGTATTGTGAGGCCGAAAGTACAGGAGGTCAGGTCCATATGTAGGAGGATAAGAGTGTAGAAACTTCAGGATAAGGAAATCAGGCACAAGTACATAACAGTGATCTCAGAAAGGTACCAGTTAGCTGAATGTAGTCAATTACAGTCATTGGAAAATGAATGGACAAGGTACAGGGACACAGTACTAGAAGTGGCTAAAGAACGTCTTGGAACAGTAGTGTGTAAAGGTAGGATGAAGCAAACAGCTTGGTGGAATGACACAGTCAAGGCAGCCTGTAAAAGGAAAAAGAAGGCGTATCAAAAATGGCTACATACTAGAACTCAGGTAGACAGAGAAAGTCATGTTGAAGAAAGAAACAAAGCCAAACAGATAACTGCAGCACCCAAGAGGAAATCCTGGGAAGACTTTGGAAACAGGTTGGAGACTTTGGGTCAAGCTGCTGGAAAACCATTCTGGAGTGTAATTAGAAGTCTTCGAAAGGGAGGTAAGAAGGAAATGACAAGTATTTTGGACAGGTCAGGAAAACTGCTGGTGAATCCTGTTGATGCCTTAGGCAGATGGAGGGAATATTTTGAAGAATTGCTCAATGTAGGTGAAAATACTATCAGTAATATTTCAGATTTGGATTTAGATGTAAAATGGGATAGGAATGATGATGGAATCAGGATTAAATTTGAGGAAGTGGAGAAAATGGTCAATAGATTGCAGTGCAATAAAGCGGCTGGGGTGGATGAAATTAAGTTGGAACTCATCAAATACAGTGGAATGTCAGTTCTTAAATGGCTACACAGGATAACTGAAATGGCGTGGGAGTCGAGACAGGTTCCATCAGACTCGACGAAAGCAGTAATCACACCAATTCCTAAACATGGAAACAGAAAAGATTGTAACAGCTATCTCTTTAATCAGCGTTGTGGGTAAAATCTTCTCAGGTATTGTTGAAAGGAAAGTGCGAGTATTAGTCGAGGACAAATTGGATGAAAATGAGTGTGGGTTTAGGCCTCTTAGAGGTTGTCAGGACCAGATCTTTAGCTTACGGTAAATAATGGAGAAGTGCTACGAGTGGAACAGGAAATTGGATCTATGCTTTATAGATCTAGAAAAGGCATATGACCGTGTTCCTAGGAGGAAGTTATTGTCTGTTCTAAGAGATTATGGAATAGGAGGCAAACTTTTGCAAGCAATTAAAGGTCTTTACATAGATAGTCAGGCAGCAGTTAGAGTTGACGGTAAATTGAGTTCATGGTTCACAGTAGTTTCAGGGGTAAGACAACGCTGCAACCTGTCTCCACTGTTGTTCATATTATTTATGGATCATATGTTGAAAACAATAGACTGGCTGCGTGAGATTAAGATATGCGAACACAAAATAAGCAGTCTCGCATATGCGGATGACTTAGTTGTGATGGCAGATTCGATTGAAAATTTGCAAAGTAATATTTCAGAGCTAGATCAGAGATGTAAGGTCAATGGTATGAAGATTAGCATCTCCAAAACGAAAGTATTGTCAGTGGGAAAGAGATATAAGCGGACTGAGTGCCAAATAGGAGGAACAAAGTTAGAACAGGTGGACGGTTTCAAGTACTTAGGATGCATATTCTCACAGGATGGGAACATAGTGAAAGAACTGGAAGCGAGGTGTAGCAAAGCTAATGCAGTGAGCGCTCAGCTATGATCTTCTCTCTTCTGCAAGAAGGAAGTCAGTACCAAGACTAAGTTATCTGTGCACCGTTCAATCTTTCGACCAACTTTGTTGTATGGGAGCGAAAGCTGGGTGGATTCAGGTCAGGTTACCTTATCAATAAAGTTGAGGTCACGGATATGAAAGTAGCTAGGATGATTGCAGATACTAGTAGATGGAAACAATGGCAGGAGGGTGTCCACAATGAGGAAATCAAAGAAAAACTGGGAATGAACTCTATAGATGTAGCAGTCAGGGCGAACAGGCTTAGATGGTGGGGTCATGTTACACGCATGGGAGAAGCAAGGTTACCAAAGAGACTCATGGGTTCAGCAGTAGAGGGTAGGAGGAGTCGGGGTAGACCAAGGAGAAGGTACCTGGATTAAGAATGATTTTGAAGTAATAGGCTTAACATCAGAAGAGGCACCAATGTTAGCACTGAATAGCGGATCATGGAGGAATTTTATAAGGGGAACTATGCACCAGACTGAAGGCTGAAAGGCATAATCAGTCTTAAATGATGATGATGATGACTTGATAGCCTTAGTCTCTACGGGCATATTGAACTTCCTAACGTAATTCTAGCAGAAAAACAGTATCATGAAGCTCACTTTGGCGGAAACTATTCCAAAAGTTTTTAATTATCTCTCTCGGCCTGCATTAACTGGGAAAGCACGATGGAACTCGACGGGCACAGACCGCTCACTTGGAGTGCTGCGTCCCTTACTGGACCACAAAGAATACCGTAACCTCCACGAATCGGAAACTTTTAAGTTTTTTTAAAACGAAGAATTTTATTTTTAAAATTTAAGATGTTTAACTTCTAAGAATGAAAAACCTTTTAGTTTACAGAGAAAAAAGGATTTAAGATTTAATTTTTTTTAGGACGTACAGTTTTAAATTTAAGAGGGAAAATTTTTGTTTTCGATATAGATGTTTTCAGGGGAAATAACCTTAGGAACAATATGCAAGCCTAACAACCTACGCCTATGAGGGTAAAAGTGTAACGAACGAAATGATACCTAATAAGAGTGAAACGAGCAAAGGGTATCAACAAAAGCAATAGAGGGCTCGCAAATACTGAAAGACGATGTGTGAAGGTTTTCTCATTTCAAAACATTTCGTATTGGTTGTGTTCCACAGCTTTGATAAACTACAGATAACATCGTAAGATACTATTAAAATTATTCTTTAATAAGGACCAGTTTCGGTAAAGGATCATTTACCAGCAACTGCAGTTTAAACGTAATGAATACGACAATGGCGGCAAGAGTGGCCGAGCGGTTCTAGGCGCTACAGTCTGGAACCGCGTGACCACTGCGGTCGCAGGTTCGAATGCTGCCTCGGGCATGGATGTGTGTGATGTCCTTAGGTTAGTTAGGCTTAAGTAGTTCTAAGTTATAGGGGACTGATGACCTCAGAAGTTAAGTCCCATAGTGTTCAGAGCCATTTTTGAATACGACTATGCAATAGAACCAAGAGACAAGAAGGTTGTAACAAAATAACGTCAACGAGGACGAGGAAGCGGACCAAATGCAGAAACTTTGTTCTGCCCACGCGTGTGCTCAAGAAGCGACACCACATGGCTAAAGAGAGCAATGGCCTGAAACTCTGTCGTAAACTTAAAATAGAAAAAATCAAGATGTAGGCATAGAGGCTCAAAGGTGTAGATTTTTATAGTTAAGTACAACAAGTAGCTTAAAATTACAGGCCCGTTGAAATTCATTTTTGAATAATTAGGCAAACGAGACTGCAATTTGAAGAGGCGAAGGAAATTAAAGGGAGGCAGAAATTGGAGGGCAGTAACACAGGGTTTTAGCTTATCACCTACGTTATTCAGTCTGTGAATTCAGCAAGCGGAAAAAGGAAACTACGGATAATTTGGGAAGAAGGTTAAAAATCAGGGACAAGAAATGAAAACTTCAAAGACATTGGTGATATTGTAATTCTATCAGAGACAACAAAGAACTTGGAAGATTAGGTGAACGGAAAGGGGAGGGTCTTGAAAAGTGGTTACGAGACAAACATAAATAAAAGTACGACAACGGTAATCGAATTAAATCAGACGACACTAGCGGAATTATATTAGGGAATGAAACGCTGAGGCCCCTCCCGCCGGAAGTTCGAGTCCTCCCTCGGGCATGGGTGTGTGTGTTGTTCTTGGCATAATTTAGTTTAAGTTAGTTTAAGTAGTGTGTACGTCTAGGGACCGATGACCTCAGCAGTTTGGTCCCTTAGGAATTCACACACATTCGAACATTTGAAATGATGAAACTAGTATATAGTTTTGCTATTTGAGGAACAAAGTTGCTGCCTACAGTAAAAGTAAAGAAGATATAAATCGCAGACTCGTAAATAAAGGAAAAAGGTTTCCTCAAAAACAGAAATATCTTAACACTGAAGATCAAATCAGTGTTAGGGAGACTCCTCTATTTTCTTTTTGTTTAAATTTACTTGCTAGTGAATTTTGGAAAATTATTGGGACAAACAAGAAGCGAATAGAACTTTTGAAATTTAGTGCTACAGAATAATGCTTAAAATTAGACAGATCGATCAAGTAACTAATGAAAAGGTGTTGTAACAAGTTGGAGAAAAAAGAGCTTTGTGGAACGACTAGACAACCAGAAAGGATGAGTTGACGAAGCAGATACCGAGCCATCAGAAAATCTTCAGTTTGATAACAGAAGGAAATGTATCTGTGCGGGGCCGGACGGAGTGTCCGAGCGGTTCTAGGCGCTTCAGTCTGGAACCGCGCGACCGCTACGGTCGCAGGTTCGAATCCTGCCTCGGGCATGGATGTGTGTGATGTCCTTAGGTTAGTTAGGTTTAAGTAGTTCTAAGTTGTAGGGGACCGATGACCTCAGATGCTAAGTCCCATAGTGCTCAGAGCCATTTGAACCATCTGTGTGGGGTGGGGAGAGAGTAAAATTGTAGAGGAATTGAATGCAGTGAGGGGGTTCAAGTGAATGAAGGTTACCGTAATTCAGAGATTAAGAGGCATGCACAGGATATACTAGCGGGGAGAGCTCCATCAAAGCAGTCTTCGGTCTGATGATTACAGTGACGTAAGAAATAGGCCATGAAGCACCAGACCGACATTTATCAAACATTGTGGAGACGTACATCATCTGATGAGTATTAAACGCTTAAACTTTCATTATATTCATAACTGTTGTCCATCATCAATATGAGGTGTTCGGAGCTGGTACAAATATACTCTTATACAATATACACAAATATACTCTTATATTCGTTGTGGCATTGATGCAATTATCTACCGAATGTCCACGTTGAGGGAGTTCTGTGGTCAAGATTGCTGGCTTGAGGATGCTGTGAAAGTATATGAGTCGCATCGCATTCAGAACATGCCCTAAGTGCGACAGATCATTATCTGTGCATTTCCCAAGGCCTTTGTGGCTTGAACATTTGGTACCATGGACATTATGGGTATGCCAATATTGTTTACATTCTTGCCACATACTGGCAAGTTTTCAGCCTGCCTTCAGTAATTATTTCCAAATCAGTTCTATTGTTGTATCTAACAGATATCCACACTATGATTACAATAGTTGTAGAAGTACAGGTCTCGATAATCGTTGATACTGTGGCCTTTCACCAGGTCATCTATGGACACCTTGGGGTCGACCCCGTCCGCCACAAACAGAAACGAGACAGACAGCCGAACAGAATGCCACCCAATGTCCCAACTGACTATGGCTCTACATCATGCAAGACTTCGTTGTCTATGGCACGGTGCCAGTGGCAAACGACGCACGGCAGCTCTAGATTTCGAAACATCTACCGGTAATCCGCACCCGCTGCGATAATCTGCCTGTAACTTATGTACACATGTCAGCTGTTGTCATCCGTCGATTCGTCAGAACCAGTGGAACGATGCTACGGTCTTCTTCTCGTGTAATCCTTCCGGAATGAGCTGCACCTATGCCGGCTGGAGTGGCCGAGCGGTTCTAGGCGCTACAGCCTGGAACCGCGCGACCGATATGGTCGCAGGTTCGAATCCTGCCTCGGGCATGGATGTGTGTGATGTCCTTAGATTAGTTAGGTTCAAGTAGTTCTAAGTTCTAGGGAACTGATGACCTCATAAGTTAAGTCCCATAGTACTCAGAGCCATTTTTGAGCTGTACCTACTGTTCTTGTAACACCGTTGTCATGTATCTATCTAGTTGCCACGCGTTTTGCAGTCGCTCTACAGCCAACTGTCTGCGCGATCTATCAATACAACGCCCTCGTGTCTCTCATTCGAATGATTCGACCTTCCTCATAGTCTGAAAGATGGCGATACGTTGCAAGAATTCATCCCCTGAGTGTGAGGTGCCACGATCTGAAAAGTTCCGAAAAATTAGACCTCCCATCAGCCACCATGTTATGACGTCATTCTTCAACCATACGAAAGGCTTTTTTCTGTACTGAGAATAAGCTCACATATGGATAAAATTTTAATGAAGAATTTGTGAGGTGGGGATTGGCTGTGCTTGTAGTGTGCATATCCCTGAAATGCAAATTTAAAGTCCCCGTGATCGAAAAATGGAGTGAACCTCCCAACGCAATCATGCGAATTTACTTTTAAAAGGTAATGAGACAAGTCGTGCAACGAATAAAGTCTTAATAAGTATGAATTTAACAGGGATAGGCCATCTTTAAAAGTTAACAGTCAAGCGTGAAATACACGGTTCCACCACCACACGACAGTACATTTTAGTTAAGGGAAGCATCTTGCTATTTAATGAAAATACACGCTTATAAAAGATGCTGTTTATTTCCCTTCGTGAGCATTCAAGTGGGAATACCTTCAAGTAAATAGCAGTGAATGCAGAGGTAGAGAACTGTTATGCTTAATTCTGATCTTGGTACCAATATTAGGAACGAGCAATGAATATTCCCAATGATCAAACGAAGAGCGTATCAGAAAATGCAAATGAAAAGTGAACTCGGAAGAACAAACACCATCCACAGATGCAAAGTACATCCTGAAAATGAAACAACCAAGTGGTGTCATCAGTTACCGCAACGGCAAACTTCAGCCAAGTTAACGAATAATGTTCCCCAGTTCGACGGAAAAATATTGCTCGCCGAATGTCAACAAATAAACTTCCAGTACTCGGCTGCGTGTGCGCCCGCTGTGAGCAGCAGTTAACAGCGTACTGGCCCCGTCTTAGCGCGTGCGGCCGGCGAAGATGCCAGAGATCATCGTTCGTGGAGGCAGGAGGCAGACTGTCCAAACAGATATTCTAACACCTTAATTTTTCTCTCCAGGTTTTGGAAACGCTCCAAGTTATTCACCAATGGTAGTGATGATTCCGAGCGCCGTCCAAACTCTAGCCAAGATTTACCACGATTGCGAACATAGATCCAATGAAATTTCGAGATTTTGACAGAGCATCATCAAGAGTGATACTTTTTGGTTATTTTGTGGGCGGGCACACAGACGGAAGCTAACCGTGCTTCTAGATACATTGCACAGCAGCCGTTGAGACTCTGTCTTGCGGTTCTCATGGACCACTTCCACCCGCCACTTTCTTTAAAGTAAAGGAGGTATTCCTCCAGATAGGTGCTGCATCTTCGTACGAGCGCTTTCTAGCCGCCCGGCGCGTTAGCTCTCATCGCATTAAAATAGCCAGCACCAAGTTGGCGGAACGAGTGAGGGTGGTGGCTGCATCGGCCCTGAAAACGCACTTATGGCCGTGCAGTTGGTCGAATACTTGCATCCCTCCACCGCCTCTCTCTGGTAGCCTGCTGAGCCGAATAAACGGAAAAATACAGCTTCTCACAGACAGAAGTGAACAGCTAATACAATTATACACTACTGGCCATTAAAATTGCTACACCCAGAAGAAATGCAGATGATAAACGGGTATTCATTGGAGAAATATATTATATCAGAACTCACATGTGTATACATTTTCACGCAATTTGGGTGCATAGATCCTGAGAAATCAGTATCCAGAACAACCACCTCTGGCCGTACTAACGGCCTTGATATGCCTGGGGATTGAGTCAAACACAGCTTGGATGGCGTGTACAGGTACAGCTGCCCATGCAACTTCAGCACGATACCACAGTTCATCAAGTGTAGTGACTGGTGTATTGTGACGAGCCAGTTGCTCGACCACTATTGACCAGATGTTTTCAATTGGTGAGAGATCTGGAGAACGTGCTTGCCAGGGCAGCAGTCGAACATTTTCTGTATCCGGAAAGGCCCTACCGGACCTGCAACATGCGATCGTGCATTATCCTGATGAAATGTAGGGTTTCGCAGGGATCGAATGGAGGGTAGAGCCACGGGTCGTAACACATGTGAAATGTAACGTCCACTGTTCAAAGTGCCGTCAATGCAAACAAAAGGTGACCGAGACGTGTAACCAATGGCACACCATACCATCACGCCGGGTGATACGCCAGTATGGCGATGACGAATACACGCTTCCCATGTGCGTTCACCGCGATGTCGCCAAACACGGATGCGACCATCATGATGCTGTAAACAGAACCTGGAATCACCCGAAAAAATGACATTTTGCATTTCGTGCACCCAGGTTCGTCGTCGAGTACACCATCGCAGACGCTCCTGTCTGCGATGCAGCGTCAAGGGTAACCGCAGCCACGGTCTCCGAGCTGATAGTCCATGCTGCTGCCAACGTCGACGAACTATTCGTGCAGATGAAGCTTCGTGGCAGATTAAAACTGTGTGCCCGACCGAGACTCGAACTCGGGACCTTTGCCTTTCGCGGGTACACAGTTTTAATCTGCCAGTAAGTTTCATATCAGCGCACACTCCGCTGCAGAGTGAAAATTTCATTCTGGAAACATCCCCCAGTCTGTGGCTAAGCCATGTCTCCGCAGTATCCCTTCTTTCAGTAGTGCTAGTTCTACAAGGTTCGCAGGAGAGCTTCTGTAAAGTTTGGAAGGTAGGAGACGAGATACTGGCAGAAGTAAAGCTGTGAGTACCGGGCGTGAGTCGTGCTTCGGTAGCTCAGCTGGTAGAGCACTTGCCCGCGAAAGGCAAAGGTCCCGAGTTCGAGTCTCGGTCGGCCATCTGCCAGGAAGTTTCATATCAGTGCACACTCCGCTGCAGAGTGAAAATTTCATTCTGTTCGCGCAGATGATTGTTGTCTTGCAAACGTCCCCATCTGTTGACTCAGGGATCGAGACGTGGCTGCACGATCCGATACAGTCATGCGGATAAGGTGCCTGTCATGTCGACCGCTAGTGATACGAGGCCGTTGGGATCCAGCACGGCGTTCCATGTTACCCTCCTGAACCCACCGATTCCATATTCTGCTAACAGTCATTGGATCTCGACCAACGCGAACAGCAATGTCGCGATAGGTTAAACCGCAATCGCGATAGGCTACAATTCGACCTTTATCAAAGTCGGAAACGTGATGGTACCCATCTCTCCTCCTTACACGATGCATCACAACAACGTTTCACCAGGCAACGCCGGTCAACTGCTGTTTGTGTATGAGAAATCGGTTGGAAACTTTCCTCATGTCAGCACGTTGTAGGTGTCGCCGCCGGCGCCAGCCTTATGTGAATGCTCTGAAAAGCTAATCATTTGCATATCACAGCAGCTTCTTCATGTCGGTTAAATTTCGTGTCTGTAGCACGTCATCTTTGTGTTGTGGCAATTTTAATGGCCAATAGTGTAGTTTGACCGTACGCAACTGGTGGAATTACGTATACATTTTACAAGTAGTCATACTCACTGTGAAAGAAATATATCTGTGGCGTCACCGCCAGACACCACTCTTGCTAGGTGGTAGCCGTTAAATCGGCCGCGGTCCGTTAGTATACGTCGGACCCGCGTGTCGCCACTATCAGTGATTGCAGGCCGAGCGCCGCCACGCGGTAGGTCTAGTCTAGAGAGACTCACTAGCACTCGCCCCAGTTGTACAGCCGAATTTGCTAGCGATGGTTCACTGTCTACATACGCTCTCATTTGCAGAGACGACAGCTACGTCATTTGCTACGACCTAGCAAGGCGCCATATTCAGTTACTAACAGATAATATTATGAATCATGTACCGTCAAGAGCTGAAAAACTATGAATGGGGCGCTCAACCATCAGTACTGAGAACATCAGCACTTGCTCTGTGTGTGTTTCTGCAGCAGACTATGCAGCGCCAGTATGGGAAGCATCTGCACATGCTAAACAGGTTGATGTAAGTGTAAATGAGACAATGCGAATTATTACAGGCTGTCTCAGACCCACACCAACGGGTAATTTGTACCTACTTGCTGGAATTGCCCCATCCAAGATCAGAAGGCAGGTGGCAGCAGACGCTGAGAGAACAAAGAACTGAACGGGCACGTCACTCAGGCTCGGAGGCTTAAGTCTAGAAATAGCTTTATTGCAAGAACCAAGATCCTTGACGGTTCACGGGAAGATAATAAGAGTCCGTAAATGGGAGAATGAACAAACCACAGTGCAGATAATACCAAAAGAGCAAATGACAGCTGGAAACAAACTTCCTTATACAGTGTGGAGAATACTAAATAGGCTGAGGGCTGGTGTACCCAGATGCAAAACTAATCTGTGCAAGTGGGGACTGCTGACTAACGATGACGACGTTCTTTTCGGATGCGGAGAGGTACAAGACGAGGCACATCTGCTCATGTGCCGACTACTGCCGAAGCCCTGCAGTTTTAGTGACCTGCTACAAGCCAACGACAAAGCCGTAGCGGTGGCTAACTACTGGAAAAATCTGGACACGGAAAAGTAAAGTAAAGTAAAGAGCGACGTTCATCATTAATGGATTAAAGGTAAGCATCAAACTAATTACGTCCGCTTTCTGAATTATAATTCCTTGTCATTACCCAGACCTCACGTCAGTATAGTTCTTCCCTCCTCACGCCAGAGTGCGTGAGCTAAAACGCGTGAATTTCGGCCTCCTCTAGTAATAAGGTGTTGGCTCTTCTGCCAACACAACAATATCAGTTACACATTTATTTTATTAACAGACTTGGGGGTACTGTTAAGGACAAAAGTACGAATAAAATATGTAGGGTCGCGCTACATGAATAATTGAGCCACCTCACAGCACCCAAAAGACACTGAATCACTGGAATATCTGTTTGACAGCGATTGGTCAAAGCGATGCTGGCGTAACTTGCCATTTCGGCCGGTGTAGAGAGACGGCTGGTTGTACTCACCCTTGACGGCTGGCCGCTCCTCGAGGGGCACGGCGGGCGGCAGCGCGCGCTGGCCGGGCAGCTGCAGCAGCGCCAGGTCGAAGGCGCGGCCCTCCGGCACGGCGAACAGCACGCGCGCCCGCCACGCGGCCGCTGCGGCGCGCACCTCCACCTCCCGCGCCTGCACACGGGGGCCCACATTCAGCCTCAGCATTTACGCGTACACTGCATGACAAAAAAAGTGAAGCACCCCGAAGACACAGTGGGACGCCAACGTTTTTGTACACATACACATCATCGGCGGGCATGTAAATGATTTGAGTTGATAGTCTCCGTGACAAGTAGAACGCCCACCACAGTACTTCAGTGCTGTTCGTGTTGAGCAGTGCTACTAGGTCTAGCTAGGTACATAATAGGCGTGAGTGTGTCACGTCTTGAATGATCACCGTGAGGGACACAGACATGCTGCGCACTTGTCTGAGACTAGTTGTGGAACAACCGAGTGGTTTTAACAACGATTGGCTACTCGATTATTCTTTCTTTCAGTCGGTTTTTTCAATAAAATAAAACGAACTCAGTCTTCAAGTTTGTGTGGTTTGACTTATATTGTTTTTCAGCCTCTTCAGTTATACGTGAATCATGGCTATGGATATTAACTTCTGCAAACACAGATAACATCTCTTATTTTGAGGATAGGTGAATAAAAAGCATATGTCTAAAAATGCAATATTTTTGGAACTCACGTATTTATTTATTTACAGACGTGTTTCCGTACTTCTGGCATTAAATATCGATTTTTCGTTGTTTTAAAAAGTTGACACGCGTGCTGGATTACAAGTTTATGTTAAAATAAATGAAAATTACTTTTTTATTTAAATTTATTGAGGCTCTGTCAACTGTTTCAGCTGATGAATTCTCCTCGGGTTATCAGCCGAGTGTTGGCGTCGTCTTGTCGCAACGTTTCAATGAGTTTCGTACCCATCATCTTCTGGCGAAGTATTTTAATTGAAGGAATTCAAAGAAACAGAGCAAATGATGACAAATTTCTCGCAAAAAAGAACTTCAGGCAAGTGACAAATACGCTTGAAAAGCAAGTGTTTAAGTCGCCAGAAGGTTAAAAAAATGTATATCTTATATGTTTTCTGGTCACATCACCTCAGCACTTACTGAAAGAGAAATATCGCTAATGGGTGCAAACCAGCGGAAAGAGTATGCGACTTCAGTCTTCCTCGGCGTATTCCACTGATGAATTCTTCTCGGGTTGTCAGCCGAGTGGTGGCGTCGACTTGTCGCAACGTTGCAATGAGTTTCGTACCCATCATCTTCTGGCGAAGTGTCACTTTATGTTTGCGCCTGCCATCCAAGAACATATAATGGGCTCCCCGCTACATTCTGAGTAATCCCCAACAATTGGTCTGATACTAGCAGCAGCACGATTGCGGAATAATCGTCTCATGCGTAGGCCTGCCACTAGGTTCAAAACAGTAACGGCTGCTTTTGCAGTGGTGCAGTGACTGGGAAGCATGGACTGCTGGTGAATGGCGTCACACTGTGCTCAGCGATGAATCGCGGTTCTGCACCACCCCAGATGACCGTCGGCGAGCATCGCGGCGATCTGGGATGAGGTCCCATTCTTCCCCTGTTTTGGAGAGGCACACCGTTATTATTCTTAGCGTCACAGTGTGGGGTATGACTTCAGGTCATGGCTGATAGTGACTGAGGGCACAACGTTAAGTCACTGTCATCCGGCGTCCTCGCGTGCTACGATAATACTGTGGCGCCATTTTTCGACAGGACAGTACTCGTCCACACGCGGCACGTGTCACTGTGAACGTTCTGCGCGATATTGAGGTACTGCCGTGGCCAGCAACATCCCCAGACCTTTCCCACAGACAACACGCGTCGGACCAGCTCGGACGTCAGGCACCAACTACGAGGGCTATCCACAAAGTACACTACGTTTCCGTTTGTGTCCGTTAGAGGCGGGGCTAGCGCGGCCATCTTGGTGTCATGGCATTCCGCCGCTCAGTCGGCATCCTGCCGTGCTAGTGAGAGGTTCGTGCTGTACTCCGTTGAGTTACTGTGACAGTTTGAAATGTCAGCGTTAATTGAAAATGCCGCGAAGTGTGAAGTGCGTGCTGTAATAAGGTTTCTGACTGCAAAAAACTCCACACCGATAGAAATCTATCGGCAGCTTTGTGAAGTGTATGGGGACAACATTATCACTGAAGGTGGAGTGCGTCAATGGGTCATAAAATTTAAAAATGGCCGAACTAACGTTCACGACGAAGAGCGAAGTGGAAGACCCAGCATAGTGACTGCCGAACTTGTCGAAAAAGTCGATGCCGCGGTCCGTGAAAACCGTAATTTCACAATAACGGAACTCTCTATGAGTTTTCCACAAATTTCACGAAGTTTGTTGCACGAAATCATAACCGAAAAGCTTGGTTACCACAAGTTTTGTGCAAGATGGATACCAAAAATCTTGACAGAGATTCACAAAAATCAGCGAATGGCTGCAGCGTTAACGTTTTTGGACGCTTACGAGAAAGATGGCGACTCATTACTCGATCGCATCGTTACTGGTGACGAAACATGGCTTAAGCATGTGAACTGCGAGACAAAATTGCAGTCAATGCAGTGGGGGCACACAAATTCCCCTCAAAAATCCAAGAAATGCAAGCAGACAATGTCGGCAAGGAAGGTGATGGCGACTGTCTTTTGGGACAGAAAAGGTGTGATTTTTGTGGATTTCCTGGAAAGAGGCACTACAATAAACTCTCAAAGGTACTGCCAAACTCTGCACAACCGCAGAAGAGCAATACAAAACAAGCGCAGGGGAAAGTTGGGCTCAAAGATCTTGCTGCCACCCGTGACGTTATCGAATCTTTTAAGTGGGAGTTGTTTACTCATCTGCCGTACAGTCCCGACCTGGCACCGAGCGACTTCCACTTATTCCCAGCAATGAAGAAGTCGTTGGCTATGCAGCGTTTTCATGACGACGCACAGCTTCAAGAAGAGGTAACCACGTGGTTGAAGGCGCAGGCGGCCGAATTTTACGACGAAGGAATTTCCAAGCTCGTCCATCGCTACGATAAGTGCCTTAATTTAAATGGCAACTATGTAGAAAAGTAGTATTTAAGTGTGGCTTTCACCTGTATATAAAAAAATTTCCAATACATTATTTATTTTTAATTGCAAAACGTAATGTACTTTGTGGATAGCCCTCGTACAACAGTAATGGACCAGCTTGCCTCAGGAGAGGATACAGCGGCTTTCTGACACTCTTCCCAGCAGAATCAGTGCATGCATCCTGGGTACCGGAGGTAAACGTCCTACTGCAAAGTTCTTTATAAATCTGATTCAATTTTGTAATCACCGAAGTAACGTCACATGCCCTCTCAGCCCGTTTCCTTCTCTCTTTCTGGCTACGTCATTGTTTTGGTCAGGCAGTGCATACAAACGGCTGCATGTTTTGTTTTGGTAAGCATACCAAGTGAATTTGTTTCATCAAAAATTCCTGTACACAGGGTAAACACACGGAACAAGACTCATAATCGCAAAGTAAATATGATAATCTCGAAAGAAGTATTTATTGAGTTGATACTACATGGCTCCCTTTTAGGGAGATGCGTTTTCCAAACGGTTCTGTCATTTTAACCCCTCCAACAAACATGACTTGGTGAGCTACCTAAAATATTCCTTCGCCTGGACAATATCTTCCTTATTTGTGCAGAATGTTACATTTGCTGGCTATTTATTCATGTCTGAGAACAAAGCAAAATCGTAAAGTGCCAGTTCGAGTGAGCACAAGAGGTGGGGCAGCAATTCGTACTTCAAGTAATGATGAAGTATAGCGGTGATAATTTCAAATAAGTATAGTGATGCGAGGGAGGGAGGATTGTCTCATCCAAACAATGCAGTGGAAGTAGACGACATTTCCACAGGACTACTGATAGCTTTGGAGACCCAGCCACGACAAAACTCTTCCATCTGGTGCGCAAGACAGGCGAAATACCCGTAGACATCAAGGAGAATATATTATTTCCAAATCCAAAGAAAGCATGTACTGACAGGTGTGAAAATTACCAAACTATCAGTTTAATAAGTCATACTTGCAAAATCCCCCCAGGGGACTCACACCTAGTGAGTACGAGGCTGGGGACCACAGGGCCCCAAGCTGAGTCCTGGCATTGCTTCCACTTACTTAAGCGAGGCTCCTCACTTTTATCTTTCCTATCTGGCCATCCACGGCGAACTCTTGTTATTTTCCGAACCTGACGCTATTAGGTTTCGAGGGCGAGGGATCTTTCATTTACAACCTGTACTTCTCATGCAAAGGCGGCGTGTGTACTCCAGAGGAGCGGCTTGCCAAAGGCGTCTGTAACCCAGGTTAGGAGCGGCCTGGAGAGTTATATCGCCAATCTGTTCTGAAGCAAGCGTGGCGATTATGCTTCTCATCTTTGAGTCATGATGTGTGACAGTAAGGTAAAATGTTCCAGAGTTAAATTAGCCCCACGTTCGGATATCCGGATGGGAGCGAGCTGCTTTAGTGTCACAAAATCCAAAGTCCACAAAACGAGAGAAGCAATGCCTTCAAATCTGTACGTACAATTGTTGTACGCTAGTGCGAGATGACAGAGTAACGGAAATACAAGAGGAACTAGAGAAAATTAACTGGGACATCATTGGTTTAAGTGAAGTGCGCCATAAAGGTGAAAACTGCCTTCGCTTGAATTCAGGAAATCTCTTACATTACTGTGGAGAACCAAATGGAAAATTAAATGGAGTTGAATTTTTAGTAAACAAAACCAATGTCGACAAGATAATAGTATTAGAAGGAATTTCAAGCAGAACTGCACGCTTGGTCCTAAAAATATCAGACAGGTATAAGATCCAAATAGTTCAAGCATATGCGCCTATGTCTACTCACTCAGATGAAGAGATAGAATCTTTCTAAGAATGTCTGAAGGAAACCTATGAGAAATACAGAGATTGTTTTTATAAATTCATAATTGGAGACTTTAATGCCACAGTTGGAACATACAAAGAAAGTGATTGAGTTGTTGGCAAATATGGAATAGACGAAAGCAGTGATAGAGGTGAGAGATTGGTACAATTTTGCAGAATGCATGAGAACACCTATTATGAATACATTTTTCGAAAAGCACTCAGATCGCAAATGGACTTAGAGGAGTCCTAACTTTGAAGTAAAAAACGAGATGGACTTCATTCTCACCAATGGGCCTCGAAGCATTAAAGATGTCACTGTGTTAAACAAGTTCAAGACAAGCAGTGATCATCGATTAGTAAGAGCAAGATTTAAATTTAATACAAAATATGAAAGAATAAAACTAATTAAACGAAAAAGTAAAATATTAAATGCCAAAAATCTAGAAGAATGGAAAGAGGAATTTGAAGAAAGAATTCAGAGAAAATTAAAAGAATGCGAAGCAGAAGAAGTATCAAAGGTACTCATCACGACAGATGAAGAAGTGGATGGCTTCTGTAAATCTCAAAACCAACCCAAGAAACTGACAAATAAAACAACAGGTTTGATGAACAAGAGAAGAAGAATGAATGTTGATACACACAAAGATAAGGTAGAATATACAGAGCTGTGCAAAGCTCTGAGAAGCACGAAACACGACATCAAGAAGTATGAAGAAGATGCGGTAAAAGTCAGTCTTGAGACTAAATCTAATTTAAACAAAACCAAGCGAATGCTTATGATTGGAAGGAATCAGCTAATAGCATTAGACACAGATCAAGGCCGAATTACAGACAAGGAAAAAATACTTGAATATATTGGAAATTTCTATACTAACCTATACAGTAAAATCAATGATGATACCTTGATCCTAGATGAACTGGATGCTTCTGTCTCCTAAATTCCAGAAATACTCCCATCAGAAGTCAGACACACAATAGACAATATGAAAAAACGGACTTCAAGTAGTGATGACCTCCCATCGATGTTCTAAAGCTGATGGATGAAGTATCCATAAAGCATTTAGCTAAGATATTTTCAGGTTATTTTCACTGTGGAACATTACCAAGAGACTGGAATAAAGCCAAAATAATTCTAATACATAATAAAGGTAAGACCAAAGATATAAAGATATGAAGAACCCTATCAGCTTACTCTCCATAGTGTACAAAGTTTTCATAAGGATCTTGACTACCAGATTCAGTACTGCACTCGACCAGGCTCACCTCATTGACCAAGCCGGTTTCCAATCAGGATTTAGCACAGTTGACCATAACTTCACGCTACAGGAAATAATTAGGAGAACAAATGAGTACCATCTACACCTTTGCCTTGTTTTTACAGACTTTGGAAAGTCCTTTGATTCAATCATTGCAAAACCTCCACAGCCTTTGTGAGCGTTGCCGAAGATACTGATGAACTTCCCATTGAAAAGGGTGTAAAGCAAGGTGATTCTATATCTCCCAAACTATTTTCAGCAGCCTTACAATAAACCATGTCTAAATTGAATTGGGTAGAAAAGGCAATTCAAGTTCTCTGAAAAAGACTGAACAACTTGAGATTTGCGGATGATATTGTCCTATTTGCAAATGGCATGGAAGAACTTCAAGTATTAGTTAACGAACTTGCATTAGTGTGCTCTGAACTTGGACTAAATATCAACATTGATAAAACCAAGATAATGATCAATGAATGGGCTCCTGAGGGAAGTATATCAGTTGGAAGTACAAAACTCCAAAGAGTCACAGAATATATCTATCTGGGTCAACTGATAAACATGAAAGGAGATTTAAAACGAGAAATATTACGACGAATTAAATTGGGCTGGCATGCTTACGGGAGGAACGCTTCAATTTTGAAATCTAAGATGTCGGTTGAGCTGAAGAAATCTATTTTTGACCAATGTATATTGCCAGTAATAACTTATGGTTGTGAAAGATGGACATCCCAAAGAGGAATGGAAACATCAATATTGGGTTACACGAAAAAAGACAGGAAGAGACAAGTTGAAATTAGACGAACAACAAAGGTCACCGACATAATGGAAAGAGTGAATACAGTGAAATGGCAGTGGGCTGGTCATGTTGCTCGAACAAAAGATGGTAGATGGTCTAAACAAGTCCTACACTGGAGCACAATTCACCAAAAAAGACCTAGAGGAAGACCACCAGACAGATGGGACAGAGATATTAGGAAGGCAGTGGGATTTAATTGGCAATGGAAAGCTCAGGATTGGAAAAAATGGAAGATCTTAACTGGGATGCTTTGTTACACGCCGACTGGAAGAGGCCACGTCATTAAGTGTTAGAACTGGATGATGATGATGATGACCTGCAATATACTAATACGAATTCTCTACAGAAGAATGGATAAACTGGTAGAAGCTCGGGGAAGATCATATTGGATTTCGGAGAAACGTAGGAAGATGTGAGGCAATACTGGCCTAACGATTTATAGTAGAGGACAGAGTGCGGAAAGGCAAACCAAAGCTTATAGCATTTGTAGACTTAGAGAAAGCTCTTGACAATGTTGAACGGAGTGTTCTCTTTGAAGTTTTGAAGATATCAGGGGTAAAATGCAGGGAGCGAAAGGCTATTTCCAATTTGTGCAAAAATCAGAAGGCATTTATAAGAGGCAAGGGGCAGGAAAGGAAGCAACGGTTGTGAAGGGAGTGAGACAGGGTTTTAGCCTGTCCCCAGTGTTGTTCAGTCTGTACATTGACCAAGCAGTAAAGGAAACCAAAGAAAATTTCGAAATAGGAATTAACTTTCATGGAGAAGAAATAAAAAACTTTCAGGTTCTGCGATGACATTGTATTTTTATCAGCTACAGCAAAGGACTTGGAAGAGCAGTAGTAGTATCTTTAAAGGACGATGCACGATGAACATCAACAGCAAAACAAGGATAGTGGAATGTAATCGAATTAAGACACGTGATGCTGAAGGAATTGTGTTAGGAAACGAAACACTTTAAGTAGTAGATGAGGTTTGCTATTTGGGCAGCAAAATAACTGATGATGGCCGAAGTAGGGAGGGCACAAAATGTAGTCTGGCAATAACAGAAGGTATATACAGATAGCAGATTCAGAAGGAAGTAGGCTGCAATAGTTAATTGGAAAAGAGGAGGCTTAACAGGATATAGTAGCATTGTGGGCTCCACGAATTTTATCTTCGAACTGAAAGCCATAAACCTTAACAACTACAACATTAATGACGCCCAGATTAAGGAATACAGTGTAGTTTTACATTTTGTAGCAGAAATATTTACATGTAACTGAGCAGCTAATTTATATGGCTCATAGACTCCTTACGACTGCGAGAGATAGATTATGTGTGAATCGTGATATAAAAACTCTTTGGATAGAATGTGGAACATTACGTGTACAATGGACTGAGTACTTCCGATTGAGAATTGTGGAGAGTAGGATCGCAGTGGAACTGTAATTAGCGGCATTGTTGTAAGCTGCCATTTTGAATACCGAATGTAATTTGATGAATTTCGATAACATTTCATCTCATACGAGAGGATGACGTGTACTGAAATGCAGGTAGGAAATCCGTTTATGGAAAAATATAATTTCACGAATATAAAAGGTACGCTCAACTCTCTGGGTATTTTAATTTCTCCATTGTGACTCGAAACATTATTTGGTGTGTCCTAACTCATAGGGAACCTTGTATCCTGGGAGATCTCAAGAGCTTGCACCATTAACTTAACTTCACTTTCACAGGAAGAGGGAATTTAAACTGGCCAGTACTCTGTGTATAATATTTGTGTGTATCTGTTTCATGCCACAATGGAACGAGTACAGCTGCTATGACATTGGGTGCAGACTACGGAGGTCCGTCACATGCGAATTTCATCCCAGAAAGTCGACGGAAGGCAACATATAAAGGCAAGACCTCTAATTAATTATCTTTCTGCATCTTCTATGCCACAAACTTGGTTCTGATAGTGGGTAGAAGTGGCAAGGACTTTGTTGCTGATGTATGTAAACGATAGTTTTCCATTTTCGCTATCATTCTGTAGACAAAATTCTGGAGCGGTTGTTTGAGAAGTGCTACGATATTTCAACTGTGTGTGAAATAGTGACTCAATGTATTGTGAGAGTTAATCTGAAAAGTAGCATTTACGGAATTGTTAGCAGCATTTCATGGTTTTAACTCGCGCGCAGTTTGAAATGCAAGCGGAACAAGAAGCAGTCAGCTAATGTAAAAGACGCTGTAGACGACCCTACAACTGCGGCGCAGCATCTAGCTAGATTATCAGCACCCACGATTGTCCCCCTCACCGCAATTACGCAAATGCTTAGTTTACTATCTGATAATATGGCTCAGACAGCCACGGCACATTAGGTAGCTAATTATGGCACAAGCGCAGTCTAAAACAGACACACAGCTTGACTTAATTCCGCTGATCCCGCAAAATCAAATCGATATACGAGTGACGATAGCTGAGGCCTTGTTGAATGAGTTAGAAGACAGGCTCGGGACAAATTTCCAATAGAGTTCGGAAAGATGGATGGTACTGTCAATGAAACTGTGACTGCACAGAATCAGGTAGAAGAAACAGTTACTAGCCTCAGCAAAACAGTGCAAGATATTTCCTACGGACAGGGAAATAAAGTAAAAAAAAAATTTGAGGTACATAAGCGGTTATATTTCGGAGGAAATAGAGAACTGGGCAAAGGCGACGGAATAGCAGCTGAATCAGGCGATAACAGAGGGCGTAAAATATTCTGTCTCATCCTTACCCCCCGCGATGAATAGCGAGAAGAGAATCTCCTTAAGAAAGGATTAGAAGAGGTTAAGACTCAGCTAGGCTCCGATTTGGTGAAATGGACGGATCAAGTCGAGAATCTGTTAACGTGACCAAAGGAAAGCTAGAAGAGTTTCGAGGGGTGGTAAACAGCGGTAACAATGTATATCAAGCTCCACGATCACAAACTTCGGGCGACGCACCCAGCTACGAAAACCCAAAGGTGTATTCGTATACTATAGGCCCCCATATAGCCTACAAGAAGCTACTACCGGCCAGTACATGTATTCTACACCTAATATCGAAAAGAGAATGCTCAAGTATAGGCAATTTCAGATATTTAATCGCGATAAGAAAACGATAAATCCTGTTCGTGCGAAGCTTCAGGGGAGCTTCACCAAGGAACTTGACTGATTCACAGAGGATAAGCTATGTACCAGGTTATATTCACGGAGGAGGTGCACTATGGGCAACCGATGCATGTGAATCTTGTCGGACTTAACGATGAATTTGAGCAGGAGTTCTTAGCAAAATACTGGTCGCGTGGAATTCAAGAAAGGTTTGCCCATATGTATATTACACTGATCAATTCTCATTCAAGCAAGGAACGTTAAGAAAGTACTTCAAAAAATATCTTAATAAATGTCGCTACTGGGACCATCCGTTACCACAACAGGATATATCGACAATATTAAAAGCCAGATAATAGGTCAGTGTCAGAAATCAGCTAGTTAATGCGTCAGACGGAAATTTGGAGGAATTTTTATCTGTGTTAGATTAGATCGACTTGACTCAAGAAGACCTGAAGCCCAATCAGGACTGAATAACGGGTACAATAACGTGAATACAGGTGTCTGTCACTCACCAAGTGGCCGTGGAAATGGTAGTAATGCTGTAAATGGTAGTCATACACTAAAAATCAAACAAATGGATAAAGCAAATCCAAACAATGTACCAAATGGTAATCCAAAAAATAGCTGGGAGAATGACAGCGGAAATCAAAATGGTAGTGGTTTCCGACCGGCCGGAAATAAATTCAATAGAGGCAATCGGAGGTACAATCCAGTCCAATCTAATAACCAGCAACCGTCGACTAACTTTCCGCAACAGCAACAGCAGAATCAGCCGCAGTCTACGCCAGGAGATTAGCACAAGCAAACACCAATAATTACAAAAGTAACAGACGACGCAGATAGTGGCAGTGAAGCACGTCCAAAAAACTAATTGTGACCGTCTCGAGCCCCAGAGACGCGGCCAGGAATTCGAATAGAGGCAACGACCAGCAATTGCACACGATACGGTATAACGATGGAAAGGAATTAGCGAAGGAATTATGTGAGTATATTTATCGGTGTGACATGGTTTATCCTTCAGTGCCAGTGTCGGAAATCCTTGCTACAATCGAAGGAATTCCAGTTAACTGTAACATTAGACACCGGAGCTTCGGCTGATGTGATATCGAGTGCTCTGTTCCAAAAGCTATCGCAAAAGCAGAACAAACTGTTTTGCCAGTGGAGAACTGTAGAATTATAGGAGTACTAAGCATAAGATCCACAAGTGTCAGAATGCAGAAGCAATTGAAATTGAATTTGGGAAATGCACCAATTACGTGTGCGTTCCCAATTGTTGAAAAATTGATAGTGGGCTATATCTGGGCATTAGTAGCATACAAGAGAGGGGCGGAAACGTCGACTTCAGTAGATCCAGTTAGTAGGTTCAGGTTCTAATTCACTCACTCGTTACACTCGTTTGTTCACTAGAAAATGGAAATTTCTCCAGAACCTACTAAATGGATCTACTATAATCGGCTCTTCAGGTCTAACTCACTCAATTTCATTTAAAATTACTTAGAAAAATTAATAAAAATAGATAATTTTTCGTATCACATTCACCAATTTTCAAAATTAATTATTTTTTTCATTCAAAATTTGAATGTTAGAAATAAAATTTAATATTTTTTCATAAAAGGTGAACGTAAGAAAATAAAATTTAATACTGTTTCATAAAAGGTGAATATAAGAAAATAAATGAAATAAATACCAGAGAATGTCAAAAGTATCTTTTATTTTTCCAGGGACCGTGAGCCTGGAACCTGGAATAATAAATCCATTATCAAAAAGTCCAAAATTTTTCACGCTGTGAATTCAATATCATGAAAATCATTATTTCTATTTTTAAGTTTCTTCATTCCTTTATATTTCATTCTCATCCGCTCGTTTTTAATTAACTGAAAATGTCTAACAGTAGTAATTTTTAGTAATTTTAGAGTGTCTATCTGGTAACATAATCTTAAACTCATTATTAAGCTCCATAATAATTTTTTCTCCATATCTAGTATATAAATATTCACACCCAGTAACATTATATGAAACATTTATCTCTAGCTTACTTAATTTTTTAATTTCTTTCGAGACACTTACATTGTTGAACCTCTTTATTAGAGTCTCCATTTACACTCCTGGAAATGGAAAAAAGAGCACATTGACACCGGTGTGTCAGACCCACCATACTTGCTCCGGACACTGCGATAGGGCTGTACAAGCAATGATCACACGCACGGCACAGCGGACACACCAGGAACCGCGGTGTTGGCCGTCGAATGGCGCTAGCTGCGCAGCATTTGTGCACCGCCACCGTCAGTGTCAGCCAGTTTGCCGTGGCATACGGAGCTCCATCGCAGTCTTTAACACTGGTAGCATGCCGCGACAGCGTGGACGTGAACCGTATGTGCAGTTGACGGACTTTGAGCGAGGGCGTATAGTGGGCATGCGGGAGGCCGGGTGGACGTACCGCCGAATTGCTCAACACGTGAGGCGTGAGGTCTCCACAGTACATCGATGTTGTCGCCAGTGGTCGGCGGAAGGTGCACGTGCCCGTCGACCTGGGACCGGACCGCAGCGACGCACGGATGCACGCCAAGACCGTAGGATCCTACGCAGTGCCGTAGGGGACCGCACCGCCACTTCCCAGCAAATTAGGGACACTGTTGCTCCTGGGGTATCGGCGAGGACCATTCGCAACCGTCTCCATGAAGCTGGGCTACGGTCCCGCACACCGTTAGGCCGTCTTCCGCTCACGCCCCAACATCGTGCAGCCCGCCTCCAGTGGTGTCGCGACAGGCGTGAATGGAGGGACGAATGGAGACGTGTCGTCTTCAGCGATGAGAGTCGCTTCTGCCTTGGTGCCAATGATGGTCGTATGCGTGTTTGGCGCCGTGCAGGTGAGCGCCACAATCAGGACTGCATACGACCGAGGCACACAGGGCCAACACCCGGCATCATGGTGTGGGGAGCGATCTCCTACACTGGCCGTACACCACTGGTGATCGTCGAGGGGACACTGAATAGTGCACGGTACATCCAAACCGTCATCGAACCCATCGTTCTACCATTCCTAGACCGGCAAGGGAACTTGCTGTTCCAACAGGACAATGCACGTCCGCATGTATCCCGTGCCACCCAACGTGCTCTAGAAGGTGTAAGTCAACTACCCTGGCCAGCAAGATCTCCGGATCTGTCCCCCATTGAGCATGTTTGGGACTGGATGAAGCGTCGTCTCACGCGGTCTGCACGTCCAGCACGAACGCTGGTCCAACTGAGGCGCCAGGTGGAAATGGCATGGCAAGCCGTTCCACAGGACTACATCCAGCATCTCTACGATCGTCTCCATGGGAGAATAGCAGCCTGCATTGCTGCGAAAGGTGGATATACACTGTACTAGTGCCGACACTGTGCATGCTCTGTTGCCTGTGTCTATGTGCCTGTGGTTCTGTCAGTGTGATCATGTGATGTATCTGACCCCAGGAATGTGTCAATAAAGTTTCCCCTTCCTGGGACAATGAATTCACGGTGTACTTATTTCAATTTCCAGGAGTGTATATAGATAAAATCTTATTAGATTTTTTTTATAATTTGTAAAGCGACTTTAGTCTCAGGTAGCATAATGACCATATGGTAATGTATCTGTTTTATCTTTTGAAACATATCGTTTGTCATCATGAGGACTCAATGCTTTCTTGTTTGTTTCAATTGTGTATATTTCCTTGTTTTTTACTTTGAATGATATTAATTCTTCTGTACTGTTCACTATTATTAAAAAAACAATCTTTATAATCATCTAAGCTTATTCTACTTTTGTCAATACATTGCTTAACTCCTTCAGATTTTTTCTCTATTTCATCACCAACTTTAGAAGGATACGTTTTTGCTCTCAGACCACAAAATGCTTCCATTATTTTTCCATTGCATCAGCTATCATTTTTCATACAGCTTTCTTGTTAACTTATGGGAAACAATAAATATTATTTCCAGGATAATCACTAGTATCAAATTTATCAATCTTCGATTTCATATCTTCATAAAAACCTTCAGTTTGTATATTATAGATACAACTGTCTGTATCTTGATAACACAATCCAGTATTTTCTCCATATTTTGGTTTCATTACTCTGTAGTGAAAGTCATACATCAGTTCAAATGGTTCAAATGGCTCTGAGCACTATGGGAATTAACTTCTGTGGTCGTCAGTCACCTAGAATGTAGAACTACTTAAACCTAACTAACCTAAGGACATCACACACATCCGTGCCCGAGGCAGGATTCGAACCTCCGACCATAGTAATCATGCGGTTCCAGACTGTAGTGCCCAGAACCGCTCGGCCACTCCGGCCGGCCATACATCAGTTCTTTAGATAAATCAATTATACTCATTACAGCATAGATTGCTTTATTAAATATGATTTCTATCTTATTCATATGAATAACAGTAAAATTTTCATTAAATATAGTTCTTGCTTTAAAGTTTGGCTTTTGCTATTAATTTATCACATTTTTCTACATCTGACGCTAATTTTATAGCCACTCTATTTCTAATATTTTCTATTGTCTTGCCAAAAACCTTATTACAGTAAACTTCAGTGTAGCCTAATCGCATTTATCAGAAATCCGCTTTTTCTGAACAAATTTTTCCAATTTTCGCGGCTCAAATTGGCGCTGTCTGACGCATTGCACAGCTACGCCTTACACTTGACAAGTTTCAACTTGTCTGCGCCTAAAGCCATGCTTCCGCTGATGTTTTAGGGCAGTCAACTGCTAATCATTGCACTAACGCGTGTCAAAAGTCGGAATGTCGTCAATTCATGCGTGTGTTGGTTGAAGTTTTAGCGTGTTTCTTGTTCGTATTGCAAGGTTTCATGCCACTGCCATCTCTTGGCACTCCTTGGAAGTACTGTAAGTACGGTATTGCCCTACGTAGCGGGACGTAGCCCTGTCGAAACCGACAATGAGAGTGCGGCGCCAAACACTTTCCGCCTGTTGTTGGTACATCAGACGAAGGCGAGCGCTTAACAATTCAACAGTGAAGTACAAGGCACTGTTGTGTTTCCGCGTGGATTTGAGTAGAACAGTGGAGAGGAGATAGATGTATCGAATGTTTTCATTCGATGGCTGCCACAACCTGAGTTCAAACATCAAAAACTTTGTCTAGTGCGTCCTGAGTGTTGTCAAATCGTGCGTCTGTGTATCTTCGATTTAACGTTTCGTGCTCGCACTACATGCTTTAAAATGTCCAGAGATAAAAGTGGCCAAAAACAAAAAAAGAATCAGTCGAGTGTTGGTAAAAAAACGCTGAACGTGATTAAGGGCACGAAACGAAAAAAGAATGTGATCTCGTTGGAACAAAAGCTTCGCGCTTTACAGAGAACTGATGCTAGTGTGCCACCCGCGAAAGTTGCTACTGATTTGAACGTCGGTAGGAAAACGATTGCTGATTGGAAAACAAATCGATCAGAAATTGAAAAATTCTGTTCCATCCAAGCGTCAGGCAGCGCAGTGACATCTCGAAGGGGACTGATGACCTCAGCTGTTAAGTCCCATAGTGTTCAGAGCCATTTTTTGACATCTCGAAAAACAATGAGAAAAGGGCCTAATTTTTGTGGCACGAATAAATAAGAGCCACAGGTGTGCCAGTTTCAGGTCGTCTACTTCGTCAAAAAGCGATTGGATTGCTGACACTTGGAATATAATTTCTCCAGTTTCTCTCGTTATGTCTTGGAAGAACTCTTAGATCATAAGGCAACTCATCAGTGGTGGGAAGAAGAAGGCCACACCGAAACTGAAGCTGATGTGCCAGAAACAGGTGAAAATGAAGTAATATCGGTGAATTTACTGGAGAAGCTACCGGATTGTGAAGACGCGAACTGCGAAGTGGTTGAAGAGTGGATAGAAAACGACTTTTTTGATTTGACTGAGGAAAAAATCATCCATATTGCGACCAATCAGAAAGTGTCAGGAGAACACGTCTCTGATGACGAAGCAGAGAAAAATATTCCTCACACAGTCGGTTAAGAAGCGATCCAAACCACCCTGGAGTACAGCAGCCAACAGGAGGAGGCGACTTATCCCAATACCGTTTGTTTTCAACTTTGGAAGTATCTTGCTGCAACGAAAGTCTCTCAAGCAAAAAAACAAAAAAAAAAAAAAACCATTATGGACTTTTTTTACCAAAAAATAAATTCAATTGAGGCCTCCTAGAACTTCAACGTCCATAAGTCAAAAGGTTTTTTGTTTTTTTACTTTAATGTTCCTCCAGACAAACCTTTCGTTCCTTTGAGTAATTTCTAGCTTTGTTTCATAATTTTGTACAGTAGTTAATTTTTTATTCAGAAGAGTAGGTAACAAAATTAAAACTGCTGTTTTTTCCTGCTGCCAGATAAAGCGTATTTTTTCCTGAAAGAACGCAAAATAAACGAAGATTTAAAAACTTTGAGTTTTCAATCATTCTTTGGCGCCTTTTTAACACATCACAGCAATTTTTTCAGTCAAAAACATGCAGGCTTATTCACAACCATATCAATAACATTCTACGTAGCCCACGCGCGTTTTACAATCATATTTAGCGATATTGACGCACTTCAAGGTGTTTCACGAGTGAAGGCAAGGGACTTCCGTTTATCCGAAATTTTCGTTATCCGAACCGGCCGCCATCCCGATCATCTCGGATATACGGGAGTTTACAGTATTCGTAAGTCTACAGAAACCTTTTTCAAAATCTAGGCGCGCAGTCTGGGACTGCGCGACTGCTACGGTCGCAGGTTCGAATCCTGCCTCGGGCATGGATGTGTGTGATGTCCTTAGGTTAGTTAGGTTTAAGTAGTTCTACGTTCTAGGTGACTGATGACCACAGCTGTTAAGTCCCATAGTGCTCCGAACAATTTGAACTTTTTCAAAAGCAAGAAGACAGAAATGCTAAAATTATAAATCTGTGTTTCAAGAATAAAATGCGTTATCAAGATATGAGAGAAAACTTAAATAAATTGGTAGGTGAAGAATACCAAATAGAATAGATGAAGAATACCAAACAGAATACTTAGATTTAATTTTACTTAAAATGGCAGTGCAAAAATTACAGTTTACCATAAGGAAAAGAATGCTTTTGTAGAATTAAAAGATTCAAATAAACATAGTACAAACAAATATATCAAAAAGATTCTTAAGGCAATTAATAGATATTATTTGGAAGAAAACGATTCGGATTCTAGTAAAGAAAACGAAATAGATGGCAATAAATATTGTAAAGGCGATTTTCCACAAGAAGAAGCTGTAAAAGAGCACAATGGTGGTCGAATTTACCAAAGAAGAATTTGATTTTTATTTGCAATTTTGTTTGTTTAAAATATGTAATGATATTTTAAACTTTATTCATTATGGAATTTCAGCCCCAGGCTTCCCTGGGGCTGAAAAACTAAGACAATTAAAATATAATTGTATACAATCTTTAAATAATTAATATCTTGATTAACAATAATTTTTTTATTGGAATAAAGACGAAATTTTTCAACTGAAAAATGGAGGTAAACTAATTGAACTTGAAACAAAGATGAATTAATTAAACTCAAAACAAAGATAAACTAAGCAGAGCTAACTGCAGGTCTCGATATATTTTCAGCTGAACGATGATCTATTAAATTCGAAATGGCGATAAATAATAGAATAAACAAACAAATGATGAATGAATGTCAAACCAATGTTTAATGAACATTAAATTAAACATAAAAATTAACAGATATAAAATTAACTGTTTTAAATGTTACTATTAATGTTAATTTTAACATTCGATATTCATTCCATAATAAATATAGTTTAAAATTTCATTACAGATTTTAAACAAACGAAACAACAATTAAAAATTAAATTCTTCTTTGGCAAATTCGACCACCATTGTGCTTTTTACAGAGAAAATGGTCTTTATAATATTTCTTGTTATCTATTTCGCTTTAATTTTTGCAACAGTTAAATTTTTAATCTCTGGAATTATATATAAAAATCCTAAAATATTTTTAATTAAAAATGGTCTAAAAACTAATTATTCCAAAAGATATTGCACCTTGGGAAACAGATGGATTTGTTTACATAACTAAGGAAATTGTAGAAAAGGAATGGTTTTTGTTATGATTTAGCTACGTAGGATATAATATTTACCATATTTATTCTACAGAGGATGGAAATTCGTTATGTTTTTGGAGATTATTAATTTTGTAAATATATACCAAATTTAGTTGGGATTAGTAACGAATATCCATAATTAATGTTAGATTTTTAAACAGGTTATTGTAATTATTCCAGAGAAGTTCGAAACAGTTAAAATAGATACATAAAAAAATCGAACAACAACAACCACTAATTTTTCTTGGTGATTATTTGGTGTTGTTTTAGTTTTATCAAATATAACTTTAATCTTGTTATTTATATCCTTTTTTTTTAATTTCTTCTTCCAACCAATTATTGGAACAACAGCAATTTGTTATATTTTCGAATTTAAAAATGTATCTGTTCTTTCCATGATAAGGATCGATAATAATGTTGGAAATAACTGGTTGTAATCCTTCTTCTAGACTTTCTAGTAGCTTATAGTTTTTACTTTTTATTTATCCTAATATTTCACCAATTTTAGTGTTTTCAATTAATTCCTTGTACAATAAATACCCTTGTTTTCGAAAATTGGTTGCATTTTTAAGTAAGCTATTCTGGGGATTGAATTTCCATTATGTGTTTGTTGAAAACTTGTGTTTTTCTCTACCAAAAATGATTCTTCTTTAGGATAATAAAAAATTTCTAATTTTGTGGAAGACTACTGTATGGAATACAAATAAATCCTATTTAAGAATATTTTTATTTCTCTTAAATACTATAAATTTATTTTTATTAGGACATTTAAAAATATAAACAGATTTATATTATTTTGCTACCCAATACACTTAAATATGTATACCTATTTTTATTGTTTACCACTTTTAGGAAAATCTATCCATTTTAAAGTAATTTTTTATTTCTTCTTCTGTTTTTCTTATTTATTGTTCCTTCTTCAATGTGTTTTTGTACTCTTCCTTTAAAGATTGTGTGGTTATCCAAATAGTCTAGTTTTCTCTCTCGTATTCTTAAGTTTTGTAATTATTGTTTTCTCTCTATTTAGTAGATTGCAAATATACTGCATTAATTGGTTTAAATTCTTAAATAGAATATGGGGAAAGTTTGCTGTGGTTATTTTCTTTTTCTACACACAAATTGAATAATATTTGTTTTTTTAGTCCAAATTTTTTTTATATTAATTTCTTTCGCTATTGTAGAAAACAGGCTATTGGATTCAGATAAATATGTGTGTCCAGATTTTAAAAAGCATTTTTGTTTTACAGAAATTATATTCTCTGTCTGTTCGAAAATTTCTAAGTAAGTAACAGGCAAGCAATTAAAACTAAATACAGATAACACATATCTGAGTAATTTTCTCTTTCTTCTTTATTATCTGTTTTAATTTTTAATTGTATGCCTCTCAAGTTTTTCATATTTTTGTTCCACCAGTACATATATTGTAAGAGATCGTTGTAAATAAGGCAACACCTGTTTTGTAGAGTATCTCTTAATTTTTGACACATTTTAGATAGTGGAACAGAATAAAAGGCCTTTAACGAAATATTTGGTATTGGTTCTATGCAATCTGTTAATGGATCTAATTCTTGTTCTTTTTGGAAATCTGGGTTTATATAATTATAGATTGTTGCTTCCAGTCTTATAACTCCATTTTCTTTAGCTAATGTAGAAGCAAAAGTTTCCTTAAATCGTTTATTGGGACAATTTAAAAAATCTACAATGTAGTTATCTTGCTGTTTATTAACTCTAGGACTCGATAATAGGCAAATAAACGTATTGTGTATTTTTACTCTAGAGTTACAATTAATTCAAGTTAAACGATCTTTTCAAACAGACTTATTGTCATTTACTATTACTTTACATTCTTCTTTACATTCTCCTTGCATATGAAGTTTAAATTTATTTGTTAAATGTATATGTACATTTCTTCTGTGTTAAAAAGTCCTACAAAATCTTGTGTAACACCTAATCTAGTGATTAACAGTGTTCCTTTTTAAGTTCTTGTAATATTTTTTGTAGTTCCTTTAATGCTGTATCAATCTTGGCATCTGCTAATTCTGTCTTACAAGGAATAATAACTGGATTTGTGTATTTACTTCTTATTATATCTGTATCTACATTAATAGATGGTTTAGTGCCTTTACATGTAGCTGCATTCGAATCTAAAAGAAGAGGTAAGTTAGCTTTAACAGCATATTTCGCAGAATTTTAGAAATTACTCCCCACAAGAAACTATTGAATGATCCACACATTTTTTGTTAACTACAAATTGCCTTTTGCCTGTAACTTTTGTACAGTATACTAAATGGCTTATTTTAGCTACCATAATACTATCGCAGAATTATTCTGTAATTGCTTGAAATTGTTCTAATTTTGCTTCTCCTTTTGTCTATATAATATCTCCAACATTCATAACAAGATTATATTATTTAAATATTCTGTAAGTAACCATAACCCAAATCTCTTGCTAGTTGGTTTTTGCTTTATTTCCAAGTAGCTCCAATACATAATATTTCTTTTTGTTTGTAGCATAGACTTTATTTTCAGCTTCCATTTACACAGACAAAAAAGCATTAGATTTGAAATAAAGTAGTGAGAATTTAAAAAAGGTTAAAAACAGAAAAAAGTAGCTGAAAGTAAAGTGCAATAACTTTTTTTACCTATTTGAAAATCTGTGTTAATTTTCTAGGGTTGTGACACCAGACTGCATTTTCATAATGAATAATTTAAATTTATTTTATTTCTGTATATTCCAGATCATAATTTTTTAAAGATTTGACGAAATGTTCTTTTATTCGTTTAATGTTTTCAGGGTTGACGAGCATCATCTCTGAATTATTGGTTAAATTTCCTTTAATATTCTTTGAATTTGGCACCCTACACTTGAAAGGCCTGGAGTACTGCTATAATTTTCAGGCACTGCCTTCACAGTGCATGCATGAATAAAGCTTACAATATCATTTGTATTTAAGACTTGTTTTTCCTCAAAAGAATGGACTAATTTTTTAAAAGAAAAACAGTACTTTTGAATTTTAATTTTTTACAAATCTAATAAATGGTGAACCTAAATACTCTGAAAGTAAACGAACTAAAAGTTAGAGCAAATGAATTAGGACTTACAGGTTATTCGAAAATGAGAAAACAAGATTTATTGTACTTATTCATAATAATATTAACAAGTCAAGTGTGAACTATTCCTGGCACAATGAGTTGAATGAATTAAAAACTAAACAACAACAACTTACTCAAATGATTTATCTTATATGTAAAGAGTTAAATTTTCAACAATTATACCAAATGTATTTAACAAATGAGGCATACAGTCAAATACTTGATTATATTAAGAAGAAAAATCTATTTAGTGAAATTGAATGAGAACGTCTAATACCAAAGTTTAATAAATTATCTGAAAACTTCATAAGAGAATTTCAAGATAAATTTGATTGGACATATATATCGAGTGATCAGAAATTATCAGACGATTTTATTATAGAATTTCAAAACAAATTAAACTTTGAGAATATATCATATTGACAGAACTATCAGAGAATTTTATAAGAGAATTTCAAGCTAAATTAAACAGGGAGAATATATCATATAGACAAAAATTATCAAGAATTTCAAGATAAATTAAACTGGAAGAATTTATGATTTAGACAAAAATGTTCAGAGGATTTTATAAGAGAATTTCAAGATAAATTAAGTTGGGATGATACATGAAATGAACAAGTACTGCCTGAAGATTTTATGAGAGAGTTTCATGACAAATTAAACTGGGAGAATTTATCATATGCACAAGAAATATCTGAAGGCTGCATGAGAGAATTTCAAGGTAAATTAAATTGTGATGAGGAAGGCCTGAGGAGCTGCTGTGCTGTGCCCACATGTATGTGTATATGTATTTGAGTGCAATAATAAAAGGCGATATGAAACAGAATGACAATAAAATTAGCATTAGGGAAGGCAAAATTAAGACATATTTTTTCTGGAATTTTTCTGGTGAAATGCATTGCATGTGGAAAGAAAATCCAAAATACTGCTGAATTGTACCCTCCACCACGCACTTTACTATATGTTACGGAGTATTAATGCAGATGTAGACATAGATGACAGACGGAGATGCCACAGCAGTGTATACAGAGCTAAATTTAATGTTGTCTGACCTCTGCTAATACATTTGTAACTGATCATTATGTAAATACATCATATTACTAATTAATTGTTCAACAAAAGTAGCTTTGTTGTAGCATTTTATTTCTCTGGACTGGTTTCAGGCGTCATCCATCATCAGCGGTATCTGTATTATGCAAAACACAAAGTTACATAAAGTGTATATTGCAGTGTTTTATGCGTAAGTGAGTTTTCAGTTCATTGTAATTCGACTTGTCTTTCATGCGATGTTCCCTAGCGTATTCCAGTGACAATATTTAGCAACTTTCATTTAATAAGATGAATATTTGATTCATATGTACAAATATATAATCTGCATAAGGAATATTATTACAAAATACGTGCAGTTGTCATTGGCAACTGCAATACATGTAAAGATTAAAATCCATTATGCTGGTTACATACATGTACATATAAAACATGCAATCGTCTTATTATATGAACATTACAAAATATCGTCTTTAGGTTACACTACAGAACATCACATTAAATCAAGTCGGATTACAATGAATTGAAAAATCACGTTGCATAAAAGAGTACAATATGTACTGCGAATAATTTATTAGATGAACTAGGAGTGAAACCCGGCATTGTCTGGGTCAGAATATATGGCATGGGAGAAGGCACAAGTACCGTTATAGATATGTGATGCATACAAACATATATCTCACTGAGGTTATTATGCCTGCCATTACCCTATTAGAAGGTAGTTTCGTCGCAGTGTGTGGCAATGGTTGAGTGTGGTGGGCAAAAATCCGTGAAATATGGAGCAATAAATACTCTTAGGTAAAGCTAACTGATGTGTGATTACCAACTGTCCCGTATATTTGAAAATGTTTTTACTGTTTCATTCATGGTGGAATAAGAGAGTCCTCAACGTGTTTCTTCCATACTGTGGTGGGTGTAATTGGGTGATTGTTGTTGGCAGATATCACAATGTAATTCATGATGTGGTCCACTTAGTTCTCTTAGAAAAATGTATATTCTATACGAATTCTGGACCTTGCCATTGGTGAGGAGGCTTGCATGCCTCAGTGATACAGATAGCCATACTGTAGGTGCAACCACAATGGAGGGGTATCTGTTGAGAGGCCAGACAAATGTGTGGTTCCTGAAGAGGAGCAGCAGCCTTTTCAGTAGTTGCAGAGGAAACAGTCTGGATGACTGATTGACCTGGCCTTGTAACGCTAACCAAAACGGCCTTGCTGTGCTGGTACTGAGAACAGCTGAAAGCAAGTGGAAACTACAGCCGTAATTTTTCCTGAGGGCATGCAGCTTTACTATATGGTAAAATGCTGATGGGTAAAATATTCCGGAGGTAAAATAGTCCCCCATTCGGATCTCCTGGCGGAGACTACTCAGGAAGACGTTGTTATCAGGAGAAAGAAAACTGGCGTTCTACGGATAGGAGTGTGGAATGTCAAATTCCTTAATCAGAAAGGTAAGTTAGAAAATTTAAAAAGGGAAATGGATAGGTTAAAGTTAGATATAATGGAAATTAGTTAAGTTCAGTGGCAGGAGGAACAAGACTTCCGGTCAGGTGAGTACAGGGTTATAAATATAAAAGCAAATAGGGGTAATGCAGGAGTAAGTTTAATAATGAATAAGAAAATAGGAATGCAGGTAAGCTACTACAAACAGCATAGCGAACGCATTATTGTGGCCAAGATAGATACGAAGCCCATGCCTAGCACAGTAGTACAAGTTTATATGCCAACTAGCTCTGCAGATGATGAAGAATTGATGAAATGTATGATGAGATAAAAGAAATTATTCAGATAGTGAAGGGAGACGAAAATTTAATAGTCATGGGTGAATGGAACTCGACAGTAGGAAAAGGAAGAAAAGGAAACATAATAGGTGAATATGGAATGTGGGTAAGGAATGAAAGAGGAAGCCGCCTGGTAGAATTTTGCGACAGAGCGTAACTTAATCAAAGCTAACACTTGGTTCAAGAATCATGGACGAAGGTTGTATACATGGAAGAAGCCTGGAGATGCTGACAGGTTTCAGATAGATTATGTAATGGTAAGACTGAGATTCAGGAACCAGGTTTTAAATTGTACGACATTTCCAGGGGCAGATGTGGACTCGACCACAATCTATTGGTTATGAACTGTAGATTAAAACTGAAGAAACTGCAAACAAGTGGGAATTTGAGGAGTTGGGACCTGAATAAACTGAAAGAACCAGAGGTTGTAGAGAGCTTCAGGGAGAGCATTAGGGAACGATTGGCAAGAATGGGGGAAAGAAATACAGTAGAAGAAGAATGGGTAGCTTTGAGAGACGAAATAGTGAAGGCAGCAGAGGATCACGCAGGTAAAAAGACGAGGGCTAATAGAAATCCTTGGGTAACAGAAGAGATATTGAATTTAATTGATGAAAGGAGAAAATACAAAAATGTACTAAATGAAGCAGGCAAAAAGGAATACAAATGTCTCAAAAATGAGATCGACAGGAAATGCAAAATGGCTAAGCAGGGATGGCTACAGAACAAATGTAAGGATGTAGAGGCGCATGTCACTAGGAATAAGATAGATACTGCCTACAGGAAAATTAAAGAGACTTTTGGAGAAAAGAGAACCACTTGCATGAATATCAAAAGCTGAGATGGAAACCCAGTTCTAAGCAAAGAAGGGAAAGCAGAAAGGTGGAAGGAGTATATAGAGGGCCTATACAATGGCGATGTTCTTGAGGACAATATTATGGAAATGGAAGAGAAGTACACGAAGATGAAATAGGAGATATGATACTGCGTGAAGAGTTTGACAGAGCACTGAAAGACCTACGTCGAAACAAGGCCCTGGGAGTAGACAACATTCCATTAGAACTACTGAAAGCCTTGGAGAGCCAGGCCTAACAAAACTCTACCATCTAGTGAGCAAGGTGTATGAGACAGGCGAAGTACCCTCAGGCTTCAAGAAGAATATAATAATTCCGATCCCAAAGAAAGCAGGCGTTGACAGATGTAAATATTAGCGAACTATCAGTTTAATAAGCCACGGCTGCAAAATACTAATACGCATTCTTTTCAGACGAATGGAGAAACTGGTGGAAGCCGACCTTGGAGAAGATCAGTTTGGATTCCGTAGAGATGTTGGAACACGTGAGGCAATACTGACCCTACGACTTATCTTAGAACATAGATTAACGAAACGCAGGCCTACGTTTCTAGCATTTGTATACTTAGAGAAAGGAACCAGAAGGCAGTTATAAGAGTAGAGGTGCATGAAAGGGAAGCAGTGGTTGGGAAGGGAGTGAGACAGGGTTGCAGCCAATCCCCGATGTTATTCAATCTGTATATTGAGCAAGCTGTAAAGGAAACAAAAGAAAAACTTCGGAGTAGGAATTAAAATTCGTGGAGAAGAAATAAAAACTTTGAGGTTCGCCGATGACATTGTAAGTCTGCCAGAGACAGGAACGGACCTAGATGAGTAGTTGAAGGGAATGGACAGTGTCTTGAAAGGAGGATATAAGAAGAACATCAACAAAAGCAAAACGAGGATAATGGAATTAGATTAGGAAATGAGACGTGTAAAGTAGTAAATGAGTTTTGCTATTTGTCTTTCAGTACATACACAGACAAGCCTGTTATATACAGCTACAGATGTAAATATGTGTCTTTTGAGAAATATAGATTCCGCTGACGAGGGGCAACATCCGAAACTAGTCCGATGAAAGAAAGTACTACAAAAAAGCTGCTTTTGTCGAACAATTAATTAACAATACTTTATATTACAATTTCTACAAGCTGCAGAGCAAAAAATGTACAAGACATTCTGATTATTATGTAGTTTAGACTTTAAAAATATGAATATCTCAGCCGCTTTATGTACAGTTGAATTACATAAAAACATAACTGTTTTCAGGTAATCCATACACTTCATAAAACTTGAAAATTGTCCAGCATGAACGCTGAAAACATTGACAAAAAATCAGCAAAGAGGCTCTAAACGACCAAAATATCTCGACAGTCAAACTTTAAAATCTTTGCGTGTCTATTCTAGTATTGGATCGAAGCTGCTGAACTGAAGGAAAAAAGTAATTATTCAACATCTCATCCGCGACAAGGTAATTAGAAATGTCGCACAACCTCGGATAGCGCAAAGAGATGAATAAAATTAGCTGCGATCTTTTCAACGAAAACGTCGCAGCATTCGCCTTAGTTGGTGCTGGGAAGGATGGAGCGTGAATTCAACCCCACTCCTTTCGAACGCGAGTTCAGCGCATTAAGCTTTGCCCCACCTATCGTTATTATTATTCAATTAAATTCCATGGGTCTTCACTAATGCATATATATTAGGTGGCGATTCATCGCGACCAGACACTGGAAGCGAAGTTAAAAGAATACGAAGTGGACAAGGACGATGTCGAAGGGTTAATCAACCGGCGCTGTGCAGTTTACATTGTGCTGCCTGATACAGAGACTCTTACAGAGAGTGCTTTACTGGACTTGGGTGTGTTAAAAGTGGTATGCTCTCGTTTTCCTCAGGCCTTCGAGCTGGCTCACTCAGAGAGCTGAGGGTGACCTGTAATTTAACGTGGACTATGAACATGGTACAACTTGGCACTTCTATCATTGACAATGACAGAGGAGAAACAAGTAATAAGTGACGAATAAAATCCTGGGACGCACTGTAGGTTGAACTACAGACCTGTGAATTTGTAGCCAGAAATAACAAGTCACGATCAGTTTTTTTATAATGACAGTATAAGGGAAAGACATACGGTTTTAGTTATCACCTCGAAAAAATAAAGTACATAATTACTTTTTATTTTTTGCAAATACGTGCCTGCAATCCTTGTGGATGGTGTCAAAATACGAAGGCGAAGTCTATTGATAAAGTACCGTGCGGTAAATCTTATTCTGCATTTGAAGTCCAACAACGTCGCAACAATACTTGCTGAGCTGGTGGAAGCACATGGGAACAATGCAGCACCACATGACGCATGATGCAGATACTTCCAGTATCGTCTGGCGAGTGTGCACGACGAAGAACGAAGTGCCAGATCATCTCTCAGTAAGAAATCAGCAATCGCAAGAGAAGCTGAGACACTGGTACACGATGAATGGAGTATCACAGCCGAGGCGATTGACGGCAAAATGAAAATTAATCATGGCTCTGTTTCAAAGATCGAAAACAATTTGAACGTGATTCGCTGGATCCACGACTGATCACATCCACATAAAATGCCCGCTGAACGGAAGCAACAGAGGAAATGTTGCAGCTGTCTCAGGGCAATCCAGATGAGTTCTTTCCGTCTGGCAATCTCTGTTCCACAGCCATGGAGCATAGTTCTTTAATAATCTTAACAACTACTCATTACTGAGCAACTGCTAGGGCACAAATAGTCGAAAAAACGCAGCTAAGCCTAAAAATTCTTTTAGTTCTTGTTTCGTTGTGTGTGTCGAAAAGGTTTTTTGTTTCATCCAATTTCTTTGAATCAGGTTTTATGCCTTCTTCTGACACAATGTGTCCAAGAAACTTAATGTGGATTCGTCCAAACTTTGATTTCCTCAAATTTGCGGTGACGTCTGCCCTCGCAAATTTTTGCAAGACTTCTCGTAATACTTCGATGTCCGCAATCTGCCTTACAGAATGTGGCGAAGGATAGTTCGTTTACCACTGTCACGTAGCCCCTTGTCTGTTCCTACAGCGAATGGGCCGCGGGAAGAACGAGTGTTGGAAGTCCCCGCGTCATCTCCAAATTATCATATTTGATCGTCATGATCTTTTCGCAGTATAGAGAAAGAAAAATACTGGTCGAACGCACGCTCTCGAATTTTTAACAGCAAACTACGCCAACGCCTCTCTTGTCTGACATTGGAATGTGGTTAATTTTTCCGTTATGTCTTTGTAATAATAAATGAGCCTGTCACGAAACGCGCCGATCTTCTTTGGATCCTCTCTACTTCCTTTATCAACCCAATCCTGCATGGATCTGAGACTGTAGAGCAAAATGGAACTATTAGTTGGCCATCTCTTTCGTGGCTCGAATGCACTTCCAGAGGTTCCTTTCATTGAATCTCAGTCTTTCCTACGGTTAATTTTCTGTGCGTGTTCCACTTTAAACCGCTCCATACGCATACTCGGAGATATTTAACTGATGAAATTGTTTCCGGTGACTGTTTAACAGTCGTGTAATGTTACAACAATGAGTATTTCTGCTTATTTATTAACAACACTTTACCCTATTTTATGGTGAAGCTCAACTGCCGGTCATCTTGAGGTCTTTTGCACTTTGCTACATTTTCTGGCATATCCTCTGTAAATAACAACATGATACGTGAAAAGCCTCATGGAATTTCCTACGTTATCCACTACACCACTTATATACATTATGAAAAGTCAGATGCTCTAACAGAGTGATGGGGTATGCCGGAAGTAACTTTTACGTCTGAAGACTTTTCTCCGTTAAGGATAACATGCTTTGTTCTGTTTACTAGGAATTTTTCAATCCAATAACATGGCTGGTGTGATTTTCCGTACGCTTGTATTTTCATCGTGAGGCAACAGTGTGGAACTATGTGGAACGCTTTTTGGGAGTCAAGGGAGTCAAGGAACACGACATCAACCTGGGCACCGGTATCTACTGCCTTCTGGATTTCCCACGGAGGAGATTTTCGGTTTCCAGAAAGGTTATAAAATGCGAGGATAAAACTTGTTCCAAAAGTCTACAACTTCAGCTATATAGGACCTTACTTTGAAAGCGGGAATGACCTGCGCATTTTTCCAATCACTGGGACCGTATCGTTACTCCTGCGAGCTAAGATGAACTGCTACAAGAAGAGGATGAAGTCCTTTGGTATAATATATTTAAAATTGTATAAATATCCATTTACATCCTGTCGGCTTCCCTTTGTTGAGCGATTTCATTGATTTTTTTCTCCTTTGGGCACTTATTTCCATATCTGTTATTTTTATATTCACATGCTGATTTAAAGAAGGGACCGCAGTGCGACCTTCCTCAGTGAAACAGTTTTGGAAAAAGGAATTTAGTATTTTGGCCTTTTCTCTGTCATCCCCTGCTTCCACGCCATAGGGTTTGGAGAGACGTAACTGAACAATTAAATGACTTAATATAAAAGCAAAATATCTTGGGACCGAATATCAGATCGATAAGTAGATTTTTCCTTTCAGAGTCATTATCCCTGGACGATCCTGTACTATACGACACTGAGGCGACGAAAGTCAAGGGATATCGATATTCACATATACACATGGCGGTAGTATCGCGTACACAAGGTATAAAAGGGCATTGTAGTAGCGGAGCTGCTACACTCATGTTGAGACGAAACAGAATACCTTGAACGACTAGAGATAGGACGTTTATGTTCGCAGGACATTTACATTAGTATGTGCTGCAGAAGTGGTTGGCATTTGAACCATGTCGGCCCACTGGTTCAAGGTCAACATCGATATCGCGGTGCAACAACATCTACGGGTAAAATGTGCCTGTGGCTCTCGTTGTCGCTATAAACCGAAGGTAATCGATCAGTATGACTTGAGCAGCCGTACAGGATGCCTCGCAAACGTATGCGCGAACCGTACCGTGAAATCCGTGAATTTCAAACTGGGCACATTTTTGGCATGAGAAAATGTGATGCATCCATTCGGGAAATTGCTACCCGTTTGGGACGAAGTGTTTCGGCAGTGCAAGGGTGTGTGCCGAATGATTCACGGACGGCCGCGAAACACGACGAGATAGGTCAGGTCGTACCACCCAGACCGCCTCCCGAGAAAATCGACACCTCATCCGAATGGCATCGCAGGATAGATCTGTTTCCTCCTCGGTTCTGGCGCAACAGTAGAACACCGTACACTATTAGACAGCCCGTCGCCGTTTATGAAGACACTAGTTACGTGCGTATCGTCCACTTCTCCGCCTAGCTTTGACGAATGTGCAGAAACATGCCAGACGGCAATGGTGTGTGGAACTACGTCACTAGGGCAGAAATGGCATCAGATAGTGTTTTCCGACGAGTCCAGGTTCTGTTTGTTTGAAAACGATGGCCGCAATTTGGTTCGCCACAGACAGGACGAGCGGCATCACAGTGACTGAATTTGCACAAGACACACAGCACCAACTCAAGGCCTTTTGGTGTGGGGTGCTATTGGGAACAACCACAAATCACAGTTGGTGCGTTACTCGGGGCACTGTGACCAGTGTGGCCTACGTGAATTACGCCTACCCTCCTGCACAACACCCCAGACGCCATTTTTTTTTTTTTTTTTTTTTTTTTTTTTTTTGTAGGAGGACGGTGCATGACCGTATGTTACTATACGAACACGTGGTTCTTGGTGTCACAGGATGTCATACATTTGTTCTGGTCTGCGAGATCACCAGACTTGTCGCCAATTGAAAGTGTGTGGGTTATGGTGAAATGACGTGCAACGCTGTGACCCAATGCCAACCAGCACAGATGAACTTTGGAAATAGGTGAATGCAGCATGGTCGGCTATACCACGGGATGGCATTCGCACCTTACACGCGACGAGGCCATCACGCATGGAACAAGTTGTCAAGTACCTTGGCGGACCCTGTGTCTCCTAGGCCACAGGACACACGCTGAATCGAGTGACTGAAATGCTAATCATTTCTGCAGAACATACAAATGTATATGACCTATGAATATGAACGTCCTATCTCATAATCCTTGAAGGTGTTCTGTTTTTTTACGAACATGAGTGTATTTGTACTCGGTTGATTCATGTGAAAAGGTTTCCGACGTGATTATTTGCGCAAGACGGGAATTAACAGACTTCCAACGCGGAATGGTAGTTGGAGATAGACGCAAGGTACTTTCCATGTCGGAAATCGTTAGGGAATCCAGTATTCTGAGGTCCACAGTGTCAAGAGTATGGCGAGAATGCCAAATTTCAGGCGTTACCTCTCATCACTGACAACGCAGTGGCTGACGGCCTTCACTTAAGGATCGAACAGTATTTGCGTAGAGTTGTCAGTGCTAACAGACAAGCAACACTGCGTGAATTAACCACAGAAGCCAATGTGCGACGTACGACGAAAGTATCCTTGAGGACAATGTGGCGAAATCTGCCGTTAATGGGCTACGGCAGCCGATGACCGACGTGCGTACCTTTGCTTGGTTCAAATGGTTCAAATGGCTCTGAGCACTATGGGACTTAACATCTATGGTCATCAGACCCCTAGAACTTAGAACTACTTAAACCTAACTAACCTAAGGACAGCACACAACACGTGCCTTTGCTAACAGCACGACGTCGACTGCAGCGCTTCTCCTGAGCTCGTAACCGTATCGGTTGGTTCCTAAACAATTGAAAAACCGTGGCCTGGTTGGATGAACCAAGATTTCAATTGGTAAGAGCTGATGGTAGGGTTCGAATTTGGCGCAGACCGCACAAAGCCATGGATCCAGATTGTCAACAAGCCACTGTGCAAGCTGGTGGTGGCTCCATAATGGTGTTGGCTGTGTTTACATGGAATAGACTGGGTCCTCTAGTCCAACTGAACCGATTATTGACTGGAAATCATTACGTTCGGCTACTTGGAAACCATTTGCAGCCATTTTTATGGATGGAAATGAAATGGAAATGAGCGTTTGGCGTCATTGGCCGGGAGGCCCCTCGCGGGGCAGGTCCGGCCGCCTTGGCGCAGGTCTTATTACATTCGGCGCCACATTGGGCGACCTGCACGCCGGATGGGGATGAAATGATGATGAACACAACACAACACCCAGTCCCTGAGCGGAGAAAATCTCCGACCCAGCCGGGAATCGAACCCGGGCCCAGAGGACGGCAATCCGTCACGCTGACCACTCAGCTACTGGGGCGGACATTTTTATGGATGACAATGCGCCATGACACCGGGCCACAACTGTTCACAATTAGTTTGAAGAACATTCCCTCTCGAGCGAATGACGTGGCCACCAATATCGCCCGACGTGAATCCCATAGAACATTTATGGAACATAATCGAGAGGTCAGTTCGTGAACAAAATCCTCCACTGGTAACACTTCCCAATTATGGGCGGCTGTAGAGGCAGCATGGCTCTATTTTTGTGCAGGGGACTTAGAAACGACTTGTGTCCATGCTACGTCTAGCTGCTGCATTACGCTGGGCAAAAGGAGGTCTGATGCGATATTGGGAGGTATATCATGACTTTTGTGACCTCAGTGTACGAGCAAATCAAGCAGTGGAACCAAGTGGATCACCACCGCCGAAAAAGGGGAAAGCCAATCGTCATCGGGAAAGATAAGGTTGAGTGCTTTTTGGAGGCTGCAGTGGTGCAGTGCTAACAGAATATGCTCTTTGGAGGGCAAATTTTCCCAGGAGCGTACTGCCGATATCTCCTGAAGAGGTTATGGCGGGATGTCGTGACGAAGCGTCGCGAAAAGCTGTCAGAGGGGGTGTCTGGGTCCCACATCAGTGGCCCAGCTCATTCTGCACAGAACACAGACGTTTTCCCGACGTGGCAACCCACTGAATTCTTCCTGGTTCCTTATATGAAAAAACCACTGCGTGGCAGGCAGTTCCACGGTAATGACGAGGTGATTTTCGAGGCCGAACTTTTTCTGAACAGCCAAAACGCTGGCGTCTCCAAGCAAGGTCATCACAAAGTCATTCACCTTTAGGAAAAATTTGTCACATTTCAGGATGGCTATGCAGGGGAGGACTGAAGCCAAGTGAAATTCCGCATCCGGAGCTTGATTTTTTCCTAAGTTAACACTGTATGACTACCCTTCGTATCAATACCCATCAAAAATTAGAAACAAAGGAGACGATATTAAATGACTATTTTTAAATCCGATTAATCTTGTTTATGGATACGTTTACGTCTGAGGGTTTGTGCAGGACAAAAATAATTTTATTGGGGACAAGGGGCGTTGAATAAGTAATGCAACAAATTTTTTTCTGAAGGCCGGTTCATTTTATTCAGGATTTCAACACAGTATATCATTCACCACTCTTTTGGCTAAAGAACCCTATTTTTCAACACAACCTCTGTTCAATGTAACGGCCTTACACCAATTTACTGGTAGTGTCTACAAGACCGTATGGTACTATTGTACCGGTCGACGCCGGAACCAACGTCAAGCCGCATCAGTAACCTCCCCATCATCCACGTACTGCTTCCCATGGAGTGCATCTGTAATTGGGGCAAACAGATAGCAGACGGAAGATGCGAGACACGGGCTGTAGGATGAATGACGAAGAACAGTCCAATGAAGTTTTGTGAGCTGCACTTGGGTGCACAGATTTTTGTGAGGCCTTACATTGTCATGGAGAAGGAGAAGCTTGTTTGCGTGTCTATGGCGACAAATATGCTGGAGTGTTTCTTCTATTTCCTGGGGGTAGCGCAACACACTTCCATGAGCGAGGACATTTAACAAAATAACCATTTCAGAGTCGCAGAAAACCATCGTCATGACTTCACCGGCTTTGAAGTTTTTCTTCGGAGGCGAGGTAGTGAGGCGCCAAGTCAAGGACTGCTTCCAGTTCGTAGTGATGAATCAATGTTTCATCGGCTGTGACGATGTTCGACAAAAAATTGTCACGATCAGCCTCGTAACGTGCAAGCAACTCCACACAGATAGTAATTCATTGATCTTTCGGATCGTCAGGCGACGAGGAAAACAGCGGGTACACACCTTTGAGTACTCCAACTGGTGGACGAATGAAACAGCACTGCCAACGGAGACGACCAGTTGAGCTGCAAGGTGTTCGACTCTGATCCGTTGATCACCTAGAATGAGAGTGTCCGCAGGTTTCAACACTGCAAGAGTCACACATGTGTGCGGCCGGCCTGTGCGCGGGAGATCTGACATTCTTGTGATGATGGCAGAAGCCTCGCCCAACTTCTGATCGTGCTTTTGTTCACTACCAGGTCTCTGTAGACATTATGCAACCGCCTATGAATAACTGCGATACCCTGGTTTTCCGTCAACAGAAACACAAGACAGCTCTCTGCTTGGAAAGCACCTCCGTCACAGGGCCATTTTAAAGGCTACGTATAGCGCCGCCTCTTATCGGAGCTTCAAGAAGCTCTAGGGGCTGAAGTGGGAATATTCCATGATGTCCCACAACAAAGACGCATTTTTCAATCAAAACTGGCCGAGAAAAAAATGTGTTGCATTACTTATTGAACGACCCTCATACATGATCACCAATGTATCTGCGTACAGATACTTTTATAATATTTTAACAAATGCATCAAACAACTCAGTTTCATACATCATGGAGTTACACACGACAGGAGTTCACCGCTGATTTAAAAAGCAAGAATAGCTCTTAAAAGTGGATAATTTTTATTAGTAAGACACTGCTTCCGAGGGAATAGATCGCGAGGTCTACAGTTGTGATGTTTGAAAGAAGTTCAACTAACGTAACTGTAGAGGAATATTATGTATCTTTTCCTCTTTCACCTCTTTGTTGACAGGGTGTTAATAATCTGCGAAGATAGCAAAAATCGAATGATAACGCCAGACAGTGATGTGAGTTACACTTTCACTGCATGAGTATGCGTGAAGAAATCTCGATGAAGGCCTAGGAAAAGTATTGTGAGCTTTGTAAGGAGGTTCGGTCTGAGTAACGCATCAGATTTCTAAACCAAATCCTACACTACTGGCCATTAAAATTACTACACCACGAAGATGACTTGCTACAGACGCGAAATTTAACCGACAGGAAGAAGATGCTGTGATATGCAAATGATTAGCTTTTAAGAGCATTCACACAAGGTTGGTGCCGGTGGAGACACCTACAACGTGCTGACATGAGGAAAGTTTCCAACTGATATCTCATACACAAACAGCAGTTGACCGCGTTGCCTGGTGAAACGTTGTTGTGATGCCTCGTGTAAGGAGGACAAATGCGTACCATCACGTTTCCGACTTTGATAAAGGTCGGATTGTAGCCTATCGCGATTGCGGTTTATCATATCGCGACATTACTGCTCGCGATGGTCGAGATCCAATGACTGTTAGCAAAATATGGAATTGGTGGGTTCAGGAGGGTAATATGGAACGCCGTGCTGGATCCCAACGGCCTCGTATCACTAGCAGTCGAGATGACAGGCATCTTATCCGCACAGCTATAACAGATCATGCAGCCTCGTCTCGATTCCTGAGTCAACAGATGGGGACGTTTGCAAGACAACAACCATCTGCACGAACAGTTTGACGACGTTTGCATCAGCATGGACTATCAGCTCGGCGACCATGGCTGCGGTTACCCTTGACGCTGAATCACAGACAGGAGCGCCTGCGATGGTGTACTCAACGACGAACCTGGGTGCAGCATCATGATGGTCGCATCCGTGTTTGGCGACATTGCGGTGAAAACACATTGGAAGCGTGTATTCGTCATTGCCATACTGGTATATCACCCGGCGTGATGTTATGGGGTGCCTTTGGTTACAGGTCTCGGTCACCTCTTGTTCGCATTGACGGCACTTTGAACAGTGGACGTTACATTTCAGATGTGTTACGAGCCGTGGCTCTACCCTTCATTCGATCCCTCGAAACCCTATATTTCAGCAAGATAATGCACGACCGCATGTTGCAGGTCCTGTACGGGCCTTTCTGGATACAGAAAATGTTCGACTGCTGCCCTGGCCAGCACATTCTCCAGATCTCTCACCAATTGAAAACGTCTGGTCAATGGTGACCGAGCAACTGGCTCGTCACAATACGCCAGTCACTACTCTTGATGAACTGTGGTATCGTGTTGAAGCTGCACTGGCAGCTGTACCTGTACACGCCATCCAAGCTCTGTTTGACTCAATGCCCAGGTGTATCAAGGCCGTTATTACGGCCAGAAGTGGTTGTTCTTGATACTGATTTCTCAGGATCTATGCATCCAAATTGCGTGAAAATGTAATCACATGTCAGTTCTAGTATAATATATTTGTCCAATGAATACCCATTTATCATCTGCATTTCTTCTTGGTGTAGCATTTTTAAAGGCCAGTAGAGTACTTTTCGCCGGTAACGGCAGAGGCGCGGACAGGTCTGGAAAAGCAGGATCCTCAGGGGCAGCGCGGGACCGCACAAAATATTCAACCCGCAAACTATAGGTATCACGTAAGAAAAACCACATTTAACACAATTGTGTTAGGGGGAGTTGGAATGTCTCAAGATGGTAAAAGGGTTGTAGATTACACTCTTCTGTCGTAGAAACATTGATCATTCGGTTGGTACCACCGTCATAGCAACTAGCTGTGTTTACGGTTGAGTTTTTGATCTGTAAGTTAATGTTTTGATCCTAGAGTTTCGTTTGCACTTCGTTTGGAGATTGTAATTTATCTTCTTGTTACTTTTGCCTGTTGAGTGACATAGTTTCTTCAATGCCTAGGGATGCATAATTATTTAAAAAGCGCAAGTTCCGCGGTGACCGATTTACAAACATCTTTTGTGTAGACGATTCTGCCGGAACTTCTTATCGCTCTCGCAGTACGGTCATGGCACCATAATAACAGCGCAATCGGCTTGTGTGGCCGAGCGGTTCTAGGCGCTTCAGTCTGGAACCGCGCGACCGCTACGGTCGCAGGTTCGAATCTTGCCTCGGGCATGGATGTGTGTGATGTCCTTAGGTTAGTTAGGTTTAAGTAGTTCTAAGTTCTAGGGGACTGATGACCTCAGATGTTAAGTCCCATAGTGCTCAGAGCCATTTGGACCAATAACAGTGCACTGAAGATCCTGATCACGATAAAAATCACCCTAGTGGCTGTTACCGAAGCAATTAAACCAATATATAGAGGCTTGGGGCCTCCTGATCATCTCAGTAAATGTGTTGTATGTGGTACCCAGAACCAAAAGTATCGCTCAGCAACTTCGTATGGACGGGAATGCGTAAGCATGTATTTGTTGGGATTAAATACTGAAATAGTGAGTCAGTGATGCTGTTATCTTATTCAAAGATAGTAATCTGGGGAGATTAACGGTCATAAAAAGGCTTGACATTATTCGTGATGTTAACATCATCAGAGGTCTTCAGCTTGCGGACGAAGTACTAGAAAGCAAGAGTCACTACGCACCTGAATTTTATACAAAGAAAGCAACGGCAGTGCGAAGAAGAAAGCTTCTAGGTAAAGAATAAGAAACACAAGATGGCCCTGATTACTCTGCTGGACAGTTTTGATAGTAAAATATGGGATATTAGTGAATTTTCATAATAAATTATTTTAATTGTATGTACCTGCATCTCAGAACCACTAAACTAATGACGTTCAAAATTTCAGAAATGCCATAAACGAGTTGAAGGTGCCACTGAACTAGACTCATGACAAAACTGGTTTATTGTCTGAATTAGGGAGATTTAGGCCTATATGGAATTTTCACCCTTTTAAAAATGGCTTCAGAATAAAAGATTCCTAAATATTATACCAACAAAAAAGAAACATTGACTCTGGTTCAGTGACCTAACAATACACACCAAAAACGGCTGTCAAAGCGACTGTCAAAATTTCACTGTTCCTGGTATAAGAGTCCCAGAGAGTAAAAAAGTACATAATCTTATCAAACTTAACACTGGTGGCGTTCCGACTCCCATTAATAGCGTAAGTACCACAACACACTGAGTCCCAGACGTTTAGTGTAAAAATCGTACGGACGCTAACGGACATTATTTTGAGAAAAGGTATCAGTCGTCGCAAATGAATATTTTAGATGGCGCAAATTCTAGAATCAACAATGCCTGTGAAGCAACTAGTTGTAAAATTATAACGTGTCATAAACCACCGACTGCCACATAATCGTTCGTGGTGCAACTTGATAAACAATAAATAATCGTCAGTGATGTGTTCTTGGTACAGTTTACTACTGCTTATAGGTCACGACTGGACGGCAAAGATGTAGCATTATTCGTTTCAGAAACTTCTAGACAAGTATTTAACGTGTGGCGCAGCAGATGTAATGCACGGAAAACCGAAAGGATGCACACAGAAAAAAAAATCGGCAAAGGCGTCATCCTAAATGCAAGAAATTAATCGTTGTCGATAGAAATAGCTGAATGGTTCAAACCACAGAGAGCTGGCCAAGCTTCTGGACAAAGGATTGTTTGCAGAGTATGATTTGAGGAGGTGATGGATCATGTTTCAGAGGATTCATCAATGAGCAACCGCCAGCTTGTCCGTGAAATGCACACATCAAAGAATAGAGCGTTGACAGCACTGACGAAGGGGCAGTTAACAGCACTATTGTGTAATACATATACGAGGAATGAGGCTAGATGATTCCGAGGCCAGAGATCATCTCTCTCGATGGATCATCCAGAACAGTACTGCAGTGCAAGACTACCTATACTTCGTATTATTCACGTACTAGAAGTCTTTCAACAAAGACAGCTTCCAACTTCTACAATAGTTATATCTGCAGTGACGAAAATTAATACACAGCGCCCGTCTCAGGTCAGCAGTAAAAAGTTTCTATCATCTTGTGAACGGGAATCATACAAGATTAAAGAACAGGACCTTGTTTCCTGACACCCCTCATGTCACTACTACCCCTTTTTTTCGTACGATATTACATGAATTCTTTGATAACAGACAGATAACAGAGGATGACAGACTAAAGGCCGAAATACTAAATGTCTTTTTCCAAAGTTGTTTCACAGAGGAAGATTGCACTGTAGTTCCTTCTCTTGATTGTCGCACAGATGACAAAATGGTAGATATCGAAATAAACGACAGAGGGATAGAGAAACAATTAAAATCGCTCAAAAGAGGAAAGGCCTCTGGACCTGATGGGATACCAGTTCAATTTTACACAGAGTACGCGAAGGAACTTGCCCCCTCTTCTTGCAGCGGTGTACCGTAGGTCTCTAGAAGAGCGTAGCGTTCCCAAGGATTGAAAAGGGCACAGGTCATCCCCGTTTTCAAGAAGGGACGTCGAACAGATGTGCAGAACTATAGACCTATATCTCTAACGTCGATCAGTTGTAGAATTTTGGAACACGTATTGTGTTCGAGTATAATGACTTTTCTGGAGACTAGAAATCTACTCTGTAGGAATCAGCATGGGTTTCGAAAAAGACGGTCATGTGAAACCCAGCTCGCGCTATTCGTCCACGAGACTCAGAGGGCCATAGACACGGGTTCACAGGTAGATGCCGTGTTTCTTGACTTCCGCAGGGCGTTCGATACAGTTCCCCACAGTCGTTTAATGAACAAAGTAAGAGCATATGGACTATCAGACCAATTGTGTGATTGGATTGAGGAGTCCCTAGATAACAGGACGCAGCATGTCATTCTCAATGGAGAGAAGTCCTCCGAAGTAAGAGTGATTTCAGGTGTGCCGCAGGGGAGTGTCATAGGACCGTTGCTATTCACAATATACATAAATGACCTGGTGGATGACATCGGAAGTTCACTGAGGCTTTTTGCAGATGATGCTGTAGTGTATCGAGAGGTTGTAACAATGGAAAATTGTACTGAAATGCAGGAGGATCTGCAGCGAATTGACGCATGGTGCAGGGAATGGCAATTGAATCTCAATGTAGACAAGTGTAATGTGCTGCGAATACACAGAAAGATAGATCCTTTATCATTTAGCTACAAAATAGCAGGTCAGCAACTGGAAGCAGTTAATACCATAAATTATCTGGGAGTACGCATTAGGAGTGATTTAAAATGGAATGATCATATAATGTTGATCGTCGGTAAAGCAGATGCCAGACTGAGATTCATTGGAAGAATCCTAAGGAAATGCAATCCGGAAACAAAGGAAGTAGGTTACAGTACGCTTGTTCGCCCACTGCTTGGATACTGCTCAGCAGTGTGGGATCCGTATCAGATAGATAGATAGAAGATATAGAGAAGATCCAACGGAGAGCAGCGCGCTTCGTTACAGGATCATTTAGTAATCGCGAAAGCGTTACGGAGATGATAGATAAACTCCAGTGGAAGACTCTGCAGGAGGGACGCTCAGTAGCTCGGTACGGGCTTTTGTCAAAGTTTCGAGAACATACCTTCACCGAAGAGTCAAGCAGTATATTGCTCCCTCCTACGTATATCTCGCGAAGAGACCATGAGGATAAAATCAGAGAGATTAGAGCCCACACAGAGGCATACTGACAATCCTTCTTTCCACGAACGAGACTGGAATAGAAGGGAGAACCGATAGAGGTACTCAAGGTACCCTCCGCCACACACCGTCAGGTGGCTTGCGGAGTATGGATGAAGATGTAGATGTAGATGTGCGAAATGGCAGCACAAACTCAAGGAAAAGTGGTTGGCAGTGTCCTAGATGCCTCTCACATTACGCAACAGACGACAAGAATATCTGAGCGACTGCAGGTATGGTAATACACTGATGAAAAAAATAGAACACCAAAAAATAATTAATGTGGTGTAATGAAGTTTCTGGAATAATTTGTCTAGATAACATATTTAAGTGATTAACATTGCAAGATGACAGGTTAATGTAAGCGTGAGAGAATTCGTTGCAAATGTGAAATGACGGTACACTAATAACTGCTATAACTGCCAGAACGTTGACTGCAACCATGCGAACGGGCATGCATTGTTTTGTACAGGTGTCGGATGTCAGTTTGTGGGATGAAATTCCATGCCTGTTGTAGTTGGTCGGTCAATAGGGCAAAGATTAATGCTGTTTGTGGATCACATTGGAGTTCTCGTCCGATGATGTCCCATATGTGCTCGATGGAAGACAAATCTGGTGATCATGCAGGCCAAGGCAACATGTCGACACTCTGTAGAACACTTTGGGTTACAACAGCGGTATGTTGGCAAGTATTATCCTGTTGGAAAACATCCTCTGGCATACTGTTCATGAGTGGCAGCAGAACAGGTCGAATCGGCAGATTAACGTACAACTTTGCATTCAGGATGCGTGCAATTACCCTGAGAGTGCTCCTGCTGTCACACGAAATCGCGCCTCAAACCATTACTCAGGGTGTATGTCGAGTGGGTCAGGCACACGGACAGGTTGGTTGCAGGCCCTCACCTGGCCCCCTTCTAACCAACACTCTGCCATCACTGGCGCCGAGGTACAACCACCTTTCGCTAGAAAACACTGCCCTCCAATGAGCTTTCGCTTGACACCATTAAGCCGGCCGCGGTGGCCGTGCGGTTCTGGCGCTGCAGTCCGGAACCGCGGGACTGCTACGGTCGCAGGTTCGAATCCTGCCTCGGGCATGGGTGTGTGTGATGTCCTTAGGTTAGTTAGGTTTAAGTAGTTCTAAGTTCTAGGGGACTTATGACCTAAGATGTTGAGTCCCATAGTGCTCAGAGCCAATTGAACCATTTTTTGACACCATTAAAGTCGCAAATGATGGTCGTTTGGGCCCAGTGGAATGCTGAATGGCGTCTGGCTCGGAGCTGTCCTTGAAGTAACCGGTCTGTAATAGTTTGTAGCGTCACTGTGGTGCCAACTGCAGCTCAAATTGCTGCGGCAGATGCAGTACAATGGGCCAGAGCCATACGCCGACCATATGGTCTTCCCTCTCGGTAGTGCCACCCCAGTATTTTTGCGATCGCACATTTTCGTGATCACCGCTGCCAGCAATCATTCCTGCCAAGTCTTTCTGGAATGTGGCAGAAGGAACAGTCATCTTCTCCTAGGCCTATTACACGATCTCGTTCAAACTCAGTGAGGTGTTGATAATGGTATCTTTGTTGCCTTAAAGGTATGCTTAAATAACATAAACTCACCACGTCCAATCTCGAAGCTAACTAACGCTCATGATCATTACAGCGTGTATTTAAAGCAAACCTGATTCACATCCTCGTAGTGGCGCTAGTAGCGCCACTCTAATAACACTGACCCGAAATTTGAAGAGATACCATCTTTCAGATGTAGAAAGACGCATAGCAACTTTCGTTTATGTGCCACAACTCCTTCTTGGTGTTCCATCAGCGTGTGTACGGTTAGAATGACGGTCTTTCTTTAAACAGATGCTGTCAGCTTAAGTTGTTGCTGTAAGGTGTAAATTGTTAATGCCAAAAAAAATATTTTAGTATCTGATTGTTAGTTTCTCATTTCAAAGCACTCACTCCCATTTTAGGGCTTATTTCTGTATGTATTATTTTCATCCTAAAGATATGAGATGCCCTTTTGAGATGCAAATATTTTACGTCGTTAATTTTGCAAAAAAGCGGTAGAAAGCAAATTGTTTCACTTTGAAAAGTTGTTAGGATCATATGAGAAACTCAAGGAAACTGGAAATGTTGTGCACTTCTAATAATATGTTACCTGAATTAGAAATCGCACTTTATAGATCTTCTCTAACGCTTGAGTTGTACATTTGCTCAATGCTGATTTTAATGATGAAAGCATTACAAAATTAGCTTAATTTGTACACTTCCAATCACTGATGTCAAATGGAATAATTTTCGGGAACAGTTCCACACAGACACAGACACGATGTTCAATGTTCAAGTTGGCCGAGTTGTCAGCGTAGGACAATGCAGATACTGAATGAGCTGTACAAATGCCCGTACCTAGCGATGTGTTTGGCAAACTCAGTCAGGTTTCCTTCCTCATCAGAGCCGCTGAAATTGCGCTACACCACTCTGAAATTAAAAACAAGAAAAAAAACAGTGTGCTGGAAAAATTTCACTAGTTGTATACATAGCCAAAACGAATAATATCTTGTAGGATGGGTAGTGATTCAGCTGTGTTTGATGAGGTATTGTTTCTTATTTGTATGTCTAAAATCTGGGTGGTGTAACAGCAGTTCCAATGTCAGTCACTTAAGCCAGAAATGGTCCGTGATGACTCAACATACCGTAAAGTGCTCCTTTATCACCCGGTGCCAGGTGTTTTTATCCGATAATAACCGTAACCGTGTGAACCAACACGTAAAATCCGATTCACAGAATTTGATGTCGTTGTACAGTTATCAAGCTACTGTATCTTTCCAGCACCTCAGCTCATGTCGTCATACAAGACAGGTCGTTCAGATCCTCTTGTGTAATGAAACGTAAGTTCATCGCAATGTAGTGTGCTACCTGACACGCACTCAAAATACGGTAAAGCAGTTTCTTGTTACTTGTTAGTATCCATGTTGACATGGCAGATCAAGAGTCTGATTCGTTATCTGACATGTGGCAACAAGGAAAAATTTGTCGCGCTGAACCACTCACAGTACGCAAAAGTGTTTATTTGGGCTGGTTGCGTGATCACAGATCAACAAGCTACGTTTCACACTTTGTTTGCGTGTTTTTGTGTTCTCACCTGTAGTGTGACCTTTTTCGCGGAACAGTGACGCGAACGCTAAGCGGTGCGTCCTAAGAGACAATTACGCAGAAAAGGGCCGAGGCTGTGCGCCTGACTGTGCAGTGGCGATTGGGAAAGCTGTGGGCTTACAGGCGTTTTGTCGCTGTCTCTCTCACTGACACGTTTAGCACGTCCGCAGCCTATTTCCGTCACAGCTGCACAATATGTAGGCTGTTTAGCAAGGGAACAGACAATACGCCGAGAACACGTTACAGAGCCAGTAGAACACATAACGGATTCACCACAGACGATAATTTTGCCATTGCTGCTATTGTGGTGCATTGAGAGAGCTTGGCAAACGCGAAAGACGAGACCGTAAAAACTGACTTAGGCAATTTTACTATTTTACCTCTATTGATGGGTTAAAGTAATGCTACGTTAGTTGAACAAATTTCTTGAATTCAGATGGCAACTTGTCACTATAGACTACACTTACACTGCATGGATTTCGTATCTTGAAGTAAACTGCTGTACCAGTAAATGACAAAAATAAGTACAAATATTTTGTGGTATCCTTGTATTCGTGGAGTGGGTATTTATATTTCGATTCATAAGTTGGGATTTAACGCTCTTGTAGTTTTTATAATGCATTTCAAGAGAATTCTAAGACAGCTCCCTTCACAAAGCTAAAGCCGATCCTTATGGCAATCGCTGGCTAGAGGAGGTAATTTTTTTTGTTTCACTGTGAGCTGACAGTCACCGAAGAGTCAAATTCGAATTACAAAAATCAAGTCTAAAATTTATTTGTGTATATGCAGAGATAAAAACCTACGCCGATAAAGAACGCCTCAGAAACCTTCCAGAGAAAGGACGAAACGCTTTTTCTCTTATTCTCTGAAACCGGTGACACTGAGGAGCAGCTTTAACCGGTGACGTTGTGGGAAACGAGCTACATAGAGAGTAGATAAAAACTAATATTAGTTATTATGAAAATATTCTTAAACAGATATTAACACTCGGAAGGAAACAATCATGAAATTATTTTGTGCTACTGAGAGACAGCAAAAACTATGTGACAAACAGACTGAATTAATAATTCGAGTAAAAATTAACCAGGAGATAAATAGAAGGATAAAGTGAGTTCTTTGCATCTGTGTACTCAGTTTTCGTAGCTTTAGGCTTGAAAGATATGCTTTTATTTGAGGATATGGTTCTTAATATTTCAAACGCATCTTAAATAGATTTTCCTTTTTTTTTCCAGGTGGGTGGGGGTGGGGGGATCCACAGCCTCTAAATGTCGTCGTCATCGAAATTAGCTAATTGCACGATTTAATCAAGATAATAAAAGGAAAAATCGTCCGTAGCAGGCTGTAATATAGATTAAGTTCCCTATGAGGTTGGAGTGCTGTATCAATTACTTCATCGTAAAGATTGTATGAGCAACATCTTTACACATGCTACATCTAAGTACTTTGAGCATAGCCCATATGTTTGTATGTAAACACAGTGTATTTCACGAGTGCACGTCGTAATAGTGAAACATGCAGCTAAACTTTATAAAACTGAAATATGGACGTAAGAACGATAACAAGTGAAAAAACTGTCACCACAGTGTAACTATAATAATGGTGCTCCATCTTTATGTAAGTATAGATATATTTTCGACAAATGCTGCCTTGCCACTTACAATTGTCCCCCTTGTATCTGTTTAGTAACCAGCAAATAATTTTTATGTATTTATACAGTATCTCCCGCAATATAAACATATACATGAATGTATAAACACCTGAGGATGGGCGCAAGCCCGAAACCGGTCGTGTGACAAATAAATAATCTTTTATTGTGACTGGTAGCGTATATTTTTCTACATATCTTAAACTCGTTGTTATTTATCTTTGCTTTTGCCTTTGTACCCTTCACTGTGAACTCAACAAACATTCTTAATTTGTCACATTTGTCTATATGCTGTTTCCAGTGGTGGAAACAGTAAGTTTTTGTGATTTGTATGAGTTTTGTAAACATACTGTATATTCACAATGTGCCCGCTTTATTCTATATCATTGTAATCTTACTAGGACCAGAATTAGCCTAAATCTGGGGAAAAATCGATGTAGACTGTCAGAGCATCTGAAGATAAGCCCCCAGGGAAGGAAATGCATCGTGCGTTAAAATAAAATCACGATTGTGACTGAAGGCGGTTGTTCATTATTTTACGAAAGTAATACAGTCAGAAGAAACACAGACAGCAATGGATAAAATTGGGATAAATAATTGTATATGTAGGTTCAGGCACTCCGCTTGTAAAATGACCAAATAAAATTATATGTCAATAACCGTCGTCACAGATGCATTCAAACATGTGAAGACTATATGCTAGAGATGTCTTGTCAACCACCTGGGATTCTATACTTGCCACAAGAGACCTACTTTCAACGTAAGGTCAGGAAAAAGCTCAGTAGCATCCAACTGAGTCGGTTCTGGTCATCAGTAACGGGACGGTAACCTCAGAAAGAAAAATGTCCATCAGTGATTTTTTGAATTTCTCTTCAGAAATTAAATAAGAATCAAATATGTTCCGTTGATGTCTTATCCATCAAATTCGTCCAATCTGAATGCATCTAGGACGTTACTGGACATCAGTACTACATCTGCAGTTTACGGGAGTTGTGTGTAAACATTGCCAGATACCTCCGAAAGAAACCTTGTAAAACCGATTCGTCTGCATGCTCGATCGACCGACGAACGTAATCTGTATGTAGAGTGCAGTGTAAATCGTAACAGCAGAAGAGCAGACCTCTCTCTCAGGACCACCGCAACTTTGGCCAGCAAAAAGACTTCCCATGGAAATGTCTTGGTGAACAAAACATACCCGGATTCATCAGTAATGAATCAGAAAACGGAAATCTTATGGAAACATACAATGTCTACACTGCACTTATAGATGTGTATTCAGCAGACGAAAGAAACTATTACTAGAGCTCGTCAGAAATATGTGTGGAACTTTCAGCTTCCTAATTGTGGTTCTCTATCGTATCTGGTATACTTGCAATCATCCTGAATAAAATCTGAGTCGTTGAGTTTCACAGCTATAGCGATTTTGAGTCAATGACGATAGGAGAACTTCTAAATTGGTATTTTTGTCAGTGTAACAGGTAACGACCTAGAAAAGCTGGTATTTCCCCGCAAACACTGGTTGAAACGAAAACCAGGTTTGAAATACGTGACTTCCAGAGATTTGAGAGGCACGTCTCTAATTAGATATCGAAACATAGTGTAGGTGAAAGATGAAGTACCACTAAGCATATGATATTGTCGTATTATTACAACCTACTCTCTGACATTTAATTCTTCCTTATATGTGGTTTCACAACTCTTTTGTCTACTTTGCTCGTATCTTCGTGAAGACGACATGAACAACTTGATTTATAGCATTTTCTCAACATGCCCAATTTATCGTACGATTCCAATTTCTGAAAAAAAAACCATTCTCTTTGCTCACGATGTTTCGAGATCTGACTTAGTTGTCTTCTTGAACTGCTCCAGATAGTGGTCTGACGCGTGTCACTACAAGCTTCTGTCTCATCATCACATCTGCATACATACCGTACAAGCCAGCAAATGGTTCAAATGGCTCTAAGCTCTATGGGACTTAACATCTGAGGTCATCAGTCCCCTAGACTTAGAACTACTTAAACCTAACTAACCTAAGGACATCACACACATCCATGCCCAATGCAGGATTCGAACCTGCGACCGTATCAGTAGCGCGGTACCGGACTGAAGCCCCTAGAACCGCTCGGTCACAGCGGCGGCTACAAGCCATCATATACGAGGTGCATTCAAGTTCTAAGGCCTCCGATTTTTTTTCTCCGGACTGGAAAGAGATAGAAACATGCGCATTGTTTTAAAATGAGGCCGCGTTCATTGTCAATACGTCCCAGAGATGGCAGCACCGTACGGCAGATGGAATTTTACCGCCAGTGGCGAGAATGAGAACTATTTTAAAAACTTAAAATGGCGACGTTTTCCTTACTTGAAAAGCGTGCAATCATTCGTTTTCTGAATTTGCGTGGTGTGAAACCAATTGAAATTCATCGAGAGTTGAAGGAGACATGTGGTGATGGAGTTATGGATGTGTCGAAGGTGCGTTCGTGGGTGCAACAGTTTAATGAAGGCAGAACATCGTGTGACAACAAACCGAAACAACCTCGGGCTCGCACAAGCCGGCCTGACGACATGATCGAGAAAGTGGAGAGAATTGTTTTGGGGGATCGCCGAATGACTGTTGAACAGATCGCCTCCAGAGTTGGCATTTCTGTGGGTTCTGTGCACACAATCCTGCATGACGACCTGAAAATGCGAAAAGTGTCATCCAGGTGGGTGCCACGAATGCTGACGGACGACCACATGGCTGCCCGTGTGGCATGTTGCCAAACAATGTTGACGCGCAACGACAGCATGAATGGGACTTTCTTTTCGTCGGTTGTGACAATGGATGAGATGTGGATGCCATTTTTCAATCCAGAAACAAAGCGCCAGTCAGCTCAATGGAAGCACACAGATTCACCGCCACCAAAAAAATTTCGGGGAACCGCCAGTGCTGAAAAAAGGATGGTGTCCATGTTCTGGGACAGCGAGGGCGTAATCCTTATCCATTGCGTTCCAAAGGGCACTACGGTAACAGGTGCATCCTACGAAAATGTTTTGAAGAACAAATTCCTTCCTGCACTGCAACAAAAACGTCCGGGAAGGGCTGCGCGTGTGCTGTTTCACCAAGACAACGCACCCGCACATCGAGATAATGTTACGCAACAGTTTCTTCGTGATAACAACTTTGAAGTGATTCCTCATGCTCCCTACTCACCTGACCTGGCTCCTAGTGACTTTTGGCTTTTTCCAACAATGAAAGACACTCTCCGTGGCCGCACATTCACCAGCCGTGCTGCTATTGCCTCAGCGATTTTCCAGTGGTCACAATAGACTCCAAAAGAAGCCTTCGCCGCTGCCATGGAATCATGGCGTCAGCGTTGTGAAAAATGTGTACGTCTGCAGGCCGATTACGTCGAGAAGTAACGCCAGTTTCATCGATTTCGGGTGAGTAGTTAATTAGAAAAAAAATCGGAGGCCTTAGAACTTGAATGCACCTCGTACCCTGCAGAATGTTATGATTGGGTCATTGATCATTTTAAACTTACGGTAGGTATGAATTTCCAACCGTTTTTCAACATGGGCTAAAGCATATAGTATGCGTGCTGTTTGGATTTTCAAATTTCCCCACCATTTTAACTTGGCTCATATGGGCTTTGCAGTGCCATCACAAACAGCGCGTTGTCCTCCACTTGACTTCTTGTAGCAACTTTGTATAGTCTCGTGTCGTTGGCGCAGCATAGCTGAGTTGTTTGGCTGGCTGGCAGCAGCGGGAAATGTGAACAGAAGTGATACGGTGGCTCGTTCCAACCTGGCAGCGGAGTCATTAGCCTGCAGGCAGCGAACTTCGTGATCAGCATGTCCAGAGACTGTGTGATATTTGTTTAATTAAAGACATATACGTTCATGTCCTATTCGTACTACACAGATCATAGTTTCAGACTCAGGGCGATGACTATTTAAACTGTGATATCGGAGCAACAAAGTTTAAACTTTGGACGCTTGGGGCAGCAACATTTTAAACTTAGGGCAATTGAACTGTAATGTCATAGGAAAGGGGGAAAACCAAGGATGATTTTTTTTAAATTTCCTGTCAGGATAGGATTCTAAGCTTAGAACCCACATGAATTCTGACATTCATATAGTCTGGTCCCATATCCCAGCATTCACTAACTTGAATTCTGTAATGACCTACTTCCACCAAGGATCAATCGCCCCATCTTGCATTTTTGAATTTCCCGCCATTTTACACTTGGCACAATTGGACTATTTTTGAATTTCCTGCCATTTTAATACACACAGCAAATGGGCTATTTTGAATTTTCCACCAATTGTTGACTTTCCCACCAGTTTATACATAAGACAATTGGCCTATGTCAGAAGAAGGGGGAAATCTGACAACATTGCATGATGTCACAGGAGGGGAGGAGGAAATTTGGCAGAAATGCAGCCTTGACTCGTTGTCTCTTGGCTACACTGCTCCTGTGTATGCAGAAAATCCTGTAAGTGTTGGTACAGAAACAGTATTGACTTTGGACTGAAATAACATGCACATAAACATTCATTTATGACTTACTTAATTACTTACTTATTCTGGCCACAAAAACTGCAGTTAGTCCTTGGCCTCACTCATTCCAGCGTTCCACATCTTCCTGTCAGCTGCATCTCCATCTCTCAAATCCAGTATCTGCAGGTCTCTCATGATATTATCCTCCGATCTGGTTCTCGTTCGTCCTAGTGGTCTCGTTCCTTCGGCTTCTCCACCCATCACTGCCTTTATTATCGTGTTCTCTCCTCTCCTCCTCACATGTCCGTACCACATGAATCTTTTAGTTTTCACACTCGCTACGATGTCAGGTAGTGTGTATAATTGTCCGGTTTTTTTTTCTGGGTATACGTCTCGCTTGCGTAGCACGCTATAGGTTTGATGATGGTCTGATATATTCTTGTTTTTGTCCGGAAAGTCAATTAGATCTTATGGTGTTATGTATACTCCTAGATATTCCCCCCTGGCTTGAATTCTCGTTACGAACTCTTGCTTTATAAGGTCTTGTTGGTTTTGTTGACACTGAGGTAAGTGAATGTGTCTGTTTTTTGTTTTGTCAGTTTCCTGACTGTTAGATGGTTTGGTCCTAACTGAGCTCTTCTTCCTATTACCATGGTCTTTGTTTTATTGTTTTATTTTCATTTATTCTCAGACCTACTTTCTTAGCTTCTTCCATGAGTACGGTTCCCGTATTCTTCAGGTCTTCCATGCTCTTTCCTATCACCACAATATCGTCCGCAAAAGCCACAACATTTATCTTTTTCCGTATGGAGACTTCTGCAGATTCTTGTGTTACTTTCTTCAGAGTGTTGTTGAGTGCCAAACTGAACAGGGTTGGTGATATAATATGTCCCTGTCTCACATCTGTTTTCAACTCAAACGTTTCTGAGAACTCCCCCTGTACTTTCACTTTACATTTTGATTCCATCAGCTTGTCCGGTATCCTACACTCTGCCACTATCCTCTCTCACAATGCTGTCATATGCTTTGTTGAAGTCTATAAACGCACGGAAGGTATACTGATCGCTCTGGCTTCACACAGATCATCAAGCACGATGCTGGATCAGAGGAGAGCGTGCATCATATATCATTGTCGAGTCTTTATTGTCCTAGAGAATGATTGTTTTCAACCGTACTTATTGCCAAATGTGACAATAATTTATAAACATCTTTATTTTCTTTAGTTAGTGCTTGAACGGATGAACCCAGTGTCCACCTGAGGTCTTCTATTACTAGCTATGAAATGGAACGCTGTTTTTTGAGTCACTATTATATTCGCTTTGGGAGCACCACTCACATCATCTCAATTAAAACTCACATTTAATGAGCGAACTTAACTCCCAAGCATGCCAATCAGTCAACTAGACATCAAACTCAGCTTCTGATATGCGACACGAACTTTAGCAGTGTCATTACCAGGGACTCAGAAAGACAGGAGGGAACAATTCACCCCTTATTCGCCATCGATGACAAGCCGACAAAATCCTTGGTTCTACGAAAGATAAAAGAGACGACATGAAGGTAGTTGGCATTAATGAAGCGATTCTTTGAAATTGAAATAACGCAATTGTAACTGGAGTTGCCGAACACTACGAGCAGAGTGGACAGCAAGTCGATATTAAAGGACATTAGAGTCCTGAATAAATAGTCGCGAAAATTCTTAAGGAAGGCGATAAAAGCCAAAGAACTGACAAAATGCCCAAAAATTTTAACCAACTGCGTGTATATCGATCCAGTCGCTGGGAAGTCCGACGATCGGCGATTACGGCGCTAGGAGCGGATGGCTAAGAAAATGTCAGCTGCAAGAGAAACTACTAACGCAAACAAAATCAGCATGTCAGAAGCTGGCTAAATAATCTGAAAATTTGAATTAACAGCCATGTAGGGGTGTCCATTTCCTTCACGAACAGCAACAGCCACCAACTTTTAACCACAGAGGAAAAGACATGCAGTACTTACCACGGAGACGACTCTGAAGTCGTTACAGACGGAGCACAAGCACCGACTAGCCAGCGATGGAAAGAGAAGGCTGATTTGGTCTTGCTTAAAGAACAGTCCATGCATGTGCCCTAATCGACTTAAGGAAAGCATGGAAAAGCTCTACTCCAAAACAAGTCCAGGGTCTGCACAAAAGCGTCAACTTGCTCGACGTCTATAATCCATAGAGGCGTCTAGCTTGACATATCGCAGCAGTTTTAAATTAGCCAACGGCATGCAGTCTGACCGGAAAACGCAAGAGTCACTTGCGGTGTGACGGATGTAGTGCAACAGGGTACCGTAACTATCTAAACTGTGGTGTCACCGCCAGACACCACACTTGCTAGGTGGTAGCCTTTAAATCGGCCGCGGTCCGTTAGTATACGTCGGACCCGCGTGTCGCCACTATCAGTGACTGCAGACCGAGCGCCGCCACACGGCAGGTCTAGAGAGACTTCCTAGCACTCGCCCCAGTTGTACAACCGACTTTGTTAGCGATGGTTCACTGACAAAATACGCTCTCATTTGCCGAGACGATAGTTAGCATAGCCTTCAGCTACGTCATTCGCTACGACCTAGCAAGGCGCCATTACCAGTTACTATTGATACTGTAATCATGTACCGTCTAGAGCGACGCTCATCATTAATGGATTAAAGTTAAGTATTTCACCAGCTACGTCCGTTTTTATAAAGTCTAATTTCCTTGTCCTGTTCCAGACCTCACGCAGGCCTGCGTGAGCTAAAACGCGTGCCTTTCGGCTTCCTCTAATAATACGGTGTTGGCTCTCCTGCCAACCCACAACATAAATATCCAGCACTTGGCCTAATAAACACCACCAGCTAACATGCAATACTTTATCAGTAAATCATAGTTTTGCTACCTGTTATAGTTTCTTGCTATTTGCTAAAAAAATACCGTCTAGAGAAACGGAAAACAACTAGGATGGCACCCATTAAAAACTGAGCGTCAACATGGTGCAAGCCGAAAATTACAAAAACATCGGTTTGCTAAGCTGTGTGAACAAAGTAACGAATCAGGAACCTGTAGAAGTTCCATTGCTAGGCGAAACAACGGAAATGCTAGGAAAAAAATCACAGAAAAATATCCACATAAATCCAGCTACTGCGCATCGCACGAAATTTTTGTAAAAACATCGTCTCTCTCCACCGCAACTTTTTTTGAACGCGGAAAATGCCTTTGAGATGTGTAGGGAGAACCTCGTAAGGAAAATCCGTCCGCGCACCATCGTACGTGAGCATTACGTAAAAATAATAGCTAACTTCCTTCAAAGCAGAAGAATGGTTGCGAAGACGGGCGTTCAAGACATGAGACAAAATTAAACATCGCGGGAAACCCAAAAGAGCACGAGCGAGCGTAACGGGTGGCGGGCATCTCACGGCAGCCAGGAACAGTCTGTAAGCCGAGCACAGCATAACCGTTCGAAACATAACTCAGATGCCGGAGCTAGGGAGTGCAGCGGTTAAGGCAGTGGACTCGAATTCGGAAGGAAGACGATTCAAGCTTCCTTAAATCGATTAAAGCAAGTATCGTGACGGTTCCATTCGAAAGAATTTCCTTCCCCATTCTTCTTCAACCCTAGAGTGTCCTTCGTCTCTAATAAATTTGTCGCCGACAGGACGTTAAAACCTAATCCCCCTAATCATCGGACAGCAAATCCAGCATCATCCACAAATAGCATTAACCGTTCAGATATTGAATGACCAAGTGCAACAGGCACGAAACTTCATCCCATAAACTGACATCTGGCACATGTACAACACAGTGCATGCACGTCTGCGTGGTTGCATTCAACATTCTGGCGGTCACACCAGTTGTTAATGTACCGTCATTTCACACTTGCAGTCGCTTATCTAGCGCTTACAATACCCTGTGATCTTGCAATGTTAATCACTTAAATATGTTACCTAGACAAATGTATCCCCGAAATTTCATGAATGTACATTAATTATTTCTAAGTATTACGATTTTTTCCCGCTAGTATAGTATCCCTGTTAATCTAATGTCTTTTTGCGTCTGTAGGTAATACGATCTGTAGTTAATACGATACTATGCATCAATTATAACGAGGACTAAAAAACACTTCCACTATGATTAGCATAGAATTAAACGCCACGGCAAAACTGATGCTCTAGAATTTCCAAAGTTAACACAGAGAAGTTCCTTTCGGGTGATGAAGTTTCGTTAATGAAAAGAGGAGGGGGGAGGGGAAGTCAGTGCCTCTCAAGAAAGCTTACTCGAAAATTACAGACCTACGCAATGAACTCAAAATCGCCTTAATTCGTGAAAATAATGAAGAGGGGACCTAAAAAGACACAACTAAATCGACCTAATTAGAGGCCCAGTGAGATGTACCAAAATATTTGCATCATAAGTTCACTAGGATTGTGTAAAAGCCGGCCGCGGTGGCCGAGCGGTTCTAGGCGCTTCAGTCCGGAATCGCGTGACTGCTACGGTCGCAGGTTCGAATCTTGCCTCGGGCATGGATGTGTATGAAGTCCTTAGGTTAGTTAGGTTTAAGTAGTTCTACGTTCTAGGGAACTTATGACCTCAGATGTTAAGTGCCATAGTACTCAGAGCCATTTCAACCATTTGATTGTGTGAATGCAAAGCCCAGAAAAACTTGCTACCAAGAGAGCGCAGCGAAAATTGATCTGAAGTAACTGTTGAACGGTAGAGGCTGACTGATCAACAGCCTCTACAATCCACACTAGAATGCCAAAAAGAGGAACTGCACTTCGCCCAACTCTCAATCGGACATCCACAAATACACGCCTAAAACAAAGAAAGTGAAGTAAAGAACACACAAGTGCAGACCTATTCGCCGGGGGAGATTGTTCCAGCATCTAAAGCGCAACTAACGAGAATATTTCTCCCATTAATGCTTAGAGGAATATTAAACCATAGTATTCTGGCAATATTTGTTTCGCTGCCTTGAAACCTTAGTAGTAATAATCAGTTCTGGCTTGAAAGATATAACATAACCAACGGACGTCTTCGCCTAAGAGTTACAGAAAAGACGTTGAAAAGAAGCTGTGCAATATTATCGAATTATTCTTACGACTAGACAACCAAGCGCTAGAAACTAATGTTGGGTGTTACTACGAAGAATATATGCCAATAAAATAACTGGTGACAGCATAGTAGTATTCCTTTTTTTAACAGCTTGTTGTTAACTAAATGATGAAAACATCTCTTATCTTATCCTGCAGCAGAAGAATTAGCAATGAGTGATCCGTTGCAGCCGTTAAACCATAGACCTATGCGGACGGAACAGGGAATGCAAACGGCGGAAAGCCTTTAATATATTATTGCTGTTTCATTGTAAAAAAAAAAAAAGATACCTGAAATTCTTTCATTACTCGTCATCTAGACCATGTTATATTCACAGAGCTCATTTTTAGATTTCTGTTGACCCACAGTTTCTTAGACGATTCCTCATTACTGCATTTCCCTTTCTTATCTTTCTATCTTCCTGATGAAGTACGCGACATGTCGTCAGCAGGTTAGCTGCAATCAGCTCGAGCAAATGAAGATTTAAGTTATCGCAGGCGAATGCGGTAGCAAATTATCTGAAGAAAGTACCCATATTTCCGACTGCCTATAGAACCTGAACTTGGAGCACCCTCGACAGAACTGCATTCACACGAAATAAAACTTGCGAGCTGTGTGTGCCATTATACTTCTGTGTCGTGTTTCGTCCGGGTGCCCGCTAGTAGAAAATCCAGTCATGGTCGACCCTAACTACTCACAATGCCGACACTCTCAGTAAACGAACCATCTTTAACTGCTTCGAACAGACCAAGGTCTTATGTAACTTTTTCAAATTACGTAAACTTACGATATCATCTTATTTTCAGCCATGGTTGTACCAGTTGTCGGATATATGGTGTCTGATTAATGGTTTTTAGATATTTACACAATGTTGTAACTGTTTGGCGAAGTTCTGCCGTGCTTAAAGTTAGCCTAGTATATACGAATATCGATATTTTTTACACGTCACCGGGTTATGCTACGAAAATTAGTCTCCCGATAAATGTCACAACAACTCTATTTTATTTTATAAAATCAAAATAAGGCCTCTTAAGAGAAAAGCCACTTACATTTGTTTAATTTACCAACATATATTATGCTGATTTTATGACGTGGCACAACATCTCTATTTTTGAAAAACAGTTATTTATTATGTCACTGTCGTAAATACCTGTTATTTCCATAATATTTTTGTTAAAGATTAAAAACGGAAAAGTGAACTATATTGAATTGAGTCATTAAATGTTTTGGATACTTCTAGAAAATAGGTCACGGATATATTCTCTAATTCTTTTGTCAAATGCATCACTATATCACTGGCCGACTACAGCTCGCGAATCTCTTTGCTATGAATGGTGTCAACAAAGAGCTACCAAGCACAAAGTTTCTTTACGCATACTGTGACATTGTTTGCTGTGGAAAATGTTTGTGATTTATCTGCCTAATTGGGAGTACAACAAAATGTGGGTATTAAAAATTAATGAATGATACTTCAGTCAGCGCTGAAAGACAACCTTGGACGAACTTCTGTTTTAAACCACAGACTTACACAGCCGGCTCACAGCCGGCCGCAGGTTTCAAGTCCGTTATTACATTGCCGGCTGTTACACAGCTTGAACAGCTACAGCTTCTTCTTAAGTGTTTCTTCTTCTCTGTTAATAGATGGCAAGATACATTATGTATCATTGGAGAACTGAGAAATCGATCTATTTAGTGGCGTATAACACACTCGAATCCATAGATATTTTGCGGGTTATAAGCAATCGTTCTTAGGTTTCGTTAGCTTTATCCCCCAATCCCGTCAAGAAAACACCCTCTAGAAATCGTGTAGTGTGCAAAGCAGGGAAGAAGAAAAGTGATGCACATTAAGAGTGCGAAAAATGTCTAGTGGCGTTGCATATGCATGTATTTTTTCGGGTACACAACACTAGCAAAAACTAATAAAACAATATTATTTTCACTTCTCATCACTTGAATAAACAGTAAGGATAGAATTACAAAGAATATCTGCCAAAGAAATTATATAATTTCGAGAAAAGTGTTTTAAGACAAAATATGCAGATTTTTGTAAATTTAAATAATTAGTAAATACAGGATCGACTACGGGGAAAAGTATTAGTATGTCAATGGATTATTTAAGGTTATATACTGGACAAGAAACCTAGACGCTGGTGCCAATTGCAAGATAAGTAAATTCAACTTCAATGTAAAGTTCTCTTAAAACATTTCTATATATATTGCCATAACAGTGTTGCTGACTTATTTGCAATGAATTTGGTCTTCTAACATACAACGTTTAATATTAATGGGGAACTTTGTAAGCGAAACCTATTGCAATAGTTGTTTTAGAAGCTAAACAAAATAATTGCCTGATTAACTTAGATTCACATTTGATGACGAAGGCAGATAAAATTAAACTACTGAAAGAAATGTCTTGGGAACAGTTAAGGAGAATGGAGAGCATAGGAGAGCACAACTATGAGCTACATTCACCTTTGGAGGAAACTACAGACACCATCCACAAACGAGGATGTCTTTCTACACACATCAAAAAAAGTTTTTCAGCACCCCGGTTCCCAGAACTCCTGAAGATAGACGTTGACTGTGGATATTGTATCACAGACACAGTCTCTCTGACTGTTCAGAGATGTCACTAAACACGCCAAAAGATGTAAACAACAATGCATGAGCAGCGCCTATTAGACGGAGGGGGTCCGACAGCCGATCAGTTCCAGTCATTCCACCAGGAACGAGGTACACGGCTCGTGTTGTCTGTAGTTCAACCATGCCTAGAAGGTCAATACCGCGGTTCGATCGCGTCCGCATTGTTACTTTGTGCCAGGAAGTTCTTTCAACAAGGGAAGTGTCCAGGCGTCTCGGAGTGAACGAAAGCGATGTTGTTCGGACATGGAGGAGATACAGAGAGACACTAACTGTCAATGACATGCCTCGCTCAGGCAGCCCAAGGGCTACTACTGCAGTGGATGGCCGCTACCTACGGATTGTGGCACGCAGGAACCCTGACAGCAACGCCACCACATTGAATAATACTTTTCATGCAGCCACAGGACGTCGTGTTACGACTCAAACTGTGCGCAATAGGGAGCATGATGCGCAACTTCACTCCCGACGTCCATGGCGAAGTCCATCTTTGCAACCACGACACCACGCAGCACGGTACAGATGGGCCCAACAACATGCCGAATCGACTGCTCAGGATTGACATCTCTTCACCGATGAGTGTCGCACATGCCTTCAACCAGACAATCGTCGGAGACATGTTTGGAGGCAACCCGGTCAGTCTCAACTCCTTAGACACAATGTCCAGCGAGTGCAGCAAAGTGGAGGTTACCTGCTGCTCTCGGATGGCATTATGTGGGGCCGACGTTCGCCGCTGGTGGTCATGGAAGGCGCCGTAACGGCTGTATGAAACGTTAATACCATCCTCCGACCGATAGTGCAACCATATCGGCAGCATATTTGAGAGGAATTCGTCTTCATGGACGACGATTGGCGCCCCCATCGTGCACATCTTGTGAATGACTTCCTTCAGGATAACGACATCGCTCGACTAGAGTGGCCAGCATGGTCTCCAGACATGAACCCTATCGAACATGCCTGGGATTGATTGAAAAGGGCTGTTTATGGACGACGTGACCCAGCAACCGCTCTGAGGGATCTACGCAGAATCGCCGTTGAGGAGTGGAACAATCTGGTCCAACAGTGCCTTGATGAACTTGTGGATAGTATGCCACGGCGAATACAGGCATGCATCAATGCAAGAGGACGTGCTACTGGGTATTAGAGGTACCAGTGTGTACAGCAATCTGGGCCACCACCTCTGAAGGCCTCTCTGCATGGTGGTGCAACATGCAATGTGTGGTTTTCATGAGAAATAAAAAGGACGGAAATGATGTTTATGTTGATTTCTATACTAATTTTCTGTACAGGTTCCGGAACTCTCGTGTGGTTTTCATGAGAAATAAAAAGGACGGAAAGGATGTTTATGTTGATTTCTATACCAATTTTCTGTACAGGTTCCGGAACTCTCGGAACCGAGGTGATTCAAAACTTTTTTTGATGTGTGTATATTCGTTTGAGAAGAATGAAATGAGTAAGTTCCTGAGCGCTCCAGCAAAAATAAAAAAATACGACAAATATTTTCAGAATAGCTGCCTAACTGAACCCTTGTCTATTTTCTGAAAAAGACAGGAGCTTCGTTTACAGGAGAGAAAAATGACTTGCCAAAACTAGGAATTTCAAATGTCAGAAACTTGATGGACAACAGATTTTCCAACCAAACCATAAGAAGAAGAGCTAGATGTGAACAGGGGACGCTAATGAAGCTAATCGGAAAGGAATGCAAGAATACAAGCTAATTTTCAAATTAAAGAGGAAAAACGACTGAAATTAGCGTGGTCCATAGCTACCCGAGAGATTATTTCAAAACTGTACAGCTGTATGGAACTCAGTGACTCAAAAAAATTAGTTTTCCAATGTGACCAGCTGCTACGATGAACTCAAGCGGACTATCGTCGAAGAACACTGACTGTAATACTCTGTTACTGTTGACCAGACGCTGGTAACTGTGGTCAGTCTTAATGTAATCATTTTCTTCAACAAATCTGATATTAAAACGTAAGTCAATTTTTATCAAGGAACATCTGTCGAAGAATTCCGTTATGTGTTGTACCAACAGTATACTACATTTGCACGCATACCTAATGTGATTTGGTCGTTTTGCCACTGTGTTTGATAAATCCCCATTCCACTGCACAAAATAGATGTTTTCAAGTCCCGCTAATGATACAAGCCCAGCACCTGATGTAGCGTATTTTCGGTATACATGATGAACTCCTCAACCTGCTTATAACTCTTTTAGACGTCACCGACTACGGCTCTAAAAAGGAAAAAATAAAGTAACTAAATCGGTTACATGTCAAGTCACAAGCTATTTGTTAACTTCTGAAAATGATGGATATGAATTACTGTAAGACTTCAGCTACGTTAGTAGAATTTCCTGTGACATTACACTGTCGAAATCAAAGATTTATTTGAGAGCCAATTAAAGAAGTTCGTACTTGTTGCACAGTATCGTGCAATATATATCACCAGAACGAAAACGAAATTTCTGTGATACCAACGCCATTTCAGTGTCCGGCTGATAACTTTTAACCACTAGAGAATTGCACAGCTCTGTATAGTCTAATCCATGGATGAAAGTCAAGTCTTCAGTATAGTTCTTGTAGCTCGCCCGAAATTAATATTCTCGAACCAGTTCTCAAGCTGAATACAGAAGTAATGAACTCACTCAACAGAAATGCATTCCAAAGCGTAACAAAATCGTATGTGTGCTCAACTGCCTCGATTTCACAAAGTAAAAATGCTTGTCATTTTATTTCTCGTGCACTGGCCCCAAAATTTCTTGTCGTTTTGGCGACTGAAATTTTACTATTTTTCAGCGCAAAAAATTAAAAATCGAAATGTCAATCAAGTTTCCAGTTTGTGCTGCAGGGCCTCTGTGAGAGTTGCATACACTAAAGGTACAGTGAAAGCTAACGTGTTTCTTTTTATCAGAACAGCTTGTAATTGTGCTTACTGGCTATTTGACTGTTAGAAAGAGCAATGGTTATGCCATTTATGCTTGCCTCCGTACTTCATGCATTGTCATAGGCATCAGAACCGAAGGCACGGCTTATTAACTCTGCACTGCACTCCTGCACAGTGGCACATGACCTGGAGGTAGACCGTTCGACCCTGGTGGTGGGAGAAATTTTGACTCTTATTATCTGGCCGGTAAGGGGAGAAGAGGTGGTGGTGCGAAAGTCCTCGTCACGAACCATACACCAATGTTATGGATTAAATTCCAAACCTCTCCGCAGTGTTCTCACGAAATTAGCACCCGTGAGAGTATTGATGGTGATCCGGGGTCATAAGTTCGGCGGCTCCGTTCCGTTGATGCTATTCGACAGGAGCACGCTAACTGGTTAACGGAATAGGCTTTCTTTCTCTCCCTTTTGTCTTCACCGTGCAATACAAATATGACACCACACAACACACATGTCCGTTACAGTAGCCTGCACTCAGCAGATAAACGTAGGAAAGAACTCTTATACAGTGCGTCGAAAAAGGCCACTGTGTGCCGAGGAAGAAAGCTTTTCCCAAATAGGCGGCTGAACAAGCCCTCTTTGTTCCTTTGTTCTTTTGAAACATTTTCTGTAGAAAATAAGATAATTTAAGATTCTAATCACACGCAAAGGCGCTTAGCTACACCCACTGATTCAAATCATTCTACTTGCTCTCAGATATACGCACAGGTCTTGTTATCTTTGGTCGAATCAGAGGTACAAAGTAATGAAGCGATAAGACCCATAAAGTAATCTTCATACCCATATTTTTCTTCTAGTTTTATTTATAACGAATTGATATCGAATGTACTGATTTAGGATTATGTCTGAACGATTCGATGTAGTCGTTCGTGTCTATGCACAGTTCCATTTCAGATGCTAAGTATTAGACGCAGAAAGTATTCCGTATCAAGAAATTCTATCAGGAGTTATCGTTCGCTTTCGACAGCTACTGTACGCTCTGATCCTTGTGCCTATGAGCAGCACGGATCAAAATAAAGAGTTTTAACATAGATTTACGCGACAGTCATTAACAGTATTGGTATCTACAAAGGAAGTCGCATTGTCCACTCGTATTGAATTAAGATTTAGATAAGTAGACGGCTGAGTGATTTACTGTGTATTTCTTAATCGGCCTTGGTTCATTTTTAAGCATTTAACACGGACCAGGATGAGGCTTAACTGTTTACAGAAAACTCTACACTGCTTCAGGGCAAGTACAACGAGATGACAAGGTGTTTCAACCACAAGGAGCCTTGGAATCAGATCTCCGATCAGTCATCCTCCTTAAGGTTTCTGCGTTTTCTCAAACTCCCTTCAGACTAATGCTTAGATTCTTTACTTCTAAACTGTTGAGCCTGATTTCCTACTCCACCCATGACCAATGTAAGGCTGTTCCCATTTCTAATTACAGCGAAGTCGGCAGTATGTTAACCCAGAAACTTGTTTTCCTCAAGCAAAAACGGTTTAGGAGTGAATCCCTCCTTTCGTTGTAAGTTTCTCCCCTTGATAGTATTTCAGTTCGTTGACTCTAGTTCGTCAGATTTAGCAGTGTCGTGATACAGAAGAATGTTGAAGACTGGCTGGGTAGAACATTAAACTAATGAGGAGGTAGTGAATAGAACTGGGGAGATAAGAAATTTGTGGCACAACCTGACTAGAAGAAGGGATCGGTTGATAGGAAACATTCTGAGGCATCAACGGATCATCAATTTAGTTCTGAGGGAAGTGTAGGGGCTAAAAATCATAGGGGGACACCACGGGATGAATAAAGTAAGCAGGTTCAGAAGGATACAGGAGACAGAAGTTGTTTGGAGATGAAGAAGCTTGTTCGCAAAAAAGTAGCATGGTGAGTGTCGTGTGCGACTTGGTACGCTATAGTGAGGGGCGGTGGGCTACTGAGTGGTGCGGCAACTGTCGTGGTAGGAAAGCTGGACGGGAGCAGAAAAGACTAGCGAACAAAATAACACAGTAAACTGAACAGTTATTCAACTTGTACGTCTCCAAGTATACCAAGACTCACCACGAATAATGCAACGAGAAATAGAGTACAGCTCTCAGTGTCAACAAGGAAGAGGCTCTCTGTACTAAAGTTGGAGGAGCGACTAGGCGTCGCCCGCGTAGCATCACGTAGCGAATAGGCCCCAAGCACTAGTGGGCTGGTGGCAGCCGCCGGCCGTGCTATATTGCGGCTGCAGAGGGCGCCCGTGGTACCGAGCGGGCGTGCTTTATTGGTTTCCCTGGATCCCACATGACCGCTTTCAGCGCCTGATGGAAACTTGCATTACACTGCCAACTTAAAATTGCCTGTGGGGTTGCATCAGTACGTGACAACAACAACAACAGTCACTTCACTCATTTCGGAAATAGAAGCGCTTGACATGAATGACGTCGTCGATTTAATAAAGCGGTTGTGAAAATATTAGCTAAATACGAATTCTGAAGGAAAGAAAGAACGTTTGTTTGAAGAACTCTGGTGTAATGCAACTGAGCGAGGTGGTTTAGTGTTTAATCTAACTGACTTCCAACAACAAGCATTAAGTTAACACTGTGCGCTGAAGTGGGACCCGACCTCAGTCCAAATTTGATTTCTTTTGAAAATGTGCAAAACTGAAATTCTCCAACACCTATCTTGATGTAGGTATCCTAGAGCTTCCATAGTGCTGGATGATGGTCCGCCGTGAATACCAGGCTACACATCCAAAAATCCGGGGTTACATTGCCAGCCTTCTGTAACAATGTTTTTCTGTCACTCATCGCTTCCTTCACGTCTAGCAATAATTTGTTAATGCGAAAAATGCAAGCTGTGGCGTGGACTGAAGCCTATGTTAAACTATATTGGTCTCCTTATATTTGCCTGAATGTATAAGTTGAGGAATGTAGGTGCATGCCACCTCTACCAGGGCGAAGCTTAATAAAACATTTGTTTACATCAACATTCGCGTTGAGGACAGCTTCTTCAACGTTTCTTTAAGCCATTTGTGGGACTGCTGCGGAGGCTCCTTAATGGCTAGCACTGCTGACTCCTCACTCACTCTTTCTGTGTGCTAATGTTCCGTCTCGTTGTGGATGCGACATTAAAATCCCTTCATTCTTTCTTCAGCACAGCTAAAATGCTTCCTACGCAGTTTTCCAGATGCAGTTTACTGTTATAAGTCTTGTAGGCTCTGAGCACTATGGGACTTAACATCTGAGGTCATCAGTCCCCTGGAACTTAGAACTACTTAAACCTAACTAACCTAAGGACATCACACACATCCATGCCCGAGGCAGGATTCGAACCTGCGACCGTAGCAGACGCGCGGTTCCGGACTGAAGCGCCTAGAACCGCACGGCCACACCGGCCGGCTAAGTCTCGTAGGTCACGCTAAAGAGTGGACGAGGGAGACAGACAAGAGGTGCTACTTTCCTGTACCTGGTTTCAAGCACTGAGTATCACCAGCAGTCGAACTGCTACTGGCGTTAAGGTGTAAAACTGTCAACATGACAGACAGGTGGCGCTGATATCAAAAATCCTTTGTTTTGTTGATACATGTTGTGCAACAGCGGAAATCAACGGTACTTTGTTTTGTGGTACAGTTTTGGTGACACAGCTTTTGAAATTAGTTGTGTAATATGTATTTCGTCCTAATGAATAAACTGCAATACCACAACATCATAAAATTCTTATGAACCACTTACGTACAAATAAATTTACCCACAGTTGCTGAATGTTTACACACACATGAAAAATGATTTGCATCACCCCGGTTCTCAGAACTCCTGAAGATACACGTTGACTGTGGATATTGTATCACAGACACACTTCCTTTGACTGTTCAGATATGTCACTAAACCCGCCCAAAGATGAAAACAACAATGCATGAACAGGGCCTATTTCGACGAAGGGAGTCCGACAGCCTATCAGTTCCAGTCATTCCACCAGAAAGGAGGTACACGGCTCGTGTTGTCTGTTGTTCAACCATGCCTAGACAGTCAATACTGCGGTTCGATCGCGTCCGCATTGTTACTTTGTGCCAGGAAATTCTTTCAACAAGGGAAGTGTCCAGGCGTCTCGGAGTGAACCAAAGCGATGTTGTTCGGACATGGAGGAGATACAGAGAGACAGGAACTGTCGATGACATGCCTCGCTCAGGCCGCCCAAGGGCTACTACTGCAGTGGATGACCGCTACCTACGGATTATGGTTCGGAGGAACCCTGACAGCAACGCCACCATGTTGAATAATGCTTTTCGTGCAGCCACAGGAGGTCGTGTTACGCCTCAAACTGTGCGCTATGGGCTGCATGATGCGCAAATGCACTCCTGACGTCCATGTCGAGGCCCATCCTTGTAACCACGACACCATGCAGCACAGTACAGATGCGCCCAACAACATGCCAAATGGACCGCTCAGGACTGGCATCACGTTCTCTTCGCAGATGACTGTCGCTTATGCCCTCAACCAGATAATCGTCGGAGACGTGTTTCGAGGCAACTCGGTCAGGCTGAACACCTTAGACACACTGTCCAGGGAGTACAGCAAGATGGACGTTCCTTGCTGTTTTGGGGTGACATTATGTGGGGCCGACGTTCGCCGCTGGTGGTCATGCAAGGCGCCGTAACGGCGGTACGATACGTGAATGCCATCCTCCGACTGATAGTGCAACCATATCGGCAGCATATTGGTGAGGCCGATCCACAGGACATGTGGCCTGTATTTGAAGAAGTGTCATGATGATCTCTCCATTGGCAAAAGATTCCGGAATAGTCCCCCATTCGGATCTCCGGGAGGGGACTGCCAAGGGGGAGGCTACCATGAGAAAAAGATTGAATAATCAACGAAAGGATAACGTTCTACGAGTCGGGGCGTGGAATGTCAGAAGCTTGAACGTGGTAGGGAAACTAGAAAATCTGAAAAGGGAAATGCAGAGGCTCAATCTAGATATAGTAGGGGTCAGTGAAGTGAAGTGGAAGGAAGACAAGGATTTCTGGTCAGATGAGTATCGGGTAATATCAACAGCAGCAGAAAATGGTATAACAGGTGTAGGATTCGTTATGAATAGGAAGGCAGGGCAGAGGGTGTGTTACTGTGAACAGTTCAGTGACCGGGTTGTTGTAATCAGAATCGACAGCAGACCAACACCGACAACGATATTTCAGGTATACATGCCGACGTCGCAAGCTGAAGATGAAGAGATATAGAAAGTGTATGAGGATACTGAAAGTGTAATGCAGTATGTAAAGGGGGACGAAAATCTAATAGTCATGGGCGACTGGAATGCAATTGTAGGGGAAGGAGTAGAAGAAAAGGTTACAGGAGAATATGGGCTTGGGACAAGGAATGAAAGAGGAGAAAGACTAATTGAGTTCTGTAACAAGTTTCAGCTAGTAATAGCGAATGCCCTGTTCAAGAATCACAAGAGGAGGAGGTATACTTGGAAAAGGCCGGGAGATACGGGAAGATTTCAATTAGATTACATCATGGTCAGACAGAGATTCCGAAATCAGATACTGGATTGTAAGGCGTACCCAGGAGCAGATATAGACTCAGATCACAATATAGTAGTGATGAAGAGTAGGCTGAAGTTCAAGACATTAATCAGGAAGAATCAATACGCAAAGAAGTGGGATACGGAAGTACTAAGGAATGACGAGATACGTTTGAAGTTCTCTGACGCTATAGATACAGCAAAAAGGAATAGCGCAGTAGGCAGTACAGTTGAAGAGGAATGGACATCTCTAAAAAGGGCCATCACAGAAGTTGGGAAGGAAGACATAGGTACAAAGAAGGTAGCTGCGAAGAAACCATGGGTAACAGAAGAAATACTTCAGTTGATTGATGAAAGGAGGAAGTACAAACATGTTCCGGGAAAATCAGGAATACAGAAATACAAGTCGCTGAGGAATGAAATAAATAGGAAGTGCAGGGAAGCTAAGACGAAATGGCTGCAGGAAAAATAAGAAGACATCGAAAAAGATATGATTGTCGGAAGGACAGACTCAGCATACAGGAAAGTCAAAACAACCTTTGGTGACATTAAAAACAACGATGGTAACATTAAGAGTGCAACGGGAATTCCACTGTTAAATGCAGAGGAGAGAGCAGATAGGTGGAAAGAATACATTGAAAGCCTCTATGAGGATGAAGATTTGTCTGATGTGATAGAAGAAGAAACAGGAGTCGATTTAGAAGAGATAGGGGATCCAGTATTAGAATCGGAATTTAAAAGAGCTTTGGAGGACTTACGGTCAAATAAGGCAGAAGGGATAGATAACATTCCATCAGAATTTCTAAAATCATTGGGGGAAGTGGCAACAAAACGACTATTCACGTTGGTGTGTAGAATATATGAGTCTGGCGATATACCATCTGACTTTCGGAAAAGCATCATCCACACAATTCCGAAGACGGCAAGAGCTGACAAGTGCGAGAATTAACGCACAATCAGCTTAACAGCTCATGCATCGAAGCTGCTTACAAGAATAATATACAGAAGAATAGAAAAGAAAATTGAGAATGCGGTAGGTGACGATCAGTTTGGCTTTAGGAAAAATAAAGGGACGAGAGAGGCAATTCTGACGTTACGGCTAATAATGGAAGCAAGGCTAAAGAAAAATCAAGACACTTTCATAGGATTTGTCGACCTGGAAAAAGCGTTCGACAATATAAAATGGTGCAAGCTGTTCGAGATTCTGAAAAAAAGTAGGGGTAAGCTATAGGGAGAGACGGGTCATATACAATATGTACAACAACCAAGAGGGAATAATAAGAGTGGACGATCAAGAACGAAGTGCTCGTATTAAGAAGGGTGTAAGACAAGGCTGTATGTAGCCTTTCGCCTCTACTGTTCAATCTGTACATCGAGGAAGCAATGATGGAAATAAAAGAAAGGTTCAGGAACGGAATTAAAATACAAAGTGAAAGGATATCAATGATACGATTCGCTGATGACATTGCTATCCTGAGTGAAAGTGAAGAAGAATTAAATGATCTGCTGAACGGAATGAACAGTCTAATGAGTACACAGTATGGTTTGAGAGTAAATCGGAGAAAGACGAAGGTAATGAGAAGTAGTAGAAATGAGAACAGCGAGAAACTTAACATCAGGATTGATGGTCACGAAGTCAATGAAGTTAAGGAATTCTGCTACCTAGGCAGTAAAATAACCAATGACGGACGGAGCAAGGAGGACATCAAAAGCAGACTCGCTATGGCAAAAAAGGCATTTCTGGCCAAGAGAAGTCTACTAATATCAAATACCGGCCTTAATTTGAGGAAGAAATTTCTGAGGATGTACGTCTGGAGTACAGCATTGTATGGTAGTGAAACATGGACTGTGGGAAAACCGGAACAGAAGGGAATCGAAGCATTTGAGATGTGGTGCTATAGACGAATGTTGAAAATTAGGTGGACTGATAAGGTAAGGAATGAGGAGGATCTACGCAGAATGGGAGAGGAAAGGAATATGTGGAAAACACTGATAAGGAGAAGGGACAGGATGATAGGACATCTGCTAAGACATGAGGGAATGACTTCCATGGTACTAGAGGGAGCTGTAGAGGGCAAAAACTGTAGAGGAAGACAGAGATTGGAATACGTCAAGCAAATAATTGAGGACGTAGGTTGCAAGTGCTACTCTGAGATGAAGAGGTTAGCACAGGAAAGGAATTCGTGGCAGGCCGCATCAAACCAGTCAGCAGACTGATGACAAAAAAAAAAAAAATTGGTGAGGTATGCGTCCTCGTGGACGACAATTCGCGCCCCCATGTGCACATCTCGTGAATGACTTCCTTCAGGATAACGACATCGCTCGACTAGAGTGGCCACCATGTTCTCCAGACATGAACCCCATCGAACATGCCTGGGATAATTTGAAAAGGGCTATTTGTGAACGACGTGAGCTACCAACCGCTCTGAGAGATTTACGCCGAATCGCCGTTGAGGAGTCGGACAATCTGGTCAACAGTGCCTCGATGAACGTGTACATAGTATGCCAAGACGAATACAGGCATGCATCAATGCAAGAGCACGTGCTACTGGGTATTAGAGATACCAGTGCGTACAGCAATCTGGATCACCACGTCTGATGGTCTCGTTGTATGGTGGTACAACATGCAATGTGTGGTTTTCATGAGCAATAAAAAGGGTGGAAATGCTGTTTATGTTGATCTCTTTTCCAATTTTCTGTACGAGTTCCGTAACTCTCGGAACCGAGGTGATGCAAAACTTTTTTGTTGTTGTCTGAAAGTAATCTGATATTTCAGTAAGAAAAGAGGCAGGCGTAGATACTGAAAAAGTGTACTTTATGGTATGGGACGTCAGTCATGCATGTTGTAAGAAACAGCTGACGCCATTGGCATATTTAAAGAAACGGTACAGAATATTTTGTATTATAGATTAAATATGTGAAAGACGTCTGCAAAACGAGTACTGCGTTTGTTGAATGTTAACGAAGAGCATATTCCAAATTGAATTGAAATGTATGGACCGCTGGACAAAGAATCGCATTTATTCTATCAGTCGGTTTATTACTGTTGGTCAGGTGTGGGTAGACAACTTCGGGCCAGAAGCGAAATTGGAATCACACACTTGAGCAGTATTCTAAGATGGAAGGCACAACTGATTCGTTAACTGTCTCCTTTTAGACTGAGTGTATTTTTGAGTATCCAGCCAATGAACCTTACTCTGCAACCTACCTTACCTGCCGCTGAGCTATGTCATCATTCGATTTTAGCCTAGAAGCTCGTGTGACTTCTCCTGGAAAGGTTGTGGTATATACACTGCACCAACAGACACGCTGCCCTCAGGCTGTATGTACCCATTTTGGGCGCTGGCAAGGGAGGTGTATCACTATGGGAAATAGCCGTCAAAAGCCTCTGCGGACCGAGTCCAAGGCGTTTTGATCTGCTGCAGGTTAACACGTGGCTCAACGTGTACATTAAAGGAATGCCCTAGTCTCTCTTAATAAGATTGTGTTCTAAACTTACACATATCACCTCTTAAGAAAGGACGAGACAGCGATTGTCAGCACCAGCAATTGATCCCAGGTCCCTCAGTTAAGCACCACTCTATCATCACTGTGCGACAATATTTCACCTGTTGAAAGAGCAGGCATCCATTCTATTACACAAAATAAATAGCTTTAGGCCAAAACCTTCGTCGGTAAAGAAAGACAGACACACAACATTCACACACAAACACACACACACACACACACACACACACAGACGCAGACACAGACACACACACACACACACACACACACACACACACACACACAGAAACATGCACACGTCACGCACACATGTTCGCCAACTCCAGCAGCTCCGGCTGGAATGCAACATCATGCGTGATGCAAGCAGCAATCTGGAGGAGATGTGGAGGAGAAAGGAGAAGTGATAGAAGTGAATTGGTAGGGAGAGAGACGAATGCTGTCTGGTGGAGTGTGCAGGGACTAGACCGCCAACAAGCGCAACGTCAGGAGTTTGTGGGGTAAGGTGGTGGAGAAAAAAGGAACAAAAAAGAGAAGAATGGGGAAAGACGGGCGGATGCGTTGGCAGAGGGCTGTAAATAAATGGAGTGGGAGACGAGAATGGGGAGGATATGATAGGACAGAGGGCGGGGGGGTGGGGGTGGAAACTGCCGGCAGGAGGGTGTGGGGACAGTATGTTACCGTAGGTTGAAGCTGGGATAGTTCCAGGAGTGGAGAATGTGTTGTAAGTAGAACTCCCATCTGTACAGTTCAGGAAAGCTGGTGTTGGAAGGAAGGGTCCAGATGGCTCGGGTAGTGGAGCACCCACTGAAATCAAGTGTGTTATGTTCAGCTGCATGTTGTGCAATAGGGTGGTCTACTTTTCTGTCGGCACAGTTTGGCGGTGGCCATTCATCCTGGTGGAAAGCTAGGTGGTAATCATACCAACATAAATCGCAGCAGACACCTCGTTAAAGCGGCCCCAGCAGATTTAAAACTGTCACAAAGGTGAAGGGTGGACCCATCACTTATTAAGGCCCACTAACAGGTGTTCAAATACTTTTTAACAGGTAGCGTACGTTGAAGATAGGCAAACAAAATGGTTATAGCATTCGCAGATCAGAGAAAGGTTTTGAAAATGTTGCCTCGGAAACCCTGTATGAAATTCTGAAGGCAGCAAAAGAGAAAATAAGGGTTGAGGAACATTAGAGGGTATGAACTGCTGAGAATGGAGCGATATATAGTTGTTGCTTCCCTACCCGATGTTATTTAATCGGAACAAGCAGTGCAGAAAACCAAGGAAGAATTTGGAAAGAGAATTAATGTGCAGGAAGAAGAAATAAATCTTCGAGGTTTCCCAATAACATTATACAGTTCTGTTAAAGACGCTAAAGGACTTGGACGATCAGTTGAATGGAATGAATAATGTGCTGGAAACAGGTTATAAGATGAATATCAACAGAAGTAAGAGAAGGGTAATGGAATGCGTGGTACGACAGATTGACAGCACCTTCCCCTGCGTCACACAGTTGGTAACAGGAGCGCACGTTTCCGACAGATGCCAGTAGTGGTGTCGTGGGGACCTGGCAGATCAAATGACGGGTGCCCGCTGAGCCACACCTTCAGCGGCTCCGACTACGAGTGCCCCCTGCTGCTAAGGTATAGTATGTATGGTGGTAGCTGCGCGGCCCAGTCTCAGTTGCAGTCTTCAGTCTTAGCCTTCGACAGTTCGATACTGCGTTAGTAGTGGGAGCCATATACTGCATGATACTCCTTTGCTTCTTGTCATAGCTGAACTTTATTCTTGTTTATTCTTTTGTAAGGTTTCTTCGCGATGATTGCAGAAAGTCACAAGTTAAGTAAAACTTCTGTGTACTGCATTTACATGTTCGCTAATCATTTCTGCTCCTGTCCTGCTTCCCTATGACGACGCCTGCTGCAACACTCTATAGGCCACCTCTCCTCACCATTGTGTCTGAAGCAGTACACGATAGAACGTATTAGAATTAGATTAGGAAATGGGACATTAAAGGTAGTAGATGTGGTTTGTTATTTGTACAGTAAAATTATGACGATAGCCGACGTACAGAGGATATAAACTGGGAATAACAAGAAACGCTTTTCTGAGAAAGAGGAATTTGTTAGGAGTGAATTTAAATTAGGAAATATTTTCTAAATGAATTTTTCTGGAGTGTAGCAGTGTACGGAAGTGAAACATAGATGATAGACACTCCACACAACAAAAGAGTGGGGCTTCTGGAAAGCGGTGCTACAGAAGGCCGGATGGGTAGGTCGAATAACTGTAATTGGCGACAGTGTTAATGGCCTATGGCCAAACAGCTCATAAGGAATGCTGCGTTGTGAACTCGGCTGAAAGTGCATAGACAGAAACTACATCACGTTACTGCACCTTGGCAACGTCGCAGACTGGCTCTCCCGAATCTGCCTCACGTATGAAGAACAAGCACGGGTGCCTTGCCTGTATGTGAAGCACTTTGTGCCTTCTAGGTGTGTCAACCATTATTAGAAAACTCTCAGAACACACCGAATATCACAAATATTAGATAATCTAGAGCATAAAGGAACACTCAAACATGACGGAATTTTACAGAGTGAGCACTGATTGGCTACCTACATTGCTGTCTACTGCGCAGCCCTGTCTCGGTGGTTATAAACGCTGCTGTGGACTATCACGAAGTGGTACAACTGGACTATAAACAGGAATCGGTTGGTAGGACATATCATGAAGTATCAAGGAATGGTCAATTTGGTAGAAGAGGGTGGTGTGTTCGAGTGGAGGAGGAGGCCAGAGGATGTAGGCTGCAGTAGTTATGCGGTGGTGGAGAGGCTTGCTCAGGATAGACTAGCGTAGGAAGCTGTTTCGAACCAGGCATTGGACTGAAGACGACAAGAGTTTTATCGAGTAGAAAGGGTAAACAGTAGCTCTCGCTTAACTTAGCGGATGAGTGAGAGTGAGCGGCGCAGGCAGTACCTTGCTGACGACGTGTGAGCAGGTGAGCACCAGCCCGCCGCCCAGGTGGACGCCGGCGCCCCAGCCGCCGCCGCTCGCCACGCGCACCACGCCCTCCACCGTCCGCGGCAGCGCCACGGGGCCGCCTGCAACACACCGCCGCACATCTCATGCTCCAACTCAGGGATCAATGCCTCAGAGCTGACACGGCTATTGGAAAAAACAGTCCTAACCCTCGCTCTATTCCACTTCGTGTCCCAGCACGTATGCAATGGGGAGGTGGAGGGAGGTGGTCATGAGCTTGTCCCCCCCCCCTTCCCCAAGAAAATTTTACTTAAAGTACTTTAGTTTCCAAATGCCGTAGATAATTTTCAGAAAATGCAGTAGCGTGAAAACAATCTAGAAATATCGGGTGATCAAAAAGTCAGTATAAATCTGGAAACTGAATAAATCACGTAATAATGTAGATAGAGCGGTACAAATTGACACACATGCTTGGAATGACATGGGGTTTTATTAGAACCAAAAACATACAAAAGTTCAAAAAATGCCCGAAAGATGGCGCTTCATCTCATCAGAGTAGCAATAATTAGCACAACAAAGTAAGACAAAGCAAAGATGAGGTTCTTTACAGGAAATGCTGAATAAGTCCACCATCATTCCTCAACAGTAGCTGTAGTCAATGAATAACGTTGTGAGCAGCACTGTAAAACATGTCCGGAGTTATGGAGAGGCATTGGCGTCGGATGTTGTCTTTCAGCATCCCTAGAGATGTCGGTCGCTCACGATACACTTGCGACTTCTGGTAACCCTAAAACCAATAATCGCACGGACTGAGGCCTGCGGACCTGGGAGGCCAAACATGACGAAAGTGCGGGTGAGCAACGATCATCACCAAACGACGCGCGCAAGAGATCTTTCACGCGTCTAGCAGTATGGGGTGGAGCGCCATCGTGCATAAACATCGTACGTTCCAGCAGGTGTTTGTCAGCCAGGCTGGGGATGATGCGATTCTGTAACATATCGGCTTACCTCTTACCCGTCACAGCAGCAGTTACAAAACAGAATCAGGCATTTCCTCGAAGAAAAAAGGCCCGATAACGGTAGATGTGGTAAATCCAACCCATATCGTGACTTTCTCGTCGTGCGATGGAGTTTCCACGACAGTTCTAGGATTTTTACAGTTCTAGGATTTTCGGTAGCCCAAATTCTATAGTTGTGGGCGTCGACAGACCGCCGAGCGTGAAATGAGCTTCGTCGGTCCACAACACGTTACTCAATCAATCGTCATCTTCCGCCATCTTTTGAAACGCCAACACTGCAAATGTTCTCCGCTTCACTAAATCGCCATGTAACAGTTCATGATACCGATGGATTTTGTACGGATAGGATCGGAGGGTACGCCTAAGTGCCAACTAAACAGTAGTGTATGGAATGCCGGTGCGACGTGCGACTGCACGAGCGCTGACTTCCCCATGCATAGACGAACCCGCTACAGTCTCCATTTCTTCCTGAACTGTCTCAGCAGCATTACGCCTTGTGCTCGGTCGGCCACTACTGGGTCTATCGTCTAAACAACCCGTGGCTTCGAACTTCGAAATCATTCTCGCCACAGCTGCATTTGTTAACGGACCTTTACCCGTTCGAATCCCCTTCCTATGGCGATAGGATCGTAACTCTGAACTAACACATTCCCCATTCTGATAATACAGCTTCACTAAAAGCGCTTTTTCAGGTAACGTCGACATGCTGCGACTGCTGGCGCATCTGATTCTCTCTCTCATTACAGCTCCTTTTATACACGATTGTCATGCGTACAATGACGATTTGCTGTCCAGCGCCAACTGTCGAACATTTTGTGAACTTTGTTTTTTTTTTTTTTTTGGTTCTAATAAAACCCCATGTCATTCCAAGCATGTGTGTCAAATTTTACTTCTCTATCTACATTATTCCGTGGTTTATTAAGTTTTCAGTTTTATACTGACTTTTTGATCACCCAGTACATGTCTTCTTTCTTTATCAGCCTCCTTTTTCCGCAGGTGCAGATATACAACTTACACAAATTAAATACTGTCTTTTGCAACTACAATGGCAGTATTATTAAGACCAAATGCGTTTCGCTTTATTTTAAAGCATCTTCAGTGTTTTTGTTTTTCGTTTACAATTTTCTTTGCTGTGATCATGAACAGTTCTCATGCTGTAACTTACTGTAATATACAGAATTAATACTAACCATTACTCACAGTTCTTTTCGTTCCTGTTCTTCCACGTATAAGCGTTAGATTTTAACGCACAGCACTTTCACTAACACTAAACATATTCAAGGTTTTTGTGTGTTTCGAAGAACCACTGTCATCTCGCCATTTAGTGTGTTTTGTTATGCTACTGCGGGATGCACACCAACATCATCACCACTACACAGCAAGCCACAACACAGAAACTCACAGACAAGCTGGTACACATTCACATACAGAAACAAATTGACACAAAAATTGGGAACATTCTCAAGAAACAAGGAATAAAAATGACATAACAAAATAATAACTCTATATAGAAATAAATAAAAAAGCAAGATCACACTGACACGCGAAAAAAATCTGCCATTTATCAACTCCAGTGTAGTACCCTGTCATGCTCTACACTTACGGCAGACAAGCAGAACCTTTTAAATAAGATATAAAGAATACAAAAGAGCATGGAAATATGACACCAGCCGTTCAACATTTGCAGAACGCCTCCAGCAAGAAGACCACGACCCTACTACAATAGTAGTAGTAGCAGCTTTATTCATCCGTAGATCTCTTTTTACAAAGATATAGGACATGTCAAAGTATTTACAGGTTTAGATCGATTTAAAATAATCTAGTTGGTATACACATATATTTACAGACTTCTAGTTGGAGACAATCATTATATTTACTCCTGATATACAATACATTTTTTTTACAAATAACTTATTAAATAATGTAATGCCACACTGTTCACACATATCTCACTATTAGTCATTGCACACACTATACACACATTGTTTCATAACACTTCACTCACTACTCACACACACACACACACACACACACACACACACACACACACACACACACTGTTGATCTCTGGTGATATCTGGGCATTTTCTGTACCGCAACTTCCCATTTGCTATCCTGAAAAACTGAGTCAGCATCCCTCCATAATGGGTGAGATGTTGACCTCAGAAAGAAAAAGAGTTGCCAGTATTGTGCTATGTATAGCTTGGGGGTAAGTATTTTTAGGAAGGAAAAAAGAAGGAAACCACATAAAGTGAAGGTGTTATGTGGAATGTTGGTTGTTTTATAATCATTATTATTATTACTACTTGTATATCATTTTTTTTAACAAACCCTTACTCTGTTTTATCTGTGTAATCCTTCAATGTATAAAATATATTGCATAACAGGTACTTATCAGCTGCCTTTTTAAATAAGTTTATTTTTGCAATTTTTTAAATCTCTTTTGGTAATTTATTGTACAGTTCTATTCCTTGGTAGAAAATGTTGTTTTGAGTTGTATGTTTATTTTTTCTTGGTAAATGTAAGTTGAGTCTATCTCTTGTTGTATAGAAAAGGGCATGAAAATAGTCAGATTCATTATAAGAAACATCTCCTAAATCTGCAAGAGAATTTCCGATTAAAAAATCAATAACAGATAGGAAACGTATAATAAACTGCAGAGAAAGAACCCCTCTCCTCCTTGACCCTAGACACCAGAAAATAATATCGCAACTTGGCAATATCTTCTCCCTAGATCAACCTCCAGTGTACCATTGTAAAGCAATAATTTGCACATACAGTAGTTAAAACAAGTTAGCTCCCTTTACAAACTCTCTCTCTCTCTCTCTCTCTCTCTCTCCACCACCACCACCAAAAGAAACAAAAGATGAATGCATCCCGCAGTGGCATAACAAAACACACGAAATGGCCAGATGACAGTGTTTGTTCACAACAGACAAAAATGTGAATACGTTTAGTGTTGGTGAAAGTGCTGTGCGTTAAAATCTAACACATATACGTGGAAAAACAGGAAGAATGACGTAAACAACAAAATAACTGTGAGTAACAATAAGAAGCAACACTGTTTATAGTAGTAACTTGCAGTATGCGAACTGTTTGTGATCTTAGAAAGAAATTCTGTAAGAGAAAAACAAAGATCATATTGTTACAGTGACAAAAAATGGCTCTGAGCACTATGGGACTCAACTGCTGAGGTCATTAGTCCCCTAGAACTTAGAACTAGTTAAACCTAGCTAACCTAAGGACATCACAAACATCCATGCCCGAGGCAGGATTCGAACCTGCGACCGTAGCGGTCTTGCGGTTCCAGACTGCAGCGCCTTTAACCGCACGCCACTTCGGCCGGCTACAGTGACAACTGAAGATGTTTTAGCATAAACCGAAACGCTTTTGGCGTTAATAAGACCTTTATTACAGTTGCAAAAGACGGTATTTATCTTATACAAATAGTCTAAAAAGTCTAAGAATTCTGGAAATTACAAACTATGTCAGCACAGGGGACACTTTTAGTTACTCGCTTGAGCGCTAGGTGGCGTGGAGGCGCTTGCGGACTGATCATCTGCAGAAGACAATGCAGCCAGGAAACTTGGTGTCTGTGTCAAATTGGTCACGGTTCGTGAGTACACGGATAGAACTGGGAAACCACAGCAAGTTGGGTAAGGCAACTCAGAACATGAAAGCCCCACCACAAGGAAAAATATAACAGAACGACTCATCGTCTTGAATCTAGTGGGAAACGACCGAAGGATACAGCATTTCTCTCATTTACATTCTCGCATAGTTATAATTTACTATCCTGTGTTCACAATCGTAGTGATAAGTGAAGTACTGAAAGATGGCCATTTTACATTTATGGTACGTTAAAAGTGAGAATGACGGCCAGTTACGTTTCTAGGGCTGGAGGTTTATGAGTAGAAAGTGAGAAACTGTGACTTCACCCCTCCCAGAACACAACCCGGTATCCGTGCCTGTTGATAGCTGCCCATTACCTATGCTGTTTATCGTCCGAAAAATATTCTCTTATCACTAGACTTCACTGTCAGCCTTGTTGTGTTTAACTGTTTAGCATTTAAGCTCTCCCAGTTTCTATTACTTATTACTTGCAGCATTAGGGAGAAAAGTAGGAAGAGTCTAATTAAATCTGCACGCAGAAATGACATCCATATTGCAAGCAAGAAAATGGCGAGTGTGGCATACAACTGAATAAAACGAAACACGTATCGGTATGAAGGAACGAGTGTAAATAGTTGATACACTGTTCAAATGGCTCTGAGCACTATGGGACTTAACTGCTGTGGTCATCAGTCCCCTATAACTTAGAACTACTTAAACCTAACTAACCTAAGGACAGCACACACATCCATGCCCGAGGCAGGATTCGAACCTGTGACTGTAGCGGGCACGCGGCTCCAGACTGTAGCGCCTAGAACCGCACGGCCACTCCGGCCGGCTGACACACTGTACGAAGATGATTAAATTATTGTACAGCAGCTATTGATACTATTCAAACACAACTTATGAAAGACACCGATATTATTCGAGAGGTGCGACGATTTAGTATATTTATATCGCCTGAATCTCTTAAGCCAGTGACAGTTGTGTTGACGTAACAGCATTCATGAAAATGTTCTGTCTAGCGCACGTCGGACTTGCTGTCGCATTCCTGCTGCGAGCGTTCTTCTCACAAGGGAACCTCCCCATCGCACCTCCCTCAGATTTTGTTATAAGGTGGCACAGTGGACAGGCCTTGAAAAACTGGACACAGATCAATCGAGGAAACAGGAAGAAGTTGTGTGGAACTATGAAAAAAATAAGCAAAATATACGAACTGAGCGGTCCATGTGCAAGATAGGCAACATTAAGGACATTGTGAGCTCAGGAGTGCCGTGGTCCCGTGGTTAGCGTGAGCAGCGCCGGAATGAGAGGTCCTTGGTTCAAGTTTTCCCTCGAGTGAAAATTTTACTTTCTGTATTTTCGCAAAATTATGATCCGTCCGTTCGTTCATTGACGTCTCTGTTCACTGTAATAAGTTCAGTGTCTGTGTTTTGCGACCGCACCGCAAAACCGTGCCATTAGTAGACGAAAGGACGTGCCTCTCCAATGGCCACCGAAAACATTTGCTCGCAAGGTCATAGGTCAACTGATTCCTCCATAGAACAACACGTCTGATATATTCTATATGACACTGGTGACGGCATGTGCGTCACCTGACAGAAATATGTTGTCGACCTATCTAACTTGTACACTTGACGAATGGGTAAAAAGATTCTTCTACCTTGCCCGATTTAGGTTTCCTTGTGGATGTGATGATCACTCCCAAAAAAGTGATGAAAACATAAGAGTTTGTCAGATAAACTGCAACAAATGAATGCAACAGTTTCACAGTCGCACAGTTTTCCCTGTGCTCTATCAAAACATATGTTTTTAACGTTTTCAAATTTTTCCGTGTGTAGACCGTCAAATCCTGCATGTGTCCAAGCAAATCTGAACATGTCCTGGAATTTTGGAGAGCGAAGTTGATTATGTTGGAGTGCCTGAACATTGATAATTGTCTGAAAATAAAAAATTAAAACTTTCCACTCGAGGGAGGCTTGAACCAAGGACCTTGCATTTCGCAGCTGCTCACGCTAACCACGGGACCACGGCGCGCCTGAGTTCACAGTATCGTTGATGTTGCCTATGTTGCGCATGGACTACTCAGTTTGTATATTTTGCTTATTTTTTTCATAGTTCCATACAACTTCTTCCTGTTTTCTCGATTGATCTGTGTTCAGTTTTTCAAGGCCTATCCACTGTGCCAACTTGTAACTAAATCTGAGGGGGGTGCGATGGGGAGGTTCCCTTGTCAGTAGAAGACAGCACAAGGTGTTTCAAAAAGTCAAGAAATTTCAACATACTATCTTCTACTTCAATCAAGATACAAACTTGGTGTCAATTTTAACTTACACATGGGACTATGAAATTTTTATTTTCAAAAGAAACTTTCCAATTTTACTACTGTATATCATTTACATGCATACGCATACAGCCTTGGGATACTTTTTACAATTCACTCTTCTTCGCACAAAACTGTAGAAATTCAGAAATTGGAAATACGAGACTGTGTTACTTTCTTATAAGGAACACTAACAACTTTATTTGCACAAATAGATGTAAGCCTATTCTAAATACTTCATTCATGAATGTTTTCTTTGCATTTGTGGTTAACATGAACATATCACGCAGAAGGATGTAAGTATTGCGACGTTTATCATGTTCCACGGTGCTGCCGTCCTTCATCATACTTAACACAAGGTGTACTGCCGCCTTGTCCTTGTCTGGTTGAATGTACAATATTCAATGTACGATATGTTAACATTGGATTGACGGTCGCCTGTAATGATAGTTATGAGCTGGCCCTGATAGTCAGTTCCAGCTTCACTTCTTGCCGTGCTCTGTAACTTCTTTTCTGAAGTGCCAGCGCTTCACTGAAAGAGAGCGGGGTTTCTCCTACCATTAGCTATGTAAATTATTTCAGACAGTGACTTTGCTTTAAGCACTGTATTTTCTTTCAAAAACTTAACTATGTAAATTATTTCCGGCAGTGACTTTGCTTTAAGCACTGTATTTTCCTCCATAAACTTACACAATTACAATTCACAACCATATGACAATAAGTCTTCATCCGTACCTTCACCCAAAATCAACCAGTCTCTTTCGTGTCTTTACCGCTTCTATTGACAATATTGGAGTGGTCTGCTAGCATAAGCGGCCAAAGACACTACTAGCTAGGGCATAACCACCTATGGTAAGCTAACATACACCGACGAACGACAAACGTCGGAAAGCCCCTGCATATCAGCAACGTTGACTGGAAATTACCAGCTGCTATTAGAGCCGACCAACAGGCAACAGCAGGGAAACCCACTACTAACAAAGCCTACCCTTGCACGGCCTGTTGCAGGCAGCAAGACATCCGCTACTGCTCTTACCACCCGACCTAACTATCGTACAGGTTTTTTTCCCTTGGCTCTTGCCTTGGCACCTTTTTTCCTTTGCCCTTCAAACCGCTACCCTTCGTTCGACTTCGATCCAATCTATCTCCAGATGAGCGCGTATAAATTGTTAACCTTAACCCGACGTACGCAAACATCGCAGTAGCCACATCCTGCGACACCTCACTCTAGTGAACACAAACCCTTGTGCAGAGATGGCAGTACACCTTTTGAGTTGGCCATCATGCCGGTGTGGGCGTGGAGAGGCTCCACCTCTATAAAAAAAATGCTTGCGTATTCTATGGCGGCCCCTCCAAAGCACCTTGAAGTGACGTGAACAGAGAACAGCGCGCTCCATCAGCAAGTGGAGACACCCGCTCACCGCTCGTGCTACACTCACAGGTAGAGCCTTATCTCACTTGACTCTATACAAAGAGAAGCTTCGCGTTGGTGTATTGTTTCTGTAAAGTCTATCTGAGCTATACACAATTTTTGTATTTCGTTCACGCGGCTGTCTTCCATAGTTTTGAAGAGCCTAACGATGGGCCATGGCCTTTCTCAAGGAAATGTCATGGGACACCACAGTGTGTTCCTATAAGCTGTGGTCACTGGACTTACACGCTTCTACCCAATCATGGCGAATCACGAGGGCCGTTCAGTAAGTAATGCAATACTTTTGGTTTTGTTCAGGATTCCAATACACCATATTATTCCCTACTCTTCTGGATACAGAACGTTTTTTTCAACATAAGCTCTCTTCAAGGCGATGGCCTTACGGCACCTTACTGGGAGGCAGCCAACGTCTTGCTGCATCAGTAACCTTCCCATCATCCATGTACCTCTTCCCGCAGGTGCATCCTCCATAGGACCAAACAGAAGTACGTCGGACGGTACGAGGTCTGCGCTGTAGGGTGGATGAGGAAGAACACCTTTTAGACCCCAAATACTTGACGAGTGTGTCAGCGTTACTAACAGAGACACCCAGCTGAGCATCGAGGTGTTTGATTGTGATCCGTCCGTCACCTCCAATGAGGGTGTCCGCACATTCCAACATTGCAGGAGTCAGAGCTGAATGTGGCCGGCTGGCGCAGGAGATAGGACAGTTTTCAGCGGTGTTGTTGCGATGATGACAGACGCCTCGCCCAGCCATTCACCGTGCTTTTGTCCACTGCCGGGTCTCTGTAGACATTCTGCAAGTGCCTATGAGTGTCTGCGGTGCTCTGATTTTCCTCCAAAAGAAACTCAGACAGATCTGTTCTTGAAATGCACCTCCGTTACAGATTCCATTTTATATAGGCTCCATATAGCGACGGAACCTACCAGAACTTCATGAAACTATGGTGGCTGTAGTGAGAATATTTCACGATTTTCCACAACAAATTCCGCATTTTTCAACCGAAATTGGCCAAAAAAATGTGTTACATTACTTATTGAATACCCATCGTATGTTTAGGGTGCTCGATTTTACTGACGTTTCACAAATCTTCACTGTGCCCTCCACCGGACGCACGACACAAACGTACTTTTGCGAGCATGTCCGGCGTTATTGCATTCACTGCAGTAGCTGGGCGGCACCGCAGTTTACTCAAAATTGGTGGAAGGGGAGACGAGCAGACACATTCTAGTACAAAGCCCCACAAGAAAATTGCATCTCGCGAGATCAGACAATCTTGTAGACAAATGGTGTGATGCAATATCCGTACTGCCTTCTCGGCCAATCCATTGTTAACCGTCGCAGTACCAAGTGGGTCTCTAGTGTCTCTAGGGAATGTCGCATCAATAATTTCGGGCTCAGCACCTTACTTACTCATAAATGTCCCTATAAAAAGTATGTTATGAGTAAAAGTCAACAACAATTGAAGAAATTTGCATTTTTTAAATTTTTTACTGCGGGCATAATGAATGTTCCACCCAGTTGGTAGTCTACGTTATTGAAAGTGCGGTGTGCTGAGAGTGTGCTAAAAGATATTTTCGGGTTCTGTACCCTATTTATCCATCAGTATCGCTTTAAAAAGTATGTTGTTAACATACGTCAACATAAATTAACGAATTTTTTTCTTTTCTCTTTTTTTCGAGTGGGCATAAAGTACTCTCCCCTCCCCCCCTGGTAATGGGCATTATGGAAAAAACGTTACTACTGCTAGGGTTAAAGCAACTCACTGTTAAGAATTTCTCTTAGAAGCTGGTGCAGTGTTGCTCCTTTGTGTTGAAAAATGAAATTTTCGCCATATTCTCAAAATTATGGAAAAAGTCAGTTTTACTACTTATCCAGGTACGTGATTCCTTAACCGTTATTTATACAAAAAAGGCCGGGCCGTAAATCTTTTTCCAGCAAACGGCGTAAGGCACGTGAAGCTTTGGAGAGCCTCTAACGTGGTTGTATTTCCCATATTCTTATGTTGTGGCGATTCACTCTTCTGCTTACACAGAAGGTAGCCTCATCAATGAACGAAAAACGTGAAAGATAATTATTGTCTTCCGTTTCCATGCCCAAAATGAAATCACACAAATCTACCTGTTGCTGCCAGTCACCATCATGAAGGGCTTGTAGCAATTTAATCCTCTATGGTTTCAAACACAAATGACGTTGCAAGGCACGCCAGATTTATGAGGAACATTCTGTTGCCACGACGAGTAGACTTCCGTGGGCGACGTGATAAATCCAGTTGAATGGGTCTTGATGGAACACACGGGATGATCTGTAGATTTCTCCTCACATAAAAAAGCAAGCGCCATCTTAGAATGCTTTGAGCTATAGGAAGTGTAGTGCACGTCCTCTCGACGGTAATCGTGACGCACAATTGTAGCTCAACTGAACGTGTTGAAACGGAGAACGTAAAACGACTCTTGTGGTTGTGTTATCGCAGTTTCGAGTAGAGGCACAGAGGCATCTAAGGAGCGAGCCAGCGAGCCGTACAAAGGATGACTTCACGAACTAGCAACCTGACGCATATCCGCAAGTAGCATTAGCTCCCTACAACAATGTGTGAGAAATTAAAATCAATATTAATATGTATTGTATTGTATCTTAACTGGGGAGCTAGAAACGACGGAGAGGCTCCGTTCCCGCCGCAACCGCAGGGGTCCACAACCCCACAACGACTACCGCAGTCCACTTCACCCCTTCGCCACCCCACACCGAACCCAGGGTTATTGTGCGGTTCGTCCCCCGGTGGATCCCCCAGGGAACGTCTCACACCAGACGAGTGTAACCCCTATGTTTGCGTGGTAGAGTAATGGTGCTGTACGCGTACGTGGAGAACTTGTTTGCGCAGCAATAGCCGACATAGTAACTGAGGCGGAATAAGGGGAACCAGCCCGCATTTGCCGAGGCAGATGGAAAACCGCCCAAAAACCATCCACAGACTGGCCGGTTCACCGGACCTCGACACAAATTCGCCGGGCGCATTCGTGCCGGGGACCAGGCGCTTCTTCCCGCCCGGAAAGCTGTGCGTTAGGCCGTACGGCATATTAATATGTAGTTGCATACAATTGAGTTATGTGAAATTAGTGTTTGCAAAATGGTGAGAAACATCCTTCGATACTAACACTCATGTTCAGCAAAAAAAGAACACCTCGAACGACTAGAGATAGGACGTTCACGTTCACAGAGCATGTACATTAGTATGTTCTGCAGAAATTATTAACATTTGAACCATGTCGGCCCGCGGGTTCAGGTCAATCTCGATATCGCGGCGCAACACCACCTACCGATAAAATAAGCCAGCGGCTCTCGTTGTCGCTATAAACCGAATGTAATGGGTCAGTGTGACTTGAGCAGACGTGCAGTACGCCTCGCAGACGTGTGCGCAAACTGTACCGTCACATCAGTGTGTTTGATAGAGGGCGCATCATTGGCTTGAGAGAATCTGATGCATCTATCCGAATGGCACTGCAGGACAGATCTGCTTCCTCCTCGGCTCTGGTGCAACAGTGGAACAGTGTGACACACATCGTTCACTATCAGGGTTGACAGTCCATTGCCGTTATGGCATAGGTTACGTACGCATCGTCCACTTCTCTGCCTGCCTTTGACGAATGAGCAGAAACATGCTAGATGGCAATGGTGTACAGAATGACGTCATTGGAGACAGAAATTGGATCAGATGGTGTTTTCGAATCAATCCAGCTTCTGTTAGATTAAAAATGATGGCCACATTTTGGTTCACCGCAGACAGGGGGAGCAGCATCACAGTGACTGCATTCACACAAGACATACAGCGCCAGCTCAAGTCGTTATGGTGTGGGGTGCTAATAAGGTAATGGTGTGGTGTGCTATTGGGTACATACACAAATGACAGATGGTGTAGTGTGACCTACGTGAATGACATCCTGCGACCAGTAGCCATAACGTGTGCGCGCTCTCATTAGGGATGGCGGTTATCGCTGAAACAAACGGTTTTCCGTTCTGTCGGTTTTTTACCAGGCCAACTTAACCTGACTTTTAAAAGCACTCAAAACAATCGGTTTCTGAAATAACCAATTTTCGGTTTTTTATTTCTGTTGTTACCTGCAATAAACGTAGAATTCCAACAAAGACTGAAAAATCTTGACTCTCTCTGTTTCAAGATACACAGAATAAATATATTAAATTAAATAAGCAAATATGAGAAAACGTAGCCTCTCCACCGTTAGTTGCTTTTCTCGAAAAGTGATCAGTTGCCGAATACTACAAAAAATCACCAGTATTTTTGCAATTGAATCTAATTTTTTGAAACCTTACTAAAATTATGTGGGGACAGGGGGTCATACGATTATTTGGAGATTAAGAATAGTCAGTGCTAAAGGATGAAAACTGAGGTTGGAGAAGTCTCTTTTTCGTGTTGATTTGTTTGTTTTCAAGGGCTACAAGCCGATAGAGCCATATTACATAGACACAGACAGCAGATCAGCTACTTTTCATTTATATTGTGTACTATGTATTAACTGTTGTTAAGTTTTTAATTTATTACTGTTTCCATAATTTCCTTCCACTTTTATTATTTCATTGAAATGGTAGACAGATCTTTACTCATTTAAAGAAAATGCATTGGACTTCATTGCTACGTCACTTCGTAACAATATTTCCAGACTGGTGCCTTTCTGCAATACAACGGATGCCTGGCGACGACAGCGAGAAACCACCGTACATACCAGGTGGGGGCAGGTCTTTGGCGCAGCCCCTACACGCGTACCTTAAGCCACGACACACGGCAACAGGGACATTACTGTCTCAGGAATGCTCAACCAATTCTTATGCCATGTGTTTTTTTTCTCGTTTCTGTAATCTACATCTACATCCATACTCCGCAAGCCCGACGGTGTGTGGGGGAGGGTGCTTTGAATACCTCTATTGGTCCTCCCTTCTATTCCAGTCTCGTATTGTTCGTGGAAAGAAAGATTGTCGGTATGTCTCTGTGTGGGCTCTAATCTCTCTGATTTTATCCTCATGGTCTCTTCGCGAGATATACGTAGGATGGAGCAATATACTGCTTGACTCCTCGGTGAAGGTATGTTCTCGAAACTTTGACAAAAGCCCGTACCGAGCTACTGAGCGTCTCTCCTGCAGAGTCTTCCACTGGAGTTTACCTATCATCTCCGTAACGCTTTCGCGATTACTAAATGATCCTGTAACGAAGCGCGTGCTTTCCGTGGATCTTCTCTATCTCTTCTATCAACCCTATCTGGTACGGATCCCACACTGCTGAGCAATTTTCAAGCAGTGGGCGAACAAGTGTACTGTAACCTACTTCCTTTGTTTTCGGATTGCATTTCCTTAGGATTCTTCCATGAATCTCAGTCTGGCATCTTTGTTAATAAAATGATGACTTTTCTCAGTTTCTATCATAAAAGAACACTTCAAACTAATACAAAGTTTCCGAATAAAAGTAACTATTTTTTAAAAAAAGGTTTTGGCAATGCCGCTATGGTTAATTAATATTCGTTTTTTTACTAGATTATTAGTAAAAACTTAAAAAAAAGCACCTGTTATAACGGACACCAAACAAACACCGAAAAATACCGATTATACAGAACGAAATCACGGGTATCGGTTTTAACCGGTCGGTTTTTCCCGTCCCTAGCTCTCATTCGAGATGATCAACGGATTACAAACACCTCACTGCACGACTAAACGTCTCCGTGCTGACACACTCGTCCACCAGGTGGGGTACCCAAAAGTGTGTGCCCGTTGCCTTCCTCGCCGCCTAACAAAAGACCACCTATGTGGAATTGCTAGCGCGTTACGAGGCTGATCACGACAACGTTTCGTCCAACGTCCTCACAGGCGAAGAATCATGGGTTCATAGCACCGAACCGGAAACAAAACCGTCGTCCATGAAGCGTCGCCACACCATCTCTCCTCTGAGAAAAAGGTTGAAAGCCGCACCCTCGGCCTGCAAAATCATTGTGACGGTCTTCTGGAACTGTGAAGGTTTAATCTGTTTGATGTCTTCCCTCATGGTGCAACGATCGACTCGGAAGTGTATTGTGCTACCCTCAGGAAATTGAAGAAACGACTTCAACGTGTTCGTCGCCACAAAAAACTCCTCCTTCTCCATGGCAACGCAAGTCTGTGCACTGAGAGGAGCCCACAAAACTTCGTTGGACTGTTCCTCCTCATCCACCCTACAGCCCGGATCTCTTTCCTTCCCACTTGCATCTGTTTAGCCCAATGAGGGATGCACTGCGCGGGAAGCAGTACGTGGATGATGATGGAGGGGGGGGGGGGGGTTAAAGATACAGCAAGACGTTTGACTCCGACATCGGCCAGTAGACTGGTGCCATGCGGGCATACGGGCCCTCGCAGTAAAGTGGCGTAAGGCCGTCGCGTTGAACGGAGATTATGTTGAAAAACAGAGTTTTGTAGCGAGAAGAGTGGGAAATAATATGGTTTATTGGAATCCTGAATAAAACCAACCGGCTTTCAGAAAAAAATGAGTAGCATTACTTATTGAACGCCCCTCGTATAAACTGCATTACATAAGAAGACAAGAGGTTTATTCTATAACAGAAATAAATCAATAAGTTGTCTTCATTCTTCCGATATTACATCTCTGTTAATGTTATCGTGATGTGTGTCTGGCAAGAATGGAAAAACCAGATAAAGGAAATTTTTCATTGTTAGGTTATGCATGAAAAGAATAAAAAAGTGCGGTGGGACCATGCAGTGCTAATTGCAGGGAACAAGATGCATAAACAAGAATGTTGCACTCAGACCGCAGAGAAGACTTCTGCTCGCGTGACTTACGGTGCGGGCTGACCACGAAGTGGAAGGGCAGCAGGGCGTCGGCCTCCAGGCGGATGCCGGCGAGCGCCAGCGCCACGGCGCAATGGAACGGCTGCCCTCGCCAGTACGCGGTTGGCGCCAGTACCAGGCCCAGCAGCTGGCGCCGCTCGCCTTCTCTGTAACACCGGAAATCAGCACAATTTTTCTCTCACCTATCACTCACGACAGAAACACTCGCGTCTGGTGACTTGCGTAGAGCAGCGAAGCTGCGCGAGTCACCAGCTGACGTGGTGAAACATCGGAGCCAAAGCCATCCCAGACAGCGAATAAGACAAGAGAGAATTCGGTAAGTGTAGTTCAAGAATAGGGAATCAGGAGATGGAAGAGACGAGCACTGGAAGTGTTGTACCGCAAGAATGCTCACTGTCACCGAAGCTGCTCAACATATATGGAGAACAATTGGTAGGTGACGATATACAGAATGTAAGCGCCATTGTAACCGGAGGAGAAAGGATGAAGATATGAAATAGGTGGATCATCAAGCAGTAATCGTGGAATCAGAACAGGAGCTACAGCAGATGTTGAAGAGCATTGCAAGAAGGGGCGAGAAATATGGAATGAAGATAAATATAGGAAAGACGAAAGTGATGAGAATAAAAAAGGAGGCGCCAGTTAACGTATTGTTAGACGGAAAAAAGATGAAACAAGTAAAATCCTTATTGTACCTGGGAAGTTTAAGGACATGGAACGGAAGCTGTACAGAAGACATAAGGAGGTTCAAATGGTTCAAATGGCTCTGAGCACTATGGGACTTAACTTCTGAGGTCATCAGTCCCCTAGAACTTAGAACTACTTAAACCTAACCAACCTAAGGACAGCACACACATCCATGCCCGAGGCAGGATTCGAACCTGCGACCGTAGCGGTCGCGCGGTTCCAGACTGTAGCGCCTAGAACCGCTCGGCCACATAAGGAGGAGGATATCTGCTGGAACGAGAGCATTTAAAAAATTGAAGCAGTTGCCAACTGCTAGAGGGATTCCAATGGAGCGGAGGAAAAATTTTTCTAAATGTTATGTCTGGAATGTAGCCTTGTACAGCAGTGAACCATAAGCAGTTAAAAAGGAAAAAGAAAGATATTTAGAAAGTTCTGAAATGTGACTACGGAGAACAATGTTTAAGGTGCAGTGGACTGACAGACTTAAGAATGCAGAAGAAGTGAAAAAAAAAAAAAAGGGTAGAGGGGGGAAAGAAGATTACTGAAAGTGATCAGGAAGAGATAAAAATCTTGAAAGGGACACATATTGTGTAGGAGCCCCTTAAACTTAACTCCGGCCGAACAGACCACGAAGGCGAAGTGTTACCGACTGGCCGCCGTGTCATCCTCAGCCAACAGGCGTCACTGGATGCGGATACGGAGGGGCATGTGATCACCACATCGCTCTCCCGGCCGTGTGTCAGTTTGCGAGAGGGGAGCCGCCACTTCTCAGTCAAGTAGCTCCTGAGTTAGCTTGACAACGGCTGAGAGCACCCCGCTTGCCAACTGCGCTCGGCTGACCGAATGGTCACCCATCCACGTGCTAGCCCAGCCGGACAGTGCTTAACTTCGGTGATCTGACGGGAACCGGTGTTACCACTGCGCCAAGGCCGTTGGCGTAGGAACTATCTGCAACAAAATATTATAGAGAGAAAAATGAAAGGAATGAGTGGAAGAGAACTGAAATGATGGATGACATTAATAGAGGCAAGCAAAGCTCCGGGTTGTGGCTCTGATGGGCCGACCGACCGCAATGCCATTCGCTGCCAACGGCGTCATCGGATGCGGTATGGAGGGGTATGTGGCCAGCACACCACTCTCCAGCCGTTGTCGGCTTTCTTGACCTCGAATACGCTACTTCTCACTCAAGTAGTTCCTCTCTTGGCCTAACAAGGTTGAGGGCACCCTATACCAACCCTCCGCCCAAGGAAAATTCCCTGGCTGTACCGGGAATGGAACCTGGGTCTTCTGCATACCAACCAGACACGCTGCCCACAGAGCTGGATTAGAAGAGGATGAACGTAAAAATAGATGAAGGATCATGCTCAGACCAGGGCTAGACAGGAAACCTCCGATTGAAACCTGTCGTAGACAGATACACTAAAGACGAAATAAGAAGTTCAAGATCAACATGTCTGGCCATTGTATTGGAATTGTGAGGAATGTGATCAATAGCTTCATATACATAAAGGAAGTAATGACTGCCAAAATGCGTGCGATCTTAAAGCCTGTAGAAAAAAACCATAGAAGGCTAACGCCTACTTACATATGGAGAGACTAATTTGCCTACTTCTGCTACCTCTTGTGAACACGATTAGAATGCACTGACTCGATGCTGGCAAGATCTCTGATTCTGAATCTGTATGGGCATCGTGGGACATTAAAATCTACAAACGCTTTTCATTTAGTTAACTTCCTAAATGAATGGAACAACTCGGTACTTCTTTCACTGAAATTCATTTCTCGATTCTTTCTTTCCTTTCCCACAACTGTGTGAACGAGGAATCGACACGATTTGGAAGGAGTAGACCTCGCCACTCTACACACACAGGGCACAAATAGTAATCAGAATCCCCTTTAGGTTTCCAAGAAATGCACACCAGAGTATCACTGAGAGGGCAGAAACACTGCATGATTTTAACTTTAATTTTAGAAAGAACCTTAGTTTGTCTGAGATTGTACCTAAGAAACAGCCCACAATTGAAAAAAGTCTTCTGACACTCAACAGTCAGCATCAGTCGGCAGTCGAATCTGGGGACACCTTATGTCAGCATCACAAAGCCCCTACAAAACACTCTCAAGTGTTCGACGCTCCGAAGAGCAACATTGTAGCCACTGGTCAGCAGTGAGTGCCCATAGGGAACTATGTGGATTGGTGCCGCCGAAGCATGCATACCGTGGTTCGGCGCTCGGAGTCAAGAGTTGACTTCGTGGGCTTTCAAAAATAAAAATTAATTGTGGTCCTCAGTTACGTACCCTCTGACTCAGAGTTGAAAAATTAAAAGTTTTTGTCTGGTTTCGTTGTCTAGCGGCTGGGATACATAGTTGCCACATTAGATGACATATACTGCTGAGTCTACAGTATACAATATGAATATACATATTTGCCGCGGGGGATTAGCCGAGCTGTATAAGGCGCTGCAGTCATTGACTGTGCGGATGGTCCCGGCGGAGGTTCGAGTCCTCCCTTGGGCATGGGTGTGTGTGTTTGTCCTTATGATAATTTAGATTAAGTAGTGCGTAAGCAATACTTAACCTAAGTTAAGTCCCGTAAGATTTCACACACATTTGAAAATACATATGAATCGAATAGTTGATGGTTCCGAACACTCAGCAATTGCGAATTTTGAATTTAACATAGAAATTTATAAATGAAAGATTGCAGTTTAATAAAATTGCAGGTACTGAGCAGGTATTGAGAGGAACGGGGAGGTTTTGAGAGACTGTAGGCCACTCTCACTTTTGCTTAGTGTTCTTAGCCGGCCGTTGTGGCCGAGCGGTTCTAGGCGCCTCAATCCGGAACTGCGCGACTGCTACGGTCGCGGGTTCGAATCCTGCATTGGGCATGGATGTGTGTGATGTCCTTAGGTTAGTTAGGTTTTAGTAGTTCTAAGTTCTAGGGGACTGATGACCTCAGATGTTAAGTCCCATAGTGCTCAAAGCCATTTGAACCATTTTTGAAGATGATATTTATTACTTGGTTGCTATATTTGATACGATCTGACTTCATTCACATGATGAAATGATTGGCACTAGTTAACGCTCTAGCTTCTGTACTCTAGTGGAGGAATAGCAGTAAGTTTTACCTGCATTCAAAGGAAGAGGGTGCTGAGTTAATTGACTGGAGTAAAAGTGTTCGGCGACTAAGGGTCGGAGAGAGCGTTTTTTATGCGGAACCTGGGTGAAAACGTTTGCAGACTGCCAAGTCCCTTGGTCTCACTGTGCAGACACATTTGGTGGCACCGGTCCAGGTACGCTGACTACCGCTGAGGATTCGCTGCAGCTATGAGCAGAGCATTGATGACATGATATAAAGCAGAAGATGGGCCTTTGTTAGGTAGGAAGCCGATAAGACAGCTGTGAGTTTCTGCTAATTTCCGTGGGACAGCCCAGGCGTCCAGTCTCTGCTACAAAACATATTTGTCAAGGCATGAGGCTTTTAGGAGGGCTGTGGTTCCATCCAGGTTATGCTTTTAGCAAAGACATGGCATAAACGCGTGGGAAAGAGGCCATGAAGCTGAACCTTTTTTCCTTTTCTCCCCATTAATTTTTAAAATCGCTGGTTGGTCAAATCTGCGTATGCAGAGCAAGGGGCGGTCTCCCAGCTTCGGATGCCATGCTCCAGCTCGTGATTGGCTTGTGGTAAAGTGGGAGTAGTCTAAGCATGTAAATGTGCTATGCTACTGAGCTGGCGAGGAAAGCTGAGAGGAAGAGAAGAACACACTCTTGTACTGGTGTTTCGCTAGTAAAGAATGGCAGATCTTTACCTAATCGGTGAGACTTGTGTCCTTTGCTATTGTGCCACTTAGAGCCTGTGCCAGTCATCATCTGAACCGTCAGAGGTACTGCTTCTTGCATCATGCACACGACAAGTGATGCGCGGGTGTACTAACTTGTTTCGGCCATCCAAACATTTGAAATATTCCGTGACACATAGTCGTATCACGGAATCAAACTGGTTTGACAGACCAGAAAACGGGTCCACCTGCACACTGGAGTCTACCGGGGTTTCAGAGGCTCATAGGAAAGTACCTGCGTTCCGAATCAGCCGACCGCGAGACCGTGTGTTTGCATACTTCCGGGCGCGCGCTTTTAATAACAGATTGTCGCTGTCTGTGACTTCCGTTGGCGACCGCGTCATGCTATCCCGCGTTCACATGCATAAAGGTAAAGCTGGTTGTAGGTTGTGTTTCAAAAATGAACAGCATGAAGACAGAAGTGATGACACTTTCTGCAGGACCTGACCATCATTTTGCAGGACAATGCTGAAGACGTACAGTGCAAGTTGTTACTGATTTGTTTGACTGATGGGGCTGCTAAGTGGTATACCATCTACTGCACTCCCCTGAATTAAGCGCTCAATAAAGTCAGTAAAATTTTGAAACACGTATCTATTTTGTAAAAAAAATGGCTCTGAGCACTATGGGACTCAACTGCTGTGGTCATAAGTCCCCTAGAACTTAGAACTACTTAAACCTAACTAACCTAAGGACATCACACACATCCATGCCCGAGGCAGGATTCGAACCTGCGACCGCAGCGGCCGCGCGGTTCCAGACTGTAGCGCCTTCAACCGCTCGGCCACTTCGGCCGGCTATCTATTTTGTACGAGCTGTAAATAAATAGTTGCCACTATTAAAGTTCCAGTCCTCGTATTTAGTAACTGCGAAGCATTGCCGGATTCGTAATATCTAACATAAATTTAAGTGTTAGGAGATGTTTCCTCAAGACATTTGTGAGAAGGAGAGAATAGAATCTTTCGAAATGTTGGGTTACAGAAGAATGTTGAAGTGCAGATGGGTAGATCGAATAAGAAAGGAGCAGATCACAATCATCGTCATCATCATCATCACCATCATCAACATCATCAACTTGAACAGTTTCCAGCCCAGGCTGAGTCTGTTTGGAACATAAGCCTCCACATTTAGTCCTGTTTTTCCACCATATCCACCTGTGTTTGCTGTGGTCCAGTCCTCGCATAATTTTTCAACACAGTCGTCCACACCTTTCACCTTGGTCTTTCTCTTGGTCCTTTCCTTTATATCTCCATTTCCACTGTCTTTAAGAGCCCATACCATCTTAGCTTTGATGTTTCTCTCCTGCTCAGCAAGGGTTTCTCTTTCAGTATGTTTCTTACCTTTTCATTCTCCATCTTCTCTCTCCTTGTTACTCCTATCCTACTCGTGAGGATCTTCATTACACATGCCTGCAATCTGCTTAAACCTCTTCTCTTCATTACCCATGTTTCAGATTCATAGATCAGTATTTGGATGTAGTAACATCAGTATATTACTTCTTTGCTTTTCTGTGGGATGTCTTTGTTCCAAACCAGTCTCCTCACATGTCGCAGGAATGCTTCTGCCCATCTGCCATGTTCAGTTATCTCTACTTATCATTTCTTCCATTTTCCTCTAACACACTTCCCAACGACTTGGTGCTTTCCACCTTTTTGAGTTGTTCGCCTCAAGTCCTAATTGCGCTAATTGGTCTAACTTTCTTTATAGTTGCAACCAGTATCTCACATTTGTTGACATTAAATTTCATTCCATTCTGCCTCACAGTTTCTTCCGAAGCATCGAGCTATCCTTGAATCTCCTCCTCCCTGTTTCCACAGATCATCGAGTCATCTGCGAACACAACTGCTTCCATCCTGTCTTCTTCAATTTTTTCTCCCACCTTAGTCATTATCTCATCCAAGACCACAACAAAGAGGAGAGACGATAATGCAAGACTTCCACACTACGTACATATTCTCCACTTTGCTAGCTGTCTCTTTTTCCACTCCCTTCTTTTCTAGTGCTTCCCAGACTTTTCTGGTGGGGATGCTGTCAAATGCCTTTTCTACAGAGTGTTAACGTAAGAGCGTGCAAAAATATAACAGGACATAGAGAATGCTCCATTGAACAATTTGAGGTAGGAAAGCTGGGGTCGGAGAAGCCAGCTTAAGGAGATATGGAAGGAAACTTGTCTACTGCTTTGTGTAGCACTACTGTTTTCCAGCTTATTTATAACTAACATGCGTACAAGTTCACACGCATTGTGCTGTTTATTTACATGTACATTCTTTATTTCCTGCAAGGAAACAACGAGAACGAGGCTAAGTACCAGGAAGCCTTGATGCAGGTTTTGCTTACTTTACTGCTCCATAAGGTGGCTGTGTTGTATAGTATTTACATTGTCACATGACAGAACGTGCTATGAATCAACGACAGACCCATTCATTACTCAGTACTATTCAGACGTACAGTACAATGCGATGGAGCAGTACCGGTACAGTTTCGCAGAACTCACAGATATTGTGAGGTAGCAGGCGTATTGTGACGGCCTGAAAATATTCGAAGTTCGAAGTTGTGTGGCCGCACGAGCCGCTTTTTTTTTTAAAAAAATCTCATTTTGTTCGCTTTGGCTCGTTACGTCTGCTTGGAGCGGACGTCGTAAGACATCCATTTAAGTTCGTTGATGATCGATTAACTCTGTTTTTTTAAATTACGGATGGCACGTAACCCTCTGGCCGAACACGCTGAGCTACCGTGCCGGCAGCCGTTCGGCGGGCGCGGGCACCTCTGCAGGCCGACCACGTGGTACCGAACGTTGACCGAAGCAAGAGGGGTCCAGCCCGATTGCGTGACTGGGAATTCCGTGTCGACGCTGTGACGAGGACGGTGCTTTGTGTCGATGAAGGAGATGTCTACGCCGGGAGTGCCAAAGATGGCGGACTTTGTGAAACCATAACAGCAGACATTTCACATTTCGTATAGAAATTAATAGTAGCCAGATGAATCGTGATACCTCAAAAAGAAATATGTACATTACCATTAATTGCACGACGATTCTGATGGTGTAATCAGATTATCAATATCTTTATTAGTTTAAAGTTCATTATCTGATGGTAAACTATACAAGTAACACCCGGAAATGAATTTCCAAAATCTAAACGATTCTGTTGATCGACGTGTCTTTAGAAAGCTATCAGCGTAAACCTACATTGGTATGAATTACAGGCATTTAACTTGAATAGTATATGAGTTATTGGAAGTCAAAGTGGCTGATCACTACTAATCGCGTCAGGCCATAAGTACTCCACAGTGATACGAAAAAACGGTAGCCGCATGCTTATAAATATATTTATTAGTCTATGTCTTTGTTTATATCTGATATATACTATTCATGAAGAAATTGGTTAAATATTTAATGTGTTTTAGAAAGCACAGATACATTAGGCTACTGGCCTACCTTTTGTTCTATTCCTTTGATACATACTTATTTAATTTTTTTATGTATCTAATAATGTGTGTTAGAGCATGTTTATGGTCCAGCCATAGGAATATTTATTTAATATCAAGTTATTTAAATATAAATCCAGTATTTCGAATGTGTTTCAAAATGTTTGAGAGCGTGCGTTGGCTTGGAGACATGACGGGAGCACTATCGCCAATCACAGCGCTCATTACTAAGGGAGGCGACTACCGAAGTGAATGGAGGGGAGTTCTGAGCAGTGCGGGGCGAGGGACAGTCGCACAGGATGGGAAGTGCTGGACGCGACGGCGCGACGGACGCAGAGCCGTGGGAAAGACTTGGAGCAGTTTGCCCATGCTCACGTGAGACAGAAATATTTCGTAGTGTCGACTTCGGCTCCTGTGCGATTTCCGTGGCTTCTACAGTGAAGACGTAGTATGCGTTTAGAAGAGAATATCTCGCGAGCTATGTTGTTGTTCATAAGTAATTACGTGCAGTAGGAATCTATTGTTTCCCTGTTATTCAACTTATATTTTATTTAACTGCTGGACCATCGACGCCAATAAGTGTTTCGCAGAAATATACCGCATTCTCAAAAGTACTTCTACTATCATGCTCATCTTTTAAAGTCGTTAAGATAGTACCTGTAGATTTTATTTAATTGCAATCTTGCATTTATAGTTTTATATGTTACATTCATAATTCGCAATTGCCGAGTGATAGAAACCTTCGACCATTCGATTCAACTGTGTATTCTTATCCTATACTGTAGAGTCAGACGTATTTGGCCTGTAATGCGGCAACTACGTATCCCAGCCCCTAGACAACGAAACCAGCCAAAAATTTTAATATTGGAACTCTGAGTCAGTGGGTACGTAGTTGAGGGCCATACCATACCATCGATTCATCATTTATTATTTTGAAAGCCAAAAACATGTACCTTGTGTATGAGAAGTAAGTTGCAGTGCTCTCGCTGCTGAAAGTCTGTTTGGGGAACGATTTCCTAAAAGGCATGGTCCGTCATGACGAGTGTTTATTTCTCTCGATCGATGAATGCAAGAGACTGGTTCACTGTGACGTAGAAACGAGAGACCTATAGCAACATGAGGACCACTCGCACACCCGATTTTGAGGAGAAGGTGCTGGAACATGTTGCACCGGATCCCACTACAAGTTCTCGTCGTATTGAACAGGAAAAGGATGCTGCACATACTAGAGCGTTGCGGGTACTCCACGAACAACAGTTACATCCATATCACCCACAAGAAGTCCACGCAATATTTGTGACTGCCTCTGAACCAAGGGTTGCACTGTGTCAGTAGTTGCTGCAACAATACATTGATGGACCAGATTTCCTGCAAATCGTACTGTTTACTGACGAGGCCTCATTTGATCATGATGGTATTTTGAACAGCAGGAATAGCCACTTGTCAGACAAGGAAAACCCTCACGCTGTAATGGGGTCACACCATCAAGTACGTTTTACTGTGAACATCTGGGCTGGCACTGTAGACGACAATCGCATTGGGCCATATCTTCAATCTGGCCGTCTGAATAGTCACCTGTACTTGAGGTTCTTGAGAAGAGTTCTACCTGAGTTGCTGGAGAACGTACCCTTGGCTGTTCGTTTGAGATGTGGATACTACATGACGATGCACCGCCTCTGTAACCATCTCAGTGCTGGACTTTCTGGTCGCTAGACTGGAAGGGGAGGTCCTATTCCATGGCCTGAGAGGTCACCTAACCTGAATCCTCTTGATTATTTCCTATGAGGTTTTTAAAGTCACTTGTGTATGAGATCCCAGTGGATATATAAATCGAGTTACCTGCCAAAATTGTAGCTGTCTGCGATCTGATTCGGAACATACCTGGGATATTTGTCAGGGTGCGTCAGAATCTTGTTCGCCGATGTCATGCTTGGATTGTGGTTGACGGCCGTCAGTTTCGGCACATTTTTTAGGATACAGTACAAATGGTACTTTCATTGTGTCAGTGATGGTATTTGTAGTTAGCTGTAACTAATTTAAATAAAACCGTGATTTTATTCCTGTCATCTCCTTAAGATGGCTTCTCCGACCCCAGGTTCCCTACCTCAAATTGTTCAGTGGAGCATCCTCTATGTGTTGTTAAATTTTTGCACACTCTTAAAGAAACAGTACAATCGGGAAAGGCCATCACAAGGAGATAGTCAACCGAATTGAGAAGAAAAGAAATTTATGATACAACTTGACTGAAAGAAGGGACTGATTGATATGACACATCCTGAAACATCAAGGATTAGTCGATTTGTTAATGCAGGGAAGAGTGTATGTACGTTTGTGGGGGACGGGGCTTGGGCTAGGGAACGGGGGGGGGGGAGAGAAATGGCGGGAATTAGGAATGTAAAATGATGGAGACGAAGGCTTTACTACTGATAAGTAGATTGGACTTGATATAGGTTGTAGCAGATGTTCAAAGATGAAGAGGCTTACATAAAACTGACCAGAGAGGAGATATGCATCGAAACAGTGTTTGGGCTGAAGGCCGCAATAACAACATGTTTGCCACAATGGGGAGACTTCAGCGAACGCCGTGGAGTGCGTGATAGACTGGCGCAGGAGGAACGAGCAGCGTGGTGTGCTGACCTGCAGAGGAAGACGGGCGCGCCCTGGCAGCCGGGGGCGGCGGCGGCGTCGGCGAGGAAGAGGGGCCCCGCGACGGCGGCGACGTTGCCGCGCGCCCACGCGTTCAGCAGCAGCGGGTGCGCGAACGGCGTCGCCTCCAGCAGCAGCGGCGCGCCGCGCTCCGGCCGCGCCACCGCCACGGCCAGCGGCGGCCGCCCTGGGGGCTGCGGGAGGTGGTCCGGGCCAGCCGGCAGGCGGTGCAGCACCAGCGCAGGGTCCGCCGACGCGCCGGAGCTCCGCAGCCGCAGCTCGCCCAGCGGCAGCGGCCGGAGGACCCACGAGCACCGGAAGTCCGCGCGCGCCCGCCCGCCGTCCTCCGACACCACCCACACGGCCGCCGTGCCCACCTCGTCCAGCAGGTCCGTGTCCGCCTGGAACGCGACCACACGAGCGTGAGACGTTATTTTCATGCTAACTTGGATCACCCGATTAACTGTTCTGTCACTAGGTAAGACACATATATGAGGTATGTCCTCAAAGTAAGTTCAGTTTGGTTATATAAAACAAACGTGTACAAATACAGAAAAAAATATTTATTGTACAAAAATCTACAACTGCTAAACTACTTTTCAACATTGTTTCCGAAATTTTGTAGGCACTTTCCATAGCGTGGCACAAGTTTTTGTATGCCTTCTTCATAGAAGGTTGATGCGTCTGTATTCAACCATGTGGTAACATGTTCTTTCAGCTCGTCATCATCGTTAAAGTGTTGACCACCAAGGACAGATTTTAGGTTCAAATGGTTCAAATGGCACTGAGCACTATGGGACTTATCATCTGAGGTCATCAACCCAAAACTCAATCAATAACTAAAAGTTCTTTAACTATCAAACTCTTTGAGAAAAGCCGACACCCTACCACTAGACTGGAATATGTTCATGCTAATAGTACTATACATCACGTCCATGTGACTACTAACAGTTCTCGCCAATAATCAGGATAACAACAAAAAGGGCATATAGTTCAAAATCAAAGAGAAATGAGTAACACAAAACATCCCTGCAATTTGCACACAAACATGCGAAATTTATGGTATGAGCTAACGCCAACCAATCCTGTACGCAACACCACCTCCAGCTAGCTAATGGCTGCACGTTATGCTCTGAGGTCTCTCTCTTTACCGAACAAGTCCAACGCTCACTAATCTGAAACTGCCACCGAGAGAAATACAGTGCCTGAACAGAATTCCTCGCCCATGCTTGGGAAGGCCCTTCAGATTCTCTCGCTCTTCCGTACTGTGACGAGTAACTTTTTAATTGAAGACGTAGGATCACCTATTGCCGCCTTCTTAAGTACACGACGAAAACACAAGCCCCACCTCAGAGGACCTCGGCTTCTACACCCCACGAGGGCTGCCGGCTGACTGCTCCGTTTCCTGAGCTCCCAAAATGCTGCCCGGAATTACTTATGCAGCAGAATTTAGGCATTTTCATTGACCGTTTTCTATACCCACTTACAGTGTTCCTGTAAGGTACCACTTCCTTACAGCAGTTACAGAAATTGGTCTGCCTAAGATCAGCCTCCGGTCACAACTCAATTAGGAGGACTAGGGAACGACTAGCCCAACAGCTCCAGCCTGAAAAAAGACGCCTTGCGTCAAAACCCGACCCTGTCGTAGACAATAGCCACAGGAAGGGACAACAGAATGATCCAGGAAATGGGAAGTTACAAGGTGTTCACGAACGTGGTTCCTACTGACGCGATGCCTCGCCAAATGATTAACGGAAAAATATTGGACTTTGGGGCGAAGGAAAAATTATGCACAGTTTCTTACAAAAAATATTCAAAAGTATTGAAAACAGTGCTTATCAGTCACCTAACATACAGGTGCTAGCATTTTGCAATAGGTAGTTACTACTACTACAACGTACTTAACTGAGACAGTGTAATCTGTGCGAGAATATGTAACATACCACTTCCCAGGTGCTCCTATGTCCTGTGCGCTGTTGTGGACACCAGAGCCAGTTTCCGGTATCAAGGGAAACCTCATCCTGGAGGTTATGGGGCGGGGTATGTCTGATCTTCTTACGTCAATGGTTTCCTACCTGGGGTTAATTATCCCCTGAGGACTACATTTAAATTTTAAGACAGGTCAAAATAAAAGGAAGGATTCATTATTTTTAAAAGATGTTTACTACTATCACTATTTCAAACAATCAGCTGACAAAAGTAATGGCATACCTCCTAATATCGTGTCAGACCACCTTTTGCCAGGAGTAGTGCATCAACAAGACGTGGCATGGACCAACAAGTTGATGACGTCCCATGCAGAAACACTGAGCAAAACTGTCTCTGTAGCCATCCATAATTCCGAAACCGTTGCCGGTGCAGGATTTTGTGCACGAACTGACCTCTCGATTATGTCCCATAAATGTTCGATAGGATTCATGTCGGGCAATATAGGTGGCCGAATCATTGCCCAGAATCTTCTTCAAACCAATCGCGAACAACTGTGGCCTGGTGACATGGTGCATTTTACACTAGTACAGAGAGACATTGATTTTGTGAGTTTTAGAGCGAATCTTTAACATGGAACATGTTTATAATTAATGTACCAGTATTCGCTATAAAATCACAAAATCAATGTCTCTCTGTACTAGTGTAAAAGGCGTTTCAGTTGCATAAGTGAGTATATGATCTTTTTCCAAACATGGAACATCTTTATAATGTTACGATATATCATAGTATCTTTGACACACATATGTTTGTAAGTACGTTGTATCTATCAAAACATGTGGTGCATGTTAGAAATCTATTCTGTGACAAATCTAAAGTGTTCAGTGAGAAAAATTTACCTGTGCAACGATAAGAATGGCTCTAAGCACTATGGGACTTAGCTTCTGAGGTCATCAGTCCCCTAGAACTTAGAACTACTTAAACCTAACTAACCTAAAGGCATCACACACATCCATGCCCGAGGCAGGATTTGAACCTGCGACCGTAGCGGTCGCGCGGTTCCAGACTGTAGCGCCTAGAACCACTCGGCCACCCCGGCCGGCAACGATAAGAATGCACTGGGAATGTATTCACATCTGTTGGACGAAAACTATGAAAACAAACATTCCAAACCGACATTTCACGTAGGTCACATCGAATGCAAATCTGTAACGCAACCATCTGTACGGCGTGTTTATAATTATGTATTATTTATATTTTAGGACAATTAATCTGTAAAAAAACGCACCACATGTTCTAATGGAAGCATGAAAACCGTCTGAAGATGAAACGTAATGATTGGAAACCGGTAACGGTACCTTTTGAATAAATGAACTGAAAATAAATTTGTGGCTGGTTGATATCTCAACACCATTGACTTTTGATTCACGAACGTTGTAATGAAAAAGTACCATTGCACACAACTTACCATTCGCTACATTTTAAACAATACATCACGTCATACGAAAGGTGCCTCGGTTCGAAAAAGGACTGAATCTTGGAAAGGCGCAGTTATCTCTACCTCCTTTCACAGATAAATGGGCGCCATGTAAAGTGTTACAGCACACAAGCTGTGGCAGATGGGCGGCGCACAGCGTCAGCTGCTGAACAAGTGTTGGCTGCTGCCCTCCACAGCCATTTGTTCGTTCCAACAATCAACTGCATCTCAATTCCGAGTATGCACAGCTTCTTCCTGTATTGAATGTGTAGAGTCTTGTACGGCAAGGAAGCAAGGCGGAGGATGTTTTTTTGAATGGCCGGTATTCTCTTTCTGCAACACAAATGCACATGTGGATTAATACGGTCCTTTATTTGCCTGAACTGGAAACTTAATTTGAATGGAGTTCATGTGTTGTGCTACAAGCTTGTCAGTAATAGTCCTCTTGCAGACAATGTCAGTAATCTTGCTGTTACAAACTTCAGTGTCACTGCTGGTAAAGTAGTCCCACTACAGTTCCTAATTTGGTTGCTGTGCACTGTTGCAGCCTGTGATGTGGACTGAGCCTGCTGTGTGAAGATGTGCCAAACTCGATGAATGAGTCAGTGAGTCAGTCCGGTCAGTGGCGGTGGCCTACATACATCCTGTCGAGAGGGCGTTGGCAGCATGTTGCTTGTTGGTGTGTCTCTGGCCTCTCTTGTGATAGGCACACTTGATCCAGTGCTTAATATCGAGCTTCACGCTACATCTTTGACAACCGGTGTGCTGGCGACAGCTTATGCCAGCACAGAACGAGCATTTCAGCTCAACTTATGGATGTGTCTTTGGTAGCTGAACAGACCAATCCTGACACAAAACATGTGTCCACACAAATCTCACTGCATGATTGGAGGAGGGCAGGGTTGTAGCTGATGAAGCTTTCTTGATTGTCACTTGGCATCTTCATGTCTGCAGTGTTCTCCTCAAACAAGCTGACAGAGTGGATGTAGTGTTCCTCCACAGTGAGCGGTCCATACCCGCCAGGTTAGCCATGTGGTCTAACGCACTGCTTTTCAGGCAGGTTGGTGTGCCAGTCCCCGGCACGAATCTACCTGGCGGATTAGTGTCGAGGTCCGGTGTGCCGACCAGTCTGTGGATGGTTTTTAAGATGGTTTCCCATCTGCCTCGGCGAATGTGGGGTGGTTCCCCATATTCTGACTCAGTTACACTATGTCAGTGATTGCTGCACAAACACTTTCTTAGCGTACGCGTACACCATTATCACTCTACCACGCAAACACTGGGGTTACACTCGTCTGGTGTGAGACATTCCCGGGGGAGTCAGCTGGGGCCAAACCGCACAATATTTCTGGGTTCAGTGTGAGGCGGCGGTGGGGTGAGTGGACTGCTGTAGCCTTTTGTGGGATTGTGAACCGCTGAGGGCTATGGCGGGGATGAAGCCTCTCTATCGTTTCTAGGTCCCTAGTTCCATACAATACAATACAGGTGGTCCACAGTACAATCTTCCTAAGTTTGTAAGTTTATGCCAGTCATCTTCATTATGTGTCTTAGCTGGTCCTTTAGGCACTTGAGAGGTGCTCCATGAGGTCTACTGCCAGAGCAGAGTTCACCATAAAGGATTTGATGGGGAAGCCTTTTATCACTCATGTGATGAACATGTCCTAACTACCTCACTTGAATGATGATGGTTGCCTCTATGCTGCTTAGATGCGCTTTCTCGAGAAACGCAATGTGGGTCGCATGGTCCTTTCACATAATGTGCAGGATGTATTTCATTTTTTGTTGGTGGCAGCACTCAAGTGTCTTGATAGCATGGCGATGAAATGTCCAAGTTTGGCAGCCATATAGGAGCGTAGAAATGACAACAACCCTGTACACCAGGAGATTGGTGTGCAGCTTTAGGTCTTTATTCAAGAAGATTCTGTGGATTAACTGCCTAATACTGCATGAGCAGACCCAATTCTTTTAACAACAACTTATTCGCAGGTACACCATTTAGACATGACGCTTGCAAGATATGAAAAGTGCTAAACCTGCTACAGTGCTGTGTTTAGGATGGAGATATTGAATTCAGGCAGAGTTAATCATGGTGGAGGTTGTGCAAGTATCTTTGTTTTAGCCGCTTTGATGGTAAGACCAAAGCAATGACATGCACTTTTAAAGCAGCTGATAGAGGTTGTAACTATGCGAGTATTCGAGCAGGAGATGCAGGCATACTGTAGTTCTCTCACCCAGGTGATCTTGGTAGGTCTTTGTGAAGAAGTCTTGTCAGATTAATGTGACTTCAATCGAAACGGAATTTAATCTCCATGTGTGGGTATTTGCAGATGATTCATAAGCAGCCATGCACAGTGCAAAGAGTTATTTCAAACCCTGACTGTTTGGAAACGAATCCATGTAGAGTTGCCATGAAGAACCTCCCCACACATGCCATCATGTAGAGCTTGAACCAGTTCCACATAGTGTTCAGGACATCCAAAGTATCTTAGTACATTCCACATGGCAGATATACACTATCAGATCAAAATTATCTGGACACCCCCCAAAACAGACGTTTCTCATACTGGGTGCATTGTGCTGCCACCTACTGCCAGGTACTCCATATCAGCGACCTCAGTAGTCATTAGACATTGTGAGAGAGCAGGATGGGGCGCTCCGCAGAACTCACGGACTTCGAACATGGTCACGTGATTGGATGTCACTTGTATCATACATCTGTATGTGGGATTTCCACACTCCTAAATATCCCTGGTCCACTGTTTCCCATGTGACAGTGAAGTGGAAACGTGAAGGGACACGTACAGCACAAAAGCGTACATGCCGACCTCGTCTGTTGACTGACAGAGGCGGCCGATAGTTGAAGAGAGTCGTAATTTTTAATTATTTATTTCATTAACAGTTCAGAGTAACCCACCGCCTGGAAATATAAGGTGGGTCGGATACGTCTGAATCTAACAGAAAAGACTTCTCATTGTTACAATCTTATTGATATACAGTTGTTAATTCTTTTTTTAATAATATAAAGAACGTAATATATAAAGATTTCTCTGAGGTTACAGCGACTTGAATGCTTAACAATTGTTAAAATGGTTCCATAGAATTTGTTTCTACATAGTTGATCATAATATAATTTATATAATGCAAATGTCAAAGAAAAAAAAAAGGAAAATGTAATACAAGGAGTGTGGTGAAAATAATTTGCAGTACAGGAGGGAAGTTATACACTGTATCTGGATGTGTAATATAGTCTAAGTAAGCCGGACGCTGTGGCCGAGCGGTTCTAGGCGCTTCAGTCCGGAACCGCGCAGCTGCTCCGGTCGTAGGTTCGAATCCTGCCTCGGGCATGGATGTGTGTGATGTCCTTAGGTTAGTTAGGTTTAAGTAGTTCTAAGTCTAGGGGACTGATGACCTCAGATGTTAAGTGCCATAGTCCTTAGAGCTATTTGAGCCATTTGATTTGAGTCTAAGTAGCATGTTAGTTGAAAATGGCCTACTTCTACTTATTCCAGATGAGGTCTCGGTAAAACCTCGAGCTATTCTCATCTGAAATGGTTTGTGATGTATGTTTACTGTGTCACTGTGTACTGGTATATTACTGGGAGTGTTGCAAGTCTGGACACTACACGACATTCAGCAGCTGTTTGTTCTGTTGTTGGTAGTTGTGGTATATTCTATGTGATACCTTAGATACATACACCTGGTATTATACAGATTAAATACTGATTGAGCACCTCATACATGGAATACATGAATTTTAGCTTTACATGAGAAATACACTTATGTTTGTAATTTGTTAGTAGAAATATAATGTAATTCATTGCTACTTAAATGCATTATTCCTTAAATAACTCAATACATTTTATTTTTAGTGTTATACATACCTTATACAGAAAATACTTTTGATGAATAAAATTCATTGATTGTAGCTTTGAATAGAGAAGAGAATATACTTATGTCTGCAAACAATAAGACGAGCAATACATTACTGCTCGTGTGCAGTACACTTTCAACACTACGCAGTGTGTCGTTGGGAAGGAGGAGCCTCGGGATAAAAGTTCTTTGAGCCTTCTCCTCCCAAGCGACTTTACCTTATTACTTCAGTCTTAGTATGTGGTGTCGGTGTTTGTTTGTTTTGTGATTGTTGTGTTGTTTGTGACTGTGTTGTGGCATAGGTGTCATGCATTGTTGGTTTGGGTCCCTTACATGTTGATCCCTTTTGAATCATGTTCACTTAGTGTTCCTTCCTCGGTTTCGGAATCTGTGGTCGTGCTTGTGTCCTCCCATGTGGTTTGTTGTGTTGTTTGTACTTGTTTACGCCTCCTTCCATATGGGTTTTGGCGATTGTATTCTTCATACAGAGTGTTCGAGACAATATCGGCTATGCTATTTATTGTATTCCAGTCATCGAGATTACGTGTTATTCTGGCGATGTCATTGTCGTTCTGTATAGGTCTCACTTGTGCTAGCGTGTTGTATAGCAGTGTGACATGTTCTGGTGTCCCAGTTTCTCCGCAAACGCATACTTCATGCAGTTTAAGTGTACCGGATACGGCCCGTGGCCTGTCAGGAAATGGACCATCCCCCAGCTTGGGTCGACATGTTTTAGTTGTAGTCTTTCGCGTGCGTCAGGAAAGAAAGAGTGTACACGGCGACCCTTGTCGGATGCATCCCACTCTCTCTGCCATGTCTGAATCCGCCATTGTTTCATTTGTGTTTTTGTTCATAATATTCGTGCCCGTAATTTCGGTGACTTTATCTACCCTGTCCTTCTTAAGCCAGTAAAGTGCAGCTCTGTACGTATTGTTATGTCTATAGGGCAGGTCCCCATCACAACGCGAAGTGCCTCTAGTGACGTGGTGTTGGCTCTGCTCGTTCTCAGCAGTACACTACGTTGACCTCGTTTTGCACTCGTCTTGTTAGTCTGTATGTTCAGTCTGTGAGCCCGAGCACTTGCGGCGAAGCATGCGATGCATTCATATATCGCAATGTGGTAGGCCCTTATTGTCTTAATAGATAATTTATACTGAGTGGTGTTTCTTTTTGGTAGTTTGTGCGCAATTTTGGAGGCTTTGTCAATTGTGAATTTGATATGATGGCTGAATGTTTTTCGTCAACATTCAGTCCTAGATAACGTTTGGCTTGCTTCCTCCGTATGCTTGTATTGTCTAATTTTAGAATTGGATTCCTCTGTAGTGTCCCTCTGAGCAACAAATACACAATTTTGTTGGGAGCTATTTTTAATTTATTTTCTTTGTACCAAATGTTAATTTTCTGAAGCAGATGCGTGCATTTTGTCTCTAGTGCTGCTCTCGAGCTGGGTGACACCACTAAGAGCAGGTCATCTGCGTACGGGACCACTTCTCTTACCCTGTCGTCACTGTCCTGGGTGTTCAGCAAGGGCTCGATTGCGAATTCCAGAATATTAGTTCGCAGATCGAGTCCTGTAGACATCCCTTTGTTATCCTCTTGACAACCTTCCGTGTACCAGCCCTCCACTCCGCCACTCTGCCTCTCCAGTAGTCGAGGAGGCTATTGTAGAGGGAAGCAGATAGTCTCATTTCCCCTAACCTGGCGAAGAGGGACGGCCACCACAAGTTGTCAAAAGCCCGGGCTATGTCGGTTAATATGGCGGCCACGAATTTGTCGCTGATGCTATTTGTGACTGTCAGTGCTTGGCTGACGGCGTCTTCTATTGATCTACCTTCCTTGAAGCTGAATTGATAAGGCGTTAGGCCGAGGAGGCGTCTGTGCGATTGTAAACAGTCAGACAGGAGCCTTTCCTGTACCTTCCTGAGAGTGTTTAAGAGACAGATCGGTCGGTACATTTTGGGGTTTGTTGGCTCTTTGTCTTGCGATTTCCGGGTTATTACTACATTAGCAGTTTTCCAGAGATTTGGTATTTTGCCTGTTAGTAGTGCCTCGTTGAACAAGTTAGTAAGAAAAGGAGTGATTTGTGTTACTGTTTTTTTAATGTTTCTGAAAGTATTTTGTCTGGGCCGGGTGCTTTTCGGTTTTTAAGGCTGCTGATTGCCGTCGCGACTTCTTCTTGAGCGAATGGCATGGTTATACTGTCACTGATGTATCGGCCTCATCCTCTCTCTAAGGTCAGCGTGGTGTCGCTTGTCTTGTATGGGGTCGTCGTCTGGGAGCAACCTGTTCCGGAGATATTCTGCTGTGCTTCTCCATCCTCTGGTTATTGTGTCCTCAGCTTGTTTTAGTGTTCACAAACCTGTCGGTGTCTTAACTCGTTGTGTTTCGATCTTGAATGGTTGTCCACAGATGTCATCTGTAGGAGCGGTTTGACAAAACTGGTCCAGTAGTCTTGCCTTGTTGTCTTTAGTTTTTTGGTATTTCTGTTTAGTGTCATGATAAAGGTCAAGTCTTATCTGTCTTTCAGGAGCTCTCTTGGGTTGTTGGTAGTACTTCCTTTTGTCCCGGGAATCCTTCCTTAGTCTTGCCAGTTCTGTCGACTACGAATGTTTCTGTCCCTACCCAGTTCTTGCCCGTGGTATAGCTGCTTCCTTTGTAGGACCTCTGTTAGTACATGGGTTTTGTAATCCATACTGCCTTGAACAGTGTGTAGTGCCTCAATAATATATCGAACTTTTTGCCAGCCGGCTCTTCCTATGAGTAAATGCTGCTGTTTATGGTCCATGTTATGTGTATTGACATATGTCCGTGGTTATGACGATTACGTTGTGGTCTCTGTGTGGCCCTATCTAATACCCTCCATGTGTTGACTAGTGGAAGAAATTTTGCGTTCCCTAGAGAAAAGTCTGTGTTACTTACACCACCTACGTCTCCGCGGGAGGTAGGTGGCTGACCCTCCCTATTCAGTATCAAGAGCTTGCATTCATTTACCACGTCAAGCACTAGTTGCCCTCTGTCGTCAGTTCTGAGTTCCACAAGGGGAATTTTGCGTTGATATCAGTTAGAATGAGCAGCCTTTTTCTTTGTGAGTGTCGTGCAACGTCTTTTATTTTGTCTAAGAAAGGATCTATATCATACGAGTACTGAGCGTAAATAGATGGCATGAGCCATACATCCTGTCCGTCTAGACGCGCTGGGTAACGCGCGGTCTAAGGAGCCTTGTCACGGTCCGTGCGGCTCCCCCCGTCGGAGGTTCGGGTCCTCCCTCGGTCATAGGTGTGTGTGTTGTCCATAGCGTAAGTTACAGTTAGATTAAGTAATTTTTAGGCTAATAGTGTCTTAATGTGTAATAGGCAGACATCTATTCAGACCATCACACAGGAATTCCAAACGGCATCAGGATCCACTGCATGTACTATGACAGGCGGGAGGTGAGAAAACTTGGATGTCATGGTCGAGCGGCGGCTAACAAGCCACTCATCACGCCGGTAAATGCCAAACGACGCCACGCTTGGTGTAAGGAGCGTAAACATTGGACGACGGAACAGTGAAAAAACGTTAAGCGGAGTGACGAATCACGGTACACAGTGTGGCGATCCGATGGTAGGGTGTGGGTATGGCGAATGCACGTTGAACGTAATCTGCTAGCGTGTATAGTGCCAACAGTAAAATTCGAAGGCGGTGGTGTTATGGTGTGGTCGTGTTTTTCATGTAGGGGGCTTGCACCCCCTGTTGTTTTGCGTGGCGCTATCAACGCACAGGCCTGCCTTGATGTTTTAAGCACCTTCTTGCTTCCCACTGTTGAAGAGTAATTCGGGGATGGCGATTGCATCTTTCAGCACGATCGAGCACCTGTTCATAATGCACCGCCTATGGCGGAGTGGTTACGCGACAATAACATCCATGACCTGAATCCTGTAGAAGACCTTAGGGATGTTTTGGAACGGCGACTTCATGCCAGGCCTCACTGACCGACATCGATACCTCTCCTCAGTGCAGCACTCTGTGAAGAATGGGCTGCCATTCGCCAAGAAACCTTGCAGCACCTGATTGAACGTATGCCTGCGAGAGGGGAACCTGTCATCAAGGCTAAGGATGGGCCAACACCATATTGAATTCCAACATTACTGATGGAGGGCGTCACGAACTTGTAAATCATTTTCAGCCAAGTGTCCGGATACTTTTGATAACATAGTGTAGGTACTGGTTTTTCCAGGTCACAGAAAACCAAATATAGAGGCTCCTGTTGCTCTCTGTATTTTTGCTAGAGTTGTCTAGCACAAAATATCATATCTGTTGTGCCTCTGTGGGTTCGGAAACCACATTGAGATACACGCAAAATCCTGTATGCAATTATTTGGATACCATTTAATAGAATTCTTGCAAGAATTTTACCTGCGACTGACAATAGCGATATACCACGGCAGTTCATCTTCCTGGAATATAGTGGTGATGTTAGCATTTTTCAAGTCATCAAGTACTTGCCGAGTTTCCCAAATTAAGAGGATCAGCGTGAAAAGTCTAGTCTTTAAGGACAGACCTCCACTTCTCGAGTTTCCTAAATTAAGAGGATCACTGTAAAAAGTCTTGTCTTCAAGAGGATACCTCCAATTTATATAAGTTACAGAAGATTGTTATCAACACCAGAAGCTTTTCTTGGTCTTAGCTGAATGAGCGCTTTCATAAAGTCTCTGTATGTGGGTAGAAGTGTCATTCAACGTAAGCAATAATATAGACAAAGCTGTCACAGTGCTGAAAGAACGATCGCTTTCTATGAAAAATTACAAGCTTTAAAACAATTGTGACACGTAAAGAATAGTGTCACGAGTAATTTAAACTGCCACAAAGTAAACAGAGGGAGATGCCTTGTACGTGTGGCTAGCTATTGAGCTTTAATAAACGAGGGGCGTTCAATAAGTAATGCAACACACTTTTTTCTGGACCAGTTTCGGTTGGAAAATGGAGAATTTGTTGTGGGACGTCGTGGAATATTTCAGCCTCTGCCGGCCGCTGTTGCCGAGCGGTTCTAGACGCTTCAGTCCGGAACCGCGATGCTGATACTATCGCAGGTTCGAATCCTGCCTCGGGCATGGATGTGTGTGATGTCCTTAGGTTAGTTAGGCTTAAGTAGTTCTAAGTCTAGGGGACTGATAACCTCAGATGTTAACGCCCGTAGTGCTTAGAGCCATTTGAACCATTTCAGTCTCTATAGTTTCTTCAAGTTCCGACAAGTGGTGCCGCTATTCGTAGCCTTGCAAATCATCTCTATAACGGAGGTACTTCCCAAGCAGAGAGCTGTCATTGATTGTTTTGTAGGAAAATGAGACCATCGCAAATATTCGTAGGAGCTTGCAGAATGTGTATGGAGATCGAGTAGTTAACAAAAACTCGGTGAGTCGCTGGGCGACACGTCTCTCATCATCGCAAGGTTGCGCAATCCTATCCTACGCCTTCGTGCCGGCCGGCCGCACACAATTGTCAGTGCTGCAATGTTGGAACGTGCGGACATTCTCATTCGAGGTGACAGACGGATCGCATTTAAACACTTCGCTGCACAACAGGACGTTCTGTTGATGGTGTTGACGCACTCAGCTACTCGTCCCTGGTGTGCTCCAAAGTGTGTGCCCTCTGGGTTCCTCGCCGCCTACTAGAAGACTATAAAGAGCAAAATAGTACCGCTGTGTGGAATTGCTTGTACTTTAAGAGGCTGATCGTGAAAATTTTTTGTAGAATGCATTGTGTTGTTCAGGTACTGCATATCAGTTTGTGGTCGGTCAATCCAGGGATGGTTAATGCTATTTGTTGATGGCGCAGGAGTTGTCGTCCGATCATACCCTATACGTGCTTGATAGATCTAGTGATCGAGCAGGCCAAGGAAACATGTCTACACTCCGTAGAAAATGTTCAAATGTGTGTGAAATCTTATGGGACTTAACTGCTATGGTCATCAGTCCCTAAGCTTACACACTACTTAACCTAAATTATAAAAATATAAGGATAAACACACACACCCATGCCCGAGGGAGGACTCGAACCTCCGCCAGGACCAGTCGCACAGTCCATGACTTGCAGCGCCTAAGACCGCTCGGCTAATCCCGCGCGGCCCACTCTGTAGAGCATGCTGTGTTACAACAGCGGTAAGTGGGTGAGTGCTATCCTATTGGAAAACACCCCCTGGAATGCTGTTCATGAATGGCAGCACAACAGGTCGAATTACCAGACCATCGAATTCTCTAGTTCCTTATCGCAATTCAATTTTCGTCTCCCTCAACTACCTGAATAATGTTATCTTGTCATACATTAATTCAACCTCTTCATAAGCTGTGGTGTGTGTGAGCTTTGTGTTTACCTTATCTACGATAACGCGTTCACTGTGCTGTTCATAGTATCTTACCGACATTCCTATTTTCTTATTCATTATTAAACCTATTCCTACGTTACCCCTATTTGATTTTGTATTTATAACCCTGTATTCACCTGATCATAAGTCCTGTTCCCTCTGCCATCGACCTTCACTAATTACCACTATATCTAACTTCAAGCTATGAATTTCCCTTTTTTAAATTTCTAACCTACTTGCGCGATTAAGGGATCTAATATTCCACTCTCCCATCCGTAGAATGCCAGTATTGTTTTTCTTGATGACGACATCCTTCTGAGTAGTCCCCGCCCGGATATCCGAATGGAGGACTATTTTAACTTGGGTATTCGTTACCCAAGGAGATGCCGTCATTATTTTACCACACAGTAGAGCTGCATGCCTTCCGGAAAAATTATGGCTGCAGTTTCCCTTTGCTTTCAGCCCTTCGCAGTACCAGCAAAGCAAGGCCGTTTTGGTTGATGTTACAAGGGCAGATCAGTAAATCGTCCAGACTGTTGCCCTTGAATCTATTGAAAAAGTAGCTGCACCTCTTCAAGAACCACATGTTTGTGAGGCCTCTCAACAGACAACCTTCCGCTGTGGTTTCACCTGCGGTGCGGCTATTTGTATCGCTCAGGCACGCAAGCCACCCCACCAACGGCAGGGCCCATGGTTCATGTGGGGACTATACCGCATTAACACAATAAATAAAATTTCGTTATTTCGTGTTCTTCCTACTGTTACAGTTCCAATGACCAGAAGTGTGAAACCAGTGTTTAAGGCATTGTTGCATGAGGACAAAATGTTTAATACAAAAAACGCATCATATTAACGAAGACCACCTACAACACTTGCCAAAACTTTGGTTTTATAAACAACGTGATGATGTGGTCACGTATCCGAAAACGTTTTACTCTAGACGCAATGCTTAGAACAGTGGCAGTGATGAATTACTTACGTGCTGATACAGGCGAAACAATGCGACGTTTCACACACGTATACTCTTACGTAAACTCACTTCTGTGAAATGAAGAGCGCTCCAAGTTGTTGTGTCGAGTAAAAACACGCAAGGCAAAGAAAGAGTTACGTTGACAACTCTTTCTCCTATAGCGCATGATTTAGACCGACTTTTGTTTCTTTTGTACTCCGCCACGTCAAGGTGCAGCTACGGAAAAAGAAAAGAAACTTGAACCTCATTTAATGGATACTGGTAGTTAGGGATCAATGCATTGCAACTGCGACGGTTGGCAGTTCCTTATTAACGCTTTTCAGAACCCTTGTCTTACAACCCGTTTTGACGGTATGCCTAGTATGGAGAACGATATGAACTTTACGGCTGGGTCGCCTGTGGTTGTTAAATTAATAATTCGTTTACACGTGCTTAGTACACAAGACACATCCCTGGAAAAAATCAATACTTTAAGTTGTGTATTATCCCAGCAGTTTCAAGAGCAATGAACAATGTTTCGAGCCGGCCGGAGGGGCCGAGCGGTGCTAGGTGGTACAGTCTGGAGCCGCGCGACATCTACGGTCGCAGGTTCGAATCCTGCCTCGGGAATGGATGTGTGTGATGTCCTTAGGTTAGTTAGGTTTAAGTAGTTCTAAGTTCTAGGGGACTGATGACCTTAGAAGTTAAGTCCCATAGTGCTCAGAGCCATTTTTTTCTACTTCTCTACTTGCTACTTTAATCTCAACAGCTTCGTCAACGACACTATCCCAATAGCAAGAAGTGCACGCAAGAATCTCAGTGTTATTCTATTCCATAGGATGATCGGGAAAAAGGCAGTGTTCCACAATAGCAGATTTTCTCGACTGTTGTAAGCGTGCTTCACGGTACCGATGATCTGACCAAAGTACACTGAACAGCCAGAAAATTATGACCACCTATCTAATAGCCCGTATTTCCATCTTTGGCACGGATAACAGCGGAGACGCGTCATAGCATGGAAGCAACGAAGCCTTGGTAGGTCGGTGGAGGGAGTTAGCACCACATCTGCACACAAAAGTCGCCTAAGTCCCGTAAACTCCGGGCATGGGGACGATTGATGTGTTCGACTGGGTTCAGATCTGGTGAGATGGGGGTCAGCACATCAACTGAAACTCGCCACTGTGTTCCTAGAACCACTCAGTCACACTCCTGGCCTTGTCGCATGGTCCATCTTCTTGTTGAAAAATGCCACTGTCGTCAGGAAACATGATCGTCATGAAGTGGTTATGTGGTCTGCTACTAGTTTACAATACCCCTTGGTCGTCATTGGTGGCTCGCACGAGCTCCACTCGACCCACGGATGCCCACGCGAATGTCCTCAGAGCGTAATGGAGCCGCCGCCAGCGTGTATCCGTCCTGCAGTACCGGTGTCAACGAGCTGTTCCCCTGGAAGACCACGTATTCGCGCTCTCACACCGCTATGATGGAGAAGGTATCGGGATTCATCGGACCATGTAACGCTCTGCCATTGCGCCGACGTCCAGTGCCGATGGTCATGTGCCCATTTCAGTCGTAGTTGCCGATGTCGTGGTGTTAACATTGGCACGTGCATAGGTCGTCGACAGTGGAGGCCCACCGTTACGGGTGAACTGTTTGTTCAGACACACTTGTACTCTGCCCAGCATTTAAGTCTGATGTTAGTTCCATCACAGTTCGTCGCCTGGCTTATTTTATTAGTTTCCCAGCTTACGTCGACAGACATCTGTGATGAGGGGTAGCTGCCCTCCCGATGAGGTCTGGTTTCGCCACGTGTTGAGGACACTCACCACAGCACTCCTTGAACACCTGAGAAGTCGTGCAGTTTTCGAAATGCTCGTGCCGAGCTTTCAGTCTATCACAATCTGCCCTCGGTCAGTTTCAGACAGATCGCGCGCTTTCCTCTTTCTACACACGAACAGCACGTTCATTGATACTACACGTACCGCGCGTGAGTCTGACTAGCGGTCATTCCTCGTCAAGTGAGCAATATCCATGGTAGGTTGGCGGTCATAATGTTCTGGCGATCAGTATATATCACCAGACTGGAACATTACTTCATCACACATCAAGTACCTCAGTGACTCTGTCCTACTCAGAAATTAAAGATAAATTATAATCGTGAAGAAGGAGGAGGGAGGCGGAGATTAGTATTTAACGTCCCGTCGACAACGAGATCATTAGAGACAGGGCACAAGCTCGGATTAGGGAAGGATGGGGAAGAAAATCGATCGTGCCCTTTCAAAGGAACCATCCCGATATTCGACTGAACCGATTTAGGGAAATCACGGAAAACCTAAATCAGGATTGCCGGACGCGGGTTTGAACCGACGTTCACCCGAAAGCGAGTCCAGTGGGCTAACCACTGCGCCACCTCGCTTGGTCAAATTATAATCATACTTTGATGCTCAAATACAAGTTGCATCCGCCAGGTATATGCTTGAAGAAGCTGAGTCAAAGTTATAAAGTGTGGGTAGGACAATTACAAGGCATAACTAGAGAGTGTAAATTTCAGTGCGAAAACGTGAACTGCAAAGTCATATGCGGATTCTTTCATTCAAGATATGCTGATCATACACTCACCAGACAATAACGTAAAGAAAGTCCACCTTAGTTTAACTAATCTGTCTTCGAAACATTGATAGCCGTTAGTTTGGGAATATGAGCAGATCCAAGCTCGAGGGTACAGACGATACCATGTTTAAAATGCAAAATCAAAACACCTTCATCCGTTTAAATTTGATAATTTAAACAACTCGAATTGTTTGGATTGGATATTTTACGCTGAACAGCACAGGTCAACAACCATCCTGTATTAACATGGACTTACAGATACCGTGTTTACTTTGCAGTGGCAGCTGATCCGTCCATGGGATCAGTGTAGACGTTCGCACAAGTCACAGGGCATGAAAATACCACGAAGGAATTAACATTAACGTTAATATTAACATCAACAGATTCACTAATGCTGTGTGGCTAATCCCAAACGAGAAAATTGTTTCTTTCGAAACGCACGTTGCAATTGTTATAAAAAGTCAGGAGATAGATTAGAAGTATGTTGCAGTACACAAACCAGGCAAAGAAAAACGACACTCGGGTATATAAAAGTAATTCAGAATAAAAATTCAAGTGATGTTCACTACGGACAGGAACAAATCAATGAACTTTCAAGATCAAAACGTAATGTGAATGTGATCTTTTCACTGAATGACAAGGCTTTATCTCTCCAAGTTAACAAAGTGCCACCATGAAAATTTCAAACTGTCGATTTCTATAATTAATTTACACAAAATTCGCTATTTAGTTACAGCGACTAACAAATATCAGTCAAAGGTAATTTTGTTACGAATATTCCATACAAGCTATTTACCAAACAGGCCATATTCACAGTTTCCGATTCACATACAGCAACAAATTTGTTTGGCCTTGAGCTCTTCACTACACTTAGCTTACCATTCATGAAGGAGCGAATCGGATCTTACAGCTGTTCCAACGGAAAATTTACGAAACTTCTGCAAAAATATAATATTATACAGAAACTTGACCACCTTGAACAAAATGGTATCATAGAACCCGCAACCAGTAGTCAGTGGGCAAAGACAAATATGGCGAAACAGAAACCAAAAGGCACATTACAGATCTGTGGCGATATCAGAGCGACAGTCAATGCACGATCCTTCGTTGATTCTTATACAATTACAAACCCAGAAGAGCTGGTGTCTAAATGAGCGGGTGGTGCAAAGCCACTCCAAATGATTCGAAAACTCCAGCTGAAAGACTACATGGGAGATAACATTACAATTTGATATCAATTTTGAAGCCAATCACACGTACTCAGCTCGACCATCGATCACAGCCGAGACAGAAGTACATTACTGGCCATTAAAATTGCTACACCAACAAGAAATGCAGATGATAAACGGGTATTCATAGGACAAATATATTATACTACAACTGACATCTCATTACATTTTCACGAAATTTGGGTGTATAGATCCTGTGAAATCAGTACTCAGAACAACCACCTCTGGCCGTAATAACGGCCTTGACACACCCGGGCATTGAGTCAAACAGAGCTTGGATGGCGTGTACAGGTACAGCTGCCCATGCAGCTTCGACACGATACCACAGTTCATCAAGAGTAGTTACTGGCGTATTGTGACGAGCCAGTTGCTCGGTCGCCATTGACCAGACGTTTTCAATTGGTGAGAGATCTGGAGAATGTGCTGGCCAGGGCAGCAGTCGAACATTTTCTGTATCCAGAAAGGCCCGTACAGGAACTGCAACACGTGGTCGTGCATTATCCTGCTGAAATGTAGGGTTTCGCAGGGATCGAATGAAGGGTAGAGCCACGGGTCGTAACACATGAGAAATGTAACGACCACTGTTCAAAGTGCCGTCAATGCGAACAAGACGTGACCGAGACGTGTAACCAATGGCACCCTATACCATCACGCCGGATGATACGCCAGTATGGCGATGACGAATACGCGCTTCCAATATGCGTTCACCGCGATGTCGCCAAACATGGATGCGACCATCACGATGATGTAAACAGAACCTGGATTCATTCGAAACAATGACGTTTTGCCATTCGTGCATCCAGGCTCGTCGTAGAGTACACCATCGCAGGCACTCCTGTCTGTGATGCAGCGTCAAGGGTAACCGCAGTCATGGTTTCCGAGCTGATAGTTCATGCTGCAGCAAACGTCATCGAACTGTTCGTGCAGATGGTTGTTGTCTTGCAAACGTCCACATATGTTGACTCAGGGATCGAGACGTGGCTGCACGATCCGTTACAGCCATGAGGATAAGATGCCTGTCATCTCGACTGCTAGTGATACGAGGCCGTTGGGATCCAGCACGGCGTTCCGTATCACCCTCCTGAACCCACCGATTCCATATTCTGCTAACAGTCATTGGATCTCAATCAACGCGAGAAGCAATGTCGCGATACGATAAACCGCAATTGTGATAGGCTACAATCCGACATTTATCAAAGTCGGAAACGTAATGGTATGCATTTCTCCTCCTTACACGAGGCATCACAAAAACGTTTCACCAGGCAACGCCGATCTACTGCTGTTTGTGTATGAGAAATCAGTTGGAAACTTTCCTGATGTCAGCACGTTGTAGGTGTCGCCACCGGCGCCAACGTTGTGTGAATGTTCTGAAAAGCTAATCATTTGTATATCACATCATCTTCTTCCTGTCGGTTAAATTTCGCGTCTGTAGCACGTCATCTTCGTGGTGTAGCAATTTTAATGGCCAGTAGTGTATTTTCAAATAAATGATCCGGTACTCATTACAATGCGTAAGTATGAAAAAAGTCTTGTGTACAAGGTAAAGTCACACAGCAGCTCATCAGTATCACGTGTAAAATCCAAACTTCTCATGGTGTCACAACGCGCCTTATAAATCCACCAAGGCCGCAACGTGCTCATCCGTATGCTGTACAGGCATCGTTCCTAGGCTGTTCTCTTTTTCAGACTCACAGGATCTGAATCGGCCAGCCGTCTGGAGGACCTACAGATGCGTCCAGCAGCCGCCCCCTACTTGGCCACCATTAGCGGAGTACAGCTGCAGTCAACCAGTCACGACCTGACGGACGTGGATGTCGCACCTCAAAGGAGTCTATGCGCCTGAACATGGCTGACCGCCGCCTCACCGTCCTTTTGGATCTGGTTTCACATGGTGCCACATGTAAATGCGAGGGGAAGCAACAACTGAGCATCCACGATATTCTCAAGTCGGCAAGGGTTCAAAAATGGTTCTGAGCACTATGGAACGTAACTGCTGAGGTCATCAGCCCCGTAGAACTTAGAACTACTTAAACCTAACTAACCGAAGGACATCACACACAACCATGCCCGAGGCAGGATTCGAACCTCTGACCGTAGTGGTCGCGCGGTTCCAGACTGTAGCGCTTAGAACCGCTCGGCCACTCCGGCTGGCAGTCGGCAAGGGGCTAATGTAGTATTTTCAACCCCCCCCCCTCCTCCCCTGCCTTCACCGGTACAGGATCGCTATCAGGTGGCGCCATACATACAAGGTGCGTTCAATAAGAAAGACAACACATTTTCTTCTCGACTAGTTTCGGTTTAAAAAATGCGGAATTTCTTGTGGGACATCGTGGAATATTCACGCTTCAGCCACTGTAGTTTCATGAAGTTCCGATAGAAGGTGCCGATGCTATACGTAAACGTCTACATGGCACCTGTACCGGAGATCCGTTCAAGCAGAGATCTGTGATTGAGTTTCTTTCAGCGGGAAACCAGAGCACTGCAGATACACAGGAGCCTGCATAATGTCTGCGAAGACCTGATAGTGAAAAAAATGCACGGTGAGTCATTAGATGAGGCTTCTGTCGTCATCGCAACAAAGTCACGTAAACCTGTCCCGCTTGCCGGCCGGCAGCACACACCTGTGACTGCAGCAGTGCCGGAACGTACGGATACTTTCATTCCAGATGATCGACGGATCACAACAACACACCTCATCCCACAGCTGGACGTCTCAATTGGTGCTGCTGACACACTCGTCCACCAGTTGGTGTACTCAAAAGTGTGTGCCCGCTGGGTTACTCGCCGCCTAAAAAAAGGCCACAAAGAGTAAGGAAGAACCACCTATGTAGAACTGCTTACGCCTTACGAGGATGACTGTGACTATTTATTGTCGAACGTCTTCACAGGCGATCCCTTCGAACAGGAAACAAAACGACGGTCCGTGGAGTGGCGCCAAACCTCCTCTCCGCCGAATAAAAAGTTCAAAGTCGCTCCGTCAGCCAGTAAAGCCATAGTGACGGTCTTCTGGGATTGTGAAGGGGTTGTTGTGTTTGCGCATGATCAACTCTGGAGTGTATTTTGCTACCCTAAGAAAATTTAAGAAAAGACTTCGGCGTGTTCGTCGCCACAAAATTGCAAACGATCTTCTCCTTCTGCATGACAACGCAAGGTCTCACACAACTCTGCGCATCTGAGAGGATCTTACAAAACTTCATTTGGTTGTTCTGCCTCGTCCATTCAACAGCCAGGATCTCGTACCTTTAAACTTACATCTGTTTAGCTTAGTGAAAGCTGCACTCCACGGGAAGCAGTACGTGGTTCATGGGGAAGTTGATGATGCAGCAAGAAGTTGGCTGCGACGTCGACCAGTAGAGTTGTACCACGCGGGCATGAAGGCCATGCCAGTAAGGTCGCGTAAAGCCGCCGCATTATGTTGAAAAATACCGTTTTGTAGGCAAAAGAGTGAGGAGTAATATGGTGTACTGGAATACTGAATAAAACTAACCCGATTTTATAGTGAAGAACCACAGAAACTCGTACACCTGCCTAATATAGTTTAGGGCGCCGCAACACGACGTGGCATGGACTCGACTAATGTCTGAACTAGTGCTGGAGGGAATTGACACAATGAATCCTGCAGGGCTGCCCATAAATCCGTAAGAGTACGAAGAATGCAGATCTCTTCCGTATGTTGCAAAGGATAGGAGATATGCTCAATAATGTTCATGTCTGAGGAGTTTGGTGGCCAGCAGAGACGTTTAAACTCAGAAGAGTGCTCCTGCAACCACTCTGTAGCAATTCTGAACGTGTGGGGTGTCGCACTGTCCTTATGGAATTGCCCAAGGCCTTCGAAATGCACAATGGACTTGAATGGATCCCGGTGACCATTGAGAATGCTTACGTACGTGTCACCTATCAGAGTCGTATCTAGACGTATAAAGGGTCCCCTATCACTCAGACTGCACTATTACAAAGCCTTCGCCAGCTTGAACAGTCCCCTGCTGACATGCAGGCTCTATGGATACATGAGATTGTCTATATACCCGTACACGTCCACCCAATCGATACAAATGGTTCAAATGGCTCTGAGCACTGTGGGACTTAAAATCTATGGTCATCAGTCCCCTAGAACTTAGAACTACTTAAACCTAACTAACCTAAGGACATCACAGAACACCCAGTCATCAAGAGGCAGAGAAAATCCCTGACCCCGCCGAGAATCGAACCCGGGCGTGGGAAGCGAGAACGCTACCGCACGACCACGAGCTGCGGACCCACTCGATACAATTTGAAACGAGACTAGTCGGACCGGGCAACATGTTTTCAGTCATCAACAGTCCAATGTCAGTGTTGACGGGCCCGGGCGATGCGCAAAGCTTTGTGAAGTGCAATCATCAAGGGTACAGGAGAGGGCCTTCAGCTCCGAAAGCCCATATCGATGATATTTCGCGGAATGGTTCGCACGCTGGCACTCGTTGGTGGCCCAGCATTGAAATCTGCAGCAGCAGCTTCCAGAAGGGTTGCACTTCTGTCATGCTGAACGATTCTCTTCAGTCGTTATTGGTCCCGTTCTTGCAGGATCTTTTTCCGGCAGCATCGATGTCGGAGATTTGATGTTTTACCGGATCCCTGATATTCACGGTACACTCGTGAAATGGTCGTACAGGAAAATCCGTACTTCTTCGCTACCTCGGAGATGCTGTGTCCCATGACGGTTGCGGCGACTATAACACCACGTCCAAACTCACTTAAATCTTGATAACCTGCCATTGTAGCAGCGGTAACCGATCTAATAACTGCTCCAGATATTAGTTGTCTTATGCAGGCGTTGCCGACCGCAGCGCCATATTCTGCCTGATTACATATCTCTGTATTTGAATACGCATGCCTATACCAGTTTCTTTAGCGTTTCAGTGGAGAAAGAAAGAGTTGTTGCATTACTTATTGAACGCTCCTCGTAATACGGGTCAGTCGCCTCGTAGATGGCGAAAATACCAGGAACTACTTTATGCTTCCGCTACAAGACATTCAGATAGTTCATTCGTCCACCAATATTACGTCTGCCAACACAGGGAGTACTGAAACACGGAACTATTTGATGCATTCGCTAAACAGACCGCAGTTGCTCATTAATACGCTGACCACAATATTTAAGCGATAACACGCCCCGACACTCGGCGAGTTCCAGTTCCAGTTGCCATCAGTTCCAGTTACCTCCAGCGGTCTGACGGTTCGCATTTGCAGTCAGCAGTTGCCAACAAGTTATCCACAGTTGTTGACCAGTTCCAGTCATCGGAAAATTAACGCCGAATGTCGAAGATTACTCATAGTGATAGTGAAACTGCAACTGAATGTGAGGATGAAGTAAAAAACATTATTCAGTTGGCACACTGTAGTCTTTCAACAAGCAAACGCAGGATTACTACATGTATCGGTATTACACATACAAGAACATGGCGAAAATAACGTAGGGCCTCTATCCTCATTATTTACAGCGGATTCAGCACTTTCGAGAATGAGATGAAGATAGACGACTGGAATTTTGCCGTTGCTTAATTGCAAAATGTCGAGTAATTCTATCAGTACTGTTTACTAACGAAGCTACTTTCGCTCGTAGCAACATTAGAATATCGGTAACATTCTCATATCAGTGGTCCGACGTAACCTACATGCCTTGTGGAGACATTTTCAAGAACGCTTGTCTAAAAACTTATGGTGCTGGCTGAATAGGTCTTTCAGGACTCCGTCATACAGAGTTTTATGACAACAAGTTCCCATAATTATTGGAAGAGGTTACTTTGGCTACAAAGATGATTATATTCTTCCAGGAAGACGGGGCACCTGCACAGTCAAGTCATCAGGTGAACATCATCTAAACCTAACGTTTCCCGCCCGGAGGATCGGTAGAAATAGTCAGTTTCTTTGCCATCAAAGTCCACGGAATACCTTTAAGGTTTTTGCCTGTGGGGATGGCTGAATAGAAACTTACAAAGAAACAGTAAACACAAGATACTAACTGATTCATAGGATTATGAATAGTTCCGCCTCTATAAAAGAACGTCAGAACGACATCGGAAGAGATATACGTGGCGGTGTCAACAGAATTCGAAAGTGCATTGGACTCGGAGATGCAATTTACGAAAATCAACTTTAAACTCGGTCATTTGTATTCTGCCTGGGATACAGTCCAACAGCTGTAGCTCGGTAACGAACAAAAATTATAAAGGTAGTGCTTCTCAAATTTCGAGGTACCTACTAAACGAACTTTGCCATGGAATCTGTGCTCAACTATTCGTGTGTCTTTAGTCTTGAACGGCTTCATTCACAAAAGAGACAGTCCAGAACATAAGATATAATAACTTAACCGTAATCTTCTTCCCAAATTTTTCCAATTAGTCACTATGTTTTACTACTCTATTAGCATAAAAATTATCCGGTTTTTCCTGTGGCGTCTCAAGAGTTCACTATACATCATGTAGAGCATACATCCAGAACAAGAATCTTTACACTACACATATCCCTTTCATTTTTACAAAAATTCTCAGACTGTCTACAAACCGTCCAAATATTTTGTTGTCCTGGTTATTATATTTGTTCCTGATATACCCGCCGAACACTGTAGGCAGTTTTCCAGTACTGGTACTAATGTTGTTCTTCGAATGTTGTACCTGTAGTTTGCAACTTAAGCATTTATTTCTACTCTACTTGTATTACACCATTTTAATATATCTGCAGCAGTAACTACACTGGGCATGAAAAAGATCTCTGCGGGAAGGGTGGTACAAAAGTCAACTAACACGCAAAAGGGGCAGCGGCGAGATGTATCGATAAGGAATTCAACTTTTTTAGGCAACCTACCGGTATTTACGGACATATATATACAGCGGAAGTAAACGAAAGCGTCCAGTCAATGCCCTCGCATGTTGTAGTTCTACACTAACTACGACTTTCAATCACACCGATTGCTTAAAGGAGGAGTGTTAAAAGCCGTCGGATTGACTGATGGATCGCTTTTGTCGCTGCCATATTATGGTAGTCGCTGAAACGCCAGTGTAATCATAATAATCTTCACAAACGACAATTAATAAAAATCATACAAAGGTAATCTCAGCAGTGCTTCACGAACAATGCAACTTTGAAGTAGATTATTTGTAAAAGAAATTATAACAAGCTTAACGAAAGTGAAGATATGACCACTCACTTCATAATCTCCTCGTAGATGCATTGTCAGTGCACACAAAAGGATATGGTACAGTGACAATAAGACACCTATATCTAGTTATGAACGTCAATAAAGTTCCTCTACTGATTAATGTAATCTGCTGAATGTATGTGTCACACAAATATTTAGTTGAATTATTGTACTGTAATACATGCAAGGCACACAATGCGACAAAGAGGAGCATTTAACGCGAGGTTACGCAAAATGTGGGTCTTATAACCAAGTGTCTTTCTAAAACTGCATTAACGCTTTTGACACGCTCTCATAAAAATACGTCGGCTTCATTCACCACTGGTCTCTTGTTCGTCTTAAGATTTTTCTTCAATGCACACTTTCGAAACTGTGAGATTTCTTGGTTAATATGAACTCTGCGAGGAACAAAAACAGGCTTATTTATTATTGTGCCACTTTTCCGTAGTGCACGTCATGTTGGATCGCTTTTCTGATCTTCGTGTGGCACTACATGCTGAAGTTCGTTCCCTTCAGACACCTTTGGCGCAAACACAGGATGTGGGAAATTCTGAAGTACTGTAATTTGCACGAATAAATATAGGAAAAACATTTTTATTGACATTACGCATTTATGTTTTTGCTGACTGTTACCTGCAGACGGTCTCTCATATCAGTAGATTCGTTATGGTAAGTAAACTACTGTACATGCAATAACATCAGCTGCCGTCACGTGTCCGCCTGTTCTTTGGCAAAGTAATGCCCATGTTGTGCGACGCGCTCGCCCCCTCCGCCCCTCCCCCCTCCTTCCGTCCACCAATGCACGACACTGCGGCGCGCGCATTGTCGCTGCCAAGAGCGGAGAGTGCGGAAGGGCATTGGGGCTGGAGCGCGCCTCTATGCACTGCGCTATTGAAGTTGCTATACATTATACAACGTGTAAATTATGCAACAAATAATGTTTATCATGATTTATGCTCACTGATATAACAGAAAAGTTACATTACTTACTTTACCCTCTTAGGGTTCGACTTTTTTTTTTTTTTTTTTACTTTTAAAGGAACCTATGTTCTTTCTCAGCCTTAAAGCTACCCCCACACCGAATTTCATCAAAAACGATTCAGTGGTTCAGTTGTGAAAAGGCAATAAACAGATTTCCGCATTTACAATATTAGTGTGGATTATAAAATGTCACAAACTGCCTCTTTACTTCTTAAATATGACGTTCGAAAGATGTGCTCTCTTTTGGCGTTCACATTCTGATAGCCTGTTATGGGAACTCAGGAATGTTTGATGTACAATGTCTCGGAGAATGGCTGTGATCTTCAACCTTCTTTCAGCTTCATGGACAGTTGCTTGACACGTGCGGTACAGCTTGCTTTTATGTCCGCACGGTAGGAAAGCGCAAACACCAAGATCAGTGCATCTCGCAGGCCATGGAATGTCACCATTACGTGAATAGACGCGTCATCCCAACAACTGACGAACGACTTTCATCGACTGTCGAGCGGTATACGGCGTGGCTCAGTCCTGCTGAAATCACTTTTTCGTGGAAGAGGGGGGGAGGAGATTAGTGTTTTACGTCCCGTCGACAACGAGGTCATTAGAGACGAAGCACAAGATTGGATTAGAGAAGGAAATCGGCCGTGCACTTTCGAAGGAACCATCCTAGCACTTGGCTTAAGCGAATTAGGGAAATCAAGGAACACTTAAATCAGGATGGCCGGAAGCGGCTTTGAACCGTTCTCCTCCCAAATGAGAGTCTTGTCTGCTAACCACTGCCCTACGCCGCTCCGTGCGTTTCCGATGTGAAGGTCGTGCACTCTCGGTGTAAAGTATCTTTCAGGCACATCAACACACCGAGCGGATGTTACTGTAGTTGCAGCCCCATCTTTACGTTCAAAAAAGTAAAGGCCAATGACATCATGACAAATTTTAACTTTGGCGCTACGTAATGGATGCTCGCGAAACTCTCAAGGAATTTCCTGTGCGCAGTAATGAAAATTCTGTTTGGATGTATCCATTAAGGTGGAAATAGGCTTCGTCTGACATTCAAATGTTAAGGAAATCGGTGTCCTTGTCGATTTTAGCCAACAGCCGTTCACTACATTCCCTATGTAACACATGGCTTCATAGATTTAATTTCTGCACGGTCTGTAACTTATAGGGGTGGAACTTTAATTCGTGCAGTATTCTTTGTACGCTTCGACGCCCAATCCTGCGCAGCTGCGTGTTGGCGATCGTAGCGGCAAGGGCACCTTTCAATGGAAACTCGAACAGCTGCTGTGTTCTCTAGGGGTATATGCCGTTCGAACGCCACGTGAAGGTTTGTTTTTCAATGCGAAACCAGTTTACGAAAATGATGTACGTATGTTGTAATCTTATGAGCAGATGGGACACGCTCATGACGTCATAGCTGATATGCTGTTGAAATAGCCTACCACCCTGCTTGTGAAATGCTCTCACAGTGACAGCACGCTCCGCACCACTCTAGCGCCCCACGATTACTAAATGTCAACGCGTTCACAATACCTACGCATCGGTTTCGAACAATTACTAGTGCTACAGTGTTGACAACTGCGCCACCCTGTATTGCGATGAGTGGAGAAACAATATATGTTTGAGAGATGTGTCGTATAATATCTTGCAGGTTATTTTTATATTTGCAGGAGATCCGTCATCGACATAACTGGTCGTGACAGACTACCATTAGGCAATACGTGGGCTGATAGAGCACCTAATTTTAGTTCTTATGTCTGCTAACTTAAACTCATATTAGATAAACGTACGACAACGTAATCTGGACAGAGTTAATTCCTTCGCTGTTCTTTTTGTTATCACGTATGCGATACCTGGCTTCTGGATTATGTGATTATTTACTAATTAAGAAGTAACAGAATAACAGTCTATGAAAAAAATTATAAAAATAATCGTTTTCGAGGACCCGTACTTGTTAGAAAGCTGGTACAGCATTATGGGATGTATGTGCGCAGAAATTCAAGCGTAATTTCACTGAAATGAAAATATGTCGTTAAATGAGCCGCACAACATGAGGTTACTGATTTCTGTATTTTATCGAATGCAAATTACAGCTCGTGTCTTGCTTTGGTCTGTCCACAGCTGTTCAGTATGTTACAGAGACTAATACAGCACCCCATTTCCGCCGCGCGGGATTAGCCGAGTGGTCTAGGCGCTGCAGTCATGGACTGTGCGGCTGGTCCCAGCGGAGGTTCGAGTCCTCCCTCGGCATGGGTGTGTGTGTTCGTCCTTAGGATAATTTAGGTTAACTAGTGTGTAAGCTTAGGGACTGATGACCTTAGCAGTTTAGTCCCATAAGATTTCACACACATTTGAACATTTTTTAACCCCATTTCCGTAGGAAACATTAAAAAATAATTATCAGGTACGACTTAGTTACAGTAAGTACTCTAGGTTATCTGAGCAACCTGCACTATGAACAGCTTTGTTCAGTTTTCTACTTCTTCTTCTTCTTCTTCTTCTTCTTCTTGCGAATAACCCATTTGGAGGGTACGATGAATCAACTTTGGCTACTCTTCATTGTATTAAATTTCCTTAGTTTCCAAATTTCCTTCACCCTTTTAGAGTGTTATCCCTTTCTTCTTGAGTCCACTTTCGTCTAGTTGTTTTCTTTCTCTCCTGAAATTCTGACTCTTGAACTGCCTTTCTGAAAAGAGTTCTGTTTTCTATTGTGTCTATTGTGATTCCAGCGTTTTCCATGTCCTTTCAGTATCTATGAATCATGTGGGCTTGGATTTGTAGCTATTGAGTAATGTGAATATCCGCTTGGTTAGTCTGTTGTTATTCATTCTGAATATATGTCCAAAAAACTGTAGTCTCCTCTTCCTCATCACATCAGTTAGTTTTTCAGTTTTCAAATATAGCTCTCTGTTTCGTCTTAACCTGTATTCAGCATTATCGTTTCTTTTAGCTCCCAGTATTTCCCTTAAAATTCTTCTTTCGGCCTTCTCTAGCTCCTCAAGGTCTCCATTTCTTGTTAGTTTAAGTGTTTCTGTCGCATAAAGAGCTTCAGGTCTGGCCACTGTTTCGTAGTGTCTTAATTTCGTGTTCGAGGACAAGGATCTTTTGTTATAAACGTTTTTGGTCATATGAAACACTCTTTCCATTTTGTGCACTCTAGGTTCTATAGCTATCTTTGCTTTTGCATTGTGTGTAATCCACTCTCCTAGTTATTTAAAGGAATCTGTTTTGTGTATTGTATTGTTGTCAATTGCAATATTTTGAGGAGCATCACAGATGTTTGTCATGAACTTTGTTTTTTCGAAGGATATTTGTAGTCCTACTTTGGCTGTTTGTTTTTGCAGTTCTCTTATTTGTTCTTGGGCATTATGTAGTGAATCTGTAGTCAATGCCAAGTCATCTGCGAAGGCTAAACAGTCGACAGTGATCTTGTTTGGATTTGTTCCTAGTTGAATCCCTTTATTATTGATGGCCTTCTTCCATTCTCGAACTATCTTCTCTAGCACACAGTTGAAAAGCAGAGGTGACAAACAATTTTGAGAGCTCTCCCCTAAAATTTTACTTTCGATTTTGTATTTGTCAAAGTTGCTTTAAATTATTTCAGTTGTTTTAGTATCAAGTTCCAATTCTTTTAAGAAATCAAGCAGTGTGTTTCTATCACTTGAATCATAAGCTTTTTTAAAATCCACAAAAGTAGATATTTTAAGTTCCTGATTTTCCTAATTTCTGTTACGTTCTTTAAGTTTAATATTAATTTTTATTTTTGTCTTTATTTTAGAGAATCAACACTGATCTACATGACTTAAGTGGTAGTAGTTTCAAGATTTGACACAAGACTGATGCCTAAAGTTATAGCTCTAACGATGTAAGTGTGTATTTCATTTTTAACGGTATTACGATGGACATAAAACATGTAATGCAACACATTTTTCCATTTTTTCTTGGTTTTATTGACGATATATTACTCCTCACTCTTTTGGCTACAAAACCCTATTTTTCAAAATGATTTCGGTTCAGTGCGACGGCCTAGCGCCTTCTTACTGGGAGAACCTGTATGCCCACGGGGTACCACTCTACTGGTCGACGTCGGAGCCAACGCCTTGTTGCAGCAACAACCTCCCCATCATCCGCTTACACAGAGGGTACACACCACTGAATAGACTTCCAGTTGAGCATCTAAGTGTTCGATTGTAAGCCGTCGATCACCTCGACTGAGAGTGTCTGCATGTTGCAACACTGCACGAATCACAGATGTACATGGCCGGCCAGCACGAGGGTAATCGGACGTGTTAGCGCGACCTTGTGCAATGATGACAGACGCTTCGCCCAACGACTCGCCGTGCTTTTGTTCGCTGTCAGGTCTCCGTAGGCATTCTGAAAGGGCCTACGAATATCCACGATGCTCTGGTTTTCCGCCAAAAGAAACTCGATGGCAGCTCTCTTCTTGGAACGCACCTCCGTTACAGACACCATTTTGGAGGCTACTAAGCACCGCTATCGATCGGAACTTCATGAAACTATAGGTCTGAAAAGGGAATATTCCACGATGTGTCACAACAAATTCCACATTTTTGAACCGGAACTGGCGGCCAAAAAAGAAGAGAACTTATCTTTGTAGTACTACCATTTCCGCTCAATGCCGCGTGGTTTTATATATCATAGCTCAAGCACATTATTATGACCCAACTCCATGTCATCATACGGCCGGGCCGGGAGAGCAGTGTGCTGACCACATGCCCCTCCATATCCGCATCCAGTGACGCCTGTGGGCTGAGGATGACACGGAGGCCGATCGGTACCGTTGGCCCTTCATGGCCTGTTTGGACGGAGATTAACTCCATGTCCTTGATCTAGTGCTGTAGTAGTTGTAACAGACCAATGTCGGTCTGTGCGATAAAAAAGTTGAAATTAGGAGTCATAGGAGTGAATACCATGTAGCGACACAGCGTTACGTACACAACATAAAACATAGTGTAAGAACAAGGCATTTAAGGCTTTCTTTTCTGTGTAGTTGGACATACAGCAATATTTAGTTTCGGATCATTGTGACTTTGATCACATAAGATACTGTTCAGAGTTGTTCGATGGGGAGGTTACGATGCAGGTTACGTTTATTAACTGACAAAGAAGCGTCGAAACGTAACTCCAAGACTTGTTAGGGCTCATGTTCGACCTGGTTTTGACGGCTGGCGCAATGCAAAGAAGCCACGAAACCGTTATTCTCTAATGGAAGCTGCGTGTTTTCGCAATTACACGTAGCCGAGTGCAACCGCAGCAGTTGCTAGGTGGCGACTTGTAAGGAGAAAGGAGGGACACGTGGCTACGAGAGTGTGGCTACAGCTCCGCTGCAGCTGCAGTCGCCGGCACCGACGCCTTTCATGGCTGTACAAGTACTCCGCCAATTCCCTGCTGTTGGAGCGCCCGCAGCATCGCATACCTCGCTGAAGTTGCTTTGTTAAGTGGCGAGCAGGCTCTAGATCGCATCTGACACGAGTAGAGGTACGATATTTACATATACGCCGTATATTACATCTGAAGTGTATACCTGTTTTTATAAATGCATAAAATGCATATTTTAGAAAAACTGTCGCGTTCTTTGAATGCATCTTAAAAAGTGACGCCGTTTACGATACGGAGGTAGCTACACTAAATTCCAGGCGTTGCCACGTACTCACACCCCGAAAAACGTGAAGTCGCGCATTTTTACAGGACTGTGTACATCTACATCTACATCACACTCCGCAAGTCACCTAATGATGTGTGGCGGAGGGTACTTTCGGTACCACTATCTGATCCCTCCAACCCTGTTATAGTCGCGAATAGTGCGGGGAAGAATGATTATTGTCGGTAAGCATCTGTATTGGCTCTAATTTCTAGAATTTTTTCCTCGTGGTCAATTAGCGAGATGTATATGGGGGGGGAGTAATATGTTGTCTGACTCTTCCTGAAAAGTGCCGTCCACAAAATTTCAATAGTAACTCTCTTGTAACGGCTGCCAGTGGAGTTTGTTTAGCAGTTCCCTAACGCTCTCTCGCCAGCTAAACGAACCCGTGACGAAACGCGCCGCTCTTCGTTGGATCTTCTCTATCTCCTCTATCAGTCCTACCTGATAGGGATCCCAGATAGATGAACAATACTCAAGAATGGGGCGAACAAGCGCCCTCGTGGCTGCGTTACATTTCCTTAAGATTATTTTGATGCGTAGACAAGAGCTTTCAAATGCCCCCATGAATGAAATTCAAGAGGGTTGAGGTCAGAAGTGCGTGGAGGTCATGGAATTGGTCCGCCTCTACCAATCCATCGGTTACCGAATCTGTTGTTGAGAAGCGTACGAACACTTCGACTGAAATGTGCAGGAGCTCCATCGTGCATGAACCACATGTTGTGTCGTACTTGTGAAGTTATATGTTCTAGCAGCACAGGTAGAGTATCCCGTATGAAATCATGATAACGTGCTCCACTGAGCGTCGGTGGAAGAACATGGGGCCCAGTCAAGACATCACCAACAATGCCTGCCCAAACATTCACAGAAAATCTGTGTTGATGACGTGATTGCACAATTGCGTGCGGATTCTCGTCAGCCCACACATGTTGATTGTGAAAATTTACAATTTGATCACGTTGGAATGAAGCCTCATCCATAAAGAGAACATTTGCACTGGAATGAGGATTGACACACTGTTGGATGAACCATTCGCAGAAGTGTACCCGTGGAGGCCAATCAGCTGCTGATAGTGCCTGCACACGCTGTACACGGTACGGAAACAACTGGTTCTCCCGTAGCACTCTCCATACAGTGACGTGGTCAACGTTACCTTGTACAGCAGCAACTTCTCTGACGCTGACATTAGGGTTATCGTCAACTGCACGAAGAATTGCCTCGTCCATTGCAGGTGTCCTCGTCGTTCTAGGTCTTCCCCAGTCGCGAGTCATAGGCTGGAATGTTCCGTGCTCCCTAAGACGCCGATCAATTGCTTCGAATGTCTTCCTGTCGGGACACTTTCGTTGTGGAAATCTGTCTCGATACAAAAGTACCGCGCCACGGCTATTGCCCCGTGCTAATCCATTCATCAAATGGGCATCTGCCAACTCCGCATTTGTAAACATTGCACTGACTGCAAAACCACGTTCGTGATGAACACTAACCTGTTGATGCTACATACTGATGTGCTTGATGCTAGTACTGTAGAGCAATGAGTCGCATGTCAACACAAGCACCGAAGTCAACATTACCTTCCTTCAATTGGGCAAACTGGCGGTGAATCGAGGAAGTTCAGTACATACTGACGAAACTAAAATGAGCTCTAACATGGAAATTAAGCGTTTCCGGACACATGTCCACATAACATCTTTTCTTTATTTGTGTGTGAGGAATGTTTCCTGAAAGTTTGGCCGTGACTTTTTAACACCCTGTATATACTGTGAACAGCAACGGTCCTATCACACTTCCCTGTGGTACTCCAGATATTACCTTTACCTCTGTCGATTTGGTTACGTTAAGAGCGACGTGTTGAGTTCTGACTGCAAGAAAGTCTTCAATCCAGTCGCAGGTCTGCTCCGATACTCCGTAAGCTCGTAGTTTTTTTCATTAAACAGCAATGCGAGACGGTATCAAATGCCTTACTGAAGTCAAGGAACTCGCCATCAGCCTGAGCGCCGTTGTTCACTGCGCTCTGGATCTCATGGAGGAACAGAGCGAGATGAGTTTCGCAGGATCTCTGTTTGCGGAAACCATGTTAATTTTTATAGAGGAGCTGTTCATTTTCCAAAAACTTCATAATTCTTGAGCATAAAAAATTTTCCACAATTCTTTAACAGATTGACGTCAACGATGTAGATCTATAATTGTGTGGATCTGTCTTGCGGCCTTTCTTAAAAACGGGAACGACGTGCGTTTTTTCCAGACGTTAGGTACCTTTGGATGCTCAAGCGATCTAAGATAAATTACTGCTAGAAAGGGATCAAGTTCTTTCTCTTAATCTTTATAGAAACTTTTAGGTATCTCATCTGGTCCTGAAGCCTTTCCACTACTAAGCGATTGTAGCTGCTATTCAGTTCCGCGGTCGGTTATCCCAATATCTGCCATTTCGAAGTTCGCAGGACGATTGAAAAGAGGGACAGTGTTACGGTCTTCCGTGGTGAAACAACTTCGGAAGACCGAATTCAGTATTTCGGCCTTCTCTCTGTTATCATCGGTTCCGGTGCCAGTGTGTTTGCTGAGAGAATGAATAGATGATTTTGACCCACTTACTGATTTTACATACGACCAAAATCTCTTAGGGTTTTTACTCAGCTCGGTGGACAACGTTTCAATTTCCAAATCATTGAACGCTTCTCTCATTGATCTCTTTACGCTCATTTTCGCTTCGTTCAGTTTTTTGTTTATCCTCTAGGTTTTTACTTGCCTTGAATCTGAGATGAAGTGCTCTTTGTTTATGTAGCGCTTTTCTAACACGGCTATTAAACCATGGTGGATCTTTCTCATCCCTTAAAACTTTACCCGGAACGTACTTGTCTAGGGCATATTCAACGATGCCTTTGAATTTTTTCCATGTGTTCTCCACATCTTCGTCCTCATCACCGAATATTTTATGCTGACGGCTGGGTTATTCTGACATTTGTGCCTACCTTTCTTAGCTTTCCTTGTAGGACCCGTCGTCATAGATGCTGTCACAGGCTTATGATCACTGATACCTTCCTCTACGTTAACTGATTCAATAAGTTCAGCTCTATTTGTTGCCAGGAGGACTAAGATGTTACCCTCACGACTTGGTTCTCTAACTATCTGCACAAGGTAATTTTCGGACGAGAAATCCAGAACACTGCCACACGATTCCCTGTCTCTGGCACCAGTTTTGACGACATAACACTCCCAATCTATACCTGGCGAATTGAAGTCACGCCCTATTACAACGGCATGATCAGGAAAATTACTAATGATATTCTGCAAGCTCTGTCTGAAGCGCTCTACAACTACAGATCCTGACACAGGTGGTCTATAAAAGCATCCGATCACCATTTTTGACCGTTCTTTGATAATTTCACCCAGATTAACTCACATTCGGAATCCGTGATAACCTCCTAGATTTTATCGAAATTTTTACTACAATAAACACGCCGCCATCGTTGGCGACTAACGATAAGCATTCCAGTCTGATCTTAGGATTTCGTTGTCATTGACGTCTGCCTTCAACCAGCTTTATGTTCCCAATACTATCTGTGCATTATAACTTTCGATGTTGTTGTTGTGGTCTTCAGTCCTGAGACTGGTTTGATGCAGCTCTCCATGCTACTCTATCCTGTGCAAGCTTCTTCATCTCCCAGTACCTACTGCAACCTACATCCTTCTGAATCTGCTTAGTGTATTGATCTCTTGGTCTCCCTCTACGATTTTTACCCTCCACGCTGCCCTCCAATGCTAAATTTGTGATCCCTCGATGCCTCAGAACATGTCCTACCAACCGATCCCTTCTTCTAGTCAAGTTGTGCCACAAACTTCTCTTCTCCCCAATCCTATTCAATACCTCCTCATTAGTTACGTGATCTACCCACCTTATCTTCAGCATTCTTCTGTAGCACCACATTTCGAAAGCTTCTATTCTCTTCTTGTCCAAACTAGTTATCGTCCATGTCTCACTTCCGTACATGGCTACACTCCATACAAATACTTTCAGAAACGACTTCCTGACACCTAAATCTATATTCGATGTTAACAAATTTCTCTTCTTGAGAAACGCTTTCCTTGCCATTGCCAGTCTACATTTTATATCCTCTCTACTTCGACCATCATCGATTATTTTACTCCCTAAATAGCAAAACTCCTTTACTACTTTAAGTGTCTCATTTCCTAATCTAATTCCCTCAGCATCACCCGACTTAATTCGACTACATTCCATTATCCTCGTTTTGCTTTTGTTGATGTTCATCTTATATCCTCCTTTCAAGACACTGTCCATTCCGTTCAACTGCTCTTCCAAGTCCTTTGCTGTCTCTGACAGAATTACAATGTCATCGGCGAACCTCAAAGTTTTTACTTCTTCTCCATGAATTTTAATACCTACTCCGAATTTTTCTTTTGTTTCCTTTACTGCTTGCTCAATATACAGATTGAATAACATCGGGGAGAGGCTGCAACCCTGTCTCACTCCTTTCCCAACCACTGCTTCCCTTTCATGCCCCTCGACTCTTATAACTGCCATCTGGTTTCTGTACAAATTGTAAATAGCCTTTCGCTCCCTGTATTTTACCCCTGCCACCTTCAGAATTTGAAAGAGAGTATTCCAGTCAACATTGTCAAAAGCTTTCTCTAAGTCTACAAATGCTAGAAATGTAGGTTTGCCTTTTCTTAATCTTTCTTCCAAGATAAGTCGTAAGGTCAGTATTGCCTCACGTGTTCCAACATTTCTGCGGAATCCAAACTGATCTTCCCCGAGGTCCGCTTCTACCAGTTTTTCCATTCGTCTGTAAAGAATTCGCGTTAGTATTTTGCAGCTGTGACTTATTAAACTGATAGTTCGGTAACTTTCACACCTGTCAACACCTGCTTTCTTTGGGATTGGAATTATTATATTCTTCTTAAAGTCTGAGGGTATTTCGCCTGTCTCATACATCGTGCTCACCAGATGGTAGAGTTTTGTCATGACTGGCTCTCCCGAGGCCATCAGTAGTTCTAATGGAATGTTGTCTACTCCCGGGGCCTTGTTTTGACTCAGGTCTTTCAGTGCTCTGTCAAACTCTTCACGCAGTATCTTATCTCCCATTTCATCTTCATCTACATCCTCTTCCATTTCCATAATATTGTCCTCAAGTACATCGCCCTTGTATAAACCCTCTATATACTCCTTCCACCTTTCTGCTTTCCCTTCTTTGCTTAGAACTGGGTTGCCATCTGAGCTCTTGATATTCATACAAGTGGTTCTCTTCTCTCCAAAGGTCTCTTTAATTTTCCTGTAGGCAGTATCTATCTTACCCCTAGTGAGACAAGCCTCTACATCCTTACATTTGTCCTCTAGCCATCCCTGCTTAGCCATTTTGCAGTTCCTGTCGATTTCATTTTTGAGACGTTTGTATTCCTTTTTGCCTGCTTCATTTACTGCATTTTTATATTTTCTCTTTTCATCAGTTAAATTCAATATTTCTTCTGTTACCCAAGGATTTCTATTAGCCCGCGTCTTTTTACCTACTTGATCGTCTGCTGCCTTCACCACTTCATCCCTCAGAGCTACCCATTCTTCTTCTACTGTATTTCTTTCCCCCATTCCTGTCAATTGTTCCCTAATGCTCTCCCTGAAACTCTCTACAACCTCTGGTTCTTTCAGTTTATCCAGGTCCCATCTCCTTAAATTCCCACCTTTTTGCAGTTTCTTCAGTTTCAATCTGCAGTTCATAACCAATAGATTGTGGTCAGAATCTACATCTGCCCCAGGAAATGTCTAACAATTTAAAACCTGGTTCCTAAATCTCTGTCTTACCATTATATAATCTATCTGAAACCTGTCAGTATCTCCAGGCTTCTTCCATGTATACAGCCTCCTTTCATGGTTCTTGAACCAAGTGTTAGCTATGATTAAGTTATACTCTGTGCAAAATTCTACAAGGCGGCTTCCTCTTTCATTCCTTCCCCCCAATCCATATTCACCTACTATGTTTCCTTCTCTCCCTTTTCCTACTGACGAATTCCAGTCGCCCATGACTATTAAATTTTCGTCTCCCTTCCCTACCTGAATAATTTCTTTTATCTCGTCATACATTTCATCTATTTCTTCATCATCTGCAGAGCTAGTTGGCATATAAACTTGTACTACTGTAGTAGGCATGGGCTTTGTGTCTATCTTGGCCACAATAATGCGTTCACTATGCTGTTTGTAGTAGCTAACCCGCACTCCTATTTTTTTATTCACTATTAAACCTACTCCTGCATTACACCTATTTGATTTTGTATTTACAACACTGTAATCACCTGACCAAAAGTCTTGTTCCTCCTGCCACCGAACTTCACTAATTCCCACTATATCTAACTTTAACCTATCCATCTCCCTTTTTAAATTTTCTAACCTACCTGCCCGATTAAGTGATCTGACATTCCACGCTCCGATCCGTAGAACGCCAGTCTTCTTTCTCCTGATAACGACGTCCTCTTGAGCAGTCCCCGCCCGGAGATCCGAATGGGGGACTATTTTACCTCCGGAATATTTTACCCAAGAGGACGCCATCATCATTTAATCATACAGTAGAGCTGCATGTCCTCGGGAAAAATTACGGCTGTAGTTTCCCCTTGCTTTCAGCCGTTCGCAGTACCAGCACAGCAAGGCCGTTTTGGTTAATGTTACAAGGCCAGATCAGTCAATCATCCAGACTGTTGCCCCTGCAACTACTGAAAAGGCTGCTGCCCCTCTTCAGGAACCACATGTTTGTCTGGCCTCTCAACAGATACCCCTCCGTTGTGGTTGCACCTACGGTACGGCCATCTGTATCGCTGAGGCACGCAAGCCTCCCCACCAACGGCAAGGTCCATGGTTTCGATAAGCGATACTAATTCTGGGACCTTTCCTTGGATGCTCCTGCAGTTTACTAAAATCATATTAATCCTTTCTATCTCTGATCGGCGAGAACCAAGATTCTCTGAGGTCCCTGTGGTTGATTTAAGAGGCAAGTCGTGTTTGCTTCCAAGGGAGGGGTCCTCTAACCTAAAAAAGCCCCATGTGCATACCACACGTTTTCCGCTACCCTAATAGCCGCTTCCTACGTGTAGTGAACGCCTGACCTATTAACGGAAGCCCTCCAATTCTGCACCCGATAGCGGAGGTCGAGAAATTCACATCCGTTATCGTCGCAGAGCCGTCTGAGCCTCTGGCTTAGACCTTCCACTCTGCTCCAAACCAGAGGACCGCGATCAACCCCTGGTACGATGCTACAGATAGACAGCTTAGCCTGCACCCTGCGTGCGTTGCTAGTTGCCTTCACCAGATCAGCCAACCGCCGAAAGGAGCCGAGGATGGCCTCAGAACCCAAGCGCAAGGCATCATTCGTGCCGACGTGTGCCACTACATGCAGGCGGTTGCATCCAGTGCGCTCGATAGCCACCGGCAGGGCCTCATCCACATCACGGATGAGACCTCCCGGCAAACATACAGAATGCACACTGGAATTCATTCCCGCCTTGCCTACTATCTCCCTGAGGGCTCCATCACCCGCCTAACATTGGATCTCCCAACGACTAGCCTATCCATCCTCTGTACTTATCCGGGCTGAGCAGGAAAATCGAGCGCTGGCCCAACAGGAGAGTCATCCCGTGCTGGCTCAGAGTTATCATCAACATTGGGAAGCACCTCTTACCTGTTGCTAAGACGTAGGGAGCTAGCCGCACTGCCTGCTCCCTCTTTCTCCTTCCACCCAGTGACACGCCAACCCACCACTGTCTGCCACCCACTCCGGAGTAAGGACCGACTGGTCAGATGTTGCGTATCGGAAGAAGCAGTGACGTTCGTGCTACTAAGGGATTTCAGTGACACCAATGGTGTCGCAGGTTTTGTCACTGGCGCCCCGACGTCACCGCATCTTCGAGCATTAGCTAGAAGCTTGTCGACTGTAGCCAACGCAGCTTCCAGCTGATTACGGGCAGCAGCCAACTCTCCTTGTGTCCGCTCACAAAAAGCACAGCCCCTAGCCATATCGTACTGTGCTGAAAATAGATATAAGGTCTTAAATGGCGCTACTGAGTTTGAAAATATACCGAAGGAGAAGAAAGCAACACTAAAAGTTGGTGTGCAGATTTCTCACTGAACTTTGAGACCGCAAGCTATTAAACAGAAATAAATTTCTCTACACGGAAAATTTACACTAGGAAGCCGCCCTACACAAGGATATTCTCAAGACTTACACGAAAACAAAAACCACGATTAATTTTCTAACCACTAGTCTACAAAGTAAAACACACATGTACAGTTCACTTCTTTGCAGAAGCACGTGAACGAAAGACAAAGAGTAAATTAATTTACAGTTTATCACACAAATGCTGCTGCTGCTCTGCTGGACGTCCTCTCGGCTCGGCGGCGGTACTTTTTAAAACGCCACTTCGGTAAGTTTACTGTCGAACGAAATAATGATACAGGCAGATCACAGAAACTGAGCTCTACTGGTATTTAATGAGACTATAGACGTATATAATTATTATTTTATAGTTTTTACTCGGATTTTGCATGGCCTGCTCCCAGAGGAATCTTACAGCATCCATGTTGCCATTTACGCATGTCGAGAAGCAAAAATTCAGTCAAGTATATACAGGAAATAACACTTCAGTAACAAAGCGTCAGCAGCAAAACGACTGGAGAAAACAGGACGTCGTTTGGTGTATGTGCCAGAAATACGTGTTGTCGATGTTGGATACTCGATTTCTATCGAAATAAGACGGGTGAAAGTTATTCGCGGTGCCAGTTTTTAACGATAAAGTCACAGGCGTGTTTAGAACTACTTCCCTAACGACTTTGCTACAAGGTATTTCTGTCGTACAACGTATTGCACAGCGGGGAGAATCTTTTCAGACTTGAACAATGTTCCAAAAGACTGTACAAAGGCATTTATTTATGAGCAATTGAAGAAAGTATTTCACAATATACACTGCCGGAAACAAATTAGTACACCTGGAAAGACGACGTCGATTTTGATCTGACGACTGCATACTCGAGCTGGGGGGCAGTAGATGTACGGATAGTGGTTCCAACGTCATCCACCAACAGATAGCATAGTGGCATAGCAACCAGATCACCATCTGTTTCCACAGCCAGAAGCCTCAGTGTGGTGCAAACGGGTGAGGTAATCAAGCAACCACGCCATGGAGACGCACTCGGAACCGCGCGACTGCTACGGTCGCAGGTTCGAATCCTGCCTCGGGCATGGACGTGTGTGATGTCCTTAGGTTAGTTAGGTTTAAGTAGTTCTAAGTTCTAGGGGACTGATGACCACAGATGTTAAGTCCCATAGTGCTCAGAGCCATTTGAACCATTTTGAGACGTACTCTTGCTACCTACAGCCAACTGATTAAGTTTCTCAGGAATCAAATTCCGGCCTTCCGAGTGGCAGGATGATCCTTTCGGAAAATTGCTACACAAGCTGGACGTACTGCGTCACCTGTGAACGTTGCTGATATCAGTGATCACTTGAACATTCTCACACCTGTGAAGAGGTTCTGGACATACATGCAGCACAGACGCCCGCCAGGATCGTCGTATTGTAAGGGCGGCAGTGGCAGATCGTACAGCTACCACTGCACACATAAGAGGGCTTGTGAACCTTGATGTGTCAAAACGAACTGTTGCAAACTGGTTATTGGCAATGGGACTACGGGCACGTACACCCCTATCCCATCTCCTAATCACGCCACAGCTTCGACGTGCACAGTTAGCCTGGTGGCGTCAGAGGTTCTCTTGGAACATGGAATGGGGCGCCATGGTCTTCAACGATGGAATCAGATTCTGCCTGCATGCAGGTGATGGTCGTTCGTGTGCACTACATAGACTTGTTGAGTGCTGTCTCGTGGAAGTGCATTTATCCAAGACACACTGGCCCCAAGCCATACCTTTTGGTCTGGGGTGCGTTCACCTTTAGTGGTTCTCGGGGGGACGTGACCAGCGCTCAGTACGTGCAGAATATTGTTAGACCCGTTCTTTTGCCATTCTTGTAATATGGTAGTGATGTGTTGTTCCAACAGGATAACGCTCGCCCACACGCTACCCGTGAAACTCAACCTGCTCTGCAAGACGTGAGGCAATTTCTCTGGCCAGCACGATCCCCGGACACGTGTGGTATACGATGGGACAAGACTCGTGCAAATCGTGAATCAACAACTCTTACAGAACTACGGGAAGAGGTCAAGCATGCGCGGCATAACGTATCCCAGGACAGTATTCACCATCTGTACGACTGACTGGATGCCAATGTCGGCACGTGCCGCCCGTACTAATATGGGTGTTCCAGCATGAGTCAATACCCGGTACCTCCAACCACTTGTGCTACTGATCTGTAAATTAATAATTTCATGTACTCCATATGCACTGTTGCAACAATACATCTTGAGTCATTTGGAAACCTCTAAAATGGTGCACTATTTCTTTTTCAGCAAGTGTCTTTGCACAGCAAGACGAGCAAAGTTCCGTCGCTGTTGGCAGTCGGGACGGACCGACCATCGTCTCATCCTCAGACAATGGCTTGGGGCAGCTACTTCTCATTTTAGCAGCTCCTCAACGAGGATCAAGAATGTGGGTGGATCGAAGTCCAGTCCTTCCATTTAGAAAAAATTCCTGGCTGTAAAAAGGGAGTGAGGGGTTGCTGTTTTGTATCGGTTTGTCCCCATAAAGTGATTTTCGAGTGAATTATAACAACTGAATCGATTAAGCACCCGCCGGCCGAAGTGGCCGTGCGGTTAAAGGCGCTGCAGTCTGGAACCGCAAGACCGCTACGGTCGCAGGTTCGAATCCTGCCTCGGGCATGGATGTTTGTGATGTCCTTAGGTTAGTTAGGTTTAACTAGTTCTAAGTTCTAGGGGACTAATGACCTCAGCAGTTGAGTCCCATAGTGCTCAGAGCCATTTGAACCATTTTGATTAAGCACCCAACAAGTACAGAGTTCTTTACACATGGAAACTCTGTCCTTACAGACAGATCTACTGTCGGAACAGGGATAAATCACGAGAAGAAATCTGGAATAGAGGGAAATTAGACATAATCGTCGTAGCTTTATGCGGAAAATCGTCGAAAACAATTGTCGCACACAGAACAGATGATGGAAGAACTATCAGGCCCTGAAAGGCTATTATGATTTAACATTTCGTCGATTTACAGATCGTTAGAATACTGGCTCAGATGAATACGGATTGGGAACCAACTATCTCGGCAATCGCCTGGAATAAGTTAGAGAAAAAATGAAAAACATAAACCTGGATGTTCGGGCAGGGATTTGAAGACTCCTCTTCCTAATACAGAGACATTGTCTTTATCTCTGAGTTCGTTCGCTTGGCCTGGTCCCCACCACGAACTAACACCTTCTTCTAACACCATCTGTACGCTACCATTCTCATTTTCATAGAGCGGCATTTTCTAGCGGCGTCAGAAGTCTCGCTGTCTTAAAACACCAACTCTTTGTTCAGATAATTGGTTGGAACACTGTAGTTATAAAACGGTTTCGTCGCTTCTAACTATAACACGTAGCGAATCGCAGCGCTTTCTAAATCCTTAAGCATTTTATCAAAAGGTGAGACATCATATGTTTCGCTATGAATGTGAGTAACGACTAAAAAAAAACTTCATCAGTCTGTTGTGATGTTGCAGAATGGCATGAAATTCAGGAATACATATGAGTGAGAGTTTCTGAATCTGTGGTGCGACACCGTTCTTCGCTCACTATCTTTTGTACTGCAAGAACGTCTCTGATGCTATCCATCGGCAACTATACGATGTGGATAGGTAGAGGAATGTAGATATTCCCTCCACATAAAAGAGTCTTTTCCCCCGAAAGCTAACACATTGTCACTCCTCTGCAAAACTGTAGCACAAGACTGTCCATCACTTTTTTTTCTTCCAATTTATCTATATATATATATTATTACCTATGGTAAAACTCGACCTTTGGTATATACAGCATCAACGGATACACCAAAACTTACAGAGAAAATGTCTCTATCGTGTCTACCTAGAGCCTCATGTTACACAGCTTTCTTAACATCTTTCATGTTCAAAAAATAATAACAAACAGATGTCATTGTTCGTGCATTCAACGTGCTCATCTTAACAATGTTTGATACGCTACTATATACGTTAACCAACACTATACACAACAAAATCACATTAGTTCACTGTTAAATAAAATTTCAACTGAATTAATCACTTGTATATGCAGAGTGAGGCAACGAATGAAAATTTTGACGAAGGCTGGTATTCAAACCCGAGTCTTCTGCTCACTAGGCAGATGCGCTAACCATGCACCACCCTGGCACAGTAGCTGAGACATGAGCAGGAATTTAGGTTGAGGAGGGAAACATGCTATGTTAATCCGTGCAGTTGTGCAAAACCATTGTGCCAGGGTGGCGTAGTGGTTAGTGCATCTGCATAGCGACTCGGAGACCTGGGTTCGAATCCCAACCTTGGTAAAGTTTTCATTCGTTGCCTCAGCCTGCATAGACACTAAATAGATGCTTGAGACCTGAAACGGTCTCTGGAACCACACAGTTTCCTTTGATCAAATAACCATGCTTTCTGTTCAAATAAAACGGTCGTTAGTTGCAAGCATTTTCATTACAGCCATACATTATGTACTGCGTGTGACGGTTTTGCCTATAGTTACGCTACTCAAACAAATCTGTAGTACAGAGTCCTATAACCAGAGAGGCACACAGAGACCTTTGGACTGCAGAAGGATTACCTGTGGAGAATCCAAGAATCTTTAAGTGTCTCTCTTAATTCTCGAAGCATTCCGGGAGATTTTTTTTAAGCCAGCATCTTCGTGGTGTAGCAATTTTAATGGCCAGTAGTGTAGATTCCTTTCAGAGTATGCTGATACAAAAGCCTCATACTGAGCAATCATACACAACTTCTCGCCTGACAAACGATCCGTACAAAAAAAACTGGAAAATTGCACAGGCCGCTCCAGTAACCAAGAAAGAAAGTAGGAGTAATCCGCTGAATTACAGACCCATATCGAGTTGAATCTCCGGTAGCATTATGGAACATACACTGTGTTCTAACATTATGAATTACATAGAACAAAACGGTCTATCGACACGTAGCATGGATTCAGAAAATATCGTTCTTGTAAACACAACGAGCCTTTATTCGTATGAAGTGATAAATGCTATCCACTGTGAATCTAAAATTGATTACATTTATCTTGATTTACAGAAGGCTTTTGACATCGTTCCTCAAAAGAGACTTGTAATCCAATTGCGTGCCTACGAAGTATTGCTTCATTGCTTCAGTTGTACGACTGTATTCGCGACTTCCTGTCAGAAATGAATCAGTTCGTAGAAATCGACAAAAAATCATCGAGTAAAACAGAAGTGATATCAGGCGTTCGCAGAGGAGGCTGTCAATTCAACTAAATACCTAGGAATTGCAATTATAAACAACCTAAACTGGAACGATAATATACATAATGTTGTGCGTAAGGCAAAACCAAAGACTCCGATTTATTGGGAGAAACTTAGACGATACAACAGCTCTGCTACAGAGAATGCGCACACTACAATTGTCCATCTGCTGCTAGACTGCTGTTGTGTGGTATGGGATCCTTACCAGATAGAGCTGACAGAGGACGCAGAAAAAGCTCGTATGCTATTATCGCGAAATATGGGAGAGAGTGTCATTTATATCATAAGTGAGTTGGGACAGCAATAATTAAAACAATGGCGTTTCTGTTGCCGCAAAACCTTTTCACAACATTTCAGTCACCAACTTTCTCCTCCGAATGTGAAAGTATTTCACTAGCGCCGGCCTACATATGTGACAAATTATCATCACAAGAAAACTGATACAGAAAGATTAAAGTTTTCATTTTTCCGACGGGATATTAGAGTGGAACTGTACAGAAATAGTCTGAAGAATACTCTGCCAAGCACTGATGTGCAAATTGCAGAGTAATCATGCACAGTGAGATACAGATCAGGAAGGCAGTTTAAGCGTTGAAAATTGAGCATAAAAAGGAAAAAAAATGTGTGACAGATTGTTCTCTTAACAGGGTGTTGCAAGGAGCGGTGGAAGTTGGAAACATCTGTATCCTGATCCGTTAAATGCATTGGAGGAATCACGTTAGAAAATGATTTCATCGCTTCAAGTAGGATCGTTTCGACATGAATTATTTGCCACATTCAAGAACATCAACGGGCGCTGACGAAGAACATTTTCGTGTTTTACAGCTATGGTCCGCCCGACTATGTGGAAATGTGTAGAACTGTGGCCAGTTAACCTCCGCGAGGCACAGACATTTAGTAGCCGATGTTCGGGAAAGAAAGAAACAAAAGTTGGACGATTAATGTTAAACATCCCGTCGACGACCGGGTCGTTAAAGACGGAGCAGAACTGGGATTGGGAAGAAGAACAACTGTGCCCTTTCAACGCATGAGCGTTAATCTATTGCAGGAAGTAACAGAAAACTTAAATCAGGTTGAGCAGACGGTGATCAGAATCACATTGTGTCAACTCCATAAAAAGTAAATAATGGTTGGCGCAAAAAAGTTCTCCGAAACAAAGGCCAGTGTGACTCCATAAACTGTAATACTGTGCGTCTGGTGGCACTAGGAAGGCGTTCTGAGTTACGGCCTACACCCCAGGGCCTGCCATCAACTGAGACCCCTTCCGTTCACCTTATAAGAAAAACGACTAAGGAAGCTGCAATTGTTGCTGTTGAACGAGAACGTCTGTCTACATTCTGTTTTCACCAAAGAGCCTACCCAAGCGCTTGGTTGCAAAACATTGTAATCTTCTGCCTTCAAATGTTTACCTTTCTCGCTCCTTATCAAATAATAATCGAGAAAATTTCTTTGTGGACGGTAATGAATTTAAAGCTGGATTTACGACATCTTTATCTCCGAACCAATAGCTTTCTAAATGCGTGGAGTGGAAAATGTGCATGAGTATCACCAGATTGATATAGTTAATATGAGAGAATGTAGTGTTGATGATAAATTTTCTCTCTTGTGTTTTTCGGTTATATTCAATAAACCAATGAGAAAAGTATGCACTGTTCTAATACAAATGAATTACAATTTAACAATGATAAACTCATCACGAAAGTCTACCTGAATAAACAGGATGTATCCTTAATACGAGCCTGCCCAAAACTTCACGCATTATCAAGATATGACACACTTTTGACCTCAATATCGTCTGTTTCTGCTTAAAGTCCAGTGTCCTACCGAAGAAGAATTTTGGGACCAGCACGAAAATATGTAGATCCGCCAATGAGACTGGATCCAAACAGAAATCCACTTAACAAATTGTTCGGTGCCTCATATAAGTCAATCAAATGGGATATTCACGAAGAGCTTAAAATTATGTCGGTACAGGCAGAAAAATATGTTTTAACAAGGCTGCAACGCCTTAATTTTTAAAATTTTTTCACTTTTATATCCAGCGGGTACTAAATCGACGTTGCAAGAAGACTTAAGAAGGAGAAATAATGATATGCTTACCCATTTGCGATGTGGAATCTTTAGCACGGTTTGGGAAGAAGTAAAAAAGCTGACAAATTATTAGGTGTCTAGCGAGTTTGGAACTGAGAACAAAGACATCTTCCCATTCACAAAGTGACCACATTACCATTTAGATAGCAAGCCAGTAGGGCCTGCAGCATGCTCTGTTTTTCATAGTAACTGATAACACAAATGTGAAAGTAGCTTCAAATTGCGTATGAAACGATCTTCCGGGAATCAAATCATTAATTTGATTACCCACTGTTACATCATTTTTTTTTTTTTTTTTTTTTTTTGGTCATAAGTATTCTGACTGGTTTGATGCGGCCCGCCACGAATTCCTCTCCTGTGCAAACCTCTTCATCTCAGTGTAGCACTTGCAACCTACGTCGTCAACCATTTGCTGCATGTATGTCAATCTCTGTCTTCCTCTACAGTTTTTGCCATCTACAGCTGAGTCTAGTACCATGAAAGTCATTCCCTCATGTCTTAACAGATGTCAAATCATCCTGTCTCTTCTCTTTACCAGTGTTTTCCACATGTTCCTTTCCTTTCCGATTCTGCGCAGAACCTCCTCATTCCTTACCTTATCAGTCCCCCTAATTTTCAACATTCATCTGTAGCACCACATCTCAAATGCTTTGATTTCCTTCTTTTCCGGTTTTCCCACAGTCAGTGTTTCACTACCATACAATGCTGTACTCCAGACGTACATTCTCAGAAATTTCTTCCTCAAATTAAGGCCGATATTTGATATTAGTAGATTTCTATTGGCCAGAAACGACCTCTTTGCCATTGCTAGCCTGCTTTTGATGTCCTCCTTGCTCCGTCCGTCATTGGTTATTTTACTGCGTAGGAAGCAGAATTACTTAACTTCATCTACTTCGTGACCATCAAACCTCATTTTAAGTTTCTGATTGTTCTCATTTCTACTACTTCTCATTACCTTCGTCTTTCTCCGATTTACTCTCAGTCCATACTGTGTACTCATTAGGCTGTTCAGTCTGTTCAGCAGATCATGTAATTCTTCTTCACTTTCACTCAGGATAGCAGTGTCATCAGCGAATCGTATCATTGATATCCTATCACGTTGAATTTAATTCCACTCCTGAACCTTTCTTTTATTTCCATCATTGCTTCCTCGATGTACAGATTGAAGAGTAGGGGCGAAAGGCTACAGCCTTGTCTTACACCCATTTTAATCCGAGCACTTCGTTCTTGGTCGTCCACTCTTACTATTCCCTCTTGGCTGTTGTACATATTGTATATGACCCGTCTCTCCCTATAGCTTATCCCTACTTTTTTCAGATTTGCGAATATCTTGCACCATTTTACATTGCCGAACCCTTTTTCCAGGTCGACAAATCCCATGAACGTCTCTTGATTTTTCTTTAGTCTTGCTTCCATTATTAACCGCAACGTCAGAATTGCCTCTCTCGTGCCTTTACCTTTCGTAAAGCCAAACTGATCGTCATCTAGCGCATCCATTCTCCACTTCTCAGTTCTTGCCGTCTTCGGAACTGTGTGGACTATTTTTTTGTGAAAGTCAGATGATATGCCGCCAGACTCATACATTCTGAATACCAACGTGAATAGTCGTTTTGTTGCCACTTACTCCAATGATATTTGAAATTCTGGTGGAATGTTATCTATCCCTTCTGCCTTATTTGATTTTAAGTCCTCCAAAGCTCTTAAGTTCTGATTCTAATACTAGACCATTATCTCTTCTAAATCGACTCCTGTTTCTTCTTCTATCTCATCAGACAAATCTTCCCCCTCATAGAGGCTTTCAACGTATTCTTTCCACCTATCCGCTCTCTCCTCTGCATTTAACAATGGAATTCCCGTCGCACTCTTAATGTTATAACCCTTGCTTTTAATGACACCGAAGGTTGTTTTGACTTTCCTGTATGCTGAGTCTGTCCTTCCGGCAGTCATTTCCTTTTCGATGTCTTTACATTTTTCCTGCAGCCATTTCGTCTTAGCTTCCCTGCACTTCCTATTTATTGCAATCCTCAGCGACTTGTATTTCTCTGTTCCTGAGTTTCCCGGAACATTTTTGTACTTCCTCCTTTCATCGATCAACTGAAGTATTTCTTCTGTTACCATGGTTTCTTCGCAGTTACCTTCTTTGTACCCACGTTTTCCTTCCCAACTTCTGTGATGGCCCTTCCTCTTCAATTGTACTGCCTACTGAGCTATTCCTTATTGCTGTATCTATAGCTTTAGAGAACTTCAACCGTATCTCGTCATTCCGTAGTTCTTCCGTATCTCACTTCTTTGCGTATTGATTCTTCCTGACTAATGTCTTGAACTTCAGCCTACTCTTCATCACTACTATATTGTGATCTGAGTCTATGTCTCGTCCTGGGTACGCCTTTCAATTCGGTATCTGATTTCGGAATCTCTGTCTGACCATGACGTAATCTAACTGAAATCTTCCCGTATCACTCGGCCTTTTCCAAGTATACCTCCTCCTCTTGTGATTCTTGAACAGGCTATTTGCTATTACTAACGGAAACTTGTTACAGAACTTAATTATTCTTTTTCCTCTCTGATTCCTTGTCCCAAGCCCATATTCTCCTGTATCATTTTCTTCTGCTCCTTCCCCTACAACTGCATTCCAGTCTGCCATGACTATTAGATTTTCATATACCTTTACATACTGTATTACCCTTTCAATATCCTCATATGCTTTCTCTATCTCTTTATGTTCAGCTTGCGACGTCGGCATGTATATTTGAACTATCGTTGCCGATGTTGGTTTGCTGTCGATTCTGATAAGAACAACCCTATCACTGAACTGTTCACAGTAACTCACTCTCTGCCCTATCTTCCTATTCATAACGAATCCTACTCCCGCTATACCATTTTGTGCTGCTGTTGACATTACCCTACACTCATCTGACCAGAAATCCTTGTCTTCTTTCCACTTCACTTGACTGACCCCCATTATAGATTGAGTCTTTCAATTTCCCTTTTCAGATTTTTTAGTTTTCCTACCACGTTCAAGCTTCTGACATTCCACATCTTACATCTTAAGTGAGAATAATTCAGATTACTTTTCGGAAATGACACGAAAATGTGGAGCGAGGTTAGAAGGATTATTCTGAACCACTCCAGGAAATAAATTGATGGTCACATACTTTCTGAACATATTATTCAATGTTGCCAATTTTCCACTACAAAAGTGACGGTAAGAGGACGATTGTTCAGCTAATGTACTCCTAGGCTGGGTAGTACTCAGGAAGCTGTCTGGCACTTCGAAGACGCTGTGGCGCTGGCTGCGCCCCCTGCCCCCCCCCCTCCCCCCTCCGCCACAGTCGACTGGGAGACAAGACACCTAAAGAACAGGCCATTGAGTTTTACTCACATTCCTGTAACAATGATTTGTGTGCAAAGTTTAGTTACAAATAGTATCCAGATGCACCAAATGCAGATCGAACATCGCAAATAAAGAGCAGGGGGAAATATTGCTACAATTCTCCTCAGGAGTAGCTGTCGAAGATATTCTTTCTGTCTTAAGCATACTCCAAACTAATAAGCTAATTCACCAGAAGTGATTCACTTTTCTAGTATGACCCGATGCTGTTAATAGTGTAAGTAACGTAAAGACCAGTCTGGATGAACTCTGCAGTGACAGGATTGACTTGAAGCTGTGGGTTCTTGTTAGGATGATGGCTGATGGTTGCTGAAGGAAACATTGTTAGTCATACGTCAACACTTGTAACGATGCTCTGTGGAAACAACGTCCATGCACGCATGCTGAGGACGGCGTGTGTGGAGACACTGCTGCAAGCAAGCTGGCAGTTGCTGCTCGTGATCCCAACGGTTAGGCAGGAATGCTGATGTGCAGAGTTCGCAGCACCACGTGTACCTTCTGGCCACAGCTCTGCAGGTGAAGGCAGAGCGCGTTAGAAGGCATGGAAACCCGTTGTTATTGTTGTAGAGGAATGTAGCCGTTGCGAGTGAAGGTGTAGAATGTCAGTACGCCTTCTCAGGCGTAGATGATTTAGTGGCAGCACCGCCATGGTCTCGAATGGCTGCCCTTCACGGCAGAAGGCTGGCTATGGCTGATTATAGTCCACACGTTGGAGGCCGCAAAGTCATTAGCAGTGGGCCCAGGGCGAGGAGGAGGCCCACTGTTGGCAGAGGCCAAGTCTCATGGTGGCTGCTTGTAGGACCAAGTCGCCTCGTCGACCAGAATAGACCTTCCATCGTGGAATGTGTTGCCAGATGCAGATCCCTTTGAAAATGATGGATGTTTATACTACTTCGGCGCCTACTTGTTTGCCACAGCACCGCTACCAAATATATACGCCAAAACAGGTCTGTATCTTAGAAACGAGCCTGCAGAAGTTGCGGTCGCCCTAATTTTCTGCTGTATCATCGTTATTTCTGAGCTGGCCTGTGGGTCGGCCTAAAATGTGGAAATCCACTGGTGGCGTTGCTGAGTATGACGTAACGGTGTTCTGGTCGACTCTGCACTCACCGGCTCCCATGGCCTTTTGCAACAGCCATGGCAGCATCACTACACTATGTGATCGAAAGTATCCAAACACAACCCAAAAACATACGTTTTTCATATCAGGTGCATTGTGCTGCCACCTACTGCCAGGTACTCCATGTCAGCGACCTCAGTAGTCATTAGACATCGTAAGAGAGCAGAATGGGGTGCTCCGCGGAACTCACAGACTTCGAACGTGGTCAGGTGATTGGGTGTCACTCGTGTCACACGTCTGTACGGGAGATTTCTGCACTTCTAAACATCCCAGATCAACTGTTTCCGATGTGACAGTGAAGTGGAAATGTGAAGGGACACGTATAGCACAAAAAGCGTACAAACCGACCTTGTCTGTTGACTGACAGAGACCGCCGACAGTTGAAGAGGGTCGTGATGTGTAATAGGCAGACATCTATCCAGACCATCACACAGGAATTCCAAACTGCACCAGGATCCAGTGCAAGTACTATGACAGTTAGGTGAGAGATGAGAAAACTTCGATTTCATGGTCGAGCGGCTGTTCATAAGCCACACATCACACCGGTAAATGCCAAAAAAGGTAAGGAGCGTAAACAACAGTGGAAAAACGTTGTGTGGTGTGACGAATCACGATACGCAATGTGGCGATCCGATGGCACGGTATGAGTATGGCGCAAGCCTGGTGAACGTCATCTGCCAGCGTGTGTACTGCCAACAGTAACATTCGGAGGCGGTTGTGTAATGGTGTGGTCGTGTTTTTCACGGAGGTGGCTTGTTGTCTTGCGTGGCACTATCGCAGCACAGTCCTACATTGATGTTTTAAGCACCTTCTTGCTTCCCACTGTTGAAGAGCAATTCGGGGATGGCTGCTGCATCTGCATATGCTGCAGTTTAGTTATATAGATGTACGCATTTGTCGCTCTGCTTTTGTCCTGTTTATGTTACCCTAATTCTTTTAATTGCTCAAGAAACGATGAGCATTAGTATCAGAAGGCAAGCTGATATCTGTAGGAGATATCTTGAAACCAGTATTAAGCCTTTCCACTAGTCTCCGAGACGAAATGAAGTTATATCCAAACGTTCGTTTGGTTTTTACAGATTGAATGAGAGTTTTATTCACATATTTGAGATATTACTGTGACCGTTTTGTGTTCCTCGTTCGACTTTCTCATCGTAACTACTTCTCTTTTCATGTTGTTAGAAGCTGTAATTGAAGTAGACTTGCACTCACTCACATGTTTAATTTCCTTCAAGGCTTTTTCAGTTCAGTTTCTCGGCCATTGCAAAAGATTCCCTTGCGCTGATTGCTTTATTGATTTCAAACTATGTTACTCGCAGCATAGGAAATTTCTTTGTGGGTGTCCGTATTTTTTGTAATCAGTGTTAAGTCATCTTTTCTTTCATATTATTACGTGTTAGAGGTGGTGTCAATGTAAGGCTTCAAAGGGAAACTGTTTCTATGTCTATAATATTAAAAAGAATGTTACTTAATCATAACGTTAATAGCATCTGGTCTTGCTAAAAAAAAGTGAATCACTTCCAGGGAATGGGTTTTTCAGTTTGTAGTACGATTAAGACAGAAAAACAAAAAATAGCTATGACTGCTACTGAAGAGGGAGACCTCTCAAATAATGGCCCCTGCTCTATATTTATGATGTTCGAGATGCAGCTGGTGCATCTGGATATTGTTCATAACTACGCTTTAGAAACAAATCACTGTTACAATAATGTGAATACAGCTCATTGGCCTATACTTCAAGTATCTTTGTTCCTCGTCAACATGGTGGCAGCCATTGCTGCCGCATTTTCAAAGCACGAGCTCCACAAGTGCTAGACGGCTCCCGTGTCCCAACATTGAGAGTGAGCTCCCCACCAGTTTCAAGTGCAAAAAAACACAAGAAAACCACTAACATAAATGCCCCTACTCTCATAATCGCTAAAATTTCCACTAAAATTTGTTTAATTATTATGAAAGAAAACAATCATTATATTAGTAATTAGGTTCCTTTATTATTAAGTAACAAAATATTCACAATCTTTAAACGAAAATACAACAAATAAATCAGCAAGTCAAGGACAGGAACATACAAAAATTTCTATAACAACAGCTAATCATTTAAATGAATTCGTCTTCTTCACATGAATCCTTTTTGTCTGCATCATCATCATAATTGTCGTCGGTTTCAGATTGATACGATTCTTTGGTACCGAATTTTTTTCAACGTTTATTGGAATTTCATATTCGTTGCAGCATTGTTCTTCCAACTTCAAACCACAGCGTATTCTTAATATAGCAGTTAAAAGATTTAACTTCACTATGTTCCTCTGCTTGTTTTTTTATCACATTCGTACTGCTAAATAGTCTCTCAACATCGGCACTGGAATGAGGCAGTATTAGGAGAGTAATCGCAAAAGTCGCTAATTCCTCGAAACTGGATTCCCCTTGAGCATCTTTGAAATGCAATACTTCATTCCAAAATTTTTATGTATCTTCGGTCTCGTTCCAGTTCAACAAACGAATTTGTCGCCACTGATCGTCCACTCTTGCTATAAATTCTACACTTGAACTGAGCCATTATATCAATTAGATTTTCTTTGTTGTGATTAAGTGCTTGTTCAACACTTATTCTGGAAATTGTTTTCATCAACGTCAAATTTTCTGGTAACCTGTTTTTTATTTCTTCAGTGAGACTTACTATAAATGTTACGCACCGATTACACGACACTTCTTCGGCTTCCCGTGGTAATCCTTTTTCTTTCATTTCAAGCAACTGCTTTTCAAAGCGGAATTCCAGATAACACCTTCGATTCAAGAAATCACGAATACTTTGATTAAAAATATTAACTTTATTTGCAGGTAATGTAACTTTTCTGACAGGTTGGGCAACTCATCAAAGAATTTGGTGTGATCTGAAACTTTCGACTCGGACATTATACTGACTCTGTTTATTTCAATTAATATTGGATAGAAAAATGAAAGATATACGTAATTAATCTCGTTCACATACACAGCGTGCAATAAGTCTACCATGTGACACCTTTCGCGAACTTTAGCTACGGAAAAATGTGTATTTAGCTCTGACCATTGCGTGTATATTCTTGATACAGCGGATTCTGTTCATAACGACCTTGTCTAACACGCTTGAACTATTTTTAACGGTTTCTGTCCATCGTTGACGGTTTTGTACAGCCCCTTATAAAGAGACTGTCTGGAAGAGGAGCGACTAAACCAATCACAAGTCTCTCCAATTAAAAGCTCAAAATTTCTATGTAAAAATTATTTTGCGGCAGCTGAAACAGCCAGTTGCAAGGAATGGAACAAGCAACGTACTAAAATCAGGTGTGGTACCTCTTCTTTCAATTTCGTAAATTCTCCGTTATTTTCTCCAACCTTGACAGAGGCATTATCTGTACCAACGCCCATTAAATTTTCAATTCGCAAATCGAATCGTTGAAGTGTCTTCTTTATAGCAAAGACAATAGCTTCAGCATCACGCTCGCGCAGTTGAGCAGGTCAAAGTATGTAGATACTATCTTTTGGGGCAATTTACTGTAATACACTATCATCAGTCCCAAGTATTTATGTACAGCAATATCAAAAGATTCATCAATTAATAAGCTAAATGATTGATCTTTGCAATCTTGTTTTAGAACGTCAGTGAAATGCGGTGCTAACACATTTTTGTGACGGTGCAGCTGAACTTTTTCGATATCTTTTTCATGACTGTGATTAATTACCTCTCCCGAATGCTCAATTACACGTATACAAAGCAAGTCTTACTTCTTCCTTTTTTTTTATTCCCAGTGCGTTCTGACTGAAAAGCAGTTTTAAGCTGCATAGTTACAACCTGTAACAATTTACTTAGCCAAAGAGTGGTCAAAGATGTAAAACCGATCAATGAATGACTAATCAATTTAAAAAAAAGGTTGCTTACCTTTTTATTTTGTAGATGCTTCTTTGACATCCCATGAGACTTCAAATCTCCAAAGTGACTCCTTAAACTGTATCACTAAATTTGAACTTCGCTACCTGACCCGTAGTACTTTCAATAACTTGAAGCCAATTTTTTAAATGTGGATCTTGAGATCAGTAACCCCGAAAGTTTTGCGTATGTTGTGGTTTCGGCATGGTTATACGCAGTGGCGGATTTACGTATAGGCCCACTAGGCATGGGCCTTGGGGCGACACCTTAAGGGGGTGGCATTTTTTGCTCTGTACTCATTTTAACCTTTTACGTTTTAAAATAACTGCGCTTACAAACGACAAAAATTTTTAATATTGTTGAATAACTTGCTAGTTTAAGTAGGCCTTAAGACGACACAAGATTGGAAATTACGTAGTTTACTTGGTGACTGAATGGAAATTTAACATTGGGTTTCTGTCTCCATGATTGTTCAAAATAATTTGAAGTAAGGTGTCAGGATGGCTATCTGCAATAAAATGTTTGAAACGCCATTATTCCGTGAATGTTGTCGGATTCTACTTAACCCTACCATATTTTTCCCGTGAAAATACCCGTACCCCTGAAAAGCTCTGATAAACCAATCAGCAGTTTCTTAAATACTGTAACATGTGCGGGCCTCAGTATGTAAAACCCGACTCTATTTAAATTTCTTGTAGAAATTACGGGGAAGTATCAAGTCAACCCTACATTACTGTAATTAATGTGAAAGCTCTGTGGTCTTCAATATCTGAGGTTTGATTTAATGACACCCGTTTAACAAAACATGTTGATAATGGGAATGTTTTACATTTTTAAACAAATGTTTATACGAAAAGATCATAAGTAGACTATCTATTAATGTGTGAAATACACTTCACAACAGTTTTAAAATTTTATTTATTTATTTCCTTAGTTACTTTTCTTGGCGAAAAAAAGAAGAAGAAACCAACTTTCGTTTGTCTCATTTATTGTGCTGCAGCCAGCACGATATCAAAGTTCCCACTCTGTGCAATCGAATAGTACGAGACATTGAAAATTTTATATTAAACTTCGTACCTAAGCTTTTTTACTTCGAAGAAAGATTATTTTTATTTTATGTTGGAACAAAAGATGCATTTGCGTGTAGACATAACAGCAGTGTTCACACAAATGACAACACACCACATCAACTGCCAACAAGACTACTAAAACTTTGTAGTCCGTCTTCTCTGCCCACAGCAGTGGGATAAGAGTCCATCCAGCACACCTCCCTGCAAGAAATTGCATAAATTATTTGCTTTTTAAATTAGAAAGACAGTGTCAAGAATATTCAGAAAATATCTGCCTCACAGTTAAAATTCCGGAGACGCGGGAAACAGAAGTAAAAAAAAAAGGGACTGTCCCGTTTCCTTTACGAGACGAATTTCAGCCGGCAGCTGTGCTTCTGCTGTTCACTGACAACAGAGAAACAGGCGACAGTGAAATTAAATTATTCTGCACTGTCGTTATGTCATAGCACAGTTGCGTCGAGTAATCCGAGTTGGTCAGTTCATCGCACCGTGTTTAAAGGAAAAATCTTTGTGCTCGTGTGCCGTATTTAAAGTAATAAGGTTTGTGCTCATGCGCGGTGTAGTGCGATTGGAACTGGATACAGTCTTTCTATCTTTCCTTTTACAATTTTTTTCTTTTGTTTTGACTGTTGGTTGAAAATTTTGTAAGTGCCCTAACATGAATAACAGTGAAAAAGGCAAACGCGCAAAATTAAGCGGGGCGGCATTTCGGAAATTATCGAAGGAAAGACGAGAATGAGAAACAAATGTTGTAAAAGCGCTTGGCACAGTAGATAAATTTTTCGCAAAAAATGTTGCTGGTTCGACTTCGAGTTCAAGTAGTACGGATGATATTTCTGGCACTGCAGCTGTTGCAAAAGAAGTAAATACAGACGAAGCAAAAGTTAATAATGAAGAAAAGCAAATTGTTCCTGATTTCGAGTTTCACGAAAAGCTAAGTGTCGAGTCAGACATTACAGATAGAAATAAAATCGTTAGTGTTGATCCTGCAGAACGATGTGTTAATGAGTCAACAATCGACACTCTCTTACAACGTGGCATTAACCAAAATCGTAACGGTGATTTTTCTAATTCGAGAAGATCTATAAGCGATAAAACCAGATATTTCAACAAAAATGTATTTTACCGTAACCTTTTAAATGGAGAATCAACTTTGCGTGATTTACAAGTATACGCCTGTAGCACGGGTGCTGTTTTTTGTGCACCATGTAAATTGTTTGGAGGTAAGGCCCGATTGCAAATTGGAAAAATATTTATAATATGTTATCTCATCATGAAAATTCACTTGGTCACAAGAATTCTGCGTTATCACTCTTAACAAAAAAAAAAGTTTCTTGGAACAACAGATAACCATTTCGAGTCATATGTTGAAACAGAAAATTTGTACTGGTGCAGTGTGTTGAAAAGGGTGTTTGTAGTAGTGAAGAAGCTAACACGTCGTGGACATCCCCTACGTGGGGATTTTTGTCATTTTAATCTGTAACTTGCGCACACTATACTGCAGATGAAAAATAATCATGATTTTTAACGTCTCTCCATGCACTGTCAACGATAACAATTTGTGCCTGTCTCGATACCCAGTCAGACGTAGAAGTTTCACCATATCATTTCAGGTTCAAACATGCCACTCCTAGCAACGGGTGATAAATATTGCAATAGTTAACGTCTCTTTGCGTATAGCTAACAATAATGATATTTGTGTGATTTGATTCCCAGGCAGTAGGGAACTTTTCGTCACGTTATTTCCACTTCAGACATGTCTATATGTCACTACCGCTGAAATAAACAGATGTTCGTGGCTAGAAAACGATGGCGATAGGTGCCAGGTTCGTCCAATACAAACTTTACATAATGTCATTCAGGTTTAAATACGCGCATAGTTTGTTACTTGTGATTGATGCCACTTTTAAGATTTTACATGGTTAGTTAATAGATACAATGGTTGTTGGGTAGGAGCCCTGGGTTCCATTTCAGCCCAAAAAAAAAAAAAAAAAAGGGATTCAAATGGGTCTGAGCACTATGGGACTTAACTTCTCAGGTCATCAGTCCCCTAGAACTTAGAACTACTTAAACCTAACCAACCTAAGCACATCACACACATCCCTGCCCGAGGCAGGATTCGAACAAGCGACCGTAGCGATCGCGCGGTTCCAGACTGTAGCACCTAGAACCGCTCGGTCAGCACAAAAGCTTTAGCTTGAAACTTACTCTTTGAAACGTTGTTTATTGTAAAGATTTTGGGTTTACAAACGTTAAAGACTGTGTCATTTCTAATAACGAGTTACCTGATATGTGATGATATCGTGTTATTAACTTGCATCTGGACTGATAGCCATAAACAGTAGTATTCTGTTGTAGTAAGCATTTTGTATAGTCAAACAACTGTAGCGAAAAGAGAACAGAGTACCTCCAAGATAGATACATTATGTGGGTTGCATACGAATCAGGCGGAACGCAATACGAGTCGTCCGGATACTTTTGAGTATGATTGGACATAATCACGTTTCCGATTTTCATTCTGCGACGTTATATAACGTTACAGCTTGGATATAAGCTGGAAGTCTTGTATCTGAACTAAGCATCTGTGTTAAATTATCATTTTCAATTACCTATTTGCAAAATTATTTTGCTGCGAACCTGATAAACCATTATCCTTTTCTAAAACAAATATTTCTTTTAATTTACTGTCGTTCTTTTAAGAAACAATTTTTTTCTTAGCTTCAGTGTATAGTTTCCGAGAAAACTCTTACATTTTTTCTTTATTAGCAAGTGAAAATAACAATGAACTACCACTCGCAATATAGAGGAGCTACACTGATAATGTGTATGTTATAACGATAATCGTTATTTTGAATTTAAGCGTGGATGATCCGTATCGACAGCATTACATGGGCCGCGGGGGTGGAATCGTAGCGTGATTATCTCTGACGCACGTTGCGAATAACAGGCAATTATATCACACAACTGACAAGCAGATCAATTCGGAGAATATCTGTAAGCCTCAGGGGGGCAAAATCCACCTTTGAACTCCCAACATTCATCCGTCAGTTCAACTGGATTTACGATGAAGCCGATAGTAATTTCTCTGCTTACATGTGAAACTTCTGTGAACGCCGGATTTTGTTGTAACGTAATGATTGGAGTCGATACTTATTCTGTATCTCACTGAGCTTCATCACTAATACCAGTTGTTCAAAGAGACTTTGCTGATATATTGCACGAGTTTCATTAATCAGACACTGCAGCTTACTGCCTGTTGGTGGTTACGTATGACTTTTAGCGTAATACCATCTCATTAGAGACATTTATTTTTACTTAACAGCTTCAGAATATCTGAACACTTTTCTCGTAGTCTTCCGTGATGCACGATAGTGTTACTGTTTAGGCGATCATGGATGATATTGGGTGAGAGTGAGTGCAATTTTATCTCAGACTGATATTTATGTACTTTCTCGCACTCGTTTCGACTAATTTAGTAAGAGCGCAGACACACTCGTCAGTGAGCTCCCCTAACCCAAACACAGCCACACACACACACACACACACACACACACACACACACACACACACGCACACACACACAAACACACACACACACACACACACACAAATATTTAACTAGGCTACGAGATGAAATAAAATGTCGTGTGGCGAGGGCCTCTAGCCGGGTAGACCTTTCGGATGGTGCAAGTCTCTTTAGTTGACGCCACTTCGTAGACTTGCGTGTTGATGAGTAAGATATGATGATGAGGACAACACAATACCCAGTCCCAGAGAGGAGAAAATCTCTAACCCAGCCGAGACCTGAAACCGGGCCCCGCGCATGGAAATCTGCGGCGCTGACCACTCAGCTATTGAGTCGGACAAGTTACGACATGTGAATCCATCTGGTCGTTTCCTTCCACATCACACACACTAGACGAAGAACGAGCCTTTTCTGTGTTCAGCGAAGGTACACTTGAATCTAATAAACGTCACATTGCCGGCCAGTGTGGCCGAGCGGTTCTAGGCGCTTCAGTCTGGAACCGCGCGACCGCTACGGTCTCAGGTTCGAATCCTGCCTCGGGCATGGATGTATATGTCTTTAGGTTAGTTAGGTTTAAGTAGTTCTAAGTTCTAGGGGGCTGATGACCTCAGATGTTAAGTCCCATAGTGCTCAGAGCCATTTGAAACGTCACATTAAGATACTTTGGCATCTATTAACTAGTGAGATGCGCCTTTCTCCTTTTTTCTGAGCCTCCCAAAATACAAAATATTACAATAGTTTCACGCGTTTGGCAACATGCCGTTCCTTAACTATATAAACGAATTAGGAGAGAAACTGAGCATCCGCATTAGCTTGTCTGCAGATTGTATTGTCTAGTAAAGTCATCAGAAGATCAAAACAAATTGCAATATGATTTAGAAAAGATATCTGTATCGTGCGAAAATTGCCAATTAACGCCGGCCGGAGTGGCCGAGCGGTTCTAGGCGCTACAGTCTGGAATCGCGCGACCGCTACGGTCGCAGGTTCGAATCCTACCGTGGGCATGGATGTGTGTGATGTCCTTAGGTTAGTTAGGTTTAAGTAGTTCTAAGTTCTAGGGGACTGATGACCATAGATGTTAAGTGTCATAGTGCTCAGAGCCAGCCAATTAACCCTAAATAATGAAAAGTGCGATGTCATCCACATGAGTGCTGAAAGAAATCCGTTAAACTTCGGTTACACGACAAATTAATCGAATCTAAAGACCATAAATTCAACTAAATAGCTAGGAATTACAATTACGAATAAATTACATTGGAAAGAAAACATAGGAAATGTTGTGGGAAAGGCGAACAAAAGACTGGGTTTTACTGGCAGAGCACTTAGAAGATGCAACAGATCAGCTAAACAGACTGCCTACACTATGCTTGTCCGCCCTTTTTAGAATACTGCTGCGCAGTGTGGGATCCTTACAAGATAGGATTAACGGAGTACACTGAGAAAGTTTAAAGAAGAAGAGCAGGACGTTATGTATTGTCGAGAAATAGGAGTGACAGTGTCACCAAGATGATACAGGATTTGGGGTAGACATAATTAAAACAAAGGCGTGTTTCGTTGCGTTCGAACTTCTCACGAAATTTCAATCACCAGCTTTCTCCCCCGAATGCGAAAATGTTTTGCTGGCGTCGATCTACATAGGGATAAAAGATTATAATAATAAAATAAGGGAAATCGGAGCTCACACGGAAAGACACAGGAGTCCGTTTTATTCAACGCGCAGTACGACATTGGAACAATAGACAATTACTGTGAAGGTAGTTCGATGAACCCTCTGTCAAGCACTTCAGTGTGATTTTCAGAGTATCCATGTAGACTACAGAAAGATTTCCGCTACCAGTCACAATAAAAGGTTATTTATTTGTCACACGACCGGTTTCGGGCTTGCGCCCATCCTCAGGTGTTTATACATTCATGTACATGTTTATATTGCTGAAGATCATTGTATAAATAGAAAAAAATATGGACGTGAAAATGATAAGTGTGCAACTAAGTGGAAAAACGCTCACCACAGCGTAACTATAATATTAATGCTTCATCTTTGTGTAAGTACAGATATATTTTCCACAAATGCTGCCTTGCCACTTACAATTGCCCCACTTGTATCTGTTTAGCCACCAGCAATAACTTTTTTGTATTTATACAGCGATCACCAGCAATATGGACTTGTACATGAATGAATAAACACCTGAGGATGGGCGCAAGCCCGAAACCGGTGGTGTGACAAATAAATAAGCTTTTATTGTGACTGGTAGCATAAATTCTACAACCTATAAAGGAACACTCACGGAGTTCAACAGCATCCACTATGGATAAAATTGGTAGTGCTGATACACTCGTCCTCCAGACGGTGTAGTCAAACATGTGTCTCTGCTAGTTTCCTCGCCGTCTCACAGAAGATCATAAAGAGCAACGAAGGACCTTCTGTGTGGAATTGACTAGATTTTGTCGAACATCACCACAGCGGATGAAACATGGGTTCATCACGTCGAACTGGAAACAAAATGGCAATCCATTGACTGGCATCACACAGCCTCTCCTCTGACGAAAATATTCAAATGCGCGCTTTCAGCAGGTAAAGACGTGGCGACCGTCCTCTGGGATATGAAGGGGATATTCTGTTTGATGTCCTTCCTCTACGATCAACTCTGACGTGTACTGCGCTACCCTCAGGAAACTGAACAAACGACTTCGGCGTGTTCGTCGCCAAAATAATACAAACGAACTTCTGCTTCTCTATGACAACGCAAGGCCTCGCACAAGTCTGCGCACCGAGAGGACCTCACAAAACTTCATTGGACTGACCTTCCTCGCCCACCCTACAGCCCGGATCCCGACACTGTTTAGTGTATTTAAGGATGAAATCCGCGGGAAGCAGTACGTGGATGATGGGGAGGTTACTGATGCAGCAAGACGTTGGCATAGACCAGTACAATGCGGGCATACAGGCCCTCCCAGTAAGATGGCGTAAGGCCGGCACATTGAACGGTTTAATATGGAAATCAGCATTTTGTAGCCAAAAGAGTGGGGAATAATATGGTGAATTGGAATCCTGAATAAAATCAACTTGCCTTCTGGAAACAAAATGTTGCGGTACTAACTGAACGCCCTCATAGGTCTAGACACATTCACAGATATGCTGGCGGTGCAGAACTTTTCTTGAAAATGAAATCTTCTTTAGGGTGAGCTTCTTAACTTTCAATGAAGAAATTTTTATATGTACCTTCAGAAAGCTACTAAAATTTTTGCCGGCCCCGGTGGCCGTGCGGTTCTAGGCGCTACAGTCCGGAACCGCGGGACTGCTAGGGTCGTAGGTTCGAATCCTACCCCGGGCATGGATGTGTGATGTCCTTAGGTTAGTTAGGTTTAAGTAGTTCTAAGTTCTAGGGGACTGATGACCTAAGATGTTAAGTCCCATAGTGCTCAGAGCCATTTGAACCATTTTTTGAACTAAAATCTTTATTGGCATTTCGACAGTGCGAGCTAACATCCCAAAGATGTTCGGGCTCACATGCGGTTCCTCTTCGTCGAAATGTCTTGGCTCAAACTCGACTAGGGGTTGAACTACACGTGTCACATTACACACCCTAAACTAGTGACCCTTTGGTTAAATAGTCTGGCTCATGGCACGTTTGTGAAATTGTATGAAACTTACGACGTTAATATAACATCTAACAACAGTAATAATAATATCGCGAGCTAAATTAACGACACAGAAATGATGTAGGCCACACAGATGCGATTTGATTAGATTAATGTTTATTCAAAAAGCAAACTAATATAGGAAGTGGTCGTATTTAGAATAACTATTACACTCGAGCGCATATCCATTTGACACAGTTCGATCATACACAGTCTCATCGCGAATTACAAGTCCTAGACTCCACCTCGTTAACTACGCGAAAAGTTGAGTTCACACCAGGTGCGCGGCTGCTCACCGCTCAGAGATAAAGTCCCGCGATACCACACAACGCGAAATTTTCTAAGTCTTTCACTTCCTAGCTACCAAAAACCCGGCCGTCCGCTATCGCGTCTCCACCAGCACTGTCCCTCTGCTCGTCCCCGGCCGCGTTTCCCGCGCGCCGAACATCCTCGCTCAACTGACTAGTGTAGTTCCCTTTCCTGAAGCCATTGATCTGACTGGCTACAGCTTATTCTACATAATTTTACATTTTAACATATTTAAATAATCAAAGTTCGACCACTTTCACGTTCTAAATAAAGTAACAATAATATCCATAATAAACGTTAAATTATTTTACAAAAACCAATACAATGTCCTTCTTAACCTTGAATGTCACGGCCAGTAGCCTTGCACCAATGTGCTTTCTGATAAATAAATAAAGAACACAAGTAATTATTATGCACTAAACTTTACAACAAATATTCTATTACCAAATGATTCAATAAGGTGTCATGCTGTCATCGTTCAATGTGTCTTGTGTGGAGCAAATGATGATATGATGCTTAACTGAAAATACTGATAATTTAAATTTAATATATCTTTTAAACAAATAAAGTTACAGCGATGATATTTACAACATTTGTCATTTTAATGATGCGCTGCTATACGAAGTGTCGATCGTTACAATCGACCAAAGTGTTCAGATTTTAACATTCAGGTCTTTATTACAAAACTTGTTAATTTCATTTTAACAGTAAATCCTAAACTATTATAGATATGACCAGTATTCAGTTTTATTGGGATCACCATGAAAATTTATGATGGATGGAAGATTAAAATTACTGTGGCCTTCATTCCCTGAATTACTACAGGAGTATTCACAAATGTTTCCCTTTTGGCCACTCTTAGGTCCGCCATATTTAACACTGCTACGTCTCCCTGGCCACAAAAAGCTTCTACGGGGTTTCCCTATGACGTAGGTTCTCGTCTGTCTCACTCGCTGACTCGCACACTATAGCACTTTGACCTCATTCAGCACAATAGACGCCTGTGAATTCCCCATCTTGTGGCGAATCTGCGCTCTTTGTGGCACACGGTCCTGAACGACAGAGTTCGTTTCACAATTCCTAAAGGCTGACTCTTTCGGCCAAGTACTTAAACGAGGTCGAAATGCTTGTTAACTCACAACAGTTTACGTCATCATCTGGTAGACAGAATAAAAATTTTCACAGCTTTTTCGTGATATGCATACGTATGCCCATTTTTGAGCAGTTTACGTACTTTTGTCTACTGTTTCTTGTAGGTACAACACATTAACCGAAGATGTTAAGTTTTTGGTAGTACCAAACTCTTTCAACTGTGTTTTACCAAACTCTTTCAACTGTGTTTTTTTCTTCAAAGTTTATATGTTTTTGTAGGCGCAAGTTCAGGTAATAACTCTCACAAAACACTATTTTCTCTTTTAGCAGTTTATACCTCTTTGGCCAATGTACGAATTGAACTGCTACTATCTATAAAAGGGAGTAATTCTGCTTCCAGATTCAAATACAATAATAGACCACTTACTTGAGCAAAAGAAGCACTGAGCCATGATAAAAATTTGTGGGGCGCTCTTTGTAAGTTGTCTCTTTGCAGATTCTATGAACTCATTCCGTGTATTAGTACACGTTTCCATAACTTATAGCGTCAATGTGTGTTAACGCTAACGCATGCTAAGCTAAAAATTCAGTAAGAAGGTAGCGAGTCTAAATGAATTATATCATCGCTACCATCAAATGTCTCAGATAAATCTCAAATGCCCACACTTGGTGATGTTTCAACACATAAAATTGTTTTATGTATTAACTCAGTGTATAAATAGCTGTCTCAGTACCTGGACTCCAAACTGTGATAGTCTACGTATCCCCAAACTGCATTTAAGAAAGATAACACTTGCGTGTATTGCCTCCTTAAACACAGGAAGGCGAACGGAATGAATTCATTCGCGACTGTGGCGTCACCGTTAGAAAGAGAGGGATATTTTAATCTGTCTAAGATAAAAGCCTGATTTACACTTCTCCTACACATGCGAATAACAATATTAAATACCTGAAGGCGAAAAAATTTTACTAGCTTTTCAAATTTTACCTTTATGATGCTAGGTTGGTTCTGCTTATTTATATGTATATTTTAATTTCGTTAAATCTTTTCTTTATTGCGTTTTACCAGTACTGTTTCCTTTCTTTAAGGAATTACTGGAGCCAGATTCTCACTCGCTTTTGAAGATAAATTATTACAAGTTTCTGCTACAGATGTACTGTTTTTTTTATGAATTTCTCACTCCCGTTAATAGATATTGCGTTGTGTGCTATATTAATTGACTGTTTTCCTTTTGCAAATATTTCGTAAGTATTTTTTTATGTGTTTATTCCTGGATTTTTAAAAACTTTTATCAATATGTTACACTACTTCTCACAATACGAACGCACTCCTCGATCGTTTTTCGTCTACCCGAGGACCCAACAAATCAGACTGTTGATCATATTTTATGGAAATTTTCGCACTTTGTGATGACAATTATCTGCTCATTATTGTGTTGGCAGAAGAGCCAACACCGTGTAGCTAGAGGAGGCCGAAATGCACGCGTTAAGCTCACGCAGACTGGCGTGAGGTCTGGAACAATTAAAGAAGTTGAGTCTAATAAATAAAGTACGTAGTTGATGTAACACTTAACTTTAATCCACAACTGGTGAACATTGCTCTTGTTGATACATTATATAATCTCAATATAACTGGTCATGGCGCCTTGCTAGGTCGTAGCAAATGACGTAGCTGAAGGCTATGCTAAATATCGTCTCGGCAAATGAGAGCGTATTTGTCAGTGTAGCTTCGCTAGCAAAGTCGGCTGTACAACTGGGGCGAGTGCTAGGACGTCTCTCTAGACCTGCCGTGTGGCGGCGCTCGGTCTGCAATTACTGACAGTGGCGACACGCGGGTCCGACGTATACTAGCGGACCGCGGCCGATTTAAAGGCTACCACCTAGCAAGTGTGGTGTCTGGCGGTGACACACTCATGATCCTCCCACGATTTTTTGTATCTGAGTCCATTCCACTGAATGCGATCTGTACATTTGTTATTGTGGTTAATCTCCATTATCATGGTTTTATTTGCGAAAAATTCTTTCTAACAAGTTCATCATTATCTACAGAGTCCGCCAGAAAAATGCATACACTCTTTGTCAGGCTCTATCGAGATATCGATATTATCCTTCGATTTGAGTTACGAGCATGTTGTAGTATGGTCTTTGACTCAACAGATGTCAGTACTTTCATTTCGGTATTGAGAAAACAAGATGGCTGGAGCAAGCTTGACATTCGAGCAAAGAAAATGTATTGTGAAGCGGTTTTTCAGGTTTGATAATGCCACTGAAGTGCAATGTCAGTGGAGGCGGGAGTTTGAAACAGAACCGCCAACCCGCCTAACAATTAAATGCATCATAGCATGTTTGAATTGCATGGAATAATTTGTGATATTCACAAAGGAAGACAGCGTACAACTACAACTCCTGCTTCGTCGGCTCTCGTGTTGGAAACGTCTGTTAATTCTTCACAGATGTCTGATACGGAATGTGCTCGTGAAGTAGGCGTTAGCAGTAAGAGTATTCTGAAAGTTGCAAAGTGTGAAGTTTACATTTCACGATTACTGCACGCGATTAATGATGACGATTCTGATCGCCGAATGCAATTTTGCGAATGGTATCAGCAAATGGTAACTGATGACGAACAATTTGTGACGCAGGTAGTGTAGAGTGACGAGGCACGATTAAAAATTTATGGAACCGTGAATCGGCGTAACAGTGTGTACTGGGCACCGGAAAATCCGCATGTGTATGTGGATAAAGCGGTCAGTCTACCAGGGATTCATGTGTGGCATGCACTATCATCTAGGGGCTTAGTAGGACCCTTTTTCTTTGATGCTACTGTCACTGGAGAAGTGTACCTAGAAATGTTGCCCAAATCAATTTTTCCAAGTATATGTGCGCTTTATGGATCTGATGAAGAGGTCTTCTACCAACAAAACGGGGCGCCACCACACTACCACCTAGACGTATGAGCTTTCCTGTATGTCAGTTTTCTGGGGCATTGGACTGGACGAAGAGGGCCCATTCAGTTCCCTCCACGGTGCCAGATCTAACACCTATGGACTTTTACTTGTGGGGAACTGTGAAAGATAAGAAGCCATGCACGCTGTAGGAACTTCGCCAGGAGATTACAGCGACATGTGCAGCGCTCTCCACTGTAACAATGACTGACGTAGTTGCATCGACCGCTCGTCGTTCTGTTATGTGTATAGCCGCCAACGGTGAACGTTTTGAACATTTAAAGCAACCATGCGCTAAACTGAAGGTTGTACAACATGTATGATCAAGCATTAAATGTAAAATAAACACATAAGTATTACTATTCGTTCCTTAACGTGTGTATACATTTTTTGCGGCGAACTCAGTACTTCTATATCTACAACTATACTCAGCAACCCAGGCTGCGATGTGTGGCGGAGGGTACCATTGTCACCTCCCTACCTTTCCTCTTAAGCTCCAGAGCAATAATCACCAAAGAACTCCGTAGGCTACTAGTACCGATTCCTATGACAATTACTATTGATGCTCAGTAGCTTCTGTTGGGGATCTCCAGCTGGGGCTAACATTCCTATAAGCAACTCTCTCAGCAAAGACCATTACAGTGTTAATCAGACTCCTTACTTGTTGTGGAGAGTCGGATAACAATCCAGGAATTTTCGTTGTGTCTTTTCTTGAGAATCATTTTGCTTGTATAAAAGGAACTGATATGGATTGCGCTTTAAAAAAATCCTTATTTAAACTTGAGTTAATAGTGTCATACAACAGTTTAAACCGTAACTTCGTATTACACCACAAAAGCCCATAACGACACCTACAGTTGAAGCCGCTATCTTTGATGAATAGGTCTGCGAACCCACGGAAGCTTTGTGGCAGGACCTGCTGCTATGTCTCCAAAAATGAATGCTGCTCAATGAAGACCAGTCTACTGACTCCATATTTCTCTTAATAACACGAGCTGCTTCTAGGAATGAATTTCGGCTGCAACGTCAAATAGGGGCACTGATCCTGCAGCTTAGACGTGTAAGGTGAAAGCCACTCTGGTGCTGGGTTTACGAATGGCACCAAACAGTTAACAGGGGAAGGGAAGCACGAGGCAGAATACTTACGATGGAAAGCACCCAGCGGCCGCCGATTAATGTGCCCGAGTGAGCGATGCTGGCGGCAGTCGCGACGTCCCACTCCACCATCACTCCGGAGACGTCCATCTGGAACACAGAGAGTGCTTCGGCATCAAGTAACTGTCACCCTTACCGCTGGCAGAGAGGACTGCGTATGTATACTGTCTGTTTACACAGAGAGCAGCTCGCATACATCGTGAAAACTGAGATCACCCACCTTTATCGTAGGAGCTTTTAGAATAACATTGGATGGTAGTATATAAGAGACACTGCTCTACTTTTCTATTTATCTACATTACATTAGCCAGAGTTCTATGGATGCTGCCAAGAGCGGTCTCTATGATGTGAAAACAAATTTGTGATGTACATTTTATTTAAGTATGATATAAAGAAATGACTTAGCATTATGAATTATAATATCACAGAGCTCATATTAATTACGAGGGTGAGTCAAATGAAAACCTTAAATTTGTAACAACAAATCGAAATTTCGCGCCGTTATCCTGTAAGTTGATAAGCGTGCTACAACCAGCGTGCAGAATGGCCTGTAGATGGCAGCATAGACGTGAACGACACATTTACCCATGGTAACGGATGGCTTACTGTAGCCATTGTTCGTGGAGGTACAGGAGTTCCAAATGTCCCTGGCCAGGAAAGTTTCGTCGACAGAGACATCATCGCCTACCGCACCTATCACATTGTAGAATTAGCTAATAAAGATTTTGGAAAATCTGCATATATATGTCTACCTCTGCCTTATCCTTGTATACACGTAGTAAGAGAAAACTGTCTGTAAATGAGTCTCTTTTTGTCTGGATTAAAGGGAAAGGTGTATGTGAGTACATTAAATTTGTTGCTGATTGTACATTGTATTTTTATAAATAAAGTCGCAGTATCTGTATAAAGAGGGCCGCCCCACTTGCGCTTGCACCAGGGAAGAACAGCGTTCTATTATTCGGTTTTTGCGTAGTGAAGGTGTGAAACCTATTGAAATTAATCGTCGAACGAAGGTTCAGTACGGTGATGCATGTTTGTCACAGCAGCAAGTCTACGAATGGAGTAGGAAGTTCGCAAATGGTGTGACTTCAGTGGAAGATGCTCCTCGTCCAGGTCAGGCACAACGAGTTGTGAATCCACAGAACATTGCAGCAGTTGGAGCCATAGTGAAGGAAAACCGCGAAATGACACTGAATGACATTGAAGCATGTTTACAGATTAGTCATGGATCAGCACACCACATTGTGCATGATGTGCTCCAGTTCCACAAAGTGTTGCAACAATCACAGACCTGCATTTTGAGTGTCTTCCTTATCCACCATACTCACCAGACCTTTCCCCAAGCGATTTCCATGTTTGGACCACTCAAAGACGCAATGGGAGGAAAGAAGTTCCGTTCTGATGAAGAGGTACGCCACGCGTTGGATGAGAGGTTGCGCGGACTACCAAAAGAATTTTTTTCTAAAGGAATTTATGCACTTTGTAAGTGCTGGAGGAATTGCACTGAGCGTGGGGGAGATTATGTTGAAAAGTTATACAGCTTTGTACCACTTCCGCACAATAAATAATATTTTAAAAAATATTTAAGGTTTTCATTTGACTCACCCTCGTACAAAAGAAATTAAAATATCAATTTTTAGAAATTTTGTGGAGATACTCTTCAATGGAATAGAACGAGTTGCCTAACAGAAAGTTCTTTAATTTAGCCTTAAAATCCATCGTATTACCCATAAGACATTTAATATACTCCGTCAGATTATTGAATACACATCTAGACACGTATCTCACTCCTTTCTATGCCAGAAGTTTTTTATAGAACGAAGGGCGTTCAATAAGCAACGCAACATATTTTCTTTATTATTTATTCCACACTCTTCTGGCTAAAAGACCTTATTTTTCAAGATAATCTCCGTTCAGTGTGACGGCCCTACGTCACCTTACTGGAATGACCTGATTGCCCGCTCGGTACTACTCTACTGGTCGACGTCGGTATCGACGTCTTGCTGCATAAATGACCTCCACATTATCAACGTATTGCTTCCTGCGGAGTGGATCCTTCATTGGGCCAAACAGATGGAAGTTGAAAGGTGCGAGATGGTGGCTGGAGGATGGATGAGGAAGAACAGTCCAATGAGGTTCTGTGAGCTCCTCTCGGGTGCGCAGACGTGTGTGAGGCCTTATGTTGTCATGGAGTAGAAGTTCGTTTACAATTTTGTGCTTTTTTTATTTTATTTTATCGTACGGCTAGGGCCCCCGTCGGGCAGACCGTTCGCTGGGTGCCGGTCTTTCAATTTGACGCCACTTCGGCAGCCTGCAGTCGATGAGGATGATGGGATGATGATGAGGACAGCGCAACACCCAGTCTCTGGGCGGAGAAAATTCCCTGACCCAGCCGGGAATCGAACCCGGGCCCAGAGAATCGACAATCCGTTACGCTGGCCATTCAGCTACCGGGGGCGGACAGTTTTGTGGTGATGAACACACTGAAATCTTTTCTTCAGTTTCCTTAGGGAAGCACAAATGTAGTACTTCAGAACTGATCGTTGCACCATGAGGTAGGACATCAAAGAGAGTCCCAGAAGAAGTGATGAACCCATATTTCATTGCCTGCGACGATGTTCGACAAAACTGTCGCGATCAGCCTCGTAGCGCGCAAGCAATTCCCTCCACCCCCCGACACGGTCTTTCGTTGCTCCTTATTATCTTCTGTTAGGTTGCGAGGAAGCCAGCAGGCTCACACCTTTGAGTATCCCAACCGGTGGGCGAGTGCTTCAGCACTACCAACACAGACGTCCAATTGTGCAGCGAGGTTTTTGTGATCCTTCGACACCTCGAAAGAGAGAGTCTGCACGTTCCAACATCGCAGCAGTCACAGCTGCGTGCGGCCGGCTGGCACGCCGGAGATCGACACGTTTTCTTCTGGACCTCGTAGCGTTGATGACAGACGCCTCGCTTACCGACTCACTCTGCTTTGTTTTACTGCCTGGTCTTCGTAGACATTCTGCAAGCGCCTATGAATATCTGCGACGCCCTGATTTACCACTAAAAGAAACTCAGTGACAGCTCTCTGCCTGGAATCCACCTCCGTTATAGACGCCGATTTGGTGGCTATGTATAACGCCGCTATCTATCGGAACTTCATGAAGCTAAAGGCGCTGAAACGAGATTATTCCACTTTGTCCCACAACAAATTCCGCATTTTTTCAACCTTAATTGGCCTAGAAAAAAAAATTTCCTTGCTTACTTATGAAGCGCTCCTCGTGAATCGTTTGAAAGTATGTTGGAATGTTTACTTGCATGAGAGGCTGCGCAAGTGCTAAGTCTTTGTCGTAAATTTTTAGCTCCAAAAAGCTTTCTTACAGTTCTGAGTAGCTACTGCACTTCTATCCTAAAACATGTGAATAATCACTGCTGTTTATAGATTTCTCGTTCCATGCGACAGGCAGATCGCTTGATTTTATTGCTGTCTCATTGGTTATGTATTTATAAATACCCACGACATACTTCACCACATCAACATTTGACATACGAGTGTATCAGACACGGAAATACTTTCTGTTGTGCATCACAAATTCCAAGTTTGTCCACTGTTCCGATCGCTGTCATGCTTCCATTATTGTCGAAGAAAGCATTTATTTGTTCCATAGATGGTACATGAATAAAAATGCGTTTCCCGTTGCTAACAATTTCAGTTCTGTTATATAGCTCCTCAGCCAGGAAGGAAGCAACAGCGTTCCACGGTTCGGTTGCTGTTCGTAAGTATGTTTTATCGTTTCGAAAAACAGGTTTACCAGAAATAAGTAGCGCGTTAAATCTCACGAATCATGTCGGAACCGATATCTGGAAGCGTTAATTTACACAGAGCAACAGTTGCTTTGCTGCAAGGGTATTTGGAAGTGATTTCATATTAATTTGATGCCCTAAATTCAAACATGGCATTTTTGCGTAAGTGCTCAAATTTTTATAATATAACATTTCAGTGAAAAATATGTTGGATTGTTTTAAGTTAAGAACTGAAATGAAATTAAAAAATTACATAGAATTTTTCGTATTATATTATACAAATATTATTATGTATACAAAACCAATTAATTGCTGAACACTTCGGAAGGTTCTTTTTCGTGACATTCTTGAATGTATTTTGGAACAGTACCTGTTTAATCGCCAGCAGTACCTGCCGTCATGTGCTTATCCCACCTTCCTTGGCAGCTATCCTCCACAGTTTTAATATCCTGGTGAAATCATTCACCTTGTTCCTCACTGGCAGCTGGTAAATTTCCAGAAAAAGGATTAAGTGACAGCGTAAATTACTGTGCATCTTAATATCCATGTTACAGCTAAGGGATTTGAAACTGTTAAGCATCTCGTTTACCAGTTCAGTGTAGTTTCCAGCTCTGCGTTGGCCCAGAAAATTTCCGACAACTGCAACATATAAAGTAGAGGCAATTCGCTCAGCCTCATTCGTCGAAAGCACGAACGCAGGATGCTTAATGAATTGTCCTATTTTCACACCGTCAAATATTTCTGCTTTAATTTTTCCGCACACAACGGAGAAATTTTTTTCCCTTTATATGCAAAGCCTTATCCGTTCTTATTATGAGCCTTTATAGACTGATTTATAAGGCTCAGCTTGATATGCAGTGGAGAAAAGGAGATTTTTCTCTCGTACAACAGAGGGGTTATTAATGACATTCTTTCCGTCAATGTCCATGTTTTCTCTTGTAGGCCACTCTTTTCTGACCCAGTGATGTGTTTTGTCACTGATACTCCAGAGGCACAAGAAGCAATGATATGTGGTACGGCTACTTCGCTGTCCAAGGAGAAAGTTTACCACATTTAAGTCTGCACAAATCATTCCAATGCCGAAGCTGTCGTGTTATGTTCTTTGATTTTGGTTGACTAAGCAATTGGAGTTGAATCGTATTTGTTCACGTTGATGTAGAAGGACAAATTTCAAACTTCGCTTTCAGCTGTCAATAAATATACGCCAATTATCTGGAAAATATTCAGGAAGACCCATATTTTTTTCTAAGAGTCCTGTAATTTCGAGACAAAATATAAGATAGTCTTCTGGAGAGAAAAAAGGTAGTAAAACATTTTCTCTTCTACGGTAAATTTTTGCGTTCAACCTGGAAGCCAGCAATGCATAAGCTTCTTTTGACGGGTTGACATCTCTGGTGATTCCATTTATCCAACCTCATTGAATCGATGACGCTTGGCGACCTCGCTTTAAGAGAAGAGCAATACAGTAGTACTTATGCCGTCTGCACACGGGACGAAGTAGCTAAAGTTGAAGCGGCGCTCTACGAGTTTTGTGACGTCACTTACTGCTATTTCACGTTGGGGAGCCAAATCGTCATGTGAAACGCAAAATAAGTTCTACGATATTTCGGCGACGTGTCACGTAAAGTAGAACCAATAGGAAGCAAGAACGTTCCCTAGTCATACTTAGAAACCTTGAGGCCCACAGAAAACAAGATGCCTTTGTATTTTTCATGTTCAGTATAGACCGATATTCGGTGGGTTTTATGTTGTACTTTACACCCTATGAATATATGCTGTTTCTAAACACCAGCCCATTGAGCGTCTCGAGAACGAATCGTTATTGGTACAACTTGTTGTAATAAAACGACGGGAAACTTCAGGCTGGTGAGTAAATAATTTCATCGCTATAACTCACATGTTCTGAGAATAAGCCGTTTAAGGCAACAGCACATTGAAGATTTATGAAAAACGTGTCCTCATTGTTAGGATTTGTTACAATAAATGTAAATTAATTACATTTCGGCGATTAAAGCCTGTAAAAGATTAAGACATGAAATACAAAATCTCCGAGAATGAAGATACATTCTTGCGTAGTGGGTGAAGGTACCACATTACGAAAGCGAGATTGCATCGTTAGAAGGTTCAAGTTCTGTAATATCTAACTTTTTAAACTTCGTGTTTTTTAAAAGTCTGTGGGACTTTCTTACGAAAGTAACAGTAATAAATTATGTAGTAGTTGATGTTATGTAAACATAAGTACGTTCTCTGCTAGGAAAGAGTTTGTTCGATTTGACGAAGCTGATGCTCTTACTAACTGGACATGTATCCTTCCTTCTTCTCTTATCACATGTTCACGATTATTAAAGTTTTTACTTACGTGTATCACAGAAAGAACAACATGACTAGCGTATGTACAAGGGAGGAAATTTGCGTTTTAAAAGAGCTAACGTAAGGATTTTACGTGCGTCCATTTTCACGAACAAACTGTACTGTTTGCGTGCAAAATAGAGCTGATAACGGCCGCTGGTGAGCGCTGAGAGCACAAAATCACGTTAACGAGATCGTCTCGTGTGACGACGGTGGAGTATTTCGTGACGCCGATATCCCGTCACGTCAATGTTTAGCCGCCTCCTTTCGTTTGCCGGTGGCTTTACCCAGTGCGCTACCGTGTTCAGTAACGTGAACTCATAAAGATACCGAGTCGTTTTAGACTCACGTTCACCTGGTAAAACAAAGTGCAGACTAACGACGTTTGCATATAAACAATGGCACGGGACTAACAAACGTTTACGACAGCACAGCCGTGGCGATTCATCAGACTGCTTCCTTGTAAGTCTTTTGAGTAACTTGGAGGAATAAATGCACACTAGAAAGAAACCAGTGGTTGTAATATTATGTTGTGTCCTGAGACTGGAATCCAGTTTTTCTATTTATTTTAACCAAAATTTGCCCTTTAATTTAGCTTATTGTTAAATTACAATCTAAAGTAATATTTATGCCACGCACACACACATCTCCAAACACTGATATACATTAAAGAGCCAAAGAAACTGGTACATCTGCCTAATATCGTGTAGGGCCCCCGCGAGCACACAGAATTGCCGCAACACGACGTGGCGTGGACTCGACTAATGTCTGAAGTAGTGCTGGAGGAAACTGACATCATGAATCCTGCAGGGCTGTCCATAAATCCGTAGGAGTAGGACGGGGTGGAGATCTCTTCTGAACAGCAGATTGTAAGGCATCCCAGATGTGCTCAATAATGTCCATGTCTGCGGAGTTTGGTGGCCAGCGCAAGTGTTTAAACTCAGAAGCGTGTTCCTGGAGCCACTCTGTAGCAATTCTGGAAGCGTGGGGTGTCGCATTCCTCTGTTGGAATTTCCCAAGTCCGTCGGCATGCACAACGGACATGAATGGATGCTTACGTACGTGTCACCTGTCAGAGCCGTATCTAGACGTATTAGGGATCCCATGACACTCCAACAACACATGCCCCACACCATTATAGAGCCTTCATAACCTTGAACAGTCCCCTGCTGACATGCAGGGTCCATGTATTGATAAGGTTGTCTCCATACTCGTACATGTCCATCCGCTTGACACAATGTGAAACGAGACTTGTCCGACCAGGCAACAAGTTTCCAGTCATCAACAATCCAATGTCGGTGTTAACGGGCACAGGCGAGGAGAAAAGCTTTGTGTCGTGCACTCATTAAGGGTACTCGAGTGGTCCTTCGTCTCCGAAAGCCCATATCGATTATGTGTCGTTGAATGTTTCTCACGCTGACACTTGCTGACGGTCCAGCATTGAAATTTTGCGGAAGGGTTGTACTTCTGTTACGTTGAACGATTCCCTTCAGTCATCGTTGGTCCCGTTCTTGCCAGGTATTTTTCCGGCCGCAGCGATAACGGAGATTTGATGTTTTACCGGATTCCTGATATTCACGGTACGCTCGTGAAATGGTCGAACCGGAAAATCCCCTCTTCGGCGCTACCTCGAAGATACTGTGTCCCATCACTTGTGCGCTGATTATAACACCAGCTTTCTTAAATCTTGATAACTTGCCATTGTAGCTGCAGTAACCGATCTAATAACTGCGCCAGACACTTGTTGTCTTACATACCGTTGCCGACCGCAGCGCCGTATTCTGCCTGTTTACACATCTCCGTATTTGAATATGCAGGCCTGTACCAGTTTCTTTGGTGCTTCAGTGTATCATAAAGTATGTCCGAGGCCACACGTTATAATAATTATCATTTTAGGTGAAAATGTTCATGCAGACATACGATCGCTTCCGAACTGTTCCCTAAAATATATAGTTATTAGCATAATGTAACAAATTTTATTACCTATTTCCATGTTTTATTTACTTACCTGGCTATCAGGTTCCACTTTCACAGCGGTAACTAGTAATTTCCAAGCGCTCACAATGAATCCGCAACAGTTCACAGTCTTAAACAGGTCGCAATACATTTTCATTAAGGTCACCGTCAAATTCAGTGAATTTTAGAACACAGGAAAATATGTGCAACTACGTTCCTTTATGAGGGTAGTAGTGTACGAGATGCGGTCTACCCGCCCATCCTGCATAACCGCCTTCCTTCTGTATACCTTGGTTTTCATTCAGCTCGTAGAATAAGAACTAAACGGCGTTAGGTCTGCAGATCTTAGTGGCCACACAATGGCATTATCACAAGCAATCTACCGATCAGGGAAAGAAATGTTGTTTTGCACCAATACTAGAATTGGACTGGCTCCAATGTCCTTGATGTACGTCACATCTCGTGAGATCAATTGGAACATCTTTTGATTGTTCAATTATTTTATATCTCGAAAACAGTTAAGCCTGCCATGGAAAGTGCAACAGGCGTGCTACTAGCGAAAAAGGTATTCCATTTCGGAATCATTTGCTTTAAATTGCCGTTTATGTCATACGTCATAAGTAATGAAATCAGCTATTAACACATAACCTTACCTCACTACACACACACACACATACACACACACACACACACACACACACACACACACACACACGTGCAAGCACACACAAATAATAGTAGAATTAATCAGAGTTTGTAAAATGCATGCTATGAAGCCCACTTAAAGCCCGTTGCTAAACTTTGTACAGAAATGCGTGGCTGGTAGCATGCAACGCAGCACAGGTTGCCCCAAACCTTCAGTGTCAAAACTATACGGTACTCTGAGACAAGGAGAGAATAATCCCAAATAAATACACTTCGTCACAAAAAGTGGTCGGACGTCACTGTAACTTCGTACATGTGCACACCACCATCTGGTATGTAAATGATTAAGGTTGAAATTCTCTGTGACAGATAAGACGGCCACCAGGGTACATTAGTGTTGTTCGTGTTTAGTGTTGTTACCAGGCCTCGTAGGATATAACAGGAGTGTGGATAGCATCAGATGTTGCGTGATAACTCAGAATGATACGGAGACGCCGTGTGTTCGTATGAGACAGCGATATCAGCACCTGACAGTGTTCGCAAGCGCCATCCTTATGGGTCCCCATTCGACAGACAGGTCGAATCGTGCAATATCTATATTTGCAGGGTAGTCAGATTTGACAGTGGCCCGATGTTTGACTGCCTGGGAACATGAGGGCGCCGGCCGGAGTGGCTGAGAGGTTCTAGGCGCTTCAGTCTGGAACCGCGCTACCGCTACGGTCGCAGGTTCGAATCCTGCCTCGGGCGTGGATGTGTGTGATGTCCTTAGGTTAGTTGGGTTTAAGTAGTTCTAAGTTCTAGGGGACTGATGACGTCATAAATTAAGTCCCATAGTGCTCAGAGCCATTTGAAACATTTGAACATGAGGGCAGGCAGTCTCGTCGCCAAGATTGCAGTCGACAACGTTCACCAAGGGAGTACCGCAGTATTATGTCCACCAGGAAGATCATAACCACATTATCACCTGCCATCCGAGAATAAGTGATGGACTCCCTGCAACATTCTGCGTCGTCCTCCACCATCGGTCAGAGACTAGCAGCAGCCGAACTGGGGAATTACTGTACAGTGCACAGGCTGCTGTTAACGCCGCAACACAAACGGCTGCGTTTGGAGTGGGGCTGTCACTGAACAACATGGACTGATGATGAATGGCGTCACACTGTGTCCAGGGATGAACCGCGGTTCTGCGCTAGCCCCCAGATGACCATCATCGGCGAGCATTTCGGCGACGTTGTTGTTTGGAGGGTCGCAGCGGTAGTACTCTCGGGGGCAAGGTGACGGGAGCCATCAGCATGACTTCAGGTCACGGATGCTAGTCACTGAAGGACGTCTGACAGCAAGACGATACGTCACGTACATCATGCGTTCTCATGCGTTACCTTTCATGTGACAACACTGTTGTGACATTTTTCAACGGAAAAATGCTCGTGAACACATGGTACGTGATTTTACGAAGTGTACACGTGATGTTGAGGTACTCTCCCGACCAGCAAGATCCCCAGATATGTCTTCGACAGAACAGATGCGAGACCATCTCGAATGTCAAGCCCACCCCAGTACCAGTAGCCAGGATATCAAGGAACAGTTACAACAGTTGTGGGCCATCTTGAGTCAGGACAGGATACCATGGTCACAGGGGCTGCAACGCCATGCTGATACAATAGTTCAAATGGCTCTGAGCACTATGGGACTTAACATCTGACGTCATCAGTCCCCTAGAACTTAGAACTACTTAAACCTAACTAACCTAAGGACATCACACACATCCATGCCCGAGGCAGGATTCGAACCTGCGACTGTAGCGGTCGCGAGGTTCCAGAGTGAAGCGCCTAGAACCGCTCGGCCACACCGGCCGGCGCCATGCTGATAAGTGGGCTTTTACTGACAAGTAGTTTGTAAATGTCACTCGAGTTTGTAATCACTAAAATAATCCCACATACCATGTAAACCAGTAAAGTTTCATTTCGTTTCCTCCTCGCCTTTTGGGTGCTTCACTTTTTTGACACGAACTGTGTTTAGTTTTTCCTTATAGAAACCACTTGAGCCGTGCTGCGGCTTGCGTTGGTGCTGTTTGTACGTTTCCTCCTGCTGTTGGAGGCCAGACGGTATCGTTTAGTTGGCATGGCTGCGGTTGTTTGTCTTCTTCTCGTGTTGACTGGCGCCACTCGGTTTCACAAGCGTTGCTCAAATGGTTCAAATGGCTCCGAGCGCTATGGGACTTAACTGCTGCGGTCATCAGTCCCCTAGATCTACTTAAACCTAACTAACCTAAGGACATCACATACATCCATGCTCGAGGCAGGATTTGAACCTGCGACAGTAGCGGTCGCGCGGTTCCAGACTGTAGCGCCTAGAACCGCTCGGCCACCCCGGCCGGCGCAAGCGTTGCCCGTCCGCTAGTGGCAGCAGCGGCAGTTATCGATATGTAGTAAGTGTTGCCCTAGCTTTGGGTCGACGTCATTGTTTTGGCCGGGTCGTGCGAGTGGCGAGTTCGGTGGGGGACAGGAGATGCCAGGTCCGTGGAGTGCGCGAACACGCTGGGACTGCTGGCGGCACACATGGACTGCCGGATGGTAGGGCTGTGGTCACGAGGATGCACGACTTCGTCGTAAACCGGATCCTCCAGGGTTTAAGACAAGTGCATTTCAATTCAGGTAGAGAAACCTCCACCATTGTGACATCTCGCGATTCTCAAGTGACCTGGGTTCTTGTTGCTGCTTGCATTGTCGCCGAGGCGAAGAGCAGTGAGTGGAGTGCTTGGGGAAGGCGGATATGATTAGATTTCCTCGACTTAATTGTTACTATTTACTGCGTTCAACTTGTTACAATTTGTTAAGTTCAAGCAGCGGTAATTTTTTTTGCCTGGCCTGGGGGTTAGTGTATGTAATAGCAGTGTACATTTCCTCACATTGCCATTGCTGTCCGGTAAGGCGCGTAGTATTGACAGCTTTGTAGATTGTAGGCCAGTTGGTGATCCCTCTACTCTGGTGGTAATGATTCCTTTCTCGTTCCGGGAGCTCTAAACACAGTATTCTGGACGTAGTGTAGACTGCCAGTTGTGGCTTTTGAGTATTGTTACATTGTTGCATTTGGGTTAACGGACGTCAGGTAGCTTCAGCAAGTCATTCGTTAGACTGCCACTAGTCTGAGTTATCATCTTGTGAATTGAATGCAGTTCTTCGCTGCCTATCTCATCACTCGCGTAAGTTTTTGTTGCCAGACCTTCTCAGAGGTCGATTCCTGGAGCACTGTCTGGATCAGTTGCTTGTTTTTTCAATTAACTTCTTCTACTGTATTTGATGTTTTACAATAGATTTCAAAATTTTTTAATATTATTGGCGTTCCTGGTGTGTAAGGCCTTCAGCCGTGATTGTGGTCATTTGCGTTAAAATTCAAATTTTGTATTTGCATTTTAGCAGTAAGTCTTAAAGCCTTATCCACTGCCAATTCCTGGCGTCTGATGCCTTCTGCTGTGATCCCTTAATATTTCAATAACTAAGTTGTAAATTGGAGCGAGTTCTGAAACAATTCTTAATTTATTGCCATTCTTGGCGTGTGGGGCCTTCGGCCGTGATCGTGGTCGCTTGCCTTAAAATTCTAATTTGGTATTTGTGTTTACTCAGTAAGCCTTATTTACTGCCATTCCTGACGTCTGATGCAGTCTGCTGCATTTGTGGCGACTTGCCTTTGACATTTCAATACCTGTAATTTGTAAGTTGCAGCGAGTTTTGAAGAGTCTAAATTTATTGCCATTCCTGACGTATAAGACCTTCTGCGCAGATTGCAATATAGCAACTTAACTTATAGCAACAGTCCAGAAAAGTTACTGCGAGCCTCAGTGCATTTTGCGCAGTCTCTTAAATATCCCTACGATGAGACAAGCAACCAGACTTCATCAAAAATCTGTTCTACAGTTTCTTGTGAGGGTTTCACGCGCTAACGGCGTCATGTAGCTCCTTATAAGCCATAAGAGTGCGATCTGCCGATTGCACCAGAATAGGGACAGAACTTTCCCTTCTGACCCAACGATGAGGAATCCGTTCTTCATGTAGTCACAGACATGGAACCACATCCTCTCACTGACAACGAAAGGTTAGGTGTCCACCAACTGTGGTAGCATATCTCGTACGAGCACCAGGAACTGGGTGCCAGCAGAGACGTTCTTGACCAGCAGTGCTGCTGAAACGAGCGTTTGCTAATTGCTGACGTTGGAAGCATTATCATGATGAAAAATGTCGTGTGGCTAGGGCGTCCTGTCGGGTAGACCGGTCGCCACTTCGGCGATTTGCGCGTCTATGGGGATGATATGGTGATGAAGACAACACAACACCCTGTCCCTGAGAGGAGAAAATCTCCAATCCAGCCAAGAATCGAACCCGGGCCCCTTTGCATGGCATCCTTCTGCGCTGACCACTTAGCTATTAGGCGGACATTATCATGATTAAATAGACCTCATCTGTGAACAATGTAAACAGCGGTACGTTCGGCACTGCGGTAAAGCTCTGGATAACTCTGAGTTGTAAAACGTTTGGCCCCATTGCTTCTAAGCCTTGCTTAGGATAGGGATTTACTTACTACTCCATCAGTACTCTACATCCTGTATCTGTCGAAATGTGTATTTCATCACCAAGTTGAAGGATTCTTTAATTGTGCCATTAAGGACACAGTTTGTCATAAATTTCTACACCAGATTGCAAATTCATTTCAATCAGTTATAACACTGCTGAGAAACTTCCCTCTTTGCATTCTTTCGGCTTACCGAACGTTACATCCTGTTACGCCAAGCATTAAATGCACGTGTGAAAGTTCCTGTGGCGGGAGCGGGTAAGTCTCGGCGACCGTCCATTAACTATAAATATTGGTGAACTCCACCATCCACACACCAACTGTTACTGTGTATTGTTTTCCAAGGTAGAGCCTCAGGACACTGTATGAACATATATTTAAGACAACTATAATTAGAAGTCCCTACGGCCTGACGTATTTCACAGATTTATCAGCAGTGTCATCCGTATCTTGTACGCTTCAGCTAACACTCCAGATTTAGCGTGTGAACAATGTGCTGATAATCTCGAGTTGTCTTTTCAATAGATGTAAGTGGTCTCTACTTTCTTCCACTTGCACACACGTGGGTCACGGCTACTATGAAAAGTCCTCATACAGTTTACAGCCTCCAAGTTCTCCTGTGGAAGTACAAGCACCAACAGTAAATCCGGTTGTTCAACTATGAAGTAGTAATCTATTTATCCTACCATGCGACGCCCATGAGCAAACTTTTCGAACTACCTTTTCACCTACAGTTCTTGCAAGCGTTATGAGTAGACGCTTCCTCTATAAAGCACTCGCCTTACTCGGCCTGTTGCTCTGGCGTTGCTGAAACTGAAAATATATCACAATGCTATTATCGTACCGCCTCAGTGGAAAAAATTACCATTTTTAGACTAACTAAGGTCCATTCGTTATTCGCCATATTGTTTTTATGAGGTGTTTCTGGAATGAAAGAATTAGCGGATACAAACCTTTTTCAAGGGGAAGAGTAAATGTGTTACAATATCGATCTAGGACACAGTCTCCAGGGAGGCACATTTTGTGTTCACGCATAATAAAATGAAAGTCAGTAACCGAAACAACAATTGCAGGCTCAAATTGGGGTGCTAGATCACATATGCCAGAAACAACAGTACTCACAGTTTGCTATCCCGATGGTGAATTTCCCTCTCCTGTCTGATACAAATCCGTCCACGCTTTAGAAGATGATGTCGCAACTCAGCGAAACTTGAAGACTGATCTCCGGCTGCCTGAAACTTAATCCCGTAGATAAGATCCATCACCTCGTCGAAATCACACCCATTGACTACTGGACGTAAGGAAACTGTAAACCCGCGCGAGATTAGCTGAGCGGTCTCAGGCGCCGCAGTCATGGACCCGGTCCCGGTGAAGGTTCGAATCCTCTCTCGGGCATGGGTGTGTGTCTTTGTCCTTAGGATAATTTAGGTTAAGTAGTGTGTAAGCTTAGGGACTGATGACCTTAGCAGTTAAGTCCCATAAGATTTCACACACATTTGAACTTTTTAATTGAGAACGGCGTCCTACACGTCCGAACTACATCCACTACACGCCACTGAACTGGCTAGACAAAACTCAGAAACCAAGAATAGTAAAAGTTGATAGCCGGCCGGTGTGGCCGAGAGGTTCTAGGCGCTTCAGTCTGGAACCGCGTGAACACTACGGTCGCAGGTTCGAATCCTGCCTCGGGCATGGATGAGTGTGATGTCCTTACGTTAGTTAGGTTTAAGTAGTTCTAAGTTCTAGGGGACTGATGACCTCAGATGTTAAGTCCCATAGTGCTCAGAGCTATCTGAGCCATAATAGTTGATATATTGTCATGAGAGACCCTACTGCTGTGTATTTAAAAAAATCATTTCAATAGTCTTAGTTGCAAATGTCACAAATGATTACTTGTTTCGTTCAGTTAATCATCATCTTAAGATCTGATTAATCACGAGCTGCGAAAACTCAAAAATATTTTTCGTAAAATCCTCAGTCAAATGCTATAAAACAAGAGCAGTTCCTCTCATTTTATAACTTGTGACTGAGTTCTTTTACAAAAATATTTTTGACTTTTCACAACTCGTGAATAATTATATCTGAAGATATGGATGACTAATTGCTCGAAACTAGTAATCATTTGAGACATTTTCAAGTGACTCTGTTAAAATAAAAGTTTTTAGATACCAAGAAATAGCTGACAAGAAACTGGAAAGCCTTAGACTACAGACAAGAACAAAAAGATTGTTAGCAAATCTCCTAAACTGGGATGACACAGTGTAGTTTGACGTGTGCAAATACGATGAGTTCCAAACCCCCCAACACGTACATTCTTACCCTGATTACCGCATCTAGTGCAGCCCTGAGAACCTCACGTTCGCAACTCCTAATGACGTTATCCCCTTCTGGACTAAACTCGTAGCTTAACGAATACGCTTTGGTTTTTGCGTTGTAAGTACCGTAAGTGCAGAACAGTCCTATTTTCGTAAACTGTAGACTCCTTATTCGTCATATAGTTTGAAAACTGATACTTCTAACAGGAATTGAAAAGAAGTGAGAAAGTCGTGGACATATTTTGCATCTACATCTACATTTATACTCATAGCGCCAGCTATCCGTATGTTCCAGTCGCGAAAGGTACGCGGGTTCCAATTCTTTTAAGTTGACCTTAACGCTCTTTTCCATCGAAATATACAGGGTGTTACAAAAAGGTACGGCCAAACTTAGAGGAAACATTCCTCACGCACAAAGAAAGAAAAGATGTTATGTGGACATGTGTCCGGAAACGCTTAATTTCCATGTTAGAGCTCATTTTAGTTTCGTCAGTATGTACTGTACTTCCTCCATTCACAGCCAGTTGGCCCAATTGAAGGAAGGTAATGTTGACTTCGGTGCTTATCTTGACATGCGACTCATTGCTCTACAGTACTAGCATCAAGCACATCAGTACTTAGCATCAACAGGTTAGTGTTCATCACGAACGTGGTTTTGCAGTCAGTGCAATGTTTACAAATGCGGAGTTGGCAGATGCCCATTTGATGTATGGATTAGCACGGGGCAATAGCCGTGGCGCGGTACGTTTGTATCGAGACAGATTTCCAGAACGAAGGTGTTCCGACAGGAAGACGTCCGAAGCAATTGATCGGCGTCTTAGGGAGCACGGAACATTCCAGCCTATGACTCGCGGCTGGGGAAGACCTAGAACGACGAGGACACCTGCAATGGACGAGGCAATTCTTCGTGCAGTTGACGATAACCCTAATGTCAGCGTCAGAGAAAGTTGCTGCTGTACAAGGTAACGTTGACCACGTCACTGTATGGAGAGTCCTACGGGAGAACCAGTTGTTTCCGTACCATGTACAGCGTGTGTAGGCACTATCAGCAGCTGATTGGCCTCCAAGGGTACACTTCTGCGAATGGTTCATCCAACAATGTGTCAATCCTCATTTCAGTGCAAATATACTCTCTACGGATGAGGCTTCATTTCAACCTGATCAAATTGTAAATTTTCTCAATCAACATGTGGGGGCTGCCGAGAATCCGAACGCAATTGTGCAATCACATCAACACAGATTTTCTGTGAACGTTTGGTCAGGCATTGTTGGTGACGTCTTGATAGGGCCCCATGTTCTTCCACCTACGCTCAATGAAGCACGTTATCATGATTTCATACGGGATACTCTACCTGTGCTGCTAGAACATGTGCCTTTACAAGTACGACACAACATGTGGTTCATGCACGATGGAGCTCCTGCACATTTCAGTCGAAGTGTTCGTACGCTTCTCAACAACAGACTCGGTGACCGATGGATTGGTAGAGGCGGACCAATTCCATGGCCTCCACGCTCTCCTGACCTCAACCCTCTTGACTTTAATTTATGGGGACATTTGAAAGCTCTTGTCTACGCAACCCCGGTACCAAATGTAGAGACTCTTCGTGCTCGTATTGTGGACGGCTGTGATACAATACGCCATTCTCCAGGGCTGCATCAGCGCATCAGGGATTCCATGCGACGGAGGGTGGATGCACGTATCCTCGCTAACGGAGGACATTTTGAACATTTCCTGTAACAAAGTGTTTGAAGTCGCGCCGTTACTTTCTGTTGCTGTGTGTTTCCATTCCATGATAAATGTGATTTGAAGAGAAGTAATAAAATGAGCTCTAACATGGAAAGTAAGCGTTTCCGGTCACATGTCCACATAACATATTTTATTTCTTTGTGTGTGAGGAATGTTTCCTGAAAGTTTGGCCGTACCTTTTTGTAACACCCTGTATGTGGGATGAAGCACTATGTTGGATGACTCACCCAGGAAAGCACGCTTTCTGAATAGTAAACCACACCGTGATGCACAGTGCCTCTACCGCAGCGTCTGCCACTGGAGTTGTGAGAGCATCTCCGCGACGCATCCGCCCTCACTAAACTATTCAACGAACGTTTCTCCTGTAACGTGGTACATGTTCGAGTAGGATAACATCATGAGGCTGTACCACGTTCCAAGTGGCTTTTAGGAGGGCTAAGAAAATTCGAGGAATACATTTCTGAGAATGTGCTCTTGGAGCTTAGCATAATATGAAAGTGGACCGCCAACTGTTGGAAGAAATGGAAAAGGTGAGAATCGACGGGTCTGAGATGTGAAGTTGTAGAAAGGTGTTGATAATTAGGCAGACTGATAACAAACGAAATGAGGAAGTTTTCCACAGAATCGGCGGGGAAAGGAACATCGGAGAACACTGGTAAGGAGGAGGAACAGGACGATAGGGTTTGTTTAAAAACAGCAGAGAATAACTTCCATCGTACTTGTGGGAGGTGTAGAAGATAAAAATTGAAGAGGAAGCCAGAGACTGGAGTGCACCCAGCAAATAATAGAGAAATTTGCGTGTAAATGTTGTTCAACAGAAGGATATTGCTTTAGTTTAAGAAATTAGGTAACTAGTACCACACTGGTGATTTATAATCTGCAAGTGACATAAAGAAACGAAAATTTATGTTGTATTCGATACAGTTACTCAGATAAAATGGAAATAAGAAAAAAATAACGTAGCTGATAATAAAAAACAACATTGAAATTCAGTATTAAATATTAGATAACGCATGAACATTAAAATTGGAACTGACTGAAGTTTGTGCCAAATCTCTTTCGTAAAGCGGAAGCTAAAACTGTAATTGTGGTCTTCGACACGTAGATTGGTTTGATACAGTTCTCCACGAAGTTCTCCTGTGCAAACCTCTTCATCTCTAGATACCTGCTGCCACTTGAAGCTCCTTATAGTAGTCAAGCCTTGTTCTCTCTCTCTCTCTCTCTCTCTCTCTCTCTCTCTCCCACCCCTCTCTCTCTTTCTCTCTCTCTCTCCCTGCCCAACCACTTTCCTACACTTGATGTCTCAGATTGTGCCCAGTGAACCAGTCCCGTTTTAGCAAAGTAGTGATCAGAAAATAAAGAACACGTCGAACGACTAGAGATAGGACGTTCGTATTCACAGGACACGTACACTAGTATGTTCTGGAGAAATGATTAGCATTTGAACCATGTCGTACTGCGGGTTCAAGGTCAACATTGATATCGCGGCGCAGCACCACCTACAGGTAAAATGTACCTGCGGCTATAGTTGCCGCTATAACCCTAGGGTAACGGATCAGTGTGACTTCAGCAGAAGTGCAAGATCCCTCGCAGACGTTTGCGCGAACCGTACCGTCAAACCAGTGAGTTCGAAAGAGGGCGCATTATTGACATGAGAGAATGTGATGCAGCCATCTCGGAAACTGCTGCTCGTGTGAGATGAAGTGTTTCGGTATCGCAACCGGTGTGTGCGGAATGGTTCACGAAAAGACGTAGAACACTACGAGATGGGTCAGGTCGCACCACGAAGATCGACGCCTAATCCGAATGGCATTGCAGGACAGATCTGCGTCCTCCTCGACTCTGTCGTAACAGTGGAACAGCGTACACGTCGTATACCATCAGGGGTGACAGTCCGGCTTGTTTATTATGACATGAGTTGCGTGCGCGTTGTCCACTTCTTCGCCTAGTTTTGTCAAATGCTTCAAATGTCTTTAAGCACTATGGGACTTAACATCTGAAGTCATGAGTCCCCTAGAACTTAGAACTACTGAAACCTACCTAACCTAAGGACATCACACACATCCATGCCCGAGGCAGGATTCGACCCTGCGACCGTAGCAGTTGCGCGGTTCCAGACTGAAGCGCCTAGAACTGCTCGGCCACGCCGGCCGGCTTTTGTCAAATGCCCAGAAACTTGGTAGAAGGCAATGGTGTGTGGAACGACATCACTGGGGAGAAATGGTATCAGATAGTGTTTTCGGACGAGTCCAGGTTCTGTTTGTTTGAAAATGATGGCCGCGTTTTGATTCACCGCAGACAGGGGGAACTGCATCACAAAGAATGCTTTTGCACAGGACATACAGCGCCAACTCAAGACCTTATGGTGTGGGGTGCTATTAGATACAACCACAAACCACAGATGGTGCGTGTGCAGGGCACAATCACCAGAGCAACCTACGTGAGTGACATCCTGCGACCCGTAGGCATACTGTTTGTGCACACCACCCCCGGTGCCATTTTTCAGCAACGCAATGCACGACCACATGTTGCTGCATGAACACGTGCCTTCTTGGTGTAACATGATGTCAGCCTTTTGCTCTGGCCCCCTAGATCACCAAACTTATCTCCAATTAAAAATATGGCGAAACAACGGAAGCAGCGTTGTGATACAATGCCAGCCACCACAACTGAACTTTGGAACCAGGTGAATGTAGAACAGGACATCATTCGTGCCTTATGAGCGTCGATGCAGTCACGTATGCAACAAGTTATCAGGGCCCATGGTGGGCCCTGTGCCTGTTAGGCAATAGGACACATGGTGAACCGAGGTGACTGAAATGGTAATCATTTCTGCAGAACATACTAATGTACATGTCCTGTGAATGCGAACATCCTATCTCAAGTCGTTAAAAGTGTTCAGTTTTTTTGAACATGAGTGTACATTTCTCTCCAGTTCGATTCAGTGTGCCCGTATCAGTTATCTGATCTATCCACCTGTTACATCTGTACGCCACACTACAAAAGCTTTTGCTTCCTTCTGTCTTAACTGATTACTGTCCACGTTTCACTTCAGAATAAGATTAGAGTCCCAACAAATACCTTAAGAATCAACTTAACTTCTTAGCACTTAAATTTATATTCTGTTGGTTTTTTTTCCAGTCTCTTTTTCAGAAACGCATTTCTTGTTACTGTCAGTCTGCGTTTTACTCATATCTTCTCTACTTCAACCATCGTCAGTTATTTTGCTTCTCAAACAGCAAAAATCTCATCTACCACTTGCTTTTAATGTACTATTTCCTAATTCGCCTAACATCACCTGATTTAATTCGATTAAATCCTATTACCCTTGTTTTACTTTCGTTGTTATTCATCTTATAACCTATTTTTAAGACACTGCGAAATCCATAGAACTGATCAATCGAGTCATTTGCGGTCTATGAAAGAATTACAACGTCATCAGAAAATCTTGAAGTTTTCATTCCTTGTCGCTCGATTTTAATGTCGTTCGCAAATTTTGCTTTGGATTCCTTTACTACTTGCTCCGCGTGCATACTGAATAACATGGGGGAGAGTATACAACTCATATCTTTCTCATCTCTTGCCTTCCTTGCCTATCTTTAACTTTTATGACTGTAGTTTGGTTTCTGTACAAGTTGCACACAACTTTTCCCTCTCTGTATTACTTATCCCTTATACCTTCAGACATTTAAAATCTAAAGAGTATATTCCAGTCAACATTGTCTAAAACTTTCTCCAGATGTACAAATGCTATAAACATGGGTTTGCTACTCCCTCAACCTATGTTCTAGGAAAAGTCGTAAGCTCAGTATTGCCTCACGTGTTCTTGTATTTCTCCGAAATCCATACTAACCTTCCGCGAAGTTTGTCTCGATTAGTTTTTGCATTCTTCTATACGTAGGGGAGAATTGCCTATACCGTACCGGCTTCTAATTTGTACAACTACCATAAAATTTGTTCCATTTGTGGTATCCGACATCTAGTAAGGTCAGCATGAGCTACGTGATTCTTGGAGCCATGTTCTCAGCTAAGAGTTCTATGTGTTGACGAAAAATCGTCTGAACACAGCGTTTATTTTGTTGTGGTTCTCTTCTAATTTTTCGTGTGAGTGGAGAAGAGAATTATTATTATAAGGAAGTGGTAACATAATCTTTTATTTATGGATGGATATACATAAAATAACCTTACTTTTGAGACTGTCATTAATCTGTATTCGTTGTGATTCGTTCGTAAAAAAACTTACGTTGCCTATAACATATCGCTATAAGTTTCCGATAATGTACCGGTACAATTTAAGAAACTTCCTGGTAAAGTGAGCTTTAAAAATGCATTTCGCATTATTAGTGCAACATAACGTTTAGTAAGACGTGGCGTTCTTTATCCTCAGTTATAAGTTGAGTAATTATTTTGTACTTCAGTAAGGAAGAGAAAGGCGTTATGAAAACTGAAGCACAGATGAATAACATTTAGCTGTTACAGGATATTTTAATGGCGATAGTGGATTAAATGAATGTGGAGGATCGAAAGTATGCCTAACGCAACAACCAAGAAGCATTTGAAAAGATGGTGTTCGGTTCATTCATGTCGGACGTACGAAAACTTGCTTTTGACATTGCAGAACGAAATATATTTCCCCATAATTTCAGTGCAGAAGAAGCTACGATAAGCAAAAAGCGGGCTAAGTGTGTCCATTCAAGAAATATCGTCGAATCCAATGGGAATGATGAAAGCTTCACTCTAAGCAAAACTTCGAAGCCTAGCTAATGGACCCTGTGAGCTGACGAGGAAAGGAGACGAAATCTGGAACTACAACATCACCTCTGAAAAAGAAATGTTTTGGATATTTTGCGAGGAATCCACCACAGAAGCTCATTCGTAAAACATGGGAAGGACATTTCGAATTGTACATTGAATGTAGAAAGGAAAAATTGAACAGATAAATGAAATGGAAATATGAGTTCATCTAAAGGAGGAAAAAAATTATATTTGAATACTTGCAAATAGTGACGTAAGAACTAAAATATAGAACATTTTCCTAGATTAATGTATATCTTCAAGACATATTTTACAGGGTTGGTACAATTAATGCACCCACTGATACGAATTAGGAAACCAGATTCCTAATCTGTACCACTTGCAGATGTTTAGAAAATAAAATGTAGATTGTTTCTTTTTCTCAGAATTTCCATTCTTTCAGTCAGATACCAAGAACAACATCCTGCAGATGAGGATGGCATTGTTTAAATAATTTTATAGCTTACTGTTTAGGCTGTAATAAATAAAGTCTCAAAAAGGGTCCAAGTTAGGCAACTCTTCCCTAATTCATTGCAACCATGACTTAGTAAACTGACAGTACGATAATTTTTACATTTGCCATCACCTGCCTTCTTTGCAGTTGGCATTATCCTAGTTATCTTGAATTCTGAGGGCATTTCACTTAGCTCATATATCTTCCATGCTAGGTTGAATACTCTCATCATTGTCAAAAAGGATCTCAGTAATTCTGAGGGAATGTTATCTGTCCAAGGTGCCTATTTCCGATGTGTCTTTTAGTGCTCTGTCGAAATCTTCTCGCAGTGTCAGATCTACATCACTACGATGGAATTCACATTCAAGTACTTGGAAGAGGGTATTTCTCTAATAACAAGCGGCAAAAACGAATACTTATATCTTTCCGAATGAGCTCCGATTTGTCTTTTTTCATTAAGATACTCGTTTCTCCCTATGTAGGCGGCCGTCAACAAAATAGTTCCGTATTCAGAGGAGAAAGTCGTTGATTAAAATTTCGTGAAAAGATCTCGCCGCAACGGAAAACGCCTTTGTTTCAATGATTGCCACCATAACTCGCTTATCATAACCGCGACGCTCTTTATTTCGAGATAAGACAAAACGGACTCCCCGTTTTTGCACTTTTTCGATGTCCTCCGTCAATCCTATCTGGTAACGGTCCCATGCCGCGCAGCAATACTCCAGAAGAGGACGGACAAGCGTAGCGTAGGCAGTCTGTTTAGTAGATGTGTTGTATTTTCTGAAAGTTCTGCCAACGAAACTCAGTCTTTGGTTCGTCTTCACCATTACATTTTGTGTGTGATGGTTCCAGTTGAAGTTGTAATCCCGAGGCGTTTAGTGAACCTGACAGCCTTCAGATGTGTGACTCATCGTCTAAGCGAAATTTAACATTTTACTTTTAGCACTCATGTGGAAGAATTCACACTTTTTATTGTTTGGAGTTGGTTCAAATGGCTCTGAGCACTATGGGACTTAACATCTGAAAACATCAATCCCCTAGAACGTAGAACTACTTAAACCTAACTAACCTAAGGACATCACACACATCCATGCTCGAGGTAGGATTCGAACCTGCGACCGTAGCAGAGGCGCGGTTCCGGACTGAAGCGCCTAGAACCGCTCGGCCACACCGGCCGGCTTGTTTGGAGTCAGTTGCCACTTTCTGCACCATACACATAATTTGTCTAAATCCTTTAGCAATTGGTTTTGAGATTGTCTCCTAAACAGTTTATACAGATTAAAAACACCTCAATGGGGAACGCTCCAGATGTCACTCCTGCTTCCATCGATGACTTTCCGTCGGTTATACGAACTGTGATCTTTCTGATAGGAAATCACAAATCCAGTCGTACAACTGAGACGATACTCCGTAGGAAAGCAATTTGAGTAGAAGTCGATTTTGGGGAACGGTGTCAAAATCCGTCTGGAAATCTACAAATATGGAATCAGTTTGAGATATACAGTTGATAGTACTCCTTACTTCATGTGAAAGAAGAGCCATTTGTGTTTCCCAAGGACGACATTTTCTGAATCAGTAGTGACTATGTGTCAATAGATCGTTTTCTTCGAGGTATTTCATAATGCTCGAACACACTACGTTGCAAAATCCTCCTGCAAATTAATGTCCGTGATATGCATCTATAATCCAGCGTATTACTTCTATTTCCATTCCCGTGTGTTGGTGTGAACTGTACAACTTTCTAGTCCTCAGGTACAGCTTCTTTAAACAACAGTATTTCACTGAATTTCAGCCATGTTTGGTCGACGCTTACATGGTTTGTAAGAAATGAAGACCGTCCCTCAGGAAAGCATCAAGCGAAATTTTATCTCCTTCCTCAAATAGATATATCCTGCGCTTATTTTTGGTGGATTTGGATGTTACAGTATTCAGTCTCGCTACAAAGATTTTGTGGATACTAATCCCAGCATGTCATCGCGCTCCCTATTTGCTCAGGATTATTTGTTGCTGAGAGATCAAATATGTTATCTCAACCTTTTACACTTTGAGTGGGCTCTTGAACTAACTGCTGGAAACAATTTTCGGAGAAAGTATCTAGTACAATTGCGGACGATGTTTCATGCCTACCTTCAACTTTAATCTTTCACTACCATATCGATGGTAGATATAAGTTATCATCAACTATGATTGTATGAGTCGGGTACCTATTCGAAATGAGACTCACATTTTCCTTTGAGCCTTGCAGCAACTGTACCATCTGAGCTGTGGGGTCGGCAAAAGGAATCAATTATTTACTTACTCTGGTTGCAGGTGTGACCACTATCCATAGTACCTCACAGCAACCATCTGCTTCTGTTTCGCTACAAGATAAACTACTTCTGTCAGCAACAAACACGCCATCATCAACTGAATTTAATCTTCACTTTCTGAAAACCGTTGGGTCCTTGATAAAGGCTTTCGTCGAAATTATGTGTAGCTTTAAGCAGCTTTCACTACCTACAATGAATTCAGCTTCAGTATTTTATATTAGCGCTTGGAGCTGTGGTTTACAACTATAGTCTCGATGTTCCCTAGGTCTACCCTTTTCCTGTGTTTGACCTGCACGTTATAGGACTGAAGCCCTGTTTGAACTATTCCGAGACCATCTAATCCAAAAAACCACCCAGTCCCCCCCCTCTCCCCCCTCTCCTATACCCCCACTAACAGGGTAGCCGTCACTATTGTGTAATGGGCCACTGATTTACTAAACTGATCCCGATACTTCTCTCACCAATGACGCAAGTCAAGGAATCTACAGCCTACACTGATTCAGACGTTCCACTCTTCTCCGCAGTCGGTCCTGTCAGCGACGTTACATGTGGTGAACTCAGCCTTCACCTTGCAAGCGACACTAACTGTCTTTACTATTTCAGACAGTCAGAAAACAGAGAAAATCTCTTCCAATCCATAGCAACACACGTCTTTAGTCCCATATTTTCTCCATCTGCCGGCACTTCCTCTCCGCTTTCCATAATAGTGCCTTCATGTTTGTTTTCTTTCGTAGGTCTTTTGTACATTCCTTCCACTGTGTGCAATATATAGTGTGCATCTTCCATTTTCGCGGCGCAGTGACTACTCCATCACATTTTGAGTATGCAGCTGCATAAATTCAGGTCACTCTAAAATTTCGGCTGTATATCGTTCAGCCATCTTCAGGGTGAGCAGAAAGGCAACAGCTGATTCGTCCTTTTAAAATCGTGGACAGCGCCTCTATGCATGCAGCCACAGGCACACAGTCGCCAGAGGCGTTGATCGGGGGCAAATAAGTACAATGTGCATGAATTATATCTGCAGCTGCACAGTCAATCCACGTTGGGATGTCGTTGTATCTCTCGGAGCTGCACTGCCGCGACGTCTTTGTAACTTTATTACAGAAAGCACCAGACTCCATGACTTATCACAGCTAAAGCAGTTACCTGTAGTAATTTGTCGCTAAGTGAATTTCAGTTGCCTCTTTCACTAACAAGTCTCAGATGAATGGTGTAGACGCTAAAATTTCGACGTTTTTGTACAACTTATAGCGCCCAGGATCAATACAGTGTTCTGCCAAAGCCGATTTATTTGGCTGCAAGATATGGGGGTACCTGGGACGTTCCGTATATTTTTCATGGATTGTACGTTTGTCTAGTGTATGACAGGCCACTGTGACCTGGTAGTCAAGGAAGGCAGGATTCGGTTACGATTGTGGATGGGGCCGTAATCAATTACTATTGGTTCCCTTTTGCAATTACAATTATTTTAAAACGATAATTCCAAACACAGCAATAATGAAGGAATAAACAACTGTGTTGCTTTTAGTGCGTTACAATTTGCCAAATGAGCTTAAAATACAGACACTGCAAAAAAGGCTTTAAAAACAAGCCAACGTGATCCCAATTAGAATTTTAAGGCAAGTAACCACTGTCACGGCTGAAGGCCTTTAACGCCAAGAACGGCAATTATAAAAAATTAAACAAACATGCTGATCACCAAACACGTGAGACACAATGATGGTAAACTTGGTAGCACAACCATTTAAACCTGCTGTAACGCCAAGAATGGCAATTATATAAAAAATTTAAAAAACATACAGTAAAACAGCAAATACAACAGCAAAGGTTAATTTAAAAGGGCAAGCAACTGATCACCAAACAAGTGAGACAAAATAATGGTAAATTTGGTGGCACAATTATTTAAACCTGCTGCAACGACAAGAATGGCAATTACATAAAAAAATTTAGAAACATACAATAAAACAGTAAATACAATAATAAAACACAAGGGCCAGTTACAGATGGTGCACCACGAATCGGCCTCTGAGTAGGTCCGGCAAAAAACGCTTTTACGAGTGATGAGATGGTCAGCCAAGAGTTGCATTCGCTTCACAAGATGGTAACTCAGACTAGTGGCAGTCTAACGAATCACTAATGAGGGTACCTGACGTCGAATAAACCAAATGCAAAGATGTAAAAGTACGCCAAAGCCGGAACCAGCGGTCTGGACTCCGCCCACAGAATACTGTGCTTAGAGCGCCCAGAACGAGAAAGGAATCACTACCACCGGAGTAGAAGAATCGCCAACCAACCTACAATCAGGAAAGCTGTCAAACTATATGCCTCACTGGACAGCAGCGGCAAGGCGAGGAAACGTACACTGCCGTTACATACACTAACCCCCAGGACAGGTAACTGGGATGTTAGCGGCCACGAGGCAGGAAAAATACAGCTGGTTGAACGTCACAAATAGTAACAAACTGAACACAATAAATAGTAATTAGAAGTCCAGGAAAGCTAATCAGATCGGCCTTCCCCAAGCGCTCCACTCGCTGCTCTTCGCCTTGGCAACACTACGAGCAGCAACACGAACCTAAGTCACTGGAGAATTGCAAAAGCTCACAATGGTGGATGTTTCTCTACTTAAATCCAAATCCACTCAACTTAAAGCTTGCAGGATCAGGTTTACGACGAGGTCGTGTACCCTCATGACCACAGGCCTTCGATCCGGCAGTCCATGTGCGCCACCAGTGGTCCCAGCATGTTCTCACACTGTACGGACCTGGCTCCTCCTGAGTCGCTCTACCGAACTGCCCACTGACACGACCCAGAAGAACAACAACGTCGTCCCAAAGATAGGGCCACAGCTACTACATATCGATAACTGCCGCTGCTGCCACTAGGGGACAGGCAACGCTTGCGAAACCAAGTGGCACCACTCAACACGAGAAGAAGACAAACAACCGCAACCATGTCAACTAAACGATACGGCCTGGCCTCCAACAGCGGATGGAAACCTACAAACAGCACCAATGCAAGCCGCAGCATGGCTCATCCACATTCGCAAGGGATCATGGTAATCCCAGCTTTCCAGACCATCAAATCATCTTCAGCGGAAACCAAGAGCGCTGCTGTCTTTCTTGGAGGACGAAAAATCACTTTTGCTTTGTGCTTGCTGAGGATCAGTCCTATTTTTGACAGTACCCTTCCCACATATAGCAGGAAAGCTATGGATTTAAATTTTTCTGTGTCTTCTTTTACATGCTTATGGCCTCCTTTGGTGTCATTAGTAGTGACTTATTTTTCTGCCGTAGAGAATACCTGTCAGCTTAAAAATCTCTCTTCAAGTGTACGAGCTCATCCTGTAGCTGATCTCGTCAGAAATGATGTGTGCTCTTGCACTAAAATTCCGAAAACACTCATCTGGAAGATAGGTGGCAGTTATTTGTGCGTAAATATGTATCTGTATGTCCCAAGGTGACATCATATTTGCGCCGAACCAAAAGATCAAAAAATGTAGGGCATCCCTCCGTTTCAGTTTACATTGTCAACTGGACTTGTGCATGGATTGATTTCAGATGGTTAATACATCTTGTAACTTACCTTCACATTGGGGCAACAGTACAAACATGTTGTCAACATACCTCCAGAATAGTGTGTGCTTTACACTGAGGTGACAAAAATCATGGGATAGCGACATGCAAACATACAGATGGTGGTAGTATCGTATACACAAGGTGTGAAAGGGCACTGCATTGGCGAAGCTGCCATTTGTACTCACGTCATCCATATGAAAAGGTTTCCAGTATGATTATGGCCACATGATGGGAATTAACAGATTTTCAATGCGGAATGGTAGTTGGATCTAGACACATTGGACATTCAGTTCCAAAAATCGTTAAGGTATTCAGTATCCCGAAATCGACATTGTCAAGAGTGCGCCAAGAATACCAGACTTCAGGCATTACCTCTCACCAAGGACAACGCAGTGGCTAACAGGTTTCACTTAACGACCAAGAGCAGCGGCGTTTGTGTGGAGCTGTAGCAGGAACTGAAAAGCAGTATTGTGTGAAATAACCATAGAAATCAATGTGGGCGTCCGACGAATGTATCCTTTAGGACAGTGTGTTGAAATTTGTGTTAATGGGCAGCGGCAGCAGACAACCAACGCGGGTGACTTTCACAGCACGACATCGCCTGCAGCGCCTCTCCTGGGCTCGCGACCATATCGCTTGGACCCTAGACAAGGGGAACACAGTGGGCTGGTCGGATGAGTCCCGATTTCAGTTGGTAAGAGTTGGCGGTGGGACTCAAGTGTGGCATAGACCAACGAAACCATGGATCCAAATTGTCAACAAGGCATGGTGCAAGCTGGTGGTGGTTCCATAATGGCGTGGGCTGTATTTATGTGTGATGGACTGGTTTCTGTGGTCCAACTGAACCACGCATTGACTGTAAATCTCTACTTGTGGCTACTTCATTTCCAACCATTCATGGACTTCGTGTTCCCATAACAATGTCCCATATCATTGGAACACAGCACTTAGCAATTGGTTTCAAGAACATTCTGGACAATTCGAATGATGATGCGGTCACCCAGATCAGTCGACATGAATGCCATCTAACATTTATGGGACATAATCGAAAGGTCATTTCGTACACAAAATCCTGCATTGGCAACGCTTTCGAAATTATGGACGGCTATAGTGGCAGCATGGCTCAGTATTTCTGCAGAGGACTTGCAACGACTTGTTGAGTCCATGACGCGCTGGGCTGCTGCACTACTCTAGGCAAAAGGATGTCCGACACGATATCAAGAGGTATCCTATGACTTCTGTCATTTCAGTGAAAGATAGCAGATTCCGGTGTCTTTTGCTAATAAAAAGATTTCAGCTTTGTTCAGACATGTACTGTCGTCGACATAGTTTTTATTCGATAACGAATTTTTTAAACAGACTCACGGTGTCGCCATGGGTAGTCCATTAACTCCCTTGGTGGCCAATTTAATTATGGAGGACTTCGAGGAAAAGAAATGCAGAAAGGCCTGCAGAGGATCGCTGATTGGTACAGGGACTGGAAGTTGACCGTGAACGCCAACAAATGTAACATATTGACTGTGAACAGGCGGAAAGATCCATTACTGTTAGATTATATTTGTGAAACATCAGAGGAAAGTGTAAGAACAGTGAAATACGTAGCGGTACCCGTCCGAAGGCTTCTAAAATGGACCTACCAGATTAAACAAAGTGTAGGAAAAGCAGACGCCAGGCTGAGAATCACTGGAACCTTAAGGACATGTAACTCACCCACCAAGGAAGTTGGTTACAGGGCGCTTGTTTGACCGATTCTTGAGTATTGCTCCTCAGGCCGGGATCCTTAAGAAATAGTTTTAACAGAAGAGATTGAGACCCGACGAAGAGCGGCACATTTTATAATGGGGCTGCGAGGTGGTTATTGAGATGCTCAACAAACTCCAAGTGCAGTTACTAGAAAAGAGGTGTTGTGTATGACGGAGAACGTTACTGTTGAAATTCGAGGAACTGAGCATTATATTACTCCATGACGCATGTCTTGCGAAATGAAGACGATGAAAAAATTAGAGACATTAGGGCTAATAAGAAAGTTTATCATAAATCGTTCTTCCACAAACAATTCGCGAATGGAACAAAGAAGGTAGAAGATGACACTGGTATAAGAAGGTAACCTCTGCCATGCACCGTTAGGTGGCTTGCAGTGCATAGATGTATACACTATCTGGTATAGAGTATCTGGACATCTGTTAGTGGACATTAAATGTGGTGTGTCCATCCTTCGCATCTATGACAGGTTTGACTTTCAAAGAGGCCTCGAACGTCTGTGGCGGAATGGCAGCTCATTCTCCCTGAAGAGTCGAAATCAGAGAAGGCAGTGATGTTGGACGCTGGGGTTTGGATCTAAATCGATTTCTATCTCAGTCCAGAGTGTTCTGTGGGTTTAAGGTCGAGTCTCTGAGCAAGAAAGTACATTTTAGCGATGTTATCATTGCCTCCTTGTGGTGCTTTGCTACAGTCATCGTCACCGAACTGTATCTCTAATGAACGGAGTACAGGATGCTGTAAAATGTGTTCAAATCCTTCCGCATTTAGCGTTTTTGTAAGTGCAATAAGTCGATAACAGCATAACCACAAAAAACACCCCCACGCAGAAACGTCACATCCTCTACAGTACAGGGTGATTTTAAAGTCACTATACATTTTGTACTTAAACAAATTTTATTAACCAATGTGTAATGGCACTGCAACTTATGTAACAATAGGACATAATTTGAGTACATTTCAAAGTGACCACCTTGCATGTCTAGGCACACCTCCAGCGCTCCACTGTACACCAAAAAACCTCCCCAAGCATATCTGGTGTAATCTCAGCAGCTGCGGCTCGAATCCGCTGTGTTAAGTGTTCAGTGCTGCGGATCTTCACCTGGTATACCTTAGACTTGATAAACCCCCATGCAAAAAAGTCTAAGGGTGTCAAGTCAGAAGAACGGGGTGCCCACATCCGTGGAGAGGCACGACCAATCCATCTGCCGGGAAATGCTTGATTCAGATAATACCGAACAACGAGGGCAAAATGGGGTGGTGCACCATCCTGTTGAAAAACAACAGTATCCATAATCCCATCAGATATCAACTGGGTCTCCAAAAACTATTCCAACATATCTCGGTATGTGGTTCCAGTAACCACACATTCACTTTTGCTGTGTCCCGTTGCCACACCTGCAGCACACTTGGTTGTTCGTCTGTCCAGACATTTGCATCAAACTATCATTTTCCATAGCTTGTAGCAGGTCATGACACATAGCTTGTCTGGCTACATAGTCCTCCGCTTCAAGCTTATGTACGACCCGGATATGGTACAAACGTTTGTGCAGCTTGTAACGAAAAACTCTCCATACAGTGGATTGAGGAATACCGAGCTCCCTACTAAGTCACCTGATAGATGCGGGAGAGCTACGTGTAACGGAGATGATAGAGAAACTCCAGTGGAAGACTCTGCAAGAGAGACGCTCAGTAGCTCGATACGGGCTTTTGTTGAAGTTTCGAGAACATACCTGCACCGAGGAGTCAAGCAGTATATTGCTCCCTCCTACGTATATCTTGCGAAGAGGCCACGAGGATAAAATCAGAGAGATTAGAGCCCACACAGAGGCATACCGACAATCTTTCTTTCCACGAACAATACGAGACTGGAATAGAAGGGAGAACCGACAGAGGTATTCAAAGTACCCTCCGCCACACACCGTCAGGTGGCTTGCGGAGTATGGATGTAGATGTAGATGTAGATGTAGATCGCATCCTGCACACTTTGCACGGTGTCTGGCGTTATGGCCGGCCTCCCTGGACGTTCTTCATCTGCAACACTACCAGTACGCTGAAATTTATTGACTATGGTCTTGATAGCAAGCCTGGTGGGGCCTGTTTTCCGGAATCGACGCACCTGTTCATACGTCATTCCGCAAAGACGAGCAGGAACAACAGCGATTCGTTCTTCTTTGGTTAGCATTCTGTCGTAGTACCTGCAAGAAACAAATATTCCGTTACTGTATCACTGAAATGTATAGTGACTTTAGAACCATCCTGTATAAAGCTGGCAAACACGTGATGGCAGGTAATGTTTCCCAGGCAAACCCAGATCGTTCCATTGGATTGTGACAGGCTTTATCGTGATTCATCATTCATAATCACTCTTTTCCAGTAATCGACTCTTCACTGGCGTCGCCCAAGCGACGCTTAGCATGACTATAGAGATATGTGGCTTCTTTATAACTCCTTACGCACAGTTACTGCGCTATCTGGACTGTTGATGGTATTTTGGAACTCACGAGAGATTTCTTCCGCTGATTTAATGCTATTTTTTACAACCACTCGCAGCAGTGTTGGACGGTGTCTGTCCTTCAGTACATGGTCTAAGTGTAGCTGTGTTTGGTTCTTCGCTTTCCCATTTCAAAATCACATCACCACCACCAGTAGTCTTTAGGAGCTTTAGATGCACTGAAATGCCCCTGATGGTCTTGTTACTGGTGTGACATCCAATGACTAGTGCACGTTCTAAGTCGTTGCACCCTCCTGGCCGATCCATTCTGCTGTTAGTGCTTCTTTAACGACAACAGAATACTCCATTGCTCTTGTTGTACTATCAGATCCGACTATCGTGACATCTAGTGGTCAGTTCCGCATCACATACTGGTTTCTTTTGATCAGATGGTGCAGGTAACCGAGGAGGGAGTGAGGGCTCGCTAGCCCTCCTGCTCTTAACCCCCTCCCGACCCCCGCACTGTCACCTCTCGTGTGAGCTGCATTCCTAGGCCGACGGGACGACACCGGACAATCGGAGGTCTCCAGCAAGAAAATGGCGGCCGCTCGGGACGAGACGGCGCGTAACGAGCGCGCTCGCGAACAAGCGAGGCCGGATGGTGTCGGCGGAGATAAGGCGGGACGTTTGTTTTCTTGCGCCCGCAGTGCGGACGTCCATTAAAGTAAATTGCCGGCTGACAGGCGCGCGGCGCACCTGGCCGCGGCGGCCGGCGCAAGAAGCGGCGCGCGACTGCGCCGCCGGCCCGGCAGCGCCGCCGATAACGAGCCGGCCAGCGCAGGGGGCGCAACGCGAGTCTTTTTGCGGTCCGCCGGCACCTGTTGGCGCGGCTCCTGCGGCTGCGCGGACGCACTCCGCTCGGGGCCGGGGCCTGCGTAATCAGCGACCGCGAGAGCACTGACCTGCCGGCACAGCGGTGCTAAAGTACCTGACACCCTGACTCACAGCCTCTGCCACAGGTACGTTACATCCAGACTCTGCCTGCACCCCGGGCGGTCAGGAGGCAGCTGCATCTCCCTCGACTAACAAAATGATAATCACAAGCAGAACACGCATTTTGCCCTGCCACACATAGAACCTTATGCGTACAGCATCAGTCTGAAGAAATGTGGAATATGCAATGCATACTGAACAGAAACAATTGTATCCAGTATCATAAGGTGTCTTATCTCAAAATCACACTGAAATCACGGGAGTCATGGAATAATGACATGCACATTTACAGGTGTTGTATTATCTCAAAATTACACTGAAATCACAAAAGTCAGGTGGCGGTAATATACATACACAACTAATAATACGGCAGTGCATTAGCGGAGCTGTCATTTGTTCTCAGGAGAGTCGTGCGACAAAGTTTCCCGCGTGATTACGCCCGCACGACGGGAATTAAATGACTTTGAACGCAGAATGGTAGTTGGAGCAAGACACGTGACACATTCTACACTACTGGTCATTAAAATTGCTACACCACGAAGATGACGTGCTACAGACGCGAAATTTAACCGACAGGAAGAAGATGCTGTGATATGCAAATGGTTACCTTTTCAGAGCATTCACACAAGGTTGGCGCCGGTGGCGACACCTACAACGTGCTGACATGAGGAAAGTTTCCAACCGATTTCTCATACACACACAGCAGTTGACCGGCGTTGCCTGGTGAAACGTTGTTGTGATACCTCGTGTAAGGACGAGAAATGCGTACCATCACGTTTCCGACTTTGATAAAGATCGAATTGTAGCCTGTCGCGATGGCGGTTTATGGTATCGCGACACTGCTGCTCGCGTTGGTCGAAATACAATTGTAAGTAGGCTGTTTATGTTTTCTTTATGTAAGTAGTCTGTTTATGTTTTCTTATTGGCAACGTTACGTAGCGCTCTATATGAAAATCACTGGCTGTGCTGTGTGCAGTCTGTGGCTAGTTTGCATTGTTGTCTGCCATTGTAGTGTTGGGCAGCGGCAGCTGGATGTGAACAGCGCGTAGCGTTGCACAGTTAGAGGTGAGCCGCCAGCAGTGGTGGATGTGAGGAGAGAGATGGCGGAGTTTTGAAATTACATATATTATGACTTTTGATGATATTAAGGTAAATACATTGTTTGTTCTCTATTAAAATCTTTCATTTGCTAACTATCCCTATCAGTAGTTAGTGCCTTCCGTAGTTTGAATCTTTTATTTAGCTGGCAGTAGTGGCGCTCGCTGTATTGCAGTAGTTCGAGTAACGAAGATTGTTGTGAGGTAAGTGATTTGTGAAAGGTATAGTTTAATGTTTGTCTGGGCCATTCTTTTGTAGGGATTTTTGATAGTCAGATTGCGTTGCGCTAAAATTATTGTGTGTCAGTTTAAGCACAGTCGTGTATAAATTGTTCTAAGGGGACGTTACACAATGACTGTTAGCAGAATATGGAATCGGTGGGTTCAGGAGGGTAATACGGAACGCCGTACTGGATCCCAACGGTCTCGTATCACTAGCAGTCGAGATGACAGGCATCTTATCCGCATGGCTGTAATGGATCGTGCAGCCACGTCTCGATCCCTGAGTCAACAGATGGGGACGTTTGCAAGACAACAATCATCTGCACGAACAGTTCGATGACGTTTGCAGCAGCATGGACTATCAGCTAGGAGACCATGGCTGCCGTTACCCTTGATGCTGCATCAGAGACAGGAGCGCCTCCGATGGTATACTCATCGACGAACCTGGGTGCACGAATGGCAAAACGTCATTTTTTCGGATGAATCGAGGTTCTGTTTACAGCATCACGATGGTCGCATTCGTGTTTGGCGACATCGCGGTGAACGCACACTGGAAGCGTGTATTCGTCATCGCCATACTGGCGTATCACCCGGCGTGATGGTATGGGGTGCCATTGGTTACAGGTCTCGGTCACCTCTTGTTCGCATTGTCGGCACTTTGAACAGTGGACGTTACATTTCAGATGTGTTACTACCCGTGACTCTACCCTTCATTCGATCCCTGCGAAACCCTACTTTTCAGCAGCGTAATGCATGACCGCTTGTTGCAGGTCCTGTACGGGCCTTTCTGGGTACAGAAAATGTTCGACTGCTGCCCTGGCCAGCACATTCTCCAGATCTCTCACCAACTGAAAACGTCTGGTCAATGGTGCCCGAGCAACTGACTAGTCACAATACGCCAGTCACTACTCTTGATGAACTGTGGTATCGTGTTGAAGCTGCGTGGGCAGCTGTACCTGTACACGCCATCCAAGCTCTGTTTTACTCACTGCCCAGCCGTATCAAGGCCATTATTACTGCCAGGGGTGGTTGTTCTGAATACTGATTTCTCAGGATCTATGCACCCAAATTGCGTGAAAATGTAATGACATGTCAGTTCTAGTATAATACACTCCTGGAAATTGAAATAAGAACACCGTGAATTCATTGTCCCAGGAAGGGGAAACTTTATTGACACATTCCTGGGGTCAGATACATCACATGATCACACTGACAGAACCACAGGCACATAGACACAGGCAACAGAGCATGCACAATGTCGGCACTAGTACAGTGTATATCCACCTTTCGCAGCAATGCAGGCTGCTATTCTCCCATGGAGACGATCGTAGAGATGCTGGATGTAGTCCTGTGGAACGGCTTGCCATGCCATTTCCACCTGGCGCCTCAGTTGGACCAGCGTTCGTGCTGGACGTGCAGACCGCGTGAGACGACTCTTCATCCAGTCCCAAACATGCTCAATGGGGGACAGATCTGGAGATCTTGCTGGCCGGGGTAGTTGACTTACATCTTCTAGAGCACGTTGGGTGGCACGGGATACATGCGGACGTGCATTGTCCTGTTGGAACAGCAAGTTCCCTTGCCGGTCTATGAATGGTAGAACGATGGGTTCGATGACGGTTTGGATGTACCGTGCACTATTCAGTGTCCCCTCGACGATCACCAGTGTTGTACGGCCAGTGTAGGAGATCGCTCCCCACACCATGATGCCAGGTGTTGGCCCTGTGTGCCTCGGTCGTATGCAGTCCTGATTGTGGCGCTCACCTGCACGGTGCCAAACACGCATACGACCATCATTGGCACCAAGGCAGAAGCGACTCTCATCGCTGAAGACGACACGTCTCCATTCGTCCCTCCATTCACGCCTGTCGCGACACCACTGGAGGCGGGCTGCACGATGTTGGGGCGTGAGCGGAAGACGGCCTAACGGTGTGCGGGACCGTAGCCCAGCTTCATGGAGACGGTTGCGAATGGTCCTCGCCGATACCCCAGGAGCAACAGTGTCCCTAATTTGCTGGGAAGTGGCGGTGCGGTCCCCTACGGCACTGCGTAGGATCCTACGGTCTTGGCGTGCATCCGTGCGTCGCTGCGGTCCAGTCCCAGGTCGACGGGCACGTGCACCTTCCGCCGTCCACTGGCGACAACATCGATGTACTGTGGAGACCTCACGCCCCACGTGTTGAGCAATTCGGCGGTACGTCCACCCGGCCTCCCGCATGCCCACCATACGCCCTCGCTCAAAGTCCGTCAACTGCACATACGGTTCACGTCCACGCTGTCGCGGCATGCTACCAGTGTTAAAGACTGCGATGGAGCTCCGTATGCTACGGCAATCTGGCTGACACTGACGGCGGCGGTGCACAAATGCTGCGCAGCTAGCGCCATTCGACGGCCAACACCGCGGTTCCTGGTGTGTCCGCTGTGCCGTGCGTGTGATCATTGCTTGTACAGTCCTCTCGCAGTGTCCGGAGCAAGTATGGTGGGTCTGACACACCGGTGTCAATGTGTTCTTTTTTCCATTTCCAGGAGTGTACATTTGTCCAATGAATACCCGTTTATCATTGCATTTTTTCTTGGTGTAGCAATTTTAATGGCCAGTAGTGTATTTCGGAAATCGTTAGGCATTCCAGTATTCCGAAGTATACAGTGTTAACAGTGTGTCAAGAATACCAAATTTCACGCATTGCCTCTCACCAAGGACAACGCAGTGGCCGACAGCCTTCACTTAACGACCGATAGCAGCGGTTTTTGTAGAGTTATCGGTGCTAACAGACAAGCTGTCTTGCGTGAAATAACCGCAGAAAACAATGTGAGACGTAAGACGGACGTATCCGCCAGGGTAGTGTGGCGGAATTTGCGTTAATGGGCTGTGGCAGCGGACGACGGGTGGAGTGTTATTGGTAGCAGCACGACATCGCTGCAGCGTGTCTCCTAGGCTCGTGACCGTCTCGGTTGGATCCTAGAGGCCAGGAAATCCGTGGCCTCGTCAGATGAGTCCCAATTTCAGTAGGTAAGGAGTGGTGGTAGGGTACGAGTGTGGCATAGACCCCATAAAGCGATGGACAGAGGTTGCGAAAGAGCACTGTGCAAGATGATTGTTGCTCCATAATAGTGTGGGCTGTGTTTAGATGGAATGTACTGGGTTCTCTGGTGCAAATGAACCGACATTGACTTGAAATGGTTATGTTCGGATACATGGGGACAGTTTGCACCCATTCATGGACTTCATGTTCCCAAGCAACAATTAAAATTTTATGGATGACAATGCGTCATGTCACCAGGCTACAACTGCTCACGATTTGTTTGAAGTACATCTGGACAATTCGAGATAATGATTTGGCTACCCAAATCGCCAGACTTTAATCCCATCGATTAGTTATGGGACATAATTGAGAGGTCAGTTCATGCATAAAATTCTGCACCGGCAACACTTTCACATTTATGAATGGCTATAGAGGCAACATGAATCAATATTTCTGCATGGGACATCCAATGAAACGTTGAGTCGATGCCATGCCCAGTTCCTAGAATACGCCGAGCAAAAGGAGGTCCGACTTGATATTGGGAGGGATCCTATGACTTTCGGCACCTCAGCGTGTTTTGACAAGGACGTCCTTCCGAGGGCCACTTGCTTTTTGACATCTTCACTTTCTTCCTGCGGGTATTTCGCTTCAACTTATCAGCCCGTCCTGTTGATTTGATTCCCACGCGACCTACTGCTTGCTGCATTCCTTTCTTTCCCTGTAAATATTTATATTTCCTGTTTTCGTCAATCAGTTGAATCATTTTTTTCGTTACTCAAAATTTTACGTTCGTTTAACCTACATATGGACGTACAACGTCTAAGAATGCCCTTTTTTGGGACGTCCATTCTCTTCAAACGAACTGTCTATTGTGGTATTCATTATCGTATTATCTACAGTCTCGCAGAAATTCAAATGCACACTACTGTTATGTACAGTATTTGGCACCGAGGGCCGGAGGTGTACCACTGCCAGAGATTGTGGACATAGCAAGTTGACCGCTCTGCCACAAGTGGCGGTAATTTCCGCACTTTACCTAAGTTCACACTTCTTTTCTAAAGATTAAGAACTAAATACAAAAACGAAATAAGTAATGCTTATCGATAACTTTCTGCACGATGCAGAACTGAAACCTTCTCGGGCTCCTTTTTTGTAAGAATTATGCTTATTTCTCAGTGGCACAAATACAGTCTGATAAAAGAAACAACCAAACAAAGTGGATTTAGTGTCTGAATTATGCACTGTGCGCCGAAGAAAGACACACCGCAGCTGTGTTTCAGTATTGACGATATCACAACACACTGAGGATTTTGGCCAGCATATCAAAGATATGTCAACTTCAGATTACAAGTTTGATTCTTCACATCGCACCCCGGAAAGAAAAGTGACACTAGTCGAAAAATGGAAAATTTTTGGTTTTGTCACTGAAACATAGATGTGAATTGCCCAAGGTGCACGAAAACTATAATGGAATTTATTGCCAGCAGTGCTTAAGATGAATTTTAAAAAAGCGTTTCTAAGTTGTGTCACTGTTCTTTCCGGGGTGTGATATGTTCTTAATGTAGCAAATGAATAATATAAGGCTTAATATAAACATATGACAGCACTTTTCAGACGAACAGTAAATACGTGTTTCCCTGCAGGCTTCTTCTGGTGTCAGCCACTGAGGGTATCATTTTATGAGTGGTACTGTGAGTCCCTAGTTTGACAGTGCATTTTATTGAAGGTCAATTGATGTCAGTCAGACATGGTCCTAAGATGAAGGTATCACACAAAGATTCGATTTATATGTGTGAGGTATATCTGATGATGAGGCTAAAAGTCTCGTACTCGATCAGGGTGTGATAAAACGAAAAATAAGCTGAGGGAATTTTTTTTCCCCCTAATTAACCCTTCGTACTTCTATACTGATTGATAACCATTAAACAGGATGGACACAAGGAATGGCTGATTACATTACAACAGTTCATGATATTAAGAGCTTTCTATATTACAATAAGAGGAATGTATTTTACTCTACGACACAAAATTTCTTCAAAGCGAAAAAAAGGGTAAGTTTTAGCGGAACACGTTTAAGGTTTATGACGGAGTGAGCAGTGATATAACCGGCACTGCCTTTGACGAGTATGACAGCTCCCTAAAGATATGAGGGAACGCTTACACTACTGTGTCGGTATTGGTGAATGTCAGATACCTGTTCAGTAAATGCTTGCAGGCAATTGCGCCATGTCATGTCACGAAATCCAAGCGCAGACAGCTAATGGAGATGGTGGGCATTGTTTCTGGGAACGGAAGATCTGCAAGAGTGTTTCAGGAATACGAGCAAGGACCAAAGTACGAGCGTACGGCATCAGGAAGACTATAGCCCACCTGGCGGTCCTGTTCCATTAGTCCTCTCTTTTTCCACCGTTTTTATTTTCCATCGCAAGTCAGACAGAATATAAGGTACTCTGTTCTGCATTTAAAATGGAAACACATAACGAGCGAAGGTCGGAAAGGATCGAGGGAAGGAAGAGACGAAACTGGAAGAAATAAAGGGAGATGGAGATAGATAGATAGATAGAGAGATAGAGAGAGAGAGAGAGAGATGGAACAGGGGAGGGGGAGGGAGCTCCGGAGGGGGAGGGAGGGGGGGGGGTAGACCAGTCGTTAGCTGCAGATTCCTTCGGAAGGCGAACAGCTCACAAAGAAAAAAGAAACATCAAAAAGGGATAATATCCATTAGACCTGTCAGTCAGTACCGCTCCACCTTTTGTTTCTCGTTAAGAACACGCTACCAAATTCCTTCCAGGCATTCAATGCGCATGGCTAATGTTGAAGCTTTTTTATTCGTTCAGTAGAAATGAGAGTGACAAGGCTCCCACCACTTCGGCGACTTTTCGCAGAAACGTGAACAGTGTCAGTTTCTCTGAAGATAGTCACAGAAAAAATGACGAAACCTCGAATTCCATGAAGTACCTCTCGGAAACGACAGAGTACAACGCTATTGGCATGTTTTCTCTATTGGTCATGCTGTGAATGCGTCGATCAGAAATCTTACATAAAATTAAGTGCCTGCTTTTAATTACGAAATAAAACCCATCTTCTTTTATCTAGTCTTGAAAAGTACGTTAAACTTAAACATAACAGTCAAAGTCTAGTCTAACAGTCAAAGTCTAGCATTTCATTTTGTAAAGCCCTCAACTCTTATAGTTTTTTTGCTGTATGTGCAGCTTATTTCCGTCCATGTATTTATACAATTTGTTGTTTTCTATTCACAAGAATTACTGCTGTAGCTTGCAATTACAACTATTATCTATTTAATAGGATGTATTGGACCTAAATTGGGAGCCAAAACACACACGTCAAAAAAAGTTTTGCATCACCTCGGTTCAGAGAGTTCTGGAACCTGTACAGAAAATTGGAATAGAGATCAACATAGTCATCATTTCCGCACTTTTTATTGCTCATGAAAACAACACATTGCATGTTGTACCACCATACAGTGAGACCTAGAGAGGTGGTGGTCCAGATTACTGTACATACCGATACATCTAATTCCCAGTAGCACGTCCTCTTGCATTGATGCATGCCTGTATTCGTCGTGGCATACTATCCACAAGTTCATGAAGGCACTGTTAGTCCAGATTGTCCCACTCCTCAACGGCGATTGTGCGCACATCCTTCAGAGTGGTTGGCGGGTCACGTCGTCCATAAACAACCCTTTACAATCTATCCCACGCATGTTCGATGGGATTCATGTCTGCAAAACATGCTGGCCACTATAGTCGAGCGATGTCGTTATCCTGAAGGAAGTCATTTACAAGATGTGCACGATGGGGGCGCGAATTGTCGTCCATGAAGATGACTGCCTCACCAATATGCTGCCGATATGGTTGCACTATCGGTCGGAGGATGGCATTCACGTATCGTACAGCCGTTATGGCGCCTTCCATGACCACCAGCGACGTACGTCGGCCACATATAATGCTACCTCTAAACAGCAGGGACCCTCTGCCTTGCTGCACTCGCTGGACTGTGTGTCTAAGGCGTTCAGGCTGACCAGGTTGCCTCCAAACACGTAAACACGTGTCGGACTATTGTCTGGTTGAAGGCATATGCAATACTCATAGGTGAAGAGAACGTGATGCCAATCCTGAGCAGTCCATTCGGCATGTTGTTGGGCCCATCTGGACCGCGCTGCATGTTGTCTTGGTTGCAAAGATGGACCTCGCCATGGACGTCGGGAGTGAAGTTGCGCATCATGCAGCCTATTGCGCACAGTTTGAGTCGTAACACGACGTCCTGTGACTGCGCGAAAAGCGTTACTCAACATGGTGGCGTTGCTGTCAGGGTTCCTCCGAACCATAATCCGTAGGTAGGAGTCATCTGCTGCAGCAGTAGCCCTTGGGCGGCCTGAGCGAGGCATGTCATTGACAGTTCCTGTCTCTCTGTATCTCCTCCATGTCCGAACAACGAACGTTTCGGTTCACTCCGAGATGCCTGGACACTTCCCTTGTTCAAAGCCCTCCCTGACACAAAGTAACAACGCGGACGCGATCGAACCGCGAGATTGGCCGTCTTTTTTTGCCGTTTGTTGATCCTTCTACCCAGTTTTTTTCTTTTTTTTTCGTGCAGAGGCCAACCAGCTCTCTGACCGAACACGCTGAGCTACCGTGACGGCAGCTAGGCATAGTTGAACTACAGACAACACGTGTCGTGTACCTCCTTCTTGGTGGAATGACTGGAACTGATCGGCTGTCGGATCCCCTCCGTCTAATAATAAGGGCTGCTCTTGCGTGGTAGTATACGTCTTTGGGCGGGTTTAGTGACATCTCTGAACAGTCAAAGAGACTGTGTCTGTGATACAAGATCCACAGTCAACGTCTGTCTTTAGGAGTTCTGGAAACCGAGGTGATGCAAAACTTTTTTGATGCGCGCTTACTGGCCCCACAATGGGCGCCAAATATCTACATCTACATCTACATCCATACTCCGCAAGCCACCTGACGGTGTGTGGCGGAGGGTACCTTGAGTACCTCTATCGGTTCTCCCTTCTATTCCAGTCTCGTATTGTTCGTGGAAAGAAGGATTGTCGGTATGCCTCTGTGTGGGCTCTAACCTCTCTAATTTTATCCTCATGTTCTCTTCGCGAGATATACGTAGGAGGGAGCAATATTCTGCTTGACTCCTCGGTGCAGGTATGTTCTCGAAACTTCAACAAAAGCCCGTACCGAGCTACTGAGCGTCTCTCCTGCAGAGTCTTCCACTGGAGTTTATCTATCATCTCTGTAACGTTTCGCGATTACTAAATGATCCTGTAACGAAGCGCGCTGCTCTCCGTTGGATCTTCTCTTTCTCTTCTGTCAACCCTATCTGGTACGGATCCCACACTGCTGAGCAGTATTCAAGCAGTGGGCGAACAAGCGTACTGTAACCTACTTCCTTTGTTTTCGGATTGCATTTCCTGATAACATTTTGCTTCAGCTCGCCGTTAGCCTTCATACGCAAATGCACGATAATAAGTTTGGAATCTGCAACTTGCTTCATGAATGTGATATCTAAATATGTTGGAAGAAACCTCAAACCCAGTAATTAACAACCGCATTCCAATATTTATTATATGAACACAATGGAGTAACAAGTAGAACATGTGAGCTTCACACAGAAACATGATATTGTCTCATAAATGACACTTTCATCTGGAGTCAACTAGCAAGGAGCTAGTTACGGCGTCTGCATAAGTAGAAAAGGAATTTAATCCGATTAGTGTGACATCGTTGCAGCTCGTCACTTTGAAATGCGATGGGGTGAACAGCAGCTAAACCACGGGGATTGAAGACAGTGTCCCTTTAACATCTGAGTTGAATGGCCAACTCATGGCAGGTTAATTGACGTCTTTGGTGGACATCTGACTGATAGCCGTGGACTGGTCTCAAATGATATCTAGCAAATAAGTTTCCTTGGTATTTCTGATATCCAGTGTGCATTAGCACATAAATGAAGTTGGAAAGTCGTTCGACCATCTGTACCAGGCATCTGCTAAGCAATGAAACTATGCTAGTCAGCGTGCACAAGTTAGTAAAGCTTCATCTCGCTTTGTCTTGCCACTTTTCTCGAGATTTTGGATGCTCTCTTTGTACAGTGTGGACAGGGCATGTTAAGTTTTCTGCTTTACCATTTCTTACGATTTCCGAAGTTGTAGCCAATCTTTTTCCTGTTTCTGGGCAGGTATATGGCGAAACCCATTAGCTGTCTTAGACAGCGGGCAGTGGCAGATATTGTGATTAAACACATTTACAGGAAAGCTTCCCTGGCTGAACGTCTCTACCAGTGAAACCCAGCACTTAAGGTGAGACAGTCTCGGAGCTCAACTTGGGTGGAAGCTCAGAACACGCCAGGCAATACTCTGTCCTCGCTGTGCGCGGTCAGTTTTATCTTCCAGATGCTTTATACCCATCGTACTGCCTCCTCTCATGAGGTAAATAGTGTATCATGGGTAGTCTCAGCAACCATTACCACACAGACCTATGATGCGTGTTCTTTCTTAAACATACGGGCACTTGCGTAGCGAGCAGATCTTGTTCCTAGGCATACTTAATTTCTCCGTCTGCTGCTAATGTAGATGCAATTAAAACAGCGACTGGTCGTGTCTTCTGTAGTTAGCCATGATCAGTTTGAAGCAAGCTGTCTGTCCATGTATAATACGTGGACCGTTGCGATGAAGATTCATTTGTATGGAAGGAGGATCATAGTTTAACACACCTACGATGACAAGGTCTTCAGAGATGGTGCACAGTTCGAACTGGGTAAGAATAGGGAATGACATAGATTGTGCCATTTAGAAAAAAAACTCTCCCAGACTTTGTCTCAAGCGATTTAGGTAAATTGCGGAATCTGCATGCCAGATGGCACTGGGCTTCTGAATGCAAGTCCAGTGCCCTACGACTGCGCTACGTCCCTCGAAATGACGCACTGTGGAATGCCAGTGCCCTTACGCATTCTAAACAGGCCGAAAGAATGCGATGGAAAACCAAGAACTCCAATACGAATTGCGTGTATGACATCTGATTAACATACTCCGTCAAATGAATACAAACGCACAACGCCACAATGATAATAGAGCATTGTATTAACCAGCATCATTAAGGGTGGCCACAACTGGGGTCGCTGTTGCCTGTATCTAGTGCGGCTCTTGCTCACCTAGCAGTGTGACTGATGAGCACCCACTCTGTCGCCTTGATAACGCTGCTTATGGCTGTCAGTAGTCAGGTAGTCACTTCGTAGCAAGTATTGCGATTTCGTTCTCTGTGCAGTGGTATAGTCTGACTTGACTAAAAGAAGGGACTACCTCATAGCACACCTTGAAGCACAGGGAAGAGTCAAAAAAAAAAAATGGTTCAAATGGCTCTGAGCACTATGGGACTCAACTGCTAAGGTCATAAGTCCCCTAGAACTTAGAACTAGTTAAACCTAACTAACCTAAGGACATCACAAACATCCATGCCCGCGGCAGGATTCGAACCTGCGACCGTAGCGGTCTTGCGGTTCCAGACTGCAGCGCCTTTAACCGTACGGCCACTTCGGCCGGCAGGGAAGAGTCAGTCTTGGAATTAAGGGAAGAGTAGGAGGTGGGTGGTGGTGGTGTCAGTGGGGGGGGGGGGGTGTAAAGGAGATTGTAGAGGGTGACCAAAGCTTGACAACCGGGTGCAGCAGTTTTGAAGAGATGAGAAGGCAAAAGGCTTGCAGAGGGTAGACTAGTGTGGAGAACGCATCAAACCACTCTCCTACTGAAGCAACACCAATCCGTACTATTGAATATTTAAGTAAACTTGTGTGATCTGCTTTTACCAGTTATCAGTCAGAGTTCAAACAGCCCACAATAAAATGAGTACTCGAGAAACGGCGTCACAAAAGTAACTTTTTATTCACTGTCATGTAATGAAATGTTATCCGCTGATGTTAGTTTTGAAGTAAAAGATTAATGTTTCTTCATTAACAAAATTAGAAACTTCCTCATTAATGTCAATAAGACTAAATTGCGCAGCTCTCTTCGAATTAATTCTAAAAGACTGGAACTACCAAAGGTAAGATTAGTTGCCACCCTTGTCTGTAAACAAAATACCGTAAACCTGATGAACTTTGTCCGATTTTCAGATTCAAATTTGATTGTTTTCTAACATCTGTGATCTTTATATTAGTGAACATAGGGGACTGTTTGAAAGGATTACATGGTGATTAGTACAATTAGTACATTTTCTAAAATGCAGAAGAAGTAATGGAAAACAACGTTGGTGGTCAAAGTTAGTATGGGCCTGTACTTCCAGCACAACTAAAAAAAAATAAATAAAAAATAAAAAATCAGCGAACGTTCCATTTGTGGTGTATATTTCAAAAATGGGGCTTTAGCCAACCAGAAATATAAACATTGATCTTAAGTTTTATTAAGTGCTTTATAAAGCCTCATAAAAGAAAAAAAAAGCTCTTAAGCTACATAAATAGTGTGATCCATCATCAAAATTATAAAATAATGAAAGGTGCTATGGTGGAGTACCACACGCATAGTTCCATATTTAGATGAGCATAATAAATTTAATTTCATCCATCTCAGACCTAAATCATCGTTCCAAACATCCATTGCAGTTAAAATTAACGTTATCTGTTCTTCATATATAGAGACAATATCTGGCACTTGTGGGCAAACAAACTTGATTCCTCGTTTCCGGAGGTATTTGAAATTATATAACTGAAACACTGCCAGAACCACAACACTTTGTACTTTGAGCAATATATGGCTGATGTGGTGTCACCACCAGACACCACACTTGCTAGGTGGTAGCCTTTAAATCGGCCGCGGTCCGTTAGTATACGTCGGACCCGCGTGTCGCCACTATCAGTGATTGCAGACCGAGCGCCGCCACACGGCAGGTCTAGAGAGACTTTCTAGCACTCGCCCCAGTTGTACAACCGACTTTGCTAGCGATGGTTCACTGACAAAATACGCTCTCATTTGCCGAGACGATAGTTAGCATAGCATTCAGCTACGTCATTTGCTACGACCTAGCAAGGCGCCATGTTCAGTTACTATTGATATCGTGAATAATGTACAGTCAAGAGCGACGTTCACCAGTTATGGATTACAGTTAAGTATTCCACCAGCTACGTCCGTTTTTTCTAAAGTCTAATTTCCTTGTCCTGTTCCAGACCTCACGCCAGCCTGCGTGAGCTAAAACGCGTGCCTTTCGGCTTCCTCTAGTAACCCGGTGTTGGCTCTCCTGCCAACCCATAACAGCTGACATTTGTTTTTCTTAGAGCTTTGCACATTAACAATTACAAATAAGCCTTCGTCTATACACAGATTGTTAATGTATGTACTCCTTACTTCCACACTGTCACTGACATCAACAGTGTTTAATAAAGGGTATATCTGTAATCTTAAGGTAACAATGCTTAGTGGTCAAAGCAACCCAGAAAGATGGTAATATAGTGGCAGATATGCACATGTGAACGAAAAACTAATCAGCTGTCTGTTTTGAGAATCAATTGAGTAACATACACGATCTAGTTTTAAACATCGGCCGCTTTGCAGTTGCATGATGTCGGTAGATTTTGCACAATCAGTTTTTAACACACTTTATCGTATACAATTATAAATCGAAAAGGTTAGCCAACTGTTGCGCAAGAAAATCGGCACTACCTTTCACTACTTAGCGTATATTGATGGAACTTTACCACCAAATAGTATATACTAAACACCCAACTTTTGGTGTGTGAGCAGTCACAGTAACCAAGTCAAAGTAACCACAGAGATCCAAGTATACCTGGTTTACGTTATCTACAGTAGTTCAAAATGGTTCAAATGGCTCTGAGCATTATGGGACTTAGCATCTGAGGTCATCAGTCCCCTAGAAATTAAACTACTTAAACATAACTAACCTAAGGACATTACACACATCAATGCCCTAGGCAGGATTCGAATCTGCGACCGTAGCACTCGCGCGGTTCCAGACTGAAGCGCCTAGAACCGTTCGGCCATAGCCGCCGGCTATCTACAGTAGTTCTGTGAGTGCATACAGCGGTATGTTTTCAAATAGCTTGCTGTCGGAGACTACTGTGGATGTGTGAGACTGTAGGGCATGTGTAGATGGAGTGACAATACTTACGAACATATGAGATAACGGACGGAACAATGAAATTGCACATTATACGAGTAAGAATACTTACATATCTGAAGCCTTAGGTTTCGTCCAGAGAGACACAGAAAACAAACAGTAGTTTGCGTGAAACATTACAGAGGTTTTCCATGCATAAACCACTCAAGAAGTCACCATAACTCTTACGTGAACACAGAGGAAAAACCTACACGTTCTTATAAGTCCCGAGGGGGCGCGCAGAGCTGCCACACCTAACCGCTAACAGGCATTGATAGGAAACAGGGCGCTCAGCAAACGTTGACTCTGGAATACGGAAGAACTCAATCTGTTGTGGTAGTGGAGTGACTACTTATTATTTATTTATTTATTGAACATGCCCCATTACAATGTAATTTTACACGCGTGTAGCGACTGTTTAGAGCAGAAATTCACGAGGAAGCAGCTGAATTCTACAGTATCAAGAAATGGCCTGCCAGATACCGACACAAAATATCGTTCTGCATAGCTACTGGAGGCAAGAGAGGAAAAGTTAACGCGTTTTACTCTAACAGCGTATGTCTTGCAAGTCCACGATAAGGGCACATGTAGAGCTCGCCGTCTCGTTTTAATGTTACGGATAATCCTCTGTAAAAGACTTTAAATAGCACAGTACAGGCATACTGCCTTCGGGATACACACTGACAAGTTTTGTATAATTTTTTAAATTATATATTTAGGCTCAGGTCACGCAAATTGCGCCATTCCCCGTTTAACTCATTACCTATATATCATCAAATGATTTGATTGCGTTATGTAATAACTCGTCAACTGCAGTGGCCCAGAGAGGCGCTGACTGTGAGCGAAAGATCATCTACAGTTTGTGCAGAAACCAGACTGAAGCTACAAGGGTCGAAGGACATGAAAGAGAGGCAGTAACAGATAAGCGTATGAGACAGGGTTAAGCACTATCCCCGATCGTATTCGGTCTTTGCAATGAGCAAATAGTAAAAGAAAAATTTACACAGGGAATTAAACTTCAGGACGAAGGAATAAAATTTTGAGGTTTGCCAACGACATTGTAATTCTGCCACAGACGAAAAAGGAACTGGACGAACAGTTGAGTATACAAGTCTTGAAAATAGGTTATATGATGAATATCCACAAAAATAAAATAAAACAATGGTAAGCGAATGTAGTTGAATCAAACCAGACGACGCTGACGGAATTAGACTAGTAAACGAGACACTAAAACTAGTACAAGACTTTGAAAGGTGGCTACACTGAGCCACAGCGCCAGAGATCGCGCCAGAGAGTATTGTTCCGCCGCCTCCACTGGCAGTGATTATTGTGAAGTAGCGGCAGGCAGTTCTTGTCGAGAAGCGGTGCTAGGCGGTTCTTGTTCAGATGTAGTGGAGAGTTCTTGCCGAGAAGTTGTGGTGGACACTGCTTGTCGTGAAGTCGGAGTGGATATGTGGTAGTAGGGAGTGTTTGTTCCATGTTTTATGCAGTTATTTGATGGGAGACATAGCAGATGTTATTCTAATGGAGATATTGTAATGATCAGAGTGCATTTCGTCAATATATTAAGGTAACAAATTCCTGGTTTTTTTTCTTTTTATTATTTCTGTATCTCAAATAATGCATCATTACAGGTTCAGTCAACAAAGCATCTGGCTTGTGTTCTTGTATTAGAGTGTAATTCTGCTTTCCTTACGCAATTATAGTATTTCTAATTTTCTTTTATCACGTCAGTATAATTGGTATTTAAAAATTCTTGTCTTGTTGAAGAAGAACCGTGCCAGATGTGCGTTGAGTCATACTACCACACACAGAACAGCTACACTTGTGCTTTGTTGGCTTCGTAGATTTTATAGTTGCTGGGGACTTAATTAATTAACTGTGTTAACGAAAATTTCATTTCATTCTTTGTTGTTGTTCCATGCAGTCAGATTGCGTACAATTACTTGTCAGGGCCAACCGTTTACGACATTGCGTAAACGGACTCACAGCTACTAAAAAATATTTGCAATCATAATTAAATTAAGCCCCCATGCAACTTGTACTATTTAGGCAGTGAAGTAACTACAGGAAATGTATTCGCAGTTGCAAATTGAAGCACTTTCGGTTGTATACTGGAATGATTAAATGAAAATTTGTGCTGGACCTGAACTCGAACCCGGATTTGCAGATTTACGCGATCGGTAGCCTTCATCACATCCGAGCACGAATCGCGGCCAGACCCAAGCTTCCACAAGTGGCCGTCCATGTGTCGCACACGAAAACTCGTGTGTGGCTGTAATTCGTCCTCGGATGGCCGAAGCAGTTACGGCGACCGCTCGCCTAAAGAGGGAAATTCGGGTTAGAATGCTGGTCTGGCACAAATTTTCACTGTTTTCGTTCCAACAAACAGCCGAAGGCGGTTCATATTTGCAAATGCCAATACGTTACCCGTATTTATTGACGGCTTTAGTCGCTGTATCCATGTACTTAAGAACACTGCTTCGTACTTCTTAATACACAGGCACTGATATTTTGTGTAGTAAAAGAACTGATGGTAGCGGATGTAAAATGCAGTGCGGCGATAGCACGCAAGCATTTCGCAAAAGAGAAATTTGCTAACATCGAATATAAATTTAAAAATTAGGAACTTTTTTGCACAGGCACATGTAGACATTAAGTACTTCGGACAAGGAGAGACTAGAAGAGTTTGAAATGTGGTGCTGCAGAAGAGTGCTTTAGCGTGTAGATGGAATAACTAAGGAAGTGGTTCTCAATCGAACTGAAGAAAAAGTTGAATATTGGCACAATCCGTCTAAAAGAAGAAATTTTTAAACTCTGTTTGGCCTCTAACTGCCAATTACATTCTTCTTTAATATATTTACAATTAACTATTTGTTTGTTAAATTTACAATGAATTTTCGACACATCTCATTATTTGTAATTACATATCATCACTTCAAATAACACAAACATATTAATTTTCTTATTCTTACGCTGATGATATTATTAGTTTGGAATTGTATTTCCCTCTAGTATGTGTCACACGATTCACCGTGGGAAATAATAATGTCTAATCGGGCAAGAGATTAACAAAATAGACAAATCAAACATTACAAAATGACTGCAGACGGTTTCTTCCTCTGTTATCAGGTGCTAGCGTCCACCTGAGGAATCAGTCTGGACATCAGAGATGAATGTCCATTTCTTGAAAGTATTTTCGGATGTAGACATAGATTTTTGGTTGCCGAGCAAGGTTCGTGACACTTGTAGGTACGGGAATTATCAGTCTGACGATTGCCTTTTACAGTTAGTTGCCCGCTGATTGGTGTAAAGGGAGCAATATGTGATTGAGATCCACCAATTCTGAAGGGCGATCTCCGCAGTACGGAGAGATTAAAACTTTGAGTGTTTAGATATATGCAGGACAGCACCTGTGTCCATTTCGCATTCTCGTCCTTGATGTTGTATGTCGTCGTGACAGTTTTTTATTTTCTAACACCGTGTTCAGGACCACATTTAAGGTCTATGGGCCCCTAGCCTTGCAGAGGAAAGTTTGTTATAATTAACCTGCGAAAATAGAGTTTTAGAGTAGTTGTCGAATTAAAAGCCTATAACGCAGCTTTTTAGGTATAGTATTAATTATGTAAAATATTGCTGTACAATTTATAAATTCTTGAACGAATGATACTAAAATAACGAAGAATTCAAATAATTAAGGTGTTTAACATACTATATTAACATTACTATGAGGAAACGGCATTTTTTTTAAAGAAGGAACTTTTTCTGAGTTTATGTCCGTGCATAAATCAGTATTTCAATTAAAAAATAAAGTATAAGGAAATATGCTTGTTAGACGAATGTAAGATAAGAAAAAGATATGTATCACACAAATCAATTTTACCCACATTTAAACTAAATAAATTACTTTCCTAAGTAATTAGCGTCAGAATGAAAGATTCATATAATCTCACTGGCTGATAGTTTGTGACTACATTTCATACTATGAAGCCATTTAAAATATCTTCATAACTTAGTAATCACAAATTATAACTTTGAATACTGAGTGACGCCAAATCGTTTGTTATTTAGCTTGGAGGTCCAAAGCCTGTTTTTGATCAACTTCAAATGTGAAAATAATTTTTATCCACTGCTGTTTGCGATAATACATTCTTATAACGGTCCCGATATTAGTGAAACATCTCTCTCTCTGTATGGTGCCGATTTTGATGAAATTAGGTATGGAATAAATAGGATTTCCGCGAATTCGAACTCATTTCAAAGTGCCGACATTCAGTCCATCATTTTTTAAAAGTCTTGATGGTTTTACCAACAGAACTGGGACGCATTTAACTGAAAATTTGACTGAACGGCTTTGGAAATTTGACACAAGGGAGCGTGAGATTTCAGAGTGAATGCTGAGTTAATTTATTTCAGCCGCCCACTGCAATTTTCGGCAAAATAAAGCCACACAAAGTAATTACGTCTACATCTTGTTCGATTATCCACATCATACCTCGCAAGCCACCTGAAGCCTAATTTACACGACGACATTGGGTTGCACCACTCGCTGCGTGGAATGAGTTGCACGCAAGAGGTTTCACATATGACTGTAGACTCGGCGACACCAGTATACACTTCAGTTTCGTCGTTTTGTGGGTCCCTGAGTCGTGTCTGAAATGAAAGTTTTGGGAGCTGCACGTCACACGAGTTGTGATGGAGTTAAAGCTTGTTGCGTGGAACGCTGCATAAAAAAAAAAAAAAAAAAAAAACGTGTTTCGATTCGTGACTGGATGGAGAAAAGACATCAGCTCGGTTGCTCAGCATCGTTGCTGAAATAATTTATAACGGAAGATCCAAGAAGTTCTTTCTAATTATCTTAGAATGTCCGCAGAACTGTTCACGTTTTTTTATAAATAGAGTTAATTATGCGATAAGGAATAAAGGTACTATAATGCATGAAGAACTGTCGCCAAAACTGAAATTACATATTATATTGCGTGCAGTACAATCGAGAACACTCGGCATGCTATAAAATACGATTTTTGTTGGTGATGACGTTATTTCATTAACACAAATAATTATTAACATCAACAGTAATAATTATTAACAATAGCAACAATAATTATTCGAAGTAGGCCGCATTAAGAAGAGAATGGTTTGCAAACTACTCTCTTGAAGATAGATCTGTACAGTGGCAATATTTCAAAGTTAAATACGACACTCTGTATGAAAGTGTTATAAGAACGTAGGTAATGAGACGATGTAATTTATTATGCTTTATTTAGAACATTGTAACAAGTCAGTGATGTATTAGGTTGGTGCATAAGTTCGTACCGATTTTGTTTTGCATGTTGTTATTACGGTTAATATGGGCATATTTATCAACTGCCATTTTTTATTTGTTGCCCACTGATGTTATCTGAGTTAGATATTGTCATTTAGTCATCTGGAGATAGAGAGTGGAGCTGTGGACGCTAGGAAATGGAGCGACGGAGAAATCGGAATATTTCCGATATATTTTTCTGTTTGACTTCAGTAGTGGGGTGTCAGCAGTAAAGGCATTCAGAAACATTTGCGCCGTGTATGGGGATAAGCTATTGGACAGAGAACGGCAAGAAAATGGTTCTCTCGTATTAAGAAGGATCATTTTGACATTAGTTAATATCCCCGTGAAGGAAGTCCTTCAGGGTCTGATGAAGATAGTTGAAACGCATTAATCCACAATGATCCACGTCAGTATACACGAGAACTTGGAAATGTGCGACATTTCCGTGCAAATTGGAAGTTTCAAAACTCGGGTGAATGAGTACCGCGTTCTTTAAGTCAAATCACAAAGATCAGCCGGTGGCAATAGAGGCATCTCTATTTGCTCGCTATCAGTTTACTCGTAAACAACACCGACTATTCGTATCCTGTATCGTTATTGGTGGCGAGAAATGGTGTCTTTATGTTAACACGAGGGAAAGAAAGGAATGGTTGAGCCCAAACCAAGCAGCAACTCCTCATACAAAGACCTGAGCGCATCCAGAAAAGATAATGCTATGCATGAGAAGGAGCAGTGACGGTGTTGTGTACTACGATGTAACCATCACTGCTTACATATATTGTCAACAACTGAGACACCTTTCAGACGCAGTCCAAAAAGAACTACCGGGCAGACTGCGTGAAGTGATTCCATTCCACGGTAACGCCCGCTAGCATCCCACTAGACTCACAAAAACACTATAGAGGAGTTGGGTTGGGAGGTCATTCTGCACCCACCTTATTCATCTGATCTTGCGCTCTCTGATTTTCACCTTTTCCGCTCTTTATCGAACAGCTTTCAGGGAACGTCTTTTCCGGATGAAAATCCTCTCCGAACATGGTTCGACGAGTTCTTCGGCTCAAAACCATGTGATTGCTACAGCTGCGGAATCGAAAAGGTACCCTGCCGTTTGCAGACTGTTCCAAACGCTGAAGGACAATATATTATCGACGACTAAAGTCTGTGCTATGTGTACTGTTGCGTTTATTAAATTTAGGGAAAAACGCCACGAATGTATGCACCAACCCAACAGAATATGTTCAACTGTAGTTAATGCCGGTCTTATGGGTAATATAAACAAAAGCCATTTAAATTTTTAAAAAATCTAATATTTATATGGCACAAAAATACAAATGAAATTAGGTAACGGGGGCACTTCCTTCCTTACTAACGATTTAAATATTCCATAGACTTGGGAATAATCCTGTACTTCGTCTCATGACTAGGGACACGGAAAAAGTAATGATACTTCTTGGTACCGAGTACTACCAACTCGATACCGATATATTTTTAATTGATGCAATTCAACTGACGCGTTTACTCATATCAGCACTTTATAGCAGGTATGGGAGTTGTGCTAGGGCGAGACTTCGAACAAGGCGCTCGTCAGCAACTAAGAGATCTTGCTGCCACTGCTGGCACCAAACCGTAACGAACGGTATATGACTTTTGCAGTCATCACAAGATATTAGTACACAGCAAACAAAAGCAAATAGATAGGGTAGTTGCTGGCTTATGAATAATATAGAATGAGCCTTATTTGACAACATCTGTAACATCACTGTGGACTGCAAGTAATGCTTTACAGCAATGGCACGGCATTAAAGTATTACCCCAGTTGTATAAGCTGGCCAACGAGTTCCTGACACTTCCAGCGACATCACTGCCGTCCGAGCGCTTACTTACAGAGGCAGGCAGCACGTGTCAAAGTCACGTAACAGATTATTAGGACTAGATAAAATATTCTTATTGAGTGATTCTAAGGAAGAAGAACGGCAAATTTAGACAATATTTAGTTCATTTACTTTTGAGTACTATTCAGTTGTTTTACTGATAATCTGTTCTGTAATTTAGTTTCAGGTTACAAATTAAAAGAAATATTCCGTAATGAAAAAAATATTCCTTGATTTAACGCTACGATTACCCTGTTAAAGTTATGAAAATAGACTCTATTACTTTTAAAAAGCATCTTGTGCACATGGCCACGTCCATATATGCAGCGCTCACAGATGATTGTAAGTTCTTAAAAATATACAGTAAAATGCACATTTACACTTCTGTTCGTTTGTGTGACATGTTCCAAATATTGAGGATATACGTTCTAGGAAGGTGGATCCTCAATCCTCAGTTCACCTTGTAGGAAGGTGGATCACCAATCCTCATTCCTCAATCCACCATCTAGGAAGGTGGATCCTCGATGTGTGTCACATATCACGCAAACGTATACAGATGAGCAAACGTACGTTTTAATGCATATTGCGATTTTTAAGAATTAAAAAATCTGTGAGTGCTGCGTATATGGACACGGCATGTGCATAAAGTGCTCTTTAAATGTATTATTTCTGACACCCCTTTATATGAAGTGCTACATTTTATGCACCATAATGGGGGCATGGCATGAGGCTATAACTCACAATGAGCACGTTTAGTGATAAAATTTGTTTGAAGACCAGAAGATGACAGTTATCCCTGTCGAAACCAGTTCACAAGAATAATGAGGAATTTATGCAGTCTTGGCTATTGAAAGTTTTTTACCACTTTATTTTAAACTAACTTCACAATGTTCTAGAGACTTGAAACTTGAAATACAGCTCAGAACTGGATGGCAATTCAGTATTAACTCGCTATTTTGTCTGTTCGGTATAAATTTTGCAATTGATTTTAAAGTAACTCCCTGATGAGCCAGAGACTCGAATCTTTCATCATAGGTCACCTATGGATAACAGTGCAAAATTAACTCCGTTTTCTTGTGTGGTTTGCGGCGTTAGGTTCTTCGTGCACCATTAGCATTTCCTTCTTTTATGTTCCAGTGGCGAATGTTTAGCAGTGAGAACAGTTGTTGGAAAGTCTACATACGAGCTAGATTATCTCTAATTATTTAATTTCACGGTCTTCTCGTGAGATATACATACGATGAAGCAATATATTGATTGACTCAAATCAAGAGGGACAGAAATAAACATGAAATTTACCACATATCTATGTTGTAATCTCTTCAATAAGCTTTAAATCGACGAAAAATTGCTAACAGAAGACTAGGGAGGAGCAAACAATTATTTAGTAAAAAAGTTTTTAATGTAACACGTTTTTTAAAACAGGCCGAAAAGTATAAAATAATATCTCATAGTCCCATATAAATTCCATTACCCCATACAGACAGTCTACATCTACATCTACATCTTCATCTACATGCATGGCGGAGGGTACCTTGAGTACCTCTATCGGCTCTCCCTTCTATTCTAGTCTCGTATTGTTCGTGGAAAGAAGGATTTTCGGTATGCCTCTGTGTGGGCTCTAATCTCTCTGATTTTATCCTCATGGTCTCTTCGCGAGATATACGTAGGAGGGAGCAATACACTGCTTGACTCCTCGGTGAAGGTATGTTCTCGAAACTTCAACAAAAGCCCGTACCGAGCTACTGAGCGTCTCTCCTGCAGAGTCTTCCACTGGAGTTTATCTATCATCTCCGTAACGCTTTCGCGATTACTAAACGATCCTGTAACGAAGCGCGCTGCTCTCCGTTGGATCTTCTCTATCTCTTCCATCAACCCTGTCTGGTACGGATCCCACACTGGTGAGCAATATTCAAGCAGTGGGCGAACAAGTGTACTGTAAACTACTTCCTTTGTTTTCGGATTGCTTTTCCGTAGGATTCTTCCAATTAATCTCAATCTGGCATCTGATTTACCGAAAACTCGCACTTTTAAATTTTTTAAATCTGTGACAGTACTTCTAAAACATAAATATAAAAATGTACGGTGCATGAAACAAATAATAGTAAGGAGTTTAGAGAGTATTTGTCATTAAGAAAAATGACATAGCAGTTCATAACACTGACAGTGTAATAAAATTTTTAGAAACTTAAGAGGACTATTCATGCATCAGTTGCCTATTGCATGCGTCCCATGATTCTTTCTTTTTTTTTTAATTTTGCAAGTCGTAGCTATTAAAAACTCACAGGCACAAATTTTCACGGCTATCTGTATGGAGTCGGAAATCTGTATGGGTCTAGGAGAAATTTTTCATACTTTTTAGTCCTTTTTGAAAAAGGTGTAATACTCAAAAGTTTATATTAAAAAGTTGTTTTATTTACATAATTTCTTGTTGTGGGGACGCTTCAAATGTTTGGGGTATGCACTCCTCACTAAAAATGTAAACGCTCTACAAGAAAGCATCGTCAATGCCTGTCAGTACACCTGTGGCCAATCTGGAGTTCGTTTCTTATCAAAAGACGTTGGATAAAAACATGCCTTCATGGACGCCATATTGAATACGTCCTTTAGCGAAGGTCCACAAGTGCAGCTCATACGTAACAGCAAGTAGATTATTAGGTTGGTGCATAAGTTCGTTGCGTTTTTGTTTTGCAAGTTGGTATTCCAGTTCGTTATAGGTTTATTTATTGATAGCCATTTTTTATAGTTCCCTGGTGCTGTGTATGAGGATAATGCCATTGGATAGAGAACGGCAAGAAAATGGTTCTCTGGTTTTAAGGGGGATCGTTTTGACGTTAGTGACTCTCCTTGTTAAAGAAGACCATCGGGGTCTGATGAAGATAGTTTAATCGCACTAGTCCACAATTATCCACGTCTTGCTGTCGCAAGACTGCGTGACTTGATGCTACTCCACAATAACGGACGCCCGCATTCTGTTTGACGAAGAACATTATACAGGAGTTGGGTTGGGAAGTCATTCCACATCTGTTTTATTCACCTGCTCTTGCGCCCTCAGATTTTCACATTTTCCGCTCTCTATCGAACAACCTTCAAGGAACTTCCACATGGTTGAAATGACTCTGAGCACTACGGGACTCAACAACGAAGGTCATCAGTCCCCTAGAACTTGGAACTACTTAAACCTAACTAACCTAAGGACGTCACACTCATCCATACCCGAGGCACGATTCGAACCTGCGACCGTAGCAGTCGCGCGGTTCCGGACTGAAGTACCTAGAACCGCTCGGCCACAACGGCCGGCAAGGAAATTCCTTTCCGGATGCAAATGCTCCCCGAACATGGCTCGACGAGTTCTTCGCCTAAAAGTCACATGGCTGCTACAGTCAAGGAATCAAAAAAGTTAACCCCAGAGTCGACAAACGTTTATGTAGTGAAGCACAATATACTACTGATGTGCTTATTAAATTTACGGAAAAACCCTACGAACTTGCGCAGCAAATCGACACGTTAGAAACTCTGCTGTGTCACAGTAACAGAATAATGAGTTCTGCATTTTGTAGGTCGTTCGTAATAGCAAAGAGCTTGCAGCAGAAGAGATGTATTACAGTAGCGTAGATGAATTTGTGTTCCCCATAGTTCCTAAATGCATTTTAAAGCCAATGTTTACTGGACGCCATTTTGTTGTTTTTGTGCGTAGTACCACCTCTCAAAATATGGAATACTTTTTTCAGCAATCTGTAGAAAGAATTTGGAACACAGCTGGAGAGAGTGGAGTCGATGGATATCTAAGAAAACAAAATTATCGATACGTGAAGGTATGCATACTTATCCTTGGGTTCTTTGATGAGTACGCTACAATTCAAGCACTTGTGAATAAAGTTTCGATACTTTTCTTTCGATACTTTGTCCTTACCCGTGACAGGGAATCCCAAACGACTGGAAAAAAGCGCAGGTAACTCCTGTATATAAGAAGGATAAAGGAACGGAACCGCAAAATTACAGACCAATATCTCTGACATCGATCTGATGCAGAATCCTTGTACATATTCTCAGTACGAATGTAATAAATTTTCTTGAGAGTGAAGAGTTTCTGTCCACAAATCGACACGGTTATAAAACCTCCTCCCGTACGAATCTCAGCTTGCCCGTTTTTCACCGAGATTTCTGTAAAGCATTTGACACGGTGTCGCGCTGCCTGTTATCAGCGAAGGTTCAAGCATACGGAATAGGTTCCCAGGTATATACAGGGTGTTTCAAAAATGACCGGTATATTTGAAACGGCAATAAAAACTAAACGAGCAGCGATAGAAATACACCGTTTGTTGCAATATGCTTGGGACAACAGTACATTTTCAGGCAGACAAACTTTCGAAATTACAGTAGTTACAATTTTCAACAACAGATGGCGCTGCGGTCTGGGAAACTCTAAGGTACGATATTTTCCACATATCCACCATGCGCAGCAATAATATGGCGTAGTCTCTGAATGAAATTACCCGAAACCTTTGACAACGTGTCTGGCGGAATGGCTTCACGTGCAGATGAGATGTACTGCTTCAGCTGTTCAATTGTTTCTGGATTCTGGCGGTACACCTGGTCTTTCAAGTGTCCCCACAGAAAGAAGTCACAGGGGTTCATGTCTGGCGAATAGGGAGGCCAATCCACGCCGCCTCCTGTATGTTTCGGATAGCCCAAAGCAATCACACGATCATCGAAATATTCATTCAGGAAATTAAAGACGCCGGCTGTGCGATGTGGCCGGGCACCATCTTGCATAAACCACGAGGTGTTCGCAGTGTCGTCTAAGGCAGTTTGTACCGCCACAAATTCACGAAGAATGTCCAGATAGCGTGATGCAGTAATCGTTTCGGATTTGAAAAATGGGCCAATGATTCCTTTGGAAGACATGGCGGCCCAGACCAGTACTTTTTGAGGATGCAGGGACGATGGGACTGCAACATGGGGCTTTTCGGTTCCCCATATGCGCCAGTTCTGTTTATTGACGAAGCCGTCCAGGTAAAAATAAGCTTCGTCAGTAAACCAAATGCTGCCCACATGCATATCGCAGTCATCAATCGTGTGCACTATATCGTTAGCGAATGTCTCTCGTGCAGCAATGGTAGCGGCGCTGAGGGGTTGCCGCGTTTGAATTTTGTATGGATAGAGGTGTAAACTCTGGCGCATGAGACGATACATGGACGTTGGCGTCATTTGGACCGCAGCTGCAACACGGCGAACGGAAACCCGAGGCCGCTGTTGGATCACCTGCTGCACTAGCTGCGCGTTGCCCTCTGTGGTTGCCGTACGCGGTCGCCCTACCTTTCCAGCATGTTCATCCGTCACGTTCCCAGTCCGTTGAAATTTTTCAAACAGGTCCTTTATTGTATCGCTTTTCGGTCCTTTGGTTACATTAAACCTCCGTTGAAAACTTCGTCTTGTTGCAACAACACTGTGTTCTAGGCGGTGGAATTCCAACACCAGAAAAATCCTCTGTTCTAAGGAATAAACCATGTTGTCTACAGCACACTTGCACGTTGTGAACAGCACACGCTTACAGCAGAAAGACGACGTACAGAATGGCGCACCCACAGACTGCGTTGTCTTCTATATCTTTCCATCACTTGCAGCGCCATCTGTTGTTGAAAATTGTAACTACTGTAATTTCAAAAGTTTGTCCGCCTGAAAATGTACTGTTGTCCCAAGCATATTGCAACAAACGGTGTATTTCTATCGCTGCCCGTTTAGTTTTTATTGCCGTTTCAAATATACCGGTCATTTTTGAAACACCCTGTAAGTGGCTTAAGTAATAGAACCTAGTACGTTGTCCTCGATGCGAGTGTACATCAGAGACAAGGGTATCGTCAGGAATGCCACAGGGAAGTTTGATAGGACCGCTGTTATTTTGTATATACGTAACTGATCTGGCGGAGAGGGTAAGCAGCAGTCGGCGTCTGTTTACTGATGACACTGTAGAATATGCAAAGTTGTCGTTGAGTGACTGTAGGAGGATACAAGATGACTATGACAAAATTTCTAGTTGGTGTGAATGGCAGGTTGCTGTAAATGTAGAAAAGGAAGCCGGCCGCTGTGGCCAAGCGGTTCTAGGTGCTTCAGTTCGGAACCGCGCTGCTACTACGGTCGCAGGTTCGAACCCTGCCTCGGGCATGGATGTGTGTGATGTCCTTAGGTTAGACAGGTATAAGTAGTTCTAAATCTAGGGGACTGATGACCACAGATGTTAAGTCCCATAGTGCTCAGAGCCATTCTTTTTAGAAAATGGAAGTGTCTGGTCAGCACCACAAGGTCGACAATATAAAGTCAGTTCGTAGTAAAAATATTTCTCTTATTAATAAATCAGGTATACGTACAATATTTAACAGTCATTTTCTGAGCTTTGCTGATGAATTAAATAAGAATTTAGTTTCTACAGGAAATCATATGACTTTCTTGGCAAATGCCTTTCCGAGATTGATGTCTGAAATACGCCTCTATGATACAGACAAGGGGGAGATTGAGCCAGTAATTAAATCACTCATAATTAAGGACTCTCATGGTTATGATGGAGTGCCTAGTAGAATATTAAAGTACTGTGCTGCATATGTTATCCCTGTGTTTAGCCATATTTTTAATTTTTATTTTAGGAATGGTCGGTTTCCTGAACGATTAAAGTACTCAGTAGTAAAGCTGCTTTATAAAAAGGAAGGAAGTGATAATAGAGACAATTTTAGACCTATTTATATGCCATCAGTGTTTACTAATGTTATTGAAAAGGCTGTGTATGTGAGGATAATTGATCATTTTATATCACACAATTTGCTATGAAATGACCAATTCGGCTTCAGAAGTCGTTTAATTACTGAAAATGCAATATTCTCTTTTGTCTGTGAGGTACTGGATGGGTTAAACAAAAGGTTTCGAACGCTATGCATATTTGTTTGATTTAACTAAGGCGTTTTATTGTGTTGATCACAAAATATTCCTCCAGAAGTTAGACCTTTACGGAATACGGGGGAGTAGCTCACAATTGGTTCACCTCTTACTTTAGCAACAGACAACAAAAGGTCATTACTCACAATGTTGAGAATGGCTGTGATGTGGGGTCTGAGTGGGCCAACGCCAACTGGGGGGTGCCTCAGGAATCAGTGTTGGAGGCCACCCCTGTTCCTTATTTATATAAGTGATATACCCTCTAGTATTACGGGTAGCTCTAAAATATTTCTGTTTGCTGATGACATTAACTTGGTAGTAAAGGATGTTGTGTGCAACATTGGCTCGATTTCAAATAGTGCAGTTCATGACCTAAGTTCATGGCTTGTAGAAAATAAACTAACGCTAAATCACAGTAAGACTCAGTTTTTACAGTTTCTAACACAACATTCAACAAAACCTGACGTTTTAATTTCACAGAATGGTGATATGATTAGTGAAACTGAACAGTTCATATTTCTAGGTGTTCAGATATATAGTAAACTGTCGTAGAGAGCCCACGTTCAGGATCTTGTTCAAAGACTTAATGCTGCCATTTTTACTATTCGAATGGTATCTGAGATGAGTGATCATTCGACACGAAAATTAGTCTACTTTTCTTATTTTCATTCGCTTATATGGTATGGTATTATATTTTGGGATAATTCTTCCCATTCTAAAAGTATATTTTTGGCTCAGAAACGGGCGGTTCTGGCAATAAGTGGTGTAAATTCACGAACCTCTTGTCGACAACTGTTCACGAGTCTGGGTATTGTGACACTGGCCACTCAATATATATATATATATTCCTTACTGTCATTTCTTGTTAACAATATTAGTTGATTCCCAAGAATAAGCAGCTTTCACTCAGTTAATACTCGGCAGAAATCAAACCAGCAGTTGGATCGGACTTCCTTAACGCTTGTGCTGATAGGTCTGCAGTATACTGCTGCATTCATTTTCAATAAGCTACCACTAGAATTCAAAAAACGTAGCAGTAATCTCAAATGGTTCAAATGGCTCTGAGTGCTTTGGGACTAAACGTCTGAGGTCATCAGTCCCCTAGAACTTAGAACTACTTAAACCTAACTAACCTAAGGACACCACACAGATCCATGCCCGAGGACGGATTGGAACCTGCGACCGTAGTGGTCGCGCGGTTCCAGATTGAAGCGCCTAGAACCGCTCGGCCACACCGGCCGGCAGTAATCTCTGCGCTTTCAAATCAAAACTGAAGAGAGTCCTTATGGGTCACTCATTCTATTCTGTCAAGGATTTCTTTAAAAAATTAAGCTGATTCTTGTTGTATTGTTGATTGCATTTACTTAAAGTTATGGATTGACTGTTCATAAACAGTTTATTTTTAACTGCTATGACTTTTATGTTGTAATTCCTAGTACTGACACGTTCCATGACCTTGGAGATTTGCTCCTCAATTTGGTCCTACGGAACTTGACGTGTAAACAAAATAAATGAATAAAATAAGTAGGAAAACGATCTCGTATTGTGAGAATAGAGCATTAGTAGGGTATTACTTGACAGAGTCAAGTCGATTAAATACCTAGGCGTAATGTTGGAACACGAAATGAAATGGGACGAGCAGATAAGCATTGTAGTTGGGAAGACAAATGGTCAACTTCAGTTTATTGGAAGAATTTTAGCGATTATAGTTCTTCTATGAAGGAGACCGCGTATAGAGCACTAGTGTGACCCATTCTTGAGTACTGCTCAAGTGTCTGGGATTTCTACTAGTCGTATTAATGGCAGACATCGAAGCAATTCAAAGGCAGGCTGCTAGATGTGTTATCGGTAGCTTTGTACAGCATGCAACTATTACACAGATGCTTCGGGAACTCAAATGGGATCACTGGAGGGAAGAAGACGTCCTTTATAAGGAACACTACTGAGAAAATTTGAGGCTGACTGCAGAACGATTCTACTGCCGGCAAAGTATGTACATTTAGCGTAAGGACCATGAATATAAGATTAGATAGATTAGGTATTCTACGGAGGCGTATAGGCAGTCGTTTTTCCCTGGATGTGTTTGCGAGTGGAACAGGAAATTAAATGCCTAGTAATGGTACAGGACACCCTCCGCCACGCACCATACGGTGGGTTGAGGAGTATGTATGTATGTAGATGAAGATGTAGGAAGAGTGACAGTGGACGTCGCGAATGCCCACATTCGCCAGGAGTCTGCAGACGAGTGCCGGCTGTTAGGCAAGAGCGCCGCGCCGGCCTGCTCGGCAGCCCCTCACACACAATGCCCCATCTCGCGGGACAATCGCGGGCGTGCCGCGTACCCCGCTGCCCTGCCCTGAACTGCCACACTCATTTGTCCGTGTGCGCCAGTCATCGCTGTCTTCACTGCTCAGGGCACGGTGTCCTCTCTCAAAGTACACACCTCAGTTTCCTACGTCGGCAGCTCTCCAGCCACTACATCGACCCAGGGCCGGTTTCGACGCGCGCAGTAGCACTGTTGAATTGCGGCGGCTATTCTAAAACATGCACTAACATCTGTTTGTTTCCGTTAGCCTTTAAATCAGTTCATTAACTTATTTTATATTTTTATTTTTTTAAATATGCTATACACTGGTCTATATACGTAACTGGCGAATATATCGCTACACTAGCGTCCTTTTGTGACTGATCTGAATTAGGACCACGTAGCATTACGATCAGTTTTCACTTGACTGTGGTTCACAGAATATGACGAGCCACAATTTATCCTTGTTTCATTATTGTCAACAGTATTTTAGCATGAAGAGTATTTTTATTTTCAAAGTATGGTAATATTTTTCCATAAACTTTAGAGGTTTTCTTTGTAAAATTTGTGTACCCATTACCTTATTGATGAAACGTCTTAAATACTTCTTTGTATCCTTCGAAAACGATGTAATATCTAAATGCATATGTCTAGTGAACTAAAATTGTAGGCGATGTTTTCTTTATATTTTATATGCAACTAAACAAGGAACAAAAAAATATTAGCACATTTTTATAGAGGGAGTCACGCAATTCACAGAGCTACTAGCCTTGCGCTAGACTAAACCGGCCAAAGAAACTGGTACACCTGCCTAGTATCGTGTAGGGCCCCCACAAGCACGCAGAAATGTCGCAACACAACTTGGCATGGACTCGACTAATGTCTGAAATAGTGCTGGTGGGAACTGACATCATGAATCCTGCAAGGTTGTCCATAAACCCATAAGAGGGGGTGGAGACCTCTTCTGAACGACACGTTTCAAGGCATCCCAGATATCCTCAGTAACGTTCATGGCTGGGGATTTTGATGGACAGTGTTTAAAGTCAGAAGAGTGTTTCTGGACCCACTCTGTAGCAATTCGGGTCGTGCGGGGTGTCACATTCCCCTGCTGAAATTGCCCAAGTCCGTCGGAATGCACAATGCACATGAATGGATGCTTACGTAGGTGTCGCCTGTCAGAGCCATATCTAGACGTATCAAGGGTCTCTTCTCACTCCAACTGCACACGCCCCACACCATTACAGATCCACCACATTGAACAGTCCCCTGCTGACATGCGGGGTCCATGGTTGTCTCCATCCCCTTACATGTCCATCCGCTCGATAGAATTTGAAACGAGACCTGTCCGACCAGGCAACATGTTTCCAGTCATCAACAGTCCAATGTCGGTGTTGACGGGCCCAGGAGAGGCGTAAAGCTTTGTGTCATGCAGTCATCAAGGGCATATGAACGGGCCTTTTTGGCTCCCAAAGCCCATATCGATGACGTTTCGTTGAATAGTTCACACTTGTTGATGGCCCAACATTGAAATCTTCAGCAATTTGCGGAAGGATTGCACTTCTGTCACGTTGACCGATTCTCCTCGTTCGTCGTTGGTCCCGTTCTTGCAGGATTTTTCGGCCACAGCGGTGTCGGAGATTTGATGTTTTACCTGATTCCTGATATTCACGGTACACTCGTGAAATGATCGCACGGGAAAATTCCCACTTCATCGCTACCTCGGAGATGCTGTGTCCCATCGCTCGTGCAGAACACCAAGTTCAAACTCACTTCAATCTTGCTAACTTGCCTTTGTAGCAGCGGTAATCGATCTAGAAACTGCGTCAGACACTTGTTGTTTTACATAGGCGTTGGTGACCGCAGCGCCGTATTCTGCCTGGTTACATATCTCTGTATTTGAATACGCACGCCTATACCAGTTTCTTTGGCGCTTCAGTGTATTTTAGCATGAAGATTATTTACATTTTTAAAACTACGAAAGATTCCCCTTTTTTAGTGTAACAATAGTTACAGTTTCAGTATAACAGTTACATAGCCATTACCTATTTATCATACTTTGTAAATACTTCTTTATAGCCTTAGAAAATGATGTAATGTCATAACGCATCAGATAATTTTGTGGAGACAAATGAAGTATAAAATGCAAATATGGCCGCGGTGTCTTATACTGCATTTTTGCAGTCAAGTTTATTTCATGAATCTAAGCACAAATTGGCCTTACACGAATAATAAGCGTCTCCATCATAAAAAAAATACTCGCAATAAAATTATTTGACTGCTACCAACTTAGGCCACGTACACTACTGGCCATTATAATTGTAGCACCAGAAAGGTAAGTAAATGCACAAAATTTACTTGTTTTGTATATACAATATGTAAAATGAATGCATGGTTACGTTTGTAAAAGATCTGGGGGTGTACAGGGTGCAATATAAAGAGTGATTCTTATTAACGTCTGAAAAGCCTGAAGCAATGTAGATGACTATGAGACAAGTAATTTAATACAAGACACATGTGGCCGCAAATTTCGAAAAATACCGCAAAAGTTGATGACAATTGTGATGTCACCACATGGCGTACATCACCGCTCGTGCAATGGTTGGGGATATCAATCCTATTGTCGCTCCGTTAGGTTACTCTGTTTTCGTAAATGTAAACCGACTCATCGTAGTCCCGTATTATCACTAATATGAGCATTACCATGTCACATCAGATAATGCAAGAACGAAAACGTAGTACCCTAGTGGAGCGAAGAATAGCACAGCCCCCTACCGGGGAAGGCAAGGCCGACAATCCCACCCACTGCACGTGCGCCGACGTACATCACCTGGCGAAATTACATGTTCAACATATGTCATCAACTTTTGGTGTATTTCCCGATATTTGTGGCCCGACGTGTCTTATATTAAACTACTTGTCTCGGAGTCATCTACTTCGCTTCGGGTCCTTTTGAGGGTTAATAAGAATCGCTCTGTATAGAAGGATGCAATGTACGTTTTGGTTGACTCCTCGAGGAATTTTAACAGTGAACCACACTGTGATGTACAACACTTGTCTTTCAGTGTCTTCCACTGGATCTGGCAATGTATCTCTGTGACACTTTCGGCTGTTACTAAATGAATCTGTAACGAAATGCGCTGGTCTCCTTTCAGTCTTCTCTGTTTCCTCTATCAATTCTATATCGTACAGATCCCAAGATAACAAGAAATATTAAAGTATTTGTCGAACTAAGGTTTCGCAAGCTACCTCCTTTGTGGGTGGACAACACCTCCTGCGGATTCTTGCAATGAATATCAGTCTGGCATCTGTCTTACCTGTGCTCATTCCATTTCAAATCGCCCCATACGCATACGCCTAGATATATTATGGACATGAACGCTTCCAGTGATTATTTTGCAATCGTGTAATCATGCAATAATGGGTCTTTCTGTTTATTTGTGAGCAATATTTTAAACTTGTTTTTGTTGAGAGTCAACTGCCAATCCATACACCAAGCGTCATTCCTCCACAGGTCTTCCTGCATTTCGGTAAAATTTTCTGTTTGCTAGAAACCCTTCAATCCAATTGCAAAGCTGGTCTTTCTCATTGGGTAGCAGTGCGCAACTCTATCGAACGCCTTCTGGAAGTCAAGGAACACGGCGTCAACCCGGGCACCTGTATCTACTGCTTTCTGGGTCTCGTCGACGTACAGAGAGAGCTGGGTTTCACGCGATCGTAGTTTTCAAAACCTATGTTGATTCCAACAGAGGTGATTATCGGTCTCTAGAAATGTCATAATGCCTGATAATAAAACAAGTTTCAAAAATCTACAACACACCGACGCCAGAGATACAGGTTTATTGTTTTTTGCGTCGGTTTGGCGACCCTTCTTGAGAAACGGAATGACTTGCGATTCTTTCCAATCACTAGAAAGGCTTTGCTCTTCCAGCGGCTTACGGTAGAATGCTGCTAGGCGAAAAACAAGTGCCGCGCGGGATTAGCCGAGCGGTCTGAGGCGCTGCAGTATTGGACTGTGCGGCTGGTCCCGGCGGAGTTTCGAGTCCTCCCTCGGGCATGGGTGTGTGTGTTTGTCCTTAGGACAATTTAGGTTAAGTAGTGTGTAAGCTTAGGGACTGATGACCTTAGCAGTTAAGTCCCATAAGATTTCACAAACATTTGAACATTTTTGAAAAACAAGTTCTTTAGCATACTCTACGTAGAATCGCATTGCTATCCCGGCAGCTTCAGGGGCCTCTGGTCTGTTGTGTGATTTGTAATTTTCCTATCCCGTGGTCACTTACACTGCTCAACGAAGGTTGATATGATATCGAAAAATGTAGTCTACGATACTAGAAGTCTCACCTAGTTAGAGGCCATATAGTGCACCGTGTTTACTACAGGTATGCCTTGTGGCAGTTTCCCCGTAAAGTAAACATACAACTGCCGCAGCTGCACACAGCGAGCAGTTGTAGTGTCAACAACAGATTCATTCAGTTTGTGTCCAGCACCGCAGTGACATGCCACGCAGATTTCGGCAGGTCGTACACAGCAATATGTTGCCGACAGCTTACATGTCACTCAAAGTGGTGTGTCTGAGGTGTAGAGAAAGTACAGAGAGACGGGAAATGTGAAAGATAGATCTACCGGTGATCGTTATCGTATGACAACGCCAATGCAGGATCGTTTCCTCCAATCGTCAGCTCGCAGGTTCCCAACGTCAACTGCCAGAGATGTTGGAGATGTATTCTCCCAGGCGATAGCGATTCATATCTCAGACCAAATAGAAAATTGCATCCGAGAGTGCTCTTCATTCCAGAAGATCAATGAGAAGTTTTGCGCTGAACCAACGGAACCGACGCAATGGAAGGCCCTGGGCTCTTGCACATCAACATTGGACCATTGCAGACCAGAGTAATGTAATAGTTGCTGGCGCGACCAGGACAGTAGCTGTGTTAAGCTTCGGAAAAGCGCTAGATGACACCAGGAACGCTGATACGTTCAGGAAGTCCATCGGTTTACAGGTGAAAATGTAATGTTCTTGGCGGCAATAATGATGAGACGGGAGACCCGTCTATTTCCCATTTACGTCAATGTGACTGGTGCCCGATATTTCCGAGAGTTCGTACAAACGATTGTAAGGCCCTACAGACGTAATGTCGGTGACAACTTCAGCCTTGTCGAAGACAGTGCAAGACCGCACCGTACTCTTGCAGTGTGTCAGTATCTTCAAAGATGTGACATCAACCGAATGCATTGGCCAGCACAGTCCCGACATGTCCCATGAGGAAACTCTTCAATTTCGATTTGAGAGCGCATAGATAACTGCTAAGATTTTTTAATTCTAGTGGTAGTGTATTGGAAATGGATGCAGCAGTATACTGCACACCTTTCTGCACAAGCGTTAAGGAAGTCCGATCCAACTGCTGGTTTGATTTCTGCCGAGTATTAACTAAGTGAAAGCTGCTTATTCTTGGGAATAAGCTAATATTGTTAACAAGAAATGACAATAAGGAATATATATATATATATATATATATATATATATATATATATATATATATATATATATATATTCAGAGTCCAATGTCAAAATACCCATACTTGTGAACAGGGATCGACAAGAGGTTCGTGAATTTACACCACTTATTGCCCGAACCGTCCGTATCTGAGCCAAAAATATCCTTTTAGAATGGAAAGAGCTACGCCAAAATATAATACCATACGACATAAGCGAATGAAAATAAGCAAAACAGACTAATTTTAGTGTCGAATGATCACTCACTTCAGATACCGTTCGAATAGTAAAAATGGCAGCATTAAGTCTTAGAACAAGATCCTGAACGTGGGCTTTCCACGACAGTTTACTCTTTATCTGAACACCTAGAAATTTGTACTGTTCAGTTTCACTAATCATAAGCTCATTATGTGAAATTAAAAGTGAGGTTTTGTTGAATTGTGTGTTAAAAACCGTAAAAACTGAGTCTTACTGTGATTTAGCGTTAGCTTATTTCCTACAAGCCCTGAACTTAGGTCATGAACTGCTCTATTTGAAACCGAGTCAATGCTGCACACAACATTCTTTACTACCATCAGCAAACAGAAATATTTTAGAGTTACCTGCAATACTAGAGGGCATATCATTTATACAGGGTGTTACAAAAAGGTACGGCCAAACTTACAGCAAACATTCCTCACACACAAAGAAAGAAAATATGTTATGTGGACATGTGTCCGGAAACCCTTACTTTCCATGTTAGAGCTCATTTTATTACTTCTCTTCAAATCGCATTAATCATGGAATGGAAACACACAGCAACAGAACGTACCAGCGTGGCTTCAAACACTTTGTTACAGGAAATGTTCAAAATGTCCTCCGTTAGCGAGGATACATGCATCCACCCTCCGTCGCATAGAATCCCTGAGGCGCTGAGCCCTGGAGAATGGCGTATTGTATCACAGCCGTCCACAATACGAGCACGAAGAGTCTCTACATTTGGTACCGGGGTTGCGTAGACAAGAGCTTTCAAATGCCCCCATAAATTAAAGTCAAGAGGGTTGAGATCAGGAGAGCGTGGAGGCCATGGAATTGGTCCGCCTCTACCAATCTGTTGTTGAGAAGCGTACGAACACTTCGACTGAAATGTGCAGGAGCTCCATCGTGCATGAACCATATGTTGTGTCGTACTTGTAAAGGCACATATTCTAGCAGCACAGGTATCCCGTATGAAATCATGATAACGTGCTTCATTGAGCGTAGGTGGAAGAACATGGGGCCCAATCAAGACATCACCAACAATGCCTGCCCAAACGTTCACAGAAAATCTGTGTTGATGACGTGATTGCACAATTGCGTGCGGATGCTCGTCAGCCCACACATGTTGATTGTGAAAATTTACAATTTGATAACGTTGGAATGAAGCCTCATCCGTAAAGAGAACATTTGCACTGAAATGAGGATTGACACATTGTTGGATGAACCATTCGCAGAAGTGTACCCGTGGAGGCCAATCAGCTGCTGATAGTGCCTGCACACGCTGTACATGGTACGGAAACAACTGGTTCTCCCGTAGAACTCTCCATACAGTGACGTGGTTAACGTTACCTTGTACAGCAGCAACTTCTCTGAAGCTGACATTAGGGTTATCGTCAACTGCACGAAGAATTGCCTCGTCCATTGCAGGTGTCCTCGTCGTTCTAGGTCTTTCCCAGTCGCGAGTCATAGGCTGGAATGTTCCGTGCTCCGTAAGACGCCGATCAATTGCTTCGAACGTCTTCCTGTCGGGACACTTCGTTCTGGAAATCTGTCTCGATACAAACGTACCGCGCCACGGCTATTGCCCCGTGCTAATCCATACATCAAATGGGCATCTACCAACTCCGCATTTGTAAACACTGCACTGACTGCAAAACCACGTTCGTGATGAACAGTAACCTGTTGATGCTATGTACTGATGTGCTTGATGCTAGTACTGTAAAGCAATGAGTCGCGTGTCAAAATAAGCACCGAAGTCAACATTACCTTCCTTCAATTGGGCCAACTGGCGGTGAATCGAGGAAGTACAGTACATACTGACGAAACTAAAATTAGCTCTAACATGGAAATTAAGCGTTTCCGGACACATGTCCAAATAACATCTTTTCTTTATTTGTGTGTGAGGAATGTTTCCTGAAAGTTTGGCCGTACCTTTTTGTAACACCCTGTATATATAAGGAAAAGGAGTTGCCCCAACACTGATCCCTGGGGCATATGACTGTACCTCACGCAGACCCCACATCACAGCCATTCTCAACACTGTGAATAATGGCCTTTTGCTGTCTGTTGCTAAAGTAAGAAGTGAACCAGTTGTAAGCTAATCCCCGTATTCTGCAATGATCTACACAATCAAACACCTTAGTTAAATTAAAAAAAATATGCCTAGCGTTCGAAACCTTTTGCTTAACCCATCCAGTACCTCACAGAGAAAAGATAATGTAGCATTTTCAGTTGTTAAACGACTTCTGAAGCCGAACTGTACATTTGATAGCAAATCGTGTGATACCAAATGATTAATTATCTCTACATACAGTTTTTTCACTAACTTGCAAACGCTGATGGCATATAAATAGGTCTAAAATTGTCTAAATTATTCCTTTCTCCCTTTTTATAAAGCGGCTTTACTACTGAGTACTTTAATCGTTCAGGAAACTGACCATTCCTAAAGGAAAAATTACAAATATGGCTTAATACAGGGCTAACGTATGCAGCCCAGTACTTTAATATTCTGCTAGGCACTCCATCATATCCATGGAAGTCCTTAAGCTTCAGTGATTTAATTATTGTCTCCATCTGCCCCTTGTCTGTAACGCATTTCAGACATAAATCTCGGAAAAGCGTTTGCCAAGGAAGTTATACGATACCCTGTAGAAACTAAATTTTTATTTAATTCACCAGCAAAGCTCAGTACATGACTGCTAAATACTGTACATATATCAGTAAGAGAAATATTATTACTACGAACTAACTTCATATCGCCGACCTTGTGCTGCTGACCAGACACTACCTTCACAAATGACGATAAGGTTTTAATTTATCCCGTGAATTAGCTATGCTATTTGCATACCACCTGCTCTCTGCCTTCCTAATAACATTTTTAAGCACCTCTCTGTACTGTTTGTAATGGGCTACCGTAGCTTTATTTTGACAACTTCTAACAATTTGATATAATTCCCGCTTCGTTGTACATGGCATTCTTATCCCACTAAGCAGCCACCTGGACTGTCTTTTACTGCCAGTACCTCGTTTAGAACGTTCTAATCGAAAGCAACTCTTAAAGAGCACGAGAAATGTGTTAGGGAAAGCATTATATTTGTCATATATGTTATTGGCACTATAAACATCCTGCCACTCTTGGTCCACAAGGTTTAACAAACTCTCTATTTCTGTTGGATTAACTTTCCTACACAGTTTGTAATTATATGTGACATTTGTTTGAGTACAAAAGCCTTTTAGTGTTAACATTTGTGCGTCATGGTGTGCAAGACCATTCACCCTTTTATTGACAGAATGCCCATCTAGTAATGAAGAATGAATAAAAATATTGTCTATGGCTGTGCTACTGTTCCCCTGCACCCTAATTTGAAAAAAACACGCTCTGCATCAGACCATATGAATTTAGGAGATCTACTAACATAATTGATGAAAGGAGAAAATATAAAAATGCAGTAAATGAAGCAGGCAAAAAGGAGTACAAACGTCTCAAAAATGAGATCGACAGGAAGTGCAAAATGGCTAAGCAGGGATGGCTAGAAGGCAAATGTAAGGATGTAGAGGCTTATCTCACTAGGGGTAAGATAGATACAGCCTACAGGAAAATTAAAGAGACCTTTGGAGAAAAGAGAACCACTTGTATGATTATCAAGAGCTCAGATGGAAACCCAGTTCTAAGCAAAGAAGGGAAAGCAGAAAGGTGGAAGGAGTATATAGAGGATCTATACAAGGGCGATGTACTTGACGACAATATCATGGAAATAGGAGAGGATGTAGATGAAGATGAAGATGAAATGGGAGATATGATTCTGCGTGAAGAGTTTGACAGAGCACCGAAAGACCTGAATCGAAACAAAGCCCCGGGAGTAGACAACATTCCATTAGAACTACTGTCGGCCTTGGGAGAGCCAGTCCTGACAAAACTCTACCGTCTGGTGAGCAAGATGTATGAGACAGACGAAATACCCTCAGACTTCAAGAAGAATATAATAATTCCAATCCCAAAGAAAGCAGGTGTTGACAGATGTGAAAATTACCGAACAATCAGTTTAATAAGTCACAGCTGCAAAATACTAACGCGAATTCTTTACAGACGAATGGAAAAACTAGTAGAAGCCGACCTCGGGGAAGATCAGTTTGGATTCCGTAGAAATACTGGAACACGTGAGGCATTACGACTTATCTTAGAAGAAAGATTAAGGAAAGGCAAACCTACGTTTCTAGCATTTGTAGACTTAGAGAAAGCTTTTGACAATGTTGACTGGAATATTCTGTTTCAAATTCTGAAGGTGGCAGGGGTAAAATACAGGGAGCGAAAGGCTATTTACAATTTATACAGAATCCAGATGACAGTTATAAGAGTCGACGGACATGAAAGGGAAGCAGTGGTTGGGAAGGGAGTGAGACAGGGTTGTAGCCTTCCCCCGATGTTATTCAATCTGTATATTGAGCAAGCAGTGAAGGAAACAAAAGAAAAATTCGGAGTAGTTATTAAAATCCATGGAGAAGAAATAAAAACTCTGAGGTTTGCCGATGACATTGTAATTCTGTCAGAGACAGCAAAGGAATTGGAAGAGCAGTTGAACGGAATGGACAGTGTCTTGAAGGGAGGATATAAGATGGACATCAACAAAAGCAAAACGAGGATAATGGAATGTAGTCGAATTAAGTCGGGTGATGCTGAGGGAATTAGATTAGGAAATGGAACACTTAAAGTAGTAACGGAGTTTTGCTATTTGGGGAGCAAAATAACTAATGATGGTCGAAGTACAGAGGATATAAAATGTAGACTGGCAATGGCAAGGAAAGTGTTTTTGAAGAAGAGAAATTTGTTAACATCGAGTATAGATTTAAGTGTCAGGAAGTCGTTTCTGAAAGTATTTGTATGGAGTGTAGCCATATATGGATATGAAACATGGACTATAAATAGTTTGGACAAGAAGAGAATAGAAGGTTTCGAAATGTGGTGCTACAGAAGAATGCTGAAGGTTAGATTGGTAGATCACATAACTAATGAGGAGGTACTGAATAGGATTGCGGAGAAGAGAAGTTTGTGATACAACTTGACTAGAAGAAGGGATCGGTTGGTAGGACATGTTCTGAGGCATCAAGGGATCACCAACTTAGTATTGGAGGGCAGTGTCGAGGGTAAAAATCGTAGAGGGAGACCAAGAGATGAATACACTAAGCAGATTCAGAAGGATGTAGGTTGCAGTAGGTACTGGGAGATGAAGAAGCTTGCACAGGATAGAGTGGCATGGAGAGCTGCACCAAACCAGTCTCAGGACTGAAGACCACAACAACAACAACAACAACTAACATCCTTTTTCCTTGCACTGTCATATACAAAATTTAAGTGAAGTCACGACATATAAGTAATTTCTGGTATTTCCTATACAGTGAATCAAGAAGCCTCTCTAGCCTGCGCACAAATGCTGTGCAGTCAGAGTTAGGGGACCAATAAACAACAATTAGAAGTTTAGTTTCACTAAATTCAACTGCCCCTGCACAACATTCAAATATCTGTTCAGTGCAGTGCCGTGACACGTCTATAGACTCAAATTGAATACTGTTTTCAAGTCTGTTACTTCTGGCCACGTGGCCATAATCACGATGGATACCTTTTCACATGGATCACCTGAATAAAACTGACAGCTGTGCCAATGTACTGCCCTTTTATACCTTGTTTACGCGGTACTATCACCGTCTGCATATAAAGATATCGTTATCCCATAACCTGTGTCACCTCAGTGTATTCTTCCTGTCTGGAATAAGAACGTGTTTATCGGGTCTGTGGAGCGATTTCTCTAAATATCCGTACCCAGAGATTGGGAAGTTGCACAAATCACACCAAAACTCAAGAAAGGAAACAGGAGTAATCCACTGAATTACAGGGCCGTATCATAACCGTTGACTTGCAGTAGGATGTTGGAATATATACTGTGCTCGAACATTATGAATTGCCTCGAAGAAAACGACAAATGGTCAAATAGCCACCACATATTCAGAAAATATCATTCTTTTGAAACACAACTGGCTCTTTATTCTCACGAAGTAATGAGTGCTATCGACAGAGGACGTCAAACTGATTCCACAGTTTTAGTTTCCCAGTAGGATTTTGCAACCGTTGCTCATAAGTGACTCCTAATTAAATTGCGGGATTGTGGAGTGTCGTCTCAGTTATGTGACTAGATTCGAGATTCTCTGTCAGAAAGTCACAGTTCGTAATAATTAACGGAAAGTCAGAATGTAAAACAGAAATAATATCTGACGTTCGCCAAGAAAGTATTATAGGTCCTCTGCTCTTTCTAATCTACAGAAACGATTTAGGAGACACTGTGAGGATCCTCTTAGATTGTTTACAGATGATACTGTGATTTTCCGTCACTTAATATCATTAGGTGACCAAAAGGAACTGCAAAATGGTTTAGACAAGATTTCTGTAGTGTAAAAAGCGGCATTTGACTCTAAATAGTGAGATGCGTGAAGTCGTCTAGATGAGCTATTCAAAGAGTTTGCTAAATTTCAGTTACACGGTATATCACACAAATCTAAAGGCTGTAATCTGAACTAAATACTTAGAGATTACAATTACAAATAACTTCAATTGGAACCATCACGTAGATAAAGTTTCGGAGAAAGCAAACCGAGGACTTCGATTTACTGCAGAAATCCAGAAAATGTAACAGGTTTACTAAAGAGACTGCTTACACTATGTTTGTCAACCCTCTTCTGGAGTATTGCTGTATGGTGTGTGATCTGTATCAGATAGGATTGACGGAGGTCATCGGAAAAGTTCAAAGAATGGCAATTCACTTCGTATTGTCGCAAAATAAGGGAGTGAGTGTCACGGATACGCTACGTGAATTGAGGTGGCAATCATTGAAACAAAGGCGTTTTTCGTTGCGGACAGGATTTTCTCACGGAATTTCAATCACCAACTTTCTCCTCAGAGAGTGAAAATATGTTGTTGGTGCTCTCCTACTTAGGGAGAAATGATCATCATAATAAAGTAAGAGAAATAAGAGCTCGCACGGAAAGATTTGAGCGTTCGTTACCCCCGCGCGCTGTTCGAGAGTGGGACAGTAGGGACGTAGCTTTAGGTGGTTCAATGAACCCTCTGCCAGGCACTTAATTGTTAAATGCAGAGTAATCATGTCTATGTATAAGTAGACATGAACCACCATCTGCAAGCGGGTCCACCCACTGCGCCCAATCGCTGCTGCAAGAGCCTTCTCCCAGTCCTAGGCGCGACAACCACAGCACGCAGAGTGAACACTGGCCTCCCTTCCCGACATGCCTGCTGTTTCCCTAAGGCTCCCGTCATCCGCCTGACGTCGGAGCTCCCCGTGACAGGCAGTGGAGTTCCACCCTCTGCACTTTTTCTGACTTTTCATGGAGAACGCCCACAGTCTCAAGATATGAGGCGTCCATTATTGGCTTGGATGTACTTTCTGCAGTGGGCAAGACTTTAAACCTATTTTAAGCTTCTTGTTTAGCAATCATGGACAACCGCTCGTTCTTCGAAAGATCCGTACCTAAAAATTGGAAAGTTTCACAAGTGACACCAATACACAAGGAAGGAAACAGCAGTAGTCCGCTGAATTACAGACCCATATCTACAATAAGATTTTTGAATATGTTCAAATAGTACGAGTTATCTCGAAGAAAATGACTTATTGACAAACAGCCAACACGGATTCAGAAATTATCGTTCGTGAGAAAAACAGCTAGCTATTTATCCTCGACAAGTAATGAGGCCTTTGACAGGGGATGACAGATTCCATATTTATAGATTACCAGAAGGCTATTGATACCGTTCCTTACAAGGGTCTTCTAATCAAATTGCGTGTCTTTGGAGTATCGCGTCAGTTGTGCGACTAGAGTCGTGAATTCCTGTCAGAAAGGTCACAGTTCGCAGTAGTTGACGGAAAGTCACCAGTAAAACAAAAGTAATATCTGGCGTTCCCCAAGGAAGTGTTATGGGACTCCTGCTGTTCCAGATCTACATAAACGACATAGGAGACAATCTACGCAGCCCTTTTAGTTTGCAGATGATGCTATCATATAGAGTCATCAGAGGATCAAAGCAAGTTGCAAAACGATTTAGACAAGACATTTGAAGAGTGCGAAAACTGGCGACTCTAAACAAGTGAAAAATGTGACGTCATCCACATGAGTATTAAAAGGGATCCGCTATATTTTGGTTACACGATACATCATACCAATCTAAAGGCGATAATTTTAATTAAATACTTAGAGGTTACAGTTACAAACAATTTCAATTGCAACGATGACAAAGATAGTGTTGTAGATAAGTCAAACCGAAGACTGCGATTTATTGGGAGAGAACTTGGAGAAATGCAACAGGGCTACCGAAGAGACTGCTTGCGCTACTGTTGTCCGCCCTCTTCTTGGAGTATTGATGTGCGGTGTGGACTCTACATCAGAGAGGATTGACCAAGGACATCGGAAAAGTTCAAAGAAGGGCAGCTCGTTTGTACCATCGCGAAATAGGAGAAAGAGTGCCACAGATAGGATACGAGAATGGCGTGGCAATCATTAAAACAAAGGCGTTTTTCGTTGCGCCAGGATCTTGCCACGAAATTTCAATCACCAACTTTCTCCTCAGAGTGTGAAAATATCTTTTGGTGCCCACCTACAAAGGGAGAAATGATCATCATTATAAAAGAAGAGTAATCAGTGCTCCCACGGAAAGATTTAAGTGTTCGTTTTTCACGCGCGCTGTTCGAGAGTGGAACGGTAGAGAAATAGTTGAATTTCGTTCGATTAACCCTCTGCAGGCACTTAATTATTAATTGCGGGGTAATCATGAAGATGTAGAAGAAGATGTAGATGTAGACGGAGGCAAAAGGGAGACAGCCGTGGGTGTTCACTCAAGAGATTCGCGTCCGTCTTAGTGTTCGCCCTTCACCGCCAGGTGAGTGTCGATTGGCCAGGACGAACGAACCGGAAAGGGCTGCGATATCAGGAATCTCAGGCGATGCTTCAGGCACCAGAGATGCTAAACAATTCGTCTCAGGTTCCCAACGCAACGCAGCCCAGGGCATAAACCTCAAAGCTGTCGGCCGCGGCCACCAGCTTCCAGCTGCTTACGGACAGTAAGCGTCCCTACACGACAGACTCAGTCCCTATCCTCGTCAAAACAGTAAAATACACAAATACGATTTCATTCTTCGCATAAGCACGAGAGAACAAAGAAAATCCTCAGTGTAACAGAAACTATTGTCTACTGTTGCTCCTAGCGGGTCCGCTTGGTTCCCGGTTGGGGCTGCTTGTCATCCTTGAAAATATCCCATTGCGTTGCGATTCTGTGTCGTAACTCTAGCTGCAGTGCCTGAAAAAAAAGTAAGTCACCCATAAGGGGAAGAGGAAACGAAATGAAATTTCACGGGTTGAGAAGGTGAGTGATGCTACTTCGGGGACTGCAAAATCTCGTCCAATTTGCGAACATCTTGACTGCTTGAGTTAATTTATTAGTATGTGTTGTCTCTGGCCTCGATGTCTGCACTGAATCAATAGAGATGTCATAAAGCCTTTGTATCCTGCTGGCCCACAACTGTTGCAACAGGTCCTTGATATGCTGGATACTAGCACTGGGACGGAGTTGACATCCGCATTTACGCATTTTCTATTGGGGATAGATCTGGTGATCTTTCTGGCCACGGGAGTACTTCAACATTATTCAAACAGTTCATAGTGATCCATACCATATGTGGACGAGCACTGTCCTGTTGAAAAACGGTAGCACAATACTGCCATATGAGTGGTAATAAACGACGACGCAGGATGTCTGTGGTGTAACATCATGTTGTCAGAGTTCCCTCAGTCACTACCAGCCATGACCTGAAATCAAACCCGATTGCTCTCCACACCTTGACGCCATGAGTAGCACTGCTGTGCCTCTCCAACATGTTGGAAAAGTGGGATGTCTCCCAGAGCACCGCCATACTCACTGACAATAGTCATCCACGGTTAGTGCACAACCGCGATTCATCGCTGAACACAGAGCGATCAGCAGCCAGTGCTTCCCGGTTCTGGGATCACTCCAAAAGCGAAAGTTTGTTTCGCATTGCTAACGGCAGCTTACGCACAGGGCGGTAATTCCTTAGCCCGGCTGTTGACAGTCTCCAACCAGTGGTGTAGGATAATACAGAACGACGCAGGAAGTCCATTATTTGGTAACAGATGCCAGTCCGACATATCAAGGAGTTACGACGCACTAGGTGCAGAGTGTGACGATTCTGCTGTGTTGTGGTCAAATGTGGTCGACCAGAACCTTGAAGATGAGTATGCCTGCCCTCATGTTCCCATGCAGTCCGACACGGGACTGCTGCCTGCCACAACCGAATGCCCCACAAATCTGCATGTTGCACGATTCGACCAGCCCGTAAAGTGGACCGCTTTCAGACTCAGTCAGGTCCGATAATGCTGTCTCTCCCGAGTACGCGGCATCTCCGTGTCCTACACAGTGATCACTCAACATCTGACGCTGTTCACGTCGCTTATATAACCCCGAGGCCAGGTAACAACACTAAACACGAACAACACTAATGCATTTTGCTGATTGGTATGTAGGTTTTCAGTGACACCAAATCATGCCTTGTGGATGCATCATTTCTTTTGTGGGGTACTTCACGATGTATTTCCAGCCTAGTACACAGTAATTTGTTCTTGACCTTAATTTACGTTATTACCTAATCTTATATTCGGTAATTAGCGTAGGTAAGTGAACGAAATATTACTGCCACGTCTCAATTTCATAAGTGTAGCGAATGTCTAGTGAATGAAGTAGTCCTTTGTCATGAGCAGTCTGAAGACTGTACTCTTGAACGCTCGTTCGGGAACGAGACTGGATTTGCCACCCATCCTGTTAAGAGATCGGGTATCCGAACACGAGACTGAGATGATAGTAAAGAAATTTTAAGAGAGGAAATGATAGGCTGGGTTGGAGAAACTCCAGTAGTATGCTTTCCTGCATCCACAGTAAATTACGCTGGTTTGAATTAGGTGAAGGAAAGTTTGAGACTTGCTCAGGTGGAGAAGGAGGAAGCTACGGTAACTCTTTACGCTTTGACGGCGATCTAATGACATCATAGGTTGCTGGGTGTTCTGCCGGATATCAGCATCATACTTGCACGATATTTCGATATCGTAGCTTGTAACCTTCATCAGGTGTGACCTGACACTGCTCCTCGAGTGTTTTCTTTTTTCTTTTTTAAAAATTTTTGTACATCATTTCTGAGGGAGGTGGGCGGGCTATTTGAAAGGGGTGCAGTGCCCTCATCAGCCATATCGGTGAGGTAAATCCTATGTTTACTTTATTTAAACAAGTTTGTATCCCCGGTCTGGTCTGGGATAGGGGTTGGTGCTATTTTTGGCTTCTAGGCGTTGTGGGGTGGGGGATGTTAGTTTTCCCAGTTGGGAGTAGAGGAGGATGCTGGGGCCGGTTCCGGCATTCGCCTTACGGCCGAGGGGAAACTTCCAAAACCCTGACTGGAACTGCTGGTGTTGCCACCGTTTGGTTGCTGTTTCTTGCGCACTTTTCCTGGTGCCACTTCGACGGCGTTCATCTTCACTAATTCGGCTGCCTTGTCGTCCGTGCCCCTTGCGCCGCTCTCCTGTCAGTGGTTGTGGTGGTAGCTGGAGTGGCGGCCGTACTGCCGGTGGCGTCGTTCTGCTTCTCGTCTTTGAACTTGTTCTTCTCTTTCCCTTTGCTTCCACATCTTCAGCCAGCTGCGCTGATAGATGGTCCGATCTTCTAGGTTTGAGAAAACTTCTGCCACACGGTCGAGACCGACCATGTATCTGTTCTCAGTGATGACTTCTTTCGTCATCACTTCCTTGCTGACCAGTGACGGCTTGTCTTCTCAGTCCGTCTGCGAGGCGCTGTTTGTCAGCAACTTCTTCGCTGCGCGGATTGGTCACCTGTACGATCTTCTGTCTGCGGTGCTTCCGTAGCACACGGTTGTCATTCCGTTTGCACCGCCATTACTGCCATTCGCCGCCTGCGCTCGTATGCCTCCCGCAGCATGTGGTAGGCAGCTTCCATCTCCGCATGCAGCGCCATCTTGAAGCTCATTTGTGCTTCTCTCAGCGCGGCTTCGACGGTTGCATGCGGCTCCTCTTGGCTGCAGTCTTTTCGTGCACCGCCTTCTAACACTGCGGCGTCTTTGTCGTCTGGGCGGTGTGTCGCTGACTGGCGTTGCCCGTTTGCGTTTGGTGGCGGCCGGTCCGCCCCATTACCACTCTCACTAGCGGTGGGGGTGGCCGCCTGCTCAGGGGGCGACTTGGTGCTATCTCCTTCTTCTGCTCTGGAGGCGAGGGCGCGGTTTCCTTGCTTCTTCTCCGTGGTTTCTTGTACTCGGCGTGTACTCCAGGTGCAGAGTGCCGCGCCTTGTCGCCGGTGTTGGCGCGGCCCGCGAAGGCCAGCTGGCCACTTGCAGCCCGCCACAGCGGCAGCACGTCGGTGTTTCTTCTCGTGGCCTTTTGCATGTGTGGCTGTCATAATTGCCAGCGCTCTTTACACAGGTCGACTGGTCGCGACAGTATTTTGACTCATGTCCCTGTGTTGACACTTCGATGCCTGAGGTCCAGTTCCGCAGGCACAGGCTCCAGCGTCACGTTGAAGCCCAGGATGCTGTTAATCCCGTAGTGGTCCTGGTCCAGCATTTATGTCTGTGGCCTTCCCCCTCCACTTGCGGTTCCTGGCATTCCCTCTGCGATCCGCACCCGCTCGCTGAGATCGTCTGGAACGTTGCCGTTCCGTTTTCCGTTCGCTGCGGTTCTGGGTGTTACCTCTGTAGTCCGCGCCCGCCAGACCCGTTTCTGGGTGTTCCATATTAGGATTGGTGCGACTGTAATTCTGCCTGTAGTACCAGGCGTTTCCCCTACGGTCCCCTCCCGCTCATTGCGACCTGATGGAGCGTTGACGTTCCGTTTTCGGCACGCTGCGTCTGGTGCTCGTTTTCCATATCCATGTCTACCGTTCTGCTATTCGTGCTGCAGCCGTCCCCATTGTTCTTTTAACAGTTCCAAATCAGGATCCCAGGCTCTAGTTAGCTGGTACTCCATGTCGCGGTTCATGAGATTGTCAGTCAATTTTATCTCCATCGAGCCCCGTATAACATTGGCACAAAATCTCGGCGTCTTCTAATGATTCATAACATGATCTAGTTCTAGACAGTGTTTAGCGATGGCTGACTTCATCACCTGTCGTAATCGGGTGTGCCTCTGACATTCTTTGCTCCTGATATCCACTGTTCTTGTCGAGTGGCCAATGTAGAACATGCCACATTGAAGAGGTATGTTATAAATCACTGGTTTCGACAGAGGAAAGGGAGGACACTGAGTTCTCTCACTTGTTTACTGAGATGTCGAGTTGGAGAAGTGGTACTAGTATTTTCCAGAATCAAACATCAAATCTACTCCAGAGTGGTGAACAAGGTGAAACGCAGAGCAAGCATGGCACTGATGAGAGAGAGAGGATCGAGATATGGGCCACAGGTTAGATGTTGTAGCCAGGGAGCTGTTACAACTTCATCTGTACATGGTGGCGTCCTTAACAGGGGAAGACTGGGACTGGGTACAACGTGCCAGAGTGTGCCAGAAGGAATGCCTCATCTTGCCAATCTGCATTGTTTGAGTAAGAAAGTACAGCAGAGGGAGGAGACTCGCTCTGTGCGAAACTAAATGACACACAGTTTGATGATACAACCATAAGGGTATTCAGCAAGGGTCTCAACTTCGCAACGATACCTAGAAGTGAGCCCATTTCATGTTTCATCAGTGTAGTAGAGCAAGTTGCAGCCACAATTCCACTTAATTTGGCAGAAAAAATCCGCCGAGACTTTCAGGGCTGTCACCAACGCCAGGCCTCCAAAATCGAACAGAGGAGAGGATTGCACTCATGAAGCCCTGGGAACACAACAGTATTGTAGTCCTGTCAGCATAGAATGAGAACGCCAACTTCTGAGGGACCCTGCATACATAACTTTGGAGTGCGACAAGGTGGACAAGAAGATCAGGGCTCACCTGAAAGAAACATGGATACCTGATAATATCATCAGACAACTACAGGCAAAAGCACCCGTGCCACCTAGACTATATGGTCTGCGTAAAACACAAAACGTTGTGGCCGAGCGGTTCTAGGCGCTTCAGTGTGGAACCGCACGACTGCGACGGTCGCAGGTTCGAATCCTGCCTAGGGCATGGATGTGTGTGATGTCCTTAGGTTAGTTAGGTTTAAGTAGTTCTAAGTTCTAGGGGACTGATGACCTCAGATGTTGAGTCCCATAGTGCTCAGAGCCATCTGAACCATCTAAAACACAAAAGGAGGGCGGTCCCCTACCCCCAGTTGTCAGTAATAGTGGGGCAACTACGTACACAACAGCCAAGTACTTGAAAAATCGGCTATCTCCGTATGAGGGGAATTGTGTTCACTACATCCAAAACTCAGAAGACTCCCTGCAATGCCTCAAGCAACTATGCATCATAAATTCAGAATTCGTAGTTAGTTTTGATGTAGTATCGCTGTTCACTTGGGTCCCACTGGGACATTCACTAGAATTGATTATGGAGAAATTTGATGGAGCTGTGTTATACCTATTCAGGCATACACTGACATCCACGTATTTCTTGTGTGGAAACCAATATTGCGAGCGAACTGGAGGTGTAGCTATGGGCAGCCCACTGTCTCCTGTGGTTGCCAACGTGTTTATGGAGAGATTTGAGGAGAGGGCATGAGAGACAGCCAGATATAAACACACATGCTTCTTCAGGTATGTGGATGACACCATCGTGATCCGGCCTCATGGGACGGACAGGCTCAATGAGTTTCTTGAACATCTCTACTCATGCCACCCAAACATCAAGTTCCCCATAGAACTGGAGAAGAAAGGCCAGCTGCCGTTTGCAGATGTACTAGTCTAAAGGAAAGCAGATAGATTAATTGGCCAAACTGTGTATTGAAAACCCACACGCACTGACTTAGATCTGCAGGCCAGCAGCTGTCACCACCCTGCACAGTAGAACTGGATCTTTAAGACATTGGTCCACAGAGCAAGTGCCCTGTCAGACCAAAGTGAGTGTATCGACAGAAACAGAGCATCTTAAAACTGTTCTGCTAAAATGGATACAAATGTTCAAATGTGTGTTCAATCTTATGGGACTTAACAGCTAAGGTCATCAATCCCTAAGCTTACACACTACTTAACCTAAATTATCCTAAGGACAAACACACACAGCCATGCCCGAAGGAGGACTTGAACCTCCGCCGGGACCAGCCACACAGTCCATGACTGCAGCGCCCTAGACCGCTCTGCTAATCCCGCGAGGCGATAAAATGGATAATCACGAAACAAATTGAGAAGGCACTCCAACCAGCCACTACACAACAGGTTCCAGAAGCACAGCAAGATGAAGCAAAGGAGGTGGCGCATCTGCCCTATGTTGGTTCTATTTCCGCCAGAATGAGTAGGATAATCGGTAAACACCGTATCAATTGTATTTTCTCCCCATCCAGCAAGATCAGGGAAACTGGTGGGGAGTGTTGAAGACGACCTAGGGTTACGGAAACCAGTGATTTGTAATATAGGTTGTTGATGTGGCATGTCCCACATTGGCCAGATGACAAGAACAGTGGATATCAGGAGCAAAGAATATCAGAGGCACACTCGATTAAGACAGGTGATGAAGTCAGCCATTGCTGAACATTGTCTAGAACTATATCGTGCCATGAACTATGAGGAAACCAAGATTATAGCACAGACACCCAGATTTTAGGGCAGTGTAATAAGGGAATCTATTGAGATAAAAGTGACTGACAGTCTCATACACTGCAATATGGGGTACCAGCTAAGTAGAGCCTGGGATTCTGCTCTGGAATTGTTAAAGGAGCAATGGGGACGGCTGCAGAAGTCCACGAATAGAAGAACGGAAGACAGGGATATGGAAAGAGATCACCAGATGGAGTGCCAGGCACAGCGGACGGAAGATGGAAAGCCCATAAGCTGGTCTGGTGGGCGTGGATCACAAAGCGAACACCCATAACCGCAGCAGACGCAAAACGAAGGGTGTGGACCGCAGAGGGAACATCAGAACCGCAGTGGACCGAAAACGGAGCGCCAACGGTCCATGAGATCGCAGTGTGAGGGAGAGGACTGCAGGGGAAGCGCCTGGTACCTCAGACAGAATTAAAAACGCAGTAAACCGCAGATGGAACACCCAGAAACTGATCTGGCGGGCGCGGTCCGCAGAGGAAACACCCAGAACCGCAGCGGACGGAAAACGGAACGGCAACTTTCCAGAAGATCGCAGTGAGCGGGCGCAAACCGCAGAGGGAACGCCTGCAACTGAGGGGAAGGCCACATACGTAAGTGGTGGACCAGGTCCACTCGAGGAGCCAAATTATCGTATTCCTGTTTTAACGGCAAGAGCAAAATTGTTGTGTAACGTGCGCGCTGCATCATGAGCAAGAAATCGAACAAGAATAGGACTATAGTAACGATAAGGAGTCCGTCGAGCGAGGGAACCACTGCAGAGCGAAACTTGGTGAACGACGTAGAAGATACAACTCGCGAAGAAGAACCATCCGTCCACGACAACACGCTGCCGTCTCCGCCGATCTATATCCGCTACCGCGACCATTGGTGGGACATACACGGCAAACAAAAGAACGTCGCGAGAGGCTCCCTGAAGGTGAAATATCTGGATAATAACGCTTACTGGAAGTGCAGCCGAGCTATATGTATGACTTCAAGGTGTTCATATTTATCCTGGAGCCGCACAAAGCACCGGCACAAGAGAAGGCCCTGTCGAAAGAGAAGAATGAAACAGTCAAGGCCCTCCTTAGAGGGCTGCCTTGGCCGTGCCCCGAAGATATGGTACGTGACGACGGGCTCGGCGACGTAGCGGTTAAGCTACACAACCGAACTAAGGAGGCCGCCACCTTTCATTCTGGCTGTGAACACACCAGAGTTGAAAGTGACGCCCTTCGTCGACCAAGTCTATGGGATCAACAGCATCCTGCACTTCAACGTGACGCTGGAGCCTCTGCCTGTGGAACTGGATATCAGGCCTCAGTGCTTTAAGTGTCAACAAGAGGGCCATGTGTCAAAATACTGCCGCAACGACGTACGACAAGTGACCAAACTACGCAGCGAAGAAGTTGGTGACAAACAGCGCCTCGCAGACGGACTGAGAAGACAAGCCGTCACTGGACAGCAAGGAAGTGATGACGAAAGAAGTCATTACTGAGAATAGATGCATAGTCGATCTCGATGATGTGGCAGAAGTTTTCCCTAACCTAGAAGATCGGACCATCTATCAGCGCAGCTGGCTGGAGAAATGGAAGCAAAGGGAAAGAGAAGAACGCCGCTGACAGGAGAGCGGGCGCGAGGGGGGCGCGGACGACAACAAGGCAGCCGAATTAGTGAAGACGAACGGTATCGAAGCGGCACCAGGAAAAGTGCGCAAGAAACAGCAACCAAACGATGGCAACACCAGCTGTTCCAGCCAGGGTTTTGGAGGTTTCTCCTCGGCCGTAAGGCGAATGCCGGAACTGCCCCCAGTATCCTCGTCTACTCTCAATTGGGAAAACTAACATCCCCCACCCCACAAAGCCTAGAAGCCAAACATAGCACCAACCCCAATCCCATATATCGCAGGAGATACAAACTTATTTAAATAAAGAAGACATAGGATTTACCTCAACCATATGGATGAATACAGCACTGCATGTCTTCAAACAGCTCGCCCACCCCCCTCAGAGACGGGAATAAAACGACGTAAGAACAATTAAAGAAACACTCGAGGAGCAGTCTCAGTCGCACCTGATGAAGGTACTGAGCTGCGTTACCGAAATATCATGCAAGTACGACGTTGATATCCGGCAGAACACCCGACAACCCAAAATGTCAATATTGTTTATCAAAGGAGGACATGCCGTCTGTATAAGAGTCAGCATACTTTATCGGTAAACGTCCGTTTTGGTCGAATTTTATTGTATAATTCACAATATTACAGGTTTGGTTTTCTGGCATCATCAAATCTGTTAAAACTAACTGGAAAATTCACTATTGCTACATAATAGGTACAATATGGCAGAAATCAAGTCTACAGAAGAAAATCTAGCAGCATAGGATAACTAAACGCTACTGATGGCCATTAAACGCCATTTGGGCAATTATAATATGAGTATGGACGTCAAATGCTTTTTTACAGGCAGGTATAAGAACAAGAGCCGCTAGAGGAGACCAAAAAATTTGCGTAGCCCATTGACGCAGGATTATCGTGCTGTAATTTGGTTTCGACAGCTGCGTAATTCTTGCAGCTGTGTGAGAGGACTTCCTTAGCTCCTGTAGCGGGGATTTCAGTGCGTACCAGCACTGAAGACATGTACATGCAAACAAACGAATAATTTAATACGCAACTTTGTTTCGAAGAGTTAAAACTTTACGACTACCCCTTGAACGCATCTCACCTATCCATTCTCTTCTCCACGTTTCACAATCGACTACCTTTTAGAATATTAATGTTTGCAACTTTGTTTTTAAATTCTCTTAAAGCCATTTTCCTTACACTCAGTCCCCCTTCCTACGACCACTTTTCTATTATTATTAATTTCATTTTTAAGTGAATTATACTGGTGTACTCCTTTCTTCTTTCGAAAATTTTTGTGTTTTCTAATTTCGTCGATCAGTGTATTTCTTCTGATACACGTAATTTCTTAATCTTTATCTGAATTAGTCTGTCCGACTTCAATGACTATTCTTATTTGGGACGTCCACTTCTCTCCATCCGAACTGCCGGCTGCGGTGTTTATTACCTCAGTATCAACAGGCTCAGAGAATTTCGGACGCACATAATTATTCCTCAGTACTGCAGTATCTCTATTCCTTGCACATTGACTCTTCCTGAGGATTCTGTTCAGATTAAGCTTCAGTGTAATCTGAGCCTATGTCTGACAAACCAGTATAATGATGTGGTCTAGCTGTTCTTTTCTTGTGTCGTTTGTGATTGGTTTTGCGTGTCGAAAGGGGCAGCAGCGTAAGGAGCGAACTGTGTGCCTCGACTTGCTGCTGGCGGTTGCTCTGCCCTGAACTTGGGCAACGGCATGCCGAGTTCTTCTTTTGCTTGCTTTCGTGACTAACGTCATTTCCTCGAATGTATCTCAATGAACAGAAAATTCCTCATCTAAGTGTCCATCATTTCCGAGTAGGCACAACCGTCAGCCAGTTCCTACGTATGTTTCGCTGGATGTTACCGAAGCCAGATGAAAAGACATTTCGTAATCGAAAGCGCACGTACCCCATACAAGCCCTATGATAACAACAATGTACAGTGCAACGCCTTGGGAAACAAAACTTGTGTGTGAATTCTGAAGTGACTTCTTTCCATATAACAGAGAGTATCAAAGTTAAACACACGTACAATGTTCTTTTAGGAATGAACAGTCGTGTCCTTGTTAAGTTTTGTGTTCCTGTCGTTCCCGTACCGGTACCATCCATCTAATGCCTCTTTCGTTACAGTAGTTGCGAAATCCAAACTCAAACGTCGCTTTCGTAAAAAGGCAATCGTCAACTGGGAATTCCCCTATCCACAAGTGCCATTAACCTTGCTCAGTAGCCGCATATCTATTTCCACATCGCAAGTTTTTTTGAAACTGACGGACAGACATCTCTAAATTCCAAGATGCGAAGTCACCGCGTCACAGCAACTGCATCACGCGAGCGACTCCACAGGTCCACAGTAGTCAACTGATGCCAGAAGAAGAGGCCGCCTGCGCTCATTTCTGAAATTGTTTATTTATCCAGTGTTAATAACAAGCGCTATTACTTAATTATCCCCAATAATAACCCCAATGAAACCTTACTACGTGTGAAACACGATTATCGATCGTATCAGCATAAGACTTTTATTTCGTACAAAAAAGAAAAATAGCAATAAGAATAAAAAAATGTATGTCTTTGAGTTATTTGGACTAAGAATATCTACGGTGAACATTAATAAAACCAGCAAAGTGCAGGGACGGCTTCCTGACTAGAAATGGAGGAAAAAGTTGCCATGAACATGTGTCCGGAAATGTATTGTTGCCACCGTAGATGACGCTGACGAATGAACGTGCCACTGACCTCGTGCCATGTGTTCCTTGTTTGTTGCAGGCTTTGTTAATGCCCAAGAGTACTGCAAGCAGCAGAATGGTCCGGTATTCATGTCGAGAACAAGCCGATATGGTGTATGGTCAAGTAGATGGAAACGGTGGAGACGCAGCTAGGTTATACCAAAACAAGTACCATCACAGACAACAACTACATCATACACCGTTTCAAGCTTTTTTTGGACGTCTGTGCGATCATAGGTCCTTTCAGACAGACGACCGTGCAAGGCGCCGGCGGATTGTGCGTACACAAGATTTCGAGGACCGGGTTTTTCAGGATATTGAGACGAACGCTAGCACAAGACCCAGGAAAGTGGTCCGCCAACATGATGTTCAAATGGCTCTGAGCACTATGGGACTTAACTGTTGAGGTCATCAGTCCCCTAGAACTTAGAACTACTTAAACCTAACTAACCTAAGGACATCACACACATCCATGCCCGAGGCAGGATTCTAACCTGCGACCGTGGCAGTCACGCGATTCCGGACTGAAGTGCCTAGAACCGCACGGCCACCGCGGCCGGCCAACATGACGTAACCCAAAGTAAGAATATATGGATCCTGCATGGCAATCGCTACTATCCCTATCACCTGCAATGCCATGGAGGCCACAGTGAACATCTGTTATGACGTGGATGCGATGCAGCTCTGTAGTGTGTTCCGGGATGATTTGTTGTCGTTGCACGCACACCGTTCGTTTCCGGACACAAGTTCACAGGACCTTCCTTGCCTCCATTTCCAATCAGGCAGCCGTCACTGCAGGAAGTCGGTTTTATTAATGTCCACTCTGGTATAATTAAGAGCGGTACGCTTCGAAATTTCGCTGTAAACATAACAAATGAATATATAATTTGAAAACGTATTAAATAACAATGTAACTTGTTAAGTAGCTGGGCAGCTAGAGGCCAAATAAATACTATAAATAAAAATTGTGTGTACAGTACAGGATTCCAAACTGAACAATCAGAGCTAAGAAACCAACAGTCATAAAGAAATATTTCAAGCAGTATAATGTTTGAGCTAGCGATGCGTATACTGTTGTTACATGTTATTAAACTGCTTATTGCCTGTGCTACCTGAAAAAAAATACACAGTAAATCGTCTGCCACGTGTACGCAGTGAAGTTTTATTCCTGTGGGGTTATATGAAGTCGTTGTGCATGGAAACCAGGCATAAACTGAAGAGGAACGAATTTTCAGGATCCAAGCAACACGTCTCATTGTACAATAGAAAACTGGGATATTTGAGCGGGAGTGGCAGAATTTCACACAGCTTTTTACTGCTTGTGTCGAAGCTGGTGGACGTCACATCGAACACTTACTGTTAAGTCCAACTATTTGCTAAAAGCTGTAAGCTGTTGATCTCAATAAAAGACTAAACAGCCATTTCCGACATTTAGTCCCTTATCTTGATGTATACACATACATTATAAGGCCCTTTGCATAATTTTAACTCCAAGAGTTTGGGTCAAAAAATAGTATCGAATATCAAGCAATTACTTTCCACTTTTTCAGTACATGTCTGTTTAAGTAAAGAACTAGTAAATTTCGTATGTTTAAGCCTGCTTCGCAGTAGGTCGATACCAATGAATGCTCCTGTTAACATAAGTGGCAGAACGCGTACAAATATAAAACTTGCACTAAAAGTGACAGTGATAGGAATTTGAGTGAAAAAGGAGGATACACGACAAAAGAATCCGTCAGTCCTAAATGATTAAAGTAGTAGTGATCACAGTAAAACAAAGACTACAGAATGGAACTGTAACTCCCGTTCTGGTAATTATGAGTCAGACCATTTATTGGTGACTGAGGAACTATAACAGCAAGATGAAGTAGAGTGACAAATCAATTTACTAAGTGCTTGAAAAATCATAAGGATAAAAACAAGGAAGCGTGAGAAACACTAAGAGGACAGCCGATATGACGAATGATTCTTTGCTCGAATGATTAAAGTGCAAGAAGGAAGTGGAGAAAAAAAATCGTACAAAAATAAAATTCTTCTTAATACATCTCTACCGCTTCTATTTTCACATTTTCTACTGCGTAACCCGATACTTATGAAGAAATCGAAGGTAAAAGATCTCCTGAGACTGGAAGTAAAAGAGAATGATTAAGTACAGGAGAATGATGCATTAAATACGTCGGGTATCTCAATTGGAACAGCGCAGTTGGGGAACAGTACAGTTCATTTTCGGCTACCGGTATAGCACCCAGTTTACATTTCTCTTTATGCACAACGCAGCGAATAAACAAATAGGGTGTTTATAATTTTATCCTTGAAATGTGTATCACCTTCGCTGAACCAGTTCTGTACGAATGTATAAACAAAAGCACTGCAGGCCGGCCGTGGTGGCCGAGCGGTTCTAGGCGCTTTAGTCTACCACTATGGTCGCAGGTTTGAATCCTGTCTCGGGCATGGATGTGTGTGATGCCCTTAGGTTTAAGTAGTTATAAGTTCTAGGGGACTGATGACCTCAGATGTTAAGTCCCACAGTGCTCAGAGCCATTTGAACCATTCCCAAGTCCATGGAATATTTCAATCGTAAGGAAGGAAGTGCCCCAGTTATCTCATTTTATTTGTATTTTTGTACCATATAAATATTCGATTTTTTAGAAAATTTAAATGGCTTTCAGTTATATTATCCGTAAGACCGGCATTAACTACAGTTGAACAACTTCTGTTGTGTTGGTGCATACGTTCGTGGCGTTTTCCCCTAAATTTAATAAACGCAACAGTACACATAGCAGAGACTTTAGTCGTCAATAAAATATTCTCCTTCAGTATTTGGGACAGTCTGCAAACGGCAGGGTAACTTTTCGATTCCGCAACCGTAGAAATCGCGTGGCTTTGACGCGACGAACTCATCGAGCCATGTTTGGAGCGCATTTTCATCGAATAACGAATTTCATTTGATGGAGAGCGGAAAAGGTGAAAATATGAGGGCGCATCAGGTGAACAAGGTGGGTACAGAATGACGTCCCAATCCAACTCCTGTATAGTGTTTTTGTGAGTCTAGCGGTTAGCGGGTGGGCGTTATCGTGGAGTAACATCACTTCACGCACTCTGCCTGGTCGTTGTTTTTGGACTGCGACTGCAAGGAGTCTCAGTTGTGACAATAAATGTCAGCAGTGATGGTTACATCTCGGGAAAGCAGCTCGTAGTACACCACACCGTCACTGTTCCTTCAGAAGGATAGCATTATCTTTTCTGGATGCACTCAGGTCTTTGTATGGGGAGAAGCTGCTTGGTTTGGGCTCAACCATTCCTTTCTTTCCCTTATGTTAACATAAAGACACCATTTCTCGCCACCAATAACGATACAGGATAGGAATAATCGGTGTTGTTTACGAGTCAATTGATAACGAGCAAATACAGATGCCCACATTGCCACACGCTGATCTTTGTGATTTTGACTTAAAGAACGCGGTACTCATACACTCGATTTTTGAACCTTCCACACTGCCTGAAAATGTCGCACAATGGTGGAATAATCACAGTTCATGACATTTCCATGTTTTCCAGTACACTGACATGGATCTTGTTTAAACTATCTCCATCAGATGCTCAAGGACTTTCTTAACGTGGGAGTCACTAATGTCAAAACGATCTTCCTTAAAACGAGAGAAACATTTTCCGGTTTCTCCACTTGGGACTTATTTTCGAGCGTCCACAGTTTACCTCACTATCTCCAAACGACAAATGACAATACGTAAGTTCAGATGGCAAAAGTGAACGACAAATAAAAATGACAACATCTACATCTACACTCACACTCCACAAGCCACCCAACGGTGTGTGGCGAAGGGCACTTTACGTGCCACTGTCATTACCTCCCTTCCCTTTCCAGTCGCGTACGGTTCGCGGGAAGAACGACTGCCGGAAAGCCTCTATGCTCGCTCGAATCTCTCTAATTTTACATTAGTGATCTCCTCGGGAGGTATAAGTAGGGGGAAGCAATATATTCCAGAAACGCACCCTCTCGAAACCTGGACAGCAAGCTACACCGCGATGCAGAGCGCCTCTCTTGCAGAGTCTGCCACTTGAGTTTGCTAAACATTTCCGTAACGCTATCACGCTTACCAAATATCCCTGTGACGAAACGCGCCGCTGTTCTTTGGATCTTCTCTATCTCCTCTGTCAACCCGAGCTGGTACGGATCCCACACTGATGAGCAATACTCAAGTATAGGTCGAACGAGTGTTTTGTAAGCCACCTCCTTTTGTTGATGGACTACATTTTTAAGGACTCTCCCAATGAATCTCAACCTGACACCCGTCTTACTAACAATTAATTTTATATGATCATTCCTCTTCAAATCGTTCCGTTACGCATACTTCCAGATATTTTACAGAAGTAACTGCTACCAGTGTTTGTTCCGCTACCATATAATCATGTAATAAAGGATCCTTTTTTCTATGTATTCGCAATACATTACATTTGTCTTTGTTAAGGGTCAGTTGCCTATCAGCTGCAGATCTTCCTGCATTTCGCTGCAATCGATAAATAAGCCGATAGCCACCGAAACACCAACGCGCAGAACAAAAACGCTACGAATTTATGCACCAACCTAATAGAAGAGAAATGTTGATGTAACGGGTGAAACTGATGTTTTACCAGCCCAGGAGTCAACCGCATGCGGCGGAGAGGACAGGAGAGCGGGAGGAAGAATACGCTGTGGGAACGGCATGGCGTAAGGAGGCTGCGTAAGGGGCAGACGGCGACTTAGGCCTGAACAATGGCCGCGCCAAAACGAGCACCACGCCAGGTCCCGCTCCGCCGTGTCTGCGCGTTCCGATCGTTTCTGCGCAGCCGCTCCCGGAAAATCCCATTCCTCGCAACAATTGTGAAAAAGTAAACGAGAATGAGAGCGGCAGAGTGCGACAAGCGGGGCGGCAGCAGCAGCGGCAGCGGCCAGGCTCTCCGCCGCAATTAAGAGCGAGCCGCGCTGCGGCGGGTTGCACAACCCAGCCGGCCGGCCCCGCCTCCCACGTCTGACGCAAAGAAGCGGCGGCCGCAGTCAGCGGCGAAGCAGACACACAGCTATCCCAAGGCCCGCCGCTTGCATATTTCCACAAAAAGTCAACCTGCCGCAAAAACCACTCGCACCCGCTCCGCTCGTGACTTCGGCCCAGTTTCCCTCGCCGCTGTCATCGCTAGCTGCTCCTCAGTAAGAGACAAGCTGGTAGCGAGGCACCATTTTGAAATTGTTGTCGCGTTCCGGCGCAGTTTCCTTAAATCAATTCAAAAAATGGTTAAAATGGCTCTGAGAACTATAGGACTTAACCCTAGGAAGCCTAAGGGGGGGGGGGGGTTCGTTCAACCCACAATTTTTTTATGTCTCCTGCTTTTGCCCAAGTAAATTTCATTCTACATACTCCCTTTGAGTTATTGTTTCTTGGCTATTTTATGAAACGTTAGTGTCAATATATTTTATAGAAAATTCCTGCTTTGAAAGAAAAAATAAATAAACTTATTATGGGTCCAACAAACACCTCCGTTAGGCTTCCATGCTACAGAAAATTTCACTTAGTAGGATTTCGTATTTCTCATCTCTACAACATTGCAAGTTAGTTTCTTGTTGGTTGGTATTCTTGATATTCACAACAATCGGTTTACTTTCAGAGGAAGTGATTGTTGATGTCAGTCAGCTGTTATTTATCTTGCAAACTTGCAGTGAGTTAGTGCAGTTCCCTACTGTTCACACCCATACTTAGAAATGACTAAAAGAATACGTGACTCGTCTTTAGAAACAGTTCTGAATGAAATTTTATATGAAGATTCAGACTCGGGGAGTGAAAGTGAATATGAAGATGGTGTTATGGAGTATGATTCAGATCGGGAAAGTGATGTGGATGTCAGAGAAGATGAAGATAGCGCAGCTTCAGGCAGTGACCATCAGGATGGTATTGTGGCCAAGGCTGGAACAAGGTACGTAACCACACAGCCTAGAATTCCTCCGAGGTCTGTTGCTAATATAGTAAAAAAATTACTCTGAGCACTGTGGGACTTAACTTCTGAGGTCATCAGTCCCCTAGAACTTAGAACTACTTAAACCTAACTAACCGTAACGGTCGCGCGGTTCCAGACTGTAGCGCCTAGAATCGCTCGGCCACTCCGGCCGGCTTAAATCAATTCTTTTTTCTTTTGGCTTCGGTGTTATCTGCGTGGCGCAAGCAGGAGGTTAACGACAATATAGCTTGTTTGGCAGCCTCTGTAGCGGAGACGGGAGGGAGGAGCTCTCCTTGGTCGGTGTGGGTGTTCGGTTGCAACAGGTTCGAAATTCTCGTAGAGTTAGCACGACTGATCTGCTCAAATAGCAGGTTATTATTACTCTTAGTCAATTCGTTTATTCTTCTAAGCAACACATTTGTTTATCAAGGTGTAACACCGAAACCCCTTTATAGAAAGTCACATGCTTTCAATAATAACTAATCAGAGACGAGTGCTTTCACTGCCACTCGGTCTGCTAACTACTGGCCTCTTGGCCTAAATCATAAATCATCAACACTCTGTAATAATTCGCTATCAAACAAGGGCCACTTGCCCCATAGTACAAGAGAAAAGTACCAATCGGTAATTCGTTCCTGCTATTCATGGAAATTCCTGCAACTTAATTCTTTGAGTCAGAGACAGTCTCTGTTCAATGCTATTCCAATGAATACTGAAAATTACTACTTAGCTTGCAGTTGCCGTGTGTCCGCCAGGGACTGTCACCATCCTCTCGTAATTGAAGCGTCTATTGTTCCAGCAGATGCTGAGGAGCGTCACTGCACTCCGGCTGCTCGGATTACTAGCTGAATCTCTACTCTCCATCACTCTGCCGCTCCGTCAGCTTTTATTCCGTTTTACAGTGATTCTGCGTGCACTCGACCATTTGCATCATATATTGGGAATATTCCATTCTAAGCTTTTCTCGACATCTTTTGGCTATCAATCTAAATTCCACTAGAAATTCTTCCATTCCGTGCGTTGGAGGCTTACCTTTGACGCCTGTGACCTTAAGCCCCGTCGCCTTCGTATACAGTCAAGAATAAAATTCACTGGCGTCTTTCGTCAGCTGCTGAGAGGCAAACAGCCTTTGGTTACCTCAGGAGTCATTATCTCGTCCTGTTAGTCACTCATCTGTTCCATACGTCTGAAAGCCTGTGTTATATTATTGACATTTTCTGATCTGACATGTAATTGAAATTATTAACATTTTCTGCGGTTATCAGACACTATTTATATGCTAAAACATCTAGCAATTTTTATTAATAGTAAGTAGGCAGGGATTAGTTATTTGCATCTTGTAACGAAACCAGACAAGAGTTCTATTATTGGAAGGATGTGAAAGGGGGACAGTAACAGAGAACTGGTGTAAATTTCCACAAATATTTACGAGAAGTACACATAAATCTTTAATTATCAAATCGAAAAACGTTAAGTTACATAATTGATCTTTGTTTGTTTGCAGGTGTGACGGGATGGAAATTGGCTGAGTCAAATTCGAAGATTTTCCCATAATCATTAAAGGAGGGGGTAGGGACGTTCATGTTTAAAAGGTGCACCAAATCCACGATTTTAAAGATACGGCAATAAAATTTTGTACCATGCCTTACCTGAAAAAAAAAAAAATGGTTCAAATGGCTCTGAGCACTATGGGACTTAACTTCTGAGGTCATCAGTCCCCTAGAACTTAGAACTACTGAAACCTAACTAACCTAAGGACATCACACACATCCATGCCTCAGGCAGGATTCGAACCTGCGACCGTAGCGGTCGCGCGGTTCCAGAATGTAGCGCCAAGAACCGCTCGGCCACCCCGGCCGGCGCTTTACCTGAAATTAAGTCGTTTACTGGTAAGTTCCTTTAACTTTTTATAGAGTTTAAAAATTTTATTTTCAAAAAATAATACATGTATATTTTCCTCAGAAACTGATCAAGACATTTGTATAAAATTTTCGCATATAGTAAGCTTCTTTAATTAGGTTTTTTTGAAGATGTCGAATATGAGACTTTTAGTTGTTTTCTAATATAATTCTGTAAGTATAATATAAAATTTATGCAAAATTCCAAGCACCTTGCTCCATATCTCAGATTACACTCAGAATTTCAAAATGTAATCTCGAGACATCATTTATTGGGTTTATAGAAATAAGCGCTCACAGTTTCATAATTCTAATCTTCATATATTATGAGAAAAAGGTACACACACTTTAAAAAACATAATTTTCATAAAATGCAATTTAAAGTTCAACCTAACGGTTTTTTCTTACGTCACCTTTTCAGAAGGCACCAAATTTGTACACAGGACCCTATTTCCCTTCACGGCTTCTCTTCTGGTTTTTTATTGTCTGCCTTTATTCCTTTAGCAGGTCTTCAACTGAGTTTCCAACTGCAGAGAGGCACTGTAAAGCTATTTTTCTCAAAATGTCTTGAGCGAATTCCGTATCTTAAAGCCGATTCTCTCTAATATCTTAATCCTTCCTACGCTCCCAGCATTAAATAGAACTGCATTGTAAGCTGCAATTCTGACAACTGGTTGAGATGCAAATGTCGTTTTAGGTCATCTTTTCCATATGAGTGAATTTACAGCCATAAGTCTTGCAAACACAAGAAAATTTCACTGCTAAGTTTATAACTGGAGGTGAATTATTCTAAATCCAGTGTACTGAAATTCATCGCTGTAGTATCCAGGGTTCACCTCATCAACTTATCGCCAGGAGCAACCAGGAGTCGAGTTCACATTTTCGGCAGATGATCTTTAGTTCAAGCCTTACCTCAATTTTGGTTTGTTGCTGCTTCTCACGTGTTGCATTCACCAGCTTCTGCAAACACAGTTCATCCAGTTTTATATACACTCTATGTGACCGTGGCATTATTGAATGATGAAGGAATAGAACACTTCCGTAAATCTCTGTCAGTAGTACAGTGCAAAACAAGAATTGCTTCTTCTCAAAGAACGCATCTGGTTTGTTATTGTTTCTAGTATATGGAAGAGCCACACATGATCTATAAATCCGTAGAGAATACATCACGGCTTTCTCGATGTCGTGGCAGGAAGATCGCGTCACACACTAAATTATTTTTCAGGCACTTCAGACGCCACTTCGTCATTAAACTTTGTGAACTTTTTGTACTTAAGCTCTACTAATAAATAAAAAATTAATGAAAATTAACATTTTCGATCAATTTCATAAAAGTCCCCCCTTAAAGATGCAAAATTCTCAGTACGCTCGTGCCGCGTGGAGTGGCCGCGTGGTTTGAGGCGTCTTGTCTCGGGCTGCGCGGCCGCTCCCAGCGGAGGGCTTGAGTGTGTGTGTTGTTCTTAGCATAAGTTAGTTTAAATTAGTTTAAGTAGTGTGTAAGTCTAGGAACCTAGGGACAGATGACCTATACAGTTTGGTCCCTTAGGAATCACACACATTTGAACATTAGAGTACCGTAGTCATCTAAACTGGGCAAGCATATTCTTATTTTATTATAATGTGGATGGCAGTTAAATTACAAAAGGGCGTCATTACATGTACATGTTATCCTATTTTAGTCCATATATTTGTTTGTATTTTATTATTTGTTCAAAGTACTCTTCCGGCGGCGTACGGCGCATGGAGCCGCCAGCAGACATCCGTACGTGACAGCATGTAACACCATAGCTTAGATACTGCATACCTTTTGTTGATTCATTTAGCTTTCTATTTTGTTCAACATCCCATCGTTGAACTTCTGTAATTAGTGTATGATTAATTTTATACTGTAATGAAATTTAATCTCTGTAATATACACAATATGAGCAAATGATGTTTTGTCTTTCTCATATAATGTGTCTGGATATCTTTGAGGTTGAATAATTTTGTTTAAATATTTTTTTTTAGAAATGTCAATATGGCTGGCTCTGAGCACTATGGGACTTAACTTCTGAGGTCATCAGTCCCCTAGAACATAGAACTACTTAAACCTAAATAACCTAAGGACATCACACACATCCATGTCCGAGGCAGGATTCGAACCTGCGACTGTAGCGGTCACGCGGTTCCAGACTGTAACGCCTAGAACCGCTCGTCCACCCCGAGTAAACTGCTGACCTTCACTTAGGGTTCTTAGTTATTTTGTACGTAAAAAGTGTTGTAGTTTCCTCGGGAACGGAACTGTGTAGCGCGCGCAAATTGTGGTTGGCCTATGTAGAAAAGGTGGAACAAAGAGTCAGTCTGGGACGAGCTACCAAACTATCAACTGCTCATGTAAAAGTTGTGTATTGTGCTGGTTCCGAGAGAGGCTTTTCCTGACGTTTTCCAATGCCTCATATTGATGGATAAAAAGCTGGAACTATTCTGACATTGGTATCTATCATCACCACCAAGATATGACAGAGTCCAGCAATTCTACCTGCAAATCCACCTACCAACATGCACTCGCCACCACATTGCGCCGCAGTCCGGAACCGCGCGACTGCTACGGTCGCAGGTTCGAATCCTGCCTCGGGCATGGATGTGTGTGACGTCCTTAGGTTCGTTAGGTTTAAGTAATTCTAAGTTCTAGGGGACTGATGACCACAGATGTTAAGTCCCATAGTGCTCAGAGCCATTTTGAACCACATTGCGCAATCACTGTAATAGAACAGAGAAACGATAGTAATGTACAGTGAAGGATCAGCTCTTTCGATGTGTTAATATGCTGAAATATAAGGTAATTTATAACGGAATTTATGTACCTACCTTGATTTTTTCCTTATGACAACACCTATCAGGTTCCTCTCCGTTTGAACTATGATTACCCAGCGTCCTTTATTGAAAGCATATTAAAATTAATATGGCAATAGTGTGTGCTAAGATTAATAACGTTTGTTGAAAGGATCTAACAAATATCTCAATTTTGTGTTCCACCGCAGTAAAAGTTCAGAACTGCAACTGTTGAGAGTTATATGTTCATGATTGCTAAGTGTTTCACTGATGTAATGAAAGTTTGTTTAGTTTGCTCTGCTACAGTGGTCAAGATTAAGGCCTCCCCTCCATTGAAAGTAGTTCAAAGGTACAAAGTTACTTAATTATAGAAAGTTTCAACTACTCTTGCTATTCAAGTCAAATTCTGTACAATATTGGGTTCCTCTTGTGTATTAAAAGTGCATATTAATGTTGTAACAGGATCCATAGTTTGTCTATTGTGCTCATGCTACATAACGATTAATAGAAAGACAACTATCTATGAAAACAGTAACTACTTTATTCAAAAGAGAGTTGGAAGTTATCTGTTAGTGAATTCCATTTAATTTTCATTGTAAATAAAAAGGTGTTTAGTAGTGAGAGACTTAATCTACGCTCAGTAACTAATTTTGCTGTACACCATACCTATATTTCATGTTAGATGGGAATATGTTTGAAAAGAAATATTGAACCAATTTTTGATTCTAAAGTGCACTGTAAGAGTAATATTATAAAGACCATTCAGTTTCAATAAGCCCTGAAAGTAATAGTGTGTATGGTTATCTGTTATATTTATGCAAATAGTTTGTTCTGCTCTGTCAGATCCAACCTTACCGTGAACGTATGCAGGTGACAGAGTTCATTGCACTCGCGTGTGGCAAAGTATAGGTTGTGTTTGTCCGTTAAAGTTACTCATACCTATTTTCTTGAACAAGAATGTCAATCATTCTCTTGCCTAATTAGGCTGGCTACCGTTTTCTTTATTATTTGAACAGTGTAGATAGGTAAAATATTGTTTGCTACTGTTTACTTCCGATAAGCCCCCTCTGTTAGGTACAACACGGTCAACATAACAAAATTCCTCTCAGAGGGTAGCACTGCTCTACTTCTTTATACTATAAACGCTTGAATAAAAATAGTTCCATTTTACGATATGCTTCCCACTTTAAGGTTATGGTATAGCAGTAGCGGACGGTAGTGTTATAAGCAGATGCTTCGTGCTACTGCCAAATCCCGTATGGAGTACCAAGGAGTACTTCACTAGTTAAGTCGCCAATGAAGACACAAAATGACAATGCCAATGGCAAATTATATAGAAAAATCTTGTAAATGATGATGATGATGTTTGGTTTGTGGGGCGCTCAACTGCGTGGTTATCAGCGCCCGTACAATTACCCAATCTTTGCTCAGTCCAATTTCGCCACTTTCCTGGATGATGATGAAATGATGAGGAAAACACAAACACCCAGTCATCTCGAGGCAGGTGAAAATCCCTGACCCCGCCGGGAATCGAACCCGGGACCCCGTGCTCGGGAAGCGAGAACGCTACCGCGAGACCACGAGCGGCGGAAAAAAAAAAAAAAAAAAAAAAAAAAAAAAAAAAAAAAAATATCTTGTAAAGTCTTTACTTTTCAGCGTGAGCCGGGACTCTGCTGAAGAGAGATGTTTGTAATTACGAGAGAGTTGCTTGTATTGTACCGTCTCTTAATTTGTGTATAATTCGTACCCCTTGAACTATCCAACATTTAGTGAAGTCAGTGTGAAGTATGTGCTATTTAGAACAATACTGTCACCAATGAATTGCGTATGTTCAGGAACTGATCGTCTGAAGACAGTGTTGATTTTGTTGTAGTTTTCATCTAACTTTTTGTGTATGTGGCGAAGGGAATTACTGCTATAAGGTAAATGGCAACATAATGTTTTATTTATGGATGAATATACATGCAATAACTATAGTTTTCACACTGTCGTGGATCTATATTCATTGTCGTCCATTTATACGAAATTAATAAAAATGAATTAATGATATCACCTATAATGTACTCCTATATGTTTCCGATATTATACTGGTACAAATTAAGAACTTTGTTGGAGTAGTGAGCTTTAAAATAGGCATTTAGCATTATTAGCGCAACATAATTCTTAGAAATGATGTGCTGAATTTTCTAATGCATTCATTACCCTAAGTTATTAATCAAATAATTAAATATACGGCAACAGAAAGGCAAAGTGGGGCACAGACGAAATGAATTCAACTGTAACAGTATATTTAAATGGAAATCAAGGACAAAACGAATTTGCACGCATATAAAATGTGCTAAAACCAATAATTAAGGGACATTAAGAGATAATAATTAAAAGACAAAAATGGAAACGGGGAAATAAAATATTTTGTGCGCAGTAAAGTGTTATCGAACGAAGTTCAAAACAAACTGTAAGAGTATATTCTTACGTCTGATGAGATTATGTTCAGTTTAAGCATGTCGTCAGTAACAAGAAAACGAGCTTTCGACATTCCAGAAAGAAACGGATAAGATAAGATAACTTCAACACGAAAGGAGCTGTGGGAGACAAAAAGTGGGCTTAAGCTGCCCATTCAACAAATAGTTCCGAATTCGGGGGAAATGATGAAACCTCCAAGCAAAGCTTCAAGGCCTAACCAAGGAGTCGGTGATCTACCGAGCAGCCCATGAAAAAAAAAAAGTTAATTGATGAAGCAAAGCAGAACAATTATGAATTATAGAACAACAGCTCCACCTGTGCAAACGGAATTGTTTTGGACATTCCCCGGAGAAGCCACCACAGAAACTCATTCGTAAAGCATAAGAATGGCACAGCAAGTGGTGAGAGGAAAACTGAACGGAAGAAATGATCGGACGCATGAATTGCAAAATGTGGACTCATGTACAGAGGGCAGGGCTGCGGAAAGAAACGGAAACGTTTTATGGCATGGCTTGCATAAATGATGTAAGAACTAAAACATGGAACATGTCCTTAACCTTAGACTGGTCCATAACTTTAAACTCAAGGACATAGCGGTACAGTTTATTCACTCACTGGCACGAATTAGAAAACCAGATTAATAATTTCTACCACTTGCAGCTCTTTAGAAAATTAACTATAGAGTATTTAGTTTTCTCAGAATAACCACTGTTTAGTAATCCATATAACAAGAACAAATCCTGCACTACAATTTTGTAACTTACCGTTTATGCTACAATAATTAAAATTTGAAACATGGTACAGTTAAGGCATATCTCTCGTATTTCTGTAATCAAAGTTAATAGCCATTCATGATTGTTCAAAGTTATTCCGAACGACCGAATAATACACTGACGGGACAAAATCGCAACACCAAAATGATAATTAATTTCAGGAACACATTTGTGTACGCAACATATTTAAGTGATTAACGTTAATGTAAGAGCGAGATAAGCCGTTGCAAATGTGAAATGCTGGTACATTAATAACCGATATGACCGACAGAATGTTGAATGCAAGCATAGAAACGTGCATGCATTGTGTTGTATAGGTGCCGAATGTCAGTTTGTGTGATGGAGTTCCATGCCTGTTGTACTTGGTCGGCTAATGCAGGAACGGTTAATGCTGGTTGCGGATGACGCTGTTGCTATCGTCCGATGAAGTCCCATATGTGTTTCATTGGAGACAGATCTGTTGATCGAGCAGGCCAAGGCAACATGTAGAGCATGCTGGGTTACAACAGCGGCATGTGGACGAGCGTTATCCTGATCGCAAACAACCCCCGGAATGCTGCTCATGAATGGCATCACAACAGGTCGAATCACCAGAATATCGTACAGTTTTGCAGTCAGGATGCGTGGGATAGCCACGAGAGTTCTCTTGCTGTCATACTAAATTGCAACCCAGATCATAACTCCAGGTGTAGTTCGAACGTGTCTAGCATTCAGACAGATTGGTTGTAGGCCCTCAAGTGGCTTCCTCCTAAGCAACACACGGCTATCACTGGCATCGAGGCAGAATCAGTTTTCATCAGAAGACACAAAAGACCTCCATCCAGCCGTCCAATGAGCTCTCAATTGACATCACTGGAGTCACAAATGGCGGTGGTTTGGGGTCAGTGGAATACACGCTACAGGGAGTTTGGCTCGGAGCTGTCCTTGAAGTAACCGATTTGTAACAGTTCCTTGTGTCACTGTGAAGCCGACTGCTGATCAGATTGCTGCTGCAGATGCATTACAATGCGCCAGAGCAATACGCCGAGCAAAATGGTCTTCCCCTTCGGTAGTGCAACGCAGCCGCCCGAAACCCTGTCTTCTTGCGACCGTACATTTCCGTGACCACCGCTGCCAGCAGTCATGTACAGTGGCTACATTCCTGCCAAGTCGTTCTGCAGTATCGCTGGAGGAACATCCAACTTCTCGTAGCCCTATTACACGACGTCGTTCAAACTCAGTGAGAGGTTGACAATGGCGTCTTTGCCGCCTTAAAGGCATCCTTGACTAACATCAGTTCATCACATCGTATCTCAAAGTAACTAACGCCACGACCGTGACAGCTTGTATTTAAAGCAAACCCGATTTGCATCATCATTGTGGTGCTACTAGCGCCGCTCTTATGAGACCGGGCGTAATTTTAATATACGTTTCACATGTAGAAACACGCCTAGCAAATTTCGTTTATGTCGTACAACTCCTTCTTGGCGATGAGAATCTTTTTCGTCAGTGCATTAGAAGATAGATAATTAATTACGATTTAGAGAAGATGCGAGAATCCACGACCAGAATTTGTTCGGTCACGAAACCCTTACTCACGTACACGTCAGCGTTGAAATTCTGGCGCCACAGTACCTTAGCTACGCGGCGAGAGAAGCAAAAACGATATGGTGCAGCGCACTGGTGCCATTCTGTTATTTCTTTGTGTTTCTTTCTCCGTTACGTTGAGTGAACTGTTCTGTTATGTTGATGGGATAATTACTCACAGACATCCTATTTTTGTTGTCACTGATTTTAATACACATATGGAAGCAGTGACAATTAGAACTTTGTTTCATATTTGCGATATATTCGTGTATTTGCGATGAATCACTCGAAACAGAAACAGACATAAAATACCTACAAGCAACTGTCTGGTGGCACCTCCAACTTTATAACACATAAAACTATTTCTAGGAAAATCAGATGCCATGGTGAGACTCCCTTCTGTGCATCAAGAACAACGATTGGTTATCTTCTCGTAACTTTCATTTTCTGTCCTTTCCCAATTATGGACCGTAAGAGACAGATACTACGTACTCGTGTAAGGTTCACATGGATTCATAGGTCATTTACTGTGCAACTTGCAGGGCACATTGAAGACATGCAACGCATCGACGTTTGGTATAAGGGCAGGCACTTGACACTCAACGTAAATAAATGTAATATGTTTCTCATAAACAGGCGAACAGATCTAATTCTTGGAGATGCAACAGAAAGTCTGCCTCTGATAGTACTGTATGTAACATATAACTTCAGTTCAACTGTATAGCTCGATGCATCTGATATGTGATTGGTTACCCCAAAATGCTTCATATTGAAGTAAGTCATTCACCAGCTGAAGATGTTTTACTAATTGACCTACTCAGCGTTTGTGCAGTACTACTCCAATTAGATATATTACTGTGTCACTACGCTATTTTGGACGAATATGTAGAATCACAAACAACCATAAACTAACTAAAGTAACAGTCCGAAGTGATATAAAATCGTGTAACCACATGAAACTAATTCCGGGAAAAGCAGATACCAGACTGAAAGTCTTTGAGTGAATCCTAAGGAAAAGTAATTCATCCACCTCATCCACCAAAGAATTATCTTACAAATCATTCTTTCGAATCACGAGTATATCTCTTCAGCCTGTCAATCTTACCAGGTTGGATTAATAGAAGAGATAGAAAATCCAATGAAGAGCAGTGCGTTTCGTCACAGGATTGTTTAGTTGGCGGTACAGCGTTAATGAGTTGCTCAACAAACTCCAGTGGTAAACGTCACAAGAGAGGCGTTGTGCATCACGAAGGGAATTGCCGCTGTAGTTTCGAGAGCGTGCGTTTCAAAAATATCGGACACCATATTACTTTCTGCCACACATGTCGCGCGAAGTGACCACGACGAGAAACTCAGAGAAATTCGAGCTCGTATGGACTTTTACTTAGAGTCGCTCTTTCCAGGCATTCGCGAATGCAACCAGCATAGGGCGGGATGGGGGGAGGGAGAAGGAGGAGAGAAATGATGATAGTAATGATAGTGGAAACAGAAACATACTCCGCCATATACTGTAGGGTGGATGGGTGAGTACAGATATAGATACAGAATAATGGCAGGCCCATAGGTGGATTTCCTCATAGGTAACTGTTACGTTACGGCGAAATAGTCACTTCCATAACTTAGTGACATCTTCCTGACGAGAATTTTATTTTTAAGTAATTCCATGTCTCTTGATCACGGTACAGCGCTAGGATGGCAGTTCTGCTCTCCTTTTTTTACCCCAATAAACAATGAAACCATGGTTTCGATTACTGGATTTCCATCAGTCCACATTCTCTTTAAATAAAATTTAAATGCTAGTCATTTGTCTTCCTAAATGAAGCAGGGTGTGGAATGTTCCTACGTAGACAGCACTGGTTGGTGTTGACGTCATTGCTCCAAGGCTTAATGCATTTATACTGTAGTTTATGCCACTTGTCTATATTTGACGTCGTTACATTTTGACACATCAAAGAACAATAGTCGTGTTTGGTTCCTATAAGTGCTGTTTACATATTTAATAATATTCTAGGGTGGGCACTCCAGAACACACGATATGGTGCTCTAATTATATTTACAGATTTATCAAAGGATTTCATATAAATGGTGAACGGGAATAAAACATTAATCCAAGAAATTTAGTTTGCAGAATTACTGGAAAAGGTTGTAAACCTAAGACCATATTTACTGATAATCTGATGTATTTCTAAATTTTTCAGATAATTTGTTAATGAATTGTGAGTCATGTTTACTAAACGTAATGCCTGTTCTTCCCCCAGGAATACATAAATGTCATCTGCGTATTGTACGTAAGGTATAGGAATAATACTTCCGAGATACAGCGTACGGATTATGTAAAGTAAGAGGTTTAAATGTTGCTTCTGTGATACGACAATATTTGCTGATGTCGGACAAAAGATTTTATATTTGAATAAGACTAAAAACCTTTTTCCGCTGTGAAGCTGCGTAGTTTTGTTGGTATGCGAAGCCTTTACAATTTTTGAGATACGATACATATACAGATACGATACGTGTATGCACGTTGTCATATGTTTGACGAATAAAAAAAATCAACAACTAGTGGTACTTTTCGTTGTAGCCTTTTCTGCACTACACTAAACAATACTTTTAAATGACACATCATCACGATTTTTCCCCTTTTCTTTATCAATCTTTGCAGTGTTTTACCTATACAAGATTCGTCTACTGAAGCGTCTTTGTTGTGCTTAATTGCAGCGAATTTGGGTCGTGGAGGAAAGAAGGTCGCATTGTGTCTACGACAACAGCACTGTTTAACCAACGAAGAAGCCTTTCTAATCCCTTGCGAATTAAGAAAAAAAAGTCGCTCCGATTTGAGTACGGTATTACACAACAGAAGAATATTTTACTTTCATTGTTCACCCATTTACATCAGCAAAATTTATCTGCTGGCAATAGAACAGAGGCAAACAGTTCTTTTAAAGTCATTTCTTAAACCATTTTTCTTAGCCTTTGGAGTCGTGCTCTATGCACTAAATTTGGAAGTGGATGTTGGTATGTAGTGCACAAACAACTTTTTACTGTATATGAGAGTAATCTTAATTATTGAATATATATTGGGAAAATTTGTAGGCCGCGCGGGATTAGCCAAGCGGTCTAGGCGCTGCAGCCATGGACTGTGCGGCTGATACCGGTGGAGGTTCGAGTCCTCCCTCGGGCATGAGTGTGCGTGTTTGTCCTTAGGATAGTTTAGGTTAAGTAGTGTGTAAGCTTAGGGACTTACGACCTTAGCAGTTAAGTCCCATAAGATTTCACACACATTAGAAAATTTGAAATTTGTAGACATTATTGTTCCTCTGTCAACAGACTTCAATAAGGGCTCCCGTTGTAGCGGAAGACACATCTCAGGGATATTAGATTTATCTCCATGTTCACTGGATCACGCAAGAAGATTACATTATCAATTCTCGTTCGCTCAAATTAAGATCTTGAATTGATACAAAAAATGCAGTGTTGTCAGTCTAGCCTTTGGGATGGCTACGTGGTAGGCATTCCTCTAGTCGCATGCTCAACAGAGATGATGCCCTACGGTAACAGGGAATCGACGGAAGCTGGATCGTTTCTGATTAACGCAGGGTAGTCTTTTCGAGAAACGACGAAGAATAAACACACTGTAAACATCCCGGAAGAACGCTAAACGTTTCGTTCATTATTTGCGCACTCCAGGCTAACATTTGGCGCGGTGGCTGATGGGACTGACTATAAATGGGAAATGTCTTTACGGTCGGTCCCATCACCCATCGCAGCGAGTGTTGGCTTGGAGTGCGCATATAGTGAGCTACGGACAGGAAAATTAACCTGCTACATTCTCTAGAGGCATTAGTCCATTTGAGAAACGCTCTTGATTTCCATCCTTAGAGACAGACGTAGTGACTGTACGCCCCGTGGCGGATGCGATTATCCAGTAAGATACTGGAGGTGACCACATTGCTGGAAGTATCTAACATGTCTAAAACTGTGAGATTCAGTCTTCAACGTGCTGACATGAGGAAAGTTTCCAACCAATTTCTCATACACAAACAGCAGTTGACCGGTGTTGCCTGGTGAAATGTTGTTGTGATGCCTCGTGTAAGGAGGAGAAATGCGTACCATCACGTTTCCGACTTTGATAAAGGTCGGATTGTAGCCTATCGCGATTCAGGTTTATCGTATCGCGACATTGTTGCTCGCGTTGGTCGAGATCCAATGACTGTTAGCAGAATATGGTATCGGTGGGTTCAGGAGGATAATACGGAACGCCGTGCTGGATCCCAACGGCCTCGTATCACTAGCAGTCGAGATGACAGGCATCTTATCCGCATGGCTGTAACGGATCGTGCAGCCACGTCTCGATCCCTGAGTCAACAGATGGGGACGTTTGCAAGACAACAACCGTCTGCACGAACAGTTCGATGACGTTTGCAGCAGCATGGACTATCAGCTCGGAGACCACGGCAGCGGTTACCCTTGACGCTGCATGACAGAAAGGAGCGCCTGCGATGGTGTACTCAACGACGAATCTGGGTGCACGGACGGCAAAACGTCAATTTTCGGATGAATCCAGGTTCTGTTTACAGCATCGTGATGGTCGCATCCGTGTTTGGCGACATCGCGGTGAACGCACATTGGAAGCGTGTATTCGTCATCGCCATACTGGCGTATCACCCGGCGTGATGGTATGGGGTGCCATTGGTTACACGTCTCGGTCACCTCTTGTTCGCATTGACGGCACTTTGAACAGTGGACGTTATATTTCAGATGTGTTACGACACGTGGCTCTACCCTTCATTCGATCCCTGCGAAACCCTACATTTCAGCAGGATAATGCACGACCGCATGTTGGAGGTCCTGTACGGGCCTTTCTGGATACAGAAAATGTTCGACTGCTGCCCTGGCCAGCACATTCTCCAGATCTCTCGCCAATTGAAAACGTCTGGTCAATGGTGGCCGAGCAACTGGCTCGTCACAATACGCCAGTCACTACTCTTGATGAACTGAGGTATCGTGTTGAAGCTGCATGGGCAGCTGTACCTGTACACGCCATCCAAGCTCTGTTTGACTCAATGCCCAGGCGCATCAAGGTCGTTATTACGGCTAGAGGTGCTTGTTCTGGGTACTGATTTCTCAGGATCTATGCACACAAACTGCGTGAAAATGTAATGACATGTCAGTTATAATATAATATAGTTGACCAATGAATACCCGTTTATCATCTGCATTTCTTCTTGGTGTAGCAATTTTAATGGCCAGTAGTGTATTTTCTGCGTCAATACTCCATATGCCACACTTTGGCAGGTATGAGAAGAAATACAGTCGACATGACACACTCATACAGCTGGACATCAACGAGCAGGCGACTGAGTCAGTTTAAGGTGGTGTGGTTGCTATGAGCCTGCAAATGGCAATAATAATACACTGCCCAGTGACATAAGTGACCGCCTGTCAATAGCCTGAATAACAACCTTCTACAGAGTGGACTGTTGCGAGACGTGCAGGAAGAGAGTCACTGAGATTCTGGAGGGTACCGACAGGGATATGTGGCCATGCCGACAGCAGTGTCGTGGCCGTATGCGCTCTGATGTTTCTGGGTTGAGGATCCATCGACGTCGTTCCACAAATTCTCGTCAGGATTTCAATCAGGGGACTTTGGTGGACAGAGAAGTGTGGTAAACTCATCCCGGTGCTCTACGAACAGCGCATGTATACTGCAGACTGTGCGACACGTTTCATTGTCCTGCTGGTAGATGCCACCGTGCAGAGAAAGAACAAACTGTATGTAGGGGCGGACTGTGTACCAAAGGATAGATAAATACTTGTGTTGATCTATTGTATCTTCCAGAATGACGAAATCACCTAGGGAATGTCCTTCGGCCTGCACCCTTCCCACGACATGTGTAGGGTGTTCGCTTTCAGACTTTTCACGCCCTGCACCCCAATGGCCATCTGTATCATGGAGCATAAAACGTGATTCATCTGAAAAGGCCACTGGTCGCCTCTCCGTGGACGTCCAGTTGCGGTGTTGGCGTGCAAATTCCAGCTTCGTCGCCGATTAAAAGCAGTCAACATTGCTACATTAACGAGGAGCCCGCTGCAGAGGCAACAAAATGCCGGAAACGTCTCGTTTCCGTCCTACAGCCGTTTGAAAACCTATATATATATATATATATATATAATAGCAACAAAATGTCGGAAACGTCTCGTTTCCGTCCTAAAGCCGTTTGAAAACCTATATATATATATATATATATATATATATATATATAATAGCAACAAAATGTCGGAAACGTCTCGTTTCCGTCCTAAAGCCGTTTGAAAACCTATATATATATATATATATATATATATATATATATATATATATATATATATATATATATATATATATGATGTTAGGAAATATCTGTAACAGACTTCTAGGGTACATAATATTTTTAACAGCAACAAAATGTCGGAAACGTCTCGTTTCCGTCCTACAGCCGTTTGAAAACCTATATATGATGTTAGGAAATTTCTGTAATAGACTTCTAGGGTACATAATATTTTTAACAGCAACAAAATGTCGGAAACGTCTCGTTTCCGTCCTACAGCCGTTTGAAAACGTGTTTATTTGTTAGGTATGCAACGTGGCAGTCACGGTGGGGGGTGGGTACATCGGAGCGGCGGTTGTCGTGTGACGTCTGTCCTGCCTCTCTGACCTGGTCCCAGCCTCATTCACGTATTTCTGTGTGTTAGACCAACATGATTGATTACACGTCTGCAGAATACATCGACATGATCGACCTGTTTGACAAAGTCCGTGGCAATGGAAGAGCTGCTCTTCGCCTTTATCAAGATCGTTCTCCACAACGTCCGACTCCAACGCATACCCTGTTCGCCACAATTACACAACGGCTTCGAGAAAGGGTATCTTCACCGCCAGCAGGCGTGATTGCGGTGCCCCAAGAAGATGCCGCACACCCGAATTGTATGGGCTGTACTGCATCAGTACTGCGTTGAAGAGAACCCGTCAACGAGAACATGAGAAAATTCGCTATTCACGAGTGGAAATGCAAATCAAGTGATGTACTGGGTCACGCCATATCATTCCTTGTAAAAGTGGTCGCGTTACCAACATGTTTTCAAATGACTGCCGCACGGAAACCGTACGTTTCCAGACTTGGGTTCCAGTTCAAAATATTATCTGCTCATTTCCCTCTACGTAACCGATTTGTAACAATTCGTTGTGTCACTGTAGTGCCAACCACTGCTCAGATGGCTGCCGCAGACGCTTTACAAAGCGCCATATCATTTCGCCGGAAGCGAAGTCTTTCTGCATTATCATAGAAGGAAACTCCAGCTCCTTGTAGCCCTAGACCTCGTTCAAGCTCAGTGAGGTGTTGATAATGGCGCCCTAGTCACCTTAAAGGCATTCTTGACAAACATCAACACACCACGTCAACTTTCCTCTTTTGGGAACGGAGACGAAATGGTGAAGCGTTAATATTTTCTTCGAACTCAAGGAAAAGAAGTTGTTCACGGCCATTTGCTGCGGAGAGTAGGAGAATAAAATACGCAGAACTTCCTTTATCTTTGTCATTTGGACCTGGTGACATTCTATGAACTGAAAAGGAAAGGAGAGAAATCGATACATGTGAAACCAAAGCGATAGTAGGATATTTAGACAGTGTCAGAAGGAAACACCTTTCTACTTTAAGATACAGATGTTGCTCATCAGGCAATTATCTCCGTTTCCAGCAAGGTAGCTTGAAGAATAAAAACGACTGCGAGGACAAAATGGGTGTTTCAAAGAAGATGAAGATCTGTAGAATTTTCGGGAGTCCGGCCGGGTCACATCATTATTATTCCACAATATTTCGGCAAACAGAGTTGTTGCCATGTTCACGTGTCCACGATGGATGCTCCTGTCAATAAGAGCGGGTCAGCAGTCGCCAGGGGCACCTGAAGATAGCATCAACTCTGATTGCCGAAATATCGTGGAGTAATTACAGTGTGATCCGGCCAGACACCCGAGAATTCTACAAGTTAGAAATACGCCGGAAAAACTTTCACCGTACACTTTACTATGTATTATGTAAAAAAAGAAGGAGTAATGGAGTTTGATATTGTGAACTGTATTATTTTATTCCGTCCAGGATTACATTCGATTAAGATTTTATTTTATTTTATCGGAAACAAAAAGTAGTTTATATCTCAGAGATGTCGCATGACCCCCGTTGTTTGGCAGGGCCGCAATAAGGACTGTAAATGAGCAACGGTTTATCAACAATCCAAGATCGCAGGAAAGCATTTGCAGAGTTTTTAAAGATAGGTAAGAGGTTATGGCATATCCAGGCTTTGATATGACCCGTAAATGTGCTCAGAGGACACAGTGTTGTCTTCAAGAGGCACGTATCCTAGTTTGGGTTTTTTTTTCTCAAACATTTCTAACCCTGAAGTAGTCGGGTGACAGAGCACACAATGCGGACAAACTTATTTTTATATTCCCTAACGACAGCCACATTCAGACAACTACGATGAAATACTAACCTTTAAAGTAGAACTCGAAGCTACGTCAATTCACATCTGTGGGAAACCCGTACGGGCAACAACATAACTAAAAGAAAATCGGTAGGTGACATATGTCACCTGCAGGGCTACTCGAGGGCTAATCTCGAAAGAACGTTTAGCCAAAAAAAGGAACTCCCGTATCACCGACTTGCGGAAAATCTCGTTATAGGGCAAATGCTGTGATCGCTGCTGAGCTGTGGCGGCTCGTTTCGAGTCGATCCTTCGCTACTTGCGTACCTTTCTCGCGTCGTGTGGCTAAGTGGCACTCCGGAACCGGGAGATAACCTAACAAGAAGGCCAATTTGATTCATACTGACAGGTTGTGTACAACATATGTAAAAAGGAAGGCGCAACACTAAACGGTTTTCGAGAAAATCGATCTGAAAGTTTAAGGCGTTCATACATGAGTACTAATTTTTGGTCAATAGCAGCCATTAAGTCCATAGCCGGCCGAGTAAGCGCTTGATTTCATAAGATGGAGGACTCTCCTTCGAATATCGCTCCCGCTTCTGTTTTTTTTTTTTTGGGGGGGGGGGGTGCGGTTCTTCTGCAATATTGTGGAAGTAGTTTACCATTATAACAATACTCTTGCAGGCACGTTTCAGCCCACAATGAGCCAATTTTCCCGGTATAGATATGGGTACGGTACGATTCACCGTATGAACCCATTTTCCCGGCAATCCTACAGTTAGTTTTGACCCACCTGAAACAGTCATATGTGCACAAACCACTTTCAGTTGGTGGAGGGAGGAACGGAACAGCGCTTACAAAGACGAAGAATATCTTGTTCGTATGTTAGCCTCCGAGGTAGTTACATGTCACACCTCCGGGACGTCTAATGTAACAAGTAAATGTATTGATGTGACTTGCACTTCGACCGCAACAGAAAGTGAACCTGATTATGTAGACGAATCGCTTTACAGTACTATTAAAAACGGCACTTGTGTACAGTGAACAGCTCCTTCTCCAAAATAATCTCATCGTTTCGAAACCTTCTGCACTAATAACACAAGAACACATGAAAATTAGAGAAGAAATTTTTTGCCAAATTTCCGAAATGCCCGAAATGCTAGAAGAGAAACAACTCATGGTACAAGATGAGCTAATTGCCCACCAAGAAACAGAAGAAGTTTCAAGAAACTGAAGAAATCGCTTTACCTTCAACAGACGATTACGAGGCCGAAGAGAAGCAATCGAAAATGGACAGCGATTTACGTTCCGCAGTATTGCAAGGTTAAGGTCGTCAATCTACCGAGAGAGCATCCAGGATAGTGTCTGGCCACTCTTCGTAGAAGGGGAGTTTCATGCCTCAGAAGCATGAAAGGTTTGAAAAGATGGGAAGAACATATAAAACTAGGTGGAACAATGCACGAACAAATTAAAATAATTGATTCGTGGACCTATGATCGTTTCATAGAAGCTCGAAAACGCAATCAGCAGATGACGACGAGAAACCTGCCGCAATGGGCTCTTGCTGCTACTAGCCAATTCCTTGATATAAATTTTCAAGCTTCTGACTTGTAGGTCGTACTCTTCAAACGGAGACATCGGATTCGTCAGAGAAAAGTCGCCAGATTTGTGTCCGAGAGGAAAAGCGCTTCACTGTAGCAAGTCCTTTATGCAGTAGCAAATATCAGAATGCAGACTCGAACCCTCATACCAAAATACGACAAGAATTCTGTTTTTAACTCTGATCAAACAGGTCTTACACATAAAAGTACCTGATTCACTTACATCAACTGCAATAATATTTTTATATATCATACGATGCTAATGTGTGAATGTTTGTTCTAGGTTGCCAATATCAATCAACTTACAATCGAACTCACGTCGAGTGCGGAACAAAGGTGGCTCATCTGCAGAGAAAGGATATGCACAATTCGCTGTCGTATGGAAAATTACTGCCAACGGTGTTCGTCTGCTTGCAAGAGACAATGGGTGCAAAAAGCAACTGATGAGTACGCACACGAATACAAAAACGTTACGATAATATCTTCAAAGTCCGGCAAACTCACAACAGCACTATATATAAAATGTCTAACTGATGTCTCGATTCATGAGGGGGGCAAACGAACCCGGTTTTGCACGACGAAGCTTTTCAAGATAGAGAGGGTCTGCCAATGTGCAGTATTGAAGTAATTCCTCCGAAATATACTCCGATGGTACAACCCTGGGACATTTATTTTTCCAGGCTGATGAAAAACCTTATAAAAAGATTACAAAATTGTTCGTACATCATCGAACACAATAGCGTTATCTGCAAGAGAACACTGCATAAAAATCCAATCAATCGTACACCTTCAGTTGTCTACACCAACATTCGGTGATATGATCAGATACGCGTGGAATGCAGCGAAACTATGTGATGACCGAGAGCCGCTAACGAACGTAAAACAAATTTGTTTTTCAGTAGAAACACTGAAAAAACCATGCTGACGCAAACACTCGACGTTCATTATGTATGCTGTATGCCGCAGTAATTATTGTTTTACATTTTGTACGGTCAGCATTATCCTAATCCGTACAGTGCTCCATACGTGTCAAAAATATAGGTACAATAATGTCAATAAAAAGACTACACTGATTTGATTAAAAAATGTCGTGTATCCTTTTTTATTTCCACTATCACAAGGAAAACGTTTTGTTTCCCTAGTTTTCAGATAAATATTATGCAAATAATAAATGAATCATTAAATACTGGACAGTCATAATAAATCTGTTGTTAGAGTTACGTGGGAATAAAAAAGAAAAAAAATCACCAGCAGCGAGATTCGACCCAGAGACCTTACGCTTATGAAACTTTGCACTTAATCACTTTGCTACGGACTCGTTGCCCCTTAGCGACCACACAATAGTACACTATGTGATCAAAAGCATCAGGACACATGGATAAAATGATTTATGCACGGCCCCTGTTTCGTCATAGGAATTTATAACAGTATCGTAAAACAGAATGGAAAACAAGTTCGTGGCGCCCTCCATCGGTAATGCTAGAATTCAATTTGATGTTGGCCCACCCTCAGCCTTGATGACAGATTCTATTCTCGCAGGCACTCGTTCAATCAGGTGCTGGAAGGTTTCTTGGGGAATGGCAGTCCATTCTTCACGGAGTACTGCACTGAGGAGAGGTATCGATGTCGGTAGGTGAGGCCTGGCACGAAGTCGGCGTTCCAAAACATCCCAAAGGTTTTCTGTAGGATTCAGGTCAGGACTCTGTGCAGGCCACTCCATTACAGGGATGTTATTTTCGTGTAACCACTCCGCCACAAGCCATGCATTATGAAAAGGTGCTCGATCATGCTGAAAGATGCAATCGCCGTCCCCGAATTGCTCCTCAACAGTGGGAAGGAAGGAGGTGCTTAAAACATCAATGTATGCCTGTGCTGTGATAGTGCCACGCAAAACAACAAAGAGTGCAAGCCCCCTCTATGAAAAACACGACCACACCATAACACCACCGCCTCCTAATTTTACTTTTGGCACTACACACGCTGGCAAATGACGTTCACCGGGCATTCGCCATACCCACACCCTACCATCGGATCGCCACATAGTTTAAGTGATTCGTCACTCCACACAACGTTTTTTCCACTGCTCAATCGTCCAAAGTTTACGCTCCTTATACCAAGCGAGGCGTCGTTTGGCATTTACTGGCGTGATGTGTGGCTTATGAGCAGCCGCTCGACCATGAATTCCAAGTTTTCTCACCTCCCGCCTAACTGTCATAATCCTTGCCAGTGCCGCAACTGGATGCCCACTGAGAGGCGACAGGTGGCCTTTTTGGATGAATCTGGCTCTGTGCTCCACCGGAGAAAGTCAGTGGCGTGTAGGGTGTGAAATATCTGATAGCGAACACACTACAACACTCGTCGGAATAGCCCAGTCCGGAGGGATTTCCCTGGGTGATCTCGTCATTCTGGAAGACACAATGGATCAGCACAAGTATGCATCCATCCTTGAGAACGCAGTCTGTCTCATTCTTCCTCCACGCCTCGCAGTGGTCCGCGCTCAAAAAGGCAGGTTACCACATCCATGTGACTAGACAGAGCACAATGTGTTACTTAATGTCGTTGGAGAAGAATGAAGCTGCGGTACAGTCCTTTTGTTGTTAAAAAAAATTTAGCCACTTGCTCTAGTTTCCGTGTCAAAATTTATTAAAGCAAGAATTTGTACGTTTACAACATTTACCAAGATCCAGGCACATATATTACGGAAATGAATTCGGAACGTCCATCTGAGTAGTTCGAAGAATTTTTTTTTGTTTTTTTTTTTTTTTTTGTTTTGGATGGGGGGTTGGCTTGTATTACATTGTTTTTCGCACTTTTCCATTCCTTACGCACACTTACGAGTCAAAACATTACACTGAGGTGACGAAAGTCATGAGATCCTCCTAATATCGTGTCAGATCTCCCTTTTCCCGGTGTAGTGCAGCAACTCGACGTGGCACGGACTCCAAAAGTCGTTGGTACTCCCCTGCAGAAATACTGAGCCACGCTACCGTCCGTAATTGCGAAAGTGTTCCTGTGCAGGATTTTGTGCACGAATTGATCTCTCGATTATTTCCCATAAATGTTCGACGGATTTTATGTCGTGCGATCTATATGACCAGATCATTCGATCGAACTGTCAAGAATGTTCTTCAAACCAATCACGAACAACTGTGGCCCGGTGACATAAATCGTTGTTTAGGAACATGAAATACATGAATGGCTGCAAATGGTCTCCAAGAAGCCGAACATAACTATTTCTAGTCAATTATAGATAAAGTTGGACGAGAGGATCTAGTCCATCCCACGTAAACAGAGCCCACACCATCAACTTGCACAATGTCTTGTTGACAGCTTGGGTCCGTCGCTTCGTGGGGTCTGCGCCGCACTCGAGCGTTACCATCAACTCTTATCAACTGAAATCCGGACTCAGTTGATCATGTCACGGTTTTTAGTCGTCTAGAGCCCAACGATATGGTCACGACCGCAGGAGAGGCGCTGCACGCGATGCTGTGCTGTTAGCAAAGGCATTCGCATACGCCGTCTGCTGCCATAGCCCATTAACGCCAAATTTCGCCGCACGTTCGTCTTACGGACGACATTGATTTCTTAGGTCATTTCATGCAGTGTTCCTTGACTGTTTGCGCTGATAACTCTACGCAAACGCCGCTGCTCTCGGTAGTTAAGCGAAGGCCGTCGGCCACTGCGTTGTCCATGGAGAGAGCTAATGCACGAAATTTGGTATTCTTGACACGCTCTTGACACGGTGGTTCGCGGAATTTGAATTCCCTGAGGATTTACGAAATGGAACTTCCCATGTGTCTACCTCCAACTACCATTCCACGTTCAAAGTCTGTTGATTCCCGTCGTGCGGCCGTGATCACATCGGAAATTTATTCACATGACGCATCTAAGTTCAAATAACTGCTCCACCAATACACTGCTCTTCTGTACCTTGTGTACACGATACCATCGCCGTCATTATACTTGCATATGACTTCCCCATGACTTTTTGTGACCTCATTGTATGTTGTCACCTGCTTATCAGCGCGGTGACCCGCTTTTGGAACATAATATAGCAGTGCTCGTGCGTGGCATGGACTAGACGAGTCCTTGGTAAGTTTCCGGAGGTATGTGGCACTAGATGTCTACGCACAGGTTACGCAATTTCTGTAAATTTGGGGCAGGTGGCGGGGAACGTTACACATATCGAGGTGTTGTTCTCCTGGATTAGTGCACTGACGAGAACAGCCTTGCCGTTTCTGAAATGTTCTTTCCCAGGTGTCGAGCCATAACGATGTGCCCTTTATCAAAGCCACTTCTGTCTACGGATTTCCTCACTTGCAGCTCGTATCGTTGCTAGAATGATTCCTCATTCGTCTCTGTTTCCTTTATGCATTTTCGTCACCGCATCACGTATCTGAAACACTAGCAGTCGTCACTCATTCTCGCAATGAACAGTGGTCATCATGTTTTGATTCATCATTGTGTAGCTGCTACTGCGAACAGAAAACACTGAAAGTTGTGGTTTTCAATTTTAGGTCTTTCTCAAACACTGTGCTACGCCTAGTTTTTGAACAGCTAAGCGCCACCAAATACGCCATGTTACTTAAGTTTACCTGTAGATTTAGAAAGAATAAAAACAGAACTCCTCATTGTTCACTGCTGTTTGTTCAGGTCCAAGTCCTCAGTACTAAATAACTTTTACAACGGATTCTATATTCATTGGAGCTGGAGAGCGTCATTGCAGTGACAGAGCAAAAGACATGGGTGAAGGAAGTATATATTGTGTGGGACCAATTGTAATCACCGAAACAGGTAATGACTTAGCGAAAAATCACTGGACATATATTGGGATTTATCTCTACCGCAATTCCCTAATGTTTGACTTTGTGGTAGCCAGAGAACACATCCCGTAATATTGCTGGTTGTCTCATTGGCGACATCGCTTGCTGTACCAATATGTTAGACCATCCACCAGAATACCCACTCGTTTTAAGAATGCTAGTGCGGGCTATTTTATGCGTTTTACAACAGAGAATTCGTGCCTAAAAGTCACAAATTAAGAGGGGTGGTTATAATATTTTAATCGTGACTTCGCTAAAAAGTGTTACTTAACTGGTATTTTGTATGTTTGCAAGTACACGTCTGCAGTCCTGGTACACATTGGAATCCCCACACAACAGTACCGTGGCACGCCGCTAGAGAAACCAAAACAAACGGACACAACTCACTAACGAAGTGCAGCATCGTGCTGTAATTCGTTTTCTGCATTTGAAGCGGAACAATGCTAGAACAGTCCAGCTGAGTTGGTTGAAGTGTGTGGCAACATCGTATGACGCAGCGGTCAGGTGGCGCTGACGCTTCCCGTGTGCTCATCCAAGCCATAACGAAGAACGTAATAATAATTATTGTTTTGTGTGGCCCGATGGTCGGGTGCAAGTCTTCCGTCTTCCACCTGAACGCCAGTTGGCGACTTGCGTTACCAACCGGGGAAATGAGACCTGCAATTCAATATGGAATCTGAACCACCTGTCGTTCCTGGTGACACCTCACACGGCTGAGAAGTGAAGGTTAGACTAAAGGCAGACTGTAAATTTTCGTAGTCCGACCGGGATTCGATCCTGATACCACGATCGAAAAAATCAAAATTAGTCGTTCGGCAACTTGATTTCGCAATTGCTCACACCAATTCAAAAAGTCCACTGAACCGAAGCAACACTGGAGAATATTGCAGCAGTGTCAGACAAATCTAATTGACTTCTTCAGCCGCCTAATCACCATGGATGATTGCTGGGTGTACCACTATGACCAAGAGATAAAGGAGCAAACCCAACAGCGAAAACGTGTGGACTGACAACTACCGAGAAAGATGAATGTCCAACCATCAGCCGGCAATGTGTCGCTCATTATTTTTTTGGGATTGCCATGGTGTGTTGCTAGCGGATCAGGCACAAAAATGACAGACCATCATCAGACAGAACTACCGAAATACCCTGACGAAGATCTGGGAAGCAGACAAGATGACGCGTCGCGGGAAGGTGTCCAGCGAGTGCTGTCAGCGTATTCTGCTGACGTGGCACTCGGTGACTCCTTCCTCTTCCCTCAGATGAAGAAACCAATTCGTGGCAGACATTTCCAAATGGCACAAACTGAGCTTGGGGCCGGAACGTTTCCAGCACAGACAAAATGCAAATGTCTACAACCAAAGTCTCCGTCAAGTCATCCACAGTTGGGGAAAAAGTTGTGCTGAAAAATTAAATGTATAGGAAGTCTAACGGCTTCTCTACAGAGAGAACACATGAAAACTTTTGTCCTTTACGGGTAATTAATCTAAGGCTTTTAGATTCTTCTACACAGAATGACTGCCATGCGGAAGGCCTGAGTTCAGTTCACTGTATTGCCAGAAATTTTTCCTTGTTAGGAGGACTGGAAAGGGTTACACTCAGCCTCGTGACGGCAACTGAGGATCTACTTGAATGACCAGTTTCAATGTCTGAAAAACCGACAACGATCATGAGAGCGGTGTGCTTATCCCATGCTTTTCCATACCGCATCTGAATGACGCCATATGGCAGAAGACGTCACGGCGGCATCACGTGGTCTCTGAGTCTGATGGCGGAACTTATTCTTTAATTCCCTTTTTTTTTAGCTACACAGGGTGGCAATTGCTTCCTGCAGATAAAGGCTTTCGCCGAGCGTCAATGGAATAGCTGCAATAAAATGTATCGTGCCTCCTACCTGCAGCATCTCTACAGGGAGAGGAAAATACTGCTGACACGCCGCAAAACGTAGCGTGCCCGGCTGCATAGTATCTCATTAACCCTCGCAGTACCAAGAGTGGGGCGGTACTTAATCCCCACCTTGTGAAAATATTGTAATTAGCCAGCTACTAACTATTTTAAAACCTTAAAAAATAGATTTATTGTTTTTAAGGAATTCTTCTAGCAGATTTCATGAGTTTTAAAATTTTCAGTTAAGCTTAGCCAAAAAATTTAAAACTTAGACAGATGTCATTGTCCCCAACGAACGTCGTTCCAGTATTTCAGGTTCAGGACATTGCTTACATATCAATATTTCTTTAAGAAGTATGTTGTGAGTTAAACTCAACCACTATTAACGAAGTATGCATTTTTAAATTTTTTTACAGTGGTCACAAAGCACCGCTACCCCTCTCCCCTCCCCCAAGTTGATAGTCCACATTATTGATTGAAAGTGCGTTAATATTGCTAACAGCGTGCTAAAAGATATTTTCAGTTTCTATACCCAATTTACCCATCAGTATCGCTATAAAAAGTATGTTGTTAACATAAGTCAACAACAATTAACGAATTTAGTTTTTTTAATTTACAGCTGTGTATGAAGTGCCCCCCCCCCCCCCCCCCCACACACACACACTTGGTAATGCGCGGCATGGAAAATACACTGGTATTGCTAGAGTGAAGAGCATGAGTCAATAGGCTCTACCCATCTACCCCACACTTTCACTCTACTCCTAATTGGCAACGGATTTCCAGTTCTCCATCTGCACTTTGGTTCAGCGACGCTTTGTCTTCAGTTCTGCGTCGAGAAATGTTTAGTCTGACAAGTTTTGGAGTTGTCTCTTGCGATGGACGTAAAGATAATCAGCCTTTGCTGAAGTCACTTGACTGTCACACTTTAATATTGTACTGTGATTGTTTCAGCGCGTAAGTCCATCTTATAATCGGTTTTGAGGAGAATGAAACATATGAGGGAAGCAACTGTTCGTATGCTTGTGTTCGAGTATAATGACTTTGCTGGAGACTAGAAATCTACTCTGTAGGAATCAGCATGGGTTTCGAAAAAGACGGTCATGTGAAACCCAGCTCGCGCTATTCGTCCACGAGACTCAGAGGGCCATAGACACGGGTTCACAGGTAGATGCCGTGTTTCTTGACTTCCGCAAGGCGTTCGATACAGTTCCCCACAGTCGTTTAATGAACAAAGTAAGAGCATATGGACTATCAGACCAATTGTGTGATTGGATTGAGGAGTTCCTAGATAACAGGACGCAGCATGTTATTCTCAATGGAGAGAAGTCTTCCGAAGTAAGAGTGATTTCAGGTGTGCCGCAGGGGAGTGTCATGGGATCGTTGCTATTCACAATATACATAAATGACCTGGTGGATGACATCGGAAGTTCACTGAGGCTTTTTGCAGATGATGCTGTGGTGTATCGAGAGGTTGTAACAATGGAAAATTGTACTGAAATGCAGGAGGATCTGAAGCGAATTGACGCATGGTGCAGGGAATGGCAACTGAATCTCAATGTAGACAAGTGTAATGTGCTGCGAATACACAGAAAGATAGATCCTTTATCATTTAGCTACAAAATAGGAGGTCAGCAACTGGAAGCAGTTAATACCATAAATTATCTGGGAGTACGCATTAGGAGTGATTTAAAATGGAATGATCATATAATGTTGATTGTCGGTAAAGTAGATGCCAGACTGAGATTCATTGGAAGAATCCTAAGGAAATGCAATCCGAAAAGAAAGGAAGTAGGTTACAGTACGCTTGTTCGCCCACTGCTTGAATACTGCTCAGCAGTGTGGGATCCGTACCAGATAGGGTTGATACAAGACATAGAGAAGATCCAACGGAGAGCAGCGCGCTTCGTTACAGGATCATTCAGTAATCGCGAAAGCGTTACGGAGATGATAGATAAACTCCAGTGGAAGACTCTGCAGGAGAGACGCTCGGTAGCTCGGTATGGGCTTTTGTCAAAGTTTCGAGAACATACCTTCACCGAAGAGTCAAGCAGTATATTGCTCCCTCCTACGTATATCTCGCGAAGAGACCATGAGGATAAAATCAGAGAGATTAGAGCCCACACAGAGGCATACCGACAATCCTTCTTTCCACGAACAATACGAGACTGGAATAGAAGTGAGAACCGATAGAGGTACTGAAGGTACCCTCCGCCACACACCGTCAGGTGGCTTGCGGAGTATGGATGTAGATGTAGATGTAGATGTAACGAACAAGTAGTGATGCAATGTTTTACTAACCCGTAAACTAACTTGGAGGGATAGCTATGAACTCAACTCGAAACAATAAATGTTTTCAGAGCGAGACGTTCTTGCAAGAACTGAAAAACATGGGGCATGCTTCTGTGCTCTCACCTACATTTGTTAAGCGGTTGGTGTGGACGTTTTAAAGATTCATTCACATCGAGTATCACATTTTCTGCTGCGAATGACGCGATGTCCAGTGGCGCGGTGGCGAGAAATCAATGTAAGAATTTTAACCAGGTATGTAAAGTACCAATACTGGTATAATTTTTAGGAAAAAAATGAGAATTAAATTATAAGACACCGAAATTTCTTGCGAGTTGAAATGTCAAAACGGGATTCTAGGACGAATGGTTCCCATTTTACGTAGAAAAAGAAACGATTTCTTAACAAAAATGACAGTTATTCTAAGCTTTAACGGTATCAAGATGAGCTGACAGTTTCCCGATCTGATTCTGTAGGCAACTGCCAACTTTTAGGGCGCTCTTGTGGGAGATAGGGGAAAAATATTCTCCTATAGATTGTGATCTTCTATAACAGTGGTCGTCAGACTGCGGCTATTCTTGAAGCAAGCGATTCTCATCTGTATTTTATAGTAATATGTATCTAGTAAATAACAGTCGAATCCAAAAACGTGAGCTCGTACGTATCAGCTGACAAATGATTCGACTTAATTTCTTTGACCCAGCTGAGGGCACAGGGCAGGGGTTTGCTATAACGGAACACTTCGAGAATCCTGTTACTGTGATGGAATACCTTATTTATTTTCATGGTTAATTAAATTTTAAAAAATGAGGAAAGCTTGTTGGGAGATCCTGGCATAAAGCATCCACGAAAACTCACCATCCTTTTCTGTTTTTGGCCATTTCCCTCAGTTCCAACAAGCTTTTGCCAATTCTCCTTTCTTCCCTTCCATCGCCCTCTTCCATGTATCTCTTGGTCTACCTTTCTTCCTCGTTCTCTGGTGAATCCATTCCAAAGTCTTCTTCCCGACTGCTCCGCCTGGCTTTCTCACTGTGTGTCCCAGCCATCTCCACGTATCTTGTCTTCTACATGTGTCTGTTTTGTTTTCCTCCAGATCTCCTCATTACTTACTTTTTTCTAGTCACCAGATGTTCATGATGAGCCGGAGACACCTATTCATGAAGCTCTGTAACTGCGATATTATTATCTTCTCTACTTTCCAACTCTCAGTGGCGTATAGAAGGATAAGCTTCACATCTGTACTAAAAAAATAAGAATTTTTGTTTTGCTTCTGAGTTTTTGTTTTGCACAGTATTTGAGCTAATAACCTATGTCGTGCGCAAATTGAAAATCCTCCAGACGTTGATGGATTCCCCATTGGGTTCCTCGTCTCCTGCTTGATGATGATGATGTTTGGTTTGTGGGGCGCTCAACTGCGTGGTTATCAGCGCCCGTACAATTTCCCAACCTTTGCTCACTCCAATTTCGCCACTTTCCTGGATGATGATGAAATGATGAGGACAACACAAACACCCAGTCATCTCGAGGCAGGTGAAAATCCCTGACCCCGCCGGGAATCGAACCCGGGACCCCGGGCTCGGGAAGCGAGAACGCTACCGCGAGACCACGAGCGGCGGACGTCTCCTGCTTGCCGTGACTTTTCCCACTAGAGGACATGTGGGAAAAGCGTTAGTGACAAAATACAACCTGCCAGCCTCCGACTATTACCTCTATTGGCGCTGTGAAAATTCCCCCGTTCAGCATACAACATTTGCACCACTGTACAGAATTTTGATGATGTTTCGAATTTTCTGTGGTACCCTATACTTGCACAAGACGTGCCACGGCACTTAGTTTCACAGAATCGAAGGCCTTTTCAAAATAGACGAATGGCAGGTACCTGTTCCCCTGGATTCCTTACTTTGCTCTAAGATGATCCTGAGAGTACTGGTATGATTAACACAACTGCGCTATGCTCGAATACCGGTCTATTTTTTACGCAGTCAAATTTCAAGCGAATCTTTAATCCTATTTGAGATAATTCGGTTGAAGACCCTACTGGGCACTGTCAGCAACGTATTACCACGCCAGTTGTTATAATCCGAGGAATTTCCCTTCACCTTCTAAGTTTTTATTTCAGGGCCTTACCCCTCAGAATACTTGTCTCCGTTTCGACTACAGAACACTAACCATCGCTCTGCAGTGAGTTTGGTGTGCACCATCGTTGTCCTGGTTACCGAGGACCTCCACTGCCCACATTGGGGGACTGTGCCTGCTGCCGTACAGATACAAAGAGGAGAAGGAAGTGATATGATACAAGACAGGTCGTTGTGAGAGACACCTTGTTTGGACCCTACCGCCGGTATAGCCCTTCGCAGCATCGGACCATACAAACGACTACGCCCACTCAGACAGTGTTTCGTTAAGAAAAATTACCATCCAGCTGCTATGGCATAAATTTCAAAGGGAAGTAACATGGATTCCTGCATGTGCATTATAGAAACGGTCATCTTGAAATACGGTACCTATTTATAGCAGGAAATATGAAATTAAGTTAAGGCTGTTGTAATACAACGCAATCGGTTGAAGAAAGCGAAATTCAAAACATTTAATAAATATTTGATATCATGGTTCACACTACACACAGCGTTTAAATATCAGCACAGTTACTGTTATTAATCAATTAAAGATTCATTCACACAGACAACAGAATACCACTTCTCACGCTGTTACAGTTTCACAACTTTTAGGTCGCTGATGACAGCTGAAACAGAGAACAGTTGACACGAAGTGTTCCGAATGGTGCTGACTTTTGGCCATCAGTACACGGGGACCGACGGCCAACTTAGCGCGCCATTACTGTAGTTATTTTGGTGGAGGCTCGTAACATTTTCATTTATGCAGTCTGTGAGGTAACGGGCGAGTTGTGGCGCCCTGAAAATATTCTAAGTTCGGAGTTGGCGTGGCCTCACGGGCCGCTCGGCAAGTAGGAGCTCGTCAGCAACCGTCTGGTGCCGAACATTAGCCGGAGCAATAGGGGTAGCCCCAGCGCGCGGTACAGATCTACCACGTGGCCAGGAGTGCCAAAGATGGCGGACATTGTGAGCGCATAATGGCAGACATTTCACAGTTCATGTGGAAATTACTGATAGCCACAGGAATCATGATACCTTAAAAAGAAACATGTAAATTATCATTATTTGCACGACGATTCTGATGGTGTAAACAGATTTTCAATATCTTTTTTAGTTTAAAGTTTAGTATCTGACTGTTAATTATACAAGTGACACCCAGCAACGAATTTCCAAAATCTAAACGGTTCATCCGATTTTGTCGATCGACGTGTCTTTAGAAAGCTATTAGTGTAAACCTAAATTGGTATGAATTACAGGCATGTAACTTGAATAGTACATGAGTTATTGGAGGTCAAAGTGGCCGATTAATATTGATCACGTCAAGCCATAGGTAGTCCACAGTACAAGAAAAAACGGTAGCAGCATGCTTATAAATATACATATATTCGTCTATGTCTTTGTTTATATCCGGTATATACTATTCATAAAGAGACTGGTCAAATAGTCACTGTGTTTTAAAAAGCACAGAGACATTAGGCTACTGGCCTATTTAATAATGTGTGTTAGAGCGTGTTTATGGTCCAGCCGTAGGAATGTTTATTTAATTTCAAGTTATTTAAATATAAATCCAGTATTTCGTATATGTTGCAATATGTTTGTGAGTGTGTGTTGGCTTGGAGACATGGCGGGAACGCTCTAGCCAATCACAGCGCTCGTTACTTACTACGGTAGGCGACTACCGAAGTCAATGGACAAACTGATGGAAGTGGGGGAGAAGCATCGGGTCGCACAGGACGGGGAGTGCTGGACGGGAAGGCGCGACGGACGGTCGCAGGAAATACTTGGAGAGTGTTGAGCAGTTTGCGCGTGGTAACGGGAGTTCGAAATATTTCGTAGTGCCGACTTGTGCACTTGTGAGATTTATGTGGCTTCTGCAGTGAAGACGTGGTATGCATTTAGAAGTGAATATGTCGCAAGCTATTTTGTTGTTCATAAATAATTACGTGAAGTAGGAATCTATTGTTTCCCTGTTATTCAACTTATATTTTATTTAATTGCTGGATCGCGGTCTAAGGCGCTGCAGTCATGGACTGTGCAGCTGGTCCCGGCGGAGGTTCGAGTCCTCCCTCGGGCATGGGTGTGTGTGTGTAAGCTTAGGGACTGATGACCTTAGCAGTCAAGTCCCATAAGATTTCACAAACATTTTTCAGAAACATTTTAATTGCTGGATCATCAACACCAATAAGTGTTTTGCAGAAATAAACGGCATTCTTAAAAGTACTTCTGCTATCGTACTCATCATTTAAAGTCGTTAAAATAGGAGCTACAGATTTTATTTAATTGCAATCTTTCATTTATAAACTTCTATGTTACATTCAAAATTCGCAATTGCCGAGTGATAGGAACATTCGAGCATTCGATTCATGTGTGCATTCATATTGGATACTGTAGACTCAGCAGTATTTGACATGTAATGTGACAACTACGTATCCCAACCCCTAGACAACGAAACCAGCCAAAACTTTAAATATTTCAACTCTGAGTCTGAGGGTACGGAGTTGAGATCCACACTTTTTTTTTCTTTTGAAAGCCCGCAATGCTAACAATAAGATCGGTACACATGCGGTCCGAGGTGCCGCCCCAGAGTGTTAGTATTGGCTTTCGAGCAAAATAATTTGACGACCACTGGTCTACGACGTGATTACATTTCTCTTTTGCAAGTAGTCTCCAAAAGTAACAGATCATCATCATTCGTATGGGACACACATGCGACACCTTTATAATATGCAATCAATATCATTGCATAAAACCAAATATCTAGATTTCTAATCCATTCCACCGCTGTGGCATTGGCTTTCATAAAACCATTCAACATGCCCTTACAGCATCGTAGGTTGCATTCCTCTCTTATTCGTCAAAAAATTGTGTTGTTACAGTGCACCACAGTCGAAACTCTGGAGACTCCACAATACACTATTTATAGAGTGATTAACAGCACAGACCACATTCAGTGCGGATTCTGTAATTTGACCCACAGTTTCCTGTTAAGTTCAAACTGCATAGTATCACAGTTACGTTCCTCGAACCACTCCCATTCTGACATGTTCGCATTTCTTGTTCCATAGATCTCTCACTACGCTGTTACTTGAAGGTAGCTGTTCAGTGTACGGTAGTGGCGGTGTCTCGAACGGCGCCTATTTCTTCGTAAGGCACCTATGACATTATGAATAGGTAGTTCCTTATTCTCCTGTATAATATGGTAATCTCTAAACAAGGTCTCAGTTATGCAACTCTGTTGTGGGTAGATATTACTTGCCAGGAGACGCCAGCAGACAGTAATTGATCTGATTGTGCCACTAATCACGCGCATCGTGTTGCTGAGCTGCGCATCTATGAGTGTGGTGAGGCAACTGTTGCACCACACAGAAATACAATACTCTGCGGCCGAAAAAGCCGGGGCAAGACCCGACGTACGCAAGGCTCCATTTAAGCCCACCAGGTTGTGCCACATAGCCTCTGAATGATGTTGTTGCGAGTTTTTATCTTGGCTGATGCGTTTTCCAGATTCTTTTATAAGATAGAGTGCGATCGAATGAAAAGTAACAGAATAATCTGCTCATACTGTCGCAATGAACCCTAAGAAATTCCTTACTAATCGTGCTGCGCACGCGACGAGGTGGCCCAGCGGTAAGACACTGGACTCCATGTGCTGATCCACATGTGTGGGCGTTTCTTGGTTTCGCTGAATCACTTAAGGCAAATGCCACGATGGTTCCATGAAAATGGTATGGCCCATTTCCTTCGTTATTCTACGCCAGTATGTCTATGTACTCCGCACCTAATGATCTCGTCGTGGACGGGGCATTAAACTCTAATCTTCTAACTTCCTTTGGCTCTATCGCCATTCATGTTTACACTTCCACCTGTCGAATAGATCTCTTTCTGAATACGGTACTTGATACACTTCGCTTAGCAATTACATTGACTACATATATGTATACAGTTTTTATGCTTACCTCGACCACATGCATGCGTCTTTGGTGGAAGAGCTAGAGCATATAACTCGACACAATTGTGGTTACTGACACACACTAATAACTATTGCAACGATATTGCATTGTAGGCAATTCTGAATATTCACATACGAATTTATATTTAGGAAAAAAATCAAGATTTTCCAAGGAAGCATGAGAGCGTCAGTCATTTCATATAAATCATACCTCAGTCCCAGATTTGGATTCTTCTTCACAAAAAAGTGACCACGTTATTGCAGAGAGACGTTACCGCGAAGTCTCAATGCAGTAAAAGCTTCTTAGAAGTACAAGCACGTCAGTTTTCAAGCTGTTCACGAAACATATGGATCTTCTGGGGAGAAGATGGAAAAAGAAAGAATGTTTCTCGAAATGTCGCGGGCACATAGAGAATTGACGTGGTTAGAATACCCAGAAGGTGTTATTACGGAAAGTGATCTGTCGTCTCTCCATCCAGGATACGCACCATGACAGAGCGAACCTCATGGGACAGTTACCCAATGTCCTGTGGAAGGTCCCAAAATAGATGGCGTGTACCGGCCCTAAAGAACGTCGACTGAGAAAGCGAGCGAAAGACCTATAGCAGATGTTGAGTTCCTCTCTCTTCAAGTAATTGTAGTGGTTTCAAAGAAAATGCCTTTTTTGCATGCTGCACATCGAAATTTTTATTTTTGTTTATGCACCCAGACGCGTTTCGCCTTTTTTACAAGGCATCTTCAGTGGTTATCCTAAAATATTACATGATTTGTCCATTTTTACACATAGGTTATGGTTTCACATCTAGGTTATAGATTTAAAAACAGTTCCTTGACGTTTTTTTATGAAAGGGAAAGGTACTTGCAGGTTACTTCTAATTCATTGCATCTAAGCAGACTACTTTTTCTCATCTGGACATCTTAAAGTTCACTTTCGCTTCACTGTTTACGTTACACATCACTGTAACTGCCATCTTTTTAATACAGAGTTTCATTTTTTTTCTAAGTAACGTAAACATTGTACTGAAAGTGAACTGTAAGATGTCCACCTGGTTGCCAGTTGGGAAAAAGCAGTTTACTTAGATGCAATGAATTACAAGTTATCTGTAAGTACCTTTCCATTTCATAAAAAAATGTTAAGGAACTGTTTTTAAATCTATAACCTAGATGTGAAACCATAACGTATGTGTAAAAATGGACAAATCATGATATATTTCAGGACACCCACTGAAGATACATTGTAAAACAGGGGAAACGCGTCTGGGTGCATAAATAAAAATAAAAATTTCGATATGCAGCATGCAAAAAGGCATTTTCTTTTAAACAACTGCAATTTATATACAGCTACTGCGAAAATGGCCACTACAAGAAACGTGTTTAAATAATTTCACTATCTGTGGTATGATATTCAACTTCTTACAGTATCAACTTCGCTCTGCGGCTATTTTCAAGTCGTTCTGCAATACCATGGCCTGTTAATACACGAATTAAAAGAAAAATACCATCTACACGCTCAGTACACAGCCAAGAATGTTGACGGTGTGGAATGGTTGGTCCATCAGTTGTCTTGTTTCTGTCCGTGTCGTACGCCAAGGTGGCATATGTTTCTGAGTGTGTGAACTATATATTTCTAAAATTCGTTCATTAATGTGTCACAGTGAATGAAAACAACCTGTAAATGCTGCAGGCCGAAATCCAAAGTAAAATAAATTGAATATCATATCAGTCACCTGGCGAACATGTTGTCATTTCATAAATTTCAGTAAATTAATTTTAGTAATTAGCCAAGGATTCCTGGGATACTTAGACAGGGAAACAGATTTGATCAATATATCCCTTTCAAGCGTAGATTAAGCACCAGACGTAGTCATAACGTTTTATTTATGACATCAAAAAAATCAAGGAAACGTCGTGTTAATCGTTCTCAATACTGTCACAAAGAATTTATCCGGATTGGCCTGACAACGTTGCAACATTTCCGCTGTTGCCATGGTTCCATACGTTTTTTAATGGGTCTGTCGCCGAGGCCAGCAAGCAGAGAGCTATCTTATGTCATCCAAGATACTGACAACTTACCCATGACGGATTTTCACTTTTACCACTTTCGCCTCGTCTGTGATACGCAGAGATTTGAGCACCAGGGCCTCTACTTCTATTGTGACTTCTGGATCTTCACATAAAACTGGAACGCCAATTCGTTCTTTGTCATTCGGGCTTATTTGACCGTACTGGAAGCCTCTGCGCCACCTAACCTTTGTGCAATATTGTAGAACAGTGTTGCCGTATACTTTTACCAACTCAGCGTGAACTGTTGTAGCGTTGTGGCCCATCAAATGCAGAGAACGAACTGCCGTACAATTCTCCGTTTTACCAATAGGCTGTGCCGTTTTGTTTTGGCTCCCCCAGCGGCGTGATACGGTACTGCGGCGCGGGGATTTCAATGTTTTACCGGGACTGCAGAGAAATAAAAAAATAATTACGTAACTTTATTTAGCGAGGTGATAATTACACGACCTACTCACTTCAATGTGACCACCTATCAAAAGCCTGCATAATCATCTTTTGCTTCTCGGATGTGCAGGAAGAGAGTCAGTGAAGTTGTGGAAGGGATGTGCAGCCCTGTCGACTCTGGTGTCGTGGCCAGATGCGCTAGGTTTCTCGGCTAAGGATCCATGGCGCAAACAATCCGATACAGATGGCCCCACAGATTCTCGATTCGGTTTAAATCCGGAGGGTTTGCTGGCGAAGGAAATGCGCTAAACCCGTCCTGGTCTTCATCGACCCACGTACTAACACTACGAGCTGTTTGACACGTTGCATTGTCCTTATGGTAGATGCCATCATTCGGAGGAGAAACAAACTGCATATAGGGGAGGACATGGTCCCCAAGGATAGATGCATACTTGTGTTAATCCACTGCGTTTTCCAGAATGACGAAGTCATCCAGGGAATGCCACGAAAACATCCGCCAGACCACAACGCTCCCCCCAATCGGCCTGGACCCTTATGACGATTTTTGCAGTGCCATGCACGCCAACGGTCACCTGTCCGATGGAGCATAAAACGTAATTCATCTGAAAAGGCTACCTGTCACCACTCAATAGACGTCGAGCTGCAGTACTGGCGTGCAAATTCTAGCCTTCGTCGCCAATGAACAGCAGTCAGCAGGCGCCTGCTGGGTAGGCCAATATGCAGCAATGTTCGCTCAGCTGTCGTTGAGGAGTCGCTGTTGGAGCCCCTTTCTTCATCTGGGCGGTCAGTTGTTCAACAGTTGCACGTTTATTCGCCCGTACTCAGAAGCCGTTGTTCACCCCTGTCATCTGTCTCTTGTGGTGCAACACAGTTGCCTCGGCGCCGGTTTTGGATGGTACCATTTTGCTATGCCCGGTGTTCTTTAACCACAGTTTACAAACTTAGCCGTTTCGGAAATGCTTTCACCCTTGGCCCGAAACTAATGATCACACCTTTTAGACTTAAATCCTCCGTTTCCGCATTACGAAAGCAACTCCTCTGTTTTTCCGCCAACCTTCCCCCCGACACGCTTTATATACCATCCACTGCTAGTGCTGCGAGCTGCCGTCTGCGGTCATTGAACTTTGACGTGGAACGCAGGTGACGGTCACATTAACGGGACTGGACCGTGTAATACTTCATGACTTCCACTTGTAACTTCTTGTAGTTAAAAAACAAGATTATTGTACGTAAATAAATATTATGGCTCTCGTTCGTGGAATGAATTAAAGACACGTAGCAAGTAGCTTGTGGCTCCGCGTTTCATCCCAGTGACGACAGTGACGCGTCGTAACGTGTAAGGGAAATGGCAGAATAGAATTTAATGTCCCGTCGACCAAGAAGTCATTAGGGACACAGCAAAAGCTCGGATTAGAGAAAGACGGGAAAGTAAATCAGCTGTGCCCTCGCATAGGAACCAACCCGCCATTCGCTTTAAGTGATGTAGGGAAATCACGGAAAACATATTTTGAATGGATTTTGAACCCATGTAACCCCACATATCAGCCTAGTGTCTTACCTCCGGGCCGACACCAACACCACGAGATACCGAAAGCGTTGGTGAGTCATCCTGACACACGACCACTGAACCGCCGCTCAGTGCTCCACAGATTGAAAGGAGTTGGGTGCGAGACGCGCGTAGTTCGCTGGATGGCGTCGCAGACATTCTCAATAGGATTGAGTTTAGATGACCTGGGGTACCACAGAAGCACACTGATACTTGTGAAATGCTTCTCCAATCGTTCTACGGGACTCAAATTTTTATTTTGATGTACTGGATCTTGGGTAAAATTGGTCTTCAGCGTAATTTAAAAATTAAAAAAAGATAATCTGATTAAGAAACACGTTATAATTATCATACTAGCATATGGCTTGGTTGATGTCACAAGTCACCATCACAAAAGAAGCTACTTCAGCTGAAGGTGAACAGACAGGCAGTAGTTGGTCGGACAGCAGCAGGAGAGGCTGACACAATCTGTGTGATGGAACAATATTTCCGGTTTAGATAATCGTTTGGTGGCAACACTGATGAGAACCACATTGCCGTGACTAGGGTATATGCTTTTATTTGTGATCGGAGTTAGGAATAGAAAACAATAGTCCGGACAGTATTTTTTTTTAATTCAAAGTACAGTATAACCTTACACATCAAAGAAGCCGACATCTTATAAGGTTGGGTTAAACGACATTAACAAAGATATTAACGGGAGTTGTGGATTCAGGTATCTTCTAATCATCATCATCATCATCATCATCATTTAAGACTGATTATGCCTTTCAGCGTTCAGTCTGGAGCATAGCCCCCCTTTTTCAGTTCCTCCATGATCCCCTATTCAGTGCTAACATTGGTGCCTCTTCTGATGTTAAACCTATTACTTCAAAATAATTCTTAACCGAATCCAGGTACCTTCTCCTCGGTCTGCCCCGACTCCTCCTACCCTCTACTGCTGAATCCATGAGTCTCTTGGGTAACCTTGCTTCTCCCATGCGTGTAACATGACCCCACCATCTAAGCCTGTTCGCCCTGACTGCTACATCTATAGAGTTCATTCCCAGTTTTTCTTTGATTTCCTCATTGTGCACACCCTCCTGCCATTGTTCCCATCTACTAGTACCTGCAATCATCCTAGCTACTTTCATATCCGTAACCTCAACCTTGTTGATAAGGTAACCTGAATCCACCCAGCTTTCGCTCCCATACAACAAAGTTGGTCGAAAGATTGAACGGTGCACAGATAACTTAGTCTTGGTACTGACTTCCTTCTTGCAGAAGAGAGTAGATCGTAGCTGAGCGCTCACTGCATTAGCTTCTAATGTCACAAAATAAACATTTGTTAATTTGATAGTCTTGATCGTGTGATTAACTACATTCTCATGTGAATATCAATTACAATCTCAGGATTAGTTTATTCTCCAAATTTTAGTTCGGATGTACACGATGATTCGTAGAGAGAGAAGAATATAATGATGTGCCTTTGTACGTTCTTATGAGTGGTAGTACCAACAAAGACCCTACGTTATTCTGATGAGGTCCTTGACTGGTGCAAACATGACTGTGAACTACAGAAGCTGAAGGTTGTAAACTTTCAGAATTCACTGGTCAACACTCATTTTCTTGCCAAGGATATTTGAGTGACTTTAGGATGGGTTAGTGGTGCTGAGGACGAATATAGCAACCATTTATGCAGTTTGGCTCTAGTTTTTGAGATAATGCATGAATTATTCAAAAAATTAGAAAAAAAATGCTAATACTGAACTCGAGCGCTACAAACTACAATGAAAAAAGAAAATAATCTTTATAAATAGCTTCTATGAAAACATGATAGGCATTTGTCCACGTATAAAACATAATTGAAAAGTTTCTCTATAAGTATATCATTTTCCGTCCATGACGAACCGCTTCCTGCACGCTTTCCTTTTATAGGTCTCTTCAGAACAGTCACGTTGCAGATTCCAGCAATAATCTGCCATCATATGCCTGTCCCATCTTCCTCTATATCTTTCCTCTATTCCTTTCATACCTTGATGGAACCGCTCTCCTTGTTCCTCACTGAAATCACCTAGATTACGAGGAAATCGATCCAAGTGGCTGTGAAGGAAGTGCAATTTTATGCTCATGTTAGCTCCTAAGTTTTGAAAGTTAGTGAGCATGTTTTTGACCAGTTCCTCATAATTGAGAGCTTTATGATTGCCCAAAACATTTTACAACATCGACAAAACTGTTCCAGGCCGATGCTTCAGTGACAGTCAAACACTTGTAAAATTGGTATCGTTGATGAGCCTGCGAATTTGAGGACCATCAAATATTCCTGCCTTAAGTTTTTCACTACTGAGTCCAGGGAACGTATTGCAGATGTATGTGAAGCAATTACCATTTCTGTCTAAAGCTTTGGTGAATTGCTTCATTAGTCCTAACTTAATATGTAATGGTGGAAGAACAATCTTGTCCCTACTAACCAGAGGTTCATTAATGATGTTTGCTTCACCAACAGCCATATGTTCCCTTGGAGGTCATGTTTTCTGCTTCCAATGTTCGTGCTTTGCCCTACTATCCCACAAGCAGATAAAACATGGGTGCTTTGTGTATCCACTTTGTTGTCCAAGCAAGAAGTTCACCATTTCCAAATCAACACAAATCAACCACTGGTGCTGCATATACTGAATTTTCTGCAGAACCATCTTGATGTTAGCATATGCTTCACAAAGTTTTGTTGAGTGGGCAATTGGAATAGATGCGTAACGATTGCCATTGTGTAGGAGAACACATTTTAAACTTCTAGTGGAACTGTCTATGAAGAGACGCCAGTCCTCTGGTCTATATTCCGGCAGCCCCAATTCAAGTAAAAGTCCAGGTATATTGCTGCAATACACTATAACCTCTTCTTGGTTGAAGTATGGAAGAAGGTTTTCTTCTCTCGTCCGGTAAGCTGTTATTTTAACACTTGGATGAAGACAGTTCTTTTCCTTAAGCCTGGATGCTAAGAGTTCTGATGCTTGCTTTGAAAGATTGAGTTCTCGTATCAAGTCACTGAGCTCCTTCTGGTCGAACTGCTGGGGTTGTGTCTCACGTCCTTCGTATTCCGAACTACTACTTGTACATTCCTCGCCGTGCACCTCGTCATCTGATGATGTTAGCGTGGGTAATGTTGTGAAGGTTGGTACAGGAACATCGTTGCTGTGCACCACCGGTCTTCTTGCTGACTCCAAATCGGGATATTCCCACTTTCGTTTTTTGAACCTATTAAAAGCTTTCACATTAACAATGCAAAAATAGCAATCATCTGTATGGTTCTTCTGCTCTCGCCATACCATAGGCACTCCGAAGTTTAAGCTTTTCCTTTTTCGTTTTGTCCAATGCCGTAAGCACTCCACACAGCATTTACAAACTTTATAGGGTGCCCACGCCTTGTCTTGATCTCCAAGTTTAATTCCGAAATATGCCAGATACGCTTCCTTCACAAAAGGAGTGATATTCTTCCTGTTCTTTTGAAGAACGTATTCACCACAAATGTAGCAGAACTCATCTGGATGGTTCACGCAAAGACGGCGTGAAGAACTCATGTTTTCCTAAAACAAAATTGCACAAATACTACATATTACGCAGAACTTTCTTGTATTTGCATGTCAATCACATCCAACAAACATCATTAATTGTTTTGTGTGAAATGAATACTCACCTCTTATTTGCTACGTCACGATGAAAAGGTTCTATCTCCTTGAAGCTGCACTGCACATGTGTGTGACTTTCGACCATCGCCATTTTTCTTGTTTACACTGAACGCTACCTATCGGCTGTTGCGGGGATTACCTCGGCCAACAAATGAATGTCGAGTACCGCCGAATTCAAATCTGCACAACCCTCAATATCTTCAACACACGCACCGCACAACAGGACTGAACACATGCTGACAGTGTGATGTTTGCATGATGTAATCCTCAACCACACAGATGCACTCCCTGAGCACAATTGTTTAATAAAGATAGTACAATATCACTAATTAAAAAACAGGTAGCAAATACATTACACCATATATGGACCCTGCAGTCGATATTATCCACATGAAACTCTCATTTCCACAAATAACCTATATCTCAAAAACCAGAGCCAATTTGGAAAAAGTACAAATATACTCGGAATGAGTATCATAACAATATCCCATTTTCGTTCAAACTTCCCTGGCAACGAAAAAAAAATTTTATTTTGTAGAGCTGTGCTTTGATTTCCTCATTGTGCACATCCTCCTGCCATTGTTCCCATCTACTAGTACCTGCAATCATCCTAGCTACTTTCATATCCGTAACCTCAACCTTGTTGATAAGGTAACCTGAATCCACCCAGCTTTCGCTCCCATACAACAAAGTTGGTCGAAAGATTGAACGGTGCACAGATAACTTAGTCTTGGTACTGACTTCCTTCTTGCAGAAGAGAGTAGATCGTAGCTGAGCGCTCACTGCATTAGCTTCTAATGTCACAAAATAAACATTTGTTAATTTGATAGTCTTGATCGTGTGATTAACTACATTCTCATGTGAATATCAATTACAATCTCAGGATTAGTTTATTCTCCAAATTTTAGTTCGGATGTACACGATGATTCGTAGAGAAAGAAGAATATAATGATGTGCCTTTGTACGTTCTTATGAGTGGTAGTACCAACAAAGACCCTATGTTATTCTGATGAGGTCCTTGACTGGTGCAAACATGACTGTGAACTGCAGAAGCTAAACTTTCAGAATTTAGATTTTCGATTCTTCGAAATTGGCGACAGTTGACTAGAAAATGGCGTCGCTACTTGGTTCTCCTCCTTGGAAGTCATAGAGAACCTAATAATAGAAGTCTTTGTTGCCTGTATCATTATCTCAAGATAGTGGAGTGATTCTAGGAAGGAAATGTTGTGATTAAAGGAGGGCGGGAGACTAAGTTTGAAAGACGCGCCAATGACGAAATCATTAAGAAAAAAGCACAAGCACGGATTCAAGCAGTCTGGGATCTTTTCAAAGACACTACCTGCGTTGACGTGTAGGAGGCAACCCAAAAAACAATAATCAGTGTCTCACATATATGGCACTGTCCATAGTGATCCACCCATCCGTCTTCGGCAGCTCCCCTGTTGACACTAACCGACAGGCTACATGGCTGGAACGTGTTGCACCCGCCACTTCAGTCTCAGCAGAACACCACACAGATACTTAGTAAACTTGGAAGGCAGCAAGATTTTGCCATCACACATTTAATAGTCTCGTAGATTTATATTAGATCACTGTTTACGATGCACAATCCGATTATTGATCATAATTGGGACAGGACCACGTACTAACGATTTCTGCAACACACCATGGCTTGTAGCTACTTAGGGCTGGGCACTGACAGAAAAGGTGAAGTGTCCATGCACTCCTCAGCAGCCGCTATCGGCTAAAGAGAGGCTGGAAAGAGACTTGTCATGTTCTGCAGGGGGGGACATTTACTGCCCTGAGAGAGTGCAGAGCCTGGCGGTGGCGGTTTACGATGGTAGAGGCGGCAGAACCCCAGCAATGCGGACACATAGGGCGTGAGGTTGTTCTCTGGTCATTCGGATTAGCGTACCTGGAGAAAGAGCGTTGGTAATGGAAGAAGGCAAAAGGACATCCTTTTAGTGCAAAGGAATGCGCAGGGTCACCAACGACGATGGCGAGTTGACTCTCAGAAGTACTCTCATGGGAAGTGTCGCGGCAGAGTTCCTCGCAAAAAAGCAGAGACGCGTTTTTGATCGGCGGAGTGCTAAGTATGCATAGAGGCAAATGAAACGTTCCAGAAAATCTTCGGAAAGGAGTATGAGCTTTAGTTGATTGGCAGGCATCTCATCATCCATGCAGAATGAGGCAATGTTTCTGTAATGGCCGCTGCAATTTGTCACCTGAGAGGAAACACAGACGCCGCATGTCCAGGAGGGAGCAGAGTGTAATGTGAGCAAGGACTTCCCTTCGGGGATTGATAGAGAGCACTTCTCTGCCGAAAAAGACCACAGACAGTTCCCTCTGGGAATCGAGCTAGGGACTTCGCTGGCGAGAGCCACAATGGAGAATCTGGTGGTTAGATTTCGAGAAGCAGATTTTAAGAAGTGCTGCTTTGACACAGGGACCGCGACAAGTCGTTCCTCTGTGACAAAATTGTTGTTTTGTTTAGTCGAGTGATGATTCTTTAGCTCTCTGTGGATTCTAACTCGCATTGAAGTGCTTCTTTACAGGAGAATACTTGAGTTGAATTTGTGTTCCTGGCTAGCGAGGAAACAGAAATCTTGACTCGTGTTCTGCCTCGTACTGACGTAATTTCGGCCCTACAAGTTTGTGGAGTATACACTCCTGGATATTGAAATAAGAACACCGTGAATTCATTGTCCCAGGAAGAGGAAACTTTATTGACACATTCCTGGGGTCAGATACATCACATGATCACACTGACAGAACCACAGGCACATAGACACAGGCAACAGAGCATGCACAATGTCGGCACTAGTACAGTGTATATCCACCTTTCGCAGCAATGCAGGCTGCTATTCTCCCATGGAGACGATCGTAGAGATGCTGGATGTAGTCCTGTGGAACGGCTTGCCATGCCATTTCCACCTGGCGCCTCAGTTGGACCAGCGTTCGTGCTGGACGTGCAGACCGCGTGAGACGACGCTTCATCCAGTCTCAAACATGCTCAATGGGGGACAGATCCGGAGATCTTGCTGGCTAGGGTAGTTGACTTACACCTTATAGAGCACGTTGGGTGGCACGGGATACATGCGGACGTGCATTGTCCTGTTGGAACAGCAAGTTCCCTTGCCGGTCTAGGAATGGTAGAACGATGGGTTCGATGACGGTTTGGATGTACCGTGCACTATTCAGTGTCCCCTCGACGATCACCAGTGGTGTACGGCCAGTGTAGGAGATCGCTCCCCACACCATGATGCCGGATATTGGCCCTGTGTGCCTCGGTCGTATGCAGTCCTGATTGTGGCGCTCACCTGCACGGCGCCAAACACGCATACGACCATCATTGGCACCAAGGCAGAAGCGACTCTCATCGCTGAAGACGACACGTCTCCATTCGTCCCTCCATTCACGCCTGTCGCGACACCACTGGAGGCGGGCTGCACGATGTTGGGGCGTGAGCGGAAGACGGCCTAACGGTGTGCGGGACCGTAGCCCAGCTTCATGGAGACGGTTGCGAATGGTCCTCGCCGATACCCCAGGAGCAACAGTGTCCCTAATTTGCTGGGAAGTGGCGGTGCGGTCCCCTACGGCACTGCGTAGGATCCTACGGTCTTGGCGTGCATCCGTGCGTCGCTGCGGTCCGGTCCCAGGTCGACGGGCACGTGCACCTTCCGCCGCCCACTGGCGACAACATCGATGTACTGTGGAGACCTCACGCCCCACGTGTTGAGCAATTCGGCGGTACGTCCACCCGGCCTCCCGCATGCCCACTATACGCCCTCGCTCAAAGTCCGTCAACTGCACATACGGTTCACGTCCACGCTGTCGCGGCATGCTACCAGTGTTAAAGACTGCGATGGAGCTCCGTATGCCACGGCAAACTGGCTGACACTGACGGCGGCGGTGCACAAATGCTGCGCAGCTAGCGCCATTCGACGGCCAACAACGCGGTTCCTGCTGTGTCCGCTGTGCCGTGCGTGTGATCGTTGCTTGTACAGCCCTCTCGCAGTGTCCGGAGCAAGTATGGTGGGTCTGACACACCGGTGTCAATGTGTTCTTTTTTCCATTTCCAGGAGTGTATTTTGTCCACTGTGTAGGCAGAGAATTGCAGGTTCACCAAGTACGTCATCAGCACAGCGGCAACGCACCAGCAAGCAGACCATTGGTGCAGTACAGCTGCTGTCCGTACTTCAGTAGGTGATATGCGCACTCTGTTTCGGAGGATACGGAAACACTCATACTAAGCGCGTTGAGTTCTATTTGCTCGTCTTATACTAAGCGTGCTGACTTCTATTTGCTCGTCCACTGGGCGTTCTCTGGAAGTGGAAGACAGGGTGAATGTCTGCTGTTTCTCATTGCTGAGCAGTACCAGCCAACTTTGTTTCCTTCTAACAATGGGGGGGGGGCGAAAGGGGGGGGGTCGAAAGAAAATCAAACGCATGTTGTGCCAATCTATATTGTGTACTCCATATTTATACAATCTTTCGCACTCTACATGTTTATTGAGAATAAATATTTTACAGTATCGACGTTGCGATTCATTGTTGGTAGCATCCTGATAGGAATCATTGGTTTGATGTGCTAAACTAAAGTGAAGTAAAACTACAACAGGATACTTCGTTTTATGGAAAACTCTAAGAATTGGTTGTCAATGGCTGTGTCATCTTAATGATTTGTAGACGTAAGAATTCCAATGCGGAGACAACATTAGACAATCATAGCTGTACGTGCTACATGTTGCAAACTCCACGGGGATTTACAAAGTAATTCACATAATGAGCTACACAAACGATCCACAACAACGAAGAATGCGATGGCAGATCATCCGTTCCGCGAGCACGCAGCGGGTACTGACTGAGTGGGAGCCGGCGAGGCAGTCGCGCCTGACGCAGGTGCAGCCGGTCGGCAGGAAGCACGGCCGAGGCCCGGCCAGCCCCAGCGACAGAGGCAGAGGCAGGCCGCCTCCAGGAAGCACGGTGGCCGCCGCCCGCTGGACCGCGACCCACGACGCGCACCACTCGCCGCCGCCCGCCAGGCGCCACACCGTGAAAACCCACCCACCACCTCTCCTGCCGCCGTGGCCACTAGTCTTGCTCCTACAACGTGCTTTCCGGGGAACAGTACATTCGGCAAGCCCCAATTTGCACAGTTTACGATTAATACACTACTGGCCATTAAAATTGCTACACCAAGAAGAAATGCAGATGATAAACGGGTATTCATTGGACAAATATATTATACTAGAACTGACATGCGATTACATTTTCAACAATTTGGGTGCATAGACCCTGAGAAATCAGTACCCAGAACAACCACCTCTGGCCGTAATAACGGCCCTGATACGCCTGGGCATTGAGTCAAGTAGTACATGGAAGGCGTCTACAGGTACAGCTGCCCATGCAGATTCAACACGATACCACAGTTCATCAAGAGTAGTGACTGGCGTATTGTGACGAGCCAGTTGCTCGGCCACCATTGACTAGACGTTTTCAATTCGTGAGAGATCTAGAGAATGTGCTGGCCAGGGCAGCAGTCGAACATTTTCTGTATCCAGAAAGGCCCATTCAGGACCTGCAACATGCGGTCGTGCATTATCCTGCTGAAATGTAGGGTTTCGCAGGGATCGAATGAAGGGTAGAACCACGGGTCGTAACACATCTGAAATGTAACGTCCACTGTTCAAAGTGCCGTCAATGCGAACAAGAGGTGACCGAGACGTGTAACCAATGGCACCCCATACCATCATGCCGGGTGATACGCCAGTATGGCGATGACGAATACACGCTTCCAGTGTGCGTTCACCGCGATGTCGCCAAACACGCATGCGACCATCGTGATGCTATAAACAGAACCTGGATTCATCCGAAAAAATGATGTTTTGCCATTCGTGCACCCAGGTTCGTCGTTGAGTACACCATCGCAGGCGCTCCTGTCTGTGATGCAGGGTCAAGGGTAACCGCAGCCGTGATCTCCGAGCTGATAGTCCGTGCTGCAGCAAACGTCGTCGAACTGTTCGTGCAGATGGTTGTTGTCTTGCAAACATCTGTTGACTCAGGGATCGAGATGTCGCTGCACGATCCGTTACAGCCATGCGGATAAGATGCCTGTCATCTTGACTGCTAGTGATACGAGGCCCGTTGGGATCCAGCACGGCATTCTGTATTACCCTTCTGAACCCACCGATTCCATATTCTGCTACAGTCATTGGATTTCGACCAACGCGAGCAGCAATGTCGCGATACAATAAACCGCAATCGCGATAGGCTACAATCTGACCTTTATCCAAGTCAGAAACGTGATGGTACGCATTTCTTCTCCTTACACGAGGCATCGCAACTACGTTTCACCAGGCATCGCCGGTCAACTGCTGTTTGTGTATGAGAACTCGGTTGGAAACTTTCCTCATGTCAGCACGTTGTAGGTGTCGCCACTGGCGCCAACCTTGTGTGGATGCTCTGAAAAGCTAATAATTTGCATATCACAGCATCTTCTTCCTGTCGGTTAAATTTCGCGTCTGTAGCACGTCATCTTTGTGGTGTAGCAATTTTAATGGCCGGTAGTGTATTTTTCTTTGATTGTGTGGGACTAAAATTATAATTTACTACTATATTTTGAGACGTCACAGCATATACTCAAATTCAAGTCTGGTGACACAGAAAGACTGGCCATTATGTATACTGAAACATTCCGTCCTGCACTGACGGGAAAAAAAGTCGCAACACCAAGTAGGAGTTGTGCGACATACGCGAAAGTTGGTAGGCGTGTTTCTACATCTTATACACGATGTCTATTCGAATACGGCGCCAGTCGCATAACGTTGGCTCTAGTAGCGCCATTATGAGGATGCAAATCAGGTTTGCTTTAAATAGACGCTCTAACATTCTTGAGTGCTAGTTAACTTTAAGACTGGTTGCGGTGAGTTCATATTAGTCAAGAATTCCTTTAAGGTGACAACGACGTCATTATCAACGTCTGAGTTTGCACGAGGTCATGTAATATGGCTGCCACGCCCTGCGTGTTCCTTCTGAGACACTGTACAAAGACTTGGTAGGAATGTAGCCACTGTACATGACTGCGGGCGGCGGTCATCGAGTGTACGGTCCCAAGAAGACCAGGCTGCGGGAGGCCACGCGGCGCTTCTGGGAAGGATTACCATCGTGTTCAGCGCATGACGCATCGTACTGCTTCTGCAGCAGCAATATGAGCAGCAGTTGGCACCATTGTGACACAACCAACTGCTGCAAATCGATTACTTCTAAGACTGCTACGAGACAGACGCCCTGTAGTGTGCATTCCGTTAAACCCAAACCACCGCCATTTGCGAATTCAGTGGTGTGAAGTTAGAGCTCATTGGAGGGCAGGGTGGTAGTCTGCAGCTGAGAGCCTGCAACACTCGACCTACACCTGCAGTTATGGTCTGGGGTGCGATTTCGTATAACAGCAGCAGCACTTCCGCGATTATCACACGCACTCCGACTACAAATTTGTGCGTCAGTCTGGTAATTCGACCTGATGTGCTGCCATTCGTGAACAGCGTTCTTGGGGGTGTTTTCCAACAGGATAACGATCGCCCATATACCACTGTAGTGATACAACATGCTCTAGAAAGTGTCGATGTGTTGCCTTGGCCTACTCGATCACCAGAGCTGTCTCCAATGTGAAAGCTTGAACACTGCTAAGGACACCATCAATCCGGTGTCGGATTGTCTGTGGACGGACGGCAGCCCATTCTTCCTCAACACCCAAAATATGATGCGGTAGCGATTTTCGACGATAGGGTCTGGAGCGAAGTCCACTTTCTATCTCGTCCCAAAGGTGATCCACTGGGTTCAGGGCAGGATTCAGGGGAGACCAGTCGATTTCAGGAATGCTGTTGTCCAAAGTTCATTACCTCAGAGATGCTGCTTTATGACAGATTGCAGCGTCATGTTGATTAAACAATCATAGTCTCTGAACTGTTCCTCAACTGTATGAGTACTTAATGATCTAAATGTGTTCATATCCTTCCGCACTTAACGTTTTGTTAAGTGCAGTGAGGCCACCACGCCGTAATCCTAAGAAACAGCTCCAAACCAAAACACCAACTGCTCCATACGTTACTGTCGGTGCTACACATGATGGCAGATAACGGCTCCCACGCATTCACCAAATCCAAACCCTCCCATCGGAGTCCCACGGGATACAGCATGATTCATCACTCCAAATCACTCGTCTCCAGCATCCACTATGCAGTGGCGTTGCTCTTTACACCATCCCAAGTGTCGCTTAGCACTGACTACAGAAATGTGTGGCTCATGAGGAGCTGCTCGATCATTGTGCACAATTATTTTTAACACACTAAGCGCAGTCACTGTGTTGGCTGGATTGGTGGTAGCGCTTTGGAAGTTACAAGTGATTTCTTCCGCTGATTTCATGCCATTTTGTACAACTACCCTCCACAGTGTCCGACGGCCCCCTGTCTGTCAGTACATGATGTCTGCCTGTACTTGGTTTAGCTATGCGTATTCTTTCTTTTGTGGCTATCGACGGCATCTTCGTCGCCGGCACCTGAAGAGAGTGGCAGTCGCCGTTCACAGGTATGCGAGAAGCGAGACTTTCAAACGTCCCGCTAACGCGCCGCCGGAGCAAGTTCACTCTCCCATCGCTCACTGACTCTAATGGATGACGCCACGCATGCACGCCACCAGAGTACGCTAAAATTCGCATGATTTCACTGCTTGCTATTCTGACTGACCCGGTTGCTTTTTAAACAGCCGCTCTCAGAGCTTCATTGTCCGTGATAGATTTATTACTCAGGTGACGTCCAAGTCACGGCAGAATTTACTGAGCTCTCCTAAGCGACTCATTATGCTGCTAGTGCTTTTCTGCTGACAACACAATACTAACAACTTCCTTTTATACTGACGGGTCCGCCTCTCTCGACATCCAGTGATCAATTACGCATTGCATAGAGGCGTCCGGATCCTTTTGATCAGATACTGTAGGTGCAGAAGTTCTTCATAATCAGGAAGTGTGATTCTATGCACTGCTGTTAAATTTATGACGGAAGAAACAAATGAAGAATCAAAATATCATTTTAAATGTGCTTGATAGGGTTACAGAAATCGTTAGCTGTTAAAAACGTTTAATAAAGAGAATAAAGGAAATGGTAAAAATATCTGCAAGTTCCGAATGGTTATAATTAAAATGCACCTACTCACGAGGGTCCAGTGTGGGCTGTAATTATCGTATGACATTGAAACTTGGTAGATATTATAATGCGTTAATGTGTAACCAATTTACGCTGCAAAAAATCAGCTCCAATTTTGACCACCAGGTGCAAATCTGCCGCTATGAATGCAAGAATACGAGGGCTGGAACTTTAATAATGGCAACTATTTATTCACAACCGATACAAAAGAGTTACATGTTTGCACCTGTTACTGTCCTTCAAAGTAGTCACCAGCGTTATGTAGAACTCGTTGCCATCGATGTGGAAGGATTACTATACCGTTAGCAGAGTCTGTTCTGTTGATGGTGCGAATGGAGTGGTCTACTGCCTGTCGAATCTCTGGAACAGTTCTGAAGCGAATGCCACGAAGTGGTTCCTCCATCTTCGGAATCAAATCAAAGTCACAAGGACTTAAGTCTGGGGAGTATGGTGGATGGTACACTACTTCCCAGTCCCATCGACCGAACAGAGCAGCCACAGCTTGCGCTGTATGCGCCCGCGCATTGTCGTGCAAAATGACGGGTGGGTTGCGCAGAAAGTGTTGCCGCTTCTTTCGCAAAGCTGATCGCAGGTGATGCTCCAAAAACCAACAGTAATACTGTGATTTGACGGTCTGCGTGGAGGAACGTAATGCGTTAGGATAATACCATCACAGTCGTACACGAGAATCACCATAACTTTAGACTGCTCCATTCGCTCCGTCAACAGAACAGGGCCTGCTAACGGTATACTACGCCTTCCACATCACAGGAAACGGGTTCTACACAACGCTGGTGACTACTTGGATGGACAGTAACAGGTGCAAACATGTAACTCTTTTGTATCGGTAGTGAGTAAATAGTTGCCACTCTTTTAAGTTCCAACCCTCGTACATTTAGAAACGTTTCCACATGTAATGAATTACGAATGTGACGTGGGCAGAAACCGCAAAACAAATGAGAAATGCATAATGTTGATTTTATTATTTACCGCCACTTATACAATTTGTCTAACATGAACACCTGAGCTGTTTAGCGCCAGGTTTCCATCTAGTGACCAAAATTGGAACTAATTATTTCTCCCAGCGCATTATTGATTTAGCATATTTGCCAAGTTTCGGTGACGTCGATAATTATAGCCCACACTGGACCTCCATCAGAACCGCCACTTAAATTATAATTTTGGTTTACGTGATTTCCCTCTGACAGCAATAGGTTGGACTTGTTCTGCCTTAGTTGAACCTTTTTGATGCAACTATTTCTCTTTCCGTATTATAGAGGGGAAACTATTGACTTTGAACGTCTATAACTGTCGAATAATTGGTTACGCTGGCTTAAACTCTTAATATGATTATATGCAGACCCGTTAGCCGCAGCCTGTGAGTTACGTGAGACACGTGTTTGTGCATCGGCTGCAGCTGTTCTGACGCGCAGTGGCTGTTCACGTCGGAATCCTCAGCAGTAACGGCGTTCCCTCCTCTACCGTGCCGTCTGGGCAGATACGAATCAACTTACTTTGTGCGCATTCTATTAACGAAATTAGTAATTCCTTTACTATCTGAATGTAGAATTTCTGATTGCTGGTCATCACCGTCTACTAAAACAAAGACTATTTGAGAACTGGTCGCAGGTCATCTTAAAAAATTGGTTCAAATTGCTCTGAGCACTATGGGACTTAACTGCTGTGGTCATCAGTCCCCTAGAACTTAGAACTACTTAAACCTAACCAACCTAAAGACATCACACACATCCATGCCCGAAGCAGGATTCGAACCTGCGACCGTAGCGGTCGCGCGGTTCCAAACTGTAGCGCCTAGAACCGCTCGGCCACTCCGGCCGGCCAAGTCATCTTACATTGATTCACTAGGACGATAGAGCTGCAAATAGAGTTAGATAACATTGACTTTAGAATCTCTCTTGATGGAACGTAGCAATCAGCCATCATGCTTCTCTTACAAACAACTAGCTATTTCCCCAGTGAAAGATTACATTTAGAAAGCGGTGACACGATTATACAGGGTTAGTCACGAGGTTTTCCCCCGGTTGCTGGAGATTATTCCTTAGGTTATTTGGAACAGAAAATGTAAATACAGTAATGTGATTAGATCCATAATTAAGGAGCTACAACAGAGTTCAGAAACATGCCACGGTGTATGGATCGTTACTCTTGTGTTCACAGGACACACGATCAGTCTTAGGTAGACTAGTGCAGCGAGTCGTACGTTTGCATAACAATCATGTTGTTGATACTGCAGTCACTGTTTATTGTTACTGTTTCCTGTGTACAGTACACTTTGCGGTGCGGTACAAGTTTTCATCATAGCAGTATGGAGAGATGGTGTACATGTTGGGCTTCTGTGACGGTAATGCGAAACCTGCTGTTGCTGAATACTACCGTCGGTGTTCTAATCGTAGGATCCCGAGTGCCAAAATATTTAGTGGAACATATCGAATACGGCTAGAAACAGGTACTCTTCCCAGTATTCGTATTCAATCCAAAAGACATCGTGACGCTCAAGAAGAGAAAAATATTCTTAATTCAGTACAGCTCAGTCCTCGTTCAAGTGCAAGAACCCGATTGAACGTTTAGCAATCTAAGGTATGTAGGATTCTTCATGAGAATGGACTGTATCCTTTTCATGTGCTGAAAGTTCGCCATTTTGTGCCAACCGTTTGCACTTTTGTAACTGGTTAAATGGAAATCGGCAGCTCTATCGCTTCATAATGTTCAGTGATGAGGCAAACTTTACAAGAGATGGCATCAACAACATCCATAACATGCATGTCTGGGCAGACAAAAAGCCCCATGCCACTGTATTATCTCAATTTCAACGCAGATTCAGTGTCAATGTCTGTGGTGGTGTTGTGTGTGACCAGTTACTAGGGCCGTTTATTCTCCCAGGAAATGTAAATGGTCAGATGTACGGTAACTTTTTACGAGAAGACTTACCGCTGCTTCTTGAAGATGTACTTCCAACATAATGATTGGGTTCAATTTGCATAATGGGTGATACACAAGCTGGAGGAAGACTTTGTTCCCATATCATGTACTGTTTATGGCTGAAGCTTTGTGAACGATAGGTAAATAAAAAGAATTACAGACAGTGGTCAGAAGTCAGCCTTCACTAAATGGATCCGTTGAAGGAAGATGGCATATGAAAGCGATGGTTCGTGGTGGTGTATGACGTTCTAGCATCGTTGGGCTCCTCTTCATGAAGGGTACACTAACAGCAGCGCCGTAATATGGAGTTGTCAGACTAAGATATGGTTCCGTCACTGCTGTCTGAAGGTGAGACATTTCCAACTTCCTCTCAGCACGATGGTGCCCCACGGCACTACGGCATAGTTATCTGGGCATATCTGAACATCAGTTTCTCAAGAGATAGACAGGCCATGGCAGTTCCGTGAAATGGCCGCCAGGTTCTTCCGACACAAGTCCATAAGATTTCTCTGTGTGGGGTGATTTGACGCCAACTGTCTATGTGCTGAAGTTCAGAAAGCTTGCAAATCTCCGGGGACGGACTGCTGATGCTTCTGCTCGCATTCCTGTAGAAGTGTTGGATTAAGTCCATGAGGAACAGGTGAAGCAGATAACATCAATATCACAAACATGCTGGGAAACACGTCATCCTGTAGCCTTTAGGTGTTGTCAAAGGCGTTTGACTTGTTCTGTAGAAAATGCGACATAATTTGTGAATAAACAATGCTATGTGAAAATGACAGGCACCGATGTTCCTCTGATTTAATTCTCTATCTGTCTGATATGTCACACGTCCCGTTTCCTTTTCCAGGTTGCATGTAAGATGGCCGATTTCAAAATAGCTGTCATGCTGTCCACATAGTCTCCCATGAGACACTGCTTGGCATTTATGTTTCTTTATCCACGGTTTTGTTTCAAGAGGGTGGCTCCGCACCTATGAACCACCCTGCATCTATCGTTGCGCTGTAACTGAGCAGTAGTGACATGCACCTGCAGGTAAGAAGGAACAAGTTTGGTGCTGCATACTGCCAGTGTCCATTGTGCTCGAAACATTACGACGTCCTAATTCCGGCACTGGGAGCAGACGTCACGGTGGGGGTGGCTTGACTGGGCGCCCCCAGAGATACCGGCGGTGGAGCGCTTCTGCTGCACTAACCGTTGTGGCGACGCGCCCGAAGAATTAACTTCGGAATATTTTGGTATAAAGAAAAATGATATCTTGTGACTCATTTGCTTTCAGTGTTAGCCAAAACTACTTACGAAGGTTAACTGTAACGAGAATCGTATGACGATTGTGCCAGCCGTCTATCGTAAATATTATGGCAGTTATTTACCGTACCCAATAACGAGTCTTTCATACTTTACTCTAAGTCATTTCTGGGATCTACGATAAAATGGCACAAGCAATGCGAAGCTATTAAAATGTAATAGATAATTGTTCATTTGGAATTATAACGTCCTCTAATTTCCGCTCTCCAAAACTCAGGAATATACTTTCTACTCTTCTGTACATGCAACAGAATTATGTGAAATACGTCAGTTTGTAGCACACTGCCTCTGTTATGGCTGCTATAAATGAAATGCAGTGTAGGAATTGCTATCAATACTTCGTTAATTATCAGTCTACTACTGAAATTAATTAACAGTACCAGAACTTGGAAAAGCCAATTTCATCAGTATGTTTAGTTCAAAATTAATTTCTAGATTAGTAGGAACCATTTACATAATTTATATAAATTTTAGTTATTAATTGCGAAGTTTTTTCTTAAAGCTCGCAAGAAAGGAGCGACACTAGACACTAGAAAGAAAACTTTCTGCACGAACTAATTAACGAAGAATCAAAATTATGTCCACATAATTTATAATAAGGTTTCGACATCAAAGTGTGTTGGATAGGATTTTAGCCTGTATTTTCTTAGTTTTCAACTTTTAACATTTAAAATAAAGGTGCACGACGTCAACAAGCAACGTAAGTGCCAGCAAATTTCGCTAGACTCCTGGGCCCCAGTGCCTTTAGCCTCGGCGTGGCTGTTATCTAGCGAGACTTAATCATATGCGTTTGGAGTGCAGTCTATTATCTACGCTCTTCATTCCGTCCTCACCAGTTGCAGCCGCCACCACAACAAGCAACGGAGGCCACATATGCTGGCGCAGACATCTCACAAGGGCGGTTCTGTCGTTCGGATACCGTCCATCAACAGGTGTCACTAAACTGCCTCAGTGGCAACACTATGGACACGTATTCGGGGGGATGCCGGTTCAAATTTCCGTCCAGCTACACAACTGTGGGTTTCAGATGATTTCCCAAAATCTCTTAAGGAGAACGCCGTGATGGTTTCTTTGAAAAGGGCGCATTCGATTTCATTCCTCAGCCTCAGCTTGTGCGCCGCCTTAGTGCTCACGTCGTTGGCGGGACGTTTATTTTCCTGCTTTACTTTTCCCGTACTAGAACATGAGGTGACTGTTATAGGCCTTACGAGCCCACGTTGTTCAATATCGAACGCTATCGTGCACTAAAACGTCATGACAAGTAGTTTCTTCGTTATTGCTCGAAGCAAAAGTACTTACAAGCAAAAGTAAAAATAAATGAAGGCAAATACTTACAAAATTTTAATAACCAAAGGCGTAAGAGTCAGTTCTACAAATGTCAGCACGTTGCAGGTGTCGCCACCGGCGCCAACCTTGTGTGAATGCTCTGAAAAGCTAATCATTTGCATATCACAGCATCTTCTCCCTGTCGGTTAAATTTCGCGTCTGTAGCACGTCATCTTCGCGGTGTAGCAATTTTAAGGGCCAGTAGTGTACCTTTAAACTGTCTGAATATGACATTAACATTTTGCCATACACCAAAATCATACTCAAATATCTTTTTTGTACAGTTGCACAAATACAAAGTGATTCTCCATAAATGACGCTATCAAATTGTCTAAACGATTACATCTCGTGTAATGCAGTAAATACTGCAATAATTTCTCGTGCCTTACACCGTCAAACAACTCTTAGACAAATCGAAATTGTTCTACTTATGTTCCGATACTGTAACCGTGCGCTACTACTAAACAGCGGAAAAATGCCCCTATCGAAGCACAAAAAGGCGAATACGTTGACGTTTTTAACACTGACTGAAATGTGGGGCACCATCTGCTTCATTCTACCTTCCTCACACCTTAAAAATCTCGACATGCGAACATATTCGCACTCTTTTTAACGTACAATCACCTCCGAGCCAAAGAATAGCACGGCACTGATAAATGTAAAAATTAGTGACATCATAACATTTAGTATAAAGTTTTTTTCTTCTCCAGATGATACTTAGACATGAAAGAATTCATGTTCTCTCTTCGGCACTCCAAAGTATAAATTTTTATGACGTCATATAGTTTGTCTTATTACTTAATAGATGGTGTGGTCAGTTTTACTGAATATATGGAAATATATCGAAAACTACGTACTGTATCAAAGAAAGTGAGCAATAAAATGTGTTAGTCTCACAGTGGGAAAGAGAATGAAGCGTATAAGTTGTCAGGAAAAGCATGGCCAAAAGCAATTTAGAGTTTACGATAGTAGTGACAACTTTCCTTCGTACTTTCATCACTACTGATATTTGTACTATGGATAAACTTAAAAAATGTTGGAGGCAGTTAAAGATAATCTTACCAGTAGGTTATGGGTAGATACGCTTATTTATCCCGTAGCAGGGATCCATCTCTTCATAAGAGAAGGAGACTGGTTGTTAGAAATGCATTGCTTAAAACGTATGCTCCCACACTTTCTGTAACCGGCGACTGGAAATATTAAAGGTATATGACAACTCAAGTACTAAAAATGGAAAATACAATGCCAGGAGATATGAAAATTCTTCTGAGAAAAGCATCGACAAAGACTCAACCTCTTGACCAGTTTGGTGAACAAATTAAAATCACTATGGCAAAGCGAAAGAGGGTCTTGTAGTGATGACGCTATCTCCAGATCAAATAGCTGGATGGCTACTTTCACAGCACGCATGTAATAAAGCGTCCATTATGTTTAAAACATAAAGAGGAACAGTAGCCACTTGTCATAAGGAGGCGGGAAACTGTAGACAAACGTTAGATGCTCACGACAACAAGAAAAAACAGTTCGCTCTAGCGCAACACATGCATACTTTGTTAGCTGAACAAGATACTACGGTCAACGTTGTCGTTGGCGAGAAAGCTGAAAAAGAGCAACTATTCACGATGCTCTAGGTATTGCTGACAAAATGGCTACTCCTTACCAAAATAATTTCTTTACTGGCTTTTAATATACGATTCATAGAGAAGTAGGAATCATGACTGTAAAGAAGAAAAGTATTACAGTTGAAATGGCCAGCTGGTTCTAATGTGTCCCTCCTTCACTCCATCATGATAAATTCTGTGATAGGAGATTACGGTACATAAATTGTTTTTGACAATTATGAGACTACATTTCTTAAAAACCTGAAGGAGAAAGATACCTATCTGTTGGTGCTGCTACACACACACGTCTGACATTGACAACAGCACATTCTACCCGAAATATGGTTTTAAGCAGTATCCAAAAGAAGGGACACTTCATTGTTTGCTATGTTCCATCGAATAGTGAGGTAATCGAGTACATTTCGTGAACACAACTACTATGAGATTAAACAAGTAACAAAAATTGTGACAGTAACTATCTGAGGTCTCGAAGCGAGAAATAATTTTGTACAAATGCCGGGGAGCTGGCCCAATGATTCAATTCTCACCCTGGAGGCCCGCGCAACATTTCTAGATGACAGACCGCCTTCCCAGGGTTTCGAGCTATGCCCGACCGACAAGATAAGAAAAGGAAACACAGCGACTAACTGCAGGAAGGACGGGACGTTGTGAGATATTCTTCGTCTGGTTCCTCTGCAGAGGTCTGGCTGGCTTGGAAGGCCTTGCCAGCTGCTACGCTGCCGCCGGTATGCCGCGGGATGCGACAGCTGTAGGACCGCCGCAACAAGGAAGGAAGGGTCTAGGAGGATACATGATATGGACTCCCCAGGATTTTTGAGAGGATGAGTTATGGTAAAGACAGTGTCAGTGGAAAAGAAGGACAAAAGGAGGCGCTGTAAGTGAGAGATGGGAGAGTGGGAGTGGAATCACAGTAAATCAGTGGGAGAAAAAGAATAAACTGGAGGAGAGACACACACTGGGTGTCTCTCCTAAGAGTCGTCGGGCGATTTTCCTCTGGTATTTCAAGAGATATCACAAATTTCGCTTTTGCAATGTGTAGCTGGCGTCGGACCAGACATACACCACTCAACTCATCTTTCATGCGACGCCCATAACAAACAAAATGATTTTCAAAGCGGAATTTTACATGTCTATTCGTTAGTGCGGTCCAGAATAGTCTAGTGCTAGATTTGTTTTATCCATATGTATTAACAGGGACAGTAACCACAGAGAATGATCAGTATTCCATCAGCAACAGCATCGGTCTGGCTTGCGCTGCCTGCTACGGCCATGTAGTAGCGCTGCTCGGTCGCTGCTTGATTGCTGTTCACTCTTCGTGTTTACTGCTCCTGTTAATACATATCGACATAACAAGTATCGCACTAGACCAATTTGGAACCTCTCTGTCAAATGGGCACATAAAATTCCGCCTTAAAAACCAATATTTTTGTAGCGAAACAAACGCACGCTTTCCGTCGTCACTGGGCGTTGCACGAAAAATGTGAAGTAGTATTTCCTTGGGATGACTCAGCTACACACTGCAATTACGAAATTCCAGATAGCTGCCAAAACACCAGAGAAAATGTGCCTGACGACTCTTAGGGGAGACACCCATTTAAGACAGTGGAAGTGAGAGGGAGATGCTGAATATGAGAGTTAAACTACAAAAAGAGACTGGATACATTAATTTAGAATGACCTGTGTTAAAAGAGACGAATATGTTAGTATCTCAAAAAATATTTGGTGAGGAAGACGGAAGGAGGTTTGAGACAGATGGTTCTCACTTTTCTGTCATAATGTTTTAAAGAGGAACATATTCGTCTTTTTCAGCTGGTACTTTTAAACTTACTGAAGTATATTTGATACATGAACGATGTAATATACATATTATTTCATTACACAGATATCAAAGGTGGGAGGTATTTAGTGCATAACCGCTCCCCCCCCCCCCCACCCCACCCCCAAACCCCACCTTCCACACCCTCAGCTCTGCTACAAGGACAACACTCAGACGACAGCTGAATTAATCGCACACCCGATGACAAATGTCTTGCGTCACTGAGACATTCACCACTGCTGTTGCACGAGTTATGAGTTCACCAAAGATGACAGTACTCGTGCTATATAATGAACCACTTCAAGAACCACATCAGAAGAAATAAAATTATGGAGCGTTATGTAATGAAACTTGGAGTTCAGGAGAGAAATGACCAACGCCCATTACTTTCAGAGAAAAAGGCCATTCTGCAAGTTTGCATAATATGTTGCGCGCCGGCCGGAGTGGCCGTGCGGTTCTAGGCGCTACAGTCTGGAACCGAGCGACCGTTATGGTCGCAGGTTCGAATCCTGCCTCGGGCATGGATGTGTGTGATGTCCTTAGGTTAGTTAGGTTTAATTAGTTCTAAGTTCTAGGCGACTAATGATCACAGAATTTAAGTCGCATAGTGCTCAGAGCCATTTGAACCATTTAATATGTTGCGTCACTAAACGTGTTTTTCCGGCGATTCTTTCATGTTGAAGTGCTGTGTGGGGATTCTGCAGCCACTGTATTCAGACATTACGTCACCTCATCGCCAAAAATTATCCATATCAGAAAGCTGTCACATTCTTCCGTGTTTGGAAACATACGACAAAAATCTGCATGATTTGCCATGTCACTTACGCGAAGAACCTACAACAGCTGTAGTCGGTATGCTGTGTTGATTCCTTAATTTGTGGGACGTTCTCTTCCGATGTATACAATCAGTTTGGGCTTTTATGTGTGCGACAAATTCATTTGGTATCCGAGACAGAATGATGAAATAAGAACTAAATTCCACCGCTCTGGAATTTTCGATTCAGGTTTACGGAGCTCACGAAAAATTATGCTCTTAGTTGCATCTGAGTCGGCTGTGCAGTAAGGGTTCTCGGGCGGCTGAAACTTCAAACGTGCTCCATCAGTCGTACTGAAACTTGGTCAGTGTTCTAGGATGATGATTTGAAACTTCATGAGTGATCGAGCTCGATAACACGTTCAAGTGAGACGCGATTTACTCAGATTACATTTATAGTTCATGATGTGTACAATTCGCAGCTAAGTCCATCTTTTTGAACCGATCTGTATGTAGGGTGTTCCAAATCCTTAGCACCAAAATTGTACACAGTGTAGAGGATCCTAATCAGAGTATTTTGAGAAAAAAGACTAATCATCGGAAAGAATATTTCAGGCAGTAGAGTACTCGCAGGAACATAGCGTGTGAAGTGCAAGTCTGTACACTACTTATGTTTCAGAACAACTAACAAACTTTTGAAAACAATGACTTTTGTCGGAAGACAGTGAATGACATTTCATGTACCCTTAATATTTCTTTCACACAATTCATAATTTTTACTCTGGTAAGCGTTATTGATCACCATTGGCTATCATCAGAATAGTCGATGCAGCATCAGGAAGGTCCCCATGTAATTTTTGCCAGATTAACCGACTGCCGAAATGATGTTGCCGTCGTTACCTTGGAAAGCAATAAACAATCGTCTGTGGTGATTTTTACCTTATATTATTGTACTAAGGTGATGGTTGTCAAATATGGGGCATTACTCGTTACAGGAACTTGCAGGCATGCACTTAATGCATGATAGTGTTGGTTGGATGCAGTGTGCGGAGAGACGAAAGAATGTGGAGAGAGAAGTTTTGCAACACGTATCACCTTACGTGAAAGAAATCGATCACCGCAGACAGAAATCGAAGTCAGATTGAGTTGTTCAATCGACAGAGAACTGGCCAGAGTTTGTTTTTCAAGATAAACAGATTGGGCTACTGGATAGTTGGTTGGCACGATATTTCGACTGTTCCTGGATCGACTGAAATGTTCCTGATCTGCAGGGAAATCGAAAGATTGATTGTGTAAATAAAATCGAACTGATTTTTTAGATACTTCATTCACTAGTCATAAGAGATGAGTGGATTGTTTTCGAATGTTGTTCTTTTCAGCTATGCAGGGTGAGTCACCTAACGTTACCGAGGGGCTAGTGTAATTGTTTAATACAAACCATACAATAATGCACGGAAGTAAGTTTTTTAACACAAACCTATATTTTTTAATGGAACCACGTTAGTTTTGTTAGCACATCTGAACATATAAACAAATACGTAATCAGTGCCGTTTGTTGCATTGTAAAATGTTAATTGCATCCGGAGATATTGTAACCTAAAGTTGACGCTTGAAACCTCCGACGTTCAGTTGCGTGTTGTAACAAACACGGGCCACGGTCGGCGAGCAGCATCTGCAGGGACATGTTTACGATGACGACCGTGTTTACGAGTGTGGCTGTAGTGCACTGTTGTGGTTTGGTCTAGCAGTCACAGTGTCCGCATGTAGCGCTTGCTGCTATTGTTATTCTGCATTCGTCTCCGCACGCAGACCAACTGTGGTACACCGTGTTACCAGACGTGTGTGACAGTGTAGTGTTGTAGGAACTGTGACCATGGTGTATTCGAACTCTGAAAAGGCGGAGATGATACTCATCTATGGCGAGTGTCGACGAAATGCAGCTGAAGCCTGCAGGCCGTATGCAGAACGGTACCCGGACAGAGAGCATCCAACGTGCCGCACATTGCAAAACATCTACCGCCAAATGTATGCAACAGGTATGGTCGTAGCACGCAAACGGGTCCGTAACAGGCCCGTCACAGGAGAAACGGATGCAGTTGGTGTGTTAGCTGCTGTTGCCATGAACCCACACATGAGTACACGGGACATTGCGAGAGCCGGTGGACTGAGTCAAAGTAGTGTCATGCGCATACTGAATCGTCACCGCTTTCACCCGTTTCATGTGCCGCTACATCAGCAATTACATGGTGATGACTTTAATCATCGAGTGCAATTCTGTCAATGGGCATTAACAGAGAATGCGTTGCAGTTCTACCTGTTTACCGATGAAGCGGGTTTCACAAACCACGGGGCAGTGAATCTACGGAACATGCATTACTGGTCCGTGGACAATCCTCGCTGGCTCAGACAGGTAGAGCGACAGCGACCGTGGACTATAAATGTATGGTGCGGAATCATTGGCGACCACCTCATTGGTCCTCACTTCATTGCAGGGGCTCAAACAGCTGCAACATACTTCGCGTTTCTACACAATGACCTGCCAACGTTGCTCGAAAATGTCACACTGGAAACGCGTCGACATATGTGGTATCAGCATGATGGTGCACCTGCACATTCCGCAATTAACACTAGGCTGACCCTTGACAGGACGTTCGACGGGCGTTTCATAGGACGTGGAGGACGCATAAATTGGCCAGCCCGTTCTCCTGATCTTACACCTTTCTGTGGGGTACGTTAAAGGAGAATGTGTACCGTGATGTGCCTACAACCCCAGAGGATATGAAACAACGTATTGTGGCAGCCTGCGGCGACATTACACCAGATGTACTGCGGCGTGTACGACATTCATTACGCCAGAGATTGCAATTGTGTGCAGCAAATGATGGCCACCACATTGAACATCTATTGGCCTGACATGTCGGGACACACTCTATTCCACTCCGTACTTGGAAACGGAAACCACGTGTGTACGTGTACCTCACCCCTCATGGTAATGTACATGTGCGTCAGTGAAAAAGACCAAAAAAAGGTGTTAGCATGTGGACGTAATGTGCTGTTCCAGTTTCTTCTGTACCTAAGGTCCGTCACCATTCCCTTTGGGTCCCTACGTAATTCGGTGCTCTCCGATACACACGATCGAACAGCGGAGGAGTGGTACTCAAGCGTCAACTTTAGGTTACAATATCTCCGGATGTAATTAACATTTTACAATGCAACAAACGGCACTGATTACGTATTTGTTTATATGTTCAGATGTGCTAACAAAACTAACGTGGTTCCATTTAAAAAAACGTAGGTTTGTGTTAAAAAACATACTTCCGTGCATATTTTTATGGTTTGTATTAACCAATTACACTAGCCCCTCTCCTCACGTTCGGTCTGTGGAATCGATTCGTCAGTATTTGATGTGGTTTACGAAATATATCCAGCGGTAATGTTAGGTGACTCACCCTGTATATCCCATTATGTCTGGATTGAGGCGGAGAAATTCCGAATTTGGAATACTGGGAGGGATTACCATTTCTGGCATTTTCCTGACAATTTACGGGGAAACAACGTGAAAATTTTGCTCAGATACAGAAGATTATAACTTTTTTTAACGAACGTCTGAAACAAACGCTAAAATGTTATGTACACGTCGTGTGGCTATAAAAAAAGTACTAACACTGTTGCAGAGTACCTGCAGACAAATCAGTGTGGCTGTGGCCTTTGTTTGTGTAAGAGCTGTTATTTCGTTTTGCCGAAAAAGTGATAAGTGTAATAATACAGCAACGAATCGTTGAGAAGTTTCACACGAAACTTGGAAAGACTGCTACTGAAACCTGTCTTTTATTAAAGAAGTGTATGACGAAGACAGTTTATCACATTCGTGAGTTACGAGTAGTTCGAGAATTTTCAAGATGGCCGAGAAGACGTAGGTGACTTACGCCCGGGACGCCCTACGATATCAAAAACGGATGAAAATATAGAAAAAGGAGGTAATCTGATTCGATCCGACCATTGGCTGAGTACTCGATCGCTTGCCGAAACTGTAGAAATTAGCAAAGAATGTGAAAGGCAAATTTCACATAATCAATTTAACATGAGAAAAGTGTGTGCGAAACTGGTACCGAATATTTTCACGATCGAGGCAGAAGAAGCTCGTAAAAATATTTTTTTAGTAGCTCGTTCAAACGTTTTTGCTGAAACTTTGAATGCCACTGAAAATGATCCTAAAGTCTTGGAAAGACTGATAACATGTGACGAATCCTGGTTTTAACTTATGATACAGAAACTCAGCGCCAATCCATGCGCGGAAAACGCTCGAATGAGCAAATCAAGATCCACAGCTGTGATGATTTTTTCCGATATTCGTAGAATATCTTCACTGGGTTCCTGAAGATGGCACTATTAGCCGACATAGGTTCTTGCTCAATTTCGTGGAAAAATAAGGAAAAAAAAAACGATCTGAACTGTGGAGGAACAAGTCAGGGATTTTGCTTCAAGACAACGCACCGCCTCTACCGAAGAGCATTGTCTTTTAAAGAGGTTTCTAGCGAAATTCAGCGTAACAGTGTTAGACCACTCTTCTTATTTGCCTGACCTAGCACCATGTTACTTTTATCTATTCCTTACCGTCGTATCTGCATTAAAAGGAACAAGATTTCAGTCTGTTGACGTAGTGCATTAGTCTTCAATGAGCTCACAGAGGAAGACTTCCAGCAATGTTTCATTCAATGTAAAATTCGCGTGGAGCGCAGTAGGGCTACAGGAGGTGGCGGGTATATCAAGAATGACAATTAAATTTCTTACGACAATAGGTCTTGAATTATTAACCACACCTCGTATCTACACGTTTTATTGTCGTCTTATGGAGATTACGACTGCGCGTCCCCATAGCTATTGACGGTTTGGATGCATAAATTAAGTTTTCATTGCTGTCCATTACTTTCTTATGTCAAAATTATTTAGGAACTTCTACCATCCATAAAGATTACAAAATCCAGCATATCAGTCGTTTTGTTATGTGATAAGGCGGTGGGTTTCAGCTTCTTTCAGATCGTACCACTAGTATACATCTCGGTAGCCTCATGTGGTATCGTCAGTTCATGACCAGAACAGAGTCAAAACTTTGTTTCGTACACAAGGAGGCATTTTGTTTCTCTCAGCAAGCCCTGGTATAGACACAGTTTCATCAGAGAATAGTCATGGAACATGTACGCTGCTGCTCATAAACACTCGGGAGGACGACGGTTCAAACCTGCGTCCGGCCATCCAGATTTAGGTTTTCCGTGGTTTCCCTAAATCGCTCGTGCAAATGCCAGGATGGTTTCTCTGAAAGATCACGGCCGATTTCCTACATCATCCTCGACACAATCCGACTTTGTGCTCCGTCTCTAATGATCTCGATGTCGACGGGACGTTAAATCCAATCTTCCTTACTGCCTATTAAAATTACAGCATCATCGATGCGGGTTGCAACAAATGTGAATTTGGAACGAAGTACGACTATATTACATGCTTGGTATGTAAATGATTAGCATCAACGGAAAAACAGATAGGATGACCCCTATATATATTCTGTATATATGGAGAGATTAAACAGTGCGTTTGTGATTTAAAAATTACATTTGAATGTTGTTTGTTTATGAGAAGGCTGGACGAGAAAAACGAATATCCACCAGCCCGTGTCGGAATTAGACAGTGGCAGGATAGTTGCCTATTGAGATTGCAGTTTACCGTTGCGCCATATTGCTGCTGGTGTTGTTCAGGATTAGGCCTGTTGATAAAATATAGATACATAGATATTTTTACCAAAAATTAACGATATATAACGGTGACATTCTCCATCATTAAACATTGATATCAAAATAGCGATATTTTTATTTTAGATTTTTTCGCAATTCACGGTAAATACTTGATATTGTTCCTTTTAAACTGTAGTAGAACATAATTTTACTTTCACTCTTTGCAGGAGTTTTACTACTTTCAGAGCTTTCTCTTTGAATGTGCGATACCAGTTCAGGAGGAACAAAGAAGAAGTCCGATTGCAACTAGTCTGCTACTTCTTGACATCGGCATTCTTAGGAAACAGTTGCTGAAAATTATGAACAAAAATCTACAAGATGGATCTTCGCGATGGCCAAGACGTATGAGGGGAAATGCTGACCTAAGCGGCGCGCGTCGCTACTAACAGAAACTGCAACGCTTAACTTCACCACGCAATTTTGACACTACAGCTGCTACCTCGTTGGCGTTTGCGGAAATGAAAACACAGGGAAGTCGACATGAAGTGTTCCGGACAAATCCGATATGTGACGAAAGCGAACGACGGACCCCTCGGACACCTTTTATTGTGCCATTTACATGCAGTTACCATAGTTAGCAAAGTGGTTATCGCAAAGCGTGAACATGAATCGTTTTCCTTTCAGTTCTTGCTCTAAGGTGGATAAGCAGTCTGCTACTTTGTTGGTGTAGAGAATATATAATAATAATAATTAAATATGCATCTCTAAAGCCGGCAGTATACTTACAATGTGCAGTCGATTCTTTTTCCGTCGATATATCGTTACATCCATACATTTCTCGATATGCTGAGTGCCGATAAGGCTTTTTTTAAAATCGATGTATCGGATTCCCGATATTTTTAAAAATATCCCACGACTCTATGTATTCGAAGGATTCAAAAGCCATACTCAGCGTTATGCAGGTTTTCAAAGACTACTAGCGCTCGAGAGGGCAGTGCAGGATCATACATCTACCTTACATACTTTCGAGTCCGGAAATGTGTTTTGTGACATGTCAAGAAAATACGACAGTACTTTGCGTCACAATTTTTGTATCACCTAAACTTTTGCCTCAGTAGCTGTCTGTATACAAAATAAAAAAATCTAGCAGTATTATTCTAATTTTTTGTGAGTGCTTATACGTGATCGTTTGTAACGTTGCAGAAAAGTTTCAAACCGATGTCATACAGCTGCTACAACCTAGCGGGCCAGGGATGCAGTTTGCGGCAAAGATACTACCAACAAGAACTGGGCAGACGAAGCTGCGTCGACTAATAATGAAGCTATTGTCGAATGCATGGGTAGCGCCGTACAAGAGTTCGCTTTTAATGACTCCAAAAGGCATTAACATGGGGCTTATGGACAGTTAATGTCAGACTGCAGCTACCGTCTGACCATGATCGAGGACTGTTGAGCGAACTGAGCTCATCTAGTCAGACTGGGTAATATATCGTGGGGTAAATTGGCGTTGAGGTTAGTCCCCTTCGGAAAGAGTAAATGCTTAGAAATCTTGCCGTTATACTAGGTACCTACCACTGTGTGTTGCCTGAGTAAGTTCCATAGTTTGCTGATGGAGGTATTAATACTGGAATCGTGGGGCTTGTTGCATGTGTATGTGAATAGGTATTCTCCCCAAGTAATTGTTATTGGAGACTGACGTATGAAGTGGTTAAAATCGGACTTTGATCCGAATGCTTCCATTTCATGACTAGTGATCCCATTCATGTTCAAAGGAAACTGATTAGCAAGATTGATTGAGGTAATAGTAGGCACACTCTAAGGTACTTGAGTGATTGCAAGATTTGTAGATTATATTCACGCTCTAAGGTAACTGAGACGTGGCTTCATGGGGGAGGTATAGCGCAAATATCAAGAATATATTTTAACAGTGTAGCATTACATGAATACGTCCAATATAGTCGGATCTACTTTGCGTCACGTGAGTGACCCACAACGTCATATCAACTTGAGATTTTTTTTTAATATATGAAATTCATTTCTAAATTTTATTGATTATTTGCAGAGTAAAGAATTTAATTATGTACAACATTTAATAGGTAATGAGTTTTAATGAGATAAATATAAATATGTTTTACCCAGCAAATCACCTTGTTGCATTATGCATGATATTTCTTCACTTTGTAAAAAAAAAAAAAAAAAATAGTGTTGCTCGAGTGCGCGATCAAATAAATAGTCGTCGAGTGCGGATCTTCTGTAACTTTCATGAATGGGCATCGAATCGTTAACTTACAACCCGGAGTTGATTTAAAAATTATTCTAGGGAACCAAGGCCCGACTTTGGAGCAAACAAATCGCGCGCGAATTCTCAAATATCGGCGCGGAGTTTGAGATGCACAGCTGGATATCGGGCGTTATCGTCGTCACATGTAGGATTCTGTAACACCGCAATTTACGGACATCTGCTTGACAATAACTACCAAAGACTTATATGAGCGGTATAGTAATCATCTTGATGCTTAAAGCAAGCGAAAAGCGATTTATTGTCGGGATACGACAAATATTAATCATTGCATAGTCAGCTTGATGATACGTTGCTTAGCAACTCGTAAACAGACAGTGATAGAATTACTGAAACGATCTTTTAAGTATCAATGACCACTACACACACATCAGAAACTAATTACTATATCTGTGAGTGACTTCTGGATTGGATGAGTTCTTTTTATTTCAGCTAATTGGTATTACACTACTAGCCATTAAAATTGCTACACCACGAAGATGACGTGCTACAGACGCGAAATTTAACCGACAGGAAGAAGATGCTGTGATATGCAAATGATTAGCACCGGTGGCGACACCAAAACGTGCTGACATGAGAAAAGTTTCCAATCGATTTCTCATACACAAACACCAGTTGACCGGCGTTTCCTGGTGAAACGTTTGTTGTGATGCCTCGTGTAAGGAGGAGAAATGCGTACCATCACGTTTCCGACTTTGATAAAGGTCGGATTGTAGCCTATCGCGATTGCGGTTTTTCGTATCGCGACATTGCTGCTCGCGTTGGTCGAGATCCAATGACTGTTAGCAGAATATGGAATCGGTGGGTTCAGGAGAGTAATACGGAACGCCGTGCTGGATCCCAACGGCCTCGTATCACTAGCAGTCGAGATGACAGGCATCTTATCCGGATGGCTGTAACAGATCGTGCAGCCACTTCTCGATCCTTGAATCAACAAATGGGAACGTTTGCAAGACAACAATCATCTGCACGAGCAGTTCGACGACGTTCGCAGCAACATGGACTATCAGCTCAGAGACCATGGCTGCGATTACCCCTGACGCAGCGTCACAGACAGGAGCATTAACGGCACTTTGAACAGTGGACGTTACAATTCAGATGTGTTACGACCCGTGGCTCTACCCTTCATTCGGTCCCTGTGAAACCCTACATTTCAGCAGGATAATGCACGACCGCATATCTCTCACCAATTGAAAACGTCTGGTCAATGGCGGTCGAGCAACTGGCTCGTCACAATACGCCGGTCACTACTCTTGATGAACTGTGGTATCGTCTTGAAGCTGCATGGGCAGCTATACCTGTACACGCCATCCAAGCTCTGCTTGACTCAATGCCTAGGCGTATAAAGGCCGTTATTACGGCCAGAGGTGGTTGTTCTGGGTACTGATTTCTCAGGATCTATGCACCCAAATTGCGTGAAAATGTAATCACATGTCAGTTTTGGTATAATATATTTGTCCACTGAATACCCGTTTATCATCTGCATTTCTTCTTGGTGTAGCAATTTATTGGCCAGTGGTGTAATAAACTTCTTTCGAGGTTGAAACTCCATCAGTGGTGTCGCGCTCATACAGTTTAGTAGAACGATAGATAATACTAGTTACGCCACTATTTATAATTTTAAATTAAAAGAGAGCACATACCTGTTTTTCTTTTGAGAATTATTCGTACTTCAGTCATCAGCACGAGTGACGCACCCTCACGTCACTACGATATTGTGTACCACCATACACATGTTCCCCCTTCTCACTACATTTCTGTATTGAAAACCCTGAGATATAGCCGCGGTACGAAGAAGGAAGAAAGAAGAGGAAAGATCAGCGAAAGAAACGGGGCAAAGACAGAAGGGGAGGTCACAACAGGCACTAGTCATTCTAATGAAGCTGATAGCTGACCTGGTATTGCTCAAGAATTGCCCGAGAAAATTTCCAAGCTTCAGCCGATTTGAATTAAGGGATTACCACAGTCTATTCATTGTAAGAACGATCCTGACGTAAACAAACAGATGCGCGACGGTTGGTCACCGGTCGTAGGCTCGTAGCACACGCTCAGGGTGTTGTTACGCCATTGGAACTCGACTCTAAATATGTATTAGATTTTTGTGTAACACTACCGCTAAATAAGCTTTAAGAGGTTCTAAAGAATTAACAGACAGCAATGATTTTGCTAATCAGTATGCTAAATGTTCACGCCATGTATTTCTTATTTCATATGTCAATGTACAGTCGTTTCCTCTGAAAGCACGACGTGACGACTAGTTCTGATCGGCACATGTTGGTTTGATTTGTAAATACTATTTCAATTTCTCTTTTGAACATGAAACGCCGAAACCCTCCACTTTTTAATAAATTTGCGAAACGTGGTTTAGAATCATTACAAAATATCACAAAATCTACAAAGTTGTGATAGCGTAGTGGATGTAGCAACTACTTGTACATGCAAGGTTCTCACTTCCATTCCACTCTAAGTTAATGTTTTTTTAATATTATCGAAATGAAATCCATTAGAGAGTAAATGGCGTGTGCGGAGGAAAATCAAGCTTTATATGTGAGAATGCACTGCTCACCATTCCTCAGTTTGTAAGGAGTAATCTTCCTGTTGATTCTGAGGAAACATCCGTAGTGTAGGAGAGTGCAAAGAACCTCTCCCCATATGAGTAATGAAGAAAATGGCGCGATGTTTCCGCCCCCCCCCCCCCCCAAACACGTCTCAACAACCACGCGTGCAGCCATTTTGGTGCTGTGAAAATGGCTGAAACTGTATCGTGTTCTTTGGGGAAACACAGAAGGGCAACACCGTTAAAAAATGGTGAAAAACTGACGGTTCTCAATGTTTTTGAGAAGTTATCGGAAAAACGTCCGTTGCTAGATAAATGAATTGCAGCAATGACATCCGAGTTTACCGGTATTACGGTGACAGGCGTAACGTGTATGCATAAAGAAAATGCAATACGTGTAAGCTGTCAACTCCAGAAAGACAAGAAAACGTCAATCCTGTGTTTCACGAAAATATGACGATTTAGTTACAAATGTCATGCGGTCAAAGATGCATGCATTTTGTTCAGGAACGAAGCGCCTGCAATAAACAGGGTACTTCAAACGGTAAATAACGATGACTTGTCTACTTTTAAAAGAACGGCATGTTATAAACTGATAAAAGATACAGGTTTCAGCTCGAAAGTAGAAAATGAAATAGCGTACTTACAGAGAGAGGGCATGGAGGAAGCGTTACCTCTGTCACATTCAATCGATCCTACTGCGATTAACCTGAATCTTTAAGACAGGTTGAAGCATACGTTGTAGTCAGTACATTATTAATGAAACGGCACAGTCTGCGGGTCATGTTGCCGTCACGTAACCACCGTATCACTGCAATTTGAAGCCCACAGAACTTATCCGGTGTGAAGTGAAATTATACGTTGCAAGAAATAATACCACATTTAAGCTACCAAATGAGTTTAATTAACGCACGAATCTCTGTCACACGTCACAATTGAACGCTGGTGGGATGCAGAACAAAAACGGTGAAGACAAAAGTGGCACTTAGATGGTTGTTTTTTTTTTTGGTCATCAGTCTACTGACTGGTTTGATGCGGCCCGCCACGAATTCCTTTCCTGTGCTAACCTCTTCATCTCAGAGTAGCACTTGCAACCTACGTCCTCAATTATTTGCTTGGCGTATTCTAATCTCTGTCTTCCTCTACAGTTTTTGCCCTCTACAGCTCCCTCTAGTACCATGGAAGTCATTCCCTCATGTCTTAGCAGATGTCCTATCATCCTGTCCCTTCTCCTTATCAGTGTTTTCCACATATTCCTTTCCTCTCCGATTCTGCGTAGAACCTGCTCATTCCTTACCTTATCAGTCCACCTAATTTTCAACATTCGTCTATAGCACCACATCTCAAATGCTTCGATTCTCTTCTGTTCCGGTTTTCCCACAGTCCATGTCTCACTACCATACAATGCTGTACTGCAGACGTGCATCCTCAGAAATTTCTTCCTCAAATTAAGGCCGGTATTTGATATTAGTAGACTTCTCTTGGCCAGAAATTCCTTTTTTGCTATAGCGAGTCTGCTTTTGATGTGCTCCTTGCCCCGTCCGTCATTGGTTATTTTACTGCCTAGGTAGCAGAATCCCTTAACTTCATTGACTTCGTGACCATCAATCCTGATGTTAAGTTTCTCGCTGTTCTCATTTCTACTACTTCTCATTACCTTCGTCTTTCTCCGATTTACTCTCAAACCATACTGTGTACTCATTAGACTGTTCATTCCGTTCAGCAGATCATTTAATTCTTCTTCACTTTCACTCAGGATAGCAATGTCATCAGTGAATCGTATCATTGATATCCTTTCACCTTGTATTTTAATTCCACTCCTGAACCTTTCTTTTATTCCCCATCATTTCGTCCTCGATGTACAGATTGAAGAGTAGGGGCGAAAGGCTACAGCCTTGTCTTACACCCTTCTTAATACGAGCACTTCGTTCTTGGTCGTCAACTCTTATTATTCCCTCTTGGTTGTTGTACATATTATGTATGACCCGTCTCTCCCTATAGCTTACCCCTACTTTTTTCAGAATCTCGAACAGCTTGCACCATTTAATATTGTCGAACGCTTTTTCCAGGTCGACAAATCCTATGAAAGTGTCTTGATTTTTCTTTAGCCTTGCTTCCATTATTAGCCGTAACGTCAGAATTGCCTCTCTCGTCCCTTTACTTTTCCTAAAGCCAAACTGATCGTCACCTAGCGCAGTCTCAATTTTCTTTTCCATTCTTCTGTATATTATTCTTGTAAGCAGCTTCGATGCATGAGCTGTTAAGCTGATTGTGCGATAATTCTCGCATTTGTCAGCTCTTACCGTCTTCGGAATTGTGTGGATGATGCTTTTCCGAAAGTCAGGTGGTATATCGCCAGACTCATATATTTTACACACCAACGTGAATAGTCGTTTTGTTGCCACTTCCCCCAACGATTTTAGAAATTCTGATGGAATGTTATCTATCCCTTCTGCCTTATTTGACCGTAAGTCCTCCAAAGCTCTTTTAAATTCCGATTCTAATACTGGATCCCCTATCTCTTCTAAATCGACTGCTGTTTCTTCTTCTATCACATCAGACAAATCTTCACCCTCACAGAGGCTTTCAATGTATTCTTTCCACCTATCTGCTCTCTCCTTTGCATTTAACAGTGGAATTCCCGTTGCACTCTTAATATTACCACCGTTGCTTTTAATGTCACCAAAGGTTGTTTTGACTTTCCTGTATGCTGAGTCTGTCCTTCCGACATTCATATCTTTTTCGATGTCTTCACATTTTTCCTGCAGCCATTTCGTCTTAGCTTCCCTGCACTTCCTATTTATTTCATTCCTCAGCGACTTGTATTTCTGTATTCCTGATTTTCCCGGAACATGTTTGTACTTCCTCCTTTCATGAATCAACTGAAGTATTTCTTCTGTTACCCATGGTTTCTTCGCAGCTACCTTCTTTGTACCTATGTTTTCCTTCCCAACTTCTGTGATGGCCCTTTTTAGAGATGTCCATTCCTCTTCAACTGTACTGCCTAATGCGCTATTCCTTATTGCTGTATCTATAGCGTTAGAGAACTTCAAACGTATCTCGTCATTCCTTAGTACTTGCGTATCCCACTTCTTTGCGTATTGATTCTTCCTGACTAATGTCTTGAACTTCAGCCTACTCTTCATCACTACTATATTGTGATCTGAGTCTATATCTGCCCCTGGGTACGCCTTACAATCCAGTATCTGATTGCGGAATCTCTGTCTGACCATGATGTAATCTCATTGAAATCTTCCCGTATCTCCCGGCCTTTTCCAAGTATACCTCCTCCTCTTGTGATTCTTGAACAGGGTATTCGCTATTACTGGCTGAAACTTGTTACAGAACTCAATTAGTCTTTCTCCTCTTTCATTCCTTGTCCCAAGCCCATATTCTCCTGTAACCTTTTCTTCTACTCCTTCCACTACAACTGCATTCCAGTCGCCCATGACTATTAGATTTTCGTCCCTCTTTACATACTGCATTACCCTTTCAATATCCTCATATACTTTCTCTATCTGTTCAGCTTGCGACGTCGGCATGTATACCTGAACTATCGTTGTCGGTGTTGGTCTGCTGTCGGTTCTGATTAGAACAACCTGGTCACTGAACTATTCACAGTAACACACCCTCTGTCCTACCTTCCTATTCATAACGAATCCTACACTTGTTATACCATTTTCTGCTGCTGTTGATATTACCCGATACTCATCTGACCAGAAATCCTTGTCTTCTTTCCACTTCACTTCACTGACCCCTACTATATCTAGATTGAGCCTTTGCATTTCCCTTTTCAGATTTTCTAGTTTCCCTACCACGTTCAAGCTTCTGACATTCCACGCCCCGACTCGTAGAACGTTATCCTTTCGTTGATTATTCAATCTTTTTCTCATGGTAACCTCCCCCTTGGCAGTCCCCTCCCGAAGATCCGAATGGGGGACTATTCCAGAATATTTTGCCAATGGAGAGATCATCATGACACTTCTTCAAATACAGGCCACATGTCCCGTGGATACACATTACGTGTCTTTAATGCAGTGGTTTCAATTGCCTTCTGCATCCTCATGTCGTTGATCATTGCTGATTCTTCCGCCTTTAGGGGCAATTTCCTACCCCTAGGACAAGAGAGTGCCCTGAACCTCTATCCGCTCCTCCGCCCTCTTTGACAAGGCCGTTGGCAGAATGAGGCTGACTTCTTATGCCGGAAGTCTTCGACCGCCAATGTGATTATTTATCAAAGTTTAGACAGTGGCGGGGATCGAACCCGGGACCGAAGATGTTTTGATTATGAATCAAAGACGCTACCCCTAGACCACGGTACCTAGTCTAGGATGGTTTCATAGATCGTTTTGTTGATCGGTTACTCATGAACGTTACAGATGGCAGTTCCACTGATGAAATTCCATCTTCACATTCAGATTCAGAGAAACAAAGCGTTCAGAAGTTACTACACGACTGATATGAATAATAGCTTAAGTGTCTTCAGTACTTCATTATACAGAAAAATCTCTGCAATACGCTCTTAAAATCACACATTTCTCTCACAATTACGTTACACTATGTAAACGGAAGTATTTTTTTTTTCCTAATCTAAAATATGAATACAAGGTCTACCTGTCAGGAGTCAAAGCAGGAATAGCACAATGGGGTGTAGGGCTTTACATCAGGAAAGAAATGGAACCCAGCGTAGTTGCAATAAGGTATGTAAACGAACGAATGTTGTGGATAGATTTGACAGTGTCTAGCAAGAAAATTAGGATTGTGTCAGTATATTCTCATTGTGAAGGGACAGATCAAGATAAGATGGATTGTTTTTATGAGGCACTCAGTGATGTAGTTGTTAGAGTAAAGGACAAGGACAGTGTTCTGCTCATGGGGGATTTTAACCCCAGGATTGGAAATCGAACAGATGGGTATGAAAAGGTTATGGGTAAATTTGAAGAGGATATGGAGGCCAACAGGAACGGGAAAGAACTCTTGGATTTCTGTGCCAGTATGGGCTTAGTAATCACAAACTCCTTTTTTAAACATAAGAACATTCACCGGTATACTTGGGAAGGCAGGGGAACCAGATCTGTCATTGACTATATAATAACAGATCAGGAATTCAGGAAGGCTGTGAGGGACACACGTGTATTCAGGGGATTCTTTGATGACACTGATCATTATTTAATCTGCAGTGAAATTGGGATTGTGAGGCCGAAAGTGCAGGAGGTCAGGTCCATATGTAGGAGGATAAGAGTGGAGAAACTTCAGGATAAGGAAATCAGGCAAAAGTACATAACAGTGATCTCAGAAAGGTACCAGTTAGTTGAATGTAGTCAATTACAGTCAGTGGAAAAGGAATGGACAAGGTACAGGGACACAGTACTAGAAGTGGCTAAAGAATGTCTTGGAACAGTAGTGTGTAAAAGTAGGATGAAGCAAACGGCTTGGTGGAATGACACAGTCAAGGCAGCCTGTAAAAGGAAAAAGAAGGCGTATCAAAAATGGCTACATACTAGAACTCAGGTAGTCAGAGAAAGTTATGTTGAAGAAAGAAACAAAGCCAAACAGATAATTGCAGCATCCAAGAAGAAATCTTGGGAAGACTTTGGAAACAGGTTGGAGAATATGGGTCATGCTGCTGGAAAACCATTCTGGAGCGTAATTAGCAGTCTTCGAAAGGGAGGTAAGAAGGAAATGACAAGTATTTTGGACAGGTCAGGAAAACTGCTGGTGAATCCTGTGGATTCCTTGGGCAGATGGAGGGAATATTTTGAAGAGTTGCTCAATGTAGGTGAAAATACGATCAGTAATGTTTCAGATTTCGAGGTACATTGGGATAAGAATGAAGATGGAAATAGGATCACATTTGAGGAAGTGGAGAAAATGGTCAATAGATTGCAGTACAATAAAGCAGCTGGGGTGGATGAAATTAAGTCGGAACTCATCAAATACAGTGGAAAGTCAGGTCTTAAATGGCTACACAGGATAATTGCAATGGCCTGGCAGTCGGGACAGGTTCCATCAGACTGGACAAAAGCAGTAATCACACCCATCTTTAAACATGGATACAGAAAAGATTGTAACAACTACAGAGGTATCTCTTTAATCAGCGTTGTGGGTAAAATCTTCTCAGGTATTGTTGAAAGGAAAGTGCGAGTATTAGTTGAGGACCAATTGGATGAAAATCAGTGTGGGTTTAGGCCTCTTAGAGGTTGTCAGGACCAGATTTTAGCTTACGGTAAATAATGGAGAAGTGTTATGAGTGGAACAGGGAATTGTATCTATGATTTATGGATCTAGAAAAGGCATATGACCGGGTTCCTAGGAGGAAGTTATTGTCTGTTCTACGAGACTATGGAATAGGAGGCAAACTTTTGCAAGCAATTAAAGGTCTTTACATGGATCAGCAGCAGTTAGAGTTGACGGTAAATTGAGTTCATGGTTCAGAGTAGTTTCAGGGGTAAGACAACGCTGCAACCTGTCTCCATTGTTGTTCATATTATTTATGGATCATATGTTGAAAACAATAGACTGGCTGGGTAAGGTTCAGATATGTGAACACAAAATAAGCAGTCTTGCATATGCGGATGACTTAGTTGTGATGGCATATTCGATTGAAAGTTTGCAAAGTAATATTTCAGAGCTAGATCAGAAATGTAAGGACTATGGTATGAAGATTAGCATCTCCAAAACGAAAGTAATGTCAGTGGGAAAGAAATATAAACGGATTGAGTGCCAAATAGGAGGAACAAAGTTAGAACAGGTGGACGGTTTCAAGTACTTAGGATGCATATTTGCACAGGATGGCAACATAGTGAAAGAACTGGAAGCGAGGTGTAGCAAAGCTAATGCAGTGAGCGCTCAGCTACGATCTACTCTCTTCTGCAAGAAAGAAGTCAGTACCAAGACCAAGTTATCTGTGCACCGTTCAATCTTTCGACCAACTTTATTGTATGGGAGCGAAAGCTGGGTGGATTCAGGCTACCTTATCAACAAGGTTGAGGTTACGGATATGAAAGTAGCTAGGATGATTGCAGGTACTAGTAGATGGGAACAATGGCAGGAGGGTGTCCACAATGAGGAAATCAAAGAAAAACTGGGAATGAACTCTATAGATGTAGCAGTCAGGGCGAACAGGCTTAGATGGTGGGGTCATGTGACACGCATGGGAGAAGCAAGGTTACCAAAGAGACTCATGGGTTCAGCAGGAGGAGTCGGGGAAGACCAAGTAGAAGATATCTGGATTCGGTTAAGAATGATTTTGAAGTAATAGGTTTAACATCAGAAGAGGCACCAATGTTAGCACTGAATAGGGGATCATGGAGGAATTTTATAAGGGGGCTATGCTCCAGACTGAACGCTGAAAGGCATAATCAGTCTAAAATGATGATGATGATGATGATCTAAAATATGATTTCCACCTGGTTCCTTAAAAATACATATTACCGGAGTATTACTGTATACTCGTATTAGTTTATCCCCTTTAAAATGTAAATGGCATTTCAAGCTTTATTATTTCTCTGCTGTTTGTCTGTTTTATTAATTATCTACAGGTGCAATGTTTGGTCTAGTCTGTTTCCAAAGGTTTTTTTTTAATAATACTTTTCGCGCGAATGATATCAGTGTTCTAGCACTTTCAAATACCTATCTCGAGAAGTATTAAAATAAAGCAATTGGAAACAGATTAAATGAAACATTATTAATATTCAGTTGTGGAATGATGAACAGAAACAAATAAGCTTTCACACAATTATCTGTAGTTGTTCACACTCGTGGGACAAGACAAGCAAACATTGAAGAGGGACCATAGTGGTGGTGGTGCTCTGATTTTTCTTTCTTTGTGTGTTATCTTTTCCGCCGTAACTGGGGCACAGAATTTTGCTGGCACTCGACCACCTACGAGAGATATTGGCTTCGTGAAATGTCAAGAAAAAATAAAACTTGTGAGAGAAAAGTTATTCCTAGCTCCCGACTGTTTCTTGGTAGTAGTTGGAAATTTTCCCGTATGCATTTATATACCTGACTGATAAAGAAAAGAAAAGGAAAGGAGAAAATAAAGAAAGAATTCAGCGCTCGTAATTTAAGGAAATCTTAGCTGTCATTATATACAGGGTGTTTAAAAAATGACCGGTATATTTGAAACGGCAATAAAAACTAAACGAGCAGCGATAGAAATACACCGTTTGTTGCAATATGTTTGGGACAACAGTACATTTTCAGGCGGACAAACTTTCGAAATGACAGTAGTTACAATTTTCAACAACAGATGGCGCTGCAAGTGATGTGAAAGATATAGAAGACAACGCAGTCTGTGGGTGCGCCATTCTGTACGTCGTCTTTCTGCTGTAAGCGTGTGCTGTTCACAACGTGCAAGTGTGCTGTGGACAACATGGTTTATTCCTTAGAACAGAGGATTTTTCTGGTGTTGGAATTCCACCGCCTAGAACACAGTGTTGTTGCAACAAGACGAAGTTTTCAACGGAGGTTTAATGTAACCAAAGGACCGAAAAGCGATACAATAAAGGATCTGTTTGAAAAATTTCAACGGACTGGGAACGTGATGGATGAACGTGCTGGAATGGTAGGGCGACCGCGTACGGCAACCATAGAGGGCAACGCGCAGCTAGTGCAGCAGGTGATCCAACAGCGGCCTCAGGTTTCCGTTCGCCGTGTTGCAGCTGCGGTCCAAATGACACCAACGTCCACGTATCGTCTCATGCGCCAGAGTTTACACCTCTATCCATACAAAATTCAAACGCGGCAACCCCTCAGCGCCGCTACCATTGCTGCACGAGAGACATTCGCTAACGATATAGTGCACAGGACTGATGACAGCGATATGCATGTGGGCAGCATTTGGTTTACTGACGAAGCTTATTTTTACCTGGACGGCTTCGTCAATAAACAGAACTGGCGCATATGGGGAACCGAAAAGCCCCATGTTGCAGTCCCATCGTCCCTGCATCCTCAAAAAGTACTGGTCTGGGCCGCCATTTCTTCCAAAGGAATCGTTGGCCCATTTTTCAGATCCGAAACGATTACTGCATCACGCTATCTGGACATTCTTCGTGAATTTGTGGCGGTACAAACTGCCTTAGACGACACTGCGAACACCTCGTAGTTTATGCAAGATGGTGCCCGGCCACATCGCACGGCCGACGTCTTTAATTTCCTGAATGAATATTTCGATGATCGTGTGATTGCTTTGGGCTATCCGAAACATACAGGAGGCGGCGTGGATTGGCCTCCCTATTCGCCAGACATGAACCCCTTGACTTCTTTCTGTGGGGACACTTGAAAGACCAGGTGTACCGCCAGAATCCAGAAACAATTGAACAGCTGAAGCAGTACATCTCATCTGCATGTGAAGCCATTCCGCCAGACACGTTGTCAAAGGTTTCGGGTAATTTCATTCAGAGACGACGCCATATTATTGCTACGCATGGTGGATATGTGGAAAATATCGTACTATAGAGTTTCCCAAACCGCAGCGCCATCTGTAGTTGACAATTGTAACTACTGTAATTTCGAAAGTTTGTCTGCCTGAAAATGTACTGTTGTCCCAAGCATATTGCAACAAACGGTGTATTTCTATCGCTGCTCGTTTAGTTTTTATTACCGTTTCAAATATACCGGTCATTTTTGAAACACCCTGTATATATATATATATATATATATATATATATATATATATATATATATATATATATATATATACACTCCTGGAAATGGAAAAAAGAACACATTGACACCGGTGTGTCAGACCCACCATACTTGCTCCTGACACTGCGAGAGGGCTGTACAAGCAATGATCACACGCACCGCACAGCGGACACACCAGGAACCGCGGTGTTGGCCGTCGAATGGCGCTAGCTGCGCAGCATTTGTGCACCGCCGCCGTCAGTGTCAGCCAGTTTTCCGTGGCATACGGAGCTCCATCGCAGTCTTTAACACTGGAAGCATGCCGCGACAGCGTGGACGTGAACCGTATATGCAGTTGACGGACTTTGAGCGAGGGCGTATAGTAGGCATGCGGGAGGCCGGGTGGCCGTACCGCCGAATTGCTCAACACGTGGGGCGTGAGGTCTCCACAGTACATCGATGTTGTCGCCAGTGGTCGGCGGAAGGTGCACGTGCCCGTCGACCTGGGACCGGACCGCAGCGACGCACGGATGCACGCCAAGACCGTAGGATCCTACGCAGTGCCGTAGGGGACCGCACCGCCACTTCCCAGCAAATTAGGGACACTGTTGCTCCTGGGGTATCGGCGAGGACCATTCGCAACCGTCTCCATGAAGCTGGGCTACGGTCCCGCACACCGTTAGGCCGTCTTCCGCTCACGCCCCAACATCGTGCAGCCCGCCTCCAGTGGTGTCGCGACAGGCGTGAATGGAGGGACGAATGGAGACGTGTCGTCTTCAGCGATGAGAGTCGCTTCTGCCTTGGTGCCAATGATGGTCGTACGCGTGTTTGGCGCCGTGCAGGTGAGCGCCACAATCAGGACTGCATACGACCGAGGCACACAGGGCCAACACCCGGCATCATGGTGTGGGGAGCGATCTCCTACACTGGCCGTACACCACTGGTGATCGTCGAGGGGACACTGAATAGTTCACGGTACATCCAAACCGTCATCGAACCTATCTTTCTACTATTCCTAGACCGGCAAGGGAACTTGCTGTTCCAACAGGACAATGCACGTCCGCATGTATCCCGTGCCACCCAACGTGCTCTAGAAGGTGTAAGTCAACTACCCTGGCCAGCAAGATCTCCGGATCTGTCCCCCATTGAGCATGTTTAGGACTGGATGAAGCGTCGTCTCACGCGGTCTGCACGTCCAGCACGAACGCTGGTCCAACTGAGGCGCCAGGTGGAAATGGCATGGCAAGCCGTTCCACAGGACTACATCCAGCATCTGTACGATCGTCTCCATGGGAGAATAGCAGCCTGCATTGCTGCGAAAGGTGGATATACACTGTACTAGTGCCGACATTGTGCATGCTCTGTTGCCTGTGTCTATGTGCCTGTGGTTCTGTCAGTGTGATCATGTGATGTATCTGACCCCAGGAATGTGTCAATAAAGTTTCCCCTTCCTGGGACAATGAATTCACGGTGTACTTATTTCAATTTCCTATATATATATATATACTACTGGAATGGCAGAAGTAGAGATAATTCTGTGTCACGATGCGTTTTCCCAGTTTGCTCCTTGCTTCCTCGGAAGATCGACAGGCGCAGTGAATGAAGATTCTGTGTTAGTTATTTATTTTCATAAGTTACAGGAAGCAGTGTCTTGACTCGTTGTTGAAGTTGACTTTCGACGCCGGTTGAGGAATCGCGTCTTAAGCTCAAGGTAGCTGACTGTCAGATGCGTTGGTTTCCATTGGATGTCACTTGTACGTAATTTATAAACGAAAGGTCTGTACTGTGAAATGGCGAAAAAAGATGCAAATCGTATAGGGGTAATTAACGCCTTCCACGTCGACGTCGGTAATTGTTCCATGGCTTTTACTGGTAATCAGCCACATCACATTTTTTCACACGCTATAGGAAATGTCGATCGAAATTTTAGCTGGGTAATAATATACAACTGCATGTGTAAATTTATTATTTTCGTGCACCACAGAAAATTCCCTGTCGGTGCCGTTGGCATTTGTGTTCGCCCTTCAGGCGTTTATTTTCTTCATCTCGCTTAGACAGGAAGTAATGCGTATGACGTGTTTGAGAAAAGTAATGAGACTGACAACACTGCAAGCGATTGAGCAACGCTGTGTTGTTCCACTTGTGTAGACCGCTGTGTTCATCCCTCACAGATGGTGAGTTCGAGTTTCAGCTCAGTAGAGCTATCAGATGATTTCTCAGAGTGAACTTACGCAAATGGAACTGCGCAATTTAGAGCAACGTTATGCCATCACGTTTTGTATTAAAACTTGGGGAATCCGCGAGCGTGACCTTTGAAAAGTTGAAAGAGGCCTATGGGGAACGTTCCTTATCAAGCGCACAAGTTTTTGCTGGCACAAATCTTTTTTGGGGAAGTCCACAACACGTTGAAGATGAACCAAGCTCTGGGAGACGTTCAGTTTCAAAAACTGACGAAAACGTCGAATTTGTCCGTGCTCTTGTGAGATTGTTCCTCCAGGTCAGACTGTCAACCAAGTGTTTTACAAAGATGTCCTCAAACAGCTCAGGAAAAGGGTGAATCGAGTGAGACTGGACACTGTAGACTAGTTGGTGCTGCAACAAGACAACTCCCGATGTCACACACCCACTGTCATCACGGAATTTTTGTCTTCAAAAAGTATCCCTTCTGGTTCACAGCCCTCCTAGTCATCTAGTTTGAGGTCTTATGACGTTTTTCTTTCCCAAAAATAGAAAAATGTCTTAAAAGGACGTCATTTTTGGACTGTAGAACAAAAGGATGTGATCAACATGTTTAAAGGCTTCACCAGTTGATGCCTTTCAGCGCTGCTACCAAGACTGAGTACAACGCCTTTGCCAGTGTATAATTGCCGAACGGAACTACTTTGCAGGGGACAATACTGTTGTCTGATAAAATAAAAACTGTGGCAGACAAAAAATCAGTCTTATCACTTTTCTCACACACCTCATATGCCTTAGTCTACTGACACAGTATAGGATGTGTCGTGTTTTATTTAGCAGTATACACATGTGGTGGCACGCTGTGTTGAATATCCCTTCCTGGGCACAGTATAGGAAATGGCTATTACCGGTATCAGAAGGTTACTGGCAGCCACAAAGCACAGCTTGTTTGCAGCAAGGTAAGTATCCACAATGACAGTATGACAACATCTGGAGCACTGTGGACTGTCAGCACGCTGACCACTGCCGCTGATTCCACTGACGCAACAGCAGATACAGGCGCGCCGATGCTAGTGCACCCGACTACACTGGATACCGGAATGGCGCCACGCTATCCCTTGAGACGAGTCCTAGTTTTACACAGAGCTTCACGATGTACTTATCCGTGCGTGAAGACTTCAAGAAGAATGAACGTCCCCTTATAGCGTTCGAAATTATAGTGTGGTGTCAGTACCTGGTGTGATGGTATGGGCTGACACATACATACACAACACTCTCACGTCTGGCTCACAAAGCCTGTTATTTGGACAACAGCTACTGCATTTCTGACGTGTTACGGTCGATTCCACCCTATCTTCGAGTTCTCCGTGACATTAGCTTTCAACAATATAACGGAAGACCGCATGTTGTCCGTGCTGTCCTGATCTAACGTGATACGCAGGGTGTTCGACTATTGTCCTGGCGAAAACGTTCACCAAATTTCTCAGTCACTGAACACATTTGGTCTTGGTTAATAAAGCGTATATATCATACAGTGCAGAGCATGGGAACAAGAAGTTATTACGTATTTGAAAACATTACTCACGTGCTAAAATATGCCTGACCTGTTTGTGACATGGCATCATAGAAAACTTTTTTTCTTTATTGTGATTTCATCCCCACGCCCCATGTGTGCAAGGGGTGGGCTGTCAGCAGTACAATACTCTGGTCTTCAGCCAAGAGCATTCATTAAGATATAACAAAGATGATGGAAAAATTATGAGGACTGTTTACATTTTAAATCAAAAAGATTAATGATGGACAGCTAAAAGGACGAAAAATATGTACAATTTACAAAATACAATTGTGATCAGGTGACATTCTTGAATGAAAAAAAGCAGTGGAGCACTGCACTTTTGTTTACCATCTGGTTGAGAAGTATTGTGGGAGGAGAGAATATGTTCCATAGAGGTTGCGGGGTGTAAGTAAGGAATTAGGCTGCTGTTAGGTGAGGAAACCATGGAGATGATAGCTAGGAGGTGAAGCGGACAGTGGGAATACAGATGGTGGGAAGAGCAGAGGGTGACGAGGAGTAACGGTGTGTCGAGAGGGTAGTGGTAGGAGAAGAAAGGTGTATGGGTGGATGGAGAGGGAAAAGGAGAGAGGAGCCCTGATGTGGAGTAGGATAGGTGATAGGAGGGATAAATGTCGGGGTGGATCTCATTGTCTGGAGGAGGAAATTGGCTGAAGTTGAGTTGAGATAGGTGTAGGGATGGATGGATGTGTTTGTGAAGGTGCATCGGCATCCTAGAACTGGTGATCAGAAGTGAAACAATGGTGTTATTGGATTCTAGCTTGCATGGAGATGTTAGATGTGGGAGAGGAGGGATGGGAATTTGATAATGTGGTAGAGAACCCATGTGAGGGAAGGTAAATGGATGTGAAAAGCGAGATGTAGTGCATGGCGTTAGAGGATCTGGAGGGACTTATAGAACTTTGAAGGGGTGTATATCTGTGCAACATATGCATAGGAGAGAATGGGTCAGATCAGGATTTTGTAGGTATGGAGAATACTGGAGGGGTGTAATGCCCAATTTCGGCCTGTTAGTAGTTTTATTAGTTTTAGTCTACTGTGGGCTTTTTGTTGGGTGGTTAAGAGGTGAGGTTTCCACGTTAGCTGCCGGTCGAGGGTAAGTCCAAGATATTTTATTGTGTTAGTTAACTGGATAGAAATCGTCGAAAAAACATATCTCTGGTCTTATACACCAGTTGTCGTATTGCAGGGTATGAGTACATGGCGAAAATACATAATATCGCTGACACTGTGCACAGTGAAAAACCATGACGTATTTAACAATCAATATATTCCTGTCATCCGCATTCACCACTTGCGTTCATCAAGTGACGTTAACGTATGTCAAATCATAGGAAGAGATCATAACAAAGTAGTACCACTGGACAGCCACACGATCTTTGCTTTCCAGAGGTATTACCAGGAATGGGAATGTGGATATTTATTTTCTGTTATGTTCCATTGTGGAAGTTGTCGTATTTTAGGATTGTGAAGACAATTTCACTGAGCAGTTCGGGCTCAAGACCTTTCAGTTTCTGAGTTTTGTGGCAGTCACGAAAGTCCTTGAAAGTTGTTGGAGAGGTGTGACATCTATTATGTATGTCTCCACGACTCAATGAATTACGATTTTACAGTATGATTTTTTCCCAACTTTTCATTCTCCACTCGGACGAGCAGAGCGAGATGTTCGAGATCTGATCCATTAAGAGTTCGGATCTATTCAGCCAATTATCAGACAGGCTGATGGTGGAGCAGATGAGAGATTCCAATTGGGAATAAATGAGACGGATTTACCAGTTCCAACCTACGCCTTACAACCAAGGGAAACTTCCCAACAAGGTAGGTCGGAAGTGGGGGATGGAATCATATTACGAGTACTTTAACGTTGGGACATCATCCTTCGTCGACGATGTTACCCTAGCCAAAAACAAAAATGTTATTTTCGTGCCTGTATGCATCACTGAACAGAATGGAGTGTTGGTGACGATAACACGAATCAGTGATTACGATTGCATAATATTGCAACCACGAGATCGTTTTGAGATTAAAATTTTATCGTGCATTTAAAATGGTTATATTTACACACTGAGTGTGGAGTATTGCAACGTATCCCTGTAAGAGTCTATTATGAACGTGTATTACAAAGACATTTTAACCTTTTAGCTAAATAAATATCCACCTTCCCCTTCCTGGTAACTCTGGTACTGGCTGACAATTCATACAGTACAACAGGTATTTAAAAAGATGTTAAAACTATTAAACTATAAAACTGAATGAAAAGTCCAAAATTCCGATGCACTTGTATTTATTTAAGTCGATTAGAGACCCATTAAACCGGTTTCGCAACTTTTAAGTTGCATCTTCTGGTGCATATAAGTGCAATGTCATACGGTATAGGGAGTAGTGACAGGATGCCTCAGTGTAACAGTTGGGCTGGTTAGGCAAAGTTCTCAGCCCTCCTCAATTGATAAAAACCATCATCAATGACGAAAGTCATGTCTCTGTTAAAATCACAAACTGTCATCACTTTCGCGTAACCTCTGGTAATGCTAAGATCATGTGGCTCACACAGTGGTGCTGCTTTGTTATGATGTCTGCCACTGTTTTGGCATATGTTAACGACACTTGATGTGTCACAGGAATACTGTCTGCTAAATAAGCTGTAATGTGTGTTAACGATTTTTGATTATGCGCAATGTCAGCCATGTTACGGATCTTCGATATGTACTCCTATCCTGTTATACGAGAACTGGGGTGTAAGATCAGGAATATGTATTTTCGACGATGACATATTTTGGCACGTAAGTAATGTTTCCCAATACCTAATAACTTCTTGTTTCTATGTCCTGCACTGCATGATATGTACGCTTTATTGTCTTTCAGTTCAATATGCACTTGAGAAAGGATATAAAGCCGGAATCATGAGTGTGTAAAATAATTGAACAACTATCGTTCAAATGGCGGAAATTCCTTTCAAACAATTCTACATGATTTTGGTCCCCACACGAAGAAAAGGTCATTTGGTCTTGGGTTAGCGAGAGACTCGCGTGCCACTAACAGCCAGCCATTACGATTCACGCACTCTGCCACAGAGTAGAACGGCTCGAGTAAGAGACCTGCATCTGTAATCGAAGCTTAGGTCGCCTCTTTGCTCTCCTGGGTTAGAGCCACTGCTGCTGCCGGAGGTGTGTGTACTAAATTTCACACTTTGTACACCCCCAAATCAAATACAATACGCACAATACGTAAAATATCCGTATTTGATATCTTTCTTTTTTTAAGTACGAGTAGTGACTCAGGCGGTATGCTGGCGGCATTATGCTGCAACGTGGGCCATACAGACACTTTCAATCAAATAGGGGGTTCTTATTCACTCGCAAAGTCGTGTTCGTGTTTGACTTAAATTAAACAAAAGCTTACTTTACTAATTATTTTTTTTTTTTTTGCTATATTGATGTACGAAAGGAAACGCAGAATAGCTTGTTGTGCAAAGATTGTTTCCGAGCTGCGCTGTTATGTGTTACGGGGAGCCTTTTGAGTTCTGTTTCCCCCGTGAATGCTTATTGATTCCAGCCTTTTATTTCCCACGAGAGCTGCTGTAGTACTGATTGTTCTTTCCTGGTGCGCAGCTTGGAGCCCCTGTGCTGCTGTGCGTAAGTCAGAAATGGGCAGCGGCCACAGCGTTAACACGTAGTTCTGTATCACGATCTTTAATGATGTATCAAGTTTCTCTGCGAAAGTAATAATCTCTTAACTATCAATTTTTCAGTTACCTCACTCTCCTGTTCAGGTCTGAAAATTTCACATCATAGTTCCTCTCTGGAATATGGTCATCGAAAATCCGAGAAATGTATCTTCAGTATTCCGTAAAAATGTCTTGTTCGTAGTAGTTTTCGTATTAGTTACTTTCCTTCCTTTTTACTAACAAAAATTGCTTCTACGTGGTGCGCTCTAAATGCAGTGAGTGTTATTTGCCGATGTTCAGGAGTTGGGTAAAAATATGGAAACATCGCTTGAACATAAAAGCAGACGCTAGCCAAGCCTGCAGATTGCGCTGCTATATTTGACCACGAAAGGCGCCTGTATAATGTCTCAGTAACCTGCAGCCGTTGTCAGAATAGTGTTCTGTGTAGTCCTGAAGGTTTTATGTGGGAGCTGAATGAATTCTAACATAGGTAAATTGTTGGTGTTCGTGTGGTGGGTGCTTCCGTAACCAAGAAAGCCGAAGTCTTCGATCTTTCAGGAGGCACCGTACCGAAGATTTATACAACATACATGGGAAAGTAGAAAAATATCATCCGATATGTCACAACGCGACCAAGAGTGTGTGTTGAGTGACCGTGACGGACAATCACTGGAGAGGATTGTGATGAGTACGACAGCTGCAAAAGTCATTCTACAACTGAATGTCGCACTCGCAAACTCTGCCACCTCCAAACAACAAAAAGGGAGCTCCATAAGCAGGGAATAGCAGGATTGGCAGGAATTCCAAAACTACTCATCAGTGATGTAAGTGCCCGTGGTGCTGGAGCCATAAGACCCGCGCTATGGAACAATGTAAGAAAGTCATTTCGGCTGTTGAATCTAGTTTCACACTTTTTCCAACTTTTCGCCGAGTTGACGACCCACGAGTGAAACATAGCAGAGGTTCGCTGATGAACACCCATATTGTGGTATTCCATGGGCCATGCGGTTACTCTACGAGGTTGCTTTAGTGCCAAAGTATAAGTGACCATTTTCAGTGCAAAGGTCCATCCCATGGTACAATGTTTGTCCTCCAGTGGTGGTGCTGTGTTCCAAGAAGACAGAGTCGTTGTTCACACAGCTCGCATCGCCCAGGACTGGTTTTGCGAGCACGAGGATGTGTACGTCTCCTGGCCACCACAATCACCAGATCTCAATGTTATTGAGCCCTTCTTGCCAATTTGGAGAGAAGGGTGCGTAACCGAGTTCCACCTCCATCATCATTATCCGAACTAGCCGCTATTTTGCAGGTAGAATGGTAGAAGATTCCCTTGAAAACCATACAGGACCTGTATTTATCCACTCCAAGATGACTGGAAGCTGTTTTGAATCCCAACGGGTTTGCTACGCCGTATTAGGTATGGTAATGTGTTGTCTTTCTGGCGTTTCCATGTTTTTATCCAAACCCTGCATTTAAGGTTGTTATGCAACATTACGTCTGGCTATGAATAAGAAAGAAGGAATGCGGCTTTATAGTTAACAGCCAAGTAGTATCACTCAAAACTGTAATTTTCAGTTGTACTCTTTTATATGATTATTACCTCCGCAGATAATAAGGAAACGGAAAAATGTATGATAAAATAAAATAAATTATTTCGATTGTTAAGGGAGATGAAAACAGAATTGAATTGGGAGTCTGGAATTATATGGGAGGAAAAGGATGCGATGGAAAAATAATACCAGTGTATGGTTTGAGGAGAGGAACGAAATGTGAGGCTGCCTGGTAGAAATTGGCACAGAGCATAATTTAATCTTTTTTACTGTCAACTGGAAGCATGCCACCTTTTAAGTGGATATTTAATAATTTATTATGCCAAATTACTATTACTACAAATATTTTTACCGGATTCAGTCAAACATTAATGTGTTAAGGTGTGATAAGTAACTAACAAACAGTTCGTCATAATATGCATACTGATTATCATGGATACCGTATAAAATATGTCAGTAAAACAGCATCTTTTTCTTGTTCGGTAAAGGATGTGTTGCCAGCTAAACAATATCCCGCTCTTCAGCCAAAAGCTTTGTGATGTACATCAAGTTATAAAATTATAGATGCTTGATGATGTTTACATAAACTAGCAATATTCATTTTCTCTGTTTTTTTAATTAAAATAAATAGTCCGTTTCATGTTCCAAGGATAATTTGCACGATAAATCATAATGATGTGGAACGAATCATTTCACATACATATTGCAAACTGATTTTTAAATATGACTACATGATGAACATTTGTGTAACATTTTTTATTTATTTTTTAATATACAGATGTGGAAATAAAAAAGTAAAAATTAAAAGAATAATGGATATTTAAAAGACTTTGAAAAAGAACTGTGAAGTTCATTAAAAAGTAGCACTGGGTTTTCACTAAAAAGGTGATGGACCAGTACGGGAAAGTATGGTTTTGGGGAGAGCAAACGTTGGGGTGCTATATACAGTTGAAACGTGTTGGTGGAAAATGTAGGGGCTGTTGGTGGTATCTATAGAAATGGGGACAGGTGTTGGAGTGCATAGTGGGAAAACGGAAAGGGCTAAAGAATTTGGTGTGTGCGCAGGCCTAGTGTAAGGACGAGAAGGGATGCAGAAAGATGGAGAGGAAAGAGGGAAGTGGAGTGGGTAGTTGGGAAGGAATTATAGTTGATGAGACGGATAAATTCGTGGGCGAATTTTATCTTCTGGGAGGCGGAGGCGGTTGAAGTTTCGTTGGGATGAAGATGAAGGGACGGCGTGGCATGGTATCAGCATTTATGGTCGGAGAGAAAGTAATGGGGTTACTAGTGCGAGGTAGTGTAGGAAGTGCACAGGTGTTCAGTACGAATGAAGACAGGTGGGAACTTGGTGAGACAGCAGATGATCCACACGAGGAAGGTAAACGGGTGCAGAAAGCAAGATGGAGTGCATAGCGCTCAGTGATTTGGAGGGAATTTATGGAACGAGAGTGATGAGGCTCTCCAGGCAACATTGGAGAGGATAACGCATATCAACGTCTTATAAACATGGATTACAGTGGAGGATCGCAATCCCCATGTTCGGCCAGTTAGATCTTCCTTCCATGACAGAGTAATGTGACGGCTTTCGGCGTATATAAACAGACGGAAAAAAAATCGCGACGCCAAGATGGAGTTGAGCGGCATAAACGAAGTTTCTACAACTGAAATACGATGTCTTTTTGCATTTCGCGTTAGTCACATAAGAAAGACGTTAGTTGCGCCGCTATGAGCCTGAAAATTATATTGTCTTCAAATATGCGATATAACGGCCGTGAGCGTTAGTTACCTTTCAGATTGGACAAGATGAGTTGATGTCAGTCAAGAATGACTTTAAGGTGACAAAAACCACAGCCATTTGCAACTTCAGTGGCGTCAAGGGAGAAGTCATTGGAGGCGACGGTGGAGGTCTTGTTCTGCGTCGGTGCCGGTGATGGCCGTGTGTTGTTTAGAAGGTGGTGGTGGTGGTGGTTAGTGTTTAACGTCCCGCCGACAACGAGGTCATTAGAGACGGAGCGCAAGCTCGGGTCAGGGAAGGATTGGGAAGGAAATCGGCCGTGCCCTTTCAAAGGAACCATCCTGTCATTTGCCTGAAACGATTTAGGGAAATCACGGAAAACCTAAATCAGGATGGCCGGAGACGGGATTGAACCGTCGTCCTCCCGAATGCGAGTCCAGTGTGCTAACCACTGCGCCACCTCGCTCGGTTGTTTAGAAGGAGGCCAGGTGAGCGCCTGCGACCAACCTGACTGGGGCTACACACACTGAACCTATACCTGAATTTATGGTCTAGGGTGCGATTTATTATGACAGCAGGAGCACTGTCGTGGTTACACCACGCACCCGACTGTAAAATTATACGTCAATCTGGTTATTCGACTAGTTGTGCTGCCATTCATGAACAGCATTCCGACAGGATAACGCTCGCCCACATACCGCTGTTGTAGCCCAGCATGCTCTATAGAGTATAGACATGTTGCCTTGGCCAGCTCGATCACTAGATCTGTCTCCGATCGAGCACGTGTAGAACATCATCGGACGACAACTCTAGTTTCATCCACAATCACCATTAACCGTCCCTGTACTGATCGACCAAGAGCAACAGGCATGGCACTCCATCCCACAAACTGACATCCGGCACCTGTACAACACAATGCATGCGCGTTTGCATGCTTGCATTCAACATTCTGGTGGTTACAGTGGTTACCAGTGTACCAACATTTCACATTTGCAATGAATTATCTCGCGCTTACATTAACCTGTAATCTTGCAATATTAATCATTTAAATACGTTACCTAGAAAAATATATTCCAGAAATTTCATTACCCTACACATTTTTGGCGTTGTGATTTTCTGTTCATCAATGTCTGTAGGTTTAGATCGGTACCAATTTTAGCGTCTGAAGACCAAAAGACTTATTTCATTTGAGTCAGTGATTCGAGAAGGTCGAATGCTAAATTAAATACCGGAGAACCACAAATCGTCACTGGTGTCTTGGAGCTTTACCTTAGCAGTAGAGAGCAGGACTTTTAACTACAGTAACTCCTATAACTTTCTTGTCAAGTGTGACACTGTGATCGATAAGACCTTATTTCGACAGTCTTTCTTCTATCGCTTTGTGTGTGCAATAATTTGTGGTGCCGTTTTCTGCAGATAGGTTCTCTATTTGTAATTAGAGTGCTTGTAGTTATTTTTCAGAGAGCTGCGACATGATCTACTGCAGATTAAAATGTTCTTACGCTCGTTTAGTGAAATTTGCTTGAATACTGAGCACATACCAGTAACGCGCCAACTATGTCCCTTAGTCTGCGCGTACACAATATTATTCTTTCTGCCTGTGCGGTGCAGCAGCGCCAAAAGCGAAATACATGACACTAATAAATAATATTATTCCCACTGCATGCAATGCAAACTACGAAAATAAATTTTATTTCCTTCGGTTTGCTACCGGATCCTAAAATCAACATGACTCGGTATTCCGGCTGTCTATCTGTCCACCATCCTCAGAAGAGACGCTGCTGCTGCTGCTGCTGCTACTGCTGAGTCCAGCTGAAAACTGATGCCAAGGCTGGAAACCGTCGTCCCACACAGCCCTTCCCCCCGTCCTATGTACATAGCATTCACCGCGCATCACAGCTGCTGCCCCGAAGACTGGACTTAAGGAAGCTTCGCCCATACTTGTACACGGATTTATCGGAATCAGAGACTGTTCTCAAACACCCTGGTCGACCGCTCCAAAGACCAAATCCCATAACACGAAATCACGTAAGTAAGATGATTGTGGGGGCCAGTGAAGAAGGGGAGAGTCATGATGGGAAGTCAATCTGATGCTGAAGCAGCTTGGCTTTCAGTGGAAAGTTGATCTCACCACTGACTTCTAGTATTAGCCGCACGCACTTGACGTCAGCAAGTGTATGGGCATGAAGATGACGTTGTTACAACGTTGAGACTAGTTGCCAAAATAACATCGACACCTTAAATACAGCTGGAGGAATTTCTTCATTTTTAATATAAATTTATACCAGCTGACGTCCCACTGTCCTTCATTTCAACTATGGATGTACGAAGATTCAGTGTAAGAAGTGAGGCGGAGTATTTGTCTTATTGCAAAATGAAGTCTCCACTGCCTTGCTTTAATTGTGGTATAAGACATTGCTGCAGCATGTCCAAGTACGCAAAACCATCCAGAGTATCCTCCGCAAAAAAGTAATAATAGTAATAATAATAATAACAAAGGACGTTAACTTAAGGTGAATAACGCATGTGATCTACGTTCTCGTGTGATCGTCTTGTTCCACAAACATGCATTATGATGATCCACCTTTCCAGTCACAGGAAATGTGGTTTTGTCACTGAAAATCTACTTATGTGAAAAACTGCCTCCCTCCAATGACCGCTGCTAGTTAGTGTCAATGTTAGAATGAAGCTTGTTGTCCCGAGTATTCAGCACGTGCGACTGGTATGGTCTTATATGCAGATGTTTCCACAGGATGTGCCAGACAATTGACAGCGGTATCTACAGTTCACTGCTCGCACATGTCGATTACTTCAGGCTGCTGACAACTGATTCCTGCACACAATCCACCCTCTCTGCTGAAGATCCCAGCCATCCTCTTTTCTTTGCGCCATGAAAGAACCCAGTCTCACTTTATTTATTTGGCCGTCAGTGTGAATGCACTTTCCAGCCATTGACAATCAATAGAAAAATTGGAATTCCTTTAACATAGACAAAAGTATATCTCATTAAAATACTGAATATTGCTTCTTCACTATGGGGTAAATAAAGACAAGCTTCATTTCTAAACAGTGAATTACTAAAAAAAATTTTTTTCTGTTGATCGTACTTCGGGACATCTGAGTTGTTGCAGGTTCACAGAATTTGTTGTACCACCCGTAGACTGTTTTGTCCGTTGGAACTTTAACCGGATATCTATTTAGAAACTGTTACAACTGATCCACAGTTAGCTAATTCAAGGACACGAGATACACGCCTCGCTCTGTTGTATACCAATTTGTGATAGTCTGTCCCCTAGTGATTCTCTCTGCAACTATGCCACGGCGTGCATTATGCATCGAAACTTGGATAGATGATCTGTCTACTCATACGTGTCATTTTTCTGTATGTCTCGTAGTTCTTGCACTGCCATCTTCTGAAACCCCACAAATACTTTTGAACTATAAATAACTATGTACCTTGCAATTTTATCGAGTTTCCTTCATGTGGTGTCACCGCCAGACACCACACTTGCTAGGTGGTAGCTTTTAAATCGGCCGCGGTCCGCTAGTATACGACGGACCCGCGTGTCGCCACTGTCAGTAATTGCAGACCGAGCGCCGCCACACGGCAGGTCTAGAGAGACGTACTAGCACTCGCCCCAGTTGTACAGCCGACGTTGCTAGCCATGGTTCACTGAGAATTACGCTCTCATTTGCCGAGACGATAGTTAGCATAGCCTTCAGCTACATTTGCTACGACCTAGCAAGGCGCCGTATTCAATTGTTATAATATTTCTGTATCATCAAGAGCAATGTTCTACAAATGTGGATTAAAGTTAAGTATTCTAGAAGCTACGTACTTTTCTTTATAGCATTCATTACGTATCCTGTTTCAGACCTCACGCCAGCCTGCATGAGCTTATAGCGTGCATTTCGGCCTCCTCTAAAAACAGTGTTGGCAATTCTGCCGACACTTCAGTTCACAACAACAAAAATATTCTTGACCAGGAGCTGCACTGTCACTGTAAGGCTAGCGTCTGCAAGTCGACGTCTCTGCACAGATTATGGAATTTACAAGATGACTACATGAAGCTGACTAAAGTATTGGAACGAGCTTTATCTGAATGAATCGTACGTGATATTGACAATAAATAATCTTCGCATCCAAGTTTGTCCAACTTGCGCCTTTCTGTCGTCAATCCATCATCCACTGTGTCATCCTCTCCGCATTTTCTTATCACAAGAAATCCAATGCAAAATCATCTTCGACCATCCACCATCATTTCACCTCGCTGCATGTCCAGCCCATTTCCATCACAGTTTCATAACAGTTACTATCACACCCTCCCGTCCTGTCTCTTCTCACACAGGTTATTTTGTTTTTGTGTTCTGCATTGTTGTGCCCAACATGAACCTTTCCATTGCTCGTTGGGCAACCCTCAGGATTTGAACTGGTTGCCCATTTAACGTTTGCGTTTTGCTCCTGCTTGTTAGTACTGGCATTATACGATGGTCATAAGCTTGCTGTTTGCAGCACATCGGTAACTTATTTCTTAACACAGCATTCAGTTTCCAAAATAAACTCTACGTCTTTTTTACCCTCTCCTTTACTTTCTAAGTGTCCATCAGATTATTGTTTTCACTTGTCCCTGATATACAAATTCGTCAACTGTTTCTATTATTTCATAATTAATCTTTACTATTTTCCTATCAGTATGCTGATTATACTTTATTTTGATGTTACTTTGATCAGTTTTCCGGTCCACTGTCCTATTTTCTCTGTTCAATCCATCACCTTTTGCTGAAGTTCTTCTGGATCCGAAGTAAACAAGGCAATGTCACTTGGAAATGCTTTAGTTAAGATCCGTTAATACTTATACTTTCTTCTTACTTTGATTCCAGTGAATGATCATAAACAAATTGTCGTCAGACTATCGCTCTGAAAATCTCATCGAAGGCTGCAGAAAATAGATTTGGCGAAGTGGAGTCATCCTGCCTAACTTCTTTCTAATATTTACACAGAATAGTCATTTAATTAGAAGACTTTAGGTAAGTCAACATAATTAGAACAACAAGGCACTAGAAGGATTTAACAAACGTTACATGAATATAAGATAAATAATAAGGGAAATTTGTACAAATAGCATTGCACTATCTTATTAGCTATTGTAGAGTAAAAGCACTTATTTTTGCATAACGCTTTTAAGCTCTAGGAACACTTGAAAGAAGTGAAGAGTTGCTAAGCAAGTTTTTGCTCTTCTTCAAAATCAGACGACCTCCTTATCTTTCCCTTGTTTTTACAGTTTTCCACGTCCCAATGTCTTTGTATTATAGCGTGAGGCTGTGTAACTACAAGAGCTATATTTTATAATTTCTTTTTTCATGTGTGTGTGTGTGTGTGTGTGTGTGTGTGTGTGTGTGTGTGTGTGTGTGTGCGTGTGTGACAATACAATGATATCGAAGACGTGAAGGATATAAGCACACTTCTATTCAACGTAAGTTGTCGTATGTCGTACTGATAGTTCTACAAAATTCACATACACAGACTAATGTATATGACGTACAGCATTACAATATGCCGATTCCTTAAAAAGGAGATACCGCCAAGAGCGTGCAACCCCCTAGCAACTTATCGGCGTTTAACACACTGTTACAAAGTGATACAAAAATAAGACAGCACTGAGGACAAGATTCGTGGAACAGTCTCGATGTATCCTGAAAAGCTATCTTCCTTTTTCCATGTATCTCGAAACATCTATCACTCAATATCTGTAGAAATCTTGCTCCATGAACGAATACCACTGACTACTTATCTTCCAACATTTGTTTCATGTATCAGTTTTTCCATGATGAAAGTTTAACCAAATTTGCTACTTGACAGTAACAAAATCGATTTCCTTAACTTTTTGTCCGTCATTTCTTTGACATTACGTAAATAAATGTAACTCCAGTGCGACCAAGGTACTGGACTCGTATTCTGTATGAAAAGGGTACAACTTCTTGTACCGACATACAAATTTAGATTTATCTACTTCCGTCCAGTGCCACTATGGTTTCCAAAATATTGTATTATCCTTTCCCTCTCCCCTCTCTAACCTAGCTAGGAAACAGTTCCTAAGGATTTGGCTGGCAGTAGTTGGTTACATGTTTTTTATTCCAGTCTCTGATCACAATCTCAAATCTTTAGACGATGACCGGTTTCAGTCCGTAATGACCATCCTCAGATATTTTTACACCGGTCATCGTCTAAAGAAGTGATATTGTGACCAGAGACTGGAATAAAAAAACATTTGACAGTATTGGATCACTGTTTCTGTACGCGATTTTGTCGTAGTTGGTTACATTCAAAACCATATCCATTTCGGTTTATTCTGATGAACTCCCAAACGTATCCTAATTCAGCACTTTATTGTGATGTCCTATAAAAAATCTGCCTCGGTTAACAACAAACACAACCATGTTGCATCCGACAGTGTAAGTAACGAGATACTCTCGAACGTGTGTCCTGTGAAGTAATCGCCATAAAAAAGCAGACTGTTCTCATTCCACTCGCCTGTGTGTCAGACCGAGTGGACTGTTCGGAATACTCGATCCTGTGTGGACTCCCCGGGGATCCCATTTCGCGTCTGCCCTTGGGGGAAAACCGAGCATTTTATTGCTACACCGTTCAGCTGCGTTCCGTGTCTCGAAGGAAATCGCACGAGAAAACCCCGCATGGAGTGTCAGCCAAGTCCGTGTTCTCCGACGGATACGTGCCAATTTTACAGCCAGTGTTCTCAAATATTGTGAAACCACATTCTTCAGTAGCCCAGGAATTATGTAGGATCCCTACGGAGGGACCTCGAGGCAAGACTTAACTTTTAAGCAACGCATGTAAGGCGATTTATTTACAGATGAGTCCAGAAGATAAAATGTCAGCCTAAATATACCGTTTGATTCAATATTTCCAGTGTGATCACGCTCACACAGCTATTGACACTGAACATAAACTTTGTAGCCGTACAACCTGCGTGCAGGCTACTTCCTAGCCTGCAAGCCATATTCTGCTTGTGCTAACGTCTGAATTGTAAACAGCCACTTGTTCCGTAATACACTAATGGTCACCGAAATTCCAGTACGAAGAAGGATAGCATATAACGAAATTTAATGTATTGTACGCATATACTGATGTGGCAAAAGTCATGGGATACCTCATAATACCGTGTCCGACCAGCTTTTCCCTGGCGTAGTGCAGCGACCCGACGTGGCATGGACTCATCAAATCCTTCGGATTCTCCTTCAGAAATATTGAGCCATGCTGCTTCTATAGGCGTCCATAAATGCGAAAGTGTTGCTGGGGCAGGATTTTGTGCACGACTTGACCTCTCGATCACGTTCTATAACAGTTCTATGTAATTCAGATCGGCCAATGTTCTTGAAACAAATCGCGAACAATTGTATCCCAGTGACATGGCGCATTGCCATTCATAAAAATGAAGTCCATGAATGGCTCCAAATGGTCTCCAAGCAGCCGAACATAATCATTTCCTGTCAATTATCGGTGCAAATGGTCCAAAGGAGCCAGTAAGTTACATGCAAATACTGCCAGCACCATTATGGAGCCACCACCAGCTTGCACAGTGCCTTGCAGACAAGCTGGGTCCATTCCTTCGCGGAACCTGCGCCACATTCGAGCCCTACCATCAGTTTTTGCCAAGTGAAATCGAGATCCATTTGACTAGGCCATGTTTTTCCAGTCGTCTCGGATCAAGCGGTATGATCAAGAATCCAGGACAGGCGCTGCAGACGATGTCGTCAATGACTCTCGCATCGCTCGTCTACTGCCATAGCCCATTAACGGCAAATTTCGCCTCACTCACCTAATGGATACGTTCGTCGTACGTCCCTCACTTATTTCTGCAGTTATTTCACGCAGTGTCGCTATTAGCACTTTCAGCTTGACGCAACCGCCACTACTCTTTGTCGTTAAGTGAAGGCTGGCGACCACTTCGTTGTTTGTGATGAGATGTAATGCCTGAAATTTGGTGTTCTCGGTACAATCTTGATACTGTGGATCTCGGAATATTAAATTCCCTAACGATTTCCGAAATGGAATGTCCCATGCGCCTAGCTCCAACTACCAGTCTTTTCATTTCCGTCGTGCGGCCAAAATCACGTCGCAAAACTTTTCACATGGATGGCCAGAATACAAATGAGAGCCCAGCCAATTCACTGTCTTTTTATACCGTGTGTACGCGATACTATCGCCTAAATGTGCATCACCCCATTTTGTAATACACTACTGGTCATAAATTTTCAGCGCCAAGGAGGGTAGGAAATAACGAAATTTAGTACATCGGCGTATACAGTATAGCAGGAAGAATACATGATTAAACTTGATGCCGGTTATTGCGTCTATAGGGTGCGAAATTCAGAATACCTTTGATAGCAACAACGCTTTAATCAGCGTGGAATCGAGCCGAACTGAGCTCAGATAACAAATTTAGTACCTCCAGTTCCAGCTTCGAGTTCATCAATGGCTTCGGTGACGAATAGTGGTGTACTAGTCTCTCGGAAACCCATAACCAGATGTTTCCAATGGATGAGAGATCTGGAGCATGCGATGGCTAAGGCGACAATCAAACACGGTCTTTATGAACGTAGATCACGAAACCGCGGGTAGCTCGCATTCTTTCACTATTTTGTTGAATGATAACGTCAAGGAGACCTCGAAGATAGGGCATAAACATCGGCCGTATCATGTCAGAAATTTAATGGCTGATAAACAAATTAATGGCCATACATATCCACTTGTGCCCCATACGCCTCGTATAAGGAAGGCGAATGAATTCTGCCAACGTACGTTCTCCTCTGAGACACAACGCCTGGATGCGTCCTTAGGGTGTACACAGAACAAGTAACCGTCCGTATTGGCGACGTGCTCTCACTGCCGCATCCTTTGTTGTCGTTGGACGCCCAACTACAATGCGCCTCTCTCTCTCGCCAGGTCAAGAGAAGCCGTAAAAACGGTCGCTTTACTGACTGTTGGGGATGTTCGATTCGTCGTCGTGGATATTTGGCTTCTAATAAACAAGAGAATTTCCAGAACTCCAGACACACGACGTGGGTGTACAATCCTGCACGGCCGAGCGAACAATATGTCGTCTTGTCGGGCGCTAGTTGCGTGGAGCCGTTGAGATCCCTTCTGTACCAATCGATTCCGTATTCCCTTAACCTATTGCTTGTGCCTTTGTCCCGCAGTATTCGCAGGGTGGGTATGGCTACAATCGGATTTGGCATGGTTAATTTGAAGGATGCCTTCACAGATGAAAATAAATTTAACATACAGGCATTTGTAAATGATGGCACAATTCTGGTGTGGCGACGACCAAATACTGAACTTATTCCAAATATATTCAACCCACAATACAGCACGGTCGTGGAGGAGTTATGGTGTGGGTGTATACGGCGACATCTGGTGTTGGGGAACTTGTATTTGTTGAAGCTAACATGGATTTATTTCAGTATTTAAATATTCTACAGGTAAATCTGCAACAGAGTGTTGTTAGCTTGGGTTTAGGCACAGATTACTATTTTCAACAAGACAATGAACCTAAACAGAAAACGGAAATTGTTGCTCTGTGGTTGTTGTACCGTACTCCCATGTCCTCGAGTTTCCAATCGAACATCTTTGGAGTATGCTTGAAAGAATAGTCATAAATCGAAAATACGGAGTAAGACTGCTCTGAAACAATGTCTGCAACAAGTCTGGCAAAATATTACGTCAGAGACTACCAAAAAACTGGTTCATTCCATGACAAAGAGGTTAACAGAAGTGATACATATACGAGGAATACCTACAAAGTATTAAATCGTTGTATTTATGCGCATTGTATTTTTCATTGTATGAATTAATACTTTTTTCCTCAGTGTGTGAAACCAGCTGGTAGAGAATTGTTATTTACTTTTTGCAGAAGACTAATTTAATTAATTCTTTTATATGTGCAGATTAGCAAGGAAACTCCATATTATTATTTTGTTGTTGTTGTTGTTGTGGTCTTCAGTCCTGAGACTGGTTTGATGCAGCTCTCCATGCTACTCTATCCTGTGCAAGCTTCTTCATCTCCCAGTACCTACTGCAGCCTACATCCTTCTGAATCTGCTTAGTGTATTCATCTCTTGGTCTCCCCCTACGATTTTTACCCTCCACGCTGCCCTCCAATACTAAATTGGTGATCCCTTGATGCCTCAGAACATGTCCTACCAACCGATCCCTTCTTCTCGTCAAGTTGTGCCACAAACTTCTCTTCTCCCCAATCCTATTCAGTACTTCCTCATTAGTTACGTGATCTACCCATCTAATCTTCAGCATTCTTCTGTAGCACCACATTTCGAAAGCTTCTATTCTCTTCTTGTCCAAACTATTTATCGTCCATGTTTCGCTTCCATACATGGCTACACTCCATACAAATACTTTCAGAAATGACTTCCTGACACTTAAATCTATACTCGATGTTAACAAATTTTTCTTCTTCAGAAACGCTTTCCTTGCCATTGCCAGTCTACATTTTATATCCTCTCTACTTCGACCATCATCAGTTATTTTGCTCCCCAAATAGCAAAACTCCTTTACTACTTTAAGTGTCTCATTTCCTAATCTAATACCCTCAACATCACCCGACTTAATTCGACTACATTCCATTATCCTCGTTTTGCTTTTGTTGATGTTCATCTTATATCCTCCTTTCAAGACATTGTCCATTCCGTTCAACTGCTCTTCCAAGTCCTTTGCTGTCTTTGACAGAATTACAATGTCATCGGCGAACCTCAAAGTTTTTATTTCTTCTCCATGGATTTTAATACCTACTCCGAATTTTTCTTTTGTTTCCTTTACTGCTTGCTCAATATACAGATTGAATAACATCGGGGAGAGGCTACAACCCTGTCTTACTCCCTTCCCAACCACTGCTTCCCTTTCATGTCCCTCGGCTCTTATAACTGCCATCTGGTTTCTGTACAAATTGTAAATAGCCTTTCGCTCCCTGTATTTTACCCCTGCCACGTTTAGAATTTGAAAGAGAGTATTCCAGTCAACATTGTCAAAACCTTTCTCTAAGTCTACAAATGCTAGAAACGTAGGTTTGCCTTTCCTTAATCTTTCTTCTAAGATAAGTCGTAAGGTCAGTATTGCCTCACGTGTTCCAGTATTTCTACGGAATCCAAACTGACCGTCCCCGATGTCGGCTTCTACTAGTTTTTCCATTCGTCTGTAAAGAATTCATGTTAGTATTTTGCAGCTGTGGCTTATTAAACTGATTGTTCGGTAATTTTCACATCTGTCAACACCTGCTTTCTTTGGGATTGGAATTATTATATTCTTCTAGAAGTCTGAGGGTATTTCGCCTGCTTCATACATCTTGCTCACCAGATGGTAGAGTTTTGTCAGGACTGGCTCTCCCAAGGCCGTCAGTAGTTCCAGTGGAATGCTGTCTACTCCGGGGGCCTTGTTTCGACTCAGGTCTTTCAGTGCTCTGTCAAACTCTTCACGCAGTATCGTATCTCCCATTTCATCTTCATCTACATCCTCTTCCATTTCCATAATATTGTCCTCAAGTACATCGCCCTTGTATAGACCCTCTATACACTCCTTCCACCTTTCTGCCTTCCCTTCTTTGCTTAGAACTGGGTTTCCATCTGAGCTCTTGATGTTCATACAAGTGGTTCTCTTATCTCCAAAGGTCTCTTTAATTTTCCTGTAGGCAGTATCTATCTTACCCCTATTGAGATAAGCCTCTACATCCTTGCATTTGTCCTCTAGCCATTCCTGCTTAGCCATTTTGCACTTCCAGTCGATCTCATTTTTGAGACGTTTGTATTCCTTTTTGCCTGCTTCATTTACTGCATTTTTATATTTTCTCCTTTCATCAATTAAATTCAATATTTCTTCTGTTACCCAAGGATTTCTACTAGCCCTCGTCTTTTTACCTACTTGACCCTCTGCTGCCTTCACTACTTCATCCCTCAGAGCTACCCATTCTTCTTCTACTGTATTTCTTTCCCCCATTCCTGTCAATTGTTCCCTTATGCTCTTCCTGAAACTCTGTACAACCTCTGGTTCTTTCAGTTTATCCAGGTCCCATCTCCTTAAATTCCCACCTTTTTGCAGTTTCTTCAGTTTTAATCTACAGGTCATAACCAATAGATTGTGGTCAGAGTCCACATCTGCCCCTGGAAATGTCTTACAATTTAAAACCTGGTTCCTAAATCTCTGTCTTACCATTATATAATCTATCTGATACCTTTTAGTATCTCCAGGGTTCTTCCATGTATACAACCTTCTATCATGATTCTTAAACCAAGTGTTAGCTATGATTAAGTTGTGCTCTGTGCAAAATTCTACCAGGCGGCTTCCTCTTTCATTTCTTAGCCCCAATCCATATTCACCTACTACGTTTCCTTCTCTCCCTTTTCCTACACTCGAATTCCAGTCACCCATGACTATTAAATTTTCGTCTCCCTTCACTGTCTGAATAATTCCTTTTATTTCATCATACATTTCTTCAATTTCTTCGTCATCTGCAGAGCTAGTTGGCATAAAAACGTGTACTACTGTAGTAGGTGTGGGCTGCGTATCTATCTTGGCCACAATAATGCGTTCACTATGCTGTTTGTAGTAGCTTACCTGCATTCCTATTTTCCTATTCATTATTAAACCTACTCCTGCATTACCCCTATTTGACTTTGTGTTTATAACCCTGTAGTCACCTGACCAGAAGTCTTGTTACTCCTGCCACCGAACTTCACTAATTCCCACTATATCTAACTTTAACCTATCCATTTCCCTTTTTAAATTTTCTAACCTGCCTGCCCGATTAAGTGTTCTGACATTCCACGCTCCGATCCGTAGAACGCCAGTTCTCTTTCTCCTGATAACGACGTCCTCTTGAGTAGTCCCCGCCCGGAGATCCGAATGGGGGACTATTTTACCTCCGGAATATTTTACCCAAGAGGACGCCATCATCATTTAATCATACAGTAAAGCTGCATGCCCTCGGGAAAAATTACGGCCGTAGTTTCCCCTTGCTTTCAGCCGTTCGCAGTACCAGCACAGCAAGGCCGTTTTGGTTATTGTTACAAGGCCAGATCAGTCAATCATCCAGACTGTTGCCCTTGCAACTACTGAAAAGGCTGCTGCCCCTCTTCAGGAACCACACGTTTGTCTGGCCTCTCAACAGATACCCCTCCGTTGTGGTTGTACCTACGGTACGGCTATCTGTATCGCTGAGGCACGCAAGTCTCCCCACCAACGGCAAGGTCCATGGTTCACGGGGGGGGGGATATTATTATTTTACCAAATAATATCTCTGGTTATGATCTTTATTTCTAATAAAGTTATACTGGATGACCAACGGTGTATGAATACTTTTCTCCATGACTGTGGATGTAGATGTAGATCTACCGGCGAGCAGTGAGCAGGAATACTGTGCAACGATATGCCACAATATAAATAGCCCACGATGGCTCTGTCTAAATTCTGATACGCGCTGCCAGACGTTTCTTCTCTTTAGATAAGGTGTAACACGATCCTCTCGCAAGCAAGAAACATTCAAATAGGATTTACGAATGAGAGGCCCGCCGCAGAATCTTTCTGTATATACACAAAGTAGACAGCATTACTCCTACCTATTTTTGCGACTGCGCTGAAATGCTAATCTTTTGTACATCCAAAAATGTAATACAAGTAACGTCAGTTTGACGTTTGTTGCGTGGTGTAGCAAAACTTACTGGTCAGCAGTGTAATTCCGTCCAGTAAATTGTGATTCTGCAGTTAATATCGGAGAGTATAGGGGCTACCAGGTATTGTTTGGGTAATTTACTCAGCTTTCATCATATTTTCGTGGTCGTTGGAGGTGACGCTCTAGCGCAGCAACTACGCATCGAACGTATCACAGTGCATGCCTTGTCTAGTCTGGGCACTGCTTCGGCAGACCTGGGTTTCCGAGCCGCGGGCTTGTGAGCGCCACGTCCCCCATTCTGTAATTCCTGTGTTTGCTTCAGTAACTGTCTTGTTGCGTGACAGCGAGACACTGCTCGTCACAGGCAATGTGTATGTTGATACTGGCAGAAGTGAAGCTGTGAGGACGGTGCGTCAGTCGTGCTTGAGTAGCTCAGATGGCAGAGCACTTGCCCGCCAAAGGCGAAGGTCCCGAGTTGGAGTCTCGGTCCGGCACACAGTTTTAATCTGCTAGGAAATTTCAATGGATATCTTGGTTTAACTTTCGAAGCACATCTTGGTTTTGACATCTGCCGCGTGCAGCACTCTCATCTCCTTCAATTTGTAAATGTGTCAGTCGAAAGTTTGTCATAATGCACATCTTGTGCCGAAGAGCTACTGTATTTTATGTCTGTTGAACATTCACACAAAATAAAGATGTTGATTGCAATGTAAATGTAAAGATATTGTGTGTGTGATAGGTTCAAGGTATTTTTAGTACATTGAAGTCTACACTTTTTTTTACATAGCTGTCTTTTGTCATTTGACATGCATGCAAAAACAGCACATTTACCTTTGTAGCTAAATTTCAATGTTCATTTGAAGTAAATTTAATACTTTACATTTAAATTTCTAAAGTAATTATTTTTAGATATTTTAGAGACATTATGACTGTTCCAGTGAGAATGGTTGTATATTTCAGTTTTACTTTTGAAATCTATCCATATAATCCTCAGCATTCTTCTGTAGCACCACACCTCTAAAGCTTATATTCTCCTGTGTGAACTGCTTATTGACCATGTTACACTTCTGTACAGCGCTACACGTCAGACAAATACTTTCAGAAAGAACTTAGTAATATTTAAATTTATATTAGATGTTAAAAAATTTCCTTTATTCAGAAACACTTTCCTTGCTGCTTCCAATTTGCCTGTTGTATCTTCTCTACCTCATTTATATTAAGCAGCCCAAATAGCAAAACTCATCTACTACTTTTAGAGTCTCATTTCGTAATCCAATTCCCCTGAATCGCTCGGTTCAATTTGATAACGTGCAAATATCGTTGTTTTACTTTTGTTGATGTTCATGTTCTACCTCTTTTAAGATACTGATCGTTTCCGTTCTAATTATCATCCAGGTCTTTCGACTTCACTGGAATAATTACAATGTCCTCAGCTAACCTCAGTGCTTATTTCTTCTCCCTGAACTTGGATTTCCTTTCCAAATTTCTCCTTGGTTTTCACCACAGCTTGCGCAGTGTGCAGATGGAATAAAACCGGGGATGGCCTATAACCATGTTTTACTCCCTTTCATGCCCTTCGACTTCTACAACTGTAGTCTGGTTTCTGTTCAAGAACTACATAACCTTTCGCTCCCTGTATTTTCTCCCTCCTACCCTCAGAATTTCAAAGAGAGTATTGCAGTCAACATGGAATTCGCGTCAGTATTTTGCAAACGTGACATATTACACTGATATTTCGGTACAATTCAGAGCTTTCAGCGCCTGACTTCTTTGTAATTGTAATTATTACATTATTCTTCAAATATGATCATATTTAGCTTGTCTCATGTTTTGCATACCAAGGGGAATAATTTTGTCATGGCTGACTCTCCCAATGACCCCAGCAGATATGAGGGAATGCCGTCTACTCCAGGAGCCTTGTTTCGACTTATGTCTTTCAAATATTTCTGTCGGTATCGCACCCCATTTCCATCATCATCCACTTCCTCTATCCTTACTATAATATTGTCTTCAAGTTAGATTCTCTTGTATTACCCTACTGTATTGCAAAAATTATTTGTGATATATTATTTTATTTATCAGTATCAAACCAGAAAAAATGACTGAAAAGAGATACATTTCCTAAAGCATGTTTCACACATTCTGCAGTTCTACGATTGGAAGGGGACATCTGTCAGATTTTTCGGTAGCTGTTTAACAGAACAGCTGCAAAACGCTCGGGTGTCGGCTGTGAGAATTTTGGTAAAACTGGAGGTAAACACAAAGGATAAAAGATGTTAGCTCAAAATATTTCCGCATTACTAAAGAAAAAGCTTAGAACACGAGAATGTATGTACGGAACTTCTAAAAGGACGAAACAGCGTTATTCATTATATCTGATGGTGGTGGATGTTGGGAAGGCAGAAATACAGGCGTATAATAGCATTTAGTATCTGCATTTACGTTGAGTGTAAATCGTAAGGTGATAGTCGATGCGAATTTCCAACCGAAAGACAACAGATTCTTGACAAGAATAGTCTAAATAACTTTGAGACAAGGGGTGCATACGATACCTTCAGAACACTCAGGTCTTTTAACAGGATTACAAAGCTTTAGTTGAATTACTGACAATAAAATCGTGTGAGACACCGTTTGGAATCTTTTCAGGGGAGAGCAAAAGGTGGAGGCAGCGGGAAATGGAGGAAGTCGACTACGACATATAGATGCGCCAGAAGAGACCCTTCTCTAGAGCTGATCACAGAATGACAGCGAGCCATGAGGAGGAAAACACCACGCCAAACAAAATATTAAATTAGGAGTTAGCCGGCTTTCCTCTCGACTGTTATTGTACAACACTAAGAAGAAGGAGTGTTCGACGGCAAGAATTGTAATTGTGATAAGAAAATAATGACATATCAAAACTGACTGATTAGATGTTCTAATGAAGAAGTGAGTGGGTGACAGAAAGAGACTGTATGAACGTATATAGCAGAAAAATAAGTAAGACGTAGTTAAAAGAGGAGTTGGATTCCGTGATGGCTAATCTGTTTGAAACATACCAAATGAAAAACCACGACTAAGATGATAAGATATAATTTTGAGGAGCCCGTACGAATACAGAAGTGTGGATATCGTAATGGGAACGAGAAGAGATGACGAAGGGTCAGAAGAACTACAAAAGTGGCGCGGGGCATGCAGATAAACAGCATTCATTTGAGAAAGATACAGAAACACCGAAATTAGCAGAAAAGGGAGAAGAAAACAAGCAAGCAAATAATAAAAGGAAGGGCATTAATTTAAGATTAGGTAGAGTACACGACGGAAAAGAAAAAATGAAAATAGTACATACGGAACAACGTGACAAAAGTACAGGTCAGAATATAGAAACAGGGTACATTTAGAAACGTACTGCATTGGTCTAAGAGATAAAAGTTGTAAAATACAGACAGGAAAACTGATTGCAAAATGTGATACTAAGGATAGAAAGAATGTTAAAGAAAGTAAGGGATAGAGTATGAGGGTGAAAATAGGAGAAGAGGAATAAATCAGCTAAACGTAAAAAAAAGTGACATAAAATATAAAAACAAATAACCTAATAAAATTAACAAGTATATAAAGATTACAGAGAGAACAAATGATGTAAGTAAGCAGAAGAATAAGAAGAGTCAAAAAGAGCGATAATACAATAATACACTACAGACAGTGTCGAAATACACAGGGAGGAGAGAAAGACACAACTTTGTAAATCTACGTTCAAAAAATGAAAAGGAAAAATATGCAGGTAGACTGCCACAGGTGGATAAGCAGAACCTTTTCTGTCTTGTAAAATCAACTGCATTCGTTGCTCCTTTAAAGCACTCCTAGCAATTACCAGTGTTCAATTCCGAATGCGTGCTGGAAAAATATAATGCTGCCTATAGAATGATACGAGTACAACAAACGTCCTTAGATTACCGTAGACAGGATGAAGCTTGAGTATATACAAATCAGGTAAGAGGAGCATACGCTATGTCAGCATCTAAATGCACTGCTGGCTACATACTTGAAATATCCTATCTCTCGACAGCGTATGCCACTTAATTTTATAGCAGCGTGTCGGACAATAAGAAGCGAGTGGTGACTATCTACACCACGCCCCGCGGCTATTATTCGCGTGATGTCAGAGCTGTCGATACAATTGTCTTTCTTGAGAAATGAGCGCACCTGGCTCCGCCATTAGCTGAAGGACGAGAATGGCACGTTATTGCTCTTCTCGAGCCTGACGTCACTTGCGCACAGGTGTGACACCAAACCGGCGGTAAAATTCGCTACGGGCTATTGACAGCCCGTTCCCTGCTGTATAGCCGCAGGAACACAACGCCAGGCGGTTAGCGGAAACGGGATTCTTCACTCTTCAGAAGAAAGGCGAGTCATCTCGTCCTCAGAGAACGTCGTCTTCCGGTATGGGAAGTCTAGCAGCGTCAATTCCTCACGACCTCACAGGCGGAGTCAACTCTGGTACCAATAATTTCTTCTCGGAAAAGCTGATAACCGATCGGCTATATTTTCTTGGAAATGTCTCAGACATATAAAATTGCAAACTAACTCTGTTGTGGACTGAGAAAAAATTCAATGCCTATTTTGATGTCCCCAAAACGTCATAGTCTCGTTACAGATATGATGCTTCTATGAAAGCTTTCTGTGGAGCTGAATATAGTTGCAATTCGTTGCGTCTCTTATAGACGATAGAGAATCAAAAGTATTACGGCATCATTCACTCCGCTTTTACGTCACTGACCTGAATTTGTATTACATTACACAAAGATTATCTTTAAACAAATAGTTCCTTTTCATTCCACTGATAACATAGTGAGCCGCCACAGGTTTCGTGTACGATTTGGTTAGCGTCAATTACAGCTGCAATTAATTCAACGGCTATCATAAATTATCCGTTTTCTACCAAAACATCTGAAATGCTGAAGTAGTCTACAACTAAAAGTTACAAGTGACCTTCTTCAGGGTACTTTTGCTTATATATCCGAGTTACTCGTCTCAGAGAAGTGTAACAACTGGAACAATATTTAAGGTTGTATCATACCAAGACACTTTCTAATAAAATTAATCACCATTTTACCTGTCACCTTAGGTTCTTTTTTTCTAACTTTTAAATCTTTACGACTGCGAGACAAACTTTAAACATTGGTACATTTATTAGTATGTGCTATCGTATTAAACGGTGGTGGCAGCTGTAACGGCAGCAGGCAGTTCTTACGCGAAACGGTCTCAAGTGAACTGAAAGAAAGAAACGAAAGATCGACAACGAGGTCATTCGAGACGGAACAGAAGCTTCAAGTCACCAGAATGGGGAGAGGAATTGCCTTGGTCATTTCATAGCAACTGTTTCATTTCACTGAATCATGACAGTGTGAAGTTTCGAGAACATACCTTCACCGAGGAGTCAAGCAGTATATTGCTCCCTCCTACGTATATCTCGCGAAGAGACCATGAGGATAAAATCAGAGAGATTAGAGCCCACACAGAGGCATACCGACAATCCACCTTTCCACGAACAATACGAGACTGGAATAGAAGGGAGAACCGATAGAGGTACTCAAGGTACCCTCCGCCACACACCGTCAGGTGGCTTGCGGAGTATGGACGTAGATGTAGATGTATGCAAATTGGCTGCCGATGGAAGGATTGAACTACTCCTTTATTTGATTTAATTCCCCGGTTTCAGCTGTTAAGCTATTTTCGATTGACTGTATGCAGTTAGGCACAAACTGGGGTTATTTGGGCTACACTTCAAGCAATCACCTGGCGCACATGGTTAAACGTACGGGGTATGTCTCTAATACTATTAACAGATATTACCCACATTACCCACAATGGTCTTGTCTAATTTCTTTGTCTATTTTACTTAATGTGACTTCTACTTTGATGCAGCATCGATGTAAATGTTTTATTCACTATTTATCATAATTTATGTAACTGTAATTAATCTATGCATGTAATTTCAAAATAAATATGCTGTAAAAGAATGTAAATGTTAAAGCTTTAATTGTAGTACTGGTTCACAAATAGGGAAAGTAGGTTTGTAATCACGCAAAACTTGGGGGAAGTCCCTTCGCAACAGAACTAGCTAGGTGGGAACAGAAAAGGTAGATGGCGTGTGTCAGCCGGTGGCTATTAGGCAGAGGGTGCGTGAACTGAAAGAGGTAAGAAGAACTGCAAGATTATATAACATAGTCTCGTATGTGGAAGTAATTCAACTTATTATTCATGGCATAACTTGTTTAGCTATGTACCATGAAAATCTTTCGCTAAGAAGAAAATTTTCAGAGATTTTTACACAAAAGGCTCATGAATACTTTTGCCGCCTTTCTTGAGTAGCACAAGAGATACACTATCGCCACCTCCATCTCAAATTAACAGCTGAGTACTGTATAACTATATGAACTAGTGGTTTCGTTTTCAACAGTAAGTTTGTGCTCTCTAAACTTTGTGTTGAGCCACCGTATTTTATCCTCAGTCATTTACGTAGACAGGATCCTATCCAAAGTGCTACGATTAATCCGAGTATCCCATTTTAGTGAACTGAAAAGCAATTATCTTCCTTAACAAAAGTTAATAAACTTTGTGTAGTTGTAACATATATAATTCTTTAATGACTGTAAGTTTTGAAATACCCCACGTACTTTTCATACATGGACAGTTAAATTTTCATCAAAGTACAATTACTAAGAGGAGATTTAAAGTATTCAGTTCAAAAGATTTTTCTTATTGAAAAAATAGTTCTTACAATTTCATGTATTATGTAGTCAACAGTGATTTCCATATTGTGTTGTGCCTAAAGCCTCTATCTGAGTCTACCTATAGATTAGTTTCTGGGTCCCCTTGCTAATAGTTGAGCCAGATTTAAACGTCATGTTACAAAACACCAATCAACAATAAACAACTGGCTACAAATATTCAAACAATACTAGATCCAGGTATCACATGTTCCACTTGAGCTAAATAATATAAGGAAGCGAATTTTTCTTGAGAATGCAAATAATAATTAGTATAAAAGATATAATTACGTCATAACTATTTCAATAGCAGTAATTTCCTGTAATTCAACTGACAAAAGAGCCTCTTGTCCAAATCAGTAGTGCTCAACCATTAGTAAGCATCTACCTATAAGTATCATTATTTTCCTACTGTAACGTACAAACAGTAAGTGTTTTTGACAACTAGTTTTGCCGAAACGCATTAATACTCCTGTGAAGTCAGGTCAAATCATTGGTACATTTCCTGTTAAATTGTGCTCCTGTCTTGTATGTCATCAACAAAACAGAAGTTCAGAATCAAGTAAAGTCACCCAATAGCTAACTTTGTTTCTGAACCATACTACTATTGGCTATAACTTTGCCTAATTAAGCTGGCGGCTTTTACTATTCACGTAATTATAGTTTACTTGACTACTAATAGAATCTTGATTCGATTCCCGTTTGTTTTGCTATTGTTTTCTGTCAGTAGCAATCTTTCTAGAGTCGAAAAACCGTTCGACACCTTTCCATTGCACACAGACACGATCACAAAACAAAAATCCTTCCACAGAAATAACGTTTTCGGCATATCACTAATTTAATAGTAGCCGGTACTGTTACATGCCCATCTATGCACTATGTCATCAGTTGTATCCGGACGCTCTACGTAATGCGAAATTGACCACTAGAATTATCGAGAGGCAGATCCGCTAGTATAAAAGAATCTGGGCAGTATTGTGTTGTCAGTAGAGAAGCAGTAACAGCAGAATTGGTCGGTCAAATGGTTCAAATGGCTCTGAGCACTATGGGACTTAACATCGGATGTCATCAGTCCCCTAGAACTTAGAACTACTTAAACCTAACTAACCTAAGGACATCACACACATCCATGCCCGAGGCAGGATTCGAACCTGCGACCGTAGCAGTCGCGCGGTTCCGGACTGTAGCGCCTAGAGCCGCTCGGTCACTGCGGCCGGCTTGGTCGGTCAGTAACACTCACTGACTTCGGACTTTAGTTGGTCATTGTACATCGTCTTAGTAACAAATCCATCATGGGCATGCCCAAGTCGACTGTTGGTGGTGTGCATGTGAAATGGAAACGCGAAGTCACGAACGTAGCTCAACCAAGACCAGGCAGTGCTGATATGCTGAGCGACAGGGACTGAAGAGAACTGCGGAAGGTATATGTAAAAAAATTACGTGAAATCAGAGGAAAGAGACACTTGTCAGACCAAAGAGCTCTCTAAAATCCAGTTAGCACAGTGACTGTCCGTAGAGGCTTAAAACTAATGGGGTAATTTGGTCCAGTAGCTCCTCGTAAGTCACACATTTCTATAGTCATGTGGTGTAAAGAGCGACACCACTGGCTAGTGATGATTGGAAAGCCTGGTCAGTGGTGATTGGAGTGATGAATCACGCTGTACTCTGTGGCAGTCTGATGGAAGGGTTTGTGTATGGCGAATGACTGGAGATAGTTACTCACCATTATGTGCAGTGCTAGGGATGTTACGATATGGGATTTTTCTACTCTTACTGCACTTAAGAAAATCCCACAGGCAGAAGGGCATGAACAAGTTTTTCAGCACTGTGTGCTGAGAAACAGTCCGGAGACGACGATTGTGTCACCATGACAATGCACCCTGTCATAAAGCAGTATCTGTGAGCCACCGTATGCGGACAATAACGTTACTGAAATAGACTGGTCTGCCCAGCCTCCCGACCTGGGCCCAACAGAGCAGCTTTGGGATGAGTCAGAACGTCGACCTCATTCGAGGCTCCAGAGTCAAATATCATTACCTCCTCTGGTTTCAGCTCTTGAAGAATAGGCTACCTACCATTCCTCCACATAGATTCACACCTCATAAAAGTGTCCGCAGCAGATTCTACGCCACCAAAAAGGCGAAGAGTGCACACACCCTATATTAATGACCGATAACAGCTGACCGGATACTCTTGATCAGACAATCTATTATTGAACGGATCCGAGTTGCAGGCTGCTCATCTACCGCCTTAGAAGGAACAAAAATTTGATTCCAGTATGTCTTATAACTGCTGATCGAGTTTAAAAATTTTAAAATGCTGTTATTATCTGGTTACAAAAAGATATAATCTTTGCCAAGGAAAGCGCTTCTGAAGAAGAGAAATTTGTTAACATCGAGTATAGATTTAAGTGTCAGGAAGTCGTTTCTGAAAGTATTTGTATGGAGTGTAGCCATGTATGGAAGTGAAACATGGACGATAAATAGTTTGGACAAGAAGAGAATAGAAGCTTTCGAAATGTAGTGCTACAGAAGAATGCTGAAGATCAGATGGGTATATCACATCACATAACTAATGAGGAGGTATTGAATAGGATTGAAGAGAAGAGAAGTTTGTGGCACAACTTGACAAGAAGAAGGGACCGGTTGGTAGAACATGTTCTGAGGCATCAAGGGATCACAAATTTAGCATTGGAGGGCAGCGTGGAGGGTAAAAATCGTAGAGGGCGACCAAGATATGAATACACTAAACAGATTCAGAAGGATGTAGGTTGCGGTAAGTACTGGGAGATGAAGAACCTTGCACAGGATAGAGTAGCATGGAGAGCTGCATCAAACCAGTCTCAGGACTGAAGACCACAACAACAACAACAACATTTCCACTGTTCATGCAGCGTAGTTCAGCATCACGCATGACGTTTCAATTTGTTACATCTTTACTACTAAGTATAATCGCAACACATATAAAAGTACAATTACTAGGATGGTGCATAAGTTAGCTGCATTTTTGCTTTGCTTGTTGGTATTTCGGTTGCTATGGGTTTATTTATCGATTCTCATTACTTATTAGTAGCCCACGGTTTCTGACTTTACATACTGTCATTTTGTCATTTGCATATAGTGACTACAGCTATGGACGCTAAAAAACGGAGTGCCAAGTGGATAAATCGGAATGCTTCCGCGTATTCTTCTGTTTGAATTCAGTAGAAGGGTGTCAGCAACGAAGGCAGCCAGAAACATATGTACCGTGTGTGGGATAACGGACAGAGAACGGCAAGAAAATGGTTTTCTCGTTGTAAGAAGATCGTTTGTACATCACGCTACGAACTTATGCATCAACCCAATGTACCATTATATGACACAAAGATCTTCGACGTTTGATGAAGATGATTTAGACGCGTTAGTGCCCAACGATCCACATCAGTGTACTCGAGAAGTGGCAGTTATGCGGAACTGTTATCATTCCACCATCGTGGAACATTTGCATGCGACGGGGAAGGTTCAAAATTCGGGTGTACGGGTACCGCGTGCTCTGTCAAAATCACAAAAATCAGCAGATGGCCATATTCATCACTGCTTGCTCCTCATCACATGACTCGTGAACAACACTGACCATTCCTATTCTGTATCGTTGCTGGTGAGGAGAATTGGTATCTTTATGCTAACGTAAGGAGAAGGAATGGTTGAGTCCAAAAAAAAGCAGAAATTCCCCGTACAAAGTACTGCGCGCATCCACAAAAGACATTGTTATGCCTCTGGTGGAACAGCGGCGGTGTGGTGTATCAACGTTTGCTTCTCCGAGGAGTAACCATCACTGCTGACATTTATTGCCGACAACTGAGACGTCTTGCAGACGCAATCCCAGAGCGCCGACGAGGAAGTGTGTTTGAAGTGACATTACTCCACGATAACACCCGCCCGTAACCTATTAGTGTGACAAAAACACTGTACAGGAGTTGGGTTCGGAAGTCATTTCGCACTCTGCTTGTTTAGCTGATATCGAGCACTCAGATCTTCACCTTTTCCGCTATCTATAGAACAGCTTCATGGAGCTTCCTTTCTGGATGAAGATGCGCTCTGAATACGGTTCGACGAATTCTTTGCCTCAAAACCGCGTGGTTTTTACAGTCGCGGAATCGAAAAGTTACGCCAGCGTTTGCATACTGTGATTAATAGTGCAAGAGAATGCATTATTGGTGACTAAAGTCTCTGTTATGTGTATCTCTTGTGCTATGACTTATGCAAAACGCTACGAACTTATGCGTCAACCCAATATACCATTATATGACACAAAGTTCAGGACATACGACGCCACAAACACTGAGATGCATGAAAAACTGGTTTTTCTTTAATCATAAAGCTTTCAAATTCTTAACATCAGATACGTAACATGTTAACTCATTTGTAATCAGACGCTTCAAGCTGTTTTCTATATGAAAGTTCGATTCTTGGAAGAATCGGGTGTGTGGGGTAGCTGGTAAAGCAATTGTCTTAGGTATACCAGAGGAAACCGAAACCTGGATAACTGGACGGTTATCTGAACGACGCCCCTTCCGAAAGCCGGCAGAGCGTGCTAAATTCGCGAGCGTCAGGAGTGTGGCTCGAGAAGGTCCTCGGACACACCAAATCGTCAGTGTCCAATGGTCATCTCATCAGCGCACACGATAAAGGATTTGAGCTTCGCCTCTGCATCCACATCAGTACTCCGCAAGTCACTTTACGGCGTGTGGCGGAGGGAGGAACAATCATATTCATTTGCGAATGGTACGTGAAAGGAACGGCCGTCGATAAAGCCCCTTCCCGGCGGGGTCAGAGATTTTCTCTGCCTCGTGATGGCTGGGTGTTGTGTGCTGTCCTTAGGTTAGTTAGGTTTAAGTAGTTCTAAGTTCTAGGGGACTTATGACCAAAGCAGTTGAGTCCCATAGTGCTCAGAGCCATTTGAACCATTTTTGATAAAGCCCTCCATGATCACTATTTTTTTCTGGTGGTCTCGTTGTGCCCATTTCTAGAGAAATATATGGAAGTGTATAAACGTACGCTCCCTGAATTGTAGTAGTAAGCCTCTCCATGATGCTGGATGGCTCTCTTGTACCTTTTGTCACTGGAGTTTGTTGAGCTTTACGCTCCCGCGCCGTGCAAGCGATAGCGTGTCGAAAAGAGCGGTTCTTCGTTGGAGCTTCTTTTTCTCTTTCATTAAGCTGTAAGAGTCCCAGAGTGACGAGCAGTACTCAGGAATCGATCGAACAAGTGTTTTTTAAGCCATTTGTTTCGCGAATGAATTAGAGTTTTTTAAGATACTTCCAGTGAATTTCAGCCTGGGATCTGCTTTTCTTACTATTTGCTGTAAGTTGTGGTTCCACTTTAGGTCTTTCCCAACGCTTTCTCCTGGACGTTTTACGGTTGTTACTGTTCCAAGACCTTTATTGCCCTTAACGTAATCAAACATTAATGAATTTCTTCACCTATTTAAGCGCAATACGTTATACTAATTTACATCCATGGTCAACTGTCATTCTCTTCACCGATGAATATCTTCACCTATTTAAGCGCAATACGTTATACTTATTTACATCCATGTCATTCTCATACTTATTTACATCCATGTCATTCTCTTCACCGATGAATATCTTCACCTATTTAAGCGCAATACGTTATACTTATTTACATCCATGGCCAACTGTCATTCTCTTCACCGATCACGGAGCCATCTTCACCTATTTAAGCGCAATACGTTATACTTATTTACATCCATGGCCAACTGTCATTCTCTTCACCGATCACGGAGCCTCTGCGGGTATCTCCTCGCCTTGCAGGCTTCCTATTCTCTTCACCGATGAATATCTTCACCTATTTAAGCGCAATACGTTATACTTATTTACATCCATGGCCAACTGTCATTCTCTTCACCGATCACGGAGCCTCTGCGGGTATCTCCTCGCCTTGCAGGCTTCCTACAAATAACGACATGGCGTGCCTACAGGTCCCATACTCGGTAATACCATATTTTGGTAGCTAAACGACTGCGAGAAACTGTATCGAATGCCTTCCGGAACTCAGGAGCACGGCATCAACCTGGGTACCCCAGTGTAAACCGCTCTGGTGGATTTCACGGACGACGAGAGCGAGATGATTTTCGCAAGACCTTTCCTTACCGAATCCGTGTTAATACTGACAGAGTTTCGTTCTCCAAAAACATCATAGTAACGTGAGGATAAAACGTACACCATATAACAGATCTACGTGTATAATCATTATCGTCTGTCGGTCCACTTTTCTTAGAAGCGGGAATGACCTGCGGTTTTTTCTATTGGTTTGGTACGTTTATTGGCTCCAGCGACCTAATATAAACCGGAGTCTGCACCCCGGAACCAGACGATGAACTGCCTCTTTTAACCCCCCAAGACAAATTACTTGTTAACACAAACATCACTTTAGGCGACGGACACCATCTCAGTTCTAAACTTGTATGTAAGACGTTCTCCTCAAGAAAATTATTTAGCCAAAATTAACAGACATCAACATGGAGACAGGTCACTGCGGACCTTAGAGCTTTTCAGTTTGCTTCCAGTTAGTGACAGCGCCTGTTTTAGGCCTTCTTATTGTTTTCATTTCCTTTTTCCACCAGCAATGGGTGCATCTAAAATATTAAGGGGCAACGATTCGGTAGAGCAGCGTAATACATCCTTCTCACTTCAGAACATTCCCCAGAGCAGATACAAAATAAAATTTAATGCAACTACATTTTATTTTTGTCGAAACCCTGACAGTGCAACACAAATTTTCTAAGGGAAAAAATCGCTACATCAAAAAATAATTAATGTAATGAAATTTTGGGAAACACATTTCTCCAGGTAACATATTTAAATGATCAGTACTGCGAGATCACAGATTAGTGTAAACGCGAGATAATCCATTGCACAAGGGAAATGATGGTACTTTAATAACCGATGTAAGACGCACAATGTTGAATGCCAATTCCAAACGTGCATGCATTGTGTTGCGCAGGTGCCGGATATCAGTTTGCGGGATGGAATTTCACGCTGGTTGCACTTGATTGGTCGATACAGGGACGGTTAATGCTGGTTGTTGATGACACTGGAGTTGTCCGATGATGTCCAATATGTGCTCGATTGGAGAAAGATCTGGTGATCAAGCAGGCCAAGTCAACACGTCGACACTCTGAAGAGCATGTTGTGTTACAACAGCGGGATGTGGGCGAGCGTTATCCTGTTGGAAAACACCCCTTCGAATCCTGTTTATCGAAGACAGTATAACAGGTCGAATCAGACGGACGTACAAATTTGCTTTCAGGGTGCGTGGAATAACCGCGAGAGTGGCCCTGCTGTCATAGGAAATCGCACCCCAAAATATAACTCCAGTTGTAGATCCTGTGTGGCTAACAAGCAGACAGGTTGGGTGCAGACCCTCGACGCCTCTTTCTAGCCAAGACATGGCCATGACTGGCACTGAGGCAGAACCAGCTTTCATCAGCAAACACAGCAGGCCTCCACCCTGCCCTCCAATGAACTGTTTTTGTTGACAGCACTGGAGTCCCAAATAGGCTGGTTTGGGGGTAGTGGAAAGTATGCTATAGAGCGTTTCGCTCGGAGCTGTCCTTGAAGTAACCGATTTCTAACAGTTCGTTGTATCACTGTGGTGATAAATGCTGCTCAGATTGCTGCTGCAGATGCAGTGTGACGTGCCAGAGCCATACGCAGAACACGATGGTCTTCCCTCTCTGTAGTGGCACGTGACTGTCTGAAACCTGGTCTTCTTGCGGTCATACATTGTCGTGACCAGGTGCCAGCAATTATGTATAGTGGCTACATTCCTGCCAAGTCTTTCTGTGGTACCGCGGAAGGAACATCCGGCTTCTTGTAGCACTATTACACTACCTCGTTCAAGCTCAGTGACGTGTTGATAATAGCGTCTTTGACGCTTTAATGGCAATCTTCACTAATTGAGGGTTGAATAACACTTAGGGGTTTTTTGTACCACGATTTTTATTTGTATGAGTCAGTTATCTGAAGATGGCCTAATAAGCCGAAAACTGGTTCATACAAATAAAAATCGTAGAACAAAAAACCGCCTAAGTGCTATTCAACCCTCAATATGGAATTGTTCTATCAAGAAGCGACGGAAGAATTCATAAATAAAATCTTCACTAACATCATCTCGCCACGTCCAATCTGAAAAGTATCTAACGCTCGCGATCGTTACAGCGTGTATTTAAAGCAAACCTGAATTTTGTCCTCATAGGGGCGCTACTTGCGCCTTTCTTAAACGGTAGGCGCGGAAACTGAATAGACATCGTTTTTGAGATGTAGAAACACGACAACTAACTTTCGTTTATGTCGCAGAACTCCTCCTAGGTGTCGCGATTTTTTGTCATTCAGAATATTTGAAAAATTATGTTCTTATATGTGAAATGACTGATCAGCCTTGTTTACACAGGTACTAACACAAGTAAATGAGCCGGCCGGGGTGGCCTTGCGGTTCTAGGCGATACAGTCTGGAACCACGCGACCGCTGCGGTCGCAGGTTCGAATCCTGCCTTGGGCATGGATGTGTGTGATGTCCTTAGGTTAGTTAGGTTTAAGTAGTTCTTCCCATAGTGCTCAGAGCCATTTTTGAACAAGTAAACGAAATCAGCGAACGATCATCATACCGATAGATCACGCAGACAGTTGGCCTGTAGTGCAGTGACTTCAGAACGAATAGTGACGTGATGGAGTCAGGACAACAGTGTGGCGAGAAGAACAGGTGCATCCTTCCAGAAGAGCTACAGCACGACAAGAGTGTAAATTCTTAGAGTGGCTCTGCTGAATATAAAAATGACGAGAGCTGAAATTCGGGCAGAGAGTATACAGGCAAAGTGTCAGCACGTACCGTCAGAAACAGATTACTGGAATCTGGTTTCCAATCTCAGGTAGCTATGCATTGCTGACAGTTGACACCATACTATAGACAGTAGTCTCTGGGACAATGAGAAGCATTCTGTGATGTCCATCGATTAGCATCGCTTCTGTTCGCAGCGGTCAAATCGACGCCAACACATCCGCAGACGACTTGGTTCCAGGTAGGAGGGAGCAGCGATTCTCGAGGGCCATACTTCTCCAACTCCTGGAATCAAAGTCTGGGGAACCACTAAACGTGTCTACAGAATGGGTTTGATAATTCTTAGAATGAGGCTGAATGTTCATCAGTATGTGGCAAGAATGGTAGGCCCTGTTAGTGGCGGACCCAGATTAATTCTCTTCCCTGCTGAAATAAGGGTATCCAGCCACACTTTGACCCGCGAAACAGGGTTAAACTTGTCACAACCCTATCGCCAACTTCTAAAAATTCAAGTAGCTATCTAACTACTTCCAGGAAAGATTCCGGCATCCGATGCTGGACTGGAATTTGTTCACCACAAACAATTCAGTGCACCGCTCCCAATTTGCTACCAGCAACTCTCTCCGATTCTCACAACATGAAAAAAGGAACACACTTGAAAGTCAAGAGAGAGAAAACACAACTTTCTAATTTGTATGGAAACAATCGAAATTTATAGACATGAATTAGCCCTAGCCAAGTCCGTCACTTTTATCTACCGCCATCTCCGACTAGCTATGGTTTCTCCCTCTGCTCTGAGGCCCTGGGGCCTTTCATTCTGCCAAATTAGTCTACGCTCACTAATCCGCAATACTCACCGAGAAAAACAGGGAAGTGCGTAAGCAAAACTGGAACGCCACTCTCGGGTATGCTCTTTCGCTTCGCCGGCTTTCCATATAAGAAAAATGATCTCGTTGTTCACGAAGGATCGCAAGCTCCAGAGTTCCGAAGCGATAGCCACTTTAAAGCACAAATTCCGTCTCAAAAGGACCCCGACTCGCCACCTTACTCAGCAAGTGCTGCCGGATGACTCCTCGCTTTAGCCAACTTCAGACTATTGCACAAGTTTATGTAGCACAGGAAGGAATTTCTGAGAATGTGTGTTTGGAGCAAAGGAAGAAATTTCTGAGAATGTGCGTTTGGGCAAAAGAGCACTGTATCGTAGCGAAACATGAACTGTGGGAAAATAGGAAAAGAAGAGAATCAAAGCATTTGAGATGCGGTGCTACAGAAGAATGTTGAAAATTAGGTGGAATAATAAGGCAAGGGATGAGGAGATTCTCCGCAGAATCGAGGAGGAAATGAATGTATGGAAAACACTGACAAGAAGAAGGGACAGGATGGTACGGTATCTGTTAAGACTTCACGGAATAACTTATATGGTACTAGAAGAGGCTGTAGAGGGTAAAAACTATAGAGGAAAACAGGAAATTTAGGCACTGCCCCACCACGTAGTCTCCGGCCACAAGCTATTCAGGAGGACTTCCCCCTGTAACCGGATACTGGCCTAGGCGACACAGTGACGAACAGTGCTAGCACACACTGGTGACCACGAAATGATAAGTTACAGAGCCTCAATGCTTTCAGCGACAGGTAAGATAATTCTCCAAGGATAACCTAAATAATGGATTCGAAAAATTTATGTAAAATATATATCTACCCAGTAAATTTAAAACAATCTCAAACCGAAGAGCTTTCGTAGGAAAAAAAAAACGCGGTTATAAACGAAATATACCGATATTGCATCTATAAACTATGAAAAACTAGTAAAGTATGAATTAAGTTCTGCGTTCAGGCAGTAGACGGACCAGTCGTGCCCGACAGCAGTGCCGTGTATTTCTCCACCAGTGGTGTCACTGCATGCAGTATGGAGGAACATGTGCTCAGCACACCGCCCTCGCGGTCTTTGTCGGGTTTCCTGACCTGGCAGTTGCTACTGGCTGTCGAGTAGTTCCTCAGTCCTCCCAACAAGGAAAAATCCCTGGCTGTACCGGGAATCGAACCCGAGTCCCTCGCGAGGCAGTCAGCTGCGATGACCTCTCAGCTACGGAGTCGGACATGATCTTGACATAATAATTTGAATAAGAAAAATATGCAAATCTATCGAGGCAAGCAACGTGAATGAAAGCGGTTTAAAACAAACTTCAATGGAAAATAAATTACGATGTCAAACGTAAAATAAAATACGTAGTAAATAAAAAGTACACACACTGCAGTGAGACAATCCAAGTAATCAAATCAGTTAAATCGGTATACAGAATTCGAATGAAATTCCGTATCGAATCCATGCAAAATTAAATGCAAGTGTACACATCCGTCCAAAATAGACACTACTAAAGTAAACGCACGAATGTACGAGCACGGATGAAGATAACATTTTTTGTTATTAGTGAATATGTGTTTATGTCGCCAAAATCACACCAATACAATTTCGGTTCACGTGCTTTTTATTTTATTCTTCGCTCTCTTGGACGACAGTTCCAAACAAACCATGCACAAACCGCTCTCACAGCAGAGTCTCAGTGGTGGTCAGATGAAGAAACCTTATTTGGCACCTGAGATACTGGAGCGAGCGATGTGGCAGAATAAATGCACGTCTCATTGCATCACCGTTGGTTATGGAGTACAGTCGAACCCTGTCATCTGCAGATAATCGTGGCACCGAAAATCAGCTCCTGTCTGTAGCGCCAAGTGCTCCTCTATCTCATGGACACACATTGTACACCATTTTGCATGAATATCTCTAAGATTTCAGAAGATGACTGTGCCAAAACCTACAAGACATTCAGGAAAAAGGCACGTATCAGTTCATAGCTTTTCTAACTCACATCGCAGGTGGTCAATATGGGCACAGTTTTTGATGCGGCTAATGGCATTGTGATGGTCAAACTCTTGTCATACACGTTCCAAAACATCTTGGTCTATGTCAGTGATCGCATTAATTATCCTTGCTTGCAACTCTTCCGTATTGAGTGGCATTCAATATAGAGACGGTGTCAATATAGAAACGGGAGTTAGTGATCACGATCTCATCACAGCATCATTGGTTGCTAAGTTGCTAAATCAGTCAAGTACGCTAGGAGAGGATTTCTGCTAGAAAGAGAAGATAGCGTTGTTAGCTTCCCACTTAGACAATGAACTGACGTTATTTAGTTGGTTGTTCATTTGGGGGAGGAGACCAAACAGCGACGTCATCGGTCCCATCGGATTATGGAAGGATGGGGATGGAAACAGACCGTCCCCTTTCATATGAACATCGCGGCATTTGCCTGAGGCGATTTACGGAAATCACAGAAAATCAGGATGGCCGAGCGCAGGATTGGACCGTCGTCCTCCGTAATGCGAGTCCAGTGTGCCGACCACCGGGCCACCTCACTCGGTCGTTGTTTAGTTCGAGTGTACGATGGACGTGGAGGAATTATTGGCGAAGTTTAAACGCATTGTAAATCATACTCTGAAGAAGTATGTGCAGAGTAAGTGGATTAAGGACGGAAAGACCCACCGCGGCTTGACTACGAAATTCGGAAAGTGTTCAGGAGGCAAAGGATGTTGTACTCTCGGTTCAAAGAAGATCGCGCAAATGACGATAGGCAAAAGCTAACTGAAATTCGTACGTCTGTAAAAAGATCGATGCGCGAAATTACAACTACTACCGTCATGGCTTAGCAATAGATCCTGCCGAAAACCCGAGAAAATTCTGGTCCTACGTAAAATTGGTAAGTGGGTCTACAGCTTCTATCCAGTCACTCATCTGGTGTGGCAATAGAAGGCAGCTAAAGCAAAACTGAAGTTTTAAATTTCACGTTTAAGAAATCATTCACGCAGGAGGATAGTACAGACATACCGTCCTTCGACTGTCTCATGGAGGACAAAGTAACAGATATCTCTCGCGTAGAGAAGCAACTGAAAATGCTGAAAATAAATGAGTTGCGAGGTGCTGATTGAATCCCAGTTCGGCTTTACACCGGGTACTCTACGGCTTTGGCCCCTTACTTAACTTGCATTTATCGTGAATCTCTCGTCCAGAGCAAAGCCCAAGGAACTGGAAAGAAGTGCAGCTGGATCCTGTATATAAGAAGGGCGAAAGAAAGGAACCGCCAAATTACAGGCCAATATCTGTACATCGGTTTGCTGAAAAATCCGTGAACATATTCTCAACTCGAATATAACTAATTCCCTCGAGAGGGAAAAGCTTCTGTCCACATATCGGCACGGTTCTAGAAAGCATCGATCGTGCGACACTCAGATTGTCCTTTTCTCGCACGAGACCATGTGAACTATGGATGGAGGGCAGCAGGCGGATTCCATAGGCCTAGATCTCTGTAAAGCATTTCGCACGATGCCACACTGTCGACTGTTTACGAAGGTACAAGCCTACGAAACAGATTGCCAGGTACGTGAGTAGATCGAAGACTTCTTAAAGTAACAGGACACAATATGTTTTCTTCGATGGCAAGTGTTCATAAGAGAGAAGGATATTATCAGGAGTGCCCCAGGAAAGTGTGATAGGACCACTGTTATTTTGCACATTCGTAAATGGTCTGTTGGACGGGGTAAGGAGCAGTCTGTCGATATTTGTTGGTGATGCTGTGCTGTATGGGAAAGTGTCGTCGTTGAGTGACTGTAGAAGCATAAAACACGACTTAGACAGAATTTCTAGTTGGTGCGATGAATAGCAGCTAGCTGTAAAAGCAGCGAAATGTAAATTAATGCCGAACAGCACAATAACCCTGAGTGGACTGCTGTGGCCTGTTGTGTGGTTGTGAACCACTGAGGGCTACGGCGGAACGAAGCCTCTTCGTCGTTTCTAGGTCCCCAGTTTAATACTCAATACGCAATATCAAATGAAATGAGTGTGTAAGGATTTTAGTAGGGAAGGCGAATGGTCGACTTCGATTTGTCTGGAGAATTTTAGGGAAGACTGGTTCATGTATAAAGGAGACCGCATATAAGCCACTAGTGCAAACCAATGTTGAGTACTACTCGAATGTTTGGGATCCGTACCAGGTCAGATTGAAAAAGACGTTGAAGTAATTCAGAGGGTTGCTAGATTTTTTACCAGTATGTTCGAACAACACGCAGTTGTTACGGAGAAGCTTCGGGAATTCAAATGGGAATCACTGGAACGAAGGTGATGTTCTTTTCGAGGAGGACTATAGAGAAAATTTAGAGACCCGCCATTTCAAGCTGACTCCAGAACCAATCTACTGCCTTAACCGAGCATTTCGTTTAAGGGCTATGAATATAAGTTGAGAGAGATTAGGGGTCGTACGGAGGCATGTAGACAGTCCTTTTTCCTTCGATACCTTTTCGAGTGGAACTGGAAAGGAAAATGTAGTGGTACAGGGTACCCTGCGCCACAAACCATGCGGTTGCTAGCGGAGTATTTATGTAGATGTAGACGTAGATGTGGTGGAGGCAGGATCTCATGAGAATATATCACACTGAGGTAAGTCGAGTAACTGTGGAGCCACTGAAGAAGAAGGGAGTCATGACAGGAAGTAAGTACAACCCAACTCTGAGGCAGTCTGGCAGTGAGGTAATCACGAACGTCTGAAAGAAAGCCCGGTGGAGCACCGTCGTGTTGCAAAACGAAGACTTCACGGTCTTGCTGAAGTTGTGGCGTAAGCCATAGCTGCAACATGTGCAGATACATGACACCAATCGCATTTTCCTCCGCAAAGAAGAATGGTCCATAAACTTCTGAAGAGGAGATGACACAAACGACGTGAATCACCAATGTGCTCACAACGCCGAGTGAAAGTTCTGGGCCGCACACACGCACATTATGATGACTCAGACACACGAAAAATTGTTTCGTCACTAAAAATTTACTTCTGTGAAAAATCGCCTTCCTCCAGTAGCCGCTGCACGTCATTGCAAAAGGTAGAATGAAGGTCGTTGTCCCGAGCAGTCAGCACGCGTAACGATTGCAGCCGGTATGGTTTTAGACGCAGATGTTTGCTTTGATTGCGCCAGCCAGTTGACTGCGGTATCTACAGATTTCTTCGGGCTCCTGACAAGTGGCCGAAAGCTCTCCATCTTCTCTGCTGACTGTCCTGGCCGGCCATGTAAGTAGCCACTCTCACGGAATGTGTTGTGCCGCCCGTGGATTGTTTTGTCTGTTCCAGCTTTTACCTGATATCTGGTACAAAGTAATTGCTGATCCGTCACAACTAGCTCTAATTTAGTGAATTCAGGGACAAAAAAACCGCAAATCACTACATTACATGCTACGTCCTGCATGATTGCCCTCTAGCAGTGCGCTCTGCAACTACGCCACGGCACATGTTACAAATCGTAACAACTAGAGATGTTTCATTTTTAGGCCTGGGTGCCTCACTCTGTAAAGACGGAACTCCTACATGATCGCTTTGTTGTCTGTCTATCCAACTGTTTAGAACTCCTTTTCTTATGATAACGTAATATGAAAATTTTAAGCTTCTAAGTGAGACAATTCAATCAAAAGATACAGCCTACGGTCATTTATCTCACGTAATTTGCTACTCGAAAACCGATCATCAAACCATGTACGGCACTTTCCTTTAATCTAGAAAGATGAAATTTGACAAGAAGCAACGTTTCACATTACAAACAAAGGAGTATATCGGAAATTGCTTCTTTGTAATTGTATAACGCGAAAACATATTTTATGTCGTTTTTGATTCGTTTGCCTGTCTGTCCGTCTGTTAAGACCCATTTTTCTCGTGAACATGTTGACATATAAAATTCAAATTTATGTCACAAAGGTCTATGGTCCCTAGCTGTGTAAGAAATTTAGGCTTCTAAGTCAATGCAATCAAAAGATTCGGGCATTTATGTCACATATTTTGATACTCGCAAACGCACTCATCAAAACCTATAAGGTATTTCACGTTGACAAAGAACCATCAAATTCAGCAAGAAGCAAGGATTCACAGAACAAGTAAAGTGAAAAAATCTGGAAATTAGTAAACTGAAATTATATCACATAAAAATATCTTTTGCCATTAGACTATCATTGCACTCATCACTTGTCAAAAGCATAATATACGAACATTATTGGATGCAAACATAAAATGTAAGTTGTAATAATGTTTTAGTAAGAAAATAAAAACATTTTATTAAAGTATCCATATCAACACGTATTGCGCGAGTCCATCTTGGCTAATTTTTCTGTATCTCTTGTATTTTTCGCGCAGTCGTCTTCTGAAACCTTAGAGGCACTTACGAATAACTCTCTGCCTCTGTTGTAACCATAATGCTAGAAACTTTCAAGATGTTAGACTGTTTATTGAGCGTCAATATTCACTTTCTGGATAGCCACTTTGGTTTTTTTTCTGGAAGTTTGGGTGATGTCTCTGAGGAAAGGAGGATATCGGAAAATTGCTTCTTTGTAATTGTAAAAACATATTTTATGTCGGTTTTGATCCGTTTGCCTGTCTGTCCGTCTGTTAAGACCCATTTTTCTCATGAACATGTTGGCGTATAAAATTTAAATTTACGTCACGTAGATCTATGGTCCCTGGCTGTGTAAGAAATTTAGGCTTCTAAGCCAGTCAAAAGATTCGGGCGTTTATGTCACATATTTTGATACTCGCAAACTCGCATTCTTACAGATAAAGTGAAGGAAATACGTTATCACGGCCACTGGAAAGGAATATAAATGGAGACTGCTGTTGATAATTTCTGTAAAACACAATAAGCAGTTCATCGAAGCATATGTTACCGGATGGTTATAAATAAAGTGCAGCTGCTCACAGAGGCTCACTGTGAGCTGTAATTATCGCCTGGCAGAGAAACTTGGTAGATACTCTGATTCGTTATTGCGGAATGGACTTACGGTGGAAAAAGTTAGTTCCAATTTTGGCCACCAGGTGCTAATGTGGCGCTGTTAATGCAAGAAAGAAGTAAAGAAATGTTTCCATATGTAATGGATGAGCAACGGGACATGGGCAGAAAAGGTCAAACAACAGAGAAAGGCATCATTTTGAGCATTTATTGCATTAATTTGGTATTTACAGGTAATCACGTTGTAACAGCATATGTTCTCAGCAATGATAAGTTCAAAAAGGTACATGTATCACATTGGAACAACCGAAATAAAATATTCAAACGTACCTGTGTTCTGTATTTTAATTTAAAAAAACCTACATGTTACCAACTGTTCGTCTAAAATTGTGAGCCATATGTTTGTGACTATTAAAGCGCCATCTAACACGAAGCGAAAAAGTGGTCCGACTAAAACATTCATATTTCCTTACGTACTACACGAATATGTAATAAAAAATGGGGGTTCCTATTTTAAAAAACGCAGTTGATATCCGTTTGACCTATGGCAGCGCCATCTGGCGGGCCAACCATAGCGCCATCTGGTTTCCCCCTTCAAGCTAGACAAGTTTCGTTCTTTGTAGTTTTCTCGTTTGACGCTTATTTCGTGAGATATTTGGCCAGGTCACGATCAATGGACCACCCTGTATATGCACAGTAACGGCTGGGTTAGAATTCCAAAAACATGGAAAACACATCAGATCAGTCTGACCGGCAGTTTCTGCGCTAAGAATATAATTGTGCTCAGATTTGCGCTAAAATATAACAGAGTAAAATTGAACAAAGTGGACAAGACTTCGTGTTTCAGTGCCAGAGGCAGTCGAGATCACGCTTACAGTGAAGACAGCAGCATTCTGTCTGCATAAGGCCCTGAACGTGACACTTGCAAGAAAGCCTTCCATCTACCCTTAGTCGTAGGTACTTAAAATCGTTGACTTCAATGACTTTGTGACCACCTTCGGACAACATCATTTCACTTTTACAAGGGTTCCGTGTCAGAAACTGTATTCATTGCGTTTTGCTACAGTTAAGCAGCTAATGCCACTGACTAACTTATTAGCTACATCATTTATACTACGTGCCACGTCTTTCACAATAACATCAGTGTCACCTACAAAGAGAACAATTTTTGTGGCATCTGTCATATTTATTGGCACATAAATGATATACCGAGCGTCTGACAACTACTGTTATAACCTCCTACGAGTTATAGAGGAGATTCAGTAGATAGAGTTTTGACATGGAACCCACGTCCGTCAATACATCGTTTGGCAATAAAACAAGTTTAAATATCGAATAACTTTCATATCTAAAGCTTCATGGTTCGCAAACAATCTCAGTAGAGGACAAGAGGTAATGATGGAGTTTCTGACGCTTCATCAACAAATGTGGCTCTAGCATGATGGCGCACTCGCGCGTTTTGCACGTGGCTTTCGCGAACATCTCTACCAAACACAGGTTGGAAGGTAGTTTGGTCTAGGTGGACCAACTCCTTGGCCACCAAGGTCATCACATTTAACTCCTCTCGACGTTTCCTTGTGAGGCCGTATGAAGAGTTGTTTATGAGACTCCTGCACTGTGAGAAGAATATGTCCTTGCCCACGTTCTGCCGGCAGCACAAATTATTCAGCACACGCGTGCGTTTGTGAACAGTTTGTATGAAAGTGTGCGTCATAGATACACCTTGTGCAACGAACAGCAGAGTCGCCGCGTCGAGCAGGTACTGTAGAGCACACAGGCCAGAGCTCATTGTCTCCACTAAGTGCGTACCATTAAACGAAATATTTGAATGTAATCCCGTGTTCAAACTTATTTTACATCCGAGCGGTACATTTCCGGACATGTGTTCCATATCAAAATTTTATCTACTAAGTCCCCTGTACAACCGCTGGAAGCCTGTAATACGAATATCCTATAATTAAAGAAAAGCGATGGATCCAGAATAGAACCCTTTGGAACCCCCCGCCCCCTTTTACAGAACTACAGACTTAAGCCCAGATTCAAACTTCTTCCCTGTCTGTCTACACTGGAGGACAACCTTCTGCTTACTACTTTCCATATATGAAGTAAAAGATTGTTGAACGTGTCCCCTAGTGCCATTATTCAAAAGTATTGTATTGTCTACACAATCAAATATTTTTATTAAATCAAAGAAAACACTGTCCTACTGTCGACTAAGACTTACCAAAACACAAAGATAAAAGAATGGAAAATCAAACTAATGAAACATGTTTTGCAAAACTTTTATTTTAAACTGTGTTCTATGTTAGAGAATACATTACATTCTTTTATTGACTCCAAGTGTGTTGCGTATATTTTTCGATTCTGGACTTCGCAAATATGTCTCAAAGACTTCAATTTTTTTCCATTTATTTGTTGTGTAGTTTAACTGCAAGTATATACATAACGGATTTGAAGTCCAAATGCCGCTAGATAACTGGTACGAACAGAACAGCTGTTGGTTTCCATAATCTCGCGTACAGATGTATGACACAAGTAACACCCAATCACCTGACCACGTTCGAAGTTCGCGAGTTCCGAGGAGCGCCCCATTCTGCTCTCTCACGATGTCTAATGACTACTGAGGTCGCTGATATGGAGTACCTGGCAGTAGGTGGCAGCAAAGTTCAGCTAACATAGAACCGTATGTTTTTGAGGGTGCCCGGATACTTTTGATCACATAGTGTAGATTTCTGCGGTTATTTCACACAGTGTTGCTTGTCTATTAGCACTGACAACTCTACGCCACTGCTCTCGGTCCAAGCGAAGGCTGCCGGCTACTGCTTTGTCCATGATGAGAGGTAATACTTTAAATTTGGTGTTCTCAGCACACTCTTGACACTGTGGATCTCGGAATATCGAATTCCCTAACGCTTTACGAAATCGAATGCCCCATGCATCTAGCTCCAACTACCATACCGCGTTCAAAGTCTGTTAATTCGTGTCGTGTGGTCATCGTCACCTTTTCACGTGCATCACCTGTGTAGAAATGACAGCTCCGCCAATGCAGTGCCCTTATATACCTTGTGTACGCAATACTACCGCCATCTGTACTGTGCATATCGCTATCGCATGACTTATGTCACCTCAGTGCATACTCCTTCTTAATATGAGTGTCCATCATGTGTACAATTTCACTTTTCAGAGTGGTTCGTAGTCTTTGAATAACTACAAATTCTAACGTGAAATCCTTATTTCATATGGACATAGCGGAACGCAACAAAACCATGCTTAATAAACACACAAACAAATAGCTGTCAGGCAATCATGTTGCCACATACAGGCGATTCATCGCCAGTGAGTCATCATATTGTTTGGAAATTAAGATAAATCAGAAATCGTCCTGTGATTTGCGAACTAAGGGTGGTCCCTCATAAGAGAAAAACAGACGGATGAACAGAAAGGAAGAAACGTAAGTCATAACTTGAGAATTAACAACGTCATGCTGAAACGGAAGACTGCATTTTTTTGTGTATTTTGCTATATCTTTGATACGTCACATGACCCCCGTTGTGTCTGAAAATTACGAGTTGCGTCGTCGATGACGGCTTCCAAATAGCGGGTGTGATGGTGACTTAGTGTCACAGCTTTAAGTTTCTATTTATCCGTCTGAAGTTCTTTTCGAAGGGTGGTTCCACGCCTATGGTCCAACAATTCGCGCGAACTGGCAACGGACTGCTGCGAGCCATCGCTTATGTGTAAGACCCTTGACACCAAGCTATTGCTTAGCAAAAAGGAATCAAAAATAGTTTTTCGTTGGACTGTACATTGAAGTAAGAAATTCGTGTCGTAGAGATACGCAGTATTTAGATGGCGGTAGTACTGAGTATACAAGGTATAAAAGGGCAGTGCATTGACGGAGCTGTCATTTGTATTCAGGGGATTCATGTGAAAAGATTTGCGACGTGATAATGGCTACACGATTGGAATCAACGGACGTTGAACGCGGAATTGCAGCTAGAGATAGACACATGGATCATTCCATGTCGGAAATCGTTAAGGAATTCAGTATTACGAGATCCACAACGACTATAGTGTGACGAGAATACCAATGTTCAAACATTACCTCTCACTACGAACGACGCAATGTCCGATGGCCTTCACTTAACGATCAAGAGCATTGGCGTTTGCGTATAGTTGTCAGTGCTAACAGCAAGCAAATCAACGTGAAACAACCACATAAATCAATGTGGGACGTACGACGGACGTTTCCGTTAGGACAGTGCGTCGAAAATTGGCGAGTACCTTTGCTAACAGCACGACACCGCCCGCAGCGCCTTTCCTGGGCTCGTGACTATATCGGTTGGACCCTACACGAATGGAAAACATTGGCCTCGTAAGATGAGCCCTGACTGCACTTGGTAGCAGCTGATGACAGGGTTCCATTGTGGTGCAGACACTAGGAAGGCATGGACCCAAGTTGTCAACAAGGCACTGTGCAAGCTAGCGGTGGCTCAAGAATCGTGTGGGCTGTGTGTACATGGAAAGTATGGGTGCTCTGGTTCATCTGAACCGATCATTGACTGAAAATGGCTATTATGGGCTCCTTGGACACCAGTTGTAGCGTTTTATGGAATTCATGTTCGCAAACAGTCACCGAATTTTTATGGATGACAATGCGCCACGTCACCGGGCCACAATTGTTCGGAACTGGTTTGAAGAACATTCTGGAAATTTGGCGTGAATGATTGGGCCACCCAGATCGAAACCCCATCGAACATTTATGGAACATAATCGATAGGTCACTTCGTGCACAAAATCCTGACCTCAGTGTTATTACGGACAATAAAATTATGGTGGCGATGGTCGCGAAATCTCGCCCGGTGTTGTGGCTGCAACCCGCGTCACACGGAGGCTGTGGGCCTGCCGAGCGGTAACAGGCGCAGGGGCGCAGCCAACAGCCCGCCGCGCTCCGCTTCACTTTCGCAGCTCGCGAATGGCGCCCGTCTGCTCGAATAACGGTGATGCGAGCCCGGCACTGCCTCGCCAGGCAGCTCCACATCGAACACGGGGGACGCCGACCGCCGGCTAGAGGCCACGGCACTGCGCCTGTCTATCTCATTCTGCTTCACGCCCTACTTATGGAGAGAAAGCTTGCATCTGTATCATGCAGCAGGAAAACGACGCAGATTACGATCCACCTCATTCAGTTATAAAGTTACCGGACAGAAGTACTTACACGCCCGGGTGACATCGGACTAATAGCGCCCAACACCGGCTCTAGCCTTGATAAAGGACTCAGTTCATCGAGGACGATAGTTCACAAATTCCTTTTTTTATTTTGTATGTTGTCATTTACAAATGACCTGCACCTAGTTACTAAGACAGGCCGTATTTTCAAAGTATGATGTCGTGCATGTACACAATTTAAAACTTACTTTATACTTCTTATCTGTAATGAGGATTAGCCGTAGTAATACCATTGCATTTTCCATAATGCGAATTACCAATGGCGGGATACCTCGTGGCCGGCGTAAGGAGCGTTTTAAAAAAGTCTCATTCGTGAACTATTGTTGACTTACGTTAACAACATACTTTTGAAAGAGGTACCGATATGTAAATATCTCTTAGCACGCTATTAGGCAATATTAATGCATATTCAATAATGTGCTCCACCAAGCTGGGTTTACGTAATGGCCACCACAAAAATAATTAAAAAATAAAATTTCGTTAATTAGTGTTGAGTTCTACACAAGACACCTTTTTAAAGAGATTCTGACGTGTAATTAAGGTCCTGAACCTGAATATATTGAATGTCGGTCATTGTGGAAAGTAACACTACTACTAAGACAATTTTTTGCATTAAGCTCAACTGAAAAATTTATAAGAGTTTCGGAATCTGGTAGCAGCCTTAATTAAAAACAATTTTTTCCATTTTTAAAATAATAAAAAACTAGCCAGATTACTGCTACAATATTTTCAAAAGGTGGGTGTAAATTACTCCCCTCCCCTTCCACCCTTGGTATTGCGAGGGTTTATAATATTACATCTTTAAATGGTTCAAATGGCCCTGAGCATTATGGGACTTAACATCTTAGGTCATCAGTCCCCTAGAACTTAGAACAACTTAAACCTAACTAACCTAAGGACATCACACACATCCATGCCCGAGGCAGGATTCGAATCTGCGACCGTAGCAGTCCCGCAGTTCCGGACTGTAGCGCCTAGAACCGCACGGCCACCGCGGCCGGCACATCTTTAAATACTTATAGATTTAAAAGTAACTATAAAATGAAAATATTAAAATAAATGGTTCATGAATAGACGACAGGAATTTAGGAAGGCAAATTATGATATATCACAATTTTATGACATTCTACAATTCGAAATACTTTTCTAAAATAACATTATTCTCGAATTTAAGAAGGAGACACAAAAGACAACAGGAAAGTACATATATTTGTATTAGAGATCCCATTACCCAGCTATCTCAGCAAACCATCAAGCCTGCCACATCTGAGGTACGGTAACCTACAAACATATCTTTAATATTCATTTCATAAATTTGTGTGTACAGATGTGTATTTGTATTACTGTTATATTATATTTGTTACAGGTCATTTGTGCTTTGCACAGGGTGTAATCAGTACATTATTTGCTGATCTATGACTTCGTTAATTTTACGTGTTGTGTGCATGGTGTTCGTGTTGTCTGTTACGTAAAACCATATGTAAGCTTCATAACCAATTGCATGTTTTTCATAACAGGTATTCCTTTACCTAAGCTTAATAACACGTATTACTCAAGACATTTAAACATACATTAAAATATTTTATGACACTTGATAAACTTGTATGTTCCTTAATTTAGTTTTATCTTACATCGAGGTCGATATATTAATCTCACTGTTTGCATCTGTTTCAACATCTGTGTCTGGTTCTGTGTTTGTGTCTATATCATTCAAAGTATCTTGCTCCCGTGTTTGTGTGTTTATTCTTATTTGTGTAATTCGTGAAAGGTAAGTGACACATTATCGGTTATATCATTCAGTATCCACCAATCATCCGGATGCTGTAGAATTTGTTCTATACTCAGTTCAGGGTCGTATGAGTGTGAGTCTGTCACAGTGCAGAACTGACATATTCAGTAGTTCTTAGTTCTCCGCAAGTGCAGGTAGGTGTTCGGCTGCGACCAAAGCGATGGAAGTATTCAGGGGATGGACCATGGCCAGTGAAGTATGCCATATCCAGCAGAATCTACTCACAAATGATTAGATTCCGTAAAGGTAACAAACTGCTACGTCTTCCACATCCTGCCAAAAAGTGGCAGACATTTTCTGCAGCATTAATAGAGGCTGATTTAGCGGACGGTGGAAGCGCGCCGGCCGGTGTGGCCGAGCGGTTCCTAGGCGCTACAGTCTGGATCCTGCCTCGGGCATGGATGTGTGTGATGTCCTTAGGTTAGTTAGGTTTAAGTAGTTCTAAGTTCTAGGGGACTAATGACCTCAGAAGTTCAGTCCCATAGTGCTCAGAGCCATTTGAACCATTTTGGTGGAAGCGCGAGAGGGTGCCTGCTTGTTCGTCAAACCAGTAGCATAAGCGTTCAGTCTTGTCATCACGGCCGTTGACGTGTGGAAAGACGAAAGTGGCCATGGGACACTCATCACAACGATGTAGATCAAAGGTCAACACTTAGTTACCGAGAATTCTGAAACAGACATCCCAGTACATGCCCTCGGTAGCCTCAATGAGGGAAACCAAGTCACAGTACGATAAACACATCCTAAATATTACAGAACTACTTTCGGCCTGATCTAAATCCTCTACATCAGTGGTCGTCGAACTGCGGCCCCATTTAAAATAATCTTGTGGCCCACGATTCTCTGTCGTATTTGATAATAATATGCATCTAGGAACTAACAGCGGAAACTCAATAGAAGTTCTCTGCTTGGAAGGCACCTCCGTTACAGACGACATTCTGAAGGCAACGTATTGCGCCCGAAACTTTATGAAACTATAGGGGCTAATGTGGGAATATTCCACGATGTCCCACAACAAATTCCCCAGTTTTTCAGCGGAAACTGGTCGAGAAAAATGTATTGTATTACTTATCGAACGCCCCCCGTATTATGCGTGAGAGTTTTGCGACATTTGGACAGTAGGACAGAGGTATTGGCAGAATTGAAGCTGTGAGGGTGCATTATGGGTCATCCCTGGATATCTCAGTCGACAAGAGCATTGTCCATGAATCACAAGGTTCCGTGTCCAAGTTCAGATAAACAGTTTTAATGTGAAAGGCTCATTCTGCACTGAACAACTCATTATGCATACTTCTCAACTTTTGAATAGATAACTGTCTCATGATCTATACTATCTTTCACGCGGTATCTTTGTTTATTTCCATAACATACACATCAATTCTAATGGCACAGGAGACATCAGACAACTCACTAGTAACGTTTCGTACAGTAACCTTCCACCCAAATTTCAATGAGCGAGAATAATATAATTTACTTCGACTCTATGCTTCGTTGCCACAACATTCCGTATTGTATACTGTCTTGTCCAGGGGCCGTCTCTTGCGCAACAAACATCGGTGACTATAGTTACGCACTGCATAAGGGCCATTCATACGGACTTGAGTTGTCAAAGAGGAAGTTCACATTCCGGTTGTCCATAAAGTCTCCATTATGCTGACTCAGGGCGTTAGACTACGAGGAGGGTACATATTTGCTAGCTGTTTACTTCAGAGGAATTAATGCACTTGAATGGGTGTCAACATTCCTTTTATTAATATGTTACGGTTACATAACCGGTTTACTGATTTAGTAAGTGCAGTAATTCAGTCTACGCCCGACTGGATATGAATGTGGAGAAATTTTCTCGAATGTGCCTTCTCACTTTATAACAATGACACAGTACAACGATTTATTTCGTTCATGTAAAACTGTTGTTTTTTTTCACCTCACTACGTTTTCGTGCGTAAAACCCACTTCTACAAAGAAAAAGACGCAAATAACCGTTTTAAATTTTCGTAGAATACTACGCAGTAGTACAGCTGTTGATCATGTTGGACAAACATCTTTCGGATGAACTTTCCATCCAAGGTCTTTGTGGATTTGGTGTCATCTTAATCCCAACACTATCAGCGAGCTGCTTAGAATCGCTTAGACATATTTCTGTCTTACGACAAGCTGTGCAATCAGTCTTCAGCTCAAACAGAAACCCCTGTAAGCTCATAAAATCATCTTCAGTGCGGCAGTTGTCACGAGGTTGCTCTCTTAATGAATATTTCCCTCTACAACAAAAACCTTAACTCACATAGCTCATTACAGTTCAGGTTTCTTTGTAGAGAACTGAACCAGCCTCGGAATCCGATAATTACACCGACATCCCCGCTCTCTACAATAAATGACCCTTCACCGTCGCGCCAGACTGCAGTCACTGAAGCATTTCAATAGTTGGCGTTAACAGGAGACTAGCGGTGCCGACCAGTCGTGCCAATTCTCTGACCCAAACTGAGACATCCTGATAAAGTCTGCCTGCGCTAGCAGTCGAAATGTTCGTGGTTTTATCACGTCATGACGGGGTCATGACTCGGAAACAGTTCACTGAAGTGGACTCTGGCCGCGAAAGTCTAGGCTCTTATAAGAACGCACTCATTTCTGCCTCTGGCAGAATGAGTTGACTTCTTAGACAGGAATTTTTTGACTGATATTGCTTGTTATTTTTATTCAAAATCCAAGCAGACTGGGATAATACTAGAGATATGACGATTTAATCGATAGTCAAATACTACCCGTAGGTCACTGTGACCTCTAAATAAAAAAAAAGCTTTGATGTTAATTATTTGCTAAAAAATAGGCCAAAATAGGTAGGGAAATTTTCGTCTGTAATTTTTCTGTATTTTCGGCAGGCCACGTTTCAGTACGTATCAAAAAGTCTCCCTGGGCATATGCCTCTCCTAAGAGTCATCAGGTGCATTTTTTCTGGTATTTCGACAGATATCTGAAATTTTATTTTTATGGCATGTAGCTGGAGTCAGCCCAAACAAATTCTCCTCATCACGTCTCTCATGCGACGCCCAGCGTCGATGAAAAGCGTCAGTTTTCTTTTCGTCACGAACAAAATTATTTTTAAAATGAAGTTTTACGTGCCCATCCGAGGTAGCGGTCCCAAAATTAGTCTAGTGCAATACTCCTTTAACCGACACATATTAACAGGGACAGAAAAAAAATGAGGAGAGAGGAATAATTAGTACTCCAGCAGCGATAGCACCACCCTGATCTGTGTTGACAGCTACCGCCATTTAGGAGGCATGCTCTCACTCACTACTGGAGTACTAATTATTCTTCGTGTTTTATTGTGCCTGTTAATTCATATCGGTGAAAGCAATATCGCAATGATAGCACTCCATCGAATCTCCGCCCCGACAGCTGAGTGGTCAGCGTGACGATTGCCGCCCTACGGGCCCGAGTTAAATATTCCCGGCTGGGTCGGAGATTTTCTCCGCTCAGGGTGTTGTGTTGTCTTCATCATCATTTCATCCCCATCCGGCCCGCAGGTCGCCCAATGTGGCGCAGAATGTAATAAGACCTGCACCAAGGCGGCTGGACCTGCTCCGCAAGGGGCCTCCCGGCCAATGGCGCCAAACGTTCATTTCCATTTCCACTCCATCGAATGGGCAAGTAAAATTCCAAATCATCTTGTTTGGAACGGGAAACAAACCAACGCAATCCTTCGGCATTGGGCATCGTATGAAAGACATGCTGAGAAAAATTTGTTTGGGCTACACACTGCAAAAACTAAATTGAAAATATCTGCCGAAACACCAGAGAAAATGCGCCTGACGATTCATACGAGAGACACTCGGTATATACAAAATGGTAGAACTTCTAATGCCTACAGAAAAATAGTCATAGTTTTTTAAATATTTGTTTGCTTGAAAAATAGTACAGAAGTTTTCCATTCCTTTCAGCATTATCTACACGCCGTTTGATTTCCTGCGCACATAGAAAAGTCATCTGCATACATACGAGGCCATTTCACTGATGCTAGAGACAACTCTGCTTGGTATAATAATAACTTCACGTGGCTCAGTCACCTGACGCAAGTCTTTCAAATGGACGCCACTTCAGTGACTTGCACGCCCAGAACCTACCCCAGTAATCCTACCGCAGAAAGTGGACCCACAGTTTAACGCTCAACCCGTACCTCATATTATTCCTGGCGAATCTTCACATCGTTGACAGCTGATGGCTAGGCAAAAGGCAGATTGAAATATTCCGTGGCCCAACCACGAATCGATCCGGAGAACTTTCAGTTTCCAAGCAGGTGACTTATCACTAGATCACTAGTCCTGTCTCTAATTGCTAATGACGTATGCATTTTATTTTTTGTGATTTGACCAGTTTTACACATCCCATCTGGATATAGAATGGAGCAGCCATTTTTTCCCAGCATGGGAAGATGGTGAATGTAAGGGCCCAGACGAATAAGGACGTGGCTTAGATAGTTCGCAGGGAAGGGTGTCTGGCCTAGGAATGTGGAAAGGCCTTGTTGAATACTTGGTGACTATGACGTTGTGACTTCATCCCAGTGAGAGACACTACCTGAGGTCAAAACTTGTCCGCTGACCAGGAAATAAAGTATTAAACGCATAGAAACTTGTCAGACAGCAAAATAAGAGTAGGAGCACGAATAAACGAGATGGATTTACCATTCGAACGAACTATGATCGTTTAGAATCTTTCAATCATTGCAAATTGAGACATTATCAGACAGTGATCCACCCAGAACCCATATAAGCTGCAGAAAGACTTAACCTCGTAACAGCAGGATTACTAAGAGGCTAGAAGGATTTTCAGGGACATACTGGGATCTCGAAATCAGGAGACGATCAGTAGAGAAGACAAACGAAACAAGAACTGTATACCCAAATAGAGACACCAAATGGAGACAATGTGGGACATTGTCAGAAGAAAGAGGAACATGTTTTTCAGATACATCCTTCGGATGCACTAGAGGGGGTGGACAAATACGGTAATGAAGTTTCTCGTGAGCAAGAAAACCAAAGTGCGCTGGATCCAAGAGGTAGCAAGAGATCTGTTAGAAACAGGAACACAGGAAACAGAGATTCACAACAGGGTGACTTTCAAATCACAAATTCAGGCTGTTATCGGTTTCCAGAACAGAGACTCAGCGCGAAATCAAAGTAGACAGAATACCAAAAAATATTGAATAGTATGAAAGTGAAAGAAAATATTGCACAAGGATAAAATACAGAAGAATTTTTTTTTTTTTTTTACAGAAGAAACTAAGCTACCCGAATTAATATGGTTCTCAGATGAACAAAACTATAAAAAGAAGAAGAGTAAGAAACTTTGGCCAAATTACTTTGCATGATAGTATCTACATTTCAATATACAGGGTGGTCCATTGATCATGACCGGGCCAAATATCTCACGAAATAAGCGTCCACGAAAAAACTACAAAGAACGAAACTTGTCTAGCTTGAAGGGGGAAACCAGATGGCGCTACGGTTGGCCCACTAGATGGAGCTGCCATAGGTAAAACGGATATCAACTGCGATTTTTTAAATAGGAACTCCCATTTTTTATTACATATTTATGTAGTACGTAAAGAAATATGAATGTTTTAGTTGGACCATGTTTTTCGCTTTGTGATACATGGCGCTGTAATAGTCACAAACATATGGCTCACAATTTTAGACCAACAGTTGGTAACAGGTATTTTTTTTAAATTAAAATACAGAACGTAGGTACGTTTGAACATGCCTTCCATATCCGCCTTCCTTCCCCCACACAGCTCCTGTATGAACTGATCCCCTTCCCCCACCTCCTCCTGTTCCCCCAACATCTTCGCATCCTTTACATTGTCCGCAGGTTGATCCCCCCCACCCTCTGGTTTCCTCCTTCTTCTCCACCCCCTGCCCTTTGCCGCGCCTCTATCGCTGTATCCCTCCCTCTCTCCACCTCCACACCCTCCATCTCCTTCATCAGGGCAATTTCCAACGCCTCCCCCTCCCGGATGACGAACTTCGCCGTGACATCTACCCTTCCTTCCAACTATAACCTGGCCTTATCCCCCCCCCCTCCCCAGGGCCCCCTTTTTCCTCTCCCCTCCTTCTCCCAGAGCGGATTTTCCTCCTTCCCCCCCTGAGACCCTGCACCCCATACTTGCCTCTTTCCTTCCCACATCCCTCCCTCCCTGGCCCTCTTCAGCGCGCCCCCCGCTCATCTCCCCCCTCTCTTCCCCTTCCTAACTCCCTTCTTCCGGTCTCCCTCATCTCCTTGCGCCTGGCAGATCCTCCGTTTTGATCATCGTCAGTGTGCCACATCAGTGTTGTGTTTAGTGCTGTTTCTCCTGTGCGTCAAGAGGTGTGATTTTAATTGTGTACTGCCTTGAGGTTCGCTGTCAGTGTTTGTTCTGTGCTACGCCATCCGTCGATAACTTTTATGCTCCAGTCATACTGTGCCTTGTGTTCTTTTAATTGTCGCAGTGTGTGGCTTTTTGTGTGTGCCACTTTTAAACAGTTTATCATCTCCATTTTACAGTCACCCCGTTTTTTTATCTATTGCCTTCCATGATGTTCCCCCTTTTTTATATCTATGTTCACCATACTGTCTCCTTTATTATTTTTAAGTGTCTTCTATTGTTTGTTCTATGTCTTTCGGCTGAAGAGCAGCGCATATGCTGCTGCCAGCCCGCCCCGATGGGGAATTGAAATACAATAAAGAAAAAAAGAAAAAAAAAGTTTGAACATTTTATTTCGGTTGTTCCAATGTGATAATCTACCTTTGTGAACTTATCATTTCTGAGAACGCATGCAGTTACAGCTGTAAATACCACATTATTGCAATTAATGCTCAAAATGATGTCCGTCAATCTCAATGCATTTGGTAATATGTGTAACGACATTCCTCTCAACAGCGAGTAGCTCGCCTTCCGTAATGTTCGCACATGCATTGACGCATGTTGTCAGGCGTTGTCGGTGGATCACGATAGCAAATATCCTTCAACTTTCCCCACGGAAAGAAATCCGGGGACGTCAGATCCGGTGAACGTGCGGGCCATGGTATGGTGCTTCGACGACCAATCCACCTGTCATGAAATATGCTATTCAATACCGCTTCAACCGCACGCGAGATATGTGTCGGACATCCATCATGTTGGAAGTACATCGCCATTCTGTCATGCACTGAAGCATCTTGTAGTAACATCGGTAGAACATTACGTAGGAATTCAGCATACATTGCACCATTTAGATTGCTATCGATAAAATGGGGGCCAATTATCCTTCCTCCCATAATGCCGCACCATACATTAACCCGCCAAGGTCGCTGACGTTCCACTTGTTGCAGCCATCGTCGATTTTCCGTTGCCAAATAGTGCATATTATGCCGGTTTCCGATACCGGCCGCGGTGGTCTAGCGGTTCTAGGCGCTCAGTCCGGAACCGCGCGACTGATACGGTCGCAGGTTCGAATCCTGCCTCGGGCATGGATGTGTGTGATGTCCTTAGGTTAGTTAGATTTAAGTAGTTCTACGTTCTAGGGAACTGATGACCACAGATGTTAAGTCCCATAGTGCTCAGAGCCTTTTGAACCATTCTTTTTACGTTACCGCTGTTGTTGAAGGACGCTTCGTCGCTAAATAGAACGCATGCGAAAAATCTGTCATCGTCCCGTAATTTCTCTTGTGCCCAGTGACACAACTGTACACGACGTTCAAAGTCGTCGCCATGCAATTCCTAGTGCATAGAAATCTGGTACGGGTGCACTCGATGTTGATGTAGTATTCCCAACATCGACGTTTTTGAGATTCCCGATTCTCTCGCAATTTGTCTGCTACTGATGTGCGGATTAGCCGCGACAGCAGCTAAAACACCTACTCGGCCATCATCATTTGTTGCAGGTCGTGGTTGACGTTTCACATGTGGCTGAACGCTTCCTGTTTCCTTAAATAACGTAACAATCCGGTGAACGGTCCGGACACTTGGATGATGTCGTCCAGGATACCGAGCAGCATACATAGCCACGCCCGTTGGGCATTTTGATCACAATAGCCATACATCAACACGCTATCGACCTTTTCCGCAATTGGTAAACGGTCAATTTTAACACGGGCAATGTATCACGAAGCAAATACCGTTCGCACTGGCGGAATCTTACGTGATACCACGGACTTATACGTTTGTGACTATTACAGCGCTATCTATCACAAAGCGAAACAAGTGGTCCAACTAAAACATTCATATTTATTTGCGTACTACACGAATATGTAGTAAAAATGCGGGGTTCCTATTTAAAAAAAAACGCAGTTGATATCCGTTTAACCTATGGCAGCGCCATCTAGCGGGCAGACCATAGCGCCACCTGCTTTCCCCCTTCAAGCTAGACAAGTTTCGTTCTTTGTAGTTTTTTCGTTTGACGCTTATTTCGTGAGATATTTGGCCCAGTCACGATCAATGGACCACCCTGTATATCAGTCCTTGGCGAATAACTGCATAGCACATGGCGGAAAGTAGTTCCTACTGCACTACCGATTACGACTTTTATGCTCTGATAAATTGAAAAACTGGATTGATACCAAATCCATCTAAATAAAGGACAATGCTTAACATCTTAATAACCGTGAGATGAAAAGTAAATTAAATGTAATCTTTCGAAATGATACAGCTGAACAGGGGTAGTCAGTCTTTTTCACCTACCGCCCACATTTGTACCTCTGTTGGTAGTGAAATTTTCGAACCACCCACCGGTTCCCCATTAATGGTGATTTATAAATAGGGAAGTAACTGTACCTTATAAAATTTGTAAAACAGAATTATAGCAATTGAAGCATATAATAATAATTACTTAACAAATACTTTATGTCAAAATTTTATAGACCGACCGACGTGACACAGTGGTTAGCACACATGACACGCATTCGGGAGGACGACGATTCAAACCAGCGTCCGGTCATCCACATTTAGGTTACCAGTGATATCCGTAAATCCTTCCAGGCAAATGCCGGGAGGGTTCCTTTCAAAGGGCGCGGCCGATTTCCTTCCCCATCCTTGTCACAATCCGAGCCTGTGCTCCTTCTCTAATGACTTCGACGCCGACGTGACGTTAAGCCCAATTTTCCTTCCTTACTTCAAAATTTTATTCAAATCTAATGAAAATATTTTTAACACCCTTGCTGCCTACCGAGCACTATTACAGCTGGAACGCTCACTAGTGACCGGTAGGGACCAGGTTGACTACCACAGCTCTAGACCACAAAATCGATCTCCTCGTCCAGTTCTTGCAGGCGCAAGTGATGTCAACCGGCCGCCGTGCCATCATCTGCTTTGTGGCGTCACGCGGATGCGGCGTGGAACGGTACGTGATCAACACACTGCTCTACAAGTCATATTACTGACTTCCAGACCTTGCAGCCAATACTTCTCATTCAAGTAGCTCCTCAATTACCATCACGAGGCTGAGTACATCTTCTAGAACATAATCCATACCCAAAATACTTGGGATCATTTTGGACCAGGCCCTTACTTTTACATACGCCTTAGAAAATAGACCAAAATAAATGAGCACCAGAATTGATGTTATTAGAAAACAAGCTGCGCCAGGATGAGGTGCAATCGCAAATACTCTTTGTACTGCTTCATTATTTACTCTACGGCAAAGTATTGTGATCCAGTATGGAGGAACAGTGCACACCACCTAGTATTGTCTTTCTATGTGTGTGAGTAACTGTTTGTTCACTGTTGTGGGTAAATACATACAGCGTACACAGGGCGGTGTGTGAAACTAATAGCGATTACACTCTTCCGCTGTTGTAGAAATCTGCTCCAGATGCTGCAGATACCGTGTTGAGCTGAAAGTGGTAACCAAAGTACGGAGAAATATTCTTCGGGGCTCTGTTGCATAGCAATCAGATTGCTTTCAGTTCTGAGAAATGTCCAGTTACTATTGTAATATTACACCTCCATCAATTCGGCGAGAAGTAGTAGCTGTAACAGAGTTCCAGAACTTACTTCTGTACAACCAGCTACAGGATATACCTGCCAGCAAACTTAATTCCAGAAAACCTCCATGGCAACACAACATGCGCCTCATGAATATGAAGTTTGACAAGAAAAGAAAAACATTTGGTAGAAGCTTCCTACAAAAAATTATCATCTTTTTTTCTGATCCAGCCAAAGGTGCGAATGGATTTGGTCTTCCCAGGGCACTGCGGACAGTTCTGAATCGATTGCATGTAGTACAGGAGAGATACCGTTCCTGTTTTTATGAATGGAGGTTCAAGGCTGCTCCGACGTGCAACTACACAGCACCTGACTGAAGAGTGTTTATTACTAAAATTGTCTGGTGGACTCAGTGAACTGCATTTGGTGACTCTGAAGTCTGTGGACTAGAATAAAAGAGCAGAGCATTAAAAAACCTAGTAGCAGAGGAATTCACTATCGGCTATGATTCTATCAGTCCTCGTAGTATCCGAATTATTGACGCCTGAGAATCCTTGGCGATACGCAAATTAAATGATACTAACGCTAGACTATCATGGATACCGGAGAGGTATGCCATTTCGACAAACTGCACCATTAAATAAAATTGGAGATGTCAGTAACATGACACAAGACCTCAGATATACATTAGTGTCTGTTATGTTGCACTTACAAAGGACAGAACGCCGACTATTGTTCTAAGCTAAAAGAAGGAGTTGTCAGATTCAGTTTGTCTTGCGTAGAATAACCTAACTACTGTCCAGCACACTTTGTTTACACTGGACATTCTAGCGCACTTTTTTTACACTTGACGCGGAGCCATGCCCCCTTATCTATCATGTCATCCTTGTCACGTGATAAGCCACAACCCCTTCCCTTCTTCCCCCACTCTGCAGCTAATAGCAAAGTAGGCAGCCAACCAGATTATAGTTTCAATAAATAAATAATTAAAATAAATAAATAAAATGAATTTTTAAAATGTAGGATGGTGCAACTAGCCCAGCTGTGGTTTGTTATCCTCATCACACTTATTCCTCCCCTTTCCACACAGTCACAGCCTAGTATTTTAGGGGTCATTAAAAAGAAACAGCCAATCAAAATTAAAGATGCCGAAAGTAGCTCAGTTTTACTAGTAGGAAAATTTAAAAAATACAGAATAGTGCAACTAGCCCAGTTGTGATTTGTAAACCCTCCCCGCTCCTCTAATCAGAGGCTAGTATTTCAGTTGCCATTAAAACGAAAGAACCAATTTCAATGTAGTATTTTAGCAGCTGCTCAAATGAAATCACAATGTAGCACAGAACACACACCTTGGTTGTGCTCAAATATATCAGAACGACCTGTAAGAGGGTACAAAATCACTTAAACAAAATTTCTAGTTGATGTGATGAATGGTAGTTTGCTCTAAATGTAGAAACATGTGGATGAGTAGGAAAAACTATCCCATAATAATCGAATACAGCATTAGTAGTGTCCTGCTTGACACAGTTTTGTCAATTAAATATCTAGGCATAACATTGAAAAGCGATGTAAAATGGAACGAGCACATAAGGACAGTCTAAGGTCGACTTCAATCAATTGAGAGAACTTCAGGAAAGTGTAGCTTATCTATAAAGGGGACCATGTATAGAGCACTAGTGTAAGCCATTCCTGAGTACCATTAAAGTGTTTGGGATCCCCACCAGATCAGATTAAAAGAAGGCAATGAAGCATTTCAAAGGCAAGCTGCTAGATTTGTTACTGGTAGGTTTGATCAACAAGGGTGTATTACAGAGATGCTTTTTGAACTCAAATGGAAATCCCTGGAGGGAAGAACACGTTCGTTCGCAAAATACTGTTGAGCAACAACTCATCTGGATACACTTCAATAACTTTTCTGGAGTCTTGACCACATTTTTTATCATTTCCAGAATCACCTTACGTGTTTCGACGTTCCATCATTTTCAAAGGCAGTGCTATGTCAACCATATAAAATTGATAATTAGATACATTGTAACACACCAACATTCTTAATAACGAGAGAAGTGCGAAACTACTGAATAAGTTTAGAGAACTGGAATTTGAAGCTGACTGCAAACCTTTCTACTGCTGCGAACGTACATTTCGGGTAAGGACCAAGTCGTTTTTCCTTCTCTCTTTCTGCGAGTGGAACCGCAAAGTAAATGCCTAGTAGTGGTACAAGGTACCTTTCACCATGCACCATACGGTAACTTGTGGAGTAAGTATGTAGATGAAGCCGTATATTTAATAACATATTTACGTCTGCAGTATTTCTACGTCTAAAATACTCATCAAAACACACACACTTAAGAATGTACGTAGCCTCCACCTGAACTGCACAGGATTGTCTCGAAGAAAAAAAAATGCCAACTATGTTTTCATTCCTAACTGCAAAAAATTGCCACCATCAATGGATAGCATCACCTGTGACCACTCAGAGTAATAATACTACACAGTGTAATTGAGGCACAACTCTAATATACCTGAGGTGTCTCCAGCCCACTTTAATTTCCAAATGTCTGCTGAAGATCATGACGGTGATTGCATGAAGGTCATGTAAACATCTGTTACATCATAAGCCCCACCTTTCGTTATCACTGACATCAGCACACATATCAGTGACATTATCATCGATTTCAGTGATATCATCAAACCACACACCCTTTCCCCCTCCTAACTCCCCATCGAGTCAATCACAGACTAGGATTAAATGAAACTGCCAACGAAAATTGAAGAAGATAAAATTAGCCTAATTGCGCTAGTGGGAAGAATTTTCTAACTCCTCCTGTCTCGAGCCTCTCACACCCAATTATTAAAATGAAACAGCCAAACAAAATTTATGATGGCAGAATTAGCAAAATTGTGGTAAGTAGCCACTTCCTTCTCCCCCCAATCCGAGCCAAGTATTTTAATCAGCATCAAAATGAAAGAGCCAATGGCAGTGCCGTCCCATCTTGGCTGCGCTCAAAAATATACGAAAGACTTAAAATTTTCCAGAATGAAATTTTCACTCTGCAGCGGAGTGTGCGCTGATATGAAACTCCCTGGCAGATTAAAACTGTGTGCCCGACCGAGACTCGAACTCGGAGAGCTTCTGTAAAGTTTGGAAGGTAGGAGACGAGATACTGGCAGAAGTAAAGCTGTGAGTACCGGACGTGAGTCGTGCTTCGGTAGCTCAGCTGGTAGAGCACTTGCCCGCGAAAGGCAAAGGTCCCGAGTTCGAGTCTCGGTCGGGCACACAGTTTTAATCTGCCAGGAAGTTTCACTTGAATTTTTATTCCAAAAATTACATTTACACCATTTGCACGTCTAAAATACTCCATCACAACAAACAATTAAAAATACCTGAACTCTCCCCGAAAATGTGTAAAATTATTCCCAGTTTAAAATATATGTCGACTATGTTTTCATAACACAATAAGTTTTTTATGAACTCTCTTGCCAGTCACATTGTAAATTTCATTGGCAACTATATAGCATTCACTATGGAACATGAAAACAGTTATAAAACCGTACTCTCCATAAATAATTACTAATAAGTAATACTAGCATAAATTGATTGTTGATTTTATTTCACAGTTTCAAATTTTGTGGACTAGTATTTACAGCAAACCTCATATTCATCAACTGTGTGTTACTAATTCATTACTTACATTACATAAGAAAATGTTGGTTTGTAAATGTTTGTGGAGAGTATATTTTATTCTCGTTCTCACACTCCATAATGAATGCTATATAATTTCCAATGAAGATACGACTGGCAAGACAGTCCACAGGCAGTTTTTTGTAGTTAGGAATGAAAACACGGTTTGCAATATTTTCTCGTATTATTTTATGCAGTTCAGGTGTAGATTACCTACTGATGAATTACTTTAGATGTGTAAATAATACAAAATTATTTTTTATAAATAACTTAGGTCATAACGATACTTCAGAGCACGGCGTGTCAGACTTCACTTGAGCAGAGAGAGTGAGCTGCGTACGAGCCAAGGCTTGGGATGTCACACGGCTTTTCTCTGTTGTTCTTAGAAGTATCCCGAACAGTGCTGCATTTCATTTAGCTTTGGGGCGAGGAATTTTTCGGTCAACACAACTCTCTGAGTTTGTCAGGATTGTATTGTCAGCTCTATTTAACCTTCGCTATTCGTTCATGGTTTGAAGGACATGATATACAGGGTGTTCATTATCCAATGGCTATTTGCACAAAAAAGGCAGTCTAGCTGTCTATATCAAATCCTTTAAAATGGATAGGAATGGCAGGCGAGAGGGATGAGAATTGTCAGAAGCTCTCCTGCATACCTTGCAGAACTAGCACTCCTTGGAGAAAGGATATCCTCTCTTCCAGGAGTGCTAGTTCTGGAAGGTAAGCAGGAGAGCTTTGGTGAAGTTTGGAAGGTAGGAGACGAGGTACTGGTGGAACTAAAGCTGTGAGGACGGGGCGTGAGTCATGCTTCGGCAGTTCAGTTGGTAGACCACTTGCCCGCGAAAGGCAAAGGTCCCGAGTTCAAGTCCCGGTCCGGCACACAGTTTTAATCTGCCAGGAAGTTTCATATCAGCGCACACTCCGCTGCAGAGTGAAAATTTCATCCTGCAGACTTTTTCTTGAATAATAAACTTAGCAAGTCATGATTACGTAGCAGCTTGAGTATGAAACTCTGTGAAATTATCTATATCTTGACCTTATGCTAACAGTCTGTACCAGACAAAAATTACGAGGTGCATTCAAGTTCTAAGGCCTCCGATTTTTTTTCTAATTAACTACTCACCCGAAATCGATGAAACTGGCGTTACTTCTCGACGTAATCGCCCTGCAGATATACACATTTTTCACAACGCTGACGCCATGATTCCATGGCAGTGGCGAAGGCTTCTTTAGGAGTCTGTTTTGACCACTGGAAAATCGCTGAGGCAATAGCAGCACGGCTGGTGAATGTGCGGCCACGGAGAGGTCTTTCATTGTTGGAAAAAGCCAAAAGTCACTAGGAGCCAGGTCGGGTGAGTAGGGAGCATGAGGAATCACTTCAAAGTTGTTATCACGAAGAAACTGTTGCGTAACGTTAGCTCGAGGTGCGGGTGCGTTGTCTTGGTGAAACAGCACACGCGCAGCCCTTCCCGGACGTTTTTGTTGCAGTGCAGGAAGGAATTTGTTCTTCAAAACATTTTCGTAGGATGCACCTGTTACCGTAGTGCCCTTTGGAATGCAATAGGTAAGGATTACGCCCTCGCTGTCCCAGAACATGGACACCATCCTTTTTTCAGCACTGGCGGTTACCCGAAATTTTTTTGGTGGCGGTGAATATGTGTGCTTCCATTGAGCTGACTGGCGCTTTGTTTTTGGATTGAAAAATGGCATCCACGTCTCATCCATTGTCACAACCGACGAAAAGAAAGTCCCATTCGTGCTGTCGTTGCGCGTCAACATTGCTTGGCAACATACCACACGGGCAGCCATGTGGTCGTCCGTCAGCATTCGTGGCACCCACCTGGATGACACTTTTCGCATTTTCAGGTCGTCATGCAGGATTGTGTGCACAGAACCCACAGAAATGCCAACTCTGGAGGCGATCTGTTCAACAGTCATTCGGCGATCCCCCAAAACAATTCTCTCCACTTTCTCGATCATGTCGTCAGACCGGCTTGTGCGAGCCCGAGGTTGTTTCGGTTTGTTGTCACACGATGTTCTGCCTTCATTAAACTGTCGCACCCACGAACGCACTTTCGACACATCCATAACTCCATCACCACATGTCTCCTTCAACTGTCGATGAATTTCAATTGGTTTCGCACCACGCAAATTCAGAAAACGAATGATTGCACGCTGTTCAAGTAAGGAAAACATCGCCATTTTAAGTATTTAAAACAGTTCTCATTCCCGCCGCTGGTGATAAAATTCCATCTGCCATACGGTGCTGCCATCTCTGGGACGTATTGACAATGAACGCGGCCTCATTTTAAAACAACACGCATGTTTCTACCTCTTTCCAGTCCGGAGAAAAAAAATCGGGGGCCTTAGAACTTGAATGCACCTCGTACTTTACGTCTTCAGCGGGCCCAAAATAATTAAATAATACTGAAAATTTGTTTTTTTTTGCGGTCTATGTTTTTGACAGATGTAAAATATAAAATCGAGTCGTACACATTGCGACGGCACTGCCATTTAAATTCGGCGCATTCTTTGTTGTCCCATCTTCCCCTTCCTCGATCTCAGACGGCGTGGCGTGGTAAAGGGGGAAATATGTAGCGATGCTGAGCACTATGACCCGCAAGCCAAAATCTTGGCCATCCCTACTTTAGAGCACAGCTGAAACGGGTGCTCTGGAGCTACATCATGACTTCAATTTAGTGGCTGCTAAAATACTGTTCTGTAATTGGTTCTTTCATTTGAATGGTACATAAAATACTAGGTCCTGAAAAGAAGAGACAGACGGGGTTACAACCCATAACTGGGCTGATTCCACCATCTTTAATTATTTTATTTTTCCACTACCACAACTGGGCTAGTTCCGCCTTCTTGGACTTTGATTGGTTTTATGATTTCAATGGCTCCTAAAACACTAGGCAGTGACTGGCTAGGGAGGGGAAGGGTGATTGGGATGGAGATTGCTAAGGTCCAATGTAAACAAAGTGTGCTGGGTAGTAGTTAGGTTGTGCTACTGTCTTGCACTTGTTCCAGTAAATACATGTGCCCTGGTGCTGCCCATGACTGCAGTTGACATCGGTCCTCAAACACACACAGCACACATGGCAAACATGGAAAAATTGACTTCGCGATGAGTTCCCGTAAGAACGTCTGTAGTAAATCAACAAGGCTAAGCATATGAGATTGCTCACTGTATAACACCTTACCCAACCAATAATACATATAATGTGTTGAGATTCTAAGAGAGTGATTCACGATATCATTTAACAAATCTCGGCTTAGTAACAGTGACACAAGTGCAATGTTACGTACGCAAAGAGACTACCATACCTAGATCGTCGTGTAGAAGTGACATTCAAGCAGTGTACAATAACAATCACTCTGGATGCTTCAACAGTCTGCTGCGTCTTTGATAGATGCATCCAGTTTTGGGAAATGTGCGGTAAAAGATTATACTGCAACCAGTTCAACGTCGTCACAGGCAACTTCAGAGATCACGGACGCGTGGAATATACACTCCTGGAAATGGAAAAAAGAACACATTGACACCGGTGTGTCAGACCCACCATACTTGCTCCGGACACTGCGAGAGGGCTGTACAAGCAATGATCACACGCACGGCACAGCGGACACACCAGGAACCGCGGTGTTTGCCGTCGAATGGCGCTAGCTGCGCAGCATTTGTGCACCGCCGCCGTCAGTGTCAGCCAGTTTGCCGTGGCTTACGGAGCTCCATCGCAGTCTTTAACACTGGTAGCATGCCGCGACAGCGTGGACGTGAACCGTATGTGCAGTTGACGGACTTTGAGCGAGGGCGTATAGTGGGCATGCGGGAGGCCGGGTGGACGTACCGCCGAATTGCTCAACACGTGGGGCGTGAGGTCTCCACAGTACATCGATGTTGTCGCCAGTGGTCGGCGGAAGGTGCACGTGCCCGTCGACCTGGGACCGGACCGCAGCGACGCACGGATGCACGCCAAGACCGTAGGATCCTACGCAGTGCCGTAGGGGACCGCACCGCCACTTCCCAGCAAATTAGGGACACAGTTGCTCCTGGGATATCGGCGAGGACCATTCGCAACCGTCTCCATGAAGCTGGGCTACGGTCCCGCCCACCGTTAGGCCGTCTTCCGCTCACGCCCCAACATCGTGCAGCCCGCCTCCAGTGGTGTCGCGACAGGCGTGAATGGAGGGACGAATGGAGACGTGTCGTCTTCAGCGATGAGAGTCGCTTCTGCCTTGGTGCCAATGATGGTCGTATGCGTGTTTGGCGCCGTGCAGGTGAGCGCCACAATCAGGACTGCATACGACCGAGGCACACAGGGCCAACACCCGGCATCATGGTGTGGGGAGCGATCTCCTACACTGGCCGTACACCACTGGTGATCGTCGAGGGGACACTGAATAGTGCACGGTACATCCAAACCGTCATCGAACCCATCGTTCTACCATTCCTAGACCGGCAAGGGAACTTGCTGTTCCAACAGGACAATGCACGTCCGCATGTATCCCGTGCCACCCAACGTGCTCTAGAAGGTGTAAGTCAACTACCCTGGCCAGCAAGATCTCTGGATCTGTCCCCCATTGAGCATGTTTGGGACTGGATGAAGCGTCGTCTCACGCGGTCTGCACGTCCAGCACGAACGCTGGTCCAACTGAGGCGCCAGGTGGAAATGGCATGGCAAGCCGTTCCACAGGACTACATCCAGCATCTCTACGATCGTCTCCATGGGAGAATAGCAGCCTGCATTGCTGCGAAAGGTGGATATACACTGTACTAGTGCCGACATTGTGCATGCTCTGTTGCCTGTGTCTATGTTCCTGTGGTTCTGTCAGTGTGATCATGTGATGTATCTGACCCCAGGAATGTGTCAATAAAGTTTCCCCTTCCTGGGACAATGAATTCACGGTGTTCTTATTTCAATTTCCAGGAGTGTATTTTCCAAATAGTATGTTCAGCAATTTCTCAATGTCAGGCTTGCACTAGCTAGTAAGAGACGACAGAAAGCTGCGAAGTTTAGTGGACAACGAGTTGAATAAGTATCACATTATAGTATTGTTACAGCACTTGCTGAAAAGTTTATAAGGAAGTACGAAAATAAAACATTGCTAAAGGAACGGAAAGTGCAGAGTGGAAGTAAAAGATACTCACAGACAAGGTGCAACTGCAAATTAATAGAAAGCTAGGCTGAAAGTGAGAAAATTGGTATAAAATAATATAAGACATTCGTAACAGAGTGTACAGTTTTGGACATGAGAAACGTCGATTCATGCAGAGACCCCAGGAATTTAGCGAGGACTCTTTTGTGTGACCATTCCGATTTTATTCTCTGTAAGTTCGACATGTAACTGAAACGTTTGTTGTTTAGTAAACGGTAAACGTAGAACTATAACTGCGACTGATTTTGGTCGTCGTATAAAACGAGTTGAATGCTAATACTACCAGCGAAGCATCTCCGGGAGTAACAAATGTGGCAACTATTTTAGATCAGTACAGTTTCATTTGAGGCACATACGACTGAAATGCCCCCTAACTAGAAAACATTTCAGGTAATGTTTTGCACTGATACAATCTTTTAAACATATTTCGAATTTAAAATTATACGGAATAAAGTTGACGTCAATTGATGGTTTTATATCTAGTAAATTAGTAACAGAAGGAACAGATCCCCCGTGGTACACAAAAAAGGTCAGCACTCTGTTGCAAAAGCAACGAAAAATGCATGCGAGATGTAAATGACTGGAAAATCTCAAAGACTGGCGATTATTCATAGAAGCTCGTAATTTAGCGTGGACTTAACTATAAGATGTTTTTAACAGTTACTGCAACGAAAATCTGGACCGAAATGTAACAGAAAATCCACGGGGATTCTAAATCGTATGTAAAGCACTTAAGGGGCAAGGTACATTCAGTACATTCACCGCGCGACTGCAGTGGTAATAGTACCGATGAGGGCGCGGAGTTACTAACATGGTTCCCCGAAATTACTTCATCAGAGAAGATACAGTAAAAATTTTAGGATTAGAATCAAGGACAGATGCCAACATGAGTAGTTCAGAAGTATATACCGTCCGTGCAGCAAAGTAACTCAAATCACTTAATGAAAGCATGTCTTCCTGACAAGATTTTATGCCAGTTAGGTTACTTTGAGAGTACTCTGATGAAAAACCTCCATTTTTAGCAATCATACACAATCGCTTACTCGACGAAGGATCCTTGCGTCAGGGATGGGCAGTTGTACAGGTGACACCCGCACACAAGAAAGGAAATTGAAGTAAGCCACTAAATTAAATTGGCGTTGACATGCATTAGGATTTTGGAACATGTACTGAGTTCGAACATTATGGAATGCAAATCTATTGACAGAGTCAGAATATGTCATTCTTGTGAAACACAATTGGCTTTCTATTCATATGATATAGCGAATGCTATCGACAGGGTATCTCAAGTTGATCTAATATTTTTAGAAGGCTTTTGACACCGTTTCTTCCTTTGTAATCAAAATGCATGCCTATGGAGTGCGGTCTCAATTGCGAGACTACTTTCGTGATTTCCTGTCAGGAAGGCCACAGTCTGGGGTTCCCAATAGAATGTTCCTAATCTATATAAACGATGTACAAGATAATGTGAGCGGTCTTCTCAAACTGTTTGCAAATGATGTCGTCGTTATCATCTAGTTAAATATTCAGAGAAACAAAACTAATTGGAAGATTATTTAGGCACGCTATCTGTATAGTGCAAAAAGTGCTAATTGACCCTAAACAATAAAAAGTGTGAGGTCCTTGAGATGACTACTAAAAAAATTCGTTGAATTTCAGTTACTCTATGATGTTGTTGTTGTTGTCTTCAGTACAAAGACTTGTCTGATGCAGCTCTCCACGCTAATCTATCCTGGGCAGACCTCTTCATCTCCGAAGAACTACTGCAATCTATATCCATTTGAACCTGTGTATTCATCTCTTGGCCTCTCCTTACAATTTTTGCCCTAAAGTCTTTCCTCCATTACCGAACTGAGGATTTCTTGCCTTAAGATGTTTCTTTTTCCCCAGTTCGAATCAGTACCTCTTCATTAGTTTACTCCAACAACTAAACTACTCTTAAGCATTCTTCTCTAGCACCACATATTAAAACTGCTATACTCCTCTTGTCTTCTCGTCCATGTTTCACTTCCGTACAAGAATTACCTCCAAGAAAACTTTCTCTTGCTAGAGCCACTCTGCATTTTATATGCTCTCTACTTTGGACATCATAAGTAAATTTTTCTTCCCGAATAAGGAAACTGATCTACTACTTTTCCTGTCTGATTTCCTTGTCTCATTCCCTCAGTGACCCCTGATTTAATTCTGCTACGAGTACATTCCATTATCATTGTTTCATTTCTGTTGATGTTCGGCTTCCAATTTCTTTTCAAAGACACTATTCATTCTGCTCAACCACTTCTCCAAGTCCTTTCCGTTTCTGGCAGAATTTCAGTGTCACCAGCAAAACCAATGCTTCTATGTCGTCTCCCTGAACTATAACCCGTTTCAAATTCACATTGGTTTCCTTCACAGCTTGTTCAGTGCACAGATTACATAAAATCATTGACAGGCTTCAACGCTGTTTCACTCCCTTCCCAACTACTGCCACTGATGCATACCATCCAAGGGTTATAACTGCAGTCTAGTTTCTGTACAAGTTGTAAATAACCTTTCGCACGCTGTATTTTATGCCTGCTACCATCAAAATTTGAAAGCGTATATTCCAGGTAACATTGTCAAAAGATTTCTTCAAATCAACAAACCCTGTAAATGCCTTTCTTTGACCATCAGTAATACAAGTCGTTGGCTCGTTATTTCCTCGCGTGTTCCTACAAATTGATCTTCCCTGAGATCAACTTCTACCAGTTTATGCATTCTTCTGTAAATAATTAACATCACTATTTTGCAACTATGAGTCGGTAATATTCAAACTTTAGGCACATGTTTTCTTTGTAATTCGAATTATTACATTCTTCTTGAATGCTGATGATACATCTTGCACACGAGGTGGAATAATTTTATCACGGCTGGCTCTTTGGAAAAAGATTCGAATGAGGTCTTTCAGTACTCTGCCAAATTCTTCTCGCAGTATCATACCTACCATCTCATCCTCACCTAACATATCTTCAGTATCTATAATATTGTCTTCAAGTTCATTTCCCTTGTATAGTACTTTTATATATTCCCTCCGGATTTCAGCTTTCCCTTCTTTGCTTACAACTAGCTTGTGATCTGAGCTCTTGGTATCCATACAGCTATTTCTCATTTCACTAAAAATCCTGCAGGCAGCACTATCTTAACCATAGATATGCGTGATTCTAAAGCCTTGCGTTTTGCCTCTATCCTTTCCTGCTTAGATATTTTGCGCTTTCTATCGATCTCGTTTTTAGAAGTCAGTATTACCTTTCACCTGGTTCATTCACTGCAGTTTTATATTTTTTTTTCCTTTTGTAAATTAAATATCTTTTGTGTTATTCACGACTTCTACGAGGCCATATCTTTTTACCTATTTGATGCTCTGCTGCCTTTATTATATCATCTCTCAAAGTTACGTATTCTTCCTCTTCCGTAGTCCTTTCCACCGTTTCACACAGACTTAAAGGCTGTCGATTCAACAAAACACTGATGCATTACCCTTACGAACAACTTGATTTGGAACCATCATACACAAAATTTTGCGGAGAAAGCAAACCAAAGACTGCGTTTTATTGGCAGAACACTAGGAGGTGCAACAAATCTACTAAACAGACTGTCTACACTACACTTGTCGGTGCTCTTTGAAGTACTACTCCTCGGAATGTGATCCCTACCCGTTATCATTGACGGAGGCCAGCGGAGAAGTTCAAAGTAGGGTGGTTCGTTTTTTACTATCGCGAAACTGGAGAGAGATTGACACCGATATGATACGCAGTTGGGGTGACAATCAGTAAAACAAAGGCGTTTTTCATTGCGCCAAGGTCTTTCACGAAATTTCAATTACAATTTTCTCCTCCGAATACCAAAGCGTTTTGTTGACTCCCACCTACATCGAGGGGAAAGACCACTGCAATAAAATAAAAAAATATGGGGCTCCCACGTGCTATTCGAGAGCGAAATGGTCAGGAAATAGTATGAATGTGGTTCTCCGAATCCTCTGGCAAACACTTACGTGTTAATTGCAGAGTAGTCATGTAGACGTACAGTTCCTGTGGGTAAATGTACCATATAGGTTACTAAAAAGGAAAATGGGTGGTATAAAGTTTAAAAATTGTCATAGCACTGACATTTTAGAATTCGTAATATTGCTTTTTCTTCCTTGCATACAGTAACACAGAGACTGCTGTACAGAATGTGCGATCAAATAGTTTCCGTTTGAGAGCGTTGCTGCAGCGTATATGCAACATAGCGAGACTCTGTTGCGTGTATACTCGTATAAGCACAGACACGAAGGAAAGGGATTACAGTGGAATTCTTGTCTTTCTGTCGAGCGTGCTATAAATGCGCAAACATGAACTGTAACGGTATTACCAAATGCATCCGAACAGGATCAACGTGCTAGTATTCTTTTCTCTGCTACCGAACAAAAAATAGCAGTAGAAATCCATCGACGAATTAAGAATATGTATGGGGCAGCATGTATTTCGAAAACCACCGTTGTGGAATTGTGCACCAAGGGATGCTGCTGCTTCTTGATAACACAGGTCCCCGTATTGCAAATGTCGTAACGCAGAAATTACACAAACCCAACCGGGAGACACTCGAGCACCCGCCCAACAATCCTGACCTCTCTCCATGCGATTATCATGCCTTCGGTCCCTTAAAAAAGGCCTTGAGAGGTCAACGATATCTGTCGGACGAGCATGAGCAGTAGGTAGTTGCGGACTTCTTCTCGCAGTAGGACACGATATTTTACCAAATGGGTATCTTCAACCTGGTGCCTCGGTGGGATGATTACCTCAATGCTCACGGTGATTTTGCCTCGTTGGCATAGCAATTCTGGACTGCCTTCGAACGGATCACCTATTGTTGGTATTTCCTTGAAGATGTACCACACTGCCTCTTATCCTTTCAAAAATGGTTCAAATGGCTCTGAGCACTATGGGACTTAACATCTGAGGTCATCAGTCCCCTATAACTTTGAACTACTTAAAACTAACCAACCGAAGGACATCACACACATCCATGCCCGAGGCAGGATTCGAACCGGCGGCCATAGCGGTCGCGCGGTTCCAGACTGAAGCGCCTAGAACCACTCGGCCACAGCGGCCGGCTTCTTATCCTTTGTTTATAGCGACGCATAATCTAAGGTTCTGACTGTTGATACAAATTAAGAGAGGATGTCAGTAACTACGAGAGTTAGAAAGCGTCGAACTCTCGCGGGTATACATATGCCACCCCCCTGCCTCCTTCTATGTCGATACATGCACAATTAAGCTTGCCATCACTTTTAGCAACACTGAACTCGCATTCGGGAGGATGACGGTTCAATCCCGTCTCCAGCCATCCTGATTTAGGTTTTCCGTGATTTCCCTAAATCGTTTCAGGCAAATGCCGGGATGGTTCCTTTGAAAGGGCACGGACGATTTCCTTCCCAATCCTTCCCTAACCCGAGCTTGCGCTCCGTCTCTAATGACCTCGTTGTCGACGGGACGTTAAACATTAACCACCACCACCACTTGTAGCATACGTATAACTAGCAAAGAAATTTAACAGATTCCCGTAGCTTCACCATTTTGTGGGTAAATTTCTGTAAGTATTTCCGTGTGATGTATGTTTAGTGTTATCAGGTTTCCTCATTTGAACTACCTTCTCCAATGGGTGGTTATATTTTGAAACAACAATTTGCACGAAAAGTATTCAAACATAGATACATAATCCTTGTTCTGCAATCACCAAAGCGATGTTTTGCGGAGATAAGACATTTGAGGATGTTTAAAACATCATCATCAGTGGCTGTTGTGTCTTGTGGCAGGTCCTGTGAATTTGTATCGACATAAGTTGTCAGAAATATTACGAAGTACAGACGTTAATATTTGATAAGGAGACAGTGTTTCACGATGGCAGTGTATCACACACACAGCGTAAGTTGTCTAGTGATTATTACCGAGTAACGTCACGATGAATCTTAGGAAATTTCCTTGGTAACTCAATCGCCCGATCTGATTCCTCATCGTAGCGCCTTTCAGAAACAATGTATGTTCAAATGAAGACTTAGTTGTCCTTCACAGTTGCATCTGAGTTGTATGTTTTATTCAAAAAATTAAAACTCTTCATTCCGAAGACTGATCTGATAACCACTGTGCTTTACCAGGCATGGTACTACTGAAGGCGCTACGCCCTTGGCTTTCTTTGACCTGTGAACTGACTTCCTGAGCCAGACAGGGGAGATCTACGACAGTTCAACGTGGGCCAATATACTAATTCACATTTTTTGCATTTAATAATCGTTTCCAATGGGCACAAGAAGTGGTATGTGCCAGGAAAAAAAATCCGAACTTCTAGTTTTGTTATCGAACACTTATCCATACTGCCACTGAGCCACGCCAAACGTAAGTCCTAAATTTTTTCTCGTAACTACTTAATATGTATATGAAACTGCTAACTCTTGTGGGATTTAGCTGCAAGATTTACGTCAGCCACCTACAAAGAGATTACAGCGGGCTAAATCCGAATTCAATGCAGGTGTTTCCAGCCTCTTTGTCTTGCATCAGACCATTCGTCTGCGTCACCTCATCGCATATTCGTATTTTTGTTGACGCCCACAAGCGTGAAATTTCAAACACATGAAATGCTGCAGGTACTGCGTCGTGGAAAATGGACGCTGCCTGAATAGAAATGAACATCACTCGCTGCAGAAATTTCAATGTGTTGTTCATGGTACAAGAGCTGGTGAATGAATTACGTAGCCCCTTGAAGTAGCGCGGATACTCGGCAATGACGAAATCATTCCGGATACCACTCACTTGCGGCTATAGGTTGATTTCTGTTGATTATTTAATTTTTGCCTTTGAAAATAAGCCTTCATGGTCACAAAGTGCCAATGTGTGAGTCCTGGTCGGACAAAAGTATTGATCACTGTGGAAATACTTTGAATAGCATTACCAATCCCATCACAAATCAACGACGAGCCAGGTGGCATCAATACTGGGGGGAATATGTTATGATCATGCATTAGTCTTGTCCTTCACGTTATGTGATTTCCCAAACAATGTGTGGCAGCATAGTATGGCAATCCCGCTTTACAGTCACTGGTGGTTTCGATTTATATATCAAAATCAGTAGGAAAAAGTCAGGAAATGGTGATGGCAAACCGCAAGCATTTTAACGATGGCCGGAGAAGAATATGAGAATATCACAGTTGAACCCCCGTTTTACCTTGCGTTTGAAATCTCAGCTCTACAGCATGCTTTCTTCCTTCCTTTCTCTTGGTTTTCTCCAAAATTATGAAGCAAAAGTGCTATAATTGTGTTTTCCCAGGACCAGACACTAGCGCTATTGGTATTCAAATGTCCTAGCGAACAATTACAGATACTCGTAATAGATAAATTTCCGATATCGCTCCCGATAGCGTACATTTCTTGTCAGAAATCTACAGCAGCAAACGAATTTGTGAAATAGTAAAGTAACTGTGACAGCGCAGAAATGTCCACGAATTGCTGTGGTGATAAAGAATAGTTTTCAAGAAAGTAACCAAGAAAGTTGTTTCAGCTAGAAGCTGTGACTGGAAGTGACAGGTTCAGTTAAAGCAATTAACAAAGCACGCAACATCATTCTGAACTCTCGTAATAGCGTGAAGTAAAAATAGGTGACGTCGTCACTTACGTCGGTTCCACAACAAATAAATTTACTTACGACTCAAGACACTTCAGAGTCAGTCTTCTGCATGCAGAGTACGTCTCACTTTATATTAATTTTTAGTTCACAAATTTCTTTTTGAGATCAATGATACATTATTTTTTCTATACAAGGTATTTCCGTGATAAAGTGGCCAAGGAAGAGCGACGAAACACAGAAGTAGGAGAGTAAAAGAAGGCAGAAATGATATACGCAAAGGTAACAGTTACTGGCAGGTGACATCGCCAATACGGCAACCAGTAAGCGACTAATAGCCTCGAGATTAGTATTCGGAACTCTGACGCATGGCGTGTCTACTTTCCGAAACATACCGGTAAGTACACTCCTGGAAATTGAAATAAGAACACTGTGAATTCATTGTCCCAGGAAGGGGAAACTTTATTGACACATTCCTGGGGTCAGATACATCACATGATCACACTGACAGAACCACAGGCACATAGACACAGGCAACAGAGCATGCACAATGTCGGCACTAGTACAGTGTATATACACCTTTCGCAGCGATGCAGGCTGCTATTCTCCCATGGAGACGATCGTACAGATGCTGGATGTAGTCCTGTGGAACGGCTTGCCATGCCATTTCCACCTGGCGCCTCAGTTGGACCAGCGTTCGTGCTGGACGTGCAGACCGCGTGAGACGACGCTTCATCCAGTCCTAAACATGCTCAATGGGGGACAGATCCGGAGATCTTGCTGGCCAGGGTAGTTGACTTACACCTTCTAGAGCACGTTGGGTGGCACGGGATACATGCGGACGTGCATTGTCCTGTTGGAACAGCAAGTTCCCTTGCCGGTCTAGGAATGGTAGAACGATGGGTTCGATGGCGGTTTGGATGTACCGTGCACTATTCAGTGTCCCCTCGACGATCACCAGTGGTGTACGGCCAGTGTAGGAGATCGCTCCCCACACCATGATGCCGGGTGTTGGCCCTGTGTGCCTCGGTCGTATGCAGTCCTGATTGTGGCGCTCACCTGCACGGCGCCAAACACGCATACGACCATCATTGGCACCAAGGCAGAAGCGACTCTCATCGCTGAAGACGACACGTCTCCATTCGTCCCTCCATTCACGCCTGTCGCGACACCACTGGAGGCGGGCTGCACGATGTTGGGGCGTGAGCGGAAGACGGCCTAACGGTGTGCGGGACCGTAGCCCAGCTTCATGGAGACGGTTGCGAATGGTCCTCGCCGATACGCCAGGAGCAACAGTGTCCCTAATTTGCTGAGAAGTGGCGGTGCGGTCCCCTACGGCACTGCGTAGGATCCTACGGTCTTGGCGTGCATCCGTGCGTCGCTGCGGTCCGGTCCCAGGTCGACGGGCACGTGCACCTTCCGCCGACCACTGGCGACAACATCGATGTACTGTGGAGACCTCACGCCCCACGTGTTGAGCGATTCGGCGGTACGTCCACCCGGCCTCCCGCATGCCCACTATACGCCCTCGCTCAAAGTCCGTCAACTGCACATACGGTTCACGTCCACGCTGTCGCGGCATGCTACCAGTGTTAAAGACTGCGATGGAGCTCCGTATGCCACGGCAAACTGGCTGACACTGACGGCGGCGGTGCACAAATGCTGCGCAGATAGCGCCATTCGACGGCCAACATCGCGGTTCCTGGTGTGTCCGCTGTGCCGTGCGTGTGATCATTGCTTGTACAGCCCTCTCGCAGTGTCCGGAGCAAGTATGGTGGGTCTGACACACCGGTGTCAATGTGTTCTTTTTTCCATTTCCAGGAGTGTATATGAACAGAGCATGGTCCAAAATGCCGATGTGTCATTTATCCAATAGTTGCAGATGACAGCGTTTAAAGACGCGTCCTGTTTTCTTCACTACGTATACAGTCTTCTTCATTATGTTTACTCCGGGGGGTTTGTCTGTAGAGCAAGCGACTGTCGAGCTCACTGGGTGCAACCGGCCGCTGGTCGTTGCACAGACCGGCACGAATGACGCCTGTCGCTTGGGTTCTAAGGCCATCCTTGGTTACTAACGGCGGATGGCTTATCTAGTGAAGGCTGCTTCCATCGCACGCGGGCTGTCGGCTAATCCCACTACTTGTAACATCTTACCCAGGGACGACTGCGGTCCTCTTTGTTTGGAGCAGAGTGGAAGGTCTCCACCTGAATCTCAGACGATTCTGCGACGGTATCGGATGCTAATTTCTCGACCTCCTCAATCGAGAACAAAATTGTAAAATTGTAGTGTTCCCCTTAAAAGAGCAGGTGTGTACAACACGTAGGAAGTGGCTGCTAGTGTAGTGGAGTATGTCTGAGCTGCACATTTTTTTAGAAGAAGATGACCTCACCCCCCCCCCCCCCCCTTTGCGTCAAAGACTAATTCGCTGCTTAAATCCGTGGTGCATCAGCCACATTATTTTCAGAGAATGTTCGACCTCCTAAACTAGAAACAGAAAGGGTTAATACAATATTAGTAAATTGCAGGAGCATCAATGGTTAGGTTACGGAATTAGTATCGCTTATTAAAGGTAATAATGACAAGATAGTACTAGGAAGAAAGCTGGCTGAAACCGGAAGTGAAGAGCAACGAAATCCTGAATTTAGAGTGGATGGGATGCCAAAGGTAGCGGCGTATTTATTGCAGTACAGAAACGCATAATATCTAGCGAGATTATCATAGATTCCGGAAGTGAATTAATCTATATGAAGTTAAGCATCAAAAGATGGTAAAAAAATGGAAATCGGATGCTTTTGTAGACTGCCTGTGTCAGAAGCTGTAGTGGTGGAGCGCTTCAGAGAGAACTTGCACAATTTCCTGACTTTGTTTCTTGATCATGCTATCGTAACAGGAGGTGACTTTAACTTGCCAGATATGGAACGGGAAAGTCATGCGATCAAAAATGGTGCCAGAGTCAGGAATTCGTGCGAAATTATTCTGCATGCCTTGTCCGAAAATTGCACTCCTCAACAACTTCGTGAAACACAACGCCTGTCTTATAGCGTCTGCCACAGTGACCATAAGGCTCTGATAGCGTCTGTGACTACGGGTATTACAAGGAATGTTTAGAAACGTAGGATGGTTTTGCTTAGCAACAGTAATAGCATACGAAGTGCTGAGTATCTGAGTAGTCGATATAAAATATTCAGTGTTGAGGACGAATATATTGAGCACAAATGGAAAATATTCAAAAGTATCGTGCAGCTGGCCCTAGACAAGTATGTTAAGAGCAAGGTCTGAAGGGATGGGAAACGCCCGCCGTTGTTTAACAGCCGTGTAAGAAAACTGCTACGTAAACAAAGAGAACTTCAACACAATCTTAAAGAAGACAAATGCTAGCTGACAAACAAAAGATGAGAGAAGCGAAAATAAACGGAAAGAGAGCTATGAGAGAAGCGTTCAAAGGATCTGGAAGTAAAATTTTGCCAATCTATCTGAACAAAAACTCCAAAAGGTTTTGACCTTACATACAATTAACAAGCAGATCTAAATCATCTATTCACTCACTCAGCGGCCATGCTGGCACAGAAACGGAAAATGACAGAGTCATAATCGAAATACTGAGTTCGGTACTCCGAAATCGTTTCACCGCCGAAAATCGTAATTGTTGTTGTTGTGGTCTTCAGTCCAGAGACTGGTTTGATGCAGCTCTCCACGCTACCCTATCCTGTGCAAGTTTCTTCATCTCCCAGTACCTACTGCAACCTACATCCTTCTGAATCTGCTTAGTGTATTCATCTCTTGGTCTCCCTCTACGATTTTTACCCTCCAAGCTGCCCTCCAATGCTAAATTTGTGATCCCTTGATGCCTCAGAACATGTTCTACCAACCGGTCCCTTTTTCTCGTCAAGTTGTGCCACAAACTCCTCTTCTCCCCAATTCTATTCAATACCTCCTCATTAGTTATGTGATCTACCCATCTAATCTTCAGCATTCTTCTGTAGCACCACATTTCGAAAGCTTCTATTCTCTTCCTGTGCAAACTATTTATCGTCCATGTTTCACTTCCATACATGGCTACACTCCAAACAAATACTTTCAGAAATGACTTCCTGACACTTAAAATCTATACTCGATGTTAACAAATTTTTCTTCTTCAGAAACGCTTTCCTTGCCATTGCCAATCTACATTTTATATCTTCTCTACTTCGACCATCATCAGTTATTTTGCTCCACAAATAGCAAAACTCCTTTACTACTTTAAGTGTCTCATTTCCTAATCTAATTCCCTCAGCATCACCCGACTTAATTCGACTACATTCCATTATCCTTGTTTTGCTTTTGTTGATGTTCATCTTATATCCTCCTTTCAAGACACTGTCCATTCCGATCAACTGCTCTTGTAAGTCCTTTGCTGTCTCTGACAGAATTACAATGTCATCGGCGAACGTCAATGTTTTTATTTCTTCTCCATGGATTTTAATACCTACTCCGAATTTTTCTTTTGTTTCCTTTACTGCTTGCTCAATATACAGATTGAATAACATTGGGGAGAGGCTACAACCCTGTCTCACTCCCTTCCCAAGCACTGCTTCCCTTTCATGCTCGTCGATTCTTATAACTGCCATCTGGTTTCTGTACAAATCGCAAATAGCCTTTCGCTCCCTGTATTTTACCCATGCCACCTTTAGAATTTGAAAGAGGGTATTCATGATCCCTCTTTTCAGTCATCGTACGAACGTCGAAATGACAGAAATTGAGATAACTGAACGCAGAATAAAAAAGCAACTACGATTAGTAATGCAAAAGGAATGGGTACCAGATGAGATATCTCTAAGAATCCACAGAGACAATGCGAAACAGCTGTTTATCGTAGATCGCTGGAACAACGAAGGGTACCTAGTGACTGGAAAAAATCCAGGTAATTCCTGTTTTCAAGAAGAATCGTGGGACACATGCACTTAATTTTGGTCCTAATTTGTTGACGTCAATCTGTTGAAGAATCGTGGATCACGTTTTATGTTCACGTATTATTACGTTTTTAGAGAAAGAAAATCACCTCTATAAAAATCAACATAGATTCAGCAAACCTAGGTCTTGCGAAATTCAGCTCTCTCTATTTCTCCACGAGATCACAGTGATGTAGACATAGGCGCTCAGGTTGATGCCGTGTTCCTTGACTTCAGGAAAGCATCTGACACCGTCCTGCACTTTTTAACGGAAAAATACGAGCTTATCGACTACCGTACGAAATTGTCGACTGGAGACAAGACTTCCTTGCAGAGGGAACTCAGAACGTCGATGTTAAAGGAACAAAATCGACAGATGTAAAAGTAATTTCAGGCGTAACCCAAGGAAGTGTGATAGGGCTGTTACTATTTACAATAGAACGCAGCATGTCATTCTCAATGGAGAGAAGTCTTCCGGCGTAAGAGTGATTTCAGGTGTGCCGCAGGGGAGTGTCGTAGGACCGTTGCTATTCACAATATACATAAATGACCTTGTGGATAACATCGGAAGTTCACTGAGGCTTTTTGCGGATGATGCTGTGGTATATCGAGAGATTGTAACAATGGCAAATTGTACTGAAATGCAGGAGTACCTGCAGCGAATTGACGCGTGGTGCAGGGGATGGCAACTGAATCTCAATGGAGACAACTGTAATGGGCTGCGAATACATAGAAAGAAAGATTCCTTATCGTTTAGCTACAATATAGCAGGCCAGCAACTGGAAGCAGTTAATTCCATAAATTATCTAGGAGTAGGCATTAGGAGTGATTTAAAATACTGTAGAACGATCATATAAAGTTGATCGTCGGTAAAGCAGATGCCAGACTGAGATTCATTGGAAAAATCCTAAGGAAATGCAATCCGAAAATAAAGGAAGTAGGTCAAAGTACACTTGTTCGCCCACTGCTTGAATATTGCTCATCAGTGTGGGATCCGTACCAGACAGGGTTGTTATAAGATATAGAGAAGATCCAACGGAGAGCAGCGCGCTTCGTTACAGGATCATTTAGTAATGGCGAAAGTGTTACGGGGATGATAGATAAACTCCAGTGGAAGACACTGCAGGAGAGACGCTCAGTAGCTCGGTACGGGCTTTTGTTGAAGTTTCGAGAACATACCTTCACGGAGGAGTCAAGCAGTATATTGCTCTCTCCTACGTATATCTCGCGAAGAGACCATGAGGATAAAATCAGAGAGATTAGAGCCCACACAGAGGCATACCGGCAATATTTCTTTCCACGAGCAATACGAGACTGGAACAGAAGGGAGAACCGATATACTCAAGGTACCCTCCGCCACACACCGTCAGGTGGCTTGCGGAGTATGGATGTAGATGTAGATGTAGATGCAGGGTGACACAATCCGTTAACTTTTGAAAATGCACTCATGCCTGAAATGCGAAAACTGGCCAACAGGGGGCGATTGACGGCAACACGTCAGTGACGCCGCATGAGAGTCGTGTATAAAATGAGCTGTAGTTAGATCACCCATAGCCTCGCTGATAAACACCTGCTGGAAGGTATGACTTTTATGCGGGATGGCGTTCCGTCCCATATTGCTACACGTGTGAAAGATCTCTAGCACACATCGTTGGTTGATGATCATGTGCTGAGTCACCACTTACGTCATACTTGGCCTCCCAGGTCCCAAGACCTCAGTCCGTGTGATTATTGGTTGACAGGTTAAGTCTACCGAGATCGTCCAACATATTAGGAATGCTAAAGAACATCTGACAACAGTTTATCTCCGTAACTTCAGTTATGCTGTACAGTGCTCATCCCAACATTGTCCTTCGACTACAGGTATTGTTGATGAGTGACAGCCGACATGTTGAGCATTTGTTGTAAATAATGATATGAAGCACCATCTGTTTGAAATTTCGTACACTTTTTTAGTTTCAATAAAACCACGTGTCATTCCAAGCCTATGTGTCTTTTTTTTTCATTGTACCTACATTATGCCGTGAGTATTGAATCTTCAAATTTTAACGTAATTTTGGGCCCTCTGCAAATAATTGATCTGGCATAAGATGTCGGAAACACCATAAGGCTGTTCACAGGTGATGCGGTTGTCTGTAAGAAGATAGCAGAAGACAGTAGCGATTTGCAAAATAACCTGCAGAGGAGTGATGAATGGCGCAAGGATCGGCAATCAACTATGAACGTAAATAAATATAAGATATCGTATATACATAACATAAGAAATTCACCATTGTACAACCGCACCATTGATGATAAATTACTGGAAACAGTGTCTTCGTAAAATATCTAAGAGTAACCATCCCGAGTGACTTTAAGTGAAGTTGACCACATAAAACATATAGTAGGAAAAGCAGATGCCAAACTGAGATCCATAGGAGAATCTTAAGAAAGTGTAATTCATCTGCGAAAGAAGTGGCTTACAAAACACTTGTTCGACCAATTATTCTATATTGCTCATCACTCTGTAACTCTTGTTAGTCAGGACTAATAAAAGAAACAGGGAAGATCCAACGAGGAGAGGCGCGTTTCGTCACAGGGTTGTTTACTCGGCGTGAGAGCGTTGCAAAGATCTCAACAAACTCGAGTGGCAGACGCTATAAGAGAGGCATCGTGCTTCATGAAGTTGTTTAGGCCTGCTATTGAAATTCCGAGAGAGCACGTACCCACATACGTCTCGCTAAATGACCACCACAACAAATTAGAGCTAATACAGAGGTTTACCGAGTATCAGCCAACCTACGCGTCATTCGCGAATGGGACAGACAGGAGGGGGATCAGTTAATGGTATCAGAAGTACTCTCCGTCACACACCGTCGGTGGCTTGCTGATGTAGATGTACATTATGCATTCAATACCTGTAGCATTCCAGTGGCAGTCAACATGGCTACGGTGGCTTGTATTTGTGCGTCACCTCTTCAGGCTGAAAGCTGGAGCCGCCTTACGTAGATGGAATCGAAAAGTGAACACAGTGACTGTCCTCCTATTTGGGATTTGTAAAACGAAGTGGAGTTGTTTTTAAAGTGTGTGGAGTTTACTTCATGAAATATTATCAGCTGTTGACACGTACATAGTTACATACCTAAGTAACTCGGTCAACAGTTTGTAAAATACTTACACAGGATAAAGGTACATTTTAATATATACAATATCTAGTGGAACATACTCATATTTTGGTACATCTATTTTTTTTATTAGTTCCACGTTACTTAGTAAATCGTTAGAGTGTTATGGGTTTTCCTAGGTTGAGTTCACTACTGAAACCTCATCTGTGATTTCTGCTCTGGATTATTTGATGATGGACACCTTTGAATTAGTTCCACATTCAATCTCTGTAAAATGACGAGACAATGATGAAAATAAGATTGTGCTGAATGCGGAACTATTTTCGGAGGTTGGCATTACGATGTTGGTGAAGGTCTTCATCTATCGGCAGCAACGGTAGAGATAAGAATGTTGTCTCTGATTCTGAGGGGGTGAACGGTTGTTAAAGAAGGTTGCTCTCGGACGCGCAGCTGGAGCTGCTGCAATGATGCGGACTGGACGCCGTACCTACAGCGTGGCCAGTGGAGTCAATATTAAATATGTCTGCTTAAGTAGCTGTACACTCAGCGCGGCGGATGGCTAAGCAGGTCGGATATTTTCTCCGCTCGGGGCTGGATGTTGTGTTGTTCTTACGGTCGTAACTGACATTTCAGTAGTAAGATGGCTGAATGGGCACGACCCGAAAATCAATGTTAAAAAAGGACTGGAGTGTTCATCTGTACAGCGTCTGTTTATGATCCGTGAAGGCTGCTGCAAGGCGCATCGAAGTCCCCTCCGCTCCGTATGGAATTCAGGGCTTATTACCAGAGAATCCTTGGAACAGTCCTCAGCTCTCTTTGAATGCATTAACAGAGAAGGTGAACTGTTGAACTGAGATATGAACAGCTGTTGTAGGACGGTTGCCCAGCTACAGGCTTGGCAACAGTACAGGGAAGTGGCAGTGGGCCGGTTAAGTGGCCGAGTTGTTTAGTAACTGTTCTAAGTTAAAGTGTCTTCAATGTACTAGTGTGAAGTGCTCAGTCTGAAATATCGTTTTCATTCTGGTTATTTTTATTAAGCCAGCAAATGCTACTTGGTCACTGACAAAGAAATAACTGTTTAAACTACATGCTAAAACATTGTTCCTATTTAAAAAAAGCTGTTAAAGATGTTGATTTTGATGAGACAGCTACTAGCTGACGTTAATTAACACGTAAGTGTCAACGTTTTTATTGTCTTTCTTATACCGCTAGTAAAATATTCTACTCGAGCATTTCAGCTTTGAAAAGTGTTAAATATTGTCTTATTTGATGTGTTAGGGATTATTTTAAAGATAAAGAAAACGAGTTAAGGTCTGCAGTTCTGGAGAATCAGCAAGGAGAATGCATTATTTAACAAACATTCGTTAAGGCATTGATGCTTCTTGACTTAAGTTTTGATGTTAATGTATGTTAGTTCAATTAAATATTACGAAATTGCACAAACCTTAGTTGTACGTTCTGTTTTGCTTCAGTCGGTTAAAGCCCAGTGCCGTCACAAGATGTATTGTTAACAGCAATTCTAAACAGGCATGTCAGCTGATTTGGGAAATGCGCCACCGTTCACATTAATTCCTGCGATGTATCGTTTCTGTCTACTGTGTTCAACCGCTCTCTATGTGCGTGGGGTGACTTATCTGCCAGCCTTTATGGTCGATGCTTCATAACTCGGAGGTCGCGATTCGAATCTCGTTTGGAACGTGAGCGTCAGTTTTAAATAAGCCAGTACTGTGATTTGAATTCGTATTGTAGAATACAACAAAATTCGAAATGCATGTTCAGTTGTTACGGTCGCTCCTTTGCAGAGTATGTACGCGTCGTTTCATTAAGCTTATCTCCTGCTTCCTGGACACACCTACAACTTTCAGGACCCGTCAGATTCATGGCACTGTATGAAGTACCGACTGTAGTACTGCAATGTTACCTAATCCACTGCTGCATTTACCCGGGACTCTACAGTTCTACTCCTCCGCATATTTACAGAAAAATCAGCGATGACGCTCCTTTCTGAGGAACAGCAGTTTCGCACCCTAAGCGATGACTGTAGTTGCGGTAAAACAAAATTTACCATGCGGTTGTACCGGACGTAAACAGAAAATGCAACTACTAACATCGGCAGGTGCGAGAATTTTTCCAGCAGCAGACGGTCATCAAATGCTGAGATCTTTATTGACGAAATAAAGTTACAGCACAAAAACTCTTTCACCCCAGCAAGAATTCTGCTTTTTAAAGTAGATCAACCATGCTACAACAAATGGTGACACTTCCACTCACTAATCTGGTGAAAGGGTAACTATACACGGAGCGCAAGTCTGGATTTGACGGGGATGGTGCAGGAAATGGGCCTTTGCCTTTTAATGTCAGGTACAGACAAACAAATGATTACAGTTTCAGCAAAACTGGACGATTTATTTAAGAGAAAGAACTTCACAAATAAATCAAGTCAAAAACACACTGGCCCTTATGCAAGCAGTTATTCGACTTGGCATTCACAGAGGTGCTGGACGTACCACATTCTGTCCAACTGGCCCGTTAGACCGTCAAAAACTCGAGCTGGTTGGACGGTCCCGCCTATAATGCTCCAAAAGTTCTCAATTGGGTTGAGATCCGGTGACCTTGCTCGCCAATGTAAGCTCTCGCCGCGTGAAGGCGGGTATTATCTTGCTGAAATGTAAGCCCAAGCCGGCCGAGCGGTTCTAGGCGCTAGAGTCTGGAACCGCGCGACCGCTACGGTCGCAGGTTCGAATCCTGCCTCGGGCATGGATGTGTATGATGTCCTTAGGTTAGTTAGGTTTAAGTAGTTCTAAGTTCTAGGGGACTGATGACCTCAAAAGTTGTCCCATAGTGCTCAGAGCCATCTGAACCATTTGTAAGCCCAGGCTGGCTTGCCATGAAGGGCAACAAAAGGGGTGTAGAATATCGTCGACGTACTGCTGTGGTGATGACAACCAGAGGGATCCCGCTATGAAAAGAAATGGCACCCCACACCATCACTCCTAGTTGTAGGGCCATATGCACGGCAACTCTCAGGTTAGTATCGCACCGCTGTCCGTGGCGCTTCCAGACACATCTTCGAGCTGGAGACTCATTGACTGAAGTATATTTGTCTTCAGTGATGAGGCCAGCTTCGAACTAAGCCCCGATCTCTTCCCACTTGAGAACGTTTAGAGCATTATGGGCAGGGCCATCCAACCAGCTCGGGCTTACGCCAATTGGACAGAATTTCATGCAATGTCCCTAAGGAGGACGTCCGACAACATATCAATCAATACCAAGCCGAATAACTGCTTGCATAAGGGCCAGAGATGGGCCAAAGCGTCACTGACTTGCTCAGTTTCTGAAGCCTTTTCTCTTGAATAAATCATCCAGTTTTTTCTGAAATTGTAATCATTTGTTTTTCTGTACATGAACATCGCATCTACTGATATCCATCCCATTCCGATAATTCCATCGTGGTATTTTATTTTTGTCTTAGAGTGTAAGTTGCGGTGGTTGGGATGGGTAAGGGGGACTAAATAGAGTGTAAGTACTGAGCCTAGTATCGTGCAGTACATCATCTTGAGTGTAACCAAAATAAATTTTCATTCTGAAGCTAAGTGTGACCTGGTTTGAAATTTCTGATAGATTAAAAATTAAGCGCCGGACCGAGACTCGAACATGGAACCTTAGCCTTTCGTTTGCAACGTATGTTCTTACAAGTGAGCTATCCAACTATCTAAACACCAAAACATGTCAGGTTTCTCGCAACTCCGGAGGTAAGACGTTACTTTCTATTTCAAAAATCTTTTTTCACGCTCGTCTCCTTACCCTCACCTTCCGTTTTCTTTTGAAGCTGCTGCGCATTTCTCTCTTCATTCGTGGTAAATTTCTAACTTTCTTGTGGAAATATGGTTAAGTCCTTCCCATTTCTGACTATTTTCCAGGTATGAACTTATCAAGCACGTGGCTTAAAATGTTTCTGACTTCGGGCCATATAGCGTCTTCTTTCTTCGCTCCAGAGATGAAAGTTCGCTGTTGAGTGTGCAGGTAGTTCCAACGTTTTCTTGGCATTCCTGTTAAGCACAAACGTCTTCTTACACGTTTTGGGTTTTCGTTCATCTCATGTGATCAGTATTGCTAGAACACCCTTCGTAATCGTTGATTCATTAAATGAATCAAGAAGTTCATACTTTTTTGTTCCCAACGGATCTAATACATTTCTCCCACGAGTGGGTCTAAAATGTTTCTCCCACGAGTTGGATGCCTATACAATTGTTCAAGAGAATTTCCGAAGACGTCACAACGTCATACGAAACTATGTACCTACCTCCTGTGCGAAGCGTCTCCCAGGCTAAAGCAAAGTAATTAACAGCTCCCTCCGTCATCAAGGCATGATCAGAAAATACAGTCGCAATACTTTAAAAGCATCGCAACAAGTTGACATTTCATATTGGACGGTAATGGAAACTATTTGTGGCCCAATCTTTACGCTTATTGTCACGCAGTTTATCTCACATTCAGACAATATATTTATTTCACTTCACATTGCTGTGTCCTTCATGGCATTACATGTACGAAACCACTGATGTCCGCCCTTTCTCTCCACTACGCATTCTACTCAGGTTTTAAGATTTTACCGCTGTTTATTTCTGGTTTTAGTAAATTTTCTGTTGTAAGTATTCCGTGTGTGTTACTGTCAACAATACAAGTACATATGAATAATTCTGGGGCTTTAGGTTGAACTGCTCTAAAGTTGACGGTAACAACAAAATGCAAGCTCAAACAGTTACACGTCAGATGATCATTCACGTTCCACTGTTCACGGCCTAAATCAAAAGAACTGCCAGGCTGTTTTTTTTTTTTTTGGGGGGGGGGGGGGCGGGGCGGTGGTGGAACAGCGACGGATATAGTGCAAGCTTCAATATAGAATCCTGTTAAGGCCTCTTTTCAGAAAAGAACAAATTTCAACTGTCCCTTCTGTACAGATTTGTAAATGCCTTCTCTGATGAACCACTACTAATTAGACATTTACTGAGGTTACAGATTCACGATTTATCAAAGTTCTCTCGGTTGGAAATTTTCAGAAACTCTTTGGTACCGCTGTCTCGCATTCCAAAAGATTTAGGTACCGTTGTCTCACATTTCAACGGAATGCGACAGACACGTAGTGAATGACTGAAAGTCATTTCAATGATTAAATTATCGTACAGCGGCATTGTCAGTTACGAAACGGACACAAGGTAACAACATTTGCCGACACTGTATGCAGCTGATAATAAGGATTAATACGGCTGCGTCGTTTACTTTGGACAATATTCGCTCTGTACAAAGGAAGCTTCTGTTTAAGACTCGGCATGTCACAAAGAGAACACCAGCAACGGGGCTGAAGGCCAGATTTTAACTCGAGATTCTCTTTTTATTCATTAAATGAGTGAACAGCGCCGTCGCAGTTAAGAGATATCTGATACGCAAAGAATTCAGAATATTTGTATGTGAATCATGCATTTTGGAGTACAGCGTCGTGTGATGCACACACGACAGACTGAACCTTTGCTTATCGTCAGTTTCTACAAGATCCTGAGCGTTCCTATCGTATGTACTTAACCAGACAGCTAAAGCAGTGGTATGACACTCGGCTGGCATTCGAGAGGGCAGACTTTCAAATCGCCGACCGGGCATCCAGACTCTGGTTTTCCCTGATTTCCCTAAATCGATGAAGGCGAATTCTGGCGTGGTTCCTGTGAATGGACACGACATATTTCCATCAGCAGTCCAAGCTTACACTCCATCTCCAACGACATCGTCGATAGAGGGACGGTAAACCCCAACTTCTTTCTTCCTTTTTTTCCTCCGTGTGTTACGCCTCTGTGTTCGGCTTCGACGAGAGTACACGATATGTGCTTAAAATCAATTTAGTCATTTGAGCTGTAAATGGTGGGCCATGGTCTGCTGAGGAGTTGTCAGTGCTGTGTATGACAGATTTTCCTAATTGCAGTCCTGTTTTAAGAGTGCCTGTCTGTCAGACTTGACGATGCGGCAGTGCTTGACAGTCATCGTGTTTCCAACAGTCTGGCAGAGAGCTGAAGAGGTGTTTTTGTGGCAGCGAGTGCACGTAGCACAGCACACTCCCACTAATTCTGGTGGCGGTGAGTCAGACCCGCCCCCAATGATAGCTGCGCCCCTTACGTCATACGCTGTCACCGACAATGAAACAGCACCGCCCCACATAACTCACAATTAAGAGTCCTCCGCGGCGGTATTGGTCGAGAAACGAACCGCTGAGACAGCCATCCTCTTCAGTAGCTGGCCGCAGTCTGTTATGTTGCAGCCAAGTTTCCGTACCTGTACGACAGCTGGTCCGAAATTTCTGGACAAAGATAACCCTATGACTAAAGATCCTGTGAATCTTCTTTGAAATTACATGAAGCTGCACGCTATTTTCTGATATTTATCTGTAATACTGTGTTGTTACTAACCCTGAATTACGTTCAGATAAATAAACACGCCTCTTTCCTTTTGAGCGAATGGCCTTTACGTCTGTACAGTCTTTGACGATATGTTAGATGACTACTGTTCTAGATACCCAGACACACAATACCATGCCGTTAATTGCGAACTGATGTATGTGGCGAGCATCTTCCGATTTCACCTTTGCGTCATTTGATGAGTTCCTGGAGTTTAAGCAAAACATGTCCTGAAATGGTAACATTTCTGCCTCCGACTGAAATTATTGTATTGGCCAACTTCGGCTATTATGGCACCTTAAATGGCAGATTATTTGCATAAGGACGAGCCACCACACTGCCTAGCCTCCGGCATATGGCGGGCAAACACAGAACTGCTAGAAGGAAAATAAAGAAATATGTCAATTTTGATAGAGAAATCGCTTCCAGCTGGGCGTGCGTAGTAATACGGTTGGTGCATTGGTGAGACACTGAATTCACATTCGGGAAGACAAGTTTAAGAATGTTTACTATGAAGGAGACCGCCGATTTCCATCCACATCCTTTCCTAATTTAAATTTGTGCTTCATCTCTAATAACGCCTCGTTGTTTTGATTCATCCAATGGCAGCTAGTGTGAAAACATTATCATTCAGACTATTATTTGTGATGTCTGTAGATCCAACTGCTACCAAAGTTTGTATAATAATGTAGTGGACAAACCAAAGCATCGATACAAGCAGAATAGCATCTGTTTAGAAAGCGATAATCATATTTCACTTTTTACGGTGTTTCGCAGTAAACATTTACACAACCTAGTAAGACACGGTGATAAGAGTTTTAAATTTGCTTGCTCTTAATTTTAATCTTATAAGATACCTTTATATAATTTTCTGTGAGGTATTTTAAGGTAATGGGAATGCAACACTCTAAGTCATGTTGATGTGTCATCTCGGCCAGACATTCGACAAACCCGAACAAGGTTATGTTCGTTGACCACGAAGTGATGACATTTTTCCTTAGAGTCTCGAGTAGCGTGTCTGTCCAATGTGTAGGCATCATTTAAGGAGGGAAAAGCAACAAACGTTCGTGAGCAGCTGTTTCTACATATATTTGAATCTTATTGTGAGTCGAACTCACTGCATCTGGCCTTATATTAAAACGTCTGTTCTACAGATGTTGCGTTTTCTTAATTAATACTGAACACGTTGGAATTTCTATTCGTCGTTCAAATGACTTATCACACCAGTAAGGCAGGAATAATACGTTCCAACAGCTATTTTATTATTGTATAATATTTAGAATCAAGTGTAATGAGTTACAAATGCCGTCCCGCTTTCGAAACGACTGAGCTTTCATTGCGTTATATCGTTCAAGAAGAAATCTCACTGGCGCGCCGCATTGGAAATGATTTACCCTTGTGGTTTTTAAGTCGTTTTCAGCCCTTCGCTACCATATTCGCTCGTTGTTGCTACAATATTCTTATTTGAATGTCCGCCTCCGTAGCGTAGTGGTAGCGTTACAGCCTTCCATGCTAGAGGGCCCAGTTTTGATTTCCGGTAGGGGACTGGGTGTTGTGTGTCCATCATCGTTTTCTTCATCATTGACACGCAAGTCGCCGAAGTGGCGTCAACTAAAAAGACCTGCAATACGATGGCCGAACTCCGAAGGGGATATCCCCGCCAATAAATGCCATACTATCATTTAATTTAATTTCTTATTAGAATATCTATAGAACAACCAAAACGTCTATACGGAGCAACCAAAACACAAAAGCGCGCTGTTTCACTTTAATGAGTCGCAAAGCCTCCTCTTGTCAGGAGCAACAGTGGGGTACGTAATAGAGGCCGAAGTTACCCAGCGTGCGAGTGCGGATCAGCTATCGTTTATTGTTTTGTGATGGCTTGTACTGGTGATGCTGTAGAGCGTTTTGTATAGGAAAGATGTTATACGTTTCGTGTTCACACTAGTCTTTGCACAAGCTATACAAACAATCTTGCTTCTTGATCAACTATGCTTAATTTTACTACGTTGTAATATATTTGTAGTGTCAGTAATATAGTAGCAGTAGTAGTAGTAGTAGTAGTAGCTTTATTCATCCGTAGATCTCTTTTTACAAGGATATAAAACATGTCAAAGTATTTACAAGTTTGACCAATTTAAAATAAGACTTCTAGTTACAGACAAACATTAGATTTACTCCTGGTGTACAATACTTTTTTTCCAAATAACTTATTAAATAATGTAGTGCCACACTGTTCAGTCATATCTGAGTATCAGTCACTGCACACACTATACACACATTGTTTCATAACACTTCACTCACTACACACACAAACACACACACACGCACGCACACACACACACACACACACACACACACACACACACATACAGACATCGGTGATCTCTGGGCCATTTTCTGTACCACAAATTCCCATTTGCTATCCTGAAAAACTGAGTCAGCATCCCTCTACACTGAGTGAGATGTTGATCTCAGAAAGAGGAAGAGGTGTTAGTGTTGTGCTATGCATAGCTTGGGGTAATTATTTGCAGAAAAGGAAGAAAGAAGGAAAAAAACAGTGTGAAGGTGTTATGTGCAATGCTGGATGTTTTATAATCATTATTATTATTATTTACTTGTATTACATTTTTTTTACCAAACCTCTACTCAGTTTTATCTAAGTATAAGCGTATGTTTTATCTAAGTACAAAATGTACTGCATAACAGGTACTTTTTATCTGCCTTTTTAAATAAGTATATTTTTGCAATTTATTTAATCACTTTTGGGAATTTATTGTACAGTTTTATTCCTTGGTAGAAAACGCTGTTTTGAGTTTTATTTTTATTTTTTCTTGGTAAATGTAAGTCGAGTGTAGCTCTTGTTCCATCGTAATTGACAGAGCTGTTTGTGCAGTAATTACCAATGTTATTCTTGATGTGTACAACTGACTGGTAAATGTATTCACACGGTGCAGTTAAAATCCTCAGTGTTTTGAAAAGACCTTTACAATGAGCTCGACTACTATTTTTGGTTATTACTCTTATGCCTCTTCTCTGGAGTTTGAAAATTGTTTTCATATTTTGTGCATTTGTTCCCCAAAACAGAATGCCATAGCTAAGAATTGGGTATACATATGAATAGTATGTAACTAAAAGACACTGCATGTTACAAATTGATGATACGATTCTAAGGGCATAACATGCTGATGACATTCTGTTTACAAGTACCTTTATGTGTTCACACCACTTCAACTGAGAATCAATATTCATTCCTAAAAATTTTGCATTTGTTACACAGTCTATAGATGTCTGTTACACTTGTCCCATATAAATTGTTTACGGGCAGTTTTGACAAACGACAAACAACAAACGTGACAATTCAAATATTTCTTGAACATTATTTAATGAAAAAAGCGAAATTTATTTCTTTGTTCAGTACTCCGTATTTCAAAGTACAGGTCTGTTACTCTTCTTCGTGGTTAAGTACATTTATTTTATCATTATGTTTTAGTTAGAGTTAGTTGTCTCTAACGCACCGCATTGCGACAGCAGTGGATACAGAGATACGAAATATCTTCTTCATAGGACTTTTTATCACCATCTATTGGTCGATGTGTGGATGAGAGTACGGGTCGCACAGATCCTGATTGGTTGCCTGAACACAAATGTTCTAGGTTAAATCACAAACTTCTGCGCAGTGACTTCACGAGATATGATACATCCGAGGGTTAACCGTCTGTCGGATGCGCACTTGAGCCGTTCGACACACGGCACATTATGTGAAAGATCAGGACTCAGTTTTCGTTGACAACTTTCCGGGCAATCAGCCCGAACTATGAGTGAGTGTTATCCTTCCTGAATGTACGAGTAGCACGAGCCCGCCGTTACAGGTAGCACACGACTTTCGTCGGTATATTGTACTTAACGACCAGAGAGATCTATTTTAGTGTATGTGAAGGAGAAACTGGAGTTACGTATTATACAAGGAAATCCGGATTTCGACGTCGTGATACATTCAAGCAGTAGTATATCACCAAATGCAAGCATCTAGCTATCGTTCACCAGATGCCGGCGTTCTTAAGAAATACGATATTCAAACAGCTCTAGTCGCAGACAAATTCTGCATAGAGGAGAGGAGATGCAATCCACCAGCAGCCACAAAAATTCTTTCACGTGGTTCTGGTTCAAGAATGAACCGACTCTCTAGAGCTGTTGAAGCACTTCATGAAGATCACCCTTCATAACATAAGCTGTTTTGTGGTTGTCTTTAAGTTTTCAACACTAGTCTCTACGAGGGGCCACACGATCTCTAAAGTCAAGAGAATGAGACACCGAGCGTGATGAAATGCACTATTATTAATAGCGCACAACGTGGATTTAAATGCTGTCCTGGAACAGTTTCATCACTCATTAGTGTTTAATGGAACTTTAATCATAACTGGTAGTGGATCTTCGTAATTAAAGCCACAAAAAATATTTTTTTCTTAGTAATATTGTTTGGTTTTGCTGGTGTAGCCAGCGCAGTTCACGACGGCTGGACGAAATCGCATAAAGACCCTGCCACAGACCACCTAAAGAGCTTACTTTCTGATTTATTTGTTCCTCGCTGACTCGTCTTTCCTTTTTGTGTTGTACTGTAACATCTCCGGAAGTGCTGTGAGAACCCATGCCGAGTGCAGTCACTGTCGGCTGCGTTGATCTACAACTATATCAGAATTAATAGACCTCTAACAAGAACAGGGAAACACGTGTAATGTGATAGACGAGTACAGTTTTACATTATTGCTTACCACAGCATGACTTTACGTATGAGGAGCACATAGGACACGTACGCTAGCATTCAAAATAATCTTTACGACACATTTACCTCACCTGTTGCCGTTCGGCCAAACCGACATCATCATCATCATCATCATCATCATCATCATCACCATCGCCATCATCATCACCACCACAAACACCACAATCACCATCACTTTTGATATCGACAGCGGGAGTAAGCATCACTTAAATATGGACACCAATGTTAAAATACAAGATGCGCGCGTCTCTACATCCTACATTATCACGAAATATTTCTTTGTATTTGTGGTATAAGCGCGCAAACTGTTATTGAAGAAACAAAATTCTGGAGCCCTACGACCTAACCACTGTGGTTTCCATGGTCCACTTATAACGAAAAACAAGTGACAAAAATTTGTTACTGAATGGCCGTTACAAAGCAAAAATAATGTCATATTATGGATTCTTCTGTCATTTCTTGGAAGTGCAGTTTCATTTTTAAGGTTGAATAGCGAACAAACTGCGTTCAAATAAATAAATATTAGTAGAACAAAAACGCAGTTTGTTTATTTTTTAATCTTAAACATAAAAAGTATTTTGGTTACAAGTGGGGCATCGTAATACTGTATTACATAAGTGATTTTGTTTATTCATTTATTATTTATTCCACGACAGCCTATTGTGGTTGTCGAACATGTCCTTACATACCCTGAACTTTCTGTGGTGACAGGAAATACCAAGACCACCTATCGCAAAGAGTGAATACATAATTTCCAGAGCCTAGACACGGAGTTTCTTTCGCAGGGGAGGGGCAATGCAGTAACTCAAAAATGGTTCAAATGGCTCTGAGCACTATGGGACTTAACATCAGAGGTCATCAGTCCCCTAGAACTTAGAACTACTTAAACCTAACTAACCTAAGAACGTCATACACAGGCATGCCCAAGGCAGGATTCGAACTTGCGACCGTAGCAGTTGCGCGGTTCCGGACTGAAGGGGCTAGAACCGCTCGGCCGCCAAGGCCGGCAATGCAGTAACTAACACTGTTCAATGTGTTTTCACATAGCAGCAACATGCACAGTGTTTAACATAGTATTCTTATACAGTTACACCACACTCCGCAAGCTACCTAATGGTGTGTGGCGGAGGGTGCTTCTGGTACCACTAACTGTTCCCCCCCCCCCCCCCCCCCTACCCAGTTCCATTCACGAATGGCGCGTGGGAAGAATGATTGTCCGTTAGTCTCTGTATTGATTCTAAGTTCTCGAATTTTCTCTTCGTGGTCATTAGGCGATACGCATTTTGTAGGATGTAATATGCTGTCCACCTCTTCCTCGAAAGTGCTCTCTCGAAATTTCAATATCAAATCTCTCCGTGATCCACAATGCCTCTCTTGTAAAATCTGCCACTCAAGAATCGGTCGAACAAGCGTCTTATAAGCCACTTCCTTCGTGGATGAGTTACGTTTCCTTATGATTATTCCTATAAATCTCAGTTAGGCATCTGCTTTTCCTACTGCTTGTTTTATGTGGTCATTTCGTTTAAGGTCGCTCTGGGTAGTTACTCCTACATATTTTACGGTATATACTTTTTCCAGCAGTTTCTTATCAACAGTGTAATTGGACAGTAGTTGCTTTCTTTTCTTATATATGCGTAATATGTTGCACTTCTTTACGTGTTGGATCAACTGCCGGAGTCTGCACCATTTATCAGTCTAGTGCAGGCCATTCTCCAAATAGATGCAGTCTTCTGGCGTTGCTGCTTTGTTATAGACAAGCGCATCGTCTGTGAATAGTCATAAAGAGCATCCGACGCTCTGTACTAGATCATTTACGTATATCGTAAACAATAACGTTCCTATCAAACTTCCTTGGGGTACTCCGTAAATTACCTTTTGTTCCGTTAAGAGCGTTATGTTAAGTTGTACCTGCAACGAAGTCTTGAGTCCAGTCGCCAGTCTGGTCCGACACTCCAATAGCTCGTTTTTTTTTTTTTTTTTTTTTTTTTTTCTACAAGGCATTCCGGTCTACGTTCGTAGACGTTTTCAGAAAACAACATGTCGAGTTTGAAACATGTATATTATAACATTATCGTTACATGGAGACACGCAAACTTCTTTCCAATATAAATTAATTCTGATATTTGGATAACACCGCAGTATTCTTGCAAAAAATGGAGGACATATTTAACCATGCCTCTTGTCAATAAAAAGTGCTGGCAGACAATGGAAGTAAACAGAAATCATTTCTGTTTCCCGACACTTCTTATTCTACAGATGAAATTCTCAATGCTTAAGATCAGTATGTCATGGAGACACACATATTAAATTTTATTTTACATTAATAGTAAAGTGAAAATCAAGTTATATAAAAGACCAGCAGCTTATTTCTGTTGCTACTGAAACATTCCACAGCACAGCAATCTTAACAAATATGATCGGTGGAACATTTAAAAACAAACTAATAATTATTCTTAAATATGACTGGTGGCTGGATTGATGTGAAATTCTTATCTTTATATATTTCATAAGACTGCGGGATGGACCAATAAACAGTTGTTGGTTTCATTAAACTGAGACAAAATGTGTACTAATAAACTAAAAACCAACATACAAAGAAAAATTATTTCTTTACTGTTGTAAGATATATCAAAATACTATCATAAAGACATCGAAGAAACATAGTATATTTCGATAATATTTAATGTTTCAGTATTAGATTATGACGATGCGGTCCCATACTCCTTGACAGAGCGTAGGGGACGATGCGGGAGACCCGCACCGCTGTACTAGGCAAGGTACTAGCGGAGGTGTTTTGCCATTGCCTTCCTCCGACCGTAATGTGGATGAATGATGATGATTAGGACGACACAACAACATCCAGTCATCTCGAGGCAGGTGAAAATCCCTGACTCCACCGGGAATCGAAACCGGGACCCCGTGCTCGGGAAGGGAGAGCGCTATCGCGAGACCACGAGCTGCGGATGCAGTCTTAGGAAACAATGATAAAATGAAAATAAGAAATCATGAATTAGTTACGTCCGTTTACCTAGTAGAGCGTCATGAATCCTCTTTAGTCAGACCGATTGTGACTGTGGAAATTGCTGCGTTCTTTTGAGAACAACAAATTTTTAAAAAAATCATGTTACATAAACGATAAAAATCAAAATGTTTCTACTTTTTATTTCTAATATGAAGTCACTTCTCATTCCCCAACATTTCGCTCAGACGAGAGTACGTATACGATGGGTGTTCTGGCATGCTCTGCATTGTTGCCAGATTTCTGATGACACCATCGACGATGTCATCAAAGATGTCTTGTGCAGCTGGCAGATTTCTGACAAAGATCATATGCCTACGAATATAATTGCGTGGAAATTCAGACTTTGGCGGGAAATTTAAAACGTGGTGCCAAATTCAAAACAATTGGCGCTTTCCCCCATTTTTTGATGTCACTCTCAAAGTAGCGTCGTTGTCCTAAGTATAAATTCGTGTGAAATTCAAAAATCCTTGATAGCGTGTTGTCATGCTGGAGGAAGAAGGCCATTTGTGCCAAATATAGAACTCAAGATGGCTGACCTGGAATACTGGAGCAGCTCGATGACATGAGAATCCAGGATACAAGAATAAAGGGAAGTAACTTGCTTGCTAGAAAGTGCCCAGTCCTGGAGGGCTATTTACAGCAGTCATGTCATCGTTCGAAGTATGGAATTCCATCCTACCTGTCCTATTTTAAATATTTCCCCTCTGAGGCCACCGTTCAAATAATTCTCACTTTAAGTTCAAAATGGCCACCACATATGTCTTACAGTATTGTGGTATTTCAATTAAAAAATCAGACGTCTACATTTTGTCCAAGTTCATTTGTGTTCCGCTTAAAAAATCTCAAAAAATCTCCACCACTCCCCTGACGTTACAGTTTAGACAATTTAGTCTCTCCCCCATACTCCCATCAGTTGCCATAAGTTCGGATTGGTGAGAAAATCCATTCACCACCAGTTTGGGGAGGTCTGTTGATTGTCAAAACTATAAAGTACTTGGAATAACTTTACAACTGGATAGCTCACTGATGCAACCTGTATGTTCTCAGTATCACGTACTCTTGACAGCTAGGAAGATTGGACGCAGTGGATTATTGGTGGGGTAGGTGACTGCTGCACCAAGGAAAATATGTAGGGGTTCATCGAAGGAAAAGGCTTGTGGGATGATCTGCAGTACACCATTTTTCCGCAAGGAAAATGTAAATCGAGTCGTTCAGTTTCGTAGCTGTGGCGAGTGTAGTTCACTGACAGTAAGTGGTGAGGTTTCATCAGATACGTTTTTCTAGCCATTTGCTTGACAGCTATTGTGCGTGTGATATATAGATGAGCTAGTGTTCTATCTGTACTTGTGTTTAACTTCAAAGGTCAAAAACTGCTCTACTGCACAGTCTACTTCTATCAAGGAGTCTGCTTCCTTCCAAAGCATTTGTTTTATAACAGATGGATTAACTATACAGAACGACACATCGTTCGCTATATACAGTGAGTAACTTCAATCGTTCTACGACTTTGTGAAGTGCAGGAAAAGGGTGTGGAACACATTGATTCGTTGGAGTGGTTCTCTGAAAATATATTATGTGCTTGACAGTTATTGTTAGACTGAGATCGGTGTGCGTTAGTATGATATCAGCAGCATGCTTTTAAATACAAATGTTGTTGTCCAGAACACGTTTATTTCTGTCAAGCACTTCACTTTGATTGCATTGGTTTTATCATTGGTGGAATAACTATATTTACCGACAATTTGACTTTGCAAAAAGTGGAAGTAGTGGATGGAGGACTTAGATTTATTTGAATGTTTCTCGGAAAATGACCTGTACTGAAGAGGAAGACGCTAGTACAATTAATTCTGTAGTGAACTACAACAGCTATCGAACGAAATCGGATACATCCTGCTAGCATCATAATAGTTTTGTGTAGCCCTGATGAACTTGTAGTTGTATGACACGAAGATCCCTTCTTTTGGTACAATATTCATTGATTTCAGCACAAAACTGGTCAGTTTCAACGAACATTCAATGTTTGTCTGTACGTAAGTCAGTTGCCTCCATTTAGATATTCTACGGAGACGTCTGATGTTTTGTGCACTACGTGGAACACATGGTGAGGCGTGAACCTTAGATGCGAAATTCTGTTACATGTTGCTGTAATGTATCGTTTGCTGAATGGGTAACTACATTTGATTCTTCAATGTATATGTCCAACAGTAGGGGATAAATTTGACTTGGAAAATACCATGTCAGATTTATGACTGTATTGAAGAGTTCCTAGAAAATAGCATCTTGTCCTAGACGGTAGGCACTAATTTCACTGATTACGGTTCTTCATTCGCTGTTTTCAAGGCAAAATTCAGTGTTGTCGGCGTAAAACTACACCTTAAGAGTATTTACTTTAGCCAAGGGATAGTGAGCATATGCTTCCGTATGAATCCTGATTTCTTCGGTGTTCGAGATCTCTATTCGAGGTTCCCGTCCATCCTGCTTGGATACTGTTGTATGCACGCAACTTACGTGAATTTCGTGAACCAGTTGATGTCTTATATCTCCAGAAACATACCAACGACGCAGGCCCATTGCAGTATTCGATGTAAAATGTCTGCTAATCAAATCTTCAACTATCCATAGTGTACACATGTAATAAAAGGCTAAAGAATAATACATACATCTATCACGAGTCTTGTATAGTTTCATCGAATTGGATTCAGGCTCCACCTGTAAGAAACTGTTAACCGGGCTCCAACAACAGACGCAAACTGCGCTAGAGTGTTATCCAGCCATATGGGGGGGTTTCTGAATTCTTCTAGTAACTATATTCAGCTCGCGCCAAACGTGTGTCAGTTGAAAATTAAAGGGTAATCTGCAGAGAGCCAGCTATGGAATGTCAGAAGTATTACATTGTCATCCTGTACCAAAATAGAATGCAGTTCTCTTCTGAAATTGGGGTATGTTTAAAATCGTCTGGTCTCTGGACTATGCCCGAAAGTTGTGTTGCCTCATAGAGCGCTCCGGCTGTGCTGGGACACACAGCTCTTACTGGACGATAGGTGAGGTACGTCTACTGGAATTCCTAGCTGTATGAAGACACCGACTTCTCTAGACTCACAGATGATATCAGCCTGCCTGTAGTGCTGCATTCAGGCGCTGCGTGACATAATGTGGAGCGGAGTGCAGGTTCTTGGCGATATCAGCTCTCACATAAAGTCAGGCTGCAATGGGTGCAGCTGACGGCAGCACACGGCCGCGGCTGTCCCAGCACGTCCCGGCGAGCGTTTGCATACGGTAGTGCATGGTCCGCAGGCAGCAAACTTCCCGGAAAAGCACTTCCCAGTGTGGCGTTGTTTAAATAAAGACACAGTTGTTCGTATCCTATTCCTACTAAACATAACAGTGACAACAGTACAAGCTGCATCTGTGGGCTACTCAGTATTAAAAGAGTGGCAAGTACTCTATAGTTTTGACAGCCAGCAGACTTCCCAGCATTTTAAACTTGCGGAAAATGGATTTTCTCAACATTTTGAACTTATGGTAACTGTAATGTCACAGGGATGGTGGGAGATTGTTTAAGCATAGCAGAAGTGGACTTGAGGAAACTGTGGGCTCTAGATTTTTTAACTGAAATAACACAATGCGGTCTGACATATGTGCTGGCCATTTTGAACTTTAAGGGTGACAATTATTTAAATGGCGATGTCGGGGGGGGGGGGGGGGGGGATTATTTAACTTAGGGCAAGTAGATTGGAAGTCCACACTTAGAGCAAGTGAGCTGACTGCTATAAATAGCCCTACAGGTCTCTACAGGACTGGGCACTTTCTAACAGTAAAGTTACTTCCCTCTGTCCTAGCTTCTTGAACTCTGAAGTCATAGAGCTGTGAGAGTATTCCAGCTCAGTAACTTTAAATTCTATATTTGCCACAAGTTACCTACTTGCACCAGCATCACTATTTGCCATTTCGGGTTTTTTTAATTTCCCACCAATTTTGCTTCATTTGACAGCCCTACTTCCATAGTGACATCATAGAAGTGAGGGACAACATCAGCTACTTTGCATTTTCCACCACTTTTTGAATGTAGTGCCAAAATTTCCAGTACTCTGCCATTTTATTCATAGGGTTTTTCAAAAATGTGGCAACAGTGCATGGCATCAGTGATGACAACATTGGAAATCTGTCAAAAACCCAGAGCATGCCAGAATAGCCCTTGTCTACCTACTGACGAGTGCTGTGGAAATACGCTGACGTTGCCTACTGCTCTCCCACGTGGTAAAAACATGACTCCAACGTGCCTCTAGAGTGTACTCCTGACACAGCTGTCAGTCTCCAACCAACAATACCCAAACATGTTCGACTGAATTTAATTGTGGAGGTTTTCTTACCATTCCCACTTCTGGGTGTCAATTCAGCCAATTTTTGGCTGTTTTCAATGGGTGCACACTTCTGTTTCTATGCATTATGGGGATGATAGGTAGCTCTTTTACGGAATAAATGAATCAAATTGTTGGCAGCATACATTCTTCTAACACGTGGGTGCACTCCTCCATACTGAATGGAACTTTAAACAAATCTCTCACTCCAGATGCAGTCACCCAACTGCATACAGCCAGGTGCGTCCTCCCACAACGTCCTGTTGTAATAATGAGAATTCGATAACAGCTTGTTTTCTTACAAGCTTACGGTGATGGAAACCAGCAACATAAAATCTTCGGTTGACAGTAAATAAACTCATTGGCAGATCGAGGTTTCTGCCCGATTCTGTAGCTGAGTGGATTGTCGAGGCTGGCTTGTAAAATGGCTCAGTTTTGGTGCCTAGTAGTTCGGTTGGGTCTTCTCGCCTTTTAGCGAATAGGAAGGCCTTCTTTGACTCCTCTTGATATCTTCTTACGTTATTTTTGTAGCTGGTTCTGCAAAACGCATTCCTACATACCTATAATGCGGCCCCTAGTTTCCTCGCATATGTAAGACATGGTTCTGACGCGTCTGCTCACGCAAGATTACTAAAATTTTGTTTTAAGAAGAAATTGAAATTAGTCACTGAAATTAAAACTGTTAAAACTAATTGGAACAGACGGCAGTTGTTAGTGGCCAAATTGACTTCCAGAAAAATACTGTAAAATTTAGAAAAGGTTACATCTTTTAATACAACCGTCAGTTTTTCGGTGCCGGTATCTGTTATTTACTTGTGAAACGGAATCATGTCTTGGAGACTGTGCCTGTATCATTTAAGGCTCCGCGCTTGCATTAAAGTTTTCTTCGTGACGATCGGCAATTTATCTCAGGGACGCTGTAGCAAGCTGCAAATGAATAAATTGCAGAATACTAATTGTATTCGACCATTACGTCTCCACGCCATGGTCCGTTATGCTCGTATTGGTCGATGACTGTAACAGTAAAGCACTAAAATTTTTCATGTAACATGTATCTATTAGGAGAACTGTTAAAATGAGAACTCAGGAGACTTAAATATTTTACATTAATTTAATGACAAATGGTTCTAAAGCTAATACATGACACTGAATCACATTTGTCTACCCAGAATAAAGATTAATTAATGATACACAAGGAACGCCGCCAAAGTGCGCCCTATCAGAATGAAGGCTAACAGACAGGAGAGAGAGCGATACGAGCAGGAGCACTCTTCACTTTCTCCCTAAAACAACGTAACGTATTATAATCGATCGCAATCAGCCGTAGACTGATTGCCGCAATATCTTTGAAATATTATTAATGAAATAATAATTACAATTCACAAAATTAATTTACGTAATTTATTTAGATTTGAAGTTATTTACAGTAAATAAATAGATAACTGCACATTTTTGTACTTTCTATGGTTTTTGCGGCATTAAATTTACTTAAAATTACGTGGGTCTGTCCACGTAATGCTTCAGTTCGAAAAGGATTTCATGTTCTTTATTTCCTCTTCTTTACGTAACTATTGGCAAATTACCAGAAATCAGTTGGGACAGTATCTAAAAGCAACATCGGAAGAAATGATCCAGCGGAGCAACGAGGAAGGCTGTCTACAGTTACGATTAGAACTAGTTTTCGCCGAAAGATGCACTCGATCGTGAGTATATAGTACCTTCGCATTACCCGTATAGATGGCGTCGTCTCTATCGTCGTATATTCGTTAAGTTCTTATAGTGTACATAAACGTTGTGCAACATTTGTTTTATGGGATACCCGCTTGCTTGCCTTTTGAGTTAGTGCACGACCTTAACAGAACCACAGTTCTCAAAGACACAGCCGACGTAATGAAGCAGATGACGACTGTGTGCCAGACAGTATCTTATCCATATGTGCGCAACCTTCGACCAATTTTGAGCCGCTTAACTACCCTCAAGAGACAATACGAAACTTCAGTCTGCCGTATCTCAATTAATTTTCCCAGTACAAGACTAATCCTTTTACGTAACTTTATTGAACAAACTATGGTAAGAGCGACAGTTATAATAATAAAAATAATATAAATAATAATAATAATGACTAGGAGACCACAAACAAACTTCATCTATTGCGTAAAACTCTTAACACCAACAGAATATTTGAAAATGTATGATAAGGTATTCAAAACAAGTCGCCGAACGTTCGGATAGCTGTATTAGTAACTGAACTGCAGGTATGATCCTCTCATTTTGTAGAAAATGTAAAAGTTAAAATTTACTGGAACCACCTGACATAACATTCATCAACACAGCTATCCTTATAGCCATAGCTACACTCATTATCCATAATTTGCAAACCACCTGCAATGAGAGTATCGCCAAATACTTGGATTTACCAGATGATGTAAAAGCAAGGTAGAAACAAATATCCCTGCTCTTCGTCCCTGTGATAACGTCGGACGTTAGCGTTGCCCAGAATAGACTGAGAAGGGCCTTCAGGACCTAAAACTACATCCTTCGCTGTATTGGTAGGCGAAGAAAGTATTTGAGCTGAACACGTGCATAGCAGTTCGATGTTTTCTCGGAGGACATAGTTAAATTACGGATGACTTGTTACTTAAACCGTTACCATTATATCAGTACAATGTATTGCGTTCGTGCATAAGTTCGCAGTGTTTTTGCTTAAGTTTAATAAACACAACAGATACACATAAAAGAGACTTTAATCATCAATAATACAGATTCCTTCACTATTTAGAACATTCTGACAAGGCTGGAGTAACTTTTCGATCCCGCAACTGTAGAAACCACATGGTTTTGAGGCGAAGAATTCGTCGAGCTATGTTCGGAGCCCATTTTCATCCGAAAAGGAAGTTCCCTGAAGGATGTTTAATAGAGAGCGGAGAAGTCGAAAATCTGAGGACACAAGATCAGCTGAACAAGGTAGGTGTGAAATGACTTCCGAACCCTACTCCTGTCTAGTGTCTTTAGTCAGGCTAGCAGAATGCAGATGGGAGTTGTAGTGGAGTAGCATCATTTCAAGCAGACTTCCTGCTCGTTGCTCTTGGAAAGCGTTTGCAAGACATCTCTGTTATTGGCAATAAATGTCAGCAGTGATGGTTACACGTCGAGGAAGCAATTCGTGGTACACCACACCGTCGCTGTTCCACCAGATGCATAACATTATCTTTAGTGGAAGTGCGCAGGACTTTGTACGGGGAATTTCTGCTTCGTTTGAGCTCAAACATTCCTTCTTTCCTTCTGTTAGCACAAAGACAACATTTATCGTCACCATTAACGATACAGGATATAAATGGTCAGTATAGATCACGAGGGAATTGATGACGAGCAAGCAGAAATGCACAATTGGCCACCCACTGATTCTTGTGATTTTGGCTTAGAGCATGCGGTACCTACACACACGATTTATAAACCTCCCCGATTGCATGCAAATGTCGCATGATGGTGGAATTATCACAGTTCATCACATTTGCCAGTTCTCGAGTTCAATCACGTGGATCTTTGTGGAGTAGTGCGTTGAAACGATCTCCATCAAATCTCGAAGATCTTTCTGAACGTGGAGAGTCGAAGCGATCCTCCTCAAAATGAGAAAGCCATTTTTTTGTCGTGCTCTGTCCAGTGGCATAATCCCATACACGGCGCAGATGTTTCTGGCTGCCTTCGCCGCTGCCACCTGCCTACTGATCTCAAACGGAAGAATACGTCGGAAATATTCAGATTCCTCCACTTGGCACTCTTTTTTTCTAGCGTCCACAGCTTCATTCACTATCTCCAAACGACATTATGACATAAACTCAAATATCAGCAGTGAGCTAGAAATAAGAAATGATATCTTTAAATAAATCAATAACAACCGGAATACCAACATGGAAAACAAAAACGCTACGAACTTACGCACTAGATTTATAAAATAAGTTAGCCAATACATGATTATAATAACCGAGACAGCATTACTCGTGAAAGAAAAGCTTGCAAAATAACATCGCCCAGGAAATGAGTTCACTAGTGAAGAAATTTCACTGCAGCGTAAAATCTGCTGGCTGGCAGGCTGTTTCATCATTTTACTTCATAAATCGCAAATGTAAAATAAAAAAGATGACTAAGGACAACTTGTGGTCTATGTCATGTGACAAACTGCCCAGTTTGAACGCGACATCATCGCCTGTCAGATGACGTAGACCCTGACATTTTACCTGAGATGTGCTACGCATGTCCAACCAAATGGTCTGCGGGGTCCTCGCCAGCTGTGACGCACCTGGAGAAAATTCGAAACGACTTCCTGCTGACGCGCCTCTGCTTGCTCGTATGCTGATGTATTCATGTATATTCTCACACACGCTCACAAATCAGTAAATGTGCTGTCTTCTGAGAAAAAAAGATGTTCCACCGAGAAACTAAAAAACTCTGCGATCACACCCACCGACCGTTTTGTAATTTTCTGTCCATGGCGTCAGTGGCCCACAATATAGGACTATTAGCTCAGATGGAGCAACATGCCAAATATGGGCCCGTTACGTCAGGAAAAGCACTTCAGAACTCAGAAACAGCATCCTTTGAAATAATTTCACAACGTTATCACTGCAGCCGTAAAACAAGGGGCTGGTAGCACCACGTGGAAATTATCATTCGTTAAGTCTCCCGAGACTCGTATACATGAAATGTATTCGCAACAGCTCTATAAAGGAATGACGATAATGAAACTTTGTGCCAGACCAGGACTCGAACCCGAATTTCCCGATTATCGCGAACGATCGCATTACTATCTACATCTACATCTACGTGATTACTCTGCTATTCACAATAAAGTGCCTGGCAGAGGGTTCAATGAACCACCTTCAAGCTGTCTCTCTACCGTTCTACTCTCGAACGGCACTCGGGAAAAAAGAGCACTTAAATTTTTCTGTGCGAGCTCTGATTTCTCTTATTTTATCGTGATGTTCATTTCTCCCTATGTAGGTGGGTGCCAACAGAATGTTTTCGCAATCGGAGGAGAAAACTGGTGATTGAAATTTCATGAGAAGATCCCGTCGCAACGAAAAACGCCTATGTTTTAATTATTGCCACTCCAAATATCTGTGACACTATCTCCCCTATTTCGCGATAATACAAAACGAGCCGCCCTTCTTTGTACTTTTTCGATGTCATCCGTCAGTCTCACCTGATACGGATCCCACACCGCACAGCAATACTCCAGAATGCGGCGGACAAGCGTGGTGTAAGCAGTCTCTTTAGCAGACCTGTTGCACCCTCTAAGTGTTCTGCCAATAAATCGAGGTCTTTGGTTTGCTCTACCCACAATTTTATCTATGTGATCGTTCCAGTTTAGGTTATTTGTAATTGAAATCCCTAAGTATTTAGTTAAATTTATAGCCTTCAGAATTGTGTTACTTACCGCGTAATAGAAATTTAGCTGATTTCTTTTACTACTCGTGTGAATAACTTCACACTTTTCCTTATTCAGGATCAATTGCCACTTTTCGCACCAGACAGATATCTCATCTAAATAATTTTGCAATTCGTTTTGGTCATCTGATGACTTTACAAGACAATAAATGGCAGCATCATCTGCAAACAATCTAAGACGGCTACTCAGATTGTCTCCTATGTCGTTAATATAGATCAGGAACAATAGAGGGCCTATAACACTTCCTTGGGGAACGCCGGATATTACTTTTGTTTTACTCGGCGACTTGCCGTGTGTTACTACGAACTGTGACCTTTCTGACAGGAGATCACGAATCCAGTCTATTAGGCTATCCGAGCACGCTCCACGGCCAGACCCAATCTCCCGCATGTCATCAACCATGTGTCTACAACCGGTACTAGTCTACTCATTACATATATATTCCCGTAGAGGGGAGAGATTTTAATTGAACCTGCACTCGTATATTCATTACATATATATTACCGTAGAGGCGAGATATTTTAATTGAAAATCGCTTGCCCGGTGTCGGCGGATAAATATGGTATTCCAGTGCCTGTGTTGTTAAGAAGAACTATGCAAGGAACAGGAACAGTGCATCGTCCTTCTTAACAACAAAGGCACTGCAATATCGTAACCACAGTATAATAGGATAATAGTAAGCTCACTAGGTCACGAAAGATACTAAGGCGCTATCTTTATTTTCATTTAGATAAAACAGAAGAAGAGAGCACCGATACGTCCTTTAGTTACTAGAAGATATTGTGCTGGGATTTTTCATGGATTTATCGTTCGCTCTAGCTTTGGCTGGTAATTTTTAGAAGAAAAGTCATTTGAGTATAATATGAACATTGGTAAATGACTTAGCCGTGATCGAAAAAAAATAGTTGGATAACAATTTAAAATGATTTCAGTCATTTGCTTTAAAATGATTTCAATCATTTGCTACCTCTGCTATGGTATTGTTGTAGCTATTTGCAACAACAACCTAGGTGCCGCCAGCGCTTTGTGAAGGCTTTCTAGAACGTGAGGAGTGAGCCTATCAGAATTACGTATGGTGACACTCGGTCGCGTCCGTCCGACCCATCCGTTGGATGTGTAGGGTGTTTCAAAGCGATTCAACAGAATTCACGAGACTATACAGTGAAGCGACAAAAGTCATGGGATACTTCCTAAAGTCATGTCGGACCTCCTTCTGCCCAGCGTAGAGCAGGAACTCGACGGAGCATGGTCTCGACACTGGCTGCGACTCCCCTGCGGAAAAATACTGAGCCATGTTGCCTCTATAGCTGTCCATAAGTGCTGGGCTCGAGATCTCAGTCACAAGTCTCGGAAAAATAACGGGATTCGATCATAACGAAGATGAAAATGAGTACGAAAAAAGGCTACAGTCTCATCTCACGATGTAGTTTTTTGCGGTGTACTTGCCAAAAAGTTTGTGTATGTCCTTACCCTTCCATCGCACAGCAGCAGCAGTAACTGCCGTTACTCCAAATGTGGAGACAAAAGTATGGGACAAGCTGACTGTCGTCTGAATATACAAGATACTGCCCTGTGAAGTCGGATGAAACACCCTATACTCTTCACTAAGACCAGAAATAATTAGTTACGTAGGACTGCACACCCATGCAGGCAAATCTTGTTCTGATTTCCAGGTGCTTACAGTGAACGTAAATCCGATTTAAACTTCACCGGGAGATATGAAAATAGACTGTGAGTTGTCGATACTTTCTAACATAAAACTTCTTGGTCTGAAATATCAATCATGTTTGACTTTCTTATTCATATTTACACTGACGGAAAAAAACTCGCAACACCAAGAAGGAGTTGTGCGACATAAACGAATGTTGGTAGGCATGCTTTGCATCTAAATGATGATGTCAGCGGTGGTAACGGAAATGTACGGTCGCAAGATGACCGGACTACGGACGGCCACGTGGCAATACCGAGAGGGAAGACCATCGTATTCGGCGTTTTGCATTTGCAGCAGCGATTTGAGCAGCAATTGGCACCTTGGTGACACAACGAACAGTTACAATTCGGTTACTTCAAGGACAGCTCCGAGGCAGATACACTGTAGCGTGCATTTTCACTGATCCCGAACCAACGCCATATACGACTTCAGTGGTGCCAACCGAGACCTCATTGGGGGGTACGGTCGAGGTCTTGATGTTTTCTGACGGAAGCTGGTGGCAGTGAGGCCCGTGTGTTGGTTAGGAGGAGGCGACTAGTGGGCCTGCAATCAACCTGTCTGCGTGCTAGACACACTGGAGGCCGGCCGTGGTGGCCGAGCGGTTCTAGGCGCTACAGTCTGGAACAGCGCGACCGCTATGGTCGCAGGTTCGAATCCTGTCTCGGGCATGGATGTGTGTAATGTCCTTCGGTTAGTTAGGTTTAAGCAGTTCTAAGTTCTAGGGCACTGATGACCTCAGCAGGTAAGTCCCATAGTGCTCAGACCCATTTGAACCATTTTTGAACTTACACCTGGAGTAATGGTCGGGGCTGGGATTTCGTATGACAACAGAAGCACTCTCGTTGTTATCCCACGAAACCTGTTTGCAAATATGTTCGTCAGTCTGGTGATCCGACCTGTTACGCTGCCGGCCGCGGTGGTCGTGCGGTTCTAGGCGCTCCAGTCCGGAGCCGCGCTGCTGCTACGGTCGCAGGTTCGAATCCTGCCTCGGGCATGGATGTGTGTGATGTCCTTAGTTAGGTTTAATTAGTTCTAAGTTCTAGGGGACTGATGACCACAGCAGTTGAGTCCCATAGTGCTCAGAGCCATTTGAACCAACCTGTTACGCTGCCAATAATGAACAGCATTCAAGATGTTCTTCTCCAACTGGTTGACGCTCGCCCACATACTGCTGTTGTAACCCAACATGGTCTACATGGTGTCGGCATGTAGACTTGGCCTGTTCGACCACCAGATCAGTCACCAGTCGAGCACATATGGGACGTCATCATCGAGTAACAACTCCAGTGTCATCCATAAACAGCATTAAACATCCCTACATTGAGCGACCAATGCAACAGGCATGGAACTCCATCCCACAAACTGACATCCGTCACCTATCCGACACAATACATGCACGTTTGCATGCTTGCATTCGACATTCTCGTGGTGACATCGGTTATTAATGACCCAGCATATTACATTTGCGATGGCTTATCTCTCGCTTACCTTAACCAGTGAATTTGCAGTTTTAATCACTTAAATACGTTACCTAGACTGTCTTCCCGAAATTTCATTGCTTTACATTAATCATTTCTCGCTATTGTGATTTTTTCCCGTGAGCATACGTTGGAGGGACTGCCAAACAGCGATGGGCAGCATATTACAGACGGGTGTGCGTGGGAAAAAAAGTGAAAAGATCCACAGTGAGTATAACGACATGATTTGCCGCCAGGAGGACACTGTAATATTTTGGTCTTAGGTATTGGTATATTTGGTAAAGATTTATTTCCACTTGAACGTGCTATAAACAGCACGCGATTTTCTTCCTCCCTCGATTATTTTCCACAGCGCCCTATTAACATGAGTATGTTATCTTCACTTTTACTGCAATGTGTGCTGATGAGCCACAACAGTCAATACGATGGAAGCAGATGATAACATTACACACCTATGCACCCACTACGAACTGTGGTTCACAGAATAAGAAGTTGCTTCATTTTACACTCAACATCTAAGCAAAGAGCGCAATCTATCGATACAAATCACTTCCATTTCACTATTAATAGTCTCAGGTCATAGGTAGGAGCGTCATTCGTTTACTATTAACAGCTAGACACTGAGCTGTCACAGGATTTGAAATACTGATCAGAAGTTCCCAGCATATAAATTATTTACAGAAACCTTGCTTGTTGTGTTGTGGTTGTTGCTGCTTCCGTTGTAGAGTTAAAATGAAAAATTGATCAGCTATTTTTTGTTATGTGCCACAAGGCTCTTTTCTCACAGACTACATTCAGTACCTCTTCATTGGTTATACGATCTACGTATCTAGTTTACATCACTCTTATGTAACAGCACTTTTCAAAAGTTTCCATTCTCCCTTTTTCTATGCTATTTAATCTCGAGATTTCAACTTCGTACAATGCTAAAGACAAATATTTCCAGAAAACAATTCCTAAACTTAAATGTATATTAGATGTGATCGTATTTCTCTTTCTGAGTAAAGGTTTTCTTCTTGTTATCAGTCTTTGCTGTATATCTTCTTTACTTCTATCGTTGTCAGTTACTCTGTTACCCAACAGGCATACCTCGTCTACTATTTTTAGTGTCTCTTCTTCTCATCCAGTGAACCCAGCATCACATAACTTAATTGGATTACACTCCACTGTCTGTCAATTATTAACTGCACGAAAAGAAACTCGCAAAGGTTTCAGTCTCTCGTCCACAAGAAATTGGCCAAAAAAATATCCCTCCCTTCTCCTGGGAAAAAGATGAAGGCAGTAGTAAGTCGTCATAGAACTTCGCCTTGCCAAAGCAAATAAACCTTGATGTATATCTCTTACAAGAGAAGATATTTCAACCTCGAACTAATTGCTCAAGGAAAAATCCTTTCCCGATATGGAGCGATCCCCAGTCTTCCACAAAAGGGCTACACATGCTATCGTCGAACGTAATCCGTTTTCAGCGAAGGTCACATCACTCACTGCTTTTTGTGCAGGGAAATACCCGTCCGGCCAAGATGTCATCATGCTGCTTCAACAACTGTAGGCGCGTCTAGACAGAAATGAAGTCGTAAGGCGGGAGAAAGGAGTTCTCTTATTTCCTGACGTCTGTTGGTCTTTTCTGTGCCGTAGCTAATGGTACAAAACAAACGAGTAGCGGCAGGTTAGCTCCCCTTCTACGGAGGGAACAGCTTAATTGTCTATTCTCTGAGGTCGCCCTCATTGCAATAACCAAATGGGCATGTGCATGTTTTCGTAACGAGTCGTTCTGAAACAGCTGTACTTCTGAGCGGGTGCTCCGGCAGGGCTTGAGCGATTCGAAATCAATCTTCAAAGCATATTACTCGTATTCGCCTTGTGGACTGCCATGTTGATTGTCAGCCAGCAGCCAGAGCTTGATAAAGCTTATATAATAGTATCTTGAAAGCAACCTGATAGCTGTACTTACAAATGCGACGAAAGTTTTACAAAGGTTTCCAGCAAGTTGCAGGCAGTGATGGATACAACATCTGTCAGTAAGTTTTGGATATCACGACTCATTATTTTTCTACTGGATCCAGCCAGTCTTTGTTGTGCCTTTTCGAACATGCAACACCAATTTCAGAAACACCTGACACGAATTTTATTGGCAAGTGACTGGTTGCACAAACGTCTGTTTCGCGTCTAATGCAAACTTTGTCCATCCGGATTGTCCTAAAACAGTGCCACGCGTAATTTGTTGGTCTCAGAAGATCCACCGCACTCCGTAAAACGTTCAGACAAATTTTTGCAATATTTACACTAGAAAAGAGGTGCCCACTATTTTATTATTACGGAAATCTGAATGAGTGACCGAGAGACAAATTTGCGAAATAATAAGAAACTCATGTCCTAATGAAAAGCGCCACACGAAATACACGAATAGCCAGCCCAACCATGATGGGACGTGCAGTCGACTCAAGACGTACGAAAAACAGTAAGACTGTGCGCTTCATTGAATGTAAAAACGTCGTTCCCGTTGACGACAAAATTAATGGTAACAAATGTAATTCTGTCACATTTATAACGGAGTTAAGAATGTGAGGGCATATGAAAATTATAAAGCAGATAACAGTCGTAGAGTCAGCGGATGTTTTCGCGTTTCTTATACGATTAATCTACGCTTGTATATGTGGGATCTGTAAGAAGTTGGCTCCAGTATTTTCCTTATATGCTCTCTTTCATCTTTTCTCCATCTCAGAGTTTCTCTTCCCGTTTTAATCGACAGCATTTCTTGTTATTAATTTCATAGACAATTTAAACATGTTTCAATGTTAATACTATTGTCTTCATTATCTCTACTAAACATCTTCTAATCATTACTTAGTAATAACTGTAAGATTAAACGTCTACATTAGTATCATATACAACGTAAATCACAACCGGTAAAGAGGTGAGATTGGTTAGAAGTATGAAATGCTTTTCTAGGGCGATGAAATATATTCTTAATAAATAAAAGGCAATATTAAGTGCATACAGGAAACGGAAGCTTGAATAATCACAGGTTTCCTCAGTCGACAGAATGAGAATAACAAGATGCTAAAAAAATGAGAATTGACAACCATTCGGAGAGGGAAATCAGAAATCTACAACAGTACTTAAAAAGTAATGATTTGGTTCCTGGGGGATACTGCTGCTCCCTACATACGGCATTGTTGGTAATCATTATAGATACGGTTTGGATATAACTTGGACAGGGGTGTTGCAGCAACTATTCTTACCATGAAACAACTTTAAATGAAACGCAAAAAGATATAATTAATATATGGTACAGGGGAAAGTGTCCACCACGCTGCAATTTTCAGTATATTTCATAAACATGAATGTATATGTAAATGATGAGCTAATTCAGTTGCTACAGCTCCGAGCAGCTCTATCTGTAGTGATACACTAAAGTAACATAAGCCTTCGAAAAGGATTTCCATTTGCTATTACTTTTAAGCGAACTGTCCTTGTCGCAGTCTCAAGTGCTGTTTACCTCCTTGTCCTTGCCCTACTCTTCGTCCAAGTAGGAGACAATTATGATGCATCAAGCTCCATTGATTACATCTTCAAGCAAACTATTCTGCGTCTAGGATAGGTAGATCTTCCCGATGGGCAGATTAAATACAATAAAGATAAATAAACTGACACGTTTTTGTAGCCTTTCCCTATTAATAACATCATCCTTTATACATTGTTGCTGTGTGCCAAATAAATATGTGGTAGAGGAGCAAATGTGTGTAAACATCTCAAAAATATGTGGTAGAGGAGCATACGCATGTAAACATCTCATGCGTAGTAAGGCTGGTACCTGTGCTAGACCAAACAATGGGTACTGCGGCTCTACACTGAGGTAACCGAAGTCATGGGAAACTTCCTAATATCGTGTAGGACCTCCTTTTGCCAGACTCAGTGAAGTAGCTCGACCTGACCTGGACTCAACAAGTCGTTGGAAGTCCCCTGCAAAAATATTGAGCTTTGCTGCCTCTTTAGCCGCCAATAATTGCGAAGCTGTTGCCAGTGGAAGAGCCGGTCGGACTGTCCGTGCGGTTCTAGGCGCTACAGTCTGGAGCCGAGCGACCGCTACGGTCGCAGGTTAGAATCCTGCCTCGGGTATGGATATGTGTGTAGTCCTTAGGTTAGTTAGGTTTAATTAGTTATAAGTTCTAGGTGACTGATGACCTCATAAGTTAAGTCCCATAGTGCTCAGAGCCATTTTTTTGAATCTCTCATCTGCCCCACCATTAGCCTGATAATTGTCTGAATAGAACCGCTACTCTTAACGTATCAGATCTCGAACAGCCCACTCCGCCCGTTGGAGTGGAGAATGAAAAGAGGGGAAAAATCATGCTGTAAAATCGTAATTCATTGATTCGTGCTCAGAGCCATTTGAACCATTTGAACCAGTGGAAGATTTTGTGCACGAACTGGCCGTAAATTTTCCATGAGATTCATGTCGAGCGACCTGGGTGGCCCAATCATTCGCTCGAATTGTCCAGAGTGTTCTTCAAATCAACAGCGAACAATTGTGGCTCGGTGACATGGCCCACTGACATACATAAAAATTCCATTTTTGTTTGACAACATGAAGCCCATGAATGGCTGCAAATGATCTCAAAGTAGGCGAACATAACCAGGACGAGACCGTTCCGTGTAAACATAACCCACACCATTATAGAGCCACCACCAGCTTGCACTGCGCCTTGTTGACGGCTCCATGGCTCCATGGGGTCTGCACCACAATCTAATCCTACCATAAGCTCTTGCCAACTGAAATCGGGACTCATCTGACCGGGCTTCGGTTTTCCATTCGTCTAGTGTACAACCTATATGGTTACGAACCCAGGAGAGGCGCTGCAGGCGATCTCGTTCTGCTAGCAAACGCAGTCACCTCGGTCGTCTGCTATTACAGCCCATTTACGCCAAAGTGCGCCACACTGCCTTAAAGGATACATTCGTCGTACGTCTCGCACTGATATCTGCGGCTATTTCACGCAGTGTTACTTGACTGTTAGCACTGACAGCTCTATGCAAACGCCGCTGCTCACGGTCGTTAAGTGAAGGCTGTCGACCACAGTGTTGTACGTGGTGAGACGTAGTACCTGAAATCTAGTATTATCGGCACACTCTTGACAATGTGAATCTCGGGATATTGAATTCCCTAACGATTTCAGAAATGGAATGTTCCATGTATCTAGCTCCAAATACCGTTCCGCGTTCAAAGTGTGTTAATTCCCGTCGTGCGGCCCTAACCACGTTGGAAACCTTTCTACACGGATCACCTTGGTACAAACGACAGCTCCGCCAAGCACTGCCCTTCTACACCACATGTTCGCGATCCTAGTGCCATCAGTATACACGCATATCGTTGTCCTATGACTTTTGTCACCTCAGTGCATAATACCTACAATACAGATGGGACGATTTCGATAGAAAATTTAAATTTTTATACTGTCGTGACGAACACACTCCAAGTTTTAATCTTTCTTCCTTCTTTCAAAATATACAAGATGGACTTGTTTTGTAATATTGTCATTTCTACTTTCTCTTAAGCGATAATGATTAAAAAATGTCACTGAAGCGCAAATATCGTCAAACTGTATGCTGATCAGTTCTCGGAAACCTTTTTCCCATATAAAGGAACGATAAATAGCGATTAATGACCGGTAGATGGCAAGGTGGTTAGAACTGTAGCATAAGCACGGTTTATCCAAGGATAAAGAAATATTTCCAAAAAAAGTATCGCAGCATTCAATTTGAACGGTTAACTGAAACCGTGACAAACCTAAACCTCGATCTGCATACTAGAATTTGAGCCTGGCTATTGCCAAATGGAAATCCAATGTGTCTAACATTGCACAATCTTTATCCTTCTTCCAGCAATTTTTCTAACGAAAATTAGTATTCAGTTTTTATTACGAACATTTACAATGAAAACAGATGATAAACTATAACTACTCATACATAATTACAATGTTCTGTCGAACTTGTTTGAATATTTAATTGTATATTAGAAAAAACCTTATTAACACAATGCTGTTAGCCACTACACTGGCGAAATTAACAAACATGATCCTCGACGCCAGAATGTGAAAACAATGCAAATAAGATGTGATTTACTGCCGTATTAAGTCATTTTAGAACTAAAGGCCTAGCCCTAACCTAGAATGATTGTTTTCCAGACTTTTTTCTTGTCAGTGAATTATCTCAGGTCATAAAGTTTAACCAAAATTACCCGCAATTTGGCGAAAGTATATTGTCAGAATTAAATACAATGTTACGAAAAAGTAACGGGTACTTCAGATTAAAATTATTTGCACTGATATTCCAAAGAGCATCACAGTTCTACCACAGTCTAACACAACAGTCGAGACACTCCATCTTTTTTTTGTTACCCACTTTGCTAGTACCGCCGCATACGGCCAGCAAGTTGTACTGTTTGTTGAGTTCGGCGGGGTCTTGTGAAGGCTAATGCGAATTTTAATTGTTTATATTGGTTTGTAAAATGGTTTATACAAACGGAAGGGCCTAAAGCGCAATAAACGGCAGCAATAACAGGAAGAAGACACCACAATGGCCCGGACAGGCAAGAGATGATATATTACAGGGCAGTTGATTGACCATTCTCTTCTAATCTACAGATATTTACTGTTGAAGGTTGTTTTCTTTTTAGAACTAAAAATGGCTAGGAAACCGCACAGCGACGGACCTTTTGGAGGAAGGCAACGTATATCTACGCAACAATGTGAAGTTTCCTTCGCTACCGGTCAAGTCAGTGAATGCGGAACGTAGGGAACTTGTTTTGAATGTAATACCTACATTATTTAAGGTACCAAATGAACCACCACAATTGTATCTGCATGGAAAGCCACACAGACCTGATAAAAAAACGTCAAAAGCATTGAAACTGTTTCCCAACAGGAAAGAATTCAGTTCTACGATTGTTGAATCAAAACGTCTTTCGGCTACCTAAATTTCTTTTATTGAGTAACCAGTTTCTGTGATTTATTAAGCTATCTTCAGGCCCCCTGACCAACGTGAGGGAAGTTTCCCACCACTGGTCCATTCAAAATAGGTGCCAGCATTCAACAGTCGGTATGTGATAATCGAAGGGATCGCGCTGCAACGGTTACCAGTCATTGAATGTTGGCTCCTATTTCGACTGAACCGGAGGTGACTGAAGATGGAGTAATCAATAAAATTTGGAAATTTTGACGGCTGTATGAGATTTTGATTCGACATTCTACACCGAACAGCCGAGGTTCTGCAACCATGTACATAAAGATGGACAAACAGAGAATTCTACAATTCTTGCTACATCTGAGCTACGGGCGGCAAGAATCTTTAACACATTCGCTTTTGAAGTAAAAGTACTTGCATTGCAGAAATATTCGTTTATTAGAAAGTCGTGCGAAAAGTAAGAATGTGCGAATCATTAGACACCACACAAAATTGTTACGTGTTAAAGGAAGTGCTTATATGAATAAGAACAGGCAACGATAGAAATACATTCTTCTCATGTATGAAATATGTGTTTACGTTCAGTTGCTTTCAGCGCAATAAGCTGCAGCTATACACATACTCGAAAGTATTTCCTCTTAAGTAAGTTGTAACTGATGTCTCTGAATCAATAGATTTGGTTGTTTTTACATTTATTTCACAATCATTCATGTCTTGTGATATTACACAAACTCTTCGAGGCATAAAATAAATATTTCGTACATCATGTAGAAAAGGAATGGAAAATGAACGTTGTTATTACGACTCATGTGGCTATGCTTTCTTACCTCTTGGAGCGCTGTCACGGAAACTGTCAAACGGTAGCAAATTTTACAGCAGATAGTGTCGTAACTGTATGTATTACACTGTGGTTCTAGTTCTCCTAAGGTCAAGGATATTGTTAAATACATGGCTGCACATTTGCATGAATGGTACAGTGAAGCTGTGTGAATGAAATGAATCACAGCAATGTTTTCTTATTGCATTGTAATACTGAAGTAGTGACAGATCTGTTTAAATGATCATACCGCTGACCTTTAAGAGACGTGAGGCAATACAAAGGATATGGCCATGTCTAACAGTCTAAGAAATGGACACAGCAGCATTTTGATCATAAAACAATGGAAACTCCACATCAAAATAGACATACAGGGAATCATGTCCAAGTCACTTCTGTTACACACAGAGCGTCTGTCTATTAATTGATGAAAATAATCTGGACCAAGCACGCTGTTTCTATGACTTCCGCAACTGTGTAGTTTCTCCTTAGGGCATATTAACGCTGAACGAGGTCTATGTCGATAAGCTGATGGCATTTGTGACAAATCATTTTTAGCATTGTATGTACTTCTGGCAACTGGTCGATATACTAGTCAGTATTCTAAATCAGTCGCTTTAAATAACAACTAAAATGAAACGTTCTAAACTAGAAAAATGTTTACTGTTAATATTGCGAAGTAATATAGAGGAACAGAGAACCGTACTTATCCACGACAAAATCGACTGTTATTCGTTATGGTCACGGTCATGTTGCTCTATCCATTACGGTAGAGACAAACGTGTAGTGTAGAAGTTAGCGAAGTGCGGTATGTGCTACATTTTTCCGGCCATATTTCATTTTCTTTTTAGAACTGCTGCTACCGAGATAATTTCTGTAATTAAGTTATTACCACCATTACACAAGGAGAAAAAGAAAAACTTGCAGTATGTAGCGATCATTAAGAAGCGCACGTGTTACGTAAATTTTTCTTGGAACTAAACATTCCACTGCTCCACATCCACAGAAGTCTTCTTCCTATAGGTCAACAGAACAAACAATGCATCTAATTTACTCGATTGGATGGAAGATGAATACATAGGGCAACAAATTAACCCTTCAGTTTTTGTGCTGTACGTAGTAAGTAAGGAAGTAAAATCGCTTTAGAGGGTCCTAGTTGCAAGTCACCGGTACAGAACTAATACCGTTTCACACGACTTGAGTATTAGCAAGCATTATCTCTTTTCATAACCGATAGTATCAGAGGTACGTTCGATGAGATTTCGAAAACAGAACGAAAGATTACATACAAATGCATTAACTGAACGGATATTCTTTCATACTTTGTTGTACTGTCCACATTTTAGACTGGAAATACAATATGTTATCACTGTAGATAATATTTTTATACACGAAGATAAATGAGGCCAGCAGTTGCAGGAATTGTTGGGGAGTGAGTGCCAGGTCACCACCATAGTGAAGCCTAATGCACGATTGGCTCAGGTGACTGTTAACTTAGGGGGGTTATGTAGGGATTTTACTAAAGAGGATCAGGTAGTGATTGTGGGTGGGGCTGGTAATAGTATTGACAGGGATGGAGAGTATGACATAGATGGTGACCTGGAAAAGATAGCCACTCAGACTGGCAACACGAATGTACATTTCGTGGAACTGTTTCAGCGTCACGATCGGACTCATCTTAATATAGCCGTCAGGCGTAATAACATGAGACTTGGGGGTGCGTTGATGACAGAAGGCATGAGTCACATTTCAGTGGTTTCGGTGGAGTCTATCAGCAGGACAGGTTTCACTAGACATGGCCTGCACCTCAACAGGTATGGAAAGGGGAGGTTGGCAAAGCTTATAGGTGACAGAATAGGTGGGGGTGGTGGGATCACTCATATCACTCATGGGAAAATTCCTGTAGTAGTGGGTGTTAGAGCTGTACCTTTTGTAGATTGAAGTCAGCTGATGGGTATTCCTGCTTAAGGGAAGTCTCTCTAACAAAGAAACCACTTTCGACAAAGCTTAGGAATCCGATTAATGAGGGAATTAGTATATTTCATCAAAATATACAAGGTATTAGAGATAAAGTTAGCTAACTGCTTATAGATGTTGACTCTGAAATTATTGGTATATGTGAACACTTCTTAAATAAGGAGATAATTGAGAGGCTTCCTTTACGAGGATACAGGTTGGCTGGCAGCTTTTCTAGGAGCTCTTTGCGGTGTGGGGGAGTAGCCATGTATGTGAAAAACGGTATCCCATTTGAGTCAATTGATGTTTCAAAGTACTGCACTGAAAAGGTGTTTGAATGATGTGCAGGTGTGGTTAAATTTAGTGGAGCTAAACTTCTAACTTGTTATTTATAGATCCCCAGACTCCGATTTCACAACATTTTTGCTAAAGCTAGAGGAGGTTCTTGGTTCACTGTATAGGAAATACAAGAAGTTAGTTATATGTGGTGACTTCAATATTAATTGTATAAGTGATTGTGCAAGGAAAAGGATGCTGGTAGATCTCCTTAATTATATAATCTTATGCAAACCGTATTCTTTCCAACGAGAGTGCAAGGGAACAATAGAACAACCATAGACAAAATTTTCGTTCATTCCTCATTACTAGAAGGGCATTCTGTTAGCAAAAAGGTGAATGGTCTTTCAGATCATGATGCACAAATTTTAACTCTAAAAGATTTTTGTGCTGCAACACATCTTAAATATAGTTATCAACTTTTTAGGAAAGCTGATCCAGTTGCTGTAGAGACCTTTGAAAACCTTATTAAGGAACAAGAGTAGCAAGATGTTTATAGTGCTGATACAGTAGACGATACATACATAATGCTTTCCTCAAGACTTTTCTCGTGCTCTTTGAAATTTGCTTTCCGTTAGAACGTTCAAAACAGTAGCACAAACAGGCAGCCTGGGTGGTTGACTAGAGGGATAAGAATATCCTGTAGAACAGAGTGGCAATTATATCAAAACGTTAGAAACAGTCAAAATCTAAATGCAGCAGCCTAATACAAACAGTGTTGTAAGGTGCTTAAAAAAGTTATTAGGAAGGCAAAAAGTATGTGGTATGCAGATAGAATAGCTAAATCTCAGGATAAAATTAAAACCATATAGTCAGTCGTAAAGGAAGTGGCTGGTCTTCAGAGACAGGTCGAGGATATAGAATGAGTGCGTAGTGGTAATATCCGTGTTACTGATAAGTCACATATATGTACAGTATTTAATAATCACTTTCTGAATATAGCAGGTGAACTGCGTAGTGGGAATGTCCGTGTTACTGATAAGTCGCCTATATGTACAGTATTTAATAATCACTTTCTGAATATAGCAGGTGAACTAAATAGAAACCTAGTCCCAACAGGGAATCATATAGCGCTCATAGAAAAAAGTGTTCCGAGACTGTTACCTGAAATGCTCCTCTATGATACTGACAAGAAGGAGATTGAGTTGATAATTAAATCAATAAATACCAAGAACTCTCATGGATATGACGGGGTATCTAGCAGAATACTGAAGTATTGTTCTACGTATGTTAGCCTAGTACTTAGCCATATCTGTAACTTTTCATTTAGGAGTGGTCGGTTTCCTGACCGATTAAAGTACTCAGTAGCGAAGCCACTTTATAAAAAAGGGAGACAGGGATAATGTTGACAGTAATAGACCTATTTCTAAGCCATCGGTGTTTGATAAAGTTATCGAGAGGGTTGTATATACAAGGTTACTGGAGCATTTAAATTCACATAATTTGCTGTCAAATGTACAGTTTGGTTTTAGAAATGGTTTAACAACTGAAAATGCTATATTTCTCTTTTCTCTGTGAGGTTTTGGACGGATTAAATAAAAGGTTGCGAACGCTAGGTGTTTTCTTTGATTTAACGAAGGCTTTTGACTGTGTTGACCACAAAATATTACTGCAGAAGTTGGACCATTATGGAGTAAGGGGAGTAGCTTACAATAGGTTCGCCTATTACTTTAAGAACAGAAAGCAGATGGTAATTCTCCGCAACACTGAGAGTGGTAGTGATGTTCAGTCCCAATGGGGCACTGTTAAGTGGGGCGTTCCCCAAGGGGTCGGTGCTGGGGCCACTGATGTTTCTTATTTATATAAATGATATGCCTTTTAGTATTACAGGTGATTCAAAAATATTTCTGTTTGCTGATGACACCAGCTTGGCAGTGAAGGATCTTGTGTATAATATTGAAACAGTTTCAAATAATGTAGTTCATGAAATAAGTTCATGGCTTATGGAAAATAATCTGATGCTAAATCACAGTAAGACTTGTTTTTACAGTTTCTAACTCACAATTCAACAAGAGCCGATATTTTGATCAGACAGAATGGGCATATTACAAGAGAGACGGAACAGCTCAAATTCCTAGGCGTTCGGATAGATAGTAAGCTGTTGTGGAAAGCCCATGTCCAGGATCTTGTTCAGAAGCTAAATGCTGCTTTATTTACCATTAGAACAGCATCTGAAATAAGTGACACTTCAACACGAAAAGTAGTCTACTTCGCACATTTTCATACGCTTATGTCGTGCCCCCTTCAGTATAAGGTGTTCGTAATTGTAATTTCTAGGTATTTAGTTGAATTTATATATTTCACACCATATATATATATATATATATATATATATATATATATATATATATCGTTTCGCATTTTTTTTATCTTCTGATGTCTTTACTAGTCGATAAACGACAGCGTCATCTGCAAACAACCTTAGACGGCTGCTCAGATTGTCTACCGAATCGTTTATATAAATAAGTAACAGCAACGGGCCTATCTTGGGGAACGCCAGAAATCACTTCTGTTTTACACGATGACCTTCCGTCACTTACTACGAATTGTGACCTCTCAGACAGAAAATCACGAATCGAGTCACGTAACTGAGACGATATTCAATAGGCACGCAATTTCGCTACAAGCCGCTTGTGTGGTACAGTGTCAAAAGCCTTCCGGAAATCCAGAAATACGGAATCAATTTGAAATCCCTCGTCGATACCACTTAACACTTGGTTCGAGTAAAGAACTAGTTGTGTTTCACAAGAACGATGTTTTCTAAATCCTTGTTGACTGTGTGTCAATAGATCGTTTCCTTCGTAATTCATAATGTTCTAACACAATAAATGTTTCAGAATATTGCTGCATATCGACGTTAATCATATGGGCCTGTAATTTAGTGGATTGCTTCTAAGTTACTACCTTTCTTGAATATTGGTGTGACCTATGCAACTTTCCAGGCTTTGGGTATGGACCTTTCTTCGAGCGAATGGTTGTATATGATTTTTAAGTATGGAGCTATTGCATCAGCATATTCTGAAAGGAACCAAATTGGTATACAGTCTGGACCGGAACATTTGCTTTTATTAAGTGATTTAAGTTTCTTCACTACTCCGAGGATATCTACTTCTATGTTACTCATGTTGGCAGCTGTTCGTATTCCGAGTGCTCTGCTCTGCACAAAACAGGTATCAAGTGATTACTTGTACGTTTCCTTCTTTTCGTGGGCGGAATCCATCAGGAGCATTATCACAAAAAGTAGAAGAATCAATGACACCTAATAGCATTCTTAACGAAATTGAGGCTCAGTTATAGGCCGTGATGTTAAACAGTGTGTAATCACACTTCTTCATATACCAACAATATTTATTAACATAAACCATAGCCTCAGACTTTAGACGTTCACCACTCATCGGTCAGTTTTCGTCAAATCTACTACAGGCTGGTTTGGAAATTAGATGACGAAATTTTGATGTTTGTTAGTCTTACAATCAGATTCATTACTCATGAGCTCTTTTCGAATGGCTTCAAAACACATATTTTACAACAAACAGAATACATTCATACACTAGCTAAGGAAACATAATATCAGTTGTTCTCTGTTTTAAAGTGTATTCCAAATGTATGACCACTATTTATAAATTACCCATACTGAATGTATAAGTTAGGGAACGTGGATCACTTTGAGATACAGAATTAATAACAGTAGTAGGGGAGACCGGGACATGTTTAACATTTCTTACTGATTTTGCAGCATCTATTGTTATTTTCAGCCATAATGGCTATGTTTGTGAACCGTGACTGTGTGGGATAATTATTTATTTCAAGTTTCTGCTACCAGTCACTTTTTATTTTATGCTTGATCTAACATAATGCAACGCGTTTCGAACATGTTTTGTTCATCTTCAGGCGATTATACATACATAGAGAAATGTTACTTAAATTAAACAGTCTTAAACTAGATTAATCTAGAGCACTTTAAGTGTTCTAACGCCTAAAGATGAACAAAACATGTTCGAAACGCTGGTAGCAGAAACTTGAAATAAATAATTAAAGCCTCTACAGTGTTTCCAGTGTTATTTTTATGTGGAAACAGTGGTACATTGAGTCAGCATCTTTACAACTAAGTAGTTAAGTTTTTCACTGTTTGTCTATTCATAAAAAAATATTTAATACATTTACACCACCTGAGCCAACCCACCTATGGGACAAGTTGGCACAACTGTGGGGGCAAGATAGCTCATATGATTTTATCACTTAATTTAGTTACGGCATTGTTTTCTTATTCAAAATATATTGAATTTAATACATTTTATTTCAAGACGAATTCCTAAAACTTTTAGACATAAATTACAATCATAAATTGTTTTATCATTGGCATTATAACAGTTTCACAAAACAATATGTGAGAAATTTTCATCTGTCTTCGTCTGAATGCTCAATAGGATGTTCATAGTACTAACATTAATAAAAAATGCCCTTTCGGGTCACGTGGCGGATGAGCTCACCGCTTACAGGTTTTGCATTGAATCCATTCTTGTCACATGGATTTCTGTGAGAAAATGGTTTAAGACACTTAAGACTCAGTGTATCCTCATCTTCACATTCAAGAACCTTATTTGTAACGCCCACTTTCTTTCTACTTCTTATTTGAAGAGTTTTATCATGCGATTTACTTTGACTGTGGCCACTTTTTCAGAAAATTAGTTATTTCACAGGATATCCAAATTTCTCTTTAAAATGTTATCTTATCTGCGTGTGGAGGCATTGTAATGCGCTTCTCATTGGAGTGTGTCTCAGTAGCGCTGAATTTTTCGTTTTTTTGTTTGTTATGTTTTTTCTTGGTTGCGGTTTCTGAAATGGCCAGACTTCTTCAGGCGTTGGGAACCATAGTTCGTCGGGTGATGTGACGTGTAACTTAACAGGCGTTGTTAATGATAGCATATGCCTACCATTATGTTCTTGAGCAGTTGACGGGCCACAATCAGCAATTAAACCACAATCAGCAGTGATAGAGGCAGGTCCGCCTGCTACGTATGAAGGCAGAACGTCACTGTCGTTAAAAATGTGCCTGTTTGGTCGTTCGCATACTGAGCGACTGATAAGGAACCAAACCGGTAGGTGACCTAAATCGGCAACGAATTGCCGACTGGCTGGCAGTTCAGTCATGCACGTGGCGCATCTCTCAAACGAGAACTGCAATTGCCGTGTGCGCGAGTGAACGAGAGGAAGTATTGTTTCACGTATCGGAACACCTTTGGTTGCACTCGGTATGTCGAGTACATTTTCGGGCTCAGAGACAGATATGGTTCTCCATTATTATTATTATTATTATTATTATTATTATTATAGACGAATGTGAAAACGTATAACATTCTACATTTATCCGCACATGTAAAGAAATACAAACTATAGGCTTTATACAACAGGCTAGGAGCTGCACCGGACAGATTCGAAATTCATACCTTTTTTTGTAGAACGATTAAACAGTTCTGGCACAGTAGATTTCTTCCGCCACAAATACGCCATTCGTCCCGTTAAAAATGGGACAGTCTTCTTTTTTGTCTTGTGTGTCCACCTTACTAAATTATATACCGAACTATTTTTGCCATTTCTTGTTGAGAGAAGTGCTGGATCGGCGCTTATACCACTTATTGTTGTCATTGTTTAGTTCGTTCTGTGGATAATGAAGACATTCGAAGTTTGCTTAGTTCAGTGTTCGCAACTGATGTGGTGTGTTTTTCTTTGGTGAACTAAACTATTATTCCTGAAAGCAAATGCACCTTTTCTTCCAATTAAAAGAAAAATATCATTTCCTCGATGAGACAAAGCTTAGTTATGAAGTTCGCTGTAGAACTTGCACTGGCACATTTTCTATAGCACATCGTGGGAACTCAGATATTGCACAGCATAATAATTCCAACAAGCATAAGCTGGCTTCTTCTGCTGCTGTTGCAAGAACTTCTAAAATCAATTCATTTCTTCACGAAAAAAATAGGTGCGTTTGTTTTATACATCCTGAAAAATTCTGTTTACTTCGTTTCTATGAAACACGTATTTAAAAATGCAAAAAATTACCAGCACAAACATGCCTTATTAAAGAGCTATTATGAAATGAAATCCTTGATAGTTAGGATCACATAATAACGAAAGAGAGAATATTGTCGTAGAGGACTGACCTGGTACTTTATCGTAAATGTTATATTTCAGTAAAGCCGGCTCTATGTAGAGAGAACCACACATGTTACTGTTAAATGGGGTTGAATTTGTATAAGGATAGAATGTGTAAAAATTAAAAATGTGATTTGTAAAACTCCAGGAACTGAAGGGGCTGCAATGGCTGCAGTTGAGGACACTTTTGTGTGCCATACTGTGCATCATGATCGTAGCTACAGTTCCACTGATTGCACAATAAATATAATTACAGAATTCTATGATGTGAAGTCAAGGTCTAAACGAACTCAAGCTGAAGCCATTGTTAATAGTGTATTAATTCCTTTGCGCGAACAACTTCTTAAAGATTATCTTGTTCATGTAAACTTTGTATGTTTATCCATTCATACCAGTAATCACAAATCAACAACGCCTCTTCCAGTATTAGATAAATATTTTACTTGAGAATGCAGGGTGCATCACGAAATATTGGAATCCATTTCTATTGAAAATGTACCTTTTTATCTAGTGTATACAAATGTGATGGCTGTTCTGCAAGACAATTGCCTAGATTCAAAGTCTATGTGTTTATCTGCTGACAATACCAACAGTACATTTGGTGGAAAAAACAGTTGTGGCAGATAAAATATTTTTGCTCAATTGCAAGCAAGCCTTGGTAGAAATTAAATTACAGATGTGAATTAAATAACACATGTCATCCACAACAGTGAGGAAATAGCGGTTGGGTAGATAGAAATTGATAAATACATTTATACTGAAAGGGTGGAAAGATTCAAAGATTTGCAGTGTCGTTTACCATCAGTTACTGGTTTACAGCAGCACAAGATGGCTGGAATTTCTTCCTGCTTTTCAAAGAATTTTGAATTTATATCTTACTCTAAAATCATTTTCCGTTCTGAAGCAGGGTATTATTTATCTTTGTAATTAGTGTTCAACAGTAAGGAATCTGAATCGTGGTTGTGGTTTGCTCATAGTTATATCTATCTTACTGAAACAAGCAGAAAGCCTGCCTGCAGAGACAATATATTGTTATGAGTTAGTGATAACAAAAATAAAAAATAGGAACTAATGTAATTTTGTGATTTTTAAGGTTAAATCTAAGGAACTGTATGTTGGTGGACAAGTTACTCACAGTGGGTTTTATTCCTATGTTCATTCATTCTATAATGTAGTACTTGAATATTTGGTGTCACTGGGGAAGCAGTTTTCAGATTATAATTCACTCTGTTGGACCAGTTTGAAAAAGAAGCTACAATGGAGTGATACAGAGTTAAGAATACCATTGATTCAAAAAGCAGTCAGTGTAGAAATTGACAGTACGGAGCTGTTTGATGGATGCTGTATTGCCAAAACGATCGTAGCTGAAAAATTAAATTACTGGAACGATACTAAGGAAGGTGTGTATAACAGATGGGGCGAAATACACACACCAAAAAACGTTTTGCATCACCCCGGTTCCTAGAGCTCCGGAACCTGTACAGGAAACTGGAATAGAGATGTACATAAACATCATTTCCACCCTTTTTATTGCTCATGAAGACCACACACTGCATGTTGTACCACCATACAGTGAGACCTTCAGAGGTGGTGGTCCAGACTGCTGTAACACCGGTACCTCTAAACCCAGTAGCACGTCCTCTTGCAATGATGCATGCCTGTATTCGACGTGACATACCATCCACAAGTTCATCAAGGCACTGATGGTCCAGATTGTCCCACTCCTCAATGGCGATTCGGCGGAGATCCCTCAGAGTGGTTGGTGGATCACATCGTCCATAAACAGCCCATTTAAATCTATCCCAGGCATGCTCAATAGGGTTCATGTCTGGAGAACATGCTGGTCACTGTAGTCGCGCGGTGTCGTTATCCTGAAGGAAGTAATTCACAAGAGGTGCACGATGGGGGCGCGAATTGTCTTCCATGAAGATGAAAAAAAATGTTCAAATGTGTGTGAAATCTTATGGGACTTAACTGCTAAGGTCATCAGTCCCTAAGCTTACACACTACTTATCCTAAATTATCCTAAGGACAGACACACACACCCATTCCCGAGGGAGGACTCGAACCTCCGCCGGGACCAGCCGCATAGCCTATGACTGCAGCGCCTGAGATCGCTCGGCTTATCCCGCGCGGCATGAAGATGAATACCTCACCAATATACTGCCGATATGGTTGCACTATCGGCCGGAAGATGGTATTCACGTATCGTACAGCCGCTACGGCACCTTCCATGAACTCCAGCGGCGTACGTCGCCCCACATAATGCCACCACAAAACAGCATGGAACCTCCGCGTAGCTGCACTCGCTGGACAGTGTGTCTAAGGCGTTCAGCCTGACCGGGTTGCCTTCAAAGACGTTTCCGACGATTGTCTGGTTGAAGGCATATGGGCCACTCATCGGTGAAGAGAACGTGATGCCAACCTGAGCGGTGCATTCGGCTTGTTTTTGGGCACATCTGTACCGCGCTACACGGTGTCATTGTTGCAAAGATGGACCTCGTCATGGACGTCGGAAGTGAAGTTACGCATCATGCAGCCTATTGCCCACAGTTTGAGTCGTAATACGACGTCCTGTGACTGCACAAAAAGCGTTATTCAACATGGTGGCGCTGCTGTCAGGGTTATGCCAAACCATAATCCGTAGGTAGCGGTCATCCACTGGAATAGTAGCCCTTGGGCGGCCTGAGAGAGGCATGTCATCGACAGTTCCTGTCTCTCTGTATCTTCTCCATGTCCGAACAACATCGCTTTGGTTCACTCCGAGACGCCTGGTTACTTCCCTTGTTGGGAGCCCTTCCTGGCACAAAATAACAATGCGGACTCGATCGAACTGCGGTATTAACTGTCTAGGCATGGTTGAACTACAGAGAACACGAGCTGTGTACCTCCATTCTGGTGGAATGACCGGAACTGATCGACTGTCGGACCCCCTCCGTCTAAGAGGCGCTGCTCATGCATGGTTGTTTACATCTTTGGGCGGGTTTAATGACATCTCTGAACAGTCAAAGGCACTGTGTCTGTCATACAATATCCACAGTCAACGTCTGTCTTCAGGAGTTCTGGGAACCGGGGTGATGCAATACTTTTTTTTGATGTGTGTATTGAAAAATGCATAAAAGTGGAAGTCCTGCCTAAAATTGTAGAACTTGCTCTGTGCATCCTAGGGTCAAGTACGGGAATTGAGAATTTGTTTTCAAAAATTAATCATTATTGGAAATGTGATAAAACAAATATTTTAGATAGCGCAGTTGCCAACAGAATGATTCTCACTTGTAATCTAAGCATTTCATATGCATACACAATACGCAGTTATGTGAGCAAATATGCTGAAGTTAAAGACGTCAACAAAGTTCTAGTAGTATGAAGGATATGTACGTGCATTTGACTTTAGGCATTAATAAACATTGCTCTGATGTAAAGAGAATTTATTCTATATCATGTTTTCGTCTTCCTAATGTTCTCTTAACACAGTATTTCAGAAGAAATGGATCAGTTGATCACAGCCTTTTGAGGTGCCTCGTATTTTCATGGCAAAGAAAGTAGGTTTGCCCATAACTCAGCGTTATTTTAATTTTGAAAACCGAAATCTCTTAAGAATTACATAAACGGAAAAGTGGTGATTCTGGCTCATTAAATGATCTGTGTGTGAGCATTGACTACACCCATTGACTACTAATCAAAACCTCCTATGTTTCAGGTTCAAAACCTGCCACTGCTTAAATATAAAAATAAAAAGTATCAGCAGTCTCGGCCGAGGACTTTTGGCATCAGAAGTCACCATCATTCTGGCAGTTGTCAAAGAGGGTGGAGGAGTGGACAGAGGTTCAGGGCACTCTCTTGCCCTTGAGGTGGGAAACTGTCCCTAAAGACGGAAGAATCATCAATGACCTACGGCATGAGAATGCAGAAGATAATGCAAACCATTGCATTAAAGACACATGCTATCTATATACGGGACATGTGGCCGGTAATTGAAAAATTCTCACGGTGATGTCTCCACTGGCAAACGATTCAGGACCAGTGCCCCACTCGCATCACTGAGAGCTGACTGCCAAGGGGGAAATGACCATGAGAAAAAAAAAATCAAATAAACAACGAAGTAGGATTTGTTATGATTAAGAAGGTAGGGCAGAAGGTGTATTGCTGTGAACAGCTCATCGGTAGGGTCGTTCTCATCAGAATCGACAGCAAACCGTCATCGACAACAATAATTCATTTATACATGCGACGTCGCAGACAGAAGATTGCAGACAGAAGATGAACAGATAGAGAAAGTATATGAGGTTACTGAACGGGTAATTCAGTACGTAAATGGAGATGAAAATCTGATAGTCATAGAGGATTGGAAAGCGGTTATAGGGAAAGGAGAAGAACAAAGAGTTACTTAAAAATATGGACTTGGTATTAGGAATGAGAGAAGAGACAGACTAATGGAGTGCTGCAATAAATTTCAGCTATTAATAGCAAATACTCTGTTCAAGAATCACAACAAGAGGAAGTATACTTGGAAAAGGCCGCGAGATACGGAAAGATTTAGGTTTCGCAGAGATTCAGAAATCTAATATTGGGTTGTAAGGCGTACCAAGGAGCAGATATAGATTTAAATCACAATTTAGTAATGATGAAGAATAGGCTGAAGTTTAAGAGACCAGTCAGGAAGAATCAAGGTGCAAGGAACTGGGATACGGAAGCACTAAGGAATGAAGAAGTACGCTTGAAGTTCGCTGGGACTATAGACACTGTGGTAAGGAATAGCTCAGAAGGCAGTTATGTTAAGAGGAATGGACATCTCTAACAAGAGCAATCGCAGACTTTGGAAACAAACACAGGTACAAGGAAGGTAACTGCGAGGAAATTATAGGTAACAGAAGAAATAGTTCAGTTGATCGAAGAAAGAGTTAAGGTAAGTTCAGGAGTACAGAACTACAAGTCACTTAGGAATAAAACAAACATGAATTGCAGGGACGCTAAGGAGAAAAGCCTGCAGAATAAATGTGAAGAAATCGAAATAGAAATTATTGTCGGAAGGAGTGAGTCAGCATGCAGAAGAGTCAAAATAACCTTCTGTGAAATTAAAACCAACGGCGGTAACATGAAGAGTGCAATTGGACTTCCTCTGTTAAATGCGAGGAAAAAGCAGGTAGGTGGAAAGGGTGCAGTGAGGGCGTCCATGAGGAGTAGCACTTATCTGATGACATGATAGAAGGAGAAATTGAAGATCCAGTATTGGAATCAGAATTTAGAAGAGCTTTGGAAGACTTAAATAAGGGAGAAGGGATAGATAACATTTCATCGGAATTTCTAAAATCATTGGCAGAAGTGGCAAGAAAATTATTATTGACGTTGGTGTGTAGAATATATGAGACTGGCGATTTACTAGGAAACATTCGGAAAAACATCATCCACCCAAATACCAAGATTGCAACAACCGGCAAGTGCGAGAATTACCGCACAATCAGCTTAACAGTTCATGCACCCAAGTTGCTGACAAGAATACTATACAGAAAAATGGAAAAGAAAATTGATGATCTGTTAGATGACGATCATTTTGATTTCAGGAAAGGTAAAGGACCACAGAAGCAGTTCTGACATTGTGGCGACCTGGTAAAACCGTTTGACAACGTAATATGGTGCAAAATGTTCCAAATTAAGAGAAAAATAGGAGTACGCTATACAATATGTACAAGAAACAAGAGGAAACAATAAGAGTAGAAGATCAAGAACGAAGCACACGGATTAAAAACGTTGTAACACAGGGATATAGTCTTTCGCCCCTACTGGTCATTTTATATATCGAAGAAGCAACGACGCAAATAAAAGAAAGGTTCATGGGTGGGATTAAAAATCTGGGTGAATGGATTATCAATGATACGATCCGCCGATGACATTGCTATCTTAGGTGGAAGTGAAGAAGAATTGAATGAACTGTAGAATGGAATGAACACTCTAATGCGTACAGATTATGGATTGAGAGTAAATCGAAGAAAGACGAAAGTAATGAGAAGTAGTAGAAATGACAATACCGGAAAACTTAACATCAGAATTGGTGATCACAAAGCAGGAGTAGAGGCAGTTAAGGAATTCTGCTACGTAGGCAGCAAAATAACTCATAACGGAAGAAACAAAGAGGATATAAAAAGCAGACTAGCACTGGCAAAAGGGCATTCCTTGTCAATATAAGTCTACTAGTATTCCACATAACTCTTAATTTGAGGTAGAAATTTCTGAGAATGAACGTTTGGAGCACAGCATTGTACGGTAGTGAAACACGGGCAGGGGGGAGGGGGACCGGAAGAGAAGAAAAAAATGGTTCAAATGGCTCTGAACACTATGGGACTTAACATCTGAGGTCATCAGTCCCCTAGAACTTGGAACTATTTGAACCTAACTAACCTAAGGACATCACAAACATCCATGCCCGAGGCAGGATTCGAACCTGCGACCGTAGCCTTCGCGCGGTTCCAGACTGAGGAAGAGAAGATAATCGAAACATCTAAGCTGTAGTGCTACAGAAGACGGTCGAAAATTAGGTGGACTAATAAGGTAAGGAATGAGGAGGTTCCCCGCAGAAAAGGCGAGGAAAGAAATACGTGGGAAACACTGAAAAGAAGGGACACGATGATAGGACATCTGTTTAGACATCAGGGAATAACTTACATGGTATTGGAGGGAGCTGTAGAGCGTAAAACCTGTAGAGGAAGACAGAGATTGGAACACATGCTGCAAACAATAGAGGGTGCTACTCTGAAATGAAAAAGTTGGCACAAAGGGTAATTCGAGGTATGATTTAAATTTTTCTGTACATTCACTCCCATTGATGTACCGGTAGTTTTATTTCAGACAACGGATATTCAGTAGACGACATACATGACATACAAGAATCTTTCTTCATTTCACACCACAATTTCTCTGTCAAATCTCTCCTGTAGTAGACTGGGAGCTTGTAGTTGTATAAAATGGGACGATTTTCCGCTTCCCATACTAACCTAATGTTCACAACATGCTCATTCATCTTTATATTCAACCAGACACGATGCTACTCAGATCGTTGTGCAACGCTGACGCCGATTCCCTACGAACTGAGTTAAGACGTTGCAAGCGACTCGCTGATGAGTCACTCTGCAGTCATGTCGTCTGCGAAGCCCTATTTAACTACACAGGGAGCGATGCGAAATCGACAGGTTAGCAACTCTCGTCGGCAATGGGTTTCATTGGAGTTGTTCCATGAGCGGAGGACTTTTAAGGAAGAGCTGCCTGTCCCTTTGAATCCGCTCAATGTATTTCTCTTCGCAACTGCATTTTGTAGTGTTGTTTCCAATATGCTTGTGAGCTCTTTTATTGTCACTGGCCATTTGTTTGGTGTCATCCATGTACTGCACGCTGAGTTAACAGACTTCTTTAAGGGGTCGTAAACATTTCTATGGGCAGCAGTTTATGGCTACTGTGAGCTGGAGAAGACGACAGTGTGACATAGTATTCCTCGCAAAACACTATGACTTCAGCCGATAAATGGGAACTGTGACTGTCAATTAGTATCAAGCGAGGATGTTCTTTGGAACATCGAGCGTATGATACAAAATGTTGCATGTATTGCAAGAAACTATTTTCTGTGATCCATCTTGAGAGACGTGCAATACCTTTGTTCCCTACAGGACCATCTCTAATGAAACAGGGCTTGAATTTGACCCTAGAGAATGTGAAAAATGGAGACATGTTATTCCCTAACCGCACTCACAGCTAAAGCCATAATGATAAGAGATCCTCTTTCAGCGTATATTAACCGTTCCCTTTGACATAATCTCCTTCGTGTAACTCTTCTGTCAGGCCTCTGGACGATAATGATTCCAGCTTCATCTACATTCCAAATATCATCAGGCGCTCACTTTCACACTTGTCAAACATTGTCCTAGTTGCCAAAAAAAACAAGTATGTGTAGTGCTTGATGAAGCTAGTATACTCCGCCAAATAAGTTGCCCAAGGAGTTCGAATAGAAAGTGTCGGATTTCGTTTCAGATATCCTGGAAACCAATCAGGTTCCGCCATTCCAGAGTCGGTCAAAGATAGGGGTATTTTACGTTAACAGGTTACTCCATAGGTGTAGGCAAATCGCCTAACTTCTTTTGGTGAAAGGCCAAAGTACAGGCGTTGGAAAAAATATGGAAACGCCTAGAATAACGAAAGCTTGAACACCAATGCAGATGATAGCGAACCCGGCAGGTTGCACTGTTCTACTTGACAACGAACGGCACCTGTGTAATGTCCTCAATATGTTGCAAGTGTCAGCCGTGGTTAGAACAGTATTTTGTGTAGATGCGACTGCATTACGACCGTGCTAAGTAAATTTGAACGTGGGCAAATACACTACTGGCCATTAAAATTGCTACGCCAACAAGAAATGCAGATGATAAACGGGTATTCATTGGATAAATATATTATACTAGAACTGACATATGATTACATTTTCACGCAATTTGGGTGCATAGATCCTGAGAAATCACTACCCAGAACAACCACCTCTGGCCGTAATAACGGCCTTGATACGCCTGGGCATTGAGTCAAACAGAGCTTAGGTGGCGTGTACAGGTACAGCTGCCCATGCAGCTTCAACACGATACCACAGTTCATCAGGAGTAGTGGCTGGCGTATTGTGACGAGCCAGTTGCTCGGTCACCATTGACCAGACGTTTTAAATTTGTGAGAGATATGCAGAATGTGCTGGCCAGGGCAGGAGTCGAACATTTTCTGTATCCAGAAAGGCCCGTACAGGACCTGCAACATGCGGTCGTTCATTATCCTGTTGAAATGTAGGGTTTTGCAGGGATCGAATGAAGGGTAGAGCCACGGGTCATAACACATCTGAAATGTAACGTCCACTGTTTAAAGTGCCGTCAGTGCGAACAAGAGGCGACCAAGGCGTGTAACCAAAGGCACCCCATACCATCACGCCGGGTCATACGCCAGTATGGCGATGACGAATACACGCTTCCAATGTGCGTTCACCGCGATGTCGCCAAACACGGATGCGACCATCATGATGCAGTAAACAGAACCTGGATTTATCCAAAAAAATGACGTTTTGCCATTCGTGCACCCAGGTTCGTCGTTGAGTACACCATCGCAGGCGCTTCTGTCTGTGATGCAGAGTCAAGGGTAACCGAAGCCATGGTCTCCGAGCTGATAGTCCATGCTGCTGCAAACGTCGTCGAACTGTTCGTGCACATGTGCAGAATGTGCTGGCCAGGGCAGGAGCCGAACATTTTCTGTATCCAAACGTCCCCATCTGTTGGCTCACGGATCGATACGTGGATGCACGATCCGTTACAGCCATGCGTATAAGATACCTGTCATCTCGACTGCTAGTGATACGAGGCCGTTGGGATCCAGCACGGCGTTCCGTATTAACCTCCTGAACCCACCGATTCCATATTCTGCTAACAGTTGTTGGATCTCGACCAACGCGAACAGCACCAAAACAACATGAAAGGAGCTCCATAAGTGTGAAATTTCAGGGCAAGCTGGAATTTCAAAACTTATCATCAGTGACGCAACTACTCTTAACAGGGAAACGTAGTGTCGAAGCCATAAAACCTGTACGAGGGAGCAATGTAAGAAAGTAATTTGGTCGGATAGGACTTGGTTCACAGTGTTTCCAACTTATGACAGCGTTTACGTGCAAAGAGTGAAACCTGTGCGGGCTTCGGTGATGATTTCGGATGTCACATTGTGGTGTTCCAGGGGAACCATGGTTACTCTGCAAGGCTGCCATATAGTGGTATTCCATGGAACCAAGGGTATTCTGCAAGGTGGAATTACTGATAAGGATTATGTGACCATAGTGGCTGACAACGTTCATCCCGTGCTACAATGTTTGTGCCTCAATGATGATGCTGTGTTCCAAGATGACAAACCCTCTGCTCACACAGCTCGCATCGTCCAGGACCGGTTTTGTGAGCACGATAATGAAACACCGCATCTTTTCTGGCCGCCACAGTTAGCATATCTCAGTATTATTACGCCTTTGTGTTCTACTTTGGAGAGAAGGGTGCGTGACCCCTGTACACCTCCATCATAATTACCTGACCTTGTCACTAATTTCTAGGAAGAATGATGTAATATTTTCTTGAAAACGATGCAAGCATGTGTTTATCCTTTCCAAGACTACTGGAAACTGTTTTGACAATTAGTGGTTTTCGAAAACCGTATTAGGCACGGTAATGTGCTGTGTTTTTCATGATCTCATATTTCTGTCCAGCCCATTACATTTCCTACAATGTTCCACAAATGGTAATCTAAAATATATATCACTAATTTTAAGTTAATACTTGAACACAAGTTACGGGTGCTCGAAGAAACAAAGAAAAAAATCAGACGCCACATAGATATTACCAGTTTAAAATTAATGCAGGAGACAATCTGCTTCCGTAAAAGCTGCATTGGATATGATCTCTAGTTTGACTGCTTTGAATATATTAAAGTTTGGTGATCACTGTTTGCATTCAACCGCGATTCTTATACATGTATTTTAACAACGCGTTTCAAGAGACAATACTCCCATCATCAGGTTGTAAAATCTATGTCATGAAATTAAACGAACTAAAAAGACAAAATACCATCAAAAATAGTTGAGAATTCCATATTTGTGATGGTATTTTGTCTTTTTAGTCCGTTTAATTTCATGGCATAGATTTTACAACCTGATGATGGGAGCATTGTCTCTTGAAACGCGTTGTTAAAATACATGTATAAGAATCGCGGTTGAATGCTAACAGTGATAACCAGTATAACGACAACTGCTACGTCGACTCCATAATGGATTATATTTAAAAAATATTAAAGTTTGTGTGTTTGCTTACAAAACAACAGCGGGACAGGTTGGCTATGGGGGTTGACATGCCTCTATTTCAGTGGGCTATTGTACCCTATCGTCACATTGGAATTACTTTTAGATAGTTTACTAGAACGTTTTAAACATTGGTCGCCGTACGCGGTGTCAAACAATCCTTTATCTGCAGACTGTAAACGATCTAATTACTTGTTTAGTAAGAGCGTTGTCTTGGAGTACACAACAAAATATCTTTACTTCCACAAACAAGAAAGCAAAAAACGCATCCCTTTCCCACTCAACAGTCTAACTGGACTGATCCGTTTGTGGAAAGATCACAAATGCTCTGTTCACACAGCTCGCTTCGTCTTAGGATGCCGCAAATCGCAATGGGCGGTGGCATATTATAACGGCAGTTTTTGAGAAATAATACCAACTGGCTATCGTGTCCCTATGGCGGTGATTCCCAACATGGCGGTAATTACCCTCTGAAAGGCAACATTTATTATTTTTTTATTTTATTTTTTTATTTATTTTTGTGGGGGGGGGGGGGGCAGGATGGGTTCGATTAGCTTGTCACGAAACTAAATTTGTTTTACAAATCAGTATCTCTATCTCGTTAAATTAATAATTTGTAGAATGAGATTTTTCACTCTGCAGCGGAGTGTGCGCTGATATGGAACTCCTGACAGATTAATACTACTTGTCGGACAGAGACTCGAACTCGGAACGTTTGCCTTTCACGGGCAAGTGCTCTACCAACTGAGCTACCCAAGCACGACTCAGCCCTGTCCTCACAGCTTCCGTTCTGCCAGTGCCTCGTCTCCTACGTTTCAAACTTCACAGAAGTTTAATAATTTCTAGATAGACATTTCATTCGAAAATGATCAAATATGAATATTAACGACTGACGCGGCGCGGAAGGGGCCGCAGTGAATGTAACGACACTATTTGAAATTCGCGTGCAGTCTGCGACGACAACTAGCCGCAGCCGGTCACTTGTTTAATGCGTGACCATCACGCTCATTGTTGTCCTTTCTTTAGTGAGTCGTTTGCTCGCGAATCAAGTCGTTCGACACGTGGAATGAATGGATCATTGGTGCATCCGATTTCATTTGCTTCTCAACATATTTGGGAAGATTAGGCGAGAAACAGAAGCAAATGAGTGAATTTTTTCCGAGTAAAGTGCCAAAAATTGGGTAATAAATTGCTAATTTAAACAATGCCTTTCGTTTGCTATTGATCTTAAATAGTTTAATTGACAATATGTAAGTAGGTGTGTAAATCTCTTTCTTACTTGCGCCTCTGGCGTCACTGAGCAGTATTTATAAACCACGTAGATACACTCAAAAAAATTATAGTTACGATAGAGCTGAACTCCACATGTGCTTCACGCCGGAATTTCCGCTTCAGAATAAAAATTGCACACAAACTTGTATGATTTCAAAAATCGTGGTTGCAAGCTTGTAAAGTCGAGGAAATTTAGGGCGAGGAAAATCCATACAGAAATCTCAAAGACATATCTTGTTACAATATTGTCACTAACATAAAAAGAGAACATTTTCATCATAACCACGTCGCGGTGAATGGTTTTGCTTGCGATCAATGATGTAACAGACTTAACACATGGCCACGCCTCGAAAGACAGGGCTCAGTTTGCGCTACATAACCGATGTCTACCCGACCTACTTTATAGTGACGCTCGTGCTCGTCAAGGCTCCTCCTGAACATGCCTGATCTAGATGTGTAGCCCCTGACAGCACTCCTCCTGTAAAACTTAGTACGCACTGACTGATTGTTCACACTTGCCACACTGACTGACTATTCAAAATTGCTGCAACTTTTTGCTGTCGATACTTTTTGAGGCGGACTTTCACGGAGAGCAGAAAGCTGAAAGTTGAGCCATCTGTTACGCTGCAGAAAAAAATTTATTTATGTAAGAATGCAAAGCTGCATCCCGTGTTGAAGTTATTGGCCGGAAAACGTTTTACTTTTTGCATAAATAATTAAAAATTATGTATTTTGGATTCATATGGATTTTCGCTATGCAATCGCTTTCACACAATTTTAGGAAAACTATCTGGTAAAAATATTTGAATCTTCTGCATCTTATAGGCTCATAAGAACCTAGGGTTCGGTGTGGGGTGGCGGTGGGGTGAGTGGACTGCTGTAGCCTATTGTGGGGTTGTGGACCACTGAGGGCTACGGCGGGGACGAAGGCTCTCCATCGTTTCTAAGTCCCCTGTTCCATACAATACGTCTCGCAGTTTGATGATGAAATGACTATCTTTTCTTTATTGGTCGCATTTATTTCGACACTTGGAAGTTAAGTAAGTCACTGATTGTTCCAAGAAATTGCATTGAATTATGAGTTCGAAGTGCGATTGGTAATCTGAAGGAAGCAGATATTGCTGATCTGAAACTGTCATATGTTTTCGACACGTGTCTTCCAATTATATGGAGACGTCTTGCGAAATCTTCTGCCGTCATCCTAAGGAATTTCTGAATCCCATTATATTCTCTATTTTTAACGTGTCAAGAAAACTGAACATATATCTATCTCCTTCTTTAAAAAGCTCAAAAATCCAACAATGTTTAGTTGCAATGCTACTATTTTTAGTTGATGTGCTTTAGGTTAGACATTGCTGTGTGCAAAATCTAGCTAGCATATGGAAATAATTTCTCACCATTGGAGATTTGTTTACCAGTCTTAAGTACAACTTCAGTCTCTCCAGACAAATAATATCTGAATAAGTTAAGGCGTGTGCGCGCTCAGTGCTTTGCGCTGAACATGTTCTACCCTCACAGCCCTACTTACGACAGTACCACTGAGATGCACTGGCAGAGCTAGAGCTGTGAAGTCAGGTTCTGGAATAATGCTTGTGTAGCTCAGTCGGGGCCTCCGAAAGGCAAAGGTTCGAGTTTTGACTCCCAATCTGGCACACAGTTTTAATCCGCCAAGAAGTTTCTCCTCGGGCCTTGTCTACTAAATGCAATGAAGCTAGTTCTAGGAGAGCAACATGAAGACATGTAAACAAGATACCTCCTTCTAGCAACACAATCACAACGTATATCAAGGACATGAGTTTGGATACTTTGGACATAGCACTCAACGAAATAAGACCAAATCATTTCTTTGCATTTCAGTTACATGAATCGAGCTGTAATTGCTTCTTGTTCTCAGTTGCTTCTTCCACAGCCGGAAAGAATAATACTTTTTCTCGGTATCACTGAACTACAAGTCACGAAGATGTTTTTGGATAAGTGAAGAATTTTGCTGAGGAAAATGAAATGCGTTGGTCGAAGTTGATTGGTGCTTTTACAGGTGGAGCGTCTTCCATGTTGCGTGTTCGCTCTAGATTCTACCCATTGGTGGGAGAATTGACTCCAAATGCAACACTCAGCAACTGCATTACACATCGTTAAGCTTTGGCAGTGCAAGCACTTCCATCTGATTTGTCGGAGGTACTTACTCAGGTAATGAAGACTGCAAATCACATTCAAGGTAGTGCATCAATCACAAATGTTCTAAAAGAATTGAGCAAAGAGGTTGGAGCCAAAGTCGATGTGCTCTTGATCTAGTACGATGACATCACATGGTAATGTGTAGCATAGAGTACTCGAGCTTCGATAAGAAACTGTTTTGTTTCTGGCACGGGCGAGGACGGAAAGGAGAAAGACTTACATCCCTAAATACATGCCTAAATAACAGATAATATTTCTATTTCCGTGGCGACATATCATGCGGACTTCTTTGTAGAAGTAAATAGACTTAATCTCAGCTTCGTAGGAAATACGATTAATACTTTGAGGTCACAAGGTAAATCCGCCAGTTTTCTTCTCAGACTGGAGCTCTACCAACGCAGGACTGAACTTCGAGACATTTTGGATTTCTCAGAACCGCTAGGATGCTCGACACCAACAGTGAAAAACGCTCATTTACACATGAAATAGCTCAGCACTTGTCACCAGTAATAAATCATAACAGTAACTATTTTCCTGAACTATAGAACTGACATGTAAATGGGTTTTTAGATTGTTTCCAGTGACTGAAGGGGTGCCTCCAGATAGCGAAGTTGAAGCGAAAGCACAAGTATTTGGACTACGTGTAGACAGAACTAGCAACATTTTAGTGAAAAGTTTCCATTACTATCAGAAAAAACCTGAAGCATACTGTTTTCCTTCGGCACAATTTATAGATGTGAAAGTCAATTTGCGACTGTGTTGGCAATGAAAACAAAGCAAGGAACACACTGAACTTGGAACGCGATTTATTACGTCCATTGGCCGAGACCAAAACGAATTTGAAACTGATTGTTGGAAATAAACAAACTATCTCATTGACTTTCATTGCTTCTTGGTTTTATACAATACATAAAAGCATTAATTTTCGTATAATTTTTGAGGCTATACGATTTCGGTCACGGGTAGCTGTCTTAGGTAGTTTGGGAACACTGCCCTGTGGCCATTGTCTACTAGATTTCGCGTAAATCAGGCCTGGTTAATTCTGATGACGTCTCTTTAAAAAAATGGCTCTGAGCACTATGGGACTCAACATCTTAGATCATAAGTCCCCTAGAACTTAGAACTACTTAAACCTAACTAACCTAAGGACATCACACACACCCATGCCCGAGGCAGGATTCAAACCTGCGACCGTAGCAGTCCCGCGGTTCCGGACTGCAGCGCCAGAACCGCACGGCCACCGCGGCCGGCTGACGTCTCTCTGCTGGATAATCAGATTCGTGAGTGATATCTTAAAAGTCTGATCATGACCTGAACTTGAAGAAATCTGAATTGCTTCACAGCTTCAATCTGTCGTGAATGATCCACATTTTTGTAATATTTATGAGAAATGTTTATTTATCAATTAGTTGAAAAACTTACCGTGCTCTATGATAAACAGTAATCATGTCATTTTGAGATAGATCTTTGGCAAATCTCATCAATTGGAGAATGCCGTGCACAAGACAATCAAACCTTAAAAATGTAGAAGTTATCATTACATACTAGTTTCTGCTATTTTAGTCTTATTACGACATCAGTCTACGCATTGCCGTAAGAAATGAGGTTTCCTTTTTTCAAATTTATCGTAGAAGCTGTCGCAAGGTATTGCACAGGGCTAGGAAGAGCTCTAAAACAGAAGACGAACATAGAAACGTCCGTGACAATGCAGTTGACATGTCCTCATAAATGATACCGCCGCCATTTCATAACGTCCCCTGCATGACCTACCACAGGTGGAACAGAGCCTCACTCGCTACACCCAGTGACCTTCCTTCTCCCGACTATACATCTACACACTGGCATGCAAGTCAGGACTTTCAGTCCCACTTTCTTCTTTCCTTCAGAAGACTGCTGATAACCTACTTTCCAACATTTCATTCATAGGAATCAAAACATAAAGCTACATGAGAGTGATGAGTTGAAATGAAATGCAATCTCATAAAAACTAAATTTCTGCTTGCATCCGCGTTCGATTAGGACTTGTGAGAGAGGGCACAGTACGGCGAAGTTCCTGAGATCACGAGATGTAGCTAAGAATGTAGCAATGCCAATCTACGGTTCTGTTCTGACCGAAAGTGTTCGAAGAGTGTGTGTTGTAAGTACATACAGGTTACTTCCGAAAGCCACTATTTGTATAAAAATACGCGGAGCGCTAAAATACTACATTAAGCAGGGACAGTAAGTTTAGGGCTACTTCCATTTACAATTACCGATTCACTCCTCGTTCCGTGGTGTCATGCGTGACGGTAGAGGTTCGCATCGGTACTGCCAACTCCCTTTCATAACACACTTGCGATTGGCAACAGTATAGGCGCAATCATCAACTTTATCTTCTCCTTACTGGCTTCACGGTAAGAGTACGACGACAGCGGTAGTTTTAGTATCAACCTGAAATACTTTTACTCGTTTTCACGAGTAGAACGTCGCATTTGTTAAGGCGATTGGTATCTGCCTGTTACAACTCTACCAACACGCCTCTAATTACTTTTGACTTCTTCCTTCTGGCTTACTTGATGACAACTATGAGAGACTGGACCAGTACTCAAGTATAGATCGCGAAAGGTACTATACACAGCCTCTTTACGTATAAACAGTGGTGCAATCCCAGAACTTCCCCAACAAACTGATGCCTTCCACTGTCTTGTTTCACATGCTCTCTCTCTCTCTCTCTCTCTCTCTGAAGAAGATGAGACACCTAACTTTCTTGTTGAGGTGATTCTGCCGGCCGCTGTTGCCGAGCGGCACTTTAGTCAGGAACCGCGCTGCTGCTACGGTCGCAGGTTCGAATCCTGCCTCGGGCATGCATGTGTCTGATGTCCTTAGGTTACTTAGGTTTAAGTAGTTCTAAGTCTAGGGGACTGATGACCTCAGATGTAAAGTCCCAATAGTGCTCAGAGCCATTTGAACCATTTGAGGTGATTCGGTCTGCACGTCACCGAAGTCTAATCCAGTCTCCGCAGAGAGTAGCGTAAACACGACGTATCGCTTGTCTTGGCGGTGCCATGTTCCGTGGAAAGACGTGTCATCTTCTCGTCACCGCGTCATTGAAACTGCCACAACAAATGCACAAAAAAAAGATATTCCACGTATTTCTACTGTGTCAATTCTTATCACGCCTACAAAAGAATTGTATCACTTATTTTTCTACTTGCAGCTCTACTATTCCGGTGCAAAAAATACCATAGTTTCATAAAAAAATAGAGGCACTACCTCTACCCCTAGTGTTAATGAAATCGCGAAAACGCACTGGTCTTCGTTCAACGATACTTTTGTCCCTACTTGATTAGGTGGGAAAAGGTTTATAAATTTTCAGACGAGTCAAAAGTTGGACGAAGAGAAAACGTTAGGCGCCTCACACTGAGACGTTGATTTTGCCCGAGCCGTGGGGCTGTGCCTAAGTTCAGCGATGAATCACGGTTCTGTACCACTCCACATGACCCCCGTTAGCGAGTAAGGCGACAACCTGGGAGAGTCCTGTGTTTTGGAAAGGCATGCCAGTGTTACTCCTGGCGCCACATGGGGTATGACTTCAGGTCGCTGCACCGTCATATGGTACCTCCCATGTGTAGATATCGTACTGCTTTTTGTCAACGGGACAATATGTTGAGTCTTGTACCATAGGAATCAAGGGAGAGGATGTTGTTTGGTGGCCAGTATGCCAGTATCCTCTTACTACAACACTGCTACACAGATGTATTAAGAGGCTTCTTTATTTACATTAACATGAAGCTACTTATCTTTAAGAGAGACCATGTGTTGTGGTGCAAACTCTTCTGTAATAGTCCACATTAGCCTCCCTGCTGGTGAAGTACAATCCCGCTATAAACACTACTCCCGTCACTATACAGGGTGAGTCACCTAACATTACCGCTGGATATATTTCGTAAACCATATCAAATACTGATGAATCGATTCCGCAGACCGAACGTGAGGAGAGGGCCTAGTGTAATTCGTTAATACAAACCATAAAAAAAATGCACGGAAGTACGTTTTTTAACAAAAAACTTACGTTTTTTTAAATGGAACCCCGATAGTTTTGTAAGCACATCAGAACATATAAACAAATACGTAATCAGTGCCGTTTGTTGCATTGTAAAATGTTAATTACATCCGGAGATATTGTAACCTAAAGTTTACGCTTGAGTACCACTCCTCCGCTGTTCGATCGTGTGTATCCGAGAGCACCGAATTACGTAGAGATCCAAAGGGAACGGTGATGGACCTTAGGTACAGAAGAGACTGGAACAGCACATTACGTCCACATGCTAACACCTTTTTATTGGTCTTTTTCACTGACTCACATGTACATTACCATGAGGGGTGAGGTACACGTACACACATCGTTTCCGTTTTCAATTGCGGAGTGGTATAGTGTGTGTCCCGACATGTCAGGCCAATAGATGTTCAATGTGGTGGCCATCATTTGCTGCACACAATTGCAATCTCTGGCGTAATGAATGTCGTACACGCCGCAGTACATCTGGTGTAATGTCGCCGCAGGCTGCCACAATACGTTGTTTCATATCCTCTGGGGTTGTGGGCACATCACGGTACACATTCTCCTTTAACGTATCCCACAGAAAGAAGTCCATAGGTGTAAGTCAGGAGAACGGGCTGGCCAATTTATGCGTCCTCCACGTCCTGTGAAACGCCCGTCGAACATCCTGTCAAGGGTCATCCTAGTGTTAATTGCGGAATGTCCAGGTGCACCATCATGCTGATACCACATACGTCGACGCGTTTCCAGTGGGACATTTTCGAGCAACGTTGGCAGATCATTCTGTAGAAACGCGATGTATGTTGCAGCTGTTTGGGCCCCTGCAATGAAGTGAGGACCAATGAGGTGGTCGCCAATGATTCCGCACCATACATTTACAGTCCACGGTCGCTGTCGCTCTACTTGTCTGAGCCAGCGAGGATTGTCCACGGACCAGTAACGCATGTTCCATAGATTCACTGCCCCGTGGTTTGTGAAACCCGCTTCATCGGTAAACAGGTAGAACTGCAACGCATTCTCTGTTAATACCCATTGACGGAATTGCACTCGATGATTAAAGTCATCACCATGTAATTGCTGATGGAGCAACACATGAAACGGGTGCAAGCGGTGACGATGCAGTATGCGCATGACACTACTTTGACTCAGTCCACCGGTTCTCGCAATGTCCCGTGTACTCATGTGTGGGTTCATGGCAACAGCAGCTAACACACCAACTGCACCCGTTTCTCCTGTGACGGGCCTGTTACGGACCCGTTTGCGTGCTACGACCATACCTGTTGCATACAGTTGGCGGTAGATGTTTTGCAATGTGCGGCACGTTGGATGCTCTCTGTCCGGGTACCGTTCTGCATACGGCCTGCAGGCTTCAGCTGCATTTCGTCGACACTCGCCATAGATGAGTATCATCTCCGCCTTTCCAGAGTTCGAATACACCATGGTCACAGTTCCTACAACACTACACTATCACTCACGTCTGGTAACACGGTGTACCACAGTTGGTCTGCATGCGGAGACGAATGCAGAATAACAATAGCAGCAAGCACTACATGCGGACACTGCGACAGCTAGGCCAAACCACAACAGTGCACTGCAGCCACACTCGTAAACACGGTCGTCATCGTAAACATGTCCCTGCAGATGCTGCTCGCCGACCGTGGCCCGTGTTTGTTACAACACGCAACTGAACGTCGGAGGTTTCAAGCGTCAACTTTAGGTTACACTATCTCCGGATGTAATTAACATTTTACAATGCAACAAACGGCACTGATTACGTATTTGTTTATATGTTCAGATGTGCTAACAAAACTAACGTGGTTCCATTTAAAAAAACGTAGGTTTGTGTTAAAAAACATACTTCCGTGCATTTTTGTATGGTTTGTATTAAACAATTACACTAGCCCCTCTCCTCACGTTCGGTCTGTGGAATCGGTTCGTCAGTATTTTGATGTGGTGTACGAAATATATCCAGCGGTAACGTTAGGTGACTCACCCTGTATACTCTCGTAGCTGGTGATGTGAACTGACAGACGCCAACAAGGATAGCGAGTAAGCTAGTGACTGAGCCTGAGCCGCCCGGTCAGTGGCGGCGATTTAAACACTTGCAGTCGAGAGGGCGTTGGCAGCATATTGCTAGCGAGTCTGTCTTTGGCTTCTCTCCTGATAGGCGCGCTTGATTGAGCATCTACTATCGATCTTCTTGCTACATCTTTGCCGGCAGGTGTGCTGGCGGCAGCTTACACCAGCAAATAAAATCAAGCGCGCCTATCAGGAAAGAATCAATAAAATAACATCACACAGTCACTCTTAATTTCATTGCTCCTCCTGTTCTGGGTGCTTCACTTTTTTTGTCAGGCAGTATATTTAATCGAAAACGTTTATTGGTGGATGGTAATTAATTCTCAGACCCACTAAACATGTATAATCCGTCCAAATAACGATCGCCAGCGTCGCTTTAGGCCATGAGTTAGGGTTGCACTTCTCAATAATCCAGAGGCAATAATCAAGAACCCTGTAGGCCTGTAGCACTGTAACTACTCTCAGGAAAATTCAGAGATCCGGCCACTTCGAACTGCTCCCAGCAAACGCGACCGATCGTCTCCTCAATAACAAAGCAGGAATACAGCTTTAAGTTAATAATGAAAGAATCACACAATAGCGGCAAAAAGAAATGTCTCCCTGCAAGCGAAGACTAGAGTTAGTGATCACTTTAGTGAACATGCCCGGCTAAAAAGAAAGATAAGTGGGGTAAGAAACTGAAGAAATCGCATTTCCATAATAGCTTTGTAGGAGCCACAGGAGACCACAGGTCCCGTATACTAAAAAACAGGGTGAGTCAGAGAAAATGTCCCTTTTGAATTGTGTATAGTGACTGCAGGTGCACATGCATGTAGTCGGTGATACAGCAGCAGCATTGCAACGAAGTGGGAAAGTCACATACTATCAATAAGTGGAGTGTGTGGTAGAGCTTTACACTGAAAGGAAGTCTATAATAGGGACCAAATGAGCTTTAAGCAGACTAAATCATCACAGAAACATTCCAGATGCACATACCATATGAGTAGTGGAACAAAGAGAGCGTCCTCCACTTTCCATTGTTGCCAGATGTATTCAAGTTGGAGGTCTGTAGACTTGGCAACAGTGCATAATGTAATCCAAGATGGCGGTCGTGACGCCAGCTGATGAAGTGAGTACCGTTATCCAAGATGGCGGCTTTTGGCGAGAAAGTGCCACGTGCCCTGGTGTAAGTTTGAATTTTGGTGGGAAATGGAATTACATGCTTCTATGGGTCACCTGGCAGTCCCCCACCCCATTTCAGACTTTTTGCATGATGGTGCATCATCCTATTGGAAAATGGGCGGTTATTTCAAAATTTGGAGGGAATGTTGCTCTAAGAGTTTACTCCTACAGCTGAGGGGAGTTACTATGGTGTGGCCCCCACTAGAGACAGCGCATGATGTCATTCATTTAGAGTATAATTTGTTTAAATTTGTTCAAATTTGTTTAAATTTATTATCTACCTACAGCAGTGGTGGCGAAGTTTGGTGTTACACCCCTCAAGAGGATAAGATATCAGTGCTTGTTAGGCTGTAGGTGTGGAAGGAGCATGTGTTCTTTTGAAGAGCTATTGGTGCCAGACAGAGCGAGTGTTAATAGCTATATCACATTCACTCATTCAGCCGAGGACTGCACCCTTAGCCTCCTACATGTGGAATGGAAGCGAGCAATAATACTTGAATATATGAAGAGGAAGATGGTCCTGCAAATAAATGCTTTGCATCGAGATACATTACACAATGCATGGAAACATCTGTCTCAGCGCCCAACCCACAAGAGACAACTGCCTCCCATCCAGTAGACTAAAGAACTGAGCTAGTTTGCGAGTTCTCCACTAGAGTATGCCACGATAGGTCACATGATCCACATGATCGTGCAGTTCAGTCGAGCATGCGGCGGCCACTGTGTCACGTTGAGTGTGTTTTGACATTTGTAGAACACATGTCGCTCACTCCCTGCCCTGCCTGCACCACGACACAAACACCCAGGGATCCGACTGCACTGCTACTTGTAAGAACAAAAGATGCACTCACTCACAGCCCTGCTGGCGCCACGACACAAAGATCCATGCTGTTACCTGTAAGAGCAGAAGATTCGCTCACCCCCAGCCTTGCTGGCACCATGACACAAACACCCGGGCATCTAACCGCTGCCGCGCCTGTGGGAATGAGAATGCTTTCATAACAGGTAACGGCAACAACAATGCCATCGTGAGCTCCTTAAAAGGATTAAGATGTTTATGTTTCCTAAAATAGAAACCACATAGACGCTGCTCAGAGTATTTGCACTACTGGAGAAGCTTTTCATACTGTGCATTCAAACGTGCTGACACATGCAGGTGCTCTTAACAGCAATGAACAGCGTTCCTTCAAAGAAGCTAGCAATTAGACAGTCATTGTGCTTCATAACATCAAGAAACATTTTGAGACTTATCGAAGCATTGAAAGACCATGAAAGGCATCTATTAAACATGTTAGATATTTAAATCCAGCTCTAAAGAGTTTGAAACATATAACACCTCAGTACAAAAGTTATAAATATGCATTTCGAGAAAAAATTTTCCAGCATCCTGCTTGACGCGCGGCAGAACGAGAGAAAAATAATTTACAGTAGGCTATATCTTTCCCTCTGGCGTTCATCACTTTATTATTCTCTTGCACGTATCATTCTATCACTCAAGTAAGATGATATTCACATTTGAGAAACATTTCCAGACTTAACAAGACATTGAAAGACATCTATTAAACCTATTAGATATTTAACTCCAGCTCTGAAGAGTTCGAAACATGTAACACTTTAGTACAAACGTGTGCACTTCTAGTTATAACTATAAATTTCGACAAATTCGACTTACAAATTTTCGAGCATCGTGGTAGAATAATTTACCAAACTTTCAGCGGTCGTATAAGCCGTCGATTCCACCGATAGCGCTACTTAAAATTTGATCTTTTCCACTGTACAACTTTCCTAAATAGTAAAAATTCTCCATTTTATCATCTGAAGACTTTGTAAATCATTTGCTAAAGTGTTTTAAGCTAAATGTGAATAACACTAGGTAAAACAGTCAAAGCTAACGTTAATACCAGCAACGTAGAATTTCTCATATATAACATTCACCCTGGAAAATCACGAATCTTGCAGACTTTGGGGAGTTGCAATATCTCATCAACCACACGATAAGTGTTGAAAACATTCTCGCATCCATTAAGGTTGTAAAAAATACTTGCTTCCTTCATGGAGCTGCGAATGCAGCTATTTGCCAGAATATTTCTAAAGTGTTCGATAATCAGAGCTCTAATTACATTCTCCACAGCTGAAACTTCTGATGGAAATACGAGTATCTGCTGAATGCACTGAGCTGGTAATACAGAGTAGTTAATTAATCGAATACACATAATGACTCCAGATGCAAGGGCTGAATTCAATATCATCCAGCATGTATTCGCAATAGTATCGTTACTAATAGTATGAATTCTATCACTGTAAACCCATAAATTATCAAAGACTCAGGTCTCTTCGAGGATTTTGACGCATCTGCCTAGTTCAGGTACCAGTCGCCAGGTATACTAGTCAGCCCACCCCACACCACTCCAAGAAACTTGGGTTAGCGTCTTGGTGAAGTGGGAGGAGGCTTGGCATCCTATTTAAACCCCAACATTCTTGTGTGCTCCCTCATTCCGATACAGTGAGCCAGTCCGTCTGTCTGCGTTTCGTTGTCTTATTCACAAGTATCATGAAAAGATCTTCAGTGAACTGCAGCAGTGAGCGGAAGCGCCCTCACCTGAACGAGATCCCACATAAGTTATTACTTTAATATGAGGGTTATTTAGTATGTGAAACCCCGTTTAGAACACAAAATTTCTCTGTTCCTGCATGCAAGTGAATTTGTTTACTCCTAATTTCAGCATTCGTTACTGAGGTGCTGGGTGCACTGGATGAAACGCTGGGAAGGGAGAATCCGACCCCATCAGCTCAAAAACGTGAGTATGAAATTTGTTTTGTGTTGTCGTAATATCTCGACTGTGCGATAATACCACAATATAATGTATACTTCATTGTTGGTGTTGTAGATGAAGTGGGAGAGGGTGCAGTGCAGCCATCTAATTTACAGCATGGTGTTATTCGCCAGGAAGATCAGCCATCTCACCTGCATAAGATTCGATTTCATTGATATGTAAATATATTTTTGTGTTCATACATTTTCTCTAATTCTACTTTTTTTTCTACACGTCATTTGGATCGCCTCAATTAATTTAATTGCGCACTTTCAGCGCGAGGTGGATGCAGTGATAGCCCAGGACAGGGTATTTATTGATGCACAGTTTGTGGTGGATGGGAACTTTGATCCCAAAATTCACAATGAAGGGGTGACTGCTGTGACTATTTATAATTATTTAAACATGCTCTATTAACGCGATGATAATTATTTTTTCACAGAGGTGAAGCCTCAGATGGCGTAAGCACGTGTGGCATTTGTCGGGGCACAGCGCATCGTGATTAGAGGTCCACTATGACGTGCGGAGCCATGCGTCCTTCCAATCACCACAAAGCTGTCGGCCAAGGTTCAACCCAACCTGTCCTGTGCGTCACGAAATCAGCTATCGCTGGGTCCCCATCCTCCTTCTGCCCCATCCTTGGTCATACGTGGAGGCAGGTAGCAGCAGCAACAGAAGACCACTGATGCCTCAGAAATTGGTGGTGGACAGGCTAATTCTAGGGTGAGACCACAGCCTTGGCCCAGCGTAATTTGCTACACCCCGCCTGCTGCTAGGGCCGGCTGTTCCAACTGGACCGGCAGGTGCGGCCGAGCGGTTCTAGGCGCTTCAGTCTGGAACCGCGCGACCACTACAGTCGCAGGTTCGAATCCTGCCTCGGGCATGGATGTGTGTGATGTCCTTAGGTTAGTTAGGTTTAAGTAGTTCTAAGTTCTAGAGGACTGAAGACCTCAGATGTTAAGTCCCATAGTGCTCAGAGCCATTTGAACCATTTTGTTCCAACTGGCGCCAGCTGCGCCTCACCCTTGGCTCCACCCACCCACTACCAGCAGGTACTACACAACCGTAAGCATGTCAAGCCAAGGCACAGAGCACATTAGTCACCAAGTGGTTTCGTAAATCCACATTGAGTGCTATACTGGCCCAGTTTCCTGAGATGGAAGTCAGGGGGTCAGCTAAAGCACTCAGTCGAATACTACACCTGGATATCCATACCATGTCTACGATCTAGTAAATGAAGGGTCAAGCTATATAAAGCTCCCTAAAGATATAACTAACAAGAGGGCATGCATTAATGCCAAAAACAAAAACGATTAGGCTTTTTTTGCATGGTAAATCCTGGCTTGCAAAAGAAATTATAGTTACAGAGATCATCCTGAGCGTCCTCGTACATATGTATGTGATAATATGCATGAGTGTTATAATTTCGATAGTATCGATTTCCCCATCAAGATCCAGGACATACCTAAATTTGAGGCGCAGAATACCGGCAAATCAGTTCATGTTTATGACCTGGAGAAGAAAAGCAAGTCAGATGAGGAACACAAGCATATTGTCATCATCCCCCTCCATTTCCCAAAATTTGCCGGTGAGCTTGAGCTGCATATAAACATGCTGCTCTTCTCTGAAGGTAATAATTATCACTATGTTTGGATCAAAGACATGTCCCGACTCATTTGCGCCCAACTAAGTAATCATAATGGTAAGCAGCGTATTTACTTAAGGTGTCTCAATGCCTTTTCCTCAGACAAGTTATTAGCAGTGCATCTAGTAGACTGTGCTTCCAAGGACCCGGTACATGTTATTATGCCTACAGAGGAAAACAAATTCACAAAGTTCCATAATGCTCACCACCAGGAGCAATTCCCATTTGTAGTGTACGTCGACTTTGAAGGCCTCGTCGCTACCGTGACTCTCTGTGAAGGTGACCCTTCACCCTCACACAACACCTTTACGGAAAAACATGTACCATATGTGGCAGCATACCAAATTGTATCGCCCTATGATTCCAGTCTTCACCACTACAAATCTTATGTCGGGGATAATCCTTGGTTTGGCTGCTCACTGAGCTCAAAAAATTTTCGTGGGAGGTTGATAAGCTTTACAGCGGCAACATTCCCATGATCAAATCAACAGAGAATGAAGATTTGTATAATAACACGATTGATTGTCATATTTGTGCACTGCCATTAGACAGAAAAGCAGAAACTCCTCGTAAGGACCACTGTCATCTTATAGGGGTCCCGTGGTGCAACTCACAATGCGTGCTATTAGAAGTACCAGCTACCAAGACACATATCCATGTTCTTCCACAATTTAAGTGGGTATGATGCTCACTTTCTAGTTGAGCACCAGGCTGATTTCGGCTTTGAGAACAGTCAGGTCAGTGTCCTACCTGAGAGCATCGAGAAATACATTTTATTCTCCAAACGAATGGCGCCAAGAGTTATGCTCTGCTTCCTTGATACGCTACGTTTTATGCAGGCACCGCTCCAGAAACTCGTTGAAACTCTACCTCAGGGGAATGTGCATATCACTCGAGCTGCGTTTCCTGATGAGGAAAAGTTTCAACTTGTGACTAGGAAGGAGGTTTTCCCACATGATTATGTAGATAGCATGGCGAAACTTAACAAAACAGGCTACCCAACATAACTGCACTCTCCAGCAACACTACAGGTGATGCCATAACAGATGCATAGTATGAGCATGCCGTGAATGTCTGGCAGGAATTCAATATTCCACTTTAGGAGAGTACACATGGCTTTACACAGACACAGACATGGGATTGCATGTGGACGTTTTCGAGAAATACCGGAGTCTATGCTTGACCACATATTTTCTGGATCCTGCCTTTCATTACATGCAAATGGGTTATCTTGGGACGCAGTGCTCAAGAAACGAAGTGTAATATTAGATTATTGACTGATGCTGATATGCTTCTTTTCTTTGAGCGAGGGATCTGTGGGGGACTTTTCCAGTGTGTCCATAGGCACACGAAGGCAAACAACCCGCGGATGGGTGACAGGTTAAACACATCCCTTGATTCGAGTTACATAATGTACCTGGACATGAATAACTTATACAGGCACACCATGCAGCAATCACTGCCGATTGGTGAGTTTTGATGGGTGTCCGAAGACGAATGCAACGCATCAGGTGGAAAAATCATGGGATGTACGGCAGCTGATTCTGATGTAGAGTATGTGGTGGAGGCAGAACTCACATACCCTGTTAGTTTGCATGATGCGCACGCCAATTTACCACTGTGTCTAGAGCAACTAGTTCCGTGAGGAGGCGCCATGCCAAAACTGATGACAATACTTGGGGGATAAATGGAGATACATCATTCATTATCGAAATCGCAGTGTCTCACCTTGGGTATGGAGCTGGTAGAATCACCCGGGCTATCTCCTTCAAGCAGTCCCCATGGTTTAAGGAGTGTATTGATTTGAATACGAGACAGAGAGCTTCTCTAATATGTGACTTTGAAAAAGATTTTTATAAATTAATGAATAATTCTGTTTTCGGTAAAACAATGGAGAATTTGAGGGAACGACGTGAAATTTTGAAGAGAACCCAATGGAATGGGCGTTATGGCGTAAGAAAATCCATCGTCACACCAAATTTTAAACGTGTCACTGTATTCAATAAGAACTTTGTTGCTGTGGAGATGGCGAAGACTGCAGTAGAGTTTACAAAACCTATTTATGTGGGGATGTGCATACAGACCTATCCAAACTCCACATGTACCGCTTTCATTATGAGTTTGTGAAAAATCATTTCACAGATCCTACATTACTTTGTATGGATACAGATAGCGCCATCTATTGGGTAATGAACTACAATCCATATGAAGTAATTAGGTGCCACAGTAATGAATTCAACATGTTTTCATACGTGGCCAATAATTCTTATGGTATTATTCCACAGAACAAGAACTTTATTGGTCTTATAAAGGACGAGGCGAATGGATTGCCAATTGTGGAGTTTGTAGTTCTATGCTCAAAAATGTATGCATATTGCACATTGGAAGGTGCCACCCAGAGGCAGACTAACGGTGTTCATCACATGGCATTGAGAGCCCTCTCTATTGAACACTATTTGCGATGTCTGTGCAGTGGTGTTCGCAGTGCTGCACTGCAACCACCAGATATGGTACGGCACACCAGTATTCGATCAAGAGGACATGAGGTGTACACTATCCTGCAGTTTAAAATCGGTCTGTCGCCTCATGACAATAAAAGGGTCATTTGTGATGACGGGATTGAAACTCTGCGGAGTAGTAGTATGACCCTTTTATCATAGTGTAAGTAATTTTGTTTGTGTGTGTGTGTGTGTGTGTGTGTGTGTGTGTGTGTGCGTGTGTGTGTGCACTGTAAATAATTTTGTGTGCTATGTACACATGTATATACATACATAGAGAGGGGGAATGTATGGAAAAGATTGGATAAAAAGGAAAAAACCCAAATTTTATATTTATATATGCACACCATGTGTGTGAAAGAAAGGAAAAAAGCATGAACAAAAGAAAAAATATTAAAAAGCAAAAAATAGAAAAAATTTATATATTGATTTATTTGCTCATTCACAACTTATGTCTAGCCTGTATATATATATATATATATATATATATATATATATATATATATATATATATATATATATATATATGCACCATGTGGTTGTTGTAAATAGAATACCTTTTAAGTTTTTCACCTGCCGCTAGCCATCCAAGTCACAATAGTTTTTAAGTGTATATAGCTCACAGTCCATCACAACTGTTATATCTAAAACCTTTGCTTTTGTGGACTGTTGAAATTAGATTCTAAGTGTGGACAGTCCATCAGAATTATTGTAAAAGCTATCCTACTGGGGCTGTGGAATTTAGTTGTAGTAGTAAAGAAAGTATCTCCGCATTAGTTTTTAGTGTGGCTTTATAAAAAAAATTCCTACAAGTGTTACTGTTGTAGCGTGTATGTTAAAAGTATTTCTGCACTGGAATAGCAGGGGAAATTTGTACCTGAAGAAGAATCTGGACAAAGCTATGTGCTATCAAAGTAGGAGCTAGATAGAAAGAAAGAAAGAAAAACACAGAATGTGAAGTATAAAATTCATTTACTTTCATTAATCCAACTTAAAAGTAATTTTACATTTTCATAAGCAGACACAACACTATTTTCACACTTCTTCTTCTTCTTCTTGAGCTTATGGATAGCAGGGCACCCATAGAATTCCAGGTCTTGAATAGATGCAAACTTGAAGATTCGCTGCATCCGTGCTATCTTCTCCTCGCCTTTGACGTAAATGATGGTCTCAAGATGATCGACTATTCGAAGTGACGTCATCATTTCCTTATAAGGTATACCAGGATCGTCCCAGTGGAGTCCATGAAAGAAACGTGTTATCCACTTTGCACTTCTCCTTGATTTAACACACTTCACATCCTTGAAAGGTTACGGCGATGCAGTGCTTGCTGTGAATGTTTCTATTATTCCATCACTTTATGTGAAGGGTATTATTGCACAGTCTTTAATTATGAATCGCTTATGTTCGTTGTAATAGAACCCTTGAACGTCAGCTACGATCCTGACGCCCTGGGGTAACATTGTGAGCTGTGCTGGAGCTAGCAGAGCACCTATTAATTTATACAACTCGCTGCACAACACCTATGAGTGGACAGCAGTTAACAACACGATCATGCAGAACTAGAGCATACGCTGCAGCGTGATCTTGAAAGTTCGTTGAAGATTCAAATTCAATCCGTACATCTACAGGTCCTGATTTAATTATCTCATACTGTTTTGAGCAGTCAGTCCACGTTTATCGGTGCCAGCTTCTTGAAATTCTGCGGACTGAGTAGACATCCCTCATTTTCAACTCCTTCATAGTACGATGCACGGAATCTTGCATACATGTCAAATGCTAGACTGTATATATTGCTGTCCCACAGTAGATGTAAATTCTCGTATGGATACCATTCCAAATTCAAGTAGACTCGGCGTTAGTTAACTTGCAGTGGTCAAATTCACATGAGGCTTTTCATACATTCAATGATGGCTCTTATATACATCAACCGTCCTGGATGTTGAGCAAACACTTATTTTTGGTTTAGTTTTACATGCTGTTTCATAAAGGCTGTGAGGGGAAACATGATGAAGAGATGTCCACACAGTTTTGTGTTAAGGCCCTGATATCGCTGAAAATTATAGAAGACTCGTCATTTTCTGGTGAAGTATCGTTGCAATTCTTCAGGTGGCTGTAAATCTCCAAATGAATCAAAATGCACTTCTTTTGACATATGAGACCCAGTGAGTTCCTGCACCTCGTGCACAAATAAATTCACAATTCCGCATTCATTAGTTCGCCACGTGGTCGCCGGTAATGTATCTCGCATAAAGACACCATGGATTCCTGGACTGTGTGGGTGCTCTTTGTTTACATAGCGCTTTTCTAACACGGTTGTTAAACCTTGATGGATCTTTCTCATCCCTTAAAACCTTACTCGGAACATACCTGTCTAAGGCATATTGAACGATGCCTTTGAATTTTTTCAAATTGTTCTCCACATCGCCAGGCGCTACAGTCTGGAACCGCGCGATCACTACGGTCGCAGGTTCGAATCCCGCCTCGGGCATGGATGTGTGTGATGTCCTTAGGTTAGTTAGGTTTAAGTGGTTCTAAGTTCTAGGGAACTGATGACCTCAGAAGGTAAGTCCCATAGTGCTCAGAGCCATTTGAATCATTTCCCCACATCTTTGCCTTCATCACCGAATATTTGCAACTGACTGTTGAGATATTATGAAATTTATATCCTGTCACCTTTGCTGAGCAAATATATCTTCCTACCTTTCTTAACATTACTTGTAGGACACGTCGTCATTACTGCTGTCACTGCCTTATGATCAGTGATACCTTCCTCTACGTTAACTGATTCGGTAAGTTCAGGCCTGTTTGTTGCCAGGAAGTCTAAGACGTTACCCTCACGAGTTGGTTTCCTATCTGCACAAGGTAATTTTCAGACAATACGTCCAGTACAATGCCACACGAATACCTGTCTCGGGCACCAGTTTTGACGGCATAAAACTCCCAATCTATACCTGGCAAGTTGAAGTCACCCCTTTTACAATGGCATAATCAGGAAAATTGCTAATGATATTCTGCAAGTTCTGTCTGAAGCGGTCTACAGTTACAGATCCTGACCCACGTGGTCTACAAAAGCATCCGATCACCGTTCTTTGACACTCAATTTCATCCAGATTAATTCACATTCGGAATCCGCGACGCCACCACAATTGCCGACTAACCTGTCATTAATATAAACATTCCAATCTGAACTTAGGATTTCGTTGTTATTGACATCTGGTTTCAGTCAGCTTTCTGTTCCCAGTACTACGTGTGCATAATAACCTTCAGTAAGCGACACTAATTCTGGGATGCTCCGGCAATTTATTAAAATCATATTAATCTTTTCTATATCTGAACTGCGAGGACTAAGATTCTCTGAGGCCACTGTAGCTTATTTAACAGGCAAATCGTCTTTGATCCAAAGGCAGGGGTTCTCTAACCTAAAAAACGCCACATCTGCGCGCCGCACATTTCCGCTACCCTAGTAGCCGTTTCCTATCAAATATAGGGCGGTTGACTGTCGCGCTGTAAATGTCCAGACGCCGGTAGGCTACTCGCGTTGATGTACTGGAGAACAGTTTGCGTAGAAGTTTCACAGCTCGTCTTCATGAGTGCTCCAGTAAAGGCGGTGCTCATATGAGTAATTTGATCTTTATGAAGTGAGTGCTGTGCATCGCAGGAAACGCCAAAGACTCACTAATACATCTGGATTTATACACTACTGGGCATTGAAATTGCTACACCATGAAGAAAGGCAGATGATAAACGGGTATTCATTGGACAAATATATTATACTAGAACTGACATGTGACTACATTTTCACGCAATTTTGGTGCATAGATCCTGAGAAATCAGTACCCAGAACAACCACCTCTGGCCGTAATAACGGCCTTGATACGCCTGGAGTTTTCAATTGGTGGGAGATCTGGAGACTGTGCTGGCCAGGGCAGCAGTCGAACATTTTCTGTATCCAGAAAGGCCCGTACAGGACCTGCAACATTCGGTCACGCATTATCCTGCTGAAATGTAGGGTTTCGCAGGAATCGAATGAAGGGTAGAGCCACGGGTCGTAACAATTCTGAAATGTAACGTCCACTGTTCAAAGTGCCGTCAATGCGAACAAGAGGTGACCGAGACGTGTAACCAACGGCACCCATACCATCACGCCGGATGATACGCCAGTATGGCGATGACGAATACACGCTTCCAACGTGCGTTCACCGCGGTGTCGCCAAACACGGATGCGACCATCATGATGCTTTAAACAGAACCTGGATTCATCCGAAAAAATGACGTTTTACCATTCGTGCACCCAGGTTCGTCGTTGAGTACACCATTGCAGGCGCTTCTGTCTGTGATGTAGCGTCAAGGGCAACCGCAGCCATGGTCTCCGAGCTGATAGTCCATGCTGCTGCAAACGTCGTCGACCTGTTCGTGCAGATGATTGTTGTCTTGCAAACGTCCCCATCTGTTGACTCAGGGATCGAGACGTGGCTGAACGATCCGTTACAGCCATGCGGATAAGATGCCTGTCATCTCGACTGCTAGTGATACGAGGCCGTTGGTATCCAACACGGCGTTCCGTATTACCCTCCTGAACCCACCGATTCTATATTCTGCTAACAGTCATTGGATCTCGACCAACGCGAGCAGCAATGCCGCGATACGATAAACCGCAATCGCGATAGGCTACAAACCGACCTTTATCAAACTCGGGAACGTGATGGTACGCATTTCTCCTCCTTACACGAGGCATCACAACAACGTTTCACCAGGCAATGCCGGTCAACTGCTGTTTGTGTATGAGGAATCGGTTGGAAACTCCTCTCATGTCAGCACGTTGTAGGTGTCGTCACCGGCGCCACCCTTGTGTGAATGCTCTGAAAAGCTAATCATTTGCATATCACAGCATCTTCTTCCTGTCGGTTAAATTTCTCGTCTGTAGCACGTCGTCTTCGTGGTGTAGCAAATGGCCAGTAGTGTATATCATGAAGACCTGTGCTAATAAGGCTTTTGTAAACAGTTGAAAAGGGGCGATCTTTTACGATCATACTGTAGTTGGAAATTTTCTTTCAACAACCTCCAAATATTCGCCGATGGAGTTGGGCTTCACCCTGCGTAGGTAAGCAGGCATGTGCCGTAAATACGTAATTGTCCCGCGGTACACGAGGAATGCGCCGGCAGCCGCAACGCAGCAGCCAGTGGCTGGCGCGGCGGGCAGCAAGGAGCGGCCGTGTAGCGCGCTCTAGTTGCGCGCGGACGTGATTGGCAGCGCCAATGAAATGACTGCCGCAAAAAGTGCGCGGGCAGGCGGTTGCAGGCGCGCTGACGCAACGCGCCGGACCTGGCGGGCCCGGCCTGGGCAGGGCAGGGCCGCGGCGCGAAGTTCCTGCTGCTGCGTTTCTGCCCGCATCCGGGCGACTCGGCGTCAGAAGCGTGGCCGGCGGAAGCGGGAAGGTGCACCACACCACGCCACGCAGCACCTCACAATTTTGATTTTGACGCTGTTTCTGACTGGACACTGCACTCGGCCCGATTGCACTACAACATACTGAAATAAAGGAAGTGGCTGACGTCTAATTATAGACACAATCCATCCCGAAAAATCCCGCTAACAGAATTTCAAGAAGCAGCTTACGGTTATGAATCTCGAAGTAAAATACAGGCTTCCGTGCATATCCCAGTAGGTATAGAAAAGACAAGGTTATAGCAATTAGAGCGGGCGCAGAGGCCTGTAATCGACAATTCTACACGCCTTCGATATGCAAATGTCCTAATAACTGCTACAATGGCAACTACCCTCCGGCACGCGCAGAATATACAGAAGAAGAAGTGCCACACTTGGAGGTCGGCATGTGATTCCTCGCCCAGATTCACGACAAAAGTTTATTAGGCAAAATAAGATAGGGTGCACTTTGAAAATACAAATACGAAAACGAGAGGCTGCAACAGTTACATCGTGCAGAACATCATAATGTACAGATCAACGTGTATCACCCCACACCACCGTACTGGCCGTCGCACCTCACTGACTAGACTGCTGCGACATCAGACCCACAACCACCATGGAATTATGGTTCGAATCCTTGCCACGTTCCGTTTTCTATCTTTCAGACGTCTGTTTCCTAGCGCTCGTCGTTTACAAGCAGGACATCATTTTTTCACATGACAGTAGTCTATCACATGACAGTGAGAGTTATTAAATTGCATGCGTGTATCTACTAACCACGCAGTGCACAACCATAATTGGCTGCGCAATTTGGCATAAACCTGTGGTATAGAATCGTGGGAAGAGTGATGCATTAGAAAACGTTCCACTTGGTTTTCGGCGACAGCTATGGTTTCAGCATGACGGGGCACCGCCATACTTTGGAATGAATGTGCGTACCTGTGCAAATGAAGGTCTTCCAGGGAAATGAGCTGGTCGTGAAGGTCCAGTGCTCTGGCCTCCACGTTTCCCGTATATTAATCCACTAGATTTCTATTTGTGGAGGCGCTTAAAGGGACAAGTGGAACAAGTTCATAGTACTCCACTCATGGATGTGCATGACCTAATAGCTCGCGTGTATGCAGCTTTGGCAGGTGAGTTGCGTAGGGTCCATCAAAGCACCATCTAGTGAGTGGCGAAATGTTTGCAAATACGAAGTGGTAGCTTTGGACACCTTCTCTAAAGTGAACGTTGCTCGCGCGTGTACGTACTGGCTCTGTGGAGATAAGCCTGGAAGTCAAACATAAAAAAAAGCACTCCGTCTTGAGGCCACGAGTGGCCAACCCGGTCCATCCGACTGCCGTGCCATCCTCAGTGGAGGATGCGGATGGGAGGGGAGTGGGGTCAGCACACCGCTCTCCCTGTCGTTATGATGGTATTCTTGACCGAAGCCACTACTGACCGGTCGAGTAGCTCCTCAATTGGCATCACGAGGCTGAGTGCACCCCGAAAAATAGCAACAGCGCATGGCAGCCCGGATGGTCACCCATCCAGGTGCGGACCACGCCCGACAGCGGTTAACTTCGGTGATCTCACGGGAACCGGTGTATCCACTGCGACAAGGCCGTTACCCCGGACGTCAACCATACAGAATGGAATTATTGTGCGTCTCGTAATGTGCAGTCCAATGTAGCTTAACTATTTTCTGTACCACACTGGATATAAACGATGTTACTGCATCCACTATTATTTTCTTACGTCTGTAAGAAGCTCATGTTACGTCTTAATGTTAAAATAACGGTAACAGTAACAGAAAGAAATAGACAAGACACCGCACTGTGCAGGTGTAAACTGGATTCAATTTGACGCTGAAAGAAAAAAAAGTAGTTTAGTACGAAAGCGACTGGGAAATCGACGAGTCAGCATATCCGTTCCCCACCACACTGCCTCGTCTCACGGAGCTAGAGTGGCAGCCCCGGCACAGCGCAGAGTCCATCCCACTGTGGGGCGGCGGGTGGAAGAATTGTTAAATGTTCCTATTATTTATTTTTCTCCACGTGGCGCTCAATTTCAGCATTACCAAAGCCTCGTTTTTAAATGACATTTTTATTAAACCTACTGGAGAGTCTAAGTTTTGCTAGATACATTTTTGTGTTGTCCTGGGATGAGGAATCGCATGGCGACAGGCAAGTCCGGCATTTTTTTCCTTCACCCTGTAGATGTAGGTGAAGGAAGGAAGAAGGAAGACTGAGGTTTTAAGTCATGTCACTGACAGCGTCATTAGAAACGGAGCAGAGAAGAAAATCGGTTTTTAGCGCTTCGGCTACCTACACACGAATGGCTGGACGAGGATTTGAAAGACCGTCTTCCCTCCAGTATCTAACGACAGTGGCATCTCGCTAAGTCGCAAGTGGAGGAACTCGAGCTTCAGTTTCTTCTCCTGTGACTGAGCGAGGTGGCACTCGGATGCACTCTGAAGACGTACTGATCTATGGGTTTTCATTTCCTCGATTTCTGTGACACCTTGGACTTGCAACAGAGAGCACAGACAAGCATTCCGATCTGACAGCGTGCTGTGGCTTGAGTGAGTCGAAACGACGGGCGCAGAATATCTCATGGACAGTCTGCTTCTGAAGTGATGGGAAACTATAACAAACATTTCAATAGTTGAAACTTCCTGGCAGATTAAAACTGTGTGCGGGACCGAGACTCGAACTCGGGACCTTTGCCTTTCGCGGGCAAGTGCTCTACCAACCGAGCTACCCAAGCACGACTCACGCCCCGTCCTCACAGCCTTAATTCCGCCAGTACCTCGTCTTCTACCTTCCAAACTTCACAGAAGCTCTCCTGCGAACCTGCAAGGTCCATGTATTCAAGATACCAACGGATACTAAAATAGCAGCAACTCAGATACACGTCCGATATCCAGCAGTGTTTTCCGGAGATGCTGCTCAGGACCCAACGAAGTCACCTAATATAATACAACAGATGCAATGACATGTATGTGTTTGGCAGATGTGTACTTTTACTTCGACGGCACAGCCCAGCAATGGTTCGACAACAACGAATAGATACTCAGTGGCGACAATAGCGAATAGATACTCAATGACTGAGATAAATGCCAGACCGAACTGAAAAAAAAAGTGGAGTCTGTCAGCAGCAACTTCGCTTAGTAGAAGAACAGTTGAAGAACAGGCCCAACGTCATGAGAAAACGATCGAGTCTTATCTACATAATGTTTTGGCCCTATGTCACATAGTGAACCCCTATTTTATAGTGTTAAACAGCTATCCCGCAATCCGGTACCAGTTTCAGGTTGCCTATCTAAGGACTTAGCTGGGCAACAAAAACTTAATCTTCAGTATTTCGCGTAATTATCAAACGAATTTAAAAATGAAACTGCTGTCACAATCTACCCAGTAAGAGGTATAATCTTATTTTAAAAGTTTAACACAAGAAGACAAATATTACAGTTAATCTTGAAGCAGCGTAACTGATAGCACTCAAAGACGATCTATACTCATCCAGCAATTCATAAAGGACTTCAGTAGCAAGGCACTATTGCAGGGAGACGCCAAATTTTCCTGAAAATAGGTACAAGAAAGTTCTCTCCATGTCTTTAAGGAAGCTCTAACATCTCAAGTCCTAGCATTGTGTGATGAGAATGCGAGACAGAACTTCGCACCAACGCAAGCGATTGTGGGATAGATGTAGTTCTAGTACAAATTCAGGAAAGTACTGAAAAGATGATAGTTTATGCATCCAGAGTACTCTCCAAGAATGACTACTTTACAACCGAAAAAGATTGCCTTGCTGTTGATTGGGCCATCAACAAGTTCCGGCCATATTGATTTGGTAAAGCATTCATCATTAACAGATCACCATTCCCTGTTCTGACTAGCCTGAAGGACACGTCGGTTCGACTAGCAAGACGGGCACTGGAGCTTCAGGAATAAGTCACAGTGGAGTACAAAAACTGACGGAAACACAAGGACATCGACTGGATTTCAAGAAATCCTATGGCGGAGCACAGGAGAATGGACGAAATCTCAGTCGTCACTGCTGCTGAATAGAGGAAAGATCCAACATTGCTGAAAACCAAAATAGCCTTTAAGAACTAGAAAACGACCAAATTATAATTCCACTTAAAAAAGGAACATTAATTAAGAGGAACCATGATCCGTTGGGGTAGAAATTGTTGCTCGTCATCCCAGCTCATCTACGGCCAGCTATCCTGAAGTTTACGTTTGTTGTTCTGCGTGAGTTTTCTGAGACGTGTTGCTCATGTCAATAACTATTTTAATTTATTTATGAACCGGAGGGTTCAGCACATCGAACAACAGTATGAACTTAGTTTTATCTTTCGTTTTACAGCCAACAATCAGTACCGCGAAATAGGCAGAACTGTAGTTATTGCCTTCTGCGGTTGACGGAAAGCGAGATTCTTGCTGAACTGTTCTCGGACAGTTGTTCTGATGTTCTGACTGATTCAGATGATATTACTGATAGTGGCAGTGGAAGTGAAGAAGGAAACTACACAGCTATAATCAAGCAAAGTGAGATAATTGTGAACGTTTTAGATGACGAAGCTCCCGACAGTGAAAGTTGGCTGAAGAAGGACAAGATCATTATTTTAGAGACATTTAGAGGAATTATACGTATAAAACTCTTCCCAGTGAGATTAATAGCGTTATAAGCCGTATGGAATTATATCTATGTGATGAATGGTTCGATCAGATGTCAACGCAATCGAACTTGTATTACTAACAAAACAAAAACCATGAGAAGGAATCTCCCAAGTCTCTCAAATTCACTAATATCACTGCTGCTGAACGGAAAAAATTTCTGGTCATTATTGTCTTGATGGGGCAAATGAAAATGATTATTTGAAGGACTATTTGTCAACAGATCTTCTAATAGAGACACCGATTTTTGGCAAGCTAATGAGCACAAATCGATCTGAGCACATACGGAAATCATGTCATTTCAATGACAGTTCCTTACAGGGCGGTCAGGAAAACAGACTCTACAAAATTGAACCTTACCAAACTACGTCCTCGATAAATTTTAGACCGTATACAGATCTGAACAGGAGCTTTCTCTTGATGAAGCAATGATACAGTGGAGAGAGTGGCTTCGTTTCCGGAGACATAATCGTGGAAAGCTTATCAGATACGGTTTGCTCGTTCGGATAGTTTGCGAAAGTGTAAGTGGATACATCTCCAGTCTATAAATATAAAGTGGGAAAGGGAAAACGCTTCAAGACACTATTTTCTACTTCACTTTGGCATGGGGCTCCACGTTTATCAAGACAATTACTACAACAGTGTAGCTATGGCCAAAACACTTCTAGAAAGGAGCAAAATACAAATCAATAGAAGTGTCCGTCAGTGTTTACAGACAGAAGCCAGATCTCTACAGTTCGAAGCGAAGATGACATATTGTGCAGGTATGAAAAGATAAAAGGGAGGTGAGAATGATAACAACAATTCATGATGCATCCACGGTTGCGACAGGGAAAAATCACGACAAGGGGAAACCATACAGAAACGTAAATGTATTGTTATCTACAATAAATCTATGAAAGGCATGAACAGAGCTGATCAATATCTTTCGTATTGTGGGATAATACGAATAACCAATAAATGGAGAAAGAAAGTAGTTTTGTTTCAAATAAATTGCTCTTTGTTTGACGCATATAAAGAGTACAGAAACCTAAATCCAGACATACAAAAAATATAAAACTTTCCTAAAAGAAGTTGCAAGAGCCTGGACAAGTTATCAACAAGTTGGCGCAACGTCTGTGGAGGAAACTGAAGCAATCCAATCTACAAAACGAGCACAGGCTAAGGATCCACCTGGTCGGTTGTCAGGGAACAGGGAAGAACATAATATTCGGACTATTGTGGGAAGTGGAAAAAAGAAATACCCAGCACGACCTTGCAGAGTTTGTGCACCGCATCGTAAAAGAAGTGAAACAAGATCCTACTGCCAGTACCGTTACATAAAGGCGTGTGTCTGCAGAACTGTCACGCCCTTCAACACTATTAGAACATGTTACAAACATGTCTGCCAAGTTTCATAAGCATTAGGCACCAGTAAGTGCAGCTAATTTCAAATAAGGCAGGGGCACTCATTTCGCTCGTGTCTTAACGAGATTCGCCGGCAACTGCAACAACAACCGCGGCGCCGCAGAGGGGGCATGCACTGTGTAAAAAGACGTTGACAGAAATGCTCTCGACGTGCGTTGATGGCAAAGGAGAGATTAAGATGCAACTGGTAGACATTCGTCCTGATTCTTTAGAGAATCGAACCCCCCTTTACAAAACAGCTTCAGACTTCTGATTACACTATGAACGAGGCAATGTGTTAAGCATGTAACAGAGAAAAAGTTTAGAAAAGGGCTGAAAAATGTTTAAAGGTTGCTGAAAGTCGCTAAGTACTCTCATTATTTCACGCTGGATGAGTATATTCTGGGTAATTTGCTTTCCCTTTCAAAAGATAGTTTTTCATGAATCTGAAGTTTATGACATTTTGCCTCCTGAACTACGTGTCGTGCAATGACGTAATTTTGCAGTATATTCACTGGTGTAGGCCTATGCGTTTACTGTCTCCGAAGAGAGTTATTAGTAAAGAAGTAATAAATTAAAATATTATGTATGTTGTTGAAGCCGGCCGGAGTGGCCGAGCGGTTCTAGACGCTTCAGTCTGGAACCGAGCGACCGCTACGGTCGCAGGTTCGAATCCTGCCTCGGGCATGGATGTGTGTGATGTCTTAGGTTAGTTAGGTTTAAGTAGTTCTAAGTTCTAGGGGACTGATGACCTCAGATGTTAACTCCCATAGTGCTCAGAGCCATTTGAACCATATTTTGATGCTGAAGTTTTTCTGCATGAACAGCGTAAATGTAGTAAGCGATAAACTTTTTCATCTTATTTATTTGTGACGAGTATCAGCGGAAAAAGTTTCATAAAGATTTGAAATTATGTGTAAAGTTTCCTGGAAATCGCTAATTGCTTTGATTCGCAAAGACTGGATTCAGTCTGGGAAATCTGCGCGCCATGAGTCACGCTGCCTAAAGAAATTTACAAAATTTCTTATTGTAATTCTTATCTTATGTGTCAACCCTGTAACATAAGATTGTACCGCTTAATGACAGCATTTTAAATTTTTAAATTCGGTCAATAATTATATGAATTACTGAATATTAAAATTTACGTATTGCCTTGAAGCGTTAGATAGGCAAACTACAACTTGGATCGAGCGCCATCTACCATGAATGCGGTTAGCCGTTTAGAATTACACACTGTCCAGTCACGTTCATGTGGTCACCTGTCAAAAACTTGAATGACCGTCTCTTGCAGCGCGGACCGCTGCGAGACGTTCAGGAAGAGACTCAGTGAGGTTCTGGAAGGTACCGACTTATATGTGGAGTCATGCTGACTCCAGTGCAGTGGCTAGCTGCGCTAGGTTTCTCGGTTGAGGATCCATGGCGCTAGCAGTCTGATCGAGGTGGTCCCACAGTCTAGACTGGCTTTAAATTGGGGGAGTTTGGTGGCAAGGGGAGTTGGTAAACTCACCCTGATGCTCTTCGAAAAACGCACGTACGCAGAGAGCTTTGTGACACGTTGCATCGTCCTGCTGGTAGATGCCATCGTGCCGAGTAAAAAACAAACTGCATTCAGGGGTGGACATGGTCCCTAAGGATAAATGCACACTTGTGTTCACGCACTGTGATTTCCAGAATGACGAGATCACCCAGGAAGTGCCATGAAAACATACCCGAGACAATAACGTACGCAGGGTGCTTGCTTTCAGGCGTTTCAAGCCGTACACACCAAAGGCCATCTGTCCGATGGAGCACAAAAAGTGATTCATCTGAGAAGGCCACCTACCGCCACTCAGCGAACGTCCGGCGTTGGCGTGCAAATTTCAGCCTTCGTAGCTGACGAACAGCAGTCAGCACGGCTGCATGAACCGCACGCCTGATGCGAAGGTCTATACACAGCAACGTTGGCTGAACGGTCGTTCAGAAGACACTGTCGGTTCACTGTGTGATCAGTTGCTCCATACCTGCACGTCTATTCGCTCGTTGGTTGGTTGGTTTGGGGAAGGAGACCAGACAGCGTGGTCATCGGTCTCATCGGATTAAGGAAGGATTGGGAAGGAAGTCGGCCGTGCCCTTTCAGAGGAACCATCCCGGCATTTGCCTGGAGTGATTTAGAGAAATCACGGAAAACCTAAATCAGGAGGGCCGGACGCGGGACTATTCGCTCGTACACATCCCCGCAATCGTCGCTCATCCCTGTCATTAATGGCGCGCGATGCACCACAGTTGCCTTGGCGCCAGTTTCGGCCTGCGCCATTTTGCCATGCACAGTATACTTTAAACACGATGGCACGCGAACAGCTTACAAACTTAGCCATTTCGGAAATGCTTCCACACTTGGCCGGAAACCAGGGATCATGCCCTTTTGGACGAAAGATTAATTTCTCCATTTTCGTATTACGACATGCCTTTATTGTTTTCCGTGTCCTCCCGACACACTTTATATACCCTCCACTGCTAGTGATGCCACCTGTCGTCTGTGGGTGGTTATTGCATGTTGACGTCGAACATAGGCGTTGGTCACATTAACGTGACTAGAGGGTGACAGTCAATTGGAAACGAGACAGATGGAAAAGCGTAAGTAAACTGTTTATTACTTTAAAAGTGATTGCCGCAACTGCTAATACATTGATCCCTCTGTGATAAAAGCCTCTCTTGTGGTACTGAAACCGCCACTGCGCGACGAATCGCCGTTGAAGGTACCGCTGCTGGCTGGAACCACGTGCTTTCGGTGACGCTTCTTCTTCCGCGTTACTTTTTTTATCACTCCTAACCACTGCTAAAACTCGGTGTACACAACTGTTGCAAAATTCGTAGCTCAGAGCCCCCACGCAAACTGCCTAAACTGCCACAGACTTGGGACGTAGGGCACAGAATGTAGTTAACTGCGAGAATTGCAATTGTAGTTTCGCAACTATTAAGGAAACCTAATATTCAGTCCTGAACCGATCTCACATTTAACTTTTGCGACAGGTCCTGCTTATCGAAGTTCAGATAATACTTTTGGAAACACTTTGCAGAATTCAAATCCAATTCTAAACTTTCCAGAGTTCATATTCTGCAATTAACACTTTCCAAAGTCCAATACTGTCCCAACATTTTGCAAGATTCTTATCTCTCAACTAACACTTTCCAAATTCCTATCCCGGACGAGCACCCAATTGCGAACCAACATACCAAAGATGTTCGGGCTCACATGCGGTTCCTCTTCGTCGAAATGACTTTGCTCAAACTCGTCTAGAGGTTGAACCGCACATGTCGCTAAATTTTCTGGCTGATAACATATAATAACAGTAATAATAATATGGGGAACTAAATTAACGACCCATAAATGATGTATGCCACACAGTCGCGATTTGGTTAGAATAATTTTTATTGAGAAAGCAAACTAATACCGAAAGTGGTCGTATTTAGAGCTACTGTTACATTCAAGAGCAAATCCATTTGACTCAGTTCGATTATTCACAATGTCATCGCGAAATACAAGTAATCTACGCGAAAAGTTCACACCAGCCGCGCGGCTGCTCACCGCTCAAAGTCCCACGATACCACACAACGCTAAATTTTTCGAGTCGTTTCACATCTCAGCTACCTAAAGAGCGATCGTCCGCATTCGCGTCTCCACCAGCACTGTCCCTCTGCCCGTCCCCGGCCGCGTTTCCCGCGCGCCGAATATCCTCGCTCAACTTTCCTGAAGCCGTCCATCTCATTGGCTACAGCTTATTCTACATTATTTTACATTTTAACAAATTTAAATAATCAAAGTTTGAACACTTCCACGTTCTAAAGAAAGTAACAGTAATACCATTGTTAAATTCTTTTACATAAAACCAAGACAACTTCCTTCTTAACTTTGAATGTCACGGCCAGTAGCCTTGCACCAATGTGCTTTCTGATAAATAAATAAAGAACAAAAGAAACTATTATTACCTAATGATTCAATAAGGTGTCATGCTGTCATCGTTCAATGTGTTTTGTGAGGAGGTAATGATAATCTGATGCTTGACTGAAAATACTGATAATTTAAATTTTCTATATATTGTAAACAAATAAAGTTACAGAGTTGATATTTACAACGTCTGTCATTTTAATGATGCGCTGCTATATGAAATATCGACCGTTCAGATCGACCAAAGCGGTCAGATTTTAGCATTCAGGTCTTTGTTACAAAGCGATCTTGTGTCCGCCTTATTTAACACTGCTACGCCTCCTTGGCACAAACGGCTTCTACTAGGTTTACCTGCGACGTCGGTTCTCGTCTGTCTCACTCGCACACTGCAGCGCTTAGGCCTCAATAGACAATAGACAGCTGTGAGTTTCCCCATCTCGTGGTGAATCTGCGCCCTTTGTGGCACACGGTCCTCGACAACAGGGTTCATTTCACAATTCCTGTAGGTTGATTCTTTCGGCCATGTATTTAAATGAGAGCACAATGCTCATTAACTCACAGCCTGAATAGTCGCGCGCAATAGCACACCACTTCCGGGATCTGAGAAGGCACGGTGTTCCTGGAGCAGCGCCCCACAGAGGATAAACGATGAGGACCGGTGTGCCGACCAGCATGGATGTGATTTTTGGGCGGTTTCCCTCATCTGAATAAGTGATTATCTGGTTGGTAGCCATGTCCTGAAATAATTTCGAAAACGTTCTCACACTTTCACATGGATAATGCTAGACATGAAAGGGGGTTACACAAATTTTGTCCCAGGAGGGGGGGGGGGGTGGCGACGACAGGAAGAGTATCTGGCCAGCCTGTACCACCTGCCAGATCCAGAGATCCAGAATAATATGCCGACCCCGCGAAGGGCCAGGATACAAGAAAGTTCATGAAATTTATTTATTTTACAAAGAAGAATTGGAGCTGAAGAATTATGTAACGAAGACAAATGGAAAAATGGCTCTTACTATATTGTATGAAATTTATCCTAGACAAAAGTGGGAAATATGTTGATGCTGACTTGCTACGAAATAATTTTACTGGAAATGAGGTCTTCCTGCGGAGCCTTCCATCTTCTGTATGAATTAATATGGACAAATGTCGTGAAAATAAAGAAAGGAAACGAAATACTCGGCATTTATTTCAGAGAATTATCTCACGTTGTTGTGACTGTTTCTGGCTCATCCCGGTAGATCTAATAAGTGCACGGTCAGCGAAACTTCGGAAAGCGGTATTAATCAGTCATAAGCAAAAAATATTTATTCAGTCTGCGAAAGCACAGAAAACGCCCAAGCAGTTATTTCACTGTCTTCGCTACGTTTTTGATACTTCAAGTGAGAAAGTGTGAAAGAGGAAACTGAAATCGGATGACCTCTTTCTGCTGTACGAGCAGTGAGTGAAATGTAAGGACTAGGTAACGGTAGAGTGTGGAACAAGTTGCGGAGGTTAGCACGCCTTCCTCAGCGCTGCCGCGTCGCGACAAGGTGTGACCCGATATTCGGCAGAAAACCTCGCCAGCCGTAAGCGACGCTGCTGACCGCAAAACCGCACTGCGCTGGCTAGGCTGCAGCCAGACAGCTTGACGACCTGCGCAACGCGGGCAGCCTACGCCACGAGCTGCAGGGGCGACACGCATTGTCAAAGTGAACCGTTAACTAGGCCTACGTTGTGGATTTCAGTACGGAAATTGGTTTGGCGCAGTCGTCCGTGCTAGTGCATCCCGTGCAACCCACTTTCATTTCTGCATGACCATCGAAAACTACAGCCTTCGAACCTACTTGCTGTAGTTAGGCCTTGACCTTGCTCTACAATTTTTACATACTCTCCAGACTTCCTTCTATAACGAAACTGGCAATTCCAATTCAGTCAACCGATACAATCTTCTGAATTACTCTGTTGCAAGCTTTTCAAAAGCTTCTATCCTGTATTATTTACTGTCCAAGATCTACTCCCATATAAGGCAACAGCCCAAGCAATTATTTGCAGAAAAGAGTTTTCACAAATACATTTCTGTTAGATATGAACCTAGTTCTCTTTCTGAGCAAAGTTTTGTTTTGCTATTGCCAGTATATCATTTCCATTCTGAGCATGGTCAGTTCTTTTGCTACCAAAGTAGCAAAGCTCGTCTGCTACTTCTAATGTCTCATTTCCCAAACTAATTCCCTCAACATTGCCTTATTTTATTCACATGTAGTCCCTTAACCTTCTTTTGTTGACGCTCAGCTCATAAATTCTTTTAAAGGTACTTACAAGTCCTTTGGCGTCTCTGTTAGAATTACAATTTCATTGGCAAATATTAATGTTTTAATTTCTTCTCACTGAAGCTCAATTTCCTTTCCAAATTTCTGCTTGATTTCCTTTGCTGCTTACTGAACGTACTAGTATACACTGAACAACATTAGATAGAGGGTATAATACTACCTCACTCCTTTTCAACTACTGCTGCCCTTTCATGTTCTTCAACTCTGCTGTCTGATTTCTGTATAAGGTTTAGATAATATTCGGTCCTTGTATTTCAACTCTCTTACTTCCATAATCCCACGAGTCTGTTACGGTCAACGTTGTGAATCATTTCTTTAAATCTACAAATGCTATAAATATATGTTTGCGTTTCTTCAATTTGTCTTCCAAGACAAGTCGTAAGGTCAGTATTTCTTTCGGTGTTTCTACATTTCTTCGGTATCCATATGGGACCACTTTTGCCGGCCGTTCCATTCTTCTGTAAATAAATTTTGCAGCTGTGAGTTATTAGACAGATTATTCTGTAATACCCACACCTATAAAACCTGCCTTCTTTGGCATTAGGATTACTACAATCTTCTTGAAGACTGCGTGTACTTTGCCCGTATGTCTTCTATACCAGGTCGAACAGTTTTGTCATGGTTGATTCTCCACCGATCTCAACAATTCAGAGGAACGTCCCACGGTCCTACGGACCTGGTCGACCTTACCATGGAGATTCGTTGATCACTTTTGAATTGCAATCTCTAATAACATATCTATGTGAGAGTCTTGGTGTGATTTTCGACTATCTACTCTGGCTCAGAATCCCTCTAATACATTTATTTTGGACTACTTGCATTTCATGGAGACAGGTTTTACTCGTCAAGACACAGGATCTCCTGCCACAGAGTATCTTAAATAGTACCATCATACTCTTGCATAGTCTAAATTTGGTAGAGATTTTAGCTCACTATTCATTAAAAGGGGATGAGATTCTTTGGCATCGCGAGCGATTTTGTCCGTGGTTTGTGGAAGAACAGATGTTCGTCAAGTTTTACCCTCAGGTACTAGAAAGCAGGGCTCCCTGAGACGTTCCTGTTTTGTAGTCGTAACGTGTCACTTAACATAACCCTTTTCTTCCCGAAGTAGACTGCAACTGACTACTCTGCATTCAGTTTGACGTTATTATTCAGGCACCATTCGCCAGTAAGATCTAATAGGCACTGGAGGCCACGAATGTTTGTGTCGTGTCTCCATCCGGACTAAAAACACTGTATCGTCCGCGAACTGGGCTACTTGGACACGTGGGGCGCTGGGAATGTCGTTGATATACAGGGTGTTACAAAAAGGTACGGCCAAACTTTCAGGAAACATTCCCCACACACAAATAAAGAAAAGATGTTATGTGGACATGTGTCCGGAAACGCTTAATTTCCATGTTAGAGCTCATTTTAGTTTCGTCCACCTACGCTCAATGGAGCACTTTATCATGATTTCATACGGGATACTCTACCTGTGCTGCTAGAACATGTGCCTTTACAAGTACGACACAACATGTGGTCCATGCACGATGGAGCTCCTGCACATTTCAGTCGAAGTGTTCGTACGCTTCTCAACAACAGATTCGGTGACCGATGGATTGGTAGAGGTGGACCAATTCCATGGCCTCCACGCTCTCCTGACCTCAACCCTCTTGACTTTCATTTATGGGGGCATTTGAAAGCTCTTGTCTACGCAACCCCGGTACCAAATGTAGAGACTCTTCGTGCTCGTATTGTGGACGACTGTGATACAATACGCCATTCTCCAGGGCTGCATCAGCGCATCAGGGATTTCATGCGACGGAGGGTGGATGCATGTATCCTCGCTAACGGAGGACATTTTGAACATTTCCTGTAACAAAGTGTTTGAAGTCACGCTGGTACGTTCTGTTGCTGTGTGTTTCCATTCCATGATTAATGTGATTTGAAGAGAAGTAATAAAATGAGCTCTAACATGGAAAGTAAGCGTTTCCGGACACATGTCCACATAACATATCTTTTTTCTTTGTGTGTGAGGAATGTTTCCTGTAAGTTTGGCCGCACCTTTTTGTAACACCCTGTATACTCGTACTGTGTATAAAATAGGGGCCAAGACTGATCCACGGGTTGGCCGGCAGTGGGAAATCAGGCTTCTGAACGCTATCCTTCAACGCACCCCGAAAAAATATGCTGTGTGGAAAACTGGCAATTAGCCAGATATAACAGTCCGGTATACTCACGGACTCCTGAATTTCAGTGAGCAAGTTCTCCGTCCAGTCTTTATCATAGGCACAGTGAATGTCCAGGAAGACGACTGCTACTGACACTGTGTGGTTAAAGCTCTTTGAGATATGCTCAGTTAGCTACAGCATTTGGAGCTCTACAGAGACCTTTGCTAGGAATCTGAATTGTTCTGGGCGTATCGTTTCGTCTAATGTGAGCGGCTCTTTAATTCTCTGCTTGAAGGCCCGTTCGAGTATTTTGCAGGGGATACTAAGAGCACTTTTAGGATGCTGATTCACAGCGGTCGCCAGACCTCTGGCTCTCTTTGGAATCGGAATGACTTTGGTTTCTTTCCATTTGTCCGGGAAATACTGAGTTAGCAAGAAGGTACTGTAACTGGGAGATAGTGGCACCAGTGACGCTTCAGAATTTATCAGGGCATTGTTCACTTGTTTTAGGATACTTCTTCTCATGGTATAGTGAGACGTGGAGGTGAAAGAGTTTCGACTTTGTGCATACGTTTAGCCTTTGATTAGTGGTGTATTTATATTCCCTGTCTACAATGTCCAGTGGTTGCTGCACGAGTGACGATTGTTCTTCGAACGTTATCGCAAAGGCCTCTGCTTTGGACAAAGGTTCCGTTAACAGTCCTTGTGGTGTCAGCAGGGTTGTTTTTGTATCTTTCATCCAGTAGCTTCTTCACCAGTCGCCCATCATTTCTTGTTTGTAGCAGGAAATTGGACCTATTTGTCCTCTTATGCTTGAATTTTTCTTTGACAGAGACGTTCCCTTTACTACCGTTGGGGATAATGTATCTACCAGAGGTCCCTGGGGTTTCTGATTTCTTGCCCTTGTCTTCGGTAACAATTTTTCTGGTACTTCATTTCTTCAGACAAAGGTGGGGACCGTTCCTGGTAGATTGTGTTCCAGGTTATTATTGACGAAGCTAATTTGTCTGCCTTTTGTTTCTTGTTGATTATGAACTAAACTGCCGGATCAATTCGCAATCACGCTGACAACAAGCGTAGGGCAAGTATCATTGTTTGGAGTACTGATCCCAGACTGACTCCTTCTGTGAGCAGTTCGGTGAGATCGCTGTGGCTCGACGGAGTACTCTTAAGATCAGATGATGATCAGACATGAGTTCATTTATCGTTTTTAGTTCCAGTTCTTTGTGATGTCCAGTCCTGAATGATTAGCCAACATCGGTGCATGAGTCGGTCCCTCAGGATCGAATGATGCTATGTCCAGCTGTCTTTTTACCGCAGCCCATTGGAATCCTTTTGGATCGACACTTTTCGAGATCCAGCACTGGTGCCTTGTGTTTATTCTTCCTCCAGTAAAGACCGTATCACAGTTGTTGCTGATTTGCTTAAAATCTTCGTCTTACAATTAGGCTCTTGGACTTTGATACGTCACAATGAAGGTTTCCTGCCCCTTACTCGTTCATGTCGCAACTGTTGTAGCTTCTAGATGAAGCAGTTGAGGTAGACAGTCGGCTTTGTGGGACATACTTCGGCGGAGGTAGATGGCAGTCAAGCCTCTCCGCGTGTTTCCCCTGTCTGATCTATAGCCAGTCATGTTTTGCTGACGAAACTCTTTCTGTAGTCCTGAGATATGGATCGGTAAGTGTTAAGATATCGACTTTGTACTGGGTAATGAAATGTTGCATTTTTAACTCCATTTGTGTTATAGATGCAAATTACGATGCCTTTTCTAGATTGATTTGTTATTGTATGCTTAAATCTGCTACTGACACGAGTGCTTCCATTAATATTATTATTTTTGTCAATGTATATTTTGCTTCCTTCATGTTTTTTGAAAATGCTTGCAGCCTCTATATGAAGCAACTATGATTCTGTAGAAAGTTGGCACATTCTCCTGGGCCTCTTTGGTAATGTACACTCTTTACTGTAATGTTCCTTTCCGCATTTGACGCAACGTGACGGAAGCCAGCAGTACTTAGTTGTATGCATCTACTGCCGACAACGTTTACACTGTACTGACTCAGCTCTTGACCTATAGTCTTCAACGTGCACTTTGCAATAAAGGATGTAACATATATCATAGATGAAATCGGACGTCACGGACTTTGGTAACGTGACTGCAAAAACTGTTACTGGGATCAGTTTTCTACTTACTTATCTTACTCAATTAATATATAACCTATGTGCATGCATTACTGCTTTTATTTTCAATATCAGCTTGGCAGATCTATTGTTCCAGTCATCTGACGCTCTCTGTGGTCCGTGATCTCTTCATTACCAACCCTTCTTTTCGCCATACTTCATGCAGTAGGTGAGTCTCATATCCATCATTAGCCAGCAGCGTATACTTGCAGGATTTCTAGACCGCATTCGTATCCCATTCTCGGTCACCACAGTACAATTACTGTTCTGTATCATCTTTATCCGCCTTCCATTTTCTCTGTCATAAGTAAATTCCTGTAACAGTAAGGAATTCGCCCCTGTCACTCTTACCTTCACTTTCGTTTTAGTAAAAGAAATGTGTGCATCGGATGAAGGCTATTTATAACATTTTGCTTTCGAAAATGGAGTACAGTATATTGCTTAAATAAAGAAGCCATTTCTCCACTTAACAATGACAAGTACCAACGATGTAGTTAACATGCGGTGTAGGGCTTGGACAAAAAGTCACAATATGGTGCTGGATAAAAGTCCTGTCCCTGCATCTGGCACACGGTGCGGTGCTCTGCAATTCTTAAGTAACACTCTTTCTATAGCACTTTTGGTTGTATTCGGATTTTGTCTAATGCCCTTCGGAATGAGTAGATAATGAACCGTTGGCAGAGTTTAGTGTACTGAACATACAGTCGTGCTCGCTCATATGTCCATATTTTTCATGATGACTATTTCCTGTGATGATGTGGAGTTTCACGCCTGCCGCTCTTTTCGTTTTAATTTCAACCGTTTAATCGAAAACATAGCACAAAATATATTATGGAACCATCATAGTGAATTTAACTGTACGAAATGCAGAGGTGAGGGGAAGACGACATCAAAGCAAAACATCTACACTACTGGCCATTAAAATTGCTGCACCACGAAGATGACGTGCTACAGACGCTAAATTTAACCGACAGGAGGAAGATGCTGTGATATGCAAATGATTAGCTTTTCAGAGCATTCACACAAGGTTGGCGCCGGTAGTGACACATACAACGTGCTGACATGCGGAAAGATTCCAACCGATTTCTCCTACACAAACAGCAGTTGACCAGCGTTGCTTGGTGAAACGTTGTTGTGATGCCTCGTGTACGGAGGATAAATGCGTACCATCACGTTTCCGACTTTGATAAAGGTCGAATTGTAGCCTATCGCGATTACGGTTTATCGTATCGCGACATTGCTGCTCGCGTTGGTCGAGATCCAATGACTGTCAGCAGAATATAGAATCGGTGGGTTCAGGAGGGTAATACGGAACGCGCGATGGATCCCAACGGCCTCGTATCACTAGCATTCGAGATGGCAGGCATCTTATCCGCATGGCTGTAACGGATCGTGCAGCCACTGGCTGTAACGGATCGTGCAGCCATGTCTCGATCCCTGCGTCTACAGATGGGGACGTTTGCAAGACAACAACCATCTGCACGAACAGTTCGACGACGTTTGCAGCAGCATGGGCTATCAGCTCGGAGACCATGGCTGCGGTTACCCCTGACGCTGCATCACAGACAGAAGCGCCTGCGATGGTCTACTCAACGACGTACCTGGGTGCCCGAATGGCAAAACGTCATTTTTTCGGATGAATCCAGTTTCTGTTTATAGCATCATGATGGTCGCATCAGTGTTTGGTGACATAGTGATGAACGCACATTGGAAGCGTGTATTCGTCATCGCCATACTGGCGTTATCACCCGGCGTGATGGTATGGGGTGCCATTGGTTACACGTCTCGGTCACCTCTTGGTCGCATTGACGGCACTTTGAACAGTGGACGTTACATTTCAGATGTGTTATGACCCGTGGCTCTACCCTTCATTCGATCCCTGTGAAACCCTACATTTCAGCAGGATAATGCAAGACCGCATGTTGCAGGTCCTGTACGGCCTTTCTGGGTACAGAAAATGTTCGACTGCTGCCCTGGCCAGCACATTTATCAGATCTCTCACCAACTGAAAACGTCTGTTCAATGGTGGCCGAGCGACTGGCTCGTCACAATAAGCCAGTCACTACTCTTGATGAACTGAGGTATCATGCTGAAGCTGCATGGGTAGCTTTATCTATACACGCCATCCAATCTCTGTTTGATTCAATGCCCAGGCGTATCAAGGCCGTTATTACAGCCCGAGGTGGCTGTTCTGGATAATGATTTCTCAGGATCTATGCACACAAATTACATGAAAATGTAATCACATGTCAATTCTAGTACAATATATTTGTGTAATGGCCGGCCGGGGTGGCCAAGCGGTTAAAGGCGCTGCAGTCTGGAACCGCGTGACCGCTACGGTCGCAGGTTCGAGTCCTGCCTCGGGCGTGGATGTGTGTGATGTCCTTAGGTTAGTTAGTAGTTCTAAGTTCTAGGGGACTGATGACCTTAGAAGTTAAGTCCCATAGTGGTCAGAGCCATTTGAACCATTTGTGTAATGAATACCCGCTTATCATCTGCATTTCTTCTTGGTGTAGCAATTTTAATGGCCAGTAGTGTATTTGAAGTGATATCATGTGCATGACTGAGTATTCTTAACTTGTTTCACACGGTTGTATAGTTCGACTTGCACTTACTGATTAAGAAGTCGGCGCAGAAAGCCATGTATAGTAGCACGGAAATAAAATTTTTGTCTTTTCTGGACCTGAAAGCCAAGTATAAATTAACTGCACCACTAGTGAATATAAAGTCTTTAATATAAAACTGTATTTCTTCTGTTGATAACCCAGTAACTGACATTTAACTATTTGTTGTGCAACTGTTTTATTTTTGTCGCAGTCTGACTGCATAGTATTAGTAAAAGAAACCCTTTGTTCTCATGTTGAATGTGTGTCTTAATCTGTCCTCTACACTCGAAGAAAAGGTTTCTGGAATATACTAATAATATGGTCTGTTTTTGCCGTATCATGAGAAACCTGGCTGATGCGTCATTCCCATCATGGCGAGTCACTGTAAATTTCTGAAATCATATTGGCGGGTAGAAGATTATGTTAAATAAGAAGATCACAACTGCATTCGTGTTTCAGTTACTAACTAGATTCTCGGTACCAACTGCTAACGCACAGAACTAGAACTAACTCCATCATCATTGTCAATCGCATTAGACACTTCGGCGAACACTGTAATGACCAAAGTATGCTATTTTGCCTATTATTCACTCTTGCAGCTTCGATGTGACTTCTGCAGTCGCTAATTTTTGCCGATCATGCACACACACTCCCACTGTGACTGGCACGAATCATATTGGTAGAGAGGTTGTAGCGATTAGCTAAGGGTATTGTTCACTTGAAACATTCTGAGTCACAAGGAGGAAGAGATTTTATTTATTTATGCATTTATTTTACATGGCAGGATTGATGCCGTCAGACACTCTCTTACAAATAATCAGACATTCTTAGTACGTTTACGTTACAGTACTTGCGGTAAGAGAAATAAATGATAATAATAATTACACTGCTTGATAATTGCTAAGGAACAACTGACACTTGCTAAAGAACAACTGCCAACTGCTACGGAACAACCGACAATTGCTACGGAACACTGGACCACTGATCAATAGGATATGTAGAGGGTGGGATGTGTTAACTGCAGCGAAGCTTGTACAAGAGCGTTCTGTACGCGTTCGACAGGCCATGCAGTACGGTGTTTGACGAAGGTTGTTGTGGAACCGATTAGTGCGACGTAGCATGTGGTACGGCAATGTGTCTGCTAGACGTGATTTGATTGCTTACGACTGTAGGCGAGTGGTTCGACCGCTCGAAGTCGGTCAACGTGCCACTACTGTCGCCACTACACCGCAAGAAGATTGATACGTAGCCCCAGTGGTGAAAAGAAACAGATATCCCTCTCCTAGGCAGATCGCTAAAGACATTGCAGCCACTTCCAGCAGGCATTTCTGTGCCAGAAACATTTCGTGATGATTAAATGAAATTCGTTCGTATCTTCGAAAGCCTGTTAAATTCAGTCCACTTCAGGTACGCCATCGCCGAGAAAGAGTTCGTTGGTATAGGGAGCAAGTTGTTTGGGGTGAGGAACAATGAGTGATGTTCTCCAACGAAACCCCCATCCCTGGGGCAAGTCAGTGTGGAGAGAGATGGGAACACACCACAGAATGTTCATCATGAACGTCATCGGTATGGCCTAAGCGTTATGGTGTAGGCAGCATTATGCACAATGGCCGATCAACGCTGTATATCTTTGCAGGAGGTAGTACTGTTACAGCACAGCGGTATTGCAGGGAGATTATTCTGCATAATGTCCGTCTGTTTAGGGCGGCAGTAAGTCCCAACATTCTGTCTGTCGAAGAGAATGCCCGCTCACGCAGTCTCACTGAGGTGGACACACTGAAAAGTGAAGATATTGAACAAACGGAAGGGCCAGCATACTCCCCGAACAGAGAACCTGTGACGCAAGCCTGGGATGCTCTTGACAGACGCGTTTCTCAAAGAACAACCTCTCTCCGAACTGTTCAAGAACGGAAAACCGCCTTGAGAAAAGAATAGGGCAGTATCCCCCAAGGATCGCTCAACACTTACTGGTAATGCGCCAAGGAAAGTGGATCAGCAGCCAGATATGAAGTACTTGAATAATGATAATAAAATAAACATCTGTATTGGAATCCAACGTCGTGTGTTCTTTTTAACATATGCTAGAAGTTTCTGTACCAAATTGGGTCATCTTTAGGCCCCAAGTGTAACCTGCCATCCACAACCGCAATGACACAAACCAACGAAGTCTTCAAATTGGAACAGTTATCAAGCATGTACGTTAGCACATGCAACGAACAGAGTCATATGCAGCGGGACCAAAATTAACTGGATTCCGTATCTTCGTAGCAGTGAGCTGTAGTCTGATCAATATGTGCTTGTTACTGCTAAGAAGGTACGGGATCCAGTTAATTTGGCCGGACGCGGTGGCCGTGCGGTTCTAGGCGCTCCAGTCCGAAGCCGCGCTGCTGCTACGGTAGCAGGTTCGAATCCTGCCTCGGGCATGGGTGTGTGTGATGTCCTTACGTTAGTTAGGTTTAAGTAGTTCTAAGTTCTAGGGGACTGATGACCACAGCAGTTGAGTCCCATTGTGCTCAGAGACAGTTGTGGTGTCACCGCCAGACACCACACTTGCTAGGTGGTAGCTTTTAAATCGGCCGCGGTCCGCTAGTATACGACGGACCCGCGTGTCGCCACTGTCAGTAATTGCAGACTGAGCGCCACCACACGGCAGGTCTAGAGAGACGTACTAGCACTCGTCCCAGTTGTACAGCCGACGTTGCTAGCCATGGTTCACTGAGAATTACGCTCTCATTTGCCGAGACGATAGTTAGCATAGCCTTCAGCTACATTTGCTTCGACCTAGCAAGGCGCCATTACCAGTATAGATATTGAGATTCTATTAATGTATCATCAAGAGCGATGTTCTACAAATGTGGATTAAAGTTAAGTATTCCAGAAACTACGTACTTTTCTTTATAGCATTCATTACGTATCCTGTTTCAGACCTCACGCCAGCCTGCGTGAGTTTAAGCGCGTGCCTTTCGGCTTCCTCTCATTGTGTCTAGGCTGTCTTGTCTAGACACAACAACAGTTAATTTTGGCCACGCTGCAAACGATTCTGTTAGTTGCAAATAGAGGTGTACATGCTTGAAAACTGTTCTCATTTGACGACTTCGTTGGTCTTTGTCATTGAGGTTGTAGATGGCAGGTTACGCTTGGAGCCTGAAGATACCCTATTTGGTGTCGAAACTGGTAGCACGTATTAAAAAGAATAAACGACGTTGGATTCCAATACAGCTGTTGGTTTTGTTATCATTATTAAAGTATCTCAACAGGTTTGTACGAAGCATGAATAACGGGTGCAAAATGTGCATTAGTGCCCGAGGAGGGCACACTCCTTACTGAGAGTTCGATATCGACCTTTATGTTGATAGTCTGACCTGTGTCAAACATAATTATCCTGGTTTCCCATATGACAAAATCGGTACCATTTTTCGTTATAAATATACCACTGCATCTCTATTACGTATGCACCGTAGTCCATCACTGTCCTCGATTATTCCTGTCCAATAGTGTCTTTGTTCCTTAGCAATTGTCAAGTAGTTTATTATTATAGTAATTAATAAAATTATAAACAGCCGACCAGTTGCAATGGATAAAGAAATCTTTACCTAGGTTTCAACAAATTTAAATTTGTCTTCTTCAGAAGGTGGCAATTTTACATTAGTATGGACTGATGTATCATAGTCGTTTTTACAAATATCTGCATAGATCCATGTGTCCAAATTAAAATATAGCCACTCAGTCGCTTGTGAGCTCTGCAACATCCATGTACTAATTTACATTTTCATGACAAACCCTATTTTCAGGGCTATATTTTAATTTGGACAAATGGATTTATGCAGATATTTGTAAAAACGACGATGATACATCAGTCCATACTAATGTAAAATTGTCACCTTCTGAAGAAGACAAATTTAAATTTGTTGAAACCTAGGTAAAGATTTCTTTATCCATTGCAACTGGTCGGCAGTTTATAATTTTATTATAGTAATTGATATAATTACATAGTACTTTAGCGATAAATGATGATGATAGTTATGATAAAAAAGTAATTAATATATTTATTTCATAAATGTCACTCTAATTAACACAGTGTTAAGTGACTTCATTAAGATTTTGTCAGTTATGTATGATAGCAGAACAGGAGGCATCAAATACGGACAAGTAGTTGTCTGCTATGGAGCAGAAAAAGAAATAATACTATATGGTTAGTAGATGAGCTAGAGAAAAGAAAGGAGAAACTGAGAGAAATGTTCAATAATACGAAGAGATAAAGAAGGGTTTTGTAATTTGCGTAGGTATAGCCGAGACGCTGCACGTTTCACGTCTTGTATTGCAGTTATGAAATTACTATGTTGCGAGGAGAGATATCGAGAACGGTGTGGAATAAATATCTGAAGAAAACAGGGAGCGTAAAAATCACTTCACGCATCCTGTTGCATTCACCCTAACTCGACATAGGAAAGACTGACGTAATCAACAATCGAACATTACGCACATAATATTGCGCTAGCAATCACGAGCATATCGAGTCATCTAAGATGTTTCACTATTTCCTTTCCTTCATATGAGTGCTGACACAGTAAAACTCCAAGACTGGTAAGAGTTAGCAGATTTAGATATGAAAACCAACATGCAGACAATTAAACGCTTGCGAGTGATTTGCCACCTGCATCTCACCTTTGAAGTTAGCCCATTTTGCTTCTCAAAAAATCTGGTTCAAATGGCTCTGAGCACTATGGGACTTAACATCTATGGTCATCAGTCCCCTAGAACTTAGAACTACTTAAACCTAACTAACCTAAGGACAACACACAACACCCAGCCATCACGAGGCAGAGAAAATCCCTGACCCCGCCGTTTGCTTCTCAGGAGTAAAGGTAAATTTTTCTATTTCACAAGGAAGCAAAACCTCGAAGACGCAAAACATCACGGCGTTAAATGGCGAGTAACCACCTGTTCCGGGATGGCACCCATCTCTGAGGAAAACTTAAGACGCTGAACTCTGGACGGCAAAGCTTTTACACGCCGTAGCATCATTCGTTTCAGGTTGGTTGGTCGGATGATTTGGGAGAGGAGACCAAACAGCGAGGTCATCGGTCCCATCGGATTAGGTAAGAATGGGAAAGGAAGTCGGACGTGGCCTTTGAAAGAAACCATTCCGGAATTTGCCTGAAGCGATTTACGGAAATCACGGAAAAACTAAATCAGGACGGCCGGACGCGGATTTGAACCGTTGTCCTCTCGAATGCGAGTCCAGTGCGCTAATCACTGCACCACCTCACTTGGTACTCGGTTCAGAGTTCGGGTAGCTTGTGCGGCGGGTGCCTCCCTCATTGTGGTCGCTCTAAGTCGATGCTCGCATCAGTTCATCTTTGCGTGCACGAATCACCGCGAAATTGCACATGCAACCGTTTAGCTGTATAGAAACACGAACCACTGAATGAGAAAGCGAATTTATTACTATTTATTCCGCACTTGTTTATTGAAACAAGTGCGGAATAAGTAATTCCTCACTTGTTTATTGAAACAAGTGCGGAATAAGCAGTAATAAATTCTTTTCAGGTTACATTCTGCAAAAGTATATGCAGTGATCTCCAATATGCACTTCCCTCAATGTACCGGGCAGAAGTTGAGATATGCATGAAAAATATCGCAGCAGCGAAAGAAATTCGAAATTAGTCAGTAAAAAAGGGAATGATCTCTGATGATGTCGATTATGTTAAGCAAACTGAAATACACTGCTGGAAAAAAACTGCTACACCTCAAGGATTCAAGGATTGTGTTCAGCGGCGCCTGGGTATAACATATAGATACATAGGTACTGTAGTATTAGTGAGGCATTTGTCACAGCCATCGGCGATCAGATGACACACACAAGGCCTGTCTTTGAGCTCTCTGTTTTGACTCTGCAGGCAGTAACCGTACTGAGTTTAGAGGACAAGAGCGTTTGCAACATTCAGTGTAGTATAGAAACATGCCCCACCGGCGGGTACGTATTCACTTCGAAAAGCTTCAGCCGTTTGAACGGGTGACGTTGTGGGTCTTCGGGAAGCTGGTTGGCGCTGGTCGGCGCTGCACATGTTGGGCGCTGTGTATTGGTGATGCGTCGCCGCTTTCAGCAGTGGTCTATGTAACATCCTCACACCTGGAGGTCAAGTTCTGGGCGTCCGTGTAATACAGACGCTCTTCAAGATCGATGCATTGTGCGAGCGGTGGTTGCCGACCGAACGCCATCCAGAGACAAAATCCGAGCACATGTTGCACCTGCTGTATCGTCAGGGACCACTGGGAAACGCCTGCTTGCAGCAGGATTGAGGTCTCGTATGCCTACCACAGAGATCATGACACCGCCAAGCATAGGTACTTTGGGGTCACGAAGGAATTGACTAGAGAGTGGAACGGCGCTAAACTGTCTTCAGTGATGAGCATAGGTTCTGTCTTTATGCGAATGATGGCCGTGCATGAGTATGGTGTAGACTTGACGAGCTGCCTATTTCGGAGTGCTTGGACCCACGACACACAGGTCCCATTCCATGCTTCACGGTGAGGGGAGCCATCAGTTATAGCTCACAGTCACATCTGATGTTCCTGCAGGGTAATGTAATCGGTTCTGCTACATTGCATGGGTTGTTATCATCGTTATGTGGTGTCGTCGCAGTCGATACCATAGGAGGCGGTGCCTGGCTATAGTTGGTAACGTAGCGCAAGAATTCCGCGGACGCCGATAGTGTTCACGCAATAAAACGCCACGGCCGATGATGCTTGCCCGCCACGTCCGGCCTCCACCGGCTGCCGACAAAAGCGATTTCTGTGGATTGGTAGACGGCGCCGCGGCAGCTAAAATTCAGCTCAGTTGGTCGAGGGCCGGAGATCATACTATATCGCGTCCTGCTTTGCAGACTGTGTGTTTTGCTGTAACTTTTGGACTCTGATTTTGGATTGTACTTCAGGACTAGCCCAAATTAAGTAAAGATGTCTTTACCGACTATTGGTACGAATTCATCATTTGCCCCTGTCAGATCTCTGACGGTGTCAGTTGGCTGCCCCTCTACTCCTGGCCACCTGTGTTCCTATTGTCATTTCTTCGACAGCAAAGTGATGTGTTTTATCAGCAGGACAACACACGTCCATATACGGCTGCTATGACGTGCAGTACAACATCTACCCTGGTCAGCAAGATCACCAGATCTCTCGCCAATTGAACACGTATACGACATGATGGAACGGGATATTACTCATTATCCCAGGCCTGCAAGGTCCACTGCCGAATTGCAACAAAAGGCGCAAGATGATTGGGACAAACTATTGCAGGATGCCATTCGGCACCTTTATGATAGTTTGCATGCAAAAATAAACGCCTGGCTTGTCGTCAAGGAATGTACACTGTCTATTGTGCTACGGTTCGGTCACTCTTTACTGTGATTTGTATGTTTCTTTTAGTCTGAATTTATTATGGTATACTCCTACAATGATGAATTACTTGTCAACTCAATTGTAAAAAAAAAAAAAAAAAATCAGCTTGTCCTTGAGGCCCTGTATTATTACAACCATCCTCTGTTTATGTTGGTCTGCTTTTCGTTCATCTTACTATCGTTAGATGGGTGACTTCAAAGTTAAGTGGCAACCGTACTTTAGCAGTATTTAAAGTATTCAAAGTACTGATGTAATGAAGACAAATTTCCTAAATATGTGACAAAAGTTAGAAGTCCAGACACTACCTCGCCAGAGCCATTGAGGTAGGATATATTTTTTTCTTGTACGTGTAGGACCGTACAGCCACTGCACGTTTCTTGAGTCAGAAAGTGGGCTTGTTTGTAGCAAGTCAGGTATACAAAAGGACAGCAATACGACATCCGGAACGCAAGAAAATGTGAGCACGGTGACCGCTGTTGCGGCTTCTCCCTCGACGCGGCGGCAGAGAGATGACCTGGCCAGCACGTTCCCTTGATCTGCCACCAGTATCACTGAAAACATCTGGTATTGAGTTATGGAGAGACTAGCACTCCCTCACCAGCCACTGCAATTGATGAACTGATATGAACTTGTAGGAGTAAGGAATTATTTACGGGTATCCGTCATCCAGCTACGTTAGCACCATTGTCGTTGCAAGAGGTGGCAGCTCTGTGTACTAAACTTCGCGCCCTGTACGACTCCAAACCACCAACAAATTTAATCATGTACTCTTCTTGCTACACTGTATAAGCACAATAAGTAAATCTTCGAAATAAATTCGCCGAATACAAATATCTTGCATTGGAGGTTTTAGGTATGGATATACTACCTATTAGTTACTTATGAAAATCTGTCTTGGATCTGGACTCGAACACGGAGTGAGCAGGAAAACCAGGTTTTCGTATGTCACTGGTAGGCAGTACACATTACGTGAAAAAAGTCATGGCATACCTCGTAATATCAACTCGGACCTTCTTTTGCCCGGCGTAGTGCAGCAACTTGACGTGGCATGGGCGCAACAAGTCGTTGGAAATCCTCTGCAGAAATACCGAGCCATGCTGCCTCTATAGCTGTCCATAATTGCAAAAGTGTTGCTAATGCATGATTTTGTACACGATCAGACCGGTTCACTTGGGCCAGCACCCAGTCCATTCCAAGTAAACACAGCTCACACCATCATGAAGCCACCAACAGCTTGCATAGTGCCTTGTTGACAACGGGTCCATGGCTTCGTGGGGTCTGTGCCACACTCGAACCCTACCACAAGCTCTTACCAATTGAAATTGGGGCTCATCTGACCAGGCCACGGTTCTCCAGTTGTCTAGTGTCCAACTGATATGGTCATGAGGCTAAGAGAGGCGTTGCATGCGATGTCGTACTATCAGCGAAGGCACTCGCGTCATGCATCTGCTGCCACAGACCATTAACGCCAAATTACGCCGCACTTTCCTAACGGATACGTTCGTCTTACGTCCCACATTGGTTTATGCGGTTATTTCACGCAATGCTGTTGTCTATTAGCACTGACAACTGTAGACAAACGCCTTTGCTCTCCCGGCGTGTTATTGTATTGTATGTTAACTGGGGACGTAGAAACAACGGAGAGGCTCCGTCCCCGCCGCAGCCGCAGTGGTCCACAACCCCACGACGACTACCGCAGTTCACTTCACCCCTCCACCGCCCCACACCGAATCCAGGGTTATTGTGCGGTTCGGCCCCCGGTGGACGCACCAAGGAACGTCTCACAACAGACGAGTATAACCCCTATGTTTGCGTGGTAGAGTAATGGTGGTGCACGCGTACGTGGAGCACTTGTTTGCGCAGCAATCGCCGACATAGTGTAACTGAGGCGGAATAAGGGGAACCAGCCCGCATTCGCCAAGGCAGATGGAAAACCGCGTGCTGGGACCAGGCGCTCCTTTCCGCCCGGAAGAAATTTGGTATTCTCGACACACTCTTGACACAGTGGATCTCGGATATTGAATTCTCTAACGATTTCCGAAATGGAAATTTCCATGTGTCCAGCTCCAACCACCATTCCGTGTTCAAAGTCTCTTAATTCCCGTCGTGCGACCATAATCACGCCGGAAACCTTTTCACGTGAATCACCTGAGCGCCAATGGCAGTTCCTCCAGTACACTGCCCCTTTTATAACTTGTGTACGCGATACTGCCGCAATCCGTATACGTGCATGTCGCTAACCGGTGACTTTTGTCACCTCAGTATAGACACGTGAAGAACGTCGTACCCTGGCGGAGGCCACGATTTGGGAGAAACGCGGAGTGTCGGTTGCTGACCAGCCCGCAGTGGAGCGCGCCCCGCCGAGCTGCCGTGGCAGGCAGGCAGGCAGGCGGCGAGGCCGAGCCGAGGCCGGCGGCAGGGGCGCCACGCGGGCTGCGGGCCCTGGACGTGGGAACGGCCGCGCTGGAACCAGTCGCGCCGCGCCGCGCCGCGCCGGCCAGACAGCGTGGCAGCGACACCTGGCCGGCCGCGGGCGCTGCTTATATAACGCCGCGGCTGCCTCTGCGGCTGCGGCTGCTACGTGTGCCAACTTAATGTGCTCCCAGCAACGGCCACAGCCGCAAAAAGGGCCCTGCCTCTCCGTCTGGCAGGGCAGCTGAAGGTCAAAGTGGCCCGTGGCTAAGGGCTCCGTGTGGGTGCTCCGGTCTGCCCAAGTCCAGCGTAGGACATTTACATCTACACACATACGAGCCACCACCCACTGCGTGGCGGACCGTAGTCTGTACCACTGCTCGTCATTCTCTTTGCCGTTCCAATCCCAAATGGAGCTCCCTACGAGCCGCGGTTACTCTTATCTTGTCTTCGGGGTCCTTAAGCGAGATGTAAACTGTCAGATCAAAGGTACATGGACACGTATTAGTGACGATTAATATGGGGTGTGTTCATTGATAGGTCATAGCAGGAGACAGGGCTGTTGGAATAGAGGACTGAACCCAACATTATTAAACCTACTCCTGCATTGCCCCTAGTTGATTTTGTGTTTATAACCCTGTGTTCACCTGATCAGAAGTCATGTTCCTCTTGCCACCGAACTTCACTAATTCCCAATCTAACTGCCTTCCTGCCCCATTAAGATATCTAACATTCCACGCTTCGATCCGTAGGACGCCAGTTTTCTTTCTCCTGATAACGGCATCCTCTTGAGTAGTCCCCGCCCGGAGATCCGAATGGGGGACTATTTTACCTCCGGAATATTTTACCCAAGAGGACGCCATCATCATTTAACTATACAGTAAAGCTGCATGCCCTCGGGAAACATTACGGCTGTAGTTTCCCCTTGCTTTCAGCCGTTCGCAGTACCAGCACAGCGATGCCGGTTTGGTCAATGTTACAAGGCCAGATCAGTCAGTCATCCAGACTGTTGCCCCTGCAACTACTGAAAAGGCTGCTGCCCCTCTTCAGGAACCACACCTCTCAACCACACCTCTCAACAGATACCCCCTCCGTTGTGGTTGCACCTACGGTACTGCTATCTGTATCGCTGAGGCACGCAAGCCTCCCCACCAATGGCAAGGTCCATGGTTCATGGGGGGAGGGGGGGGGGAAGTACATTTAACATAACCTAATCCACGAGATACGAGATGTCCCGAGTACCAAAACATAACACTCGTAGATGCATAGACATTCAGATCACAATAGCCGGCATTTATCCAATAATAATTGAAAAGCACACAATGGATAGAAACGTATGTTCAGAATATCCGCCTCGATTCAAGACAAGTTAACAATCATTACAAGACCATTTAACACGATCTGAGAGGCTTCGCAAGTACAATAATATGTCAAAACTATATCTAGATTTTGAGTCCAATAATAATAATTTCATGAATCACAAGCAGAATAAGCATGAAACATTCAACCAACCCCAACCTCCCAAAAAAAGGGAACCTTAGGCAAAACACATTTTAAAAGAAATTATGCAATCAAAATTACTGCGGAGAAAATCCTTTACGTAACAGCTTAGTTTATCAAACCTCTGGTCTGATGGGCCCAGTGGAATCAGAAATCTTTAACTGTCTTAAATTAGTGTGACTTACTTAACAACATGCAAATGTATCAATTATCATGCCATTCCGCTGTGGCACACTTCAGAGAACATAGGTTATTCACACTACATTCAACAGAGACAATGCCTGAGGCAGCTCCCAACACGACGCAAACGAAATTATTCCCCCTCTACAACACGTGCAAGAATAACAAATTTACGGCCAAGTGTGACGATACTTGCAAGCCACCAATCTTTATGAACCATCAACATAAGACAGCAAAAGTTCCAGCTGACCAAATAACGAAAGCAAGAATTTTTTTTCAATAAATCTCTATATTGGCAGCTGTTGTGCTTCACATGACCAATATAATTCTATCTTTAAACTGCCACACAGGAAAATGAAAATTAATGAAATCATTGGAAATGAAGTCCCATTCTTAAGGAAACGATGCGGAAGACCCGCACCACTGTACAAGGAAACGTCCTAATGGAGGTGGTTTGCCGTTGCCTTTCTCCGACCGTAATGGAGATGAACGATGATGATGAAAACGACACAACAACACATCTTGGGGCAGGTGAAAATCCCTGACCCGCCGGGAACTGAACCCTGAACCCCGTACTCGGGAAGCGAGAACGCTACCGTGACACCACGAACTGCGGACATATGAAACCATTACTCCGACTTCCTTACGTAACCACAACCACAACCAAAGCAGGCGACGGATCAGTACTTAGTTACATTCATGGAAGCACAAGGCAATCAAGAAATGCACATTTAGCCGGCCTGAGTGGCCGAGCGGTTCTAGGCGCTACCGTCTGGAACCACGCGACCGCTATAGTTGCAGGTTCGAATCCTGCCTCGGGCATGGATGTGTGTGATGTCCTTAGGTTAGTTAGGTTTAAGTAGTTCTAAGTTCTAGGGGACTGATGACCGCAGCAGTTAAGTCCCATAGTGCTCAGAGCCATTTGAACCATTTTTTTGCAATCAAGAAACAGATTAATTTGCTGTAAGTTGAAGTGGACAGCTTTGAAACCTTACAGTGATTATAATGGCACTTACGAATTAAAGGCAGTTTAATAATAGATACCAGACTTACTGATAGTTAGAACTTATACTAGCTTCACACAACAATTTAAATAGTACATGCCTCCCACAATGATTACCAAACCACTTCCAACGCATAAACTTTAACACTGTCCTCATAAACAGGCACAACTAAGCGGCTTAGCTGTATGTACCACTATAGAAGGGACAGAACTCCGACACTCCTGAACCAGAAGAGTAAGACAGTGCAATCACAGTACGGTACGGTTTCTAACAGGAAATGGGCCGACAACAACTTAATAGTTCGGAACACAGTACTTGCAGCTCAAACAGCTCACCCACAAGAAAGTGTGCAGTCGGCAGCAGCAGTGAGAAGACTGAAGACACCGCGCCAAGCTAACGGGATTTCGCACTGTACCAGTACTGGCTGCCATGCCCCGACCACAACGGCCTCAACATTATCGGCACACAAGCGTACTGCCCTCTCCCCGTCGTTCCCGTAACTCCGTCACGGCTCGCTGAAAACCGACCGACCACATAACCGTCCTATCCCGTTCCATTAAGGCTTTGGGTAGCCAGTCACGATACAGAAAAGGCAAGCCAAATGGAAGAGCCTACATACGCCCCAGCGCCAAAGATAAAGAAAAGTCGCTACGGTTCATTCACCCTCTGTTGGAGACACTTTCAAGTAGGTGTCTGAATGTCTGTGGAAGAATTGCGGTCCATTCTTCCTTTCCTCAAGAGACGAAACCCGAGAAAATGGTGAAGTGCGGGACAAACTCGACATTGGAACTCCTCGCAAAAATGTGTCATTGGCTTCAGGTTGGGATTCTGGAATGGGTAGTCCATTTCAGGAACGTTATTGTCCGCGGACAATTGTCTCACAGTTGCTGCTTTGACGGGATGCATTGTCATGCTGATACAGTAATTGTCGCCAGAGTGTTCCTCTACTGTAAACAGCACACAATGCTGTAAAACGTGTTACACTTCCGCATTTAGCGTTTTTTCAAGCGCAGTTGTGGGACCACAACATAGCCACGAAGAGCACCCCATACCGCTACAGCACCTCTTCCGTACTTCACTACGGGCACTATAGATGATGGCAGGTAACGTTGGCTGGCTCTGAGCACTATGGGACTTAACATCTATGGTCATCAGTACCCTAGAACTTAGAACTACTTAAACCTAACTAACCTAAGGACGTCACACAACACCCAGTCATCACGAGGCAGAGAAAATCCCTGACCCCGCCGGGAATCGAACCCGGGAACCCGGGCGTGGGAAGTGAGAACGGCAGGTAACGTTGTCCAGGCATTCACCAAACCCAAAGCCTCCTATTGGATTGCCACGGAGTGTAGCGCAATTCACCACGCCAAATCCCTCGTTGCCACGCACAGTCAAGTAGCATCGCTCCTTACCATCATCTACTGAAATGTGTGGCTTCTGAGCAGCTGTTCAGGCCATTTAATCCATTCCCTTTAACTCCCTACGTACGGTCATTTTGTCAGCTGGACTGCTGGAAACATTTTGGAACTCATGAGTGATTCCGTCTGCTGGTATCATGCAATTCCTTACAACCACGCGACACAATGCTCGACGGTCCTTGTCTATGCAAGTCTGCCTGGTGCTGGTTTAGGTGTGTTTGTTCCTTCACGTTTCCACTTCACGATCACATCGTCAATACTCGACGTGGGTAGCTTTAGAAGGGTTCAATTGTCGCTGGTGGATTTGTTAATCAGATGACAACCAATGAGTAGTCCACGTTCCACGACACTTAACTCTCCAGTTCAAAGCCATTTAGCTCCTCTGATCATCCCATTCTGCTCTGACTACTTCTTTACTGACAACACGATACTCTACACCTTCAATACTGTCCGGTCAACCTCACGTGTTATCTAGTGATCAATTCAGCATTACATAGAAGTGTCTGTACACACTTTATCAAGAAGTGTATTTAGTGACAGTAGGACTGTTCTGCAGCCTATTGCAAATGCTGGTTCTGTTGTATCTCTGGTGGTCACAATAGTAATTCGTAGACAAGGAAGCAGGAGAGGAGAGGTGTGGCGCCTGATTTGCGTATACTGCCACGGTGGCGCCACCGCTTCGGGGTCTGCAGACGCTTCCCTGACAATGTGACACAAAGCCAAAAACATTAGTTTCTTACTGTCGTCTTCAGTGGTGTTTTTCCTGCACATCTAACCAGAAATGGGCTGCGATACAGCCGGCCGGTGTGGCCGTGCGGTTAAAGGCGCTTCAGTCTGGAACCGCGTGACCACTACGGTCGCAGGTTCGAATCCTGCCTCGGGCATGGATGTGTGTGATGTCCTTAGGTTAGTTAGGTTTAATTAGTTCTAAGTTCTAGGCGACTGATGACCTCAGAAGTTGAGTCGCATAGTGCTCAGAGCCATTTGAACCACCATTTGGCTGCGATACGTGGCAGTGATTGTAGTCACTATCCAAGAAGTCTCTTCTGAGATGGCTTAGTTCTAATGGCAGGTTTTCGTCCTCTCAGACGACTTTAGCACGATGGACGAGGTTGTTCAGAACACCACATTTTTATGGCTGATGTTAGTGGCTGAGATTATGCAGATGCCGATCCGTGTGTATAGCTTTTCTAAAGACATTGTGGCTGAGGTGTCCATTGGCTTTTCGGTTAAAGAGGACGTCAAGGAAGGGTAATGCACCATCTATCTCTACTTCCTATGTAAACCTGATATGGTCGTGAATGCCATTCAGGTATTCTACGAATTCTCCCAGTTTCTCACATCGGTGCCGCCAGATGTTAAACGTGTTGTGGATGTAATGACAAAACCAACTGGTCTAGCTATGACCGTGTCGAAGGCGATGTCTTCAAACTTCACCATAAAAATGTTGGCTGTGGATGGGACTAATGACCCTCCCATTGCCACGCTGTCCAACTGGTTGAAATCCTGACCTCCATAGAGGAAATATGACGATTTCAATAAGTGATTAGACAATTCCATAATTGCACTCTCAAATAACTGGGAGAGGAGATGTGTATAGTCTTTAAAAGCAATTTCAATATCTTCATCATTTCGCGACCCTGTCAGCAACTGTATAAATACTAATTTTAATAATCAACAGCCTTAGTTGCACCGTTTACCTAGAATTTACCTAGGTTTCAGTCGGGATAACCCAGCCTTCTTCAGAATAACAGTAACTACCGTTTGTCCATAGCTGACATCGTCAAGCTAAATCTACAAATCCATAAATTATCGTCAGACTATAAACCGTATCTGAAACTGCCTCGGCCCCACTTCGCGACCGCGATGCGGCAGCCACGAGTGCTGTACTGGAATTCCAGTACAGCACTCGTGGCTTCCGCATCGCGGAGGATCTGCATTTGCTTGTTGTGCCATGGGCTTGTATTTAATGGTATAACTGAAGGAGCAGAGGAAAAGAACCAAACACTGGAGCTATTGTGCCACCTGCTCCAGAAGCCAAAACTGGCACCCAAAGAGTGATACAAGTGTTTTATGGTCTGTAATGAGGGTAAACTTGGTTCTAAACAGGTACGCAGGAACTTTTCAGGAACTTTTTGATGGCACATATGATAACGAAGGCTTCTTTTTCAATTTGTGAGTAGTTCTTTTGAGCGGGTGTCAGCTTCTTTGACGCACAGCCAACTGCTTGCTCAGTACCGTCACCATTCCTTCCTTTGCACCAACGCTGCATCAATTCTATAAGGAGATGTATCAGCAGCCAAACCAGTGAATGTGATAGAAAAAAGTACAGGAAAAGCTTCAGCTGTGTGAAAGTGTGCTCACTGTCAGCCATCCACCTGAACTGAATGCCCTCTTTTGCAACCAGTCGAGTGGATGCATAAGGTGAGCCACGTGGAAGGAAACTAGAGTAATAATTCACCTTTCTCAGAAGTTCCTGTAAGTTTTGGGGGCAGGCTAGAGAGTCACTGGCAGAAACGTTGTGATCAGTGGGCTGGATCCCTTCTTTGTTGAGCAGATGGCCGAGATATTTGACTTGTTCCTGTGAAAACTGGCATTTACGTAAGTGTCATTTGAATCCTGCAACACGCAACGTAGTAAAGAGGATAGAAAGGTTCCAAACATGGTCCATATTGGTATTTCCCATGATAACGTGGTTAGTACAAGCAGGGATGGACATAGTTAACTGTTTGAGGTACCTCGGGAATATTTGCTGGAGCATAAGAGATCCCAAAAGACAAGTGCTTATATTTGTATAAGCCAAAGTGAGTGCTGATGGCCATAATGCATTGTGATTCCTCATCCAGTGGGATCTGCAAATATGCATCAGCAAGGTCAATCTTAGAACAATATTTGCACCTGACAAGCTTCGAGAGGAGTTCCTCTGCAAGTGGTATGGGATCGGTTTCCACTTGTGCCTCAGCACTGATTGTTGATTTAAACTTTATACATACCCAGACTGAGCCATTTGTTTTCATGACAACCATTAGGGGTGTGGTCCAAGTACTGGTTTTAACAGGTTCAATTACTTCAGCTTCATGAAGGTGACAAAATTCTTGCTTAAAGGCCACCTATAAGGAGAGAGAAATAGGACATACGCGACGGAAATGAGGCACTGTGTCTGAACGTAAGAAGATATGAGCCTGGAAATCTGTGGTGCACCCCAGGCCAGATCTGAATAAAGGTGCAAATGCAGTACAGAGATTATTGAGCTCCTGGAAGGGAACGATGTTTGAGATGATGCGCAATTGTGGAGAACCTAAACAGGAATAAAGCATTCAGACTAAAAATGCTACCAGCTGAGTGACTATCAACAACAGAGTTATTAGCTGTAAAAACTTTTTCTATGTAGTGTTGATTGTGAATTGACATCAGACAGAAAACAAACCATCACATACGTGACCCACGTATGGGAGGTTGGGGTCAGTGCAGGGGGACCAAGATGAGCACACATTTCGAGGTTAATCAAAGACACGGTTGCTGTGTCCTCCTAGAAACCGAATTCCTGTTTCGAAAACGTGATGGTGATAAACAACTTCGAGGCAGAAGGATCGCCGTGAGAAACAACTGGTTCTAGTTTATGTACCGTCCCTTGAGGCAAGTGGGGAGTGGCATCCGATTGTCCCAATGGCTGAACACAGAAAATTCTGGGACGTCCAGTGCACCCAATGATCTGGACAGTTCACACGTGAGTGTATGGTGAAGTAGTCAGGGAACAATGGGAGACCCGGCTGATAACGTCAACGAGGCTGCTTGGAGGCCTTTAGGGCGCGCAAAATCGATCAATTACGACGCCGTCATCGGGAAAAAGGATTATGAGAATTCCGTCCCCGAGGCGCCGGCTGGACCGCTGCCATTTGCGATAGAGCCATGAGGCGTCCATTTGTTACCTGCGCGGTTTTGGAAGAGGGCTGCAGTGCGTACTTCTCGATCCGGGGCCAACTGGACCACTACGTCTCAGATCAAAGAATCTGCATAGGACGTTTTGCAAGCTGCGTTCCTACAGGTGAAATCACAATGTGGACTCAATCCTTCAAAATCCGTCAAGCAGGCGATACGACTGACCAGCTTGTTTGTAGCACTGTTGGAACTCAAGGCACGATAGACCACATGGGACCATTGTGAATAATAATTTGATAGCAACGATCATGTCTCCTCGAACGTGAGTGTGACACGATTAGAAGGTGGAGCTAACTTCTTGAATAGGGAAAACGTCTCAGGGGAAGCCCAAGAAAGAGAGCGTCATCCGAACAAAAAAACGGCTAAGAGCTGTTTCATCAGCTGCACGTACGTGTCCCAATTCTCCTTGTGGCGGGAAGGAGGGTGGGTGGCTCCCCACCTCGGATATGAGCACAGCGTAGATGAGTTGCGAACCCTGAACCTGTCACCAGTCCAACAAAAGCTGAATTTCCAGAGGAAGCAGTTCAGTCTGCTGTTGGAGCTGCTGTTGCAATTACTGCTGCAGAGCAGTTTGCTGCTGTTGCTGTTCCACGAGTAGCAGGAACTTCGCGTTCATCGATGGCTATTGGCTGACGTCGTCTCACCGCCTTCTTTGCTCTTGCGATCTTCGTCTTCGTGCCGGCGCTTGTCGATACGCCGCAACACTCTCTCTGTGTTTAGGCCCCAAGCAAAGATACGACTGCTCATGAGGCGTGTGAAGGACAATCTAGGGTTTAGATCATACGGAATGTACAAGATACCACGTCAATGTGTTGCTGTGTAGCTTCAGTTTAAAAAAGAAAAATGAGATATACTTACAGCATATTTTTCAGGGAGTTCAGTTCTGGGGCGTTCGGTCACCTGGTGCAAGTCTTTTTATTTGAAGTCACTTCGAGGAATTGAGCCTCGATGATGATGGGGAGGAGGAGGAAAACACACATACATCCGTAGCCGACCGGAGAAAGGGCCCAACCCGGCAGAGAGTCCAACCCGCGGCACCGTGATCGAGAGTCAGCAACGCTAATCACAAGACCGCCGAGGTGGTGACTACAGCTTCTATAGACGCCTATAAACACAAGCCAGAACTCAACACATCACACACATTCCCATAGTGTAGTAAACATTTTGATGGAACTTTGGACTATTTTTCACAACAAAAAGTGCTCCCTCAAAAACATAAAACGAGTAAGGTAGCGGACAGCGGGCTACCGTCCGTAAAGCACGCCTCAGTCGATTTCATGAAAATGATAATGATAATAATTAACAATAATAATAATTAAGAACGACAACAACAACAATAACAATAATAATAAAATGTGACTGTTTGCGTTAATTTACAATACAATGACTAGAAAAGAAACTAAAGGCTTGTTGTGTGGCATAACTAAATCTATGTATAAAAAAGGTAATGTCCTAACTGACTGACTCATAATCGCCCGCCCCAAACAGCTAAGGAGAATTTGGAAAGATGTTGATCTTGTACTGAAGGCGTCTAAACGAAGTGGTTGTTCCAAATTCCACTCCTAAGGAGGTGAAATAACGAATAAAAGGTTTTTTGAAAAGATGTCGCTAATAAGACAATTTTAAAGCTAGAACTAGGAAAACTAGTATTTGGTTTCTCAGTCACAGATAAAACAAATATGTGTATCAGCATTTTTGGAAATTAATCTACTGAGGGAGTAAAATAGGGCATGAAAGTTCTTTTGAAGATAAATAATTATTAGAGCGCTACTCAAGCATTTTTAAAGCTACATATATGAAAACTGGTATTTGAATTCTCGGTTAGAAACAAAAAGAAAATGTGTTTCACTTTTCTCTGGAATTCAACCACCATGGGGGTGAAACAAGGGCTGAAAATTTTTAAGGATTATTTTGTTGTATTAAAACATTTTTAGCGCTAAATCTATGAAAACTGTTATTTCACTTCTCGGTTGGATACAGGGAAATAGGTATTTGGGGAGGAAAGTTTATATGGAAATATCTCTACAAGAACGCAAAAGACGTAACAAAAACCTTGGACTCTAGCTAATAGGATCGCTTTTTGCTCGGAAACACACTGGGAAAATATCATGTTTCTATGGCCTTAGTTAGAGTGAAAATATAGATGGTGTTGGAATTTGTGAACAACATATAAATTAGATAAAAGTAAAACAAATAAAATATGTGCAGACCATACAGTCTACGTGAGCAACACAGCGGATGCTAAGCTAGTATCATATAATTTTGAACACAGTGCCGCAAGAGCGCGATTTACTGGGTACTAGGAAAACCAAATTTCCCTCCTCTGAGAGGAAGGTACACAACTGCTGCGGTCTGAAATCGTGCGAGAAGAGCTTCCTCTTGCTCTGACGGGATGTCGTCAATTAGATACCTTAAGTGGTCCCATAGGGAAAAAGATGGCGCGGAGTTAAATCTGGCGGTCGAGAGGATAAACAGTTGGGCCGTCTTATTCCATCCATCATCAAGTAGACGTGTGATAAGCATGATACCAGAACACCTGCCAAATGTGCCGGTGTGCCGTCTTGATTTATTTTTAGTAATTACGTAGTTGCCGTAGTCTCTTTGACCTCAGCAAACTTGGTTGAGTAATACACTTGATTTCATGCTTTTTACTCGTAGCAAGGAACGTAACCATTTGAGACATGAGCCCATACGGAGAAGATTACATAGTTAGTGTGCAAAATGTAGCAGTACGTAGAAGCAATTTAGGATTACGTCACTCAAAAGTTTATAATTATGGCCATACAACACTAGTTGAGCCGTATCTTTCGTAACGGGTGAAGGTGTCCGTCTGCTTAAAAGGCAGTTAAATAGGTTAAACAACTGACGAAGAAGCGCAACAAATGGTTAGATTAATACCTATCATCTTAGCGTGTCAAAGGATTATCAATTACCTATGGCACGCAACAGTTACCCCGAGGGAGTAGAAATTTTATAGCTAGCCTTAATACAGTTTGTAGTCTTCAACGTACCAGCAATGCATCAGTTATATTCACGCCGTGATTGAAAGGTAACTGGAGAGCGTGGTAAGATCTACAAGAGTGAACCTATTCCCCATAATATCGAGGCTGTATAATACTATATACATTTTATGTTTAAAGGCTGTCACTTGGATCGGCTACCATACTCAATTGCTTAACAATGTTTCGAAAACATAGCTTCACTCTTCGTCATAAATTTCGCTCAGGCAGAACATTTTCATGGGACACTGAAGACAATTTTTAGGCAATACAAAACGTATTTACAGGATATACGCTATTGGCCATTAAAATTGCTGCACTACAGACGCGAAATTTAACCGACAGCAAGAAGATGCTGTGATATTCAAATGATTAGCTTTTCAGAGCATTCACACAAGGTTGGCGCCGGTGGCGACACATACAACGTGCTGACATGAGGAAAGTTTCCAACCGATTTCTCGTACACTGTTGACAGCAGTTGACCGGCGTTGCCTGGTGAAACGTTGTTGTGATGCCTCGTGTAAGGAGGAGAAATGCGTACCATGACGTTTCCGACTTTGATAAAGGTCGGATTGTAGCCTACGGCGATTGCGGTTTATAGTATCGCGACATTGCTGCTCGCGTTGGTCGAGATCCAATGACTGTTAGCAGAATATGGAATCGGTGGGTTCAGGAAGGTAATACGGAACGCGCGCTGGATCCCATGGCCTCGTATCACTAGCAGTCGAGATGACAGGCATCTTATCCGCATGGCTGTAACGCATCGTGCAGCCACGTCTCTATCCCTGAGTCAACTGTTGGGGACCTTTTGCAAGACAACAACCATCTGCGCGAACAGTTCGACGACGTTTGCAGCAGTATGTACTATCAGCTCGGAGACCGTGGCTGCGGTTACCCTTGACGCTGCATCACAGACAGAAGCGCCTGCCATGGTGTACTCAACGACGAACCTGGGTGCACGAATGGCAAAACGTCATTTTTTCGGATGAATCCAGGTTCTTTTTACAGCACTATGATGGTCGCATCCGTGTTTGGCGACACCGCGGTGAACGCACATTGGAAGCGTGTATTCGTCATCGCCATACTGGCGTATCACCCGGCGTGATGGTATCGGGTGCCATTGGTTACACGTCTCAGTCACCTCTTGTTCGCATTGACGGCACTTTGAACAGTGGACGTTGCATTTCAGATGTGTTACGACCCGTGGCTCTATCCTTCATTCGATCCCTGCGAAACTCTTCATTTCAGCAGGATAATGCACGACCGCATGTTGTAGGTCCTGTACGGGCCTTTCTGGGTACAGAAAATGTTCGACTGCTGCCCTGGCCAGCACATTCACCAGATCTCTCACCAACTGAAAACGTCTGTTCAATGGTGGCCGAGCGACTGGCTCGTCACAATAAGCCAGTAACTGCTCTTGATGAACTGTGGTATCGTGTTGAAGCTGCATGGGCAGTTGTACCTGTACACGCCACCTAAACTCTGTTTGACTCAATGCCCAGGCGTATCAAGGTCGTTATTACGGGCAGAGTTGGTTGTTGTAAGTACTGATTTCTCAGGATCTATGCACCTAAATTGCGTGAAAATGTAATCACATGTCAGTTCTAGTATAATATATTTGTTCAATGAATACCCGTTTGTCATCTGTATTTCTTCTTAGTGTAGCAATTTTAATGGCCAGTAGAGTAGCAATCCTTGTGCCTGTCTGCACTTGCAATTTACACTCTGCGGCATGTGCACATCAAAGCGAGACAGGGATCTATGTTATTTGCAGGCATCACACTACTCGGCAGAGAGCATCTGGCACATCGTGTCACGTTGTGGAGACAAAAATGGTCGAAAAACTCTAAAGCAGCGCATCTCGATATGAAAATATAATTTTTACATACATCGAAACCTAGTAGATCGAAGGTGTAAAACAGGAAATGGTTATCTGATACTGGAAGTGCAGATGTAGTGCAAAGACCCTGTCTATCATTAAGAAGATGGAGAATAATAAAATGTTCGTAGTAGTGAATGAAGAAATAATTCCTAACTGGTTCAAAAAGGCAGAGTACGTTCAAAATATATTCGATACTCTCAAACAGCGGCCACAAGACTATAGACTTCCTGAAAGAATGCGGTGGTGACAGAATGTAACGCAATCGACAAACAGTTCATAGCGAAATTTTCTTTGCACAATTAAAACAAAGCGTAAGACGCAGCACGAGGAACTAGTTAAACCTTGAATGTATGACTAACTGAAGTATATTTTAAGAAAAGCATAAAAATTATATTTAACATGTCACACATTATGTCGCTGTTGGAAAACGCTGGGGCTTACGAATAAATTTCTGACATCGAGTGTTACACTTTCTCGGCTACGACGCAGCTGGTAGCTATCCTACCGATAGGCAATAACTACGCATAAGAAATGGCCGAAGGCAAAGGTATTGCATACACACCTCTTCTCGCCACATTGTGTGTGTTGCCAATCGTGCAAACGACGTCTTTCACGTGCACTTTTCATTTTGGTATCTCCCATACAGCCCCTCTGCCCCTCCCTTCCACTACCTTCCCCTCCGAAGCGGTGGGATGGCTTGAATTACCTCAGCCGTATCGTAAGTGCAACCCCAGCCACAGCGGAGGGATACCTGTGGAGGGGTCAGACAAACATATGGTTCCGTAAGAGGGGAAGCAGCCTTTTCAGCAGTTTCAGGAGCAACAGTCTGGATGATTGACTGATCTGGCATTGTAACGATAGCCTCATGGCCTGGCTACGTCGGTACTGCGAACAGCTGAAGGCAAGAAAACTGCAGCTTCTATTTGTCCCGAAAGCACGCACCTATATTGTAAGACTTAGCCATCTTCGGTAAAATATTCTGGACGTAAAATAGTCCGCAATTCTGATCTCAAGTCGGAGATTACTCAGGTGGATATCGTGATAAGAAAAGCTTAAACTGGCATTCTATGTGTCGGAGCGTGGAACGTTAGATCCCTTAATCGGGTAGGTTCAGGGGTATGCTAGGGAATATGAAAAGTGAAATGGATAAGCTGTGTGTGTGTGTGTGTGTGTGTGTGTGTGTGTGTGTGTGTGTGTGTGCGTGCGTGTGTGTGTGTGGAGGGGGAGGGGAGATGTTAGGGGCGCTCAAAGACGAGGTTATCAGCACGATACGTTGAAATTAGATATAGTGGGAATTGGTGAAGTGTGGTGCAGGAAGGACAGGTCTTTTGGGCGCTTGAATACAAGGTAATCAACACAAAATTAAATAGGACTAACACGGAAACAGGGTTAATCTATATAAATAAAAATGTAAATGGTCGTTTGTACAAAATTATAAATGTTTTTATATACCTATTGGACTCTGTTTTACCTTGAGACAGTTAAATATCTCGAAAATGACACATTTCACGGAAAAAATGTTCCATGTGAAAAGTTAATTTTAGAAACGGGTCATCTGTCTGTGCTACAATTGGCCACATACTAAACACCTCTCCTGCGTGGACAGGTTCAACATTGTATTTTATTGCACATTCGGATTCTACACCAAAAAATACCTACGGTTTACTCAAACCATTGTTTCCCATTAGTGGTAAATGGCACTGTATTCAATAATTATCAAGTGTGCCTGTTTTTACAATTAAGAACCTACGCATTTGATTCTACATTTCATTTATATACGGAGTGTTCCTGTAAGAGCGTGCAAAAATTTAACAGGAGATAGAGGATGCTGCACAGAACATCTTTGAGGTTGGGAACCTCGGGTCGGAGAAGCCAGCTTAAATATAATAGGAATAAAATCACACTTCTGTGTACTTTATTTACATTAGTTGCCGTTAACAGCAAATACGTCATTGACACAATCAACAAACCATTTGAATTATATCTTAGAAAATGCGCTGTAGCTGATTGCACCAACTTCAATGCAAGTATGACATCGACGAACAAGATTCTGTCGCACCCTGACAAATATCCCTGGTATGTTTCGAATCACATCACAGGCAGCTACAATTGTGGCAACCAATTCCAATTCTGTATCTACTAGGGTCTCATACACAAGTGTCTCTAGATATCCCCATAGGAAATAATCAAGAGGATTCAGGTCGTGGAACAGGACCTTCCCTTCCAATCCAGCGACCAGGAAATACAGCACTGAGATGGTTGGAGACATCCACACTGAAGCGAGGCGGTGCACCGTCATGTTGTGTCCACATCCTCTGGCGGACAGTCAAGGGTACGTTCTCCAACAACTCAGCCAGAACTCTTCACACGAACCTCAAGTACAGGTGACCGTTCAGACGGCCAGGCAGAAGATATGGCCCAATGAGATTTTACCTACAATGCCGTCCTAGATAATCACAGCAAGTGTACTTGATGGTGTGACGCTAGTACAGCGTTAGGGTTTTCTTCATCCCACACATAGATATTCCTGCTGTTCGAAATACCATCACGATCAAATGAGGCCTCGTCAGTAAACAGCACGATTAGGAGGAAATATTGTCCCTCAATCCATTGCTGGAGCAACCACTGACACAATGCGACTGAACCGTGAAAATTTTACTTTCAAAAAATCTTTTCTTAAGGAATTTACTTTATTTACCAGCGATTCCTCAAGAACATTAACACACTATGTGAGCGTGGAAGGAGTTGCCAAGGATTAACTGATGAAAACAAATTAAATTTCAACCAATGGAAATTTTATTCATAAAAGCCTTTCCAAAAACAGATTTAAAATTTATAAGCAGAAAAGCACCCTCGAAATCTCAAGTTACAATTTAACAAACGTGAATTTTATTCCTAAAAGCTTTTTAGAAACAGTTTTAAAATTATAAGCAGAAAAACACCCTCGAAATATCAAGTTACAATTATTGAGAGGCAGGATAAAAAAATTTTTGGTACAGTACAGTCTTCGGGCTGAGAAGCTTCCGCTGTCCGCCGCTCGTGGTCTCGCGGTAGCGTTCTCGCTTCCCGATCACGGGGTCCCGGGTTCGATTCCCGGCGGGGTCAGGGATTTTCACCTGCCTCGAGATGACTGGGTGTTTGTGTTGTCCTCATCATTTCATCATCATCCAGGAAAGTGGCGAAATTGGACTGAGCTAAGGTTGGGAAATTGTACGGGCGCTGATAACCACGCAGTTGAGCGCCCCACAAACCAAACATCATCATCATCAAGCTTCCGCTCCCTTTCAACACGGCCGTAGTCACGACCGCTCACAGCGACCTCTGAAAACCTACACTGGTGCAAATTCTATAAATTCGTCAACACCGAATCCGACAAACATGACAGAGGCAGCTATTAACGTACGGCAGACCGACAGACAGACAGACACTAACTGCCTAACAAATGCGAACGAGAGACAAACGAGCAAGCTGTGGACGAGAGACTGAGCCAGAACACAAGTAGAATTTAACAGGTAACTGAAACAACGTATCACTAATCACTCAACTTCTAATAACTGCGATTTCTGGAGAAGACCTGGCGCAGCATCCCCAAAACGCTCTCCCTAACCGTCCGCGGCCTGCCGCCTCAACGGACGCAGGAAGGCGCGCCGATCTCCCGTCTCACGGCGTCACAGCTCGCCCCAGCCAGACCGATGTCGTGGGTTGACTCCTGTTGCTCTCGTGTCGGCCGCGAAGCCACTACGCCTCGCTATACGGCGCGGACCACTGGACTGACGTGGCGACCTCACATGCGCCGACGCTCCATGCGGACAAGTGATCCTGTGTCCCAGTGCGCGACCGACCAACCGATCGATCCAACCGGTCTTAAAGGTGTATCCGAACGACAGACATCCTGGCACTCCAGACGGCAGACCGACATTGACTTAAGCGATACACTCGGTCGGACCCACCCCTCCAGAGGAAACATGCCCTCAGGCTACCCGACATCCCTGCCATGGGAAGAAACCGACCTATCGAATAGTCAACCGCCAATGTCCATTGCCTGAACAAACTAGAGCAGACTGGCGGCCTAACACATACTAGCACTCCGGAGGACACACAGACACTGACTGCCGCACACTGACCCGGATGACCAACTGACGGTGTCGCCGAGACTGACAGACCCTGGCTGACCAACTGCCTCCGACTGACTGACCGCCTTGCAACTGGCGAGTTTTTTTTTTTCTTTTTTATCAGTCTACTGACTGGTTTGATGCGGCCCGCCACGAATTCCTTTCCTGTGCTAACCTCTTCATCTCAGAGTAGCACTTGCAACCTACGTCCTCAATTATTTGCTTGACGTATTCCAATCTCTGTCTTCCTCTACAGTTTTTGCCCTCTACAGCTCCCTCTAGTGCCTTGGAAGTCATTCCCTCATGTCTTAGCAGATGTCCTATCATCCTGTCCCTTCTCCTTATCAGTGTTTTCCACATATTCCCTTCCTCTCCGATTCTGCGTAGAACCTCCTCATTCCTTACCTTATCAGTCCACCTAATTTTCGACATTCGTCTATAGCACCACATCTCAAATGCTTCGATTCTCTTCTGTTCCGGTTTTCCCACAGTCCATGTTTCACTACCATACAATGCTGTACTCCAGACGTACATCCTCAGAAATTTCTTCCTCAAATTAAGGCCGGTATTTGATATTAGTAGACTTCTCTTGGCCAGAAATGCCTTTTTTGCCATAGCGAGTCTGCTTTTGATGTCCTCCTTGCTCCGTCCGTCATTGGTTATTTTACTGCCTAGGTAGCAGAATTCCTTAACTTCATTGACTTCGTGACCATCAATCCTGATGTTAAGTTTCTCGCTGTTCTCATTTCTACTACTTCTCATTACCTTCGTCTTTCTCCGATTTACTCTCAAACCATACTGTGTACTCATTAGACTGTTCATTCCGTTCAACAGATCATTTAATTCTTCTTCACTTTCACTCAGAATAGCAATGTCATCAGCGAATCGTATCATTGATATCCTTTCACCTTGTATTTTAATTCCACTCCTGAACCTTTCTTTTATTTCCATCATTGCTTCCTCGATGAACAGGTTGAAGAATAGGGGCGAAAGGCTACAGCCTTGTCTTACACCCTTCTTAATACGAGCACTTCGTTCTTGATCGTCCACTCTTATTATTCCCTCTTGGTTATTGTACATATTATATATGACCCGTCTCTCCCTATAGCTTACCCCTACTTTTTTCAGAATCTCGAACAGCTTGCACCATTTTATATTGTCGAACGCTTTTTCCAGGTCGACAAATCCTATGAAAGTGTCCTGATTTTTCTTTAGCCTTGCTTCCGTTATTAACCGTAACGTCAGAATTGCCTCTCTCGTCCCTTTACTTTTACTAAGCTAAACTGATCGTCAGCTAGCGCATTCTCAATTTTCTTTTCCATTCTTCTGTATATTATTCTTGTAAGCAGCTTCGATGCATGAGCTGTTAAGCTGATTGTGCGATAATTCTCGCACTTGTCAGCTCTTGCCGTCTTCGGAATTGTGTGGATGATGCTTTTCCGAAAGTCAGATGGTATATCGCCAGACTCATATATTCTACACACCAACGTGGAGAGTCGTTTTGCTGCCACTTCCCCCAATGATTTTAGAAATTCTGATGGAATGTTATCTATCCCTTCTGTCTTATTTGACCAATGTTATCTATCCCTTCTGCCTTATTTGACCGTAAGTCCTCCAAAGCTCTTTTAAATTCCGATCATAATACTGGATCCCCTATCTCTTCTAAATGGACTCCTGTTTCTTCACCTTCATAGAGGCTTTCAATGTATTCTTTCCACCTATCTGCTCTCTCCTCTGCATTTAACAGTGGAATTCCCGTTGCATTTTTAATGTTACCACCGTTGCTTTTAATGTCACCAAAGGTTGTTTTGACTTTCCTGTATGCTGAGTCTGTCCTTCCGACAATCATATATTTTTCGATGTCTTCACATTTTTCCTGCAGCCATTTCGTCTTAGCTTCCCTGTACTTCCTATTTATTTCATTCCTCAGCGACTTGTATTTCTGTATTCCTGATTTTCCCGGAACATGTTTGTACTTCCTCCTTTCATCAATCAACTGAAGTATTTCTTCTGTTACCCATGGTTTCTTCGCAGCTACCTTCTTTGTACCTATGTTTTCCTTCCCAACTTCTGTGATGGCCCTTTTTGTCCATTCCTCTTCAACTGTACTGTCTACTGCGCTATTCGTTATTGCTGTATCTATAGCGTTAGAGAACTATCCTGGATATATATGACACTCCAGTAGGTATATAAAAACGCTCCCGTATTCCAATGAAGCCTTGTTCAAAGTTTCAACGGAATCGGTGATGAAGTTTCTCAGATATAAGATTTTGAACAAAGAACATGAGATGTTTGTTAACAAAGTATCAAATGGTTCATATGGCTCTAAGCACTATGGGACTTAACATCTGAGGTCATCAGTCTCCTAGACTTAGAACTACCTAAACCTAACTAACCTAAGGACTTCACACACATCCATGCCCGAGGCAGGATTCAAATCTGCGGTTCCTGACTGAAGCTCCTAGAACCGCTCGGTCACAGTATCCCATTTCATATATACATATACGTATACGGGAACGCAACTGTCGAGAAATATCCCAAAAGTGGTTGCATAGAGCTCAGGATTCGAGTCTTACGTCTGGAGACAGTATCTTTTTGCATGGGATTAAAAAGTTGCATGTTTACTTTGAGATAAGGTTTATTATTATATTTGCAGATATCGCGGTCTCCGCTGGTTTATTGTAACGTACAACAAATATCCGACCATGTTGCGTCACAAGTAAATGAGTATATGCTTCAGAATTGTCTCATTACCAGTAACGTTTTCTTTACTAAATAAAGTCTGTCAACAATAAAAGACGCGACAGCAGGAAAGAAACACAAAATAAGAACAGCTTAGTTACAGTGAGGGCAATATTTTTGTAACCTCTATGTTTACAACAGATAACATTTACAAAAGGTATTTGAAATTTGCACTGTTTGCTTGAATAAAGTAACGCATCGCTCAATCACCCCTTCACGCTCGCACGTGCATGTGCGGCCTGTGACGTCATCTGGTGACGTAACAAATTCAATGTTTGTCGTCCATATTTGAAAAATTTTGTGACATTTGTGGCCCCATGTGTCTTGTATTAAATTATTTGTCTCAATGACATTTACGTCGCACTGTGGGTCTTAAAATGCTGATAAAAATCTCCCTACATAAACCATATGCTACATCAGTAGATATATAAAAACATGTGCATATACGAATTCAACGTTGTGTCCTAAGTTCAAAGCAATCGGTGAAGAAAATTCGGAGATTTAAAATTTTAAACGCACGAAAGTTTGCATTTTTATTTATGTTGATGCAAATGTCCGTTTGCACAAAGTCGTAATTTCCGTAAGTTCCTAACCGATTGCTTTGAAATCTTGCACAGTGTTGCATTCGAATACAGATGGGTTTTTATATCGTGTGTCTACTAGAACGCCACATACACAAACATGTAATAATTATAGGGGATATATACACACCCAAAAGAAGTTTTGCACCACACCGGTTCCCAGAACTCCCGAAGACAGACGTTGACTGTGTATATTGTATCACAGACACAGTCCCTTTGACTGTTCAGAGATGTCATTAAACCCGCCCAAAGATGTAAACATCCATGTATGAGCAGCGCCTATTAGACGGAGGGGGTTCGACAGTCGATCACTTCCGGCCATTCCACCAGAATGGAGGTACACGGGTCGTGGTGTCCGTGGTTCAACCAAGCCAATACCGCGGTTTATCGCGTCCGCATTGTTACTTTGTACCAGGAACGGCTCTCAACAAGAGAAGTGTCCAGGCGTCTCGGAGTGAACCAAATCGATGTTGTTCGTGCATGGAGGAGATAACAGAGAGACAGGAACTGTCGACGATATGTCTCGGTCAGGCCGCCCAAGGGCTACTACTGCAGTGGATGACCGCTACCTACGGATTATGGCTCGGAGGAACACTGACAACAACGCCACCATGTTGAATAATGCTTTTCGTGCAGCCACAGGACGTCGTGTTACGACTCAAACCGTGTGCAATAGGCTGCATGCTGCGCAACTTCACTCTCGACGTCCTTGGCGAGGTCCACATTTGCAACCTCGACATCGTGCAGCGCGGTACAGATTGGCCAAACAACATGCCGAATGGACCGCTCAGGATTGGCATCACGTTCTCTTCACCGATGAGTGTCGGATATGCCTTCAGCCAGACAATCTTCGGAGACGTCTTTGGAGGCAACCCGGTCAAGCTGAACGCTTTAGACGCACTGTCCAGCAAGTGCAGCAAGGTGGACGTTCCCCGCTTGTTTGGGGTGGCATTATGTTGGACCGACGTACGCCGCTGATGGTCATGGAAGGCGCCTTAAGGGATTTACGATACGTGAATGCCATTCTCCCACCGATAGTGCAACCATTTCGGTAGCATATCGGTGAGGCATTCGTCTCCATCGACGACAATTCGCGCCCCCATCGTGCACACCTTGTGAATGTCTTCCTTCAGGATAACGGCATCACTCGACTAGAGTGGCCTGCATGCTCTTAGACCTGAACCCTATCGAACATACAAAACTTTCATTGATGTATGGCAGCATCAATCTCTACATTAAGCAAGCAGTACATAAAATCAAATAGAAATTTGGAAAGAAAATTAAAGTTCAGGAAGTAGAAAGCCTATGAGATTGTAATTATATCAGAAACGGCAAAATACTTGGAATATCAGTTGAAAGGAAAAGATTTTCACTTGAAAAGAGGTTATAAAATGATCAGTAACAAAAATACCACAAAGGTAATGCACCGTAGTCGAATTGAATAAGGCAGTGCTGGGGGAATTATATTGTCTGACAAAAAAGTGAAGCATCCAGTAGTTGAAGATAAAACGAAATGAAACTTCAGAGTTTGAGAAGGTATGTGATTTCAGTGGTCACAAAATCGAATCTGGTTTACAAAGAACGTACGCACGCATACATTTATTCGATTGGGAAGGGTGTAGTAAATACGTAGTCGCCTTTTGTGAATCACGCTGGCTCACACTATAACTGCTCCTTCATATCCTGAGACATGTTCTATTTGGAACAGACCCAGGGACCTTGTTGGCCTCACGAAGACAATTCATAGAGACACGTGTCATGCTTGGACGACCATTGTCATGTTGAAAAATGACACCACAATACTGTCACATTATGGATAACACATGGGGACGCAGGATGTCCGTTACGTACCTTTGTGCCGTCGAAACCCCATCAATCACTACCAGCTGTAATCTGAAATGGAACCATTCGCCTGGAGCAAGTCTTTTTAGTTAACGCCACTTTGGGACTTACCTGTCGATGGGGATCAAAGGATGAAGACAACACAACACCCAGTCCCCGAGCGGAGGAAATCTCCGACAGTGCCAGGGAACGAGCGCAGACCCCAAATGGCATTCTGTCGTGCTGACCACTCAGCTGTCGAGGAGGACTAGTGACCTGAAATCATATCCGATGGCTCCTCGCACCACGGCGCCAGGAATAACACCGCTGCTCCTCTCCAGTGCATTGGAAAAATGGGACCTCTCCCGAGGTCGCCACCATGGTAATCCGTGAAGGTACAGAACCACAATTCATTTGTGAACACAATGCGACGCCATTCGTCGGCAGCCCACCCTTCCCGGTCATGGCATCACTCCGGACGCAGCCGTTAGTGCTGTGGCGTTAATGGCAGCCTGTCGCGTGGGATGGCTGTTTCCTAGTCCGGTTGCTAATAGTGTCCGATCACTGGTGCGGTGTGTCACAGAAAGTTTCCATTACTTGTTCTCGGACGGCAGGCATAGATGTGAAGGGTTTGCGCTGTACCTGGAGCACAATACTTGCGGTGGTCAACCGTGGACGAAAGCAACCTTGGAGACGAGTGCGCCTGCCCTTTGGTTCCTATGCAGTCTACCACTGAGCCCCTGTCACATATGAATATCCCACATGTCTAGATAGCGCACGATGCGATCAGGTGGTCAATTAGAAACCCACAATGTGGCTCTTTTCAAAAATGGTCAGGGGCTTGTAACGCTGCCTCACACATTTACGCAGAATCTTCCTTCCCTTCACAGTTATCACTCATCATCTGACGCTGCTCATGGCCCTAATATACCCCCCCCCCTCCCCAGGCCTGATTACAAAAATGAACCAACAACAAAAATACACTCTGGAGGCGGTTCTACGAATGAACTGGTGATAAGTGACATGATTACTGTACACACAAAATTTAAGAATCGTGAGCCGTGGCTGGTTCATGTTATGTGTTGGATTAAACCTTGATTGCTATTCTGTGTTTAGTCTCCCGCGGTTATCGCGATTATGCTGTTATCCTCTTTCTCCGCGTTTGGCAGCAGCACTGTGTATCGATATTTCCACCTTGTACTATCTTTGGCCTGGCGCTGATAGTTTCTGGCTGTGCTGGCAGTTGGTGGGCTGGCGTGGAGCAGCGAGGAAATCTCCGCGGCGCCTAGTTTGACCGAGGCCGCTGGTGGCGTCTACGCGTAGTCGGAGTGTGGTGCTGTTCCCATTGCTACGAAGTCCGTGGCTCACCGATCCTGGACACGAAACTGGAGTTTTGACAATCTGCCAGCAAGTCTCGACAGTTCACATTGTGTCGTTTGGATTTCGTTGTCGGCTGTTGGGACATTCCCGCGAGCAACAACGTGTGTTTTCAAGTTGGCAAATTTTAGCCACCTTCCGGTGGAGTTTAAGTGTACTTGGTTATTTTGAATTGAAGTGCACCAGGGGAATCTTCTGCCTTGTGATCGTTAACGTTCCGGTTACCTGACCTGGCCGTTGACGTAAATTCAGGTATGTATTTTCCTCATCGTGTTGTCGCTGTCCATCACGATGTGTAGTTTAACAGCTCAATCTATAATTGGTTGTGGACGCCACTATCTTCTACGTTGTTCCGTTGAACTCACTGTTGTGTGCTGGTCGGGTGGAGTGGAAGTTATCTTGTCGGTGGGTCCGTTGACTGTCTGTCGGTTGGATTGTCGTCGAGAATGGTTGGGCCGACTGCCTGTCTCACATTAGCAAGCGTTAGTGTTTGAATTCCAGGCCGACCTTCTGAAACTTCTGAGAGGTGTCGGCTGTACTGCCTTTTCTTATGTGTTCTTGTTGTTTGTATTTGTATGGCTTCTAGCCGATTTTTAAATTAAGTTTGTTTTGCCCTTAAGGCGTAAGATTGTTTGGGCCTTCAGCCCAATTTAAAAACTATTTTAAGGTAAGGCGTTGGACTTTTAAAAATTTATTTTGGTTTGAGTCTTAAGTGATGGGCCTTCAGCCGATTTTTAAATTAAAGTTGTTTTGCTCTTAAGGTGTCAAATTGTTTGGGCCTTCAACCTAATTAAAGAGCTGTTTCAAGATAAGGCCTTTTGGCCTTTTAAAAATTTTGTTTAGTTTGAGTCTTAAGTGATGGGCCTTCAGCTGATTTTCAAATTAAAGTTGTTTTGCTGTTAAGGTGTGAGGTTGTTTGGGCCTTCAGCCTAATTAAAGAACTCTTTTAAGATAATGCCTTTTGGCCTTTGAAAAATTTATTTAAGGTTGAGTCTTAAGTGGTGGGCCTTCAGCTGATTTTTAAATTAAAGTTGTTTTGCTGTTAAGTTGTCAGGTTGTTTGGGCCTTCAGCCTAATTAAAGAACTCTTTCAAGATAACTCCTTTTGCCTTTTAAAAATTTAATTTTGGTTTGAGTCTTAAGAGATGGGCCTTCAGCCGATTTTTTTTTTAATTAAAGTTGTTTTGGTCTTAAGGTGTGATGAAACATCTCCTTAGCAAACTGTGCTTAAACTGACACACAATATTTTTAGCGCAACGCAATCTGACTTTCAAAAATCCCAACAAAAGAATGGCCCTGACTAACAATAACCTATACCTTTAATGAGTCACTTATCTCACAAAAATCTTCGTTACTCAAACTACTGCAATATAGCGTGCGCCAATACTGCCAGCTGAATAAAAGATTCTAACTACTCAAGGCACTAACTACTGATACGCATAGTTAGCAAATGAAAGATTTTGATAGAGAACAAACAATGTATTTACCTTAATAGTGTTCAAAAGTCATAATATCTATAGCAGTTCATGACATCCAGTCTTACAAATTTACTGTCTCTGATGGACACACGTCCAGATCATCCGCTCTCAAAACTCGGCCATTTCTCTCCCCACATCCACCACTGCTGGCAGCTCACCTCCAACTGCGCAACGCTACGCGCTGTTAACAGCCAACTGCCCAACACTACAATAGCCAACAACAATGCAAACCAGCCACATACTGCACACAGCACAGCCAGTGATTTTCATACAGAGCACTACGTGGCGTTACCAATAAAAAGAACCTAAACAGCCTACTTACAGTGAGATTGTTTGGGCCTTCAGCCTAATTGAATTAACTGAATTGAATTATCTGATTTAAGATAAGGCCTTCTGCCTTTTAAATATGTGATTTTGGTTTGAGACTTAAGTTATTGTGTTTCAGTCGATTTTAAATTAAAGTGGTCTTGCCCTTAAGGCATGAGATTGTATGGCGCATTCAGCCGGTAAATTAATGCTGTGGTTTTTTATAAATGTCCTTGGGTCTTGTAATGTTTGGTCAAATAAATAAAGTTGTATGTTCCAGTGTAACTGACAGCCGCTTATTTTTGCCCCTTTCCACAATTTAAACTAGCTGTCTTGTCCTGGGGTTTAGCAGGGCGTCTCAAATTGAAATATATTTACAGCCTAAATGAACACTTATCTTTTGTTATACAATTTCTTCTTCGCTGTGTGTGTGGGTCAGTCAGAGTGTAGGTACATTTATGTACATTGATAGAATCCGTCTTACACTTATAATGAAATATGCTTCTGCTGGTGATACAACTTGAATCACTGTTCAATAGAAACTCTATCTCGTAGCACTGTTCAAACACGAAGTTGATAAACATATGCAAGGACTTGCCCATTAACTGGAAGAGTCTAACTAGTTATTTCTAATTCTGTTGTCGCTAGACACGGTACTCTTCCCGGTACTTGCTGCGGACTAGGCGTTGAATGGAACGTAGCCTGGGATAGAACGGACCTCGTATCCGTTTTTGTGTCGGTCTATGTCAAGACAGGCCACCGACGGCGCCGCGAGGAACTTGTCTGGGCGTATCTTTCTACTTCCATCTTATTGGTGTCGCCAGCGATGCTCCGATAGCAAGGAGCACCTTTGTGGTGGCCACAGCTGGCGCCAGAGCTACGCCTATCGACCGCATCACAGTCACAGAGAAATGCAACTCTAATCGTTTGCATACCCACCGATCACGTATTCGTGTACGACATTATACTGACATCAGAGCACATCTACTAGGCGATTCACTTTTTGTCAGGCAGTGTTTTACACCAGCATTCGCTTGTGGTTTAGGAAAACCGCGAAAAATTTGAATATGGAGGCTAAAGTATGTAATTTGGGGAGATAAGTAACTGACGATGTCCGAAGTAGAGAGACTATAAAATACAGTCTGGCAACAGCAAGAAAAACATTTCTGAAAAATAGAAATTTGTTAACATTAAATACAAGTTTAAATGTTAGAAAGTCTTATCTGAAGGTCTGTGTGTATAGACATGTATGGAAGTGAAACGTGCACGATAAGCAGTTGCGGAAAAAAAAAAAAGAAAAAAAAACTGTTATGTTATACCTTCACAGATCTGATGATGGGCCAGAACTTTTGGTCGTGCGGTAGCGTTCTCGCTTCCCACGCCCGGGTTCCCGGGTTCGATTCCCGGCGGGGTCAGGGATTTTCTCTGCCTCGTGATGGCTGGGTGTTGTGTGCTGTCCTTAGGTTAGTTAGGTTTAAGTAGTTCTAAGTTCTAGGGGACTGATGACCATAGATGTTAAGTCCCATAGTGCTCAGAGCCATTTGAACCATTTTTTTTCTGATGATGGCACCTTCAGAGTGCTGAAACCGGTCATCTAATAAACGATTGAAGTGATCGTGGCTTTTCAATTATTTTAAGAAGCGTGGAGTGGTATGGCAAAATGCTGAAGATTCTATGGAACAACTTATGATACGAATTGGGGAAAAAAGGAATTTATTACACAACCTGATCAAAACGGTTGATTGGTTGATAAGATGCATAATGAGGCAGCGAGGAATCGTCATTTCAGCAATATAAGGAAGGTGGGGGCAGAAATTAAAGAGCGAGACCAAAGTTTGGCTACATTAAGCAGTTTCAGACAGAGTTAGATCGCAGTAGTTCTACAGAGACAGAGAAGCTTGCACAGGACGGACCAGTCTTCGTACTCAAGACCACAACACTACCTATAGTACAGATTAAGTGGGAAATACAAAAGGCACTGCGCCTGATATATTAAACACTACTACAATGTTTCTTTATCTAGTCTCTGTGTACTACGTTAAAGAAAGAAAAGAAATCCCTTGAAGCTACAAGTGATGTATTTCGTACTGACACCACTTCTAATACAGGAACTACCGTAGCGTCGCTTTGGGAATTTACTACAGTGGCTTGAACCAGCCATTACTGCAAAAGTCCTTTCAGTATTAGTCAATTATAATAACATGATGGAAATGGAAATGTCGTGATGATATTAGATTAATCAAGTAAGTTAAAGCAATAACCTATCCATGTCCAATTAAAATAATTGTCTATTAAAAACGGTAAATGGTCCTACGATCTCTACTTTATGCCATGTAGTCTGTCAACACACCTCATTTGCCAGTAAGTTAGTAAGGGCGCCGGCCAGTGTGGCCAAGCGGTTAAAAGCGCTACAGTCTGGAACCGCGTGACCGCTACGGTCGCAGGTTCGAACCCTGCCTCGGGCATGGATGTGTGTGATGTCCTTAGGTTAGTTAGGTTTAAGTAGTTCTAAGTTCTAGGGGACTGATGACCTTAGAAGTTAAGTCCCATAGTGCTCAGAGCCATTTTTAAGTTGGAAAGGGCGTTTGTGTAAAAATTACACCCATCGTAGACTGCTGTGCCGAGCAGCAGTAATGTAAACAATGCATCAGCAAACGAAGAGTACTTGAGGAATGGTTGCGATTTTAATCTAGTATTGCTCCGTTTCTTCTTGCCATAAAATTAGAATGCGCGGACGTTCTGAGCTTGAAATAATCCATCGGAGCATTTTGACAGAGTGAACAGCATACATAAGTCGCATTGTTCTGTTAAGAATTTTACACACGGTGCAGTCTACTGGGCGACACCTATATTACACACATTGCTGTATCTAGAGATTTCAGTGTGTTGTTATAGATCGACACTACCCCCATAGGCCCTTATGGTTGGCAACGGGAGCGCACGTTTCCGACAGACTCTGGTAGCAGCGGTGAACCGTCGGATCCAATGATGCACGCCTGCTGAGTCACGCCTTCAGCGGCTACCACTATAAGCACCTTCTGCTGCCATGGTGCGGGATGGCTGGCGGTAGCTACACGCGCAGCCTCAGCCGCAGTCTTCAGTCTTAGTCAGCCCTAGACAGTTCGCTCATATATTCGCAGCGGTAACGTCACACTGCACGACACTTATCAGTTTGCTTCTTGTAATAGCTGTTTCTTCTTTTGTAACGCTTCCTCTCAATGCTCGAAGAAAGCTACAAGTTAAGTAAAACTTCTGTTTACTGTATTTATGTGTTCGATAATTATTTCTGCTCCTGTCCAGCTTCCCTACGACGACAGCCCACCTCTCCTTACCGTTGAGTAAGAAGAAGTACACAGCAGTCAATATGTCTCCCATTTAAAACACCCACCCACCCGCCCACACACACACACGCACACACACACACACATGCTAGCCATTACAGTGGTACAAAAGATTCTCCAGCAGTTAATATAAGAAGAGATGCGGTTGTACATAAACACACCTAAGAGAAAATGTTACCCCCGGGACTCGCGTTAATACCACAGGAGGCCATCTCTGGCCTTGATAATGGTCTCACTGTCAGTTACACGAGGAAGAGCGTCCGCAAGGTTCCTCACGTTTGCCGTATCAACCTGAAGCCGTTCACTGATGGTACATGCCGTAGGACTACGAAACTCATGGGTGTTGAACGCTACGTTTCACCTGCAGTTCAAATTAGTCTCTGACGTTTCCTACGGTATTGAGACCGGGTTATCTTGCGGCCCATTCGAATTGCAATGGAGCGTCTTTGTCGACTCAGCAAAATAGGCGTGAAACTACAAAAATCTTGGAAGACACACGTGTCCACATAACACCCATCCTGAAAAACGCAAAAACCCGAATCGTCGGACCACAACCACACGCCTCCATTCAGCTACAGACTCGTTCAGTGGTCGTCAAACTGCAGCCCGCGGGTCGCATGTGACGCGAATCAATTATTCGTGCGGCCAGGGGCGGTGGCTGGGGAGGAGGAGGGGCTATAGCCCCCACTCCCCATGGAATATCATATTAAATTGGATAAAATGACTTCAGAAATCAGCGAATATATTACTCCAACACATTCAATCATTTTTTTAAAATAATAATGTAGAAATATAGGTTACAATTTATTTCCAACACATATTAACAAAAGAATAAGAGTGGAAAGCTTACTGTCTAAACCAAAAACCATTTAACTTAAAATACGCGTCTTATTATTTATTAAAACACATTTTTTACCCTGAACTCCAAAACATATACCAAAAACTACTTTAAGCAACACTAAATTTTACCAATTTTGTTAAGCGATATTCCATTCACCCAACCCCCCCCCCCCCATCAGACCCCCCTTGGCAGACTTCTAAATCGCCCCTGCGTGCGGCCCGCGGTTCTCATACGTATTTTGTAATAATATGTTTCTGGCTACTAACAACAGAATTCAAAAACTTCAACTAACGTTTATGTTTCTGGCTACTAACAACAGCATTCGAAAACTTCAACTAACGTTAAGAGTTAATGTAGAGTGCCTTTTTCTTGCTCAGTAACTAAAAAAAAGAATACTTACAGAGACAGTAACATTTTAAAATATGTTTCAGTCTAATTGAGTTGGTGATTTCGGCCGTGAGCTAATACGCACGCAAAGTTTGCCGTTTACGTCAGGGACGGAGCGGTATATGGCGCGACCACTGCGGGGTTAACAGAAGTGAAAGGGGGAATGTTTTATTGCTTGTCTTCCAATGCTGACAACTCACGAGCGTGCACAGCTAGCACCGATGAGCGGTTACGGTATAAATGTCAAATGAAGTAACATGGATTCGTGAATGCGCATTACGCAGACTGTCATCTTCAAATGTGGTACATGTTTGCAGCAAGTAATATGAAATCACATTAAAGCTGTTGTAGTACAATGCAATGAGCAAACGAAAAATGGCATTTAAAACATTTAGTAAACATTTGTGATGGTGTCTCATGTCGCAGTCGTTGTTATTAATGAATACTGTACATCACACTAATTCATGCAGGTTATCGATTAATAGTAAGATCGGTACGGGAAGGTGTGGTTAAGTGGTCAGGATGGGAAAAGGGGCCATTTATATTTCTTGCTTTGAACAACGCTGATGCATGCCAAGTAATAGTCAGACTAGTTCTAATATACTTCCTCATTGTGAGATTGGTAAAGGTAGTTTCATCCGTTATTTTTTAGTCGTCTGATGGAAGATAAGTCATTTATATTAATCTCGTTACTATACTTGCATGCAGAGTAACAATTTTTTTCAAATCTCAATTTTTAAATGATGTCTTTTGCGCTACAAATGTAGTTCCTCGTTATTTATTTCAGTCTGTTGGCTTCTTTGGTTTCTTCCGTGGATCACTAATAGTGACATGGCGACCAATCGGGTAAAGTGTCTGCGCTATTCATTGGGGAAATCGGCCAACGTGTTCACCCAAATAAGAATTAGTTACTTCCAAATAGAACGCATAATATATACAAACTGTCATCCGCCATTGTATCCCTTTGTGTCGATTTCGGATTAATTACTTTATATTATTCATTTAAAACCATCTCTGTTCCGTTATATTTGGGCTAATACAAAACTCCGATTGAAAACGGTCTGCAGAAGCCGCTTGTCATTCTTTCAGAGACTAGGGGGTGAAGATGCCTACAAAATATTCCCAGAAATAAGAAAAACAAACGTGGGACCCCGTTGCAACGCCACTGGCCACAGTATCCGTTGAGGTACGGAAAACTCGTCCTTATGTCAGCATTAGCAAATAAAGGAGGCAATTCTAATATATCACTATCTTTTTCACTTAAAAATTTGGGGAGGTACCACATAATATCTACATTCAAAATATGAACGTGGTAAGCTGCTAATAACCGTGTGGCCCATGGTGTCGTCCTATAATATCGATATTGCCTCTCAAGCAAAAACGTTTGATGACCACTAATCTAATTGATCTGTTTGAAGACGTTTCGCTGTTTGTGCTACTAAGAACGATGGCCTTCTACGGGACAGCCCGACTCCAGATGCCCACTGCAGACAGTTCCTTCACAACATTCTCTCTGAATATGGTTGAGATGGGCCTGCACTCGCTGACAGCAGCAATTCAAGTCGTGTTTGATATCGACTGACGTTGACAATGAGGGATCTTCGCCTTTGGAAGTAGATGGATGGATACTGCCGGTTCTGCCCCCGGCTTGGCGCTACTGGCAGCATTCATCTACTACTGCTTATTCCTGATCTCTCCCCCCCCCCTCCCCCCCCCCCCCCACCAATCTCAATCTAATTTATTCAGTAAATTTAACCAAACTCTAATGATTGAAAAGAAAATCAGAGGAATTATATATTTTAACAGACTATGAAAACATAAAACTGTCATATCCACGAAAAAAGATTTGAAAATAAAATGTTACTAATGTGTAAGATAAACTTAAATTTGATGAAATTATTTTTAATAAACCACGAGAAAAAAAATATTTTTAATAAATCAAGAGAGAAAAAAGTCAAAGGTAATACTTGCAAAAACTATTTTAAATCATTTTTAATTACAGAATGTTTGGGAAGCAATAAGCACAAAGAGGGTAAGGATTATAAGCAATATTACAATGAATACAATTGGTCTGAAGACTGGAAATTTGTTTTTAATTATAAAGATTGTATTGTAGATATTTGGGAAGAAATAGGAAACTCAAATTTTCTCTTTTTTATGACTTTAAAAAATTGTGAATTATCATAAAGATCTTGATGATTTATTATTACGTATTCCTCATGATAATTCCGATGTTTTACCAAAACAATATTGTGGATATTGTGATTTGCTAAATATGATAAAAGATTATATAGAAATCTATATATACGCATCAAAAAAAGTTTTACATCACCCCGGTTCCCAGTACTCTTGAAGATACACGTTGACTGTGGATATTGTATCAAGGATACAGTCCCTTTGACTGACATCTTGGGTTGTCGGGTGTTTATCAAGGTTCACGAAGGTAACGAGTTACGCTACCGAAATAGCGTGCAAGTACGACGCTGATATCCGGCAGAACACCCGACAACCCAAGATGTCATTAGATCGCCGGGAAAGCTTGAAGAATTACAGTCCCTTTGACTGTTTAGAGATGTTCAAAAATGGCTCTGAGCACTACAGTGCTCAACTTCTGAGGTCATCAGTCCCATAGAACTTAGAACTACTTGAACATAACTAACCTAAGGACATCACACACACCAACCGTAGCGGTCGCGCGGTTCCAGACTACAGCGCCTATAACCGCTCGGCCACCCCGGCCGGCGTTTAGAGATGTCACTAAACCCGCCCAAAGATGTAAACAACCATGCAAGAGTAGCGCCTATTAGACCGAGGGCGTCCGACAGCCGATCAGTTCCAGTCATTCACCCAGAAAGTAGGTACACGGTTCGTGTTGTCTGTAGTTCAGCCATACCTAGACGGTTAATACCGCGATCGGGAAGTGTCCAGGCGTCTCGGAGTGAACCAAAGCGATGTTGTTCGGACAGGAACTGTCGACGTCATGCCTCGCTCAGGCCGTCCAAAGGCTACTACTGCATTGGATGACCGTTAACTACGGATTATGGCTTGGATGAACCCTGACAGCTAAGCCACCACGTTGAATAACGCTTTTCGTGCAGCCACATGACGACGTGTTACGACTCAAACTGTGCGCAATAGGCTGCATGATGCGCAACTTCACTCCCGACGTTCATGGCGAGGTCCATCTTTGCAACCACGACACCATGCAGCGCGGTACAGATTGGGCCAACAACATGCCGAATGGACCGCTCGGGACTGGCATCACGTTCTCTTCACCGATAAGTGCCGCATATACCTTCAACCAGACAATCGTCGGGGACGTGTTTGGAGGCAACCCAATCAGCCTGAACGCTTCAGACACACTGTCCAGCGAGAGCAGAAAGGTGGAGATTCCCTGCTGGTTTGGGGTGGCATTATGTGGGGCCGACATACGCCGCTGGTGGTCATGGAAGGCGCCGTAACGGCTGTACGATACGTGATGACATTCTCCGACCAATAGTGCAACTATATCAGCAGCATATTGGCGAGGCATTCGTGTTCATGGACGACAATTCGCGCCTCCATCGTGCACATTTTGTGAATGACTTGCTTCAGGTTAACGACATTGCTCGACTAGAGTGGCCAGCATGTTCTTCAGACATGAACTCTATCGAACATGCCTGGAGTAGATTGAAAACGGCTGTTTATGTTTTGTGTCCCTTTACTCTCAAACAAAAATGTTTTTCATGCACGGGATTGTTTTATTTTTTATTATCAGTCGAAATACATAATCCTTCTGATTTTCTTTTCAGTCATTAGATTTTGACTAAACTTACTGAATAACTTAGATAGGGGGAAGAGATAAGGAATCGTCAGTAGCAGGCGGATATTGCTGGTAGCCCCAGGCCTGGGTCATAACCAGGAATATCCGTCAGCTTTCGGATGCTGTCGATTAGGACCGTTTTATGAGGCCTGATCTTAAGCCGTGTTAAATTCCTGCAAGTAGTACACCATTCCTTGTAGAGACGTTGTGCAGTCCACATTGTTATACCATCATATCGAGCAATTTCATTCGTGGTATCTTCATGGGCACGTCCAAACGTGATAGCTCCTTTTTGCCATTGTGCCACAACTCCACGTCGACCCACTTTAACTGCACTGCTAATTCCATAGAACTGACTGTCAAAGAATGGAAGGAAGATCATGATTTAATGTCCCATCATCAACGACGTCATTAGAGATGGAGCATAGGATCGGATTGTTTCTGTGAAGAATGGAGCAGAAGATCAGCTGCGTCCTTTCAAAGGAGCCGTCCCCAAATCTTCCTGGAGCGATTTAGGTAATTCACAGGAAACCTCAATCTTGGTGGCCATAGGCTGATTTAAGCTAACATGTCCAAAAGAAGCAACAACTCACGGACAGAACTGTGAGTTCTTTGGCTCAGCTGTACTGCAACATGTGAAACATTAGTTCACTTCATTACATGAATGACTAAAAAGATTACTTAATTTTATACAGTCTCTTGCCACAGGAGTGCTTGATAATTGACAGCTGTCACTGATCATTAAAACCTGATCATTAAAACATCACTTAATGCACTAATTATCATACTGTTCTCTTTAAGTATGATGTTCCACATTTACTACTGTATATCCACCTGAGACTTGACTTACATTTTAACCCTACTTCATGATACTGACTGCTTCAGCTGAGGTCACGAATTGGTGCTGAGGGCGTCCAAGTACTGCTCTATATTGACCTCTGCATGATAATGCTGCGGTGACGAGAGGGCGTGTCTTCTTTAGCCTTTTCCATTCGTCGTTGCGGATTGCAGCGAGACATCGCTAACGTTTGTGGTATCGATGTGTATTGCCTACTTTGATTTGGCGGTCTTTTGACAATACCACATAAACTGTCGTCCTTCTGATGCGAGATCACTGTGTTAATGAGTGCGCCACCGTGGCCGGTACGGTGACTGGCACATACACACCGCCACACTACATCGACCCACGTCAGCGGAGAAGGCAAAGTGATCTTCTGGTACCAGTTGACGCCATGCATAGTGCTATGGAGCGACGAGTGTGCCATGTGAACGTGGTGGCTAATTACAGTCTTGTGTGCAAATCTGCAACGTTATCACGACTAATAACGTAGCGGCAGCAATACTGACACTTTTTGTAGTGCATACTGTATACCGACGGTTGACGTCCTACGTTTATTTAATATATAATCAACCGTTTGAATTAGAATAATATTATTTAGGAAATGCGACACTTGCCTGCAGTTAATCCCTTTTTGACACTAGCTGTACAATCACAATAGTCAGAGGAAAACCGTGAAAGTTATTACTGCTTGATAACTTAGGCACTAAGTCTGTTTTACATTATTTCTCTGTACTGCCTGAAATTACAGGGATTGAGCGTCCGCCCCGATAGCTGAGTGATGCCGGCACGGTAACTCAGCGTGTTCGGTCACGGGGTTATTTGCACTCCGTAACAAAAAAACTGAGTCAATGGGTCAACGACGAACTGAAATGGGTGTCTTGCGACGTCCGCCCCGAGCAGATGCAACGAACGAAAACGAACAAAATGAGATTACAAAAAAAAAAAAAAAAAAAAAGTGGTCAGCGTGACGGACTGCCATCCTATGGGCCAGGGTTCGATTCCCGGCTGGGTCGGGGATTTTCTCCGCTCAGGGAGTGGGTGTTGTGTTGTCTTCATCATCATTTCATCCCCATCCGGCACACAGGTCGCCCAATGTGGCGTCGAATGTAGTAAGACCTGCACCAAGGCGGCCGGACCTGCCCCATAAGGGGCCTCCCAGCCAATGACGCCAAACGCTCATTTCCATTTTTAAAGGGATTGAACAAAAATATGGAACCGTAGGAAGTGCATGATTAAACTTAACTGCAGTTGCTAGCTAAGCGTACGGGTTACGCTGTTGCACTTTGCAACGAACGGCACATGTGTAGTTTCCTCAACACGTTGGTGATAACTTCCGTGAACAAGAGAAACGAATTGCTCTGTGTTTCAAGAGGAACCGTATCAAAGATTTACAGTGCATACAGAGGAAATGACAGACGATCATTGAAGAGTTCTGTGACGAAAAATCTGGAAAAGTCACTAAAAAACTGAATGTCGCATTCGCGAACCGTGTTAACATCAAAACAACACGAAGGGAGTTCTATAACCTGGTAATTGCAGGGCGTGCTGAAAATCGAAAACCACACATCAGTGATGCAAATTCCCGAATAAGGTAACCGTGGCGCTGAAACCATGAAACCTAAGCTATGGAGCAATGGAAGAAAATCGTATGATCGGATGAATTTTCTTTCTTGTGAAAACCAGCTTTTTGCAGAGTTTACGTCCCAAGAATGAAATATGGCGGGTGTTCGGTACTGATTTTGGCATGCATATCGTGGTATTCCTTGCTCCCAATGGTTACTATGCCATATCGCATTACTGTCAAAGCATTGTGTGACCATTTTGGCTGATGGAACAATGTTTTCCAAGATGACAGGGCTCTTCTTCACACAGCTCACTTCGTCCAGGACTGGCCGTGTGAGCAGTAGCCAAGCGGTTCTAGGCGCTACAGTCTGGAACCGCGCGACCGCTACGGTCGGAGGTTCGAATCCTGCCTCGGGCATGGATGTGGGTGATGTCCTTAGGTTAGTTAGGTTTAAGTAGTTTTAAGTTCTAGGGGACTCATGACCTGAGAAGTTAAGTCGCATAGTGCTCAGAGCCATTTGAACCATTTGAACTTTGTGAGCACGAGAATGAAGTGTAGCATTTCCTATGGCCACAGCAGTTGCCAGATCAAAATATTATTTAGCCTTTTTTGTCTGCTTTGTAGCACTTTTAAAAACATAAGGACACCTGATTACTTGTTGATGAATAATACACATTCGACAGAAGCACCTGAAGAGTTTGAATGGGATAATTGGAAACTATATAGGGATATTTTGAAGAAACAGCCAGAAGCATATGCTCTGTCAGTTTGAAACATTTCGTTACTCCTCTCGTAATTGATGTTAATTTGATTATCTCTTTTTGGTTCTGTTGTGTACATAGTTCCGTGTAGTCAGCGCGTACACAACTTTCCCACTAGAGCGCGCCCCACTAAGCACAACAGCGCAGGCGCAGCGCTCGTCCATCTCCGCACTACGAGAAGGTGCTGCCTTAGAGGCGGACCTAATTCTGCTCCCGCCGATCTGCGTATTAATATGTAACGCAGCAATGAGATTGCTGCTAATGTAGAACCTTTTCTCCACGCGGATCACACTCGCGCAGTGATACATGAACTCGCGAGGTATTATAACGAGTGTACAGACCTGCGATTAGTCAGTCTGCATTTGTCTGCACCAGTCTGTACCAGTCTGCATTAGTCTGTACCTGTCTGCATTAGTCTGTACCAGTCTATAGTCAAGTTTCGGTCTGCACTTAATAAGATTACCATATTCCTGTACATAGCCATGAAGATAAATGAATAAACACTTTGTCAAGCATCAAAGATATGTGAGAATAAGATTAACGTACCAAGACCAAAAGAACTTCAGATTGTCAATTGTGAACAGCATCCAGAATCAAGTTTCATAAGTCTATGCTTTTTATTATTTTAATAAACGTTTGTGAAAATTAATCAAGTTCTGTTTAAAGTTGGTCACCGTCAATCTGCTACTCTAAGCGTGCAAGTGGCATTTCTATCGTCTGACCTAACGGCAGAAGATAAACACGCCACGATAAGACCACGAGACATATTGCTGACACTCGCCTACTTCGTTAGAGCGACAAGTCAAATAATCTGCTGGTGTTTATACCGAAGGTCTTACAGTACGCACACCACAGGTTCTAATCGAATCAAAACACGTCGGGTTAAACAGAGAGAAAATAACTGATGTCCAGACCCTAACAAACAACATACCACGAACCAACTGCTTGCATCAGGAAGCGGAAGCCTAAGAGGTGTGCGTGACTTAGTTGAATTGCAGACGTACCTTTCGGTCCTGCATCTTCGATGTGCATCCGCGCATGCTCGACGAATTAAATTTACATGACCTTACCTGCAGCTCAACTGCTAGCAAATCGCACTGCAACATATGAACACTGATCATAAATTACAGTATTTTAAGACAACAATATTCTGCGTGAGGTTGGTACACTCGTAAATGGACAGCAGACAAATATGGTAAAGTATAAATACAGCGATGGGGCTCATTGTTGTCAAAATTTGTGGTTGTACAGTCGTTATATCAAGACAGCAGCAGTAAACTCTGAAATAGTCACAGCATCGTATTTGCCAACCTGACTTGGAGTGATGGCGTATTGCATGTCATAAGCTTTACTCAGTATCTGCTGTCGTCTCAGTCTGTGAACGCTGTCGCAAACCAAAATATACTTTGTAAACACCAATCAAATTCAGAGCCTTCACGACTGTACTTGATTAGACGTTGTTAACCCAACATGAGCAGAAACAGAGCTTATTATGCCACATAGGCGGAGTTGCTATTCGCTTCACATCTGACCCCTTCCAACACCAGACACATTCTGTCTAACAATAGTGCGTCGCCCCGCCGCTGTTCGTCGTGTGCTGTAGTGATGTGAGACCAAGCACGTAAACGACATTAATACTCCTTATATTAGAACTCCCCCCCCCCCCCCCCCATGAACCATGGACCTTGCCGTTGGTGGGGAGGCTTGCGTGCCTCAGCGATACAGATAGCAGTACCGTAGGTGCAACCACAACGGAAGGGGTATCTGTTGAGAGGCCAGACAAATGTGTGGTTCCTGAAGAGGGGCAGCAGCCTTTTCAGTAGTTGCAAGGGCAACAGTTTGGATGATTGACTGATCTGGCCTTGTAACAATAACCAAAACGGCATTGCTGTGCTGGTACTGCGAACGGCTGAAAGCAAGGGGAAACTACGGCCGTAATTTTTCCCGAGGGCATGCAGCTTTACTGTATGATTAAATGATGATGGCGCCCTCTTGGGTAAAATATTCCGGAGGTAAAATAGTCCCCCATTCTGATCTCCGGGTGGGTACTACTCAAGAGGATGTCGTTATCAGGAGAAAGAAAACTGGCGTTCTGCGGATCGGAGCGTGGAATGTCAGATCCCTTAATCGGGCAGGTAGGTTAGAAAATTTAAAAAGGGAAATGGATAGGTTAAAGTTAGATATAGTGGGAATTAGTGAAGTCCGGTGGCAGGAGGAACAAGACTTCTGGTCAGGTGACTACAGGGTTATAAACACAAAGTCAAATAGGGGTAATGCAGGAGTAGGTTTAATAATGAATAGGAAAATAGGAATGCAGGTAAGCTAGTACAAACAGCATAGTGAACGCATTATTGTGGCCAAGATAGATACGAAGCCCACACCTACTACAATAGTACAAGTTTATATGCCACCTAGCTCTGCAGATGACGAAGAAATTGAAGAAATGTATGATGAAATAAAAGAAATTATTCAGATAGTGAAGGGAGACGAATATTTAATAGTCATGGGTGACTGGAATTCGAGTGTAGGAAAAGGGAGAGAAGGAAACGTAGTATGTGAATGTGGATTGGGGCTAAGAAATGAAAGAGGAAGCCGCCTGGTAGAATTTTGCACAGAGCATAACTTAATCATAGCTAACACTTGGTTCAAGAATCATGAAAGAAGGTTGTATACATGGAAGAACCCTGGAGATACTAAAAGGTATCAGATAGATTATATAATGGTAAGACAGAGATTTAGGAACCAGGTTTTAATTAAATTGTAAGACATTTCCAGGGGCAGATGTGGACTCTGACCACAATCTATTAGTTATGACCTGTAGATTAAAACTGAAGAAACTGCAAAAAGGTGGGAATTTAAGGAGATGGGACCTGGATAAACTGAAGGAACCAGAGGTTGTACAGAGTTTCAGGGAGAGCATAAGGGAACAATTGACAGGAATGGGGGAAAGAAATAAAGTAGAAGAAGAATGGGTAGCTTTGAGGGATGAAGTAGTGAAGGCAGCAGAGGATCAAGTAGGTAAAAAGACCAGGGCTAGTAGAAATCCTTAGGTAACAGAAGAAATATTGAATTTAATTGATGAAAGGAGAAAATATAAAATGTAGTAAATGAAGCAGGCAAAAAGGAATACAAACGTCTCAAAAATGAGATCGACAGGAAGTGCATAATGGCTAAGCAGTGATGGCTAGAGGACAAATGTAAGGATGTAGAGGCTTATCTCACTAGGGGTGGAAGGAGTATATAGAGGGTCTATACAAGGGCGATGTACTTGGGGACAATATTATGGAAATGGAAGAGGATGTAGATAAAGATGAAATGGGAGATACGATACTGCGTGAAGAGTTTGACAGAGCACTGAAAGACCTGAGTCGAAACAAGGCCCCCGGAGTAGACAACATTCCATTGGAACTACTGACAGCCTTGGGAGAGCCAGTCCTGACAAAACTCTACCATCTGGTGAACAAGATGTATGAAACAGGCGAAATACCCTCAGACTTCATGAAGAATATAATAATTCCAATCCCAAAGAAAGCAGGTGTTGACAGATGTGAAAATTACCGAACAATCAGTTTAATAAGCCACAGCTGCAAAATACTAACACGAATTCTTTACAGACGAATGGAAAAACTAGTAGAAGCCGACCTCGGGGAAGATCAGTTTGGATTCCGTAGAAATACTGGAACACATGAGGCAATACTGATCTTACGACTTATCTTAGAAGAAAGATTAAAGAAAGGCAAACCTACGTTTCTAGCATTTGTAGACTTAGAGAAAGCTTTTGACAATGTTGACTGGAATACTCTCTTTCAAATACTAAAGGTGGCAGGGGTAAAATACAGGGAGCGAAAGGCTATTTACAATTTGTACAGAAACCAGATGGCAGTTATAAGAGTCGAGGGGTATGATAGGGAAGCAGTGGTTTGGAAGTGAGTGAGACAGGGTTATAGCCTATCCCTGATGCTATTGAATCTGTATATTGAGCAAGCAGTAAAGGAAACAAAAGAAAAATTAGGAGTAGGTATTAAAATCCATGGAGAAGAAATAAAAACTTTGAGGTTCGCCGATGACATTGTAATTCTGTCAGAGACAGCAAAGGACTTGGAAGAGCAGTTGAACGGAATGGACAGTGTCTTGAAAGGAGGATATATGATGAACATCAACAAAAGTAAAACGAGGATAATGGAATGTAGTCAAATTAAGTCGGGTGATGCTGAGGGAGTTAGATTAGGAAATGAGAAACTTAAAGTAGTAAAGGATTTTTGCTATTTAGGGAGTAAAATAACCGATGATGGTCGAAATAGAGAGGATATAAAATGTAGACTAGCAATGGCAAGGAAAGCGTTTCTCAAGAGGAGGAATTTGTTAACATCGAGTATAGATTTAAGTGTCAGGAAGTCATTTCTGAAAGTATTTGTATGGAGTGTAGCCATGTATGGAAGTGAAACATGGACGGTAAATAGCTTGGACAAGAAGAGAATAGAAGCTTTCGAAATGTGGTGCTACAGAAGAATGCTGAAGATTAGATGGGTAGATCACATAACTAATGAGGAAGTATTGAATAGGATTGGGGAGAAGAGAAGTTTGTGGCACTACTTGACCAGAAGAAGGGATCGGTTGGTAGGACATGTTCTGAGGCATCAAGGGATCATCAATTTAGTATTGGAGGGCAGCGTGGAGGGTAAAAATCGTAGGGGGAGACCAAGAGATGAATACACTAAGCAAATTCAGAAGGATGTAGGTTGCAGTAGGTACTGGGAGATGAAGAAGCTTGCACAGGATAGAGTAGCATGGAGAGCTGCATCAAACCAGTCTCAGGACTGAAGACCACAACAACAACAACAACATATTAGAACTGCTTAAATCGATGGCTCCTGTGGAGTGAGTCGCACAATGGTACATGACCTGATTTCTCCTATCTGCTAACTATGACAATCCGTAATTTTATGATGGACTATTTTTCTTTTCCCCCTCTTCAAACTCTTGAACTGAACTGTTCCACCAGGTTGTAGTTGGGCAGGTGGGCGGGGGGGGGGGGGGGGGGGGCACGCAGTCTCCTATCCTGGAAAACTACGCCAAGCTCTCGTTTCGGCCACTGCTACTGTTTCTACCACAACCTTCGAATTTTCAGAAACCATAGTCTGAATTCCTGCTATGCCGACCTATGTTTTTGCGCGTACCTACACTCGTGTCCGCGACAACCGCTGTGCGTAGCCGCCACCGGGCGAATGAGGATCATTAAGCGGAACTAACATTCAAATACCTCGTCACCGTCACTGTGATCACGATGAAATGCTCAACAATCTTACTTTAATAAACTTTTACATCTATTTACATGCGATTCCACCTGGTTTCTTACCTTCTTCATTATTTTAATTTGCCAACTTATTAATGCTAAGACGAACGTGTACAGTGAGATGACATAACACTGCCACGTCTCAAGTTGATGTTACATATGCGCCTGGCAATTTTTAATATTTATGTCCAACGAAAATAAAAAAACTGATAAGTTTTATTGCGACACTTGAATATTGCGTTCGCTAGTAATCATATTTGTCATCGTAGGGCCGCATAATTAAAGTGGAATCGGACGATACGTCTCTTTATGGGTTTCATTTTGGTTTATGCTTCGACTTCGAGCAGTAGTCGAGTACATTTTTTAAGAGTGTTAAATCAGAAGTAAATAACACTTAAAGATAACAGCAAGTACATTTTAGTCTTACTCGTTGTGCATATCTCTCATGTTTGGTTAAATTATGGCAGGATAAAAAAGTAAATAAACAGAAGTACTTACATCACTGGAATCGCTAATGCTGTCAGACATCGTTGTTCCTTATTTTTCTTCCCGCAGACCAGGGAAATGAGATGATGCGTGTCTTCCGTGCCCTGAAAGTAATGGTTATATGTAAAATTTCCCACACAAAAATGAACCTGTACAATTGCAATACTTAGAAGAAAAAACGTTGAGTAGATTCACTAGATATCTTTTACTTCTTTATTGCAACAGAATCTGTTCAAATAGATGTTATTCAACACCGTAATCACTTTTTTCCTCCATACTTTTGCGGTCGAAACAAGTTTTCAGTTCTGTCGATATTATATAGAGTTCCTAAAACCAAACAAAATGATAAGCCTTCTACTATTGCACACAATTCGTGTAGGTCATAATTCATCCTGTTTTGGATAACAGCTAAGTGCTAGAACTAAAGACTCCAAAAATTTTATTTCAGTGAAATGTACTGCATCATTTAACTGGAACAAAATTTTTGGAGTCTTTTGTTCTGGTATTGGTTGGTTGGTTGGTTGTTTGGGGAAGGAGACCAGACAGCGTGGTCATCGACCTCATCGGATTAGGGAAGGAAGTCGGCCGTGCCCTTGCAGAGGAACCATCCCGGCATTTGCCTGGAATGATTTAGGGAAATCACGGAAAACCTAAATCAGGATGGCCGGACGCGGGATTGAACCGTCGTCCTCCCGAATGCGAGTCCAGTGCCTAACCACTGCGCCACCTCGCTCGGTTCTGGTATTATTAGCTGTTATGCAAAACAGGGTGAATTGTGAACTATATGAATTGTGTGCAATACTAGAAGGCTAATCATTTAGTTTTGTTTTCAACTCTAGATAATATCGACAGAATGGAAAGGAAGTGATTACGGTATTGAATAACTACCTCTCAGAGTCCAAATTATGATCACAACTGAGCTCTAACCGTTGGCACCGCATCTTCTAGTACCAAATCACTGGGCTCAGAGTATCATAATATTTAGCACCAATCAACTGTCAAAGCAACTAAGACAATTTACAAGTACTCCTCAGATAAGTTTCTGTAAAAAAAAAAAAAAAAAAAAAAAAAAAAAAAAAACAGTACAGTGTGAAAGTGTAGGCCGTGGTCACTTAAAATGTCATCACGTCGAAACGACAATCAGGTCCCAACCCGAACGACGGTTCGTTAACGAAGTGCAACGCTTAGAACTGAAAACCCATTTACTACTAAGAGGACGGCCGGTGTGGCCGAGCGGTTCTAGGCGCTTCAGTCCAGAACCGCGCGACCGCTTCGGTCGCAGGTTCGAATCCTGCCTCGGCCATGGATGTGTGTGGTGTCCTTAGGTTAGTTAGGTTTAAGTAGTTCTAAGTTCTAAGGGACTGATGACCTCAGATTAGTGCTCAGAGCCATTTGAACCATTTACTACGAACACACTCGTACAACCAGAACAGAACTGACCTCCGTGACGGAGGGTGTAGATATTTAAAAACATCAAATATTCCAGAATGCTGATATTTATACAAACATCGAATGTTCCAAGATACACAAATATTACGAACAAAAGATATTTCAAGAATATTCCAGAACTGATGAACATTAAGAAATTTCTGGCGGTCGGGTTTGAAGTGGCGACCCACAGAACACCACACAACGATGCAAACCACTACAATACACCGATGTGCCATGGCTCACCACATTGCGCCCTCTCCCGTAGAAACAATGCCCCGCTTTTTCGTATGTTCTCATGGGAGCCAATTACAGCACCCTGGATTTAGATTTTGTCAATGGTCCTCTGCATGGCAGCGCTCACAAATCCTCGTGTTCAGGTTTTATTGTCACATTCTTCACTATGACGAGCATCGAAGGTAGCCCCTCCGATCGAAGCTAGGGCGATCGTCTGATTGGCGTTCAGTTCCCTTAGCCCCCCCACCGCCGATTTGTGCCTTTGGGCTGTAGTATGGCTTCATTTGGAAGACATAGATGATATGTTCGCGCTCTTGTCTGATTGATTAAAGGTCATAATCCTCGGCTTCATATGTGACATCTGACAAGTGACGAAAGATACAATATGGCTTAAAGTAGCGCTTTAGTAACTTTTCCAATAGTCCCTCTTTCTGCACAGGAGTAATGCAAAGGCTCCTGGGCTTGGCCTCTAGATTTCCTTATTAGAGCCAGATGACTCCCTCTGCGGTCTGGTAATGACGTGTTTCACGAAGTCATTATTAATATCGTCTGGTTGAAATGGGAGCAGTGTATCCATTGTTATTTCGGCCCCGCGACCATTTGTGTTAAGCCTTTAGTGTCTGCTTCACTTTGCTGTATGCGAGTGCCACGAGGGGCTTACGAAAATGAACGCTACCACAAGGACGCTGACTGTCTTTCAAGAGATCCTTTGGCTGAACAACTGTTCAGTCAACACTGCATTAAATGACATTGCTCCTGCACAGAGGGAAGACGCAGCATTGCTAAAGACCATAGAAGCCTTGAATAATGAGTAAGAGACCAAAGGAATATTCCAGTTAATATACAGAACATTGTATGTGAGGAGCCACTGTAAGGAATGCCAGCGACAGAAGGATATGATGCCGCAGTTACCACTGTAGCGTCTGGTACCAATCCCAGCAGCAGTAGCCCCAGTCCACCGAAATGGAATGGACCTCTTGGGCAGCAATGTCATTTAATGGAGTGGTGACTGAGATTTCGCCCACGTAGCTGTGTTCCGTCAAAGGATTCTTTGGACGGCAGTCAGCCTCCTTGTGTTTGCGTCTCTTTTTGTATACCACTGTGACATGGTTCTCCAGAATCCTTACTGCACATCTCGCCAGTCGACCCAAAGGATTCTTCAGCCTAGTCAGCCAACACAGAGAACGGTGAACCGAACTTGTTCATGGACCAAACAACTGCACGTAACTCTTTCTGGTAGTAGAACAATTCTTCTCAGACTCTGAGAGTACTCGAGGAGCATCAGCTATCACGTTTTCAATATCTCCCTGAATTTGTTCTGGAATTGCCCATATACCAAAACCGCTAGTGTCGATGTGCAGTATCAGCAATCTCGTTCTACAGTGGCCGGCCGGAGTGGCCGTGCGGTTCTAGGCGCTACAGTCTGGAGCCGAGCGACCGCTATGGTCGCAGGTTCGAATCCTGCCTCGGGCATGGATGTGTGTGATGTCCTTAGGTTAGTTAGGTTTAATTAGTTCTAAGTTCTAGGCGACCGATGACCTCAGAAGTTAAGTCGCATAGTGCTCAGAGCCATTTGAACCATTCGTTCTACAGTGCTATAGGTGGAGATGATGTTAGCTACTCTAGGACAAGAAAAAATCTTTCTTTCGCCTCATTCTAGGAAAATTTGACGTTTCCTGCAGTAGTTCTTGCAAGGGGCGTGCCTTGGTACAGAAATCTATTATGAATCGCCAATAGTACGAGCACATTCCGGGAGAACTTCTCATATCACGAAGGTGCCGAGGAGTCGGAAAATATGTGACTGCTCTTACTGTCGTTAGATCGGAGGAGACTCGATCGCCATTCACTAGGCGCCCCAAGATCTTTTCTTCCTGGGTGATGAAGAAGCATTTTTTTTTCTAATTCAGGTGGAGACCTAAAGTCTGTAGACAGTTCATCATGGTGCACCTGTCGGCTCAAATGGTCTCCAAATGTCTTCGAAATAACTACATCATCATCTAGATAGTAAAGACAAGTCGTCCACTTAAGGTGTCGAATCAGGTTGTTCATCACACATTAAAAGTTGGCTCGAGCGTTAATAGTCCAGGTGATCGGGTGTAAACTGGCAACCCGGAGCATGCCAGACAGGAACGTTAGCGACAACGCTATACTGCACGCATCACAGCTCAAGGCAACAAGGCAGTTGGGATACTTCTATTTCGTTCACAGTGGGCCGTTTACGACGTGATTCACTGATGAAATGAGGTACAAACAAAAAGTAATTTCTCTAACATTCGTAAGCATTACGTGGCCACTAAAATAGCGCTGTCACCTTTTGATAACCAATAATCTCGTAAGCCCAAATATGTAAGTCCACTGGGGACAATCTGTCAAGTGATGACATTGTAATTCTGTCAGAGACAGCAAAGGACTTGGAAGAGCAGTTGAACGGAATGGACAGTGTTTTGAAAGGAGGATATAAGATAAACATCAACAAAAGCAAAACGAGGATAATGGAATGTAGTCGAGTTAAGTCGGGTGATGCTGAGGGAATTAGATTAGGAAATGAGACACTTAAAGTAGTAAAGGAGTTTTGCTATTTGGGGAGCAAAATAACTGATGATGGTCGAAGTAGAAAGGATATAAAATGTAGACTGGCAATGGCAAGGAAAGCGTTTCTGAAGAAGAGACATTTGTTAACATCGAGTATTGATTTAAGTGTCAGGAAGTCGTTTCTGAAAGTATTTGTATGGAGTGTAGCCATGTATGGAAGTGAAACGTGGACGATAAATAGTTTGGACAAGAAGAGAATAGAAGCTTTCGAAATGTGGTGCTACGGAAGAATGCTGAAGATTAGATGGGTAGATCACATAACTAATGAGGAGGTACTGAATAGAATTGTGGCCGAACTTGACTAGAAGAAGGGATCGATTGGTAGGACATGTTCTGAGGCATCAAGGGATCACCAATTTAGTATTGGAGGGCAGCGTGGAGGGTAAAAATCTTAGAGGGAGACCAAGAGATGAATACACTAAGCAGATTCAGAAGGATGTAGGCTGCAGTACGTACTGGGAGATGAAGAAGCTTGCACAGGATAGAGTAGCATGGAGAGCTGCATCAAACCAGTCTCAGGACTGAAGACTACAACAACAGTGTAAATTTCGCTAGCTGGAAGTCAAGAAGATTTTATCAAAAGGTTGTCATGTATATAATTTATTTTGTAATTAATCTCAAATCTGTTCATAAGCATGTACATCAAATTAGGTCATTTTTCACCTAACATTGACAACAGTGTTCTGAATCAGTTTCGTCAACGAAATGAGCTAGTATCTACCTCCACAATGATTCGCATTTCTCTATACCTGTCAAACTGACCCCTCACTTGACGGACAAGGCTCTGCCAGTCACAAGACAGGATAAATGAGGAGAAGTACTACTGCCGTGGTTCAACCGACCCAGCTGATAAGCACCGCGCAAGGGCCTCCAGCCGGAGTTGCCGTGAAGAGTGTAACCGCTTGTGAGGCGAATGGGACGAGGCGAACAACAGAAAAGGTGAAAGGGACAGCTCCTCATTATCAGCACTCATTTAATTTGAACGTTGAGACATAATTCATTCATTTTACGTATTTATTTATTGTAGTACACTGACTCCAAGAGGCAAAGTGGGACGGATTACCTCTATGGTGGATCAGTTTGACATAAACAAAAACAAAAAAAATCAGCATGATGTGGTTCGCTTACGACATAGTAATCGCCGAAAGTCAACAGGTAACAAGAAGCGTGTTTAATGAAACAGAACAAAACGAAAACTAAGGTATGTGCTGCAAGTGAGCGTGTTGGATGGCTAATTTTAAACTTGGGCAAGAGCACTTACTTTCTCGTGCCTGGAATAGATAACGAAGGAAGATTCAAGAAAGTCATTGTAGCAAGCATTGCTACAATTAAACAGATGCTGCATCCAAAATTTATACCTTGTCTTGAGACGAGAAGAAGATTGATTATCGTTATCACTCTTGTGTCAGAAACATACACATTTAACAAACATTACATTATACAAAATTTGACGGATCTTGGCAGCTTCTAGCGCATTCTCTGGGACTGATTTGGACACAGTCGACATTGATGCATTTGTTTAATTGGCTGATCTTCACCACAGTCGCATCTGATGTTTTCGTAGGCCCATTTTCCCATATTAACTCTGGAAATGTCCATTCCTGATCTCAATCTGTCCAAGGACTTCGTGTCAGCCATCCCCTGTCAATACCGCGTTGCACAATTTCCTCCTTGATATCAGTCTTTGTATGTGCATTCCATTTACGTCTAATGGTTGGAATAAATTCTAAACTCCTGTTATAAGCCTGAATTTGTCACTGAGGACTACATTCACCTGTTTGGCGTGACTTACACCAAACAGGAAAGGCGTTCTCTGCAGCAGAATAACACAGTGCCCTCGCAGAACTTCCTGGTGGAAACTTTCAACTTTGTGTTCATGCAATGCTTCTTGTATCTAAGTGACCTCTCGAATGTCGTTCCCAGGTATTTTGAAGTATCACATTGTTCCATTTCAACCACTGACCAGACCACATTCAATTCCCGAGTGGATTCCCGGTTTCTCAACTGGAAAGCACATACAGGGCTATCACAAATGATTGAAGCGATTCTATAAATTCACTGTAGCTCCATTCATTGACATATGGTCACGACACACTACAGGTACGTAGAAAAACTCATAAAGTTTTGTTCGGCTGAAGCCGCACTTCAGGTTTCTGCCGCCAGAGCACTCGAGACCGCAGTGAGACAAAATGGCGACAGGAGCCGAGAAAGCGTATGTCGTGCTTGAAATGCACTCACATCAGTCAGTCATAACAGTGCAACGACACTTCAGGACGAAGTTCAACAAAGATCCACCAACTGCTAACTCCACTCGGCGATGGTGTGCGCAGTTTAAAGCTTCTAGATGCCTCTGTAAGGGGAAATCAACGGATCGACCTGCAGTGAGCGAAGAAACGGTTGAACGCTTGCGGGCAAGTTTCACGCGTAGCCCGCGGAAGTCGACGAATAAAGCAAGCAGGGAGCTAAACGTACCACAGCCGACGGTTTGGAAAATCTTACGGAATAGGCTAAAGCAGAAGCCTTACCGTTTACAATTGCTACAATCCCTGACACCCGATGACAAAGTCAAACGCTTTGAATTTTGGGTGCGGTTGCAACAGCTCATGGAAGAGGATGCGTTCAGTGCGAAACTTGTTTTCAGTGATGAAGCAACAGTTTTTCTTAATGGTGAAGTGAACAGACACAATGTGTGAATCTGGGCGGTAGAGAATCCTCACGCATTCGTGCAGCAAATTCGCGATTCACCAAAAGTTAACGTGTTTTGTGCAATCCCACGCTTTAAAGTTTACGGCCCCTTTTTCTTCTGCGAAAAAAACGTTACAGGACACGTGTATCTGGACATGCTGGAAAATTGGCTCATGCCACAACTGGAGACCGACAGCGCCGACTTCATCTTTCAACAGGATGGTGCTCCACCGCACTTCCATCATGTTATTCGGCATTTCTTAAACAGGAGGTTGGAAGACCGATGGATCGGTCGTGGTGGAGATCATGATCAGCAATTCATGTCATGGCCTCCACGCTCTCCCGACTTAACCGAATGCGATATCTTTCTGTGGGGTTATGTGAAAGATTCAGTGTTTAAACCTCCTCTACCAAGAAACGTGCCAGAACTGCGAGCTCGCATCAACGATGCTTTCGAACTCATTGATGGGGACATGCTGCGCCGAGTGTGGGAGGAACTTGATTATCAGCTTGATGTCTGCCGAATCACTAAAGGGGCATATATCGAACATTTGTGAATGCCTAAAAAAACTTTTTGAGTTTTTGTATGTGTGTGCAAAGTATTGTGAAAATATCTCAAATAATAAAGTTATTGTAGAGCTGTGAAATGGCTTCAGTCATTTGTTATAACCCTGTACTTCTGTCTTAGATGGATTTGGTTTAACCCTTTGAGTCCCATTAATATAAAAAGAATTAATTAAAAAAATTTTCACAAATTGACCTGTATCATCATACTAAGCATCGAACATAAGAAGGGAACAATCAGTTTTTTTTAAGGAGGTGGTTTCACTTTGAAATATTATTTTAAAATTTTTCACAAATTTGACCTGTACCATCATAGTAAGCAACAAATACAAGAAATTGGCAAAAAGTAAAAAATCATTTATTTTAAGGAAATGGTCTCACTTTGGAACACAGTTTTAAAATTTTTGTGAGAGGTAAATGGCTATCTATCCGGATCGTCAATGTCCGAACGCTAATGAATCCGCACTGTAGTACGAGACATATAGCCAAAAATCGCGGAATCAGCCAGACGAGTGTCATTCGCATCCTGCATCGACACAATTTCCATCCCAATCATCTGTTACTACATCGAACATCTTACAGAATTTTGTCGGTTTGCCCTTCAGCAAATGAGAGACGACCCTATATTTTTACAAATTGTGCTCTTTACCATTGAAACAATGTTTACTAACCATGCCAATGTAAATTTGCGCAACATCCACTACGGGGCAACCGAAACTCTACACTGGCATTATCAGGTCCACGTTAACGGCCTTGGAGCGTAAACGAATGGCGCAGCATCATAAGAAATTACATTGTGGGACCTTACTCCATCTCAGGCGCTCTAAATGGACACTCGTAAGCGCGCTTTCTGACGCACACTTCTGCCGGTTCTTCAAGAAGAGCTACCACCGGATATTAGGCAGTGTATGCAACACGACGGTTGTCCAGATCACTCGTCGCGTGTTGCAAGGCAAATACTGAGTGATAACTTTCCTTGACAATGGGTGGGACGAAATTCTGTTGTAAAATGGCCTGAGAGGTCCCCCGATTTGACTCTCCTTGATTTCTTTCTATGGAAAGCACTCGAAGATGCAATCTACAACGAAGCCCCAACTACGCCAGACGATATGTGTCGTCGAGTCGCCAGTGCATGCCATCCGTTCATCATTATTTCGAACTGCGATTGCAAATGTGCCTTTCAGTCCATGGTCAACAGTTTGAATACATGCTTCAATAAAAAATAAAGTTAGTTTTTTGGAAGACTGAATCCATGTTATGTGATTTTGGTTGTTACCAAACGATTGTTAGTAAATTGTTTATTTCATTTTCGTGTGTTCTAAATTTCACTTCAGTGCCAAATAAGTCGACAGGATGTATTGTACGTAACTGGTAACACTGTCATTATGCGCTTACGTTCAGCATGAAACGACGTTTCTTTAAGAATAATATTTACTTTGCGATGTACAGGTGGTCAGCAAAGTAATTTTAATAAAATGTTTACGCCTACGAATGTATACCATATAACATAATGTAGAGCAGTGTAGGGAGAGACAGTTGTCCGACAGTATGTATTTCAGTTATAAGAAGCACACTACCACGTACAAGAAAAGGTAGGTCAAATTCTGCGTCCAAGATTTAGATATTTAATACAATAGTTGCTTTTTGCAGCGTATAAGACCTCTCTATTTTTGAAGAATGAACACTTGATTTATCTGTTTCAGTTCACGTAAATTTGGAAGGTTACATAAATGTGAAATAGTTTTCCTAACCCCTTTGTGATACCATAGATTCTAGCACATATTGTACTGTATTTCCATATTAGGTCGTTGGTTGGTTCAAGGGGAAATAAAACTTTATTCTCGTAGCGCTGGCCTAACCTACGGTACACAACTTCACATCCTAGTCCGAGACGCCTGCTTGGCAGTGTTTGCATTGCAAATGCCTTTTCCGGCCACCGTGCTCTTATATTCTAGAACATTCCTCGATTTTTTTTACGGTGGGTTTCAACGTCAACAATCGAAATAATCTTCTGTGAACCGTGTGAAATTCAGCTGTCCAGTGTAACATTTTCCAGGACGAAATCCAGCTTTATGAGGTACAAGTAAGGATTCAGGTACAGGCAGAGGGCGATTTAAGACCAATCTTTCTAGCAGTTTGTAGAGATGATATGGTCTAAAGTTCAGATTGTTCCCTTTTTGCCAGGATTTAGCAGGCCCTTTCGTTGTATCTTAGGATTTTGGCATCTGCTCATACAGTTGTGAAGAGCTGGAGGACCCATTTCTTTGTTGCTGGGCCAAAGTGCTTAATTCGCTCTGTTCGAATATCATCCGAGTATTCTGATTTTCCATTTTTATTCTGATAGTCTTCTCTAACCTAACCATGCTGAATGGTGTTATAAGATCATTACTCTCCTGTCTCCTATTAACGCTGGGCATTTTAGAGTTGTGGGTGGCATACTGTTTAGCAGTACTGTACATGCTATTTGGTCGACAGTGATGGTGTAATGTTTAGCGACCTTAGTTCAATAATTGCTTGGAAGTCTTAAAAGCCTCCGTGCTTCCTGGCTGTCTCTTGTCAGGTCTAAGTCTTCAATAACTCTAATCCACTGATCCCTTTTTGCCGGCCGGAGTGGCCGAGCGATTCCAGGCGCTTCAGAAATGGTTGAAATGGCTCTGAGCACTATGGGACTTAACTTCTGAGGTAATCAGTTCCCTAGAACTTAGAACTACTTAAACCTAACTAACCTAAGGACATCACACACATCCATGCCCGAGGTAGGACTCGAACCTGCGACCGTAGCGGTCGCGCGGTTCCAGACTGTAGCATAGGCGCTTCAGTCTGGAACCGCGCGACCGCTGCGGGCATGGATGTGTGTGATGTACTTAGGTTAGTTAGATTTAAGTAGTTCTAAGTTCTAGGGGACTGATGACCACCGATGTTAAGTCCCATAGTGCTCAGAGCCATTTTTTGATCCCTTTTGTCTCATTACTAGCGCAAACGAGCTTGTTTATAGCTTCAACAATTGCTTCGCTAAAAGCATTTTTATCCAATAAATTGATATATTCTATAATTAGAGCAACTTGATCTGACATAAGACCCGGATATAAATGTCCGGTAGCCGCGAGGTATAAACGTTCTGAAGCATCTCTTTACAGCCGCTGTGAAGCTTTCACTGGATTCTGTACATTTCACCGTTCAGTCCATTTGAAATTGTACCTTCTACGGAAAGGTACTTTCTGAGGTCTAACTGCAGAAAATACTTGGCACATAATTAGTCTGTGTTCTGATTCAGATATTGAGGAGCAAACAGATTTTACACATTGTTAATTGACACTGCTATTACTGAACATAACGTCAGCGTTGTAATTGCGCATCCATCCGCCACTGTTGAGTAATGCAGATAGTTTTTCATCGTGGATAAGGGTAGGTGATTCATTTCTGCCCATTTTTGGCTGCATGCTGCATCTTCATGAACATAGCCGCAAACATTGCTCAGACTGTTGACATGACCCATCACAATCTGCTTCTTTTTATGAAAATTAAGTGCTTTATCAACAATTCAGTGCAAGGTGGTTAGTATAAGGATTAAATACGCAATTTGCTGTTTCTATAGTAACAATTTCACTATCATTTTCCTCCGTGAGATACGTTTGGAAAACCGCTTTGTATGATTTCGAAACATGGACAAAGAGGAAAAGAGAGCTTGAGACGAACAGAAGCCTCTGAAATGGGGTATTACTGTTAAAGATAACAGTGACAGACGAGAAAGCAGGGAAGCAGCAGTGATGCTGAAATGAACACGATAGCTGGCAAACGACAGGAATGGAGAATTGCACTAACCAACCTAACCGACATGCTCTTTTTATAGTGCCGAGTAGGCTAAGTACCGGTAGAGCCCCGCAATTTTCAGTTTTTCTAATAGTGTGGTCAATGAGGGGTAGATTTTCCCACCATTTCAAATGGAAGTAATAGGCTGGATTATTACTTATAACTCATCCAAATTTCAGCTCTGTCTGATTATTAATTAGAGAGAAATTTACAATTAGCTAAAACAAAAATTAAAATTTCTGTGTTTCACCCTACAAAATGGGGTAAAGCCTCGCAGTGCGGGTCTTCATCACCATTTCAGATAAGCATGGATAGAAAGGGATTACTGTACGATAAAACTGTTTGAAATAATTCTTTGTAACACTGTTGTGTGGTAGCCACGTCACCCAACACAATATTGAACTGAAATATCATGTAAATTTGAAAATAATGCTTAAAAACACTTGGACAAAAATAATACTTTCTTCCCAATGAAAGGAGGATTAATGTGGTAACCTGAAAGAGTTCAGTTACTGAAGCTAAACCATCTAGCTACCTAGTAAATAGCGTGCTTCGTTACGTCCTCTGATTCTTCCTTAAAGTCCCAGGCTCTTTTTCTTCTTCTTCTCCTCCTTCTTCTGATACTTCTTGGCCAAATAGTGAGTCCACATCTATATCTGACTGCTATCGTGATGTGAGAGGTCTCTATCTGAGTCTGGAGGATAATCAGCTGACTGTAAGATTCGTTTTCTTCCGTTTTTTGACATTGAAGCAATGAAATCTAGCTTACGCCGTTTTGTTTCTACAGCAAGTCTACAGTACGCTCTTTTCTTTCTTTGGCACGCCTGCTTTTCTTTTACCATACATTCATTTTCCAATCGTCCTTTATTGGCTGTCAACTTTATAAGCACAGATTTCAATGCTTCGCCAGATAGTTACCAGTAAATCTTTATTTTAGATAGCGAAATTATATCTTCAGATGAGATAAGCTCACGTAGTGTGTTCTGAATGTCATCTTCCGCAGGGGTTATCACTGAAGAACTGTCGTTACATTGTTGGAGCTGCAGGGTTTTGCCCCAAAACACTTGCGGGGGATTTGCCCCGTTTCTCCATTTTCTGACAAATGCGCCAGTGTTGATTTTGGGGGCCACGCGAAAGTACAGCATTACTGTTGATGCCGTAACGTCAACGAGTAATTCGTTGATGCTTCTTTTCAAACTCTACATTATACGACGTTCAAGCAAAACATGAGAAAAGTTACACGTAAATTGTGCAAAACAGACTTTCCTCATTTTCTCAACTCTTGAGTGACTTGCTGGAACGAGCTTTCAAGGAACAATAAGTTACAATAAGACAAACCTGCCACCTGGTGGTCAACTCCTGAACCGATGGCAATCAATTCAAAACCTCGATGCGAGATTTTACTTTATCCCACGTGTGGCTTTACCTCCACCTACCTAAAGTACGCAGTCTTACAGTTAGCAGCTGCCCATTAATGCCGGATGCCAAAACGCACGCCATGTGCGGCAGTATCCGGCGTCTGTGACAGACACGTGGGCACACACACCTCTACGACGCACGACCAGCACGCCCACATCAGCTGACGTTTGATACATATCCCCGCGCTTCATTACGCAAGCTGTCCGCAATAAATACTGTTTCATTACGAGAGACTCCTGATGAGTTAATAACGTGCGGGTGTGCTCATCCAGATCCAAGTAAGCTCATGGGTGGGAACTAAACACAAATGAATATTCGTCATGATTAACGAAATGAGGATGAAATATATCATTATATTTTCATTACTCGCCAAACACTGTAATGTACGGGAACGCCAGAGGGGTTTAGAAATTTACTGTTGATTAGGTTTTCTGCGTAACAGAAATTACGTAAGTAACCGCAGTTGTCTACAACTCACTTTCGAGAAATTTAGATAAAAACGATAACTGCACTGAAGAACACAAAGATCGATGAGACCTCGAACAAAATACCTATTTCTTGATTAACATACACCGATACATTTTCATAAGTATAGGAAGATTTCTTCGTCAGCACGTCGGGTAAAGTTATGAATGAGCTTTATACGAGAGTGTCAATGGAGGAAAGACTAAACTTTGTGACATAACTAACAAGAGCAATGTTATGTGAGTTTACGAATTATATTTTTGCTTTGTGCTCAAATTATTCACTCCAAATCACGCACCTAACAGCTGCCGATTATAATAGCTTAACAGTCAAGTTTTACATTCAGTCGTGTAAGTCCAAAAGTATCTACATAATTGTACTGTCTCACATTTAATTAAAAAACGCGTTTTTAACTGTTAAGATGAAATAGAGGCCCTCACGGCTCTAATGATAAAAGGTAAAAGAATGCTACTGCAAATTTTAACGATTATTTGTTAGGCACAGTTGAGGAGCATCAAAGGAGCTCGCCACTCTAACTTTATGTAACACTTCAGACGTACAGTCACGAAGTATCGATTTTCTCTATGTTGACACTAATTATCTGCAGTTTGATGTAGGGAAGAGTTAAAAGGAAGACGACATGTACAGCCAACAGCACAAAAAGTTGCATTAATTTCATGTTAGTTCCCGTCATGAATCGTTAGCTTCCCATCAACGGGAGTAGCTCCACGTAATCCTCACCACTATTTAAACAGGCTACAGTTTGTAGGTTTATGAGTTTTTCCCTTGTGTCTCTTTTTTATGTTCACCTTATAACCTCTTACAAGACGGTTCCCGTCTGATTTAAAATGTCCAAATCCTCTGCCGTTGCTGACAGAATTAGTGCCATAGTGAAACCTCGGGTTTTGATTTTCTTTCCCTGAACTTCAGTTCACTTGCCAAATATATCTCTGGTTTACTGTAGAGCTTGCTCAACGGCGGCATACTCTTGCACCTGCAGTTTCGCGTCTGACCACACTGTGAGAAACTTTCACTTCATCTATTTATCGCTGCTACCTTCAAAATTCCAAAGATTGTATTCTATTCGAAACTGTTAAAAGCTTTCTTTGAATCTAAAAAAGCTATAAAAGTAGGTTTTCCTTTCGTCGAAGGGTCAGTACTGCACCCGTGTCCCCATATTACTCCGAAACCCAAACTTAGTTCATCTTCTACGAGTCTCTTCATTCTTCGGTAAAATTCACACCTGTCAACACCTGTCATGTTATGAATTAAAATTACTACACACTTCTAGAAGTCTGAGGGTATCCTGTTCTTGTACGCCAGGTAGAACAGTTTTGTCACGACTTGGCCTTCCAAGGATCGCACGGATTCTGAGAGAATGTCGATACTGCAGGGACCTTGTGTCGACTTAGATCTTTCAGTACTCTGTGAAATTTTTCTCGAAATATCGTATCTCCATTCTCATCTTCGTCTAACTGTTATTTCCTTTCTATAATATGTCTTTATTTTCCTTGTATGACCTTTTGATTCCTTTCGTCGTTCAGCTTTCCATTATTGTAACCTGAGCTCTTCATATTCATACAGTTGCTTCTCTTCCCTCCATAGGTCTCTCTAACTTTTCTATAGGCGGATCTATCTTTACCTTAGTCGTGTATGTTTTTACAGCCTTGCATTTGTCTTTTAACCACTGCTCACAAGATTTTTGCAATTTTTGCCAAGATCATCGCTCAGCTGGCAATGATAGTACAGGGAACATTTCGATATCAGGGCTTTAAGTCTTTGAGAATTCCATTCTGTGTACTCGATTTATTCACAGGATAAATTTAAAACCATATGGTCAGTCGTGAAGTAAGTGTCTGGTCAGCAGCACAAGGTCGGCGATATGAAGTAACTTCGCAGTAAAAATATTTCTGTTACTGATAAGTCAGATATATATATAGTACTTAAAAAGCAGTTTCTGAGAATTGCTGGCGAATTAAATAAAGACTTAGTTTCTACAGCTAGTCATCTAACTCTCCTGGAAAATGCCTTTCCGAGACTGATGTCTGAAATACTTCTCTGTCATACTGACAAGGGGGAGACTGAGCCAATAATTAAATCACTGAAGACTAAGGACTCTCATGGATATGATAGAGTGCCTTGCAGAATATTAAAGTACTGTGCTGCACATGTTAGCCCTGTACGTAGCTATTTTATAATTTTTCCTTAAAGAATGGTCAATTTCCTGAACGATTAAAGTACTCAGTAGTAACGCTCTTTATAAAAATGGAGAAAGGGATAATGTAGACAATTTTAGACCTATTTCTATGCCACCAGTGTTTGCTAAGCTCATTGAAAAGGCTGTGTACATAAGCATAGCTGCTCATTTTATTTCAAATAATTTGCTGTCAAATGTACAGTTTGGTTTTAGAAGTGGTTTAACAACTGAAAATGCCATATAAATGTGAGGTACTGGATGGATGAAACAAAAGGTTTCCAACGCTAGACAACTTTTTTTGATTTATTTAAGGTGTTTCATTGAGCTGATCACAAAATATTGCTCTAGAAATTGGACCATTATAGAATATGTGGAGCAGCTCATAATTGGCTCGCCTCTTACTTTAAAACAGACAGCAAAAGGTCATTATCCACAGTGTTGAGAATGGTTATGATGTGGGGTCTGAGTGGAGTACGGTCAAGTGGGGGGTGCCCCAGGGATCAGTGCTGGGGCCACTCCAGTTCCTTATTTACATAAATGATACGCCGTCTAGTATTACAGGTGACTCTAAAACTCTAAAATATTTCTGTTTGTTGACGACACTAGCTTGGTACTAAAGGATGATTAGTGCAAAGCTGGTATTGTTTCAAATAGTGCAGTTCATGGCATAAATTCATAACTTGTAGTAAACAAACTAACGCTAATCATAGTAAGACTGAGTTTTTACATTTTCTAACACATAATTCAACAAAACCCGACGTTTTAATTTCACAGAATGGGCATATAAGTAGTGAAACTGAACAGTTCAAATTTCTTGGTACTCAGGTAGATAGTAAACCGTCGTGGAAAGCCCACGTTCAGGATCTTGTTCAAAGACTTACTGCTGCCATTTTTACTATTCTAATGGCATCTTAAGTAAGTGATAGGCTACTTTGCTTATTTTCATTCGCTTATGACGTTTGGTATTATGTTTTGGGGTAACTCTTCCCATTCTCAAAGGGTATTTTTGGCTCAGAAACGGGCGTTCGAGCAGTAAGTGGTGTAAGTTCGCGAACTTCTTGTCGATCCCCGTTCACTAGTCTGGGTATTCTGACATTGGCCTCTCAATTTATATATTCTTTAATGTCGTTTCTTCTTATTCCCAGGAACTAGCAGCTTTCACTCAGTTAATAGTAGGCAGAAATCCAATCTGCATTTGGATCGCACAACCTTGACTCTTGTGCAGAGAGGTGTGCAGTATACTGCTGCATCTATTTTCAACAAGCTACCACAAGACTTCAAAAATCTTAGCAGTAATCCACATGCTCTCAAATTGAAGCTGAAGAGTTTTCTCACTGGCCACTCGTTCTAATCTGTCGAGGAGTTTCTTGAAAAATTAAGCCACTTCCTGTGTTATATTGTTCGTTACTCTTATATAAATTTACGGCTTCTCTTTTTTGGGTTCATAAACATTTTATTTTATCTGTTATTACATTTATGTTGTAATTTCATGTACTGACGCTTTCTATGACCTTGGAGAATTTCTCCTCTGTTTGGACCTACGGAACTAGACGCGTAAAACAAATAAAAATAAAAAGAGGCACCCAGGTCCCCTGATCATAATTATCATCGATCCAACGTGCAACTATTTCTTCGGTGACCACAAGGATAATTAACAGGGGGCGCACAGAAACGGGGCTTTGTTCACGGCTCTCCTGTGCTGACTGCTATTGACCTCTGTACACTAATAAGCCTGTTTCCAGTGGTGTCAGCCTGGAAGCTCAATGACGAGTAGAGCTGTCTTGAATCCTGCTTCGAAATGAGTCCAGATGACCAGCGAAGACGTGTCTGAAGACTACCCAGACAGCGGTGGATACCAGCCTAACTGTCGCCTACCATACGGCTCGACATCCAGGAGTCTTGAATGCCACTTCATTTCATAGCAGAACCCCTTTCGTTGTCATCCGTGGCACCGTTACGGGACGGTGGTATGTCAAAGATATACGCCCCGTTTTATTGCTCTTCAAGGCAAGCCATCATAGGTTTACATTTCAGCAGTATAATGCCTGTCCGCACAGGGTGAGAGTTTCTACTACTTTTCGACGTGCTTGCCAAACCCTACCTTGGCCAGCAAGGGCGCCGGATCTCTCCCCAAGCGAGGACGATTGGAGCATTATGGGCAGAACTCAACCAGCTCGAGAGTTTGACGATCTGACACGTCAATTGGACAGAATTTGACGCGATATCCCTCACGAGGACATCCAAAAACTCTTATCAATCAATGCCAAGCCGAATAATTGCTTGCATACGGGCCAGAGGTGGACCAACGCGTTATTGACTTGTTCAATTTGGGAACCTCTTGAATAAAATTTTTTTCAAAAATTGTAATCATTTGTTTGTCTGTACATGTACAGCACGTCTACCTACTTCCGTACCATCGGGTACTTCCTTCACGGTTCATCGATTTCTTCTTCTTCTTCTTTTCTTAGAGTTTATTAGTCGGCAACCATGCGTCTACAACCTGTAGTCGTACATCCATTATGTACATTGCTGTACGGGCGAAACATTTTGCTTCAAAAGTCGCTTGCCCTTAGGTCGCATTGCAGAAAAAAAAGTGTTGCATTCCTTATTTAATTACCTTCGTAGATTCTAAGGATTAGTGACAACACAGCTACACAATACAGCTACACAAATAGTTTAGAGTCGGGACTACACTGTTGTAACCGTTATTTATTTATATACTAGAATAACCCTTTTGGAAGGTATGTTAAATCAACTTTTGTTATGTTCCTTTTTGCTAATTTTCTTTGCTTCCAGACTTCCTTCAACCTTCGAAAGTGTCGTTCCTTTACTTCCTCGGCCCACTTCCTTCCTTCAGTTTGTTGACCTCTGTCTTTCCTGAAACCCTACCTTTTCTGTTGCTCATCTAAAAGTCGTTCTGATATGTTCGTTCTAGTTTCAGTGCTCTTCACACCTTTGTCAATTTCAGTGAAATATGTGAACTTTAATTTGTTATAATTTAGTAAATTTAAGGTCTGCTTAATTAGTTTGTTATTATAAGTTTGGTATGTGTGTCTATAATACTGTAGCTCTTCTTTTCTCATTGCATCAGTTAGGTTTTCCATTTTCAAACAAAGCTCGCTGTTCCGTCTCGGTTTGTATTAGCATTATTAATATTTTCAGCAACAGTATTTTCCTCAGACTTCTCCTTTCAACTTTTTACAGTTTTTCAACATCCCAAATCTTGTTAGTTCAACTAATTCTGCTCCATACAGTGTTTCGGGCATTAACATTCATTTATAATACCTTAGTTTTGTGTTCCAGGGCAAAGCATATATGTTATTTGTGTTTTTAGTCATATGGAATGCCCTCTTATATTTTATGCACTCTGTTTTCTACTATAACCTTTTATTTTGTAATGGTCGTTATCCATTCTCCTAGGTATTTAAAATCATTTGTTTGTAACGAATTTTTAAAGTTTTGGGGGCATCACTGATATTTGTCATGGACTTAGTTTTTTTTTTCAAATTAAATTTTTAGTCCCGTTTTGGCTGCTTGCCCTCCTGTTCCGTGAATTGTTGTTTGGCACTGTCCAGTAAGGCAGTAAATAACGCCTTGTCGTCTGCAATAGCTAGAGTACCTATGATGCTTTTATTTGCATTTCTTCCTAATTTATCACTCTTACTACTGACGGATTTCCCCCAGTCTGTCACTATCTTCTCTAAAGCATAGTTGAAAGGTAGGGGTGACAAACCACCTTCTTCTAGAATCAATTTTCACTCCGCAGCGGAATGTGCAATTTCAAACTTCGTGGTAGATAAAAACTGTGTACCAGATTGGAACTCGAACCAAGGAGCTTTGCCTTTCGTGGCCAAGTGCTCTACCGACTGATCTATGCAGGCACAGCTCACGACACTCCCTCATACTCCCGTTATTACCTCATCTCCTACCTTTCGAACGGCATACGTCCCAAGCTACAGTTCCGGTTCGCCACCAGTTTTAATCTTCCATGAAGTTTCACATAATCTCCTTATATCTGTCTCATACCTGACTTTATTTCACAAAGTGTAATTGTTTACCGCTCAGAAAATTGTGACCTCCCCCCCCCCCCAGCCACCCCTTTCCCACCTGGTGGGAAGCAGTGCCACCAACCTGCTGTGACTGGCGCAGGGCTGTCAGTGTATGGAGTGGATGATTTACACGGGCACCCAGCAGCCGGCCGGGGCCGTCCTTGACGGCAGGTGCTGTCGCTAGAGCGAATTCGAAACCGGATTGCTGGCCACGAGTGGCAGCTGTGACTGGCGTGAAGGACGCGCGCTGACTCAGCCCCGCTGCAGCTCCGCCACAGAGGGGCGACAATTATTTGTGTGCGCCCACAGAGGCGCGCATTCCTCGCCGTTGACTGGGCCGGGAACACTCCGGCCCGACCCGCCGCCTGGCAGGTCTCCAGAGCTTCCACTGTCTTCCTGGAACGTGTTTGTAAACACCGCCGCGCACCTAAAAGCGCCAGCGACCAAACCAACTCGCCAGTACGTGACGTTAAATCTGTCACTCTCGGACTGTTTTAGCACCTGCAGCACCCATTCAATAATGAACTCACTCTCTTCCTACGCTACCAAAAAAGTCCAGAAGCTTGTTGACCTCGCAAACCTTTACTGCAAGAAGTCGTAATGTCAACGTCTCGTTCTACACTCCTGGAAATTGAAATAAGAACACCGTGAATTCATTGTCCCAGGAAGGGGAAACTTTATTGACACATTCCTGCGGTCAGATACATCACATGATCACGCTGACAGAACCACAGGCACATATACACAGGCAACAGAGCATGCACAATGTCGGCACTAGTACAGTGTATATCCACCTTTCGCAGCAATGCAGGCTGCTATTCGCCCATGGAGACGATCGTAGAGATGCTGGATGTAGTCCTGTGGAACGGCTTGCCATGCCATTTCCACCTGGCGCCTCAGTTGGACCAGCGTTCGTGCTGGACGTGCAGACCGCGTGAGACGACGCTTCATCCAGTCCCAAACATGCTCAATGGGGGACAGATCCGGAGATCTTGCTGGCCAGGGTAGTTGACTTACACCTTCTAGAGCACGTTGGGTGGCACGGGATACATGCGGACGTGCATTGTCCTGTTGGAACAGCAAGTTCCCTAGCCGGTCTAGGAATGGTAGAACGATGGGTTCGATGACGGTTTGGATGTACCGTGCACTATTCAGTGTCCCCTCGACGATCACCAGTGGTGTACAGCCAGTGTAGGAGATCGCTCCCCACACCATGATGCCGGGTGTTGGCCCTGTGTGCCTCGGTCGTATGCAGTCCTGATTGTGGCGCTCACCTGCACGGCGCCAAACGCGCATACGACCATCATTGGCACCAAGGCAGAAGCGACTCTCATCGCTGAAGACGACACGTCTCCATTCGTCCCTCCATTCACGCCTGTCGCGACACCACTGGAGGCGGGCTGCACGATGTTGGGGCGTGAGCGGAAGACGGCCTAACGGTGTGCGGGACCGTAGCCCAGCTTCATGGAGACGGTTGCGAATGGTCCTCGCCGATACCCCAGGAGCAACAGTGTCCCTAATTTGCTGGGAAGTGGCGGTGCGGTCCCCTACGGCACTGCGTAGGATCCTACGGTCTTGGCGTGCATCTGTGCGTCGCTGCGGTCCGGTCCCAGGTCGACGGGCACGTGCACCTTCCGCCGACCACTGGCGACAACATCGATGTACTGTGGAGACCTCACGCCCCACGTGTTGAGCAATTCGGCGGTACGTCCACCCGGCCTCCCGCATGCCCACTATACGCCCTCGCTCAAAGTCCGTCAACTGCACATACGGTTCACGTCCACGCTGTCGCGGCATGCTACCAGTGTTAAAGACTGCGATGGAGCTCCGTATGCCACGGCAAACTGGCTGACACTGACGGCGGCGGTGCACAAATGCTGCGCAGCTAGCGCCATTCGACGGCCAACACCGCGGTTCCTGGTGTGTCCGCTGTGCCGTGCGTGTGATCATTGCTTGTACAGCCCTCTCGCAGTGTCCGGAGCAAGTATGGTGGGTCTGACACACCGGTGTCAATGTGTTCTTTTTTCCATTTCCAGGAGTGTAGATGTCCCATGATTAAGAGAAAAAATTGGCCGGGTGCGAGTAGGAATCGCGTAATGAGGATCCAGACAAACTTAAATATGTATATAGACAGTTCATCATTACGGGGTCCGTCCCTGGTAGCTGAGTGGTCAGCACGACAGACTGCCAATCCTAAGGGCCCGGGTTCGATTACAGGATGGATCGGAGATTTTCTCCGCTCAGGGACTGGGTGTTGTGTTGTCCTAATCATCATCATTTCATCCCCATCGACGCGCAAGTCGCCGAAGTGGCGTCAAATAGAAAGACTTGCACCAGGCGAACGGTCTACCCGACGGGAGGTCCTCGTCACACGGCATTTCATTTCATTTCATTTCATCATTACGGGAAACGAGAACCGCGAGCATTTGTGCCTGTTATCGGCATTGATTCCAGAAAGATATCGGTCCCAGGAATTCCAAGATTTTTGTGACTGTTTTAATTTCAACAATCAAAATGTGACATAAAGTCTTGCTGGAGGCAGGCGACCATTATTATAATAGTCAGTAGTTCTCCATTAAAACTGATTGGATCGCAATCGTAGGAGTCAAACATGAGGCAAGGAATGAATTTACTGCTCATATGAAGCGTTTCGGAATTTATCTACAGTCAGATATTTAGGAGCGACTGCCGCCCGTAGACATGGCGTTTCAAGTTGTTTGCGAAACAAATTAGTCTGCGAATGTTTGTTTCATGTACAACTTGAAACGCCATATCTAAATGCAGTAATAGTTCCTGGATGTCTGATGATGGATAAACTCAGAAACGTGTCATCTCAGCAATAAAGTCCTTCCTTGCCTGACGTTTGATACACTACCGGCCATTAAAATTGCTACACTAAGAAGAAATGGAGATGATAAACGGGTATTCATTGGACAAATATACTAGAACTGACATGTGATTACATTGTCACGCAATTTGGGTGCATAGATCCTCAGAAATCAGTACACAGAACAACCACCTCTGGCCGTAATAACGGCCTTCATACGTCTGGGCATTGAGTTAAACAGAGCATGGATGGCGTGTACAGGTACAGCTGCCCATGCAGCTTCAGCACGATACCACAGTTCATCAGGAGTAGTGACTGGCGTATTGTGACGAGCCAGTTGCTCGGCCACCATTGACCGGACGTTTTATGTTGGTGAGGGAACTGGAGAATGTGCTGGCCAGGGCAGCAGTCGAACATTTTCCGTATCCAGAAAGGCCCGTATAGGAACTGCAGCATGCGGTCGCGGATTGTCCTGCTGAAATGTAGTGTTTCGCAGGGATCGCATGACGGGTAGAGCCACGGGTCGTAACACATCTGAAATGTAACGTCCACTGTTAATGGTGCCGTCAGTGCGAACAAGAGATGACCGTAAGGTGTAACCAATGGCACCCCATACCATCACGCCGGGTGAGACGCCAATATGGCGAAGACTAATACACGCTTCCAATGTGCGTTCACCGCGATGTCGCCAAACACGAATGCGACCATCACGATGCTGTAAACAGAACCTGAATTCATCCGAAAAAATGACGTTTTGCCATTCGTGCACCCAGGTTCGTCGTTGAGTACACCATCGCAGGCGCTCCTGTCTGTGATGCAGCGTCAAGGGTAACCGCAGCCATGGTCTCCGAGCCGATAGTCCATGCTGCTGCAAACGTCGTGAACTGTTCGTGCAGATGGTTGTTGCCTTGCAAACGTCCCCATCTGTTGACTCAGGGATCGAGACGTGGCTGCACGATCCGTTACAGCCATGCGGATAAGATGCCTGTCATCTCGACTGCTAGTGATATGAGGCCGTTGGGATCCAGCACGGCGTTCCGTATTACCCTCCTGAACCCACCGATTCCATATTCTGCTAACAGTCATTGGATCTCGAACAACGCGAGCAGCAATGTCGCGATACGACAAACCGCAATCGCGATAGGCTACAATTCGACCTTTATCAAAGTCGGAAATGTGATGGTACGCATTTCTCCTACTTACACGAGGTATCACAAGAACGTTTCACCGGGCAACGTCGGCCAACTGCTGTTTGAGTATGAGAAATCGGTTGGAAACTTTCCTCATGTCAGCACGCTGTAGGTGTCGTCACCGGCGCCAACCTTGAGTGAATGCTCTGAAAAGCTAATCATTTGCCTCTTCTTCCTGTTGGTTCAATTTCGCGTCCGTAGCACGTCATCTTCGTGGTGTAGCAATGTTAATGGCCAGTAGTGTATTTACCATTGCTACCCAGTCAGCCAGAATGCAGAGCTACTGACTGTTTTACTTTCGAGTCTGGCGTCAGATAGCAAGTGACAAAAGAAATATTTTTGGTGTAATTTAATTATAAATTAGTAATTTTCGGTTTTGTACTGTGAAACCTTACTTCTTTTCAAATTTTGTCATTTTAGGTCAACGGGAAGTACCCTAGAGGCTTTGATGAGTGAGTTTACGAGTATCAAAATACGTGGCATTAATGGTCGCACCTTTGATTGCATTGACTTATAAGGTAACGTGTATTACACCGCCAAGGGACTACAGACCTCTTAGTATGTGGAATAAATTTCAACTTTATACGTATAGCTGTAAGTGAGAAAAAGGGAATTTATCAAACGGACGGACAGACAAACCGTGTGACAACAAACGACAATTTTTTTTCGCTTGATATAATTACATATTTACTATTGCCTATTTACAATTGCCGGATTTTTTCCTTTGGTAATACTGTGAAACCTTCCTTTTCCCAAATTTCATGATTCTAGACCAAGGGGAGTACCCTATAGATTATGATGAGTGAGTTTGCGAGTGTTAATATATGTGACATAAATGGCCATATCTTTTGACTGCATTGAGTCACAAACTTCAATTTTTTACACCGACAAGGTACCGTAGATGTCAGTATGTGATATAAATTTCAGAGCGATACGTCTACCCGTTCCTGAGAAAGAACGTTTTTAACAGTCACTCAGACCGGCAAACAGACAGACAACAAAGCCATAGGTCCGTTTCTATCGACTGAGACACGGAACCTTAAACGCTAATGCGTGTGAAAGTTTATGATAACTTCAAATGTATAAGGGTTTGCAAATGAGCCGTCTACGAGAAAGTAGCAAATGTGTTGTTACGAGCCGCCACTGACTTCAGTGTGTAATATTGTCGCAGTCAGTACAAGTGTTACCGAAGTGTAAATTTTTAGTTTAAGTCACTATATAGTTTCGCCTAAGGCCCAAATTGTAAATGCACGATAGGACACCGGTACATTTTCCGGCTGATATAAAACGACTTCTAAAGCGTCAGCAAAGCCCAGATGGAGCATGGCCTGGACCTTGACCTCCAACAGACCTCAATCCTGTAGGCTTTTCTGTGTGAGGTCATCGCAAAAGTGAAGTGAACCTCACTCTAAATGAACAGTAGACCTCAACCTCCGGACTTTTTGTCTGGGGTCTTCTCAAATGTAAAGCACACGGCACTTCAGTCGCTAAGGTTGAAGAACTGGAGCAGCGAATTGTACAGTCCCGACAAGCTTTCGGAGATGATTCGAGGGTGTTTCAAGGAATTCGTAGCTCACTGCTGAGTCGTGTGCAGTATTGCTTACAAATGCGAACACGATATGTCGAGCGCTTCCTTAACGGAGGGGGGGGGGGGGGGGGGGGAGTATGAGAAAATATACGGATACATACACACTAATGCAAATTTTCCTGTATGTGAAATAACGGAAAAATTTTGCACATGTTGTCATTATGTTATTGGCTGTAATATTGATATTTTTTCAATTTTCTGTCAAATAATTTGATCAGAACGTTACTGAATGCTTCTAGAACACAGTTCATCATACGAGGAATATTTTCTGGAAGGTTACTTCACTATCACTTTCAAAATGTAGTAAGTTATTTTTACTAATTAGGTAAACAAATTTGTGTACCAGTTTTTTAATATCAGTCCTAGAATGCTCGCAACAATTTTTTAAAGTTATGTGTATGATAATAGCAATTTTATTTCACTAAAATTTAAATAAAAAGTCTGTAGCAAATTTCACCTGCTCGTTTGCAACGATTCAGCACAAAATGTTCCTTAATACACTGAAAAATGAAAGTCGTACGAAATTCAGAAAAAGATTTTATTAGAATATATGCGAGAACACGTGCCTTAATGTTTGCGATAATCATATATTTGGTCTTTTTGGTCTTCAAGTACTTCTTTTCTTCTAGTCTGGTCCTTCCGGTGCCCCTTTTCGCGATATCCATCTCTGACATTTCAGAACTTGCAATACGCCCATAATTAATATTGTTCAATAGGTTTTCAGTGAAGCAACTTACATTAAATCCTCGTCTCCTAAGCGGCCTCATTCTTCCAGTATTACCATCACTGAACACCAGACGAGCATCATATGAGGAAATTTTGACAACAGTTGATCAGCAAAATGTCTTTTAGTATCTCTTCTAATTGAGCATATTAAAGTTTTTGTTCGGTTTTTGTGTCTCACCATGTGTGCATTTCTAAAACAAGTCGTAATTAATAGTATCGTAAATGGGGTCACAACCTTCTATAGTCTACCGATGTCTTCTCTGATTGTAGGAGCTAATAAAATATCGCAAACAAGGACAGAGTCGTGTAGAAAAGGGGGCATGGCACGGCGCATACGTTGAAGCCAAGTGGGTTTTTGTCATTGCAGCGCAAATTAAACTATCTACGTCGGCGATAATATTTCCAACATGCTACAGAACTATTTGGTGGCAAAAAATATTTGAACATTTCTGACCAATTTTACCTATGTCACCCTTAACGGCTAAGAGCGTACAGTAACTTGTAACATATAACGTCCTGAAGTAATAATATATATCTTCTTAAAGTATGCTATGGGTGAAACTTGAGCCCAAATAATGGACAGTACTTTATACTGAAGTCAGTAGCGACTCGTAATCACAGTAAGTCGCAAACAGATCGTCTGCGGACCATGTCACTCGAAAGTTTTTGCTTCTGCTATCGTATCTTTTCACCCGTATCAATTTTCACTGATGATTATGATACACATTATTAAAAAATGTCGTCTGAAAACATGGGAAATATAGAGACAAAGAACTAAATGAACTGCATACTGTGCTGTCTCGACCAAGCGCAAAGCTCAATGATATAACATAAAAGCACTGGTCTTCCAGTTAGGATCCAACCAGTTATTTCTCTTCGGTTTTCTCTGGAGTGTCTACTAGCCCCTGTTGTAAAACTTTGTTCTGCACGTTCTTTTGGGTTTCCGGACACTACATCTTGAGGCACAATGAACCAAATGCATATCTGCAAGTTCATGTAATGAGTAATGCTCATCTTCAGTGATCAATCATGAGTGGTAATCTCCATAACGGCACATCACAGACTATTGTGTAGTGTTTTACAAGGTATTGTCGAGGCGGTAGCTAGTTGTTTCTTATGGAACAAACATTGTACGAACACCTGCCTCACTATTTTTACCACCTGAAACGCGCATTTCCGACCAACGTTTACGTATCAGCAAATAATCATTGTATGGGAAGTCGCGTAACGATTCAAAATGTCGAGGAAAGTTAAACAATTTGGCATAATTTGTCTTAAGACCACTACATGTTTCAGTTGCTTAAAGCTCCATCATCAAGTGGATTTATTTGAATTAATGCGACATGTACTCCTATGTTTTGGTTGTATGATTTTGGGGTAAACTGTGGTACTGTTTATAGCAGAAGGAAAAAACAAAATATTATTTAGTGCGTGGTTCATAGTATTGTGGAAGTCTTTGATTGCTAAGATGAACAAAATATAAAAAAATCAAAAATGTAAATTTAAAAGTAAAACTACCTCCAGTGGCCACAGGCTTACTTTTTTGTCGTGGAGCATCAAATATATACATCGGATGCACTTTGTAAACACAGAAATGATCGAAGAACTTATAGGAGCATCTCAACATTGTACCCCAGTCCTTTTAACTCTCTCCGCACAGTCGTTGTGCTACCTGGGCTGCTAGTAGCACTTTGAAACTCATGACGTATTCCTTTCACTCATTTCTTGCTATTTTTTACAACCACCCTCTGCAGACCTCGACTGTTCCTGGCCATCGGTCTAGTCTTGGTTTAACTGCGGATGTTCATTCACGTTTCTACTTCACCAACAGTAAACTTGGGCAGCTATAAAAGGGTTGAAGTACCTCTGATGGTTCTGTCACTCGTGCGTCATCCAACGTCAACATTCAGAGTCACAGAATTCTCCTGACCGATTCACTCCGCTCTTACTACATCTCTACTGACAACTCTCCCTACCGCTTTTTATAGAGGTGGGTTAGCCTCTCGTGGCATTTAGTGATCAATTCCACATTACATATGGGCGTCCAGATACTTTTAATCGGCTAGTGTAAATGTAAATATCTCCACTGGTTGCAGATTCTTTCCTGTCTTCTTTCTATAACTTCACACTTGGTATACATTAAATAACGAACGATGACATATTTGGAACTTTAAGTATAAAGAGTATAGACATTATGTATATTGCCAAAAGTGACAAAATGTATCCAACAATTTTATTATGATTGTGTTAGAAGGTGAAAATGAGTGACGCACGGAAAGCAAAGGTTTGATTATGACAGAGCTGTGGATTGTTAAGCCTACACCTATTATATGCTGTATCTATGCAGTGGCTGAGATAGAGCACAGCACTGATTATAACAGAGCTGCTGTTTGTCAAGCCTAATTTGTTACATATCATACCAAAGCAATGGTTGAGGTACCAATCGAATATGTTTTAGATAATATACACAGAACAATATACCCATAACAGTATGAAAAGGTAGAAAGTTGACAGAGGGTAAAAACTGTTGGAGTACCGCTGGATCTGTTTGGTTTTGTAAATAATACCAGTCAATTGTTCACTCAGAAATTATCATACAAACATTCAATAGACTAAGTAACGAATTATTGGTGAATATGGAGGGGGAGACAACGTTTGTGTCTGAGTTTGTGTTTATTGTGTTATCAATGCATCACTATTACTGAGCATCTGTTATGAAGCTGATAGACATTTGCAATGTCTGTCTGTTTTATTTTCTTCCATTTCTTGCTTTACTTGACTTCAAAGAGTGATAGTTGGCCTGTTCTCTCAAGCATACACAGGAATGTTGCCATTTCGTGGACTGTGAGGTGGCAAGAAATGTTGGTAACAAAGATTGTGATAAGTTTCCGATAAATTTGAAAGTGGTGTTTCACAATCTTAATTGTAACTCTCAAGTCTACAATGTTAGGGCTCTCATCTACTTCGTGCTCTGTCTATCACGAAAGTTGTTGAACAATTGGTTAGTTGGCTTTTATCATCTTTTGATCTCTTCATTAAAATGATAGTATCATTTACATGTCTGAAGTAGTAAATAATGTTCTTTAGGGTATGGTGGCCAAGATTTAGACTCCTGCCATCTAAGTTGTTCATAAATATCTCAGCTACCACGACAGTCAGTTTTGACTCCTCTTCCAAGCCATCAGTTTGCATGTAAAGTTTACTGTTATTTGAAACAGTTCTGTGAGGATGTCATTATAGTGGGTCCATTAGTGCAGTAATATCTACAGAAGGGATTTTTTGTGTTTTTACAGCTTGGCATTAATAATCTGAAGTGTAGATTCTGTCAGTACAGAGGAATATAGGTTTTGTATACCAAATGTGGCAAGTGAGTCTCCATTTGAAATCTTTTAGTTTTTTTTTCCTTCTGTGTATACTATGCTGTGTATCTAGGATTCCATTTTCATTGGATGCGTAAGTTTTTAAAATAATTTTGAAGAGTTTTTTGTTGAGTTGGAATGGTGAACTGTTCCTAAAAATAACTGCAGGTCTGATAGAGACTCCATTTTCGTGGATTTTTGGTTGTGAGCTAAGAAAGAGTGCTTGGGGATCCCAATGCTATAATGTATCTTGCTTCTTGAATGGTAAATAGGAAGTTTCTGTTATTTGGAACACACAAGCACGCACATACACCCACAATCACAGACAACCAATGCAACACATCATACCAAGTGAAACTGTTGGCAACATAATTATTTTATATGTTCCAACACAACAAACTTTCTTAGCTACTGTATAAAAAGCATTAAGTTACATCACAGAAAATAATCTGTGACCACTGAAGATATTTACATTCAGCTCACTATTCACCTACGGAACCAAAGATCTCCACAACACTTTGAGGCTTGTTACAATATAGTGTTTTGTTTTTGCTCCTGTCGGCAGCATACTATTTTATATATTCTGTGCACTTATTAGATTCTAGATGCCATCTTTACTCTCTTCATCTCTGCTCAATTCAGTGCACACAAAGTGTGCGTGATGTGTATTTCATGTAACATGACAGAGGTATGACTGGAGGTATTTTCAAACAGAACATTTCTCCCTGCACTGTAGCCTGGTTGGCACTATATTACTATACTAGCACGATGCTAAGTTAATTTTGTTTATATCTGTTGTTGATGCCCGTTTGGCTTGATAATATTCGGATACTATATGAATTTGTCTGTTTTAATCAAATCTGAAGTGTTCATAATTTACTGTGATCATAGATTGGTATTAAAGGTATAACTTTTGTATTTTTATTCATCTTAGTAATCAAAGACCTCCACAACAATGTGAGGCACACACTAAAATAATGTTTTGTTTTTGTCTTCTGCTGCTGGACAGTGCCACATGCTACCTCAAAGTCATATACCCAGCACATACATGTCGCATTAATGCACATTAATTCGCCTGATGGTGGAGGTTTAAGTTTCTGAAACTCGTAGTGGAACAAAAACAAATCATGTTTCATTTTGCAGATAATAAAAAATCTATCTTTTACTGCTGAATCGATTTCTTTGTACAATACATGTTTCGCATATAAACGCTAGGTACCTTCAGTGGTCTATAACAATGAAAATTATATCACTACACATATTTTAACATGACATTTGTAGTGATACTTTAGTAGCTTAATTATATCTACTTATTTATAGTTATAAAATCTAAGTTAACAGCACAGTGTTCTTGGTTAAATAATGGAATCAGGCAACAGAAAGCAAAATAACTTGAACTAAACAAGAAAATAGATAGCAATTTACCTGGACAATACTGCAGTCCTATGGCATGATACATAAAGCAGAACAGATATATAAACGAATTTTTGTTACAAAACGGCCTTAATTACGATATTAACAAGATGAATTAACATTAGGAACATCATATCAGAAACACAAACACTGCAGCACAAGAGGAACAAAACCAAAGCAGTGGCATAAATGCAGGACTAGTCCGAGAATTGATAGCAAAGAAAGTAAATGGCTTCATCACAAACAAGAAAATTCACAGAACCAAAAAGGAAAACTAACAAAAAAGCTCCAACAATTATGTCAATACAGAAAAAACTTCAGGAAAGGGGAACAATATCTTTAAAAGCAGATAAGGCAATACTTAGGGCTAATGGATAAAAAATACATGAATAAAAGAAACAAACTGTTACACAAACATAATATTGGAGAACTGAATTCTAATACAACATAAAGATTTTAAACAAAACTGAAAAACATTTTTAAAGACGTCAAAACCATACTGAAAGAATACCTGGTAAAAAATACGGAAATCCAGCGGCACCAATGCCAAGAAGCCAGTCCAAAATACGTAAGGCGAATATTCTCATGAAGCCTGTATTAACTTCAAAAGTGCTCTCACATACCACGTAACAAAGCTTACACAGAAATATTTAACAGAACATATCAAACTATAGAACAACAGAAGTATAAAAAATACGTTAGGTTTGATTAAAAAAAATAAGAGATACACACATTCTGTCAACTGCAAAACTGATATTCTCTGTTGCGAAAAACGTGTAAACTTCAGTTCCACCGACTGACACAGTTAACATTACATGAGAACAACTAACAGGAAACCCTTAAATTCCAAACACCAATATAGAAGACGTTATACAAATCCACAAACCATGGACCTTGCCACTGGTGCGGAGGCTTGTGTGCCTCAGCGAAACAGATAGCTGTACTGTAGGTGCAAACACAATGGAGGGGTGTCTGTTAAGGTCCAGACAAACGTGTGGTTCCTGAAGAGGGGTAGCAGCCCTTTCAATAGGCGCAGGGGCAACAGGCTGGATGATTGACTGATCTGGCCTCGTAACATCAACCAAAACGACCATGTTGTGCTGGTACTACGACCAGCTGAAAGCAAGGGAAACTAAAGCAGTAACTTTTCCCGAAGTCATGCAGCTCTATTATATGGTTAAATGATGATGACATCCTTTTGGTAAAATATTCCGGAGGTAATTTGGATCTCCGGGCGGAGAGTACTCAGGTGGACGTCATTATCAGGACAAACAAAAGTGACTTCTTGGGATCGGAGAGTGGAATGTGAGATCTCTTAATCGGGCAGGTAGGTTAGAAAATTTAAAAACGGAAATGGATAGATTAAAGTTACATATAGTGGAAGTTAGTTAAGTTTGGTGTATGGAGGAATGGCACTTCTGGACAGGTGAATATAGGGTTATAAAGACAATATGAATTAGTGCCAATGAAGGTGTAGGTTTAAAAATGAATAAAAATATAGGAACATGGGTAAGCTACATTGAAAGCATAGTGAACCCTTTATTGTAGCTAAGATAGATATGAAGTCCACACCAAACACTATAGTACAAATTTATATGACAACTAGCTCCGCAGATGACGAAGAGATTGAAGAAATGTATGATGAGATAAAGGAAATTATTCAGATAATTAATGGAGGCGAAAATTTAATAGTTATGGGGACTGGAATTCAATAGTAGGAAAAGGAAGGGAAGAAAAAATAGTAGGCGAATACGGACTGGAGGAAAGGAATGACAGAGGAAGCCGCCTGGTAGAATGTTGCACAGTGCACAATTTAATCTTAGCTACCAGTTGGTTTAAGAATCATGAAAGAAGGTTGTATACGTGGAAGAGACCTGGAGACAATGGAAGGTTTCAAATTGATTATATAGTGCTAAGAGAGAGATTTAGGAAGCAGATTTTAAATTATAAGGCATTTCCAGGTACAGATGTGCACTGTGACCACAATTGATTGTTTACGAACTGTATATTAAAACTGAAAAAACTGCAAAAAGGTAAAAATTAAGAAGGTGGGTCATGGACCAACTGAAAGAACCAGAGGTCGCAGAGAGTTTCAGAGGGAGCATTAGGGAACGATTGACAAGAACAGGGGATAGGAATACAGTAGAAGAAGAATGGGTAGTTTGAGAGATGAAATAGGGAAGGCAGCAGAGGATCAAGTAGATAAAAATATAAGGACCGGTAGAAATTCGTGGGAAACACAAGAGATATTGAATTTAACTGATGACAGGAGAAAATATAAAATTGCAGTAAATAAAGCAGGCGAAAGGGAACAAAAACGTCTCAAAAATGAGATCAACAGGAAGTGCAAAATGGCTAAGCAGGGATGGCTAGAGGACAAACGCAAGGATGTAGAAGCATGTATCACTAAGATAGATACTGCCTACAGAAAAATTAAAGGGACTTTTGAAGAAAAGACAACCACCTGCTTGAATATCGAGGACACAGATGGAAAACCACTCCTAAGTAAAGAAGGGAAAACGGGGAGGTGGAAGATGTATATAGAACGCCTATACAAGGGTGATGTACCGGTACTTGAGGGCAATATTATGAAAATGGAATAGGATGTAGATGAAGATGAGATGGGAGATATGATACTGCGCGAAGAGTTTGACAGAGCACTGAAAGATCTAATTAGAAACAAGGTCGTGGGAGTAGATAACATTCCGTTAGAGCTACTGATAGCTTTGGAAGAGCCATTCATGACAAAAAACTTCCACCTGGTGAGCAAAATGTATGACACAGGCGAAATACCCTCAAACCTCAAGAAGAAATAATAATTCCAATTCCAAAGAAAGCAGTAGCAGACAGTTCCGAAAATTATCGAACTAGAACGGTTGCAAAATACTAACATGAATTCTTTACAGAAGAATGGTAAAACGAGTAGATACCGACCTCGAGGAAGATCAGTTTGGATTCTGGAGAAATGTAGAGAAACGCGAGGCAGTACTGACCCTACGACTTCAAATAGAATATGGGTTAAGCTAAGGTTGGTTGGTTGGTTGATTTGGAGGAGAGGACCAAACAGCGAGGTCATCGGTCCCATCAGATTTTTGAAGGATGGGAAAGGAAACAGACCATGTCCCTTCGAAAGAACCATCCCGGCATTTGCCTGAACCTATTTGCGGAAACCACGGAAAACCTAAATTAGGATGAGCGGATACGGGTTTGAACCGTCGTCCTACCGAATGCGAGTCCAGTGTGCTAACCACCGCGCCGCCTCACTCGATATTAAGGAAAGGTAAACCTACGCTTATAGCATTTGTAGACTTAGAGAAAGCTTTGAAAATGTTGACTGGAATACTTTCTTTCAAATCCTAAAGGTGGCAGGGGTCAAATACTGGGAGCGAAAGTCTATTTAAAACTTGTACAGAAACCAGATGACAGTTATAAGAGTCCTGGGGCATGAAGGTTGGGAAGGGACTGAGACAGGGTTGTAGCCTCTCCTCGATGTTATATAATCTGTATATTGAGCAAGCAGTAAAGAAAACAAAAGAAAAATTTGGTGTAAGAATTGAAGTGCAGGGAGAAGAAATAAAAATTTGAGGACTGCCGACGGCACTTTAAGTCTGTCAGAGACAGTATAGGACTTGGAAGAGCAGCTGAACGAAATGGACAGTGTCTTGAAAGGATGATATAAGATGAACATCAACAAAAGCAAAACAAGTATAATGGAATGTAGTTGACTTATGTCAGGTGATGCTGAGGGAATTAGATTAGGAAACGAGACACTAAAAGTAATGGAAGAGTTTTGCTATCTGGGCAGCAAAATAAATGATGAGGGCTGAAGCACAAAGGATATAAAATGTAGGCTGGAACTGGAAATAAAAATTTTTCTGAAGAAGATAAACATGGAATTTAGATTTAAGTGTAAACAAGTCTTTTCTGAATTTATTTGTATGGAGTGTAGCCATGTATGGAAGTGAAACATGGACGATAAATAGTTTGGACAAGAAGAGAATAGAAGCTTTCGAAATGTGGTGCTACAGAAGAATGCTGAAGATTAGATGGGTAGATCACATAACTAATGAGGAGGTATTGAATAGAATTGGGGGGAAGAGGAGTTTGTGGGACAACTTTACAAGACGAAGGGACCGGTTGGTAGGACATGTTCTGAGGCATCAGGGGATCACAAATTTAGCACTGGAGGACAGCGTGGAGGGAAAAATCGTAGAGGGAGACCAAGAGAAGAAACACTAAGCAGTTTCAGAACGCTGTAGGTTGCAGTCGGAGATGAAGATACTTGCACAGGTTAGAGTAACAAGGAGAGCTGTATCAAACCTGTCTTCAGAGTGAAGATTACAACGACAACAAAAGTGATCAGAGAGCACGACTACTTTGAATATCACAACTGATTCTTCTTACAAAAGAGAAACCCAATCTCACACACATTAGCAAAGATCCTAATTAATTACATTGAAAACAGAATAGTAGAAAAAAAATATAACATATTATACTGGTAACTGATACGTAGATATCATATGCCTCGTAGATAAACCACAAGAAATGTAATTATATTACACAGTCATACAAACAACTTACACTACGACATTCAATTCACCATGGAAACAGATCCAGAAGAGGAAATACACTATTTCAATCTCAAAACAGACATGACAGCACTTCAGAATAAAACCACTTGTATTTTCAAGAATAGCACCCATCAGGCATAGGTTATACAGACTGCGCGAAATACCTCTAAGCTAAAAGAACTATCGAGAGGCGCTAAACATGAGGATCAATATAGCATAAACAACGGATGCAGAGCCAACATAGCACACAAACTACTGTATTTGACACCATGAAAAGGAAAATAGAGAGAGAAGACAGCAAAATTAAAAGCAATTCAGATAAAGCAACAAATAACAATCCACACTCACATCTGAAAACACATTCCTCAACACAAAACAAAATGGCACATCATGACATACCATAAGCAATTCACACCCACAAGATTAATAACATCCTTTAAAAAAACCTCAAGACAAACAGCACAATACAAAAGACACTAAAAACTGTAACAGAAGGAATAAGTAAATGCAACAGTTCAAGGAATTTGAATTAACATGTGATAGCTGCAATTCTAAATATATTGGGATGACTGCAAGAAATTTTAACATCAGGTAGAAAGAACGTTAAGGACATTAAAGAATGACTGTACTCACTACACACATGCCTAGCATCTACCAGAGGAAAAGCGCGTTTACACTGGGATTACAACAGACCTGGCAGTATTACACCCCAACAAGCCACTCCTCCTTTCTCTTCTACTTCTCCCATGATCACTCAGTCAGCGATAAAGGATGTGCAGTATGCTACAATATAGATTATGTACAAAGAAATATCTATTGGAAGAAGCCTACGCTACACACATTTAGGGCATATCCACCAAGAAATGGATGCATAAATAGGCCAAAAAATTAATGTAAGTAAAAAAAATACAATCAGATAGCTGTTAACAGAAATAGCTAGAGTTAAATAAGCTGCCAAAAAACCAGTACAAACCTAATATCAAAACACGTATAATGACATAATTTTCTTTGTGTTATAGACCACTAAAGATGCCTAGCATGTATAGGGGAAACATGTTTGATACAAAGAGACAAGTGCAACTGCAAAAGACAGAATTTTGCTGTGTGATAAAACATAACAGATTTTAGCAACTGTGGAAAATGGCTGCAATTATTAACAATAGTAAAATGAATTGTTACTGGTAACAATAAACTCGTTACTTCCATCAATATCAATTGCAGTCGCGGTGAAGTCTAACACAAACGTGTTCGCATTGGAAATCAATCTGTCCAGTCAAGCAATCGAGGATACCCCAAAATATAAAAACACTTCAGAAACATTTGTAAAGACGACACAGTCCAATACAAAATAAGTGAAAAATAACCCCATTCCAAACTATGTCAAGACTGACGTCATAGACGAACGCAACACTGCATTGAAACCACTGAAAAACGTACTGAAGCGATGAGTTAGAAACGAAATCAAATACTTTATACAAATAAATACAATAGTCACTAGCAAGTTTGAGTATACGGAATTTTTTGCTCTAGAATAGCAGATCTGTTGAGACAAATGCAGTTGTATAATTATTTTGCAGATCTGGCAGGAAATTACGAAACCAAAATACAGTGGATACGGGTATTTTGTACAGTTGTGGCGTCTGCAGCGCCCATGAGGCCACTCCACTTTCCTTCGAGAGTTGTGCAGACATCAGGTATCGCTTGCCTCATTGGTGCAGTTCCCGAGGAAACGTGCCATTCAAACGGCCGTAACAACAGCACAAAAAAGCATATGATTACACCACACTCAGAGTTATTTGCAGTTAATAGTAACATAGATACTCCCTGATGATTATAAATTGATGTATCTAGATAAAGAAACAAAATTTATCAGCTACAGTAATTGATAATAAATTATGTCATTTATAAATAAATGCAGTTTGACCTGACTGTAAGTGGAGACGACAGTCTATAAACTGAAGACTAACAAGGCAGCTGAAGCAGGCGGATTCTATGTTGACAGAAACAAAGCACTTGGAATAACTGTACAAAACGCTCAATACTGTTGAAAGAAGATTTTGATTGCTGATGTTGAATATCGACGAAACAAGATACAGTGAAGAGTGCAAGAGTGGAACGCAACATCCACGGCAAGCTTTTTATAAAATTTCTACAATACCTGTAAGAACTAACGTAAAGAGAAGCTGAGACAATTAACAGCATTTGTGTAAAGTGATACATTGTCCGAATGATACGTATAGAGCGCTGGCTAAACAATGAGAGGCCGTTTCCGTGATTGGTTCATACGTAGTGTTACCCAAAATCTATAAAGGGGAATATTCCAGAAGTGTGTTTCACGTGTATCCTATTCCAGCCTCTGTCCTCACTCTAAACAGACTTTGTGTACTCTGCCTGAGACTTAAATATTATGAGAGATGCCTTTTAGTTGGTCTGAAAACTGCGAAGACGTGCCATATGACGTTTTTAATAATTAATGAGGCAAGCGTCGAGAGCTGGCATTATTAGCACATGAATGAAGTAACGCGTACGTAATGGCAATGGCGTGGCTGATATTCCAGCAAGCGGAGAGGACAGCCATCTTGGAAAGATAGGACAGGCGTCCTTCGACACATCTCTTGGTATCATTGACTGGTGCGCGGTAGCGGAAACACTTAAACGGAACTTGAAGATATCACCATGATGAAGGAATATAATTCAAATCCTATATAACACATTCAACTGTAGGGGTACTATCCGCGTAATTAAATTAATGTGAACCACAAAACTGACTTAACGCACTCAGTTAACTTACATCGTGATCGCCCTTAGCGTTGCAGGTACATAAACCTTTTGATTTGATGTACTGCTCTCTCTATGAACGCCTCTGAAAAAACAAATCGATCCATTATTTTCCTATATTGTGTAGCATGAATAATGTCATCACAATGGACAGCACAATCATTTTAATAACGTAACTCGTGACACACAGTACCAGTATCAACAAATGATGCAACGCTTTTCCGTACACTCGAAAACACTGTAGTAAAAAGTGCGACACAGATCCTGCTTGTGAAATAAATTGCAACGGTATAATATTTGAGTTGATCCGCGGTCGGTATTTACAGGCTTGATGACACAGGTCTTATAGACACAAGACATATACACGACGCTCACAACTGTCTTCACTTATACTAAGATAAAAAAATCAGCTTTCAACTGACTGTAAAGTAGTATGAGAGCATAAAAAACATCATTTTCATTCAATGCGATTAGAGGAATATAAAAAAAATAGTTCAAATGGCTCTGAGCACTATAGGACTTAACTTCCGAGGTCATCAGTCCCCTAGAACGTAGAACTACTTAAACCGAACTAACCTAAGGACATCACACATATCCATGCCCGAGGGAGGATTCGAACCTGCGACCGTAGCGGTCGCGCGGTTCCAGACTGTAGCGCCTACAACTGCTCGGACACCCCGGCTGGCAGGAATATCAATTGCGACCACATTTTCAAATCATAGAACACTCTAGTGCTTCATTATTCTCTCTTAAGTAAATAGTTATCCCTAAACTAAAAGAGATAGTGCAGTGTTCAAGGTTCAGAACTCGCATCCAGGAGGGTCTAAATCCAAATTCGCATCAGTAGGTCCAGGTTTATAATTCTGTAGTTTCTAAAACTCACAACAATCTACGACGAGTTCATTCGCTTCTTCTTTGTGTCACCCAGGTAGTTCTTTATTTCATGACACCAAAACATACACGAAAAACTAAGCTCAAAACAAAAAAGTAACCTATAAAAGTGAGTTTAATTACTGCTGCTGTGCTCAGCAATTACAGACCGATATTATAAAGCGTATAACGTTCTCAATAAAGTAATGCTATCCATGCTAAAGTAAAACCACTTCCAAGGAGGCCATGAATAAGTAATCATCATATAAAAATATATCTCTTTTTGTTCTAGGTACTTACGGCTGCTCTCCGAAGTCTGAAGCGACAAAATCTTACGGAAATATCTGGAACGCTTTTCGTGTGAGAATACAGCTTTCGACGCGTATTCTTGGCCACCGTCGGTAGTCAGGTGTGCCCTCCGGTTTCGATTAGAAATTCTACCCACCAGGCAATCAACGACGTGGCTGGCCTGCAAAGTCAGCTTCAGATTCTGCGAGAGCCAAGGGATGACCGCAATTCTTCCGCCAGCCGAAGGGTCTTCTGGAATCGCTTTCGACGATGCTGAGATACGTGTCTCTCCAGTCAAAACAGCGCGTTCGCGAGCACAGACGGAAAAAAATGCAATACCCAAAACTGATTATGTAGAGAAGTGATATTTCGGGACTACAATTATCTAGGTAACATACACTACTGGCCATTAAAATTGCTACACCACGAAGATGATGTGCTACAGACGCGAAATTTAACCGACAGAAAGAAGATGCTGCGATATGCAAATGATTAGCTTTTCAGAGCATTCACACACGCTTGGCGCCGGTGGCGACAACTACAACGTGCTGACATGAGGAAAGTTTCCAACCGATTTCTCACACACAAACAGCAGTTGACCGGCGTTGCCTGAGGAAACGTTGTTGTGATGCCTCGTGTAAGGAGGAGAAATGCGTACCATCACGTTTCCGACTTTGATAAAGGTCGGATTGTAGCCTGTCGCGATTGCGGTTTATCGTATCGCGACATTGCTGCTCGCGTTGGTCTAGATCCAATGACTGTTAGCAGAATATGGAATCGGTGGGTGCAGGAGGGCAATACGGAACGCCGTGCAGGATCCCAACGGCCTCGTATCACTAGCAGTCGAAATGACGGGCATCTTATCCGCATGGCTGTAACGGATGGTGCAGCCACGTCTCGATCCCTGAGTCAACAGTTGGGGACGTTTGCAAGACAACAACCATCTGCACGAACAGTTCGACAAAGTTTGCAGCAGCACTGACTATCAGCTCGGAGACCATGGCTGCGGTTACCCTTGACGCTGCATCACAGACAGGAGCGCCTGCGATGGTGTACTCAACGACGAACCTGGGTGCACGAATGGCAAAACGGCATTTTTTCGGATGAATCCAGGTTCTGTTTACAGCATCATCATGGTCGCATCCGTGTTTGGCGACATCGCGGTGAACGCACATTGGAAGCGTGTATTCGTCATCGCCATACTAGTTTATCACCCGGGGTGATGGTATGGGGTGCCATTGGTTACACATCTCGGTCACCTCTTGTTCGCATTGACGGCACTTTGAACAGTGGACGTTACATTTCAGATGTGTTACGACCCGTGGCTCTACCCTTCATTCGATCCCTGCGAAACCCTACATTTCAGCAGGATAGAGCACGACCGCATGTTGCAGGTCCTGTACGGGCCTTTCTAGATACAGAAAATGTTCGACTGCTGCCCTGGCCAGCACATTCTCCAGTTCCCTCACCAACATAAAACGTCCGGTCAATGGTGGCCGAGTAACTGGCTCGTCACAATACGCCAGTCACTACTCCTGATGAACTGTGGTATCGTGTTGAAGCTGCATGGACAGCTAGCTGTACCTGTACACGCCATCCAAGCTCTCTTTGACTCAATGCCCAGGCGTATCAAGGCCGTTATTACGACCAGAGGTGGTTGTTCTGGGTACTGATTTCTCAGGATCTATGCACCCAAATTGCATGAAAGTGTAATCACATGTCAGTTCTATCATAATATATTTGTCGAATGAATACCTGTTTATCATCTGCATTTCTTCTTGGTGTAGTAATTTTAATGGCCAGTAGTGTACTTAAGTGATTAACATTCCAAGATCTCAAGTTAATGTAAGTATTAGATAAGTCATTGCAAATGTGAAATGCTGGTATATTAATAACCGGTGTAACCGCCAGAATGTTGAATGCAAGCACGGAAACGTGTGGTTGTGGATGACGCTGGAGCTGTCGTCCGATGATGTCATACATGTGCTACAATGGAGACAGATGTCGTGATCGAGTAGGCCAAGGCAACGTGTCGACTTTCTGTAGAGCATGTTGGGTTAGAACAGCGGTATGTGAACGAGCGCTATCCTGTTGGAAAACACTCCCGGAATGCTGTTCATGAACGGCATCATAACAGGTCGAATCCCCAGACTGGCGAATAAATTTGCAGTCAGGGTGTGATGGATAACCACTGCTGTCATACGAAATCGCATCCCAGACTGTAGACCTAACTCCAGGTGTAGGTCCAGTATGTCTAGCACGCAGACAGGCTGGGTGGATGTCCCCAACTGGCTTCCCTCTAACTAACACACGGCCATCACTGGCACCGAGACAGAACCAGCTTTCACGAGAAAAGACAACACACTTTCATCGTGCCCTCCAATGAACTCTCGCTTTATACCACTGAAGTCACAAATGGTAGTGGTTTTGGGTCATTGGAATGAACGCCACAGGGCGTCTGGTTCGGAGCTTTCCTTGAAGTAACCGTTTTGTAACAGTTCGTTGTGTCACTGTGGTGCCAACTCCTGCTCAAATTGCTGCTGCGGGTACAGCACAGTGCGCTCTAGCCATACGCTGAACACGATGGTCTTCCCTTCCAGTAATACCATGTGGCCCGTTCAGAGCCCAGTCTTCTTGCGACCATACATTCTAATGACCACTGCTGACAGCAATCACATACAATGACTGCATTCCTGCCAAGTCTTTCTGCAGTATCGTAGAAGAAACATCCAGCTTCTCGTAGCCCTATTACACGACCTCATTCAGGCTCAGCGAGGTGTTGATAATGACGTCTTTAACACTTTGAGGGTATTCTTGAGTAACGTCAATTCACCACGTTCAGTTCAAAGGTAACCAATGCTCAATACCGCTACAGTGTGTATTTGAAGTAAACCTAATTCGCATTCTCTTTGTCGATCTACTGGCGCCACTCTTACGCGACTGGATCAAAATTTGAATAGACATCATCTTTATATGTTGAAACATGCCCACCAACTTTGGTTTCTGTTGCACAACTCCTTATTGGTTGGTGATTTTTTCCGTCAGTATATATATGTATGCGCTCGCGAACGCTTAGATTTAGTCCCTTCTGCGTAGAAAAATCGAAACATTCCTCTTATTTCCGGATTGTTACATACGGACAAGAAAGCACTCATAATAAAATGCTTTGAAACCGCTGAACCAACAATACACAGCTAACGCACTAGAACAACAGTGAGTTTATCGCATGGTATTGTTGACTGAGGGCCGTCATCCTATGGAGCAGAAAAATTGCTTTTACATATCTTGTCTAATTTTTTCATTTTTTGTAATGTAATGTAATGTACAGTTTACAGTTTTAAACATGGCTGTTCCGCAGTAACTATATATACGTTGCAATATTGGAATCACACAGCCAACCGGTTTCAAATAACTGTTTGGTACATTGACCAAGTTTTATTCATCAGAATAAAATTTTGAGAAACAGTAAAATTACATTGCGAGAACACAATGGTCATAGTTATGAACAGATACGCTGAAGTCAAAAAATAAAATAAAACACGTTCCAGCCTTTGGAACGTACGCCTAGCTAGGATCAACATAAGTTGTTTTAGACTTCAGCATATCTGCTCTTAACTCTGACCGTTGCCTTCTCGCAATGTTATTCCTATGTCGTAATGTATATTTATTTACAACCAACCAGTTACACACTAATTCTTGACTAGACTATGGTCGCTTGACAGAATATGGTTGTCTGTGATTACATTAGTACAGCTTGTGGTGCTTCCACGACGCTGTTCTTTATTGACTTGGCCTCGTGTACGCACGGGGAACACATGTGAAAATATTCAAATTTTGGAAATTCGCTGAAGTAATTGCGTTTCTTGTGAAGTTTCCATTGACGAACATTATCCAGGAAAACATTCGTATTCATTTGTTGTAATGTGTAGGATTGCGCTCCAAAAAAATTAGACAACTTTGTATTTTTCATACAGATAAACTTGCCAGGAATAAAGGAAGCAATTAGTGACAGAAAACATGCCAGCGCCATTCGAGTGCCGAACAACAAAATTTTGAGTTTGTAGTCTGCCAATTACTCATTTTGCCATCGATCTTATCGAGAATTTAAAATAGTACTTACTGCAATTCCAGATACCGAAGAATATTAAGACGTGTTTCCTATCCAATATAATATTGTACAGGAGAGAGCATGATACATTTTTTTCTATTGTAAAGAGTTTGCGAAAGCTGTAAAAAAAATGCTGTGATAGGTTTTCTGGAGGTATCCCTGGTTGTCAGACGAATGCCGAAACTGGAAATCCCTTCCGAACAATTCCCAATTGGCGCTCTCAACCTGCTAGGGCTTTTGTCTGAAAGATCAAAGTTCTACAACAGCCCGCACCGTGCTCATCAGTAAGGAATGCAACTGTTCCAGAAACAACATTAAAAACATTGATGTGTGAAAATCAAATTGCGTTAATGTATTTACAGGCCACAAAATGTCCTGCCGCAATCACACCTACAATAATAATGGAAGCTGAAGAAATAAATTAAAGTTTGTTGCCGCGGCTGAGACTCGAACCCGGGCCTTCCTGCTTACAGGGCAGAAATGATATCCATTACACCACCGCAGCACCACGGTCAACAGTGCTGCACGAACTACTCAAGACGAATACCCTCCCAAACACAAACTTCAATTGTTATCCTCAGCTTATTTTCCTCCTACATTGTCACCATTGCCATTTTAATTCATTTCATCAGCTTCCATCATTATCGTAGATAAAGATGAGACTTAGATATCTCGGGGAAAATTTAATTATAAGATCTTACAAAGAAGGTTGCGTGCTCATTCGCTAATGAAAATACCGAACATGGACCTCGAACACCCGCACTGCAGTGACACAGTGCAATCGCGTGCTGATTTGTAACACTCTCTGATGAATTCAGCAAAGATAACATTGATGACGAAGTATTTGGAAACTTCTGGCTGATAAGAACTTGCAGGTATGCATTTGCCAGCATCAGACATTCACAAGGCTCAATAAAACGCTCAGAATAAAAGAATATACAAACCGCGCACCCATCGGATACTTCAAGTCGATCTGGCAGAGGTAAGCTGGACTAATGTCGCAGCAGTAAATTGCCTAAGCTTTTTGGGTCGGCTGATCAAAAGATCTTGTGTATCACTTTCAACAAACTGAAGCACAGGTCAAAAATATGAAGAATCTGTAATATTATTTTATTTCCCTGATAACCTTATCACAGTAAATTGTCACAAACAGAAATGTGTTTTATAAAGCACTACATTTTAGATCGCTTTACATTGCAGATCGCATTATATTGCAAATCATTGCTAGTTATCTTGCCCTTGATACAGTAAAGAAAGTATTGTTGATTACATTATATGTTCTCATGGTTGGATCATAAGTGTTCCAAACGCTAACTACTTACATACAAAACAGAAAAGGACTCAACCCAGAAGACTGTATAGGAGCGAAACTATATTTAGCAGTAATAACGCCGATTTTATAATCCGTAAATTGCGAAAATGAAGCACGAACATCTGTTAATAAATCTTATTGAATCAGTTTCTTCTTGGCAGAGACGTACTGTTCATCGCCAGAGCATATTAACTTCAACAATGAATGTAGCAACTTTACAGCGAAAATTCGAAAGTAGATTTGAAAACAACCTACAATAAGACAAATACAATGTCCAGCGAACTTAGCGAAAAGTAAGACGTAAAATGTAACAACTATTTTAAATGGAATTAGGAGCACCATTCATGGGTGTAACCGAAGAATCGTCTAGAATTCTATAGGAGACTGTGGATGGCAGTAGGTGTCAAAAGGCCGATGATATGCAGATACTTGTGATGTGCAAGAGTGATCGTAATCTTGAGATGAAAACATAAAAAGGTTTCATTACATCCAATTATGGAATCACGAGCGTTTTAATTCATGATACGGCGCTTAGCTACAAGGTAATCTGTAGGTATGTACTCGTTGATTCAATGAATTACTCTGTCTTCGTCTGTTTCACAAAGATAGTTCCTTGAGGTCCTTTGAATGCGAAATTAAAGCATTGCTTTAATGTTTTGGTTAGGTGACATTCAACAGCCGTTAAGTAATTGAAAAACGCATTTCAACTATCAGTTGTTTTTATTTGTACCTTAATATCTTACAGTTTCGGTCGTGGACCACATGCACAGGATATAAGACAAAAATACACCATGTAATCCATAGATCTTTTGCTTTTCTGGCTGATAGAAAATCCAAAACGTTATAATACGTTTAAGAAAAGAACACAATGTATCCCACAAAAGTCTAAGAGACATGTTCCTCTCTCTATTAGATTTTGTGGAATATGTTGGTTTCCTTTCTTATACCTATTGTGACCTTTTGGATTTCCTATCAGCCAGAAAAGAAAATTGTCTATGTGTTCACTTGATCTGTTTTTGCCTGATGTCCTGTAAGATGGTTCACGACCGAAACCGGAAGATATTAAGGTACAAATAAAAACAGCTGATGGTTAAAATGCGTTTCCTTCAAATAAAGCACTACTATTTTAGAACTAAACCTGAATTGCACAGACTTCATATTATCTTTTCTTCAATTAAGTACATATAGTCAGCATGAAATCTTATCAATGCGTGTCGCTGATGTTGTCTAAAAGTATTATACTACAATCACTTTATCAGTTAAGTGCAGAACAAATGATGGATGTGTGTGCACTGTCTAGCTTTTGTATAGGTAATACGCCCGTTGAGAAGTTCCTTTCACTCCTATTCAATGGACCCGTAATCTGTGGTCCCTGTTAGTCACGCATTTCTACTGCAGGGCTGCCTTAAGTTCACAGAAACGTAAGAAGCCAGGTGCTCCAGTTTCTGTCACAGCCTCTGAAACCAGTGGATTAATTTAATATCGGCTATAAGAATAAGCAACCGTAGAAATCCGTTTGAAAAGTTACTCAGGACCTTTCACTTGGGTTCGCTGCTTTTTCCCTGTAATTTAGCAATAGCTGTTGTCTGGCTTCATTATTGCAGCAGTTCCACCAGTTATTATAAACTTTCCGCTAAACATTTAGTAACTTCCGTCTCACCAAGCCGCGAAAACAGGCTGGCCGATTAAGTCAACAGGGAGCAGACTGACGACTAAGCACAGGATTTCTCACCTTAGTCGACAACCTAATCGATGCACGCAGTCAGTTCATGCAGGCGCTTGATGTGTCACCGCGATTTTCGTAAATTAAATAGGGTTATCAAAACGAAGCTTTCGATTTTTCTGAAAGGGTGAATTTACAATCAGCGTGTATTATTAGTTTTGACTTACGACCGTTTGACATGCACATTTAAGGTAAAACCAATTCTAAACTTATGCTGTTCAGCCGTGGATTATGGTGATGATGATGATGACACTAACATAGCCTGAATCAATTACCTCTTTATTAATGGCTCTTACAACAGATTTTATCGACACTGAGGCAACAGATTTCACAAAAACCAATTAGTCCTAGACAAAGTGGTAATTCATACCCACTTCACTGTTCTATTATTTCTTCATGGACTGCATGTGTAGCGTCGTATTCACTTCTAAAACCTGATTTATCCGTTCTTTAGTTGAACTCCAAAGCTTTTCCTATATTGTTGGTATCAGTTTAATGAATTTCACGTACATTACGGAGAGGAGGCTGTTTGGTCTATAATTTTTATGTCTTGCCTATCTCCAATCTTATGAAGTAGATTAAATGTATCATTGTCTTGCTTTTGGGTCTTTACAGCCGGTTACAATGGTCATTCTGACAAAGATAATGATCTTATCCCACGGTCAGTGTCACCCAGAGGAAGAGGAACCACCCCCACCCCCACCCCCCGCCCACCGCCACCCACCCACAACTTTTGACATAACTCGATACCGGTCGTGTTTTCCTACCCACACACCTTAGGCAAGATCATGATGTGACTCGATATCGGTCACGTGACATAAAATTGGTGGGAAATTCCTGGACGAAAGGGAGCACATTATAATCGCGGGAAACCCAATGGACCAATAAGATTCCAGGTCCCCCGCCACCCCATTATCATTCTTTACAACTAGCGCTCAGCTCTGTAGATCTCTTTATTCAAGGTCTGAGCATCATGGAGAGAGATTCAGACTTTTTATAGACAAATTAGGCCTACTATTAACAATAATTATATAAGGGCAGGGTTTGTTATTAATAATAATAAATAATTAATTAATAATAATAATTAATTTGTTATTAATAATAGAGGCCTTAATGGACTAGATCTAAATTCCGACCATTACCCAACAAAATTCTCCCTAGATGTCATTCCAGAAAAAAGAAAATTCACTAAGAAATCTCCACACCGTAAATATGATGTACAAAAGATAAATGGCAATGAACAATTTACAAAAGAAACGCAAAATTTAAAACCACAAAATTGGCAACAACTGCAAGCAGGACTTTTAAATGCAGCTGAAACTGTAGCACCGCAAACAAGAACACGTAAACACCCATGGTGGACAGATGAGTGTGACCAACTGATAAATCTCAGACAACAGGCGTGGCAAAATTGGTTGTGCAACAAAAATCAAAAGACCCTGGAAGATCTCAAAGATACCAGGAAAACAGTCACAAAAGCAATACGAACAGTCCGTAAACAACACGAAGACAAAAAATTGCAAGACATAGAAAATTATTTCAAGAAAAACAAATCCCGAAATTTCTACAGAGTATTCAAACAAAAATTAACAAAGTACTCTCCTCCATCACTCCAGTTCAAAAATGACCATGGGGAAATTGCTCATACCAACACCGAAAACTGTGAAATTCTTGCAAAATACTTTTCTAAATTACTGAATTGTGAAAAGCCTGCAGAAAAATTTGAGTTCCATCGTACACAACGAAACCCAGACTCAAAGCCACCAAGTTTACAAAAGATTAAAGAGATAATTCAGTCACTGAAAAACAACAAAGCATCAGGAGAAGACCAAATCATCGCAGAACTATGGAAAAATGCAGGAGAAAATCTTATTGCAAAACTCAAAGAAATTATACATGAAATCTGGAAAACTGAAAAAATCCCCACAGATTGGAAGACTGCAATCATACATCCTCTGTACAAAAAAGGAAGTAAAACAGACCCCAACAACTATCGTGGAATCGCTTTATTGTCAATAACATACAAAATTCTGTCTAAAGCCCTACTAAACCGCACAGAACCTCAGCTGGATTCAAAACTAAGCGAATACCAAGGTGCGTTCAGAAAAGGTCGATCTTGCGTAGAACAAATCCTTAACTTGAAAAACTCAATGAAATATTTACATAGTACTTCAAACAAAAGTTATGTCATCACGTTTGTCGACTTTAAAAAAGCATATGACAGTATAGACCGAGAATCCCTTTTTGAAGTATTAGCAGAATTTGGACTAGATCAAAAGACAACAAAATCATAAAAGACCAAATCCAAAGTAAAATTTATGGGAGAATTGAGCACAGAATTTGAAATAGACACAGGAGTACGACAAGGGGATGTACTGTCCCCAGTGCTCTTCAATTGTGCTCTTGAAAAAGTTGTTAGAGAATGGAAAAAAGCAGGTGCACCAGAACACAGACTGGGACCAAGACATAAGGGCACAGAATTACACTGTTTAGCATTTGCTGATGACATGGCACTGATCGCACAAGACATTACCGATGCACAGAAACAGTTAGAATTATTACAAGAACAGGCAGCTAAAATAGGATTACAAACTTCATTTGAAAAAACAAAATTTATGACTTACATCAAAGATGCACCTTCTGATCTCAAAATTGGTAATAACTACATCTCTCGAGTTAAAGAATTTAAATATTTAGGTGAATGGATTGCAGAAAATTGTGATGAAAAGAAATCTGTCAGATCAAGAGTCCAGAAAATGGAGACGGCGTTTCAGTTAACAAAAAACATTTACAACAAAAAGAGTCTCTCGTGGAACTGCAAAATACGACACTATACAACAGTAATTAGACCCGAGGCTCTCTACGCATCTGAGACACTAAACCTTCAACACAGAACACTAAAAGAGGAATTAGAAGTGAAAGAACGTAAGATAATGAGGAAAATCCTAGATGGGGTACATTTCTACTGCTTGTCTTTGTGATGGTCAACTCCTACCTTGGCCAGCAAGGTCACCGGATCTTTCTTCAATTGAGAACGTTTGGAGCATTATGGGAGGGACGTTTCAACCATCTCTGGATTCTGACGATGTAACACGTCAATTGGACAGAATCTGGTACTATATCCCTGAGAAAGACATCCAAGAAATCTATCAATCGATGCTAAAGCGAGTAACTGCTTGCAAAAGAGCCAGAGATGGTCCAATGCGTTACTGTTTTGCTCAATTTGTGAAGCTCTTTCTCTTGAATAAATCATCCAATTTTTCTGAAATTGTAACGATTTGTTTGCTGTACATGTACATCACATTTATCGATTTCCTTCCGTTTTGGATAATTGCTTGATGATGCAGCTATTTTTTTCTCTTAGACTGAATGTGCAATATTTACACACACACGCAACACACACACACGCACGCACACGCACACACAGCTTTGACAAATGGTTCATACAACTATTTCGGACAGACCCGCACATGCATATCAACTATTTACAAATAAAACACAGCCACACACTCAGTCACTCCAATGAAGAATGTAAGTATAACACCACATATTAACCGTTTTTTCGCCATTACACGGGAGCCCTATTTTCTGTTGCAGTGCAGAATGTAGCTCATGGCCTCTCGATCGAAATATTACCTGGCGCACCATATGTGGATCTGCGCCAGAGCCCTCGACGAAGCACCTCTTATAATCTTCAGTCGTGAGAGCCACTGAGGTACACCCTTGGTCCGCGTCTTGATGGAGCCTGGATCTATAAGGTATGAATACATCTTTGATAGCAGCTCCCACGTACTACTCCTTAACCTGCAAACCTCTCGCCACGTCTTTCTGGGCGATAATTTTTGGTTTTGTGGTGTTACTCCAGATGCATTATCGCCCGCATATCCAGAGGAGTCGAAATCTTCGTAATTGTACCTAATTGCTTCATATGGATAGCAGTCTTTCACCTGTAGATGAAACGATCTGTATCTACACTCATGGAAATTGAAATAAGAACACCGTGAATTCATTGTCCCAGGAAGGGGAAACTTTATTGACACATTCCTGGGGTAAGATACATCACATGATCACACTGACAGAACCACAGGCACATAGACACAGGCAACAGAGCATGCACAATGTCGGCACTAGTACAGTGTATATCCACCTTTCGCAGCAATGCAGGCTGCTATTCTCCCATGGAGACGATCGTAGAGATGCTGGATGTAGTCCTGTGGAACGGCTTGCCATGCCATTTCCACCTGGCGCCTCAGCTGGACCAGCGTTCGTGCTACACGTGCAGACCGCGTGAGACGACGCTTCATCCAGTCCCAAACATGCTCAATGGGGGACAGATCCGGAGATCTTGCTGGCCAGGGTAGTTGACTTACACCTTCGAGAGCACGTTGGGTGGCACGGGATACATGCGGACGTGCATTGTCCTGTTGGAACAGCAAGTTCCCTTGCCGGTCTAGGAATGGTAGAACGATGGGTTCGATGACGGTTTGGATGTACCGTGCACTATTCAGTGTCCCCTCGACGATCACCAGTGGTGTACGGCCAGTGTAGGAGATCGCTCCCCACACCATGATGCCGGGTGTTGGCCCTGTGTGCCTCGGTCGTATGCAGTCCTGATTGTGGCGCTCACCTGCACGGCGCCAAACACGCATACGACCATCATTGGCACCAAGGCAGAAGCGACTCTCATCGCTGAAGACGACACGTCTCCATTCGTCCCTCCATTCACGCCTGTCGCGACACCACTGGAGGCGGGCTGCACGATGTTGGGGCGTGAGCGGAAGACGGCCTAACGGTGTGCGGGACCGTAGCCCAGCTTCATGGAGACGGTTGCGAATGGTCCTCGCCGATACCCCAGGAGCAACAGTGTCCTAATTTGCTGGGAAGTGGCGGTGCGGTCCCCTACGGCACTGCGTAGGATCCTACGGTCTTGGCGTGCATCCGTGCGTCGCTGCGGTCCGGTCCCAGGTCGACGGGCACGTGCACCTTCCGCCGACCACTGGCGACAACATCGATGTACTGTGGAGACCTCACGCCCCACGTGTTGAGCAATTCGGCGGTACGTCCACCCGGCCTCTCGCATGCCCACTATACGCCCTCGCTCAAAGTCCGTCAACTGCACATACGGTTCACGTCCACGCTGTCGCGGCATGCTACCAGTGTTAAAGACTGCGATGGAGCTCCGTATGCCACGGCAAACTGGCTGACACTGACGGCGGCGGTGCACAAATGCTGCGCAGCTAGCGCCATTCGACGGCCAACACCGCGGTTCCTGGTGTGTCCGCTGTGCCGTGCGTGTGATCATTGCTTGTACAGCCCTCTCGCAGTGTCCGGAGCAAGTATGGTGGGTCTGACACACCGGTGTCAATGTGTTCTTTTTTCCATTTCCAGGAGTGTATATGAAGGAAGGTGGGACCGGTGAAGTTTGGCTTCCCAAAGTCTCAGTGAATACGGTACGTGTGGAGTTTGTAGAGGACCAGAATACACATATTGATATAGACAAGCTTCTTTTTTTAACATCTCTGCTCGAGCCTTCATGACAGTCATTAGTTCTTTGATTTTCCTAGTCCGAATTTGCATACAACTTTCACAAAGAATACATATTTAGATTTAAAAGCACTTCAATAACATCACTTCTTATCTACCCTTCTGCACCAATTCACCTCTTTGGAACTTTAAACATAAACACAGCACACGAAATCTCAGTTACTGCGCCGCGGACACCTGCGTGGAGATAAGCCGCCGTCGTCTCAATCATCGACTGTGGTTGCGGCGTCGATGAATGCTGAGTCGGTTGAAGTCCTCCGACCCACGACAGGAAATCTTTGTCAAACGACAAAATCTTGCATTTGCACGTGTAGTTTGACTTGAACATGGTCGTATCTACCGTTGTTCTCCATGCTGCTACGGGCAACAAAGTTTAATCTGAAAGTTCCCTTTTTCATTCATTTTTTTAAAAATTCTTCTTTTAAACGTTATTTGTAGTTACTTTTCTTCTTGAATTTCAATTTATTACGCTATACTGCGTACGTTTATTCTTCTTTGACGTTTGCTGTTGGTAACGATTGTCCGTGGCAACAACAGATTGCCGGCCGCGGTGGCCGTGCGGTTCTAGGCGCTGCAGTTCGGAACCGCGGGACTGCTACGGTCGCAGGTTCGAATCCTGCCTCGGGCATGGATGTGTGTGACGTCCTTAGGTTAGTCAGGTTTAGGTAGTTCTAAGTTCTAGGGGACTGATGACCTAAGATGTTAAGTCCCGTAAAGCTGAGAGCCATTTGAACCATTTGAACAACAGATTTTTCCCAAATTATCTCGACGAAATTTTGATAAAATCATCATCTTTTTCTTCCCCTTCTTCTTCTTATTCTTCCTCTTCCTCCTCCTCCTCCTCCTCCTCCTCCTCCTCTTCCTCTTCCTCTCTTCCTTTACACGGCTCGCATCCTGTCACAGGCGCCGAAATGGAATCGAACCGCAGTGGTTTTTGGCATGGCTTCAGTGTTCCATTATGTGCGACCTGTAACCCTCTGACTTTTGGTATCAGTAGCTTTATTTAATAAGATTTGTTTCGGTCGATTTTTCTTTATGTTTGCTGAGGTGAACCTGAAAGTCAGTTCCGCCAAAACTTGCTCCAGCAATCTTCATAGAACTTCGTCTCCTTGTGCGTGGATGAGTGCTGAAAGAGAGCGGTAATTGTCGTTGAAGCTACTTGAATGACGTAAACAACTAAACTTTAAACTCTTCATACCCAAAATTTCTTTTACAGCAATATCTCGTGTAGTATTCAGAATGACGGATCGCCTTATATTCACGCAGCTTGTGCAAAAGCAAGCCAAGACGTAAGCTCTACATAAGCCAGTTCGACAGTCCTTTTTCACGGCGTCCTTTGGAGCCATGACCTTTACTGTTTCTACTTGTCTTCAAAAAATCGTCAAAGCAAGATGCCAAGGGACAGGTGACTCCACATACCGGGCAGCGTATCTAGGGATGCACACATGCTGCATTTATCTGTGTCATTAATCACAATACGATAAAGGTGCTCGATGGCTGAAATCAAAATGTTGACCACCGTTTACCAGGAGGCCACTGCCACCGATGGAAAGGAAAGTCTGATGTTGAATATTCGAAGATCGCTGTAGTGCATCTCCGTGGTGGCGTGCAGCACTGTACTGACCGAACCATTTGTATGCCAGAAGTGAACATGATTACCATGCTTTAGTAGGAATTTGTTTGCTTGAAAGAGATCTACGAATTTTACAATGAACACATACATCTTATTCCCAAAACAGGCGGTATCCACTTGGTCCGAGGTAACATCGAATGTATCAACTAACCTGTCATTGACTTCTAAAGATTCGGGCTACGTGTTAAGTGTAGATTTATCAAATGAAAAACTCGCAATACCCTTGTATTGTATTGTATAGAACTGGGGACGTAGAAACGACGGAGACGCGTTGTCCCGCCTTAGCCCTCAGTGGTTCACACCTCCACAACAAGCTACAGCAGTCCACTCACCCCACCACCGCCCACATAGAATACAGGGTTATTGTACAGTTCGACCCCCAGTGGACACCACCCCCCGGGAACGTCTCACACCAGACGAGTGTAACCCCAACGTTAGCGTGGTAGAGTAATTATGGTGTACGTGTACGTGGAAAAAGTGTTTGCGCAGCAGTCACCGAAATAGTGTAACTGAGGCGGAATAAAGGGAACCAGCCCGCATTCGCCGAGGCAGATTGAAAACCTTAAAAACCATTCACAGACTGGCCGGCACACTGGACTTCCACAGTAATCCGCCGGGCGGATTCGCGGCTGGGACCAGCACACCTTCACGCCCGGAAAGCAGTGCGTTAGACCGTACGGCTAATTGGGCGGGTTTCACAATACCTTTACTGGAACACACTCGGACGCCATGACAAAACCAACAGGAGAGGACTATGCCGCTGTCAGACACACACCCAACGAAGGCCGAGACGAGGCAACGACGATGTCACACACAGAGGCACGAACATCACGCGACGCTCCGCTGGAAAGGATAAGTAAACAAACTACCTCCTCGCTCGGCGCACAAAGGGCAACTGCCACTACTGCATCAAGAGTTGCGGACAATCTATTAGATGAAAGTGTGTGAAAGTTGGTAACGCTAAAGGCGATTAAAAATTTTTCCCGCCGTGCTGGATTCTCCATAGCACCGGATTCTATGGTATCTAATAAAATGCTTGGAGAAGAGTCGATGTCATTAGAATGTCCAACAGTTTCAATGGATGAATTTGTTGCAGACGATAATGGTGATGAGCTTATAGTCTCGACTGTGACACGTAAAGCCATTTTGCAGATAGTTCAGAGCTCAAAATTTCGATTCCTTACAGACGACGATGATTTTGACAATGAAACCAACAAAGGAGTTCCTGTCCCCATGACATCAGGAATGAAGAACATCATAAGAAGCATGTGCAACTATTGAGATACATATTCGAAAGCCAAAATGAACTTAGAAATCACGATACTTAGAAAATACGGCACTGGTTCAGTTTAAATATTTGTATCAATTAATATGAAAAATAGTTTGGACCCCGTATTTTCGTGGTAAATATTTTTCATTGTATATTTCTGTGCATAATTACACGAAAATTTTATGTAAATTTAGTTTTACAAGTCCAGTGAACCATTAATACAGTCAGTCAGTCGGTAGAATGCTTTGGAGTAAGAATGCAGAAAAGTAAATAATGGCTAAATGACAACGAACAACATAGACACATTAAAAAAAAGTTTTGCATCACCCCGGTTCCCAGAACTCTTGAAGATACACGTTGACAGTGGATATTGCATCACTGACACAGTCCCTTTGATTGTTCAGAGATGTCACTAAACCCGCCCAAAGAAGTAAATAACCATGCATGAGCAGCGCCTATTAGACGGAGGGGGTCCGACAGCCAATTATTTCCAGTCATTCCACCAGGAAGGAGGCACAGGGCTCTTGTTCTTTGTAGTTCAACCATGCCTAGACGGCCAATACCGCGGTTCGATCTCGTCCGCATTGTTGCTTTTTGCCAGGAAGGGCTCTCAACAAGGGAAGTGTCCAGGCGTCTCGGAGTGAAGCAAAGCGATGTTGTTCGGACATGGAGGGGATACAGAGAGACAGGAACTGTCGATGACGTGCCTCGCTCAGGCCACCCAAGGATGACTACAGCACTGGATGACCGCTACTTACGGATTATGGCATGGAGAAACCCTGAGAGCAACGCCACCATGTTGAATAATGCTTCTCGTGCAGCCACAGGACGTCATGTTACAACTCAAACTGTGCGCAATAGGCTGCATGATGTGCAACTTCACTTCCGACATCCATGGTGAGGTCCATCTTTGCAACCACGACACCATGCAGCGTGGTACAAATGGGCCCAACAACATCCCGAATGAACCGCTCAGAATTGGCATCACGTTCTCTTCACCGATGAGTGTCACATTTTCCTTCAACCAGACAATCGTCGGAGACGTGTTCAGAAGCAACCAGGTCAAGCTGAACGCCTTAGACACATCGTCCAGCGAGTGCAGCAAGGTGGAGGTTCCCTGCTCTTTGGTGTGGCATTATGTGCGGCCGACGTTCGCCGCTGGTGGTCATGGAAGGCGCCGTGACGGCTGTACGATACGTGAATGCCATCCTCCAACCGGTAGTGCAACCATATCGGCAGCATATTGGCGAGGCATTCGTCTTCATGGACGACAGTTCGCGCCCCCATCGTCCCATCTTGTGAATGACTTCCTTCAGGATAACGACATCGCTCGAATAGCGTGGCCAGCATGTTCTCTAGACATGAACCCTATCGAACATGCCTGGGATATTTCCGGAATGAGATTTTCACTCTGCAGCGGAGTGTGCACTGATATGAAACTTCCTGGCAGATTAAAACTGTGTGCCCGACCGAGACTCGAACTCGGGACCTTTGCCTTTCGCGGGCAAGTGCTCTACCATCTGAGCTACCGAAGCACGACTCACGCCCGGTCCTCACAGCTTTACTTCTGCCAGTATCTCGTCTCCTACCTTCCAAACTTTACAGAAGCTCTCCTGCGAACCTTGCAGGACTAGCACTCCTGAAAGAAAGGATATTGCGGAGACATGGCTTAGCCACAGTCTGGGGGATGTTTCCAGAATGAGATTTTCACTCTGCAGCGGAGTGTGCGCTGATATGAAACTTCCTGGCAGATTAAAACTGTGTTCCCGACCGAGACTCGAACTCGGGACCTTTGCCTTTCGCGGGCAATTGCTCTACCATCTGAGCTACCGAAGCACGACTCACGCCCGGTCCTCACAGCTTTACTTCTGCCAGTATCTCGTCTCCTACCTTCCAAACTTTTAAGAAGCTCTCCTGCGAACCTTGCAGGACTAGCACTCCTGAAAGAAAGGATATTGCGGAGACATGGCTTAGCCACAGCCTGGGGGATGTTTCCAGAATGAGATTTTCACTCTGCAGCGGAGTGTGCGCTGATATGTAACTTCCTGGCAGATTAAAACTGTGTGCCCGACCGAACTCCGCTGCAAAGTGAAAATCTCATTCTGGAAACATCCCCCAGGCTGTGACTAAGCCATGTCTCCGCAATATCCTTTATTTCAGGAGTGCTAGTCCTGCAAGGTTCGCAGGAGAGCTTCTGTAAAGTTTGGAAGGTAGGAGAGGAGATATTGGCAGAAGTAAAGCGGTGAGGACCGGGCGTGAGTCGTGCTTCGGTAGCTCAGATGGTAGAGCACTTGCCCGCGAAAGGCAAAGGTCCCGAGTTCGAGTCTCGGTCGGGCACACAGTTTTAATCTGCCAGGAAGTTTCATGCCTGAGATAGATTGAAAAGGGCTGTTTATGAACGACGTGACCCACCAACCACCCTGAGGGATCTACGCCGAATAGCCGTTGAGAAGTGGACAATCTGGACCAACAGTGCCTTGATGAACTTGTGGATAGTATGCCACGACGAATACAGGCATGCATCCTCTACTGGGTATTAGACGTACCGGTGTGTATAACAATCTGGACCAGCACCTATGAATGTCTCGCTGTATTGTGGTACAACATGCAATGTGTGGTTTTCATGACCAATAAAAAGGGCGGAAATGATGTTTATGTTGATTTCCGTTCCAATTTTCTGTACAGGTTCCGGAACTCTCGGAACCGAGATGATGCAAAACTTGTTTTGATGTGTGTATATGCACGACAGGTAACGCACAGGTGGCACACATAACGCACAACATCGCGCAACTAGGACATTTGTGGTGAGTGCCGCGGCCTAAACAGCGGTCACTGCGAGGTGGGATGCGTGTATCGGCGATCTGCAGCAGTAGCTGCAGACCTTGAGCGGTACGCCGGCGTGCATCTGGCTGGTCCTCGTCCTGACCTTGACACCTGCAACCCAGCGACCGACACACACTGCTTCCAGCTGTCAGCCGTTTACGCTTTCTCTGAGACATTTTGGCCTGCAGTTTTTGATGATGTATTAAGCAAACACTTGTTTGCTTGCTGACCGTGAATCAGCTCAAACAAGACCTCGACTTTCGTAACGGTGGGCCAAATGGATGACAGTTTACCACAGAATTCACATTGTACGTAGACACATCGACTTTACAATAATTCTTTCGAGTGATATCGATGATGACAATATACAAGGTATCCCAAAAAACACCGACAACCTTTAGTAACAGTTTCCTTACACCAAAACAAGAAAAAGTATCCAGTAAACGTAGGCTCTATAATGCATGCCTTATGAGCTATGAGCACTTATTAAGTAGAAGAGGTGTGTTTTACACTAACGAAGGTAAACAAGTGCTCATAGCTCTTACGGTACACATTTTAGACCCTGTGTTTACTGAAAATTTTTTTCCTCGTTTTGGCCTGTATTACCTCCGCCCAAAGTTTGGAAAACAGAGTCTCTGCAGTAGAAAAGATCTGTTCCTAATTATCGAAATTGAACAAGTGCTCAAAGCCTTTAAATATGAATTTTTGCTCTTGACTTTGCTTTTTTCTTGTTTTGGAGTAAGGAACCGTCCCTAAAGCTTATCGTTTTTTTTTTTTTTTTTTTTTTTTTTGCCGCCCTGTATAGAAAGTGAAATATCTATATTTTCAGTATTTCCAATGTATGGTATATTCGACATATACAAAACAGTTGTTGGCAGCTTTGTAACAAGACATTGCTAAAAACTTAAATTTGTTGTATGAGAGGACTGTCATTGTTTTACACCAAATTTTCGTCAGTAGATTAGTATAATTTATATAGTTCGTATTTTCTTCTGTGCTGAAAACAATGTTTGAAACAGTGCAACATTAAAATTTTTATAGTTTTACTCAGTAATCATACAAAATACTAACAGAAAATAATCAACTGAAGAATATGTTATGTCTATTAAAATTCGAAGATGTGCCGAAAAGTTACCTCCAGCTATAAAACACGATTTTTTCTTTCTTAACAGGACGTCCATATTTCCGCGTTCCAAATGTAACGATTCCAGCGTTTCTGTGTATGTATTATAATTTAAAAACTATGTACACAGCATGTCGCTATAGTGTCTGGTGGAAGATTCATTGTAACAATATTATCAGTTTCTTTTCTTCTTGATACACTCGTATCTAGGAGTAGCGTCATTGATTAGGGGCTAATCAAAATGTTCTGGGTTCTGGGTTCAATTCCACTCACTCCTTAATTTTTTAATAAAAATCACCAGCAACTCTGACCTAAAATTTTGTGTATAAGGAGTGATCCTCGTCCTGCTAGAGGCCTTGTCAAAGAGAACAAAGGAATGGAGAGGGTTTCAAGGCAACTTCTTTGCCTTGGGCTCCGGAAATGCCCCTAACAGGCAGAACAATCAGCTATATAATCAACGGCATGCGGATGCAGACGATAACGAAAAACACTGCATGAAAGACACATAAGATGTACCCACATGAATTCGAAAAGTGTCGTCATCATTATATCTGTGGGCGTTCTGGTGCAAAGTTCAAGCAGCCGCCGCTAGTTGACACTACAGGCACTGAAATCCAAGATGGTGGAGACGCTGCAGTCGTCCAAATCCAAGATCACAGTAGAAAATTTAAAAAACGCAAGACAGCGGCGGTAGAAAATTAAAAAAATATCCAAGATGGCAGCAGCAGGATATTTAAAAAAATAATAAATAAAAAATCGATTACAAACCAGGATGGTGGAACTATCCCACTTACAATCTGAAACCTCACTGACAATTCAATACAAGATGGCTCTATGTTCAAAACTACGGTGGTGCTGACAAATACGTAAGATGCTGCTGAGGGAAAATTTTAAAAATGCAAAATGGCGCTGGTAGGGACATTAAATTTTTTTTTTGCATCAATTACATTGAAACATCCAATTACAGCTCAGTATTTTACTGGACAAATGAAACAGCCAACTAGTATGTTCAAAAGTACTCAATTATATACCAAAAAAATAAACGTATTCACAATACTGAAGTATTTGCATCTCAAAAAATACGTGAGCTTCCTCTGAATTGCGTAAATTCAAGAATATGTTTGGAATTATCTCAACGACCTGATTTTTTTGCACCATGTTCAAAAACATAAAGATGCTGACAATACTGGTTGGTGTAATTTACAATATTTTCTTGTCTAAAATGTGCAAGTGCGCACTCACACACACACACACACACACACACACACACACACACACACACACACACATTTTGCTCTCACCATTACAGCCCAGTATTTTATCATCTATTTAAATGAAACAATGTCACATCCTAAACTTTATTTCACTCCCACAGCCAACTAGTGTGTAGCCACCATGTTCAAAAGATCTGAATGACCTGATTTATTTGTCAAAATATGTAAAGATATTGACTCACAGTGTTTCCACGTCAAAATTGCGTAAGCTTCCCTAACCTGCAGGTTAAGCCGCTCTTGTCAATGAGCGTAGTCCGGTTAATGTAGTACAATTTGAACAAGAGGCAATAGGGCGCTGAAATTAAATACTTCCACGTGTAAAAAGAGTGTATTATCTTTCAAAATACACATGAAACTATTGCTGATATAATAAACAGGTTAGGCAGCACTTGTGGACATGCATAATTCGATGTCTGAACCACATTCGGTGAAAGGCACAATTAAATAATTCCACTTCTAAATTTTCTGTCAGAATAAGTAAGCTATGTTAGCAGCACACACACACACACACACACACACACACACACACATACACACACACAACGATTATGCCAAGTGTCACGATGTTAATTCTATATCTAACAAAATCTGTGTCCAAAATATGACTGTAGACTGTCAAATTAAGTGCCTCAATTCTATTGTCTTCTAAATTGTTATAATAAGAAGAAGAAACACATGTTTGGTAAAAATAACGTGCTAAGCAGGCAGTTGACATTTCATTTTAGGCCTAAATAAGCCTCAGTGCAAAAATGAACCTGACCAAGCCTATAACTGTTAGAAAACCATGTTGGCTAAAATACTATGATAATCAAATGTCATAATCATCAGTGTTCTGCCCTAGAGCATGCAGTCCTGCCATTTACTATCCTCTTCGTTTCCTCGTAATTGTTTCCTATCCTTATACTATACACCAACTGGTATCTTCTGCGTCCTCTTCTTCTTCTTCGTCTTCCATTCACAGTTCCTTCCGTAGCCTCCATCAGTAACAATCTCTTCTCAACCGGTGTCCAGGCCAGTTGTGTTTCCCTTTCCTGATTACCTTTAAAATTTGTGTCTCTTCCTCCATTCTTCTCAACACGTTCTCATTTCTCAGTTTGTCTATCCACCTTATCCCTTTCATCCAACTCCAAATCCACATCTCAAACGTTACTTTTCTTCTTTCTTCGTCTTTCCCTAGGGTCCATGTCTCAGCTCCGTATAATGGCACGCTCCATACAAGCACTCCGCCAGTTCTTCCTCAGGTCCCTGTCCATGCACCCACATAGACGTCCTCCCCTTCTTATTAAATGCTTCCTTGGTAACTGCTATACGTGTTTTCACCTCCTTATTACATCACATGTTCCCAGATATCTGAAAGCACAAATTTGTTCTGCACGTTCCTGTCGTAACTTTACAGCTATCCTTACTTTTCTTACACTTATCACCATACATTTTGTCGTTTTCTTATTAATTCTCATTCCGAATTCTTCACAGGTCTTATTTATTTCTTTTAACATTGCAGACACAGTTCTTTCGCTCTCTGCCAATAACACCATACCATTCGTAAATCGAATACATTGTATCCTCCTACCACCAACCAGCACGACTTTAATTCGTTTCAAACATTTCTCAATAACACGAGTATGCTACAAATATAACAGTATTGGAAAGAGACAGGAGCCTTGCCTCACTCCCCTTCCAAGTGTGCTTTCCTCTGCCTTCTCATTCCCAATTTGTACTCGTATTTTCTCTAAGGTATAGGTTTTTAATCAGCCTCCTATTACTCAAGTCGACACCATTCTTCCTTACGAGGAAAACGTTCCATCGTACCCTCTCAGATTTAGTGGTAAATGGCTCAATGGACAGCCTGTCAAAAACTGAACAAAGATCAAGCATGAAAAGAGGAAGAAGGTGTACTAAATTGTGAAAAGAAAAGCAAAATAGAAACCGTGAACGGTTCAATGTCAAGATGCGCTATGCTGTCGTGGATGTACGGTCACGGTGTTTGACTGGTTATAGAATATGAGTCATGTGGTAAGAATATATTACCGTCGCAAGTAAATGTTATAAATGGCGAGAGCAGGTGAGAAGTTGCACAGACCTCTCACAGAACTGAAAACAAGAAATAAACCAGTGAGAACTATTATACAACGAAAGAATTCAAGAGTCAAAAAGTCCTATACGGAACGCAAGAGCCATAACATGTAGTACTTGTGTGGAACAAATAGGAGGTACGTACGTTTAGAAGTCCCTTCCTCGGAGTTGCAAACCACGACACAGACACAAAATTGAATACAGCGAACGTACACGTCAATGACAGGACGGACAGTTCATAATTTTGTGAAAAATAAAATACGGGGCACGAGGGAGATTTGAACATGGATCTCTCCCTTCGCAGTCCTACATCGTGATCACGTAACCACGACGCCGTGGATATTCAAATTCGCTTGAAGTTGCACAGTACAGTACATCTTCTCCCTGTTCTCATGCTTGATCTGTGTTCAGTTTTTGAAGAGCTACCCACTGGGCCGTCTCACCACTAAATCTCAGGGGGTTGCGATGGGAAGTTACCCTCGTTCGAATGTCCATTAATTTATTTCACTCTACTCTGTCAAAGGCTTTCTCCAAGTCAATGAAGACAGTATCAACTTCTTCTCCTCTTGCAATGTATCTCTCACCTATAATTCTCAGCAATTCAATTGCACCTCTTGTACTTTTCCCTCTTCTAAATCCACACAGTTCCTCTGCAATACTTTCTTCCAGTCTTCCGTGAAGCCTTCCATATGCCATCCCTAATAAAACTTTTGCTGCATGAGAAATCAAAATTATAGATCTAAAATCCCCACATTTCTGGGCATTCCGTTTCTTGTCAGTTGGATTCATTACTGCTGAGATAAAGTCACCAGGCCACTCACATTTCTCATATATCTTATTACACAGATATATTAACTCTTTCACACAACTACTCCCAAGGATCTTAAACAACTCTGCTAGTAGTCCATTATTTCCACTTGCTTTATGATTCTTCGTCTCTCTTAAAGCCCTTTCTACGCCTCCTTCCAATATGTAGCGTTCTTTGTCTTCTTCTTCAATTTTCGCCTTGTCTTCTGATTCAATATCATTCGGCTTCTGATCAGCCTCATGTAGGCACTTTACATACTCTTGCCACCTTCCCAACACTTCCCCTTTTTTATGAACCACGGTACCATCATTCTTTTCTTGTTCCACACTTGACTTGCTTTTCTTTGCTTCAATGACTAGGTCAGCAGCTAATGTAGACATCACTTCATATTTCTCTTTCTTTTATAGTTTCTCTATAATTCTCTACAATCAAATGTAAAACACTAAAATTCTGAAAACTTTATATAAAACTTTTTAAAATTTTCACAAATTTTCTATATATTGTCTCAATCGCATTTCTTTTTTCGAAGCGATTACCAGTTTCGGTAGCTTAACTGCCGTCTTTACATCTGAGAACAGACAAACCGAAATAAAAATTGCCTTAAGTAACAAAGTTATGTAAAAATTGTTAATGGGCTACTTTTAAACATTTACAGGAAATTAACATAGCGTATGCAGTAGTAGTATGAATGCATTAGTATTATACAATACCACTGCATCGTCCATAACATTCTTACTTCAAATCTTCAACTAAAATGCGTTATGTACAGCCTAAACCGAATGTAAGGGCAAATATATTATGAACTGGTAAACAAATAAGAATAATACATAATTATTTAAAATAAAGACTAGTTCGTTGCACGTATCGTGCTCTGTGACAGCAATTGAAACAAAACGCCTCTACAACTTCGTAAAAATTTTAAACTTTGAAACGTCCATATAATATTTTCGATACAATCAGTAACTCAAAGCATAGATTTGCCTATAAAAAGAAGAAGCAAGTAACAAATGCTTGCTTTTAGTTATTGACGCATAAGAGAAATATGATTTTTCAAAACGGTAAACTACTATACGGACATGACAATATAAGGGAGTACAGTGAAGAAAATGCTGCTGCAGTATCCAGCCCTCTCCAAAAAAGAAACTCCTGATGTCATTGTTAGTGATGATAAGACTAACTTGGCATAGCGTCTGGTTGTAAAAGCGTAAGAGGAAGAGTCCTCTGCACAGAATTCCATGTTCACTCGTGTCTTGTGGAAGAAAGAAACTGTTTCTAAGATTAGTTTTGTCTATCACAGAATACCTTCTGTATTAAAGTATAACTAGTTTCCCATGCACCATGATGTAGCTGAATCATTTCTTTGTGCTGGTTTCCTTTTCATGTTTACAAAATATAATAACAGTTTATTGCCTAAATCCATTTTTATAATTTGTTTACTTTGAATGTCAGTTTGTCATATACGACACATCGTTTTTATGGGCAGTCTCGCTATACTCTTAACCTTGTTGGTTAGGTGATTACGAGTAATAGAAATATTAAATGAATACTATATGGATATGTCTCCCAGTGGAATGTACGAGGTTTGGCTCTTAACGCACGTCAAGAAAACGAAGAAAAACTTAATATTACAATTTATTAATAAATAATAGTGTGCATTACACTGTAACTTTTCATACAGTAATAGACTTTAGCGACCACTTACACATTAGAGAAGGGCAGAAATCGGTGTTCTCTGCTTTTCTGCAGGAAATACTGGGTGTCCGAAAAAGACCGTCCTATTTATGAATTTTATTAGCATCAACTGCAAGCGTTGTAGAGTGTTGGTTCACGATCACAATAAAGAGTAATTCTACAGTTTTAGATTAGTGCAAGTGCGAGTACTGCTTTTTTTTTGGCGCCTGCAGCCCTACATACGCCAGATATGCAAAATGGTGGCTCATGAGTGTAAGGCGTTCTCTGTTCTGTAGTTTGCTAGAAAGAATCTATAATTTCATTTCAGAGTGCGCTTCGTTTAAAGTTTTATTGTAGTCCCTCTTACGGCCAAACATATGCCGATGGTATAGTCAGTTCGAAACAAAAGGTGTGTATGTTAAGGGAAAATCGCTGGGTGACCAAAATTGTCTGAAGAGGATGTTGACCGTGTCAGAGCATCTTACCTCCGTAGTGTTCGGAAAGAAAGTCTTGCACTTAAGTTGCCAAAGACGACAGTATCGGAGACTTTAAGAAAACTTTTATACATGTGTCCATATCGGTTACAAGTGGTACTTGCTATAGCGTACGTTGTAATTTTGCAAGTGAAGCCGTGGAGCGGTAAAGTGACTTTCGTGGTCGTGTGGTATTCAGTGATGAGGAAACCTTTCATCTACGTGGGAAGGTAAAATACCTATAATATTCGTATTTAGGGGTCAGAATATCGTCATAAACTTGCAAAATATCGAAGAGATTCCCCATAATTAAAGTTTTTCTGCCCTGCGTACTGACATCAAGAGTACAGGTCAGTTTTTTATGATTTAAATAATAAAAGTTGCACCAGTTACTTATTTTTTATGCGTAGCACAACACGTTTCGAGAATTTATTCTATTTTCAAGCACATTTTTTTAATCGCTGAAGATACCATAATAGTCGTGGCTTATCTAGGTAAATTTGTAAGAACGGTTCTTTCGCCAATTATAGAACTTTATTTGACAACAAGATGAAGTCGCCCCCGATTGACATCTCTTTGTACGAGAGTGGTTGAAAGTCAAAGTCGCTGACCGTTGGATAGGTCTTAATGGTCAATACGACAGAGTTCTTTCCTGCTGGTTTCCACATTCACCAAGCCTTATGCCAGGCGAGTTTTTCCTTTGGGGGTTTATCAAAGAGCATATCTACGTTCCGCCACTACCTAATGTTTTGTAAGAGCTGAGATACAAAATTGAAGAGGCTATTGCTTCCATTAACCAAAGTGTGGGAAGAACTTGATTTTAGGTTAGATGTTTCCGTATAACTAAAGGTGCACATATTGAACATTTGTAAGAAAAATTAGGTTAGTTTACCTTAAGTTTGATGTATGATTTGATGTAAATAGTCTAAGTTAATTTTCTTTTAATATACTATTGAAATTAATGAATGAAAAAAAATTATTTTACTGTGCGTGTAATATCGATGTTTGTATATTGCCCTCTCCTGGTTGCCAATTTCCATCACACTGACAAATATGCATGTTAATTACAATTTCCATCATTTTATTTTATCGGCGACCAGTAATTGGTAAATGTGATTACTTCATTTTATCCCGTATAACATGTTATTTCAACATTGAATTTAGTGTACAAAGAGTTAATGTTACATGAAACATGCGTTTGAAATTGCTTCTTTTCAGACAGCTGAAAGAGTATCTTTTATACATACTTGATTAAATCTGGATGAATTGGAGCAAGAGTACAATTTTTCAGCTACATACTTATTGAATATGATGTATACAACGAACTAAATTAAAATGTTAGAATCAATATGTTGGTGGCAAAGGACCTTACCACTTGAGAGAGAGTTATAGAGTTTGCACTGTCTAAATAGCTCACCTGCCCGATACAAGGAATTTAGCAACAACATAAAAACTTGTACGTATCTTTCATGCCAACTTGCACCTCATCAGATTTCTAAAAGGTTTCTGGTTTGCACTCACTGTAGTGTCATAAAAAGAATTTCGTGAACTTGTAAAAGCTCTTTGTGACTATCATTTATCATCATATAAGTTTGAAATTTCCTTTTCCTCAGTTTGCTGCTTTGAGCAGTGCAGGAGCTTCGTGATAAACACTTCCTTTCCGCGTATGTGGCGTTTCTTTTATGCTATTTAGTAAATAACTTGCTACAACCGTTTCAGAATTTTAGCGTTATGATTATTATTGCGTTTAGTAATATTAATTATAACTCAAACCCATTTGTTTCTCGCAGGGATTTTGTACATTAATACTTGTATAATCAACGTGCACCCCACCGTTTGCTTAAGCCTATCGTTTGCTACAAGTAAATTAAAGATCTACGCAGCTGGCCATTCAAAGTGATTCACCAGAAAAAATAACAAATAACGAAATTTAACTTACTGCGCTATGCAGTATAATAGGAAGAGCACTTCATCAAATCTGTAGGTTATCTGTGTAGATTCAGGGTATAAAACTTAGTACAAACAGCTACCACGTCTGGCTCGAACAATGATTCGAATAATGCTGGCTATCGAGTCCAACAGAGGATGGATGATATATTCCACGTTGCCTCAGCACTATGCTAGATTTCATTAATTGTAGTGGCTTATATATTCCTGACAAGGTCTGTTTGGGGGGCGATCTGTAACATATGGTAACTGAAGAGAACTTCACAAGCCAAGATTGCCAAAAAGCGTTTTACTGGACGACCGGTTCGGCAGAGCCATGCTGACATCATCGAATCTGCAAGAGGATAAGCAACAATTGATAGGATAATTTTTGCAATAATGATATTACCACCTGATAAACTGTCTTGTTACTTAACCTATGGAGTTATAACATAGATCATGCTTTTGAACTTTTGTAACATATTACCCGCCATGTTACAAGTCGCTACACATTTGCATATGCACATCTCGCTACCATGAAGGTCACTACACACCGACATGTCAAAGGTGAAAGTATTATGTACAATCATAAGTATATCTATACTGCGCCGATTGTTAAGGTTTCATGTTTACTGCAAGCTGGAAACTGACAGAAACGGCGAAAAGCACAATTACTTGCTTGTACGTTCACCAGGCGGCACTGTGGCGGTTGAGTGGAATATTGTCCTGTGTACAGAATGAAACGTAGATTCATAATTCCATGTATATGGTAATACATTATTAAAGACCATTTTTATTGACATTGTTATACAATCCAGACCAGAGAAATACAGGAATTTTACGTATAATTAATTTATGTATCTACGATAATGTTATAAGATCCAATATGAATAGCATACGCTAGGAAACAAGAATATGGCTCGCGGCATGCCGAACAAAACCAGAGCCCGCATCTCGTGGTCGTGCGGTAGCGTTCTCGCTTCCCACGCCCGGGTTCCCGGGTTCGATTCCCGGCGGGGTCAGGGATTTTCTCTGCCTCGTGATGGCTGGGTGTTGTGTGCTGTCATTAGGTTAGTTAGGTTTAAGTAGTTCTAAGTTCTAGGGGACTGATGACCATAGATGTTAAGTCCCATAGTGCTCAGAGCCATTTGAACAAAACCAGAACTTTTTGAAAAGAGGTTTTCCAGGCAGGACGTCTATTTTGGCGTACTCTGTGATGTTTATAACTGACATCTGAATGTCCTTAGTTATGTTTCGAATTTTACATCATAAAAAGTATTACATTATAAAAAGTAAAAGTTACGCAAAAATTCCTATATTTCTCTGATTTGAATTGTATAATAAAGTATTATGTGGCATTAGGTGTCAATGTTTTATGCTATATACAAGACGATAACCCAGTCGACCGCCCCAGTGCCATCTGGTGAACGTACGTGGGGGTCGTTGTGTTCATGCCAATTCTATCAGTTGCCAGCTGGTAGTGAACATAAACTCTTGCTATGTGCGCAATATAGATACGATCATGTTTTTACATAATAATTTTACATTTAACATGCCGATATACAGTGATCTTGATGGTTCTTGGGTGTATGTGTGCAATGTGAAGCGACTTTTAATACTTATGGATACTAAGTTGTAAAAATCAAAACATAAGGTATGTTATAATTCCTTAGTTATGTAATAAGTGCCACGCAAACCAGCAAAGGGTGCAAGCCCCTCCATCGAAAACACGACCACACCATAACACCACCGCCTCCGAATTTTACTGTTGGCACTACACACGCTGGCAGATGACGTTCACCGGGCATTCGCCATACCCACAACCTGAAATCAGATCGCCACATTGTGTACCGTGATTCGTCACTCCACACAACGTTTTTTCACTGTTCAATCGTCCAATGTTTATGCTCCTCATACCAAGCTAGGCGTCGTTTGTCATTTACCGGCGTGATGTGTGGCTTATGAGCAGCTGCTCGACCATGAAATCCAAATTTTCTCACCTCCCGCCTAACTGTCATAGTACTTGCAGTGGATCCTTATTTGGAATTCCTGTGTGATAGTCTGGATAGACGTCTGCCTATTGTACATTATGACCCTCTTCAACTGTCGGAGGTCTTTGTCAGTTAACAGACGAGGTCGGCCTATATGCTTTTGTGCTGAATGTGTACCTTCACGTTTCCACTTGACGACCACATCGGAAACAGTGGACCTAGGGATGTTTAGGAGTGTGGAAATCTCGTGTAGAGACGTATGACACAAGTGACACCCAATCACCTGACCACGTTCAAAGTTCGTGAGTTCTGCAGAGCGTCCCGTACCTGGCAGTAGGTGGCAGTACAATGCACGTAAGACGAAAAAAGGATGTTTTGGCGGCGTTCGGATACTTTTGATCACATAGTGTAGCTCTGTCGAAACCGATCATCCAATAAAATGCTGTTTAGCGATGTCAACTTGTGAAGTTTTCTTCAGGCACCAATTGTAGTGGCTAGTGAGTGGTTGCGTGTATATGGCAAACCCATGACAAGATGTTTTCACTGGCCGAGAGATTTGAAGAACGTACTGAGGTACGTCAGCACACTGCAGGCAACATGTGCTCTTGTGTTATTTTGTTGGGAGGTAATGACACGGAAACCTCAAAGATAAAGCGCACCCCACCGGCCTTAGCAAATAATAAATGCAACAGCAGCTGTCCAAACGAGCAACTATGCGAATCAGAGTTATCGTTTGTGGACCCAATGACATTCTACACCATCATGGATGATAATGAAAGTAATCTGGCAACATTGGTTCCCATGGCGGCCAGGACATCCGAATACGCCCAGCTTGATGCTCCAGCGGATCCGAGCGGATACGCGTTACCACCCCTGTAACCAGTGCTGCCGTCGGCCAGCACATCTTTGCCGCCTCTTCACGGGAACGGGCAATAAATCCCGCCCTGACGCGGTTCGTTGTGCTCCATCCGCTGACTAGCTTTTCTGCAAACAGAACCATTCCATGACTCAAGTTACGATACGCGACTGTACAATTATATACGGTCAGGCGAACGGTATGTGTTTCTTCTCAGTTCTTATTTCTGCTGGGTCGCTGAGATACTGCATGCTGTTGAATATGGTCCTCCTGAACCCATAGACTCCATGTTAGCACGACACTCATGTGATCCCTACCAATCTGAGCGTCAGTATCGCAGAAAGGTAAACCACAGTCTCGGTAGGTTATGAGATTGCGACTGTTGAACTTCGACACGTACTGGTAGACTTTTCGCCTTCTTACATGAGGCACAATTCGGTCTTCTCACAAAAAAAAGTCAACTAAATGCTATTTGTGAATGAGGATCCACTGCAAAATCTTTCCTCATACACAGTATGTAGATGGCGTCACTCTTACCTAATTTGTGCGAACGCTCTGAAATGCTAATCATTCGGATTTTTGTCGCATGGTGTGAAGCATGTCTGCTGTGAAACAAAAAGGCGGTCGATGGAATGGGCAAACAGAAATACTCCCAAGAAACCAAGGAAATGTTTGTAAACGCTGCCAGCAAGAAGGATCATGACTTCCGAGGTTTAGGACTTCGAGGGAGTGATTCTCATTGATTTCCATGAACGTGGCACAGTAATTAACTCAGAGACGTATGGTCAAACACTGACAAAGTTAAGGCGGCTAATGCAAAACAAGCATCGGGGAAAACGTATCGCAAAAGTTTTGTTTTTTCATGACAACGCACGTCGATAAATGGCCAATCGTAGCCGACAGCCCATACGGGATTTTGACTAGGCCAGACTTGGCGTCGAACGACTACCTCCTCTTCCCACAAGTGAAGACATGGCTCGCTACACCACGTTTTGATACTGACGCCGAACTTCATGGCGGTATAAGCTAGTGGTTTGCAATCGCAGGCGGCAGATTTCTACAGAGACGGTACTGAAAAACTTGTGCCACAATATGATCAGTGCCTCAATTTGAATGGCTATTAAGTAAAAAAACAGCTTAAGAATGTACCCTTAAAATGTGTACGAATAAATTTGTTTTTTCCATATTGTTATTTTTTTATTTCAAAACGTCTGTTACCTTCTGGATAGCCCTCGTACATAATACTATCGATCTTTTACAATTAGACTAATATTTGTTACTACCAGTCAAAATACAATGCCTTTTCTTCTTCTTCTTCTTCGCGGATGGATCACTTAGGACTACGCGTAATCAACATTTGTTGGCCTTCCTTTTCGCCCAGTATTCCTTCATAAACAACGAATGGACTAGCTTTCGTTGCGTAGACAACGTATGTCGGTTCGTTTTTCTCTCTTCTTCCTCAAAACCCCGTGTGTTTGTAATTTTTATGATTTCATTTCTATCATGTAGATTTGGAGACCCTAATTTGTTTGAGTTCATTCTTTCTAAATGCCCCATGAATTGGATTCTTCTCATGCGCATTGTGTCTGTTATTTTGGAGATATTTTTATATATTTTTGCATTGGGTTTTGGATAATGCACACCATCTTTAGTTCTTGGTCCTAGGATTTTCCTCAATATTTTACGTTCTTTCACTTCTAATTCCTCTTTTAGTTTGTTTGTTGAAGGTTTACTGTCTCAGATGCGTAGAGAGCTTCGAGTTTAATTACTGTTGTGTAGTGTCGTATTTTGCAGTTCCACGAGAGACTCCTTTTGTTGTAGATGTTTTTTGTTAACTGAAACGCCGTCTCCATTTTCTGGGCTCTTGATCTGACAGATTTCCTTTCATTACAATTTTCTGCAATCCATTGACCTAAATATTTAAATTCTTTAACTCGAGAGATGTAGTTATTACCAATTTTGAGATCAGAAGGTGCATCTTTGATGTCAGTCATAAATTTTGTTTTTTCAAATGAAATTTGTAATCCTATTTTTTCTGCCTGCTCTTGTAATAATTCTAGCTGTTTCTGTGCATTGGCAATGCCTTTTATTAATAAATATTTGCATTTACTTATTTCTCCATTGCTCTATTACCTGTCTGTGGATGATAGAAGAGGCTGCAACTTATATGCAAAAGTCAATTAGTATTTCATTAATATACGATAATTTCATCATTTGATGTTATTAGCCTGAAAATGAAACCCACAGCGAACAATCTGAAATTGCATTATTCATACGATTACATGTAGGGTATCCAACAACCTATTCACCGAAAATATTTTTATTCATATTGTAAGGTGTCAGGCAAATCCAACACCTTCCATGAAAACCCTGACATGATAAGCAAATCCAGTAGTATGTCACATAGCTCCAAATAAATCATGACATTAAATTAACCAAAGTAATACGAGTAACGAGTGAGCAAATGGAATACCACAGACTAACACAAGAATGTCTAAATGCATGTTATACCTTCCCACCGTGAGACAGACGCAGTTCCGAGGGGAGAAACGAGAACAGAAGCCGAGAGCAGAACCGTGTTAAGCTAGAAGGCCCTACGATAAGGGACGGACACCCACGCCGCCACCTAACCGCTAGGACCACCCCCCTAGCCCATGTTAAAAGCTAGAGCCCTCCAGAAGAACAGTATAGATCTTACGATAACACTAAAAGGGCCAAACCAGCCGCAAGTTTTAACGTGAGACTTTTTCGCGTCTCTGTTACGTTGCAAACTTTAAAAACATTGCCCCACCACGAGAAGTATAACGTTTCTCATTGGATAGACAGAATTTTTGTAGGCGGAGCTTAAGGTTAACATTGAGACCCTGATTGGTCAGATGAAAACACAGCCAGATAGTTTTTTTTTAAACCAACTTCGGTAAATTGTAGTAAGGAGAAGTTAGGAGAGAGTTGCTTCCGAGACAGCGAGGTGAGCGGAGCTGTGCTTCCCACCGCCCCCTGACGAACACCGACAAGGTAATGAACGCACGCGATGCCGCATAACAGCGCATAAAGCTTCACTCAGAACTGCATAAGTCTCGTCTGTTACACCCCCTTTTTGCGTAATACTAGAGTCGATCGTCAATTAAAGCTCATGGTGTTCACATTTGCCACTTGAAGTAAGAATCTGAAACGCGATGATTTTTCTGTTGTATAGTTATTGAGAAGCCACATCAGCCACTGTAATTTACGACAAGTTAGATAAGTAATTAAAGATAATTGAGGGTCACTGTAGACCATTTTGATAGTTTTCTCTCTTGTGAAACTTAATTTAAACCTAGATTATAGATGTGATACAGCATAGGTCATCCTTCGATCCATTGTAGATCTTGGAAACCCACTCAGGGAATATTCGTTCACATTTTTGCTGAACGCAGTTGGTTTTTATCATCCTGTATTAAAACATTTTCTTTTATCAATAGTGCAATTTATAAAGAATGTTTTGTGAGTAGAATAAAATTTCCAATAGTAAACTTAACTGCTTTTTCGACGTTATTTTACCAGCTATCTAAAAATAGGAAAGCCTTGAACCCTTCCACTAAATTTAGTTAGTATTAAGATTCTTTTACAGGGAGTGCAGTGGAGCTGACGCTGAAATCATTAAGTATTTGGTTATATCATCGCTAGTCTCACTGAACTCTTCTGAACTCTACATGTCATGTGTGGTCTGGCGTCTCCTTACCAGCAACAGGTCCCAGGTTCAAACTAGTCGATTCCCTAAAAAACACGCTCTGAGCGTCGTTGCGCTAAAGTGCTAGGGAGACACGATAGAGACCAGACACCACGCAGAATGTTAGAATATACCGAACATGTTTGGGTTTACACTGAAAATGAAAACAACGAAAATAGAAAACAGATAAGATTGCTAAAATCCTGTTGGATAGACATAAAATTAACCAGAAGAAAAAAAAGTCACTTTAAGTTTCCTCAAAGTGGAGAAATAGTAAAAAAAATTAGAAACGGTCATTCAACTGTGATACCATCTCTAATACTTTGCTTGCTTACAAAACTGCAAAACCGCATCACTGGGTGCATCATTGGTTCATCAATTTGCTTGACTTAAATGATGTCAAGAAGAGGTCATTGAGTTTTTCCGAGGGTCGAGACTGGCTACGTGACAGGGATGGGAAGACCAAAGTCTTCAGAAAAAGAAAACCCCACGAAAAGATCCGATTCTTCATCAGATACCTGGATCTCTCTCCTTGTGAACTGCGATAATGATCTAGATATCAACACTGGGGATACACTAAACTTGAGCGGTGCAGCCAGCACCTTTCGTGATGTAAAGTTCTTTCAAGACACTTGCAGGGAAGTGCGTGTTAAATGTGTCATGTACCAAATGCAGTAACACTTGAGTTGGACCGGTGCTGAAGGAGCCAATTAAGTTAGCAATTTTTGTAAATAATTTTTGATTCGATGTTCATTTAAAAGTTTAAATAAAGATGCTGCTTTTTTAGACTAGCCTACTGTACTCTAAGGTTTTATTCAGCTTTATGAAATTTGTTTAAAAGACTTTTGTGATTTTTTTGGGTAAGATTCACATTTGCACTCGATTTCTTTAAGCGCTATTTTACAAACTTTTTGTGAATCTTTGTTTTCGAATAAAAATAATTGTCTCTCATTATTTAATAAACTTGCTACAGTTGCTAGTGAAGGTAAAATGTTTAGCGTTTTCTCAAAAGAAAGTACCTCAAAATAGGGTCCTCAAACTTACTACTTTTCCACTAATGTTTTTATTGTAATTTCATATATTCAATTATTTTATACTGGACAGCAAATTTGTTGAACAAAACCTACATTTTTTTTTGTTTTGTAGTGAATAGTAATCTGTATAACTTTGTACACAATGGTAAGGACAGGTGGATTACAGAGTGGTGCAGCAACTGCCATCATAGGTAAGCTGAACAGAAGCAGAAATGATTACCGAACATGTTAATCACAGTAAACAGAAGATTTACTTAACTTGTATCTCTCCAAGCGAACGAAGACTCAACAGAAATAATGCAGCAAAAAATAAAGTCCAGCTATCTCAATGACAACAATGACACACGAATGAAGGTGTCTTAACATAGTGGATCCAAGAGCAAGTGGGTTGAGAGGCTGCCACCGGCAGTCGTATATTGCGCCGGTAGAGGCTGCTCATAGTACAGAGTTGTCGGCGGCTGTGGCCGAGCGGTTATACGCGCTTCAGTCCGGAACAGCGCTGCTGCTACGGTCGCAGGTTCGAGTCCTGCCTCACGCATGGATGTGTGTGATGTCCTTAGGTTAGTTAGTTTTAAGTAGTTCTAAGTCTAGGGGACTGATAACCTCAGATGTTAAGTCCGATAGTGCTTAGAGCCATTTGAACCAGCCAGTACAGTGTTGCTGGAGGAGTGGGTCAGCAGATATGCACCCCTGGGTCCCACAGATGCCACGCACCAACAATTGGCGTCCGACAGAAACTAGGCATTCTGTTACCAAAAGTAATATGCCGTGGGGTGGTATCAATACATGATACAACAAACAAAAAGTGCATACTTTCAAATTCCAGGTCGGAGTAAGAACCCTCTCTTCCTGCCCACCCCTTCTTGTGGATACATGGATAATGACAACTCACTGTCTCACTAAACATTTCACCCCCTTCCATTAGCTTGCTGAGCTTTCTCAGATTTTAACCATTGTTATAACGATTAACATGATACTTCTTTAAACGACCAACACTCTTTATTTCAAGAATTGTAGTACGTGCATCGTGTAAACATATCTTACTTTAAGTCTTTCACATAAGAAGCTTCAAAGCTGATGTTCTGTCAAACCGATATTACTCTCCGTAAAAGCGTGAGTGTTGTATTTTGTACGTGGTATGGTAACCTGAGGCCTAGAAACGACGGAGAGGCTCCGTCCCCGCCGCAGCCGCAGTGGTCCACAACCCCACGACGACTACCGCAGTCCACTTCACCCCTCCGCCGCCCCACACCGAACCCAAGGTTATTGTGTGGTTCGGCCCCCGGTGGACCCTCCCCCAGGGAACGTCTCACACCAGACGAGTGTAACCCCTAGGTTTGCGCGGTAGAGTAATGGTGGTGTACGCGTACGTGGAGAACTTGTTTGTGCAGCAATCGCCGACATAGTGTAGCTGAGGCGGAATAAGGGGAACCAGCCCGCATTCGCCGAGGCAGATGGAAAACCGCCTAAAAACCATCCACAGACTGGCCGGCTCATCGGACCTCGACACAAATCCGCCGGGCGGATTCGTGCCGGGGACCAGGCGCTCCTTCCCATTCCGGAAAGCCGTGCGTTAGACCGATCGGCTATCCGGGCGGGCAAGCGTGAGTGTACTATTGCTGCAAGCACAGCGCTTCTTTGTCATATTATTGTGGTGACATAGTGGTGCAGTAGTAAGTTGTACTACGTCATCATTGCGACACTCGATTCCACAGCACTCAAATTCTGCTACTATTATCCTGCTGGAGTTACGTGTAGCTAAAGGGATACAATAAAGTACATATCGCTGAATCTGAGACAGAAATTTATGCGAGACTCAAATGTAGCATGTATATGGACTTTCCTGAGGTAGTGTTACTCAACGTTCTGGTTTCACAGCAAAGCAATAACACGTATTTACGTGAAATAGACGAAATGCTCATGAAGTTAACAAGTCAGCAGATGATGATGATGTTTGGTGTGTGGGACGCTCAACTGCACTGTCATCAGCGGCTGTACAGAGTCCCAAGCTTTATACAGTCCAACTTTTTACACAGTTCAATCTAGCCACTGTCATGAATGATGATTAAATGATGAGGACAACACAAACACTCAGTCCCTGGGCAGAGAAAAATCCGCAATCCGGCTGGGAATCGAGCCCGCGACCCCGTGATACAGAGGCAGCAACGCTAACCACTAGACCACGAGCTGCAGACTAAATAAGCAAAGTATGAAATGAAACTGAACTAACTAGTCGTACGTTGTTCTGCTCAGGTATTCGAACGTTCCGTGTGCTGGAATTGCACATACAAGAAGACTTTAAAAAATTTGTTACACGTGTTATTCCACGCTAGGACCTTTACGCAACAAGAGTCGCGTACTGTCAGAAGAGAGTACGTGTTCTGGGTTCCCTGTAGAGACAGTTATACTGTGGTACGGTTAACAGGTAGATCACAGTACGCGAATAAAATGGTGTGATAATTGGAAACGTACTCCAAAGCCGAAGCACTTGGGATAGTACGATTCTTGTAGGCAAAACGTCCAAATTGCACAGAGATTCACAGTAAAATTCTGGCGGTATATGGGCCAAATGCGATGCAGCGCCCAACCGCAGCGAAATATTGGCAAGAATTTGACTATGGTCGCAAACAGACGACGGTGAAGGCCTTTGATATCGACCACAGACAACAATGTTCAGGCTGTCAGGGAACTGATTCGCAACAGTTGTAGATTTTCGGACGATGATTATATTCACGCAGCACGTCTCGAGTTCCTCCGCAACAAAGTATCGGATTTTTATCATCGAGGAATTTAACCTACCGGTAGATTATTTATATAGTTTACGGAGACTTGGTAACTATTCTGAAAAATAGTGTCACGTATCTGTGTCACTTTGAGGTGTATTACAGTATTCAATAAAAGTTACTTGCCCTGCCATAATAACGTGTAACCTACACTTTGAAATTCCCTCGTACACTGTAGGTCATTAACATAGCTACACCACGAAGAGGAAAGCAAGAAGCCATCAAACGCACTACATATATGCCAGCAGCCTTGCCACACTGGTAAACCAGTTCCCATCAGATCACCAGAGTTAAGCACTGTCATGTTTGACTAGCACTTGGATGGGTGATCATCCGGGACTGCCGAGCGCTGTTGGCAAGTGGGGTGCACTCAGCCCTTGTGAACCCAACGGAGGAGCTACTTCTTTGAGAAGTAGCGGCTCCATTCACTGACTACGGTCGGGATAATGGTGTGCTGCCCACATGGCCCTCATTATCCGCGTCCAGTGATGACGACATGGCGGTCAGTCGGTTCCGTTGGGCTTTCTAAACATGTTCTGATGGAGTTGAGTTGAACTAAGTTGTACTACATATTTCGATAACATCAGCATTTCAGCACAACTGCACAAAGTAGCTAGGTAGGTGTGAGTCAGCAACAATTTGCACACGATATAAGCAAAGATTACGCATCCAGTTTTCCATTCAAAAATCGCATATCTGTGTTTATTGGTTGTGTGAATATCTAGGTTGTGACCTGTGTAAGAAAGAAAAAGGTCTAACAGCACACGTCGGAATTTGGGATGTTGACCAAGTGAGGTTGCGGTGTATTAGTCTGCAATACTGCTGATCACAATGATCAGGATCCCACGAATTCCATTTTAGTATGGAATGGATGGGTTGAGGAGGGTCATTCGGAAAACCATGCAGGATCTTGGCGACAGTACACGAATTGTGCTCAAGAGGACAGGCATTTTGTTCACTTGGCTGTGCAGGGTCACACAATCACGTCACATGTCTTGAATAAGGAAATGGACCTGAGTACAGCAAGATAAGCACCCAGATGAAAGACCAACGATGACTGCAGACAACAGCTGTTATCATGACGAGCATTGTTGCCGCATCCCTTGACACGGCTGCTGAATGATGTGCGTCCACACTGGTGTGCCCATCGGTAACACTGGACGCAGAAGTGGCACCATGTAATCTTTTGAAATGGGTCCAGGTTTGCCATACAGCATCACGATGGATGTATCTGTGTGTGAAGGCTCCGGCGAGAATGAACTTGGCCATATTGCACGCTTCAGCAACATACGTCTCCAACATCTGGCATCATGGTCTGTATGCCATTGGTTTCATATCACCATCATCTCTTATTCACACAAACAGTTATATCGACAGCAGCCAGTAAAATTCTGATATGTAAAGGCAGGTATCAAGGTTTGTGTGACGCTACCTTCCAACAAGATAACGCAAGATCGTGCGTTGTCGCTGTATCCTGACCAACCTCGATACAGGGAGCGGTACCTTGGCCAGTATGTTCTACAGTTCTCTCACCCACTAGAAACCTCAAGTCACGAGTGCCGAGAGACTGGTAATACCATTCCTCGTTAGTCACTATGATCGATCAGCTGTGGAACACAGAGGTGAAGCAACATGGAATGCCATACCCTTAGTACGCTTATCTGTCATCCAAGCGCAATTCACTGTTCAACTCAGTGACCAGGCAGGGTAAAACCATAGTTGTTGCCAGAAGGACAGCTCTTTTTACTAAATTACGCACTTTCTATATCCCTATCCCTAAATCCATACATTTTATAAAAATGGATATATGTGTATGTTTGTTTGCGTGCGCGTGCCTACACGTGTGTATATACTTAACTGATTTCAACCAAACTTGGTACACATATCCCTTAGTGCAGGGGCGGGCAGGAATCCTGCACGTGTGCGATGCACTTGCACGTGTGCAGTTAACAGGTGTTGTGCGTGCACACAGGGGCAAGCTGGCCACCCGCTTCTCTCAACTCCCCTCCATACCGTCTCTATGCTTCTTCCTCTGTAATGCGTTTTGTTTCCTGGCCTGTTTTATTGAATGAAGGAATAAGGTTGAAAGAAATCGTGGTTTGAAAGAGTACCTATTACCTACGATACGTTTTATTTAATTATCACAGGTGGAGTTTACAATACATTTAATGTCTGGAACAAAATTTCTACATACAGACAAACACAAACAGTTACGTAAATATTCATTACTGATGTTTGCTCTTAACCGAGACTTATTAATTTTCATAACAGAAAAAGTCTCTCACAAACGTATGTCGAGCCAGACATTGACATTATCTTCGCGACTTCACGATGGAGACGAGGAAACTCTTGCTGTGGAAAGTCGTAATAAAAATCTATTACACGTCTTGCCAAAGGGAACTTGTCTCTCAGACGAGAATTATGCTGTAGAATCTACAGTGCAGATCTATTAATTTCATTTGCAAACTGGGATGAATATCATCTACAGAAACAGCAAATTGCCTCGAGAACTATTCAAAACCTTGGGATAAGTGTGATATATCCCCAAATCGCTTGAGAAATTCCTCTTTTATTGCACTAAGTACAGGAACATATTGAAATTTATTATAATGGCGTTCAATATTAAATATTTTCACGTTTTTGCACAAAGAAAAAATGATTCTCCCATTCCTTTTTAAAAGATAGCAAATCTCCACTTTTCCGTTTCCTTGATTCACTCTGCATTTTCCGGTTCTTGGAATACAACGTTCACTACGTAGTGGTCGCTTCGCTTCAACGTCCGCAGCTTAGCCTGGTACTACACTGCCGCAACCTGCCGGCTGTCGCCACTGTCCCGTTTGACGATTGCACGCGAGCAGCACACATGCAGCGCCGTGTGCTCATGAGCCGCGTGCAACGTTTGCCCGCCCCTGCCTTAGTGTCACGCAACAATCTCTGGGAGTGGGGAAAGGGGGGGGGGGGGCTCAAATGGCTCTGAGCACTATGGGGCTTAACATCTGAGGTCATCATGCCCCTAGACTTAGAACTACTTAAACCTAACTAACCTAAGGATATCACACACACCCATACCCGAAACAGGATTCGAACCTGCGACCGTAGCAGCTGCATGGTTCCGAACTGAAGCGCCTAGAACCGCTCGACCACAGCGGCCGGCTGGGGGGGGGGGCGGTTAAGAACAACCTACATACCATAGTTCTGGAGATACGACGTTAGTACATGTCGGACCCGCGTGTCGCCACTGTCAGTGATCGCAAACCGAGCGCCACCACACGGCAGGTCTAGAGAGCCGTACTAGCACTCGCCCCAGTTGTACGGACGACTTCGCTAGCGACTACACTGACGAAGCCTTTCTCTCATTTGCCGAGAGATAGTTAGAATAGCCTTCAGCTAACTCCATGGCTACGACCTAGCAAGGCGCCATTAACCATTTCTAGAGAGAGTCTCACTTGTATCATCAATAATGCTGTATACAAATGATGGATTAAAGTTAAGTATTCCAGCAGCTACGTACTTTTCTTTATAGCATTCATTACGTATCCTGTTTCAGACCAAACGCCAGCCGGCGTGTGTAAACGCGTGCCTTTCGGTTACCCGTCACTGTGGACTGGCTGTCTTGTCAGTCCACAACATAAACAATGAGATACATGAAGAACTACCGCTTTGTGCATGACGTTTAAATTTATTACTTCTCTATTACGAACTCTATTCGCAATAAATTTCGCCGGCACTATTCACATATGCCGCTCAATGCGCCAACAAAATTATATCATGGTATCACACATAGTTCACGAAATCGAACTTGGTGCAGATATCACTTACAGTCAGACAACAATCGCTGTGGGAGTAAGAACCAACTATCTGTCATAGTTCAGGAGATATGACGTCATAAACAATGAAATGCCTGAAAATCTGCCGCATTCTACATGGCGTTTAAATTTATTACTTCTTTGCTACTAAATCTATTCGCAACATATTCTGCCGACGGTATCCGCACATGCCGCTGAATGCACCTACAGAATTGTATCATTGTATGGCTAACAGCTCAGGAGATATGAGGTCATAAACATTGAAATGCATGAAAAACTGTCGCGTCATAGAGGACGTTTAAATTTTTTACTCCTTTGCTGCTAACTCTGTTCGCAACATACATAGCAGAAAGTATCCCCATTTGTGGTTGAATTTATCTACACAAATATATTATTGTAAGACACACAGTTCAAGAGATACCCCTTAATCCGACAGATCACCCCTTTCACTTCAAGAGACTGCGGTTTCCAGTGAGACCTGCAACTGGCATTACAATAAACTAACTCACAGTGGCACTCTAGTAAATACTGTAGGATGGATTTGACATCTCAATGTTTTCTCATAGACAGTTTTATGTCGCCTGCACAAGGGTGGGCTCACCCAAGAATTTATTAATCGTTGTTCCTGGACATTTAACTAGAAATATTGTTTATAATCGGGTTCTGAGTTAAATAAAACGATACGGGAAATTTTTATTTTGTATACTACTTTCTTAATTTGGATCATGCACTTATACATTTATACGCTACGAGTATTTCTCTGTACGACTATTTCATAATTTCAAAGTATTTTTACGAATACACAGAAATTAATTTTTTCGATATTACACTTCAAATACAGTTAATTTTTTGTTTTTGTTTCTAAAAATGGCAAAATGAATATCTGGGCAGTGCCGTTTTTTCAGCTAGTCACCTATAAATTCGAACAGGTATTGCTACCACTCTTCCTATTATATTGTAGATACTGATACCCTTTCTCAAGATGCAACTTTAATGATCAGCAGAGTACATATAAGGAACAGCGGACTCCTGAAAACAGCTGTTTGTAACTTACATAAGGAACTTGTGATGTTTCCTTCAAATTGGTTAGACATCGATATTAATCATTTTACAGCGAACACGTATTTCTCTTAATTTTGTTTCTGTATAAGAGTTACATAGAAATGGAAATTCGAAATTTCTGGGCGTTGCAACTATAATTAGCTTGAAATACAATGATATTGTGTTGGCATCGTCAATCAGTCTAGAAAGCGGAAGCTGCATTTTCGTACTGAGTTCGGATAGAAGAATAGGAAGCCAGACTTCTTCAACGAAATGACTAACAAAATGACAATGGATCTATAATTAATTGTATGATGCCACATACTGACTTTCCTCTGGCATTGACATTTAAGGCATTAAAAGGAAACTATTCTTTCCTCAAGAGGACAGCAGGAAAGTGAGCGCCGCATTCATGCTACGACTAGGCAAGGGAAAAATTTCCAGAGTAACGGCGTGGTTACTGACCTACCGTGACGTTTTTATTCTGCTTGCAGTCTGGTGTAGGAACCTTTGGAGAAAAAGAAGCGTGCATGCGACTGAAAGTCTGAATCAAGCAAAATGGCATGCTATAATAAGTCATTAACACAATTCGTTCAAATTTAGCTAGTGTTAAAATTTCGCTAATGTCATTCATCGCAATTTCGTTGATAGAAAATTCATTAGAAAATTTTACCAGTCAGCAGTGAGGAGGCTTGTGTGCCTCGGCGATACAGACAGCCGTACCGTAGGTGCAACCACAATGAAGGGATATCGGTTGAGAGGCCAGACAAACGTGTGGTTCCTGAAGAGGGGCAGCAGCCTTTTCAGTAGTTGCAGGGGCAACAGTCTGCATGATTGACTGATCTGGCCTTGTAACATTAGCCAAAACGGCCTTGCTGTGCTGGTACTACGAACAGCCGAAAGCAAGAGAAAACTACCGCCGTAATTTTTCCCGAGGATATATGCAACTTTACTGTATGGTTAAGTGATGATGGCGTCCTCTTGGGTAAAATGTTCCGGAGGTAAAATAGTCCCCCATTCGGATCTCCAGGTGGGGACTACTCAGGAGGACGTTGTTATCAGGAGAATGAAAACTGGCGGTCTACGGATCGGAGCGTGGAATGTCAGATCCCTTAGTCGGGCAGGTAGGTTAGAAAATTTAAAAAGGGAAATGGATGGATTAAAGCTAGCTATAGTGGGAAATAGTGAAGTTCGGTGGCAGGAGGAACAAGACCTCTGGTCGGGTGAACAAAGGCTTATAAATGCAAAATCAAATAAGGACAATGCAGGAGTACGTTTAATAATGAATAAAAAAATAGGAGCGCGGGTTAGCTACTACGAACAGCATAATGAACGATAAACACGATAAACTATAAACACGAAGCCCATGCCTACCATAGTAGCACAAGTTCATATGCCAACTAGCTCCGCAGATGATGAATAGATTGAAGAAATGTATGATGAGATAAAAGATACTATTCAGATAGTGAAGGGAGATGAAAATTTAGTAGTCACGGGGGACTGGAATTCGATAGTGGGAAAAGGAATAGAAGGAAAAGTAGCCAGCGAATATGGAATGGGGGTAAGAAATGAAAGAGGAGCCGGTTGGCAGAATTTTGCACAGAGCATAACTTAGATTAAGAATTACGAAAGAACGTTGTATACGTGGAAGGGGCCTGGAGACACTGGAAGGTTTCAGATAGATTATAAAATGGTAAGACAAAGATTTAGAAACCAGGTTTTAAATTGTAAGACATTTCCAGGGGCAGAGGTGGACTCTCACCACGATCTATTGGTTAAGAACTGTAGGTAAAAATTAAGGACGTGGGACCTGGATAAACTGAAAGAACCAGAGGTTGTAGAGAGTTTCCGAGAGAGCATTAGGGAACGATTGGCAAGAACGGGGGAAATAAATACAGTAGAAGAAGATTGGGTTGCTTTGAGAGATGAAATAGTGCAGGCAGCAGAGGATCAAGTAGGTAAAAAGATGATGGCTAGTAGAAATCCTTGGGTAACAGAAGATACAGGGTGATTCAAAAAGAATACCACAACTTTAGGAATTTAAAACTCTGCAACGACAAAAGGCAGAGCTAAGCACTATCTGTCGGCGAATTAAGGGAGCTATAAAGTTTCATTTAGTTGTACATTTGTTCGCTTGAGGCGCTGTTGACTAGGCGTCAGCGTCATTTGATGCTAAGATGGCGACCGCTCAACAGAAAGCTTTTTGTGTTATTGAGTACGCCAGAAGTGAATCGACGACAGTTGTTCAGCGTGCATTTCGAACGAAGTATGGTGTTAAACCTCCTGATATGTGGTGTATTAAACGTTGGTATAAACAGTTTACAGAGAATGGGTGTTTGTGCAAAGGGAAAAGTTCTGGGCGGCCGAGAACGAGTGATGAAAATGTAGCACGCTTCCAGCAAGCATTTGTTCGCGGCCCAGGAAAATCGACTCGCAGAGCTAGCAGAGAGCTGCAAATTCCACAATCAACTGTATGGTGAGTCCTACGAAAAAGGTTAGTTATGAATCCTTATCGTCTAAAATTGGTTCAAGCACTGTCTGCAGCTGATAAGATTAAAAGAATCGATTTCTATGATTTTATCCTTGCTCAAATGGAAACAGATGAATCTTTCGTTTCAAAGATTGTGTTTAGTGATGAAGCAACTTTCCACACTAACGGGAAAGTCAACCGTCACAATGTCTGTATATGGGGCACTGAGAATCCGCGGGAAACAACTCAGTATGAACGTGACTCGCCTAAGGTGAACGTTTTCTGTGCCATTTTAGCCAATAAAGTTTTTGGTCCCTTTTTCTTCGAAGGTGCTACTGTAACTGGACTACAGTATCTAGAGATGTTAGAGAATTGGCTGTTCCCTCAGCTCGAACAAGAAGCACAACAATTCATATTTCAGCAGGATGGAGCGCCACCACATTGGCACTTATCTGTCCGTAACTACCTGAACGTCAACTACCCGAGGCGATGGATCGGCCGCCAGGCAGCCCGTGACAGAGCACTTCATCACTGGCCTCCAAGAAGCCCTGATCTTACCCCCTGCGATTTTTTCTTATGGGGGTATGTTAAGGATATGGTGTTTCGGCCACCTCTCCCAGCCACCATTGATGATTTGAAACGAGAAATAACAGCAGCTATCCAAACTGTTACGCCTGATATGCTACAGAGAGTGTGGAACGAGTTGGAGTATCGGGTTGATATTGCTCGAGTGTCTGGAGAGGGCCATATTGAACATCTCTGAACTTGTTTTTCAGTAAAAAAAAACCTTTTTAAATACTCTTTGTAACGATGTATAACAGAAGGTTATATTATGTTTCTTTCATTAAATACACATTTTTAAAGTTGTGGTATTCTTTTTGAATCACCCTGTATATTTAATTTAATTGATGAAAGGAGAAAATATAATAATGCAGTAAATGAAGCAGGCAAAAAGGAATAAAAACGTCTCAAAAATGAGATCGACAGGAAGTGCAAAATAGGTAAGCAGGGATGGCTAGAGGACAAATGTAACGATGTAGAGGTATATATCACTATGGGTAAGACAGATACTGCCTACAGGAACATTAAAGAGACCTTTGGAGCAAATATGTATGAATATCAAGAACTCAGATGAAAACCAGTTCTAAGCAGAGAAGAGAAGGCAGAAAGGTGGAAGGAGTACATAGAGAGTCTATACAAGGGCGGTGTAATTGAGGGCAGTATTATGGAAATGGAAGAGGACGTAGATGAAGATGAAATGGGAGATTTCATACTGCATGAAGAGTTTGACAGAGCACTGGAAGATCTTAGTCGAAACAAGGCCCCGGGAGTAGACAACATTCCATTAGAACTACTGATAGTCTTGGGAGAGCCAGGAATGACAAAACTCTACCCTCTGGTAAGCAAGATGTATGAGACAGGCGAAATACCCTCAGACTTCAAGAAGAATATAATAATTCCAATCCCAAAGAAAGCAAGTGTTGAGGTGTGAAAATTACCGAACTATCAGTTTCATAAGTCACGGCTACAAAATACTAACACGAATTCTTTGCAGACGAATGGGAAAACCGGTAGTAGCCGACCAAGGGGAAGATCAGTTTGGATTCCGTAGAAACGGAACACATGAGGCAATACAGACCCTAAGACTTATCTTAGAAGATAGCATTTGTAGACTTAGAGAAAGCTTTTGACAGTGTTGACTGGAATATACACTCTTTCAAATTCTGAAGGTGGCAGGAGTGAAATACAGGAAGCGAAATGCTATTTACAATTTGTAAAGAAACAAGATGGCAGTTATAAGAGTTGAGGGCCATGAAAGAGAAGCAGCGGTTGGGAAGGAAGTGAGACAGGGTTGTATCCCATCCCCGATGTTATTCGATCTATATACTGAGCAAGCAGTAAAGAAAACAAAGGAAAAATTCGGAGTCGGAATTAAAATCCAGGGAGAAGAAATAAAAATTTTGAGGTTTGCTAACGACATTGTTATTCTGTCAGAGACAGCAAAGGACATGGAGGAGCAGTTGAACAGAATGGTCAGTCTTGAAAGGAGGATATAAGATGAACATCAACAAAAACTAAACGAGGATAATGGAATGTAGTCGAATTAAATCAGATAATGCTGAGTGAATTAGATTAGAAAATGAGACACTTAAAGTAGTAGATGAGTTTTGCTATTTGGGAAGGAAAATAACTGATGATGGTCGAAGTAGAGAGGATATAAAATGTATACTGGCAATGGCAATGAAAGCGTTTCTGAAGAAGAGAAATTTGTTAACATCGAGTATAGATTTAAGTGTCAGGAAGTCGTTTCTGAAAGTATTTGTATGGAGTGTAGCCATGTATTGAAGTGAAACGTGGACGATAACTAGTTTGGACAAGAAGAGAATAGAAGCTTTCGAAACGTGGTGCTACAGAGTAATGTTGAAGATTAGATTGGTAGATCACGTAACTAATGAGGAGGTACACGAATAGAATTGGGGTGAAGAGAGATTTGTGGCACAGCTTCACTAGAAGAAGGGATTGCTTGGTATGACATGTTCTGAGGCATCAGGGGATCACCAGTGTATTACTGGAGGGCAGTGTGGAGGGTAAAATTCGTAGAGGGGGACCAAGATATGAATACACTAAATAGATTCAGAAGTATGTAGGTTGCAGTAAGTACTTGGAGATGAAGAAGCTTGCGCAGGACGAAGTAGCATGGAGAGCTGCATCAAACCAGTCTCGGGACTGAAGACCACAACGACAACAACACAAGTGCGTATTGTGGTTTGTGTTTCGTTGTGTTGCCAACATAACATTGCAACTAGTTTGTCTTTGATTAATACCCTCTTTTTGCATTTTAATTAATTATATATTGTAAGTCTATTTACGTATGTTGATGTGTATTTATATACCGTGTAAGAGTAGTGAAGGGGTAGTGTTTTTTTAGGGGGAGGGGGAGGGAGAAGCCCTGATGACTGGGCATAAATGCATAGTAGTGTGTTGGAGCGTGAGTTGGGGAGGTGAGGAGGAAATTCACCTTCAGATAGCACAAAAATTAAGTAAACCTGTTATTTTGCTTCCAGCATGAAAAAAGTCGAATGATGCACATGCAAAGCTATAAAAATTGCGACTAAAGCATAATAAGAAAACTGAAAATCTCAGATTGCACCACACAAAACCCCATAACAACAAACACATTCACACAAATCATTTCTACGCAAAGGTGGTCAACCTAACTGACATAACACTAAACGAAAACGGACACCAGTTCTTAGAAAACGGTCTACAACAGAATACTGACTCACCAGAAAATGAATAACTGATAGAAGATCTCATTATAGAGAATATATTCTCACTAAAGAACAATGAAATGGAAACAGCAACGAAGGAGATAATAAAAGAAGAAACTAAAACCATAGCAAGTCAAATTAAAAAGAAAAAACTAATTTAAAAATAATTGTGACGAAAAACACTTAAAAATCTGAAGAAAAAACGGTAAACAGGAAACATCATTATAACAAACTGTGACAAAGGTAATAGTGTTGTCCTCATGAAAGCAAGAGATTACATAGAAAAAAGCAGAAGATTCATTAGTAAAAACATCACAAAAAAGTTAAAATCAAATAGAACTAACAGATTTTACACACATGTTAAAACACACTCAAAAACACAAAGTATACATTTAATGACAGAGAGTAACAGAGTATACAAAAAAAATCCTCTAGCCCCCAACGAGCTGTGATCCAAAGGTCCATAAGAAAATTACCTTGTCCATCCAACAGTGAATTTCAGAGCAGCTCCTTCCTACCTGTTAGCACAACAAATGCTGTCACAGCTCACTCAGTGCTATAAACTAGAAAATAATAGAAGAAGAAATACCTCTCAGCGACTATAAAAACCAGAGACATTAAAATCTGTGGCACAGCAACACTGCTCTTCTTTGATGTGGAACGTATGTACAGTTGTAGCCCTATTAACGAAACCATAAAAATAATTGAAGAAAACCTGAAAACACACAACCAGCTACCTCATGAACATATAGATGAAACGCTAAAATTGTTAGCGTTAGCAAAACAATAAAACTCAATCAATAATACTGCATACAAGAAAAAGACCTTGTTTTCACCTATCTCAGAAACATCACTCATCATTTTCATGAATCGAATAGAAAAATTAATATTTAAAGACGTAATATGCATGGTAGATGAACATAAAACTAGAACACAGCAAGTACACAACGACATAAACACTGTTCACAAAAATGTTCACAACAGAAGAAGAGCAAGAAAACTCACTCAACTTTCTAGACATAACCATAAATGAAGACAACAACAAACACACATTTGACATATACAGAAAACCCGCAACAAGCGACAATATCTTAAATGCAACCTCAAACTACACACAGAATCAGAAACAGGCTGCAATCAGGTACATGTTAAACAGACTGAACAGGATTCCCCTAAACACTTCTGATTACCATAAAGAGTTAGCCACTGTAAAACAAATAATATTAAAAAAGGACACAAATTAACAATAGTAGACAAACTACACAGAAAAATAAAGACACAAATAATGAAAATAACTAATCAAACCACACCAACACATATAACTGCACTATTAAAACAAAAATGGCATACAATGACTCACCACAACAAATTCACACATGAAATAGGTAACATATTCAAAAACAAGGCATAAATATTGCTTACAAAATAAACAACTCAATACAAAAGCACGTAACAGTACTGAAATCAAAACCAGACAGATGCCAACAATCTGGTATCTATCAGCTGAGTTGCAGAGATTGTGAAAAAATACACAATGGAATGACTAGCAGGACATTCGTCTCAAGATATGAAGAACATATCACAGCATTTAAATACGATACAAACCATTCAACATTTGCAGATCAACTAAAACAAGAATACCATCGACCAAGTAATATTGAAAAAGATATGAAAATCGTAATAATCAGTAAAGACAGACACCTCCTCCCTTTCCAAGAAAATTTTCACATACGCAAAGCAGTAACACAAAATAAACAGTTGCTCAACAAATTACATGACGCCTCGTGATGACTGTGTATTGTGTGATGTCCTTAGGTTAGTTAGGTTTAAGTAGTTCTAAGTTCTAGGGGACTGATGATCATAGATGTTAAGTCCTATAGTGCTCAGAGCCATTTTTTTGAAATTACATGGAAAAGAAAAGCGCGTTTTCCTTTCTTCGCCCTCTTCCAACCCATCCCCTCAATTCCCCCAATTTCATTTCACTTCTTGCTTCTCACCTTCTCCTCCAACTCACACTACTATACTCTTGTGTCCACTCATCATGGCTTCTCCCCCCCCCCCCCAAAAAAAACTTACTCCTTCACTACTCTTACACAGTACATGAATACACTCCAACATCATTAAATAGAATTACACTCGTACAAACAAAAAAAGAGTACAGGTAAAAACAAACTAGTGGCAATGTTATGTTGGCAACACTAAAAACACAATAAATACTTAGAAGTATAAAAATAAACAGAAAACTGTGGTGTGAGAAAAAGTGTGCTACGTAGAACGTGAGAAATGCATATTTCTGCAGAGTAATTAAAACTTAGACCGCAAATAATAGTGTCTAACAAAGAAAAACTCCAAAGATGTGCTAGAAGACGGTGTTTCTCGTTGTAGGCGAGAAACCAAGCGGAAATCACCGTAAGTAAAATGCAACATATTGTTAACCAACCGTTTTTCGATCTTAAGACCAAATCATATTATAAATGTCTTTAATTACGGACCACTGCTTTACCTCAATGAATCGAAACGCGTCTGGTGGGAAAAAAAAGCATTTCTTACAGCTGCAACGACAGAATGAAAATACCCTCAGGCCTTGTAAAGCAGCTACGGGCAATGTGGCCACACAAGTGAGGAATTTAATGAGAAATATTACTGGCATTTAAAATCTATGAGAAAGAAGTTAAAAGAGGAGAAGATAACGCGGAGATCAGACAAGAAAAACATTGCAGGAAAAGACGAGGGAATGTTCCAGTGATATAACTGAGTCAGACAAAAGATTCTCACTAAATTAAAAAAAATTAACCATCGTATCAAATAACATGTACTTTCCATCTCAATACAAAGGCTGAAGCTAGTGAGCATCATTTTTTGATACTTCACCAACACCTTCTCACTCATCTTAGATTCGCCTAGGATACAGCTGTTAACGTATAGAAATAAAACTAACAGTTACTCTGAAGTGACAGACAACTGCAAAACGAGAATATAGCCGATCTACATATATCTCTTCCAATGACATTCAAAGATTCATGACACCATCGGCGTGACTTAATATTTTGCCAGTGGTGCACTCTAGGCACGTCAGTTTGGGATGCTACTCTTACTGTAAAAGTGAGACTAAAACACTTCCAAATTTGAAGGAGGAAAACCTGAGGAATCATTAGAGGATAAAATGATTATACACTCCTGGAAATTGAAATAAGAACACCGTGAATTCATTGTCCCAGGAAGGGGAAACTTTATTGACACATTCCTGGGGTCAGATACATCACATGATCACACTGACAGAACCACAGGCACATAGACACAGGCAACAGAGCATGCACAATGTCGGCACTAGTACAGTGTATATCCACCTTTCGCAGCAATGCAGGCTGCTATTCTCCCATGGAGACGATCGTAGAGATGCTGGATGTAGTCCTGTGGAACGGCTTGCCATGCCATTTCCACCTGGCGCCTCAGTTGGACCAGCGTTCGTGCTGGACGTGCAGACCGCGTGAGACGACGCTTCATCCAGTCCCAAACATGCTCAATGGGGGACAGATCCGGAGACCTTGCTGGCCAGGGTAGTTGACTTACACCTTCTAGAGCACGTTGGGTGGCACGGGATACATGCGGACGTGCATTGTCCTGTTGGAACAGCAAGTTCCCTTGCCGGTCTAGGAATGGTACAACGATGGGTTCGATGACGGTTTGGATGTACCGTGCACTATTCAGTGTCCCCTCGACGATCACCAGTGGTGTACGGCCAGTGTAGGAGATCGCTCCCCACACCATGATGCCGGGTGTTGGCCCTGTGTGCCTCGGTCGTATGCAGTCCTGATTGTGGCGCTCACCTGCACGGCGCCAAACACGCATACGACCATCATTGGCACCAAGGCAGAAGCGACTCTCATCGCTGAAGACGACACGTCTCCATTCGTCCCTCCATTCACGCCTGTCGCGACACCACTGGAGGCGGGCTGCACGATGTTGGGGCGTGAGCGGAAGACGGCCTAACGGTGTGCGGGACCGTAGCCCAGCTTCATGGAGACGGTTGCGAATGGTACTCGCCGATACCCCAGGAGCAACAGTGTCCCTAAAATGCTGGGAAGTGGCGGTGCGGTCCCCTACGGCACTGCGTAGGATCCTACGGTCTTGGCGTGCATCCGTGCGTCGCTGCGGTCCGGTCCCAGGTCGACGGGCACGTGCACCTTCCGCCGACCACTGGCGACAACATCGATGTACTGTGGAGACCTCACGCCCCACGCGTTGAGCAATTCGGCGGTACGTCCACCCGGCCTCCCGCATGCCCACTATACGCCCTCGCTCAAAGTCCGTCAACTGCACATACGGTTCACGTCCACGCTGTCGCGGCATGCTACCAGTGTTAAAGACTGCGATGGAGCTCCGTATGCCACGGCAAACTGACTGACACTGACTGCGGCGGTGCACAAATGCTGCGCAGCTAGCGCCATTCGACGGCCAACACCGCGGTTCCTGGTGTGTCCGCTGTGCCGTGCGTGTGATCATTGCTTGTACAGCCCTCTCGCAGTGTCCGGAGCAAGTATGGTGGGTCTGACACACCGGTGTCAATGTGTTCTTTTTTCCATTTCCAGGAGTGTATAATATAGAAAAGTGGTCACAACAGAGGACTTTGCAAAGTACTGAGAGAAACTAGTGACCAGACGTGTTTTTAACGGTCACGAAAACTGACAACGGCCGGGAGAGCGGTGTGCTGACCACACGCGCAGTCGTATCCGCATCCGGTGACGCCTAAGGGCTGAGGACGACAAGGCGGCCGGTCGGTGCCGTGGGGCCTTCAAGGTCTTTTCGGACGGTAAAAAAAATAATCTTTGAGTTGGGCCTGACAAGTATTTACAGAGTGTAATGAGTAGCGTACTGCTGACTATGAATGCAGATTTGACGTTTCTATGAAAACCAACACTTCTCTATTCTATTATTTTCATTAAAAGCTGCATAACTGGACCATGAACGTAGGTGTGAGGCTTCTATCGAAAACAACAAGTTCCAATCCGATTATTTTTATAGAAAGCTATTGCACTGATCCATAAACTCAGGTGTGACATTTCTACCAAAACTAAAACTCCTAAAAACACAGACCGGCGACTCCGCCATTTTGTTTCCCAACGAATGCTAAACACAGTATATAGCTTGTGCGAACTGTGTTATTTTGTTCAAGTTTTCTGAAACATTTTAGAAGTGTCCTGCATAGAGCCTTAGATCGTGCTATTTTGAGCTTTCATTCCTCTCATGTTTACATCGATATGTAGAACAGACACAAAAATCTCGCGTTTTATTTCCTTATTACTGCTTTTCTTTGCTGTCCCAATGAAGAATAAAGGTGCAAGAAACGTATATTTCTGTGACAGAATCGCGTACTATGTTTATGTTTTATTTTCTTCGTGGAATTCAAATCAAATATTTATAAATCATGTACCATGCTCCTGTAAGTATGAGTTGTCCCGACTGTATCTAAAATGCATATTTGCACTTACAAGTATAAATACGAAACTCATCAAACATGGCACATCTAATTGAATGAAGGCTTGCTTCGTTAAATTTCCAGGACACCCAAGAACACAATTAACACTTACACTCTACACAATTCCTTCTCCAAGGAAAAGCACAAGTCGTGTGTAAACATGGAAAATGGCTAAGCTGATAAAGGGCCAACTATCTGTACTGTTAATTTCAATCTTCCGCATTCCTCCAGTTAAATATGAAGTAAACCATTTGTGCACTGTCCCACTCATACCACAATACCTAAGCTTACCTAGAAGAACTTCATGATTCACACAGTCAAAAGCCTTTGAGAGGTCACAAAAATCCCAAAGGGTGATGTTCGGTTATTCAGAGCATTTAATATCTGATCAGTGAAAGCATATATAGCATTTTCTGTTGAGAAGCCTTTTTGAAAACCAAATTGACTTCTTGTTAGTACTTCATTTTTTACAAATATATGAAGCTACTCTCGAATACATTACTTTTTTAAGAATTTGAGATAAAGGTGTCAGAAGTCAGATTGGGCAGTAGTTGTTAGCATCAGACATATCCCCCATTTTATGCAATGATTTAACAATAGCATAGTCCAGTCTATCTGAAAAATGTTCTGTTTCAGTTAGCTACTATATATGTGGCTGATAATCCTACTTATCTCTTTGGGAACAAGCCTTTAGTACTCTGTTGGAAAAGTCATCAATTCCATGTGAGCTTTTACTTTTTTGAGTGAATGTATTATTTTCCTAATTTCAGTAGGAGAGATTGGTTGAATTTCACTTTCATTAAATTGCATCCTCCACGTACAGCCTTGCATTTTGTAATAGACAGCTGGATCCTATTTTCTCTACAACAGTTAAAAAATGATTATTAAAAACATTTTCTGCCTCTGAACTTTTGTTAACAAACTTTTCATTGAGTTTGACAGAAATACAGTCTTCCTGTGTTCTCAGTTGTCTTGTTTTCCTTTTAACAATATTCCAGGCTGTTTTAATTTTTATTAGCAGAGGTGTTAATCTTAGACTTAATGCACATACTTACAGACTTCTTAATAACTGTTCTTACTGCAGTGTAGTAGTTTTTACAATGTTTGACTGTTTCTGGATCATTACTCCTCCTAGCTAGAAGATAAGTTTCCATTTTCTGTTAAGAAGGTATTATTATTCATTCAGTACCTCAAGGCTTTTTAGATGGTTTTTATAATTATGTTTCACTGTTTTCTTAGGGAAACTGTTTTCAAATAAACTCACAAAGGTATGAATCAAGTTGAATTTTAAATTAGCATTAGGTTCCCTGTACGCTTCATCCCAGTCTAACTGTTGCAGGCTTTCCCTAAAATTTGGAACTGTTAAATCATTAACTGAATGCACTGTTTTGGAGGACTGTTTTGCATTACTGTATGGAGATATGTAATGTACTGTAACTGGTTGTGCTGATCAGAAAGGCCATTCTTAACAGGAAAAGTTTTTATTTGATTAAATTTATCTTGGTCAATAAAACATTATCTATTAGTGTGATGCTTTCTTGTACTACCTGAGTAAAAAAATCAATAACTGATGGCAAATTGAAAGAAGCAAGTAATACTTCAAGCTCATTCCTTCAATCAGACTCTTTCAGAAAATCTACATTGAAATCCACACAAACAATTCGCTTCCCTCTGTCTGACAGATAGTACAACAAAGAACCTAAATTTTTGAGAAATAGCTGAAAATGTTCCAGTGGGATCCTTTACACAGCTACAATGATAAAAGTACCGTTATTTAGTTTAAGCTCACAGGCACATACTGCTATATATTGCTCTACACAAACTTTTTCAGTTTCTACATTTTATCATTCTATGACAAATTTTAGCATGTATGGCAACTCCTCCTCCCTCCATAGTGCCTCTATTTACAAGTGCTGAAAGCCTATATACACCTACATCTTCTTGTTGCGTATGTGTCACTATATGATGTCCAGACAAGCATAGTACGTCTATTCGAGTCTCAGTTTTTAAATCTTCTATGCAGACAAGAAGCTCTTCTACTTTGTTTTTAATCCCCTGATATTGTGATACAGCATACTGACACTATTTTTGACTGTACTTTTATGAGAATCTTGTGATGTTTGACATCTCTAGTACATGCATATGAACTTCTCATTAAGCTTAATTTTGCTCAATGTTGAAACAGCAGGCTCTGGTCTGAGTCTAAGAAAGATCACTTATCTTCACCCATACACCTCTCCAGTACCATGATTTAATGAAACACAAATCATATGAAACATTGATTCATAATACAGTTGTCCCACCATCTTAGAGCACCAACAACCCTCTGTAATCTTTAGCCTCTCATGCTATACCTGCATCTGGTGTCACCATGATGACATTCCACCTTATTTTCTTTTTTCCTGCTTTAGGTACCAGTCAACTACTAAGGTCATGTTGGAGTCATAACAATCCTTTTCCATGAAATTTCATTTTGTTGGACCAAAAACTGTTTATTTATTAGGCTAATAGCTACTGGTCTCGGTCATTTATCACCAAAAAAAAATGGTTCAAATGGCTCTGAGCACTATGCGACTTAACTACTGAGGTCATCAGTCGCCTAGAACTTAGAACTAATTAAACCTAAGTAACCTAAGGACATCACACACATCCATGCCCGAGGCAGGATTCGAACCTGCGACAGTAGCGGTCGCTCAGTTCCAGACTGTAGTGCCTAGAACTGCACGGCCACATTTATCACAAAGTTAATGCTTACAACAGTGTGCATCATATTAATAACAACTTAAAAATACTGCACGAGTTAATTACAAACATTAACAAAAATTTATTCAAAAGACAGTTATAGTTACTTTACAATTCTTTACATTTTATTTGAAAATAGTTACAGGTATTGAATGTAGTACAAATCTTGAGCTGTGGTAACAAAAGATAGATTATAAAGTTGTCAAGTGTTATTAAAATGCTATTTTCCTGAAAAAAGTGTACAATATTTCAGATTTCATAACAACTTTCCTTCTCAAAATTAAACACAGTATACAGTATAGGTTACATATAATAAAACTCTTAATTTTAAATGCATCTGCACATGAACATTAATTATAAAATATACAAGTCATGCCATTTTCTGCTTCTTATATGCTGAGGCAGATCCAAAAGACTCATTTCGTTCCTTTACTTCAGACAGATGTTTTGCAATGCCTCTACATCTTACACTCAAATAATAACTTATAATTTTTTCTGTTTTACACTGCAACACTGTGGCAAAATTATGTTAGCCCACCTTTGAAGAACTTTTTCAACAAAGTGTTCATTTACACATAATTCTCCTTCTACACCCTGGATTCCTTAAGTCTTGCAAAATAATTTCATCTTCTTTACATAACCTGTAAATATCACATGATGGCTCCCTAAGTCCTCCTAAATCTAAGTATTTTGTGAGATGTGTGATATTTTCATTTATTTTACGAATTTCTGGGTCTTTGACACAATTAGTAGCATCCATGCACGATTCACATCTTTTCCGCTTCGAAATAGCATTCACAGTAGCTCCAACAATATAATACATATCTTTCCAGCTGGTAGTGACAAGCCACTTGTTACTGTTTCAGCTTCTATATCTTTGGTATCATTCTCTTCTTCTTTGCCAGGCATTATGGGACCATTTTGTCCACCTTCACCAGATTAAGTACACTTATTGAGACTAGAATAATCCATTAAATGAATATCACTGTTCGAAGTACAATTTGTGTTTTGTATATTGGAAACAAATTGTGGAACACCAATCATCTTTATTACTCTCCTCACTTGTAAAGCAGATCGTTCCATTCCAGCCTTTTCCCTTATCTGTGAAAAGATTTTCTAAGGCCTCCTGGGAAAGTCGTCCAGACATAAGGAATTTATATCCCATACTTAAGAGTTCCTTTGTCAGATTCATAGCACTGATTGTTGATAATATGACACCTGTTTGCACAGGCTTCCAACCTTTGCCGAATTCCATGTTCTGGAAGGTATTCACACCACTTTCAAGGAACTCAAACTTCCTCTCTTTATTCCTTATAGTAATGGATCTTTCGCGGTGTCTGGCAGATATTATGCCAAACCGTTGATTCATCACTCGTATTCACCATGCAGTGGTTAAGGTATCCTTGTGTATTTGTCTGAGATATTCTGCTTTTTTCAAAGCTGCAGCAGTTTTTACAGAAAACAACTGAACTGCAGTTGCAACATTCATTTTGGCAAAATGTGAAGGAAACAGATGCTCCTTTTATAAGTGGTGCAGATACCTTAATACATTCTTTGAATTGTTTTCTATTTCCCATAATTCTTTCATAAACGATGATTAAACATTTTTGGATGGCAAATCAATTTCTTTACAAATATCTTCTGGTAAAGTAAGAACATGAGATAAGAAAGCAGAACGAATATTCTTTAACAAATGTGGTGGATCAGCAAGAACATGTATTGTTTCCTGATCATCTGCTGTGAAAGAAGCATTTCTGTCAGTTCTATTAACATCCACACCTAAAGCATTCCACAAGGCCTTGTTGTTGCTGCCCGTATCTGAGACTACAGCTTTAACTTTTAATCATACAACTGTAGCAGCCTGGACAGTACAAGTGTCTTCATATCTGACCCATTAGTAGATGGACCAGTTATTTCAAGGGCCACAATCTGGTTCCATGGCGTTTTTAAACCTCGAAGAAAAACACCTGTGTAATTGTTTTCTGTTACTCCTTTAGGTACTAATGTAACATTTGCTACAAACTTCTTCTCTATGTTATCAAAATCCGTTGTATCATTGATTTTCAGCCCTACATACAGGCCTACTAACCATACAGACACTGCAACAAACATTACTGCAGAGGCACTGTCAGTATGAAAGTTCGTCACTGTAACTTCTGGGGGGGGGGGGGCGATCTGATATCGATGACATTATTGAAATACAAGCCAAGATCGCTTAAAACTTTTACTAAGCTGATAGGTTTCGGCAGAATTAAACTGAGTACAGATTTTGACGTGACCTAGGCCCTATCAACCTAGGGGCTAAATGTTTTACATTATATGTTCCTATTGTGAAATGCCGATAGTGGAACTTGTGACCTTTCTCAACTTTAAAAATAGCATGTAGCTCTGAAGTGTTATGATTACTACTGTGATACAGATTCGATGACTGCAGTTTAGGACTAATTCTGCCGAAAATGGTCATCTAAATAAAAGTTTAAGATATTGTATTTGATTACTGAGTGTCAATATACTATAAGACACACATATTGTACTCTAAATACTGTATGTTCTGGAATGTTTTGCTGTGTTATGATATTTTGGGGCTGCTATCTCCCTACAAGCAGGATCTCTGTTAAGAAGTAGTACTTTCAAAACAGCTAAACAAAAACCTACGTTCGAATATCATACACGATTTTCACTATTAAATATTGCTTCAGGTCATAATGAATATTATTTACTTACAATACATAACTATGCGCTCCGTTAACAACACATTTTTTTCTTCTCTCCGAATCGTATGGGAAACGAACCATTCTAAATCCACTTCTATATTGGTTAGAACAGTTTATGACAGCACAACCACCCATACTTTGGTGCTAAAGTGCCGTGACGCAAATCTTATAGCAACGCAGAACGTTTACACTTAAGAGGTCTGGGAAACAAAATGGCGGATGCGCCAGCTCGTACTTATAAAAGCCTGAACCAAAACCAACACTTACCTAACCGATTATCTTTATAAAAAGCTACTTCACTGGGTCAAGATGCCTTCAGGATAACCAGGTGAATCATTTAGAAGCCAAGTAAAGGACGAGCTGTCGATGTCAGTCTGTTAGTCTTGTTAGACAGTGGCTCCCACACTATTTGATCAAAAGTATCCAGATACCTAGTGGTGGACTTTATGACGATCTCTGATAAAGACTCTTACAGTGAGATCCCTGAATGTCTGTGGAATAATGGTAATTTATTCTTCCCCCAAGAGTCTAAACCAAAGAAGGTAGTGATGGGCGATGAGATTTGGAGCAAAGTCGACGTTCTGACTTACCCCAAGAATGTTCCACTGTGTTCAGGCTGGGTTTTAGTCTTGCTATTCTATTGCAGGAACGGTATTGTCCACAAACGGCTGTCTCACAGAAGCTGCTTTATGACAGTGTGCATTGTCATGCTAATACAATCAGTCATTGTATCCCTACTGTTCCTCTACTGTACGCAGTACACAACGCTGCAAAATATGTTAATACCCTCCCGCACTTAGCGTCTTCTTAAGCACAATAAGAGACTACAACCTGATCACCAGAACAAAAACACTAACATACTGCAAAACCACCACTTCGTATGGTGACAAACCCATCCACAGAATTGCCACCGCGCATATCGTGATTCATCACTCTGCATCACTCGTTTCCAGTCATCCACTGGCCAGTTGCGTCCCCCTTTACACCACTCAAGTGTCACTTAGCACAGACTACAGAAATGTGTGACTAATGAGGAGCTGCTCGATCACTGCACCCCACTTGTTGTAACTCGTAGCACTTTGAAAATCATGTGTGATTCCTTCCGCTGTCTTCATGCGAATTTTACCACAGCCCTCCGCAATACTCGATGGTCCCTGCCCGTCAACACTTGAGGCCTGTCTGATCTTCATTTAGATGTGGCCGTTCATTCACGTTTCCAATTCACAATCACATCACCAGCATTCGATTTGAACAACTTGAGTTCGAGTCTCGGTCCGACACATAGTTTTAATCTGCCAGGAAGTTTCATATCAGCGCACATTCGGCTGCAGAGTGAAAAATCTCATTCTGGAAACATCCCCCAGGCTATGGCTAAGCCATGTCTCTGCAATATCCTTTCTTTCAGGAGTGCTAGTTCTGCAAGGTTCGCAGGAGAGCTTCTGTAAGGTTTGGGAGTTAGGAGAGGGGGTTCTGGCGGAATTAGAGCTGTGAGGACGGGTCGTGAGTCGTGCTTCGGTAGCTCAGATGGTAGAGCACTTGCCCGCGAAAGGCAAAGGTCCCGAGTTCTAGTCTCGGTCCGGCACACAGTTTTAATCTGCCAGGAAGTTTCAACTTTAAAAGGGTTGAAATGCCCCTGATGGATCTGTTACAAAGGTAACAATCAGTGACTAGTCCACGTACCATTCCACGTTCGAAGTCACTGACGTCTCCTCGCCGACTCGCTCTGATGTTACTGCATCTCTACTGGCAACCCAATACTCTCGCCCCCCTCTGTTTATATTCTGTATACTTCTGATCAGACAGTGTACACAGGACCGGTTCGAGAACATTTTTCCACACAAGTGACGCATCGTTGCCCCCTCCCCTACCTTCCTCGGTCTCTTAGTAAAACCATTACAGATAAATCTAATTGAAATAAATGGTTGTAGCTCCGTCATAAGGTGCATTAAAAAGTATCTCTTTTATTTCTTGGTGGTGACTAGTTTCGGATCATGTGTGACAATACAGGCGATAGCCTATGTACAAAAACTGGTGATGATCAAAGGCGCGCTATGGCCGACTCAACAACAATAAACGTACCACACAGAACAGACATCGGAGAACACATAGACATAGTGCCGCTTGAATCGTTTTTTGTACATAAACTTTCGGCTGTATTGTCACATTTATTATACCAATGTTTGAGATGGAGAAAGGTACCCGAAACTAGTTACCATCAAGAAATAAAAAGAGATACTTCTTAATGCAACTTATGACTGAGCTATGACCATTTATTTCAATTATAAAAGGAGTTGCGGATCTATTTACCACCTACAGAATGCTGCAAGTTCTTAGATAAATCTAAATCTAATGATCGTGATAATGGTTTTTTTTTAAAAATAGGTACTACATAGGTATTCCTCTTTAACAGCAGTAAATTTGTGAATCTTACGCCAATGCTAAATATTGACACAAGGAACAATTAAAACTTCCTTGGAGGTTAAAACTGTGTGCCAGACCGAGATTAGAACTCGGGACCTGCGCCTTTTGCGGGCAGGTGCTCTACCACCTGAGCTACCCAAGCACGACTCACGACCCGCCCTCACAGCTCCACTTCCTCCAGTACCTCGTCTCCTATCTTCCAAACTTCACAGAAACTCTCCTGCGAAACTTGCAGAACTAATACTGCTGGAAGAAAGAATGTTGTGGGGACATGGCTTTGCCGCAGCCTGGGGGATGTTTATAGAATGAAACTTTCACTCTGCAGCGGAGTGTGCGCTGATATGAAACTTCTTGGCAGATTTAAATTGTTTGCAGACCGAGACTCGAACTCCAGACCTTTGCCTTCCGCGGGCAAGTACTCTACCACCTGAGCTACCGAAACACGACTCAGGACCGCTCCTCACAACTTTACTTCCGCCAATACATCATCTCCTACCTCCCAGACTTCATACAAGCTCTCCTGCGAGAGCGCATACTCCGCTGCACAGAGAAACTTTCATTCTGAAAACAACCCCCGGACTGTGGCAAAACCATGTCTCCGCAATATCCTTTCCTCCAGGAGTCTAAATAAAATCCATTTTTGTGTAGAACTTCCAGCAAGAACAATGAGCTCAAAGAAATTCATATTGTACCCAATATTTCTGTAAGCTTATGAATTCTGCAAACTTTACGGATATCTGTACCCGGTGGTGAAGCTAATAAGCATGTACATAAGGTCACCACTTTTGAGAAAGCTGTTGTATGGAATACAGCTTTAACCATTGAAAGTGATGTCTTGCAGTCAAAAGGTTCAGATTCTATTTTGAATGATTTTACTAAATTAAAGGCTAGAAAATTCTCAATGTAATGTTTTTATCCAAGGCACAGTTTGTCAGTCGACGTACTGCATAACTGTACGGATTATGCGCGACATTCTTAATAAAATATTTCTCGTTTGTAACGTACACAAATATGTGTTGTTCTTATCAGTTGCACACATAACATTTTTGACCATTTGTATCAATTTTCAATTACTGTTATGACAACTGTTTTAAAATTTGACTACTTACTGGTGAGTTTTCTTTACATCTCAGATACAGCTTACGCAGATAGGGATTGTCTTACGTTCAGCTATTCTATGTAAAAGTCTATGGAAGTTTTTTTCTATTTCTGTACCACTCTTTCGATGGAAAGTGGAATAATTTGTAAATTATACGAGTAGACTTAAAAAAGTTCCATTATTAAACAAATAACATAATTTTTATATTTTCATTCTTTCATCTCAATTTAATAAACAGCTCATTTTTATTGGAGTTAGAGCAATAAATAAGTCTAGCTCTACCTGCTTTCAAAAACGTTTTTAAAGACATCAGGAATTACCTTAAATAAAAATTAATTGTTCCTTGAATGAAACTTTCATTCTGCAGGGAAGTGTGCGCTGATATGAAAGTTCCTGGCAGATTAAAATTGTGTACCAGACCGAGACTCGAACTCGGGACCTTTGGACCTTTGCCTTTCCGGGCAATTGCTCTACCAACTTAAAAAAAAAGGGGGGGAGGATCAGGTCACGGGCTGACGGAGGCAGGGCGGGCAGGGGTCGCAACCCGAGGCTTGGCCACCACGTCTCCATCCTCCCTTTATATACAGAAACTAAAGGTGCCATTCAACACATCTAAACGTAAAAAAGCAGCTGCTAAAGCCGTCTGGATTTAAAGAATTCACTAGAAAAGGAAAGAGGACCCTGCAACGGCCCTGTTGGCGTGTATCCAGGTCGGCTTCTCGTTAACTTAATAACTATGTATAGTCCCCTGAATTATATCAGGCTTGAACGTTAGTTTCTGAACGTTGAATTATCTCGTCATTTCACTTCTCATACCTGGAACACCCCAACTAGCCGGAGGGTCCGTGAATAACGAACCCAAGTAATTGGAAAAACAGGTTCTATATTTTACGTGTAGCCGCAAGATATCATGTTGTTCTTGCACTACGTACCAGAAGTCTATGACATTCCTGTCATCAGTGCGATACAAATAATACGTCGCCATCCCTTTATCCAGTTTACGGCGTTTGTCCTGGCAGTGGGAAAGTATACTTTGTCCAGGAACAGTAGGTCGTCAGCTTTGATCGCCGTGTGCTCCGTACGCAGTAAAAGGGCCAGCATTTTCCTCGTTAGAAGCCAACAGTCGATTGCAGTGCAACAAACCAAATTGTGCTCATCAGAGTCGACGACCGCGCAGTGGGGGCATGTCGGCGTGTGGACCAGATGAATAGAGTGCATTCGTTGACGGTTCGGGAATTTGCCGTTCACCACTACATACCGCAATGCGCGTACCTTTGTAGGGAGAGAGGGAAGATGGACCACTCTCCATATTTTCTGCCACTGTAATGCCAGGTACTTCTTTCGGCCACATTGCGAGATGTTGCTGAGGGAAGCTTCGATATATGTCTTTCGTTGTGGGCTGCCTGGTCTCCGGCAAACTGTCCTGAACCTAACTGTAATCGACGAAGTCCCGAAGGTGTGCGAGCGGTGCCGTTGATGTGGCTACATTAGCCGGTTGACAGAACGAATGGGGAGCCACTTCGTTGATCACAGGGCCCATTAAGGTGACGTCTCGGTTTTCCAATAGCGTTGCATCGTACTAAGAAATAGCGCACGCGCCCTGTTCCTCACGTTTACGAGTCCGATGCCTCCTCCTTTCGGTGGCAGCGTCAAGGTATCGTAGCGGATTTTGAAGAGGAGGTCAGCACTTAGGAAATGTCCGAAGGCCGACTGTAGTCTTGACGCGATCGTGGTGGGAAACGGCAGTATGTGTGCCAAGTGACTTATTTTTGGCGCCAAGTAGACGTTGACATAATGTGTGCGCTGGAACACATCTAAGGCGCGCAGTGCATGTTGACGTACCAATGCGCGAATCTGTCGCAGTAGCCGTCTATAATTATCCGCCGCTGAACGTCGTATGTTTCCATGGAATGCCACTCCCAAGCACTTGAGTGTGGGGGCCTTGGTGATGGGCACTGCTGTCCCTGGTGGTAGCCCTCTGCCCACTTCCATACATCGGCTCTTTCGTAGGTTAATGACACTACCCGCTACCGCTCCATACTGCTGGAGCCATTCCAGCGCCGCCTGGATTTCGTCTTCTGACTTGACCAAAAGAACGACGTCGTCGGCGTATGCGCCGCATTGGAAGGATGCGGTTCGTAGTTGGAAACCTTCAAGTCGTCGTCGGAGGCCGTGTAGTGCAGGTTCAAGAGCGACTGCAAATAAGATGGGCGAAAGGGGGCAGCCTTTCCGCACTGAGCGATGGATGGTGAAAGGTTCGGAGCTAACACCGTTCACCAAGACTCTCGAGTTTGCGTCATTAATCAACCTCATGATCGTGTCCACAAACTGGAGGAGGATTCCGATCCGTTCCATGATCCCTCGGAGGAACATATGGTCCACTCCGTCGAAAGCGTGATCGAAATCCACTGCCACGAGGGCTCCTCGTAATCGACATGCCAACATCAATGCTATGACATCCCTGTATACCCCCAGACACGTTTGATCTAAATGTATTTTCTCCTTTATCGCCGCTTGAAGGAGAGCACGGAGGATACGTCCCAAAATTTTGTAGTCTCCATTCAATAATGTCAAAGGCCGGTAGTCTTGTGGTCTACGACCACCACTTGGTTATGGAATGGGTATCATGATACCCTCTGTGAACTCGGTAGGGACACGTAAGGTAGGCGTTAAAGTTCATTGTACATCTGTACCCACATCGGTCCCATCAGAGGAGCAAAGGTGCGGTAGAACTCAAGAGGGAGCCCATCCGGTCCAGGTGATTCGTTTAACGCACCACACTTTAGGGCAGCGTCCAGATCATCGACGGTGATTTCAGCCATAAGGCCGCCCACTTCAGTGGGATGCTCGTCCGCTGTCATTTCGCGAAGCACGTCTGTCAAGCCTTCAAGCCTGCTCTGTCCAGCTGGTCCTCCGCCTAGAAACTGCGGTAGTGGTGAGCAGAAGCACGTGCAGTATCCTTCTGTAACGTGGCCCGCGATCCATCGACCATTTCGACATCCCGTATAAGTGTACGTCGCCTCTGCGTTCTTTCTCTCAATATATAGTGGAACGACGGCCGTTCTTTGCGTAATCCGTCGAGCATCCTCGCACGTACTTTAACTCATTCCATCTTCACTGCCATTAGACGCAGCAGTTGTGCTTTGATACGTTGGACAGTCCGCTGACGGTCGGCAGACGGTGGTTGTTTCACCAACTCACGTAGGGCTGTGAAATAAAATTCAGAAGTCGCCCGTTGCCAACGTGACTTTTCTTGGCCATATCGCGTGAGCGTTCTGCGTAAAGCCGGTTTGACGCAGCAGAGCCACCATTTAAGCACTGAATCGTACAAACGTTGACGTCGTTGACATTGTCGCCACGTAAACAGTTTTCATCCTGCAGGTGGGTAACGTTGAGCTTCCATGGGCCCCTGCTGCGCCATGTCTTCTGTCGTAGCAGAGCGATGGTGCAGATGTAAGCCTGGAGGTCTGTAAAAGCCGCAGGTCACACATCGGCGTCAATCGTCGCCTTGCGTAGCCCATGTGACACATACACCCTGTCGAGTCGAGTAGCTTGTAAAGTACGCATATCAGTGGCTGTCTCCATGCGTCATTTCCCAGGTGTCATGCACTGCAAGATCCAGGACCAGCGTCTGTAACACCGGGCAAGGAACGATGTGTGGTCGTTGGTCCTCGTGCCACAGAACGCAGTTGAAGTCGCCGCCGACAATATGATTCTCCTGACGTCCTCGAAATGCGGCGACACTTCCTCTGTGTAAAAGGTTGTGCGTTCGTGTCTCTTGGTCGAACCAGGCGGTGCGTAAACATTCACCAAACGTACATCCCCTACAGTCAGGGCAACACCACGTATCGATGGTAAGTATTCCACATCTCCCGCCACTATTCCTTCTCGTAACAGTATGGCTGTGCTACCGCTACCGTCGTAACCTGTTAAACGATAGACGTCATAACCGTAAAACTCAACTGCGGCATCGTTTCGTACCTCCTGTAGAAAAACTACGTCGACGTCCGCTGCCCGCAGCGTATCTTGCAGCATTTGTATCTTTACTGTGGTGCGAATAGCGAATACCATTGATGTTAACTGTGCCAATGCGGTAGACGTGTGACATCTTATCGGTTGTGCACTGCTGGCAGTTTACGCATCTACTGATCGGCCTTCAACGGAGCGTTCTTCGTGGACCGGGACCACACGACACGGCCTCATTGGCCGCCACGGGCAAGGTTCCCACCCGTCTCGTTGTCGGTGGAAGCCAACGATTGAACGTCGTCCTCCTGCATCTCATCAGTTCGTTCCATTTCTTGTGTCCAATCTCCTAATGCAATGTTGAGGACTCTCGCTGATGAGGTGCGTTCTTCTGCAGGTGGGACTTCATCCTGTTGCATATCTGTATCCGTCGCGTCTCGTTGATGTGGCGGCTTCTCCACGGTCTGTAGCACCGACGCTGTGGTTGTGATGTCGTCCTGGCCTGGCGGTTGAAGCGAATCTTGATCGTTCCCACTGTCTTGTCCGTCGCCTCGGTTGTGTTGCTCGACTTCTGTGGACAGCCGTCACTTCTTTCGTTTCTTCGACCGCTGTTTCCACGTCTGCTGAGGGATGCTGTTCAGTGCGATCCTCTTGCGGATCCGCTTCCATATCTGATGATGAGTTCGACTGGAGCGTCGTAGGACCGTGGATCCGCAGCTGTTGTGGGGTGTCTGGCTGGTGGTGTAACAAGTCAATTTGCGCCGTCAGTGACGTGGGATCGGGGGCGATACTCGCAGACTCTACGGGCAACGATTTGTCATGCGGTTCGCCCACGTCGTTCCGTAGCGCTTCCAAGTACGTAATGGACAGCGGGCGTCATCTGCTGTGGCGGTTGCTGGGTGTCCCGAGGTAGTTGTACCAGACGTCGCCTACAAAGGAGCTAGTTTCAGTATTGAAGGGTTTGGAAAAAAATTAAAAAATAGAACTTTTTGAAACAGATTTGGTTCAAATGGCTGAGCACTATGGGACTTAACGTCTATGGTCATCAGTCCCCTAGAACTTAGAACTACTTAAACCTAACTAACCTAAGGACATCACACAACATTTTGGAACAGAACTAATAGTCAAAATGGCTCTGAGCACTATGGGACTTAACATCTATGGTCATCAGTCCCCTACAACTTAGAACTACTTAAACCTAACTAACCTAAGGACAGCACACAATACCCAGCCATCACGAGGCAGAGAAAATCCCAGACCCCGCCGGGAATCGAACCCGGGAACCCGGGCGTGGGAAGCGAGAACGCTACCGCACGACCACGAGATGCGGGCGAACTAATAGTCCCTAACCTGCACATTTCTTAGACAATTTCCTTCACCACGTGGTAAGAGTAAATCTTCTACCTCTTTTATAAGCATGAAAGTCAATATCAGTTACTTGAGAGGCCTTTTCCTACAAGAATTTGCTGTATATCAAAATTATTTTATCTGGTCATTGCCCGCAGTCAGCAGATAAGTTAATGATATGTGAGGCACGTGATCCTTCCTGCAATATAAAACACATTTTTGAGATGTTATAATAAACTGATAAGCAGCTCATAGCGCTATAACGCGGGTGAAAATTAATATCCTACGCACAATTGGAAACTGTGAGAACAATGAAGGAGTCAGTATTTTCTGATCCTTCTACAGATTATCCTGCATAAAAATATCTTTCGTATAAGTTGGTCTTTCTATTCAATATGAGGGCGAAACGTTTCCACCAAACCGTTAAAATTTGATTTGTTCAAATGGTTCAAATGGCTCTGAGCACTATGGGACTTAACATCTGTGGTCATCAATCCCCTAGAACTTAGAACTACTTAAACCTAACTAACCTAAGGACATCACACACATCCATGCCCGAGGCAGGATTCGAACCTGCGACCGCAGCAGTCGCGCGGTTCCGGACTGAGCGCCTAGAACTGCTAGACCACCGCAGCCGGCATTTGATTTGTTCATTAGCAGATTCTCGGCGTAATATTTCTTTCAGCAGATTTTCACAGGTATGCATTAGCCGTCCAAAAAGTTTCGAGACTTGATTTTATCGATTGCGGATAAGCGACGCCAGTGCAGGAGCTACGCAGCAGCTTTAACTAATAATTGTAAACAACAGATCAGCATTCGACCAGACAGCGTTCGACCACACAGTTATGAACAGGCAGTGTTAAGCAGTAGACGTGCGGCCGTAGTGTGTCAACGTTGTTGTGTCACAAATATAAATGGAGCAACATCTCTAAACCACGGGCTCAAAATATTTGCAAAACGTTCTGAATCAGAGAAAAATGTGTGCAAAGTTTTTCCAGAACACCCTGACTCCCGTCCAAAAACAACGATCGTGGACATGTTCCGCAACTTGATTGAAATGAAACTTGCAGACAGTTATTTTTTGGAAAACATCATCCCAGGTGACAACACTTGGTGCTCTCAATACGAGCTTATCACAAAACGACAAAGTGCAAAAATTACATAAAGGATCAGCTGATTGCCGATGTAACCGATTTTCAAGCCAATGTGACACGTGAGTTGAACAACATCCCAAGCAAGGGCTTTTCTGACACTTTCACGTGGTTAATTGAACGTTTTGTGTGTTTTACGCAAGTGGGGAGGCTTTGAAGAACAGCTGAAGTATTGTATCAGCTTTCTTTTAATTTCAACCAATCCTTGAGCCATGTCCAAGTTATTCTTCTCTTGTTGTTAGTACACACTGAACGAAACGCACTGTTTGTCTTAATAGATTTTTAGTTGACAAAAGGAATCAGGATAGGGTAAAGAATGTCACAGCATGAAGCGAACTGTTTATTTAGTGAAATCAGGTGAGGCAAATTCGGGTTTTTAACATATGCTTTGTTTTTCAAACTACTGAGCAGGTAACAGCGAGATTGACAAACAAGATTTCTGGGTTACAGAGAACGTATTACTAGCTTCTCCATCAGTTCTCCATGGAGCCTGAGCCTTCGTGAGTAGAGATCGTGCCAGGAAAAAGAGTTGTGAGGGGCAACTCATCACGCATCACGACGGGACACAGGAACCGAGAAATGCTTCCTACTTAGACTTAAGAGCGAAAACATTATGACCACCTGCCCCGAGAATATGAACGCCGCTCAGTGATGTGGTGGGGACGCGACAAGGTAAGGAAAGGTTGTACGTGGAGCAGAAATAAGTAGGGAATCATTCTAGCGAAGATACAAGTGCGAATAGTGAAAGCCTCTGACGTAACTAACTTTTACATAGAACATTTTCATATGGCCCGGCCGGTGGGAAGGAGCGTCTCGGAAACAGCGAAGCTGAAAGGCTGTTAGCGTACTACATTCGTGAGCATCTGCGGAAAGTAGGAAGGACGGTGAAACCGTGAACAGGCGACATGTTATTGAACGTCCCCGCCTCATCACAGAACGTGAAAGTCGGAGGCTTACCCTCTTTGTAAAGCAGGATTGGCGGAGATTTGTGGCAGGTCTGACGACAGAGTGTTTCGAAACAACACCGTTCAGGGCACATTGTTGAACACGGTGCAGCAGATCATTCCTACGCGTTCCCATGTTGACCCAACGACATCGTCAGATACGACTACTGCAGGCACGAGATCATCGAGACGTGTCGCGTCGTCGGATGAATCTCGTTCGTTACTACGCCAAGTCGATGCTGGTGTCCGGATACGCAGCCATCCAGGTGAACGTCTGCTAGAAACATGCACCGCGCCTTGGACACAGGCCGGCGGGGCAGTGTTGTGCTACGGGGGCACTCACCTGCACTTACGTGGGTCGTGCGATAATATTCGAAAGCACCATGGCAGCTGTGGACTACGTGACTATTATTGATCAACACCTGCATCGATTACCTAACTGAGACGAGGGTTTGAGGAGCAAGATAAAGAACTCACCTTGATGTACTGACCACCAAATTCGCCCTATGTGAACCCACTGGTATCCATATGGACGCTATCGGGAGGCAACTCCGCGTCCACAAACCATAAGCCAGTAATTTACAGTAACCACGTGACCTGGTACCACATACCTCCGGAAACCTACGAGTGACTTACTGAATCCAGGCCACGCAGAATCACATGCTCTACTGTATTCTAAAGGTGGACCATGTGATATAATTTCATAGTCGACTATCGATTATTACAGCAAAGTCGATAATGACCGCTAGCAATAGACTCTTTACCCATAACCTAAATTGATATTTCGTACATTATTTTTATGCATAAGACAAGTATATAACTACAGCATTACATTCCTGATTGCCGAGTCCATCGATACCAGACAATTCTTCTAAAATTGTATTTTATGATTCATGTAAGAAGTACCTGTTTCGAATTTTGAAACCAATTAATGTCATCACCCAATATTTTACTACGTAAACTGAGGATCAACTATGACTGAAGGTCACAATACGATAACAGGTTTCATGGGGAACCTATTCATTTGGCTCGTTCCAAAACTGTGTAGTTATGAAACTGAAAATTTATGTTGCCACATCAAAATTCAGTTAAACGACTATTCCGAAAAGTAACGTTCACTGAAGTGACGCTAGAGAATAAAGAAACATGTTTCACACATACAGCTGTAACCTAAATGCTACAGGCGAATTAGTATCAATGAAACAAAAATTACAATTTTATATTCTCCATAACTTTGGAAATATTACGGACTCGCACAATCCAAGACCGGGTTAGGAAGCAGTACAAAAATTCCTTTAAGACGAGATATTTTAAACACTATTTCAAGGCCATTTTAATTTCCAAAAACATACAGTTATTTTACATTACTAAGATGACAGAACGAAGGGTGGCAGGAATGGTCGACTCAAATATTGTCGCTACCGCAATAACAAACATTATAGTTAACGTAATGCCAACGGGTTTGTTATATATGTAACACCTGTACCCGTTCTATCACCGACATTAAGCAACGGTGGGCCAAGATAGTACTTGGGTGACCGTCCGGGGGAATCTGGGTGCCGCTAGTTTTAAGGACACACAATTCGCCGGCATAGTGTGCAGTCGAAAGTACTGCACCAGGCCGTGGTGCACCTGGATATTTTATTTTTATTTATTAATGTGTTTGTAATGCAAAGAGGACAAACTCTTTTATGTAAAATGCTGTCCTTGCCCGGCGAAGGTCGCAACGTACTTAGAAGCTTACATTCAGATCAGACTTAACACTGGATTTTGGGGTCATCTGTTTCTTGATACATGAGCGGTTGTGTACAGGACTGAAACGGCGACGGGGTCACATTGGGATGTTTCAGATCTTTATGGCTGAAGACAGTACATGATGACTCGGATGTCCGGTTAAGAAGGTAGATATGATGATGAAGATAGGGAAATGAGACTCTGGGTTGGCTTACTGATCTGCTTTGTATTGCTCTTCATATGTTTGCAATGAACACGGATAAAAGCACAGACTCTAGTTTATAAAGATGTAGGTGAGGCTTTTCAGATTCTCCAATCAGTTGTCAGAACAAATGGCTACCCCGCCCTATAACTTTGTTAAAATTCGGTAGTACACAGTAACGCATGATACTAAAGACTACGAACCAAGGAAGTGTCAATTCTATTTATCTAACCTAACCCTTAGGTGCAAGCATTCGTCACAATGAAAGAGGCACAGAGACAGCAGAGGTATACGTAGACAAATGTATGATGTGAACCTAGGATGGTTGGAACTTAAACAGTGGCAACTATTTATTCACAACCGATACAAAAGAATTACATATTTGCACCTGCTACTGTCCTTCAGAGTAGTCACGAACGTCGTGTAGAACCCGTTGCCAGCGATGTGGAAGGCGTAGTATACCGTTACCAGAGCCTGTTCTGTTGATGGTACGAATGGAGCGGTCTACTGCGTGTCGAATCTCTGGGACAGTTCTGAAGCGAATGCCACGAAGTGGTTCCTTCATCTTCGGAATTATCTCAAAGTCACAATGATTTAAGTCCGGAAAGTATGGTGGATGATACAGTACTTCCCAGTCCCATCGACCGAACAGAGCAACCACAGCTTGCGCTGTATGCGCCCGCGCATTGTCGTGCAAACTGATGGGTGGGTTGCGCAGAAAGTGTTGTCGATTCTTCCGCAAAGCTGTTCGCAGATGATGCTCCAAAAACGAACAATAATACTGTGGACTGACGGTCACCCGTGGAGGAACGTAATGCGTTAGGATAATACCATCACAGTCGTACACGAGAATCACCATAACTTTCACCATACTGGGGCTCTGACGCACTTTCGACTTCCGCGGCGACCCATAATGACGCCATTCGTCGGATTGGGGTTTCAGTTTTGGCTTCAGAACTGCTCCAGAGATTTGACAGGCAGTAGACCGCTCCATTTGCACCATCAATAGAACAGTCCCTGCTAACGGTATACTACGCCTTCCACACCGCTGGCAACGGGTTCTACACAGCGCTGGTGACTACTTTGAAGGACAGTAACAGGTGCAAACATCTGACTCTTTTGTATCGGTTGTGAATAAATAGTTGCCACTTCGTAAGTTCCAACCTTCGTATAATCCCAATCTAGAGGTACGTACAGGCAAGCTTTGCAAGTCGTTCTTAGTGTACGAGCTTCATTGAATATAATGTTCGCTCAAGCTGTATTTGCTATTGACTGTTGGTCATCAGCCGGCCGAAGTGGCCGAGCGGTTATAGGCGCTACAGTCTGGAACCGTGCGACCGCTACGGTCGCAGGTTCAAATCCTGCTTCGGGCATGGATGTGTGTGATGTCCTTAGGTTAGTTAGGTTTAAGTAGTTCTAAGTACTAGGCGACTGATGACCTCAGCAGTTGAGTCCCATAGTGCTCAGAGCCATTTGAACCATTTTGTTGGTCATCCGTGTCTCCTCGAGCTAGAACTCTTCTGTTCGCTGGAACTCTTTCTCGGTCTGGACTTTTGCCTTGTTTGACGTTTGAGCGCCTCTGTATATGGCACTTGGGGATCGTTGCTTACAGATTCTACGTGACTGCGTCGCTTTTTACCTCCAATTCGCAATTGATGAGCACGAAATCAGCGGTTTCCCATGCTTGTCACATCTTAATGGACTAACGAAACAGGCTTGCATCTCTACCTGCTACCTACAGCTGATATTCATATCTAGAGGAGTTTGGCAATCTTTCATGACTTTCTCACTACAAAGTGATATAAATTATAATAGTGCTATGCATCAGGCAACTTAATTCTACTAAGAAGTACATATTCATACTTCCGTTATGTAACCTCACATCTCATAAACAGGTGAGGAGAGGCATGCCTGTAAATAGATTTTTAAGAGATTCCAGAGGCAATTCTGTGTGATTTGACGTAAATGTAGAAGATTAGTATGCAGTGTGCCGCACGATGCGTTAGCACTTCCGTGGAGTGGGAAAGCAGTCACTCATCCTGTGTGCCAGTCGTAATATGCTGCTGGAACGGGTGAAACGTGTTCCGGTAGAACAAGAAAGCAGCTAAGTGAATGTTATCACTCGTGGCTTTGTGCTCACCGCACGGCGGCACGTTTCGCTTATCGCGCTGCGTATCCATCGCGTATCCTGCAGCAACAAATCTTACTGCGCTGACCGCAGCGAGCGAGCTGTACGACCGCAAGTGCGGCAGATAACCAAACCAGCCCACCGCAATCGCCGCGGCTGCAGCCGGATCCGCGAGCGCGCGTGGGAACCGGGCTGGACAGCGGAACGCGGGCTCCTTCCACGCCATTGCAACACGTGTAGTTACGCAGATAATTGTCGTGGAGACGGCGGGATGTTTGACGCGGCCGCTCACACAGCTAAGCAAAATCATCCGACAGCCCGTCCTCAGAGGCGTCTGCGATACAGCACGGAGAACTTGAGAGACCAGAATCATGCCCCTTCTGCGTTACGGGGCAAATACCTTCACCTGTTATTACAAAAGGTGTAACATTATCTCACTAAATGACATCCGATGCTCCATGGACGTCTCTATGTACTGTAGCTAGAAGAGACTAGACAGGTATTGTCCTAGGCAGGTATTGTCTTTCCTAAGATTTTGTGATTACGAACGTACGTTTTATACGAGGTATGTGAGAAAAGAAATGAGACTAATTTTTTTATCTTTTTTTTTTTTCAAATAACAATATTCTCCCTTTCTAAGCAGTTCACTTCGACAGCTACACTACTGGCCATTAAAATTCCAACACCACGAAGATGACGTGCAACAGACGCGAAATTTAACCAATAAGATGCTGTGATATGCAAATGATTAGCTTTTCAGAGCATTCACACAAGGTTGGCGCCGGTGGCGACACCTACAACGTGCTGACATGAGGAAAGTTTCCAACCGATTTCTCATACACAAACAGCAGTTGACCGGCGTTGTTTGGTGAAACGTTGTTGTGATGCCTCGTGTAAGGAGGAAAAAAGCGTACCATCACGTTTCCGACTTCGATAAAGGTCGGATTGTAGCCTATCGCGATTGCGGTTTATCGTATCGCGACATTGCTGCTCGCGTTCGTCGAGATCCAATGACTGTTAGCAGAATATGGAATCGGTGGGTTCAGGGGGGTAATACGGAACGCCGTCCTGGATCCCAACGGCCTCGTATCACTAGCAGTCGAGATGACAGGCATCTTATCCGCATGGCTGTAACGGATCGTGCGGCCACGTCTCTATCGTTGAGTCAACAGATGGGGAAGTTTGCAAGACAACAACCACCTGCACGAACAGTTTGCAGCAACATGGACTATCAGCTCGGAGACCATGGCTGCGGTTACCCTTGACGCTGCATCACAGACAGGAGCGCCTGCGAAGGTGTACTCAACGACGAATCTGGGTGCACGAATGACAAAACGTCTTTTTTTCGGATGAATCCAGGTTCTGTTTACAGCATCATGATGGTCGCATCATGATTGGCGACATCGCGGTGAACGCACATTGGAAGCGTGTATTCGTCATAGCCATACTGGCGTATCACCCGGCATGATGGTATGGAGTGCCATTGGTTACACGTCTCGGTCACCTCTTGTTCGCACTGACGCCACTTTGAACAGTGGAAGCTACAGTTCAGATGTGTTACGACCCGTGGTTCTACCCTTCATTCGATCCCTGCGAAACCCTATATTTCAACAGGATAATGCACGACCGCATGTTGCAGGTCCTGTACGGGCCTTTCTGGATACACGAAATGTTCGACTGCTGCCCTGGCCTGCACATTCTCCAGATCTCTCACCAATTGAAAACGTCTGGTCAATGGTAGCCGAGCGACTGGCTCGTTACAATACGCCAGTCACTACTCTTGATGAACTGTGGTATCATGTTGACGCTGCATGGGCAGCTGTTCCTGCACACGCCATCCAAGCTCTGTTTGACTCAATGTCCAGGCGTATCAAGGCCGTTATTACGGCCAGACGTGGTTGTTCTCGGTACTGATTTCTCAGGAGCTATTCACCCAAATTGCGTGAAAATGTAATCACATGTCAGTTCTAGCGTAATATATTTGTCCAATGAATACCCGTTTATCATCTGCATTTCTTCTTGGTGTAGCAATTTTAATAGCCAGTAGTGTATATACTGGCGGAGTCGTTGTTCCCAGTCTTAGTAGCAGTGCTACAAGACTTCATTGGGCCTTTAACGTGTCGGTCAAACTTTTTTGAATGTTATACAGAGTCCCAAAATGCTGTCCTTTTAAGACATTCTCAATTTCGGAAACAGAAAAAAGTCACAAGGACTCAGATCAAGTGAAACGAGGTGCTGTGGAACAACAGGAATGCCTTTCAAGGTCAAAAATTCCGTGATGGTAGTGACCGTGTGACATTGGCATAATGCAGCATCCTCTTGTCTGCAATGTCTTGTCTCACTTGATTCACCCTTTTCCTGAGCCTTTCAAGGACATGTTTATCAAATACGTGGTTGTCAGTTTGTCCTTGAGGTCTGATCTCACAAGAGCATGCACACGTCCGACATTTTCGTCAGTGTTTGAAGTTGAAGGCCTCACTGAACGAGGTTCGTCTTAAACGTGTTCCTGGACTTCCAAAAATGATTTGTGCCAGCAAAACACTTGTGCTCTTGATACGGAATGTTCCCCACAGATCTGTTTCAAAAGTCACACTCGTGGATTCCCCAATTTAAACACAAACTTGATACCATAACGTTGCTCTAAACTCCGCCGTTCCCTCTTCGTGACGCGCAACAGAAACACAACTTCACTGATGGCGCCCTCAGAAATCACGTGATGGCTGTTCGGAGGTGAAACTCGGCCTGAGCATCTAGAAGGGATGATCACACCGGTCTACACAAGTAGAGCAACACAGTGTTACCAGATCGCTCGCAAGTGTTTCAGTCTCATTACTTTTCTCACAGACATTGCACAACATGTATAATAAGTGAATAAGTTTCATCGGCGCAGGAAACACTATTTGACGAGTTCAGTTTTAAGTTTCGACTAGTGTGGTTTGTCGGTACTGAATCGCCCGTTAGGGAAACTACACGGAGCTGTAGCTGGCGTGGTTTGTGATATAGTTTGATCTACGAATAATTTTGTAAATCTACGTTCTTCAGTTGTCAGAGGCAGATGTTTTAAGTTATGTTATGGAAAATTAAGTATTCGATATTAATGTAGTATTAGTAGTTTCATCCATCCGTGGCCACTTCACGTCTACATCTACAATGTGCAAGCCACCTTACAGTCTATGACGGAGAGTACTTCAGGTACCACTATCTCCTCCCTTCCTTCCTCCCTCCCGTCCTCCCCCAACCCCCACCCCCTCCCCCTTCCCCGTTCACTGAGGAACGCCGCATGGGAAGAATGACAGTCGGTAAACCTCCGTATTAGCTATAATTTCTCTGCTGCACTAGTTATCGTCATTTCATGAGGCGTATACGGGAGGAAACGATATCTTTCACGGCTCTTCCCGGAACTCACTCTCTCGGAATTTCAGTAATAAACCTTTCCGTGATGTACAATCTCTCTCTTGCCGCGCCTGTCATTGGAGTTTGTTGGACATATCCGTAAAATATGAATGCAGAGTATCGCGGCGATAACATTGAATAAAATGTTCTCGAGTTTCCAACCGCGTCAGTTGCTTAAAAGTACACGAGCTTTCGGCCAAGCACTCCTTGGCCATTGTCAAGTGTTATGACTGCCAGCGGGCTGTTGGTGCGCCCTTATATACGCTAGCTGCCGGCTGTGACGTCTCTTGTGCCCCTGAAATTGCCATATATGGGCATTTTTTGAGTCGGCGTTCGATGTGCCGTCTTCAACCGCGCGGTCGCTGGATCCCACGCAGCGCTGAGCGGCAAGCCACCGTCTCTATTCAGGGCGTTTGCGTTAATTTTTATTTCAACAGCTTCCTTTATTAAACTATCCCAGAAGCCGTTAGTGCGAGCCACGACAGAGGTATCGTCAAATGTTATGTGGTGACGCATGCTCAGCTATCGCAGATTTCTCTGGATAGCGTAGGCGATAACACCTCTCATGTTCTTTCCTGTGTTGTTCCACAGTGCGCACTGTTTGTCCGATGTACTTCTGGCCACACTCACAAGGTATTTCGTAGACTCTATGTGTTCTGAGACCTACTGCGTCTTTAACTGGTCTCAGTAATTGACGGATTTTCTTTGGAGGTCTGAAGATTGATTTGATCTTGTGTCTTTTCAAGAGGCGGCTTATCTTGCCCGACACAGAGCCACAGAATGGCAGCAAAGCAAGGTTCTTCTCCTGATCTTCGTCGGTGGTCTTATTCTGATATTTCCCAGAAATCACTTCTTTCACATGATGGGCGCTGTAGCCGCTATTCCTGAAAACCTTGCGTAGGTGACTCAGCTCATGGGACGATACCTCTGTCGTGGCTCGCACTAACGCCTTTTGGGACAGTTTAATAAAGGAAGCTATTGAAATAAAAATTTCCGCAAACACCCTGAATAGAGACGGTGGCTTGCAGCTCAGCGCTGCGTGGGATTCAGCGATCGCGCGGTTGATGACGGCACATCGAACGCCGACTCAAAACATGCCCATATATGGCAATGTCACGGGCACCAATGACGTCACAGCCGGCAGCTAGCGTATATAATGGCGCACCAACAGCCCACTGACAGTCATAACACTTGGCTTGGTTCAAATGGCTCTGAGCACTATGAGACTCAACTTCTGAGGTCATCAGTCCCATAGAACTTAGAACTACTTAAACCTAACTAACCTAAGGACATTACACACATCCATGCCAAAGGCAGGATTCGAACCTGCGACCGTAGCGGTCTCGCGGTTCCAGACTGTAGCGCCTAGAACCGCACGGCCACTCCGGCCGGCATAACACTCGACAATGGCCAAGGAGTGCTTGGCCGAAAGCTCGTGTAGTTTTAAGCAATTGACGCGATTGGAAACTCGAGAACATTTTATTCATGTCCGTAATAGTTTCGCCCAGACTGAACGATCCCTTGATGAAACTCGCCGCTCTTTATTAGATCCTGGTTCTCTCTGTTCTTAATCCAACCTAGTAAGGGTCTCAGACTGACGAGCAATACCCAAGAATTAGTCGAAAAAGTAGTGTTTCGTGGGCCACTTCTTACGCGGATGAATTACATTTTCTTACCATTTCCCCTAAGAATCTCTGCCTGGTACCTCCTATACCTACATTTCTTTTATGTGGTCATTCCTGTTTGCGTCGCTTCGGAAGGTTTCTCGTAGTTATTTTACGACAGTTAGGTTTTCCAGTGATTTGTCACCTATAATACAATCGTAGAGTAGCGGATTTCTTCACCAGTTTATGCGCAGTATGTTTCGTATGTCAGTTTCCACACCAGTCATCAATCTTCTGTAGGTCTTCCTGGAGTTAGCTACAGACTTATACTGTTGTCACTTTCTGATATGAAACTGCATCGTCTACGAAGAGCCATATGGGGCTTCTGACATTATCCACCAGATCATTTATACATCCTAAGACAAAAAAAAAACACCACGAAGGAATATCCGAATTGGACGAAAATCGGTAGATGTGACGCACATGTCCAGACAAACAAATGATTACAGTTTCAGAAAATTTGGATGATTTATTTAAGAGAAAGAGGTTCACAAGCTGTGCAAGTCAAAAAGGCACTGGTTCACTTCTGGCTGTTAGGCAAGCAGTTTTTCGGCTTGACATTGATTGATAGTTGTTGGATGTCTCCTGAAGGACACAGTGCCAAATTCTGTTCAACTGGCGCGTTAGATCTTCAAAATCTCGAGCTGGCTAGAGTGCTCTCCCCATAAAGCTTCGAACGTTCTCAATTAGGGAAAGACCCAGGGACCCAGCTGACCAAGGCAGATTTTGAAAAGAGCGAAGAGAAGCACTAGAAACTGTCGCCGTGTGCGGACTAACATTACCTTGCTGAAATGAAACCCAGGATGGGTTCTCATGATGGGCAACAAAAGGAGGAGTAGAATATCGTCGACGTACCGCTATGCTGTAACACTGCCGCGGATGGCAACCAAAGGAGTCCTGCTATCAAACGATATGGTACCCACACAACCACTCCCAGATGTTGAGCCATATGGCGGGTGACAGTCAGCTTGATATCCCACCATCGTTCGGGGTGTCTCCAGATACGTCTTCACTGGTGGGGCTCAGTTCCAAGCGGGACTAGTCACTGAAGCCAATTCTACTTCAGTCAGTGAGATTTCAGGGAAGATGTGTCTTGAGACGCCCCAGACAGTGTTGGGATGACAACCTGTCGCCCGCCATACAGATCGACAACGAGGAGTGATGGTCTAGGATGCCAATTCTTTTCATGGCAGGATCCCTTTGGTCATCATCTGAATTTATGAAACTCTTCCTCTTGAATAATACATCATCAGTTTTGTTTCTGAAAGTGTAATCATTTATATGTATGTACACGTTCGCCCCATCTACCGATTTCCATCCCATTCGGATAATTCCTTCGTGCTGCTTTGTTTTTATTCTTTCTTTCTTAAACTGTATACGTTCAAACAGTAAAGTTCCCATTACACTTTCGTGGGGCACTCCAAAAATTGCCTTTACATCCGTCCGATACTCGGTAAGCTGGAATATTTTTTGCTAAACTACAAGGCGGAACTGTATCGAAAGCCTTTTCTAAGTCAAGGAACGCGGCTTCAACCTGGGTACCAACGTCTACGAACAGAGTGAACTGAGTTTCGCAAGATCACTGTTTACAGAAACAATATTGGCAACCCATGTTGCCAAGATTGTTTCAGCTACGCTGCAGAAGTTTCACTGGGAAGCCCTAAAGCATTCTCCATACAGTCCCAATCTCCATGCGATTTCCTTATTTTTGGAGACCTGAAGAAAGAGATTCGTGGACGTCGATTTGCTTCGGACGAAGAGATGCACGCTTGGATACAATTTGCCTACAAACATTTTTCCATAAAGACATTAACTGTGCTCTCTCACATGTCGATTAATGTATCAACAGCTATAGCCATTACTTTTGAAATCAGTTTATTTACTTTTTCCATCTGTCTCGTTTTCATATGACTGCCCCTTCCACAATAGCCCATCGGCGAAACAGTATCAATTAGTTCAGAGAATGTAATTTTTCAGCAATAATTTTTACACAATTCCTCAGCTACCATGTTGGCTTCTGCAACAGCCAGAGAGCGGCCCTTACGAAAGTAATGCGTTCTATAGCATCAAACTGTGCGCACCGACCATGTTATGTGTCGACTGATACGTGTCGAATAGTGCCCTCCTGAAAATTTCTTATCTTTAGATGGCTACTGTCGTGATGTATCATCTAGTGATATTCATCTCACCAAATAACTTGTTTCCATGGTCCTATACACCAGTCTTGATGTTACATGAAACAATGAAGATGTATCACTGTCCATCCACACCGGACATGGCTGTAGCAACAGGGCACACATTTGATTCGTCCGCTACAAATCCTCATCTGTAGCATACGTAGTGCCCTGAAACACTTGCACGTTGTTAGCACTCTACACCACTCTTCTTCGTTCCGCAGATGTCGCCTGTATGTTTTACATAAAGAAGCTTTATCCACGTCTTTGAGAAAAACAAAGCCACTGGCTCGTCATGCACAGTAGGTATCACTAACTACAGTAACATACGAACAAACTTCTCTCATACAACGTTGTGTCATTAAGCAAGTTCACTTAATTCACTTGTTACTGCACATGCACGGTGGTCTGTTGCACACATTCCTTAACAGGTAACATGCGCCCCATGTGATCTAAGCGTGGTAATTTCAAAACAGAGCGGTGGTCATACGGAATTCTAACAGATGTACATAGTCTGAGGAATGACTTTTATATAATGTAATGATTTAACACTTGCCTGATGGAAAAACGTACAAAAGTGAGGAAGTACACGTCATGATAAAAGACCAGGGGCGGTTCTAGCACCAAAGTCATGATCTCTGATAAGAAAAGACCAGTGACACGATAAGAGTACACCTCAAGCAATTGTGCAAGTTGTCAGTAAGATCGGCCTTCCCCCCTTGCCCCCACCCCCACAGGGACCACACAGCCTATCTATACACTAAAAACAATTGTCTGTGGTACATTAGAGGTCACCCCCTCCCCCGCGTTGCCTCTGGACCAACATGATGGCTTAAAAAGGCGGCAAACTCCTGGACTAATAGGAGTCAAGCTACCCCTTGCTCCTTTTATTACTACAGCAAATACTTAGGCCTCCTCATTGTCGATCTGTACGTCGGAGTAAGAGGAAGGATCATGGAGCGCCAGCAGCAGAGTTATGCTACTTAAAAAATGGTGGCAAATATTACCATAATGCTTGATGTACGATGCTTTGATATTAGGCAGTGTGTGGCTGAATTACTGTAATTTTATGACGTCATGGCACACTCTAAAAAACTGTTGAAAATGTTAGTGTGACAGAAAGTTATCCAGCTTAAAAATGCAAGCCAGTATTACCATAACTAATGGTCCAAAACTGTTCGTTCAAGTTTCTTATCTTAGTTAATACAAATAGCAGCAAGATATTGGGTATTTTCTGAAAGCACTCCACCTCCCGTTGCTGTTTACAGTTGTAGCCGATTTCTCCATACACATACTGTAAGTATGTGATTGAGTACCTACCACAATATTATATTTAAACACATTACATCGACATCCCATGTTGCTCATCTACCACAGGTGTGATATTTTAACAGATACACCAACATCTCAAGTTAACAATTTCCACAGACCTTTATTTAACAACAAATACACACTTGATAAGTGCCAAGTCTACATTCTACCTACATTATAAGTGTACGACGTTACTATAAGGGTGCCCATAATAGATTTACAAATAACAGTGAAAACTCCCACACGCAACATCGCTAAATTCGCACTGTAAAAACAATCACCCCTAAGAATGACGCTGCTAAGTACGAAATCTACATTATCTCCATATCAGTATTGTGCATGAAACTTGATTATAAGACTGCCTCAAGTGGACTCGTAAATAACTACGGAAAAATCTGAGTATATGTATTCACAACACATCACTTAATGCACGCCGGTATTAAAAAATATGATGTCATAGTATGTTAAAACAATAACGTCACTATATCATTGGCCATAACAGACTTGTAAATAATGACTTAAAATCTGACGTAGACATACAAATCCTTACAAAACATCGCTAAATATAGACGATAAAACAATAATCATCACCACCACTAACATTGGACACAAGTCCGGATAACTACCACTTTATCCAAGACAATTCGATCTCAGTCATAGCCACTCCTATCTGAGAAACACAATGTCTCTGTACCTCGCATATATACACCACCTAGCCCGTGGAACTATCGCCACACCTCTATCTGCAATTAAACAGTTTCAAAATGTAAAGAACACACTCATTCTTGCTGCCGGTAACTGCCAGAAAACGTCCTACACATACCTCACAAATGGAGAATCCCCTCCCCTGTCTCACTTGGAGTAACTGGCGAACATTCCATGCACCAGTTACTGCAAAAGGCATGCACCTGCCCTCTCCAGTCAACAGTCACAACGCAGACACCGTATACAGGCAACTTTTTTTTTATTAAACATATCTCTAAATACTGAAAATATTTCTAGTATTCAGTAGTTTTTAAAATCTCTACATCACAGATAAGAATCATCTATCAATGTACTGTCCCTTATTTATTTTCCTATGACCTCCACATGTAGAGAAGAATCGCTTTAGACGCTCATCCTTCGTTGAATACAAATACCCATACGGTCTCGTGTGTAAGTCTTGAACAGTGTATGACAGGGTGCCGTCGTGCTTAAAAATGGTAGTCGAAATTAGCATAATTAATGGTCTAAAAAGGGCTCCTGCTATTTTTGTTTTTTAATTAAAACAATTAGCAACAAAGTATAAGGTATTTTCTACGTATAACAATGCCACTTCCAGTTACTAATTAAAATTTTAGCACATTTCTCGACAAATACCCACTCTAAGTATGAGACTGAGCAGCTACTACAGTGTGATGTTTAAACAACGATATCCCACGCAAAACAACTTCCTTGGTGTGAACAAATCCCAAGTTTAACCATTTACACACTGCATCAATTAATAACAATTACACATCTGATCGTACCAAGTCTACATTCTCTTTGCATTATCAAATGTGTGACGTCGCTATATGAGTATTCATAGTAGGTTTATAAATAACTACGGAAAATCCACACACACGACACTGTTAAATTAAAATTGTAAAAGAATATCCTCATCACCTGTAAAAATATGAGGCGCTAAGAACCATGTCCGAATTATCTCTGCACTAGCAGTGTATATGTGACGTTATTGTAACAGTGTCCCTAGTAGACCCATAAATAACTTCGGAAAAATCGAAGTATCTACGCTCACAACACATCGTTAATTGTGCGCTGTAGGCAATTAGCACTATCAGTGTTAAAGAGTGACATCAGAGGAAGTTAATAACTTCACAATAAGACGGGCCATACAAGACCTGTAAAAAATGACTGAAAAGCCAAAGTACATTCACAATCACAACACTTTGCTAAATTTTAACTACAATGATAATCACTACCAGCATCAGTATTGGATGGAATAAAACAGACAACCGCATTACCTAAAAGAAATAATTCTCCGTCACGGCCACTCCTATCTCAGGAGTCCAACGTCTCTGTATCTCGCATATATATCTCATTTATACCGGGGAGCTACTGACACACCTCTTTCTGCAACCAATGGACTTAAACGTATATGGAACGCATACACACACTAGTTGTTAATAACTGCCCGAAAATGTCCCATGCATACCCAATTAATGAAGAATTTCATGACCTGTGTCGTCGCAGTAACAACTAAACATTCCATGTACCGGCACCGCGGAAGGTTAGCACGTGCTAAGATGTGTGACTTTCAGCACCTGCGTAACTGAGACTAGAACAGCTTATATGCTACCAGAAGCAAGCAGTGGGCGCACTACACAGGCAGCCATAAAACGATCTAGAAATATTCTTGATTCACACCGCTCTAAAGACAAAGAATATTTCTAGTAATGAGTCATGATTGAAACATCTACATCACAAGTAGGAATCGTCCATCACTGTACTACTAAATGACTATTGACTGCTCCAAACCACAGTAGCACAGCAACTGTGCTAGGCTCTGGATCGGAAGGGTTTGGTTTTGATCCCTCATCAGTCAGTCTCAGCCTTTGTGTCCGTCACTTCTATCAACTCTATGAATGTTTCCTTTGCGTGTAGCGTCACATGCCATAGTCATAAATGGAAGCTTAAAACTAGCGTCTCCCCACCATTCGTCCATCAATCTTCCCAAGTTTGGAATGCATTTACCATAGCAATATCATCAGAATGCCTACCACTAACTAATGCTTTTTGTAGACGGCGATTGTCCATACCAGTAACAAAAACCTCTGAAAGGTGGAGCTGGAGCTTTAAATAAAAACATGTGATACACAGTCTTGATTCAGTCGGTAGTTTAGCAAGGACTCGACCTCAGTAAGTTGGCTGCCGCAAAATAAATTGTATATAAGCGTTTTCCACATAGTTAACCACTCTACAAAAAAATGCTTGTTTAATATAATAATTCCACACGTTTTACAGAACTTGGCAACAAACCCAAATAGAGATTGTTGATAAACCTATATATTAACTACAATTTGCCGATGTTCCCGTTACGAGATATATGTAGGAAGAAGTAATATGTAGCAGCTGTATATGCCATTAGCATCTGGTTATGGTCCATACTTGGGCTGTCTAGCATAACTACGTTGATAACTAACAAACCCATACTCCATAAACACTGAAATTATCCATATTAAAGGGAATCAATTCTTTACCACCTATATCCTGTACTTTTACGTGTAAAACATTGTGATCCACAGTCATCTGCCAATGATTGTACTTTATAGAAACCGACACATGTACACACGCAGAATAGCGAAATTGGGCTATCTGTGAATATGTTTACAACAGGTTTCTTTAACATTGTTATTATTTCCACCTATTACATCCTGGATTTTTATAGTATAGATACATATGTAAACGCTTTGATTGCTGAAGCTGATCAATATTTCGAACATTATTTCCATCTTCAATCTCCAAAATATAAGTACAAAACTTTGGCAATTGTAGTTCGAGTGTATTATGCGTTAGTAACATACGAGGACTTACGAATGGATGTCGCCATTACTAGATAGTCATGCAATGTTATTTTCTAAGGATAAGTAGGCATAAACGGTATTTGTGATATCTCAAGTCAGAACACCGCACCCCCTGTCTGTTTTAGTATACATAAGGGTTGGTTTTGGCAGTTAGCATCGTGTGTTGGCACATTTTCTTTCTGGGTAGATATTTGGAAGCGAAAAAAATTATCTTGCAGATACTATGTAGTTTCTCTCTTTCTTGGTATGAGGAATCGTAATCATTGTTAAATGCCAAAGAAAACTGGTAGTATAAGTAATAACAAAACAAATGTTCGTATACATTTACGAATAGAATATGGAAAATACATATAAATATAGAAAATCATGGAACATATGCAAAAATAGATAAAACATGGAAAAAATAACGAAAAAACTTGGTACGAAATGGAAGTACAGAATGTTTATACACTCCTGGAAATTGAAATAAGAACACCGTGAATTCATTGTCCCAGGAAGGGGAAACTTTATTGACACATTCCTGGGGTCAGATACATCACATGATCACACTGACAGAACCACAGGCACATAGACACAGGCAACAGAGCATGCACAATGTCGGCACTAGTACAGTGTATATCCACCTTTCGCAGCAATGCAGGCTGCTATTCTCCCATGGAGACGATCGTAGAGATGCTGGATGTAGTCCTGTGGAACGGCTTGCTATGCCATTTCCACCTGGCGCCTCAGTTGGACCAGCGTTCGTGCTGGACGTGCAGACCGCGTGAGACGACGCTTCATCCAGTCCCAAACATGCTCAATGGAGGACAGATCCGGAGATCTTGCTGGCCAGGGTAGTTGACTTACACCTTCTAGAGCACGTTGGGTGGCACGGGATACATGCGGACGTGCATTGTCCTGTTGGAACAGCAAGTTCCCTTGCCGGTCTAGGAATGGTAGAACGATGGGTTCGATGACGGTTTGGATGTACCGTGCACTATTCAGTGTCCCCTCGACGATCACCAGTGGTGTACGGCCAGTGTAGGTGATCGCTCCCCACACCATGATGCCGGGTATTGGCCCTGTGTGCCTCGGTCGTATGCAGTCCTGATTGTGGCGCTCACCTGCACGGCGCCAAACACGCATACGACCATCATTGGCACCAAGGCAGAAGCGACTCTCATCGCTGAAGACGACACGTCTCCATTCGTCCTCCATTCACGCCTGTCGCGACACCACTGGAGGCGGGCTGCACGATGTTGGGGCGTGAGCGGAAGACGGCCTAACGGTGTGCGGGACCGTAGCCCAGCTTCATGGAGACGGTTGCGAATGGTACTCGCCGATACCCCAGGAGCAACAGTGTCCCTAATTTGCTGGGAAGTGGCGGTGCGGTCCCCTACGGCACTGCGTAGGATCCTACGGTCTTGGCGTGCATCCGTGCGTCGCTGCGGTCCGGTCCCAGGTCGACGGGCACGTGCACCTTCCGCCGACCACTGGCGACAACATCGATGTACTGTGGAGACCTCACGCCCCACGTGTTGAGCAATTCGGCGGTACGTCCACCCGGCCTCCCACATGCCCACTATATGCCCTCGCTCAAAGTCCGTTAACTGCACATACGGTTCACGTCCACGCTGTCGCGGCATGCTACCAGTGTTAAAGACTGCGATGGAGCTCCGTATGCCACGGCAAACTGGCTGACACTGACGGCGGCGGTGCACAAATACTGCGCAGCTAGCGCCATTCGACGGCCAACACCGCGGTTCCTGGTGTGTCCGCTGTGCCGTGCGTGTGATCATTGCTTGTACAGCCCTCTCGCAGTGTCCGGAGCAAGTATGGTGGGTCTGACACACCGGTGTCAATGTGTTCTTTTTTCCATTTCCAGGAGTGTATTTATACATCGCGAGTAGTCGAAATATGTGGCCTATGCACTAGATATATACGAGAAGGATGACACACCCTTCTCCTATATCTAGTAGTTACTTTAAAGATCAACTGTCTCTGCTGTAAACTACTAAGTTTATGTGTGCCCCTTATACACACATCAAAAAAAGTTTTGCATCACCACGGTTCCCAGAACTCCTGATGATAAAGGTTGACTGCAGATATTGTATCACAGACACAGTCTCTTTGACTGTTCAAAGATATCACTAAACCCGCCCAAAGATGTAAACAACCATGCATGAGCAGCGCCTAATAGACGGAGGGGGTTCGACAACCGATCAGTTCCAGTCATTCCATCAGGAAGGAGGTACACGGCGCGTGTTGTCTGTAGTTCAACCATGCCTAGATGGCCAGTACCGCGGTTCGATCGCGTCCGCATTGTTACTTTGTGCGAGGAAGGGCTCTCAACAAGGGAAGTATCCAGGCGTCTCGGAGTGAACCAAAGCGATGTTGTTCGGACATGGAGGAGATAGAGGCAGGAACTGTGGATGACATGCCCCGCTCAGGTCCCCAAGGGCTACGTTTGCAGACGATGACCGCAATCTACGGATTACGGCTCGGAGGAATCTTTACAGCAACGCCACCATGTTGAATAACGCTTTTTGTGCAGCACACGACGTCGTGTTACGACTCAAACTGTGCGCAATAGGCCGCATGATGCGCAACTTCACTCCCGACGTCCATGGCGAGGTCCATCTTCGCAATAACGACACCATGCAGCGCGGTACAGATGAGCCCAACAACTAGCCGAATGGACCGCTCAGGATTGGCATCACGTTCTCTCCACCGATGAGTGGCGCAAATGCCTTCAACCAGACAATCGTCGGAGACGTGTTTGGAGACAACCCGGTCAAACTGAATGCCTTAGACACACTGTCAGTGAGTGCAGCAAGGTGGAGGTTCCCTGCTGTTTTGGGGTGGCATTATGTGGGACCGATGTACGCCGCTGGTGGTCATGGAAGGTGCCGTAACGTCTGTACGATACGTGAATGTCATTCTCCGACCGATAGTGCAACCATATCGGCAACATATTGGCGAGGCATACGTCTTCATGGACGACAATTCGTGCCTCCATCGTGTACATCTTGTGAATGACTTCCTTCAGGAGAACGACATCAATCGACTAGAGTGGCCAGCATGTTCTCCAGACATGAAACCTATCGAACATGCCTGGGATAGACTGGAAAAGGCTGTTTATGGACGATATGACCCACCAACCACTCTGAGGGATCTACGTCAAATCGCAGTTGAGGAGTGGGACAATCTGGACAAACAGTGGCTTGATGAGCTTGTGGGTAGCATGCCACGACGAATACAGGTATGTATCAAGGCAAGATGACGTGCTACTGGGTATCAGAGGTGGTGTGTACAGCAATCTGGACCACCACCTCTGAAGGTCTCGCTGTATGGTGGTACAACACGCAATGCGTGGTTTTTCTGAGCTATAAAAAGGGCGGAAATGATATTTATGTTGATCTCAGTTCCAATTTCCTGTACAGGTTCTGGAACTCTCGAAACCGAGGTGATGCAAAACTTTTTTTGATGTGTGTATTACACGAAAAAAAAAAATATTTCTTTTGTCACTTGTTATTCGACGACGAACTTGAAAGTAAAACAGTCAGTAGTTCTGCATTCAGGCTGACTGGGTAGCAATGGTAAATGTCAAACATCAGGCAAGGAATGAGTTTATTGCTCATATGACGCGTTTCTGAATTTATCCATCATCAAATATCTAGGAACGAATACTGTACGTACATATGGCATTTCAAGTTGTATGTGAAACAAAAATTTTAGACTAGTCTGCAAATGTTTGCTTCACATACAACATGAAAGGCTATATCTTCGTGCAGTAACCGATCCTGGATATTTGATGATGGATAAATTCAGAAACATATCATATCAGTAATAAAGTCATTCCTTGCCTGGTGTTTGATATTTGCCATTGCTATCCAGTCAGCCTGAATGGAGAATTACTATTATAATCGCCTGCATCCTACACTACTTTATGTCACATTTATATTATTGAAATTAAAAATTCTCAAACATTTTGGCATGCCTGGGACCGATATCTCGCCATTATCAGTGTCGGTAATACGCAAACATGGTCGAAATTCTCGACTTCCGCAATGTATGAAATCACTATACAAATAACAGTTTGTAAGGAAGCCTCAATGCGCGAATTCTACTCGCATGTGGTCAATTTTTTTTAGTAATGAGAATGGTTTTTGTAAATGGAAAGGTACTTGAGATATCCCCCCCATGAACCATGGACCTTGCCGCTGGTGGGGAGGCTTGCGTACCTCAGCGATACAGATGGCCGTACCGTAGGTGCAACCACAACGGAGGGGTATCTGTTGAGAGGCCAGACAAACATGTGGTTCCTGAAGAGGGGCAGCAGCCTTTTCAGTAGTTGCAGGGGCAACAGTCTGCATGATTGACTGATCTGGCCTTGTAACATTAACCAAAACGGCCTTGCTGTGCTGGTACTGCGAACGGCTGAAAGCAAGGGGAATCTACAGCCGTAATTTTTCCCGAGGACATGCAGCTCTACTGTATGATTATATGATGATGGCGTCCTCTTGGGTAAAATATTCCGGAGGTAAAATAGTCCCCCATTCGGATCTCCGGGCGGGGACTGCTCAGGAGGACGTCGTTATCAGGAGAAAGAAAACTGGCGTTCTACGGATCGGAGCGTGGAATGTCAGATCCCTTAATCGGGCAGGTAGGTTAGAAAATTTAAAAAGGGAAATGGATAGGTTAAAGTTAGATATAGTGGGAATTAGTGAAGTTCGGTGGCAGGAGGAACAAGACTTTTGGTCAGGTGATTACAGGGTTATAAATACAAAATCAAATAGGGGTAATGCAGGAGTAGGTTTAATAATGAATAAAAAAATAGGAGCGCGGGTTAGCTACTACAAACAGCATAGTGAACGCATTATTGTGGCCAAGATAGACACAAAGCCCACGCCTACTACAGTAGTACAAGTTTATATGCCACATACCTCTGCAGATGATGAAGAAATAGATGAAATGTATGACGAGATAAAAGAAATTATTCAGGTAGTGAAAGGAGACGAAAATTTAATAGTCATGGGTGACTGGAATTCGTCAGTAGGAAAAGGGAGAGAAGGAAACATAGTAGGTGAAAATGGATTGGGGGGAAGGAATGAAAGAGGAAGCGGCCTTGTAGAATTTTGCACAGAGCATAACTTAATCATAGCCAACACTTGGTTCAAGAATCATAAAAGAAGGTTGTATACCTGGAAGAATCCTGGAGATACTAGTAGGTATCAGATAGATTATATAATGGTAAGACAGAGATTTAGGAACCAGGTTTTAAATTGTAAGACATTTCCTGGGGCAGATGTGGATTCTGACCACAGTCTATTGGTTATGAACTGCAGATTGAAACTGAAGAAACTGCAAAAAGGTGGGAATTTAAGGAGATGGGACCTGGATAAACTGAAAGAACCAGAGGTTGTAGAGAGTTTCAGGGAGAGCATAAGGGAACAATTGACAGGAATGGGGGAAAGAAATACAGTAGAAGAAGAATGGGTAGCTCTGAGGGATGAAGTAGTGAAGGCAGCAGAGGATCAAGTAGGTAAAAAGACGAGGGCTAATAGAAATCCTTGGGTAACAGAAGAAATATTGAATTTAATAGATGAAAGGAGAAAATACAAAAATGCAGTAAATGAAGCAGGCAAAAAGGAATACAGACGTCTCAAAAATGATATCGACAGGAAGTGCAAAATGGCTAAGCAGGGATGGCTACAGGACAAATGTAAGGATGTAGAGGCTTGTCTCACTAGGGGTAAGATAGATACTGCTTACAGGAAAATTAAAGAGACCTTTGGAGAGAAGAGAACCACTTGTATGAATATCAAGAGCTCAGATGGCAACCCAGTTCTAAACAAAGAAGGGAAGGCAGAAAGGTGGAAGGAGTATATAGAGGGTTTATACAAGGGCGATGTACTTGAGGATAATATTATGGAAATGGAAGAGGATGTAGATGAAGACGAAATGGGAGATAAGATACTGCGTGAAGAGTTTGACAGAGCACTGAAAGACCTGAGTCGAAACAAGGCCCCGGGAGTAGACAACATTCCATTTGAACTACTGATGGCCTCGGGAGAGCCAGTCATGACAAAACTCTACCATCTGGTGAGCACGATGTATGAGACAGGCGAAATACCCTCAGACTTCAAGAAGAATATAATAATTCCAATCCCAAAGAAAGCAGGTGTTGACAGATGTGAAAATTACCGAACTATCAGTTTAATAAGTCACAGCTGCAAAATACTAACGCGAATTCTATACAGACGAATGGAAAAACTGGTAGAAGCTGACCTCGGGGAAGATCAGTTTGGATTCCGTAGAAATGTTGGAACACGTGAGGCAATACTGACCTTACGACTTATCTTAGAAGAAAGATTAAGAAAAGGCAAACCTACGTTTCTGGCATTTGTAGACTTAGAGAAAGCTTTTGACAATGTTAACTGGAATACTCTCTTTCAAATTCTGAAGGTGGGAGGGGTAAAATACAGGGAGCGAAAGGCTATTTACAGTTTGTACATAAACCAGAAGGCAGTTATAAGAGTCGAGGGGCATGAAAGAGAAGCAGTGGTTGGGAAAGGAGTAAGACAGGGTTGTAGCCTCTCCCCGATGTTATTCAATCTGTATATTGAGCAAGCAGTAAAGGAAACAAAAGAAAAATTCGGAGTAGGTATTAAAATTCATGGAGAAGAAGTAAAAACTTTGAGGTTCGCCGATGACATTGTAATTCTGTCAGAGACAGCAAAGGACTTGGAAGAGCAGTTGAACGGAATGGACAGTGTCTTGAAAGGAGGGTATAAGATAAACATCAACAAAAGCAAAACGAGGATAATGGAATGTAGTCGAATTAAGTCGGGTGATGCTGATGGAATTAGATTAGGAAATGAGACACTTAAAGTAGTAAAGGAGTTTTGCTATTTAGGGAGTAAAATAACCGATGATGGTCGAAGTAGAGAGGATATAAAATGTAGACTGGCAATGGCAAGGAAAGCGTTTCTCAAGAAGAGGAATTTTTTAACATCGAGTATAGATTTAAGTGTCAGGAAGTCGTTTCTGAAAGTATTTGTATGGAGTGTAGCCATGTATGGAAGTGAAACATGGACGATAACTAGTTTGGACAAGAAGAGAATAGAAGCTTTCGAAATGTGGTGCTACAGAAGAATGCTGAAGATAAGGTGGGTAGATCACGTAACTAATGAGGAGGTATTGAATAGGATTGGGGAGAAGAGAAGTTTGTGGCACAACTTGACTAGAAGAAGGGATCGGTTGGTAGGACATGTTTTGAGGCATCAAGGGATCACAAATTTAGCATTGGAGGGCAGTGTGGAGGGTAAAAATCGTAGAGGGAGACCAAGAGATGAATACACTAAGCAGATTCAGAAGGATGTAGGTTGCAGTAGATACTGGGAGATGAAGAAGCTTGCACAGGATAGAGTAGCATGGAGAGCTGCATCAAACCAGTCTCAGGACTGAAGACCACAACAACAACAACAACAACAACTTGAGATATTCTCGTCAAATCGAATACAAAAGAACAAAACACACAACACACTTTGTAGGATGCTTTACCTTTCCTCTCTCAATGTCTACTTATTGATATTAAACTGGTGCATAGTTTCGCAGCGTTTTTGTTTCGCATGTTAGTATTCCGGTTGCTATTGGTTTATTTATCCATTGTTGTGTTTTATTTATAGCTCACTTTTGCTATCTGAGTTTACTTATTGTCATTTTGTCACTCTGAGAAAGTGAATGGGGCAGTGGACGCCAGGAAATGGGGTGCCAACTGGAGAAATCGGAACATTCCCGACATATTCTTCTGTTTGAGTTCAGTTACTGAGGTGACACAGCGGAAGCACCCAGAAACATTCGCGCCTTGTATGAGGATAATGCTATTGTACACAGCACGGCAGGAAAATATTTTTCTCGTTTTAAGGAGAATCGTTTGGATATTAGTGACTCTCCACGTTCAGAAAGACGTTCGGGGTTTGATGGATATCGTTTAAACGCTTTAATCCACACTGATCCCATCACTGTACTCGAGAACTGGCAAATGTGATGAACTGTATTCAATCCACTATCGTGCGACATTTGCATCCAACGGGGAAGGTTCAAAAATCGAGGTATGGGTACCGTATGTTGTAAGCCAAAACTAGAAAAACCAACGGGTGGCCATATGTGTATCTCCACTTGCTCGTCATCAATGGCTCGTGAACAACACCGACCATTCCTGTCTTGTATCATGACTGGTAGCAAGTAATGGTACATTAATGCTAACATAAGAAAAACAAAGGAATGGCTGAGTTCAAACAAAGCAGCAACGTCCCGTACAAAGACCTGGCGCATCCACAAAAGCTAATGTTATGCATGTAGCAGAACAGCGACGGTATAGTGTACTACAAATTACTTCCCCGAGGTGTAACCATCACTGCCTACGTTTATTGTCAACAACTGAGACATCTTTCAGACGCAACTCAAGAACAGCAACCAGCAGGACCACCTAAAGTGATGCTACTCCACGATAAAACCCGCCCGCATTCTGCAGCACTGAAGGGAAAAGAAAAAACACTGTACAGGAGTTTTATTGGGAAGTCATTCCGCACAAATCTTGCTGACCTGATCTTGCATTCTCAGATTTTCACCTTTTCTGCTCTCTATCGAACAACCTTCAAAGAACTTCCTTTCCGAACAAAAATGCTCCCCGAATATGGCTCGACAAGTTCTTCGCCTCAAAACCACGTCATTTCTACAGTCGCAGAATCGAAAAGTTACCCCAGCGTTGCTAGACTATTGCAAATAGTAAACAAGACTGCATTATTTATGACTGACGTTTCTTTTAGGCGTATCTGTCTTGTTTATTAATCTTATGATAAAACACTACGTACTTATGCACCAGCCCAATATATACGAAGGATACACACTTGAACAAGCAGTGTACGCCTCCAGAAAAGGTGAGATTCTGCAATATCTACGCCAAGAGTACGTCCCTAAACTGACACAGAGTGCAACTGAGAGCAGTAATGATCACGTCCAAGTAATGACTTATAAGAAACAGGTTGCAAAGTACCAACAGGAAACTCATATTGTGGGGATGTTGTAGCTGACTGTTACTACAATTTCTACCCAAACATTGATGGTAGCTGAAAATTTATTTCCTACTATGATTCAAAAAGATGGGTGGCAGTTTGCATGCACGTTATTACTAACTAAACACTTGATTGACAGGGTGGCGCTAGAAGAGAAATATGGCAACACAGTAAGAAACTACCAATAATATTTATTAATAGCTATGATATAAAACTTTACTTAACGTTGGTAATAACTTGATTTGTGGCACTTGATGTCCTATACCTAATTCAATGAAATCTGTATAACTTGGTTGTCTCTTGGCAGTCTATTCTAGGCAGTGTATTCTCACCGTGACTGAAACTATTTGTGCAAACACTCGTTTAACTGTCCTAGTTCTCTGTAAATAGCTACAGTTCTCTATAAACAACGACTGCTAAGTTTTGTGAACAGAATTGTGCTCCGTAACGTAACTGCAAGAAAAGTTGGCCTTATCGCTACTAGACGAACTGCATGAAGGGTTGGCGTTGCAGAAACTGAACTGACAAGGGCACCTTACGGTCTCATAAACTCAGTTCGGGATGAGACTTCGCCGGGTAGTAGTATACCTCAAGGATATCCACCAATAAAAGTTATATAGCGCGCGCTAGCCAGAAGATTCCGAGAAAAGGGCTCTAAAGTTTTACGTGTAAGTCATGCGAGTACACAGGTCAGTTTGTACGATATGGCGGCACAGCTTAATGGAAGCGCTGCCATTTCTCCAAAATGTACTCCTCTTGTTCAGAAAATTATAGCGAAATAAATTCCTGAGAAGACTGTATAAAAATACAACCAACAGTGTGTCATCAAATGTCATCAAGAATTTTTAATGAAATGATGCAATATGCCTGTACACTTATTGGTTTTCTGATGAAAGAGAAGTTCTCATAATGTTAACGGAGTATGTTAACCAAGAGATCTTTTTTTTAAAAAAAGGTTATTCTCGTGAACAATTGACTTTCATAAATAGTATAAGATGTCAACATTTTTTTGTTTTAAATGTCTTTAAGATGATAATCATTCTGGTGCTTGTATATAAAACACGAATTTGACAAATAATGACTAATTCTATTACTTGATGGAGAAATACATGAATGGTAGAGACACGCGACCATTCAGATTTGACACAACTTTGAAATACAGGAAGGTCTTCATTGCACTTCTATATTAAGTGTTATGCGTATCAAAATTTCATCGTCAGACTGAAGATTTAAATCAAACCTTAGTACAAAGCCCATGAAAGTGAGAACAAAAACCAAATATAATACAGATCTCATATAGGCATATTTGACAATGCCGTTTCCTAATCGAAGAGAACCAGTGCCAAAAGATATTGGAAAAGGTTTATATAAATGATACCCTGCCCAAAATTTTGTTACAGTGGTAGCTACAGCTTTAACTTACCTCCATTAATAATGCATTTGAAACTATTCAGCTTTTTTAAAAAGAAAATTTTAACTGTAATTCACATTTTATGTCAATCAGCTGTAGCCGTCACTTCACAAATAAATTCTTTTATGATTTAATTGATAAAATTTCAAGTTATTAACTTATTTAGAAGTTGTTATGATTTTTAAAACAATATAAAAGCAAAATGAAAAGTTATCCAAAGGTAGGTTCGAACCTTGATCCCGAGTGGCAAATAAGTTCGCCACAGGCGCAACCATTTCGCTGTAGTGCCATGAGCTACACGTAAAAATTTAGAGCCCTTTGTCTCGGAATCTTCTAGTTAGTACGTTTTACAACTTTTATGGGTGGACAACCTTGATGTGTACTATTAACTTGCAAAGTCGGACCCCGAACTGAATTTCCCTTGTGAGTGTCTGGAGCGCATTGTCTTTTCTTCCTTTTGGCAGAAAGATCTCCATCTCTCCCAGTCAGGTGGAAGCAAGGTAGCCTCGGTTGACGGCGCTTGCTCTGGCGGCTGTCAACACTATCGATGAACGAATGCGACACGCTAAAGGATGGGGCAGCGGAAGTAGAAAGTAGTCCTGAATAGTATGCGTCATCTGAAGGCTGGTGCTGGACACTAACATGGCGAGTGAAGTGCCTGTGTGGTGGCAGCCTCTCATGGTGTTGCTGAGTACCTTTTCAGCCATGTACATAACACATACGTTGTGATTTTTTCTAGGCACTGAGTGACTCTCCCTCATATAGCTGCGCTCCGCCTGTACGATTTCCATGTAAAAAATTGTCAAACATTTGCAACTTCTCATTGACCAGAAATAAACCTGAGATGTGCACACAAAACCGTGTTTCCCAGAAATGTGAGGAGGGTAAGGACTATATACAGAATATCATCCTCAAGAGGACTACTGTTAGAACACCGCTGTTAAAAACATCCTTCTCGTAGAAACAGCTTTACTTACGAACATAATGCAAGATTTTGCTGGTGACTGGATATCTACTCTGATGGGAGATCGCCTGCAAACCACTGACTGTGTCGGAAGTGCGTTTTTATCTGCAAGTTTGCAGATGTCTCCTTTATTTAAATTATCAAGAGCGCGTCAAAACAGCAAACATAAGTTTCTATCTTCATTCATGTAGAGGTTGAACAAAATTATGGAAACACCGCGAGACAGGTATTAAAAAAAATGGTTCAAATGGCTCTGAGCGCTATGGGACTCAACTGCTGTGGTCATAAGTCCCCTAGAACTTAGAACTACTTAAACCTAACTAACCTAAGGACAGCACACAACAACCAGCCATCACGAGGCAGAGAAAATCCCTGACCCCGCCGGGAATCGAACCCGGGAACCCGGGCGTGGGAAGCGAGACAGGTATTCTTGAATATAAATGCAGATGGTAGCCAAGACTACAGCGTATCTGACCTCGAACGGCCCGTGCGCAGTGTCCTCGATAGTTGCAAATGACAGTCGTTGACGGAACAGTGATCTGTGTAGTTGTGAGTACATCATATCGCAGCTAAGTCAATTCGAATGTGGGCAAATTTTTGGTGCTAAGTGATGTGTGATTCCGTAATCAAGGCAACCGAAACGTTTTGTGTTTCAAGAGCGACCCTATCGAAGGGTTATGCCACATACAGGGAAAGCGGAAATACACCGAAGAGCCAAAGAAACTGGTACACCTGCCTAATATCAAGTAGGTCCACGGCGAGCACGCAGAAGTGCCACTACACGACGTGGCATGGACTCGACTAATGTGTCTGAAGTAGTGCTGGAGGTAACTGACACGATGAATCCCGCAGGGCTGTCCATAAATCCGTAAGAGCACGAGGGGGTGGAGATCTTTTCCGAACAGCAAGTTGCGAGGTATCGCAGATATGCTCAATAGAGTTCGTGTCTGGGGAGTTTGGCGGCCAGCCAACGTGTTTAAACTCAGAATAGTGTTCCTGGAGCCACTCTGTAGCAATTCTGGACGTGTGGGGTGTCGCATTGTCCAGCCGGAATTTCCCAAGTCCGTCGGTACGCGCAATGGACATGTATGAATGCAGGTGATCAAAAAGGATGCTTACATACGTGTCACCTGTCAGAGTCGTATCTAGACGTATCAGGGGTCACATATCACTTCAACTGCACACGCCCCACATCATTACAGAGCTTCCACCAGCTTGTACAGTCCCCTTCTGACATGCAGGGTGCATGGATTCATGAAGTTTTCTCCGTACCCTACACGTCCATCCGCTCGATACAATTTGAAACGAGACTCGTCTGACCAGGCAACGTGTTTCCAGCCATCAACAGTCCAATGTCAGTGTTCACGGGCCCAGGCGAGACTTAAAGCTTTGTGTCGTGCAGTCATCAATGGTACACGAGAGGACCTTCGGCTCCGAGAGCCCATATCGACGATGTTTCGTTGAATGGTTCGACGGCTAACACTTGTTGATAGCCCAGCATTGAATTGCGGAACAATTTGCGGAAGGGTTGCACTTCTGAACGACTCTCTTCAGTCGCCGTTGGTCCCGTTCTCGCAGGATCTGCTTCGGGCCGTGAGATGTCTGAGATTTGACGTTTTACCGGATTCTTGATATTCACGATACACTCGTGAAACGATTGTACGGGAAAATCCCCATTTCATCGCTACCTCAGAGATTCTGTGTCCCATCGCTCGTGTGTTCACTATAACACCGCGTTCAAACTCATTTAAATCTTGATAACCTGCCGTTGTAGCAGGATAACCTATCTAACATATGCGCCTGACACCTGTTGTCTTATACAGGCATTGCCGACCGCAGCGCCGTATTCTGCCTATTCTGTCTATTTGAATACGTATGCCTGTACCAGTTTCTTTGGTGCTTCAGTGTACATCATGCACTAAGTCACAAAGCGGCGAAAGAGTGTGTTGCGTGATAGTGAAAGACGGCCATTGAAGAGGATTGTGACGAAAAATAAGAGGGCGACAGCTGCAAAAGTCACTGCAGAACTGAAGGTCGCACTCACAAATCCTGTCAACACCAAAGCACAATAGGAGCTCCACAAGCAAGGAATTGCAGGGCGAGCTGGAATTCCAAAAGGATTCATGAGTGTTGGAAATGCCCGTAACAAGATGACGTGGTTTCGAAGCTATGAACCGGGACTATGGAGCAATGGAAGAAATTCATTTGGTCGGGTGAGGCTTGTTGCACACTGTTCCTATACAGAGGGGACCAAAAAAATGTATCCACTGTTTAAAAGTCCATAACTTGCAAACTAATTGACGGAGTTGTCTCATTTTTGGTGAAAGTGTAGCTTACAGTCCAACATAAAGATATCACTGTAGGTGTTCGAAACGGTCGCCATTAACATCCACACACAAACGATGCCGCCGAACTGCAGCACGAACTACTGACTGCAACGTGTTCAGTTGGATATTTGCACATGAATGTACGATGGATTCTCGAAGTTCATCCAATGTGCATGGTTTTTGTAGATAAACGACGTCCTTTAGTGTTCCCCACAGGTAAAGGTGCAGTGGAGTTAGGTCTGGGGAACGTGGTGGATACTCCACAGCACCTCTACGGCCTATCTATCTTCCTGGTAGATTTTCGTCGAGATACGCCCTAACACGATTTTGGTAATGGGCTGGGGCACCATTTTGTTGAAAGTAAACTCTTCCGTCTCCATACAAGTCTCAGATGGCAGGTAAAATGGATATCTGCAGCTTATGAAGGTACACCTCACTGGTAACTGTACCGTCAAAGAAGAATGGCCCAATCAAGACCCGGTAAGACAACCCACACCACACATTTACTCCTGGCAAATTCACGGCTTTGTCTACATGGACGTTAGGATTTTCGGCGGCCCAGTAGATGCAACTGTGGCGATTTACTGTACCACTGAGTTTGAACTGTGCCTCATCAGACCACACAATCATCTCTGTAAACTCTTCATCGTTGCGCACCATGTTAGTAAACCACTCGCAGTACTCCATTCTACCATCTGGGTCGTTCTCGTTCATTGCGTGTAGCAATCGTGGGATGTAGCACGTCCACTTTGCTGTCTTCAGAATTCGCCGAACACTTAAGCGACTCACTCCAGTTTCACGGGCACACTGTCTCACAGACTTCTGTGGTGAGCGAGTGAATTGTTGTAACACACGACGGGAGTTAGCTGGACTTGTTACTGATACAGGTCGTCCAGATCGTTGTTTGTATACATCTTTAACACAGCCTTCGCCTTCAAATTTGTCTCGAATGCAACGAATCGTTAAACGTGTCGGTGGCTCTGTTTGATGCTCACTTCGCCCTCGCCATTGAACTTCATTAATGTTTTCGTACTTAAAATACCACTTCAAAACTGACTTCCTTTCATCGAATGCAAGCCTTGTGCCAGCCATGTTTACTCAAGTAACTAGGTGCAACTAAGAAAAAAACACTGAATATCTGGCAACTGTCATCTGACAAAACGAAACAATGCAATACAACGCTTGTGTGGCAGTTGCCGGAACTACAAACTATTACACTACCAAAGATGAGATAACTCCGTCAATTAGTTTGCCAGTTATGGACTTTTAAACGGTGGATACATATTTTTGGACCCGTCTGTATCGTGGCCGAGAATGAAACACAGCGGCGGTTCAGTGATATTTTGGGCAGCCGTATAGTGGTAGCCCATGGGCCCCAGGGTACTCTGTAAGATCGCATTACTACCAATATGTGACGATTTTGGCTGATCAGGTCCATCCCATCCCATGGTCATGCTATTTTCCAAGACGACAGGACATCTGTTTACACAGCTCGTATCGTGCAGGGCTGGTTTTTTGAGCACGAGGTTGAATTGTCGCATATCCCCTGTCTACCGCAGTGACCACATCATTATATTACTGAGTCTTTTTGGTCTACTTTGCAGAGAAGAGTACTTCATCGCTGTCCACGTTCTACATCTACGTACATACTCCGCTAGCCACCAAGCGGTGTGTGGCGGAGGGCACAATTCGCGCCAAAGTCATATTCCCCCCCCCCCCCCCCCCACCGCCACCACCACCACCACTGTTCCACTCCCAGATCGCGCGAGGGAAAAACGACTGTTTGAACGCCTCACTACGAGCTCTTATTTCCCTTATCTTTGAATGGTGATAATAGCGCGATTTGCAAGTTGGTGGTAATAATATACGCTCTACATCGTCGGTAAAGAGCAGATTTCGAAATCTAGTGAGTAGCCCCTTCTGTTTAGCGCGCCGTCTATCTGTAAGTGTGTCCCACTTCAGACTTTCTATGAGACTTGTAACGCTCTCGCGATGGCAAAATATACCAGTCACGAATCTTGCCGCTCTTCTTTGGACTTTCTCAATCTTTTCAAGCAGACCCAACTGGTAAGGGTCCCATACAGACGAACAATAGTCCAAGACTGGACGAACTAACGTATTGTAAGCTATTTCCTTTGTTGAAGGAATGCATCGCTTCAGGATTCTAGCAATAAACCGCAATCTAGAGTTCGCCTTACCCGTTACTTGTGTAATCTGATAATTCCATTTGAGATCATTTCGAATAGTCACACCCAGATACTTGACGGACGTAATCGCTTCCAAAGACTGGGCATTTATTTTATACTCGTACATTAATGGGGATTTTCGCCTTGTTATACGCAGTAGGTTACACTTACTAATACTGGGAGATAACTGCCCCGCATTACACCACGCATTTATTTGCTGCAAATCCTCACTGACTTGTTCACAACTTTCGTGTGATACTACTTTCCTGTAGAATACAGCATTATCGGCAAACAGTCTAAGTCAATACCACCAACCAGATCGTTTACGTAAATCGTAAAAAGCAGAGGACCTATTACGCTGCCCTTGGGCACACCTGAAGTTACGCTTGTTTCTCATGAAGTCACCCCGTTCAGAACGACATACTGCTGTTAGAAAACTTTCTATCCAACAGTATATGTCATCGGAGAAACCGTAAGCGCGCACTTTATATAGCAAGCAACAGTGCGAAACTCAGTCGAACGCCTTTCGAAAATCGAGAAATATGGCATCAACCTGGGAGCCGGTATCTAGAGCCTGTTGTATATCATGCACAAAGAGGGGCAGCTGTGTCTCACATGACCGCTGTTTCCTAAAACCGTGCTGGATTCTAATCATCATCATTACGCGAACGTGCGACTATTTTGCAGGAAGAATTGCATAAAATTTCCTTGAAAGCCACACAGGACTTGTATTTATCCATTCCGAGGTGACTGTAAGCCGTTTTATGCCTACGGCGTTTCTACACTGTATTAGACACGGTAATGTGTTGTGTTTTTGGTGTTTCCATAGTTTTCTCTACCCCCTGTGCAGTCTTGTGAAATCGAATGAACCTTTTTGAAACGTCGTGTGCATTATATGTGTAATACATCTACATCTACATTTATACTCCGCAAGCCACCCAACGGTGTGTGGCGGAGGGCACTTTATGTGCCACGGTCATTACCTCCCTTTTCTGTTCCAGTCGCGTATGGTTCGCGGGGAGAACGACTGTCTGAAAGCCTCCGTACGCGCTCGAATCTCTCTAATTTTACATTCGTGATCTCCTCGGGAGGTATAAATAGGGGGAAGCAATATATTCGATACCTCATCCAGAAACGCACCCTCTCGAAACCTGGCGAGCAAGCTACACCGCGATGCAGAGCGCCTCTCTTGCAGAGTCTGCCACTTGAGTTTGCTAAACATCTCCGTAACGCTATCACGGTTACCAAATAACCCTGTGACGAAACGCGCCGCTCTTCTTTGGATCTTCTCTATCTCCTCCGTCAACCCGATCTGGTACGGATCCCACACTGATGAGCAATACTCAAGTATAGGTCGAACGAGTGTTTCGTAAGCCACCTCCTTTGTTGATGGACTACATTTTCTAAGGACTCTCCCAATGAATCTCAACCTGGCACCCGCCTTACCAACAATTAATTTTATATGATCATTCTACTTCAAATCGTTCCGCACGTATACTCTCAAATATTTTGCAGAAGTAACTGCTACCAGTGTTTGTTCCGCTATCATATAATCATACAATAAAGGATCCTTTTTTCTATGTATTCGCAATACATTACATTTGTCTATGTTAAGGGTCAGTTGCCACTCCCTGCACCAAGTGCCTATCCGCTGCAGATCTTCCTGCATTTCGCTACAATTTTCTAATGCTGCAACTTCTCTGTATACTACAGCATCATCCGCAAAAAGCCGCATGGAACTTCCGACACTATCTACTAGGTCAAGAGCATTTGTTCGTCAGATGTAAAGCAATAACTGCGGTTTAATGTAATTCCTATTGATGGCAGTCCTCTCATCGTGGAAAATGATGTTGTTCACGTGAAAATTGTTACTCTGAAAAGTATCTCATTTAAACCTAAAAACATGGTGAATTAGAAATTATGATATTCCATTCATAGCTACTGAGCAAATACTGCACGGTAACTGAGTAGATTATTTCCTTCATATACGGTAGTTACGTGTATGAAGCATCCGAAATTATCACAGAATGGTCTGAAAAGGAAAGAAACTAGGAAAGCAGGCTTCATATATTTTGTATTATGTACAGAATAATATTAGTGAGGAGCTACCAAAACGATTAAACATGCCTGCATCTGCTTGCATATTCCACAAGCTACATTATATTGTTTGGCAGATTGTACATTGTATACGACTGTCACTTCCTCCCTTTCCTGTTCCAGTTGCAAATGGCCCGCAGCAAGAAAGATTGTTAGTAAACCTCCATGTGAGCATTAATCTCTAACGTTATCTATAAGTTCTTTACATGTCGGAGGATTTTTAAATTCTGGCATGTGCTGAAGCACAGTCTTTGCAGTATACCGCTTGATGACCTCAAGGCCGAAATTGCAATTGTAGAAACAAATACCTTGTACAGTCAATAGCGCGTAGGATGTCTTTTAAAAATACTGAAAAACTGAGGCTGTTAAAGTCTGTTTGTTCATGTAACATATTTTCAGAAAATTTTTCTCTATGTAACAGTGTTTCTAATAGTTCCAGCATTCAAGTTTTCTACCATTGTTTTCTAAGTGGAGTAAAGTTAGGCTGTTGCGGTTTTTCATTTAGTGCGTACCTATTGAAGCACATTCCGTTAGCTACTGAGGATTTATCAAGTGGTTGGGCCTGAAAACATCAGTCTGTTCTTTGTAACGCAAATGGAAAGTTTCCCCTGTTTTGCCTACGTAGAACACAGGGCAAGTTTTATGCTGAAATTTAAATATTCCACTGTTTCTGTTATTATGGTGTTTATGTTTATCGTGTTGGGCGAGTGGTTATCAAGTTCGTTATTTGTGGAGAAAAATATTTTATATTGGTAGTTCTAAATGAGTCAGCAATTTTTTATGATGGTATACCGAAGTATGGAATGGTTCTGAAGATTTGTGTTGGGCCGGTTGCTTTCCCTGTAATGCTTCTATCACTGATAACTGGCCTGTATTTTGTTGCATAGTTCGTCAACTGAATTTTTGAGTAGCTATTATTAATTTTTATTACTAATCTTTTTCTTGTGTTAGTGTTTTTTGTTTTCTAGGTAATGTGTGTGCCGCGGACAACATGGCTCCAAATGCAGGACACTTGTGTGTTTTTGGACGGTGTGATGATTTGTGTATCGTGAAATCATTGTGCCTTTGTTTCCTGTCGACGTAATAATTATTATTCAGTGGGGAAGCTTCATGCAATGCGTATCCTTGCAACAGCGGAATTCCTTCGTCAACTACGACAAAATATGGTCATACCCAGATTCAGAGCGATAACGTCAGCTTTATAACACCCACGTTCAACCAGACTCTCTTTATAGTTCAAAGAAGAGGAATATTCTTAGTAAGACAGGTGCGTGTCTGTTAGATAGGAAAATGATTTGGTCTTTCTCAATCTGCAAGATGCTTGACTCTTTAACGTATTGTGGAACGCACGATGTTGTAGGGCGATGGTTACATATTTCTGAAAAAGTGGTGAAAATGACATATCTCGTTGTGTGGATAGAGAAATATAACGCCACTTTACTGCCACAGAGTGAACTGTAGAATTGTGCTTTTCCGTCACTGTCAGCTATACAATGAGGTGACAAAAGTCATGGGATACCTCCCCATATCGTAACGTCCTTTTGCCCGGCGTAATACAGCAACTCGACGAGCTATTTTGCCTCTACAGCCGTCCATAGGTGAGAAAGTGTTGCCGGTGCAGGATTTTGTGTACGAACTGACCTTCGATTATATCCCCTAAATGTACGACCGTATTCACGTCGAGCTATTTTGGTGGCCAAATCAGTCGCTCCAAATGTGCAGAATGTTCTCCAAACAAATCATGAATAACTGTGGCCCGGTGACATGGCACACTGTCATCCATAAAAATTCCATCGTTGTTTAGGACCATGAAGTCTATGAATGGCTGCAAATAGTCTCCAAGTAGCCGAACATAAATATTTCGAGACAATTATCGGTGCAATTGGACCAGAGGACCCAGTCCCTTCCATGCAAACACAGCTCACGTCATTATGGAGTCACCACCAGATTGCACAGTGCCTTGTTGACAACTAGGGTCCATGGCTTCGTGGGGTCACCGCCTCACTTTAACACTACCACCAGCTCTTACCAACTGACCACTTTTTCAGAAATATGTAACCATCGCCCTACAACATCGTGCGTTCCACAATACGTTAAAGAGTCAAGCATCTTGCAGATTGAGGAAGACCAAATCATTTTCCTATCTCATCTAACCAGACCAACCGATATGATCACGAGGCCAGGAGAAGCGCTGCAGGCGAAGTGGCGCTATTAGCCAAGGTACTCGCGTCGGTCGTCTGCTACCATAGCACATTATCGCCAAATTTCGCAGCGCTGTACTAATGGCTACTTTCGTCGTAAGTTCCATACTGATTTCTGCGGTTATTTTGCGCACTGTTGCTTGTCTGTTGGCGTTTTCACAACTCTTCCCAAACGCAGCTCCTCTCGGTCGTTCAGTGAAGGCCGTCGGCCACCGCGTCGTCTGTGGTGAAAGCTAACGCCTGAAATTTGGTATTTTAGGGACACTCTTGGCACTGTAGATCTCGGAATATTGAATTCCCCAACGATTTCCGAAATGAAATGTCCCGTGCGTGTAGCTTCGACTAGCATTCCGCATTCAAAGTCTATTAATTCCCGTCGTGCGGCCATAATCACACCGGACATCCTTTCACATGGATGACCTAAGTGCAAGTGACAATTCCGCCACACAAAGAATGGGGCCCCTCCACGCCCACACTAACGTGGTGACCAAACCAAAAGTTCTACTGTCACCTCCGCATAACATGTTAGTTTTTGAATCAGGAGTCACAGGATGCGGGCTGTGACGTTATCCATGCGTCTGGGTAAGACGTGTAGTAAGGGCAGTTGCGGCTTCCTAGCTGCGACAGTGCATGCAAGGTGTGGTTAAGTTAGTGCGAGGTATCGTGCATCATTACCTTTGCCGTTGCGGAAGCTCGTTGTAGGGCTTGTTGCAGTTGCTGCGTCCCTGTAACAGTTCAAGGTCGTCATACATTAGTGGGCGATCGGTCATAGATCGGCTCACAGTGTAGGGGGTGCGTGTGGCTGGTTGGCGTGCTGTGTAAAGTACGGTTTCCCCGCGATTGCCTGTTTTTCGGCGGGTCGAGCTTCTGGGGTTACCAGTAGTAGCTGTGTTGCAGGGGCTCGCCAATACTGTCGTGTTAGCGTGCTATGGACCATAGATGTTTAGCTCCTTGCCAATAGTGTCTTTGGTCTATTATGTTTCCATCTATGGTTGTGGTCGTAGTTACGCAGAGAAAGGATAAACGGGTTACGCGAGTCTCTCGTGTTATTGTACAGTCGTGTAGAGAGTTTTTGGAATGCCTGCAAGATGGTATCTAGCCGATATTCCCGGTGAAGGTCCGCGGTGCGTGTGTAGCGCGGAGCGTTGCTTATGATTCTGAGTACTTTGTTCTGTGTAAGCAGCAGACGGCACAGGCGTGTGGGCGCAGTGTATCCCCAGACAGGGGCTGCGTACGTCATCAGGTGTCGAACAAGTATGTACATGGACCTAGACACCCTCCTATTCAGTGTGCTACGCCTGTTAAGCATAGGGTAGAGCTGAGCCTCGCGTTTGCTTTATTGGTCACGTGTTGAATATGGTCCCCCCAGAGTAGTTTCCGGTCCAGCCATACATTTGACCTTCTCGCGGAAACGTATTGGGCGTGCATGTAGTGTTATTTGGTTGCAGTGCTGATGTTTGCGCAGTAGTTTCGGTCTTCTAGTGAACAGAACAGCTTTGCACTTGTCGACGTTTACTCTAGCACGCCATTTCAGCAGCCAAGGCTCTGCCACTCTGAGTGCAGTCTGTAGTCGTGAGTTAGACGGCTTCCCATCTTGCGTAAGGATGGCAGTGTCATCCGCGTAGATTGCCACCGTCGTGTTGTGTGTAGCTGGAAGGTCGTTATTGTAGAGGTTAAACACTAAGGGCCCTATGATGCTTCCTTGGGGTACTCCCGCCTGGATACCATGTCGTGTCGATTCCGCCATTGCACTGCTCTTTTATAGCTAGTGTTCGCGATACTATTATGTGCATATCGCTATCCCATGACTTGTCACTTCAGTATATCACAAAGTCACATCAGCGTCTTTCTTTCTGTCTTCGATGTTTATTATCGTCAAATGCTTTTCGAAAGTCATGAAACAATGCATACACCTGATTTCTTTGAGCCACGCTTTTGAGGCTGTCACGAGAGAAAAGCGCATGTTCGATGGAACTACGTGGAATTTCCTCCCCAGCATGAAGGCTGCAGTGGGATTTTGGGGGAGGGGGGCGGGGTGGAGGGGGCGGAGCTCTCCGACTGTCGTCTGGCGGCGCCATCCTCAGGCCGACACAGGCCAGTGACGTCAATCGGCCGGCGGCCGGCTGAGTGAGGGTGTTCACACGGGGAAGCAGTGATCATGCGCGTCGCTGTGGGGATTAAAGAGCGCCCGCGGCGTGCCCGTAATTGAGCGCCTCGAGACGGCCCCGTGCCGTCTCCCGCGGCGAACAAAACGCCTCCTTTCATAAACACTCGTTTGTCGTGTAATTTGCCGGGCCTCGTACCCTGAATAAGCGCTAATTCCGAGGGCGCGCGGCGGGGCGCCAGTGGCGGCGTTACGGCGTATATAAGCGCTCGGCACCCACCTCGCGGCAGACACACCACCCCGTGGTCACGCTACTCGACGCCGGCACGGTGAGTTGACCGCCGCTCCCGCTCCTGCTCTAGTAACACACCGCCTGCTGCTCTCCCAGACGGGCGGTTAACGCCAAAAACGTTAATCTTTCTGCCGCGTACACACCATTTATGGTGTGTACTACCAGACTGAAGCGACGAATGAAAATTAGTAAGAAGGCCGGGATTCGAACCCGGGTCTCCTGCTCACTAGGTAGGTACAACCACACCAACACCCTGGCACAGTGGCTTTGCACAACTGCACGGATCACCCTAGAAAACCTCCTCAAACGAAATTCCTAGTCACGCCTCAGCCCCATAAATTAGAACAGCATTTCGTTTAATACTGAGGTGCTATTCCAATACAGTTGGAGAGCCTCTGCATTGCTGTTCGAGTTTAACTAGTGGGCTGAGGCGTGAGTGGGAGTTTGGGTTGAGAAGGGAAGCGTGCTATGATAGTCTGTGCAGTTGTACAAGGTCACTGTGCCAGTGTGGTGTAGTGGTTAGCCCACCTGCCGAGCGAGCTGGAGACCCAGGTTCGAGTCCCGACATTGGTAAAAATTTTCATTCGCCGCTTCAGTCCGCACATATATGTCGTAAATGTCTGAGACCTTAAAAGGCCTCTTGAATCATACAGTTTCATTTAATATTTCATTTCGTTATTTTCCAGAAAGTTAAAACAAAGAAGTAAAATTTTTAAATAGAACATTATTTTTTCTATCATGTAGCAGATGTATCTAAACCAGCAGTCTAGAGATGAGTTTAAATCAAATTTCTATGAATTTCAGTGAGGGAGGTAGAAACATCCAAAGTTTTTTTTTTTTTTAATGGATGCAACAAGCTGTATGTAACTCGCTGTGTTCAAATGGATGTTCCGATGGTGTAATATTCATTAAGTGAGGTGTTCAAACGAGCGACCGTTTTCGTGAACTAACAGCTCAATCCGCCTTCTTAAGTTCTAAACGTCCTGAAGACAACGTACAGGGTATCCCAAAAAATCATCGGCAAGCTTTACGGACTGGTTGCTTACACAAAAACAAGAAAGAAGTCTAGTAAGCAAGGGCTCTAAAACGCATATTTAACAGCTATGAGCATTTGTTCATCTACGATACAATAAATAGATCTCTTCTACTGCCAGCTGTTTAATTTCCATGTTTTGGAAAGAGAAAGTATTGACCAAAACCAAAAAAAGTCTAGTAAACGTGGGGTCTAAAATGCGCACTTTAAGAGCTATGAGCAGTTGTTCATCTTCGTTAGTGTGAAGCACACTTCTACTGAACAAATCCTCATAGCTCTTAAGATATGCAGTTTGGAACCCATGTTAGTAGACCTTTTTGGTCCATACTATATCCTCCCGAAATATGGAAAGCAAAGAGCTTGAACTCACCACTACAAAAAAAGCGCTTTGAGGATGCTGTCGTTGCGTCGCAACAGCAGCTTTACATTTCATCAGCAGGTCATTTAGAAGAAGAATGAATTATGCATTCAAGAAAATGGACAGTTGTTTAAACACCACATTTAAATGAACCTCCGCCACCAGAACATCCATTTGAACACAGCCAATTATGCATGGCATGCTGCACGTGCCCCTAAAACTCTTATTATTTTTAGTTCCCAACTAAAATTGATAGAAATTTGATTTGAATTGATTTGTACGCACTCCGTTTTAATACATCAGTTACATGATAGAAAAAATAATGATCTATTTGAAAAATTAAAGCTCGTTGCTGTTACATTCTTTAAAATAATTAAATAAAATACGTTCATAACCGTGCAGAGAGTAATGTTTCTTACAATTAGCTATTTGAATAAATATTCGTTTCAGTAATTATTTTGTAAGTTGCAGAGAGAAACACATTATGTGAAACACCTTTATATTAGAGTGTTGCAACATAGATCTGTAGCGCCAGAAGCAATTTCAGTCAAACACGGTACACAAATAACTTAGTATCAGGAAATAATTACCTTAGGAGTAACATGTAGCTTTATTTTTGGGAGTGGGCTTGTGAAAGTTGTGGCACGTAAGCATAGCTCTGGAGCGTATGGAGAAATTTCAACAAAATGTCGTTTACTATTTACAGAGTTAAGTTGAATGCCAGCAAAAAAATTACGTCAGTTGTTAAGGTATATTTTCTGAGTATATTGACGTATGGGACCCGTTGTCTCTAAGTAGTTGCGTTTCGTTTAATTTCTTAATCCTATTTATATTTGTATCTTTATTGCATAGGCGATATACACTGTTTGTATTGTCTGGAAACAAATTGTTCCATTTACTCACTGAGCAAGCTGTTCATTACACTTTGCACTCAAGCTTGCATTCAGTTCTGCTCGATTCTGCCTCCGGTTTGTTTTTCCAGTATTGTTAGATGTACGTTAACAGTGGCACACACCAGGATGGATAGTTTTACTTCCAAGAGTTGGCCATATGCACCTAGTCTGTGGATTCAATGAATGAAAATTAAGTGCAGCGCAACGACAAAATGTTGTTCTGTCCCCGCAATGACTGCAACCACATCACAATTATTTTGAATTTGTACATAGGTGCATTATTTTGTGTTTTGCATTGTACGTTTTGGTTATTGCACATTACGGGCCTTTTCACTGTTATGGAATTATTTTCACAGAAACAGAGCAAAATGGGATAAGAAACCAATACATCATTTTCAAAAACTGACAACGTCAAGTGAAGGAGACACAACGATCTGTTATATTTATCAAAAAAATTTGTAGTCTTGATCGATATACGATCAAATAGTAGCAAGATAAACGGTTTCACGCAAGCGACAGGTATAACTTGAAAATAGCTGTTTATTAACCGAAACTATTTGTCCAATTACTACTTCATTATATTCCGATCAAGTCTATTAAAATTTATAACGAATGAATCTTAATTGCATAATTACTCTGTAATAGCCACCGGAGATCACTGATTCCTGATACAAAAATATTCAGAAAATGTCCCTACACTGTCTCCGAAATGTTATCGGTGGATTTCAGGATCACCCTGTCACACTCTGTGAAGACAAAACAAGCAATCCCTTTATGTAAGACGATGACAACCTAGGTAAAAATAACTTTGTTGCTTACGTGTCAGCGAGACGTGAGGTAGGGGACAGCCGCTAACCTTTCGCAGTGCTTCCTCGAGCGCCACGTGTTCTTTGTGTTCGTGTTTTGCACTGTCATGTGTGGCTGGTTGCACACTGCTTCTCGCCATTCTAATCTGCCAGTCACGTAGTAATTTTGTTCGGACTGATGGAAAAAATACTCTCGGTGTAACACAATCCTAAGATTCCTATTTGTGAAGCTGGAAAAGTACTGACATGTAAGCATAACTCAGTAACACCCGGAGCAATTTCATTAGCGCTTGATACGTACATCACTTATTATCTTTATAAAAAAAACAGCGTTGGCATAAGACACTCATAGTACCTTTACGTGTGGGATGCGACATTAAATGGGGTGACAAGTAAAAATAGTCGAAAACGACAAATGTTAGTGTCGAACTCACACTTTTCCAGGTGTCTAGGAGGAGGGGTTCATAAGCAGGAAGGCTTGAGACGTAAAGCGGAACGCTGGGTGCAGTTTCAACCAAACTTCATTTCTATTACATTGTGATAAATATGTTATTTGGCAAGCCCGGGTAAACAGCTAGTATATTTCAAATAAAAAGAACTCAAAACCACTCTTCGAATGAAACCTTACGTAAGCTGACGTCCTTGACGGTAGGAGGGGCATAATACAAGAACTAAAAGGAAAATTATACGAGATGATATTATTACCCCTTTTCACCTCTTATTTCAGTTCCGTGAAATGTTGATTCTGTTTATAGCTTTTCTCCTTTTCTTTTGGTGGACTTTACAACAAAAATTCATCGCAACACTGTTCATTGCAATTGTATATATTGCAAGTATCGTTGTTGCTTAGAAGATCTTAATTTCGTTCATCTTTTATTAAAAACAAAATCGCAAGATTACTGTTGCCACACTTATGACTGAAGTTTTAATTGTTCACACTCGTACATATGTTAAAAATGAAAACGAAATAATGGATTAGAGCACAAACGGTGCGGTATCGATCAATATTGCGATATCTGATGACTTTTTTTATGAACGTGGGACCATCTTCTTCCAATGCACTGTCTTTTGTGTATGTAATAAGACGTTCGTCTGTGGTTCTTTTAAGTAAAAGCAATACCATTGAATAAGACCGGATATGAGAAATACAATATCAGTTAATAGTTCTTAAAAACGCAAAAGATACTCTCATCTCAACATATATGTCATACTTGTCCACCATCCTTTCTCGAGCTGCAATGTACAGATATGAAGTATCACGGAAAGAAGTGTTCATGTAACTGTAGGCTTTCTCATTTAACTCTACTGATGCTTGTTGCTTCAATGTTTCTGTCTCTCTGACATAGCGCCAGATCTTCCGGTACAGCGCATTTCGTTCTGTGACCTAAAAGGGACATCGTTATGAAATTCCTAAAATAACAGTGGAAGTTGTGCAGGTTGTAATCTAGTGACTAGTATTTCAGACATTGGCATCACATCTGAAATGATTTCACTATTTTCCGTTTCCTATAGTACTTGAGTTATAACAGATAATTATGTAAACCAGTTAACAGTCAGTGCTATAAAGACCTAATTTTCTTCACGGAAAATATGTTTATCTCGAAAGCCGCAACTGTGTTAATAATAAGTTTTTTCATACAAACTACGACAATAAACAGTTTTAAAAATGGTAACTGTTTATAGCACAAATAAGCTGTTGTCAATTAATACGGTCACGAGGCATACAATTATTGTTAATATTTCTACAAATCTGCGAAGTCTTCTGGGAGACAATCATACAATAGGGGGAAAACAACTACAAGAAACATATGAATCCAGTAACAGGGTGGAAAAATTTATATGAAATAATAGGGAAATATACTTGCCTCCCCCCCCCCCCCAATTCTTAGAAAGCCCTGTTCGAGCTATGTACACGTACGGATTTAAGTAACGTTGGCCTAAGGCACTCTTAATAGTTTTCTTACAAAGGAGAGCACGTCTCACATTGAGATTAAGTAACTTAGCAATTTCAGTCTCCCGAAAAATATCTCGCAGTGGGTGACAAAAACAATCAGCACGGCTCTTAATTAGTGTGTCTGTACTTGCTCATGAAGAAATAACGTTATCCCTACAGCCCACTGTACACGCACATTTCCTCATTACTTTCTAAATTTCTTACAAAAAGGTCTTTTTCATTTCTCTGTAGGACTTACAGTTTGCATATAGCGACCGAGAGATTAGGAAAATTTGCTGGTTGCATAAAGAGCATAGGTAGGGGCAGCCGAATCACTATATATGCGCTATGCGTTGAAAAAAATATATGTGTATATATTTTCAACTCATATATATGTAGCCGTTTAGCGATCCAGCAGAAGGAAGCAATTTGTATTTCTATTTCATTGTTGCACTGGACACAACATCAATCTAGCGACACACGTTCAATAACGACTGTTGAACGAGTAGTATTTTACAGCTTCGTAAATACCTTCTCAACTAAAGACAACTGGAAGGAAAAAGAAGTAGTGGCAACGGACTCCCCTCACGTGTTAGCAGCAGAGGCGACTCTACGGAGCACAACCGCCTCCGGCCTAAAGCGCCGCGCGCCACACATGCAGCAAGCCAAAGTGCACGAAAGTGGCCAGTAGTCCGCTCTCACCTAGTTTAAAACGGCAGTCTGTGGTTACACACACGCACAGCGAGATTGTTTACTCGGCCGCCTTTCCGCGTATTTTTGAACGTAAAGGTGCTGAGAGAAAAAGATTATGGAGCGGAAGGGAACACAAACATGCTCCGTGGAGTGTATATTTTCCGTAAAAATACGTGTTGTACCAAAACATCCGTGAGAGCGTCCTGTGCCAGAACGAAATCACGAGCGACCGAGCGCGCCGCTGGGATGAAAGGCGAACAGCTCAGACATACACAGCCATTTCTGCTGTGGCGGCGCTGAAATTATAGCCCACCGCCTTAGTAAACGTACTGCGTCTGATTCACGAACAAGCCTAACATTTAGCAGCCTTTACTTACGACTTCTTCTATGTAAGCGAACCAATAATTCCCTTCTCTTATTCAACGACCTGTGACTTCCAAGACTGAGAGCTAGAGAAAGTCTAATCATGCTAGTTACCCTACTAAATTTACGCTTTGCCCTTTTCGTGTGTTGCCTCACCCTACTACGAATGGTGTACATTAAAGAACTAGCAGAACTAATATTTGTTCTGAATAAGCGTATTTCCTTATCGCTTTTCATAAGCGTGGCTATGAAATACTAACACAATAAATCGTTAACACAGTCTGCAAGTTGTTTATACGTTATGTTAAAGCACAGTAACATATATACGACAAGAACCGGAACTCACTATAAATTTTGTTTGCCGTTATCACTTCACGAAAATGTTTTCAATAGAGTGCATTATTGTTTGTATAGTATGAGGTATACCATTCAATAACATTAAGCTTTACCTCATATGACAATCCACTAAATATTACACTTTCATCTAAATAGCCAACGTCAAATATTAATCCTCAACAACTATCATGGTGTTATTGACATGTGCACTCTTTGGACAAACTTTTTTTATTACAGCTATTATGAAAGTTATTTTTTTTTGTTTATTCATTTGTACATGTTTTGATAAAGGAATAATAAATGCTTTTATTTACAATCTTCATTGTATGAAGCAGTCTACTTCTCAACAAAAACAGCTATTCAAAGCAGGTGTAAATGCAACTATGTGTAAACGTTGGTGCAACAAATCGATAATGTAAAACAAAAGCGATTGCAACTTTCGGTCTCTATCGGTTAAATGTTGTGCTGTCACCTCACATGTAAAAGACTGTACATCTGCGAGTGTTATGATAACGAACCTTCCGAAGACGTCTGCGAAAACGCCCGAAACCGGTAAAGGTTGATAAAATAAAATCGATAACATATAAATCATCACAAAAACTATTTAATAGTGACTAGTAGCTGCAAATCTTTCCTCATTAATCTACGATACAGACACGGTATTTTTTAACCTATTATCAATTTTTTGTCAACATCCCTAGTGTTATTTAATTGCTGGAACCCCGTCTACAGTACTACTGGATCAAGTGTTGTGATTGACCGAGGATGCAGGGGTACGATACATCATGTTGTAATTCAGAAGGAAACAGAAAACAGCTCTTCGTGGAATCAAAATGTAACACTATGTATGGTCTTTTACCCCTCTGCCTTACTGTACTCCTCAAAACGAAATACAAAAGAATACGAAGCAAGAGGGCCCTGGGCGTATTGGGCCTCACATAGTAGTTCCAAATATTTTTATTTCATTTCTTTCGTTCCATCATAATACGTCTCTTCCAAATGCAAACCATTATAACATTATAAGTTAAAACTCAGAGTAAACTAATTTTTGATGCACTACAGAGGATCAATTTGTGTATGGTTTGGTGATATTCTTATAACATTCTTCATTCCGAGACGTTAATAACGGTTACGATGATACGGTGCAAGGATCGTACTTATGCGTCACATTTTTTAGTATCCCAGTGGTTGATATTTCCTACAGTTTTTCACGGCTGCCTTTGTCGTTTGCTGATAGACAATTCAATGAAACATTCTGCCCATGATTTAATGCTAGTTATTATTAAATGAAAACAGATCTTGGGCAGAGAGAGTGTACAATTATTTTGTCACAGTTAAAAACATAAAACCAGTTGCTTGAAAGTCTAAATGAACTAGACATGAAATGTTATCTTTCTCTCGTCTGACAAAGAAATTTATACGCCAAAGCACCGTCTTGGTAAATCCCCACTGAAATGGTAATCATGAAAAACCACATAAGTAAGAAGCAGCAAGCAGTATTTTAGACAACTAATACTTGAATGTACTCAGTTGGAGACTTGTCTGTCGTCGATCAGCAGAGACGTCTAGAGTTCCACTCTCTAGTAGCCGTCTATGTGCTGAAAGCGCACGTTGACGCAAGCCGTATCGTTCAAATAATTGTCTCCCGTCTCTGCTATAACGGGGTCTCGACTTTCCATTAAGGGATGATTGAAGAGGGTCGAATACGCAAGGTCTCGAAAATAGGCAACCAATTAGAGGCGTCACGTGTCACCGCGAGCTACAGCTCACTATATTAAGTACTTGTACGATAACATCACACGGCTATGGTAGTTAAGAATCTAATGCAACTGACAATAAAAGTAAGTTTTATGCTGGGCTCCGTGATTATCCAATGTGTATTACGCTGCTACTTTACACAATATCTAAAACGTGTAATGACAGAGAAACTCGACCTTTATGGCCTGGAGAGGTAAGATGCGAACCAATGTTGGTTACAAAATACAAAACATGCCTTCAGAAGAAGAAGTAACAGATCAATTGTTTCAGTTCTCTTATTCTCACATCGTTAATACAGTGATTTTTTTAATTCTATACGTAAATCCACGACTGATTCCCTTTCAACGCCGGACCAGACTTTATAGAACAGAGTTTCTGCATCGGGTAGACAGGTGGTTGCAAAGTAAGATTACGTCGTCTTCCATGGGAATCTTAATTTAATTGCAAATTATTCCTAAGCCCCTTAAGAGATAATCTCCATTTAATTACTTTCTTGTCTGCTAGACGGGTATCGGCGAGAGTAATGCCACTATAACTCGCGCTTCTTTATTGTGTGTATTCTTCAGCAACTTAGGAACTAAAGATTATCGGATTATTTCATTTACTAACGGAGCTAGTCTCTTATAAGATTTAAGTACTCTGTATTCTAAAGACCAGTTTTGTGCTCTACACTATGTTAGAAAGCGAAAAAGTCAGAGAAGGCTTCCAGATTACAAGTACTTATATAACAGTTTACAACAGCCTTTTGAGGTATCATTTCAGCTAGTTAGGCAAACGGGTTTCATTTATTAATAATACGGATATATATAAGGCACAGCCGCGCATCCTTAACATCTGAATTAATATGGAATAGTGGGAACTAGTAATCAATTAACCTGAAAAGGCGACAGCGAAAAAATGCAAAAAGCACATGCCATAAACATTTGCCACATTGATGGTATTGTTTTTTCGCTAATTATGGTGAAGGTTAAAATGAATAGTAATTGACTGCGGTGAATATATTTAATTTTTTGCGCTGTCGATAATCCACAAGTAATTAGGTTTACTGGTAGAGAAGTGGATAATATTTTTGAATATACCACAGTAATAATTTAACAAAACCAATAAACAGGATTCTCTATACTACGAGCAATACACTGTAAACGCTACGGTACGATCAATACAAAATATGCTAGGTTATGAGCCTGTACGTTAAAAATGCGACTCGTTCAGAAATAAAATTTCTCTCAACTGAATACACTTTTGCACAGAGAATTGTAGCTATTTACGTGTAGCCTGTACCGTAAAACAGTCACGGGGCTCAAACATGTCAGAACATAAAAACACTGATGTGCTATCGTATCCTTTCCTCCGCAGAGAAGCGGCAAGTCTGTTCCACAAAGTAAAGAAAACGGAATTTTCCTTAACAGTTTGGCATTTAGAGCACGGCACCAGAATTATCCGCACACGATTGTTTTCTACATAAACAGGATATCTGAAATAATGCCAGCAGTAAGTGGTGCAAACTACAATAAAAGTTCGAAAAAGCGAAAAGTATAGCGTACCCATGTTTTAGTAAAGTTGTATCGGACTTTACTTAGTCGCTTGTCACTACTCTGCAGTCTACAGCAGCCCTACGTCAAACCAGTATACAGGCTGGGCAGAAACAGTCTGAAAAGCTCGTAAGTTTGTTACTGAGTAGGTCGCGCTGAGAAATAATTATTAAGAAAAAAATCTACATGTTGCGCCGTTTCCGAGTTAATTAGCAGTGAAGATAGCCAATCATGCCATATCGCACGTAAATTCAAGCGGTCCGGCAGATACATCAGTTGTTCTCACGGTGTAGATGATAGCGGACGAGACTGGTCAACCTTTGACTCGGGTTCAATCTTTGGTACCGTCCCATGTCCAATTTTTTGCATTGGTTTCTTGTTCGCATTTAGGAAACCAAACGAAGAACTCGTTTGGTGGCACAGTTTCTGGTGGGCCGCTTGAATTTATACGTGCAGCTGCCTCATTGGCTAACTTCAGAGCTAATTGACTCGGAAACGGCACAACGTATCGAATTTTTTTTTCTGAATTATTATTTCTCACCACAACCTACCCCGTAACACTAATACAAACTTTTCGGATTGTTTCTGACCATTCTGTATTGTGTATTGAAATACTTGCATAAGAAACTATGCGTCTATCGGATCTGCAAGTGCACCATCGAGCCTTATGTGAATATCTACAAGTCTCCATGTCCTCTTTGACATCTTGCGGAACATCTCAGGCATTATACTTCGAAAGACATCCTCAGCACTTGTGCACATTTGTTCCTCAGTCCTGTACCGACGTTAGGCAACATGGGACTTGATTATTTGTCATAATGAGTTGTCTGACGTAGTCCGTTCCGGGTTTCTTGGTGGCAATTCAACTGCGGCTAAAAGTGTTGCCAGACCACACCCAATACGAATTTGTCCATCGACGCACTCACACATCTGAACAGAACAGTGTGCTGATGGTCCGTCCATATGAATCACACATGATCAACGATTCCCTTGTCGTCAAAGAAAATATTGTCCCAAAAGCTGTCGTGATGACATTCTGACTCATCTCATAATATGAGGAGTGTTTCTTTCTAATTCTTGCACCTAATCAGGATTCCTTCGGCCAGGAAACCGCATCCCCTCTGTGTGAAATGCGATGTTTAGTACACTGATCAGAAAATAACACTCCTGAGCGGGACAGCGCATGTGGAAACTGTGCCAAAAGAGCACGGCAGGCAGTACCTCGCTGCTGCGCATAGAACAAAATCCATTAAGGTTCAAATCTTTTTAGGGTTCCGTTCCTCAGTCTGTAAAAACATAATCCTTAAAGGATGACTTAGCTGCCCGCCTGTCTGTCTGCCTGTCTGTTCAAATCAATTTTTCTCAGGAATAGGTAACGTATCATGTTGAAATTTATATAAAATATTGAAGTCCATGATCCCTTGGCGATGTAACAAAGTGAAGCTTTTAGGTCAATACATACAAAAGATATGGCAATTTGGTCACATATTATGATACTCGCAAACTCTCACATCAAAACCTATAGAGTATTTGATTTTAACGAACATCGTTGGAAGTGTCAGCGATCTTACTTGTGATATTTATATACGAAGAAGAAATATCTTTCCGTTGACCTAGAATCATGAAATTTGACAAGAAGCAAAGTTTCACATTACAACCAAAGGAAAAAAACCCGCAAATAATTGCTTTGTTAACTGGATCACAGGAAAAAAAGTATTTTTTGTCATTTATTACCCATTTGTCTGTCCGTCTGTTAAGTCCCCTTTTTCTGAGAACGGGTTCTACATCTATAACTACGTGATTACTCTGTTGTTCACAATAAAATGCTTGGCAGAGGATTCAATGAAGCACCTTCAAGCTGTCTCTCTACCGTTCCAATCTCGAACGGCGCGCGGGAAAAAAAAAGCACTTAAAATTTTCTGTGCCGAGACGTACCGAGACGTGTAACCAATGGCATCTCATACCATCACTCTGAGTGATACGCCAGTATGGCGACGAGGAATACACGCTTCCAATGTGCGTTCACCGCGATGTCGCCAAACACGGATGCGACCATCATGATGCTGTAAACAGAACCTGGATTCATCCGAAAAAATGGCGTTTTGCCATTCGTACACCCAGGTTCGTCGTTGAGTACACCATCGCAGGTGCTCTTGTCTGTGATACAGCGTCAAGGGTAACCGCAGCCATGGTCTCCGAGCTGATAGTCCACGCTGCTGCTAACGTCGTCGAACTGTTCGTGCAGATGGCTGTTGTCTTGCAAACGTCCCCATCTGTTGACTCAGGGGTCGAGACGTGGCTGCACGATCCGTTACAGCCATGCGGATAAGATGCCTGTCATCTGGACTGCAAGTGATATGAGGCCGTTGGGTTCCGGCACGGCGTTCCGTATTACCCTCCTGAACCCACCGATTCTGTATTTTGCTAACAGTCATTGGATATCGACCAACGCGAGCAGCAATGTTGCGATACGATAAACCGCAATCGCGATAGGCTGCAATCCGACCTTTATCAAAGTCGGAAAAATGATAGTACGCATTTCTCCTCCTTACACGAGGCATCACAACAACTTTTCACCAGGCAACGCCGGTGAACTGCTGTTTGTGTATGAGAAATCGGTTGGAAACTTTCCTCATGTCAGCACGCTGTAGATGTCGCCACCGGCGCCAGCCTTGTGTGAATGCTCTGCAAAGCTAATCATTTGCATATCACAGCATCTTCTTCCTGTCGTTAAATTTCGCGTCTGCAGCACGTCATCTTCGTGGTGTAGCAATTTTAATGACCAGTAGTGTAATAAAGTTTGCACGGAACCTTCAGTGTGCGAGTCCTACTCGCAACTGGCAATTTTTTTTTTTAATGTGGTGATACATCTTCGACCGCAAGTTAGCTGCTTCTCTGCAAGTGGATTTTGCTGGACACTGCTCAACTGGTTAAGTGACGATGATACAGTGGAGTGGGTTCCTCTCGGACACCTTTTCTTTATATTAGGTCATAGGAGTGCGGTATCGCAGTGGTGATCTAGCATCTACAAAAGGAAAATGAGCAATTAATGTGTACTTTGCCGTAGTCAGGCGTAAAGCCCCGGAACGGGACGAAGCCCAGAATTGAGGCGAAGGTCAAGCGGCTGGTTTCCGGCGAGGAGCGGCAGGCCGGCGTCGTACCTTGAGTGCACAGTAAAGTAACGATATCCTTGCATTCTCCGCTAAGAATAGCGATCGCGGTCAAGTGGTGCAGCAGCGGTGGAGGTCGTCGACGCTGGACTTGCGTCAGCGAACTCTCGCATGGCCATCGCTCGCTTTCCTGTGGTGTTCTACCATGACAACGGCGCGCCGCGTCATACCAACAGCACCATACCTTATACTTCCTGCGCTCGCAGGTACATTTGATCCTTCTCTTGGCGCTCGATCGTGTCATTCACTGTCCTCACATTTCTTGAGACAGTCTGTACTGTGATTGCACCACCTCAACAGAAAATGACATTAACCAAATTATGTCTGCATGCATTAAACGGGCAGGAAAGACGCGACCGTTTTTGCAACAGTTGAAGAATTTTCCACAAATGCTACCTTTCTCCTCTCTTTAAAAAAACTTTGATATCAACAATGCGTCTTAAACTTTCGCAACCTGCCAATTTATCTCCACAGTTACAAAGAGCGATTTTGAATTACGAGGTGGTAGCCAAAAAGTTTTCATTGTCACAAAGAAAAATTAAAGTTACTTCATTGATTTTTTGTTAATTTGCAGTTACACGTTTGCAGTCCTGGTACAAGTTGAAATCCCCGCGGGACAGTAGCGTAACAAGACTGTAAGGGAGCCACCGCGACAGTGGGCTCTGAGCACTATGGGACTTAACATCTGTGGTCATCAGTCCCCTAGAACTTAGAACTACTTAAACCTAACTAACCTAAGGACATCACACACATCCATGCCCGAGGCAGGATTTGAACCTGCGACCGTAGCAGTCGCGCGGTTCCGAACCGCGACAGTGTCCCACGAGTACAAACATGTACTTACGAACAAAGGATTACTTACAGAGCCTTATTATTTCCAGACGATAATTTATTTCATGGCTATCCCTCGTATATTAGCAGTCACTCAAAAAGTATGTGTAAACCTACTGTAAAAATTGTTTAACTATAGTGTGAAACAGTTCCATCACTTATTGAAGTGCTGTACCATCGCTCATTGATTCTTCTACCAAGTGATTGCTTGTGGTTATTAATTGGCCTTCATATACCGTACATATCACTCAGCTACTGTTTTCACATTACTTAAATCAACACATGTAGTTTTAGCTCTGCCAGAAGGCCCTTTATACACTGTCGATTTCATAATCTCATCTTATGTCTGTCAATTCACCTATTCCATAAAAATACATTATGTCAATGCAAGTACCTTTCGGCTGTCCAAATGTGGAAAAAAGAGTATTGAGTTGCTGAAATGTATGTCTTATTTCCTGTCGCAGTAATGTTCTATACGCGGTCAAGTATTTGAATGACAGAACAGATTTAAAAGGCGAAAATCTTCTGACGGAAAATTCAATATTTAAAGGCCTCAGTCCGGAAAACGAGAGGAGAGTTTAATAAACTAAAGTCAAAAGCAAACGGGGAAAACTCAGACTATACCGCGATTAATAATAAAAGATACGATATTTATCTGGTTCATGATCGGTCAATGTGTTTTTTTAATTTATTACGTAACTGACATGTTTCAACTATTGAAGTCATGAAATCTTATAATTAGGATAAAAAATAACACAAGAATGGAAAGTGTCCTACATTTATTCCCAGGGAAGAAAAGCAAAAACTGCCTCATCTAACTTAGAACATGTGAGACAAGCCAGTGTCAGATAGTCTTTATTTAAAAGTTGTAAGTTACGCAGGTCAGTATTTTATTTTTCTTGATTGCTAATTTATACGTAAGACTTCACAGTCCTACCTTACTTTTGAGCTTAATTACGGAATCAGATTATAGCAGTAGCCGAATTATCTCAGCAACGTAAGAAACAACAAATACGTGAAGTGAGTTAAACAGTATTATTCGTAAAAAGATCATAATGATCGCAGACGCGTTTTAGGAATTTATTTCTTTATTAATAACCATTTTCTCTCTTTTTAAACAAATTCAGTGCCTTCTTTTACGTTCTTTGTGTTCTATTGGAAACAAACATTTCAAAACACAGCTTGTAACTACTGAAGAGGCACCGAATCGAATTGGGGAGCTTTATGACACGACTTTCTTTAAGAAGGCTCGGTTGAATGGACACCTTCTGAGACATCAAGGGATCACCAAATTGGCATTGGAGAGAAGTGTAGAGGGATAAAAATTATAAAGGAGGAGTAGGGCTTGAATATAATAAGGTGGTTCCTTCGGATTTAGGATGCAATAGTCATGCAGAGATGAAATGACTGGCACAGTACATACATACTAGTGTAGAGAGCTACGTCAAACCAGTCTCCGCACAGAAGAGCACAACAATAACATAATCGATGGGGGTGAAAAAAGTGAAAATGCAATGACACGAAATGATATCGGTGTAAACTGTTCGTGTGGTTGTCAAAGCGACAGTCTTACAACAAATTCATTAAGCAGTGGGGGTTTCATCACATACACCGTGGGAGGTATACGTCTGTGATGATCTGTCTGAAGTAACAGGAAGGAACTTGATTGAGATCGAAAATTTCAGTAAGGCCTAGATTTGTACTCAGATAGACTACTCACGCTAAGTACAATATGTTGACTCGGATCCTGGTCAGGCAAAACATTCATTTGTTATTTCATATTCATAACAACTACAAATTTTTAGACAATTTTGTAGGAATATATTCTGACTATCGATCCCAAAGAACATTGTTCTGAAATACCGATGTTGGACTTTCATAAACTGCCAAATACATGGAAACGCCATCGCCAGTTGGAGAGTATGAAATATACATGTTGTCTTCTTATTGTCTAAGTTATACAGCGTACATCCTTATTGTTAATCAAGATAGTGCCCTTACTACTGATCGTAACTATGTTAGTAGTGTGCGTTCCACGTCCACTTAAACAGGATATTGAAAGCTCTTGTCCACCGACATTCGTCCAAAGATCTTACGATCAGTTTCACGTCCTGCATCTGTCACCAGGGAAAACAACACTTTTGGAGACCAAGTGTGCTGTTACAGTTGTATTTTATAAACATCATTAATAAGTCCGTGGAAAAAGTCTCTTGAGAGCAAATGTTATCAGCTATCATGCTGGACGTCTTTGTCGTAGCGTAAATCTCGACAGCTCATGACTTGAAGTCTCCCTCTCTTCCGTTGGGAGCATGCGAGCATATGCTCTCGGTGTGTTACTCACACACAGCCAAAGCGTTTGGCATTGTTTAGAAAACCCACGAGTCCCGCTTTCGAGAAGGTTTCCGAAACATACACTACATGACAAAAAATGTAAAGCACTCGGAAGACACGATCGAAACCGACGTAACTTCGCACATGCACACACCAACGTGGGGTACGTACCCGATACATGTTACATACGTACATGATTAGAACTGCAGTTCTCTGTCATAAACAGAAAAGCAATCAGTGGTCACTACCATTGTTCGTGGTTATTGTTGCCACCAGGACTGGTGCGTATATAATGGACGTGGACAGCGTTAGATGTCGAGTAATCACTGTTAAGGACATGGAGATGCCGCGTACTCGTCTGAGACCGTGTAATCAGCATCCGACAGAGCAAGCGACCTCATTGTGATACATCCATTACGCCGGCTGGTCGAATCGCGCAATCTACAGATTTGTGGGGCATTCGGATGTGACAGTGGCCCGATGTTGAACAACACATAGCAAGTTGAGGGCAGGCATACTCGTCATCAGGCCGGCCGGAGTGACCGTGTGGTTCTAGGCGCTGCAGTCTGGAACCGAGCGACCGCTACGGTCGCAGGTTCGAATCCTGCCTCGGGCATGGATGTGTGTGCTGTCCTTTAGGTTAGTTAGGTTTAATTAGTTCTAAGTTCTAGGCGACTGATGACCTCAGAAGTTAAGTCGCATAGTGCTCAGAGCCATTTGAATTTGAACTCGTCATCAAGGTTGTGGTCGACCACGTCCGGCCATAACACAGGGGGATCGCCGTATTGTGCACCATGCAAATCGTAACCACTTCACACTAGCCCCTGTGATACGAGGACAAGTGACAGACTCTCTTCAACATTCTGCGTCATCGCACAGCATTGGTCGGAGACTAGCAGCAGCCGGGCGAGGGAATTACCGCCCCATGCGTAGCCTGCCGTTGGCACCACAAAACAAACGGTTGCGCTCGGAGTGGTGCCGTATGTGGGAACCACGGGCTACTGATGAATGGCGCCGCACAGTATTCAGCAGTGAATTGCGGTTCTGCTGCGCTAACCATCTTCGGCGAGCAACGTGGGAAAAGGTGATCCTCCAAGTTGCTTCCCGTCTCCAACAGAATTACAGCGTCATCGGAAGAATTCAAAGTTTTTATTTCTTACCCTTGAATTTTATTGTTTTTTCGAAATTCCTCCAGTGATTATACTCATTTACACTAGTGGTCTTTAAAGTTGCTACACCAAGAAGAAATGCAGATGATAAACGGGTATTCGTTGGACAAATAATTATACTAGAACTGACATGTGATTACATTTTCACGTAATTCGGGTGCATAGATCCTATGAAATCAGTACCCAGAACAACCACCTCTGGCCGTAATAACGTCCTTCATACGTCTGGGCATTGAGTCAAACAGAGCTTGGATGGCGTGTCAGGTACAGTTGCCCATGCAGCTTCAACACGATACCACAGTTCATCAGGAGTAGTTACTGGCTTATTGTGACTGGCGGAATGTGACGAGCCAGTTGCTCGCCCACCATTGATCAGACGTTTTCAGGTGGTGAGAGATCTGAGGAATGTGCTGGCCAGGGCAGCAGTAAAACATTTTCTGTATCCACAAAGGCCCGCACAGGACTTGCAACATGCGGTCGTGCATTATCCTGCTGAAATTTAGGGTTTCGCAGGGATCGAATGAAGGGTAGAGCCACGGGTCGTAACACATCTGAAATGTAACGTCCACTGTTCAAAGTGCCGTCAATGCGAACAAGAGGTGACCGAGACGTGTAACCAATGGCACCCCATACCATCACGCTGGGTGATACGCCAGTATGGCGATGACGAATACACGCTTCCAATGTGCGTTCACCGCGATGTCGCCAAACACGGATGCGACCATCATGATGCTGTAAACGGAACCTGGATTCATCCGGAAAAATGACGTTTTGCCATTCGTGCACCCAGGTTCGTCGATGAGTACACCATCGCAGGCGCTCCTGTCTGTGATGCATCGTCAAGGGTAACCGCAGCCGTGGTCTCCGAGCTGATAGTCCACGCTGCTGCTAACGTCGTCGAACTGTTCGTGCAGATGGCTGTTGTCTTGCAAACGTCCCCATCTGTTGACTCAGGGATCGAGACGTGGCTGCACGATCATTCACAGCCATGCGGATAAGATGCCTGTCATCTCGACTGCTAGTGATATGAGGCCGTTGGGATCCAGCACGGCGTTCCGTATTACCCTCCTGAACCCACCGATTCCATATTCTGCTAACAGTCATTGGACGTCGACCAACGCGAGCAGCAATGTCGCGATACGATAAACCGCAATCGCGAAAGGCTACAATCCGACCTTTATCAAAGTCGGAAACGTGATGGAACGCATTTCTCCTCCTTACGCGAGGCATCACAACAACGTTTCACCAGGCAACGCCGGTCAGCTACTGTTTGTGTATGAGAAATCGGATGGAAACTTTCCTCATGTCAGCGCGTTGTAGGTGTCGCCACCGGCGCCAACCTTGTGTGAATGCTCTGAAAAGCTAGTCATTTGCATATCACAGCATCTTCTTCCTGTCGGTTAAATTTCGCGTCTGTAGCACGTCATCTTCGTGGTGTAGCAATTGTAATGGCCAGTAGTGTAATATCAGTGAATTCTATTCAGTTGATTGTGTGTGGTAGCGTTGCATTAACGTGAAATAGCTCATAAGAGTTTTACGTAACGCAGCCATCAGAGTCATCTCCTGACTTCACTTTTCTTCTTACGCGAGGGGACCTCCAAATGTAAGTTACACATTTTTATGGCAGCCCAAGTGAATTTTATTGGATACTGCACTGAGCTGACACAGATACACGACAATACTCTTTAGAGTAGTCATCAAGCCTCTGTCAACAACAGTCGGAACGCTCTACCAATCGTTCAATGCCTCGACCGTAGATACCTGCTCCTTGGTCACGGGGCCATTTGAGAACCAATGTGTGAACGTCCCCGTCGCTGAAAAATCTCTTTCCCCTCAGATGTTCTTTCAACTTGCTGAAAAGATGGAAATCGGGAGGTGCAAGATCTGGACTGTATGACGGATGCTTCCAAACCTCTCATCGAAAAACTGAATCAAAATTTGTGTTGTGCGAGCCGTGTGGGATGTTGTATTGTCGTGCAGGAGAACAATGCCTTAATTTTCCACGCCTCTTATTCTTTACAGCATGTTGCCCATAAGATTAGTACTGTCCAGCGTCTTTCAACTTCGGAGTAGGTTTGCAGTTGCCGCGCCGTTACTTTCGCAAGCTGTGACGCACCACCTGGTACCCGCACCTCAGCATGACTGTCTCTGGAAAACGCTCTCGTTGCACAACTGCCATAGAGTAAGACGACTTCCTTAACTTACGAGAGGCGTTCAATAAGTAATTCTCAAAAAAGTTATTTAGGACTGCAATACACTATATCATTCCCAGCTCTTCTGGCTACAAAACCCTATTTTTCAACATAATTCCAGTTCATTGGTGCTGCCTTTTGCAGCCTTACTCGGTATGATATCACTACACTGGTTGGCGACGGGGCCAACGTCTTGCTGCATTAATAGCCTTCCTATGACCCAAGTACTACTTCCCACAGAATGCATCCTTCATTGGGCCAAACAGATAGAAGTCGGAAGTTGCCACATGTGGGATGCAGTGTGGATGAGGAAGAAGAGTCCAGTGAAGTGTTGTGAGCTCCTATCAGGCAGGCAGACTTGCGTAAGGACTTGCATTGCCATGGCTAAGGAAAAGTTAGATTGCACTTTTTAGCGACGAAAACACTGAAGTCTTTTCTCAGATTTCCTGAGGGTAGCACAACATACTTCAGAGTTTATCGTTGCACCATGAGAGAGGACAACCAGCACAATAAAGCCTTCAGAATCACAGAAAACCTTCGCCATGACTTTACCGGCTGAAAGAGCAGCTTTGAACTTTTTCTTTGGAGGAGAGAGGTGATGTGGTGCCAACCCACAGAGTGCTGTTTTGTTTCGGGTTCAAAGCGATGAATCCATGTTTCATCGTCTGTGACGACATTCGACAAAATATTGTAACGACCAGCCTCCTAACGCGCAAGCGTTTCCGCTCAGGTGGCCCTTCGTTGGTCTTGATGGACTTCTGTTACAAAGCGAGGAGCTCAGCAAACACACTGCTTCAAGCGCACCAAGTGGTCAACGAGTGTGTCAGCACTACCAACAGAGTAGTACAATTGTGCAGCGAGGTGTTTGATTCTGATCCGTCGATCACCACGAATGAGAATTACCGCACGTTGCAACACTGCAGGAGCTACAAGTGTGTCCGGTCGTCCGGCAGGTTCAAAAATGGCTCAAATGGCTCTGAGCACTACGGGACTTAATATCTGAGACCATCAGTCCCCTAGAACTTAGAACTACTTAAACCTAACCAACCTAAGGACATCACCCACATCCATGCCCTCGGCAGGATTCGAACCTGCGACCGTAGCGGTTGCGCGGTTCCAGACTGAAGCGCCTAGAACCGCTCGGCCGTCCGGCAGGCACGTGGGAGATCGGACAGGATTGCGCGACCTTGTTGCGGTGATTACAGACGCCTCACCCAACGACTTACTGTGCTTTTGTTCACTATCCGGTCTCCACAGACATTCTGCAAAGCTCCTACGAATATCTGCGATGCTCTGGTTTTCCGCAAAAAGAAACTCAATGACAGCTCTCTGTTTGGAAAGCACCTCTGTTGTAGACGCCATTTCGAAGACCACGTATAGCGCCGCCACCTATCGGAACTTAATGAAACGGCAGGAGCTGAAGCGGGAATATTCCGCTACTCCCCACAACAAATTATGCGTTTTTTCCAACTGCTACGAAAAAAGCGTTGCATTACTTATGAAATGCCCCTCGTACTTTTCAAGTTCTCTCGTAGCAACGTTCAAGTACTTGCGGGAAAGTATTTTTGCAGGACACAACATATTTCAGTGTTCGAATTATACACCGTGTGCTCCTATTGCGTGGCCAGAGACTTAATACAGCGATGATGCAGAATGAGATGGCAGTGAGTGATGGTGAGCGGGCAAGGGTCTGTATCAGCGAGCGGCCAGCTGGCCACAGGCGACCCCAACGGGCCGCTGGCAGCCGCGTGCCTCCTTTATTGTTACCGCAAATTTCGCCGAGACGCGGCGGCGCGCGTTGACGGAAGCTCCCGGAATAACGCGTGAGTTCAACAGCCGACAGGGCTATCTGGCGGCGGGCGGAGGCCGCATTCGCGGCGTGCCGGCCAGGCCGAAAGCGAGGACGCCTTCTCAAAAGACGCCGGCTGCGTCACAGCGGGGCCCCGAGGGCAGCCTTGCCTGCCAGCAACACTGCTGACTAATACCCATCTGGGCTCCGTGGACCCGCCGCCGGGCGAGACGCCACGCTCCTTGCAGCCTCCGCTACGACGTCTCCTTTTCCGTTTCTTAAGGGACAGGAACGATTTCCTACGTCCTGCTCTCACCATCGAAGGAAGACATTGGGCTGATACATAAGTTCATAGAGTTTTTCGAGAAGTTTAATACACACACCAGATACACACAACAGAGACTTGTCATCAATAAAATACTCCCCTCACTATTTACAACAAACTGCCAACGATGGGGTAGCTTTTCGATTCAGCGACTGGAGAAATCGTGTAGTTTTGAGGCTCTACAATAGGCCAAGGAGCAACTATTAAAGAGAAGGAAAAGAAAAAACCTGACTGGCTTTCGAACAATTTAAGCAGAGCAAACAATGCGTATGGGAGTCCATTGCATTATTGCTCCTTCACAACTATCATACCTGCATTTACCATCGAAATTTGGAAAGCTGACATACGTCTGTTAGCACACAATATTGACCACTAGCTCCCACCATGCAAGTTAGTGTGGAATTAGGCGCGACCGTGACTCTGAAAAGTAAACCATCGGGCACTGTAGTCGTATTTCATTGTGGCCGCCATGAGTGTATTTTAGGTGGTCGGTATTATGATCAGTTTCCTTATAAAACTCATCATCATCATCAGTTATCTGCTATATTAGCAGGTCCTTTGCCTCTCCATTTTCTGCGATCCATTGCTTCCTTCTTAAGGCTGCTGTATGTTGTACCGTCCATCATGTCATCCAGTATCTGGAATCTCTTCCTTCCTCGCTTCCTTTTCCCTTCTACATAACCTTCTAAAACTGTTTTTATCAGTCCGTCATTCTTTTTTAATATATGCCCAATCCAATTTCTTTTTCTTCTCTTTATTACGTCTAGTAACTGTCTTTTCTCTCCCACTCTTCTCAGTACCTCTTCATTTTTTACTCTGTCCATCCAACTTATTCTTTCCATCTTCCGCCATGTCCAGATCTCAAAAGCCTCCAGCCTTTCTCTGTCTTTTTTCCTCATAGTCCATGTTTCAGCGCCATGTAGAAAAACACTCCATACAAGACATTTTATGAGTCTCTTTCTGAGTTCTCTGTCCAGACCGCTGCAGAAGATTCTCCATTTCTTATAAAACGCCTCTTTTGCCATTGCTATCCTTGTTTTAATTTCTGTGGTGCACTTCCAGTCGGTGTCTATCCTGCTTCCAAGATACTTAAAATTTTGCACTTGTTCTAGTGTTTCTCCATTCAACACAATTTTTATTTCCTTATTTCCTCCTATTGCCAATACTTTTGTTTTATTTGTGTTAATTTTCATTCCATATTTTTTTCCGTTAGTTGCAATGGTGTCCACCAAATCCTGTAATTCTTTTTCCCCTGTGGCTAGAAGGACCATGTCATCAGCAAATCTCAAGCACCCTACTCTTCTTCCTCCAATTTCTACTCCTTTGTCATCTAATGAGCATTGGTCAATCATATTTTCCAAGTACAGGTTGAAAAGAGTAGGTGATAAACAGCATCCTTGTCTTACTCCTTTCCCTAGTCTGATCCAGTTCGTACTTTCTCCTCTCACTTTAACTGAAACTTTTTGATTAAGGTATAATGAGTTTATAAGTCTTCTGGTTTTCCAGTCCACTCTCTTTTCCCTCATAATAGTCGCCAGCTTGTCCCAAACCACATTGTCAAATGCCTTTTCTAAATCGATGAAGCACATATATAGGTCTCTTCCTTTTTCAATGAAGCTTTCTCCCAAGATTCGTAGGAGCCCTATTGCATCTCTGGTGCCCGTATTCCGTCTAAAGCCAAACTGCTCCTCGCCGAGATCCTCCTCTATTACTTTTTCAAGTCTTTTATTAATTATTCTTAACATCACTTTGGCTGCATGTGAAATGAGGCTGATTGTCCTGTGCTCGCTGCATTTCTTGGTTCCTTGTTTTTTCGGTAATGGAATCATTAATGTTGTCAAAAAGTCCTCAGGCCATTCACCACTGTCATATATTTTATTACATAACCTCAATATTTCTCTTATTCCATTGTGGTTCAAGCATTTTAGTATTTCTCCCGGTATAGTATCTGTACCTACTGCTTTAACATTTTTCATTGCAGCAATGGCAGACCTTACTTCTTCCATTATAATGGTCGGTCCTTTCTCTTCATCACTTACACTGTTGTGTGATTCAAGTTCCAGAGTTTCTGGTTTCCTATTTGTGTCATATAGCTCTTTTATATATTCTTCCCATCTCTGGAGGACATCATCACGATCTTTGTACACTACCTCTTCATCTTTACTCAAAATTTCCATAGTAGAACTTACTGCTCTGTTTTGTTCCCATGTCATAGTCTTTACTCTGTTGTATAGTAAGTCGTATCTTCCTTTCCTGTCCAGTTCTTCAATTTCATCACATTCCTCTTTTAGCCATTTTTTCCTAGCCTGCTCTGTTTCTCTTCGCAGTTCGTTATTTAACCTTCGGTATATCTTTCTTGCATCTTCAGTGTTCTTGTTTTTCAATTTTCTTCTCTCCTCCATCTTGGAAATCATTTCTTGTGTGACCCATGGTTTTTTTGACCTTTTCCCTTTTACATATCCTATATTTTGCTGTCCTGCTTTAATGATTCCTTCTTTCAGCATATTCCAGTACTCGTTGGCATTATCAGGTGCTTCTTTGTCTCGTAATGTGTTTAGAAAGTTCCTAGACAGCATTTCTGTAATTTGTTCTTTGTTGGACCTTATCTTCTCTAGATCCCACTTCTTCACCATTGTCGCCTTTTTCAGTTTTTTCATTCTTATTTCTATTTCTGCCATAAGTAAGTTGTGGTCACTATTAATATCTGCACCTGGTAATGTGTGCACCTTCTTGATTCCATTCCTGTATCTTTCTTCTACCAGTATAAAATCGATTTGGTTTCTGTATTTATCCCCTGGTGATTTCCAAGTGTAGAGCCTCCTCTTATGGTTCTTGAACCATGTGTTTGCCGCTATCAGCTGCCTTTCCCTGCAGAAGTCAATTAACCATTCACCTCTGTCATTTCTCTTTCCAAGACCATGACTGCCTACTATGTTTCCCTCTTTCCCTTCTCCCACAATGGCGTTCCAGTCTCCCATTACTATTTTGCAGCATTTTTATTTTCGTCCATTATTCTCTCTATTACATTGTACGTTTCCTCTACAATTTGGTCATCATATTCTGAAGTTGGCATATACACCTGGACAATCAGTAAATCTTTTTGTGCTCCTTTCAGCCTTACACCAATAACCCGGTCATTTGCATAGTCTACATATTCCACACATTTAGCCAATTCTTTTGTCATAATCATTCCTACTCCATTAATTCCTTTTACTTCTCCTCCTGAGTAGCAGAATACATATTCATCTGACTGCAACTCTCCATGTCCAGTTTTCCTGCTTGTAGCAGAGTTCTGACATTCCAGGTACCAATTCTCGTTTTGATTTTTTGCCTCCTTTCAAGTTGTCCCCTCCGGAGATCCGAATGGGGGATTATTTTACCTCCGGACACTGATTTAACATGAGAGGAAGCCATTTTTTGTGCATAAAATGGAGACTGCATTATGCAGGGAAGATAATCTGCGGTGGTATTCCGTTGCCTTCCGCAGTTCTGGAGGCCGCCCTTAACATGGGATACAGACGCCTTTTGCAGCCGCCCGCTCCGGGTCAGACGCTGCATGAAAAGTATAAGCTGGAAAATGAAAGACCCCTAGCCCTCGAAACCTAATAGCGTCAGGATCGGAAAAGAACAAGAGCTGGCCGAGGGTGGCCAGATAGGAAAGATAAAAGTGAGGAGCCTGGCATAAGTAAGTGGAAGCAATGCCAGGACTCAGCGCGGGGCCCCGTGGTCGCCAGCCACGTATCACTAGGTGTGACTCCCTGAGGAGTCTTATAAAACTATAACATTATAATTACGAATGGTTTTGTAATCATATCTTACAATTAATTATCACCCATTTTAGATAATGTTTTGTATGCAGGCGTCAGACAGCGAAATATCCTCAGGGTTCCTGCAGAATTGGTAAGAGTCTAATCAGCTAGCACCAGACGCAGTATCAAATACAGTCTACCAAAGAAACACGTGAGAGCGCACTCCGTGGCGCAATCAAATGCAGCTGCTGCACATGTAAGAGGACCACAGATTACCAAGGCAGGCACCAAAATCCCCTCGAGAAACATATTTCACTCGCGCTTCGCCTTCACTGACCTTGATTCTGTAAGCACAGGACGAGGAACGGGAACGGATCGCACAATTTGTACAATGATTTGGAGCGCGGCTGCCGCACTTCAGAGGGAAAGGAAGAAAGGGATGGCGAGGAAGGAAATCAGTCGTGTCTTTTTTTTTTTAATGAACCACACTACCACTAGCATAAACAGCACCGGAGAGATTGCAACTGCGCCAGAACAATCCAGAAGACTTCTCTAGCCGCCCGGTCACCATCAGATGTGCTGGGTGTATCATTATCGCCAAGAGACAAAGGAGCAAAGCAAGCCGAAAATGGTGAAGGCCAAACTACCGTTGGGCAAGATGGTGGTGAGCGTTTTGTTTGGATTGTCAAGTATTTCTACTACCACATTACGCTCGTTAGGAACAAACTGTCACACGTGCGTACAACCGAAACCTCTGACGAGGTTAGGAGAGACTGTAAAATCGAAGCGACAGGAGATGCTATATAAGGGAATATTTTTCCACGACAATGTCGCAGTTCGTTCTTCTCTGGGCCCAGTTACAAATATTGCTTTTGAGTATTAAATTTTGCTTTTGACCCATATATCCTCCTGACATGGTACACAGCGACCTTTTCGCAAATGGAGAGGCTGTGTGGCAGACCTTTGCAGAATGATGACGAGGTAATTTTCGAGACGGAATATTTTCTGAACGACCAAAATGCAGATTTCTAGAAACAAGGTGTCTGCCACGTGAACCATCATTGCAAACAAATACACTGAGCTGATAAAAGCCATGGTATAGCGGTATACAAATATACAGATGGCAGTAGTAACGCATACACAAAGTATAAAATGGAACATTCCACTTAGAAATCCGTCAGGGAATTCAATATTCCGAGATCCACAGTGTCAAGAGTGTGTTGAGAATATCAAATTTCAGGCATTACTTCTCACCACAACCAACATAATGGCCGACGGCGTTCACTTAACGACCGAGAGCAGATGCATTTGCGTAGAGTTTTCAGTGCTAACAGACAAGAAACACTGCGTGAAATAACCGCAGAAACCAATGTGAGTCGTAAGACGAACGTATCCGGTACGAAATTGCGGCGAAATTTGGCGTTAATGGTCTATGGCAGCAGACGACCGACGCGAGTGCCTTCGCTGACAGTACGACATCGCCTGCAACGCCTCTCTTCGGCTCGTGACCATATCAGTTGGACGCTAGACGACTGGAAAACCGTGGCGTCGTGAGATGAGTCCCAATTTCAATTGGAAAGAGCTGGTGGTAGGGTTCGAGTGTGGCGCAGACCCCACGAAGCCATGGACCCGTTGTCAACAAGGCACTATGTAAACTGTCGGTGGCTTCATGATGGTGTGAGCTGTGTTTACTTGGAATGGACTGGGTGCTGGCCCAAGTGAACCGATCATCGACTGGAAATCGTTATTTTTGGCTACTTATAGACCATTTGCAACCATTCATGGACTTCATGTTCCTATGACAATTCGCCATGTCGGCGGGCCACAATTGTTCGCGATTGATTTGAAAAACATTCTAGACAATTCGATCGAATGTTTTGGCCATCCAGCAAACCTTTACGGAACATAATCGAAAGCTCAGTTTGTGCACAAATTCCTGCACCGGCAACACTTTCGCAATTATGGACAGCTATAGAGGCAGCATTGTTGAATATTTCTGCAGGGGATTCCCAACGACTTGTTGAATTGCTACTCAGGGCGAAAGGAGGTCCGACACGATATTAGGAGGTATATGACGACTTTTGTCACCACAGTGTACGTCACACTGAAGGGTGAATATGTAGGGAAGGATTGAAAACATTAAAGTATTACACGGTCGCAGATACATGTTTTCGAGTTGCTAATCAAAGCTCTATGAGTACTCGTACTAGAGGAGGCAACCCTTTCCCTGACCGATGGTTGTCGTATTTTTGTACATCCCTCCTAGGCCAGTTCCAACTTATCAATTGGATGAACCCAACTGTAAAGTCGGCGCTAGCGGCCAGGTGCTACTGCGGCCGTGGATGACCACGTATGACGTCACACATACTGGCATTACATAAATCCGGCGCACTTCCTCCCTTTCCAGCCCCGCGGAGCAATTAAAAACCGTGACTTATGGCACGCGGACAGCGAGGACGCGGGAAATTTATGTGGCCCGAGATGCGGCGGCGGCGCACAGTGTTTTCATTCACGGTGGGCCGGAACGACTGAATGCGCGCTCTTGTCCTCCTCGGCCCGGCCGCCTTACGAGAAGCGGTTTGCGTCACCGCGGCCGCCGGCCGCTATCCTCTTTCATTCGCCGACGTCTTGCAGGGCACCCACTAATTGAAACTACCAGCAGCAACAGCAGCATCTGTTGTGCGACACATCTGCATCCGCCCTGCCGACTGCCGCGAAATTAATTTCCTGACTTCTGGGAAACGGGGTCCGCACATGCTCATCCTGTTGCGAATATGACGACGTGGGTGGTGACAGTCGTCAGTGTATTCTGCAACGTATCCTGCCGAGACACGGGAAGGGGTGTTACTGACTCAGTTTGTCTATATCAGTTGCTCCCAATCCTTCTGAGACTTTTACGAGAGCAGTCTTAGAGCACACCGCAAAGTTTGTAACGTTACTTTCATCCAAGCCTCGGAGTTTCCACGTCGTCGTCGCCCTCTACAGTGGACCATAACCCTGAAAACCTGGCCAAAATTTCAGAATTGTTCCATTATGGCCAAAAATGGGTATAATGGGTTTGTGACCCTTTTGACAACGATTTTTATATCAGAATTTAAAGATTCAAAATAGCGGATCGAATGTGGCGAAATGAATGTCGAAAGATTTAATGTAGTGGACAAAAAATGATTTCGGTTGAGATTTATAATTTTAATGGTAAACTTTATTACAAAACTGTCTCTTTTAGTCTCTTTATTACACAGCATGTTGGGAAATTTCCATTAAAAACTGCCAGGACTTGTAGAGGGGAGTGAGTACATAATATTTTGAATTGGAAACCATGTCCGGAAACGTACCGTTTCCGTTCTATGACCCTTTCAGTTAAGATATTTAACTCATCCACTTGAATGGGCGTGACGTAATACAATTATTATGTAACAATTCTAAAGGAAACACAACGAGACATTTTTTGTACTAACACTTAAACATTACGTGTTTATATCATTCCAAAACAAAAAAGAACCCAGCATACTGTACGTACAGAACAGTGCCGGTGCATTACAACAGCGGCTCGATGTGGTGACCACCAACTTTGTTACAGACATTGTACCTACGAAGCATGTTCTGGTACACACTTTCCATCACACCTGGCCTCTCTTCAGTTTCTAGTGCAGCGACCAGTAATCGTGTCAGCAGATCTTCCACTGTCTCTACAGGAGTATCGTAAATTAAACTTTGCACACGACATCACAATAAGTAGTCAATAGGAGTTAAATCCGGCGATCGCAGCTATTGTATACCAGTACTTTTCTTTTTCCCTCAGTAGACGTGGATGCGTTATACATCTGAAATGAAACCGTCTTAGAAAGAAAGCGGTACGTTTCCGGGCATGGATTCCTATTCAAAATATTATGTACTCACTTTCCTTTACACGGAAATTTCCGAACACCCTGTATATTAGTAACAAAAATTTGAAGTTTTATAAGTCGTCTTAATCACCTTCCTCTTGTGATTCGTGTTTTTCATCTTGATTTCCTTCTTCATCTTCTTCGCCGACATTCACATCTTCTTCGTCCTCTGCAGCAAGTACCACGAGGGCAACGGCTCCGACTACAAAGTTTCCAATTTCCTCGGGGGAGGTTTACCGCAAAGATGAAATGTAGAGATCGACTGTTGCCAGAGGTCTCCGGAACACATCGTCCATATTTTTCACGCGAGAAGGCTTTCGGGTAAAGCTTAGTCGATACTGACTTTTTAATTTGTTTGTTGATTCCTGTGCATCCTCCGACAGGCGACCTATTGCTAAAAGTGCAGAAGCAGTTACATCCGATTCGTGGATCAAAAGTCTACGGACTCCAGTTTCCATATTGTACCATGGGTACTCTTTGACTAATGGCTGGCTGTAGCAATGGCGTAGCGTCGAAACTTTTTATGACAGTTCCTATTTTCTCAGTGTAAATAACGGAATTTTGCAACTATCGATTAAATTAAATATGGCTCAAAGCTGGAGTTGCAGCTAGTATCTGGATTTTAAAGCTGATTCGTGAAAATAATAGTACTCTCTTAAGGATGGAATGAAAACAAAGACACAATGTCGTGGAATCTAAAAGTTCTCTCTTTTTTTGCTCGCGTTCTACAATTTTTTTGCTTGCATTCCGGTAGGACGTCAATTGACAAAAAGGTTATTAATTACTGATTAAATAATGAAATAAGTGTTCGTAATAAAGTACATACCTGCTGGAATAGCCTCCATTCAAGAGAGTTTCGGTCTGATTTCGCTGAATAAAAATATTTCATTCGAACGACGCAGTGCTTTTTCAGCCCGGCTAGCTCGGCCCGCGGCTCACAAATGAATGCCGCGTTCGACTTGAAACTCAACCTTCAGAAGAAATAGGTCGCCGCTCCTAAGACCGGGATTCAATAGTCCCAAAATTACTCTAGCAAACCTATTAAACGAAACTTCGTAAGTCCAAACTATTTTTTTTATTTATGACCATTTTTTAGGGATTCCGATCCAATGTGGTTTACTATGGCTCGAGAACTGAACAGGAGTACTGCATGATCGTCACGGTCACAGTTTAACGCAGTATCTCTAACAAATTCGTGCGGCACCCCCACAACGTCAAGCTCCCATTTCCACGGAGGCCAATGGAATTTATAGACTTCTCTTAAGCCTCGCCAAGCCCGCGTCGTTCGCTGAATACCAGTTCCAGCTAGCTAACTGGTACAGGATCTGATACGAGAGCTCCGACTACCGAGCACTTACGTGCAGTAGCACAAAACAGCGGCATTCGTCTAGGAAACTGGAAAGTCCCTAAGTAGTATTTCACGCCAGTTCATGGGAAGGCATTTTCCGTGCTCGGAAAGGAACCTCGTTATTCGTCTCTATCTCAGGACTCCAAACCGTTCCAGGAAATTGTTTTAACATTCAGGTCTTCCAACTACTCAGTCTCCGGAGCCGAATGTAAGGACGTCCATTGGCCAGTTCCTGCACCCAGTAATACAACTTTACCGGAATGTTCTCCTTCCTGCCAAGGCACACAGAAGTTAATTTCCACCTGGCGCTGGAAAACACCAGCCTTCGTGGGAAAATTATTCGTCCTTGAAATCGGACTAGCATACAAATTTGAGAGGTTCAGGAAAACACCAGCCCACCATAACCAGGCTGAACGAGGCCCCAACCGTGATGTATCGGAAACTGACCCTGGGGAGAATAGCGAACAGGACGCGGTCAGGTAACGATATGTTACGAATTTTCATCCTAAGTTACATTTAAAAAATAACAGTCGTAGTTGTAAAACGACAAATAATGTATAGTACTTCCTCAAGTTCCAAAGAAGAAAATCTCACACATTTTAAGAATTTTTCTTTAAATTCTGAAGCGAGTAGTACTGTGTCTATGAGACAGGTGGATCTGCTTATTTCTGACAGTCTTGTTTATATTTCGTTTTACGTCAGGCAACGCACCGCATAAGACGTGCTCCAAGTCCATCCTGTTTCTCGCTTTTGTTTTCATTACTACCATAGTCGAAAGCCTACTTCCGCGCTTGTAAGTTGTGGGAATTTACTCGGCACTCTTCAGACCTTTTCCAACAATAATGAATATTTGCCGTAATCTTACGAAGCTTCCAACGTGTGTGAAAGTTTATAATCAGAGGTTATTACCAGTTTAGACTTGTGAGAGGGAGATACGGATTTTTAATGCGAAAACCGTTCAAAAATTGACAGTTGATCAGCCAGCAATCGGGAGATGCACGTTGGGAATTACTGGGACACACAGAAAATGAAACAAATGAATCAGCGAACAGACTAAGAGTGGAAGGCGCAATTATGGCTGTAAATAAAGGAAGTAAGATTAGGCTAAACGTCTCGTCAACACAGCACAAGCCCAGTCTCTGTAACACGCGTCTACTTGTAAGACACGTGGAAACTAAGCCGTTCCAGTCGTATTATTTCTGTCTAAGGTAAAGGCTTAAGGGCTTACCCAAAGTCCATTAGCATCTCTCTGTCTCTCTCTCTCTCTCTCTCTCTTAATTTAGATCTTTCATTTGTCTTGCAGCTTTTCCTTTACCTAGTCTGTTAGTTTCTGGATACATCTATGCCATTCTTGATGCTGGGTGGCCCCAGATCACATTTCCAACAGTCTCACCAAGTTTATGGAGGAATTTTCTGCACCTTTCACATATACGCGGTGCACTAGGAAGGATTTCCCGAACGGGACAGAAATCGACAGATGTACATGCACGGAAAAGCAAATGATCATAATTTCATAAAAATTGGATGATTTATTCAAAAGAAAAAGTTTTACAAAGTGAGTAAATACCGCGTTGATCCACTCTGGCCTCGCTCTCCAGGGCATCTCCGGATACATCTTGGCTAGTCATCGGTGAATAATTCGAAGCAGGGCTCATCACCGAAGACAAGTCTACTCCAGGCAATGAAATTCGAGCACGAAGACGACCCGGACAGTGATGGGATACCGACCTGACTGTCGCATGCCGTACGACTCGACAACCAGAAGTGATGGTCTGGTGATCTGGGGTGCCATTTCTCTTCAGAGCAGGAACCCTGTGGTTGTTACGCGCGGCACCACGTCGACGATATTCTACATTTCAGCAAGATAATGCCCGCCTGCACACTGCGAGAGTTTCTGCTGCGTGTCTTCGTGCTTCCCAAACTATACCTTGACAAGCAAGGTCACCAGGTCTCTCCCCAAAGGGGAACCCTTGGAGCACAATGGGCCAGACCTTACAACAGTCTTAGGATTCTGACGATCTAACGCGCCAATTGGACTGTTTTAGGCACGATATCCCTCACGAGAACATCCGACAACTCTATCAATGAACTGCTTGCATAAGGGCCAGAGATGGACCAACGGGTTATGACTTCCATTATTTGTGGAAATGTTCCTCTTGAATAAATAATCCATTTTGTTCTGAAATAGTAATCATTTGTTTGTCTGTACTTGTACATCACATCTGCAGATTTCCGTTCCTTTTGGATAATTTCTTCCTGGTAGGTCTTTTTTCATCTCACGTAGCGTATCAATTTTGAGCTGGTTATGGATGTCTATATTTCTAGTAAACTTTGGTACGATTATAGTCCATCTTAGGCATCTATTCTGTACACTCCGTAGTTGGTAGTTACTCGCAATCTCCCATGAAGAGTAGATCTGCAGGTTGCTACTAAGTATTTGACTAGGACCTTTTTTTTGTCCATGCATGTGAAAGTGGTTTACAATGTTGACTTTTCGGTTGTGAAGTAAGCCGCCACTGTCCTTTGCCCCTCGTAAGACGAGTTGGAAATTACATGCTCTTGTCAAGGCCATCTTGTATTTTTCTTGTGTGACTGGAGAGGCAGTGAGGCGAAGAAACGAACGTTCCGCCACATGGCCCCCGGGAGGGAGAGGTTCGAGGGAGGCGCGGATGGGTGCGCAGCTGGGTGGAGAAGGAACGCTCTGGAAGGCGCAGAGACAAGGCGAGGCGAGGCCCGGTCAGCGCCGGCCGGCCGGCCGGCCGGCTGCGCCGCGCCAGAAAAAGCGGCCGTGGCGGCGGTGCGCAGCTGGGCAGTCGGCGGGCGTGGCCCACGGCGCGGCCAGACAGCAGGGCTCCTCGCCGCCGACCGCTGCAGACAGGGCGGCGCCGCAGCAGGCGCCCGCCGCCAGCGCCGCCGCGGCCACCGCGGGAACCACGCGCCGCGCCGCTCCGCCTGTCCACATGCGAGGCACCCGGGCGCGTCGAGTAACCGACTCTATCACAAGCTTCACTATCCTTGTTGCTCTATGTAGGAACCACACATCACCAACTCCATTTTCTCGTCATCAATATCCCCAATAAATATTTTAGATGTTGCAGCTCTTGTTAAGTTCTGCGCTTGCTATGAAACATTGGACAGATATTCTGCCTTAAGCCGTCGGCACACGGACCGTGCTGACGAACGTTAAAGCCGTCGGCACACGGATCGTGCATCCGAACGTTGAGCGTTGGGCGTGCCCAGTTTCTGACGTCATAACGTGGAATTGCGTTCGGAAGTCTTTCCGAACGTGCAGAGCACAATCTGGCCAGTCAGATATTCTGAGAGTGCGTCTGAGCGTTGACCAATGAGATGGCACACCGCCACCTACGTCACACGCACGCCGTCCCTCCATCAGTACAGAGTTGTGAGGCGCCATATTGGGATTCATTTCAAGCCTATACGTATATATGCCGTTTCTGAGCACCAGCAAATTGAGAATCACTGGAAAACACGTTGTTAGTTGTGTGATTCGTTCCAATAAAATAACTTGAGAAACATATTCGTGGCGAAAGAATAGTTACTAACATAATTATCTACGATTAACATTTTTAGCAAGAGTAATGTAATATGATTAAATACACGGAGCGTGTTGTTGGTTCAGTGAAATTAGTAGCGTCTCTGTCCAATACTGAGTAGTTGTTGGGGCGGTGAATCACGTCATAACACTTCCAAATTTTTTTCCTAACATTCGCGTTTTATTAGCTTCTGATACTTCATTATTAATTTAATATAAGTAGGCCTATATGCTATAATATTTGATGTTGGGTAAATATAAGTTCATCCGTTTTTGAGGAGTGACTTTGTTCGATAGGCTTAATCTACAGTACAGCTTGCGCTACCTGTATAAATATATTTTGCTCCTTTTTATTTTACGCTTTGTAATTCACTTGTTGCAAAGATTCTGCTACTGGGTAGGAACAGTGATCAAGTAAGACTGACCTTGGGGTTTTACCAAAATGTGGGAATGATGAAATAATGTTTATCTTATGCGGAGAATTATTCCAAATTTGTAACGCACTATTTGTAATGGAACTTTTATAAGCCTGTGTTCTTATTGATTGGACATGGTACTTTCCTTTTCGTGGACAATAGAGGAAATGTGCGTTTTAATAGAGCTAGCGTGGGGATTTTACGCGCGACCGTTGAGTAAACAGTGTGATTTACCAACTAGAAACATCACTCAACTGCCGCTGGAGTGCGTTGCGATCCCGTATACCACGTTGCACAAGGCGCATCGTTCCTGAGCGTTCAGCAGCACCTTGAACTTGGCACGCTCAACGTTAACGTTCGACAGCACCTAATTCAGACTGAAAATGTCTGTATCATATCACGTTTCAGCGGGTTACATACGGTTTGTAAACCGGTAGTCCGGTGTTGTTGTTGTTGCTAAACGATAAGTGTTTGTTACCAAGGACGTTACATAAGTAACGCAACGCAATTTTTCCTCGGCCAGTTTCAGCTGAAAAATTGCAGATATGTTGTGGAATATTGAGCAACATTCCCGTTCCAGTGCGTATAATTTCATGAATTTCCGACAGGTGGCAGCGCTATACGTAGCCTTCAAAATGGCGTCTCTAGCGGAGGTGCGTTCCAAGCAGAGAACTGTCATTGAGTTACTTTCGCCGGAAAACCAGGACATTGCACATATTCATAAGCGCTTGCAGAATGTCTACAGAGACCTGGCAGTGAACAAAAGCAAAATTACTCGTTGGGCGATGCGTCTGTCTTCATCGCAAGTTCGCGCAAATCTGTCCGATCAACCGCGTGCCGGCCGATAGCACACAGCTGCAATGTTGGAACTCATTCGGCGGGTCAAAATTAAACACCTCGCTGTACAAATGGACGTTTCTGTTTGCAGTGCTGACACATTCGTCCACCAGTTGGGTTACGCAAAGAAGTATATCCGCTGCATTCCTCGCCACCCAACAGAAAAGCATAAAGAACGACGCAAGACCGTCAGCCGGTCTCTGTGACGAGCGGTTCTAGGCGCTTCAGTCCCGAACCACGATGCTGCTGCAGTCGCAGGTTCGAATCCTGCCTCGGGCATGGATGTGTGTGATGTCCTTAGGTTAGTTAGGTTTAAGCAGTTCTAAGTCTAGGGGACTGATGACCTCAGATGTTAAGTCCCATAGTGCTTAGAGCCATTTGAACCATTTGAAGGACCGTCTGTGAGGAACTGCTTGCACGTTACGAGACTGAGAGTGAGAGTATTTTGTCGAACATCGTCATAGGCGATGAAAAGTGGGTTCATGGCTTCGAACCGGAAACAACTGGAAATCCATGGAGGGGCGCCGTATCACCTCTCCTCAAAAGAAAAAGGTCAAAGCCGGTAAAATCATGGACACGTTCTTCTGGAACTCTCAATTGGTTATTCTGTTCGATGTCATCCCTCATGGTGGTGGAGTATGCTGATGCATTAGCTCCATACTTGACAATCATATACAACCGTTCGCTCGCCGAAAGATCCGTACCCAAAGACTGGAAAGTTGCACAGGTCAGACGAGTATTCAAGAAAGGTAGTAGGAATAATCCATTAAATTACAGGCCCATGTCGTTAACGTCGATATGCAGCAGGATTTTATAACATATGTTGTTTTCGAACATAATGAATTACCTCGAAGAAAACGGCCTATTGACACACAGTCAATATGGGTTTAAAAAACATCGTTCTTGTGAAACACAACTAGCTCTTTATTCTGACGGAGTGCTGAGTGCTATTGACAAGAGATTTCAGATAGATTCCGTATTTCTGGATTTCCGGAAGTCTTTTGACACTGTACCACACCAGCGGCTCGTAGTGAAATTGCATGCTTATGGAATATCGTCTCAGTTATGTGACTGGATTTGTGATTTCCTGTCAGAGAGATCACAGTTCGCAGTAACTGAAGGAAAGTCATCGAGTAAAACAGAAGTGATTTCTGGCATCCCCCAAGGAGGTTTTATAGGCCCTTTGCTGTTCCTTATCTATATAAACGATTTGGGAGACAATCTGAGTAGCCGTCTTCCGTTGTTTGCAGACGACGCTGTCCTTTATCGACTAATAAAGTCATCAGAAGATCAAAACAAACTGCAAAACGAAATAGAAAAGATATCTGAATGGTGCGAAAGTGGCTGTTGACCCTAAATAACGAAAAGTGTGAGGTCATCCACATAAGTGCTAAAAGGAACTCGTTAAACTTCGGTTACACGATAAATCAGTCTAATCTAAAAGCCGAAAATTCAACTAAATACCTAGGTATTACAATTACGAACAACTTAAATTGGAAAGAATACACAGAAAATGTTGTGGGGAAGGCTAACCAAAGGGTGCGTTTTATTGGCAGGACACTTAGAAAATGTAACAGACCTACTAAGGAGACTGCCTACACTACGCTTGTTCGTCCTCTTTTAGAATACTGCTGCGTGGTGTGGTATCCTTTCCAGATATTACTGACGGAGTACATCGAAAATGTTCAAAGAAAGGCAGCACGTTTTGTATTATCGCGAAATGTGGGAGAGAGTGTCACAGAAATGATTCAGGATTTGGGATGGACATGGCGTTTTTCGTTGCGACGGAATCTTCTCACGAAATTCCGATCACTAACTTTCTCCTCCGAATGCGAAAATATTTTGTTGACACCGACTTACACAGGGAGAAACGATCACCACGATAAAATAAGGGAAATCAGAGCTCGTACGGAAAGATACAGGTGTTCATTATTTCCGCACGCTTTACGAGATTGGAATAATAGAGAATTGTGAAGGTGGTTCGATGAACCCTCTGCCAGGCACTTAAATGTGATTTGCAGAGTATCCATGTAGACACAGAACTATCAACTCTGAGGTTTACGTGCTACCCTCATGAAATTGGCGACACGACTTCAGCGTGTGGGTCGCCACAAAAATGTAAACAAACTTCTCCTTCTCCATGACAACGCAAGGCCTCAGACAAGTCTCCACAACCGAGAGGAGCTCACGGAACTCCACTGTACGGTTCTTCTCATCCACCGTACAGCCCAGATCTCAACCTTCCGACTTCATCTGTTTGGCGCACTGAAGGATGCACTCTGCGGGAAGCAGTACGTGGATGATGCGGAGGATACTGATGCAGCAAGACATTGGCTCCGACGTCGACCAGTACAGTGGTACGATGCGGGCACACAGGCCCTCCCAGTAAAGTGGCGTAACTCCGTCGCATTGAACGAAGAGTACCTTGAAAAATGGGGTTTTGTAACCAAAAGAATGGGGAATAATATGGTGTAGTGGAATCCTGAATAAAATCAACCTGCTTTCAGAAAAAAATGTGTTGCATTATTTACTGACCGCCTCTTTCTCAAAGGAGGAGTGTTATTGAGATTTTGGATTTTTATTTGTGTGTGTGTGTGTGTGTGTGTGTGTGTGTGTGTGTGTGTGTACGTGTTTACTGGAGAGACAGTTAAAATGACACACACATATAGAGATAGGACGGAGGAGACTTTAATATAAGTCTGTGGAAGTATTTGGATGTGGAGTGTTCGTTTGTGGCTTCATTATTTTATTTATACACCTCCTCTGTTGTTTTACCACAGAGTCTTGCGTATTCACTCTTCAAACAAGCAACGCAACACAAGAACACCATAAGCCCCAATAACACGCGAGCTATCACAGATGAACTCAGCGCTCGTTTAGTACACTGGATGACCATTACACACTGATAAGATTTCAAAGTGGTGCAAAGATTAGCAACTTGCTTTTAATATTCGGAAATGTAAAACAGTTCACTTCATAAAACGGAAAACATTGTATCCTATGAATATAATATCAGTGAGTCACAGCTGAAATTGGTAAATTTATACAAATACATGGGTGTTGACACTTACTAAGGTATTCAATACAACGAGCACATAGGCTCAGGCATGGGTAAAGCAGATTATAGTCTTCGGTTTATCGGTAGAATACCAGGTAAAAGCAGTCGGAGGTTGCTTAAAAATCACCTGTGCGACCCTCCTAGAATATTGCTCACGTGTGTGGGACCCATATCAAACAGGAATAGCGGCAGATATTGAACGTGTGCAGAGTAGGCCAACACGAATGGGCACCCGTTTTTTCAGTCTGCGGGGAAGTGTCACAGAAATGATGAAAGAACTGAACTGGCAGACTCTTCAAGATACACGGAAATTATCCCGAGAAAGTCTATTAACAAAGTTTCAAGAACCGGCTTTAAATGATGACTCTAGGAACATACTACAAAACCCACACACCGCCTTCAAAGGGATCATAACGACCAGATTAGATTAACTGCGGCACGTCCAGAGGCTTTTAAACGATCGTTCTTCCCGTGCTCCTTATGTGAATGGAACGGGAAAAAGCGCTGATAACTGGTACAATGGGACGTCCCCTTGCCATACACTTCACAGTCTTTAGTATAGTGTAGATGTAGACGTAGAATTATCGCCGAATGACAACTTGAGGTTCATCAAACTCAGCAAGCGCCCATGAATGTCTATTTGTCTTAGCAGGTGCTTTTACTGTCTCAGGACCTACAAGTGGATACGCCTATTGTTTTCAGTCGTAAAAGCTTTCCTCAGCTACACTAACATGACAAAAATGTAGCCGTGAGCGATGGCTGCTTCTCATATTCAGTGCCTTCAGGGATGTTGCCTTTCCGCACCTTGCTTGTGATAAACGTGTGACCCTACTATAACGGTGATAGAAAGCTCATGGACTATCCTCAGATCTGACTGTATCGTGTGCAAGTGTATCTCCTCCAACGTATCAGCTGATGAAATTACTAGTTTCGGTTCACATGAACCATTCTCAGACCTGATCGTATCGGTTACAAGAATAACCAACTCAGTCTACCAGATGAGAAGTTGGATGGGTTACTCCTGTAACCGATACATCAGATCTGAGGATGATTCACGTGAACCAAAACTGGTCATTTTCTCAGCTGATAAGTTCGATTTACAAAACCTGACTGCGGATAATCTACGATGACAGAATGTCGTTTTTTGAAATCCCGGAGTGTGGGCAAGCCAAACTCCGTGCTACCTCGCCGACCTCTAGGATGTGCCGGTCTCATAGTCCCGTTGTAGTCTTTTCCAGAGTTTGGAAGGAAAAGGTGGATCAAGCAACGACAAGGTGAAGCTTTCAGCTGGTCTGAAAGGACTACTCGGATGACATAATTTGTTTCACACTCCATGCAACAGGTAAGGGGTCCAGGCATAGATTTCGGTCTTTTCTTTTGTTTTAACAGATCAGTTAAAATCAGAAAGTATTCTTTCCTTTCAAAAGGAGTTATGATCAGTGCCATTACCCCTTTCTGTTACTGAATACATTTACGAGAGGTAGTCATAAAGTTTTACTTATCACTTCGAAAATATCTAGCTGTGACCAAGAAACTTTTTGATGGTGTTAATCTTTCTCTACATATTCACCCTTCAATGCGACACATTTTTCCCAAAGAAGATAACTTTGCGGAGATCTAGGCTGTTCAAAAATGTTCAAATGTGTGTGAAATCTTATGGTCATCAGTCCCTAAGCTTACACACTACTTAACCTAAATTATCCTAAGGACAAACACACACACCCATGCCCGAGGAAGGGCTCGAATCTCCGCAGGGACCAGCCGCTAGGATGTAAACGTTTGCGTTTTGGCTGTTAGGGCAACGTTCTACCTCAAAAATCATCTCGTCGTGATTCTGTAACTGACGTGTAATGGTTTCTTCATCCGAGGAAAGGTGAAGAAATAGCTTTCAATCATGTCAGGAGAATACTGGGAGTGAGACAAAATTTAATAGCCTGGAGACGAAACATCTACGGCAGTGTCCCTCGCAAAATGGGGTGGGACGCTGTCGTCGAGCAAACCATTCCCTCGGGCAGCTTCGTGCGACGCTTCGTCATGGCAGCTTCCTGTAACCTCTCCTGCAGATTTTGGTATTATGCTCTTGTGATGATTTACCCCATACGATAATAATCAGTACTGTCCCAAAAAACACTGTGTATCATCTTGCCCAGTCACAGACTTTTAAAAATTATTTACTTTTTGCTTTAGACATCAGAAAACTGTGAAACAATGCCAAGACAAGAAGTGTATAAAAATAGAGAAAAATGGAGCCAAATTGTTCATTAACAGCCTACACGATTTGCTGGAAGAACACGAAGATAATGATTTAGACTACATCGACCATACAGCCAGCAATAGTTATAACCATACAGGTTTAACGAAACATTAAGTCAAAGGAAGCTGACAGGATTAGCTCAGAGTTGCGTGCAGCGCAATGTACTAAAGAGATATAAATGTTGTCATGATTACATAACGTACAAGCCAATTTGTAAAATGGTTTGATATGAAGTATCCCTTTCGAGGTAGTTTGAGACTTCTTAAGAAAGTGTTTAATTTAAAACACAAAGGCATACAAAGGCGCAAAGTATCATTCCAACAACTCGGCTGTCTCAGTAAGACCAGTTGCACCAAGTGAACTTATACTACGTAGTTTAAATCTTCTACGTTTTCCGCACATGGCTAAGTTTTCCGCTACTTGAGAGAGCATGCATGAAAAACGAGTGATCGTATGAGGTGTATGAGAAGAATAATGAGACTGACAACACTGCGAGCGATCTGGCAACGCAGTTTTGTCCTGCTTGTGTAGACCGGTGAGTTCATCCCTTCCAGATGCTCAGTCTGAGTGTCAGCTCCATACAGCCATCACATGATTTTTGAGAGCGTCATCAATGAAGCTGTGTTATGAAAATGGAACAGCGGAATTTATAGCAACGTTATGCTATCAACTTTCGTGTTAAAAGTGGGAGAATCCGCGAGTGTGACTTTTGAACAGATGAAACAGGCCTACGGTAAACATTAATTGTCAAGAACACAAGTTTTTCGCTGATACAGATCATTTTTGAAAGGCCGAGAATAGGTTGAAGCTGAACCTTGCTCAAGGAGTTTTTCAACTTCAAAAATCGTCGAAAATGTGCGTGCTCTTGTGAGATCAGGCCGAATTTGTTCCTCCAGGGTAAATTCTCATCCAAGTGTTTTACAAAGATGTACTTCAAAGGCTCAGGAAAATAGTGAATCGATTGATGATGATGATGATAATGTTTGGTTTGTGGGGCGCTCAACTGCGCGGTCATCAGCATACAAAGTCCCAATTGTCACGCAGTCCAATTTTTTCACAGTCCACTCTAGCCAATGCCACAAATGATGATGATGATAAAATGATGAAGGCAACACAAACACCCAGTCCCCGGGCAGAGAAAATCCCCAACCCGGCCGGAAATCGAACCTGGGACCCCGTAATCTAAAGGCAGCAACTCAAGCCACTAGACCACGAGCTGCGGACGTGAATCGATTGAGACCGGGAATTGCAGACAAGTGAATGCTGCATCATGACAACGCCCCATGCCAAACTGCCAATTCCATCACGTAATTTTTTACCTCAAAAGGGATTCCTGTTGTCCTGCAGTCCCTCTTTTTACCTGATCTGAGTACTTGTGACTTTTTTCTTTTCCCGAAATTGAAAATTGTTTTTAAAAGACGTCGTTTAAGTGCTGCTACCAAGACGGGGAACGACGACTCCAGCGGTGTACAGCTGCCGAAAAGTAACTACCTGAAAGGGGACAATATTGTTGTTTAAAAGAATAAAAACTTTGGTAGATATAAAACCAGTCTCATTACTTCTCTCACATACCTCGTAGGACAAAAAAAATGGTTCAAATGGCTCTGAGCCATATGGGACTTAACATCTGAGGTCACAGTCCCCTAGAACTCAGAACTACTTAAACCTAACTAACCTAAAGACATCACACACATCCATACCCGAGGCAGGATTCGAACCTGCGACCGTAGCGGTCTCGCGGTTCCAGACTAAAGCGCCTAGAACAGCACGGCCACACCGGCCGGTCCTCGTAGGACAACGAAATCTCTTGGAAACATGCAGAAGAGATATAAGGAATACGGTAAATCACTGAATCAATCACATTTTAATTTCCACATGAGAGAGTAACATTTGTTAAGTGCGTAGCAAGTTTACGTTAGAGGTTATAAACGTTGCTCAATGTGACGACTCTGCATCCATGACAGCCTGAAACCACACCAGAGATTTGTCTTCCGCTCTCTGAAATACCGTGGACCATGGAATGTTCAGCTTTCGTGACACAGCTCGTGCACACCTAGAAGATCTCAATTGCGTTCAGAATTCTCTGCTATGGCAACAATAACTTATTCAACAATTTGTGACGCAAATGGTCATCGACCTCTCCTAGAATAAAATCTAAATTTTCAATTAAATTCGATATTCCGAATCATGTTCATCAACCCCGGTGCGGAAAGAGGATTCCGTGATGCTTTAACGCTTCGCTTTTCGCGAAGAGCAGGAGCGCTGCTGCTCGTCTTTCTATAAGACAGCTTCACGAGTAAGCCATGCTCACCTTGTCCAGACCTAGACTGTCTGCAACTGTAACGCACACTGATGCTTGTGTTTCAGCCTGACTTCGCCGCACCAGTATGTGCGCTTACCGGCAAGTCATAACACAACGCAGCACATAGTATGAACATCGTCCTATGAAGTTCGGTACCCATACGGCAAATAGTTTTTCGTCTACAGTATCTCAAGTAGCTAAAGTTTAATTATAACCACCCTGTATATTTACTGTAGACAGTGAAACGAAAGCAGTATAGAAACTTACGAACTTTCGAAACCGAATCACTCAGTACACAAGCGCTTGCAAAATATCGGTTACAAATTTCACCGAAGGAAACTGCTACTGAGTATTGTCTCTGTAATTAATTAATAAGGTTTTCCAAGAGCCAAGGAATCATAGTTTTTTCCTCTAGTACGGAATTAACATTCGTAGAAACGAAGGAACAGGGACGCAATACACCGCATCTCCCTCTCAGTGCTGAAGTACTTCTAGAGAGTTCCAGGAAGGCGCCTGCTTGTCACGCCCCATATGTTGCTCATCAAGTGCTCTTGAAGTACGTCCGGCACATCCATCTTACTGTACAGCGTGCAATTTTGGCTCCTCTTCTGAGCGGAAAACCCCCCGCTGCTGGCTTCCCTCACACTGACGAGCAAGCTACGAAATTCTGCAGAGCTGCGCGTCTTGCTGACCTGCTATTGCATCACATCACCTATGACTATTTTTCATATTTTTCCACGCCATAGCTGAGGTTGCTGAGACCCTAACGTCTCTGCGCACGCGATTTAAGGGGCGATTTTAAATGAAACGATTTGAATCTGTCATCAAGAACACTGATTTCAACTACTTTGTCATTTCACCTCTTTCATTTACTGGAACATGGTATTGTGGTATACTATACTTCGTGCAAATTTGCACTGCGTTACTCCCTTATGTTCTATTTTTTGTTATATATGCATCATACAGCGGATTTCCTAACGATGTTTATTAGCGATGTGTATAATAAGACCTTAATACAAAACAGAAAAAATGACTTTTAGCATTCTGAAACTTACAGCATTAATTTCAACATAATGAATAACAACACATTTCTTAAAAAATAAACGGAAACCATTCATTCTTTTTAATAGATCTTCTTCAAATAACAGTTTTCAATTTACACGTGTTTTAAAAGCAACGGGTAAGTCATCTAGAAGAATACTTTCTATACTTCTTTACTTACTTTTACCTCCAAGTTAATATAATCTTCGGCCAACCAATACTTACACTAATGATATTTTACATAACACGTGCGAACGAAGTACAATAAACGAACTTTATTCAGCTCAAATGAAAACAGAACATTTTAAAACTAATACTGTACTTAGAAATGACATAGGTATTTTTTTTTTAGTGCACCCTCCTACCAGTTTACATTCATCCCTTTGAAAAGCAACTCACGACAGCAGTGACTTTCACGCACAAGTTAAATCTCAAAATCAGCTAGTAGCATCATAACCAAAGTGTATGTTTTATTTATAATGATGGGTACTGGACCAGGAAGATCCATTTATTTTAGACATCTTACTGGATGTGGATTGATTTAACACAGGGTGTGCCGTCTTTAAAATGTGCTAAACACTACAAAAACACACAGGAATTCCGCATTGAGCCGCATTGTATAATGGGCAGATACTTACAACAATGCAGTCTTTTCTTGAGAATTGTACTCTGCCCAATTATGGAAAAAATTAAACAAGTGCTCTCCGTTGTTCCTATACTCTCTCCTCCAGTTGGTAATTACATTATATTACAGTGCTATACAACACATCAGTGGATGCCTTGAAGAAGAATCTCTGGGATGGAGAAATGGGTTAGTGCAGAGAAAGGGTTTAACATATGAAAATGTTTCTCAAGAGATCGCTACATTCATAATTTTTTGTTGACTTACTTAAATTAATTAAGATTGCAACATGTTTCGAGGTACAAGTCTCATCTTAGAGCAACAATGGCAATAGAATAGAAATTTTACAAAAATACACATAGATGTTAAAGCTGTACTTTATTTTCTTGGCATGTACTGTGGCCACCCCGCGGAAAAAGAGAAGGATACCTAAATCGAGGAAATATTCACTTCGTTTGTTGGTCCTGCTGACCCCATAAATAAAACTTTTAAGTTATCACTCACTTTGTTCACATGAAATGTTTGCCTTCTTGTGACGTGTTCAGTTTTCTCAGTTGCTGTCGCTCCGTGGATATAGTCAAGCACTGTTTCGAAAATTGCAACACAGCACAGGAAGACAGCCATATCATATGGACTAAGCGAGTGATTATTTGAAAATTTTATTTACGTGATCAGCAGATCAATAAATGAAGTCAACATTCCCTTACATTAAGGTATCCTCTTCTTTCTCCGCAGGATGGCCACACTGCAAGCCAAGGCTGTAAAGAATAATTTTAACATCTATGTGAACTTTTGTAAAATGCTCCTTACATTGCCATTGTCGCTTGAAGATGAGGTTAGTAACTCGAAATTGCTCCTTTATTAAGTAATTTAAGCAAGTCAAAAAAAAATTTGTGACTGCTAGTGGTCGATGAGAAACCTCCTCATATTTTTTAAGCTACGGTTGATTAACATCAGCACGGCTTGAAAGTGAGTTCACGTAATGAAATATTAATACATTTCAGTGCTACTGTTAATTACAAAATAAATTAAAACATTGATTTTAAGACCTCTGAAGATTCGCTTCGAAGGACTAAAGGGAGTTGTCCAGCGGGAAGGTGGTTTAATTTAGTCTTCAACTTTACCATATTAGCTGCAAGTCATTTAACATACTTTGACAAGCCTTTCAGCGCATATGCAACCATTTATCTGACTGCTTTCGCTCACTAATGTTAACCCCTTGAACGCTTCGTAGAGGCTGTTTTTGGTCTTATAATGTTATATTCGTGCTTATCATTTTTCTATAAGAAAATAGCAATATGATGATGAAGATGAACTTCAATGAATATACTATATTCTGAAGAACTTGATAAAATATCCAGTTTTTTGAAGAGGTCTATTCAGGATGTTCTAGAGCCAATACTAGAGATAATCGTTATAACACGGTTCTGTATTATGAAAATATTAGCCCAGTAATTGTGTTTCCCCTAAAAGTTACTCCACTCATTTTTTAAAGGAAATATGAGAATAAATTCCCAGTACTAATTATTTCTGGCTTATTAATTCTAGTATATCACATCTCAAGATAAATATAGCCTTTTTGGTTGATAGACATTTTTTCAAATACAAACTGTTACTGAGTTTCTTTAAATACAAGTTGTTTATTACTGAGTTTCTTTTTCTGTACTAAGTATATGTAAAATCTATTGTACAAGGACTTCCGGCTAATTTTTGGTCTTTATGATAATAATGAGTAATTCCTACTATGAGGCTGTGTTTAATAAACTAGACTAGATTGTCCAATTTAATAGAGCGATTAACACTGAAAAGTCTTTCTAGAAAAAAATGAAATGACAAGGAAACAGAATGGCTGGCTATTAATTCCTTCCTCAGTAAAGAAAGAGGAACAGATGAGGGAACATTAGGAAGGACGGTCTGGTTACTCAGATCCTGAAGAGAGAAAGACCCACCTGTTGTGAAGAGGGCAAACCGCCATACCTTCTCAATTTTAGAACAAAAGATACATCTATCATAGAAACTCGAGATGATTTAAATCTCAAATTACACAAAGGTCACTAACGTCAATATGACTACTCCGTAAATGTTATGCAATAACATCCTACGAAAGTATAACGTGTGAAACTCCTGAAGAGTAAATCTTTTTACCTCGAGCAATAAAATCCATACGCAATCGAAATATCAGTTTCTTTTCCGGTGGACGTGATAATATACAAAATGGTAACTGAGAACTGGTTAGCTCCTCAGATGGAGCACACATACTCTAAATCACCGAGCAATTTGTCAGTGACTGGACCATAGAAACAGAACTTACAATTAGCCTTTATAGATTATTCGTTCCAATACCAATCTGATGAGTGTAGTGAAAGGGAACATTAACTGCGGTGTCTAGGCAAGTTGCCCGCTGGATGACACAGCTTTGTAATGACAATAGCCGCCACTGACTTGTGCGCAAGCAGGCGTCTGGAACTTTACTAATGATGATGTCCGGTACTTCCCTACCGACAGGACAGCATGACGCAGCCGTTTGTGTTCAAGGAAACCAGCAACACGTCCAAACGCAGACGGCGAAAGCCGCCGCCTCAACTGATGAAGCTGATACTTGAGTCCTTCTTAGCAGCCTATCAGGATCTGGCGAACTCGACAGTTTTTGCGCCCTTCGGCTGACGCTTACGGAACGGTTATTGGATCATTCTGACGCGCAGACATACTGCGACGTGCGGCAGTGCAAGTTCAGTTCACTATATTACAGAGAAAAAGTGGCAGCAACTCGAATAGGAGCTTTCCAGGCACAGAACAATGGCGCATTCCTTCACGTGATGTCAGCTGTGTGTGAGAAAGAGACTAATTCATAGTACTGCCAGGAAAGATAGAGAGTTTTTACGATGAAGACTAAATGTCAAGGTATTTTCTCGCTGTTCACATGGCATTTCCTTCCACTCAAGAATCACATCAGCAGGATCCACTCAGTTAATATGATTACTGAATAATGTTAATGGACAAGAAGTTCAGTTTCCATTTTGTGAGACTTTGCATCCACTTTCATGACTGAACCTACCTATGCCTTTGGAATCTGCTGGTCGAGGCGAAGCGTACGCCACAATGCACTTGTCAGTAATCGACAGAGTCGGATATCCTCTGTTTTCTTCCAGAGACCTACATCGCACAAACAAACCTCTCATATTCATTCCAGTCTCGCAATATTTTGCAAATGAGCTGCCATCTGCCCATTGGTTTACCTACAGTCGTTTCTCAATAGCCATTGACCCTTTCACTTCCTTCTACGCACTTCACCGACTACCTGATTCTAGGTGTGATTCGGCAGCTGAGGCACTAAACAAAAAGGCACTCATGCCATTTAACGGCAGATTCTTAGTTTTTATTGCTGTGCTCTTCAGTCCGAAGCGTCATTTCATGCTGTTCTCCAACCCATTTTTTGAGCCGGCCGCGGTGGTCTAGCGGTTCTGGCGCTGCAGTCCGGAACCGCGGGACTGCTACGGTCGCAGGTTCGAATCCTGCCTCGGGCATGGGTGTGTGTGCTGTCCTTAGGTTAGTTAGGTTTAAGTAGTTCTAAGTTCTAGGGGACTTATGACCTAAGATGTTGAGTCCCATAGTGCTCAGAGCCATTTTTTTTTACCCTCCCCCCCCCCCCCATCCTCCAAACGCACTCTTCCCTCAGTTACAAAATTAATTATTCCCTGATGACTCAACGTGTGTCCTGTCAAACATTCACGTCTTGCAGTGAAGTTAAGCAGTAAAGCGTTTTCCTCCTCAGTTCGAATCAGTACCTCTTCATTGCCTACTCGATCTGGCCATCTAATATTGAGCATATTTCTTGAACACCAACTCCCGACATTTATTTTCTAGCTTCCAGGGCAACTTCAGGACCTTAATGTCAGAAAGAAACGTTAGTAAAAGAAAATTTCAAGAAATTAAATTCATGTGGACAAACAGAATGAAGTTCAGTTTAGCTATTTTATTAGTCATAGACATCACACAAAAATTAAATAATGTAAAAACACACATTTACTAGATTTATGCCCTGTGCCCTGACTTCCGGAAGTCTTTCTATATAGTTCTGCACTGCCGCCTAATGATCAAAATACGAACGTACGATTATCAGGCCAGCAGTGCGACTGAATGGAAGAGTTCCTAGCAAACAGAACACATCATTCTCTACCGAGGGACATCGGCAGACATAAAAGTAACGTCGGGCTAGGATCATTACTTTGCACAATACAGTCGATACTGTTTATACCGACATTCCTTTTAACGACATACTGGCTATAACAGCGAAATCTAACGGTCCCGTCTAAATCGTAGGTAAAGGCTATATTTGAAAAACTCGGTTAGTACCACATCGCTTATTGCGGCAAATCGTATAAAGCAACGTATTTTTATTACATTTTCGGAGAGATATATCGGCTATAACGCCCAGTGTCGATTTTTGTGTCATTTTATTGCTGAACATACATAAACCACAAATACCGTGTTGTAAATACTGTAGATGTGCTGTAGTTTTGCTAATTTTTGAAGTGTAAAGTCTGTGGTAGCCTGAAGTTTAGAGATGCGAAATTTTTCTCAAAAAAACAAAGCAAAACCTCGATTTGTAGGGCTATAGGCTATAACAACCGTAAACCGTCAGTCGCTTCGATGTAGTTACAACAGGTTTCGACTGTTTACATAAATAGCCCAGTGCACAACGTCAGGTTTGGTAGTTAATTCTCAACATAAACAAATGTAGTTTATTGTGCATAAACACGCAGAAAGACCCATTATTGTATGATCACACAATTGCAGAACAACAACAGGAAGCAATCACATCCATTAAGTATCTAGGTGTGTGCATACAGAGCTATTAAAAGTGGAATGATCACATTAAACTATTGGCAGGTAAGGAAGAGGCCAGGCTGAGATTCACTGGAAGAATAGTCAGGAAGCGTAGTCCTCCCACAAAGGAGGTAGCTTACAAAACCCTCGGTCAGCCAATACTTGAATATTGCTCGTCAGTCACAGATCCGCACCGGATGCGATTATAGAACAAATAGAAAATATCAAAAGAAGAACAGCACTTTTCGTCACAGGTTCATTTAGCATGTGCTGAAGTGTCACGGAGATGCTCAGCCAGTTTCAGTGGCGGACGCTGCAAGAGGGGCGGTCTACATCGCGTTGTGTTTAAGTGTTAAATTTACAAGAGTGTGCATTCCTAGAAGAGCCAGCGAATACATTGCTTTCTCCTATCTACACCTCGAGAAGAGACGGCGGAGGCAAAATTAAGAGAGAGGCGAGCTCACACGGAGACTTAAAACAACAATTCTTCTCGCGAATCATTCTTGACCGGGACAGGAAAAGAGGAAGTGACAGTGGTACACCACACACCGTTAGGTGATTTGCGGAAGATTAATGTAGATCTAGATTTACCGCTATTTGGTTTGATCTGAAAATTTTCACCACTGGACTTGGCGAACGAGATGAAGAACTGTGCAATGACAGTGGTGGAGGAGAAAACGAAAGAAAAAGAGAAAAGTTGCAACTCTAAACCTGCATGTGCTAGTGACCCGCTCCGACTTCGCTGACGTAGCACTAATTGTGAGTAGGTACGACCGGACTATTTATCTGGCGTAACTGGAATAAATCATTTCTCATCTATTTTTTAGTGAATGCTTTATCAAAACCCCTACAATAGTTCCTTCACATACGGGCAGAAATACGCTGCGGAGATAGATTCAAACAACCACCTTCTAAGATGACATATACTATCAAGGTACTCGTGAAGTATTCGGTACCAACCAAAACGACACATTAGCTCCTAATTGTACCTGAATAATAAAAGCTTGAAGGTCTATTTCAATGTAAACAGCTTTTTAAGGTCTTTCTATTGAAACACTTAGTGGCTGCAATGTTCTCATCTTTAACGCGATTGTTGGCGTGGCCATCCACGAACAGAAATACTTGTTTTGTAAATAAAAACCGCCTTTTCTTGTAGCACTGTATTTAATCTCTCCCAGACGCGTTTCGCCTTTTTCACTTTGAGGCATCATCAGCGGGATGGTTCCTCGCGTTTTTGGTTGGCATCTGCGTTTCCTGTCATCTGGTTACATGCTGCATGTCGCTCTACAGCTTTATTTGCCACACAAAAGCATGGTGTTTTTTTTTTTTTTTTTTTTTTTTTTATCGAACTCCGAGACACATGGTGAACTCAAAGTAGTTACGTATATAAAGCACAATTTTGGATCACATATTGTAACTAGTAACAGAAGACTGATAGTGCACCACAACAGTAAGGGCAAAGAAGATGAAAAATGGGAAATAAAAGTTGTTAACATAAAAACATGCTTATGTTTCGTAAATAGAGCTGTACAGTGACCTCCAGCATGTGACCAGATGAGAGGAAACGCAGATGCCAACCAAAAAAAGTGAAGAACTATCCCACTGATGATGCCTTAAAGTGAAAAAGGCGAAAAGCATCTCGCAGAAATAAAATACAGCGTAGCAAGGAAAGGTGGCGTTTATTTTCAAAAGAAATATTTCTAATCTGTAGTTTCGTGCCGTAGTATTTCAACATGTTGGAAAATGAAACTGTTAGAGAAGCCCTTGGGAATATGTCGCTTTTCTGTCTTGAATATATCTTTCGTCTGTTAAAATTGCAGGATACTGTCCTAAGAAAAAACGATATTTCACAGGACGACTTGAGAGAGGGAGCATATTTTTCTGTCGCTGAGAGGTATGTTAGCACCTTGTGTGGCCTTACGCAGTATCTTTAGCAGCTTACTGAGATTTCAGATGTAGAGAACACAGAAAACTGGAATGAGACGTAGAGAAGTGGGACGCGGACGCACGAGGAATGACGTCTCGCATTTTCCAGCGTGACTAAGTCATTTCCGCGAGTGGCTGATGAGGGCGGTAATTGTTCGCACATGTGGGGCGTGCCTAGGCCATCAGCTGGCGGCATCTGAGATCTGCAGCGCGTGCCATTCCATTTCGTTAACTGCAACTGCCCTGCTCACCACCGCTTTAAGGAACTTGCTTCGAAACAAGGTACACTTTGTGAAGACTGCTGTCAAAGAAATAAAACGACGTCAGTACGCTTTGTCTTCGTCTGTGACTCTGCAAGCCATCTCACGGCGTCTGGCTGAGATTACTGCTGGCACTAACATTTTTCTTCCTTTGTCTGTTCCCTTAACGAAAAGCGCTTGGTACAGAAGGCTGTCGGTAAAGCTCTGTATGAGCCAAAATTTCTCTGAAATTCTCGTTGTAGTCATTTCACTAGATGCATGTGGGAGGAAGTAATATGTTGTCTGATCCTTCTCCGATCGTACGCTCTCGGAAATTAGTTGGTAAACCTCACGACGGTGCACTTTCGAATCGGAGGCACATTTAATCATGTGATACTCGTTTGCGGTATGTTGCTCAGATCTTTGAAGATATCGAACCCGTGCTTCATATTGTAACACTCTGCAACTGGGTCATCGTAACATAACACGTAATCGGTATTTTGGAAGAAGGAAGGAAGATTAACGTCACATCGACAATGAGGTCATTAGGGACAGAGTACAAGCTCTGACTGTTTCAAGGATGGGGAAAGAACTCGGTCATGCCCTTTCAAAGAAACCATCCCGGCAATTGCCTGAAGCGATTTAGGGAAATCACAAAAAACCTAATTCGGGATGGCCGGACGCGGGTTGGAACCGTCGTCCTCTCGAATGCGATTACCGTGCGGGAAGAAAGAACCCTAAATATTTCTGTGGGCTTTCTCTTACTTTACTACGATGGCCATTTCTCCCTATGTAACGGGAGATCAACAAAATACTTTCGCACTCGGAGGAAAAAGATGACAATTGATTTTTCGTGAAATCGAAAAACGCCCTTTTATGATTGGCACCCAGACTCGCTTATCATACCAATGATACTTCCTCTCCCAATATCATATTAGTGACACTTTCTCCCCTAATTCGCGATAATACGAACCGAACTGCTCTTCTTTGAACTTTTTAGATGTCCTCCGTCAATCCTATTTGATAACGTTCCCATACCAAGCAAAAATATTCCAGAAGAGGACGAACCAGCCTAGCCTAAGCAGTTTTTTTTAGTAATTTATTGCGTCTTCTGTGTGTTCTGCCAATAACACGCGGTCATTGGTTCGGCTTTCCCACAACATTTACTATGAGATGGTACCAATTTAAGCTGTTCGTAATTGTAATCCCTAGGTATTTAGTCGGACAACCTCTAAATTTGTATGGTTTATCATGGAACCGAAATTTAACAGAATTTTTAGTACTTATGTGGAGCACAGCATCAGTTTTCTTCTTCAGGAGCTGTTGCTACTTTTCGTACCGTGCGTCAGTTTGCAATTCGTTTTGATCTTGCGATGAATTTACCAGACGGCATGAAAACATCATCAATAAACAGACTAAGAAGGCTGCTCAGATTGTCTCCTAAATTCTTTATATTGGATGTTTCAGCTGTTCCAACCCATGAGTTTTATGCAGCCCACAACGCTTTCAAGAAGCACGCGGTTCTCTCGCTCACTACACGCGAACTATTAGTCCTACAGAAAAAATGAACAGGAACTTTCTGCAGGAAATTTAATTCAGTTAAGTTTTGTACTGGGATACGTTACCGCTGTAAGCCACAGTTTTCGAGTTATTCAAGAAAAACGTGTTCGAAGGGCGTTTTTGTAGGTTATTCTTCAACGAAAACTGTGGCCTCTAGCAAAAATGTATCCCAGTACAGAATTTAACTAAATTACGTTCCCTACAAAAAATTCCTGTTAATTTTTTACTGTAGTTCAGACGGGAGTGGTATGAGGAAGAATTGCAGGTTGCATAAAACCCTCAGGTAGGGGCAGATGACTCACCTCGTATACAATAAGCATAGCAGAGGGCCTATAACAGTTTCTTGGGGAATCCCCAGATATGACTTCGGTTTCACTAGACGACTTCCCGTCAGTTACTACGAACGGTGGCGTTTCTGACGGTAAACCACGAACCGAGGAGCACAGAAGAGACGATACTTCAGTCATACGCAATTTAATTAGAAACCGCTTGTGAAGAACGGCGTCGAAAGCCTTCCAGAAATCTACGTCAGTAACAGGCAGGAAGCTTGATATCGAGCAGGAAATCGCTTAAAGTGAAGAAGGACGATTGCGTTGGACGGCTGGGAAGAGAGTGTTGGTAGGATTTCCTGGGAAGCTGACCTCCCACGAGCCGGAGGCCGTCTCGGTAGGAAAACTGCGGCGTCTGCGGCTGCGTGAAGTGGCCGGAACGGGGGCCCGACCGCGGCGGCCCCAGGGGAACGGCGTCGGCGGGCCGCGCAGCTGCGCGCTGCAGATGGCCGTACTCTGTGCGTCGCCTTCAAGAGCTGCCTGCGTCAGTTTCTTTCGCTTCCTGACGAACAGCTCTCTCGTAGAGCACTGAGAACGCCTTCTCTAAAGATGTATCAACATCAGCGGCCGCATGCAGCCCGTTCTTTTGATCATAGTAAAAGGAACAAAACTACCAGAGATTTACCAACAAGAAAAGTTTCTATTTTTCAAGTTTTCAATTCAAGGACGTAGAAACAGCAGCCGGCAGTGAAACTTTCGTTTCGTCACTTCTCGACGCTTCCGTGTCGCCGAGCGAAGGCCCACTCGCGGTCACTGCCAGACTGCACACTCTTAGCTCTGTACGGCGCAAGAGACAAATTACCAGGAAAAGAAATATTTTCACAAACGCCATTTTCTTAAAACTAAATAGTAACAGCTTCAGTACTCTGTACTTTATATCTGCTACGAGTACGGAGAATCAAGGCCATATCAGAAATATAATATGGCCCACCAAAATCTTTATTCGTGGCATCACCAACATGACAAGCGTGATAAGCAGCTACATTTCAGGAATCAAAACGCTTCATCCCAACAACAGTAGGAGCAGTACTACCTGTCCGTACAACAGCCACTGTCAACCAGCCATTACCAGTACTAAAAGTATCATTGCCACTAATGCTAAAATGAAATACACATTCAACAAATACTTCCGGACATTCAAGGATAAAGGTAAAGGCAACTCCTTTCCATTTATTTTTAGCGACATCGATTCTAGTGATAAAGTATCATTGCTACTAATGCTAAAATGAAATACACATTCAACAAATACTTACGGACACTCAAGGATAGAGGTAAAGGCAACTCCTTTCAATTTATTTTTAGCAACATCGATTCTAGTGCCACTCTTGACTTCAGTGTTCTCAATACTCTTGAAATACTTCAAATGTGTGTGAATTCCTAAGGGACCAAACTGCTGAAGTCATCAGTCCCTAAACTTACACACTACTAAACTAACTTCAGGTAACTTATACTAAGAACAACACACACACGTGCCCGAGGGTGGACTCGAACCTTCGACGGGAGGGGCCGCGCAATCCGTGACATGACGTCTCAAACCGCGCGACCGCTCCGCGCGACTTGAAATACTCTGGATCGGGCTGCTGCAAAGGCAACTGCATAGAACAGAGCCACTGAGATGCCGTGCTACGGGAGAAGACGTTACAGACGTCGAGGAGCATCGCCGGTTTTCAAGAGTACTGAGAACACTGTAGTCAAGCGTGGCACTGGACTCGGCGCTGCTAAAAATAAACTGTCAGGAGCTGCTTCTACCTCTATCCCTGACGGTCCATCTATGTTTGCTGGATGTGTATTTAATTTTAGAGTTAGTGACAATAATACTTTTAGTACTGGTGAAGGCTGGTTGACAGCAGCTATTCCAGGAACAGGTAGTACTGCTTATACTGTTACTGGGTTGGAGAGTTTTGATTCCAAAAATTTGATTGCTTATCTCACTTATCATACTGATGAGGTTGCGAAGAAAGATTTCGGCAGGTCATATTACGTTTTTGATACGGCATTGACTTGAACTGGCGAACCCGAAGTAATTCTCTGCGCTGCTACACTTATTATTAAAGGTCATAAGCCTCACTTTTACTTGCAAGATAAGGTTTAATTGAGGACAAAAAGAAAGGCAGCATCGGTCGCAATGTTATCCGTCTTTTTTATTGCACTTCAGATCTAGATTTCAACTGACAGTGCAGCTAACGTCACTGCATTATGCACAGCCATGTAGACTGAACGTAATTACAACGACATACATTCCAATCTAAGTCAGGTAAGTACAACCATTAGGGACTAATGTTTGTACATACCTCTCCTAGATTGGAATGTGTGTCGTCATAATTAAATTCAGACTAATTATAATGCACTGATGATAGCCGCACTGTCAGTTGAAATGTAGATCCACAATGCAATAAAAAAGTCAGATGACGTTACGATCAGTGCTGGCCTTCTTTCTGTCCAGGGTTAAGTCACAATAGTGGGACATAATCATTCCCATGGAATCGAACGTGATGAAACCCTGTGAAAATCTACCCTGTGTAAACTGTCGACATGCATGTCTGCCATCTGAGAACAAGTGATGGGCTGATGGACTCCCTGCAGCATTCAGTGTCATTCTGCACCACCCTGTGAAAATCTACCTATTTTCATAAAGATTCAGAGATACGACGAATGGAACTGAAATATCGATACCTTCGTTTACATGCAGAGTATAGCTCTCTCTCCTCGCAACTTCTGCTGACAATTTCAAAAAAGTACCTAACAGATATATAGCTCAAAGTCAACAGTAAAATTCACAAAAAGCACCACACTTCAAGGTTTCATGAAACAAATGTAATTTATTCCTTCAATTGCACCTTGCCGAGTCCGTCACTATTATGCAATACCGGCTTCCGCTACCTGCTGCCTCCGAGATCTGATACGAGGCGCTTTCTACCCAGAACGTACTCGTTCTCTAAATAACCCAACTCGCTCAGAAAACAGGAAACGCCTGAATTAGAATTACACATCCGCACACGGAAACACACTTCGGATTCTTCCAGATTGTACCATATTTGAAGAACAACTCGGATGATCACTAAGTACCGACTTCAGAAATACTCTCCGAAACATCACCTCCACACAGCTGCACAAAAGACTTTCTTCCTACAACCCTCGAGGGCTATCAGCCGACTTTCTTCCGCGAGCTCCAAATCGCACCACGAAACTGTTTTAACATTCAGGTATTTCTGGCAATCACGTTCAGACATAATCATTGGCCATTTCCAATACAGGATTACAGGAAGACCAATACATACTCTCGGGCCGTACGAAAGGTGCCATCCCCTCGAATGCTGGAAACTTGTTCTGGCACCCACAATGAGTCGATGGCAGCGGCCAGGAAACATATGTTGCAGTAGTTCCAACAACGTGTTTCATTACTAACTATTAAGTCACATTTACGTTTACCTGGCCTGTAAACTGACTTCATTACAAAAACTAGCACATCGCAATTCGTTTTAGGCACTGCGAACTGTGTTCATTCCTTAACACAACAAAAAGTCGATAAGTATCGATTTTCATGTCACTCAGATTCAAGGCATAACCTTTTCTACACTGCACTGTGCTTAGGTAATGCTAGATAATATTTCCAGAACTGCGCGAACCCAAAGCCATCTACTAGAGAATACGAAAAGTCTTTCTCCTCAAACATTCAAGATGTGTTCGTTCTCTTCTTTAAATTGCAGTAAACTGACTTCTTGTGGTGATGTTCAGTCCGAAGATTGCTCCGATGAAGCGCGCCACGCTAGTCTACCCTAACCAGGCCTCTCTATATCTGCATAACGCCTGCAACTTACAGGAACTTGAAACTGCTTACTGCCGTCAACCACATTTTTAGGGTTCCGTACGTCAATCGGTAAAAAAGAAACCTTTATACTATCACTTTGTTGTCCGTCTCTGTCTGTCTGTCTGTCTGTCTGTCTGTCTATTTAACTGTTAAAGACATCTTTTGTCCGGGGCTAGTGGACAACTGAAGTTGAAATTTATCCTACATACTAACGTCTACTGCCCATTACTGATTTAAAAGATTGAAGCGTCTAAGCCAATGCAATCAAAAGATACGACCACTTATGTCACATATTAAGATGCTCACAAACTCATACACCAAAACCTATAGGGTACTTCCCGTTGATCTAGAATCATGAAATTAGGCAAGAAGCAAGGTTTCACCGTCGCACCAAATAGGGTTTTAATTGTCATTGGGCCAAAACCGCATAAAAAGCAAAATGACACCAGTCTTTAACTGCCTTGGGGCCAAAAATCGCATAAAACGCAAAATAACATCGGTCTCTAATTTTCGTGAGACTGGCACACGACATGTTGTACTTTCTCTCTACTGTTTTCTCCCACAAATTAAAATTGAGAAAAAACATGTTACACAACACATCGGAATGTCTCGGGGTTCACGTTCAGATGTGTTGCGCAGTGCGGGCCTGCAATTCAGCTACATTCGTAACTGGAGCACTGAACACAACATCTTTCAGATAACCCCAGGCTAGAAGTTGCACGGATTAAAATCGGATCACCTGGACGGCCACACCGTAGGGAAATGACAGGTGGCAATTCTAGCATTTCCGAAACGCTTCTGCAGCAGCTGCTTCACCGGCTGTGTAATGTGCGGAGGAGCGCCAACTTCCATAAAATGACCCTACCCACAGATCCATGCTCTTGAAGGATTGGAATAACGTTACTGCGCAAAAGACTCTCATAGCGTTTACCAGTGAAGGTACAGGTAACAGAACCCACAGGACTCATTTCCTCGAAAAAATACGGCCCTACGATAAAAAATGCCGTCAACTTACACCACAATCACCTTTGCTGATTGAATTGGACCGGTTGATGTGCATAGTTCTACGGATTGACATGTCCTTGGAGATGGAAATGGGCTTCGTCTGTCCACAGAATGCTCCATGGCCGTTCATTGTCTAATTCCATACGAGCAAAAAATTCCAGAGCGAACATTTGTCTTGGTCGCAGCACAGCAAGAAGCAACTCATGAACATGGGTGATTTTGTGTGGACAGCAATGCAGGATCTTTCATAGGATTTTATTCACCGTGCTCGCAGGCATGGCCAACGTTCGGGCAATTCCCCGTGCACTGCGTGTTGTCGCACCACCGCACGACGCCCTCTTGCAGTGCTGTGGCCACGTCTTCGATAGATGTCGGATCAACTTCTTTTCTACCTCTGCCACGCTGCCTTTCAAAAGAAGTTGTCTTTTCGAATACTGTAATCATTTTCTCCAGATCCTTAGCGGACATCGGACCAACGCTTTTTTCCATGCCCTTAAGTTGCCGGAAGTCCTGCAGGGCTACTGACGCACAGTGACGGTTCTTGTAAAAGAGCTTTACCAGCAGTGCACGATCCTTCATGGAGACAGTAACGTTGGCCTTCTCGGACGCAAACTGACGAACAGTCGTGTGCCGCGCATCTGTTGGTGTGCATGTTTTGCGCTTACAGGCCATCTGTTGGTAAAATTTTCGATATTTTTTTGTTCCATCACGTTTTCCATTGCGTCAATAACACGTTGTTCAAATTTGAGGTCATTCTCACCAGTGGTTCTCTTTCCATAGCATTTTAAAACTGGAACTTTAATTATGGACACCCCGTATAATGCAATTAATTTTTTCTTATTACATAATAGTGTGCTTTAAAAATATTCAAATGGTTTTTTATTAATTTATCAAACATATTCATTTTTAATGTTGTTAACAGTATTATAAACTAATCAATAACGTTTTCGAATTTTAACTTGGTGTTCATTCAACAACTTAAAAATATTAATTTAAAACACATTTCGGTCTCATTACATATTCAGGTCTGACATGGTGATACTCGAGCAACAAAAGGTTGCCGACCACTGATCTAGATGAAACTGCCAGTCGTGTAATCGTGTAACCATTGTGTTCGAAAATCGGCCAATTTTTGCAATCTTTTAAGAAACTTGTCTGTAGCAGACATGTTAAACCTACGGAAAAAATGCTATTGGCGAACCTGCCCAGCTAGAATCTACAGAACCAAATGAGCATTCAGTTAGTAACTTCGACGGTAAATGATAACTGGAGCAAGGCTCACGTGTAAACGGCCCTGACAGCTTTCCCGTCGTAGTACCTTCGATACATACCGATCGCCCGCAGTGTTGTAACGAAGTCTTTACTGCATACAGAAGAGATACGACGTACACCGACGGAAAAAAATCGCAACACCAAGGAGCAGCTGTGCAACATAAACGAAAGTTAGCAGACGTGTTTCTACAGTCGGCCTTTGTGGCCGAGCAGTTCTAGGCGCTTCAGTCAGGAACCGCGCGATCGCTACGGTCGCAGGTTCGAATCCTGCCTCGGGCATGGATGTGTGTGATGTCCTTAGGTTAGTTAGGTTTAAGTAGTTCTAAGTTCTAGGGGACTGATGACCTCAGATGTTAAGTCCCATAGTGCTCAGAGCCATTTGAACCATTTGTTTCTACAGCTGAGAGATATCTAGTCAATTTTCGCATCAGTAGCGTCACAATGAGGGTGCACTTGAGGTTTGCTTTAAATACACGCTGATACAGTCGTGAGCGCTAGTTATTTTGTGACTCGATGTGGTGAATTATGTTAGTCGAGAATGTCATTGAGGCGACAAAGACGACATTATCAGCACCTCAGTGAGTTTGAACGAGGTAGTGTAACAGGACTACGAGAAGCTGGATGTTCCTTCTGCGATACTGTAGAAAGACTTGGCAGGAATGTAGCCACTGTACGTGATTGCTGGCAGCGGTGGTCACGAGAATGTACGCTCGCAAGAAGATCGGGCTTCAGACGGCCACTTGGCACTATCGAGAGGGAAGACCATCGTACTCGGTGTATGGTTCTGGAGCATCGTACTGCGTCTCCAGCAGCAATTTGAGCAGAAATTGACACCACAGTGACGCAACAAACTGTCACAAATCGGTTACTTCAAGGCCAATTCCGAGACAGATGCCCTGTAGCGTGCATTCCACTGACACCAAACAACTAACGTTAGCGACTTCAATGGTGTCAAGTGAGAGCTCATTGCAGGCAGATTGGAAGTCAGTTGCTTTCTGATGAAAGCCGGTTCTGCCTCGGTGCCAGTTCTGACCCTGTGTTGGTTAGAAGGTGACCAACTGTGGGCCTGTAATGAACCTGTCTGCGTGCCAGACACACTGGACCTACACCTGGAGTTGTGGTCTGTGGTGCGATTTCGTATGAAAGCAGGAGCACTCTCGTGGTTACCTCACGCTCCCTGACTGCAAATTTCTACGTCAGTCTTGTGATTGGACCTGTTGTTCTGCCATTCATGAACAGCATTCCGGGGGAGGGGGGGTTTCCAACTGGATAACTCTCGTCCACATACTGTTGTTGTAACCGAACATGCTCTACAGTGTGTCGACATGTTGCCTTGGCCCTCTCGATCATTAGATCTGTCTCCAATAGAGCACATATGAGATATCATCGGACTATTACTCCAGCGTCAGGCCCAAACAGCATTAATCCTTCCTGTACTGGTCGACCAAGTGCAACAGGCACGGAACTACATCCCACAAACTGACATCCGGCGCCTGTGCAAGACACCGTTTATTGATGTACCAGCATGTCTCTTTTGCAATATATTGCGTTTACATTAACCTGTGATATTCGAATTTTAATCATGTTAACAGGCATATGTATTCCCGAAATTTCATTTACATTGATTATTTTTTGGTGTTGCGATTTTTTCGTCAATGTAAGTTGGTCGTTACGAGCATGCAGACAAATTGGAACAACACGACCTCTTTCGATTTTATATTTGGGAAGAGAATGTACAACTCATGTTCAGAAAAACAAAAACACCTTGATTGATTGATTGACTAGAGACAGGATGTTCGTATGCACAGGACATGTATATTAATATGTTCTGCAAAAATGATTAGCATTTCAGTCACCTCGGTTAAGCATGTGTCCTGTTGCCTAGCAAGCACAGGGTCCGCCATTGGCCCTGATAACTTGTTCCACGCGTGATAGTATCGACGCGCATAAGGCGCGAATGGCTTCCTGTGGCATAGCCATTGAAACTGTATTCACCTGGTCCCAAAGTTCATCTGTAGTTGTTGGCACTGGGTCACACCCGTTGTTTCGCTTTATCCCACACATTTTCGATTCGCGACAAGTCTGGTGATCTGGTGGGCCAGTGGAAAAGGCTGACATCCTGTGAACCAAGAAGGCACGTGCTCGTGCAGCAATATGTGGTCGTGCATTGTCTTGCAGAAAAGTGGCGTCTGGGGTATTGTGCAGAAAGGGGGGTATGGCTAGTGGTCGCACGATGTCATTCACGTAGATCACACTGGTCACAGAACCATGGAAACGCACTAACTGTGATTTGTGGTTGTACCCAATAACACCCCACACAAGGCCTTGAGTTGGTTCTGTACGTCTTGTGCGAATGCAGGCACTGTGATGCCGCTCTCTCTGTCTGCGGCGAACCAAAATGCGGTCATCGTTTTCAAACAGACAGAACTTGGATTCGTCCGAAAACACAGTCTGATGTCACTCCTGTCCCCAGTGGCGTCGTCCCATACACCAGTGCTGTCTAGCATGTTTCTGCACATTCGTCAAAGGTAGGCGGAGAAGTGGACGAGGCGCACGTAACCCATGCCATAATAAACGGCGACAGACTGTCAGCCCTGATAGTGTACGATGTGTTACACGGTTCCACTGCTGTGCAGAGCCAAGGAGGACGCAGATCTGTCCTTCAACGCCTCTCGGACAAGGAGTCGAACTTCTCGTAGGTTATCTCATCGTGTCCTACGGCCTTCCGTGAATCATTCAGCACACACTCGTTGCACTGCCGAAACACTTCGTCCCACGCGAGCAGAAATTTCCGAGATAGCTGCATCACATTCTCTCAGGCCAATTATGCGTCCTCTTTCAAACTCACTGATTTGACGGTACGTTTCGCGCATACGTCTGTGAGGCATCCTGCACGTCTGCTCAACTGACACTGATCCATTACCTTTGGTTTACTCGAGAGGATGCAACTGCAGTCCTCAGTATGTTTCCTCTGAAACCACCTATGGTATGTATTTCATTTAGCCAGATTCTAGTACCTGGCGTCACTCGCGCAAATGTGAAGTTTTTCTGTTGCTCCGCCAACATGAAGATGTCAGTTACTAAGACAGAATTCCATTGTGTGTTACAGAAAGAACTTAGAAAAATAAATAACTCGTTTTGTCAGTTTAGCTCCGTCTGACCGAATAGCATAAAGGAAGTTCAAAAGCAGCTCTCCGTCGTTGCAGTTGATAGCGATGACTGCACATACGAATCAACGCGGTTAGTCTGTAACTTTTCCGCTAGATGCACAGCTTCGAAAACGGAAAGACCACATCCGGAAACAAGCAGTAGCTATGTTCAGTTGACAAGCATATGTTGAGGATACTAAGTTCGACGCTGAATCAACAAAGACCTTCAGGGACAGAAACGCTACTTTGTCCATCACTGAAACACTATATCTGTACTTTCACAGTGCCGTAAAGACAGTTGCTGCGTTCCGATGCACAAATCAAAACGAATTTGCACTCTTATAACATATTTAAAATGTAAAAAAATATATAATTTATGCTGTAATTGGTCTTAAATTACCTTCACATAATTTGACTACAAATCTACCATCGATGGAGATGAACGAGAAAAACAATGACCGAGATATAAATTCACGTATGAGCAGAAGAATATCCGTATGCAAAGACTTTTAACTATAATCCGTTCAGTATAGGCATTGCATAACAGAGCGTGCGAGTTTAGCGGATCTTCTATTTTACAGTCTGTCTTCTAACTGATCTGATGCCCCAGTCACGATATCTTCCACCAGGTCTATCTGTTGAACTCAGAGTAACACACTATTTGATTTATGTAACCCAGTCTGTCTCCTGCAGTACCTTCATCATCACCATAATCTTTTTCTTCTTCTTCTTCTTCTTCTTCTTCTTCTTCTTCATCATCATCATCAGATGCATCGTCACCTTCATTTCCGAATTTGGGCAATTTACTGCCTGTGTACCGAGAAAAACGACAACAGAAAACACAGAAATATGCCGCAAACAGCGACAACAACCTTAAAACCACGCAGTACTATGCAGTACTATGAAAATATTCACAGAAAACAATATTTACAAAACAAACAGTGCACATGAAATAATATTTTACAGTGTTTTATAACTTCGATATTTTCAGCATGTTTTATATTTCAAGTACCCACTGATGGTGGCGATATTTGTCGCTGAAACTAGTTTGGGGAATAAACACATAAATAACAAAAGTGTTTCACATTAAGGTGGTGTCAAAATTCCATATTGTTATTACTGTTACGCTTCTTTTGTGATACTAATATGGGAACTAAAAGTATCAGTGTTTTTACGATAGCTGGTTACCGGTCATCTACTCAACGCCCGATCTGGACGACTGGGCTTTCTCCCAGGGCTTTCTCTCCAAACGTTTGGATAAAACTGTGTCAGCGGTTTTTGGTTCTTCAGCTCCAAATGGTGTTAGGATTGAGGGTAATCCTCTTTCGCTAACAGGACCGTTGGCTGATTTTAGAATCATGGAAGCTATACTCTGATATGCCATCAACCTACATCTACATCTACATCTACATGGATACTCTGCAAATCACATTTAAGTGCCTGGCAGGGGTTCATCGAACCACTATCACAATTCTCTATTATTCCAATCTCGAATAGCGCGCGGAAAGAATGAACACCTATATATTTCCGTACTAGCTCTGATTTCCCTTATTTTATCGTAGTGATCGTTCTGCTCTATGTAGGTCGGTGTCAACAAAATATTTTCGCATTCGGAGGAGAAAGTTGGTGATTGGAATTTCGTGAGAAGATTCCGTCGCAACGAAAAACGCCTTTCTTTTAATGATTTCCACCCCAAATCCTGGATCATTTCTGTGACACTCTCTCCCATATTTCGAGATAATACAAAACGTGCTGCCTTTCTTTGAACTTTTTCGATGTACTCCGTCAGACCTACCTGGTAAGGATCCCACACCGTGCAGCAGTATTCTAAAAGAGGTCGGACAAGCGTAGTGTAGGCAGTCTCCTTAGTAGGTCTGTTACATTTTCTAAGTGTCCTGCCAATAAAACGCACCCTTTGGTTAGCCTTCCCCACAACATTTTCTATGTGTTCTTTCCAATTTAAGTTGTTCGTAATTGTAATACCTAGGTATTTAGTTGAATTTACAGTTTTTAGATTAGACTGATTTATCGTGTAACCAAAGTTTAACGAATTCCTTTTAGCACTCATGTGGATGACTTCACACTTTTCGTTATTTAGGGTCAACTGCCACTTTTCGCACCATTCAGATATGTTTTCTAAATCGTTTTGCAGTTTTTTGATCTTCTGATGACTTTATTAGTCGATAAAGGATAGTGTCATCTGCAAACTACGGAAGACGGCTACTCAGATTGTCTCCTAAATCGTTTATATAGATAAGAAACAGCAAAGGGCCCATAACACTACCTTGGGGAACGCTAGAAATCACTTCTGTTTTACTCGATGACTTTCCGTCAAATACTACGAACCTTTCTCTCTTCCTTGTTAGTGTCTATTTACATACTTATTTCGTCAACGATACTGTGGAGAACCTCATCATTTCTTTTCAGTCCAATCTTCAGCATCCTGCTGTAACAACGCTTCTCCAACGCTTCGCTTCTGTTCGTTTCCGAATTCCGTAATGCACTCCTGCACAATGCAGAGCTCCAGACGTAAATGATCCGAAATATAATTCTCTAATTAAGGTCTCTGTTTGCTGCTAGTAGACTTTTTTCTTTTTCTAAGAATGTTCTTTATGCCTTCGCTAGTCTATTTCTTACGTCCTTCATGTTTCGTCTGTCAGATGTTATTTTGATTCCAAGGTAGAATAGTTCATTCATATTGTCCCCTACGCTGTTTCCTTCTAAGTCAGTCGCTAACCCCATTTGTAAATACTTTCAACTTCATTTGCTTTAAACTCAATATATATTTTGTGCTCAGTAAACAGTTGATTCCATTCAACAAGTCCTGTCATTCTCCGCCACTTTTAGAGAGAATATAAATGTCTTCAGCGAATCTTATCAACATCCTCTCACTCTGAACTTTAATTCCACCTTTCGTTTTCTTCCTTTATTCCAGTTACGATGTATAGGATGAAGAGCGCTTCCGACCTTCACTTTTTGGACACATTTTAAAAGGCTTCCGACCTTCTACTTTTCGACACTGTTTTAAAAGGGCGAGGTGTGTGTGTGTGTGTGTGTGTGTGTGTGTATGTGTGTATGTGTGTGTGTGTGTGTCACAGATTCTGAGGCAAGTGCACGACGATAACTGTACCCCGTTTCCAAACCAACGATAGAGAGCAGGTCATCTATAAACATTAGTGTTTAGGTTCCCAGGCGACGCTTACGACACGCTGAGAGGCGTTCTATAATTCAGCGCCGACAGTCTGACGGCCCGGCGCCACGCTCTAGAATAGCTCGGCCCGCCCCGATGAGATGCAGATGCGTCTGCTGCCTGTCGGCGCGGCTCACGTGCGAGCAATTATTCGGCCAATAGGAGAGGTCGCCGCCGCCGCCGCCTCCGCCAGTTACCGCGCAGACGCCGGCCGTCCAGCGCAGCACACGAGCACTAGGTCCCCAACACGCAGGTAACACGTCTCTGCTACGCCGCTAAGCACATTCTGCAGAGCAAACCTCTACTGCAACTTTATGATCACGAAAGGAGACCTTACGGACAGTTCTGCCTTTTAGATTTTCTTCAGACTTAAACCTTTTGAAGGTCCGTGGCCTGACATCAGTTTCCTTAAGCGGTACGATGTACTTGTCAAAAACATTCGAAAAAAATCTACTTTCAAGACTGGACGACACGACCGCTGATAACTATAAAAATTTCGAACGTTGTTTAAGTACTTTGTCACAGCCATCGGTAGCTGCGCGCGTGGCGTTATAGTACTGTAATTCGTTATCAGGCTGCAATATCAAATAACAAAACTGAAATATTAATTTTCTAATAAACATACCAAATTTTATTTTTAATTATTAAGCGCGTCAAAATATGGATATTCATAACAAATTAAAATTTGGTAGAAAAATGCGAAACATCAAATAAAAGAAACCTTTTTATTTCTGGAGCTTATGAATAAATAAAATATTAAAAAAGGAATTACTGATATGAATGATTTTGCAATTTAACAGTTAAGCATTTCACATTTTTATATCAAGTTTTAAATTATTACGAACTCGAATCTTCACCTGATCTGTGATTAAAATTAAAATACGTTATTTTTATTAGAAAATTATGAGCCTATATTTGAAAAGTGGAAAGGGAAAACGTTCAAAGAGCTACTTTTTCAGAAAAAGTGTTTTCAATGCTGTTGTGTTTTCCGTACTCTGTTGTTGCATGTCCCTAGACATGATCCAAGAGCCAAATCTTGGAGAAAGTCTTTCTAACATACATTAGTAGAAAACGCATGGTCATTGTGCCAAACTCTGCTTCCCTAGAAAGTCCCAAAATTTAAAATAGATGAGAAGTGGTATCTGTTGACTACAGTTTTACTAGAAAAAATGTAGTGCTGTATTTCTGTACTGTGTTATTAAAAATAAAACGATCAGTGTTAATAGCGCCTGGAACAAAAATTTCTTCCTGCAGTTTTGTCGAAAATTTATATTTTTCAGACAGCGGCTGTGTACAAAATAGAAGCTGATTCTTACATAGTAGATAAACCAAGCGGCCACTAATAATAATACTATTTATTTATACAAACATCGTCTTTACTTGTTTCGTATCGACAGGTTCATCTTCAGAAAGTTATTCACGTTTATATTACACTAGCGGACCCCGGCAATGCTTCTCAGTTGCTAAATACATATGGGAACTGGATGTAAGTCTTAATCTCCTTTCCTCTTCTCTCACTATACATCTCCCCTTTGCTTTGTCCATCTCCTCCTCCTCCCTTCTTTCTGTATCTATCACCTCCCCCCCTCTTTGCCAGTCTCCTCCTTCCCCTCCCCCCCTTCTATGTCTATTCCCCGTCTCTTTGACCTTGTTTGTTGGTACTGCGAATGGAACCTCGATTGGGAAATGAAACGTGATCGCGTTCTGTGTCCACTGACCACCATACTATCACGTCAGGAGCTGGGTCAGTATAACACTGAGCCTTCACACAAGGTCACTTCCACCACCATGCCGTATGCAGAAATGGGACTCGTCTAAAAAGGCGACCAGGTATACTCCTGTGTCCAGCGTTGTCGTTGGCTGCAGCCATGTCTGCCCCTCTGTCTCTACTACCGCGCCAAAGCAAGCCGAAACAGCATTCGCAACACTGTCCTTTCATGCGCTAGTCGGGCCATTGACATCGTACATGGCGTTGAGTATAGTACTGCTGAAAACCCATCGGTGGGGGGGGAGGGGGGGGGGAGAGCATCGCTTGATGACGGTCGTGAGATCCCAACCATCGCAATCATCGACAGCGGCAGTATTGTGGAACGATAAACCGCAGTGACGATATGCCACGATCTTGCCGCTGTCGAAATCCGCGAGTACTGGCAAACGTTTCCTCTTTTACACGAGCCCTAATAAGAAACTTTTCACAATCGACATCCAAATGTGATTTTTGACAGAGAATCCCACTGCGTAACATCTGCTCATAAACAGAATGTTGAAGGCGTTATTCCTCAATACTTCGGCTGCGTTGAAACGATAATAATATGCTTATTCAAGCACGTACCGTTTACACTGATTTTATGTTTGTTGCATGCCCATTCATTGTGTCGCAGTTTCAAAGGCCAGGAGAGTAAATAGGCACATAGGAATCAACCAAGCTCAACGGAACTAGTCCTTGCTACGCGTCGTTTTCTAATACAGTCAGAAAGTCAGCATGCATCCAGGAAAGTCTAGCTACGAAAGACACGCTGTGGGAACTACTACGATAAAACATTTCTCGTAACAATGATCTCGTTTCTGATACCTCGACATTGCAGCCTTCCCTCTTCAACTTCGTCTCCCGTATAAAGCTAAGTCGTAAGGCTGCAATTTATGCAGAAGTGAGCAACCGGAAACTCTTGTAAGAACCAAGATTTCACTCTCAGCAGTTCACTTCCGCATTGCCTGCCCTGTGCAAAAGTCTCAGACATATCTCCAGCTGAGGCAGACCTAGCTGACGTTACTTTCATTGTGAAAGCTCACTTTTCCTTTTCTCATGGCTCTCAGACTTTCACAGAAGCCCTAACTGTTCCACACTGAAGATCGACGAGTGTTGTCGAAAGATATTCTGTCAGAAAATGATACTCGAAAAATGACAGCTTGCCATTGACAGTAGTTAGGGATTTTTGTAATCAACTCTAGAGATATGACGAGTTAGGCCTTTGGAAGACGAACATTGCATGATTACGAACAAGTAAAAAACATTTGTTCGACTAATCATGTACGACCAGTAAAAATTCTTGTTTAGTCTCGTAAGGAAATTTAAAATCATTACTCGTAACACAGCGAACAAAGTAGTAATTTTTATAGAAACAGACACAATAGGAACTGAAAATAGAAGAACGGCGTCTTAGAGTAGATCGTAGTTTCATGAATAGGTCCGCTGCCACATTTACCTTTGATTTCATTCGTCCTTGTAAAAAGGAACCTTAAAATCTGACGATATCTCTAATGTTTCAATATTTATGAATATACATAGATTTTATGTTAAAATTTGGTGGCTTTTAATGTAATGGAGGTGTCAAAACAAAGTACTTTGTTGATTCCTTATCTTGTTTAATTATGTTTTATATTTTGTTCTGTAACACTATCAATGTCCTGTTTTTATCATTGGTTGGGTTGTTTTGGGGAAGCAGACCAGACAGCGAGGTCATCGGTCTCATCGGATGAGGGAAGGACGGGGAAGGAAGTCAGCCGTGCCCTTTGAAAGGAACCATCCCGGCATTTGCCTGGAGCGATTTAGGGAAATCACGGAAAACCTAAATCAGGATGGTCGGACGTGGGATTGAACCATCGTCCTCCCGAATGCGAGTCCAGTGTCTAACCACTGCTCCACCTCGCTCGTGGTTTTTATCATTATGTGCAGTAATTGTACCTAGTGAATGGGCGCTGTCTGAAGCCAAACAAAATAAATAAAAAATTATAGCTCTGACTTGGTTTTTATTGTCCTACATGAGAATATCTCGCTGCCAACAGAACTCAAGCACTAGCGAAAGATAACTGAGAGAAAAATATGAAATATGATAAATAAAACTGGAAGATCAGCGTTTCCCAAAGATAGGATATATCGCACGAAAAAATGGTGAGTTTTTTGCGACATGCATCTCCAGCCGTACTCTGCAAACCACTGTGAAGTGCATGATACAGGGTACTTCCCATTCTGCCACCTATTTCAGCTTCTTTCTGTTCCACTGGCGTATGCAACGCGGAAAAGAATGATTGCTTGCATGAGCAGAAATTAGTCTAATATTACAGTTTGATGTGGAATGCGTCCACTTGTAATTATTAAACATGATCGTTTCTGTTTATTGCGATTGCTCTTTCGATTACTTCTCATCTTTAGGCAAGAATCGCAAAAGTATATGAACGACTGCTAGTCTAACCATCAAGCGAATACCAGCGGTGCCCAAGTCGCAGCGTACACGAATAAACTGAAAATTAGATAAAACCCATGACAGTAACTTATCTCTCGGATTTGCATGGTCACACTTGATGGTTGAACAACTTGGCTCACTTAGCATAATGAGAGTGGTACCGCCTAATATCCGAAAGAGTCTCCGCTCCACGAAAAATTAGGCCTCAGGTAACTGTTGCTCAGTACAGTCCAATCCGAATCTACTCAAGATTCCTTTTCATATATCACCCCCTGTCCATTTTAATGTCCTCCAACCCTTTCCCTTCTTCCTTCAACTTCGTCTTCCCCCCCCCCCCTCCTCCCCACACACACACACACTTCGTTTTTATTTTGCGCTTCACCTTTTTTTTTTCTTTTTTCGCCCATCAAGTAGCTGCACCCCCACAAAAAAAAACTGCGTGCGTGATACGCGCCTCGGTTGCCATAACCTAGTTACGTTACCGTCCTTCTAAGCATGCTGACAAAACGGTCGCGCTACACAAGTAGCATTGTCGTGTTCACTATTGGTGACACAGGGCGCTCTAGTAAACTGCAGTGAGAATGCTGGTTAGCTTTTACGTCCATTACGCAGGTGGCTGTACGCAGTAATTTCCTGTGGTCGAAATAGTATTGAGAAATATGTTTCCAATATTTAAAAAAATACGCAAACCGTACCAATCTTGAGTGTGGTGTAATATGTTTTTGACCAGTTTATTATTTTACTTATTGATTCGAATAGCCCATTTACAGAGCACGTTAAATCGATATTTCAATTCTTGCTACATGTATTATTCTTTCTCTTCGCCCACATTCGTTTCATATCTTCTGATCTCTGCTACTGGAGCTCATCGATGTCCGGGTTTTTTTTTTCTTTTTTTCTTTCTCGTTCGCCCCTGAAGACCATTTTCTGAAGTCTGTCACTAAATAAATTCCTGTTATGTTTGTCCCTTATGTTGATGTTTGCTTCTTTGATATTATTTAGCGTCTGAGTAAAGCAAGCGGGGTTGTCTTTCCAGCTTCATAATTTTACTAAATATTTACTCCGTCAGTCTCTCATCACCGATTCTAGCTAAATGTCCTAAGTACGACATATTTATTTTGCACATTGAATGTGTTATGTCCTCTACATTTTCATATATTTCTTTATTGGGTCGTGCCTGTTGTATTCTGTTTGTGTTGTCCTTGGGTTAAGCACGCTTCTAACCAGTCTTCTTTCTATTTTCATAATTTTGTTTATGGCATCTTTCCGCGCTAGTTCTAGTGTTTCAGGGTGAGAGATAGCCTTCGGTCTCACGACTGTATTATAATGTTTCATTTTGGTGTCCCACGATAAAGCCATCTTTTTGTATATGTTGCCGCGCGTAGTGGCCGCGCGGTTTGAGGCGTCATGTCACGGACTGCTCGGCCCCTCCTGCCGACGGTTCGAGTCCTCCCTCGGGCATGGGTGTGTGTGTTGTTCTTAGCGTTTAAGTTCCAGTAATGTGTAAGTCTAGGGACCAATTATCTCAGCAGTTTGGTCCCTTAGGAATTGACACACATTTGAACATTTGTGTATGTTTTCCCGAGCGTAGTGTCGCAGTCGTTAGCACACTGGACTCGGATTCGGGAGGACGACGGTTCAAACCCGCGTCCAGCCATCCTGATTTAGGTTTTCCGTAATTTCCCTAAATCGCTTCAGGTAAATGTCGCGATGGTTCCTTTGAAAGAGGGCACGGCCGTTTTCCTAACTTATCCTTCCCCAACTCGAACTTGTGCTCTGTCACTAATGACTTCGTTGTCGACGCGACATTAAACACTGATCTTCCTTATATATATATATATATATATATATATATATATATATATATATATATATATATATATATATATATATATATATATATATATATATATATATATATATATATATATATTTCTGGAAAGCTTTATTGATCTTATGTGCTCTTATCTCTAGACTGAACTTCTCCTGTTGTTGTTGTTGCTTAGCCACTCGGCTAAATATTTGAGTAAGCTGAATTTCAGTATTATATTTTATCAGTATTTTCTGTGGACAATTTTTAACGTCTGTTATAAGCCCAGTCTTTGGGTAAGAAATTTGGGGCGTGTCTGTTATCAAGGCAATGTCATCTACGAATGCCAGGCAGTCCACATAGATAATACATTTGTGATTTCCCAATTTCATGCCTTCGTGTCGGATTTTCTCGACTCTCTAAAAGCCTTCTCCAGGGCGCAAGTGAAAAACAAAAGCGACAGTTCATCCCCCTCCCTGCCTCCAGTTCTTCTCAAAAGCTTTTGTGAGAGCTTCCACTGAATCTGACTTCAGATAAAGTCTTTCTTTCTCCCAGATTTAAACAATTATACTTTTATGTTTGAGAATGACGTCGTCATCTAGGATTTTCCATAACTCTGCCTTAATTCCGTCCACATCGGCTCCCTGATTGTTTTTCAGTGAGCACGTGATTTCTTTAATGAGCATTTTATATTGCACAATGTTGAAAACAGATCGAAAAATGTTCCAAAATATTCTGAAACACATCACGTTTTAGGAGAAGCGTACATTCAAAGTCAGCGCAGTTGGCTATCGGCTCGCGTCTCACAGTTTTCCCTGGTTGGGTTGTTTTGGTGAAGACCAGACAGCGAGGTCATCGGTCTCATCGGACTAGGGAAGGGAGTCGGCCGTGCCCTTTGAAAGGAACCATCCAGGCATTTTCCTGGAGCGACTTAGGGAAATCACGGAAAACCTAAATCAGGATGGCCGGACGCGGGTTTGAACCGTCGTCCTCCCGCAGTTTTCCCTGTTAAAACACTTGAAGCCGTTGATCAGGAGTTGCGCAGCGTGAAAGCCGGGCGCTAAGTTTGCCGGCGTCTATTCCGGGCATAATTACAGCCGGCAGAGGCCGTGAGTCATGGCGAGCGAGCGAGCGGGCCGGACGCCGGTGCTGGTGCCGGAGGCAGCTCCTCTCTCCTGTGCAAATATCCGGATGCGCCGCAGACTGACTCAGCTGGGCTCCAGCGGCGCCTCTGTCTCCTCCAGCGCCGGCGCCCACGCACTCACAAGCATTCCTTCACGCAGCCTCCGTCCGGTCTAGGGCACAACCGCCAGCTTTAGCCCTTACGAAAGGCCAGTCAAAGTTTTCTTTTGCGCAACGACTTGGAGCACCGTTTAATCCTAAACTCAGCTGTCCATCACAATGCAGCGTGAATCATTTGACAAGGAGGGACCAGACCTTCAAATCACTCATTCCGATGAACTACACTACTGGCCATTAAAAATGGCTACACCAAGAAGAAATGCAGATGATAAACGGGTATTCATTGGACAAATATATTATACTAGAACTGACATGTCATTACATTTTCACGCAGTTTGGGTGCATAGATCCTGAGAAATCAGTACACAGAGCAAACACCTCTGGCCGCAATAACAGCCGTGATACGCCTGGGCATTGAGTCAAACAGAGCTTGGATGGCGTGTGCCCATGCAGCTACAAAACGATACCACAATTCATCAAGAGTAATGACTGGCGCATTGTGACGAGCCAGTTGCTCGGCCACCATTGACCAGACGTTTTCAATTGGTGAGAGATCTGGAGAATGTGCTAGCCAGGGCAGCAATCGAACATTTTCTGTATCCAGAAAGGCCCGTACAGGACCTGCAACATGCGGTCGTAAATTATCCTGCTGAAATGTATGGTTTCGCAGGGATCGAATGAAGGGTAGAAGCACGGGTCGTAACACATCTGAAATGTAACGTCCACTGTTCCAAGTGCCGTCAATGAGAACAAGAGGTGACCGAGACGTGTAACCAATGGCACCCCACACCATCACGCCGGGTGATACGCAAGTATGGCGATGACGAATACACGCTTCCAATGTGCGTTCACCGCGATGGCGCCAAACCCGGATGCGACCATCATAGTGCTGTAAACAGAACCTGGATTCATCCGAAAAAATAACGTTTCGCCATCCGAAAAAATGACGTTTCGCCATTCGTGCTCGGGCGCTCCTCTCTGCGATGCAGCGTCAAAGGTAACCGCAACCATGGTGTCCGAGCTGATATTCCATGCTGCTGCAAACGTCGTTGAACTGTTCTTGCAGATGGCTGTTGTCTTGCAAACGTCCCCATCTGTTGACTCAGGGATCGAGACGTGGCTGCACGATCCATTCCAGCCATGCGGATAAGATGCCTGTCATCTCGACTGCTAGTGACACGAGGCCGTTGGGGTCCAGCACGGCGTTCGCATTACCCTCCTGAACCCACCGATTCCATATTCTGCTAACAGTCATTGGATCTTGACCAATGCGAGCAGCAATGTCGCGATACGATAAACCGCAATCGCGATAGGCTACAATCGGACCTTTATCAAAGTCGGAAACGTGATGGTACGCATTTCTCCTCCTTACACGAGGCAACACAACAACGTTTCACCAGGCAACGCCGGTCAACTGCTGTTTGTGTATGAGAAATCGGTTGGAAACTTTCCTCGTGTCAGCACTTTGTAGGTGTCGCCACCGGCGCCAATCTTGTGTGAATGCTCTGAAAAGCTAATCATTTGCATAGCACAGCATCTTCTTCCTGTCGGCTAAATTTCGCGTCCGTAACACGTCATCTTCGTGGTGTAGGAATTTTAATGGCCAGCAGTGTACGTTGTGCTGTCTCCCGGTCACTAATAATTCTTGTGACAATTTGATCAACATGCATCGCTTAAAAAAAAAAGAAATGAGGTCACAAAGGTCACGAAGCAGTTTTCATTTACGATCAGATGCAATCGTCAGAACACAGTATAATATGGATATTTAGCTTATAATAGGAGACCTTCAGCCTACTAGTTTCTCACCAATCTACATCTATACACACTGAGATGACAAAAGTCACGGGATACCTCCTAACATCGTGAAGGACCTCCTTTTGTCTGGCGTAATGCGGGAACTCGAAGTGGCACGGGTTAAACAAATCGTTGGAAGTCCCCTGCAGAAATATTCAGCCACACTGCCTCCAAATCTGTCCATAATTGGGAATGTTTTTTCGGTGCAGGAGTTTTTGCACGAACTGGAAGTGCATGCCAGAATCTGCGTGTTGTTTTATTCCACAACATGGCCGGTGCCAAGACAATGTTCTGCATAGACGGACTTGCTCGGCTGTTGTAAACGTGTGTGTCGATTATGCTCAGCACACCGGTCCTCCATAGCAGTGATAGTGACCTGTATACGACATGTCACAACTGCAAGCAATACGATAGACACCCGCCTTACGCAAACCTAGATTATCCTTTACGAAACATGAGCATAAGCGGCACACACGCTTACCACACTCTAGAAAATCCGCTTTTGTTGAGCATTGCCTTGTCACTGGTCATCCTACGGAATATAATAACACGTAGATTCTGGTTGGTTCAAATGGCTCTGAGCACTATGGGACTCAACTGCCGAGGTCATTAGTCCCCTAGAACTTAGAACTAGTTAAACCTAACTAACCTAAGGACATCACAAACATCCATGTCCGAGGCAGGATTCGAACCTGCGACCGTAGCGGTCTTGCGGTTCCAGACTGCAGCGCCTTTAACCGCACGGCCACTTCGGCCGGCTCACGTAGATTCTGGCACGCACTTCCAACTACTGCAGAAGTGTTATTAAAGAAACTGTTGAAATTAAATTAGCAAGTAAGCTTATAAATAGAGATGGTGGTTATTGTTTAAATTCTGCATGGGAAACTGCTCCCTCACCTGTCAACAAACAGAGAGTTTATGCTACGTTACCCGTTGATTAGTAATTTCACTATCGATAACTTTTGACTTCGGACATCTTTGGTTTGTGATGGTGCTGGTGTTTACAGTGAGCGTGTGTGTGTGTGTGTGTGTGTGTGTGTGTGTGTGTGTTTTATCTTCACGGAGTTTTTCTGACAACCGAGGACCTAAGTTCACTAGCACAGCGCTTACTTTTTGCAGTTTTGCCTTGAAAATCGCGAAATGTGCTCCTTTCGAAATATCCGCGGTTGTCGACGACCTCATCCGGCTGCATTTCCGTAAGTTACCTGAACATTGAATTAGCCGGGAGAAACAAAGGTCTCACACAGATATAGATTCATGGACAGGCGTTGCACACTGCTTTCTATCTGTGAACAGAACAATAGCTGCTAACAGAAGAAAGCCAAGTGATGGCTCTTCGGTGCGAATAATGAGAAACGCTGTCGTAGAAAAATCTTTCGACGAAAGATCCGCACCCAAAGACTAGGGAGTTGCACAGCCACACCTATATTCAAGAAACGTAGTAGGAGTAATCCACTAAATTACAGGCCCATATCGTTAACGTCGATATGCAGCAGGATTTTAGAACATATATTGTGTTCGAACGTAATGAATTACCTCGGAGAAAACGGTCTATTGACACACAGTCCACATGGGTTTAGAAAACATCGTTCCTGTGAAACACAACTAGCTTTTTATCCACATGAAGTGCTGAGTGCTATTGACAAGGGATTTCACATCAAATCCGTATTTCTGGATTTCCGGAAGGCTTTTGACACTGTACCACACAAGCAGCTCGTAGTAAAATTGCGTGCTTATGGAATATCGTCTCAGTTATGTGACTGGATCTGTGATTTCCTGTCAGAGAGGTCACCGTTCGTTGTAATTGACAGAAAGTCATCGAGTAAAATAGATTTCTGGCGTTCCCCAAGGCAGTGATATAGGCCCTTGCTGTTTCTTATCTATATAAACGATTTGGGAGGCAATCTGAGCAGCCGTCGTCGGTTGTTTGCAGATGAAGCTGTCGTTTATCGACTAATAAAGTCATCAGAAGATCAAACTGCAAAACGATTTATAAGAAACATCGGTATGGTACAAAAAGTGGCAGTTGACCTTAAATAACGAAAAGTGTGAGGTCATCCACATGAGTGCTAAAAGGAACGCGTTAAACTTCGGTTACACGATAAATCAGACTAATCTAAAAGCCGTAAATTCAACTAAATACCTAGGTATTACAATTACGAACAATTTAAATTGGAAGGAAAACATAGAAAATGCTGTGGGGAAAGCTAACCAAATACTGCGTTTCATTGGCAGGACACTCAGAAAATGTAACAGACCTACTAAGGAGACTGCCTACACTACGCTTGTCCGTCCTCTTTTAGAACACTGCTGCGCGGTGTGGGATCCTTACCAGATAGGACTGACTGAGTACATCGAAAAAGTTCAAAGAAAGGCAGCAAGTTTTGTATTATCGCGAAATATGGGAGAGAGTTTCACATAAATGATACAGGATTTGGGATGGACATCATTAAAAGAAAGGCGTTTTTCGTTGCAACGGAATCTTCTCACGAAATTTCAATCACCAACTTTCTCCTCCGAATGCGAAAATATTTTGTTGGCACCGACTTACATAGGGCGGAACGATCACAAAGATAAAATAAGGGAAATCAGAGCTCGTACGGAAAGATACAGGTGTTCATTCTTTCCGTACGCTTTACGAGGTTGGAATAATAGAGAATTGTGAAGGTGGTTCGATGAATCCTCTGCCAGGCACTTAGATGTGATTTGCAGAGTATCCATGTAGATGTACATGTACATGTAGATGTAGAAGACGCAATACGATGCACACTGACGAAAAGAATACCAAGAAGCAGTTGTGCGGGACAAACGAAAGTTGGTAGGCTTGGTTCTACGTCTGGAAGATGGCTTTTATTCAGATTTGGCGGAAGTCGCATAAGAATAGCGCTAGTGGCACCACTATAAGAATGCACTTCAGGTTTGCTTTATGCACGCGCTGTAACGCTCGTACGTGTTAGTTACCTTTGAGACTGGGTGTAGTAAGCTGATTTTAGTCAGGAATTGCTTTAAGACTTCAATACGAACAGCTCATTGAGTTTGGACGTGGTCGTGTAATATGGCTACGAGAAGATGGATGATCCTTCAGCGATACTGCAGGAAGACTTGGCCAACGTAGTCATAGTACATGACTGCTGGCGGCTTCTGTCAAGAAGGACGAGTTCAGGTCGGCCTTGTGGCACTACCGGGATGGAAAACCGTATTGTTCGACGTATGGCTGTGGCACATCGTACTGCGGCTGCAGCAGCAACTCGTGAACTCGTGCAACAGTTAACACCGCGGACAATCGATGAACTGTCCCAAATCGGTTTACGTCAAAGAGAGCTCCGAGCCACACGCCCTGTAGCGTGCAGTCCACTCATCCCAAACCACCACTGTTGGCGACTTGTCAAGATAGAGAGCGGGGCGGAGGTCTGTTCTGTTTTCTGATGACAGCCGGTTCTGCCTGAGCGCCAATGATGGCAGTGTGTTGGTTAAAAGAAGACCAAGTGAGAGCCTGCAACTAACCAATCAGCGTCCTAGACACATTTGACCTACACTTCGAGTTATGGTCTGGGTTACGATTTCGTATGACAACTGGAGTTGCTCGTGGTTAACCCACACACCATAATTGCAAATTTATACATCAGTCTGGTTATTCAACCTGCTGTGTTGCTATTCATGAACAGCATCCCAGTGGGTGTTTTCAGCGGGATAACGTTTGCCCACATACCACTATTTTAACCCAACATGCTCTACAGAGTGTCAACATGTCGCTTTGGCTTGCTTGGTCATCATATCTGTCTCCAGTCGAGCACAATGGGAAATCATCGGACGACAACTCCAGAGTCATACACAAACAGCATTAATGGTCCGTGTATTGATGACCAAGTGAAACAGGCGTGGAGCCTCGTCCCACAAACTGACATCCGGAAATTTTGGAAATTTGTGGTAAGATCCTATGGCTTGGACGCTACTTAATCTAACTTAAACTAACGTACGCTAAGGACAACACACACACCCATACCCGAGAGAGGACTCGAACCTCCGACTGAACCGTGGCAAGGTGCCCACATCGCGGGGCTACCCCGCGCGGCAAACTAACATCCGGCATCTGTACAACGCAATGCATGTACGTTTACATGCTTGCATTCAACATTGCGGTGGTTACACCGGTTATTAATGTACCAGCATTTCACATTTGTAACGGTTTTTCTCACACTTACATTAACCTTTGATCTTGCAATGGTAATCACTTAAATCATCTGGATACATGTAAATTTCGTTACACAACATTAACATTTTTTGGTGCTGGAATTTTTTTCCGTCGGTATATGTAACACCACATCCGATTTGCAAAAGAAAGCAATTAAGCTGAAAATTTCGCAGTGTTGTAGAACGTAAAGACAAAATGAAGAAAAGGTACATTAGGCGGCGGTATCACGCTTTTGCAGGTGTCTCGCACGTCGGCCTTGGAATCGAGCAGAAAGTCACTTGAGCGCCTTGTACTGTCGCCAGGCACCTGATTTACGCGTCCTCCCGGCCGCTGACATTGTTCGCTAATCAGATACGCGAGTTTACCTGCCGGTCTTATTGTGAGCGGCAAACTTACCAAACGCCTATCACATCGCATTAAGCTATAAATACTGTATTCTCGTTTACAGCCCATCGAACAGCAAACGCGCGGTTTGTTAACGGACAAAAAAACGAAAAGCGCCTGCTTTCATCTCGTTCTCACAATTCATTTGGCGTCCTTGACGACTTTCCATATGCGACGGAAATATCTGGCCGCCACGTCCCTTTCTAATTATAGCAGCCGTTGCAGCCCTAACACGGCGTAACCGACCAGCAGTGGAGTCACCGAGGTCCAACTGCTTTTGTTGTCACCCCGACAAAGGTCAGCCTCAACCAGAGACACTCTGGGGAGCGTGCCAACACATTAGCACCACACGTGTGGCGAGCGTGCAGGAATGCCATCCGGACATTTAATTTACTGCGCTCACTCGTAGCCTCTGCCTTCAGTCACAAAGTTACTTACTTGCTTGTATCATCTGAAACGAAACCAGCCAAACGTGAATACATTCATATTCTCAAAATCCACCTCGTTTATTATAACTTTTCAAAACATAACCAATGTGCTCTCATAACAGCCTATTTTTGATAATGTACTACTGGCCATTAAAATTGCTACACCAAGAAGAAATGCAAATGATAAACGGGTATTGCCGGCCGCGGTGGTCTAGCGGTTCTAGGCGCTCAGTCCGGAACCGCGCGACTGCTATGGTCGCAGGTTCGAATCCTGCCTCGGGCATGGATGTGTGTGATGTCCTTAGGTTAGTTAGGTTTAAGCAGTCCTAAGTTCTAGGGGACTGATGACCACAGATGTTAAGTCCCATAGTGCTCAGAGCCATTTGAACCATTTTTTTTTATAAACGGGTATTCATTGAACAAATATATTATACTAGAACTGACATGTGATTACATTTTCACGCAATTTGGGTGCATAGATCCTGAGATATCAGTACCCAGAAAAACCATCTCTGGCCGTAATAACAGCCTTGATACGCCTGGGCATTGAGTCAAACAGAGCTTGGAAGGCGTGTACAGGTACAGATGCCCATGCAGCTTCAACACGATACCACAGTTCATCAAGAGTAGTGACTGGCGTATTGTAACGAGCCAATTGCTCGGCCACTATTGACCAGGCGTTTTCAATTGGTGAGAGATCTGGAGAATGTGCTGGCCGGGGCAGCAGTCGAACATTTTCTGTATCCAGAAGGGCCCGTACATGACCTGCAACATGCGGTCCTGCATCCTGCTGAAATTTAGGGTTTCGCAGGGATCGAATGAAGGGTAGAGCCACGGGTCGTAAATCATCTGAAATGGAACGTCCACTGCTCAAAGTGCCGTCAATTCGAACAAGAGGTGATTGAGACGTGTAACCAATGGCACCTCATACCATTACGCCGCGTGATACGCCAGTATGGCGATGACGAACACACGCTTCCAATGTGCGTTCACGGCAATGTCCCCAAACACGGATGCGACCATCATAATGCTGTAAAGAGAACCTGGATTCATCCGAAAAAATGACGTTTTGCCATTCGTGCACCCAGGTTCGTCGTTGAGTACACCATCGCAGGCGCTCCTGTCTGTGATGCAGCGTCAAGGGTAACCGCAGCCATAGTCTCCGAGCTGACAGTCCATGCTGCTGCAAACGTCGTGGAACTGTTCGTGCAGATGGGTGTTGTCTTGCAAACGTCCCCATCTGTTGACTCAGGGATCGAGACGTGGCTGCACGATCCATTCCAGCCATGCGGATAAGATGCCTGTCATCTCGACTGCTAGTGATATGCAGCCGTTGGGATCCAGCACGGCGTTCCGTATTACCCTCCTGAACCTACCGATTCCATATTCTGCTAACAGTCATTGGATCTCGACCAACGCGAGCAGCAATGTCGCGATACGATAAACCGCAATCGCGATAGGCTACAATTCGACCTTTATCAAAGTTGAAAACGCATTTCTCCTTCTTACACGAGGCATCACAACAACGTTTCACCAGGCAACGCCCGTCAACTGCTGTTTGTGTTTGAGAAATCGGTTGGAAACTTTCCTCGTGTTAGCACGTTGTAGGTATCGCCACCGGCGCCAACCTTGTGTGAATGCTCTGAAAAGCTAATCATTTGCATACCACAGCATCTTCTTCCTGTCTTCGTGGTATAGCAATTTTAATGGCCAGTAGTGTAGTTAGTGTAAGGAACCGGACTGAACCATCCAATGCGGGCACCATAAGGACTAACGAATTATTTACAATCCTATTTTGTATCATACTATCCATCGAGACTAAGTAACTGACTATATATATATATATATATATATATATATATATATATATATATATATATATATGGTACGAGACAATCGCATGAGCACTTCACAGTGCCGTAACAGGTTTCGATCAGCCAGTGCTGGTCCTCCGACCAAAGGCATATGCCGAAAGATGTGTCACCTGCGATGTCAACAGTACTGAAGGTACTGGCATTCTTTGAAGACTGCTCCAGCACATCGAGCTCTTCTTCGTCTGGTGCAGAGAGTGTGCTACAAACGTTTCAGGTTCATAATCGACTCGTCGTAATGCGTCATTTGGCAGAGATAGGAACGTGTGAAGTTGAGGTTCCCTACGGATCATCACAGGTCTGATGCTCAACCGGTAAATATTGAAGCCACACTGCGGGCAGACTTGCGACTTTTCGTTGGTCAGGGATATTGAGCAATTCTTTCGTGGGTTGCTCACAAGTGATTTGCTGTCGAAGATCACGCCAGGTCACATGGATGTTAAAGCTCACTCGGTCGTTGTTGTACAGCTACATTAATGCGAAGCCTTTCTGAAATGAAGTCATCTGCTCCTGTGGCAGAGTTGAAGATGAAGACTACTACGTAGAAAGTGCTAGAGTCCACACCTATATCCATAAACGTACCCCGCCAGACACTTATAGTGCACAGCGGAGGGTACTTTGTACCATTACTAGGTCACTCTCTTTTCTGTTCCGCTCAGAGCCCTGATCTCTCTCATGTTTTCCGTACTCTCCCTAAGCGAGATAAACATTGGATGCTGTAAAGCGTTCTGTCGTCTGGTTTTCTAAACTTTCACAGTAGCTTACTGAGCACTCCCGTAACATTATGTAATTACGATTCCAAGAACGCCTCTAAATCACATCGTTTTATTCGCCACGATTAACCTATTTCGGCAAACAGTCATCGTCAGGTTATCTGTAAATAAATAGTACACAATTCTGGTACAATATTTCCAACATTATAGGAAAATAATAATTAGAAATCATTATTATAAAATTTGTTACATACATCAGATGGGTTTGACATCCGTACGTTATCGTAGTTCTGTTGCTTATCGTCCACGTTTCCCTTCCGTACAAGGCTACACTCCGCACAAATACGGAAAGACTTCCTAACACTAGAATTTTTATAAGATGTTAACACATTCCTCTTTTTCAGAAATACTTTTCTTGGTATTGCCAGTCTGCATTTTATATCCTCTATCCTTTTGCTGACCAAAAAAGTATTTTCTGGCCTCATGCCCTAACCTAACTCATTCAGAAATGCCCGATTTGATTCTACTGCATTCCATTACTCACATTTTCCTTTTGTTGATATTCGTGTTATAACTTCTTTCAGAAACACACATTCCGTTCAATTGGTTTGCAAGTCCTCTGCCACCTCTGGTATTGTTACAAAGTCACCGGTCAGTCTTACTGTTTTTATTTCTTTTTCCCTCACATAAGTTGAATAACATTGGGCATGGGCTACAATTCTCACATCCTTCTCAACTTCACTTTCACGTCATACGACTGTTATAACTGTAGTCTGGTTTCTATACAAGTTGCAGATAACGTTTTGTTCAATGTATTTTGTGCCTGCTATACCTGAATCCGAATAAGAAAGTGACCGACAGCTATTTCTGAGCAGACTGCTGTTATACAACCTCGGTCGCCCCTCGTGTTGTGTTCAACGTTAGCATATCACTCTGCTCCCTGAAGGGCCAATTAGCCAATTACCACAATCGGTTGCGGGCGACTGCTTGGGTTAGTATCGTTACAATATGATTCGTTTTCATTTTTTGTATTGTTTCTCGTTGCGGCGAGTCGCTCTTAAGCCGGGGTCCTAATAACACCTGACTAAAACGTGCAAGATTCTAAAGACGTGGGGAAAAGCATACGAAACAACAGTATTAAAGAATGAGAAAGATCCAGATTCCTCAAAGAACTATTGCCCAATATCGCTGTTATGTCACATATAGAAACTGTAAACGTCTGACACTGAAACGCATAGCAGCCATCGTGGACCCAAAGCTCATTCCCCAAAAGGGCGTTTTCAGACCAGATAAATATTGTCCCAACCAAATCTTCTCCCTTAATGAACATATATAGGAGAGACAGTAAAAGAAACAAATAACAGGACTAGCTCTGCATAAGATACAGTAAACCATAGGTTGCTTATAACAAAATTGTATGATACAGTAACAGATTACCAGCTTCTAAAAATCACTGAAACACTGCTGCAAAATAGAATGTTATATGTTACGCTGGATGGCAGGAACAGGCAATGCCAACGGCTGAAAAATGGGTTCGCCCAAGGTCTGACCTCCCTCCTATTAAACCTAAAAACCAATGAACAGCCGACACCAAATTACACGACACTCTTCCTTCACGCTGACAGTCTGGCCATAATCGCTCAAGGGAAGTGTTTTGAGCAGGCAGAACAAAACCTGGAACGCTTTCTAGGCACCATGTCAGACTATTACCTAGATAATTCCATTGGATAAAATCCTCCAAATACATGTCAGCGCTTTCCATTTTAGTGCAAAACAAGCACACCGAAAGTTGAATGTAACCTGGAATGGTTTTGTCCTGCAACAGACAGATAAACCGACAAACCTGGGTGTTGAACTAGACAGGTCATTGACGTACAAACATCTTTGGCCGAAGGTCTGTCAAAAAACGTAGCAATATACCGAGAAAACTGTTTAACAGTTAACAGGGAACTGTACAACTTCACAGCAGACTATGCTTGCCCGATGTGGTCCAGATCTGTACATATCAAAAACGTCAACTTAAGCTCAAATGAAACGTGCCGACTAGTAACACAGGCCGCTCGATAAACTAAACGAAATGGCCGAATTTACAACTTCGGTTCCCAGACATAACGAACGTATCGAGAATCTTAAGCATATTTTCGATGAACGCAGCTCCTTGTTTGGAGCTTCCTGTGGACCTAGAAAATTTAAATACCGTAAGATATTACTGAACAAAAACCTTAACGGGCCTCCAAACGACTGTTCTCCACTACAGGAGATTCCCAGCAGCGAGAACTTGAAATGGAAGATTTGGAGGAGCCTCAACTGTATCAGCACGGGCATAGCACCAATGAAGGCAAACCTCATCAAGTGGGACCATTTAGATGAATATGACAACAGTTGTGTTTGTGGCGAATGTAAAACATGGAACATCTCGTGACTTGTCCTCAGTGTCCCATTCCATCGATGAATTACGGCAGGGGTCCGCAGCTCGTGGTCGTGCGGTAGCGTTCTCGCTTCCCACGCCCGGGTTCCCGGGTTCGATTCCCGGCGGGGTCAGGGATTTTCTCTGCCTCGTGATGACTTGGTGTTGTGTGTTGTCCTTAGGTTAGATAGGTTTAAGTAGTTCTAAGTTCTAGGGGACCTATGACCATAGGTGTTAAGTCCCATAGTGCTCAGAGCCATTTGAACCAATTACGGCAGGGGAGCACTCACTGGACATAACCCAATTTTGGGCTCAGAAACTTTGATCTCTGGACACGAAAAAGACAAGTAAGTTTTCGCGGCAGAATGTCTGAAGCTAGTTGTGAAAGAGTGCAGGAAATTGATATGGTTACTATCAACCCACTAAACAAAGTCAGTCATTCTCATTGACGAGAGAGCGTGTGAACGTATCCAAAACTTAAGTGCGCAGGTGCTGCTATCGCACGCTTACTGTACGTGTTAGCCAAGGCGAACTGCCAAAATTGTCGCCTCCCATGTTCTAATCTCAATCATTATGTTACCAGAGAAAAATTGCTCCTATTGGAGCATCAAAATGTGGATACGTTTCTGTTTATTTAACAGACTCTGACTGAAAAGTAGGGTACCACCTGCCTCAATCCACCTTCCCCAGAAGCTTTAAAAATCTTCCCAAAACTTTTCTCATGCGAACATTTTCCCGCTTTTTTTAAAATGCAACTTACCTCAAACTCCCACAAGATCAACTAACTTAATTCACTCATACCCACTAGTCCATCGCTGTAAGCCGTTCATACCCATTTACTCCCAGTTGCCCTTTCCCTCTCAGTCATTCATCCCAGCTCATTCTGATTATCTCTTTATGTCTCTCTGTCATTGTCTCCTCTATTACAGCCACAGTCTCCTTCGTTGTGTCCTACTACTATAGTTTCCTCTCACTGTCATTGTCTCCCTCTTGCTCTCTGTGCCAATCGCATTCCATCCTTCCTTCTGTTGTTGTCTCTTCTCACTGTCACTATCTCTTCCTTGTTGCCACTTTCATATACTCTCTCATCATCACTGTCTCTCATCCACTTCCACTTTCCTTTTATTGCAACCTCCTGCGGCTGTGTCCTTTACACTTTTCCTAGCACTGTTCTGTCACTATTAACTATGCTCCAGTGCCACTGTGTCCCTCTCTTTCTGTCGCACTGCCATTGTCTCCTTCGCTCTTTTTATACCACAGCCACCGTCTACTACTTTCCGTCTCTTTTCCATCGCCCCCGTTTTCTTTTCTCTCAGCATAAAAAAGCGCAAATATGTTCACATGTCAAAATTTTTGGGACAGTTTTAAAGGTGCTGAGGAAAGTAGAATGAGGCAGTTGGTACCCTACTTTTCTGTCAGATTCTTTTAAATAAACAAGAACATATTCGCACATTTTGTGCTCCAATAGGAGCATTTTTCCGTTGTTTCCCTTCTTTACCCTGGTACTGCAGGGCAATTAACTCAAATGAAAAGAAATGAACTGGTCAGCAAAATTTAGGCTCTTTGTTTATGTGAAATTGAAATAATGCAGACCTAATTTTCCACTTCAGATCGGATTTTACGTGCAAACAAATTCTGCAGGTACTTCAGTTCTACAAATGGGGTTCTCATATGATAACGGAAACATTTATAGCATATTTTTCCGCGCTGCGTCACTTTATAAACAACGTTGTCGCCTCACAAGTAGGGTACTGTGTACCTGTGTATCTCGAAATGGATGAAGATATGAAAAAAAATTCAGGATTGTTCAATGCATCCTGAAAATTACAGCCATTCGCAGTGCTTTGTGGTCTCGGAATCCGCGGCTGGATTTCGGTACCCAAAAAATAAGTTTCTGGAATGTATGAAAATGGGAGATGTCTCTCCTAGATAAGTTCCTAGAGAATATACCATTAAAACTGTAGGAATTACTGCGGTTATTTATTATTTAGATTTAGCCTCATACCGGATTTTATGTTTACTTTGGAAACGGATGCAGATATCAAGAAAATTTTCAAGGTTGTTCCAGATCGCGATGTTAGGAACATGTAAAAATTTCAGGCATTTGCTGTGCATGGCAGTCTTGGAATCCTCGGCCTTGTTTTGGTCCGCTGGTGATGACGAAAATATAGTGAAACAAAACCCTTTTAGCAGGTTTTACCGGGGAACCATCCAAGAACTAATTGTGCCTCCATAAGTCCCTTCACGCTCACCGTAGACCACATCAAGTGTAAAAATAACCAACCGATTTTCTCCATTTGCCTAAGCAGGAAGAAGCGTGTAATATTCATACTTTGGCCCTGTACTATAGGATAGTGACAATTAAGACAATTCTTCCGTTGGGTGTATGAATGGTACCTAGTCCAAGGGCTATCCACAGCTTGTTATCACCAATAGAACCCGAGGTATGGGCACCGGAAAATCCCCTTTTTATGGGCGGCGTTTTGGAATGCTCTCACACGCATACCGATTGCGGTCGAGGTTTACCCTCAGAACCTGAAAGAGTGTATACCAATCAACATCGTCGACAGAAGTGCTATAAATGTGGGTGTGCTCGCCGCAGCCAAGTAGAGTTTGGGCAGTAAGAGAAGTGTGGCTGGGGTGCGCACAAGGAGCAGAGGCGGGACTGTGTAGGTAGGCTGTGGTGCGGCACTTGGCATGCAGTGGGCAGGCGGCCGCTGATGATTGAGCGTGATTGGCGGGCGTATTATCTCGCGGGCACGGATGAGTCAGCGCGCGGCCGCCTTTCCCACACGGCTACCCGCCGTCCGTACACAGGCCCGCGTCAGCTACACGTGCGTTTGCACCTTCCCAGATACCGCGACGGCCCGGCACCATTGGGCTGCCCCGTTGAGCCTCCCCGAGACAAAGCAAAGCACACATACACAGCATCATTTGTGTTTTTTATGCTGGAACTTCGTCACACTGTCTTTAGTGCTCCGCTACTGCGTACTTTACATTTCTGTTTCGATAAATTTGCGTGATCACCAGTGGGTTCGTATTTTATTGCAGTCTTAATTACTAGTTGTCCGCCTCTGTAGCTGAGCTGTTAGCGAGTCTGATTGCCACGCAGAGGACCCCCGTTCGATTCCGTGTACTGCTAGTATTTTTTTCCTTGTTGAGAGGACTGGAACAGGCGCATTCAGCCTCGTTGTGCTTCTTGAACGAGTAGTAGCGGCTCCGGGTCACGAAAACACAACGGCCGGGAAAGCTGTGTGCTCAAACCACGCCCCTCCGTACCGCATCCGATGACGCCGTTTGACGAAAGATTACTGTGGTATCGTCCAGAGATAGCGGTGACACACCGAAGACGACAACGCGATTCGATACCACATACATTAGCGAGGGCGCGATGCAGCTCGCAACAACGTACGAAAGGCGCTCCAGGAGAACAGCCTCCCTCTCTGCGCTGCAGCGCCCTCACGCGGAAGTCAGTAAAGTGTCGAGTTAGCGAGACCGCTGACCAGCTCGTGACCTCGTCTGAAGATGTCATTATAGTGTAGGACCAACGAGATAGTTGAAGTTTTTGATGGATTTGCTCATTTAAATGTGGAACATTTTACTGCAGGAGAACTTGGAATTAAATTTTCCTGGAGACATGTGGAGTCTCAACTTTACCTTCCACAAGGATAGAAGAAGAAGAAATGAATTAAAATTTGTACCAAAGGCGGAACTTGAACCTGAGTCTCCTCTTTACTAAGCGGATGTGTGAACTGTAGCTTGTGTTAGGGCGAGCATTTTACAGGGCAGTTCATATAGCTGTTTTAGCAATAATGCAACGGTGGTGAAATGGAGAACACATCTGCCTACTGAGCTGGAGACACAGGTTCAAGTTCCTGCTTTGGCATAAATTTTAATTCATTTCTTCCGTTTCTACGCTTATGGAAGAGAATAGTTTCTTCATCTACACCTACACCTACATCTACATAGACATTCTGCAAACCACACTTAAGTGCCTAGCAGAGGGTTCATCGAACCACCCTGACAATATTTCCATATTATTCCACTCTCGAACAGCGCGGAAAAACGAACACCAGTATCTTTACGTGCAAGCTCTGATTTCCCTTATTTTATTATGATGATCGTTTCTCCCTATGTAGGTCAGCGTCAACAAAATATTTTCGCATTCGGAGGAGAAAGTTGGTGACTGAAATTTCGTGAGAAGGTTCAGCCGCAAAGAAAAAGACCTTTGCTGTACTGATGTCCACCACAAATCCTGTTTTATTTCAGTAGCACTCTCTCCCCTAATTCTCCATAATGAAAAACATGCTGCTCTTCTTCGAACTTTCTCGATGTATTCCGTTAATCCTGTCCCGTAAGGATCCCAGACTGCGCAGCAGTACTCAAAAAGAGGACGGACAAGCGTAGTGGAAGCATTGTCTTTAGTAGATCTGTTTCATTTTCTAGGTGTTCTCCAATAAAACGCAGTGTTTGGTTAGCCTTCCCCACAATATTTTCTATGTGTTCTTTCCAATTTATGTTGTTCGTAACTGTAATTCCTAGGTATGTAGCAGGATTTACGGCCTCTTAAATTTGACTGATTTATTGTGTAACCAAAGTTGAACGGATTCCTTTTCGCACTCACGTGGATGATCTCACACTTTTCATTACTTAGAGCCAACTGCCAATTTTCGCACAATACAGATATCAATAGTTTCTAAATCTTCGATCTTTAATAGTCAATAATACCAAGCAACCCTGTGGCAAAGAAGTGTGTCAAAGCTAAGTACATTTTTTGTTCATTTATGTAAGAAAATGAACTAATATTTCACGTGTTCTATAAAGTGCTGCCTCGCCGAGCAATCAAAGAACCCACTGCGGTGGGCGGATTATTGTAGTTTTGTCTGGTGGCAACATTGACACTACAATAGGTCGTACAGACGGGCCCGCCAGAACCTGTGGACGGAGTTTTAATTACTAATTGGTTGGACTTACAGAAGACTGCTGAAATTAGATTAGTAAGTTGAATAAGTAATGAAGAGGTACCGCATCGAAACGGTAAAACAGCAATTTATGTCATAAGCTGACTAAAAGATAGGTTCGGTTGATGCACAAATCCTGAGGCATCTCGGTATCCTCAATTTGGTAGTGGAGGAAAGCTTTGGAGGTAAAAATCCAAGAGGGAGAACAGGTCTAAATACAGTAAGCAGGTTTAAATGGATGTAGGTGGCAGCGGTTGCGCAGAGATGAAGAGACACGCATAGGATAGACTCACATGGGGAGCCGCATCAAACTAGTCTTCGGACTCAAGACAACAACAACGACTACAACAAGCTTTACAGGACTTTCATTAATCTATCACAGTTTGTATAGTAACACTGTCGCCACGCAGATGTTCTGCCGTTGTAGACGAGGAAATACACCTGCGATGTGTCCTGGAGAGCTGCTAACGACGTGATAGACTGTTCAAAACCCCAAATGAGGGAAGGCACATAGTTAAAGAAAGGTCACTGAGCTTTAAAAGATGGTTCTAGAGTCCTCTCTCTGGAGAGTGGACCAGATTCATATCCATCAATGCAACACAACCGTGTGAGAATTTTCGGTGGCTCCTGAGCCTGTTGCACATTTTACTGAAGCAGTAAGACTTTAGTTGTCATGCCTGTAGGTGTAAACACACTGGAATGAAGTGCAAACGTTAGTTGCCACGAAGCTCGGAAAACACACTAAGAAGCAAAGTCTATCTGCTGTGTAGCATAAGCGTGAAGTGATCCCACAGAAAAAAATCTTGTTGTTATGTGAAGTAGCCCAAGCTACTTCGACGTAGAGAAACTAAAGCCCATGTAGACAATGAAAAGCAAGTTTATTGAAATGAACATAAGACTTCAATTCCCCTTCTTCGGAATTACACAACACAAGAAATAGTTCACAGTTAAGTATCTATCTTTGAACTGGATGAGATACGTAAGCCCAGAGGACCATCAGCCACTGAAAAACTGCATCTCAATTACTACAGCCAAAGCACTGGTTCACGGAAAACTGATTATCTCTAATACATCGAACCACAATCCCCGAGTCTCGGATGTCCGCGATGTAGAGGCCGCTGTGGAGAAGACTCGGCACAGCTTGAGGACTGGCGTCGGACGACAGCTTCCTGTAGGGTTCCAAGAGAGCTTCTAATTGAGGAATCGGGGTAGCGATCGACGTAAAGGACAGAGAGCTCATCGACACAGAATTTACTAGCTATTTTTTGCCTTTATTGGTATTTCATCCCCCTCGCCCCAGGTGGGCGGGGCGTGGCTGTCAGCGGTAAAATATTCCGCTCTTCAGCCAAGAGAATTAAAAAATATAAAATAAGAATGAGGGACGAAATTTTGGGTCGTTTTTCCAGTGTAAATCAAAAATCAAGGACAGACAGCTAAAAAACAAAAATATATACATTTTAAAAACACATCGCAGGAAGGTGAAATTCTTCTGATGAAAGACACTGAAGCACTGTACTTTCACTTAAAATCTGATGGACCTGCACAGGGTGAGACATATTGTAGAAGGAGTGAATATGTTCTATAGGGTAGAGGGTGTGAGCAAAGAGATAGGGATCTATTCGGTAGGAAAAATATGAATATGAAAGGTGGGCGTCGAGATGCATAGTGAAAAATGCTGTCGGTGGAAAAGACAGGCGGCGAGGAGTAGTGGTCTATGGGTAGGGTGGTGGTTAGGAAAGGGATGGGAATGGATGGAGAGGCAAAATGAGAGAGGAGCGCTGATGTGGAATGGGATAGGTGGGAAAGAGTTAAAGTTGGTAGGAGGGTGAATATCGGAGAGGACCTCATTGTCTGGGGGAGAGAGTTGGTTAAAGTTGCGTTGGGATAGGATATGGAGTGTGTATAGGTGTAGGGGCGGAGGGATGTGTTTGTGAAGACGCGGCAGCATAACAGTGTTGGTGATCAGAGGGAGACAACAGGGCTATTGGAATCTAGTTTGCGTATAGTCTAGGAGATGCGGAGATATTCGATGTGGGTGAGAAGGGGTAGGAATTCGATGAGATGGAAGAGGATCCAAGTGAGAGAAGGCAGACTGAAACGAGACGGAGTGCATGGCGTTCGAGGATTTGTGGGGACTTACAGAACTTTTGTGGAGAAGAGATGCATGCGACATTTACATAGCAAAGGATCGGTTGTATCAGGGTTTTGTCGGTGTGGAGAATAGTGGAGGGGCGTAATTCCCAAGTTCGGCTTGTTAGTTCTTTTAGTAGTTTTATCCTATCGCGTTGGATGGTTAGTAGGTGGGGTTTCCAATTTAGTTGCCGCTCAGGATTAGCCCAAGGTATTTCAGTAAGTTAGGTAACTTGATATAACGGTCGAAATGATAAGGTAGAAGTCATGGAGATGGATGGTGTGGTTGGTTCGTCCTGTTTTTATTGCCTGCGTTTTGAAGGGGTTGATCTTTAGGAGCCATTGGTTACAACAGGAGGTAAACTGATTGAGAGGGATCATTGGGCTTTATGGAGTGTAGGGTAGAGGGCGAGGAAAGCAGTGTCATCAGCGTACTGGTGTGAGTTGTTTGGGCATATCGGCAGTGTTGAAGAGGTCAAGGAGATGAGAGAGGACGGAGCATGTGATGGTGCGGAATCGAGTGGGTTCGCGCTGACTGCGCGCACTTGGAGCGATGCCGCTGCCGCCTATCGGCGAGAGGTTCGTTTGGAACTGCATTGGCAGTGTTCATCATTGTAGCAAATGCGACTTTTGGAATGAGCCACCTATGGTGTAGCACTGTTATGCTGGAGGTCTATATATCCCGTCGTAGCAAATGTGATACTAGAAATAATGAATTTTTATTACGTTAAGTTCATTTGGTAGAATACGTGGAGTGCAATGACAACTAACATCTATACGCCAGTAAGATATGTAGAAAATACAATTATGTAAGATGCATATATCGAGAAAAATATGGAAATTATTTGGCAAATATCAACACGTTCCATGCATTGAGCTTCCGTTGCCACCTCTAGCCTCGAGGGGAACAGGATATTCAGCCTTGCCACATGACTGGAAGTGTAGGTAAATGATTAGAAGGGAGTAATCAATAAGTGTTCTTTCTTCCTTGGACTCAATATCTCCACACTCAAACGCAACTGAAAATTTAAGCGACATCATGGCAGTCTTGTCTCCTGTTTCAATCAGCCATCAATAACGGAGCTTCTGACAGCACATTATTGACTCACTTCCATTTCGTATATTTGCAATGTGTGTCGCAAACATCAATTTCTTTGAATTTTAAGGTAGCTGTTACTCATAATAATGCGACCCTACAATTGTATAGTAATATAGAGATACCATTAGTATAATCGGTATGGAACGTATGAAAACAAATATCAGGGATTATATGTTTCACATCATCTACACATTGTCAGCTCGCAGTGGAGACGCGTAGAGAGACGTGTCTGAGCTTAAGAAATATGTCGTAAAACAAACTGTTAAGTTAGGTTCTGCCAAAAGCATATAAATGTAAACATACTCTCGATTTCAAGCTGAGTACCTAGTATCCTGCATTTTTATATTTGTTGCGTAGCTCAAAGTTGTAAACCAGTGTTCTTAAGTTTCCATTCGTCGTAGTCTAAGCTTCCTGAGCTTTCTGTGGGTCAATTCAGTCAGACTCAAGAGTGAGTTATTTGCGAACTCCACGTCAAGGAGCTCCGGTTCCAGTGGCACACGACGAATTAATGTCCTTCACGATGCTCGTGCTCCTGATCTTGATGGCCATGTAGGCCATAGCTGGGACCAATTCACTTCAAGGTCGTAATTACAAAACTTGCTTCCTGCGATGATTTGTTGCTATGTGTGAGTCAAATCAGTATTAAGTAGATTATTTGCTTTCGCAAGATACGATTCTGCTCTGCAATGTCATATAGTGAAGAAATATTATTCGGGTTACTGCAGTTGGGTCCGTTCCGATTGGACACATTGCGCTGTGAGAATAAAAAGAATAAAATGGAAAAAAATCTTGTGCGCATTGCTTTCATACCTCTTTACCTCTGTGTTTGTTCGTAACAAGAAGCAAAGCACCGCTTGCCATTAACACCGGGCACATTATTAAACACATGATGGGGAGTATTGTTTGTGCCGGCTCTAGCTACAACTTGCAAAAACGAAACTGCGAATACAATATGTACCGGAACAGTGGGGAAAATGCACCTGGGGAGTCTTAGGAGGGACACATTGTATCTCTTCAATTTTATCCATGTTTTGCAGCTTCAAACAGGACTGTATTCAATACACCGTAAGTATGAATTAACAAACGCCTTCAGTCACAAGTTTTCGCGGTTTATTAAATACCCGATGCATTTCGGACCCTGTGGATAATTATCTTAATGCATGAGTTATTTCTTTTTTTTTCTCTCTTGAATGAGGTGAAATGCATATTCCTGTCATGAAAAGGTATGATGTGAGGTTATGAATTTCGTAAGTGAAACGCGGAAACTATGTACGAAATAGTGGAAAAAAGACAGTTAAAATGTTTTTTTTTATTATGTAGTAAGTTTACACTGTTCATTTTCCCCACTATTTCGCACATATTTTCCGTACTTGACATGAAATTCGTAACTTCACATCATATCTTTTCATGGCATGAATATGCATTTCACACCCAAAAGAAAAAAAATAAATCATGTATTAAAACAAATTACACCTGATGATGGAACCACCAGGTCCTAAATGCACCTTGTATTTGATAACAAACTAAAATTTGGAACTGAAGGCGTTTTTTAATTCATATTTCCAGTGTATCGTGTCTCTGATCCGCTACGATAGTGGAACATAAATGAGAAGAGAGATGTGTGTTGTGACTGGAACTTCAGGGGAAGGTACTGCGTACTACTGCACCTGCATTATACAGTGCTACTAATTGTAAGACGCAGGGCAACTAGAACGTTTTTATTGTACCGCACACTAACAATGATATTTTTATTGTACCGTGTATTAATGTTTCTTCACGTCCCATTCAGAAGCGAAGAGTGAAAAGACCACATCTAATCTACCTAAACTATTAGTAATTTTATATTCAAAGTAGGTGTGGGTGTGGTATTCGTGGGTCTGAAGAATATTCATGGAAAACCCGTTGTCGATGTAGCTTTTCATGAGATGTTAAGTTACTTTCTTTCATTGTCCGCCAGTTAATACTTTTGAATAGTACTATGTGTTTCCTTGATGGTGAAATAACTTTCAGGAAGAATGGAGACGGGCAAACGTATGAATTTGAAATAAGGAATCCGGGTGCAGAAACGACTCACGATGGAAGTACCCCAGGTCGAGCGGCTGAAAATGGGAAAAATGATTTTACTGAGACGTATCTGTTTCACCAGCCATACAGGTCATTTATCCGTAAAACTGTACATTTGTGTGCAATAGACGTTGACGGTTAACGAATCTAAATAATATAGAGGCAGAAGTCGTTGAAGAAACAATACCGTCTAACAGACAATTATGAGCAGCAGATTGACAAGAGCCGTAAATCAGGCATTATTCGGCATAAAGCTAAACACTTTCTTAGAACATTCTCCAGACCCCTCACCAATTGAAAACGTCTGGTCAATGGTGGCTGCGCAACTGGCTCGTCACAATACGCCAGTCACTACTCTTGATGAACTTTGGTATCGTGTTGAAGCTGCGTGGGCAGCCATCCAAGCTCTGTTTGACTCAATGCCCAGGCGTATCAAGGCCGCTATTACGGCCAGAGGTGGTTGTTCTGGGTACTGATTTCTAAGGATCTATGCACCCATATTGCGTGAAAATGTAATCACATGCCAGTTCTAGTATAACATATTCTTCCAATGATTAACCGTTTATCATCTGCATTTCTTCTTGGTGTAGCAATTTTAATGGCCAGTAGTGTATATATGGATCATTGTGTAAAGTCACTCCGATTACCCATTTGTGACAGAGTGCCGCTTCAATGATTTGAATGCTGTGTCCTGGAAAGGGTAGACGCGTTGTTCACTTCTTAAAGGGCTAAAGAAAGCTTCTTCCTAGTTTACCGCCCAGTTAACACGTATGTCTTGTTTCCGACATACCAGCCTTATTTTGATCCATCGTTTTCGTTACCAGCAACAGTGGTCATTTGTGGGATTTCCAAAAGTCGCCATAAAGTGCCATGCTGCTCTACGATGCTCTATTCACTGGAATCTTAACTTCATGATCTGACTCCTGCTTGTGTAACATGCGACATAACTGAACTAGTTACGTTTCTCTTAAATATATTTGCAGCTACAAAATGTTACGATTAATACAGACATAAGTTTATCACGTTAACATTATTTAACATTGTGATGAACTGACGCATACCTAATAAACGAAGTATATATCTAGATTTTAACACAACACAATATTTGACGACAATTAATATCATGAATTACGCGCGTAGTCGTAAAGTTCGAATATCACACAGAAAAAAATAACCTGCAGATACGGGACTTGGTCACAATGTTAGCCCTTCTCTACATACTCGTCCTTCAAATGAGACACATTTTTCCAAATAATGAATGACTTGGCGGAGATATTGGTTGGAGAGGTCTGTATTCTGGTTGTTCAGGGAAGTTCCTCCTCGAAAATCACCTCGTCGTCATTCTCGAAATGACTGACACGCAACGGTTTTTCATCAGATGACATATGAAGAAGTGATTTCGTGCCATGTCACGAGAATAAGGAGGGATTAGACAAAATTTCATAGCGAAATGAAGTAGCATACGTGACTATGTCGTGCGCAGAATGAACCAGGGCATTGTCGAGGAGCAAAAATATGGTATATCGTAGCTTATCGATACTGCCGGAGCCGGTGCCTCGAAGAAGCGAGTGGCGCTTTGAACATTGTCACCAATGAAGAGCCACCAGGCCGCCGACCAATGAAGACCGACAGGACTGTGTTAAAAGCGGTGGCCAGCTGGGCACCAGTTTTCTAGTTTAAGACTGCTTCTAGTTCCTAGTCGGTGCCGAATATTACACCGAGTTGTTGATCGCCATACCGGAAAATATTCGGGCCATCTCAGGCATGGCTGCCAAAAGCTGCCAACAGAGTAGCCGTTCTTCCGCCGAAGTTGAGTAAATTATATTTATTTAAAGTGCACTTGTGTCCACTAATCTTTTGCTTAACTGTCCAGATTCATGTGGCGACAGATCCTTTGGCCACCTTCCACCTATTTATCAACAGTAAAGGGGCATACAATTTGGCACCAGGCAATATAGTTTCTGCCGACACGCATAACAACAAAAAAACATCCCCTCGAACAGCTTCCCGCGATGCTTCGTCCTCAAACCTTCCCGTAACCTCTCTCGGTCATACCATACCGTGGCAATCAACATCACGCTGCTCAATGACGGTTGGGTCTTAATCGTTTTTCGGCGGCAGTGGATTCGTGTCTTTTCGCACGTGCCTTACTCCTTCGTCTCAAAGTTACAATGATACACCCATCAACGGCCCATGGTGACTACGCGGCAAAAGAAGTCATCTTCACTGACCCAACAGAGCTGCAACGTCTCCTTTGTTGTCTCGGGTCAGCGGGCTTATTGAATGGGGGTGAGCAGATGGGAGAAAGACTGTGGGCGGTTGCTGATCCACGCCTGATTTTTACCTTTTCGACTATTGCCTCAATTCTGACACGCAGGTCTCCGAACTCTAGGGCCTACAATTCTCTTGAGACTTCCGGTTCTACACAAAGAGGCAGCTCTTCGGCCTTTGTCATTCACATCTGTTTGAGCACACTAGAAGCACCTGCGACACCTGCCAACTACGTCACATCACGGTGCATTAGTTGCGCTCTACCGAAACTACGATTCGGTAGTTTTGGTTTACCGGTAGTATTGACAGAACTGATAATTGAATGTGTATGAGAGAATTGTTTGTTTGGTTTGTTTCTGCGTTCGTTTGATTGTTTGTTTTGCACGTAATTGTAACTCCACATTATTTAGTGTTAGTCCATTGAGTATTTTGTATTCTTATAGAATATAAATTGCACTTTACAAGTAATAAAAATTAGATGAGTTCATAACTTCCGCACTTTTATGTAACTTTTCATGCAAGTACAGTTTACAAGCACGAACATAAAAAATATATTTAATTATTATTATTTTGTACTCAATATAACGTTCTTTATAGTGATAAGAAACGAAAGTTTCCTGTTATTACTGATAAATGCAACAATTCCTTATGAATAACATAATAATGTTTTATATAAGTTCCTGGAAGTAGTGAAGCGATGTTAGATATATCTTTGTTTTGCGGTTATTTTTATTTTAGCTTAGCTTTTTGTTAAAGAAATTGCGTATTCTAGCGCTACATGATAAATATGGAGTTTTTCTTTATTTTTGCTACAAGATCCACCCGTTTCACGTTACAAATCAACAGTTTTCAAATACAATCTGAAGCACACATTGGCAATTTCAGTTTTGGTATAAATACTCCATATTCTCAAGTAAGCCAGGATAGCCAAGAGACCTAACGCGCTGCTTCCTGGACTCGGGTAGGCGCGCCGGCCCCGGATCGAATCCGTCCGGCGGATTACCGACGACGGCACGTGTGCCGGCCAGCCAGGATGTGGTTTTTAGGCGGTTTTCCACATCCTATTAGGTGAATACCGGGCTGGTCCCCAAGTCCCGCCTCAGTTACACGACTCGCAGACATTTGAAACACATTCACACTATTTGACGATTTACACTAGACGCAGACAGCTGGGGTACACTAATTCTGTCCTGGGGGGTATGGGGTGGCGGCAGGAAGGGCATCTGGCCACCCCTTAAAATTCACCATGCCAAATCCGTACTTAACCCTGACGACCCTGCACACAATGCGGAATAAAGGCAGTAGCACAAGAAAGAAAGACTCTATATTCTTAAGTAAGAGACAGGAGGATAACTATGTAGAACAAAAATGTTCATTAGGTTACCTGGCGCTTTATATGTCCTCACTCAGTTTCCAGACGATTCTCCGCTTCCAGTTTTTAGGGCAATCCAGTAGGACACTGATCGCATAGGTGAAAAGGTAACACCCGATAGCTATGCAACACGCCCGACCTACAGATCACACAGCTACGATCTACACTGAGTAAAGCTACTAGGAAAGCTACCATAGTCTACGCTTACTTGTGGCGGTGTACTGTAACCTACCGCAGTTTTGCAGCTCTAAGCTGCATTGTTACTGTGCACTTCAAACAGTTCAGCATAGGTTGTTGCAGCTCTGTTTCCATCGAAACACAGAAAACGAATCGCTTTATCAATGGCCAGCATCATTTCATTCCGACTTCTCCAGCAGTGTGCTACAGTACTGTGGCGCGGGGTTCTCAGTGTTTACAAACAAAACGTTAATTACAAACTTTTTTTTAAGTAAAAATTGAAACTTCAGAAATGCCCCCGGTGGCACTGCGCGTTTGACGAGGCTGGTGGCGGGGGCGCCGCCCTCGGTAGCCTCGAGTGCGCTGGCTGTGCCCCACCTGCGACAGGGAGTGGCGGCTGGCGGCGCCGTTGCGACACGGCGAGGCCAGCAGACGCGCGGCCACCGCAGCCGGCGCAGGTTTACGGCCGCGCTCGCGCCGGGCTATAAATAAGCGCCCGCTTATCTCGGTTCGGCTGTTTTTGAATGGGCCGGCCGGGCCGGGCCTCGGTGTCGCAACGGCGCACCTCCACTCGTAACGCCGTTTCGGATCCGTCTGAAAAGCCGACGACGAATAAAAACGTAAACAGCCCAGCGTGGCCCTGACGAAGCGCTTCCTGAGGCGTAAAAACCTGCGGCTGCGGCGGTGGCGCTCCGCCAGTTCCCACGGCGCGCCGGCGATCAGTCTCCTTGTTTACGGCCTTCACCTGCGCGGCCGCCGCCGGCCGGTACCGCTAGGCCCGGCGCCGCGTCGCGTGCCACTCGCACTCTCACGGCTACGTCCATTAGCCACCAAATTTCTCCATTCGTTCCTGCATCTACATCTACATATATACTCCGCTAGCCATCAAGTGGTGTGTGGCGGAGGGCACAATTCGCGCCAAAGTCATATTCCCCCCCCCCCCCCCCCCCCCCTCTGTCCCACTCGCGGATCGCACGAGCGAAAAACGACTGTCTGAACGCCTCAGTACGAGCTCTTATTTCCCTTATCTTTGAATGATGATCATTGTGCGATTTGAAAGTTGGTGATAATAATATATGCTCTACATCGTCGGTGAAGATTGGATTTCAGAATTTAGTGAGCAGCCCCTTCTGTTTAGCGCGCCGTCTATCTGCAATTGTGTCCCACTTCAAATTTTCTATGAGATTTGTAACTCTCTCGCGATGGCTAAATGTACCAGTCACGAATCTTGCCGCTCTTCTTTGGACCTTCTCAATTTCTTGAATCAGACCCAACTGGTAAGGGTCCCATACAGACGAACAATAAGACTGGACGAACTATCGTATTGTTGAAGGACTGCATCGCTTCAGGATTCTACCAATAAACCGCAATCTAGAGTTCGCTTCACCCGTTACTTGTGTAATCTGATCATTCCATTTGAGATCATTTCGAATAGTCACACACAGATACTTGACTAATGTTACCGCTTCCAAAGACTGATCATTTATTTTGTACTCGTACATTAATGGGAATTTTCGCCTTGTTATACGCAGTAGGTTACACTTACTAATATTGAGAGATAACTGCCAGTCATTACACCACGCATTTATTTTCTGCAAATCCTCATTGATTTGTTCACAACTTTCGTGTGATACTACTTTCCTGTACACCACAGCTTCATCGGCAAACAGTCTAAGGCCGCTGTCAATACCATCAACCAGACCGTTTATGTAAATCGTAGAAAGCAGAGGACCTATTACGCTGCCCTGAAGTTACTCTTGTTTCTGTTGATGTCACCCAGTTCAGGACGACATACTGCTCCCTGTCTGTTAGAAAACTTTGTATCCAACCGCATATGTCACTGGATAGACCGTAAGCGCGCACTTTTTGTAGCAAGCGACAGTGCGGAACTGAGTCGAACGCCTTTCTAAAGTCGGGAAATACGGCATCAACCTGGGAGCTGGTATCTAGAGCCTGTTTTATATCATGCACAAAGAGGGCCAGAGAGATAGCAACGACACACAAAAAATTACTCGTCCACACTGAGGTGGCAAAAGTCATGGGATACCTTCTCATATCGTATCGTAACTCCTCTTGCCCGGCGTAGTGCAGCAACTCGACGTGGCATCGACTCAATTACTCGCTGGACGTCCCATGCAGAAATATTGACCCATACTGCCTCTATAGCCCTCCGTAACTGCGAGTGTGTTGTGTGCAGGATTTTGTGCATTAACTGACCTCTCGATAATGACTCATAAATGTGTGATCGGATTAACGTCGGGCGATCTGGGTGGTAAAATCAGCCGCTCGAATTGCCCAGAATGTTCTTCAAACCAATCGCGAACAATTGTGGCCAGCTGACATGGTGCATTGTCATCCATAAATATTGCATCGTTGTTTGAGAACATGAACTCCATCAATGGCTGCAGATGGTCTCCAAGTACCCGATCATAATCATAGGACCCCGCCAATTCCGGTAAACACAACACACCATTATGAAGCCACCATCACCAGCTCGCACAGTGCCTTGTTGACAACTGGGCTCCTTGGCTTCGTGGCGTCTGCGCCTCGCTCGAACCCTGCCGTCAGCTCTTACTAACTGAAATATGGACTCATCCGACCACGCCACGGTAATGCAGTCGATATGGTCACGATCCCAGGAAAGGCGCGAAAAGATGTCAGGCTGAGCAAAGGCACTGGCGTCTGTCGTCTGCTATCAAAGCCCATTAACGCCACATTTCGCCACGGGAATGTCCTAACGGCTACGTCCATCATACGTTTCAAATTGATTTCGCCGTTATTTCACGTACTTTTGCTTGTCTGTTAGCACTGGCAACTCTACATAAAAGCCACTGCTCTCGGTCGTTAAGTGAAGGCCGTCGGCCACTACACTGTCCGTGGTGAGAGGCCTGAAATCTGGTATTCGCGGCACCCTCATTACACTGTTGATCTCGGGGTACTGAATTACCTAACGATTTCCGAAATGGAAATCTCCATGCGTCTAGCTCCAACTACCATTCCAGATTCAGAGTCTGTTAATTACCGACATGCCGCCATAATCACGTCGGAACCTTTAAAAATGGCAGCTCCACCAATGCACTGACCTTTCCTATCTTCTGTAAGCAATACTTCTGCTATCTGTATATGTGCATATCGCTATCAAATGGCTTTTGGTACCTCAGTATAACACCGTGTACCACTACCGCTCCTGATTTAGGTTTTCCGTGATTTCCCTAAATCGCTTCTGGGAAATGACAGGATGGTTCCTTTGAAATGGCACGGCCGAGTTCCTTCAATATCCGTCCCTACCCTTCCCTATCGCGATGGGACCGATGACCTCGCTCTTTGGTCCCATACCTCAAATCAACCAACCAACAATTACCTCTCGGAGAGAAACAGAGATCACAACTTCCTACATGTAAGCCATACCTGCTGAAGGCACTCACTGATGATGCCGGCCGGTGTGGCCGTGCGGTTCTAGGCGCTTCAGTCTGGAACCGCGTGACCGCTACGGTCGCAGGTTCGAATCCTGCCTCGGGCATGGATGTGTGTGATGTCCTTAGGTTAGTTGGGTTTAATTAGTTCTAAGTTCTAGGGGACTAATGAACTCAGCTGTTAAGTCCCATAGCGTTCAGAGCCATTTGATTTGAACTCACTGATGATTAGATCTAGTGAGGGACCAATTTGGCGGATGCTGATTGCCACTTTTCATCGTCTGTTCCAAACACTCCCGTACATCTTCCAAGAGACTTTCAGGAGAATATGGCAAGTGCCATAACTCGATTTCCCAGAAACTTTATTCGACTGTAGAGAGGCCAACATAAGCGATCATGTGTCTCGGCCTATCCGTAGAAACTCGACTGCTTCTGCGAAAACGAGGTCAAAGTTTTGGAGGCATTTTATGTCCCTTTTAACGAGTAAATAGTTCAACCGCAGCGGTGGCAAAGTGGATAGTGTCGCTGCTTCACACTCTTGCGTCCCGTGTTCGAGATCCGATCATCACTTTTATTTTATCAAAGTCTATAGAAGATTACTACACGAATGTTGCCCAGTGTGTATAGAAACAATTTTATCTTTATTCCTCTGCTAACTGAATGTTTAGCGAATGAATAAAAAAAAACAATAAATGAATGAGAAAATTATTTGAAATAGTTTTCGCCAGCCGCTGTGGCCGAGCGGTTCTAGGCGTTTCAGTCCGGAACCGAGGTGCTGCTACGGTCGCAGGTTCGAGTCCTGCCTCGGGCATGGATCTGTGTGATGTCCTTAGGTCAGTTAGGTTTAAGTCGTTCAAAGTCTAGGGGACGGATAACCTCAGATGTTAAGTCCCATAGTGCTTAAAGCCATTTGAACCATTTTTGAAAATGTTTCATGTGAAATTCCTGTAGTGTATCACGATTCAGAATCAATTGTAAGCGCCAGTTTTCGGTTCAATGATCCGTCATGCGTGTCCACTCCACAGTGTGTTCAATATGATTGGGCCGCGCGGGATTAGCCGAGCGGTCTGGGCGCTGCAGTCATGGACTGTGCGGCTGATCCCGGTGGAGGTTCGAGTCCTCCCTCGGGCGTGGGTGTGTGTGTTTGTGCTTAGGATAATTTAGGTTAAGTAGTGTGTAAGCTTAGGGACTGATGACCTTAGCAGTTAAGTCCCATAAGATTTCACACACATTTGAACATTTTGAAGATGACTGACCAGTGGGATGATGACGTCAAAATTGGCGGGGAAAGTAAAAACCCCGCCCGGCTATACTGGTTTAGATTACTGAGATCGTTCCTCTGACAACGATGTTACCTAAATGCCCCCTCACTCTTATCCAGATGAACTTGTGCTCCATAGTAGATGACCGAGACATTACACTAACATGCCTTCCTTATTTCACGGCACAAAGGGCAGTGCGCTGGGAATCACCCCAGATCACTGGCGTACTGTTGATCAGCAAATGTACACCAAATTATGGAGACGAAAATTCTTTTACACAACAGAATTGGAAACGCCTTTGATTGGATCGAGCGACCTGGTTCGGGAAAGTGGATAAGACACTCCTTACTTAACGCGCAGAACAATAAAACAAACATGACGTCGTACTTCGAACTGCACGGCCAGTTCTCCCCACATCTCTCCTTATGTCGCTTCCAGCCGCCATCTGAGTTATGATTTGCAGAAGCTACAAATATCCAAAGCTACTGCCACGTACTACACGTTAATGGAATAGAGTGTGGTCAACAGCACTGTGGAGTACAGGGCAGGGTTCACAACACTCGATGCTTTTAAACGCAACGCGAGGTTCAGGTCAAGTTTCCTTGACGCAATCACTTCACGGTGCATTACGAAACTAAAACAAAGTTCGCTTTCCACTCGCTTTCTGGAAGGTCTGCATTGAGTCTTGACATCTAGCGTCAGAGCTACGACTAACGTTATTCATGTGAATGGTTGTGTAGATAGCGTCTCCAAAGTCACGTCTTCATGGAACATGCCAAATTACCCTATCTGTTGTTTAATGTTCGTATCGGTTCTAATACGCTTATATGGCCCATTTCTCTTTTTGATACGGATTTAATTAATAATTGGATCCATCTCGTTTTCGTAATGCATTATTTTACAAGTCGTCCTACAACCTTACAACTACTTTCAGAACCAAACATGCGCCATAGCTTGTTGCTACTATATCTTGTTGTAGTCCACTGATGCGTCAGCATATAGCAGGTGCCGCACTTCCTCAGCGTTCGGTAGATAAAACAGCTGCAGCTTCATTGTACATGGTACATCGCACCTATCATCTCTAGCCGAGGTTCAGGTCACAAGCACATAAAAGCGAATCCAGTTTTTTGATAGGTACAAAATAGACCGACCAGTCGATCCGGAAGGTACGACTCTGTTACTTCTGGATTAATAGGATTACAAGGCACTGCAGATGAAGCTTCCTTATTTATGAAATGAAGCTTTGAGGGTGGGTCGAGAGTCGTGGCTCGACAGCTCAGTCGGCAAGAACATTTCTGGGCTTGCCAAGGATCCATTTTGGAATCCCGATCCGCCAAACAGTTTTTATTTCCCAGAACATTTCATTGTTCCTATTTATTTGCATAAAACAACACACATTAAAAATAAAATAATGTTTGTGACTGAACAGGGATATGCTTTAGTATTATGAACACCCATCTAGGTTTTCACGGCCAAGAGCCACAAAATATGAAATTTCATTTTCTGAAATTATGTGGTAGAAGTTATGAGACTGATGAAAATGCGAATGGGAGTAGCAGTCCAGAATCACACTGACGACTAAACTGAATCTGTATCTTTACCTCGCTGTCCGTTGCCATGGCGGCCTGAAAGCTTGGCACTGAGCTGGGAGTTCAGGCCAAATTTATTTCAAGCAGATGTGTGCGAAGCATCTAAAGACTTCTTTACAACGTTCAGAAAATTATAAACGCAACATATAATCTACTGTAGAAGCTACAAGCTTATTTACTGACCATTGGAAACAGTCGTATGTGTCATCCTGCATAAACGCTTAGAAACTGTCTCGCAGAACGGACTCTGAAATTTGTTAAGAGAAGATAAACTTCTACACTGTACTCATAGATGTCGCAAACGCAACGCTTCTTTTAAACTTCGAGCATAATTATGGAAGTGGCTCAGACGCAAAACATTCTTATTTTAAGTAATATCAGCTGTTAATCACCATCGTTACACGCTAGTATTCGTGAAAAACTAGTACCCAGAAATATTATTTCAAGTAATTTCTGCAATTTTCACGAACCAACCAATAGATTAAATTTTATTACAAAGACCATGCGTGATTTAAAAGCATACTATATTAGCATAAGAGAATGAAACTACTTGCGTTTCTAAGAATTCTTATTCGATCTTGCACTGTACCTTACGCTGCGAAGAGCTTCATCAGAATCCATTATTAAAGTCATAAAGGACGAGCAGTCTACTACAGACGTGTTCCTATGCTGCGCTGATGGGGAAAAAGCGTCTAGTTCCTATGCATACACAGAGAAGAATACTTTGAACTGTGAAAGGAAGGAACGCAAACTTGGGAACTCGAATGGGAACTACTTTGAAAGCGACTGCCATTAACTGAATATATTTATTAAGTACATAAATCTGCAATATCCATCTCGTTTTCCTTACGTCAGAGTTCGCACACTACATAATCCGCTGGTGCTCAGAATACAATTCAACAAAAGAGCAGAAGAATAATGACCTACATACTTGTAACAGAGACAGGATGCAGTCTATACGATGAGCACACATTACACTGAGATAGCTGAGGGAAAATTCGGACAATGTACACATTCCGAGAGCTAACCTTCAAAATGAAGAGGTTCAGGTGGCAATGCGTCGAACGATATCTTCATGGAGAACGGCAGAAACATGGAAGGATATGTGTTCCCTACACTTTTTCAGTAACAGTACGCAAGAGCACTTATTTAGATAACATAGATCAGGATTTGTTATCAACGTAGGTGAGGCATACCATATCCGTCGACGCTATTGCCGGATTGTTCACGAAGAGTTTAATAACTACGCTGGAACGCCCTAGTGTACACCGAAGTGACAGAGGTCAAGGGATGCCTCCTAATATAGTGTCCGAACCTCCTTTGGCCCGGCTTAGCGCAGTAACCAGACATGGCATGGACTCAACAAGACGTTGGAAATTCCCTACGGAAATATTGAGCCATGGTGCGAAAGTGTTGTCGGTGCAGGATTTTTTGCGCGAAATGACCTCTCGATTATGTCCCATAAATGTTCAATGGGATTCATATAGGGTGATCTGGGTGGCCAAATCATTCGCTCGGATTGTCCAAAATGTTCTGTAGTCCGGTAACATGATTCATTGTCATACATCGTCTTTTGCGCACTTGAAGACCATGAATGGCTGCAGACGGTCTCCAAGTAGCAGAACATGACCATTTCCAATCAATGATAGGTTCAGTTGGACCAGAGGACCCAGTTCATCCTGTGTAAACGTCACGAGGCCTGCAACGCAGGCGATGTCCTGCTGTTAGCAAAGACACTCGCGTCGGTCGTCTGCTGGCATAGCACAATAACGCCAGATTTCGTAGCACTGTCCCAACTGATACGTCCCGCTGCGTTGTGCGTGCTGAGAGGTAATGCCTGGAATTTGGTATTCTCGGCACACTCTTGACACTGTGGATCTCGTAGTACAGAATTCTCTAACGATTTCCGAAATGGAATGTCCCATGCGTCTAGCTTCAAGTATCACTCCGCGTTCACAATTTGTTATTCGCCGTCGGGCGGCCATAATCACCTGAGTACAAGTGACAGGTCCGCCAAGGCACTGCCCCCTTATTCCTTATGTACGCGATACTACACCCATCTGTATATGTGCATATCGCAATCACATGAATTTTGTCACTTCAGTGCACGTAGAAACCAATTCGTTGGGTATAGCCGACATTCAAAACCGTTTTTACAATTGATGTTCGCAGTTGAATTTCCCAGGTTAATTTATAGATCCTGAGTTCATTCGGCACCACTGTCCTACTATGAGTTTAACTGTTCAGCAGGTGTATAGTAGCTCACTTTTTAAGAATGCACCTTAACTTATAAATTCTTACTAGAAAGATCAAATGCCCCTGTGCCAAGGGTTGGAAAATTTTTACTGTTTATGGCTTTCAAGTAAATATAAATTTTTGTTTTGATTATTACAGCGTACAGAGATGTAATTACAGCTACTTAAGGAATAATGATCTTCATACATCCTTTTCTCTCCAGTAAGCAGGAAAAAGTAAAGAGAAATGATATATCTGCACTCAGATAAATATTAGATATCATCGATTTGAAAAACAATATCGTCCGAAAAGTGTGGACATACGAAAACAAAAAGTGTTTACTCAGTGTGAGCTGTAGTGTATGAGCTCATGAACACAGTGGAAGCGATAATATTGTACGAGAAGTGAGTACTGTGCTACAACGTCACACCACAAGAGCATAAGGAATGCGTCCATACAATGCCAGGCGGTATTTCCTCATGATAAGTGCATCACCTGAATATAGCCGCCTACCACTAAACATAGAGATGACAGCAACAGCAGACAGACAGCTACCTAAGTCAGAGTAGGTATTATTTCCTTTCATAACATTCAGATGTTGTTGTCTGACTACAAATAAGGCACAAGATGATGAACGAAAGACCACAACACATGAACACCTTAATCAATAATGTTATGCGACTGGTTGCGGCCATAAATATATAGCTTTGCTGGCTATCTTACTTGTCTTCTCTCACTGTCTCAGCACAAACTTTAACCAGGGGAAGTGGCATCCAGAGCAAACTTCCGAGTTAGCCCATTCCCTTCCCTATCCTGCCGACACCTCACCAATTTTTGTTTAACCCGTAGCTCAAGAGGTGTTGTCCCTCAGCCCGTGCGAAAATTTTCGAATTCGCCCTCCAAAGTCAGTTCTGGCGGAATGCTACTACATTCCCTCTACCCTACTTAAATGACCAACTCCAAAATATTTTGCGGATCATCTTCTTTGTTTGTTGTTGACACGTGTAATCGAGATGTGTTGGGGTCTCTAAACCACGCCTGGTGAACTAAGTATCTAAATGGCTCTGAGCACTATGGGACTTAACATCTATGGTCATCAGTCCCCTAGAACTTAGAACTACTTAAACCTTACTAACCTAAGGACATCACACAACACCTAGTCATCACGAGGCAGAGAAAATCCCTGACCCCGCCGGGAATCGAACCCGGGACCCCAGGCGTGGGAAGCGAGAACGCTACCGCACGACCACGAGTTGCGGACGAACTAAGTATCTGTTCAAATGGTTCAAATGGCTCTGAGCACTATGGGACTTAACTGCTGAGGTCATCAGTCCCCTAGAACTTAGAACTACTTAAACCTAACTAATCTAAGGACATCACACACATCCATGCCCGAGGCAGGATTCGAACCTGCGACTGTAGCGGTCACGCGGTTCCAGACTGAAGTGCCTAGAACCGCTCGGAGACACGAACTAAGTATCTGTTTACATCAGTATAGCCGGCCGGAGTGGCCGCGCGGTTAAAGGCGCTACAGTCTGGAACCGCACGACCGCTACGGTCGCAGGTTCGAATCCTGCCTCGGGCATGGATGTGTGTGATGTCCTTAGGTTAGTTAGGTTCAAGTAGTTCTAAGTTCTAGGGGACTTATGACCACAGCAGTTGAGTCTCTTTGCGGGGTGGGGGGGGGGGGGGGGGTGTCAGTTTTAACGAGCCCAAGTTTGATAGCGTTGTAAGTCCGTGGATGGAGGAAGATAACAATTAGACAGATCAAGGAATAAAAGGGGAAAAAAACTATTTTGCAATAGCCGGCGATCACAGTTTCGCTAAGAGAGGAAACATTCAGAGGAAGAATTCAGGACGTGATGGGGCCTTTCTGTTTTCACAATAAAATGCTTAAGGTGTTAGTTAAAATCAAATGAGTTCTGAGTGGTGATAAAGATGTATATCGCAGCACTGAATACCATTTTTGCGGGCTTCCTTTTTATACTTACCGAGGGTAATTTCTATGTCCAAGTTTAAATTCTGGAATTTAGTTTCATGTGAAAACTTACTTGCTATAAAGATACTTTAATTTTTCACGATGTAAAATCCAGTTCTAATACTTCGTCTATGTGCAGGCCTACTGTGTAAAAAATACACTAGTGATTTTGCGTGATAGAAAGTAAAGCACGCAGGCTTTATTTAGTGCAGTAACATCAACAAGGAGTATTTAAACAACACGTGATGATTGTTAAAAAAATATGATATAACTTAAATTAAAAATTTCAAATGATTTGCGCATTAAAACTCGGTTTTTGAACTTAGGGGTCTCAGAGACATCTCGAAGTACGCTCGCAGAGAAATCACCTTATGAGTTACAGATTTATTCTCGTCGCTGCCGATTCCTAATGCGGATTGCAGCAACGTTGATATGGTTGATAGTTTTTTGTAGCTGTACAGTATTATTGCAACATATCCAACTCCCGTGTCCATTTGCCATTTCATTGTCGTCTGTGCAGTTTTCTCCAGTTTTATGGGAACAAGTGCAAGGAACGATTACCTGCAAAATGATCTCCTGTACGACGAGAGAAGAACGTTCACGGCGTCTGCAGTCGAGTAGAGGAGCGGACAGGAGGCGAAGAAGGGTCTAGCAGAGCGGAGCGGGGCCGAGCGCTGCCGAGGTCACGGCCGAGGCGAGGGTGTGGCCGGGCTCCATTGAGAAAGAGGCCATTGAGGTGGTGTCGGTGCCGGCTGCGGCCGGGCACTTTGTGAACACCTGCCTGCCGAGGCGACACACCTACCGGTGTCAACGGCCGCTCTGCTCGGGCCTCTTTACCCGCACTGCCTAACACTCACGTCTAGATACGCGGACCTCATCCTCATTTCTCTCTTTGTTTTCTCTTCTGGAATATTAAACTTTCAATCCACACACATTCAACAACACAGCGCTTCCTGAGCGTTACGTAACAAACATCTGAGTGGTTTCTTTTTTCATGATGACGTTCATCAGCATAATAAGTTCACCAGACCAAATATTATTCACCCCCTTATAAGAACACACTGGCCACATTAGTGCGCTGTAGACTGTGTAGATCTGGTACCAGACGGTCACGAGACCGTCCACTGCTCACGTAATTCGTGGTAATAAGGCTGCGTTCTTACACTACTGGCCAATAAAAATTGCTACACCAAGAAGAAATGCAGATGATAAACGGATATTCATTGGACAAATATATTATACTAGAACTGACATGTGATTATATTTTCACGCAATTTGGGTGAATAGATCCTATGAAATCAGTACCCAGAACAACCACCTCTGGCCGTAATAACGGCCCTGATACGCCTGGGCATTGAGTCAAACAGAGCTTGGATGGCTGCCCACGCAGCTTCAACACGATACCAAAGTTCATCAAGAGTAGTGACTGGCGTATTGTGACGAGCCAGTTGCGCAGCCACCATTGACCAGACGTTTTCAATTGGTGAGAGATCTGGAGAATGTGCTGGCCAGGGCAGCAGTCGAACATTTTCTATATCCAGAAAGGCCCGTACAGGACCTGCAACATGCGGTCGTGCATTATCCTGCTGAAATGTAGGGTTTCGGGAGGATCGAATGAAGGGTAGAGCCACGCGTCGTAACACACCTGAAATGTAACGTCACTGTTCAAAGTGACGTCAATGCGAACAAGAGGTGACCGAGACGTGTAACCGATGACATCCCATACAATCACGCCGGGTGATACGCCAGTATGGCGATTACGAATACACGCTTCCAATGTGCGTTCACAGCGATGTCGCCAAACACGGATGCGACCATCATGATGCTGTAAACAGAACCTGGATTCATCCGAAAATATGACGTTTTGCCATTCGTGCACCCATGTTCGTCGTTGAGTACACCATCGCAGGCGCTCCTGTCTGTGATGCAGCGTCAAGGGTAACCGCAGCCATGGTCTCCGAGCTGATAGTCCATGCTGCTGCAAACGTCGTCGAACTGTTCGTGGAGATGGTTGTTGTCTTGCAAACGTCCCCATCTGTTGACTCAGGGATCGAGACGTGGCTGCCCGATCCGTTACAGCCATGCGGATAAGATGCCTGTCATCTCGACTGCTAGTGATACAAGGCCGTTGGGATCCAGCACGGCGTTCCGTATTACCCTCCTGAATCCACCGATTCGATATTCTGCTAACGGTCATTGGATCTCGACCAACGCGAGCAGCAATGTCGCGATACGATAAACCGCAATCTCGATAGGCTACAATCCGACCTTTTTTCAAAGACGGGAACGTGATGGTACGCATTTCTCCTCCTTACACGAGGCATCACAACAACGTTTCACCAGGCAACGTCGGTCCACAGCATCTTCTTCCTGTCGGTTAAATTTCGCGTCTGTAGCACGTCATCTTCGTGGTGCAGCAATTTTACTGGCCAGTAGTGTAGTTGAATGGAATCAGCGCAGTAAACCGCATCGACGTGGACGTGACAGAATGTTAGAAAGGAGCTATGCCGTTTGGACGTATGTCAATAAATTACTAAGCACACATGACAAAAAAATGAATCCCTCCAGCATATGTCTCGCTGTTACCTTGGAACACCGCCACGAAGCTTGATGATGTCCTCAGTTTGGCGACGAAGAGACTCCAAGAGTTTCTAGCGGTATGCCATATCCTGCTTAAGTCGCTCATTGGTGGTTGAATTCGTAGAGCTATCAAGCTGCGGCGACATCTAGCGCTACGTTTCACCGACTGTTACAGATAGTCCCGGACATTCTCTGCAGTGCTGAGACCGTGTGATTTAGCGGGACAGTCGAGGTGCTCCTCGATGCGGGAACGTAAGCATGCAGTGATCTGTTGTGATCCTGGAAAATTGCAGTGTTCACAGTACAAGGCCCACTTATCGTGAAGATGTACAAGAAAGGGCAACAGTGGGTCTTTTATGTCGTCTGAACAATACACAGCCAGGGCAAAAGATGTGAGCTAATGCCAGTGCCATAGAGACTCGCCACTTGCGCGAGTTCCACCAGCGACACGGACTGCGCTGAGGATTAAGATATCGTCTTTGCCTCGGGCAACTGCCAGCCGAGTACAATCCACCAGTGACTGGACGATAACGGACAGAGCCTACTCGGAAGGTAGAAGAGCAGCTCTCGCCCACTTGGTTATAGATCATCGTCCAGGGATGACGAAGACAGGCAACATCGTTTAGTTGTAAATTGTATTTGCTACGTACTGAGAAGTTTACCTACGATTATTTGCACTTAGCCATTGAGGGCCTTTGTTGCGTTATATTACAAGCAGTGTAGCAAATTTCTTGATTCAGACTAGTCACAGAGATAAGTAAACCTTTTTAACTCATTTGTGTGACTTTGTTACTAATTTATTTGAGTGTTGTAGAACCTTCGTCCTGTCCAGTTACCTGACTCTGGGCCATAACTGTGTAATATTTTTGGTTTGAGGGGCGCTCAACTGCGTGGTTATCAGCGAACTGTGTAATAGTAGCGGGGAGAAATTGTCTTAGCGGTGTACTGCACCAGAAGCCGTTTCACGAACTCACAAACTCGGCCTATCGTAGCAACAGTGGCAACTCGGCCTCCACAGCAGTAGCGACGAAGACTTTACAAAACTGGCGACGAGGGTTTACAAAAGGGTCAACGAGAGTACTGAAATCTTCACCGTCGATCCTGAATGAATGGGTCCAAGTCATGGTACGAAGAACACCCCCAAAACATCACAGTATCATCTCTGGCTCGAACTACATTCCTCACGCGTTGAGCGTTAAGCATCTCACTGGGTCGTCGTTGCACCCGATGCCATCCATCACCTGAACAGGGGCAAAATAGAACTTCACCGCACCACTCAGCATGCCTTCAGTCAGCTAGTGTTCAGAGTCTGTTTTTAGTCCAGACTAAAGGGCCAGTGTGAGTAATGGCCTTTCCCGAGATACCCGACATCAAATTTCCAATGCATGTACTTCGTTTCACAACGTCCGCTCGGAAACTGGTTGAGATCCACCTGCATTCGCTGAAAGCAGTACTTCTTATTTGATTTAAAAACAACTGTCATTGACAAAACGATGATACTCGTCTCCGGTCCCTGTCAGATAGAATCTTATGTATTATTACATGGCTGTGAGCGGTACACCATTGCTTGTACACGGTTCAGTCACACTAATGTCACCACCTGTTAAAAGTTCGAATAATCATGTCTTGCAGCTCGGACGCGCAGGAAGGGTGTGAGTGAGATTCTTAAAGGTACCACCAGCCATGTTGAGCTATATCAACTCCAGCGCCTTGCCAGTTGCGCTAGGTTTCTCAGTTCATGATCCATGGAGCGAACAGCGTTATCAAACTGGCCCCACAGATTCTCGATTCAGTTCAGATCCTGGGAGTTTGATGGCCAGGACACTACGGTAATCTCATCCTGGTGCTCTTAAATAAAACCAACGCACTTACTCTGCGATCTGTGTGACGCGTTGCATTTTCCTGCTGGTAAATGCCAGCATGCTGAGGAAATCACAAACTGCATGCAGAAGTGGACAAAGTCCCCAAGGTTAGATGCATATTTGCATTGATCCACTGTACCTCCTGGAATGACGAAGTCACCCAAGGAATGCCACTACAACATTCTCCAGACCACAACGCTCCCTCCTGCAGCCTGGACCCTTCCAACGATTTTTGCAGCGTCGTGATGCCAATGGCCATCTGTCCGAGGGAGCATAAAATGTGACTCGTTTAAAATCGCCAACTGTCGCCACCCAGTGGACTTCCAGGTGCGGTGCTGGCGTGCAAATTCCACTCTTCGTCACCGATGAACAGTAGTTAGCATCGGTTGCCTAAGCCAGGCGCCTTTTGCAGAGGCACACACGCAGCAAAGTTTGCTGAACAGTCGTTGAGGAGGTAATGTTGATAGCCCCATGATTCATCTGGGCTGTCAGTTGCTCAACAGTTGCACGTCTGTTTTTCCGTATATATCTCTGCAGCCATCGTTCACTCCTGTCATCAAAGGCCCATGGTGCACCACTGTCGCCTCGGTGCCGGTTTTGGGTATGGTCATTTTGCCACGCACGGTATACTTTAATCACGGCGGCACCGGAACGGTCTACAAACTTAGCCGTTTCGTAAATTCTTCCACTTCCACTCTTGGCCCAAAAGCCAATGATCATGCTGTTTAGGACGTCAGATAAGTCCTGCGCTCCGTCTCTAATGACCTCGTTGTCGACGGGACGTTAAACACTAACCACCACAACCACCAGATAAGTCCCTCCGTTTCCGCATTACGACAACGACTGCAGTGTTTCCCGCGTCTCCCGCTCCACCTCCCCCTCTTCACCCCTCCCACCGATAAGCTTTATGTACTCTCCACTGTTCGTGCTGCTACCTACTGTCTGTGAGTGGTTTTTGCACATTGACATTCAACATAGGTTATGCTCACATTAATGTGATTGGACTGTGTAGAATGTTTGAAAGTCCACGTTCATACAACAAAAAATCGGACACCTTCATTCACAATGTTGTGTACTATTTCGGGCTGTAGAGTGATGTAGCAGCTGTCATTGTAGAGAAGGAGGACAAGGGCTGAAATGATTAGCGAACATGTAAATATAGTAAACAAAAGTTTTACTTAACTTTTAGTTTTCTCCATGCGTTGTGAAGAAAGTATACAAAAGAACAAACAGCAATACAGTCCAACTATTAGAAGGAGCAATCTAATGACGTTGTGCAGTGTGAGGCTCCTGTTACTAATGAACGAGCCAACTGTCCAAGGCTGACTAGAAGACTGTCGAGGACTACGAACCACGACTGGGCCACGTGGCTGCTGCCGGCCATCCTATATCACAGCAGCAGCGGGCGCTCGTAGTCAGAGCGCCAAAGGTGTGGCTCAGCGGGCACGAATCATGGGATTCGCCAGGTCCCCGCCTGACTGCTACCGGTGTCTGTCGGAAACGTGCATTTCTGTTGCTGAGTGGAGACGCCGGTGAGGGTGGTATCGATCTATAATACCACACACAAGGTGGACACAGATACGTCCAAGGACAATTGTTCCGTTTAGTAAATCTGTCACGTACCCACATTACTCATATTACCATGTTGATCTACACAGCTGACTGGGACACACACTTCACTGTTATAAACTACGTCAGCGGAGGAGGGTCACATGACCGGCTTGTGCCGGTTCTGCTCCAATTACGTCTGCTGAAAACGACCAAATTTACTCTTTCAATATAATGATTAAAAATTTTTGTGGTGAGCTCAGACGCTCAGTCAGTTAATGTGTACATCGTGGGAGAAAATCGTAAATTTGTTAATCAAATGCGTCAAGTATAAATTCTTGGGTAAAAGGCATCTTGCAGTTAATATCAGAGGTAATCGATCTACGAAACCCGACGGCTCTCTATGTCTGGCGAGTAACATCACGTTCAGCAAACAACGTCTGTGGTAAAAATAGTTCGCGTCGAAGAGTATTCTGTGGCGAGGCTGGTAAGTGCTGATGTAGTCGGCGGGTTGTCTTCTCAGCTTAGTGGGTACCTGCCACCTGGCGCAGGAGCGGCGGGCTGCGTAACTCATTTGCAAGCAACAAGGCATGTTCTGGCCGCGACTTTTCAGAAGAGGCCGGGGCGGGCATAATTAAAGCGGGGCTCGTTAATGCAGCGTGCGCCGGTCCATTTAGCGGCGCAGATGTGCTGGCGATAACCGGGGGACCGGCTGCGCAGGTGACGCGGCGGTTTCCTCCGCTGGGCGCTCTTCTTTTTGCGCGGCCGCCCGCTCAATTACCTTGGGCGCTCACCTGTCACCCCGGCTCGCAGTGGGAGACTCGGAGTAGAAATCACCGGCGGCGCTATTAATAGCCGGTGAGTCAGTGCATGGCTTTCTCTCGAGCGCGACCGTCACGGGACAGGGCGCAGCCGCGCCGCGAGCACCGAGACCCGAGCTCCGGCGCGAGTCGTGACCCGCTCTGGCTCCCAACACCCGCTCCAGTTCACGGCCCGTCTCCGCCGGACGCACAGGTCACGAAGCGCCCCGCCCCCGATACTAGTCCAGAGCACCTTCTCAAAGAAATCGGATGTTTCATCTGTAAGGTGCATGTCCGAAATGAGATAAAAATGACTTTGACAAGGTATGCAATCGTCTTGTGATCACAACTACTATCTTACTTTTCTTAAACACGACGCGTCATACACTGACGGCAAAAACTAGCAGCACCAAAAAATAATCAATGTAGACCAATTAAAGTTTGGAATACATCTGTCTTATGTAACGTCTATTGTGAAGAAATCAATGAGGATTTGAAGATGCGTGATGTAATGACTGGCAGTTATTTGTCAATATTAGTAAGTGTAACCTACTGCATACAACAAGGCGAAAATCCCCATTAATGTACGAGTACAAAATAAATGCCCAGTCTTTGGAAGCGGTAACGTCCGTCAAGTATCTGGGTGTGACTATTCGAAATGATCTCAAATGGAATGATCAGATTACACAAGTAACGGGTGAGGCGAACTCTAGATTGCGGTTTATTGGTAGAATGCTGAAGCGATGCAGTCCTTCAACAAAGGAAATAGCTTACAATACGTTAGTTCGTCCAGTCTTGCAGTATTGTTCGTCTGTATGGGACCCTTACCAGTTGGGTCTGATTCAAGAGATTGAGAAGGTCCAAAGAAGAGCGGCAAGATTCGTGACTGGTACATCAGTCGTCGCGAAAGCGTTACAAATCTCATAGAAAGTTTGAAGTGGGACACACTTGCAGATAGACGGCGCGCTAAACAGAAGGGGCTGCTCACTAAATTCTGAAATCCGATCTCCACCGAGGATGTAGAGCACATAGTATTACCATCAACTTTCAAATCGCGCAGTTATTACCATTCAAAGATAAGGGAAATAAGAGCTCGTACTGAGGCGTTCAGACAGTCGTTTTTCCCTCGCGCGATCCGCGAGTGGAGCAGAGGGGGGTAAATATGATTTTGGCGCGCGAATTGTGCCCTCCGCCACACACCGCTTGGTGGCTAGCGGAGTATATATGTAGATGTAGATGTATATAAGTGATTAACACTGCAAGATCAGAGATTAATGTAAGCGTGAGATAAACCACTGTAAATGTGAAATGCTGGAACACTAATAACCAGTGTTAAGTGCCAGAATATTGAATGCAAACGTGCATGCATTCGTGTTGTATAGGTGCTGCTTGTTAGTTTGTGTGACGGAGTTCCCTAAGTGTTGCACTTTGCCGGTCAATTCAGGGACGGGTAATGCTGTTTATAGATGACGCGGGAGTTCTCGTCCGATGGTGTCCCATGCGTGCTCGATTGGAGACAGATTTGATGATCGAGCGCCGGCCGGGGTGGCCAAGCGGTTAAAGGCGCTACAGTCTGGAACCGCGTGACCGCTACGGTCGCAGGTTCGAATCCTGCCTTGGGCATGGATGTGTGTGATGTCCTTAGGTTAATTAGGTTTAAGTAGTTCTAAGTTCTAGGGGACTGATGACCTTAGAAGTTAAGTCCCATAGTGCTCAGAGCCATTTGAACCATTTATTTTGATGATCGAGCAGGCTAAGTCAACACGTCGACATTCTGTAGAGCATTTTGAGTTACAACAGCAGTATGTGGACGAGCGGTATCCTGTTGGAAAATACCTCCAAGAATGCTGTTCATTAACGGCAGCACAACAACTCGTATCACCACACTGACGTACAGATTTGCAGTCAGGATGCGTGGGATAACCACGCGAGCGCTCCTGCTTCATACGAAATCGCACTCCAGGCCAAAATTCCATGTGTAGGTCCAGTAGAGCCAAGTTTATTACAGCCGCTCAACTGGCATCCTCCTAACTAACACATGACCATCACTGGAACCTAGGCAGAACGAGCTTTCATCAGACAGAATAATAGATCTACACTCTGTCCTCCAATGAGTTCTCATTTCACACCAATGGAATCGCAAATGGCAGTTGTTTGGTGTCAATGGAATATACGGTACAGGGCACTTGGCTCTCAGCGTCTCTGAAGTAACCGATTTGTAACAGTACCTTGTGTCACTGTGGTGCCAATTCCTGCTCAGGTTGATGCTACAGATGCAACACGATGCGCCGGTGTCATATTCTGAACACAATGGCCTTACCTCTCGGTAGTTCCCGGTCGTCTTGCGACTGTCTCATGACCACCGCTGCCATCCATCATGTACAGTGTTTACATTCCTGTCAAGTCTTTCAGCAACACCGCAGAAGAAGCATCCAGCTTCTCGTAGCCCTATTACTCGACTTCATACAAACGCAGTGAGGTGGTGATAATGGCGTCTTTGTCGCCTTAAAGTCATTCTTGACTAACACCAACTCACTACGTCCAATCTCAAATGTAACTAACGCTCACGACCATTACAGAGTGTACTGAAACAAGCCCGTTTTGCATCCTCATAGGGGCGCTACTATCGCCACTCTTAAGCGACTGGTGCGAAATCTGAACAGACATCGTCTTTCTGATGTAGAAAAACGCCTACCAACTTTCATGTATGTCGCATAACTTCTTGGTGCTGTAATTTTTTCCGTCAACGTATTATCTTATTTTTTTAGGGACGACGCATAAAATCAAACAACAGACGAAGGTAAACAATGAAAAATCTCTTACGGTCATAAAAACGAACAATTACAGGAAGTCTAATAGCTCAAAACAATCACATCACAAAGTTCCCCTGTACGGGCATCTAGTACCAACTATCACGGAGTATCGTGAGAAGCATAACGAAAACATATCTCGTCGCTACAGGTCCTGGTCTTAATTTGAAGAAGAAATTTCCGAGAATGTACGTATGAAGCACAACGATGTACGGAAGTAAATCATGGGATGCAAGAAAACCGGAAAAGAAGAGAATCGATACGCTTTAAATAATTGTGCTACAGAAGAATGTTGAAAATTTCGTGGACTGATTAGGTAATAAATGGGGGGCTTCTCCATAGAACCGGCAAGATAAGGAACATATGGCTAACACTGACAAGAGTAAGGGTCTGGATGGTAGGACATGTGTCGAGATACCTGAGACTAACTATTCTCAATTTCATCGCAACAAGTTTACTTCTTGAAGCAACCAGTGGCTCCTCAAAAGTCAGTCTTTCCAACAAGCATTTAATAATTACAGAACCAATCACATGTAGTTTCTCTCTGCCTTACTTCTACCTCGCCATCTACAACCGCCCTATCAGATTAATTAACATACTAAAACAACAGGCACTAAACCTCGACCGTAAACGAACAAGGAAAATGCATCCACAAAGCAACCAACAAAAACATCCACAATAATCTTAAATTATAACAGGTTGCTAATGCGGATTCCATCCCTCCACCACATTTTACACTGCCTTCAAATCTTTGAAAGCCACGCACTCCACCCCAGTTTTCGTATCCGTCTATCATCCCCCACTAGGATCATGGCTGACATTAATTTCCCCTCTTTTCTCTCCCACATTGAACACCTTATGGTTTCCCACACATCCAGAAAACTTCACATCAATCATCCAATTGCTCATCCCTGATCGTTAACCCTCATTCCTGCCCGTTTGTACCAACACATTCTCGAAACTTACACCTACACACTTCGCACATCCTATTTCAACGGCACTCTGATGGTCTTCCCCTACCTGACCAAGCAATCCGTCCAGATGTCTATCAGTCCTTTCAGCTCTGAAGGAACATTCCTCTATCTCTCCATGGCAATGGGTCTCTTCATCCTCCACAACCACCGCTTTCCCTCTCTCTTTTGAAGCACTTGGCTTGGGATCCTCCTTTCAAACTCTTCCTACCCACAACACTCTTCCTCCAACAAGCCCTCCTCACCCACTGTTAATATCCTACACTTCCAGTAAAGGGAAGTTCTGTGTTTTATGTAAAGACTACCATCAACTGACTATTAAAAATAACACAATATTTCACTAAAAGACGTCAATGCACAACTGCCTGTTTTAATAATTTCATACTTTATTGTTAAACTGCCACATACTGCTGCCAGCCCACCCTCGCCCTGACGAGCAGGAGAATGAAATACCAATAAAGGGAAAAGATTGACATATGTAATATAATCTGGCATACGCGCTTTTCTTCAAAACTTTTCCACTAGGGAATACATTTATGATATAATTATGTGCGAATTTGTGTGACAGAAAAATCAAACGTGATCCAACAGCCAAATTTATCTGCACTTACCTTACACCAGCATTCCTGCCTAGCTCGAGTCGTCTGGAGTTTTTGTTATTTGTGTTACGCTGAACCGCGTCACAGGACTGCTAACCACGGAAATAGTTTTAGTTTTCTTTTAGGTAGTAGTATTGTTCTAAGTTACTGAATGGCATGCAAGCTACAACAAATTTATAGGTCTTCCCATATTAGGTGCTCGTCAAAATTAATCCAATAGGTAGGATAACTGAATACCATCAAGCGGCATTGAAGGAATTTTCTGACGAAAATATTAGCTGGTCTCTTTTTGGTGGGATATGTCATCCCCTGTGACTTCTTTGGGTTTACTTGAAGCCTGATATTTTTTTGCCCATTGTGATACTGAACGAAGATCGTCATTCAAATCGGATATGGTAGAAGAAATGATCTGAGGGCTGGCGTTTGGATATAGTTGGATGTCCTCAGCGTATGAGTGATACAAGAATGTAACACATATGAAATATCATTGGTACACAAGATGAACAGCAATGGTCCAGAGAATGAACACTGGAGGACTCTGTTGTGTTGACAGAAGAGCCAACATCGCGTTACTAGAGGAGGCCGAAATGCACGCGTTTTAGCTCACGCAGGCTGGCGTGAGGAGGGAAGAACTGTACTGACGTGAGGTCTGGAACATGACAAGGAATTAGAATTCAGGAAACGGACATAATTAGTTTGATACTTAACTTTAATCCATTAATGATGAACGTTGCTCTTGACGGTACATGAGTCACAATATTATCTATTCAGAAGACATAGTAACTGAATATGGCGCCTTGCTAGGTCGTAGCAAATGACGTAGCTGAAGGCTATGCTAAACTGTCGTCTCGGCAAATGAGAGCGTATGTAGTCAGTGAACCATCGCTAGCAAAGTCGGCTGTACAACTGGGGCGAGTGCTAGTGAGTCTCCCTAGACTAGACCTGCCGTGTGGCGGCGCTCGGTCTGCAATCACTGATAGTGGCGACACGCGGGTCCGACGTATACTAACGGACCGCGGCCGATTTTAAGGCTACCACCTAGCAAGTGTGGTGTCTGACGGTGACACCACAGACTCCTTAGACATTTTTCCATTATGACTCTCAAATCCACAGCCAACTCATTCATTTATGTTTTTAAAGTAGTTGTTTTCTCATAGAACACCACGGCTTGAGAAATTCAGCTGTTTGCTTTTCATCAGTAATAGGTATATCGAAATCGATAATATCAAAGAATTACCAGAAATCAAACAGTATTAAAATAGATCGATTCACTCTCCACTGCATGTGTTATTACTGCAAATGCTGTACCATCATATTTCCAGCAACCTCATTGCTATTTATTTTGAATGTAGTAAGTTCTAGGTATTCCTTGCAGCTGAAGAATAAACGAAAAAATGCTGCCACGTAGCAGAATATTTGGGACTAGCAGATGAATTCACACCCACTTACATCATAAAGAAAGAGTAGAATAATACAGGAAATCAGAGTACTGTTCCCAATACAGTATGAAGCAATTTAGTGAGCGCAGCACACTCCGTTCAGTAAACATTTTTTTTTATGTCACTGCGCCAAAACCTGACTACTCTTGAGAAGTGTCTATGCATACGTTTCACACCAGAACAGAAATAACGTAAAAAGTATCACTGTGCCTATAAGTAAATATAGTGAGTTTCTTATACGACGATCCACAGGCGCTGAGTTATGGCAGCCTGTGAGGTGTTGCAGTGTTAAGACACTGAACTTGAATGTAAAATGAGTGCCTTCAAATTCCCGTACGAAGTACAGATTTGAGCTTTCTGGGGATGGCGCGAATGGCTCTCACTTTATGGAAACGTGTTGTTATTCATTTATAACTCCCTATATATTAATCCGTCACTTAATTTGACATATGGCTTAAAGTTCGACTGGCCACTTGTTTTAAACTCACGTTCTACTTCGCACAATAACGTAGATCATTTTCAAATTTTAAAGAGCATAATTTAGACCTCTTAACCGCATAGACCATCTTAAAAAATGGTCACAATATCAGCGACGCATATAATTACAAATACTATACTAATACAAAATAAAGAACGTTTTCACCTCACCTTCTACGGCATATAACGTACACGATGGGAAAAATAAAACTGGCCAGAAAACATTTCACACGTTTTAAAATAGGCAAAATAGCTTACATCATTCGCATATTGGGGAGATGATGCAAGTTGGGTTGCCTATCTTAAGGTGCAAGAAGTATAACCGGCAGTCAAATGAAAGCTGAACACCCGCCACAACGGGACCATGGGATGGTTCCATTCAAAATTAATCACAACAAGCGTTAAAATATTTATCCCACTTGGAAACGAGACGATCAAAACCTGACGGATCCACAACCGCACCCACTCTTTCACTTCCGGTCCGACTGAAACCGACGTCCATGCATGTCTTTCTTCAGATCGCCAAAGAAGCGAAAAACACGCGGTGAAGCAAATTCCGCTAAGTTCATGATGACCTCCTTCGACTGCAGAGGCCCTCTGCTCGTCGAGTTCCTCGAGCGTGGAACCACAATCAATGCGCAGCACTATGAAGACACTTTGCAGATACTACAACACCCGCCTCCACAATGCCAATCGAACGAACGCTGCGATTCAGCGATTTGGTTGAGAAACACTGCAACAGCCTCTGTACAGCCCGGATCGTTCGTCGTGTGATTTTCACATCTTTGACGACCCAAAGAAAGACATGAGTGGAAGTCGGTTTAAAAAAAAAAATTGTGTGAAATCTTATGGGACTTAACTGCTAAGGTCATCAGTCCCTAAGCTTACACACTAAGGACAAACACACACACCCATGCCCGAGGGAGGACTCGAACCTCCGCCGGGACCAGCCGCACAGTCCATGACTGCAGCGCCCCTAGACCGCCTTGCTAATCCAGCGCGGCGACGTCGGTTTCAGTCGGACGAAGAAGTGCAAAAGTGGGTGCGACTGTGCATCCGTCAGCAGCCGATCGCGTTGTACGAAAAAGGAATTAATCGCCTCGTCCCCAAGTGGCATAAATTTTTAACGCCCGTAGTGATTACCTTAGAATGGAACCATTCGATGGTCCTGTTGTGGAGGCTGTTCTCTTTTCATTTGACTGCTCCTCATATTTTTTGTGTCATACGATCTACAAATACTAAATTAATAGAGAATAAGCAGACACACTCTTTAATCTGAGTCAGCTCAGACTGACATTAGCCATGCCTCATATCACAGTTTTCTATGATGCCATAGATGGTACTTCGAATGACAAGTTGCTGCCATATGCTTAAGTACGACCAAATTGTGATCATTTGTTTGTTGAATCCCATTGTCAGCATAGTCTGAGTAATGCAAAATGAGAAATTATGTGACAGTAAAACAAACAGAGTTCTGTCGACGTCGTCGACGATATCATTCATTACAGACGGGGAGCAAGTTTTGATGTTCTCCTTCAGCGGTTAAGGGAAATAATGAATAACGCAGTTGGCCTCTCACATCCAGCCACCCATCTCGAATGCACGTCCAGTGCTCTTACGACAAGTCAGATCAAATACGCAGCGGTACCGAGAATTAATTATGAGGTGGTGCTCTGGAGCTCTGCCCGTTGCTTTAAATGAGTGGTTATTAGCAGAGCGGAAGGTTACATCAACTGTCTCTGAGAAACGTGTTATAGGACCGTTGGTGCTCGCTGGCTTAGTAGTTAACGCCAGTAGCACTCTAGGATGATCCCACATGTTGGAATAGTTTAACCGTTTATATTAAAATTGGTCTATTGTGGGACTTATAGTAAAATTAAGGGTAATAACAGCAAAGCGGTGTTTGATGCAAAGACTATATTAGTCGACAAGTAACTCAAATACAATGAGCAAAGCAAGACTGAGTGTCAGTGGTCAAAAAAAAATCTATGCCATGGTTCAAAACAACATAAAATGGAAATAAGAAACGAAAATTAGTGTTTAACGTTCCGTCGACATACACGTCATTAGAGACGGGGCACAAGCTCGTAATGTTTCATGAGGGGAGGGGCGGGGAGGAGGAAATCGATCATGCGCTTTCAAAGGAACCATCCCGTGATTTGACTGGAGCGATTTGCGAAAATCACGGAAAACCTAAAACTGGATAGCTGGACGAGGATTTGAGTCGTCATCCTCCCAAATGCGAGTCCAGTGTGTCTAAACACTGCACCACCTCAAATCGTTCAAATGGCTCTGAGCACTATGGGACTTAACTGCTGGGGTCATCAGTCCCATAGAACTTAGAACTACTTAAACCTAACTAACTTAAGGACATCACACACATCCATGCCCGAGGCAGGATTCGAATCTGCGACCGTAGCGATCGCGCGGTTCCAGACTGTAGTGCGCCACCTCGGTCAGAAAAAAAAGGAAGGAGCACAAGTCATAGTAGGCAAGGGAAATGCTGGATGTGAAAGATTCTGAGGAGGTGCATTTCATTTGTTAAGAAATAGCTTCGAAAATATACATACAATATGTTGTGAATTGGCAAGGAGCCAATTCACGGAGTTTGGAGGAAGCCGAAAGGCACGCGTTTAAGCTCACGCAGGCTGGCGTGAGGTCTGGAAAATGACAAGGAATTATAGTAGCCAAAATTAGTACATAGCTTCTGGAATACTTAACTTTAATCCATACTTGGTGTACATCGTTCTGGACTGTACATGTTTTACAATCTCAATATTAACTGGTAATGGCGCCTTGCTAGGTCGTAGCAAATGACGTAGCTGAAGGCTATGCTAACTATCGTCTCGGCAAATGAGAGCGTAATTTGTCAGTGAACCATCGCTAGCAAAGTCGGCTGTACAACTGGGGCGAGTGCTAGGAAGTCTCTGTAGACCTGCCGTGTGGCGGCGCTCGGTCTGCAATCACTGATAGTGGCGACACGCGGTCCGACGTATACTAACGGACCGCGGCCGATTTAAAGGCTACCACCTAGCAAGTGTGGTGTCTGGCGGTGACACCACACAATATATTCTTGGATGATACATCTGTTCTTTACTAGGAATGAATAATCGGAAAAAAGTAAAACTCTGAGCAGAGGGGAGCTCTTCATGTCCAGTACATTCGATGGACGTTACAGTGTTCGGAATTTCCTAACAAAATCCAACCGAAGACTCCTAAATGAAGGTGCAGTCTCTCAGGTGAAAGACTAGTCACATTGACATATTGAAAACATCAAAATACAACTGACAAGTTTTTCGGACACCTGAAAATATTACTGTGCGTCAACCACGAACCCTAAAGATCAAAAATCCAAGAGAGGAATACACAATGGGATTCAACCAGCTATTTTCCGTCATGACCAAGCGTGTGACCAGTAAATTACGTATTTAGCACGAGTTATTGTGTTTAGTATACTTTGCGCGAGTTAAAATTACTCTCCTGTGTGTAGTAAAACGCATACAAATAGCTCATCTGCATGAATACTGTTGTCTGTATACAGAGAGAAGACACGTGCAAAAGGCTGATAGAAACTGAGCTGTAGCCTAGCGATACCCCTTGAAGGTGAAATACCTGGACAGGCTGGGACACGTCTGGGATGCGTGCTGCCTGTTGTTTACAAATAGCAAAGATATGCATGGCGCGCAAGCGGTAAATGACTGGAATACCGTAATAAGACGAAGAAGACTGATTTAACGCAGCAGAGCACTTAATGTTACGAGCTCCTCGCTCTTTTATCATTATTCACGCCGAGATTAATGTGTTGACATCCATTGTTCCCCCCACACATTTTGTACGCAAGGCTGAGAATTCAAGGTCAGGCCATCCTGGCTTAAGTTTAGTCGTCCAGTACGCATATTCAGATTTTTTGGAGCTTGCAATTGATCACACGTTACACGCTACAGCTAGTGTTCGTGGCACATGAAATTCTTAAAGTCAAATAGAGACTATGAACACTTTTAGCTCCCTCAAACTGCGTTTATGAATTCAGTTTATCAGTCGGACAATTCACATGGCAGTAGCGAATTGTAATGAGTAATTAGAAGCATCTATTGAATGTAGGCATCGATTTACTCAGACGCATGTTGGAATGCTAACTTAAGTAATGTAAATTACTGTTGTTGAGGCCCCAGATCACACGCCATTTAAAGTCTTGCCGCTCAATTACTGTTAGTTACATTTACAAATTGGGAAATAATTGACACTTGAGTGTGGGATTTGCAGCTAATCTCTGTATAGTATGAAGACTAATGTCCCGACTGATTCACTCACTGACTCATCATCGCCCAGCCCAAACCGCTACGTATAGAAACTTGAAACTTGGAAAGGGTGTTGATATTATCCTGTAGGTGCCGTTAAAGAAGGAATTTTTTAAATTCCACCACTAATGGGATGAAAGGTTTTTTGAAAATATGTCGCTATTACGGCAATTTTGAAGGTATTTGGTTTCTCGGTCAGAAATAGAGAAATATGTGTTTCATCATTTTAAGAAATTTAGTCCCTACTAGGTGAAATGGTGGATGAACTTTTTTTTTTTCAAAACGAATGACTATTAAAGAACTTCTGAAGTATTTTTAAAGCTTCTATGAAAACTGGAATTTGACTTCTCAGTTACAAATAAAAAAATATGTATTTCAGTGTTTCTGGAAATTCAACCCCTAAGAATATGAAATAGGGGACGAAATGTTTTATGAAAAAAATCCTTATGAACGCTTTTTAAGCTAAATGTATTAAAATTTGAATTGGCTTCAAGGTTAGAAATAATTTATTTTTGGAAATTCAGTCACTAAGAGGTTGAAATAGGGGATGAAATTTTTTATGGAAATATTTCATCATGCAAGCAATTTTAAGCTAGATATGACAAAATTTGTATTTGGCTTCTCTGTTGGAAATCAAAAAAATGCGCATTTCACTGTTTTTGGAAATTCAGCCCTCAAGAAGGTGAAATAGGGGAAGAAAATTTTAAAGAAAATACTTCGTTACTAAATGTATGAAAATTGGTATTTCACTTCTTGGTTAGATATAAAGAAATATGTGGTAAGGTATAAATATTTCTATGGAAATAATATCACAGGAATGCAAAAGCCATGATTAACAGAAACTTTGGAATCCGGCTAAAAGAATCATTTTTTGGTCAGAAGCACATTCGGAAAAGATTATGCATCTACGGCCTTAATTAGCCTGAAACATTTAGAAAGCGTTGCAGTTTGTGAACAACAAAGAATTCGATTAAAGGGAAACGTACAGACCACGCTTTTTGCGCACACTCTTACTGTGTAACAAAACCTGAACGTATATTTTTTTTTAAATTAGTTTTTGGGCCATGCCAATTGAGCCACCTCACTAGTGTAATGTCAGTTATAACGATACGACTATAAGAACAACACAACAACCCGTCCCAAAGCGGAAAAATCTCTGAAACGGCCGGGAATCGAAGCCAGGTCCCTTTGCATAGCAGTCCGCCGTGCAGACCGCGCAACTATCTAGGTGGACAAACATTATTATTACCTGCCCCTCCCCAGATCTTGAGCTCGCATAATCGAGTAATACTAACAGTATGATCTTACAGGATTTCATATTTATAGAATTTGACAGACCGAGCCCGGGAGTCAGTTTCCTATAGCAGTACGACGCATTTTTCAAAAACGCTAACAAACGATGATTTTGAAGAGGTGAGCATGGGTAAGTACAAGAATTTTGAGGATCATTTAAACAGAGGCACACTTAGTATTCTAATGTTGGTTGCTGGTTTGAGTCTCGCTAGACGCAGCCCCTTTTACTTCTATTTGGATTCTATATTTGCTATCAAACTGAGATGTTTATTAACAAATATTTGTTGATTTGTTCAACATTTACTGAATCATAGATATCTAATGAAACTAATACCTCATTTTTAATTTCTAATAGCAAGAAAATGCGAGTACTGATAGTAAATTAAAATTTCGTACGAAAATGCCAAACATAAACAGAAAATTAAACACCTTTTTACCTCTAGATATTACAAATAAATGAAAAAAATTTCGTATTATTTATATACATCATTTTTTCATTTTATAATGAAATATTGTAATTCAATATTTGTTAATTTGCCGGCCGGAGTGGCCGAGCGGTTCTAGGCGCTACAGTCTGGAACCGAGCGACCGCTAGTGTCGCAGGTTCTAATCCTGCCTCAGGCATGGATGTGTGTGATGTCCGTTAGTTAGGTATAAGTTGTTCTAAGTTCTCGGGGACTGATGACCTCAAAAGTTAAGTCCTATAGTGCTCAGAGCCATTTGTTAATTTACATTTCAATTTGATTATATAGACTTTAAATGAAAGTTAAAAAGATACTTCTAGCAAGAAATGAACCAGTGACTTGGTGATTACAAGGCCAGAGCACTACGTCCTCGTGTATGACTGGTTCATTTCATATTATCCAGAAAATGTTTTGTATTTAACAGCCTACGAATCATGAGATCTTCGACGTAGACTTTTACGACTGATTTTGAGAAGTGCATCTGTCTACTTTAAGAAACTAATGTCCAGGCACTAATCTTCAAACCTTAAAAGTACGAAAAAAAATCGAGGTGAGGCAGTTCAGGGAGCCCCCTTGTAAGTTGAGTTCAAGCGTGAATAACTGAAATCGAAACAACAGAAAATTTCGTCAAAGAGGACTCCCCACTACGCCGTTTCATCAGGCGGTGAGGTAGCTGTTTCAACAAAGAAGGCACGACTGTCACAGCGGCTTCTGCAGTGCGTCAGTGCATACCGGGCGCGGAGAAACGGTGGGCGACCGCCTGTCTGTTTACACGACAGCCGGGCGCCGGGCGACTAGCATACGGCCGCCTCTGTTTACCAGCCACGGCGCCGCCAGTGTACGGCCGTCGGCTTGCGCGAGGTCGCATTTGTTTACAGGGCCAGCAGATGCCGACCGCGCTCGTCACGAGTGGGAGGACTCGTGTTGACGGAAGCCGAGTTGTGTAACTGCTACCTTCCACGCACTACGCCGCACACGTGTAACAATTCAGTCTCAGCACGTGCCAGACGACGCGTCTACATAGTCCCATGTGGGGATTACGTCTCGTGGGAAACTTGCAGTAGCCGGTCGAAGTGGCCGAGTGGTTCTAGGCGCTTCAGCCTGGAACCGCGCGACCGCTACGGTCGCAGGTTCGAATCCTGCCTTGGGCATGGATGTGTGTGAAGTCCTTAGGGTAGTTAGGTTTAAGTAGTTCTAAGTTCTAGGGGACTGATGACCTCAGATGGTTCAAAATGGTTCAAATGGCTCTGAGCACTATGGGACTCAACTGCTGTGGTCATCAGTCCCCTAGAACTTAGAACTACTTAAACCTAACTAACCTAAGGACATCACACACATCCATGCCCGAGGCAGGATTCGAACCTGCGACCATAGCGGTCGCGCGGTTCCAGACTGTAGCGCCTAGAACCGCTCGGCCACCCCGGCCGGCTGACCTCAGATGTTAAGTCCCATAGTGCTCAGAGCCAAACTTGCAGTAGCTCGTACTGGCAATATAAGACTATCATCAACCTGGAGATTGGCTTGAACGCCACAGTGCTCTGTCGCACATGGTTTGCTCTTGGCGTCCTCCGATCTTTAAACTGTCTGACTCAGGCAGTTGACGGTAGATACCAAACCACAGTGCAACTCGGCGTTTTTACATTAACAAACATTGCCAGAGACGAAAAAAGCGGTAAGTGGAAAATAAAAATCTGAAGACTGACCAGCCACTGACAGAGGTTAAGGAATTACAAGAACAGACCTTAGGTCTCATCCGAGATCAGACCTCAGTCCTTTAAATGCACATCTGACACTTATACTCTGATTCTCTTTCTTCTTTTTTAAATTGTTACACAGTAGTGCCACATCACTGCTGACGGCTTTTAGATTGGTTTCTTACCTGTTTCTCACATTAGTCCTGTTAACTAATTTCTGCCGGCCGCGGTGGCCATGCGGTTCTAGGCACTTTAGTCCGAAACCCCGTGACTGCTACGGTCGCAGGTTCGAATCCTACCTCGGGCATGGATGTGTGTGATGTGCTTAGGTTAGTTAGGTTTAAGTAGTTCTAAGTTCTAGGGGACTGATGACCTAAGGTGTTAAGTCCCATAGTGCTTATTTTGAACTAATTTCTACATACCACGTTTACCGTTCTCATGTATTCCTTTGTACACAACATAAGGAGAGGTGGGCTTCGGAGCGGTGCAGCAGCAGTCGTCGTTGAAAAGCTGGACAGGTGCAGAAATGATTAGCGAACAAGTTAACACGACAAACAAATGATTTACTTAACTTGTATTTCTTCAAATGTACGAAGACTCATTACAAATAAAGCAGCAAGTAAAAAGAGTCCAGCTCCTACAATAGCTGGATGAGGCTCGCTGTGCTAAGTACGAACGGTGGTGTCAAAGCGATGAGGCTCCAAGTGCAAGTGGATCGAGTGACTGCCACCATCCTATATCGCGATGGCACAGGGCGTTCGTGGTACAGAGCCACTGGAGGCTTGCCTCAACGGACGCACAGCACTGGGTCCTCCAGGTCCCGCACAACCGTTATCGGTGTCAGACAGAAACTTACTACTTCGTTCCCAACTCCGCGACGCCCATTGGGTGGTTTTCGATACCTGATACCACAACAGTCGCAGCTGTCGTACTACAGACAACAAAAGACTCAAGAACTGAAGCACTTCTGTTGTTACCAGGTGGAAATCACTACAACTGTACTTTCATATCATGACTGTGTACGAGGCTATTATTGAAATCATGATTGCACATTTCTATTTACGAAAATAAATTTTAAAAATACTTGCTGTAAATAAATCAGTTTCGTGGGTCTTCCATCATCATACGAGCTCTTCGAGTTGAGGCATCTTCTGCCGTTTCAGTGTCAGCTCCGCTATTTAGTTGTCACTCAACTGCATGGCGCTTTTTTAGGATATCCTGTATGCACAACAACAAAAAACTGAGGTGATCGCAGGTGTCTTTTTCGCGTGAGCGCCGTGTTAGAAGTAAGAGAGGCTAACCACTAGATCTTTTTTATATCACGGGCTTCCTTTTTCCTCGTAAAGTGAGACCTTACGCTCGCTAGCCACCGAGCTACAGTTGTACTTATATGTGAAGTATATCATGATAAACGGCGTCCCATCCAACAGGCAGCTGAAGATATCGTCACAGGTTTCCGGCAGCTGACAGTGCGAGAAGGAGAGAGTTACTCTGACCGTAGTTTTATTTGACAGTCATAGTCACAGCTTTGTACAAGTGAACTAGAATAAAACGTTAATATAAACATCTGATTGTTGTTTCAAAGTACTTGTTCTACACGTGGTTAAAATTTGTAACTTTTATTTATTTATTTGGATATTAATCAATAAGGACAACTTTAGACCTGACCGTAGAGAACCAACTGCGTCGTCATATGTCTAGGTACACGCTCGTTCAAGGTAAAAGAAATGCGCGTTGTAATCCCTCAGTGAAAGTAGGGAACTACAATGCTGAAAATATCCTCGCCGGAAACGCCACAGCTTGCAACAAATTTCGTCAAGGTTTTTGACTGATGAGAAAGAGAATGGAGTGGCAGTGCGGACGGAATAGGCGACAGCTTGTACACTGATGTCGAAAATTAATGCAATAAACCTCTATTTCCCCATGTTGTGTCTAATTCACGGTAAAAGCATACAAAATGTCAACAGATGTCCGTACAATCGTGTTCTTCACGGAAGCTGTCATTCCGGTAAATGATAACCACGTCTCCCTGACGTCAGGGCACCTATCGAACGGGGTAGTGTTTGCCGGGAGTCCCACATCCACAATCGCTGTGTATACAATCACAGACGCTGCAGCATGGCACAAAGAAGACGCCTACCAGACTCTCTGCGGTGGAGGGCCATATAAAGAATGAAAGCAGGAGAGTCACAAACTGCCAGCCGGAGTGGCCGTGCGGTTCTAGGCGCTGCAGTCTGGAGCCGAGCGACCGCTACGGTCGCAGGTTCGAATCCTGCCTCGGGCATGGATGTGTGTCATGTCCTTAGGTTAGTTAGGTTTAATTAGTTCTAAGTTCTAGGTGACTGATGAACTCAGAAGTTAAGTCGCATAGTGCTCAGAGCCATTTGAACCATTTGAACAGTCACAAACTGATGTGGCCCGAAGGCTTAATATGAATCAATCTGCTGTTTCTCGGATGTGGCGACAATTTATAAAGACAGAAACAGCATCCCGAAGACCAGGCCATGGCCGACCACGTGTGATATGAAAGAGAGAGGACCATTATTTGGCCGTTTGGGTACGACGGTACCGCCTTAGCACTGCACACAACTGGCATCTGACCTCGCAGCAGCCACTGGACGTGTTGTACCGAGACAAACGCTGTACAGAAGGCTATGGCAGAGTAGCCTTTGTTGTCAAAGATCTTCTGTATATGTACCTCTGATGTGTCTTCACAGAAGGGAACGTCTAGAGTGGTCAACATGCCACCTGGGCGGTCGAACAGTGGATCAATGTTCTTTTCGCAGATGAGTTCCGATTTAGTCTGGAGAGTGTTTCTCGACGCATTCGCATCTGGAGGGAACGTGGAATACGATTTCGGAATCGAAACATGGTTGAAAGAGACCGATATCGAGGAGGATCCTTAATGGTGTGGACAGAGGTTATATTGACCACTCGAACACCTCTTCATGAAATTGTGCGGATGAATCGCCAGGGTTTAACCGCTGTCAGCTATCGCGACGAGATCTTTGGACCTCATGTGCGGTGGCGTGGCCCAGACTTCGTACTGATGGACGATACTGCTCGATCACATAGAGCACAGGTGGTAGATGTTTCCGTTGCAAACGGAAGATACTGCGTGCATGGCGTAGCCAGCTCGCTCTCCCGATTTGAATCTAATAGAGCATGTCTGGGAAGCGCTAGGTAGACAGGCTGCATCACGTAAGCATCCACCAACCACTCTCCAAGACTTGCGAGTAGCTGTACAGGAAGAACTGGCGCTATTGTATCAACATGAGATTGATGACATCACTCACAGCATGCTCCGTCGTTGACACGCCTGTACTGTGGCCAGACGTGGTAACACCCCACGCTGAGCACATTAACCAGTTCTCGAAATGTGTGTGCAAATCCGCTAAGTTGGAAAAAACGAAGAACATTTTTGTCTACAATTATGCATGTCGCAGTCTTTAACGTACATTGTTTCTACTTTACTATCATCTGTTTACACTGTTTTGTGGCAAAATAAACGCAACCTTGCAAAATTTTGGTTTGTTGCTTTAATTTTGGAACAAGTATGTTAGCAAAAAGTGCAGGTAACGTACATACGTAGCTTGGAAATTATAGAAGGAAACAGTATGTCAGGGGGAGGAATAGAATTCAAATAATAAGGAAAAGTGTGCTGACAAGAACTATTCCATTGTCTGTATGGATTATTATGTACCCGTAATTATGTACTAATTTAAGCGATATTATGAAGAATACAAGGAAGCACAAAGCTTGCGAAAAATTCACAGATTTTAATCAGCGAGCATTAAGATTATTAAAGAAGCTCTCGGTAAAATTATTCTACCTTTGGCATATGGGCCGGCCGCGGTGGTCTCGCGGTTCTAGGCGCGCTGTCCGGAACCGCGCGACTGCTACGGTCGCCGGTTCGAATCCTGCTTCGGGCATGGATGTGTGTGATGTCATTAGGTTAGTTAGGTTTAAGTAGTTCTAAGTTCTAGGGGACTGATGACCACAGCTGTTAAGTCCCATAGTGCTCAGAGCCATTTGAATCTGGCATATGGTTTTAGACTGAAGTGCCAAAGAAACTGTTACTGGCATGCGTACTAGAATACAGAGTTATGTTAACAGATAGAATACGGCACTACGGTCGACACGCCTATATAAGACAGCAAGTGTCTAGCGCAGTTATCTGTTCCTGCTGCTACAATGGCATTTTATCAAGATTTAAGTGATTTTAAATGTGTTACAGTCGGCGCCGGAGCGATGGGACACAGCTATCTCCGAGGTAGCGATGAAGTGGGAATTTTCCCGTACGACCATTTCACGAGTGTAGCGTGAATATCAGGAATCCGGTAAAACATCAAATCTCCGACATCGCTGCGGCCGGAAAAAGATCCTCCAAGAACGGGGTCAACGACGACTAAAGAGAATCGTTCAACGTGACAGAGGTGCATCCCTTCCGCAAATTGGTGCAGATTTCAATGCTGAGCCATCAAGAAGTGTCAGCGAGCGAACCATTTAACGAAACATCATCGATATGGGTTTTCGGAGTCGAATGTCCACTCGTGTACCCTTGATGACTGCACGAGACATGGCTTTACGCCTTGCTTGGGGCCATCTACACCGACATTGGACTGTTGATGACTTTAAACATATTGCCTTGTCGGACGAGTCTCAAGTTGTATCGAGCGAATGGACGTGTACGGGTATGGAGACAACCTTATGAATCCATGGAGCCTGCCTGTCAGCAGGGGACTGTTCAAGCAGGTGGAGGCTATGTAATGGCTTGAGGCGTGTGCAGTTGGAGTGATATGGGACCCCTGACACTTCTAGATACGACTCTGACAAGTTACACGTACGTAAGCATCCCGCCTGATCACCTGTATCCATTCATGCCCATTTTGCATTCCGACGGACTTCGGCGATTCCAGCAGGACAATGCGACACCCCACACGTCGAGAATTGCTACAGAGTGGCTCCAGGAACACTCTTCTGAGTTTAAACGCGTCCGCTGGCCAATAAACTCTCCATACATGAACATTATTGAGCATATCTGGGATGCCTTGCAACGTGCTGTTCAGAAGAGATCTCCACCTCTCGTACTGTCAAGGATTTATGGACAGCCCTGCAGGATTCATGTTGTCAGTTCCCTCCAGCACTACTTCAGTCGTTATTCAAGTTATTCCACGTTGCGTTGCGGCACTTCTGCGAGCTCGCGGGGCCTCTACACGATATTACGCAGGTGTACCAGTTTCTTTGGCTCTTCAGTGTAAAAGGTACCAAATAAACGAGTACTCATTTGTGGACGACAGGGAATTGTCGCAAAAAGGACAAATTACGAAATAAAAATGGGCCTAAATGTATTTTCAGTATTTCGTTACAACTTAAACACCGAAGATATCATTAAAAGTGTGATTCATGAAGATGTTGCAACATCAGACATTGTACATGCAACCTTGGCACGAGTTCGTGAGGTACCCGGTGAGGAAAGGACAGAAAGGTAATACAATCTCCTGGCCTCCCAAGTTCTCTTCCAATGTAGCCGCGCGGTCTGAGGCGTCCTATCACGGTCCGCGCGGCTCCCCCCGTCGGAGGTTCGAGTCCTCAGTCGGGCATGGGTGTGTGTGTTGTCCTTAGCGCAAGTCAGTTTAAGGTAGATTAAGTAGTGCGTAAGCTTAGGGGCCGTTGACCTCAGCAGTTTGGTCCCGTAAGACCTTACCACAAATTTTTCTCTACCAGTGGTTTTCTTGTTTTCCCTGTCGGGCGAGTTGAAGGTTGAATTATACTCAGATAATTCTCATACGCCGACAGAGCTACAGGGAAACACTGAAAACGCCACTGGTGCCATCCTTCGGGTAGAGCAGTTGCTGCACGTGGCTCTCAGTTTGACAAATCGTGCAAGCGCTGCATGGATGTCAATAATGACGATTTCCAGCATCTTCTGTAAAGAGCAGTTCTACTGTTTACCGACTGCCGTCAAGTATGAAGTGTCACACTTAAACTAATTTCCCGTTTCATTTTTACCACTCCATACATCAAATTCCTAGGAAAACATAAAATATTGAAATTCTAACAGTATGTAGTTTACTTAGGCGAAATGTGTATTCAAATACATTATACTGTGAACATATGTTGGAAAAGTGTCGTTGTGATGACGAGCATAGCGCAACAAAAGTGTCGGCCAAGGTTTAAGTCTTATGCATGAACGCAGCAAGATTAATTTCATCCTCGCTCATATATCAAAAAGTAAAACTTCAGAAAATAATACATAATCTGACATCCTTCCTTTTTTAAACATGCAGACCCAGTTTAAAACAAGTACCTCTCAGAAGTGTAACGGTTTTTGATACTGACTCATATTAAAAGCAGCAGGAGAATAAATCGTCTTCCTCAAGTTTCCAAAAAACTGAAATACAGTCTTGCACGATCAGTAGTCAAATACCGGATGGTAGCGCAGCTCCACACAGAGGTCCAGTGTGAGCTGTAAGTATAGTATGGCAGCGCAGCTCGGTAGATATTGCAATGCTTTAATACCGACCCGAGTTACGTTGAAACAAATTAGTTCCAATTTTGAACACAAGATTCAAATATGGAGCCGTGAATGCAAAAATGGTTCAAATGACTCTGAGCACTATTGGACTTAACATCTGAGGTCATCAGTCCCCTAGACTTAGAACTACTTAAACCTAACTAACCTAAGGACAGCACACATATCCATGCCCGAGGCAGGATTCGAACCTGCGACCGTAGCAGCAGCACGGTTCCGGACTGAAGCCCTAGAACCGCTCGGCCACAACGGCCGGCTCCGTGAATGCGAGAAAAACGTAAAGCAATGTTTCATGTGTAATTGATTAGGAACAGGATGTGAACGGAAAAGGTCAAGGAAGTGAAAAATGAATAATGTTGATTTTACTACTCGTATGAACTGCCGCTTACATAATTTGTTCAACATGAACACCGAAGACGTCGATGAATGCTACATCCGTAAAACGATGTAATCAGGAGTTGCTCGCAGTAGCTCTGTTGGAATCTGGCAACGTGTTCCAGTGTACTGGCTTTCAGATCAGAGAGAGAGATAACGTGTCCCTTTTAACGCATTACTTTAGATTTTTAGATATCTCCAGAGACAAGAGTCACGTGGATTCAGATCATGTGATCTTGCAGGCCATGCATCTGGAAAATCTCTGGAGATAATACATTCGTGAAAGGCTGCATTAAACAGGACCTTCCATTGGGCGAGAGACAATCGGTGTTGCCCCATCTTACATGAAAACAGTGGTTTCCACAAAGTTGCGCTCTTCCAAAGCAGGAATCGCATGATGTACAAGGAGGTCTCGAGAACGTGCAGACATCACGCGACACATGACAGCCTGTTTGGATGTATTCTGTTCAAAGGAGGGTGGATCGACAGTAAACGTGCTTGTGAAACCACGCCACGCAGCCACATATGGCAAGTGCAATGGCTCTTCGTGTACAACACATTACCCCAAATTTGTTAATTCCGTGTAGTCACTGCACACTGCAGTATACGATGTGCCTCGTTACTCCATAGAATAATGCCCAGCCAAACGTCAGCAGCTTCGATCCATCCCAGAAACCGAAAAGCAAATTCAGAACGTTGCTGTGGATCAGGAGGTTTCAGTTGTTGCACAGTCTGGATCTCGTGTGGGTACCAATAGACCGCAAAGCTTTGGGTGCTGTTGGTCATGGGATGGGGAATTGTCGTGACACTGCGCTAGCACTAGCACTACTCGAGGCACGTTCTGCATGGTAAGTTACGGCAGAAGCAACTACGTCAATAACTTCCATCGGGATAACACACCTTGCTCCTCCAGGTGCCACAACAAGCACACCACGTGTTTTCGAATTTCATTGTCTTCTTTAAACCATTTAATGACATCAGACGTATACTCAGACCTTTCAGTCGGCAATACTCTCTTAATGCAGCATAATGGCATACATGTCCGAAGTAACACTGCATCGTACCTCTAAAAAAATTTGGAAATTTGTGGTAGGTTCCTATGGGGCCAAACTGCTAAGGTCACCGGTCCCTAGGCTTACACACTACTTAATCTAACTTAAGCTAAGAGCAGCACACAAACACACACACACCCATGCCCGACGTACCTCTGAACAAAATAGGCACTGCAATATCGTATTTATTCGCCGACACCGGGCAAGCGACTTCCAATTAAAATATCTGCCTTGTGCGAGATTATACACAATGAATGTGTGATGCAGGCTGTAGAAACATGGTTGATGATATACGAAAGTTTGTGTCTGGCGAAGAAGCGTGCTCTGAAAGCCTAATGGTAAGGCAACCGCTCGCGAAAAGAAGGAAATTCGGGTTCGAGTCTCGGTCTGGCACAAAATTTCACCGGCTTGATGCAACCTATTCAGCTTGACACTAGTTCGGTGGCTTATTTGCCCACTTCGCTGTTTATTTAGCTGAAACAGCTTGTGATTCAGCCTCACAAAGCTGAGTGGGTTCCACTGCAGGCCTTGTTGAATTCAACGTTCCGTCTTTCCTGGAGACTAGAGGGTAAGTTCCGGCCGCTATCAATGGTACCTGATGAAGCGTGACGGCTTGCGCTCCACCAGATACGGCCCATTTAGTAGTGGACACTAGTGTATAAATATAGACGTAGATGCAGCCAGGCGATAAGCAAGCACCACCCACTCCTGCTCTGCGCCATAAATATCTGACGCAGAGGTTGGCGACAGCGGCGACCTCTCACCCAGGCAACATGTTAATAGCGCTGCCGCAGCCGCAAACAAGGATTAACATTCAAGAAACAAGTTCTCTTGACTAAAAAAAAATAGAAATAAAATAAACGAATAAAGGAATAGATTCACGCGCGAGACGGAGCCGCTGATAAAACCCCCGTCACGCCGGTGGATATTACCGCAGTATAAGGAAAATGTGTTAGCCGCGGCAAACACCTGGACACCACGGCATGCCGTGGCGTCACTTCCACAAATGACTTGCTTACAACTGTAGACTACAATTCTGTTCTGGTTATATCAGACACGAAGTGCTCCAGATGTCCGCTGCGTGACATAACGCTCTGGAACGTGTTTTGTGCTCTGGAATTACAAACTGGGGGCGAAAAATGATGGGAAAGCTTGCGGTTATTAAGGATGCGACGCATCTGAGGCCCAAATCTCACGACTAGAGTCTGCGTACGTAGACACGATATTTGAGCACTCTATACAGACATATGTAGCGAACATGGCAGCACTTGATGACTTGAGCTACTCTGAAGGCGGCATGATAATCGGTGCACGACGTATGTGTCATATAATATCAAAGATTAGACAATAATCCGGGTTTCAAAAAATGTTCAAATATGTGTGAATTCCTAAGGGACCGAGCTGCTGAGGTCATCGGTCCCTACACTTACTTAAACTAACTTATGCTAAGAACAACACACACCCATGACCGAGGGAGGACTCGAACCTCCAGCGGGAGGGGCCGCGCATTGCGTGACAGGGCGCCTCAAACCGCGCGGCCATTCCGCACGGCTGGGGTTTCCCAAGTCAAGAGTCTAATAAGGTGAATCTTCAATATTGCAAAGGCAATGTTTCCACACACGTAAACCGCCGCATAGGACGGTCACAAGAGTTTGACGAGCGTCTCCGCAGAGTCACGCGTGGCGACGACTGGCTTCTCTAATGTCAGTCGTATCGCCACAGATTAGAATGTGGGACGAATACCAGCATTGTACGTAGACAAACGTACCGCGTAGGCTTTGGCAGCTGACGACCGACTCGTGTCCCTTTGCCCTCCCACGAATTTTTACCACCGGGAGAATACACAGCATAAGAACAAAAAATCAGTATCAATTTTACGCATTCAAGTCATGCCTACAGCAATACGCATTTTTTATTTAAATTTGGCTATGATTTGGCAGTTATAAAATCATCTCATAAAGACTGGTGTGCAAAAGTTAAGAACAAAAATAACTTTCGCATGATGTGTCACTTCCAAGAAACATAGCTCGATGGAATTGGACTATACAGGGTGGTCCATTGATAGTGACCGGGCAAAATATCTCACGAAATAAGCATCAAACGAAAAAACTACGAAGAACGAAATTCGTCTAGCTTGAAGGGGGAAACCAGATGGCGCTATGGTTGGCCCGCTAGATGGCGCTGCCATAGGTCAAACGGATGTCAACTGCGTGTTTTAAATAGGAACCCCCTTTTTTATTCGTGTAGTACGTAAAAAAATATGAATGCTTTTAGTTGGACCACTTTTTTCGCTTTGTGATAGATGGCGCTGCAATAGTCACAAGCATATGGCTCACAATTTTAGACGTACAGTTGGTAACAGGTAGGTTTTTTAAATTATAATACAGAACGTAGGTACGTTTGAACATTTTATTTCGGTTGTTCCAATGTGATACATGTACCTTTGTGAACTTATCGTTTCTGAGAACGCGTGCTATTACCTCGTGATTACCTGTAAATACCACATTAATGCAATAAATGCTCAAAATAATATCCGTCAACCTCAGTGCATTTGGCAATACGTGTAACGACTTTCTTCTCAACAGCGAGTAGTTCGCTTTCCGTAATGTTCGCACATGCATTGACAATGCGCTGTCGCATGTTGTCAGGTATAGTCGGTGGATCACGATAGCAAATATCCTTCAACTTTCCCCACAGAAAGAAATCCGGGCACGTCAGATCCGGTGAACGTGCGGGCCATGGTATGGTGCTTCGACGAGCAATCCACCTGTCATGAAATATGCTATTCAATACCGCTTCAACTGCACGCGAGCTTTGTGCCGAACATCCATCATGTTGGAAGTACATCGCCATTCTGTCATGCAGTGAAACATCTTGTAGTAACATCGGTAGAACATTACGTCCGAAATCAGCATACATTGCACCGTTTAGATTGCCATCGATAAAATGGGGGCCAATTATCCTTCCTCACATAATGCCGCACCATACATTAACCCGTCAAGGCCGCTGATGTTCCACTTGTCGCAGCCATAGTGGATTTTCCGTTGCCCAATAGTGCGTATTATGCCTGTTTACGTTACCGCTGTTGGTGAATGACGCTTCGTCGTTAAATAGAACGCGTGCAAAAAATCTGTCATCGTCCCGTAATTTCTCTTGTGCCCAGTGGCAGAATGTACACGACGTTCAAAGTCGTCGCCATGCAATTCCTCGAGCATAGAAATATGGTACGGGTGCAATCGATGTTGATGTAGCAGTCTCAACACCGACGTTTTTGAGATTCTCGATTCTCGCGTAATTTTTTTTTTTTTTTTTTTTGTTACTGTCGTGCCGATTAGCCGCTACAGCAGCTAAAACACCTACTTGGGCATCATCCTTTGTTGCAGGTCGTGGTTGACGTTTCACATGTGGCTGCACACTTCCTGTTTCCTTAACTAACGTAACTACCCGGCGAACGGTCCGGACACTTGGATGATGTCGTCCAGGATACCGAGCAGCATACATAGCACACGCCCGTTGGGCATTTTGATCACAATAGCCGACCGAGCGAGGTGGCGCGGTGGTTAGCACACAGGACTCGCATTCGGGAGGACGACGGTTCAATCCCGTCTCCGGCCATCCTGATTTAGGTTTTCCGTGATTTCCCTAAATCGCTTCAGGTAAATGCCGGGATGGTTCCTTTGAAAAGGCACGGCCGATTTCCTTCCCCATCCTTCCCTCACCCGAGCTTGCGCGCTCCGTCTCTAATGACCTCGTTGTCGACGGGACGTTAAACACTAATCTCCTCCTCCTCCATCACAATAGCCATACATCAACACGATATCGACCTTTTCCGCAATTGGTAAACGGTCCATTTTAACACGGGTGATGTATCACGAAGCAAATGCCGTACGCACTGGCGGAATGTTACGTGATATCACGTACTTATACGTTTGTGACTATCACAAAGCGAAAAAAGTGGTCCAACTAAAACATTCATATTTCTTTACGTACTACACGAATATGTAATAAAAAATGGGGGTTCCTATTTACAAAAACGCAGTTGATATCCGTATGACCTATGGCAGCGCCATCTAGCGGGCCAATCATAGCGCCATCTGGTTTCCCCCTTCAAGCTAGACAAGTTTCGTTCTTTGTAGGTTTTTCGTTTGACGCTTATTTCGTGAAATATTTGGCCCGGTCACGATCAATGGACCACCCTGTACATAGAAATAACTGCTACAGTATAGTAAAGATGGTAACTGAAAGATATACGCAATGAGACTACCAGAAATGACACTTTTATTCAAAGACAATAATTACACAAGTCACCGCGATTTATGGTGGTCCCCTGGACATAACAGAAGGCGGGACATGGATGTGATCACCACGGACGGTAATGCGTGTTCTGCAACGTGCTCCCATTCTGGCCTTAAGTTTGGGAAGGAGTTCTTGTGGTAGGTCGTTTCATTCCTCCACCACCGCGGTTGGCAGTTGCTGGATGGTCGTTAGTGCATGTGACGTTCTGCAATATCTTTCCCAGCGCATCCCACACGTGCTCTATGAGATTTAAGTAGGGGGAACGGACAAGCCAAGCCATTCGCCAAATATCCTCATGTTCCAAGACCTCTTCCACCTGTGCAGTTCGATGTGGTCGCGCATTGCCATCCAAAAAAGTGAAGTCAGTGCCGAACGCACATCTGAAAGCCGGCCGCCGTGCCCGAGCGGTTCTAGGCGGTTCAATCTGGAATCGCGCTGCTGCTACGGTCGCAGGTTCGAATCCTGCCTCGGGAATGGGTGAGTGTGATGTCCTTAGGTTCAAATGGCTCTGAGCACTATGGGACTTAACATCTATGGTCATCAGTCCCCTAGAACTTAGAACTACTTAAACCTAACTAACCTAAGGACATCACACAACAGCCAGTCATCAGATGTCCTTAGGTTAGTTAGGTTTAAGTAGTTCTACGTCTAGGGGACTGATGACCTCAGCAGTTGAGTCCCATAGTGCTCAGAGCCATTTGAACCATTTTTGACTGATGACCTCAGATGTTACGTCCCATAGTGCTTAGAAATATTTGAACCATTTTTTTACACATATAAAAAGACGCACATGGGGAAGGAGTGCAGTGTTTCAATAACGTTCACCGATGAGTGTAGTCTTCAGACTTATGAAGGTCAAAAGGCCAATGTAAGAATGTTTCTCCCCAACACTATAACACCCGGAGCACTAAAAAAAAATGATGTTCGACAATGATCCTCGATGCATTACGTGGCCCCTCTTCTCGTCATATGAGGCTATGTCCAGCATTGTCGAACATCATCGTTTTGGTTTTCCGTTTTCGACAGTGTTGGGAGGCATAATGTTACATGGGTGTGCCGACCTCCGAATTTGGGAACACGGTACACTCACCAGTCAACGTTTATGTGACACCGTTTTCCTTACCCACGTATATCTTTTCACGGATACGTTCGGACCTGACTTCATTCTCATGGATGGAAATACACTTCCGCGTCGAACAGCGCATGTGGTGGAGCTCTTGGAATGAGAGGATATTCGGTGAATGGACGGACCTAAAACCCATCGAGCGAATGTGGGGTGCGCTGGGTAGACATATTGCAGCACGTCCACATGCACCAGCGACCATACAGCAGTTGTCTACCACCCTGGTGGAAAAATGGGACGGCCTACCACAGAGACTTCTTACCAAGCTTGTGGCCAGCATGGGAGCACGCTGCAGGGCATGCAGCACAATCAGGACAACGTCCCGTCTTTTATACTGTGCAGGGGACCGCCATAAATCACGGTAACTTCAGTGTAATTATTGTCTTTGAAAAAAAGTGTCATTTCTAGTCGTCTCATTGCGTATTTCTTTCAGTTACCTTCTGTACTACAGTGCAGCAGTTTTTCCCCTGTCTGCTCCAAGTTTTATCGACTTATGTTGCTTGGTAGCGAAATATCGTGCGACAGATACTTTCGTCCATAAGTTTTGTACGCCAGTATATCATACATATACCATTATTCTTTTACTGTATACGAGAGGAGTCGCCTAAAATTTGTATGCCTTTCATTTCGTGACCGATTCGACATATCGAAATGAGGTTTTCGGCAAATGATAGTCGACAGAGAAGCACGTAATTTTGGGCCAGCTTGAAGCACGAACTTTTTTTAATGGAACTATAAACTTTTTAACGGCATTCAAAAATTCTTGAAAACACGAGTGCTGTGATATAGCGCTTCTTAATGTTCGTATTGATATTTTTCATGAAAACATTCGAGAAATGTGCTTCAATTGAAAGGCAATGCAACAGCAGTCGGCTACTGTGACGTAAACGCCACCGTATGGGGCTGTCATCTCAGGCTCCGCTGGTGCAGCAAGATTTACCTGTTTACTTGTTTCTATAAATGCTGTTCACTTAAACATTAGTATTCACATACATCTGAAATACTTTTCGTAAGCCCCTTCAGGACGGTAGAAGTTAGCACAGATATATACTACAGTCGTAGTTGACCTTGTATCTACGTCGTATAATGACGGGCCAACAGGAAATACATTTTGTCTTAGTAGCGCAGACCTATCGGATTCCAATAGCTAGGGCTGTAGTTACTTTATATTACTTGCCGACTTTTGGGAGACATTGTAGTAGGTTTTGTTCTTGTTTCCTGACGTTCTTCTCAGCTTACTTACGCCAAACAAAACCACACTCCATAAAAAGAAACACGTAACCAGACTTTTTCTCAGTTTTCTGTACATCTTTCCTGTTAAATGCTTCCTTAGTCATGTTTGCTATGGCTAAACAAGCATTCACCACGAAGAAAAAGCTACTATGTGGAAAGTGGAACAGGCACCTAGAAAAAAGACTGATCAGATGTTTCTTTTTGCGGACTATGGCTTTATACGGATCACAAACGTGCACGCTAAGGGAAGAAGATGAAAAAAGACTGGAGACCTCTGAGATAAGAATTTGGAGGAGAATGGGGAATAAAATCACGACAGAAAGAGTTAAGAATGAAGAGGAATTAAAAAGGGTTGGTGAAAAAGACACATATGACCGCAGATTTTGAAAAGAAAAGAGATCTGGTCCTGTCTACGACAGTGCTAGCTAACAGATGCTTTAGAGGACATGATGAAAGGGACAAGGAAAATAGGGAGGAAAAGATACCAGTTGACAGATAAAGTTTCTACGGCCGGACGAAAAAAGCACTTGAGACATTATCCTAGTTTTACCTCTGGAGGAGATCAAGTCGATACTACAACACACATAAAATATTAGGCCACTTTACTGACGTTTAACAAGGAAACAATCCATGTCCACGGGGATATTGCAGTACTCGATAACATATCACACACAGGACAGAATGATAGTCTCATCTCAGTGTGCACCTGGCTTTGAACTTCGATACAGTTCGTTAAGCGATGAATGCTGAGTGGAGAGAACGTCGTTGCGCTCTGACGTAAGTAGTCTCTTGGCAACGGCGGTTAAGGAATCACTTCAGGGCGTGTCTACGCCGACGTCTCTTATTTGATGCTGCGTCAGAGGCGGGAACTGTCCTTACGGTTCCGTCGTAAGGTACCATCTTCGACCCTGGGCCTCGTTCTTCGGACGACACCACAAAGCGGAAGTGCAAATCATTTACGTTATGACAAAAGAAAAGGCAGAAATGTAGCCAGTATTATGTAAATACCTAAGTAACGCGCAGAATAGCGAACTAAAAATAAATAAAATAAATCTTAATGGAACTGGACTGAAGTCAACAATGTTACTGGAGATCGCTTTTGTGATCCCGTGCCGGCCTCGCAGCGCACACGTACGCTGTATAGAAGCTGATTGCCTTGTCGGCCCCCTTGAAGCTGCACTGTGAAAGGTGCCGCCACTTCGTTATTCTGCCGCTGCGCCAGCAGTGGACGCGATTGAAATCGCTAACCGGGCCTTCGCGTCCCGTCCTGCTCTTCGCGCAAGATGAGAGTCCACGCGGCTGCACTGAATGCGGAAGGCGGCGCGGCACAGCGGCTCCAGCGGTGCGACGCGGCGCGATCGTGAACGTGAACGGGAGCGTGCGGGCGCGCGCGACGTGTCCGCCATACGGCCGAGCAGCGGGCCGCGCCCGCTTTCTCCCTTCCGCCGCGCTGGAGACTCGGGGCCCTCTGCACCGCGTGCGACCCGTCAGGTTCTCTGTTGGCCAACACGTGTACCGACCACACCGAGCACTTGCGACAGCTTTTACACGCTAAGTCGCGCCGAGTGGCTCGCTTCACTGGCCGGGATAGCACCTAGTCAGACCCGCTGAAGAAATCGCAGTTCATCCTAGTATTGTCAGAATTACATTGTTAAGATATTAACGACTGCAGGTTGCCGATTTACAGGATGTTCCACATACCACGCAAACGCTGAGTCGGCGTTGCATGGGAACCATTACCTGCGCATGCAAACTGCCATCGCTGCATAAGCTCCGCCCTGATGTTACGCATCTACATACACTATGTGATCAAAAGTATCCGGACACCCGGCTGAAAATGACTTACAAGTTCGTGGCCCCCTCCACCGGTAACGCTGGAATTCAGTATGGTGTTGGCCCACCCGTAGCCTTGATGACACGTTCCACTCTCGCAGGCATACGTTCAATCATGTGCTGGAAGGTATCTTGGGGGATGGCAGCCCATTCTTCATGGAGTGCTGCACTGAGGAGAGGTATCGAGTCGGTCGGTGAGGCCTGGCACGAAGTCGGCGTTCCAAAACATCACAAAGGTGATCTATAGGATTCAGGTTAGGACTCTGTGCAGGCCAGTCCATTACAGGGATGTTATTGTCGTGTAACCACCCCGCCACAGGCCGTGCATTACGAACAGGTGTTTGATCGTGTTGAAAGATGCAATCGCCATCCCCGATTTGTTACTCAACAATGGGAAGCAATAAGGTGCTTAAAATATCAATGTAGGACTGTGCTGTGATAGTGTCACGCAAAACAACACGAGGTGCAAGCCCTCTCCATGAAAAAGACGACCACACCATAATACCACCAGCTTCGAATTTTACTGGTGGCACTACACATGCTGGCAGATGACGTTCACTGGGCATTCGCCATACCCACATACCGCCACCGGATCACCACATTGTGTACTGTGATTCGTCACGCCACAAAACGTTTTTCCACTGTTCATTCGCCCACTGTTTACGCTTCTTACACCAAGAGAGGCGTCGTTTGGCATTTACCGGCGTGATGTGTGGCTTATGAGCAGCCGCTCGACCATTAAATCCATGTTTTCTCACCTCCAGCCTAACTGTCATAATAGTTGTAATGGATCCTGATGCATTTTGGAATTCCTGCGTGATGATCTGAATAGATGTCTGCCCATTACACATTACGACCCTCTTCAACTGTCGGCGGTCTCCGTCAGTCAACAGACAAGGTCGGCCTGTACACTTCTGTGCTGTACGTGTCCTTTCACGTTTCCACTTCACTATCACGCCGGGAACAGTGGACCTAGGGATGTTCAGGAGTGTGGAAATCTCGCCTACGGACGTATGACACAAGTGACACATCTGACCACGTTCGAAGTCCGTGAGTTCCGCGGAGTGCCCCATTCTGCTCTCTCACTATGTCTAATGACTACTGAGATCGCTGGTATGGAGTACCTTGCAGTAGATGGCACCACAATGCACCTAATATGAAAAACGTATGTTTCTGGGGGTGTCCGGATACTTTTGATCACATAGTGTACTTACTATGCAAGCCACCACATGATGCGTGGGAGAGGGTACCCTATACCACTCGTTTCCTTCCCAGTCCCACTCGCTTGTAGAACAAGGGAAAACGACTATCTGTATGTCTTCGCATAAGCCCTAATTTCTCATATTTTATTTTCATGGTCTTCACACGAAATGTACGTCGACAGCAGAAGGATCGTTATGCAGTCAGCTTCAAATGCCAGTTCTCTAAATTTTCTCAATAGTGTTCCTCGAAAAGGGCGCCGTCTTCCCTCCAGAGATTCCCATTTCAGTTTTCGAGTCGACTGCGGGTTATTCGAATCTGTTGTGGGTTGGCAGGAGCACCAACACCGTGTTATTAGAGGAAGCCGAAAGGCACGCGTTGTAGCTCACGCAGGCTTGCGTGAGGTTTGGAACAGGACAAGAAAATTAGAATTTAGAAAAAACGGACGTAGCTGGTGGCATACTTAACTTTAATCCATACATGGTGAACGTCGCTCTTGACTGTACATTATTCACAATATCAATAGTAACTGAACATGGCGCCTTGCTAGGTCGTAGCAAATGACGTAGCTGAAGGCTACGCTAACTATCGTCTCGGAAAAAGAGAGCGTATTTTGTCAGTAAACCATCGCTAGCAAAGTCGGTTGTACAACTGGGGCGAGTACTAGGAAGTCTCTCTAGACCTGCCGTGTGGCGGCGCTCGATCTGCAATCACTGATAGTGGCGACACACGCGTCCGACGTATACTAACGGACCGCGGCCGATTTAAAGGCTACCACCTAGCAAGTGTGGTGTCTGGCGGTGACACCACAGAATCTACCAGTAACAAATCTAGCAGCCCGCCTCTCTATTGTTTCGATGTCTTCCTTCAATCCGACATGGTACGGATCCCAAACACTCGAGCAGTACTCAAGAATAGGTCGTACTAGCATTCTATATGCGGTCTCATTTACAGATAAACCACGCTTTCCTAGATCTCTCCCAATAAACCGAAGTCGATCTGTTGCCTTCCCTTCCACAATCATCACATGTTCGTTCCATTTCATATCGCTTTGCAACTTTACGCCCAGAAATTTAAGTGACGTGACTGTGTCAAGCAGGACACCACTAATGCTGTATCCGAATATTAAAGGTTTATTTTGCCTACTCATCCGCATTAACCTACATTTTTCTACATTTAGAGCTAGCTGGCATCAAGGGATAACAAATTTAGTATTGGAGGGCAGCGTGGAGGGTAAAAATCGTAGAGGGAGACCAGCATATGAATACACTAAACAGATTCAGAAGGATGTAGGTTGCAGTAGGTACGGTGAGATGAAGAAGCTTGTACAGGATAGAGTAGCGTGGAGAGCTGCATCAAACCAGTCTCAGGACTGAAGATCACAACAAACAGCCATTCATCACACCAACTACAAATTTTGTCTACGTCCTCTTGTATCCTCCTACAGTCACTCAACTTCGACACGTTCCTGTGCACAGCAGCGTCATCAATAAACAACCGCACATGCCGCTCTCCGTGTCCACCAGATCATTTATGTATAGAGAAAATAACAGCGGTCCTATCGCACTTCCCTGTTGCACTCCTGATGATACCCCTGCTTCTCACTCCTGGTGATACCCTTGTCTATGATGACCACTCACTTTCGAGGACAACATATTGTTTTCCATTAATGCTCATATCTTCATTAACAGTCTGCAGTGTTGCACCGTGTCAAATGCCTTCCGGGAAGATAGAAATATGGAATATGCCTATTACCGTTCATCCATAGTTCGCAGTATATTATGTGAGAAGAGGGCAAGCTGAGTCTGAGACGAGTTGCTGGGACAACGTGGTGAATCGGTTTCAGCTGATAATAAATTGTACCTCGTTCATCCTTACGTTAACAATTAAGTGAAAATTGTGCTATGTATTCCTCCGTTACCTCATTGGAGTCTCCTCCCGCGGAATATAAATAACGACCTGTCGTGCGTGCGGTTATTACGGTATGTCTGTGCTTTAGCCTCGGTGCTCTAACATTACCTTACCGGTGTATTTAACTTCCGGCTGCGCTGCCCTGTACGCCGTTGGGATCCAAGCTACGGGAGGATTAGGCTACAGGCTGTAATGGTACTTGAATTACGTAACCATTGAGGCACCTCACCTCAACCTCTCGATACCAGCAATATTCTACTGTGTTTCTGTAAAGTAGTTAACATATTTCTGAGACAACATTCAGATTTAATTTCATTAATGTAGAGGTACTTTGATACATCGATATGTTTATATTGCAATGATATTATTCTTATGTGTATTCTTTCTTTTGTCACTACGATGTTTGGCGTGAGTCTGATTTTTGGGCGCGTAAGCGGTTATTGGAGAGTCAAGTCTTGGTCTTCATGTTGAAAAGCCACAAAATGTAGTCAGTTTATGAAATGTGAACTTTAACAGTGAGGAAGATATTTTCAACTATGTTTTATATTGTAAAGTGATGTTGCAACAAAAGTAATAAAAAAGATGTGTAACTTAAATTCGGAGTGCTGATTACTTTTTTACATCACCATTGTCTTAACTTGCAAAAGTTAAATCTTCAAGAATGGTTTGTGAAGCGCATCTATAAAACTTTTGAATATCGCAGAATAACACTTAGGCCTCTTTGCATCCGAGCTTGGAATCATCACTACCTAGATTTTCGACGATTTGAGCCATGAGTTCACAACGAGACCAGCTTGGGAAACACGAAAAGATGAGTGCCTAGTTTATCCATTATTTCATGAAATGACTTTATTAACTATGCTCTAATGACACCTGCCACATAATATAACTTTGTTGTTGCCCGAAAATGCAATATCTAGCAGCGTGAGCAACACTACAATCATAATTAATTTTTTACCTTTGTTGTGGTAGGGTTGTTAGAAGCTGCAGCGTCAACATATCGTAGCAGTCCAACAACAAAACTTCAGATTCCGTGCTCATGAGCAGCAGCCCAACAGTATAACTCCAAATTTCATTTAGTACAATTTTTAGCAACAATGAAATAATACACGGCTGAACTCCGCTGAAAAAATGTAAATTTCTTTTGGCATTGTTGGCTGTGATTTCCTTCGAGGTGTCTAAGCCGCATGTCGGAAAGGGTCTTCTTCCTACGCGCACGATGCCCGTCTCCTTGTGTATATGTGAGAGTTGTGTCGTATGTGTATTTTCAGAGTGTAGGTAGGTGTAATGGATGCACGTAGTGTTAGGTTAATGTTATATAATAATGATGATGATGAGAGAAGGGAGAGGGTGAAACTCGGTGCCGACTCACAGCCTAATCCTCTCAAGTAGCACAAAGGAGGCTGCCAAGCTTAACATCCTATCCGACAAAGGATCACCATCAAGATTGCCATATGCCTTCACTTCATGAAACACTGCGGAGGGGTTTGGAACGTAATGATTGATACATAAACGGAGGTTATTTCCAGTGGCGTCACATCTGGTGTAGTTGCACTGCGCCCAACTTAAGAGTGCTGATCAGGCATTTGTTTACATTTGGGTTAAACGTGCGATGAACAAAGTACAGACTGTTGTGGGTTGGCAGGAGAGCCAACACCGTGTTATTAGAGGAAGCCGAAAGGCACGCGTTTTAGCTCACGCAGGTTGGCGTGAGGTCTGGAACAGGACAAGGAAATTAGAATTTAGAAAAAACGGACGTAGCTGGTGGAATACTTAACTTTAATCCATAAATGGTGAACGTCGCTCTTGACTGTACATCATTCACAATATCAATAGTAACTGAACATGGCGCCTTGCTAGGTCGTAGCAAATGACGTAGCTGAAGGCTATGCTAACTATCGTCTCGGAAAAAGAGAGCGTATTTTGTCAGTGAACCATCGCTAGCAAAGTCGGTTGTACAACTGGGGCGAGTGCTAGGAAGTCTCTCTAGACCTGCCGTGTGGCGGCGCTCGGTCTGCAATCACTGATAGTGGCGACACGCGGGTTCGACGTATACTAACGGACCGCGGCCGATTTAAAGGCTTGGAGAGGGCTTGAAAAGAAAACAGAAAATGACATTGCGCAGTTTAGCACTTGAGACTGCTGTGTCGGTAGCGTCTGCTTACAGAGCTGTTCACAAACTCGAACTAAAGCCTTGCAACGTAACGACAGTGCAGCGACTGGCCAATTCATTTAATGTAGTTTGAGTATGGTGGACAGGTTGATCATGAAATACTCTTTCTTTCTGGTGAAGCATGTATGTATTTAGCTGGGTACCTGACCTCACAAAGCAATCGACGTTTGACTTCTGAAAAATATCATTAGTGACAACAACAGCCTCTGCATGGGGACTGTAGTATCCTCAAAAACTCTCGTAATACTGTCATAGACACATTGACAGTGTGTCCTCTTGCACTCTCCTTCAATGAAATAACAATAGGTAATTTTGTTAATTGTAAGTTCTCTGAAAAATACTCACATTCAAATTATAAGTTTGAAGGAAAAAGATTTTTTGTTGTCTAAAATCTACCCGCCACAGTGTCTGAGAAACTGCTGCGTATGTAGCGATGGGAGCCTATCACGTCGGGCGCAGTGCTTGCGTCCTATATGAATGACCCGGTATTAGTGTATTATGTCGGATAATCATGCTGAATATAGTATGCATCACTAGAAATTGAGTTGTTAAAATACTGAACCTCGTATAATATCACAATATCGGTAAGTTTCATAGTTATTTCTGTACTATCACAGGTATGTTTTGGATAAATGATTACTCCTCTTCAAGAACGTTTACAACTTGTCTAATGAATAATTGTTACGTTCTTCGGTAAAACCATTCTATTACGGAGTTGTACGACATGTGTAGTTCAAGAAACAGTGTAAGCTACAATATTAATGGGCACAAATAAATGATCAAATATAAACAAACTCGCCTACACCCGGAACCAAACACACTACCCGTTGCGCTAATCGGGCGGCGTTGCCTCATTTTATTGAACGAATATTCTTGTCCTGGATTCAAATACAGTGTCTCCCAACTCGTCATTCGTTTATGTCCATTTTTTGAGAGAACATAAGCACAGGATGCAATATCATTACAAACAGATTTTGTACTGCTATTTTACAAGGATGCGAGCGATGAATTTATCTTCGCTCTGCATGATCATACAGTCGTATATTACCATTCTGTCGTTCTTGGAGCAATTTGTGAAGACAAATACTAAGGGAAAAATTGAAGCCAACAACTATTTTAGATGGGATTCGTACCAGCAACGTCTGTTACTTACTGATTTCTTTTCTGCTTTGCATAACAGTGTGGTTCTCATTTCCAGTGACTAAGACGACATTGATTTTGTCTTTAGTAGCCTTAGATAACTCCAACTGTATAAGGTAAGAGCAGTGTCGGCTCAATTGGTTGATTATTTATTTGACTTCCACGATCTTTCCAAGAGACAACTCTACATTTCGGATTTAGATGCAGGAAAGGATAACATATTGTTTTCATTATTTTCTCTGCCTGGACGTTCGGATTTGGTTGCAGCAAAAAATATTATCGAACAGCCTGTTGTCGTTGTATTTATCTCTTTATCCTTCTCTTTCTGGATGTACGCTTCCGTCGCACATGGCGGGATATACATTAAATACAAGTAAGAATGAAAAATGAGACCTTGAGCGGCTGAACTTGTCCCTCTCGACTTCAGCCCGCCCGCTGATACATAGATTTCAATACAATCCACAATTACCTTAGACTTTGTGAGCATTTTGAAACCATACGATCACCCGCATATATTTGTCATCTTATTAAAAAAAAGTATATAATTTACACAGTCAATCAATGCATTCAGTATCACAGCTAAAATTTTTTACTTACTACGGGTCCGGACGTTGCTGAAGCTAAGATGTCAACGACCAGATGTCACTACCAATGCATCAGCACCTGAAACGAGAGATTTCTATGGACATCACACTGCTTGAGGATGATAAATTACTGTGAAGTTGTAAGGAAATGTACTCATCGATTATAACTGACATGTTTGGTCGGTATCAACACAAAATGACGAACAATGCATGTCTAAAGATCAAGACACAAAAAGATAACATTAAATGGGTGGGATCTGAACTGAATAAGTATGATTTGAAGCACTTAACCAAAAGAAAATTAGGGACAAATCACCGAACGAACTCGGATAATGATGCTGACCATCTTCCTCTGGAGTGAAAATCATTCGTTGATGCACTTGTTGGATTTCACTATTATTATTTAGATAAGTTTCATTTCCAGTGTTCGACTATTCTTTTCCTATTCTCTTTCAAAGCTGGCTCCATAACGCAAGTCAAAAATTAAAACTCATTTTTATTTGCCTGATCAGAGATCCACAACTGTCAGCAAAGAAAACCGACAGAGATAAAACAAGTTAAATCCTTCTTTTTCACTGATTATGTATTCCCTCAACGTTGCAACATAATGCAGATTTTATCGTGTTAAGTAGTACGAGCCCTTGCAATTTTACGCTTCTCGTCTATCGCGATAGATGCTACTTATATCTCAGAAGTTGCTCTATACGATCACTGTTTCTGCTGCCTTCATGTATGGCACATTCCATCTCTTCATGACTTAGCGGAAATCACAACATGGACATCCAGTCGAAATTGCATTGCAATGAACCAAAGCGGTCTGAATCCATAATTAGATCATTCACAAAGTGATAATACTGTGTTTGTGATATACAGAGCGCCCAAGTCAGAAATAACAATTCTCTCATGCGGCATGGAGGAAATGAATTCATACAACGCCTTTCAGTAACACAACAAAACTTTTTTGTCACTTTCGATTTAGCATCCTGTCACACAGCAGCACCCTTAAATCTGGAGCAATAACTCAGTTTTTACAACAATGTTTTTATGATAACGAAAAAAGAAACGAGATGTGACTTTGTTGGAACAACCATTCTGTAATTCCCCGTGTAGTGCATTAGGAACACAATGGAACATACAAATGAATATTGTAGAAAAATTTTAAGTGTCACTGTGCTCGCAAAGAGAGACAGATTTCGATTTCCATGTTGAACCTATTTTTGTTGTTTCTTATACAATTTGCAAACGAATAATGGAAAAACTTCTTCATCGGGAACAATTCTCCATTTATGTACCTTATGATATTAGCACAGATGCATTCTCCTCGTAGCATCACCACAACAACAACTCGAAGAATCTGTTTCTGTCATTTCTCCCATTTGTTCATTTTCCTGTATTTCTCACCCAAGTACATTACAGACGCACACGCACATGAGCTGACATCAAGACAGGACACTTAACTCTCGCGACGCAAAAGCAAGCAACACTATGTTTTGGTGCAGAGAATATCAGTGCGTGCGTCAGTAACTGGTTTCAACATAGGCCTGTTGTCGCAAATGTGGCCGACCTTATTCACTGCAACGAACTGCTAGCGGTGTGGAAACACATTTGCCGAAGTTGCGAGTGATTTAACACGTTTAAGAATAACGCAAACAGGACTCGGTTACAACATCCTACGCGCACGGACCCGAGACGGAAGGCGACGGAAGAACGAAAACAGACGCTACTGCGCGCTAAACTGACTGTCGACCGCACTGTAACGGAGCAGCCTGAAACACGTCAGCTGCAATCTTAAAATTTTAATGTAACACCTTAAACCTCAATCAACTTCTGCTACGTGTCTAACATGCACGTTCAGGGTTTTCGGTATCGTTGCTTTCGAGATAGTGGAAAACCGGGGTGGAATGAATATTTATCAATTCCAAAACAACCTGTTTCCAATAAGAGAGGCGGGAGAAAGGTAATGAGACTAGCAACACTGCGAGCGTTCTGTCAACGCAGTGTTGTCACTTGTCTAGAGAGGTGTGTACATCCCTTCCACATGATCAGTTCCAAGTTTCAGTTCCGTATTACAAAAATGGAACACCGGAGTTTATAGCAATGTTATGCCATCAAGTTTCGCGTAAAACTTGGGGAGCAGGTCGCTGTGGCCGAGCGGTTCTAGGCGCTTTAGCCCGGAACCGCGCTGCTGCTACGGTCGCAGGTTCGAATCCTGTGTGTGATGTCCTCAGGTTAGTTAGGTTTAAGTAGTTCTAAGTCTAGGGGACTGATGAGCGCAGACAGTGCTCAGAGCCATTTGAACCATTTGAAACTCGGTGAATCCGCGAGTGTGACTTTTGAAAAGGTCTATGGGGAACATTCATTATCAAGAGCACAAGCTTTTTGCTGGGACAAATCATTTTTGGAAGGCCGAGGACACGTTAAAGATGAACCTCGCTCAGGGAGACCTTATATATCAAAAACAGGCGAAAACGTCGAACGTGTGCGTGCCCTAGTGAGATGAGACCGACGTTTAACAATAAGGTTGATGGGTGAAACGTTTAACACTTCCACAGTAAATTAAAATTTGACCGAGTTTACTCGTGCGAAAAGTTTATGCCAAAATGGTGCTGAAAATCTTGATAGCTGAGCAGAAGACCAATGAAAGAAACGTGTGCCTTGATCTTTTTGAGAGGACTGCCACTGACCACGAATTGTTCATTCGTGTGATCAGAGGTGATGAATCCTGGATTTTTGAGTACGATCCTGAGACAGAATAGCAAAGTGAGGAGTGGCACATTGAGACATCTCCTCTGCCGAAAAAAGATCGAATGAGCAAATTAAAGATCAAACATTGCTGATCAGCTTTTTTGACTGGGATATATCGCGCATAAAGAAGTTGTTTCTCCGGGGCAAACTGTCAACCAAGTGTTTTACAAAAATGTCCTTGAAGGCTCAGCAAAATGGTGAATCAAATCAGTCTGGACATGGATGCTGCATCACTCCCCATGTCACATGGCCACTTACATCAAGGATTTTTTGACCTCAACGGGTATTCCTTTTGTTCCACAGTTCATACGCCCTATTCATCTGACCTAAGGCCTTGTGATTTTTTTCTTTTCCAGAAACTGAAAAATGTCTTAAAAGGAACTCATTTTGGGACTCTAGAGAACATTCGAAAGACTGCACCCTACCATTTGAAGCATTTCAGCGCTGCTACCAGTACTAGGAACAACGACTCCGTCGGTGTATAGCTGCCGAAGAGAGCTTCTCTGAAGTGGCAATATCGCTGTTTGAAAAAAAAATAAAAACTTTGGTAGATATAAAATCAGTCTCGTTGCTTTTGTCACATACCTCGTACACTGCTGGCCATTAAAATTGTAGTATCAGACTAGATGGTAAAAAATGAAAATTTGCTTATTGTGCTTCTACAGTACAGTGATTTGAGGGTCTAGAAAGTGCGAAATATATTACACAGAGGTGACACATCTGGAAGCAATAATTATTCTAACACGGATGGGTACTGAGGCGAACTGGACTTCTTAGGCAACTGCGCGTACGTCATTCCAGCTCTATATCAGAGTCCATTAACCGTGGTGGTTGGTGAGAAATAGTGAGGCAGTCCCTCGGCATCCCATTTCCAAATGTTTGGAATGGGTGGCAGATCTGGAGAGCTGCTGGCCAGGCCAACCGGCTAAAACCCTTTGTATCGAGATAGGTCAGAAAGCATAGGAGATATGCAGTACTGCATTATACTGTTGAAAGATAACGTCACACGCGAGGCTTCGAAGACGGCGAAGTGCAATCTGGCAACACTCGTCCTTCTCCTGAGGAGCCTCCACACAGGGATACATCTTGCGTCATATTGTACTGGAACATACTGAAGAGACAATGTGGTTCCATTCCTGTGTCCTGTGTTTTCTTTGGGGCGCCTCTCTTTGCTGCCTCGTCAAGAGAAGCCGCAACAGCGGTCGACGTGCTGACAGTTTGTGGTGCTCCAGACGTCGTCCCAGTGTGCGTGCGGATTTTGTGTTGCTATAAACAAATACATTCCCTGACTCAAGGTACATAGCTGTACGATTCTGCACGGCCGAGCGAACAACGTGTTCGCCGCGCGGGCTTAGCCGAGAGGTGTAGGGCGCTGCAGTCATCGGCTGTGCGGCTGGTCCCGGCGGAGGTTCGAGTCCACCCTCGGGCATGGGTGTGTGTGTTTGTCCTTAGGATAATTTAGGTTAAGTAGTGTGTAAGCTTAGGGACTGATGACCTTAGCAGTTAAGTCTCATAAGATTTCACACACATTTGAACATTTTTGAACATGTTCATCCTTCGGGGCTGCTGAAATCATGTTTGGCTTTGACAAAGGCCTTCCTGAAACAGTCGATTACATATACGCATGTCAGTTGTCGGATCCCGACCAACACGGAAAAGTAAACCGTTCTCTAGTTTAAGTTAAGATTCCGCCGATGTCGAATTTCGATTTGTCTTCATTGACATTACTCCTTACACGACGCATAGCACATTTTCTTCTTTTAAAAACATGAACATTGGATACTATTTTCTGAACGAGAAATCCGCTGCCTTATGTTTCCTTATTATGTTGGTCTTATTCCTATTTGCTTTGTGTGGTTGGACTGAAATGCTAATCATTTGCGTATCCTAGTTGTGGTATACGCTACACTCCAACTTGACATTTGTTTCATGCCGCCTTCTTGACGTTCTTTGAAGCTAGCAAACGTACCTCGCGCGCGATTTTTTCACTGAGCTATCGTCGTAGCGCCAGCCAGTGCACACGAGACGATATGAGACGTCCGAGGCTTCTTGTAGGCCAGTTAATCGACGTGAATGAGCTACTCGAGAGAGGCACGCCGGGGCCAGTGGGTGTCACACAGATCCAGCGTTACGTAAGACAGCTGGCTTGCATATCGCCATGCGCAAGGACGGACGGCGGAGTGGCATTGCCACCCGAATTAGCGCGGCCCGCGGCGCTATCGGGGGCAGCGGGCGCCTCTGGCGGGCCTACGTGCCGCCCCCGGCGTCGCCGCCGCCTCCGCCTTCCGCGCTCGTCAGTGAGGCGTCCCAGCCATCAACTACTGCGGCAACTACCATCACGCTATGTAAATACACTGACGAAAAATAATCCCAACACTAAAATACAATTAATGTACGGCAATGAAATTTCGGGAATACATTTGTATAGGAAACATATTTAAGTGATAAATAGTGAAACATCACAGGTTAAGGTAAGCGTGAGATCAGCCATTGCAAATGTGAATTGCTGGTGCATTAATAACTGGTGTAACTGCCAGAATGTTGAATGCAAGCATGCAAACTTGCATGCATTGTGTTGTACAAGTGCCCAGTGTCAGTCTGTGTGATGGGGTTCCATAACTGTTGCGCTTGGTCTGTCAATTCAGGGATGGTTAATTCTGTTTATAGATGATGCTGGAGTTCTCGTCCGATGATGTCCCATGTGTACAGAGCAGGCCAAGACAATATGCCGACACTCCGTAGAGCGTGCTTTGTTACAATAGCAGTATATGAGCGAGCGTTATCCTGTTGGAAAACATACCCTGGAATGCTGTTCATTATGGCAGCACAGCAGGTCGAATCACCGGAAAACATACCCTGGAATGCCGTTCACGATGGTACCACGACAGGTCGAATCACCATATTGACGTACAAATTTGCAGTCACGGTGCTCCTACGTTCATACGAAATTACATCCCAGCCTACAACTCCAAGTATAGGTTCAGTGTGTCTAGCACACAGACAGGTTGACTGCAAGTCCTCAACTGCCCTCATTCTAACCAACACAGGGCCATCACTGGCACTGAAGCAGAATCAACTTCCATCAAAAACCACTGCAGATCTTCACCTTGCCCTCCAATGAGCTCTCGCTTAACATCGCTGAAGTCGCAAATAACGTTGGTTTGGGGTCAGTGGAATGCATGCTACGAGGTACTGGGTCTCATCGAAGTAGCCAATTTGTAACAGTTCATTGTGTCCCTGTGGTGCCAATAGCTTCCCAAATTGCTGCTGCAGCGCCAGTACGGTGCGCAAGAGCCATACGCCGAGCCGGCCAGAGTGGCCGTGCGGTTCTAGGCGCTACAGTCTGGAGCCGAGCGGCCGCTACGGTCGCAGGTTCGAATCCTGCCTCGGGTATGGATGTGTGTGATGTCCTTAGGTTAGTTTGGTTTAATTAGTTCTCAGTTCTAGGCGACTGATGACCTCAGAAGTTAAGTCGCGTAGTGCTCTGAGCCATTTGAACCATACGCCGAACACAGTGGTCTTACCTGTCGGTACTGCCAAGTGGCTGTTCGGAGCTCAGTCTTCTTGGGACCGTACATTCTCGTGACCACCGCTGCCAGCTGTCATGTACAGTGGCTACATTCCTGCGAAGTCTTTCTGCAGTATCGCTGAAGAAACATCCAGCTTCTCGTAGCGCTATTTCACGACCTCGTTCAAACTCAGTGAGGCGTCGATAATGGTGTACTGCTCATAAATGGCGAACAGACTCCTTACCGTATGATTACATAATTTCCTATCAGTCTCTGTAAGCAATTACATACATTAAATATCTGAGAGTATTCGATTTAAGGCGGAACAACCACAGAACATTAGGCAATGCAGACGCCAGACCGAGATTCATTGGAAAAATCTTCAGAAAGTGAAGTCCACCTACGAAGGAGGTAACTTAGAAAACCCTCGTTCCGATCGATATATGAGTATCACCCGTCAGCCAGGGATCAATTCCAGATAGTACTGATACAGGAAAGAAAGATGGTCTAAAGAAAGATAGCGTGTTTCATCCGAGTGTCGTTTAACACTAGGTTACTAAACCCTCGAAAATTTAAGATTGCAGTTGGTATCAATCCGAGGTTCTCGCCAATCTGATATTTACTGTTTTGTGTGTGACATACGACTGGAAACCTTATAATTGTAATAAGCTAATGCATAAACTATAAATTATGACTTCCCTTGAATGATATATGGAGTATTGAAATTTACGATGGTGTAGTAACATTTCCCCCTTTAGTGTTTTACGGTTAGTAAGGGCGAAAGCGTCACCCAACACCTGTGACACCTGCTAAAAAAACGGGCGTTATGCATCACGATGACTTTTATTGTCAAAATTCCAAGACCGTACGTCCCCTAATGCACGACCGCTACAGTCGCAGGTTCGAATCCTGCCTCGGGCATGGATATGTGTGATGTCCTTAGGTTAGTTAGGTTTAAGTAGTTCTAAGTTCTACGGGACTGATGACCACAGCAGTTAAGTCCCATAGTGCATAGAGCCATTTGAACCATTTGTCGTCCCTTGATGAGTCAACCAAAAAATTTCTTCTAGTCACATACAGGGAGTCCCACAAGGTTTACGCTGTTTGAACTTCAATAACACGAGCAAAAACAACAAAAACTATAAATTTTAAAGTCACACAGTCGGTCACAACGTTATCGATGATGATATAGTGTTGAAATGTTTAAAATGTCCTCCATCGTCTGTTTCACACCAGTCACTGTTCCTTAAAAAAATAAACGTCCTGCATGTCACACCACATTGATAACCCAGGGACATCAACAGCTCGTTCTTCCGTAGCATGGGGATTATCACTAGTCCAGTACACATAGTTTCGCAAATTAATGCTTACATTCAATTTAAACGTCATCTCATCAAACCAAACAATGACATCAGGTTATGACGATTGACGGATCGTTTCATTCATCGCGTGAAGCAACCTGGGAATGTAGGGTATCCACTTTTCCTGCTTTAAAATGCGATAAACAATTGATTTGCTTACACCTGATTCACGCGCAGCGTGCCCTACGGACTTCTTTGGGGATCTTGTGAAGGCTTGCACCACTTTGTCCACCCCTCTTCCGTCCGCTACTCACTTCTTCCTGCCACGCCGTTCCTACATCAGATAACGCACACTTTCTTCCCTCTCAAATTTGTCGCGTAATTTCGTTGTTGTTACACGTGACGGTGCCGCAGTAGCAAACTCTGCCCCCTATCGTCTCTTCACTTCTTTCATGTTTTCACATTTCAAATAATACTTTAAAATCCACTTTCTTTGCTCCAGCCGTCACTGGTAACTGAAAATAAACAAATGAATGGCTACATCAACTAGTTATGAGAGCACCATACATCTGCAGTTGGATCAGATTACCATTAATACCTCCTCAGTTATTAAAGTTCAAACACTGTAACGCCTTTGTTGGACATCCTGTGTATTTCGCGAAAAAAAATATGAATGCAAAATTACAGAGTTTCGAACCCGCACGGTAGCTTACCAACAATTATCCTTCCTACGGACCGTTCGCTACTGCAAAGTGCTTGCTGAGTATAGATGTAGATTAGCTTGTTGAGGCTTGACGGTTCAACAAACTTTCACTTCTCTACATAAATTTGTCATCTCTTTTCATCTCAACTAAAGCTGCCGAGGTAAGCGATGCGTGATGTTTGCGCCGGTACCGATGGAGAGAGTGAAACGTTCATTTCATTTTCTACTCGTCGTTTAGCCTAGGTTGTGAACCGTGAAGTCTGACGCACGAATAGAACGCACACACTCATAGAGACAAATCATGTAGTTTAATGCCCCGGAGATTTACTAGGAAAGTTTAACGGCTGGAATAAGATTACATAACTACACTACTAAACTCACTCTAAATAATGGTCGACAGTCTCGCTATGACCCGCTAGACGGAGTTAAAGTTCCCTCTACTCCCAAACCAACGATTAATATACTCCGTCCTTACCCGACTGCTTTCAAAATACCCTGACCCGACAACTGGACACCGCTATCAGTTCAAACGCACTCCAAAAGACTCCTAACAAAATTCGCCGGTAAGCTCCACATAGATAGCATACTAGATCCTGGCCGCAACCCATTTACAAGGATCACAGAAAGATCAACCCATCGCCGCCAGACTGGAAAAAAGCCATTGTTCCCGGAAAGACGACTGCCTCTGGTGACCATGACGGCGGACACGAAAAGCACGCAGGCGCGGCAAGGAAATGATATCTCACGAGTGGAGAATGAAGTAAACGTCAGGAGTTGGAGCCATTCAGACGGCGACAACAACAGAACAAAAATCGTATTATTCAATGTATTAAGTTGATGCGTAAGTTCATGATTTTTTTTCTGTAAGTTTAATAAACGCAACAGATGCATATAACAGAGATTTTGGTCATCAGTGATATATTTTCCTTCAGTATTAACAACAGTCTGCTAACGCTGGGGTAACTTTCGATTCCGCGACTGCTTTTTAGGCGAAGAATTTGTCGAGCCATGTTCGGGGCGCATTTTCAAATAGTTCAAATGGCTCTAAACACTATGGGACTTAACATCTGAGGTCATCAGTCTCCTAGACTTAGAACTAATTAAACCTAACTAAGGACATCACACACATCCATGCCCGAGACAGGACTCGAACCTGCGACCGTAGTAGCAGCGCGGTTCCGGACTGAAGCGCCTAGAACCGCTCGGTCACAACGGCCAGCGGGCGCATTTTCATCCGGAAGTTCGTTGAAGGTTGTTCGATAGAGAGCGGAAAAGGTGAAAATCTCAGGGAGCAAGATCAAATGAGTAAGATGAGTGTGGAATAACATCCCAAACCAATTCCTACATCGCGTTTTTTGTCAGTTAACAGTACGACGGCGGGCGTTATCGTGGAGTAGCATCACTTCACGCAGTCTATCTCGTCGCGGTTTTTGGATTACGTCTGCAAAGGGTTTCACTTGTTGACAATAAAGCTCACCAGTGATGGATACACCTCGGGGAAGCAGTTCATAGTATACCACACTCTCACTGTTCCACTAGAAGCATAACGTTATCTTCTGTGGGTGCGCTTAGGTCTTTGTACAGGGAGTTCCTGTTTTACTTGGACCTAACCATTGCTTTTTTTCCCCTTATGTTAACATAAAGACACCATTTCTCGTCACCAGTAACGATACAAGGTAGGAATGGTTGGTGTTGTTCACAAGTCAATCGATGATGACCAAGTGGAGATCCACATATGGCTACCCGCAGACTTTTGTGATTTTGGTTTAGAGCATGCGATATCCACACATCCGATTTTTGAACCTTCTCAATTACTTGCAAATGTTGCACGATGTTGGAAAGATCACAGTTCATCACATTTGCCAGTTCTCGAGTACGCTGGTGTAGATCGTTAAGGACTGATGCCTTAAGCGATGTTCATCAAACGTCCTGGACATGGAGAGTCACTAGTATCAAAACGATCCCTACTGAAACGAGAAAACCATTTTCTTACCGTGCTCTGCCAAATGGCATTGTCCCCATAAAAGGCACAAATGTTTCTGGCTGCTCCGCTCTGTTAACCCTCTACTGAGCTCTGATAGAAGAATATGTTGGAAATGATCCGATTTTTTCACTCGGCGCTCCACATTCTATCGTCCATAGCTCCACCGACTATCTCCAAATGACTTAATGACGATATGTGAAGCCAAATAGCTACACTGAATTACAATCGAAAAATGACAATCGATAAATAAACCCATAGCAACAGGAATCATGATGATGAGGTCTCATACTCCGAGGAGCGTAGGGGACGATGCGGTAGACCCGCACCGCCGCACTAGGCAAAGTCCTAGCGGAGGTGGTTTGCCATTGCCTTCCTCCGACCGTAATAGGGATGGATGATGATTAAGACGACACAACAACACCCAGTCATCTCGAGGTAGGAAAAATCCCTGACCCCACCGGAAATCGAACCCGGGACCCCGTGCGCGAGAAGCGAGAACGCTACCGCAAGACCACGAGCTGCGGACAGCGACAGTAATACCAATATGCAAATCAAAAACGCTACGAACGTACGCACCAGCCTAATACATTTACACTGTAATTTCCTGTCAAACCTACCATATAGTTGTAGAATTGAATTCATCTCATACACTCGTCTGCTATGCTGGCGCAAATAGTACCTTAGCTCCTTAAAAATTAGTTTATGCGTGCATCTTGGTAATTAACGAAGATTCGAAAACGTACTGATCTTCGTTACAAGGACCACCATTCCTGCTACTTAGACGAAAGAAGGTTAGAAATATCTTTAACGAATCGAATAAAAACGTTTCTCACCCCACCTTGAGTACCGATATAACAGAGTACTTGCACGTCGATATAATATCCTCTTTTCATTTCTTTATAAAACAACGTTATTTTCAGCTCGGGACAAACTGTTTCATTGTCCATAGGCTGTATGACACTCTACCTTACGCGGTCATTCAGTTACTCAATTATTCACTATGAGGATACGAGGAAACTGCTCACAATTTTCTGTGATTTGTTAATACTTCTATATGCAGCTGCCAATGGAGGAATTTAAATAAACTTCTTTAAAAGTAACGAAAGCGTTATTAGAGAAAAATGTGAGTCCTGTTTTAACACACTAAGCAGTATTCAATGGTAACTGGTACATTAATTACTTTGGACACAAGCATAGGCTGCAATCGAAAGGTACAACAGACAGCCCTGCCAAATAGAAGCATGCGTACGGGTACGAGCGCCCACCAATAGTACAGAAGATTGTGTTTCTAATCTCAGGTAAAGACGCTAAACGACGACTATTTTATTTGTCAGTGGCTATCATAATCGTAATTGGTATCACAGGCCAGTGTAGTTCAACAAAGGAATTTTCGTAGAAATACTGTTTGTTAAGATACAAACAAATCAAGAACAAATTCAGACTGCCAACAATAACCGTAAAACATTTTATGATCTTAATACTATTTAAATCACCGAGTTGTTTATTATGGAATTTTGACGAACAATTTGTGCAAAACCAACAAGTCGAGTAACGTTAATTGTCTCTCCTACGTTCATTTCTCAGGATTTCGTGTGGTTCACTAGCCTGTTCCAAGTCTTTTAATAGGAAACCTGCCGGACAAGTGCATAATTTTCAATGGTGACTGCAGACAAATTACCTAATACATTTTAAACGCCTACATCACAAAAAGGTGCGATAGCAAGAAAAGAAATTTGGCTCAATGATATTGTCTCGAACGTAACAGTTTAAGACAACAACGATAACATTCGTTTAAAAGTGCAAAACATATTTTTCCGCACTACTGCAGATTTGAAACGCACTACGTGTATTGTAATCCTGTAGCTGCACCCAAGAATGTACTTGAATATGTAACGTTTCCTTATCAGCGTTTCGATGTGAATAAATCTATTTTTATGTTGCACATTTGTTGCGTTCAGAAGGCATGTTCGGATGCATTTCGCGATTTCGAGCATATTTGCAAACTGGACACCTTAGTATGTTGCCTCTCCTCACACCAAGAGGTTTTTTTTTACTTCTATTGCAGCAAGCAGAGCGCCACACGAAGTGAGCCGTCGATGCTCAATGGCACGACGAGTTTCATAAAGAAATTCAAAACAATCTTAGCTATAAAACTTAAGCAGCAACATAAACAAATTCTTGAAAACTAACTTCAATAACCATCTGTATATCAGAATTACCAAGAATAGCAGTTGTAAATATCGGTAAGTTTGCAGCCAAGAGACTGGTATCTCAGTTCCCATAGCTCTTTACATAAAGAAAAAAAAGTTACAGTCGTAAAATAAGATGCTGTCAATTTTATGTTGACCATTCGTAAAATGAAATCATGTAGTCTAATCTGCATCCTAGACCATTTTTTGAGGTGGACGCGGACACACTAGTAGTACTGAAGAGGATCGGTGCAAAGCTCCACGCGCTCTGCGGGGCGACTGTCATTATTGCAACGTACTAGTCTACTTCCTGCTGTAATTCTGAAACATGTAATGCGATTTACGTTTCAACAGGCTTACCCGATTCACAGACGGCTAACGATACTAGTTCCTTCCACTGTGTAAGATTACGTTAATCTGTACCTAATGGTCTCGTTAAAGCCTACACACAAAACGAATATTTCTGCTCTCTATCGCGGAGATAATGTCCAGCAGAACACGGAAACTGATTTGCAGTATGCCACTAATTAATCACAATAGGAACGGAGGAAAATAAGCTCTAGCGCGGATTTCTTTAGTTTAACAACGTAGTATGGGAATCTTTAATTAGTTATTAACTATTCCACAATGCAGAAAAGGCGTGACACCAGACTGTCCGTTTCCAGAAATCACGCACCATTAGTGTCGTAAAGAAAATGTATTTATAGGCGATGCAGCAAGAGGTCTTACACAACAAGTATTTTTAATTGTCGCTCAAGGTTTAAATAAAACATTTAAAACTTGCTGTCAGATCTGTGTGCTGGACCAGCACTACATCTCTGGCAAGTGCTCTACTGACTGCACGACTCACTGCCCGCCCTCACAGCCGATAGTTCCTCTCTTACCCTCCACACGTCAACGAGGGAGACGAAGAACCCGCGCAAGTAAGGCTGTGAGGGCGGGTCGCGAGTCGTGCTCGGATAGCTCAGTCGGTAGAGCACTTGCTCGCGAAAAGTAAAGGTCGCATGATCGACTCTCGGTCCGGCATAGTTTTAATTTCCCAGGAACTTTCAAATCAGCATCCATTGGGTTGCAGAGGAAAAACTCATTCTAAAAACATTTAAACATAAACTCAGGCGAACATTATTTGTGGATGGTAGAAAAAATATTAACTGAGATGTGTGTCGATATGTTGTAGAACATCTCATTTCAACGTCTGCCAACTAACCGAATGGTTAATTATCTGTAACTAACCGGTGCGAAAACGCTTCTAGATTATTAGAGGTACGAATCAGTAAACAGCACGTAAACATTCGTTTACACAATTTTTGCGAAATTCCTAACTAGATATCCGACATTAGAGTAATGCAAGTTTGTATGAATAGCTCAAGCGCGTTTTGTACGGACCGGTGCCAGCGAGAAGTTTTGAATGTTTAGTCAGAAACGAGGCGCAAATCGTACTACAACAGCACTCCTAAATACCTGGTAAATTACTGGAACGTATTCTTCACAGTTGGTCCACGAAAATGTCTTTCAAAGCTTTTATTTATTTTGTCACAAACATTGCAAATATTTTGTACAATTATTTATGTTTTGCTAATTACCTAACAGCTAAATAATTTACAATAGGTGAACACACTTTTCATTCAGTAAAATAACTAATACATTAGGTGGAATACACTGTGGGGCGACGGTGCTGTCAGCTCTCATGTCCTTCCTCCACTCATGCAAAAAAAGAAAGAAAAACAGCCAGCCGATAAGTTTCCTGAATAAGAAGAAAACAGACAAAGCTGATTAACTACAATCTACTCTCTTCTTGATGACACTTCAACTGCTGTGCTGAAAAATAACTAGCTGTTGTTCCAGGAATTTGAAATGAACTACACTTTAAACTACATTAGGGTGATGAAATGCCTTCATTTTAATTAACAATATCACCCTGTATTCATAACTGTGTACCGAATCAAAATTGTCCAAATTCAGCCAACCATTTATACCTACCAACACTCTACACATGCTGGAATTAAAAGGCCGTGAAGGTCTTCATTCCAGACAAAGAATTACACCGATATTACGGGCGAAATTTCATTAACTAAATTATCGTGACGCGATTAAAAAATTCCTTCCGTAATACAACATTATAGTCATCCGAGACACGCAATGTAGTGTTCTGGTGAACAGCTAACCAAGACTGATGCACTGCGGCTGCTTACGGCGAATGATCCGCCTTTCTGCAGGAATACTACAGACGTATCTCCGTGCGACCCAGAGCCTAGAACTACGAAACGCCTCTACTTCGTTCGAAAATCGTTTACAGCTTTGCAATTTGAAATTTTACTAAACAAACATATGTTATTTTTGATAGAGAGTTTTTTTAAGTGAAGATGGGAAATTAACAACCGTCTGTTTTACTAAACAGAACTAACAAAATTTAAAAATTTTGCGGACCATAGCTTTCAACTTTAATATGGGAAGTTTAAAACTCACTGTATCCTAAAATATTCTTGCTACAAATGCTAAATTTGGTACGGCTTTATTAATTTCTTAGCTGAAAATAGTACTGAAATTTCTGGATTGTATATCAATTCTCAAGGTCAGTTAATCTTCCACATTTCTATGTTTTATAGTAGAAGATCACATTTTTCTCGACAATTTGGAAGTAAAGAAAATATTAAAATTTATGTTAAAATAGACAGACTCTGAAAATTTCAGGTTTGTAGCTATCGCTTGCGGCGATCTTAAAAATTACGAAAATAGAGAAATAACTATAGAAATACTTTTTAAACTTGGCATTAGATACTTTCACATACACTGATCAGCCAGAACATTATGATCACCTGTCTAACAGCCGGTATGTCCACCTTTGGCACGGATAATAGCAGCGACGTATCTTGGCATGGAAGCGATGAGGCCTTGGTAGGTCGCTGCAGGGAGTCAGCACACTTAAAGTCACCTCATTCCGGGGCGGGACGCGATGAGCTCTGACGTCACATTCAATCACATATCAGATGTGTTTGATATGGTTCAGATCTGGTGGCTTCCGACGCCAGCACATCAATTGGAACTCACCACTGTGTTCCTCGAACCACTGCAACACACTCCTCGTCTTGTGACATGGCGCATTATCTTGATGAAAAATGCCACTGTCATCGAGAAACATGATCGTCATGAAGGGGTGAACGTGGACTGCAACCAGGGCACGATACTCCTCAGCTTGCATGAGTTCCACTTAACCCATGGATGCCAACGTGAATGTTCCCCAGAGCATAACAGAGCCGCCGCCAGCTTGCTTCTGTCCCGGATTCGCGCCTTCCCATCGCCATGATGAAAAAGTATCGGGCACCGTCCCACTATGCAACGCTCTACCACTGCGCCAACGTACAGTGTCGACGGTCACGTGCCCATTTCAGTCGTAGTTGCGACGTCGTGGTGTTAACATTGCCACATGCATGGGTCGTCGGCTGCGGCGACCCATAGTTAGGAGTGTGTTCGGTGCACTGTGTGTTCAGACACACTTGTATTCTGCCCAGCGTAAACGTCTGATGTTAGCGGCCTGCCCTCTTTTAACAGTCTGCCCAGCCTACGGCGTAGGGCATCTGTAATGAGGAGTGGTTGCCCAACCCCACGGCGTCTGGACGTCGTTTACCTTGGTTTCGCCACGTGTTGAAGACACTCACCATAGCACTCCTCGAACAGCCGACAAGTAGTGCAGTTACCGAAATTCTCGTGCAGAGCCTTCGGACCACCAAGATATGCTCTCGGTCAAACTCAGACCGCGCGCTTTGCCCATTCTACACACGGACAGCACGCTCATCAATACTACATGCACCGAGTGTGTGTCTGACTAGCAGTCATTCCTCGCCAGGTGACGTCTGGACGGGTTTATATCGATAGTAGATCGGTGGTCGTATAATGTTCTGGCTGATCACTGTAGGTCTGCAATGATTAGACTAAAATGTTACACAGATCACATATCAGATACTTTTGGTGATCCTATGTTGCACAATCGTTTATCAGCAAAGGCAACGCCACGCCTAGCACGGGCTGCCACACGCAGTAAGGGGAAGACCCCTATCCACTGCGCTCGAGAACCATTACCGCCTCCGCTACGTACAGGAAGGCCTATTTGCATTTTTGCATATTATTTACAAACAAATGTAATCGATTAGTAAATGTACAGATTCAATAATCCATTACAGAGAGAATATGGTCAAATTAACGCAGTTCTGCACAGAGCGTGTTTTGAAACAAGTCGACATGAATATAATGGGTATGAGACCCTTCGTTTCACCAGCGAGCACAGTCACTAAGTGTTGTCAAGATATATTTCAGAGTTAACTACGTTCGTCGCGTGAAACTGATTACAGATCACGTTTATAAGTTCGCGCCGTTCCCTTGCTCTTAGTTTCACATTTATATCGTTATCCACGAACTGGCGAAAACCATGGTACAAATTTTGGTGCCAACGACCTTTTTTGCACATGGCTTCTATAGTTATTACCTACCAGTGGGAGCATAGGGAACTTATGGAGCATCTATAACAGTGGAACTGGAGTTCACAAACAGTAAATTTATGGAAGAACTTTAACTTTAGCGTAAAAGCGCTTCATGGAAATCTTAATTTACGAGTTGTACATAAAAATAATAAAGTATTCAAATGTAGTCTTCAATGACAAAAATTATAACAGAAATGAACAACGCATCAGAATGAAATGAAATAATAAAATGAAGGATAAAGAAAAATCGTTTGTTACATTACTTGTACAGAACAATGTAAAAATTTGATGCGCTCAGAGAGAGAGAGAGAGAGGGAGAGAGAGACAGAGAGAGAGAGAGAGGGAGAGAGATAGAGAGGAGTGACGCCATCCTGTCGTGTATCCAGGTGCAATCTCTTCCTGACTGCTATTATTTTCAAGACTGGACGCATCTGGAGGCCATGTTTGCTTTTGATTGTAGTGATCTCTGCACTACGGCTATGTATCTCAAGTGAAGTTTGCCATTGATTATGTCTATTGTTTTACTGAACGAGTTTTTGTGGACGTTTCTCGACATTTTGTTTACCGTCCTAGTCTCCGTCTCTACACAGTCCTTTAATCGATGAGTAGACAATAATGTCAGAACATGAGCGCACCGAAAATGACGAGTCAACTGCACTCTTACGCCAACAGATTGCAGTCAAAATTAGTGGTGGTATGTTCCCTTAGACATCATTTACGCGGAAAGATGTGGGTCACCCAGCATGAGACGCGTGGTCCCGCAAAGGAGGACAATTCACCATATGCCCGGAACATTGTATTCCCCTGTTTTTTAAGCTACAATATCCTATTGCCTGTACAGCTAGCAAGGCAATGAACTGCTGACATAAAGTTGATTTTATTTTTTATTTATTTATTTATTGCCAAATTATAGACCTGTTACCTGATGCTTAAAACAGGTCGTACATCTTACAATTTTCGTTTTTCATCTTTTTACAATTTTCTTTTCTTTTGTTTTATCTACAACATTTACAAAGAAAGATACTTTTCAAAATTACAATAATTTAAGGTTGAAATATAAATAAAATTTTGTTGTTTTTTTTAAGAAGAATATGAAAAGAAGATAGGATAGAGGAGGTATTTGTTAATACCATCACCGAATGTGACTGACAGTGAACACCTCGGAATGGTCTCTTCGAGCCGTTGACGGCCACTTACACACACACACACACACACACACACACACACACATACACACACACACACAAAACACACATATACACACACAAATGTTTATTAGTAGAGAAATAATGTTGCTTATCCTATTTATTACTAATCCTATGTATTAACTACTTTAGGTGCCCATCCATGAACAGCATTTGGTGATTTCTTGGCTAGATCGCCAGCACCTTATGCTTATTTACTGTCACATCACAGCTTCCTCCTCCTGTTCCTCCTCATTGTCACTATTTTCGCTGTCACTGTGGGTATCGTTGTCCACCCTCTGGAGATTGTTGTTACGCTGCACATAGGCATGTCTGTAATGTCGTGTCCGCATGTACTCCTCATGCGTTGTTTTTGAAATACTGTTTGTTAGTGCGTTTAATTGTGCCCATTGTTCTTCGTCTCTTATTGCTGTGTATATATCTATGTCTGTATCTCTGTAGTCTAAGTGTAGTGTATGTTTATTGTTCGCGTATTGCCCGCAGAAAAAGACACTGTGTTCTGGGGAACCTTCTTCCCCGCATGTGCACGTAGGTGTCTGCCTCAGACTCACGCGGTTTAAGTGCGTGGGATAAGGTCCGTCTCCGGTTAAGAAATGTACCATACAGCGATTGCTTGTTACCCTAGTTTCCTTGACTTAATTTTACTAAGCACGATTGGAGACGCTTTGGGATAATTTGACACTTGGGCACAAGAAAGTGCCGCCTCAGCCACAATGTGCGGCATCGGCAGGAGGTCGGTGTGAATACTCGCACGTCACCGTTCTAACTTGGACGTCTAGTCTAGGGAAAAAGCCGTGTCCGTGGACACCATAGGCCAGAAACAAGGGCGCCGCGTCCCTCGTTCTTTGCGAGCTGCGATCTGCCAAAACAAATATCGCTTCGCCTGAAGCTGAACAGGATCCAACGTGACGTCAAGGCAGCGCCTAATACGTGGCCATACGCCACAGTCTCTAACCAAAGGCCGCCACCACTTGCGCAAACACGCAACTTGTCTTCTCGACAAAGATGCTGCTAAATTAAGCAACTACTCTTTCGTTGTGATGAGGCCTCAATGAAGATCTTATAAGCAACAAACATTTTTAGCGACTCATTATGCGAAGTTAGCTCCCGCTAGCAAGTCAACACGATTGTCACTGTCGCATGTTTATCTCAAAATCCCACGCTAAACCACGTTTGCCATGAAATTTTCCGTAGAATATCTGAATGCAGCAATAGTATTTTATGTGTTATGATAGGAAGTGAAATAGGCTGATATAGTAATAAATTTCATAGTCTAACATTTGAGCCCACTAAAAAGCATATTCCAGAGAACTGTAAAAATTACGAATTCTGTGGTGTCACCGCCAGACACCACACTTGCTAGGTGGTACACTTTAAATCGTCCGCGGTCCGTCAGTATACGTAGGACCCGCGTGTCGCCACTATCAGTGATTGGAGACCGAGCGCCACCACACGGCGGGTCTACAGAGACTTCTTAGCACTCGCCCCGGTTGTACAGCCGACTTTGCTAGCGATGGTTCACTGACAAATTACGCTCTCATTTGCCGAGACGATAGTTAGCATAGCCTTCAGCTACGTCATTTGCTACGACCTAGCAAGGCGCCATTACCAGTAACTAATTGATGCTGTAAAACATGTACCGTCAGGAGCGATGTTTCCCAATTATGGATTAAAGTTAAGTATTCCAGAAGCTACGTACCTTTTTTGCTAGTCTCTATTCCTTTAACTGTTCCAGACCTCACGCCAGCCAGCGTGGGCTTAAACGCGTGCCTTTCGGCTTCCTCATAGTGGCTTGGCTGTCTTGCCAAGCCACAACAAATTCCTTAACGATTCTTTATTTGTATTTTCTTGAACTTCAACTAAGAACAAAGTTAACTTTAAATTCAGAAGAAGGCAATACTTACCTCCTTCACATGTGCAAGTATATTGCAGTTTATAATTCAGTCTTTCTTGTTCTGTAGAAAACTGCATATTAAACTATCATCACTCTTTTTCAATAGAGTGCAAATTTTCTCACTTCTATTTTAACACAACATACTGAACTGCAGTTGTTGTACCCAGAGGTGAACACCAGGTATTTTCGTTTCCAGAACTGTCAGCTATAATAACGTGATTCAGCATATTGTACACTACTGGCCATTAAAATTGCTACACCACGAAGAGGACGGGCTACAGAAGCGAAATTTAACCGACAGGAAGAAGATGATGTGATATGCAAATGGTTATCTTTTCAGAGCATTCACACAAGGTTGGCGCCAGTGGCGACATCTACAACGTGCTGACATGACGAAAGTTTCCAACCGATTTCTCATACATAAACGGCAGTTTACCGGCGTTTCCTGGTGACACGTTGTTGTGATGCCTCGTGTAAGGAGGAGGAATGCGTACCATCACGCTTCCGACTATGATAAAGGTCGGATTGTAGACTATCGCGATTGCGGTTTATCGTATCGCGACATTGCTGCAAGCGTTCGTCGAGAGTCAATGACTGTTAGCATAATATGGAATCGCTGGGTTCAGGAGGGTAATACGGAGTGCCGTGCTGGATCCCAACGGCCTTGTATCACTAGCAGTCGAGATGACAGGCATCTTAGCCGCATGGCTGTAACGGATCGTGCAGCCACGTCTCGATCCCTGAGTCAACAGATGGGGACGTTTGCAAGACAACAACCATCTGCACGAACAGTTCGACGACGTTTGCAGCAGCATGGACTATCAGCTCGAAGACCATGGCTGCGGTTACCCTTGACGCAGCATCACAGACAAGAGCGCCTGCGATTGTGTACTCAACGACGAACATGGGTGCACGAATGGCAAAACATCATTTTTTCGGATGAATCCAGGTTCTGTTTACAGCATCATAATGGTCGCATCCGTGATTGGCGACATCGCTGTGAACGCACAATGTAAGCGTGTCTTCGTCATCGCCATACTGGCGTATCACCCGGCGTGATGTTATGGGGTGCCGTTGGTTACACGTCTCGGTGACCTCTTGTTCGCATTGACGGCACTTTGAACAGTGGACGTTACGTTTTAGATGTGTTACGACCCGTGGCTCTACCCTTCATTCGATCCCTGCGATACCCTACATTTCAGCAGGATGCACGACCGCATGTTGCACGTCCTGTACGGGCCTTTCTGGATACAGAAAATGTTCGACTACTGCCCTGGCCAGCACATTCTCCAGATCTCTCACCAATTGAAAACGTCTGGTCAATGGTGGCCGAGTAACTGGCTCGTCACAATACGCCAGTCACTACTCTTGATGAACTGTGGTATCGTGTTGAAGCTGCATGGGCAGCTGTACCTGTACACGCCATCCAAGCTCTGACTCAATGCCCAGGCGTATCAAGGCCGTTATTACGGCCAGAGGTGGTTGTTCTGGGTACTGATTTCTCAGGATCTATGCACCAAAATTGCGTGAAAATGTAATCACATGTCAGTTCTAGTATAATATACACTCCTGGAAATGGAAAAAAGAACACATTGACACCGGTGTGTCAGACCCACCATACTTGCTCCGGACACTGCGAGAGGGCTGTACAAGCAATGATCACACGCACGGCACAGCGGACACACCAGGAACCGCGGTGTTGGCCGTCGAATGGCGCTAGCTGCGCAGCATTTGTGCACCGCCGCCGTCAGTGTCAGCCAGTTTGCCGTGGCATACGGAGCTCCATCGCAGTCTTTAACACTGGTAGCATGCCACGACAGCGTGGACGTGAACCGTATGTGCAGTTGACGGACTTTGAGCGAGGGCGTATAGTGGGCATGCGGGAGGCCGGGTGGACGTACCGCCGAATTGCTCAACACGTGGGGCGTGAGGTCTCCACAGTACATCGATGTTGTCGCCAGTGGTCGGCGGAAGGTGCACGTGCCCGTCGACCTGGGACCGGACCGCAGCGACGCACGGATGCACGCCAAGACCGTAGGATCCTACGCAGTGTCGTAGGGGACCGCACCGCCACTTCCCAGCAAATTAGGGACACTGTTGCTCCTGGGGTATCGGCGAGGACCATTCGCAACCGTCTCCATGAAGCTGGGCTACGGTCCCGCACACCGTTAGGCCGTCTTCCGCTCACGCCCCAACATCGTGCAGCCCGCCTCCAGTGGTGTCGCGACAGGCGTGAATGGAGGGACGAATGTAGACGTGTCGTCTTCAGCGATGAGAGTCGCTTCTGCCTTGGTGCCAATGATGGTCGTATGTGTGTTTGGCGCCGTGCAGGTGAGCGCCACAATCAGGACTGCATACGACCGAGGCACACAGGGCCAACACCCGGCATCATGGTGTGGGGAGCGATCTCCTACACTGGCCGTACACCACTGGTGATCGTCGAGGGGACACTGAATAGTGCACGGTACATCCAAACCGTCATCGAAACCATCGTTCTACCATTCCTAGACCGGCAAGGGAACTTGCTGTTACAACAGTACAATGCACGTCCGCATGTATCCCGTGCCACCCAACGTGCTCTAGAAGGTGTAAGTCAACTACCCTGGCCAGCAAGATCTCCGGATCTGTCCCCCATTGAGCATGTTTGGAACTGGATGAAGCGCCGTCTCACGCGGTCTGCACGTCCAGCACGAACGCTGGTCCAACTGAGGCGCCAGGTGGAAATGGCATGGCAAGCCGTTCCACAGGATTACATCCAGCATCTCTACGATCGTCTCCATGGGAGAATAGCAGCCTGCATTGCTGCGAATGGTGGATATACACTGTACTAGTGCCGACATTGTGCATGCTCTGTTGCCTGTGTCTATGTGCCTGTGGTTCTGTCAGTGTGATCATGTGATGTATCTGACCCCAGGAATGTGTCAATAAAGTTTCCTCTTCCTGGGACAATGAATTCACGGTGTTCTTATTTCAATTTCCAGGAGTGTATTTGTCCAATGAATACCCGTTTATCATCTGAATTTCTTCTTGGTGTAGCAATTTTAATGGCCAGTAGTGTAGTAATGAATCTCAATGAGTCAGTTAAGGAGATTCCATATCACCTAAGTTACTCTCAAGGAACCCCTTGAGCGTGAGGTCGTTAATTCAGTCTTTAGTAAGGCTCACTTAAAAGAGTCGTGTTACCAATTATGACAGGAAAAACATTAGCTGATAATGACTCACCGTGTGCATCAGGAAGGCGACAGAAAAATAAGTGTCCGGGAGGTGCAGAGATCTACATTCTATGGAGTGTACATATTACACTTTACAAAATGGACATCGTCACATTCAAGAAATGTTCATAACAAACCATTAACCTTCACTATGAACACCGCATGAAAAATGGCGCGCCACAAAGGTTTGCACCATCAAGATCGAAGGCGAACCCCTTGGGAGTTACAAACCATGCAGTACGTTCAGCTAGGCATCCAGTCTTAAAGAATGCATATAGAATCATTTTGGTGCAACAGGCTGATGAGAACTGAATGAATGTGATGGCATGCAAGCGAATGCTAAACAGTCTGTCTTGGAGGTTATCGTGAAACTGGCTATTCTTTAAGGCGTAGCTGTTTTGCAGGCACGGGAAAAACAAACATCCAGAGGCTGAATTTGTCCATTGGTTCCAGGTGGTATGAACTGCAATGTCGTACTTTTCAGGGGGAGTAGTTTGCTCTGAAGGAGTATGATTTTTATACGCACAACAGAAATCAAGCAAAAGGAAGTTATTTTGACCAGCTATTGGCCAATACGATGGCTCGTCTCATAGTTCTACTTGTCTTACAGCCGTTTTCCACTTTTGCTTGCTGTGATGATAATATTCCCTATTGCCTTTGCAAGATCACGCACACGAGAAAGACTCGGAGGGGGCATATCACCTACAACTTATTGCAGCACAATAAATAACTTTCCAGCCAATTTATCATCCAGATTAACAGTCGGCAGAATTGTATAAGAATGCGTTAAGGCATTGATGTTAGCTGATCTTGATACAGCTCTCTTAGTACCCCTAATTTCCACGGTTACTTTCACATTCATTTCTTTTTCAAACCCCCACTGATCGGAGATGAAAACAAACTCCTTACCTGAACGATGGAATAATTTTGTTTGCTGGCCGTTGTGGCAGAGCGGTTCTAGGCGCTTCAGTCCGGAACCGCGCTGGTGCTACGGTCGCAGGTTCGAATCCTGCCTCGGGCATGGATGGGTGTGATGTCCTTAGGTTAGTTAGATTTAAGTAGTTCTAAGTCTAGGGGACTGATGACCTCAGATGTTAAATCCCATAGTGCTTAGAGCCGTTTGAACCATTTGAATAATTTTGTTTACCTCATCTACACATTTTCGGGGCCATTCTGCCGTTTGCTGTGCATCGTGAAGTTGACGCTTTATTTGAAATTTCGTCATCTTACATCGTAAAATTCTGTAGCATTGTTTGAAGTTACGCAACCATCCACTGCTTCCCTTAAAATCACTGTAATTTATATCGCGCGCAGTTTCATGTGCATAACGTTGAAGGTCACTATCTACTACGCACATCCTTTAAACTATATAGAGCATTCTTGAAACGCGCAAACACCAGTTTTTGTAACAAGTGCACCTTGTCCTCCCTTGAATATTAGTAGTTTTTCTCATGCACGCTCATACTGCTGCGGACTTATTCGAAATCTGTCCACAATTGTTTTTCTACTATGCTGCGGATGATCATCCATGTACGTAATTATGTTTAGTAACCGTTCCTTGGACAATGATTGTCCTTTATTACGTTTCACTGCAAACGGGATTAGTGGCTCTCTGTCCGAAAAGGCTAATGAATTACATGGCTAGACATCTGTTTCAATATCTCTTAGACTTGTTAAGCACGTATCGTCATCACTGTACTCCTTATGTACATCGCCCGCACAATCGAGCGCACACGAAACCACACATTCCACTGATTTATCTTGCAGAAACGCTAATATTTCGTCTGCCACTTCTTGTTCACTTTGCGAAATTCCTTGGGTTTCTTTCTCACGAAATGTCAACTTCGGCAACTGTTGCTGCGGACATAATGCAACGTTCGCTTTGTTTATCGTTGCCATTGCTCTGCTTTGTATTAACACCACTAGCACTGTAGCACTATTGTGAGTTACTCGTCAGCTAAGCAGTTCAAATACGCTAGGTAGTCTTATGCTGTGCCCACCACTGGATATCTCCAGTCCCGCTTCCTATAGCCATTAGCAGCCACTATTGTGGTCCTGTTATTTTACCACAAGTAAGGCGGAGGCCTCATATCAGATCGTGGAGGCGGTAACAATCTGGAGGTAATGTCAACCGAAAGAGGCAGGCTTAGCGAGGAGAAAACAACGAAAGTAAATTATATTTGCTTTCTTGTAAACTAAACGTGTGGTGTTTTTGTGTGACTTTTGAACTACTGACTTTAAACTGTTATCCAGTTTCGTCTTTAAGGAGAGTATCGACGAAAGTTACAAGGAACCGGCTGGAGACGGTGTACTAACCGCTAGCAGTTACATTTTTCAGTCTATTGGTTAGACCTCAGAAACCTGCTAAATGCAGAACATTAATGATTGGTTCAAGGCACCGAAAAGTTTAACCTATTCTCGTGGTACTGAGAATTAATCCGTTTTCCTAGCTAGTCTCGCGGGTCAGCAGCGTGGGGCCTCCGGTGGCAGCCACAAGTGCGACTTCGCACGACGCCACTGCCTCTCCCAGCACGAGAGGACGGGACGTTTCAGTATGTCTATGAATTTTTATTGTCTCATGGTAATGGTGTTCATTTCAGGAGAATAAAAGTAAGACGAAAGAAATATTCCAGTTTAAATACCTTCAGGCACTCAATTGTGCCTTGTACGCAGCACCAAAACGTTGCAACACAGCTTACATCTACGAAATAAAACATACTGCTAAAGGAAATCTCTTCACGTGCGCCGCCTACATTACATTGCACACATCAAAAAAAGCTTTGCATTACCCCGGTTCCCAGAACACCTGAAGATAGACGTTGGCTGTGGATATTGTATCACAGACACAGTCCCTTTGACTGCTCAGAGATATCACTAAACCAGCCCAAACATGTGAACAACCATGTATGAGCAGTGCCAATTAAACGGAGGGGGTCCGACAGCCGATCAGTTCCAGTCATTCCACCAGGAAGAAGGTACACGGCTCGTGTTGTCTGTAGTTCAACCACGCCTAGACGGGCAATACCGTGCTTAGATCGCGTCCGCATTGTTACTCTGTGCCAGGAAAGGCTCCCAACAAGGAAAGTGTCCAGGCGTCTCGGAGTGAACCAAAGCGATGTTGTTCGGACATGGAGGGGATACAGAGAGACATGAACTGTCGATGACATGCCTCGCTCTGGCCGCTCAAGGGCTACTACTGCAGTGGATGACCGCTACCTACGGATTATGGCTCGGAGGAACCCGGACAGCTATGCCACCATGTTGTATAATGTTTTTCGTGCAACCACAGGACGTCGTGTTACGACTCAAACTGTGCGCAATAGGCTGCATGACGCGCAACTTCACTCCCGTCGTCGATGTCGAGGTCCATCTTTGCAACCACGACACCATGTAGCGCGGTACAGATGGGCCCAACAACATACTCAGGGTTGGTTATCTGCGAACAATGATTCGGAAAATAAGATAGTTATGCAGTTGCTCACGTAGCTCACACAATTATGTCACTTATTTTCTGATGGTAGATTTATAAGTATCAAACATTCTACAGTTTCTCACCTGCAAACCACAAAAGTCTTCTATTTTTTTCTTCCAATTAAAACTGAAAATCGACGGCGTCTACAGCATTTTACTTCGGCTCCTGGTGCTGTAGTCTTGTTTCTTGTTGTTTTAGACGTATTTTCTTCGTTTTCGTTGTTTTTACCTTTATACTCTAACTATAACAAAACAAAAGATTTCTGACGTCAACTCACGTTTTATTGCAGCTATATGATGTTCGTTTTTTCTTCCAGCGTAGAGCTCTTGCCATATGAAACCATAGCACATTGTACTTGAAAACTGTGGCTGTCGACCAGAGACATGGCGAAGTCCTTACACCCTCTTGATGAAACAGCTTGGATCAATATGTCACAAATGACATACTGATGAATGGTATGGAAAGATTTCAAGAACAGAATTTCACAGCGTATACCCACGCCCCATTCATTGAATGAGCGGCGTCCCGAGTCTTGTTTTATCACAGATACCTCCTTCTTCCCCTGGAATCCAACCCACTAAGCATGGCTCTTCCCCTCACTACATATGGTTCATAAACTACTTAATCTAACTCAAATTCCGATTACATTTTATATAAAGACGCGGCGTAAGGGCTAACGAATTGGAACAATCACGAAGTAGGAGAGACAGCTTCAAAAAGTCTAAGAAGCACCACAACAGACAACGTACGGTACAGGACAATTTTCTGAATCAGGAAGGAAGAAGAAGTTACGGCTCTTGAAAGTTTAAGTATCAGAGACTTCGAGAACGTTAACAATGAAAAAGGTTAGGCATCCAGCTTGTCGTTTTCCTTAAAAACAGGTCTCATGGTTATAAATTTACAACTGGACCCCACAGGATCTCCCACAGTATGTCACATGTGTCTCCATAAGGACAACGTAGCCTGGTCTTTCTGGTTTCGGTAGCGCGTTTTCACTTGGCAAGGAAACGCTTGCCGAAGGCCACCAGCTTGAATGAAGCAAAGAACTTCCGCCTACTTTTCCTCGACATGACAGTACTGTAATTATAAGGTGTACACTGAAATAGAGGGCCGAACAGCTCAATGACTGTTATTAGTACTTTTTACTTAACGGAATTTTCTCATCCCAGATAGCGTCACTACTTTCAGCAGAAGGAATGAAGAAAACTCTTGGAGAGCGAGGTGCGCAGATGTGTTCCGGTAGCTAATCTCTGACACCTCCTCAACTAATAACTTATAACTTAGGCGATTCCACTCTCACACCCGTAGGGTAAATAGCTTTCGTGTGACGACAAGTCCAGCATATCATTTTCTTCATTCAAACCGAACCCAGGACTTTAAATGTAATATAACAGTATCACAGTGCCTCATTGAATCCGTCGTGTGGATAGTTTCAAGGGCCAAAGACAGCCGAAGTAAAACTCAAAACTCGTGTTATCATTGTAGAATTTAAAAAGATAACTCTGCTACCTTTCTTTCCTTCTGTTACGACCTTGCTTCCAAACAATCTTGTAATTTTAATATGTCTATAGTGCACAAGAAAGGCCGCTATTTCCATCTTTTTCACTGTCGTTAGGGTTGGGAAGCGTATTGATTGCTAAGGATCCAACTATTTAGCCGTGGTTCTTTCACTACTTCGTTTCCATTTGTGTTCAAATTTTCCACTTTGAGACACTTTCATGACTGTTCTCTGTAAATATTCCTCCGAGAACCAAATATCCTAAAGAATCCGTTTCTTTTACTCTCGGTTCCTTTCTGATACCCACTTTTCTTCTTTTAGATTCTTTAAAAGCTTACAGAAGCTTGATAGTTTGTACCCAGGGTTTCTTTTCTTGTCACATTTAAAATCTTTGATTTACCCCATAAACATATGTAGGCAATCAAGTAGCCTTACAGTATTTCATCTTCGATGTCCTTTCGGATTCCTGGTAACGTAGGTGTAAATAAGAGAATTACGCCCATATTCAAACATTAAGGGATCTCTGTGATTCACGAAACAATGGCGATACGCAGTACGTTATCACGAAAAGAATTATGCATAACATTTCCCTCTGAACAACCAGATTGCTTATTTTGATAGGACATTAAAACATATCTTTCGCAGTTAAATATTTGGTCTAAATATTCATAATGAGTTTAATTTTTTTTTTTCAAATTGAGTAAGTGAATCAAATAAGTCATTGTCAGTAACTACAGGGGTAACTGTTTGTATTTTTCAGTTAAACTCATAGCTGCTGTCAAGACTCTCCTGCATTAATAAAGGCCATAATTATTCTAAATTACGCTGTGAGAATCGTACATTTTTGAGAACAAAGTCGCCTACATCACTTAATATCTGTCTTTATTTATAACAACGTTTGGGCTAGTGCCATCATAGTTATAAAAATTAGAGCAACTAAAACAAATTTCAGCGTCAGATGCGAGTGACACGGACCTTTGGTTTTCTAGTCATAAGCTTCTGTCTGGTGATGGCAGTACCCAAAACGTCATTACAAATAGACAAATACATGAAGAGTCCTAGACGGTCTTTTTCACAAAAAAACCTCATGTGTGTCGTGAATGACTAGAGCGAGATGATTTTCACACGATCGTTGGTCTCGGAAACAACCGTGAACCCTCCTGAGGAGCTCATCGTCTCCAAACTGTTGTACTCGGGCGCAAAACGTGCTCACGATACAGAACATAGTGAAAAAGGCCTGTGAAATACTGATTTGAAACACCATGAGCAATGTTTCTGACTCGACTCATTGCCTCTACACGCACATATGAGGGTCTACATCACGAAGACAGCTAAAGGACGTTTTGTAAGCCTTGCGTCAGGAGCTGTGCGTCGAAGAAGGAGGAAGACATTGCCTGGGGGATCGCTAGGATATAGCCACAAATACAGGATGGCCGCGAGCGTATGCAGATGGGAAACCCGCAATCTAAAACATCCGGGAGCCCGCTAGCGTTTACTAACAAACGCCTGACCGGCAGCAGCTCGCATCCTTGACAAGCATGCTTCACAGTTACACCCCTCTGCTATAAGAAAGTTTTCCTCAATCAAGAATGCTCGGGAATTACAGCCAGCAGCGGCGTCAGATATTGGTTTGGACGTCAGCAGTAAAACCAACTAATATCTGGCCTTTGACGTCAGCATTTCGGACTGAATAACAGAACACGCCCATATGCGGTCCTGTCGTCATCGGAAAGTTCAGTATGACGACTCTAATCGGAAAGTGAAATTCTAATGCAACATCTGGATCACATTTAATGCTTAATGTTAGGCCGAAAATTATCTCAACCTAATTGACACTGAAGTGCCAAAACATTATGGCCAGTTTCTTAATAACGCTTTGATCCACTTTTGGAACTGAATACAGCAGCTATTCTGCGTGGCAAGAATTCGACAAGTCCTTGGTAGGTTTCCGAAGGCATATTGCATCAGAAGTCTACCGACTGGGCACGCAGTTCCCATATATTACGGGCTGGTGATTTCCGAGTGCGGTGCTGTCACTCGATAGCGTGCTCGATGTGTTCAGCCGGGTTCAGGCCCAGGCGAATTTGGCGTCAATGAAATCAGTGCGAATTTATTATCATGCTTCTCAAGTCACTGTAGCACGACTATGGCCTTGTGTCTCCGAGAGTTATCCTACTGAAATATACCTACGCCGTCGTGGAAGATATCAAGCATGAAGGGATGTAGATGGTCCGCAAAAATGTTCACGTAGTCCACAGCAATCATGGTGCCTTCGATTAGTAACACAGGTCCCATGCAAGCCCAAGTGAGTGTTCACTACAGCAAATACTGCAACCACAGGCTTGCGTCCGCAGCGCGGTGCAGGTTCAGAGCACCCGTTCTCCTGGATGAGGGGTATGTGAGGACACTACCGTCGACCATGTGTAACAAGAAATGTGATTCATACGATGAAGCGACACGCTTCCACTGATCCATGGTCCTATCTCGACGGTCCCGTGCCCACTGCTATCGTAAATGACGATATCGTTGTGTCAACATGGGAACACGTAGTGGTCGCCCGCTATAAAACGTATTGTCCAACAATGTGCCCTGTTTGGTATTTGTTTGGACTCGCTTCTAACAGATATTTTTTTTATTTTTTACTAACAACAGGGTAAAAAATGGTATATCAGTTTGCCATACTAACAGTGCCAAAATTTGGGGCTATAATTAAACTTTTTTTTAAAAAAAAAACGAGAAACATTCATTCGTAAAATTTCCATTGCTTTGAAATGTTGGCCTGTAAAATAAAATGGAAAAAACGATCGGTGCTGCACATCTCATAAGAATAAGTACACCATTGCTAAGACTATAATGCAGCAGTGCAATGTCTAATACTTGCCCGCACCTGACCTAACATCGCCGAATCCATCGATAGTTCATAATAAAAGTAGAAAATAGCTGATCTGCTGCCTGAGTGTGCATAATACGCTTTTATCTGCTTATATCCCCCAGAAACGGGCAACTTGATACGAAAAATTCAGTTCGTCAACCTCAGTTTTCACTCTTTAGCACCGGCTATTCCTAATGCCGAAAGAGTGATGTTCAAATGTGTGTGAATTCCTAAGGGACCAAACTGCTGAGGTCATCGGTCCCTAGACTTACACACTACTTAAACTAGCTTATGCCAAGACAACACACACACCCATGCCCGAGGGACGACTCGAACCTCCGACGGGAGGGGCCGCGCAATCCGTAACATAGCGGCCGGAAACAGTGATATGATCGCCAATTACAACATAATTTTTGAGAATACCTTGAAAAATGGAAATTGGTCAGACATAGCTTTATTTTAGTTACCATAATTTTATTTGGTATGTTGATTCTGCGTATATTGGAACATATAACGCAAAAATCTGAGGGAGTCTTATAATTTTTCAGTCTTTGTTCGATATCTGTATTTATTGCTGAAATAATAGCAATAAAGAACCGAAAATCGAATTTCAGAAACCAGTTACTTTGAGCAGTTTTAACAGCCAGATTAAGCTGGAGCTGAAAAAAAAAAACGATATAATCGAAACCGATTGTTTCAGCTATAACTGCCATCGTTACTCCACAGACGCCACTCCACGGTTGTCACTACGGTATGGCTATCTGTGTCCCTGCGGTAATCAAAGTGCACTATATTTCTTGGCGGGAATTTCTGTAGTGGCGAAGATAATCGTAGCCCTCTGTCTCGGTGCATAATTAATGTGGCTTGTAGGTCGCGAGAATGTGTGTTCTGCAGCAGAACTACGAGGGCTGATCAAGAAACCCCGAATTATTTTTTCCTGTAACTCCCGTCATAGTTCCCTATCTATACCATGAATATTTGGAAAGAGTGGGTTTTTATGTATAACGTTCCACAGACGGTAACACTCTCGTATCGGAAATAATGCTTAATTTTTTTCGTAGACGCTCTTTGTATTTCGCATGCCAAAAAATGCAGGTGACGTGAGAGGAGGAGCACAGCGCAATAAAATTCTGCGTTCGTTTAAAACATACAGCCACGGAAACTTACGAAAAGCTGCAGCAAGCGTACTGTGAAGATGCACTACTTCGTGCAACAGTGTTCAAGTGGTTCAAGAACTTCTAACAAAGCCAACTTGGCGGTGTTAAGCAAGGTGGGGCCTGGTGTTTCAGCTTCTACTGTGACTGAAGTTGACATCAACACCACTGTTGTGATTGTCCGTGAGGATCGGTGGATAACATGAGGTAAACTCAGTGAAGTGTTGATAATATCATATGACACAGTCATTACGATTATACATGATCGTCTCCACGTGACCTGTATTTGTGCCCGTTGCGTACCATATCTGCTGACTCCAGAACAAAAGGCTGTGCAAATGGGGCCAAGCCGTGAGGTGCTGCGTCTCTTTGATGATGGAGGAGAGGCGTTTCTGGAATCGATATTACCGCTGACGGATCAGGCTGCATCATTATGATACTGAAGGATAAGAGCCAGGACAGTGTGGAAATCGTCTAGTTTTCCAACACCAAAACAAGCGAAAGTTGCTCCATCTGCAGGAAAGTGATGGTGATCAAATGTTTTTGAGTGTCATGCAATAATAAATAATAATGTCGTGTGACGAGGGCCTCCCGTCGGGTAGACCGCTCGCCTGGTGCAAGTCTTTCGATTTGACGCCACTTCGGCGACTTGCGCGTCGATGGGGATGAAAGGATGATGATTAGGACAACACAACACCCAGTCCCTGAGCGGGGAAAATCTCCGACCCAGCTGGGAATCGAACCCGGGCCCGTAGGATTGACAGTCTGTCGCGCTGACCACTTTTTTTTCATTTTGTTCGTTATTGATCGTTGTGTTTGGTCGTTGCGGACGTCGCAAGACATCCTGTTCAAGTTCGGTGGTTGATCCTTCCACTCAGTTTTTTATTACAGAGGCCAACCGGCTCTCTGACCGAACACGCTTTTTTTTTATTCCATTTTGTTCGTTTTCGTTCGTTGTATCTGATCGGGGCGGACGTCGTAAGACACCCTTTTAAGTTCGTTGTTGATCTATTAACTCAGTTTATTTTATTACAGAGGGCGGCTAACCCTCTGACCGAGCACGCTGAGCTACCGTGCCGGCACGCTGAGCTACGGTGCCGGCGACCACTCAGCTACCGGGGGCGGACAGCGTCATGCTATGATTTACCAGCATGCAGTTACCCCTCAGTCTACTGTTACAGCAGCATATTGCACGTCAGTATGGCCTAAACTGAGGAAGCACATTGCTAGGAAACGACCGCAACTTTCTCAGAATGTATGGTGACTTCATAACAATACACGCTCTCACATCGCAAATCGAGTCGTGCAGTTTCTGGCTCAATCCGCCTTATAGCCCTGATCTTTCAACCTGTGATTTTTTTTCCCATCACTAAAGGTAAAGCTTCGGGGCTTTAGATTTGAGAACTCTGAAGCAGTGCTCAAGGAAAGTGAGGCGGTTCCCACGGACCTGACAAAGAATGGCCGGCACCATGTGTTCGAGGAAACGGAAAGACGCTGTAAAAAGGACATTCAAGTAGGACGTGAGTACTTTAAAAAACGTCATATTAAGACTGAAATGGAATAATAGACATTTGTGAAAAAAATCAGCCTCAGTCTTTGTTGATCGGGCTCAGCAGTTTTTCGAGTGGGAGAATGGCATCGGTTAAATACCGGGGAAGGCGGGCACTTGTAACTGTGACGTGTTTGGCTGTCGCACGGTGGCGGGAGCACGTCGGCCGGCGATTATCGGAGGCAAGGTCGGCCAGGCAGGCGTATGGAGAGCACGTAGGCGCAGTGGCGCCGGCGCCGCACTCGATCACGCGCGCCCCGCTTCCAGACATGCAGGCAGCGGCGACGTGAGCCCGCTCCATCCGGGCGCCCCACACCTGCCAAAATCCCACTAGCCTTAAATTTCTCTTTATGTCGCTATATGACCGCGCTGCTCTTATTTATGTCACACGCATCCTGTCTCCAACATTATCTAGCCCATTCGCTGACATAAAACATGCTCACAAACACTGACGCAATAAAAATCGCGACACCGAAAAATAATTAATGTAGAGTAATGAAATTTTGGCGATACAGTTGTATAAGGAACATGTTTGAGTGATCAACACTGCAAGATTACAGTTTTACATAAGGGCGAGATAAGCCATTGCAGATGTGATATGCTGGTACTATAATAACCAGAATCTTAAATGCAAGCACGTAAACGTACATGCATTGTGAAACTTTCTGACAGATTAAAACTGTGTGCCGGACCGAGACTCGAACTCGGGACCTTCGCCTTTCGCGGGCAAGTGCTCTACCAACTGAGCTACCCAAGCACGTATCACGCCCCGTCGTCACAGCTGCCAGTATCTCGTCTCCTACCTTCCAAACTTTACAGAAGCTCTCCTGCGAACCTTGCAGAACTAGCACTCCTGAAAGAAAGCATATTGCGGAGACATGGCTTAGCCACAGCCTGGGGGATGTTTCCAGAATGAGATTTTCACTCTGCAGCGGAGTGTGCGCGGATAGCTTCTGTAAATATGGAAGGTAGGAGACGAGATACTGGCAGAAGTAAAGCTGTGAGGACGGGGCGTGAGTCGTGCCTGGGTAGCTCAGTTGGTACAGCACTTTCCCGCGAAAGGCAAAGGTCCCGAGTTCGAGTTTCAGTCCAGCACACAGTTTTAATCTACCAGAAAGTTTCATATCAGCGCACACTCCTCTGCAGAGTGAAAATCTCATTCTGGGTACATGCATTGTGTTGTACAGATGACGGATGTCAGTTTGCGGGATGGATTCCATGCCAGTTGCACTTGGGTCGGTTGTTCAGGGACGGTTAATGCTGATTGCTGATGACGCTAGGTTGCCGACGGATGATACACCAAATGTCCTCGACTGGAGACACATGTGCTGATCGAACAGGCCAAGGGATCTTTCAGCACTCTCTAGAGCATGTTGGGTTAAATAGGACCATGTGGGCGAGCGTTATCCTGTGGACAACACCTACTCGATTGTGTTCATGAATGGCGGCACAACAAATGGAATCACCAGATTTACGTACAGATTTGCAGTCCGGGAGTGTCGGATAAACTCTAGAGCGCTCCTGCTGTTATACGAAGTCGTACTCCAGGCGTATCTAGCGCGAAGGCAAGTTGGATGCAGGCCCTCAACTGGCCTCCTGATCAGCACACGTTCATCATTGGCGCCGACGCAGAAACAGCTTTAATCAGAAAACACAACAAATATCCAATCCGACCTCCTCAAATGAGCTCTCGCTTGACACCGCTGAAGTCTTAAATGGAGGTGGTTTGAGGTCACTGGAATGCACGCTACAGAGCATTTGGGTCGGAGCTGTCCTTGAAGTAATCGATTTGTAACAGTTAGTTGTGTCACTGCGGCGACAACTTCTGCTCGAATTGCTGTTGCAGATGCTGTACAATGCCGGAAAGCCATACACCGGACACCCCGATGGTCTTCACTCTAGGTAGTTCCACGCGGCCGCCCGGCGACTGGTCTTCTTGCGACCCAACAGTCTCGTGACCGCCGCTGCCAGCAATCATGTACAGTGGCTCATCCCTGGTAGTTTTTTTTTTTTTTTTTTTTTTTGCAGTATCGGAGAAGGAACATCCAACTTCCCGTAGCCCTATTCGATGATCTTGTTCAACCTCAGTCGGAAGCTGATAATGGCGTCTTTTTCGCTTTAAAGGTCTTCTTAACTAATACCACGTCCAATCTCAAAGTTGACTAACGCTCACGTCCATTACAGTGTGCGATTAAAGCAAATCTGGTTTGCATCCTCATAGTGGTGCTACTAGCGCCACTCCTATGCGACTGCCGCAAAATCTGAATAGACATCATCTTTCAAAAGCAGAAACACGCCTACCCACTTTTCATTCATGCCGCTCGACTCCTTCTTGGTGTTCCGATTTTTTTTTCTTAGTAAGTCTCAAGCCTGAATAAACTGCTTCTTATTCCACTTTACAATTACTTACACTACTGGCGATTAAAATTGCTACACCACGAAGATGACGTCCTACAGACGCGAAATTTAACCGACATGAACAAGATACTGTGATATGCAAATGATTAGCTTTTCAGAGCATTCACACAAGGTTGGAGCCGGTGGCGACACCTACAACGTGCTGACATGACGAAAGTTACCAAACAATTTCTCATATACAAACAGCAGTTGACCGGCGTTGCCTGGTGAAACGTTGTTGTGATGCCTCGTGTAAGGAGGAGGAACGCGTACCATCACGTTTCCGACTTTAATAAACGTCGGATTATAGTCCTTCGCGATTACGGTTTATCGTATTGCGACATTGCTGCAAGCGTTGGTCGAGATCCAATGACTGTTAGCAGAATATGGAATCGGTGGGTTCAGGAGGGTAATTCGGAACGCCGTGCTGGATCCCAAGGCCTCGTATCACTAGCAGTCGAGATGACAGGCATCTTATCCGCATGGCTGTAACTCATCGTGCAGCCACGTCTCGATTCCTGAGTCAACAGATGGGGACGTTTGCAAGACAACAACCATCTGCACAAACAGTTCGACGACGTTTGCAGCAGCGTGGACTATCAGCTCGGAGACCCTGGCTGCGGTTACACTTGACGCTGCATCACCGACAGGAGCGCCTGCGATGGTGTACTCAACGACGAACCTGGGTGCAAGAATGGCAAAGCGTCATTTTTTCGGATGAATCCAGGTTCTGCTTACAGCATCATAATGGTCGTATCTGTGTTTGGCGACATCGCGGTGAACGCACATTGGAAGCGTGTATTCGTCATCGCCATATTGGCGTATCACCCGGCGTGATGGTGTGGGGTGCCATTGGTTACACGTCTCGGTGACCTCTTGTTCGCATTGACGGCACTTTAAACAGTGTACGTTACATTTCAGATGTGTTACGACCGGCGGCTCTACCCTTCATTCGATCCCTGCGATACCCTACATTTCGGCAGGATAATGCACGACCGCATGTTGCAGGTCCTGTACGGCTCTTTCTTGATACAGATAATGTTCGACTGCTGCCCTGGCCAGCACATTCTCCAGATCTGTCACCAATTGAAAACGTCTGGTCAATGGTGGTCGAGCAACTGGCTCGTCACAATAGGCCAGTCACTACTCTTGATGAACTGTGGTATCGTGTTGAAGTTGCATGGGCAGCTGTACCTGTACACGCCATCCCAGCTCTGTTTGACTCAATGCCCAGGCGTATCAAGGCCGTTATTACGGCCAGAGGTGGTTGTTCTTGGGTACTGATTTCTCAGGATCTATGCATGCAAATCGCGTGAAAATGTAATCACATGTCAGTTCTAGTATAACATATTTGTTCAATGAATACGCCTTTATTATCTGCATTTCTTCTTCGTGTAGCAATTTTAATGGCCAGTAATGTATATCACTTATATGTTCCTGCATCGCTATTATGTAGAAAATCAAAGTAAGACAAAACTTAATGAAACGAAAGTTTGAGCTTTACATCTTCGCAACAGGCTACACCCAAGGAAGCCGACAAGCTCATGGAACACTGTTTCAGTACCACGTACTTAGGAGTTTCTCTAGATCGTGCACCCAGATGAAAAACGGTGATAAATGGCCTGTAATGTACGTCGAAAATTATTGGATTGGTTTATAAGTTCGTATCGTTTTCCATACAACAGATACACATAACAGAGACTTTAGCATCAACAATATACACTCCTTCAGTATTACAACAATCCGGCAACGCTGGGGTAACTTTTCCACGCCGCGACTGTACGAACTATGTGGTTTTGAGGTGGAGAACTAATCGAGCCATATTCGCAGCGCATTTTCATCCGGAAGAGAAGTTCCTTGAAGATTGCTCGTTACAGAGCGCAAAAGGTGAAAATCTGACCGCGCAAGATCAGGTGAATAAGGTTGGTGCGGAGTGACTTCCCAACACAACTCCTGTATACTGATTTTTGTTAGTGTAGCAGAATGCGGGAGAACCTTATGGTGGAATATCATCACATCACGCTGTCTTCCTGGTCGTTGTTCTCGCATAGCGTCTCCAAGACGTTTCAGTTGTTGACAACAAATGTCAGCAATGATGGTTACACCTCGGGGAAGCAATTCGAAGTACACCGCACCGTCACTGTTTCACAAGATACATAATGTTATCTTCTGTTGAAGTGTGTTGATCTTTGTACAGGGAGTTGCTGCTTTGATTGGGCTCAGCCATTCCTTTCTTTTCCTTATTTCAGCAGACAACATTTATCGTCGCTAGCAACGATACAGGATAGGAATGGTCGGTGCTGTTCACGAGTCAATTGATGACGAGCCACCAGAGATGCACATATGGTCACCCGCTGATTTTTGTGATTTTGTTATTTTTTTTTGTAATTTCTGCTCTTAGTCACTTTATTTTATGTTTAATCTAAGATAATGCAAGGCGTTTCGAACATGTTCTGTTCAACATCAGGCGTTTTTACAAACATAAACACAGACAAATCCTTGTATTAAATGCATAATGTTTACATGTATGTCGAAACAATTTTTGCAGTGCATTACGTCGGAAAACAGTGACAAAATACAAAGTGCAATACTGTAATGTTACTCAACAGCTCCGCTATTGCACCAATGATGCAAGTGAAGCAACAAGGCGATAAAAACGCTGTGATGTCATACATGGCCAACAACATGAAAAATCCGCAGAAGACATCACTGACAGCGAACACTGGACAACAAGTTCTAAGTTAATTTAGTTTAAGACAATTTATTTGTAAGTAACATTTCTCTGTACGTATGTATGTATAAACGCCTGATGATAAACAGAACATGTTCGAAACGCGTTGTATTATGTCAGATTAAACATAAAATAAATTTAATGTGACTGGTAGCAGAAATTACAAATAAATAATTACCCCACAGAGTCATGGTTCACAAACGTAGCCATTATGGCCGAAAATAATTTGTGATTTTTGCTTAGAGCATGCGGTACCCACACACCCGATTTTTGAACCTTCCACACTGCATGCAAATGTCGTACAATAGTGGAATGATCGCAATTCATCACGTTTGCCCGTTCTCGAGTACAATGACATGGACCATTGTGGATGAATGCTTTTTAAACAATCTTCATCGATCTCCGATGGTCTTCCTGAACGTGGAGTCACTAATGCCAAAACCATCCCCCTTAAAACGGGAAATGCCGTGCTCTGTTCAGAGTCATTATCCCCACACGCGGAGTAAATGTTTCCGGGCTGCCTCCGCTGCTGTCACCACTCTACTGAACTCAAACAGAAGAATTCACTATGTGATCAAAAGTATCCGGACACCCCCAAAAACATATGTTTTTCATATAAGGTGCATTGCGCTGCCACCTACTGCCAGGTACTTCATATCAGCGACCTCAATAGTCATTAAACACTGTGAGAGAGCGGAACTCGTGGATTTCGAACGTGTGGTCAAGTGATTGGGTGTCACTTGTGTCATACATCTGTACGCGAGATTTCCACACTCCTAAACATCCCAAGATCCACAGTTTCCAATGTGATAGTGAAGTGGAAATGTGAAGGGACACGTACAGCACAGGCTGACCTCGTCTGTTGACTGACAGAGACCCCCGACAGTTGAAGAGGGTCGTAATGTGTAATAGACAGACATCTACCCCGACCATCACACAGGAATTCCAAAATGCATCAGGATCCATTGCAACTACTATGAAAGTTAGGTGGGAGGTGAGAAAACTTGGATTTCATGGTCGAGCAGCTGCCCGTAAGCCACACATCACACTTGTAAATGCTAAATGACGCCTCTCTTGGTGAAAGGAGCGTAAATATTGGACGATTGGACAGTGGAAAAACGTTGTGTGGACTGACGAATCACGGTACACAATGTGGCGATACCATGGCAGGGTGTGGGTATGGCGAATGCCCAGTGAACGTCATCTGCCAGCGTGTGTATTGCCAACAGTAAAATTCGGAGGCGGTGGTGTTATGGTGTGGTCGTGCTTTTCATGGAGGGGGCTTGCACCCTTGTTGTTCTGCGTGGCACTATCACAGCACAGGCCTACATTGATGTTTTAAGCACGTTCATGCTTCCCACTGTCGAGGAGCAATTCGGGGATGGCGATTGCATCTTTCAACACGATCGAGCACCTGTTCACAATGCACGGCCTGTGGCGGAGTGGTTACACGACAATAACACCCCTGTAATGGACTGGCCTGCGCAGAGTCCTGACCTGAATCCTACAGAACACGTTAGGGATGTTTTGGAACGCCGACTTCGTGCCAGGCCTCACCGACCGACATCGATACCTCTCCTCAGTGCAGCACTCCGTGAAGAATGGGCTGCCATTCCCCAAGTAACCTTCCAGCACCTGATTGAACGTATGCCTGCGAGAGTGGAAGCTGTCATCAAGGCTAAGGGTGGCCCAACACCATATTGAATTCCAGCGTTACCGATGGAGGGGGCCACGAACTTGTAAGTCATTTTCAGCCAGGTTTCCGGATACTTTTGATCACATAGTGTATATCGGAAACATTCTGATTTCTCCACCTGGAATTCCATCTTCTAGAGTCCATAGCCCCTTTTACTATCTCCAAATGATAATATGTAATCTCAGATAGCAACAGTGAAGTACAAAAAATGACAACTCATGAATGAAACCATTGCAACCGGAATAACAATATACAATACGAAAACGCTACGGACTTATGCACCAACCTAATAAGTAGCACAGCTGAAACATCCCTGTCGTCAGTTGCTCGTAGCTATCTGACCTCTCGCAAGTTCCAATTGCGGCAGAAGCCAGAATACACACCCTTCTAGTGATATGCGGCGCACGAGACAAACTACATCACGTATTGCTGCGAAACATCTATTGGCGAACGCGGATTAATCACAACCACAGCTACTTCGTTGCACCCGCGAGCCAGAATAGAAACTTCTCACAACGTAGAAGTCACTAATTAAGGCTCAATAACTATCTGACAAAGTTCAGAAAAATTCTGAGATCAGACCACTGGATTGGAAAAGGCCGCCGCTAACAGTAAACACACCTTCTTCAGTTTGCTTCTAGCAACTTCCATTCATGACCTCTACAGCAACTAACTGGATTATTGTTCAAACCCAATTGGTCAAAGGACGTACAAAGACACTGCACTTCAAGTTCCCACGGATAAATTGGAATTTTTTGGCTTCATTTAACACCGCTTAGTCAACACTTCTAGCTAGCTAATCACTCCACGCCCTACTGCGAGGTCTCTTCCTCCGAAGCATGTGCACGGTAATTGAACTTCAACACTCGCCGAGACTGTGAAGTCTCTTCCTCCGAAATATGTGCACGTTAATTAAACCGTAACACTCGGCTAGAAAAAACGGAAAATCACTACGTACTATTCCCGAGTTCCATTTCATGTCAGAATTATATCAATCGTAGCCATTTCTACTATCTCCCTCGGCCCCCATCCCTCCTGCACAATCAGCAGTTTTACTCGAGACAATTACAAGAAAAAAACGGTAGCTTAAAGTTCAGGCAAGGCCAGACTATTTATCCAGAACATTAACATTACCCCTCTACCATGTACCGAGAGAGGTGTCGCAGTGGTTAGACACTGGAGTCGCATTCGGGAGGACGACGGTTCAATCCCGCCTCCCGCCATCCTGATTTAGGTTTTCCGTGATTTCCCTAAATCGCTCCAGGCAAATGCCGAGATGGTTCCTTTCAAAGGGCACGGCCGACTTCCTTTCCCGTCCTTCCCTAATCCGATGAGACCGATGACCTCGCTGTCTGGTCTCCGTCCCCAAACAACCCAACCCCCCCCCCCTCTCTACCATAACAATAAAAATGACGATGATATGAAAAGGGGAAGGACGCGGTACAAAAGATGTGCGGCATACGCTGTAGAAACAGATACATCATTCTGTCGAGTCTACTTGGAGACGTGGAGGAAAGCCGCTTACTTGAGCTACTTTGGTGAATACCAGTGTAAGAGAGTCGACAAATGAGAACAAATATTACGGAAACAACGGTGCTCGTCACACGTTTGTAGGATTCATCAACTGTTGTTTATCGAAACTGTGCAATTGGCAGAGTAAACTGTGATAGGAGGCAAAACGTAGAACGTCCATACATTGATAAAGCACATAGAAATCTTGTTGGCTCTGCTCAATAGAACAACCTGAGGACAGCAAAGGGACTGACGGCAGAGTGCAATGCTGCAAGCTGTTCCAAACCTACAAGGTCAAAATTATATAGATGACATTCGATCCTAAACTAAGTACTTTGACACTACGAACTAATGGTCAGAAATTATTTTTTCTGTTTTCGTTGACATAAACACATTATACATCCCATCAACAGTTTACGCTCGAAGAGACGATCCAAAATGACGTCCACCTGTCTCACAGCATGCTTTACAAAGGCCCACTAATTACTGTAGCTCTGTCAAATGTCCCTTTCGTTTGTTGTTCATTATTCGAGGTAGGGCCACCCCTTACTCAAATTCTCTTACATTTTGAATATTCATTGGCAATTATTGGTTCTTTATCTCAAATGGTTCAAATGGCTCTGAGCACTATGGGACTCAACTGCTGTGGTCATAAGTCCCCTAGAACTTAGAACTACTTAAACCTAACTAACCTAAGGACAGCACACAACACCCAGCCATCACGAGGCAGAGAAAATCCCTGACCCCGCCGGGAATCGAACCCGGGAACTCGGGCGTGGGAAGCGAGAACGCTACCGCACGACCACGAGATGCGGGCGTTCTTTATCTCAAAGCACCCAGTTTAGAGTCCACTACCGCCTGCACAATTTTGACCTTAACAAGATTCGGGAAATCCAATATAGATGCACAGTGTAGAATACATGTTGTTGCAAATATGACAACGCAACAAACGACTCATAAGCGTATCATTATGGATCAACCGGCATATTAAAATGGTATGCATAAGCCAAGATACTATCGTATGAGGACAATGGAACGATAGAAAAAGATTGTCTGGCCATTTACAGAAGGCAGATGAACGATTTGAAGTGTGCAAATATCGATATCGTCCACTTTGACATCTTCCCCTATGTTCATGGCATTCTCCACAAGTTGAGTTAGTTGCTGTTTATAAGCAGCTGCAAACTGCAATGGCTGCTGTCACTCGACTTGAAGATGATCGAAACGGTGCGTTGGGAGGAATGCGAAGAGACTTGTAGCAGAGATACCAAAGACACCTGAAATACTGTATCCTATGCAGAACTACGAGATCTGTCACCATTCGTCCGCTTGTCTATTACTGATGTGTCACTGGTAGGCCTAGGGGGCTGTACGGTAAAGACAGGTATCACCGATGACTCAGGGTATTGCATTCATCCCCCTAACCAACGAGTATGAGGTGCTGCCTTCCTCTGAAACTGCTGAAAAAAGTACTCCCGTGTCAAGGGGAAACAAACGCAAACGGGTAGAGGCCTGTTAATCCTCGGAAATTGAAACATATGGCGAATACGGGGTGGAAAAGATCATATTGTCCACTCTGTCTGTATGCCCGAAAGCCTCAATCAGTGTGTTGAAATGTCTGTTCTGGCACACATTTGGGGAACAGTGTGCAACTAACTGCTGTCTGTGTCGCACTTTGGAATGAGCGGTGTCTGTAGTCTGGGCTCATAGTTGAATCATTCCAGCGACTACCAGAGAGGTTTAAGAAGGCGAGCCCTGCTCCCGGACTTTGAACACAGCTCACTCTCTTCAGCATTGTCCCTAGAACTGATAACAGCCCTCTGATTCTGCGCCGAGTGAAAGCATTGAACCAGACACTTCGAAAGTGACAAGCTAGGCAGCGACTTCCTAGATTTGCAGCATAGGGCTGAAAACTGTCCTCCTAGAATGGGTCACCGGAGCACTACATAAAATTCTGCCACTCAGGTAGCTGACATGCTTTGGGGTGCACACAAAATTTACATCATAGTAGGTGTTTGTCCATCCTGACCAGGTAACGATAGCTGCAAGGGACCCCGAAGTTTAGTGTCAGATCCGAGGTGATAACCCCACAGGTGAGACTATTAAAATCCTAGTGACCCGCTGGCGAATCCTTCGCAAAAACGTGCCACAATTTGAAGCATTTCAAAAAGAACAAGAGCTCTTGTAATACTAGACCAGCGTAAAAACGCTCGTATCGGAGCACAAAAAATGCAAATATTTTGCCGTTTATTTAAAAGACTCTGACTCAGAAGTGCTATTAGGTGCTCATTCTACGCCGCTCGCCACCTTCAATAATATCTCGAAAAATTTTGGCATGCAAACATATTCGCATTTTTTTTAACATGCACCTTAGCTCGAGCTCCTCTGACTGTAACTCATACGCATTAGTCCACCGCTGATCGCGTCCAGTCCCATCTACCCTTTCTCACTCACTCTTTCAGCTGACCTCATTGTCATTGTGTCTTCGTGTCTCTCTGTCATTGCCTCCTTTGTCACAACCACAGTCCTGTTACTACAGGCTTCTCTCATGTCATTGTCTCCGTCTTGCTCTCTCTCTCTTACTGTTAACATCGCATTCGTTTCTTCCTACTGCTGCTGTCTCTTCACACTGTAGTTATCTCTCTCTTCCTCGTTGTCATTGTCATATACTCTGTCTCTCATTATCTCTGGCTCTCACCACTTACACTTTCTCTTGCTCTTTATTCCCCTCCGCCCCCCCCCCCCCCGCACTGTTCCCTTCGCTCTATTCCTAGCACTGTTCCGTCATGGTCAACTATCTTCCACTGCCAGTGTGTCCCTCTTTTTTTTCACAATTCCCCTCTCTCCTTCGCTCTTTCTATAACAGTCTATAGTCTTCCAGTGTTTATTACTTTTCCGTCTCTTTGCGACTGCCACTGCCTTCTTCCCTCTCAGCATAAAAATATGCGAGTATGCTTGCTTGCCAAAATTTTTGGAAAATTTTTCTGAGGATGGTAGACTGAGGTGACTGGTACCGAACCTTTCAGTCAAAGTCTTTTACACAAACAGGACCATATTCGCATTTTTTGAGCTCCGATAGAAGCATTTTTCCGCTGGTTCTCCGTCTTTTCCCTGTTGCGGCAGGACATGTAACTCACATGAAAAGAAATATATTGGCCCGTAAAATTCTGATAACTTACTTATATGAAATTGAAATAACGCAAAACTAATTTTACGCCTCAGACCGGATTTTACGTGTAAAAAAAATTGCATGTGCTTCAGTGTTACAATATGAGGTTCCCAGATGATAAGAGAGACGGTTTACAGGATATTTCTTCGTGCTACATTTTCACCTCAGACCGGATTTTACGTGGGTATTTTACGTGTCCAAGTAGTGTAATTTTGAACGTCTGTGTCTTGGAATCAGATCAAGATATGAAGAAAGTTCTCAAAGCAGCTCAAGATTTGAACCTTAGGAATAAATCGTAAAAGTTACAGCAACTTTCTGCGCATAGCTGTCTGGGAATACATGGCTGATTGTTTTGAGGTGTTCCTCGATAACGAATAAAGACTGCTGAAAACGTGGAGATGGCTATTCTCGATAAATGCCTGGAGAGTGTACCTTTAAAATTGCAGCAATTTTATTATGATTATTCGTTATTTAGATTTGGCCTCATACCGGATTTTACGTGCAGAAGTAGAGAAACTTTGGACCTACGATTCTTGAAAACGGATGACCTGATGAAGAGGTCAAGAAAATTTTCAGGGTTTTTCGAGATCGGGATCTTAGGAATAAATTGTAAAAATTTCAGCCATTCACTGTGCATAACCATGTGGCGGTGAAAATACAGCAAAAATTCCATTTTAGTGGGGTATCCGAGGAACCGCACATGAACCAATGGCATCTCCCTAAGTTCCATCAAGCCCACCATCGATCACATCAAAGATAGGAAGGAGTGTATAATATTCGTACTTTGACCCCGTACTGTCGAATAGTGATACTAAGACTATCCTTCTGTTGGGTATACAAATGGTCCTTAGCCCAAGAACTGTCCAAAACATTTGACTCTGCCTTTTTACCACCAACACAACCCGAGGAATAAGCACCGGAATATTTTGCTTTTATGCGCGGCGTTTTGGAATGTATTAGTTGCGCATCCTGTCGCACACATACCGATAATGATCTGCCGCCGAAGCCATAGCCAAAAGGTGTCAGAGTTCGAAAATTAAGTGGAATTACACTACTGGCCATTAAAATTGCTACACCACGAAGATGAAGTGCTACAGACGCGAAATTTAACCGACAGGAAGAAGATGATGTGATATGCAAATGATCAGCTTTTCAGAGCATTCACACAAGGTTGGCGCCGGTGACGACACATACAACGTGCTGACATGAGGAAAGTTTCCAACATATTTCTCGTACACAAACAACAGTTGACCGACGTTGCCTGGTGAAACGTTATTGTGATGCCTCGTGTAAGGAGGGGAAACGCGTACCATCACGTTTCCGACTTTGATAAAGGTCGGATTGTAGCCTATCGCGATTGCCGTTTATCGTATCGCGACATTGCTGCAAGCGTTGGTCGAGATCCAATGACTGTTAGCAGAATATGGAATCGGTGGGTTCAGGAGGGTAATACGGAACGCCGTGCTGGATCCCAACGGCCTCGTATCACTAGCAGTCGAGATGACAGGCGTCTTATCCGCATGGCTGTAATTCATCGTGCAGCCACGTCTCGATCCCTGAGTCAACAGATGGGGATGTTTGCAAGACAACAACCATCTGCACGAACAGTTCCACGACGTTTGCAGCAGCATGGACTATCAGCTCGGAGACCATGACGCTGCATCACAGACAGGAGCGCCTGCGATGGTGTACACAACGACGAACCTGGCTGTACGAATGGTAAAACGTCATTTTTTTCGGATGATTCCAGGTTCTGTTTACAGCATCATGATGGTCACATCCGTGTTTGGCGACATCACGGTGAACGCACATTGGAAGCGTGTATTCGTCATCGGCATACTGGCGTATCATCCGGCGTGATGGTATGGGGTGCCATTGGTTACACGTCTCGGTCACCTCTTGTTCGCATTGACGGCACTTTGAGCAGTGGACGTTACATTTCAGATGTGGTACGACCCGTGGCACTACCCTTCATTCGACCCCTGCGAAACCCTACATTTCAGCAGGATAATGCACGACCCCATGTTGCAGGACCTGTACGGGCCTTCCTGGATACAGAGAATGTTCGACTGCTGCCCTGGCCAGCACATTCTCCAGATCTCTCACCAATCGAAAACGTCTGGTCAATGGTGGCCGAGTAACTGGCTCGTCACAATACGCCAGTCACTACTCTTGATAAACTGTGGTATTGTATTGAAGCTGCTTGGGCAGCTAGACCTGTACACGCCATCCAAGCTCTGTTTGACTCAATGCCCAGGCGTATCAAGGCCGTTATTACGACGAGAGGTGGTTGTTCTGGGTACTGATTTCTCAGGATCTATGCACCCAAATTGCGTGAAAATGTAATCACATGTCAGTTTTAGTATATTTGTCCAATGAATACCCGTTTATCATCTGCATTTCTTCTTGGTATAGCAATTTTAATGGCCAGTAGTGTAGATACAGAGAACTAGCGCTTGTAGCAATCTTCCACACGATAAAATAGAGTCACTCGAGTCGATCGCAGCTGACCAGATTGGCGTCTAGAGTCTAGACGATATAAATAAGGAGTTGGGGGAGTGCGGCGTGGCGGGGCACGGCGCCAGTGGCACGTGGTCTGCGTGGGGAGGCGGGGCGAGGCGGCCCGCAGCGGCAGCTAGGCCCTGCGTGCGGAGGCGCACGTAGCCACGGGCAGAGACACGCGGGATTTATGTGCCGGCTATTTACGACAGAGCCGCGTCGGAAGTGTGGGAAGCGGCCGAGCCCGCCTGATTAATCGCCCGGGTGGTGGCTGTTGACACAGCCGGGTCGCGGCGACCGTTAACCCGGACACACCCCCGTCCGCTTTGTCGCCGCCTAATAGGATTGCTTATACAGCGGGAGGACCGCCAGGTGTGCCGGTGCGCGCCGAGATTTATTCCGATTGCCGCCAGCCTTTGGCGGCACCGGATACTCCGGGGGCGTGGCCTCTGACGAGTGGCTGCGAGGCTGGGCGGACGGCGGCTCGATATCTGCAGTCTTTCTTACGTTCCGAGTTACGTAACGCGGTCTGTAATTTGCAAAACTCTTGGCAGTCACCTAATGGGAAAAGTACAAGAGTACGGAATATGAAAGACGGTTTGTGACAGGATTGAAGAGTACCTAGCAAACAGAGCACGGGATGTCGTCCTTCGCGGAGACAAAGTTCCTAGGAAGACCTCGTATCAACGCGATCCAATGGAACGGGACATGTCCGTTTCTGTCTGAAACCGCGAGCTCTTTCAATTTGTTGTTATTTATTAAAATTTATTTAGGAATCAAATACGTATTTTAATGTACACTGAGGTGACAAAAGCATCGGATAGCGATCTGCACATATACAGATGGCGGCAGTACCGCGTACACAGGTGTGACAGGGCAGTGTATAAGCTGAGCTGTCATTTTACCCAGGTGATTCGTGTGAAAAGGTTTCCGACGACATGGTTATAGCCCCAAGACTGGAATTAGCAGACTTTCAGTGCGGAATGGTAGTTGGAGCTAGAGGCATGGGATATTTCATTTCGGAAATCGTTAGAGGATTCAGTATTCTGAGATCCACAGTGTGCCGAGAATACCAAAATTCGGGTATTACTTCTCATTAAGTACAACGCACTTATCGTTCGAGAGCAGCGGTTTTGCGTAGAGTTGATAGCGCTAACAGACAAGCAACACTGCGTGAAATAATCGCAGAAACCAATGTGGGAAGTTTTAACTCCGGAATCTTACACATGGAGAGACATACCATGTACTGCTGTGGTAGTTTCCAATTACTTTCCAGAGGAGCACTTCGGATTTAGATAGGAAAAGGCACAAGAGATGCTATTGGCCTGTTAAGAACTATAGGGGAAAGATATGTGGAAGAAGGTAGAGAAACCTTTGTTGTTTTTATATTAGAAAAGGCTTTTGACAGAGTTCAGTGGAACAAGCTGATGCATATTTTGAAGAGGAAAGGAGTAGATTGGAAAGAGAGACGACTGATACAGAATCTATATTTACACCAGAAAGTAAGGATAAGGACTGGAAATGATATGTCAGAAGGAGGTAGCATTGGACGAGGTGTTAGACAAGGTTGTTGCCTTTTCCCACTGTCGTTTAACGTATACCTTGAAGAGATTATTGCGAAAGGCTTAGATGGGAAAAGAGGAATATGCATTGGTGGAAAGAGAATAGAATGTATAACATTTGCCGATGACATGGTATTAGTGGCAGAAAGTGAGCGGACTGTGACTAACATGCTGAAAGAACTGAATGAAGCTTGTGTGGAATATGGGATGCAAATAAACACAGCAAAAACCAAGAATATGGTCATCTGTACAAGACGCAGGCTGTCCGATATTAAAATAGGACAATCTACGATTAGCCAAGTAAGTGCATTTAAAGATCTGGAAGCACAATAACTGAAGACTTGAGATGTTACCAGGAGGTGAAAACTCGAACTGCCATAGCGAAGGAGGCATTCAACAGAAAGAGGAGACTCTTATGTGGCAAATTAGATAAAGGTCTAAGGAAAAGGTTTGTCAAATGTTTTGTCTGGAGTGTGGCACTATATGGGGCAGTAACATGGACGCTGAGACGAGAGGATGCAAAAAAGGTTAGAAGCATTTGAGATGTGGATGTGGAGGAGAAAGGAGAGAATAAGCTGGATGGAAAGAGTGAGTAATGAAAGAGTATTGGAAAGGGTTGGTGAGAGAAGATGTCTGCTGAAGGTTGTAAGAGAAAGGAAAAAGAGCTGGTTGGGACATTCATTGAGAAGGTAGTGCTTGCTAGCAGATACTTTGGAAGGATTTGTGGGAGAAGACTGAGAGGAAGAAGGAGATACAAGATGATAGACAACTTAAAGGGAAGAGGAAATTATGCAGACGTGAAGAGGATTGGAGAAGACCGGACAGCCTGTAGAACTGCCATGTGAAAACCTGCCTTTTGGCAGAATACTGATGATGATGATGATGAATGTGGAAAGTACGACGAACGTATCCGTTAGGACAGGGCGACGAAGTTTGGCTTTAATAGGCTGTGGCAGCAGACGACTGACGCGAGTGCCTTTGGTAACAGCGCCTCTGCTGGGTTCGTGACGATATTGCTTGGACCATAGACGACTGGAAAACCGTGGCCTGGTCAGATAAATGGTTCAAATGGCTCTGAGCACTATGGGACTTAACTTCTGAGTTCATCAGTCCCCTAGAACTTAGAACTACTTAAACCTAACTAACCTAAGGACATCACACAAATCCATGCCCGAGGCAGGATTCGAACCTGCGACCGTAGTGGTCGCGCGGTTCCAGACTGTAGCGCCTAGAAACGCTCGGCCACCCCGGCCGGCCTGGTCAGATAAGTCCTGATTTCAATTGGCAAGATCTGATGGTAGCGTTCGAGTGAGGCGCAGAACCCTCGAAGCCATGGACCCAAGTTGTCAGCAAGGCACTGTGCAAGCTGGTGGTGTATCCGTAATGGTACGGGCTGTGTTTACATGGAATGGACTGGGTCCTCTGTTCCAACTGAACCGATCATTGACTGTAAGTAGTTACACGCCACGTCGCGCTGAAGCACTACACCAGGCAAAAGGAGGTCCGACGCGATTTTAAGAGTTGTCCCATGACTTTTGCCGCCTCAGTGTACCGTGGAAGACGCAATTGCTTGCTGGCGCTGACTGCGGTACTGATTCACCGCCGAGTAGGCTGTCTGCGCAACACACTTGTTCGTAGGCGATGCTGCCCGCCGCTCTTCATAGATAGCAAATGTATGTTATGCACCTCATCTCGGCGGAGTCCCAATAGTCGCGTCAGGGAACAAAGAAAATATTTGACTGTAGCAAACAGATCTCTTTTCCAAACTCAGAGATTTTTTTCGTTTCATTTTCATTCGAGTATTAGATTTTACACGTGAAAGCCCGCCAAGAACACTGCCGGCGAAAAGGGATGGTTCATGTTAGATAACAGATCTGGCAGATAGTTTCACTCCGTCAATTAATTTCAGAAGAGCACTCACTTCTCTCCTGAATGGAAGATACACAGTGGAAACAAATCCAGAACTGCTGTTATGTCTTCGGCTTCTTCGATAGTGCCATTTTTCTTATAGAGCTATCCCAGAAAGGTTGGACAACAGCTGTTGAAGAGTTCGGGATGTAAGACAGAAATAGTCCGGGTTCTCGGAATCACAAGCTTCGTTTTGACATTTGTACAGATCTCAGATAATTACTAGATGAGAAAGTCTGAAATAAAAACAAATGTATTAAAAATCGCAGGATATGTTTCGGCGTAGAACAACAGAGCTAGGTAAAAATTCAGCTGGAACCTTTATTGTACATATGAAATTTAAAAATAATATGGTAGATAATTTTTGGAATCACAAGACTTATTTAAAAATGAACTAAATCTATTTCATATAAATCATTCAGGGTTGTGCATCAACAAGCGGAGATTCTGATGAAGAGATTGAGCATTATTGTAGCAAGATGTCAGATGTGATATATCAGAGACAAATTCCTCTACAAGAAGATAGCAGGGGATTTTAACACGAAAGTACGACAAAAAATAATGGACAAATCTTCAGTGGGGGGTCTTAAGTGTGATAGTAGAATTGTCAGAAGTAGTACATTAGTGGAATGGCAGGGAATAAAGTTTGTTCTTATCACATTCTTTCAGAAGAAAACGAATAGAAACCGAACTTGGCAAAGGCCAAATAGAAATGAAATGAAAATTAAACTGTCTACATTTTTTGCAAAGACGTTCTTTAACATGCATAAGTTGCAAACCACTCTCGAATTACAAGTGACCATGGGATTGTAAGATGAAGAGAAAAAAGAAATACAAATCTAGAAAGTGACACATTCATCTGCAAGGAGGTCAGAAATGTAGATTATGAGAATTTGCAAAAGACTAGGAAGGTGCCAGATTAAAGTGAACGACAATTTTAGCATCTTCGAAAGTGAAACAGAGACGAAAGGGGCAATTATTTAAGTATGGTATTGATGGAAGCAGCAGTATTTGCCACAGAAGCAGCAGTATTTGCCACAGATTCGAAGAAAGCAGAGGAGAAGAAAATGTAAAGCATTCGGAGAAATCGTTACATACTTGAATAGTAAAAGAGATTAATTTGAAAACATGCACAGATAATAATGAAAATAACGACCTTTCGAAAGTAATGGCAAATGGGCTCTAGAAGACGTTGAGCTGGATATGGTTCTCATCACGTTCCTGCTCTTCTTCCATGACCCCAAGCATGCCGTGGCTATGACGTGCGCAGCGGCACGCTGCCTTTTCATGCCACTAATGTACTACTTCTGACATTTCTACCATCAGACTCTCTGTGATATTTATTTTTGTAGTATTACATTAAAGATCATATTTCCGTGCCTCTAGTGCAAACAATTTAGAAACTGTTATCTTGAGTTTGTAGCACCATGAAGAGATACGATACTGAACATCTACGTTTGTTTAAAATTTAGAAAAATTGTCTGTCTAATGATGGAAGTATTTTTCCTGAGTCACTTGAATGTGAAATACTGTATGTAAAATTAATGGTGAAAAAGAAGTGGTGGAAAAACTTAGCATACAGAGTTAGGTATGACAGTTTTAAGTTTTGACAGACATCAGAAACATTTGCCCTTGAAGCACCATCACTCGATGAAACTGAGTAATGAGGCAGTCGAGATGCATTCTTACAAATCTGCGGACTTGTTCTTCGTAACAATTCTCTGCGAGACTTGTGAAATCTTCGGAAGAATCGACAGCGTGTGGAGAATTTTGAGAAATTAATATAATTTGCATTGCTTTACGTGATTCATCGTCATTTCACGTGAAGTTTCTTGAAACAATCGCCGCTATGTTCCAGGATCATGATGACTGTGCAAGTTTCATCACGTCCCAGCGTGGTCGCTGCCGTGGCTATGACGTGCGCAGCGGCACGCTGCCTTTTCATGCCACTAATGTACTACTTCTGACATTTCTACCATCACATCTAAGGCTTCCCACTGAAGATTTGTTCATTAATTTTTGTCGTACTTTCGTGTTAAAATCTCCTGCTATCTTCTTGTAGAGGAATGTCTCTCTGATTTATCATCTCCGATATCTTGCTGCAAATATGCTCAGTCTCTTCGCCAGAATCTCTGCTTGTTGATGCACAAACCTGAATGATGTACATGGAACAGATTTAGTTCATTTTTAAATAAGTCTTGTGATTCCAAAAATTATCCACCATCTTATTTTTAAATTTCATATTTACAATAAAGGTTGCAGCTGAATTTTTACCCAGCTCTGTTGTTCTACGCCGAAACTTGTCCTGCGATTTTTAATACATTTGTTTTTATTTCAGACTTTCTCATCTAGTAATTATCTGAAATCTGTACAAATGTCAAAACGAAGCTCGTGATTCGGAGAACCCGGTGCTCGGAATAACTGTATCCTGTATGGATTTACACGACGACACTCGCGTACGATGCTCCAGACGTCTCTCCAACCAGTCTGAAGGATTTCTTACATCATTAATAAATTATTTCTTTCTGGTTTAGCTTTTTATCGCTATCTGATGCGAAATTCCGCGGAACCGTCACAGGAATCTCACATTCACCGAATGCAAGGACGTAAAATGCTCGCTTGGTTTCCATTTACGTGTTGGTCGCCATATTCCACTACTTTGCGATACTGCTGGTGAAATCCGTAACTACATCACCAGAAGAATTACGAATTGGGTTGGGTTGTTTTGGGGGAAGGGACCAAACAGTGAGGTCATCGGTCTCATCGGATTTGGGAAGGATAGGGAAGGAAGTCGGCCGTGCCCTTTCAAAGGAACCATCCCGGCATTTGCCTGGAGCGATTTAGGGAAATCACGGAAAACCTAAATCAGGATTGCCGGACTCAGGATTGAACCGTCGTCCTTCCGAATGCGAGTCCAATGTGCTAACCACTGCGCAATTACAGATTAAAACTTGGATCGATTCTCTATACATCGGTATATACCAGTTTGTTGTTTCTATAGTAATCGTCGCAAATCCATATTTCAAAACTTGAAAATGCCAACGAATCCCGAGATCGTGACACACATTCCAGCCACAATAAAGAATTCGTTCACAGGTAGAAATCGGTACGTACCGAGCAGTCAGCTGACTTTGTATTTTGTTAAACAAAACCAGCTAGACCCATACATAGTATTTTTTTGACTGTGAGAATCTCTCTTAGAAACAGATTAAAGTAGTTATTTGCCCTAGGTTTCACCCAAAGGTTTCCTTGGTTATAAGGCAAGTGTCGAAACGGAAAATCCGGTAATGCGTATTCCCCCACTCCTAGTTCGCAGGGAAGTGACTGATATGTACGAGCTCAAAAATGGATCGAAATCTAAAACACCGCTTCCTGCCCATTTGGGCGGAAATGAACCGTATGTAAAATTTTCATAGCGTACGAACATTAGTTCCGCCTGCTTCCGGATTACACTTCCTTTGTATAAACATCACAAAGATTTCTTAAGTTCTTATTCCTGGTCCATCGGGGTACTTCAACAGAAGCTACAATGCCATGTCCCGCAGTTGTATCGCGGAGTAGACGGTAAAAAAGCGCAGAGAGAATTAAATGGACATAACTGAACTTTTTCTGCATTGTATCGTAACCTTGCATTCATTTCAAAATCGAAAGTCTTGTGATCTGCTCTCAAGGAATTTTCATTTCCGTTCATGAAAACGTGTATATCCATTGCATCAGTCGTTTACTGAAGCTCAGGGGGCATGCGGTGAAATCTAATGCTTTCTCATTTTCCGCCAGTCGCTCTCGCTCTTCAACGTCAGGAACAGGCTTCTTACTTCGTAATGTCGTTTGCGCAATTCCTGTGCAGTCGACAGTCAGAAAACTAGTCTATTGTGGAAGTATTCTCACTAACATCACAGCGCAATGAAGTAGCAGTACACACACCGTCGTCCGATTTCGACATAAGTCGTCAACTGCATGATTTATGAAACTACCCACTGCAGCACTGCAACAGAGTTGAAAGACACACTGCATACGAAAATATCGCATAATAATTCAGACTGAGATATTAGTTTACGTGATACCTGCCCGGGCAGGGGATTTCGTGTTGCAAAGGGCATTCCAAACTTAACATTAATGATTCTATAAATCTTTATACGAAATACAATTACCAATTGCGCGAGCTTTAGAGAAATATCAAAATAAGCTCACTTACTTGTTAATATTGTGAATCGATCGAACGATATCACACAAAATTATGATCTGTAGTAATCATCCTAAACGTATATTACTTCCTCTTTTAAGTATCATGGGTCCTCGGTACATACTTTCCCCGTGGCGTCAAATCCTGTCGCGAGTAGCTAATACTTCGAAATGGTATGCAGATTTAATTACATCAGCTGCTCTTCCTATCGCTACCATCATTACCATCGGCACCATTGTTTCTTTATGGAACTCACAGAGACCAGCAGCGACGAACATTCTAACGGTCGCCACCCAAAGTCATCATTTTAATCCACCAGTAGTAGTGTTTATTCGTCTTACTGCGTTTCCGTTTTAACCCTTCGGTGGGCGCGGCTTTCAAACTTCCATGAGTGGGCGCGTTGCGGCTTTTGCACCGCAATTAGTTTTACATTTTTAACCTAATGAAAAATAACCATCCCATCAGTAATAAACAGGTAAAATGCATCAATTTCTTTTTCCGTAATTTCAGAACTTGTTTTTGGACCTGGAAAAACTTTTAAGATGTTTTTGGCCTTGGTTTTAGGAGAAAAAGGAAGCGGTTTACTTATCCAAGTAGTTTCTTTATCTTTTCCTACGTAAACTCGGTAATCCTCTGTATGTTGTCTCCCCTCTTCAACTAGGTGGTCATCTGTTTCCTCTGTTGATTGTTCGGAGTCACTGCTGTGGTTTTCTTCTTCAATAACTTCCTCTTCCGACTCAGATTCACATGAATCTGACAGTTCTTGTAATTCTTCTTCTGACAGTTCTCGCAGTACTTCTCATAGTCTTCAGGACGTACAATTAGACGGTGCCTGTCAAATGCCTTCTTTTTCTCCATTTCCACGCTTTTATGAGACCTAATGAAAAACATGTTTTTGTAAAAGTAATATATTGTAGCAAATCAATATCCAAGACTGTACAAAGTAGTTAAAATTGCATATGGGAACTTTGATTCGATTCGAATAATCATTATATACTAATATAAAAGAAAGATTGCCTTGAAGCGAAAGAAAAACACAAGTATAGAAAATACTTTCATCACAAGGCGCGTAGCGGCAAACACACCGCAGACGCAACATTCACCTTTCAAACAACAATAGTGACCAAACTGCTGCAAGCATGAATAGCGCAAATGTAGTAAGTGGTGACATCCGTTGAGAACAACAAATACGTATCTAGACGTGGACGCAACTGTAACGCTATCTGTAATACTAACAGAAAACTAAATCTTACGGCTATCTGCCGCAGGCGCGCCCACCGAAGGGTTAACCCATACTGTAATTTAGGCATTACTGCGCATAAAACTCTTACTTTCTACAAACTTCTAAATGTATTTCTTTTTTTATATATTTCGTTAGTCCATACAAAATTCGTTTACTAACGAATTTAAGTACTTAATTTTCAGAAAATAATTTATTTCGATTACGTCCTCCTCTTGTGCGTCTAGCCTGTCTGGCAACGAATTAAGACTAGAAGTTAACTATCTTAAAACGGACTGGAGGAAATTAGTTTTCTTTCTCTTCATAAGGATTTGTCTTCGTTCTTGCTGTCAGTAAGAAGGACTTTCTGCGGTACTAAGGGCACATAATTTCTGAAGCGTTCTGGAAACTGTGCGAGGTAACTTATAACTCCCAAAGTTCATATTGAGACTGCAAATGGCCAAGAGAGATTTTAACAATTCTTCAAATAAAAGGCAACGTAATTACAAAATCACCATTAACTTTAGTATAACAGATCTCTTGACTTCTTACAGAACGGATTCTATTTCACAACGGGAATTTTGATACTACAGCGGTCTTTTTCAACACGGTTGAAGGGACGACAGGCAAGCAATGTTTCACACACTATATATTCTAGACACAGGACCCCATAACTGTGATTCTGTTAGATCTTTGCTCTCGAACCGATTGAAGCGGAGCAGTGGTTATGATGCTGAACTGCCATTCTCGAGAAGTAGAGAAGAAATTACCGTCCGACCATCCGGATTTTTTTTTTTTTTAGTTCTTGTTTACCGTAGTTTTCCTTATTATTTGAAGAGAATACCGAGAGGTTCCTTTGAAAAGGTCCTATCTGATTCTCTCGTGCGTTTCATCATCACGATTAACACATTTTATTTATTTTCTCCTTTCGTTGTGCCCACCTTGAGACACGTTGAGAGTTATTGCATTTACAGTATTCTTCGCTTTCTGCTGCCAAAAATTCCTCCATCACTTTAAATGAGTTTGTTTGTGCTCCTCTGTCGAAGGCACACAGAATACTTTTTTTAGTGTTTAAAAATCTACTTTGGTGAGGTGGTCAAACAGGGCAATGCGGTACTGGGTTTTGTGTCGAAAAAGCCTGTTTTCGTACAGGCGCTTTATGTGACTATACAGTCGTGTCCATCTTTTGCAGATCGTTTCTGTGAATTTTTCTACTTTTCATTGAAGTTATTCATTGGATGTGGTTCTTATAAATGGATCTCACTGTTCCTCTCACAGTTTTATGCTCGTTCTTCTCCAAGTCTCCGAGGTTTCGCTTATCGCCACTCAGGCACGGAGTTTCGGCTGCATACAAAGCAACTGGTTTCGGATGACGTATACATGAAAACTCAGGGAGATTATCTCAGTTTCCATGTTCGTACTCAAAGTACTTTTTTGTTCACAGTGTTTAGCGTTTTATTCTACACTAGGCATTTAAATTTTTATACTCTGTTGATGTCCAGTGTTCTGATGTCGGTAATTACGTCTGTTACCTCGAAGGATGTCCGTGAGATATTTTCTTCGCCGATCTCCACTTGCAGACTAATTTGTATCCTGTCAGCTTTTGTGTTGTTCGTGAAGATAGCGAGGTTGCTGCCAAAAGCTAGAGTTCTGCGGTCCCTTTAAATTTAGCCCTCATTCTCTGTGAGATGTTGTCATTTATTCTTATTTCTGCTTGCCAGGTTCGCATGATCTTCTCGAGGACGCAGGTGAAAAGCATTTATGTTTTGTCAAAAATGCAAGAGAGACACTAGGAAATTTTCCCTCGTTTTCTGTGTCTGTCAAAGTGGCTCGGATTAGAACCAGCACTTGCTGGTAAACCACTAGTCCATTACTACTGGCAGTAGAGTTTTAAGTATTGTCTCGCAAATAAAGATAGTTTTTGTTTGTTTGCAGGCACGTGGTAGTAGTCGTAGCACACAATGAAATCTGCGTGCCACTAAACCGTACCACACGCTTAGCGGAGCTAAAAGAAAATGGTGCAACCGTCTGATAAAGTGGAAATGGGCTGCGCCATTTTGTGTGACTCCTATAACGGCGCGCTGCGGTACTGTGTAACAGGTCTACATATAGACATCTGCAAATAAAGAAGAAATTAAACGCGTAATTTTATGTACTGGAATTGACAATTAAAATTTATGACCTCTCCAAGCAAGAATATTTAACAGAATCTACTGGTTTATGGAGTCATACGCTGATATTACTATTATTATCATTGTTATTGTGAGGAAACCGCAAAAGAAGAGATTTGAAGCGTCTGAGATGTGGTGTTACTGAAGGACTGCCTGATAAAGTAATAAACGAGGAGGTTCTGCACAGAGTCAGTTAGAAAAGGAATATGTGGAAAACGAAGATACAGAAACAGGATTATGGAACGTATTTTAAAACGGAGTAAGGTTTTTGAAAACGGAGATATGGCTTTTCTAAATGCTTAGAGAATATACCGTAAAAATTTGATAATGTGCTGCGGTTACTTATTACTTGAATTTCGCTTCATAGGTGTAGAAGTACGGTAACTTTGAACCCACGTACCTTGGAAAAGGATGAAGATATTAAGAACAATTTCAAGCTTGTTCGAGAACGAGATGTTAGAAATATGTCGCAAAAATTTCAGCCATTTGCTGTGCATACCGGTCTTGGAATCCGCTCTCTCCCGCGTCCGGCCATCCTGATTTAGGTTTTCCGTGATTTTCCTAAATCGCTCCAGGCAAATGCCGGGATGGTTCCTTTGAAAGGGCACGGCCGACTTCCTTCCCCGTCCTTTACTAATCCGATGAGACCGATGACCTCGCTGTCTGGTCTCCTTCCCTAAAAAACTACAACAGAAATCCGCTCTCGGCTTTGATACGAAAAAATGGCAAAAAAACCCTTTTTGGGGTTTTGTAAGGAATCGCGCATGAACTAATGGTGCCTCCATAAGCTCCTTAAGGGCCACTGTAGAGTACATAAAACGCAAAAAGACCCAACCGATTTGCTCCATTTACCTATTATGGAGAGAGTGTTAAACATTTATACTTCGATCCTGTACTGTAGGTTATTGACACTAAGACAATTCTTCTTTTGAGTATACAAGTGGTCCCTAGCCTAAGGGCTATCCAAAACATTTGACCGTACCTTTTTATCACCAACAGTACTCGAGATTTGACCACCGGAATATCCCGTTTTCATGCGCGACGTTTTGGAGCGTACTAGGTACACATGCTGTCGTAAGCATACCGTTTACGATTACTGAAAGCAGACGTGCGATGATTCAACCAAGCGTCGGTACTGTTCCGAGTTGGGGTTTGACAGTGCAGCGGCTGCAAGCCGCTTGGCACTCGTCCTCGCCCTGCATCGCATAACTGTACCTACGGCGGCGCGCGGCTGCCATTTCTGAAAGCGGCGCAGAAAAGGTCGCGGCGCAAGGCCGTCCGGCGTGCACGACCGTCTCGGTGCGATCGGAACCGACCGAATCTCTGCGACGGCTGACGTAACTCTCACGTCGGCCGGCCGGCGGCAAGCCAATCGGACAGGAATGCCGGAACCACTCTCCGCTGGTGAGCCGTGGCGGGCCGCGAGCGGTAGGCGCGCCGAGTGCCGCGGGCCTCGGCTGACGCAACGCGGGCTGCCGATAAAACTACACAGCACCCGCCACCACACACGGTCGTTGAATTATAAATCTGCTCAGGAGGACGCACGGACACCAAACTAATTGATATACACAGAAAATACTCACTCGTTGGCCATGTGATGTGTGTGTTTTTGAAGGAAGAGTTAAACAGGAAGAGAGAAGATCTGTGTTTAATGTCTCGTCGACGATTCAACAAAAGCCCGGCAATCAGCTCATGAAGATCGCTAGGGACCGTCATTTTCCCCTCGCTCAGTTCGCGGATGAAATAGGAAAAATAATCTATTATCTTGGTACGATTCACACTCCGCCACGCACGGTAAAGTGCGGAGTATTTATGTATATGCAGGTATACATGCAGACGAAAAACAACATAGAAAAACAGACGATGGAATTTTGTCCAAGAACTTCATTAAGAAAAAATACCGGGTGACCAAAAAGTCAGTATAAAATTGAAAACTGAATAAATCACGGAATAATGTAGATAGAGAGGTACAAATTGACACACATGCATGGAATGACATGGGGTTTTATTAGAACCAAAAATATTCAAAAGTACAAAAAATGTCCGACAGATGGCGCTTCGTCTGATCAGAATAGCACGATACATTTGCGACTTCAGGTAACCCCAAAGCCAATAATCGCACGGACTGAGGTCTGGGGACCTGGGAGGCCAAGCATGACGAAAGTTGCGACTGAGCACACGATCATCACCAAACGACGCGCTCAAGAGGTCTTTCACGCGTCTAGCAATATGGGTTGGAGCGCCATTGTGCATAAACATCGTACGTTCCAGCAGGTGTTTATCAGCCAGGCTGGGGATGATGCGATTCTGTAACATATCGGCGTACCTCTCACCCGTCACGGTAGCAGTTACAAAACCAGTATCACGCATTTCCTCGAAGAAAAAAGACCCGACAACGGTAGATGTGGTAAATGCAACCCATACCGTGACTTTCTCCTCGTGCAATGGAGTATCCACGACAGTTCTAGGATTTTCGGTAGCCCAAATTCTGCAGTTGTGGGCGTTGACAGACCCTTGGAGTGCGAAATGAAGTTCGTCCCTCCACAACACGTAACTCAACCAATCATCATCTTCCTTCATCTTTTGAAACGCCCACACCGCAAATGCCCTCCGCTTCACTAAATCGCGAGGAAACAGTTCATGATACCGATGGATTTTGTACGGGTAGCATCGGAGGGTACGCCTCAGTGCCAACCAAACAGTAATTTATGGAATGCCGGTGCGACGTGCGACTGCACGAGCGCTGACTTCCCCGTGCATAGACGAACCCGCTACAATCTCCATTTCTTCCTGAACTGTCTCAGCAGCATTACGCCTTGTACTTGGTCGGCCACTACGGGGTCTATCGCCTAAACAACACGTGGCTTCGAACTTCGAAATCACTCTCGCCACAGCTGCATTTGTCAACGGACCTTTACCCGTTCGAATCCCCTTCCTATGGCGATAGGATCGTAACGCTGAACTAGCACATTCCCCATTCTGATAATACAGCTTCACTAAAAGCGCCTTTTCAGGTAATGTCAACATGCTGCGACTGCTGGCGCATCTGATTCTCTCTCTCATTACAGCTCCTTTTATACACGATTGTCATGCACAGTCACTGACGTTATGCTGTCCAACGCCATCTGTCGGACATTTTTTGAACTTTGTTTTTTTTTGTTCTAATAAAACCCCATGTCATTGCAAGCATGTGTGTCAATTTTTACCTCTCTATCTACATTATTCCGTGGTTTATTAAGTTTTCAAATTTATACTGACATTTTGAACACCCGGTATATTCCCATATTTCTGAGATACAGCGTGTAACGGGTGTAAGTGCAGATATTTCTATTAGTGACTGAGGACGGTATACTGAACAACATTACATCAGTAATAACATTACTTATAGGCTAATAATTATAGTCATTACAAGTTGTATTTCTTTAGGTTGGGTAGTACCTCGAAGTACATGCGGCAAAGGCAAGCAGTTCAGATGTCGAAATGTGAATGCGTGGACACGAAATAGCTAACCTATACTGATAGGCATAACCCACTTAATGCTGCAGTACGACTATGCAGAGCCGGCTGCTGTGACCGAGCGGTTCTAGGCGCTTCAGTCCGGAACCGTGCTGCTGTTATGGTCGCAGGTTCGAATCTTGCCTCGGGCATGGATGTGTGTGATGTCCTTAGGTTAGTTAGGTATAAGTAGTTCTAAGTCTAGGGGCCTGATAACCTCACATGTTACGTCCCATAGTGCTTAGAGCCATTTGAACCATTAGACCATGCAGAAAACGTTAGGTCCTTATGATTGTGGGAAGACTATTCTATGCAGAGAAAAAAATAACCAACACACTGACGTGCATACATATTAAGGTACAAAATACAAAAATGACTGGATTTACTCCCGTTACACCCTGTATATGTTATAAAACCATACAATGTAACTCTTTAACAGCATTTGTTCCATAGCTTCTGAAAAGAAGAACAGAGAGATAAAATTCGTATTGCTTTCTTTGTAAGAGGCGGGAACTGTACTGAAATACCAAATCAGTGGCTACCAGAAGCAAGGAAGAAGACGTGGCGATTATGAACGAAGCACAACCGCATGTAGGGAAAGGATGGGGAAAAAAATCGGCTGTGTACTTTTCAAGCTAATCACCCAGGAATTTGCATTTAGCGATTTAGGGAAGCAACGAAAACTAAATCTGAGTGGGTGAACGGGGAGATCAGCAGGCGTCCTCCCGAACGCGGATCCAGTGTCTTTACACTGTCACCTCGCTCGGCTGCTACAAAAGAATATTTCAGATAGCCGTTTCGTTAGATAACGACGATAGTTATACAACGTGATGAGAATGAATTTGCAGAGTTTATTTTGCGAGGATTAGTGATATCGTTAAAGAAAATAATTTTGTATTTCGGAACGAAAACTATAGCGCCTAAAAGGAACGTGTGCTGCTTCGTACATTTTGTCATCTACTTGCCTTCTCCCCATAGCAATGCACCGCATCGGCGCACTACTACCAGTTGCCTTAAGTCCACTGGCATGGAACGCAATCTATCCCTATTGTATGCCGAATATGAAAAGCATGGAGACAGTTGCGATCCCCTGACTAAGATTAAATCTAAGACATATATGTAACAACAGCTCTTGCTTTGCAGAATAATCCAGGACTGCTGATGTATTTTTCTTATGGTTTAGACTCACGTTATGAGGACAGATTCTGCTCTCCCGCTAAGTTAGGATTATTCAATGAATTAACATCGAAAATGCATTACGTCTGGGCGCTCTACTATAAAAAGGTTCTTAAACAATGGAAACGCCTGAATGAAGGTAAGCAGTTTCGTAATGACTACTCAGTAGGTCTCGAAAGTAACCTCTAGACGACAAATGACAAATCGAAGATGATAGTGTTCTAAATTTCATATCACAAAAGAAACGAAAGTAGCATTACCAGGTATCGAATCAAGGTAACCAAAGCAACTGAAAATGGAAGCGACGACAATGTGGACTGCTTTCAGTTTCAGTTGTATACTGCAGACGGAAAGCACAGTGTTGTAAAATGGGATAAATGCGAGGCTGTTAATGTAAATGCTGCAGTATGAAGTCTGATAAGGTTTATAGATTAAGTAGAAACATTTTGAGTGAAATATGGACTATTGATTAACAGCAGAAGAGAAAAGTCGAAGAATATGTATTATAGTGCTGTATCAAGATATTTTAAATTAAGTCAATTGTGAAATGAACAATCGAAGGAAGGAGTTTATAGATAACCCTTAACAGAATAAAGAAACAAGGTTGTTGAGTCATCTGAAAAGCCGGCCGGAGTGGCCGAGCGGTTAAAGGCGCTACAGTCTGGAACCGCACGACCGCTACGGTCGCAGGTTCGAATCCTGCCTCGGGCATGGATGTGTGTGATGTCCTTAGGTTAGTTAGGTTTAAGTAGTTCTAAGTTCTAGGGGACTTATGACCACAGCAGTTGAGTCCCATAGTGCTCAGAGCCATTTTTTTCATCTGAAAATAACTAACCTGACGCTGGAGAAAACAAGTAACAAAACAAATTCTTGAGGGTGTTGAAAGTAGCACATAAATAGAAGCAAAGGTTTTGCCACGAGATAAAGTAAGTGAAGAGCTGAATGTATGCTTGTGAGCGCTATAATAAATTTTGGGAAATCTCGCCATTTCCTGAAAATCACAAATCTATATGTTAGGGTTTTTATTTACCTTCGTTCTCCACAAAGTTACTTTTCTGTTCTGGCTCTTCGGAGTGTAATATTCTTTTGCCTTGGCTGATAAGTTAGCAAGATTTCACCATCCAGTATTTTTACCCATTTAATCTAATTCTATCTTTTCAATTATTTTTTGAATATCAACACATGCAGTATATCAAAACAATAAGATGTTGTAGAAATTTATTTCGTACTAATTGCTTTTCTGTAACACCTTTTAGCTGATTCAGGGTGCTTCTGAGTGAAAGTCAATGAGGTCGGCAGTATTTTGTACTTTTTCCAGTAAAGAACTTGTACCCTTTTCTTTAGTACGGTTCTATTGCACAGAACTTTCATTAGGCAAGTTAAGGAATGGATTACAATAGTGTTCTAAGCGTATATTACCAGTGCGTGTTGATCCACTATTTTAAGAGCTACAAAACAAATAATTAAATGCGTAAACATATCGAGAGAAAAATTTACGAGTGTTCACAGTACCAAAAGATGCTAGATCCTTTGTGCATCGTTAGTTGCCAAAACTTAGGTTTTGATTTTGTAAACAATTTAGCCAAGACTGCCATGTATGAAACCGGCAATAGCCATGACGGAATCCTATCAAGCCAATTTACGAAAATTACGAAGTATCTAAGTCAGGATGGGCAGATTGTGATTGAGAGATCATTCTGAATACGAAAATAGTCTTTCACTGATCCAACACATCTTTCAAAACTTTTTCTGATGTTAAACTAGGCGTTTACAGAAAACTAGGTCTCTCACAGCTTTGAATCATAAGTAAAACCAGTTGGTTTGTGGGCTTAGTAGTTTAGATTACCGTACAGCAACGGATGAGTTCTTGATTTTTTGGCATCTAATGCGCTCCTTATCTCTTGCGTCACGAACATCCAAGCTGTAAGTCCACTCTATCGTAAGCTGTTGGCAGCTAACCTAGCTTGCCACGGCTATAGCCTATCTGGAAAGCTAAACTAACCAAATTGGCCAGCCCACAGCCTTACGGGTGTCTTTTGCCGACAAGGATTCGTTTGTATGTCTCTAACATTCAATCTCAAGCACCAAAGAGTGAGCGATGCCGGCGACAGTATTAAATTTAAAGGAGGTTCAGTACACCGCTCATGTCTTAATAAACGAACGAAACAAACAGTAATATGTGCTGTCTCTATCGTCATCTCTGTGAATTTATGTGAATCAGTAGTGGAAGTTTTGGGCTGTGGCCAACAATGAACTTCGACTGTACCGGGTGATCAAAAAGTCAGTATATATTTGAAAACTTAATAAACCACGGAATAATGTAGATAGAGGTAAAAATTGACACACATGACATGGGGTTTTATTAGAACGAAAAAAAAAACAAAGATCACAAAATGTCCGACAGATGGCGCTGGACAGCATAACGTCAGGGACTGTGCATGACAATCGTGTATAAAAGGAGCTGTAATGAGAGAGAGAATCAGATGCGCCAGCAGTCGCAGCATGTTGACGTTACCTGAAAAGGCGCTTTTAATGAAGCTGTATTATCAGAATGGGGAATGTGCTAGTTCAGCGTTACGATCCTATCGCCATAGGAAGGGGATTCGAACGGGTAAAGGTCCGTTGACAAATGCAGCTGTGGCGAGAATGATTTCGAAGTTCGAAGCCACGTGTTGTTTAGACGATAGACCCCGTAGTGGCCGACCGTGCACAAGGCGTAATGCTGCTGAGACAGTTCAGGAAGAAATGGAGACTGTAGAGGGTTCGTCTATGCACGGGGAAGTCAGCGCTCGTGCAGCCGCACGTCGCACCGACATTCCATACACTACAGTTTGGTTGGCACTTAGGCGTACCGTCCGATGCTATCCGTACAAAATCCATCGGCATCATGAACTGTTACCTCGCGATTTAGTGAAGCGGAGGACATTTGCGGTGTGGGCCTTTCAAAAGATGGAGGAAGATGACGATTGGTTGAGTAACTTGTTGTGGACCGACGAACTTCATTTCACACTCCGAGGGTCTGTCAACGCCCACAACTGCAGAATTTGGGCTACCGAAAATCCTAGAACTGTCATGGATAGTCCATTGCACGACGAGAAAGTCACGGTATGGGTTGTGTTTACCACATTTACCGTTATCGGGCCTTTTTTCTTCGAGGAAATGCGTGATACTGGTTTTGTAACTGCTACCGTGACGGGTGAGAGGTAAGCCGATATGTTACAGAATCGCATCATCCCCAGCCTGGCTGATAAACACCTGCTGGAACGTACGATGTTTATGCACAATGGCGCTCCACCCCATATTGCTAGACGCGTGAAAGACCTCTTCCGCGCGTCGTTTGGTGATGATCGTGTGCTCAGTCGCCACTTTCGTCATGCTTGGCCTCCCAGGTCCCCAGACCTCAGTCCATGCGATTATTGGCTTTGGGGTTACCTGAAGTCGCAAGTGTTTCATGATTGACCGACATCTCTAGGGATGCTGAAAGACAACATCCGACGCCAGTGCCTCACCATAACACCGGACATGCTTTACAGTGCTGTTCACATTATTCCTCGACTACAACTATTGTTGACGAATGATGGTGGACATATTGAGCATTTCCTGTAAAGAACATTATCTTTGCTTTGTCTTACTTTGTTATGCTAATTATTGCTATTCTGATAAGATGAAGCACCATCTGTCGGACATTTTTTGAACTTTTCTATTTTTTTTTTTCTTTTTGTTCTAATAAAACCACGTGTCATTCCAAGCATGTGTGTCAATTTTTACCTATCTATCTACATTATTCCGTGATTTATTCAGTTTTCAAATTTATACAGTGTAGCATCGCTAGCAAAGTCTGCTGTACAACTGGGGCGAGTGCTAGGACGGCTCTCTAGACCTGCCGTGTGGCGGCGCTCGGTCTGCAATCACTGACAGTGGCGACACGCGGGTCCGTCGTATACTAGCTGACCGCGGCCGATTTAAAGGCTACCACCTAGCAAGTGTGGTGTCTGGCGGTGACACCACATACTGACTTTTTGTTCACCTGTTACATCACCGATTTATTACCGCAGTGGGTGACATTCCGGACTAGCGTGAATTCGTTTTCATTTCGTTGGTTTTGTTTTTAGTTATGAAACTGCTCACTCCTTTTCGGAGCCTCATGAAGTTCCTTATTAGACCAATACTAATAATTTCGTGATTATTCCCAACAACGTATTAAGAATGGACTGTCCACGTCACGTCACAGACAGGTTTTGGTCGTAGTGTGCGGGATCACCGTTACAGAACAAGAATCGTAGATATGTCCCGTATCAGTCCCCGTATCGAAGATCGCGTGGCCTTGCACACTGTTCACACAGTGAGGCCAGAGAGGAGGTCAGTGAGTGAGCCTGGGCACGTCTCTAAACAGCACGCTGATGATTAAACGGCGAGTGTGCAGCGACCCGTTATCTTTCTCGGTAAAATACCCACTTGAACTGCTCTCAGGCAACTTTTCAAGAAACACTGCACGTCACAGGGATAAAGGTCTCCGTAACATCACACCCGACATCACTTCCATGCCTGCGAGTATTTGTCAATGTTTCCATTTGCTATTGCCAGCTGACCTGTGCTCAGGCTTCCTTCTGAAATAAAACTTTCTCTTTCAAACACCTGAATGCTCATTCATGGATAATGCCATGACTCGTCTAAATGTTATCTCATTCAAACATGTAGGATGATTTACATAAGCCTGACGTCGGTAAGTGAAGCGAGAAGGCGAAATCAAAAGTTTTCTACTATCGTAATCATGTTTACGAAATCCACACCTCTGAAAACACAAACAGTTGAAATACGATAAAACGCAAAACAACCTTTACATGGAGCACATGATCACAGCGGCAGCAGAATGGCACCAGACCACAAACTAAAAGCAAGTAATTGCCAATTTATGGGATAGAAATCTGATTCACGTAACCATCTTCCAAATCACTGGGAAGAAGAAGAAGAAATAGCAACCGCTTTGTCCCAGTGGCCGTTGCTGAGCAAAGTGGCGCAGTGTTAAGATATTGGACTAGCATTCAGGAGAACGGCAGTTCAAGTCCCCTCTTCCCAATCAGATTTAGGTTTACCGTTGTTTCCCTAAATCGATAGACAGAGGTCGGGATGGTTTCGTTCAAAACGAGGCGGCCGATTTTTTCCTCCTTTCTACTACCATCTGAAGTCGCGCTCAGTCACTGTCACAACATCGTCAAAAAAAAAATGGCTCTGAGCACTATGGGACTTAACATCTATGGTCATCAGTCCCCTAGAACTTAGAACTACTTAAACCTAACTAACCTAAAGACGGCACACAACACCCAGTCATCACGAGGCAGATAAAATCCCTAACCCTGCCGGGAATCGAACCCAGGAACCCGGGCGCGGGAAGCGAGAACGCTACCGCACGCAACATCGTCAACGTGACGTTAAATCCTAATCTTCCTTCCTCCCTGTAGGCATCGACTTCACATTTAGTACATCTCACGCTTCTTACATGCTTACAAATATTCGTGGGAATCTTGCCATTGTATTAGCCTTTCGAGAAACTACCGAATACTGTTAAAAAGTTACGTTATTCGATTTTAAAACATACATCTCGCTATGTATTTCAGTAATAGGGGAATACAATTTTTCGAGATGATATTATCGAACAAATTTCCATATGATTTTTTATTTGGATTCGCGGAGTTTAAAAATTTATCATTTTAAGGTTAAATTCTTTCCGTCAATTACTATTTCTTCCCTCTTTTAATAGCATTTAGTTTCAATGAAAACAATTATCTCATTAAATCAAATTAATACAATAGTGTTACGATTTTCATCTGTCACTTATCACATATTTCACGTTTGGCAGTGTTTGTTGATGTCGACATTGCCGACTCATACAGTGGTTCGGAATGGACGTTAGGTCCTCTTATAAGTGGTTCGGTAAGTCCGTTCCATGGCCAGAAGAAGGCAATGGCGTAACACCTACACTGTGGTATTCCAACTAATCGTCGGACTGATGACGGCTTTACTTTTTCTAAGCTTTCTGTGATCTCCACCGTCGTCATATTCAGGAACTGACTTCAGTAATTTGATAAAACAGTAACCTTCATTCGAAAATTTACGAAATATTACATGTGTCCACGATACGTGATATAGCACACAACAGTACAAGCGAAACTGCGAAGTAAATATCAGAGAACAAAGGCAAAAAATAGTAGTTGTGGAACGTAAGGAAAATTCGCAATAACAGTTATTTGTATGTATGAGAGCAGAAAAATACAGGGTATGCGGCTAAAGGAATGTGCAAGAGCTGGTAAGCTGCCAGCTAGTAAGGTTTTCGCCTGCACGACGTGTTGTGAAAGTCGTTGTTGTAAGCTGATTGGTATGTGCAAGACTATATCTGTAACATTCGACATATGTATGTGACGGAACGTGTCTGTCCCCACATAACACGAAACAAACATTACATTTTTAAATGTGACACACACATCACCAATATCATACATCTGTTAATGGCCTAAGGCTGAAACTGGTCAGTAATGTAATTTATATGCGTGATACATTAAAGCAATAAAACTGACAACTTATTGTGCTTAAAATAGTCCCATCATTTAAACGATACACTGAGGCTGTCTATCCGTGTAAGAAGAAACTAATGAAACCATTAGTTGACAAAGTTTGTGTGACCTGAAGCTGAAATACGTAATTTTAAAAGAAAACTTCCAGTTCAGTTACTGTGTTTCCCTACGTCAATTTCCTGTTTCGGACACTATAGCCTTCAGCTTGGAGTTCGCACACCAGTAGCAAATCACATGACACGAAACAGGATCCGTTACGTCATGGATCTTATCTCTGACAACAGTCGTCACTTGCGAGACAAAATTGATTTACAGCCTACAGTGCCTAACAGCATCCGTATGTACTCTATGAATTACATCCGTAAAAAAGATACGCATTGATAAAGCTAATGCAACATGGCGCACAATCAATTCCCCGCATATGAAGAGCAGCAGTTAGAGGCCAGTGACTCAGTCAACGCAGCCGGGACCCCCCGTGATGCAGGAAGAGGCGCCGGCGCCTGCGCCGGCTTTGCCTTGTTTTTTGTTTGTTTTCGTTTTCTTGTGAGCTTAGCGTACGGAGAAGCCTGTGACGTACGACCCTGTGGCCAGACCTCTCGACTAAGCCAATGGCGAGCAGGCTGCTGACGTCACAAATGCTCTCGTTTTCCTTGAGATCTGGAGTCTGGGGCGTCCAAGTTGTGGAGCAGTCCTTCCTAACACTCAGATGCTCCTGTACTGACTAAGAGCGTCTTCTGAGAAACTGAATTGTTATATTGCGCAGATGGAACCACTCTTGCGCCATCCAAAATTAAAAATAGGCTAGGAGACAAGTAGAGTAATATGGTAAATATAAGTCCAAAATAAAACAAAATTTCACGCTTTACTCGCAAAGCTGCAAATTAACTAGGAAGACACTAGGGTGTAGTCATCGTGAGCCGTTTAATGCTCTGAGTGAAAAATAAAGAATAAAACTAAAATTTAGAGGGACCTGTACGAGCGAGAGGCACACGATGTGTCTAAGGTTATGGAGCCTAACAAAATGGTCTGAACGACATTCTGGAATAATACTTCTGTTCGCTCAACGACACTGGCTCGTTTCATTTTCTTTCATTTTTGATCAGACTTCTTAATTTTGCCATTCGTTATCCAGACCAACACTTTTGGAAATTACAACAGACAGAATTTATTATTATCATTGTTGTTATCATTATTATTTCTTGTACCAGAAGCATCACATTCATTGCAATACATATTCCATATTTATTATACACTTTTTAACCCAGAACGGGCAATGTCCATTCCTGTAGGCTGTGCTGATACAAGCTCTTCGCAGGAAACGTTACGAAAACACCAGCTGTGCAGAGTTTCGTTCAATCTAGCGACACAGTCTTTTATGTGGTCCAGCTCACCGTGCATCCGGATTTGAGCTCTTCTGATGATGGGATCCAACACTGTCGCTTTCTCCTATGCACATTTTGAGTCACGAAGTGGTTTTTACCTGTAGTCTGCGGTAGACTTAATAAAATTGTGCCTGAGCTTAAGTTACAACTGAATTAAAAGTCGCACTCCCACACTAACACACACACACTCTTGTATCATTGTACATCTTTCCATATGATGTCACTTCCTTGACTTGCGAGCTAACGGAGCTACTTATCCACCATCTATTACTTTTAATGTCATCGCCATGTGTAACGGTTCAGATGAAATGTATATTTCTTAAAGACGAACTTTAAGTTTTACTATATTAACGTAATGAGATCCACACGTTATTGAAGGACGTCTTTCATCTGCGTTAGAACGGAGGAAGCGAGCTTATCCGCTACCTAAGGCTGCCTACATAGCAACTTAGTAATGCATCACTCGTTCTGCGCTTAATTTTTTTTATACCAAACTTGCGCCCTGGAGGGATCGTAACTTCGTCGAAAGTGTTTACGGTAAATCACCAGGCTTCATCCACGAACCAAATTTTGCAAGTAACTGAAACACTGAAGAGCAAATTTTCCCTCAGCAGCAGGACGGAACATTGAAGTAATTACTCAGATTCCCGTCTACCTTTCACTATTATGCGTCTGTTTGTTTTTACTTACATGAAAAACGGAGTTCATCAGTTTCAAGTAAATTAAAACCAAACAGGCCGATGTGACGTAATTGTAACGTGCTTCGTAACTGCACTGTTGATTGTGCCTCTGTCTTGATGTTCACTTCGGTCTTCATTACAAATCGGAAGAAACCTGTGTTGTTATTTCCTCCTCACAATTCGTTAAGTTACGCACTGGAACAACATCAACTACCGTTATTTCATTATGGCTTGTTTTTATTTGTGTGGGTGTTTTTGGTTAAGATACTGTTGTCGTGATCAATAATACTTAACTTGTCACCAAGATATCCGAGATAAAATTCATTACAATTAAGAAATAAGCACACATAACAGTGATGGGCTCCTACGTGTTAAGTCTTTATTGACACCTGCCTGCTCTTATAAGAATTCTGCCAGAAACTGAAATAGTTATGGGTAAACAATTAGATGGTAATTTTATTTTACACTCATAAGAATGTCAAGAAATTAAGATATTCATTTTTAGTCACCTGTTAGTAAATTAGACATTAATGTTGCACTAACTCGGTGTTTTATTTATTATGAACAGCTCTAGTTTTTTCACCTTCTGCACATATGCTTTTGTGTAACGAACTGTTTGCCTTCTCTCTGAGTGTTTTAAGTTCTACGTGGTGGCGATTTCCATTATTTTATCTCCCAGTACATATTACGTTTTTCTTTTAGATATTTCATTATACATCTCTTTTAACAATCGTGAAATAGGTCACTATAACTTACACATTTTGCAACGAAGTTCCGAAACAACAACTGAAATACTGTTAATACAGATTCTGTACTAAACTTATTACTCCTTTTACTTATACACGAATGTTTCCAACTCTTCAGCTACATTCGTACGAAAATAATGCTTCAGCTGAGATATCACACTCTTTCTTTCCCTCAAATATTGCCAGTAAAGTGTGCAGTCTTGCCCGACAAACACACGCCTTCCCTTCTTACGATAATTTTCTCCTAAGCTGAATTCCATTTCCAGCACATATTTCAGGACCTCTCTGTTTTTGCTTACTCGAATTATGTTCGTTTTCCAAACAATCATTGTTTTACTTTCACGCTATCTGCTACATCTGGGCTTGCTTCTCATACTTCAATTACAGCTCTGTCTTTCGTTTCTCTTACGTTTTCTGCCTGCCAAGGTAACACGTCATTTGGTTCTTTTCCGTTTTTTTCTCAATTCACTGAGTCCTTTCTGATTACTAGATTTCTCTGTCATATTTACTATTTCATCTATCCATATTTCTTCCTGTTTCGATATTACATTTCAGGTTCGGTTCTTTCGCCGTATCGGTTCTTCAGCCTCTAAAACTTTTCCTTAAACACCATTTTCTGCTATTTGACGTTATAACGCTCCATCTTACTACTCTACTATATGTCGGGCATTGAACTCTCTATTCTTACTTCAACCTACGACTTATTTTTTACCTTCAGGCTGACTTATACCGCATTTGCGCCCTTCTGCAGGTGTAATTACTATTAAGGAACGTTATATAAACTCTGTAAATGTGTAGTCTTTTCAGCTCTTATGATTCTTTTTCATAACGTGATATATGGCTTATGGGTATGAGTAAGTTCCTGCATGATAACACAAGTGATTGTGTGTTTTAGCCTCTTTTTTAATAAAATATTTATGACGTCTAGTATAATTACTTCAATATTTCATCTCCGTCGCTATATCGCTGTTAGTAAACTTCCACGACTACTGTCATTATAACAACAAAGACATTTACGGTAATTCCGTCTTACTTCACTAGTAATTCGTTTCGTACTTTTAAGAGATGTTTCACGTGTGGAGACTGCACACGCTGTTTCCAACAGACGGTTATTTTTCAATGCTCCTTTTTTTAAATTTATACGAGACATTACAAATATTTTCATTTCGCGTTTCTCTGCATTATCAGTAAAGTAGCCCCCAATTTATGATATACGCACCATTTTCCATCTTGTCTCTACGCAAATCAACCAGTTTGCTTCTCATACTACTTCTTCCCAAACTCTCGGAGCATAATGACATGCCCAGAAATGTAAATTGAGTTCTTTGACACAGGACATCAACAGTAGAAAACGGATAGAGCAAGCTCAGCACGATAAGAAATAAGGGACAAGGACGAAGAGCAAATATACAGATTTAACTTTCATGAAAAACATTAACAAACGCTGCTCGACAAAACTCGAATCTATGACATTCTGTGCAGACATTTGAAGTTGAGTGATGTGGAGACCAGTAGTGCGCGACAGTGGTGTGATTTATGATTTCTTTGTGCATGTCACACAATACTTATCGAAATGCGTGAGACACAAATGTAATGCTGACTTGATGACAATTCGCACTACACAAAATCTCCTCTGGAATGCGAGCCGTTTAACCTTCAGCACACCGGCAGCCTTCCGTTGGCTGCCATTATCTACTCTCATGCAAGTGTCGATAGCGAATAACATATACAGCATGTGTAAACTTCTTAGTGTACGCCGGCCGCAGAGGCCGAGCGGTTCTAGGCGCTGCAGTCTGGAACCGCGTTACCGCTACGGTCGCAGGTTCGAATCCTGCCTCGGGCATGGATGTGTGTGATGTGCTTAGGTTAGTTAGGTTTAAGTAATTCTAAGTTCTAGGGAACTGATGACCACAGCAGTTAAGTCCCATAGTGCACAGAGCCATTTGAACCATTTTTTTCTTAGTGTACTTTTATAGTTTTACCGATATGTGTCTCTTGAAAGATAAAACAGTGTTTCCGACTGCTATTTTGCTTCATTCGTCATGCTTGATCGCAATGTGGTTGAGACATATGTTTCTGATCTTTGGTGCCCTGTATCAAAGTATTCTCTTTAAAGCTTTGTCGCTTGATGCAAGAAATAAGGAACAAACTGTTGCAGAGACTTTCTCTTGCAATTTACTTATTTTGAACATTACACAGTATATTTTCTACTGACTGAGTGAGTTGTGCATTGTTTGAGACGCTGAACTGACAGGCGCAAAGATCAACTATTATTCGATTATAGTATTGGAGATAAATCACTGTAAACAGTAACAACCGTAAAATATCTATGAGTTTGCGTTTAGGAAATGTAACTCATCCACGAATGAGGTAGCTTACAAAAGCTCCATGCGACGGATTGTTGAGTATTCTTCATCAGTCTGGGACCAGGTAGAATTAATACAGGTAACAGATCAAAAGAAGAGCTTTCAAAAAATGGTTCAAATGGCTCTGAGCACTATGGGACTTAACATCTGTGGTCATCATTCCCCTAGAACTTAGAACTACTTAAACCTAACTAACCTAAGAACATCACACACATCCATGCCCGAGGCAGGATTCGAACCTGCGACCGTAGCAGTCGCGTGGTTGGGGACTGAGCGCCTAGAACCGCGAGACCACCGCGGCCAGCAGAAGAGCTTTGATGTAGATATTACGCAGGAGATGATTTCATATTCACATCTGTCCATCCCTGTTTAAATTAACCGTAGTTTGATTAAATCACTTGAAACGAATACGGAACGGTCGCTTAAACGAGTGCAGTTAGATTCCTTTCACCAACCCTGTCCGATTCGACCTTACGCTCCGCCTCTAACAACCTCGACGAATACGGAACGTTAAAATCTAATCTGACGTTGTTTATTTTCCCTTTTTATGGACTTTTTCTATCTGTGGCTGCAATTTTCTTGACTCAAATGGTGTTTATATTTTTCAGCTATTCTCTTAGTCACTTAGTCATCATATTACGTTCAAGTATGGATGGGGAAAACCAACTAGTTGAAACCGATTACGGTATTTTAGTTCTGAATAACCGGGATTTTTCGGTATTTGTTTGGTCTCGGTTATAACAGGTGTTTTCATATTTTATCAACAACCGAGTAAAAAAACTGAAATGTCAGTTAGCCATAGCAGCAACGTTAAATGTGAAAATCGATCAGTGCTATTTTAATAACAATGTCGACAAAAACGAGCAATAATCACATGGCATAGAAATTGGTACAGCATTGCTGAGACAGTAATGTCCCTGTTGCCGCGTGTCGTGGCTTAGGGTACACGTTTACGAACAGCGTGCAAGACCTGCCCCCACCTGTTCTATACGGTAGCTTTCCGTTGTCGTTGCCGGACATCCCTTTGCAGAATGGCACCAGCCCCAGTCTGGAAATATTCTTACGGAGTGACATAGCAATGAAGTACAACGCGTCATTTGCTTCAAGAGATTAAAGATTTATCTCTATGAAACAATAGAAGAGGAAGGAAATTATGGTAACAGTATCAAATTAAAAACTTAACAACAATTCATTCAAAGTATACAATAGAAGCATGATGTTGCTGATCTGCTGCCTGTGTCTACATAATATACCTCTATCTGCTTGTAGCCCTTGGAAACGAATAAATTAACACGAAAAACAAAGTTCTTCAACCACAGTTTCCACCATTTACCACTGACTATTCGTAATAGACAAAAGGTAGTATTATCTCCGGTTACAACTTGACCTTTGAGCAAAGTTTCATAAAAGCAGAATGGGTAGGAGAATGCTGGTAGTTTTTTGTACCATTCAACCATTTATCACATCCGAGAAAATCAGCGAACTGTGGATGGACTAAGCTTTCTTTTATTTGCTTATTTAATTAATATTTTCGCGTCCGGCCATCCTGATTTAGATTTTCCGTGATTTCCCTAAATCGCTCCAGGCAAATGCCGGGATGATTCCTTTGAAAGGGCACGGCCGACTTCCTTCCCCATCCTTCCCTAATCCGATGAGACCGATGACCTCGCTGTCTGGTGTCCTTCCCTAAACAACCCAACCCAACCCCAATTAATATTTTGGTTCAGTAGATCTTGGAATTGAAAAGTGAACTTTCTTCGATCTTTTTTCGATTTCTACGTTTACTATAGGAAACCATGGGACTAAAAAGATCGGTTACTTCAGAAACCGGTTATTTTGAGCGGTTTCAGCACTCAGGTTAAACAGGCGTGGAAAAAAGCCGATACAACGGAACACCAGTTGTTTCAGCGATAACCGCCAACCCCACATTCAAGCAGAGTACTGTCAGCAGTCAATTCGGCGATATTAGTACATGGGGGTCAGGAACCGTAACAGTACGCGTCATGTGATATTTTTGCAGCTGTTTTAATATACTTCTCGCCTTCGATCGTGTGCGCGGTATGCAGCTAACTGTGGCCGCACTGCGAACGTCTACTGTGTTACGTTGCGTTGGCGTTCAGAGAAACCGGAACGCTTAAGGAACCTCTGAGCACAGGTTCATCCTCCTGGGATCGCCTCCAGCCGTTGACGTGGGAGGCTATTTTCAGGTGGTGACTTGGAACTTAAATAAAATAACTGCAACCGCAGCTTTACCTGAGAACCTGCTCGGCCGACCGGGCGATAAAATCCGCCGTCGAATCATGACATCCGTTTCCGGTTGCTGGAAGGATCCCTTGCGAAACCATCGCGTGCCGCCGTAACGATTATGGGCGCAGTGTCATGATTCAGTAAAAATTCAACGAAAACTTATTTCCCGATCCTAAATTGAAACGTTGCTTCGTCCCTTTCTCGGACATGCCGTAGCGTCGTTCTAAGATTCAATCGCGTCTGCAGCCAGAGTCCTTGCGCTGCAAACGATACGCGACGCGCAGGGCAGTTCATGATAGGTATTGCACCACTGACTCGCAAGGAAACCTTTATCGGCGGACCTGGATTAAATGTCATCACCGCCACTCTGTCCACAGTTCGGGGTCTCCCGGTTAGCCGTCGCGGTAACTTGGCGCATCGTCCGAACAGAACCGATGTTAACGAAGAAGAAGAAGAAAGGGGGATTGGGGTGGTTAGACTCACTGCCTCTAGGTCGCGAGGTCCTCGGTTCGATTCCCGGCTGGGCTAGACTTTCTTTTTTTTTCGGTGACTGCGTGCTTGTGTTGTCCTAATTATTCCATCTCATCTCCATCGACGCGCAAGCTGCCAAAGTGGCGTCAAACAGAAAGACTTGCGCCAGGCGGGCGAACAACGCCAGACGGGGCCTCCCGATCAATAATGCCAACAGCCATTTTATTTTTTTACCGCTACATTCATGAAACAGTATTAATATCGGTTATTAGCTCCGGTTTGAATCGATGCTAAATGTCCCCTAGCAATCTGGCTACTTTCAGAAAGATTCCGAGAACCGACCACTGTGATGCACAATGTACACCGCAAACACCACCATACCGTTCTAAACTGGTTTCTTGAAACTTTGCAGAAACTTAGAACACAAGGCAAGACGTAAAATTTACGTGATTCGAATTCACACTAAAATAACAACACTTCAAATTTTACACAGAAACAAACGCGGGTTATTAATTTTCGATAACGCAAGTACCTCTCTTCCATCAGACACCACGTCCAGACAGCTATTGACTCCACTATTTGATAGCAAACCTGCTCTGACCAATTAATACACACGCACCAATCCGCAACATTCGCTTATAAATTCGGTAACGACTGATCAAAATTCTTCGCCGCCTCCTTCTCCTCCCAGGTAAGCATTTACCACTTTTAACTTTTCTGTTTCTGCACTGGCAAAATAATTTTATCGACCGACCGATCAATGAAGATCACTAACTCCGAACTTGAATTATACTACACTTTTAATCACCCCTCGCCTCACAGAGCTCGTGATTTGCCTGCTACACCTGCAAGGCTTCCCGTCCGGTGTAAAATCTAGCAGTCTCACTGGGCACCCCGTTCTCCAGCTCGTAGCACAAGTGCTGCTTCCTGTCATCAGGACTTCTCGTAAGATTATATCCAACTTGCATGGTCCTGGATAAGTCTTGTGTCCCTAACAGCCGAGGGGGCGGACACATGGCGCGATCGTCTAACAAGTCACAGGGGAAAAAAAAGCCTTGGGGCAGATTTTTTTCCAAATACCTGAACTTCATATATCCTAATATTCCGTGCAGCGATGAAAAACATTTACAATAAATCCTCATTCACACGGAATATTAAAACATTTGGGAGTCGGAGACAATGACTATCTTTCGCACGGCGTAACACCTCTTTGACTTTCTTAGTCGGCCGAAAGGCCGTTTTTATCCCTTGTCTGTTTTCTATTCTACTCGCCGCACTCGTAAAGGTGGTGCCGCAGTGTCCGGCGGCACAAAATGCCGGTTCCTGTGTTGATAACGACAGAGTTCAAGAAGTGAATGGCTAGCCAGAAGCAAAGTTCACAGCGTATCGAAAGTCTTCGTAAGCGTGTACAAACAATCCAGAGAGCGATCAGAATCGAAAAAGTAAACATAGGCTAGGTCAATCTCTCCATTATCAACGGCGCATATCGAAGGCTTCAGAAAATGGAGGGAACTGGGAGACAAGTACGAAGGCGTGGTATTTGCTAGCACTCTCGTGTCAGTGGAAAGGTCCACGTGGTATGTCTGCGACGAAGCGAGCTGCGGCCCAGGTATGAAGCCCGTGTATCTCTGACCTGTCCGATATTTGGGCTGAACGGGGAATTCGAATCACTGCCCGATACTAAAGTCTGTTTAAGAATCTTCAAACATTATTTTATGTTCCATAGAACGGATGGAACATCGTTTGCCAATCCTGATGTGCTCCATGACTAGACTTGGCTTGCGTTTTCCGGAGGGAGCTGACTATTTCGTGGGCCAGATAATCATTTTGTCTGAACACAGAGGACAGATAGTTAATTTTTGGCGCCAATCTCGTCACATATACTTCTAGCTATATGTATTAGTGTTTTCAGAATAGCTTTCCTTTTGGTAGGGAGATGGAAACTGCGCCCTTTGAGGTAACGGTCTCTGTGGGTTGGTATACGATACAGCGAGTGTCCCAGCCGGCCATCAACTTCCTTCCAACTAGAACGCTTTCCTTCCATCTCCAGTTTCGCTATTAACTTTATGTTAGGCTGTATGCTGTACATAAACCAAATACTATTATCAGGAGATACTGAATGTATACGATGAAGTGCAGTACGATGGTCATATGTCTGACCCAAGGGAGGGCGTCACAGAATTGAGGAAAACATCAACTCGCAGACGCTTGAAGATAGATGCCATCTATCTCGCGAAAGCGAGCTTACAAGTTTCAAGAACCTGCATATGCGAGGAAACCAGGTATACTAGAACCTCATACGAATCGCTCCCGTAGGTGCCTCGCAAACAGCGGGCACAGACGCCTTTAAGCAATCACTCTCCCGCGCTCCACATAAAAATGGTACGGGAACAAGCCGTAATACGCGGTGCAATGAGAAGTACTTAATGCCATGCACTTCACAGTGGTTTGTAGATCATAATTGTCGATCTGTATGGTTAAGACTCTGGACTCGTATTCGGAAGGACGGTCATCCAGACTTATACTAAGGTGACAGACGTCATGGAATACCTCCTAACAAGGTGTCGTGCCTCCTTTTGCCCGGCGTAGTGAAGCGCCTCAATGTGGTACGGACTCAAACAATCGTTGGAAGTCCCCTGCAGAAAAACTGAGCCATGCTAACTTTTATACCTGTCCATGCCAGTGCAGCACGTTGTGCACGAACTGACTTCTCGATTACGTCCCATAAATCTTCGAAGGAATTCATGTCGGGCGATCTAGGTAGCCAGATCACTCGCTCAAATTGTCCAGGAGGATCTTCAAACCTATCGCGAACAATTGTGGCTAGGTGACACAGCGCACTGTCATCCATAAAAATTTCATCGTTGTTTAAGAATTTGAAGTCCACGAAAGGCTGCAAATGGTCTCCAAGCAGTCGAACATAACCATTTCCAGTCAATGATCGGTTCAGTTGGACCAGAGGACCCAGTCCATTCAACGTCAACAGCGCTCACACCATCATGGAGCCACCACCGGCTGGCACAGTGCCTTGTTGACAACCCGGGTCCGTGACTTCGTGAAGTCTGCGCCACTTCCGAACCCAAACATCAGCTCTTACCAACTGAAAGCGGGACTCACCTGTCCAGTTCACGGTTTTCCAGTCGTCTAGGTCCAACAGATGTGGCCACGAGCCGAGGACAGGCGCTATTAGCAGAGGCACTCGCGTCGTTCGTCCGCTGCCACCGCATATTAACGCCAAATTTCGACGCATTTTCCTAACGGATACGTTCATCGTACGTCCCACAGTGATATCTGCAGTTATTTCACGCAATTTTACTTGTCTGTTAGCACTGACAACTCTTCGCTTACGGCGCTGTTCTCGGTCGTTCAGTGAAAGGTGTCGGCCACTGCTTTGTCCGCGGTGAGACGTTAAGCCTGAAATTTGATATTCTTGGCATGCTGTTGACACAGTGGATACTGAATTCCCTAAATTTCTGAAATGTAATTCCCATGCGTCTAGCTCCAACTAACTTTCCGCGTTCAGAGTTTATTAATTCCCGTCGTTCGACCACAATCACATCAGAAACCTTTTCATATGAATTACCTGTGTCAAAGGACAGCTCCTCGAATGCAGTGCCCTTTTATACCTTGCATATGCGATACTGCCGCCGCCTGTATATGTGCATATCCCTATCCCACGACTTTTGACGCCTAATGTATATAGTTAAGACACTGGACTCGCATTCGGAAGGACGGCGATCCAAATTTAAGTTTCCCATAGCTTCCCTCCAATCGCTTGAAAGAAAAGTTTTCTGAAAAGGACGGGCCGATTTCCTGCCTCCATTCGTCCTTGTATATCATCTCTACTGACCTTGCCGTCGACAAACTAGTCTTCTTCCTTCTACTGTAGCTACTGGCAGGAGAGATGCAACACGTAGCAGGATGCCTGAAGTTCTATCAATTTAAATTTCTAAATAAACATACTTCCCATGCACTGGTACGTGTTTCTGTGATCGTATCTGACTTCTAATTACTCTGTAGCTACTTAAGCACTCAATATCGGTGAAAGTTTTGTACGTCTAATAATGTATCACCAGACAAAGCCTACATGACGTTTTATCTCTTGATTGCACTTAGATCTTAAGCGTATTACGCCATTAGTCGCTACTTGAAGTAATGCGCAGTGGACGATGCAGGTTTCGACGAAACGGAGTCTCTCGGAAGTGGCCGAGCCACAGAGCATACCCTGGTTTAATCGTTTCTGTCGATCTGGCGCCAGCGAGATGACGAAGTCAAGACCGACGGTTATGACACGATTTCGCCTCCACCGGTGGGGCTGGCAATGTCGAAACAGCTGAACGGGAGGGAATGGCGTGATCGCACTTGTCATTGCCTGCACGTAGCGGGGGAACCTTTTTATTTCGTTGGGAGACTAATAGAGAGGGAGGCCGGAATGCCAGCTCTGCTACAGACACCTGTAACAGAACTGGAGTCCCGCGCTCTGCCCCCTCCCTTCTCCCGCACCGGCTGAGGACTGAGAGTGAGACACAGCTGATTGGTGGAGGCGGGTGGCGTGTTACCCCTCACCAGACAGGTTCGGTCTGCCGCCGCGCCGGAGGCAAGAGCACTCACTGCTCACGGAAGCGCGTACTACTCACACGTCACCACTAACGCTCAGGACCTTCGCATCAGTTCTTCGATGGCTGAAGACTTGCGACGTGACCACGATCACGTCATCCTAATTCATCTACAGCGCTTGCACAATAATCGATATGTTCAACAGCCGTAGAGAATTATACGTGTGTAACGTGAAAACCATTCGCAGCAGTTATATGGTTACCCAACGAGTTTAAATTTCATAGTAATTTAATAATTATACAACCTTTACATATATTCATACAAACAAAAATACCGGTTCTATTTGCTAACCACAACGCATTTCGAAATTTTCTCCATAATCTCCAGGTCTTACCTGTTCATTTTACATTGATTTGTATTCAGTTTGCAAACAAGAACTTATCGTGAGTGAACGAAAGTGTTTTGAGTCGTCTTGCAGTTTTATCTACATCGAAAAGTTGATCGATATTTCGACTAAAATTTTCCTTGCTGCTGTCAGTATACACAGAAATCACAGGTGTTCACTTCTTTTTGAGAAAAAATATAACTAGCACGAGCTATTTGAAGTTAGTCAAAGTCAATTTCAAGGGGAGTGACACAGAAGACGACGCCCTTAGCTACAGATAAAATGTCGGACGGATATTTTATTAGCTTCAAACATGGCGGACGTGTAACCTCTCCATACAATTTAAACTCGTCGGTTTCACCTTTGTTTGAGGTTATAAGATTAACATTAATAAAAGTAAATCATTGCTAATGGAATATTATCGAATTAAATCAGATGAAGTTGAAAGAATCAGAAGAAAGAAAAGAGACACTTAACCCATTAAGTACCAGTGTCCTATTTTGAGGACAGAGCACATATTTATTTATAAATACACAATAAATTATTAATTTGCAACTATTACTGGTCTACGTCATTTGTTGATGCTTTTTATAACAAATCTATGCTTACAGGAAATTAAAAGCAATAAATCCTACCGTTAACTGATTATTGAATACAAAGGCACACTTTTCGTTATTACAGGTATTTACTTTATCGACAATTTAGTTATATTTGAAATATGTGGCAAAGATCTTTTTGTGATTATTTATAGTCAACAATGTGTCTTTTAAACTACTTGCATTATTAGCTCAATTCGAGTTATATTCATTGTTTTCCATTGTTATAAAATTTGGTGTACTCGAAATACCACACTGGGACTTGGTGTTATCATTTCAGTTATTTGTATTGCTGCACGTTCGAATATGAAACTCTGCTACTGCTGGTGTATTTTCTTTTTAGAACGTGGTAATTTTACCAGGTTTTGTTGCTGTGGTAAGTAACGACCCCTCTTATATATATTACAGGATATGACGTTACTTCGAAATTTACAGCGTATTATGTAAGCATATTTATGAATATGCTACCCATTAATAAATAATACAATTCCAGATGGACAGAGGTATTTGCACATTCCCTTTTCTGTAGTTTGTGCTAATGTATTATTCTTTCATTTCACTTTATTTTATTATATTTCATTTCATTTCATTTTATATAGATTATAATGATCAAGAGTAGTCCTAAACACGCTGGACTGCACTGACAAACCTGAGAATCATTGTGTGTACTTTGAGAATTTCTTCGCCAGTAGAAATCTTCCGATTCATCTGAGAAATTTGGGTTTTCGAGCAACTGGGACTGTCAGAGAGAATCGAGTTGGTGACTGTCCAATACTGAGCAGCAACGAACTGAAAGAGACAGTACGAGGAAACTATGACTACCAGTTCGACAGGAATGGTGAAGTCTTATTTGTTCAATGGCTCGACAACAGATGCGTTACAATTGGTAAAAATTTTGAGAAAAGTGAACCTTTGGGAGCAGCTACGCGGTACAGTAGACAAGTAAGAAAGAAGGCAAGTGCAACAGCCTGCCGTTTTGAAGTTGTATAACACGTACATGGGAGGTGTTGACCACCATGACTGGTTAGTTCGAAAATATGCGACGGTAATTAGAGGGGAAAAATGGTACTGGGTCCTATTTACACGTATGCTGGAAATGGCCCTCGTAAATGCCCGACTCTTCTACAGACTAGTACATCGGAAAAATGCACTGGATTTACTGGATTTCAGACGTGCTGTTACAGTTACAAACCTGAAATTGGACACGGGAAGGCCGAATATTGGACGTCCAATGGAATACCCATCAAGTCAGTTGAGAGTGATACCAGACATCAGGTTTGATGGAATTGGTCATATGATTGACAAAAGAAGCACGCAAAGAAGATGCGTAAGAGCTAAATGCAACGGGAAACCAAAAACATATTGTGTTAAATCCCGTGTAACACTGTGTGTGAAGTGTTTTGTACCATTTCACAAGAAATAAATAGTTAAGACTTGAATACAGTTTAGTATGCTATACGATACTGTTAGATCCCAGCATCCTATTTTGAGGACAGCCATTATATCAGCATGTATAAATATTCTTTGGCTATTTTTGTTCTTATTGTGGTTCATACACTAAGTACATTATATTTAAGGAATAAAAAATTCAATTTAAAAAAATAATTAATTTGGGACTTAATGGATTAAAGTGGCAGGTGGCTTTCGCTGTTTGGCTTGTAAAAGAACTGAAGGTATCAGAAATAAAGAGGATATAAAATACACTGTCTGACAAAAGTAAGAAAACATTTGTAAAAAAAAGGACAACAAACTTCACAGACTAGAAGGGAATAGAAGTTCGTGAAATTTGGTGCTACGAAAAAATGTGGAACATTACCATCGTAGATGGAGTCACTAACGAAAAGGTACTAAATCTCGGAGAAAAGTGTTTTATAGTGTAACTTGACTAAAAGGAGGGTTAGTTTGATAATAATGAACATTCCTTAATCCTGGATAGGGCATTTCTTTCTGCGGCCAGATTCCTTTTCGGCAGCCACAACATCATCTGAAAAAAAAAAGTTCGCTCCTATACGTAAAATATCGTCCGACATCTCTCTGAAGGCATAATCTATGTTTGTAGTTATCCTATTTGAATTGCTTATTTATAATACACACATGAAAAAATGACAGGCTGTTCTCTATCGAAAGGTCTATTCCACCATCATAACGCTTTATTAGGAATGGTGTCCGCCCCCGGTAGCTGAATGGTCAGCGTGACGGATTGTCAATCCTCTGGGCCCGTGTTCGATTTCCGGCTGGGTCGGGGAATTTTCTCCACCCAGGGACTGGGTGTTGTGCTGCTCTCATCATCATCCTATCATACTCATCGACTGCAGGTCGCCGAAGTGGCGTCAGATTGAAAGACCGGCACCCGGCGAACGGTCTGCCGGACGGGGGGCCCTATCCATACGATTAAATAAATAAAATTAGGAATGGTCGTACTGGACATGACTTATTATTTTCACATAAACAAATAATTTCCAGAGATGAATACCACTTTAGGTAATAGGATAGACTGAGAACTGACGCAACTGCTAGTGACAGGGTTGGGTGCCCATTGTCCGAGACGCATGTAGGACAAAATTACCGTATCCGTTCCCAACCACTGACTCGTAATCTCAGAATACTCAAATTCTCTGGATTGCCCCTGGAATATCAGTGGAGCCCGACACTAATCTGATCTTGCGAAGAGAACAGAAATGCCAGCCGCGAACGGTCACAGTCTGCGTCCACTTCTTGTTATTTGTGCCGTATAGAAAAACTTGCAACAGTGGATATGTGGATTGTTTGAACTTAATGCTGTCGATTCAGACCTCTAGTGGAGTGCAGATGCGATGTAGCGTTGATGCTGTTCTGGAGGCCCGCACCGTGTTTAGGTACGTGTGCGCTTCCAGTAGATGCCCATAGGCCGGTGCGAGGATTGTTGCTCATCCAGGTCACTCGAGTTGTTCCCCACCAACAGGAGCATGGTTGTTTTTCTTCGTGTACGTGATAACTGCTCCTTCCAGGGCGGTCAGATCTTGTCGTAAAGAAACAGCTAAACATTCGTCGTCTGCGTATGCTAGGCAGGATCATCATCCCTCGAATCCTAAATTCAGTGAGGCGCAAAATTGGCTTAGCGGCGATGGCACACATGGTCACTGATAACGATCGTTCTTGACAAACGGATATGCTAATGGAGAACGATTTCGTTAAATGGCCATTGATTAAAATTCAGGAAGAAGCACGTTAGAGACGTAGCTACAGTTGCACCTTACCAAAATTAGGGTTCGGCAGTTTTAGTACAATACATAAATCACGAAATGAGCGGTAGTATTACCGGTGTTATTGGTAGCATAATGAGGTAGACATAAAGAATGGGTGAGAGAGAAACTGGAAGACGACGATTTCTCTTTGTTATTTTTGTTTTTTCTGCGCCTAGTTAGAACCGCACATCGTTCAGTGTTTGTCCATTGTGTATTCTATAGCTTTACAAAATATAAATTGTTTTTATAAGTAATAAAAATTAGTTGATAACGCACATTCTGCGATCTCATGTAGCCAAACCAATTACTTTTGATGCAAGTAAAGCTGTATCCACAAACACAAAAAGTACGTATTATTATTGTTGTTTTTCGTACTCAATAGAGCGTTCTTCGTCGTGATCAAAGACTACAGTCTCATGTTATTATTGATACGTTCGGAAGTTGCTTACGAATGGCAGAAACATGTTTTAACTAAGTTCAATGAGGTACGAAGATCTGTTTGATGTGTTTTTGTTTTGCGTTTCTTTTATACTTTTATTTTTTTTAAAAAAACATTGCGTTTTCTAGCGCTATGTGATAAATCCATATATATTTGCACATAACATCCCTCTGTTTCAGGTTATAAATCAACAATTTTTGAATAGAACATGAATTAAATATTGATAATTTCAATTTTGCTGTAAATATTGTTTATTTTTAAACAACACACAGTAAGGTAACAACGTAGAACAAAATTGTCCCGTAGGTTACACGGCCCTTTATATATCTTCACTCAGGTTGTACACAATTCACCGCTTCTAGTCTCTAGCGGAATTGGTTGCATACGCAAATCAGGTAACGCCCGACAGATATGCAACACATCTAACATACAGGTAATGCGGTTACGATCTTAACTGATCGATTACTTGTGACAGTCTACGGTATCATACAATAGTTTTACGACTCTAGACGTAGCACAAACTCGGACTGGACAAGGATTGGGAACGATATCACCCTTTGCCTTGTTTAAGAAACAGTCTTTACTTTCACCAAAAGTGACTTGTGGAAACTAAGGACAGCCTAAATCACGATGACTGGAGGACTTCAAATTCGCTACTCTAGAATACGAGATCTGTAACTTCACCACTACACTACGTCATTCATTTCGAGCTGGATGCTTATTTACTCGAGCATCGTTGTTTAAGCAAAATTTTTCTCGTTTGTTTAGAAGCTGCACTGGTGTTTCCGAATTAAATTCGAGCCGATGTTCGGAAATATATTTAGATCATTACTGAGTCGCATCGCTTAGTCACTGATGTATTTTTCTTTTCTTTCCCACAAAAGTCGGCCTACCTTTTACTCCTATGAGAATTTCGTAATTTGTTAATACTGACGTTTTTTGCGTTAATGGAAGCGCTCTACTTTGTTAACACACCGTACGTCTGAGTGCGGCGAAACGCGGAGCACCTTTGCACTGCTCCACCTGCGGACGTGCGGCATCACAAGCACGCTGGAGCTGGCGGTGGCGCGGCAGGTGGTCTGCGCCAAAGGTGTGCAAAAAGCAGTCGGCGGGCCGCGGAATTGCGACGTGACGTCAGCTGCCCGCCGGCGGCCCAGGGCTGTAATTGGGCCGACTGCCGGCGGCCGCTGCCTCACTCCACGACTTCTGAGACGTGAAGGGCGCGCCATCCCGCCACGTGGGCCCGCGCGCCTTTCGTGGTGCTCGGTGTGCTTCTCGGAGTTCTGACTTCTGGTGCTTTTCTGTAACATGCCCTCGAATAGTCTGTGCCAGAAATTACACTCCCCACTTATCATTTGATGTCCTCCACTGTACACCCTATTAGTGAGAAGCAGATTGTGGCTTTTGTGTGGACGTATTTCGCTTGTACACGGTTGTTTCTGCAAAATGCGAGGACGACTTTTTACTGAATAACATGCCCTTTTCATACATATTTGTCCAATCTGTAACACTATACAGAAAATGCTAGAAGTGAACCAGATTTGGCCTCCATATGATTTACATTTTACAGTAATAATTAACTAACGGAGAGATACTGAATCGAATTGAGGAGAAAAGAGCTTTATGACACCCACTGACTGAAACACGTGCTTGGTTAAAGAACATATCCTTAGGCATCAAGGATAATCACAGACTGGTGAAGGAGGGAACACAACAGGCATGACGTGATGTCACTTAAGAGGTAAGCGCCCATTTTTACGTAACTTGACAGTTGCTTCAATGATATAATGGACGCTATAAAAAATATGAAAGTCAGTTTGTGTTGTGACTGCTATCTTTAATGACGCGTTTCGATTTACACATCATCAGATTCATCAAGATTAAGAAGAACACGCCATACATAGGTATGGAGTCAAATATCTAATCCATAAGACAATGCAAGTTTCGCATTGTCTTATGTATGAAATATTTGACTCCATATCTATGTATGACGTGTTCTCCTTAACCTTGATTAATCTGACAATGTATAAATCGCAACGCGTCATTAAAGAAAGCAATCACAACACAAACTATGACTTACATGTATTTTTATAGGGCGCATTATGGTACTGATACAATCTTCAAATTACGGAGGGAACTGTGGGGGGAAGGGGGGAGAAAGTTTGGAGGAGGGGGGCGAGGGAGGGTAAAAATTGTAGAGGGAGATCAAGGCTGGACTACAGTAAGCAAGTTCAAATCGACGTAGCTTGCAATAGTACGCAAAGATGAATAGGACGGCATACGACAGCTACAACATACCATACATCTAGCTGAAGACAACATAACAACCATGATCTGCATTAATATATAAAAGCGATTCAATAAAGCAATATTAAGTGTCCAAAATCAGCATCTGTTTGCCATATGACAACATTTGTCGAATAATAGCTTTTACATATGTTAAATTCAGCTTGTATGTAATCTTGCATGAGTGCAGCTATGAAATCGTCCATCTCAGGACCTCCTTACAGGAAATACCTCTCGCAATGTCACTGAATACATTTTCCACATACTCACTTACATCAACATCTACATACATATCGTATGGTGCATGGTGGAGGGTACATTGTACCATTACTAGTCATTTGCTTTCCTGTTTTACTTGCAAAAAGAGGGAGGGAAAAAGGATTGTCTATATGCCTCCGTAAGAGCCCTAATTTCTCTTATTTGTCTTCACAGTCCTTACGCAAAATATATGTTGGCGATAGTAGAATTGATCTGCAGTCAATTTCAAACACCGGTTCGGTAACTTTTCTCAACCCTGCTCCTCGAACAAAACATCGCCCTCCCTGTACGTATTCGTATTTGAGTTCACGAAGCATCTTCCTAATACTTGATCGAACCTATAGGTAACAAATCTGGCAGCACGTCTCTGATATGCTTCGATGTCTTCCTTTAATCCGACCCAATCACATATCAGTCGGTAGTTACCATATGGGAAAGACTGTAGAATATTCCGCCGAAAGCACGTTGGCTTAACGCAACTACAATACCAAGGATTTTTCATTGTCACTTTATTTCCGTGTTATAGAAGTACTCACTTTGATTCTGTTAGATCATATTGTACCAGGGTTTACACCAATAGGCCTATGTAGTATATGAGGGAAGTGAATGGACGAGGTGACGCAATGTTTCAGGCGTCTGAATAGGTTTGTTATTTAGGTTTTCGTACTTTCCCTAAATTACTTAAATGGAATACCAGGATAGTTTCTTTTAAAACAGCAAGATTGGTTTCCTTCCCGATCCATTTCTCTTCTGAGTTTGTGTTCAGTCTTTCATGACGATATATCTCAAATATTTTGCGTGCATCTTTCTCAGCAAGCGAAGATTGCCATATCATTATGTTGTGACAGGTACGAAACTTGAAATTTCGCACAAGTGAAAAGGTCAGCAGTGCAGGTCAACTGGAAATGTCAGGCCTTACGTTCTATACTTTTGGTCAACGAGACTCCCACAGAATATAAAGTCTGAGCTCACAGCAATTCTATTGTGTATTGTGTGTCCCTATGTCAATACAGTATATTGCATATTGAAGTATTATAACACTATGTATGAGAGTCATCGTGACTTACACAAAGGTCTATGCGTGCCCAAGTTCTCCATGACATTTTGTGGAGTATCTCAGTGGTTATGCTGCGAAAAGCTTCTTGACGCTTTTGTTGTGCAATTTTTCAAATAGTCTAGCACCAATGTTGAGCCTCATGGGACTTGATTATTCTGCATAATGAACTGTCTGGCGTGATACGGTCCGCGATTAGTGGTGGCCATTCTAATGCTGCTGGAGATGTTGTTGCGGCGACTCGAAACTGTTCACCAACGACTTCACGCATCTTTATAACAAAGTATGCTGGAGATTCATCCTGCTGTCGCCACATACGAGCTACGATTCCCTTGTCTATGAGTTAAGATATCACCCACGTTTCAAACAGATTCAGAATAAAGCTCTTTCGTTCACATACATTTCAAAAATTATGGTTCGAAAAAAATATAATGACATCCTACCCCATATCGTAACATGAGGCTGGTTTATTTCCAACTCGTGCACATAACTGGGATTTATCCTTTGACCAGAAAAGCACATTCCTCCTGTGTGATCTGCGATAGTTCGCACTATCAACAGAAAATAAAACCGTTGAGCGAGGCACGGTTCTATGTTGTTATCAGACAATTCATTCACAAACGTCAGTCTCCATTCTTTCATTTTCATTTTTTTAATGTAGCCATACATTCGTGACAGCGGTAGTTGAAGTTCAACTCCTCGTTAGCGAGTTAATTTCATTGGAGGCTGCTCAAATGATTGATTCAAGAGGGGTATTGGGACTTTACCTTGTAGGTCGCATTCGTTACGTTATAAGAACCAAAAATTATATTCGATCTGTATTTATCTTAATTGACATGGAAAAAGGCCATGAGATACTATGAGCAGTTGACAGATTAGCTGTTAATTGGTTTTATTCATTAAGAATTGTTTGTGTTCTGCCAACAGTCTGCATGCTGGAGAATGGATGTATGTTCCTAGCCATGTCAACACAGAAATACTGAGGCATATAGAAGGGAGACTACTGCCCGCTTAACTTGCGCCATTCGTTACAGCCACGTTAACTTTTGTTGGCTTAGAGATATGCAGCTCCAAGTGTCTATATGTTCTGGACATCAACTATGCACGACGCAGTGATATCTCCCTCCGAGTTTATTTTCCTATTTTAATAGTCTACTTATTTTCTTGGTGAAGTCACAAAACTGTATAAGCATTGCTAAGAAGCAATGTTCAATTGCTACTTCATACTGAATTAACTCTCCTTTTTTAAATGAGAGCATTTCACAATTACAGTCGTATGACGCAATCACAGCGTGTTGTTCGGCACGCACAGAATCACTCATAAAGCAAACAGCATTTATTCGTCTATCGACAGGTGTGTTCCACTGTTATCGATACTTCCTTGGGCAAATATAAGGTGCGTCACATCAGTTTACGCAATCTTGCTTAGGCAACGAGTCCCCTGCCACGTAAGGTGACACATATTATTTTGCAATCGAAGATGATAAATCCTTCTTTAGGAGTGTCCTTCGCAGCACTTTCTTAAGTTGATATAAACGTCACGAACCCAAAAACGCAAATAAGTAGGACGCAGTTCTTCGAAACAGGCTGATCGGTTTCACCATACATTTTTAATGGTATGGTACTTGTTTCAAAACTACACAAAAAGTATTTCACTCGAAACGTTCAAGTTGTGCACCAGCGTGTTCACTTTAGGATGAGGAGATAGAAAGCCTCGAACAAAAAGTTAAAGAAACTCATAAATTACAGCTACTCAAAATACAAGGTGAAAACAAGTTTTCACTCGAAAGTGAGACAAAACGTACGAATGATTCTTCAGTGGGAAACTCGGGATAGGATGCCATAAACGTCAGAAGGTTTACGTTTATAGTATGTGCTGAGAATAATATCGTGTTTTTCCTTAACCGCCGACCTGAGTGGCCGTGCGGTTCTAGGCGCTACAGTCTGGAACCAAGCGACCGCTTCGGTCGCAGGTTCGAGTCCTGCCTCGGGCATGGATGTGTGTGATGTCCTTAGGTTAGTTAGGTTTACTTAGTTCTAAGTTCTAGGCGACTGATGACCTCAGAAGTTAAGTCGCATAGTGCTCAGAGCCATTTGAATCATTTTTTCCATTAACCATTGATACACAACAAAACAAATGGAAAATGGGTTTGCCAATGACGAAATGGAACTAAACTGAAATTCAACAGAGTTTATCAAAGAATAAAGAAACTTTACGGCGATGTAATTGTCTTAAATAATTTTCTAATTTATGATGACCTTCGACTCGTAAGAGCAGAATAAAACTAGATAATAAGTTAAAAGAAAAAAACAGACTTATAAGGTACGAAATTAGAAACATTAATTATGAATTTATTCAGGAATACGAGATATACCAGTTTAAATTACGCAACAGGATTTAAAGTCTTAGGAAATGAGGGTTATGTATACGTAGAAGAAATAGGCGGATATTTAACGAATAGGCTTAGGCAAATAGTAATAAATGTTACAAGTAAGAAGAGAAGAAAGCAAAAGAAGAGAAACTCTTAAATGGGACAAGGAAGTTATTGAAGATAATGCAAGAGTTTCAAGCAAAAGATAAGAGGGCCTGATAGAATACGCTGAATTAAACAAAACTATTTGTAAATGTTTTCGGTGGCTGTGAGAAAATACAATGAAACTTTGATATGAGAAACATGTGATAACAATAGGAGTATGAAGGAAACAAAGCAAACTTTTCTAGAGACGTCATCACAAGTCATCAGTTACGATTGTGGATTTTAAAGTAATAACAGAGGTAAAACTGAACAAGCAGTCGAAGTTTTCACTAAATATTTGTTAAGTTCAAGAGATGGATCAGAATCACAGATAGTTAATAATCAAAACAATGAAATTCAGGAGGTGATAAAAAAGATATTCTCCAAAGTTATCTCCAAAAAATCATTAGATTTAATCAAGAAAACTGACTGGTTGCAGAAGCGCATATGGTACAATGGGCCAATTGCAAGTCTTAAAAGAAATTATTGTATGGAGTTATGAGTATGGATCCACGCTTTGCATTGCATTAATAGCTTTCGAGAGAAATTTGTACTTATAGCCCCTGAAAAACGAAGTAATCATTGAATTTATTTTGTAACTTCCAACAGACTCCATAGTAGTGGGATAGTCAAAACTGTGACATAAGTCAGGCAAGGAAATTTCGTACCTTTAAAAATATTGACAGAATTCCGAGAAGAAGATTTGAGTTACTTAAAGTGGGTAACTAATGGTAGGGCTTAATGAAGCAAGTTCGGAAGTACAACTGAAAAGTAATTGAAATAATACTGAAAACATACCGGAAAGAAAACTATATACACTAACAGTTAAGTCATAGAAACACATGAGGAATTTTCGCAGTTAGGACAGTTGAATGTAAAAACTAAATGACCGGGAAAAGAAATATACAGAAGAGTAGTATGGGCCTGGAATGCTTTTAGTAAACTGAATAGAGTTTTCAAGACAAAGCTCCCGATTTGTCGGAAACTGGAAGTTTTACCAATTTTGATGTATATTAGTATGAAATGTAGTTCTAATTCGAAAACCATTCAAAACTGAGGGTTGCTCAGCGAGGAATGGAGACATACATGTTTGGAATTACCAATACAGACGGGAAAGCAAATAGATCACGTAACAGACTTGAGTGGAAGATGTAATTATGATTGTAATGTAAACGAAATCGTAGTGGGCGGGACATGCAGCGAGGCGCATAATTGGTAGACGTACCAAGGAAGTGCTCTGCTGGGTACGAAGAGATATGAAAAAAAAAAACAGGTGACGTCCTAATGGAAGGTGGGTAGATGGGATTAGAAAATATACACGAGCTACACTAATGCGTGTGGCTGACTACCAAACTGCGTGGAAAACGTTAGGAGGAGACCTTTATCCTGCAGTGGGTGTCAAGTACCTGGTTAGGATGATAAAACATTTCTCCCTTAAACTGCTTGTAATGGGGTTTAACTTTACGTACGGGCAATTGCCAGAATCTAGTAAACGACAAAAACGGAAAATATCTATTCAGTGTTTCGAAGCGTAAAGGTACAAGCTAATGTCAATGTTTTAAAAATGTATGATACATTATAATTTTCTTATCTGATCACCCTCATTGTAAGGTTGGATCACCTTTAACCAGCATTTCGCAACAACTCCAACCGTACATGGTACAAATCTGACAGGCATGTAGATCCTAACAGAGATCGTAGCACAATAAAGATCAGAAATTTTTCTAAAAAAGCTAACAAAAGGAAACGCTGTTCAACCTTCTCGGTCAGTTCCCTTATTGATCGTAGGTTATTTCAGCAATTCGTTCACAATCGTGTTGGACGTAACAGTTATAGCCTTCTATCGAGGAAATATAAAACAAGCGGACTAGCACTGGCGCTGTGCGATTGCACTATTAATGAGTTAGTCATCCTGACATGAAAATTAAATTAAATGATAAAACAAATAAACGACAATTTATAGTTTTTGATTTTGCTTTAGCCTGTGGTACATGACAAAAACACTTAATTTCAAGACGCTAACTGTATTTGAAGTACAGCGTAAAAGTTTGAAGAGATATGATTTATGCCTGCCTTTCTTCCTGTGCGAGTAATTAGATGAAAAAACCTTTGCTAAGCGACTATTACCTTTAATTCTTGAAGAAAATGCTATTTGTGTCAGACAAAACACTGAATTTACTTGAGTGTTTATCAAGGTCTACAGTTCCTCTTCCAACGATGCGTTGAAATCGTCATGATGTTTGACATACGGAAGGTAAAATAATACCAGTTTCAGTCAGAGGTTTCCGTCAGGAAACAGTCATTGAAAGTCTGCGGCGTAGCATACGTCGAAGGTAGCAGTTAAGCAACAGTTAGCAAGAAACATTTTACAGAATACGAATACGAAGTTGGCTTCCTATCTTAGAGCTATGTGAATTGGAAAAACTGTAATTCCACAACTAGTGGCTTCTCCATACCAAGTTATATCCACCAGCACGTTTTCTCACTGATGCCTACGGCTGCATTTAACCTGAATGCTGTGGTCTGGCACTAGACGTTCATGGAGGCAGAAAGCAGATTAGTTTCCACTACAGCTATTCACTGGAACACTTCAGTCTCTGCGAAGTTCTCTGCTCGCATCCTGGGCACAGGTCAACACGGGGAACTTCATAGCCCACTACCAGTTGAATGTGGGCTCCTTCTGTCGTACTAGGCCTTTACAAATTCAATTTGAATGCTACTTCTAAGGTCATTTTATTTATTAATACAGAAGTTCAAGTCTCAGATTGTTGAAACAACATTAAATGCCTCTCTTCGAGAAGTCTGTATTGATTTGAGAAGGGCGACGGGAAAACTGCTACCGCATTGTTGTTGAAATGGGTTTCTACTTTAATGTAATTACGCTGCAGAAGTCGGCATTTTATAACCAGCAAACATCACAGAAGCAAGCGCACTAAACTCCTTCATTTTAGCAGTAGGTACCGTTTTCTCCGTATGAAGATGCGGTGTTTCATCATCTCCAAGATCACATTATGTTTTTATCTCTCTTCCCACGTAGACTAATGTATTCTTTTCTGTTTCATTATCCACGAATATTAAAAACAACATGTGCAACCGTAGCATCGTGGAACGTCAGAATACTCGGAAAGTCACAATTCAGGAGAGTTATGATGTCTAAAACAGTAATTTCCGAAGCTCTGCGTCTAGATATAATTAGCTTTGATTATTTATTTCTGTCCCAGACTTATTCAATGTTAGACTCACCAGACACAATTTTTCTTGCCCTGAAGTGCCGTGTCAGATCGTTAACAACGCCGGAAGTAGCCACTTGTTGTTTGAAGCAGAGAGACCGCCACAGGCCCTACAGGTGCACGTCGAGTACTCGAGTAAGCAATTTCGTTCTTTCGGAGCGGGCTAACATCTTAAGAAAACTATTATGCAAATACTGTGAACATAGTACGTAAATGACGGAATTTTAAATCTGGAAAGATTATTATGTCTTATAACGTGGCCGATGATGACCAGATAAACGGACAGCGCCTTTCATTATGGGTTACCGCCGGCAGTGTCTTTATGCTCGCCGACAGAGATAGGAGGAACGATTTTTGAGGACAAAGCTGCCGCTCCGCTGCATAATCTCCTTTCATCCTGAGCGGCAGCCGACAGGAACCTCAGGCGAGCAGATTGGCCACCCAGCTGCACGGAGGCGGTGCCCTGCTCACGGAATGCAATACAGCCCGACATAATGCATGCATTATCGACTGGTCAGATTATTTCCACTGCCTTCCAGAGATAGTTCCTCTATTACAACTTTGAAGTACACATTTTCAGTTTTGAAACGGGTTGGTTTCAATTAAGTTCAAGAACTTTGTTATCCATTTCTTGGTATCGTCCTCATTACGAAAAAAATTAAAAATATTTGCAAAACAATTATTTACAAAGCTTATTTGAACGAATAAAAATTGGAATATTACAGCTTATCGTCCCGTCTACGACGACTTCAAACTCAGATGGAGGAAGGGTGGGTAAGGAAATCGGTCGTGACCCCTTTAAAGAAACCATCCCGGCAACTGCCTTTAACGTTTTAGGGAAACCACAGAAAACGTAGCTCTGGACGACCGGACAGGAATCTGAAGCGCCCTCCTTCCAATGCCAGTCAAGTGCATTAATTGAAAGAGTAAATATCATTTATTTTCCTTGTAACACAAACGTTAAAACAGAGTAAAGCACGCAAGAGGCATAGTGAGTGCACAGTGGAACACAGTGAGCCTGATTGTTTCTATCTGTTCACTGTTTAGTTCATTTTCTGTAGGTTGTTCAGCATCAAGGCAATAATACATTTACCTATTTGTCATATTTGGAAACACGTCACTGACGAGGCGTTTCAATCAAGTCATACTAATTAAGGACGGAATGTTTCTGGAGACTGAACTTAAGGGTCATTGTCGCTGCAAACGAGCATTGGGGACCCACTGACTCTCTTACCTGTAATAAAACGTCCTACATGGCTTCAGCTTTTCATACAGAAGATTCTGTGGAAACAGTAGCCCTCATGCATGACGGATGTTGCTAATCGCGGGAATGTCGAGGCGCTTACCTCGATGTGATAACGCAAGATTTACGCCGCTCGCTTACAGAAGAAACGTAGCATGTAATCAGCAGGCAGTTACAGTTCGTTCTCATGACACGCCACTGATTTCACCCGCCACATTTACGCACGTTTAATTTGTTCAAACGGTACAAAAGAAGAAAAAAATCTGCATCGACGGAGGCGTAAAGCCACATGCTCGTAACCTGCTAGTTTGCGAAATAGAGTAGTTAGCCGCGACCAGATAGAAACCCCGTAAGAGGTTATAGAATGTTAGGTACCGACCAATGTTTATGTGGGTTTTAGTTATTTATCTTTCAGTTTTACTATAAAATGTTGCGTTGGCTTCTAGTTTCTGCTTGAGAAACACCAAATGATTAACACACACTCAAAAAAAGGTTACAGACATTTCACGTACGCAGGTCAGTGGCGGACACGACCTTCTCATCTTAGATTAAGAAAATCATCTGAGGACAGGAATAACATCTGACCAGTCAAATACAAAAATAATTCCTAAAACCATGATAGCCGATTGGACACTATAAGCGGACGTCAGAAATGGAAATAGCGGTGGGAACGGGAGAAAATTAGGCATACATGGCACAGACCGATATCAGCATCACTTTAGTCTTTCACCTTTATACAGCGGAGGAAACTGCGGACATCCGATTTTTAAAAATGTTTTTGGCGGTCTCTGCTGGGTAAATTTGTTTTTATCATATCTAAATATACTGATTGCCGCGTAATCCGACTTGCTACTATTGTTTAAATCAATTCCAATGGAAAATCTTTAATCCAGACTGCTTTCCTGTGTCATCTATAGTTTTCAGTTTCTTGCGGAGAAAATTTAGTATACAGATACGACGTCTTGGATATCTAATCGCGGTAAAGTAATATTTAAGCACTGAGGTGTATTTCATTAGTCTGCTCTCTCTAAAAATACACTGAATATTTTGTGACAATCGAAAATTTGTCAAAATATTGGCACGACCCGAGTTTCTTATTCTTCGAGAGAAGTGGCCCTACATATTAGAGTATCTGAGCGCGCCTCCTGGCTCTACTCAAACCTTCATTGTCACTGGTGTTTCAACTAAGGGAAACCTGGTCAACAGCGCGCATTTTAAGCTTTTTGTGTTAGCTGCACTTGATGGGAATCTGCCTTTCGCTAACCACTGTAGCAGCACATTGTGGCATAAAGACCAGGCGTTTGCTATTGTTCCTCTATTCTTTCTTGGTATTGAGGTAAGAAAGCGTTTTTGTTCGAATCTAAAATAATATACGCGTTTCGTAATTTAAGCACTTTTAATCGCTCACTGCACATCAATTCGTTAGACTGGCTGTTACGTCTGCATACTATTGCACCTTGTCCACGTCGTAGCAGCCGTCTGTATGTCATTTGGTGGGATCTAAGGATACATTTGGAAACTCGCGAACTTCCACGCAAGACTGTACAATTCTAACGTTTATTCGGCGCAGGATTTTGGTCTTTGTCGTGTAACAGCAAGAGACGAAACTGCAGTTCTGGTTACCAAGTTTAATAATACAGTGATCCAGAGAATGAAACACAGCCAGGAACGCCTATGGAGTGTTAGAATGCAATGGCGCAAGCGTGCAAGAGCAGATACTCACTTCTCGCAACTACCCTCAGCCAAAATTGCCATCAGTAGTCAGTAGCGGAGGGTCCGAAAATTGGAAATCCTCCTCTCACCATCAATGAAGAATTCTCTCGAGCAAAAACAGAAGGATAAGGAAGTCAGAGCAAAACTGAAGGAAAAGAGAAACAGAGGAAAAGGCATGATTTTCTACGTCAGAAAAAACCTCATTCTGCGAAATGTAAAATTTCGTAGCGCCTCAGAAAATTGATTCCGCAAATAAATTCATTCGGCCGGGGTGAGGATGTGGTTTTCATAATGATTTACACACTATGATAAATGTAAAGAATAATGGAACTGGGAACTGTTGGTTGATTGGTTGACTTAGGGAAGGGGGCCAAACAGCGAGGTCCTCGGCTACATCGGATTATGGAAGGACGGGGAAGGAAGTCGGCCATCCCCTGTCAAAGGAACCATCCCAGCATTTGCCTGAAGCTATTTAGGGAAATCACGGAAAACCGAATGCGAGTACAGTGTGCTAAGCACTGCGCCATCTCGTTCGGTCACTGGGGACAGCACGGATTTCGCTCTTTGGCCGCTGCTGAAGAATTTAGCGTCTGGACTCTTTCGATTTTATTTTTCAGTGAAGTAGGGGTTTAAATAACATACTGGTGCATAAATAGTTACAAGACAATAAAGGATCAATCAGACATCTGCGTACCGTTATCGAAAACACACTTACAATTTCCGATCACTAAATTTACAGATTCTCTCATGGGGCATGTTGGAAAAACACCACTATAGGAAGGAATCTAGTGAAGGATCGTAGCTTACTTTAGCAGAGCGGATATATATGAACTGACTCAAATTCTCTGGAGTGAAATGGAAATGGAATCAAGGGGAACAAAGCCGATGAAGATGCACTGACATGAAGTGATGCTTTTCGGAAGCAGTCTCCTTAAACATATGTTATCTGAGCAAGCTTCCACGCCAAACTCAATCTTTATTTCATTTCGATTGACTCCACATTCACTTCATTTCAATGAGTTTAGTTCAGTTCATGTACAGGGTGATTCTTGTTAACGTTTGAAAACCCCGTAGCGACGTGGATGACGCTGAGACACGTGATTTAATATAATACGCATGTGGCCGCAAATGTCGGAAAATACCCACAAAATGGATGACAAAAGTGAACATGTGACGTCACGTGCCAAATACGGACAGCAATTGCGAGCGTGAAGGGATGTCTGAGCGATACAATACTTGCATTCAACCTAACGGCGCAAATTTCGAACACATTTTGTAAATGTGATCTGTTGTAAATGTAGAAATTACAGAATTATTGTCCTGCCTCTAGCCAGACAAAATCTGTTCTTATTTAGTTCTTTCCGTTTCCTCCCGTCTTTTTTTTTGTTTTTTTTTTGTTTACAAAGGTTATGTTGTAGAGAAAACGTACGCCATTTATTGATAATCACGCAATTCGGGAGCATACACTTACTTATTTGTGTCACAATACGGTGGGATTTTGTTGCCCCGCAATTCGCAACGCGAGACCGGCAAATAAATTAGTAAGTTAATACCTCAACTGAAACACATAACTGCCCCCAGGCAATGAAAATGATATTGCCTGCTAGACGCATGACTCTTAACTCTGTGCCCTAGGCGCTAAAGTCGCGCGTAGCCGCCGAGCCGCACCGACGTGAATACACTCCTAGCCATTAAAATTGCTACACAAAGAAGAAATGCAGATGATAAACGGGTATTCATTGGACAAATATATTATACTAGAACTGACATGTGATTGCATATTCACGCAGTTTGGGTGCATAGATCCTGAGAAATCAGTACCCAGAACAACCACCTCTGGCCGTAATAACGGCCTTGATACGCCTGGGCATTGAGTCAAACAGAGCTTGGATGGCGTGTACAGGTACAGTTGCCCATGCAGCTCCAACACGATACCTCAGTTCATCAAGAATAGCGACTGGCGTATTGTGACGAGCCAGTTGCTCGGCCACCATTGACCAGACGTTTTCAACTGGTGACAGATCTGGAGAATGTGCTGGCCAGGGCAGCAGTCGAACATTTTCTGTATCCAGAAAGGCCCGTACAGGACCTACAACATGTGGTCGTGCATTATCCTGCTGAAATGTAGGGTTTCGCAGGGATCGAATGAAGAGTAGATCCACGGGTCGTAACACATCTGAAATGTAACGTCCACTGTTCAAAGTGCCGTCAATGCGAACAAGAGGTGACCGAGACGTGCAACCACTGGCACCCCATACCATCACGCCGGGTGATACGCCAGTATGGCGATGACGAATACACGTTGCCAATGTGCGTTCACCGCGACGTCGCCAAACACGGATGCGACCATCATGATGCTATAAACAGATCCTGGATTCATCCGAAAAAATGACGCTTTGCCATTCGTGCACCCAGGTTCGTCGTTGAGTACACCATTGCAGGCGCTCCTGTCTGTGATGCAGCGTCAAGGGTAACCGCAGCTGTGGTCTCCGAGCTGACAGTCCATGCTGCTGCAAACGTCGTCGAACTGTTCGTGCAGATGGTTGTTGTCTTGCAAAAGTCCCCATCTGTTGACTCAGGGATCGAGACATGGCTGCACGATCTGTTACAGCCATGCGGATAAGATGCCTGTCATCTCGACTGCTAGTGATACGAGGCCGTTGGGAACCCACCGATTCCATATTCTGCTAACAGTCATTGGATCTCGACCAACGCAAGCAGCAATGTCGCGATACGATAAACCGCAATCGCGATAGGCTACAATCCGACCTTTATAAAAGACGGAAACGTGATGGTACGCATTTCTCCTCCTTACACGAGGCATCACAACAACGTTTCACCAGGCAACGCCGGTCAACTGCTGTTTGTGTATGAGAAATCGGTTGGAAACTTTTCTCATGTCAGCACGTTGTAGATGTCGCCACCGGCGAAAACCTTGTGCGAATGCTCTGAAAAGCTAATCATTTCCATATCACAGCATCTTCTTCCTGTCGGTTAAATTTCGCGTCTGTAGCACGTCATCTTCGTGGTGTAGCAATTTTAATGGCCAGTAGTGTACTTGATTTGCGTTGTTATGAGCAAGTGCGACTGACCGATGGGCTCAACCCCTGCACGTGCGGCGAGGTACGTTATCTAGTGACGTCACATGTTCAACATTTGTCATACACTTTTGGGGTCTTTCCCGACGTATGCTGCCGCATGTATATTAAATTACTTGTCTCAGCGTCGCCATGTCGCCCTGCACACTCCTTGTGGCAGCCTGTGCTACGGCCCTCTACTACAACTGCTCGCGGAAAGCGGGAAATCTACATCTACGTGATTTCTCTGCTATTCACACTAAAGTGCCGGGCAGATTCCCTGTGTGGAACAAATTCCCAATTGTAACACTATATTACTTTTATTATACGCTCAACAATTCTGAGCGGTTTTTACTAATGTCATTTCATGTCATTGCATGTTACATGATCTCATCCCGTTTTCTCTATATTCAGTACACCTCAGAGAATTTATTTCACTTCATAAAATACAAATTATTAGAAATCCACTGAAGAATTCTGCGTATTACTTGCGCGACACCAATTTCACGGACAAATAAATTAAACGCCCGGCTCTCGTTAAAAAATTACGTGGGCACGATCCTGCCATTGTGCTTACGTTGCTCCGCTGGTTATACCTGCTTCTAATGACCGGGACGCCAACTCGCCTCGCGAGCGCGGAACAAATAAAACGAGGCGCAGCCCCGTTACTGAACGGCGTACCCCGCGATCTCAAAGCCGGCGCGCCGCCTTAATATTACCCCGTCTCTACCGCCGGCCGTCATGAGCGGGATAACGGGCAACCTGCTCCATTAACGCAGTGCCGCGAAATGTGCGAGGAAAAACAAGCATCCCGCCGTGCAGCGAATGACGCTCGATTAAAGCAGATTTAAAAGGGCAAGATGGTCCCCGGCACGGAACTGTCAATAATGCTGCTTGAACGGTCGAGTTTAAGGAACTAGTTGAAGATATTTTAAATACACTGCCACCATATGCACGTGGAAATTTTAAATGTGCATTCAATGATAATTCATATCTGCTGTCGATAATGTCACTTGAACTGACGTATACTTTGCCACACAACTATGAGTCATGTTTCTCCTTTTGAGGTAAGAAGTTTCTGCACAGCAGTGGCAACGAAACCTTTGAGTGTGGCCTCACCCGTGCTATGCATAGCCCTATATGGAGCTGGTATGCCTTTAAATTGCTTCCGCCTGAGAGAGTAGGAACCTAACAAGCTTTTTATCGAGCAACTTACAGAGGGGATCGACACTCTGCAGTCTGCGATATACGCTGAGGTGCCAAAAGTCACGGGATACCTCCTAATATTGTATCGGACCTCCTTTTGCCCGGCGTAGTGCAACAACTCGACGAGGCATGGACTCAATAAGTCGTTGGAAGTCCCTGCTGAAATAGTGAGCCATGCTGCCTCGATAGCCGTCCGTAATTGCGAAAGTGTTGCCGGTGCAGAATTTTGTGCACCAACTGACCTAACGTCCCATAAATGTTCAAAGGAATTCATGTCGGGCGATCTGGGTGGGCAGATCATTCGCTCAAATTGTCCAGAATGTTCTTCAAACCAATTGCGAACAACTGTGGCCCGGTGACATGGCGCATTGTCATCCATAAAAATTTCATCGTTGAATAGGAATGTCAGTTCCACGAATGGCTGCAAGTGGTCTCCAAGTACTTGAACATAACCATTTCCAGTCAATGATCGGTCCAGTTGGACCAGAGGACCCTGTCCATTCCACTTCAACACCGCCACCAGACTGCACGGAGCCATATTGACAACTTGGGTCCATGGGGTCTGCATCACACTCAAATCCTACCATCAGCTCGTACCAACCGAAATCAGGACCTACCTGATGAGGTCACGGTTTTGCAGTCGTCTAGGGTCCAACCGTTATGGTCACGAGCGCAGGGAAGGCGCTGCAGGTGATGTGCTGTTAGCCAAGCGACTCGCCTCTGTCGTCTGCTGCCATAGCCCATTAACGCCAGATTTCGTTGCACTGTCCTAACGGTCACTTTCGTCGTACATCCCATACTGATTTCTGCGCTTATTTCACGCAGTGTTGCTTGTCTGTTAGCGCAACGCAAACGCCGTGGCTCTCGATCGTTAAGTGAAGTTCGTCGACCACTGCGTTGTCCGTGGGGAGAGGTAATGCCTGAAATTTGGTATTCTCGGCACATTATTGACATTGTGGATCCCTTGAATACTGACTTTCCTAACGATTTCCGAAGTGGTATGTCCAATGCGTCTAGCTCCAACTACCATTCCGCATTCAAAGTCTGTTAATTCCCGTCGTGTGGCCATAATCATGTCGAAAACGTTTTCACGTGTATCACACAAGTACAAATGACAGCTCCGCCAATGCACTGCCCTTTATGCACAGTGTACGCCATCTGCACACGTGCATATCGCTATCCCATGACTTTTGTCATCTCGGTTTACACGATCGTGCACAATTACGAAAAATTCGACCATTTCAGTTTACAATATTGCTCAAATGTAGGGGACCCATAGCAAATAGCCTAACAGGAGACACCAAAAGTGTACAAAAAAAGGTGTAACAAATGGTCACAGGGCTGTTTGGCTCATGCGAAAGGTTCACGGAAATGCTGAAAAGTTAGAGTTGACCGACGCCAAAAGCTATTTACAAAGTTTCAGTAAACATTACTCAGTGACGAATCCAGAGGTATTCTTCAGCCGCCTGCGTGTCGTTTCCATAGTGTCCGCGAAGTCAACACTAATCACCTGGCACGCAAGGAATCTAATCTTCCTACGCTCAGTATGCGATTGGAACGAGAAGAAATCCTAATTTATGGTACAATGCTAAGTATTCTCTCCCGTATACTTTACACTGGTTTGCAGACTATGTATGCAGAAGCAGATGTAGATGTTTAGCTTTGAGTGAAATCCCATTTCCATTCATAAAGAAGCTCACGTCTAATCAGCAGTAGAGCCGAGCACTGTGACTCACTTCAATAATGATTTGTGGAACGCGTTTACAAAGACAACTATGACCGGAGCCATAGTCCACACAATTGTGCTGCGTTTGTATCTCGTCATGCTGTAAAATGAACCAACTCTTGGGTCTCTAGCACAAGTGGACTTTAACACGGTACATCGTACGCTGAAGAAATCCACTCGCAGTAGTGACTACTCATATGTTGGTTCATTTTAGGTAAAAAGTTCGCAAACACTAATGAATTTCATGAAGTGAGGTTGGTGAAATATATTGAAACGCGGGAGTAGGATGCCTATTCTTTGTTTAGCGCTGTTTGTCGAGATTATATCTTGTTCGCGTGTGACTGTGACGAGATCTTTACAATGTATTGCGGCTGAAAACAGGAGCGCCAGGAAGGTAGCAATTCACACGCTAAGTAAGTACATGACCTACTCGTACTGAACAGCACCAACCAAGTCGCATTGGCTGACGCCCTTCTTCGAACACTGCAAAGAAATTTGTTATTTGCTACAGGATACAGGCCATCGAATTCTCCTTTAGCCAGTCGAACACTATAGACGAAGCGCCACCGCTATGGAGCCTGGGCGACGAGTATTGCTCGACACACTTGAACATGTAAATATGACTCTTACAATTTTATCATTGGAACCCACTTCTCAATATGAGACGCATTAAACTTTGACTATAAAAGCATCCTAAGTACTTATATATACCTAAACTAGCACAAAAATAATATGTACTTGTTAGCAGACATGGCGACCAGTCCAGATGTCGGAAGCACGGCTGCACAAAAGTATAAAGAATATAGTCTTATCTACCACTATGCAGTTATTTTTATCTATTCATAAAGATGCAAATTCGAACAGTCACAGCTAGCTTCTAGCCTGAATTCAGGGACAAATAGCGGGTAATTATTTCGTTTCCACTGAAAGGGAGTAACAGTTGCGAGAAATAAATTACTCTGAAACACCTGCAGAAGGTCTCGCCCTAGATTTGGAAGGTTTTAATCGCTCACTGATTAATGGCGTGGTCTTCCTGTATGCAGGAAACTAATCATAGTAGCCATGACACTACGGTAGAAAGAATGCAATCTAAAATCTGGAAACATAATATAGCTGGCATTTTTCATATGAACGGAGAATTGTTTTTTCAGAGATAACCAGCAGCTGTGTAGACAAAAGCTTTGTGTCTTATCCATATTTGCCGGCCGAAGTGGCCGCGCGCTTCTGGCGCTGCAGTCTGGAACCGCGAGACCGCTACGGTCGCAGGTTCGAATCCTGCCTCGGGCATGGATGTGTGTGATGTCCTTAGCTTAGTTAGGTTTAACTAGTTCTAAGTTCTAGGGGACTAATGACCTCAGAAGTTGAGTCCCATAGTGCTCAGAGCCATTTCTTATCCATATTTGGAACAGACATCCTCACAAAGCAAACCTGCTGCCTACAAGAGTTTTATGTATATTATGAAAACTGCATTGCTTCTAGAGTTACATAACAGCTCAAAAATTTGTAAGGGGAAACCTTTAAATGCTAAACGATGGTTCCTTCCAACCTCGAGTGCAAGAATGGTAGGAAGGAGTGAACTGATCAGGCAGCTGATGGCATAGCACAGTTGTATCTGGAAGCCGTGCTACACAACGAACTTCCGGCGAGAGAATGGGAAAAAACACACGTTGCGTAGTCTTTCCGAACGTACGTACCGATATCAAGCCTGTGAGATATTCTGAACGCACATTCGAACGTGGGAAAATGAAATGGAAGAACGTCATTTGGTGGCATGCAGGTAGCTTCTTGTTTCAATACACAGAGGACATGATGGCTGCTTGCACACGGGAAGAATTATGTTTTGTTGTGGTCTTTAATCTGACGACTGGTTTGATGCAGTTCTCCATTCTACTCTAGCCTGTGTAAGCCTTTTCATCTCTGAATAACTACTGTAACCTACATCCTACTGAATCTGCTTCCTGTATTCATCTCTTGGTTTCCCTCTGCGATTTTTATCCCCACATTTCCCTCCAATACTAAATTGGTGACTTCATGATGTCTCATAATTTATCCTATCAACCAGTCCCTTCTTTTAGTCAGGTTCTACCAAAAATTTCTTTCCTCCCCATTTCTTTTCAGTACCTCCTTATTAGTTCCGCGTACGTGGTCTACCCATCTAATCTTAAGTATTCTTCTGTAACACCACATTTCATAAGGTTCTGTTCTCTTCTAGTCTGAACTCTTTATTGTTAATGTTTCACTTCCATACTTGGCTACACTCCACAGAAATACTTTCAGAAAATTCTTCGTAACAATTAAAGCTATATTCGCTGTTAACAAATTTTGCCTCCTTCAGAAAAACTTTTTTTAACATTGTTAGTCTGCATTTTATATCCTCTCTACTTCGGTCATCACCAATTATTCTACTCCCCAAATAGCAAAACTCATCTACTTTAAGTGCCTCGTTTATTAATCCAGTTCTCTCAGCATCACCTGATTTAATGCGACTACGTTCCGTTATCCTCGTTTTGCTTTTGTTGATGTTCATCTTACGTCCACCATTTAAGAGACTGTATATTCTGTTCAACTGCTCTTCCATATCCTTTGCTGTCTCTGACAGAATTACAATGTCATCGGCAAACCTCAAATTTTTTATTTCTTTTCCCTGAACTTTGATCCCAACTATAAATTCTTATTTGGTTTCCTTTACTTCTTGGTTCAAATGGTTCAAATGGCTCTGAGTACTATGGGACTTAACTTCTGAGGTCATCAGTCCCCTAGAACTTAGAACTACTTAAACCTAACTAACCTAAGGACATCACACACATCCATGCCCGAGGCAGGATTCGAACCTTCAACCGTAGCGCCTTTACTTCTTGCTCAATGTACATACTGAAGAATATCGAGGGCAAGCTACAGTCTAGTCTTACTCCTTCTCAACCACTGCTTCCCTTTCATGCCCTTCAATTCTTGTAACTGCTGTCTGGCTTCTGGACAAGTTGTAAACAGCCTTTTGCCCTCTGTATTTTGTTCCTGCGAATTTCAGAATTTCAAAGAGAATACTCCAGTCAACTTCGTCAAAAGCTTTCTCTAAGTCTACAAATGCTATATGTTGGGAATGCAAGAGGGCGGCGTAGGTTATCTTCAATAAGGAAGATTCCCAACAATAGTAATTGAAATGGAAATGAGCGTTTGGCGTCATTGGCCGGGAGGCCCCTTGTGGGGCAGGTCTGGCCGCCTTGGTGCAGGTCTTATTACATTCGACGTGACAATGGGCGATCTGCGCGCCGGATGGGGATGAAATGATGATGAAGACAACACAACACCCAGTCCCTGAGCGGAGAAAATCCCCGACCCAGCCGGGAATCGAACCCGGGCCCGTAGGACGGCAATCCGTCACGCTGACCACTCATCTATCGGGGCAGACAACAATAGTAATAAAATGATATTTATTAAATACGAAGAAATACTCAAATACAGTTTCTTTTTGTAAAATATCCAGCAACAACTATTACAAGTCCTCTAAAGTATTAAAGTCTTGTCAGTGGGCCTCTGAGTGAAGCCTACGTAGAGCCCAGAGCTGACCTACGATGCCTACGCAGCCGTAGGTCACGGAGACGACGGACGAACACTGCAGTTTGTAGGCTCGGCGCTAACTGGTGACTGTCCAAGAGTTGGCGCACTGAAGAGAATTGTCCGCCGTAGCTCAGTGCTCCAGTATCTCCGTGGCGTTTTCGCACTTACTAAAAGAACCAGTGACGGAACGCGTGGTGGCCCTTTCTTCGATTTCATCTATTTGTTTCTTCCAATCCTGTATTATAAATGTCCGAGCATACAAAATTCGTATATTCCTGAGCCACGTCAACTGGTTAGATACACAGCACAGTCTCTGTATTTGACAATTTACAGGAAACAAATGAAAATTTGTGCCGGACCGGGAATCGAACTCGGATTTCCCACTTTACGAGAGCGGTCGCCTTAATCTCTTCGGCTATCCGAGCAAGCTTCACAGACAGACCCAAACATCCACATCTTCCAGTGTCTGATACCCACAGTTATATGACCCCCCGAGGCGGTTAGGCGACCGCTTGCGTAAGGGGGGAAAGCCGGTTTCGAGTCCCGGTCCGGCACAAATTTTCATTTGTTTCCAGTAAAGTCTATAGCTGTGGTCGTAAGGTATTTGCAGTCTGCGATACTGATAGTGCGACAATAATATCAAGTTGGTTGATTCGGATTTCCGATCGTACACAAATAAAAGCAGCGCGAATTTGTCTCAGCTTTCTTTGCAAGGCGGGAGAACATCAAGGAGTGATGAAGTTGTTGTCAAATCTCCTCGTGCCAGTGGAAGTGAGCTTCTGACAGTGTCTAGCTCTTCTACGGCTTCTGACCGTGTCTAGCCTTTCTACTACGGATACGACACCTTAACCAAAATTTTGGTTCATTAATCTATTAGTAACGCACACAATTTTGTTAATTTTGCATGTGTTACTATCTATGTACGATACGTCATCATGTATCTAGCTAATGCTGTAGAAGTATGCGTGTGGCAAAGAAAGACCTTGACTATGAGGTATTACGGGTGTGTGAGTAAACAGGCGAATTTTTCATAGAATGGAGGTGCAGACTGTAACAATTAAAGTCAGCAAAATTAAAAAGAGGAGTGCTGAAAAATTTGATCAGGTGGAACGCCAAATAAAGAAACCAGAGAAAATTTCACGAAGTTGTTTTCAGTATGACATTCACGATTAATCTTGGAGCGCCTAAATACCATTTCCTTACGTAACGACAAGATAAAACTGGCAAATCACAGCTAGCACAGAGGCATTTAAGCTGCCATTTTTCATAGCTCCATCCGTCAGTGGAATTGGAAATATAACAGGTGACGATGAAGTTGTTGTTTCGGTCTTCAACCGTAAGGTTGGTTTGACGCAATTCCTGTCGCTTTCCATCCATCCTCTTCCGATCAATATAATTTCTGCATCCTACAGAATCTTGGCCGGCCTACATCTCCATTTATACCCCGCAAGCTACTCTACGGCTTGCGGCGGAAGGTTTTCCTGGTACCACCATCTTTTTAAACCGCGAACGGTGCATGGGAAGAACGACTGTTGGTAAACCTTCGAATGATACAATTTCTGGGATTTTCTAGTCGCAATCATTTTGCAAGATGTGTGTGTGAGGAAGTAATATGTTGCCCGACACTTCTTGGAACTATCGCTCTCGGACTTTCAACAATAAATGATGTGCACAATGCCTCTCCTGTAACATCTGCTATTGGAGTTGGGAGAGCACCTCCATGACGCTGTCGCGCTTACTAAACGAGCCTGTGTGGATCTTCTCTATGTCATCCATCAACCATATCTGCTAAGAGTCCCAAACTGACGGGCAATATTCAAGCATCAGTTGAATGAGTGTTTTATAAGTCACCTCTCTCATGGTTAGACTACATTATGTTGGGTATTATTCCATTTTTCTTCTTAGCGTGTCGATGACAACCATTTAAATGAAGTGAACTGCATTTGGGCTTCCTGATGCCAGATCTTCTTGCGTAACGGTACCTGAGGAGATGGCGTAGACGGAGCAATGAAGGAAGTGGTTCATCGTCTGTTCTGCCCCACAAGTATAGGGCACATCTTGGTTGTAGCAGAGTCCCCATTCTAACATGGTAGTTTTACTTCGGCCAATGCCCAGGCGAAGACGATTTAGTGATCTCCATGTCAGCTTTTTCCTGTGGGTAGCAACTAAGGTTTATTCCAATGAATCTCAGTCCGGCATCTGCCTTTCCTGCGATTTGTTTTATATGGTCGTGCCATTCTAAACCTCTCTGTACGCATACTCCAGATATTTAATGAATATATCTGTTTCCAATGCTTGTTCGGCACTAGTATAATCATACAATAACCGATCATTCCACCTACTAATGCACAATACGTTCAATTGTTTATGTTGAAGGTCAGATGCCTGCACCAAGCGTTTTTCTAGAGTTCTGCTTTATTTATTTATTCGTTGGGGCCATCTAGGTCCACGTTAAGTCTTGTTGCACTTAGCACTGAACCTGGCTTTTTTCTGAGTCCAGATTTCCCTCATTTGTTGTGAGTGGGCCTGCTTGCGCTCTTCTGTCCAAAGGACACCGTGTCTTCTTTACGGTTGCTCGTCTCGGGTTATTCCGTTTTCTTTCGGAAAAGAACTCTGTCAAAAGCCTCTTCTGGTTTGATATGTACTATCTGGAGGTCTTCTTTGGTGTTTTTAAACCATGGCATCGTAGTTTTTGCTTTTTAATGGTTCAAATGGCTCTGAGCACTATGGGACTCAACATCTTAGGTCATAAGTCCCCTAGAACTTAGAACTACTTAAACCTAACTAACCTAAGGACATCACACACACCCATGCCCGAGGCAGGATTCGAACCTGCGACCGTAGCAGTCCCGCGGTTCCGGACTGCAGCGCCAGAACCGCTAGACCACCGCGGCCGGCTGCTTTTTAATCAAAAAAGATAAATATATTTTTGATTAATCTATTTCCGTACATTCGTTTGAGTGACCATAAAATCGTGCCCGTCTTTTACGGATTGTGTCTGAAATTTTTCCAATTTTACTGCAGACTTCCTTGTTGGTTCTGTTTTGATGGATGCCATTCTTCTACTTGGATCCTAATATTCTTCTAAGGATCTTTTCTTGATGATCTCACCCTGGTACTTGAATTTGTATATCCGGGCAATGAACCCATATTTCTTACGGAGTTTTGGTGAAGCTTCTTTAATGTTAGTCATGACTTCTGTTTTCTCAAATGATATTCGCAGACCAGTTTTGTTCAGCGATTTCTTTTAACAGTTCGATTGGAACTCTTCTGGTGCCTACGTCGTTTGACAGAATGGCAACGTCATCGGCAAAAGCCAAGCAGTCTACCTCCATCCCCTTAGATTTGGTTCCAATTCGCAACGGGCTATAGTTGGTTTCCATTAATCTTTCGCGCCAGGTTCTGATGACCTTTACAAGGACCCCTGTTTTGACATCAAAGAAATCCGAGAGACACCCGAGGAATTTTACTTTGGATTTTGTATCTGTTAGGGTAGCTCTAATTAATGCCTGCAGTTTAAGGTCAACTCCGAACTCATTTAGGATGTTCAGCAGGACCTCCCGAACTATGGAGTCGTATACCATCTTGAAGTCCACAAAGAGTGACGCGTAGTGTTTGGACCTTAGAGTATAAATATCTGATTATTGTTTTGAGGTTGTAGATCTGTTCGGCTGTTGAGCGACTTTTTCTGAAGCCCCCTTGGTATTCACCTATTTGATGTGAGACTTGGGCTTCTAAACACTTCAGAACGGCGAGTGAGAGTTCTACTTTTGTATGTACAAAAGCAACATCTGCGGACTGTATTATAGAGCTTCCGACGTAATGTACTAGGTCACTTACTTTTATTGTTAACAGTAATGGTCCTAAACTACTCCCTTGGGGTAAGCTTCGAGGTTATTTTTATCTATGGTTGTTACTGTCCGGTAAGAATGACATGCTGAGTACTTTCTACCGCCGGCCGGTGTGGCCGAGCGGTTCTAGGCGCTTCAGTCTGGAACCGCGAGACCGCTACGGTCGCAGGTTCGAATCCTGCCTCGGGCATGGATGTTTGTGATGTCCTTAGGTTAGTTAGGTTTAAGTAGTTCTAAGTTCTAGGGGACTGATGACCTCAGGTGTCAAGTCCCATATTGCTCAGAGCCATTTGAACCATTACGTTCTACCTGGAGCTCTTCAGTCTAGTCAGAGCTGGTCTGATATTCCGCACGCTCGTCTTCTATTCATCGACAGTACAGTACTGCGTTGCCGTGCGGGATTAGCCGAGCGGTCTTAGGCGCTGCAGTCATGGACTGTGCGGCTGGTCCCGGCGGAGGTTCGAATCCTCCCTCGCGCATGGGTGTACGTGTTTGTCCTTAGGATAATTTAGGTTAAGTAGTGTGTAAGCTTAGGGACTGATGACCTTAGCAGTTAAGTCCCATAAGATTTCACACACATTTGAACATTTTTTGAACAGTACTGCGTCGAACGCCTTCCGGTATTCCAGGAATACGGAAACAACTTCAAGCAAGCATCCACTGCCTTTTGAGTCCAGTGGACGAACAGAGCCCGCTGGGTTCCATGCGATCACTGCTTGCGGAATCTATGTTGATCCTTACAAAGGAAATTCTCGGTCTCCACAAAGGTCAAAATACTCGAGCACAAAACGAGTTCCAGAACTCTACAACAGATATAGGCTGTTGGATTCCAAGGTTATCGTATAAACAGCATTTAGTCTCAGTCGTTGTTGACGTGCAGCAAGTGAGCCCGCCGAGGGCTCGATATTCCGTGCTGCGAGCAGGATAATGAGGCAAACGACTTGGAGGAGTAGCGAGTAGCGGCTGGAAGGCGCAAGGCGCGTTAGCGGCACAGGTGTGCGCGGAACAGAGGCCGGGATATAAATAGCTGCGGCCCAGCCGGGATGACGGCCGGCCTTGAACACTGTGTACGCAGCGAGCGCACACCCGCGTCCGCTCACCACCTCGGCTCGCCTCGCCACGCTTTGCCCTGTCTTGCCTCGTGCGTTCTCTGCAGCGCCGCCCACTGCACAATGACAAGAGCGGCAGTGCATGTTACCAACGTCGCTACTTCTTTGCACTGCACTTTCATCTTCTGCAATCGCGTACTCTTTTGCTGATACTGAAAAAGGACAATCGCCTTGTTTACTTTGCGGCGCTACAGGGGCACATCTCCGATACCAGCACGGCAATGGTTGAACCACAACCCCTCATTCGACGTGCATTGGACTCCACTCACAAACCAGCTTACAGTAAACGCGAGTGGTAGTGACAACGATTTTAATTAACATCTCCAAAAAATGAAGTGCTGTAATAAGTTTTTTGTTTGCAGGTACTTATCTTCATTACAGGCACACATAAAAAAACCCGACACAGTACGCTGGCACGCACAAAATGGCGTAGCCCACTGATAAAGTGGAGTATCACGTGTAATTCGTTTTCGGTGGCAGCTGAAGCACTGAAGTTGTGTCAGGTGACTACAAACAAAACTTAAACTTCCTGACAGATTAAAACTGTGTGCCGGACCGAGACGCGAACTCGGGACCTTTGGAAAGGCAAAGCTCCCGAGTTCGAGTCTCGATCCGGCACACAGTTTTAATCTGCCAGGGAGTTTCATATCAGCGCACACTCCGCTGCAGAGGGAAAATCTCATTCTGAAAACTTAAATTACCTAACTTTATTTTTTGAGGTGATAATTGTAACTTTATAGATAAGTCTCGATAGTTCGCCTCTTGCATTATGTCCTTTATTAAAGACTATTGGTTGTGGAAGATTAATATTTTGCATTCAGGCATTTGGCCATCGACAGTTGTAGCAACATCGCGTAGTAGCTATCAGCCTTCAACTAAACTGACGAGAAAAAAGGCAGCACCAAAAAATAATTAATGTAGAAACATGAAATTTCCGGAAAACATTTTCTAGGTATTTCTATTTAAGTGATTAATATTGAAACATCACAGGTTGAGATAAGCGCGAGAACAGCTACTGCAAATGTGAATTTCTGGTGCGTTAATAACTGGTGTAACTGCCAGGATGTTGAATGCAACCATACAAACGTGAATGCATTGTCTTGTCGGATGGAGTTCCATGCCTATTGCACTTAGTCGGTCAATACGGGGACAGTTAATGCTCTTTGTGGATAAAGCTGGAGTTGTCGTCCGATGATATTCCACACGTGCTCGATTGGAGATAAATCTGGTGACCGTGGTTGCCAAGGCAATATGCCGACACTCCGTAGAGCATATCGGGTTGCCTCCCGGCGGAGGTTCGAGTCCTCCCTCGGGCATGGGTGTGTGTGGTCGTCCTTAGGATAATTTAGGTAAAGTAGTGTGTAAGCTTAGGGACTGATGACCTCAGCAGTTAAGTCCCATAATATTTCACACACATTTGAACATTTTGAACAGGATGCTCTTTCCTCTCTGTAGTGCCAAGTAGCCGTCTGGAATCCGGTGTTCTTGCGACCGTACATTCTCGTGACCACCGCAGCCAGCAACCATGTACTCTGACTACATTCCCGCCAAGTCTTTCTGCAATATCCCACATGGAACATCCAGTTTCTGTGAGCCCTATTACACAACCTCGTTCAAACTCAATGAGGTGTTGATAATGGCTCTTTGTCGCCGTAGAGGCATTTTGACTAACATCAACTAACCACGTCCAAACACGTTTACGACCGTTACAGCGTGATTTTACAGCAAACTTGACTTGCGTGCTCATACTGGGGGTACTAGCGCCATACTTACGCGTCTGGAGCGAAGTTGGAATAGACATCTTCTTTCAGATGTAGAAAGACGCCTACCAGCTTTCGTTTATGTCGCACAACACCTTGTTGCTGCGAATTTTTTCCGTCAGTGTGTATAGACCGTGGCATCTTTTACAGAAGAGTCCTGGCACAGTCACACTGAAGGTCATAGTAACCCTACGGATGACCGTTCAGTTAAATATCTGATGTATACAATATGAACTGCAGGTGGCAAATTTACACGACACAGCGGCTACTCCAAAATCGTTGATAACGCCTTGCAGCGCACCAAAACGACGAAACTGATGTTGCGAGCATTCAAATTGGACACAATAAAAAATGAGACTGTCATCTGATTACGCGAATTGTCGCTGACATCATACCCGACCAATGAACGCGTTTGTGGTTGGGGAATGCCAGCAAGAGGAGCTTATAATTTCTTCTGTTTCCGTGATACTGTGAAGCGCGGCGGTGGTTCACTGATATTCCTGAACGTACTGTCGCACCGTGGTCTTCGCCCAATTGTTGTCCTTAATGGGCGAGTTACACAGCGAGATCATGTTAGTATTCTGGCATGCTATATTTCCTGGTGATCGAATATTGTAGTGCTTCCGTTACACTTCCGTAATTGTCCAAGAACGAATTTATGAAGACGATGAAGAACGACATGTTCCTTGCGCCCTCTCTGTTCCCTGAAGTGCATATGATCAAAATTTTATACGATATTTTGGAGGACAAACTACGCAATCGATTTATTTGTCCAAGTTTACACTCCTAATTAGCGACCTTTTTGTAGAAATGGTGAGTATGTATCCTTCTGGCTATTAGGCCTGAGTTGTATTTTCCCGCACAATGTCGCGTACAAGCTATATTCGTGAGAAAAGAGTCCCAACAGCCTATTAATAAAGATTTTGACTCTTTTCACGGATGCTCTTGCTATTTCGTGCAGTCTCAGTATACATGTCCCAAACTACTGTACAGTGCTTGGCTGGGGTAGTCCGTTACAATTGAGCGAATTTCTGCCCTGTTTCCTTTTCGTATGTAAGATGACAGTATAGCTCTGTAGGTGTTCTATTTTGTTTTCTTTTTCTACGGCAGAGGTAACGGGATTACTTTGCCGTCTTTCTCGAATACTAGCTCTCTTAATTCAGCGAACAAGGTTTCGCGACAACTACGTCGTCTTTCTTTTCTTTCATACACAACTAAGTCAGGTGCCTGAGCAGTTATGTTACATTTTCGAAAGGCTACACCAACCAATATCTGTGAGAACCAGATCGTTAAGAGAATATCAGGAAGGAACAATCTGCCTCTGTGTTCACGAGTGCTACGGTTATTTTCTAATCATATGACGTATCAAATGTTAAGCGGATACTAAGCTTGCCTGTCCCCTTCTGGAGCATTCCTGCGCAGTATGGGTTCCTTGGGAGATAGGACTGACGAAAGACATCGAGAAAGTGGTGGAGTGGTCAGTACACTAGACTCGCATTCTGGAGGACGACGGTTCAAACACCCGTCCGGCCATCAAGATTTAGATTTCCCGTAATTTCTCTAAATCGCTCCAGCCAGATGCCGGGATGATTCCTCTGAAAATGGTATGGACCATTTTTTACCCCATCCTGTCATAATCCGAGTATGTGCTACGTCTCTAATGACCACGTTATCGACGGGCCTTTAAACTCTAGTCGTCCTTCCTTTCTCGGGAAAAGTTAAAAGAAGGGACGCCGAATTTTATTATCACGATATACGGGAGAGAGTATAGCAGATACGACAGGGCGTTGAGGATGCAATCATAAAAGCTAAGGCATCTTTCGTTGCGGAGAGATTTTTTTACGAAATTTCGATCACCAACTATCTCCTCCGAATGTCAAAATGCTTCACAATTCGCACGGAAAGATTTAGGTGTTCATATTTCCCACATGCTATTCTAGAGTAGAACGGTAGAGAATGCTTGAATGTGGTTCTAGGCACCCGCTCCCAATCACTTTTGTTTGAATTGCAATAATTGTTTTTATACATTCCATTCCCCGTCCGTAAAGGTAGAGCGGGTTGTTCGAGTAGTCACGCAATGAAAAAAGTCATTAGGGATAAGGAATGGGAACTATTTTTTATTTAATTCTGGGACGATATGTCCCAGGCAAAACTGCACCTGTGAGAAAATAGCGAGAGGGTTAACTCCGCGAATCATCAGTTTCGCCTTACACATTACCACGCTGCTAGATTCGCAGAAGGCTGCTTCCGAGATATGAGACAACGCATCGTCGGCTTACATACCCCTCGGCGCCACGGTGTACCTGCTGGCGTCGGCGCTCCGTCGCAGTGAGTATCACCATCGCTGAGTCGCTGGATCTTACAAAGTGTTCAGCCGGCAAGCAGATGACCAAGGGTCATACCGGCAGGCATCTCGGTATATCCTGATGCTCCCAGGTAATGGCACAAACACTGTCCCTCGTCATTGAATGAGTTTTAGAATCTTCATTTTTTGTGGGTGTACGGTGAGAAACCTTGAAGCACTTTGGGTAAAACATTATTTAATCACTGCATTAACGTACGCCCAACTCCGCGCTCATGCCTATGGAATCAGGCGACACCACTGACCGCAACATCTTCACCATATGCCTAAAGCGTTATTGGACGGCTGTATCCGTTGTGAGACGTTCTTTACACGCCAGTCTCCTAGCTTTTAATGGCGATTTTCAAACATGAAGTTGCTACTGTCCTTCAGTGAGTTACTTTCTTGTCATTATGTTGTATGAGCCGGGTACCACTGCTCCAAAGAAAAACTCTTGGCAGCGCCAGGAACCGATCGCGGGTCGTCCGCGTGGCACGCAGGCATGGTGACTGTTCAGGTACCGAACCCACTAGCAATAAATGTTGCTTGTTTTAGTAAAATTATCTGTTCTAATACTCTTGTATACCAATAGATTTGTTATTATCTTTAACCAATGTACTCCATATTTTTATTACATCTTAATTTCGATTCCTTCACGGTCCTTGTTACACAGTGCGTCCCAGAATGAATGTTCAATATACAGGGATAAGAACGATCATTCGATGCAAAATGTCTAGTAACGTGGGATCTAAACCAGATACCTTAAGATTTATGAACACTTCTTCATCTTTGATACTGTGAAACAATATTTTCTTCTGTAAGCTCTTTGCTTTCCCTAGTTTCAAAGGTTGTAGCATGGGCCAAAACAAGAAAAAAAACTCTCTAAAGTGCATATCTTAGACCTGTGAGCAGATTTTCATCCTCGCTACTTCGAAACGCGGCTCTTTTACTAAAAATAGTATTCCGAGTTCTTAAGGCAAGCAATTTAGAGCTCGTGTTTATTTCACAATTTTTGCTTCTTTTGGTCCATATTACTTCCTCCCAAAAGATGGAAAACAATCAGCCTGCAGTAGAAGAGATTTGTTTCACAGTATCGAAGATGAAGTCCTCACAGGTCCTAACGTGTTAAAATTTTACAGTCAACGCTTACTAGACATTTTTGCTTCGAATGGAGGAGGAGGAAATTAGTGTTTAACGTCCCGTCGACAACGAGGTCATTAGAGACGGAACAACCGCGGGACTGCTACGGTCGCAGGTTCGAATCCTGCCTCGGGCATGGGTGTGTGTGATGTCCTTAGGTTAGTTAGGTTTAAGTAGTTCTAAGTTCTAGGGGACTTATGACCTAAGATGTTGAGTCCCATAGTGCTCAGAGCCAGAGACGGAACACAAGCTCGGATTAGGGAAGGAAGTCGGCCGTGCCCTTTCAAAGGAACGATTCCAGCATTTGCCTGAAGTAATGTAGGGAAATCACGGAAAACCTAAATCAGGATGGCCGGACGCGGGATTGAACCGTCGTCCTTCCGAATGAGAATCCAGTGTGCTAACCACTGCGCCACCTCGCTCGGTGCTTCGAATGATAGTTGCCGTCATATCCCTGAAGACTGACCATTTCTCCGTGGACACCCTCAGGCTGATTTAAGTAAATACGTACTTTTTTTTAGAAAAAAAACTCTAGTTCAAAACAGAAACTGAAAAGTAAGGAATACTCTCTGTAAGGCCGGATATGGCGCCCTATGTTTTAGTTGTGACTTTTTGTGTAGTTACTCTATTACCTCACGTACAAAAATGGTAATTTCTGAAGACTGCAATGTTAACCACAAAACTGAAATTCGAACAACTGAGAAAAACAAAAAGTATGCTCAAACAACTTCTGATTTCCTTACATAATTTGTAATTAGTACTAACACACAAAACCATGTTTAGCTTGCTAACATTATCGAAAGTATTCAACATTACTAAGAGTTTATTTATACTTTCTAACATTGGCGAAAACGTTCCAACACTAAGAAACTGAAGACAATTGATCCCACTTTTAACCAGCCGCTTGTGATTTCTTTATTTTCTCGCTCTGCTAGAGTACTCATGTTATTTGACTCCGCCACACTGTATTCTAATTTAGCAAGTGTTGCATATGAGTCGGCGTCGGCCTGTTAACAGTCTCCCATACTCATTTACATGCCTCATCTGATATTTATATTCAGTAGTCACCAACCAGGTGTAGAGTAATATCCAGCTATGCAACCAGATATTACTTTTATAATTCCCTCATGCAGTTCGTATTCAGTTGTAAATTTCTCCCGATTTCAAGACCTTTCCGCTGAAAAATTACGTTTAATACTTTATTTATAGGTTTATATAATCGTTTTTATGCCAATAAATGAAATACAAAGGTAGCCAAATTAATAAGTGTCCCAAGGGCTTCGAAGATGGTACCGTGACACCAGAAGATACTGGCAAATGCCGATAAAGAGAAAAATTTTACTAAGAACGAATTTAAATAGCAAAGTGTTCTCAAGAAAGGCTGATGTCGAGCTTAGATTTAAATCTTTTGTCACGAGGTCAATAAATTATTGTAAAAGTACTCGCTAACGAAAACTTCTGATAATGTACTTATCCTAACATAGATTAAATTGTTAGCTGACATTCATATAGGGTAAAGTAAAAGTACCCTTACCACTCAACGTTGATTATTAAAATAATATATGGGGTTACTATACTTGTGGATCTCATACAAAGCGAAGCAGAATAGATCGTCTCCTTGCACTGCCGGGCTCTTCCAGCACCAACGTCACATCCGCCTGCCACAGAGATTGCCTCCACTAGACTATAACAGTTCGAAGTATTTCTGTGATTCATTGGTACCACCTGGCCGCGTCTGTAGCCGAATGGGTCGGCACAGTATCCCAGCGTGTTCGGTCAGGGCGCTGGCTACCCATTGTTTTTTTAAATAAATAAAAAAATAAAACCTTAATGAAGTTTTCAATGATGAGCTTGAAGAAGTGTCATGCGACATCCGCACAGACCAAATGACGAAAAATGACCAGCAAAAAAGAGAGAACGAAGAAAAAATGTTAGCGTCGCTGCCTTCGGTGCGGAAGGAGACTGGTTCGATTCCCAGTACCTCCTCAGACTTTTCCTTTGTGAGGTGAAATGAGGAGCTGCTTACATAAATAAGCAGCGGTATCATCGAGATTCGTCTACTGGCAATAACGGCTGGAGGAATTCGCGACATGCTGATCATGTATCTCACTAGCATAGACGGCTCTTCGTACTACCTCGTAGGCAGCAGTCGGAACAGGCCGAAGAAGGCCTAATCCGAGAGTTTTGTTTACTTTATTATACGTTACCAACTTAAGCTATTGCTTAATTTGCGAAAAGACTCTACCGTATACCGTTACAGTTTTTTTTTTTTGGGGGGGGGGGGGTAGTGAATCTCGTCGTATGTGCAATCGAATTTGTGAGGCACAATCATCGACAACTGAATTTATTATCATATACAGTCAGTCAAAGTCAGCCGTAGCACTTATTAAATGAATTCATATTTCATACATAATGCCACTGAGTATCAACTGAACAAAAAGAAACCAAATTTTGTTACTTTCTAATTTTATTTCCATTCCTAATGCCAGTCTGGTTGGTGGACACTAAAATGTCACTATATTTTCATGAACTTAAATCTTCAAAATGACAAATACTGCACTCACGTATTACTTTTCTTAGGTAAAAAATAGCCCCGGGCAGAAAGAAATTATCGACTTCTACAAATAACGCTTTCAAAGCCGATGAGAGTTTAATCTACAATTGTTAAAAAAAACTGTATTATCATGACAGACGTCAATACAAGTTTTATTTAACCTGACTTGCAGTTTTTATTTTGTTACATCACGAAGCCACGTTATCGGGACACACTCCAACGAAATAAATTTATGAGTGCTTTCTTTATTCAATTAAACAAATGAAGGAATGTTGAAGGTTTTCTGCGGCTAATGATTTCTGACATACTCCGCATGCAAAAAATTGTTAGAACGGTTTATATGAACACAAATGTAATTATTTAGTTGCTTCTTTGAACTGTTCACGTTGAGTAACTGGAGTATCTCTAAGAGGTGTTACTGAATTTTCCTTTCTGTCTAATTATATTAATACCAACGATAAAGTTCGTACAAAGATTATATGCTGCGGTTTGACAGTTTGAATAAATACTTGTACCTAACGCCGAACTCGTGAAGACTCAATAGGGGAACAGGCTTGTCTCCTTCTCAGGTAGTTCGTTAATCATGGACCATTTTCAAGAACTCCGGCACGCTCTTCGACAATAGCGATGTTCACCAGTTGATTTTATTAAAATTACAATACAAATAATGACCTGAGAAGGGATATAACATATTATCACCAGGATAAACACGAAATTGGTCTTGTGCTGCGGTAACGTATGGCGTGAATCAATGCGCATCAACAGGATGAAAATAGTCACTCGGGTAATTTCGCCTTTTCTTTTCGTGATAAAAGGGTAGAGTCTACCGAGACTTCAAAATAACAATAAGATTGGAGAAAATATCATAATCAACCGCGACTATTATTTACAATTCTTCATGTATTAAGCTAACAGTTTTACGGTAAAATTTAACTGTTATTACTTAAAAAAAGAAGAGAGAGGACCTCGCTTTCGCTCACAAGATCGTCAGCGTGTGACACACGAAAGCGGACAACGCGTTGTGCCTTGCAACATCCGTCTACCGTCCTTATTCAAGCCACTTGACAGAGAGCCAGGGTTAAGAATGTCGTACGATGTCTGTTACGTTTGACACCACGGCTGAACCAATACCATTAAACTCACAGTTCAGTGTATCACGCAATTGTCTCCGCTGAGACAGCAACTTGTTCTCCGTTACGTCAAGACACAGCTTGTACTTACAGTGAGAAATAAGATGGTTCAAGTAACACCTTTAATATCAACGATACATCTATAGTAATTCTTATTCTGTTTTTTTTTCTTTGTTTTCCTCATCCTAATAACCTACTATATTCAATTAATTTGGAGTTTTATATCTACGTTTGATCTTACGATTCGCATCAGATTGTATCCTCAGCTAACATACAGTCACATTTTACTCACATCAAAAGTATTGACAGGCAAGCATACAAAAAAGAAATAGCTACATAAAACTACATAAACTGAACTGCGAAATGAAAGTAATGTGGGCAAATTACGAGCAGTTACGAAACACAAAATAGCGAACCCAAAAAAAGAAAAAATTAATTTAGTAATTAAACATAATGATAGAAGTGGGGAGGCGGAGAAACTGTCGCAACTGTAAATTAATTAATTTATTCATGCCGCCCTAGGCGAGAGCGAATAGTTCCAAATGACACCGAAAGAAGTTAGCAAAATTCTAAACTTCCTGTAACGAAAGTTCAGCTCTCTTAAAACTAATAAAATTTCTGTCATTTAATTTGACGAAAATGTCTTACTTATAAAGATGTTCTTTTACTGGACATAAGATCGAGATACGATAAAAAAAGCATTCTTCCCATTTCAATGTGGCACTACTTGTTTTTGGATCATCATTCATAATTCGAATCACTTGCAAGAAATATGAAAATTAGTCAAACACTGTAGTCTCGAAGTAGTATTTAAGGGTATTAATTGTACAATTATCATCAACAGTAGTTACATTCATCAATGTTTATTTAACGACGTTAGAAAAATAAGCAAGAATGAAATGGTTTACAAGTGCAGCAACTTTACATCTGTTGTGTCTTGAGCCAAATCACTTCCGGAAAAATTTCCTCGTTTAGTCAAACTACATATTTCCCCTTCCAACATCATCAACTGGAGTGATTAATTAAAAAGTCCATTACTAAAGGCACAAAAATACCAGAAATCAAGAAATTTAATTTGGTTTTGAAATTCCTTGAAAAGGAATGTAAAACTTCCCGAACGAATTTGGATTTTTGGCATACAGGGAATAAGGTCCATTATTCGTATGGTTGGGTGTTCATATAGATAAAAGCTTCTTCTACCGCAACAAACCTACAGAGTCATTTTAATCTTGAACTATTCTTAAAAGCAAATTTTTCTGCAACATCAAAACGCATAAGCACAACATTTCATGCGGATATCAAATACACTCGCTAAGGTGTTTTTTTAGCAGTCTAGATATCTGTAACTATTCAGAGTTGCAAATATTACTAAATAATGTCTGCCGTTTTTCTACATTTACTCGTAGTACTGATCGAGCCAGAAAAACTTTTGATCTTTTTGGTGTTGCAGTCGTCAGTCGGCGGAGTGCTCTCCCTCAAAAATATTTTACCTCCGATACTTCCTTCCATTACCAAATTAACTATTCCCTTAGGTCGCATTTTGTATGCTATCAACCTGCCACTTATAGATGGGGCCAAGAGGCTCTACCTCAGTTCGATTCACTATCTCTTCATTAGTTTGTCGATCTAGCCATCTAACATCCAACATTCTTCTTCAACACCACATTTAAAAATCTGTTCTATTGTTGTTAGTACCGCTTATCGTTCGCTGAGAGAGTTCTCCAAACAAATACTTTCAGAAAAGATCCCCTCATACTTGAAATACATTCGATGTTAACAAACTGCTCTTTTTCGGAAACATTTTCTTGCTATTGACAGCCTGTACTTTAGAACAGTTAAAGTCGTTCTGGTATCCTAGACTAATCCTCTCAGCATAGCCTACTTTGATTCGACTATGCTTCTGTTGTTGTTCATTTTATAACCTCTTTTGAAGACCTTATCCATTGCATCCATCATTTTCCAAATCCTTTGCAGTCTCTGACAAAATTACTACGTCAACGATAAACCCTAAAGTCTTTATTTCTACCCCCTGAACTTTAATTCCTTTCCCGTTTACTGTCCGCTAGTGTACAAAGCTTGATATTATTAAGCAGGTCTATTAATTCAATAAAAGCGGAATAGTTTTTATGGCGGAAAGAAGCCTACGTTACGTGACAACTAGAAAGCAAGCCTTATGGCAAGGTATAGATACAAGTGCAACTCATGCTGCATTCTGAGAACACCGAGGAGTCTTATGTATCTGCTCAGAATGACCGGAATGTGCACTGCTCGTAGTTATTGCGGAAGAGCGGAAGAAATACTGGTGGCAAGCAGTAGACCATTCAGTTGGTAGTTTTCCTTAGTTCTGCAAAGATCCAAGGGAAGGAAACTGGTGCTGAAATCCTACAGCCCAATTCCATCTTCTTTCGGAGAATGCTCCAAGGAGTGTCGCGACTCACAATCAGTTCAGAACGGCGGGAAAGTTGCAGTGCACGTAGTTATTGCGGAAGGACGGAAGATTTAGTGGTTAGCCATTGAGTGGGTAACTTTCCTCTTCCCGCAGAGATGGCGGGAAGCTTGGTTGCCGTGAGTCATGGCCTTGGCACGCCACGCCAGTCCTCCGGGAGTCGGCCGGCGCACCGTAGGAAATTTCCGAGCGCGCTCTCTGGATGCATGCAGAGTGACTAGAAGCGAGCCATCAGGAAACCAGCACGAGTGAAGGTTGCTCACTTATCGACGTTGCAATCTTCCGTAGGTCCCTCCTCTCCAAAGAGTGCCTGCGAGTTTGTCGCATACGGCGATGTATCCTCCTTCCAATACTGCGTCTCCATGACTCGTATTGCTACGAGTATATAAACTCACTACTCTAGCACTTGCTGAATGAGACTTTGAATCCGTGGTTCCAGCATTTCCAAGTCTGTTAACCCTCAACGGCTAATTGTCAACCAATACCGCCAGAAAAGATTGGCATATAACAAAACTTTTTTGTCAATAAAGATCAGAGGATATTGACTAACATGACATACAGGAGAAAAACTGGATACTTAATTTGGCTTAACAGCTTCGTAAAAATATATTAGAAAGATAAATCCTGGGAAAAAAGTCAAGAGGAAGTCCACAACATCCGTATAACAAAGTGTTATCAGTGAAATAAACTCCAGCAAAACCACCAAATGCTAAAGATGGCGATTGGTGCTGAATGTTTCTATCTTTCGACACAACCACTTTGGTTTCAGCCAAAGCTCATTGTTAAGGCGCGATCCAAGTCCATCCGCTCCCATGTGTTTGCTTTCCTTGGAATCAAACCCCATAATCTATCTCCACACTTGCAACTTGTGATGAATAGAACTGGTAATATTAAGGTATTCACCGACAACAATTTATCCTCTACAATAACGATTCCACAAAATATGGAGTCAAGAAATTCTTGTTTTGTTCAAATTTCACTATCTGAAAATGCTCCTAGAACTCAGGTATCAACTTTTAGATTTTCCAAAACAAGAAAAAGTAATTAACAGAATTAACTACTGACGACAAATACTGACTACTATAAAGTAAGTTTTCAAAATCAAGTTTCCAATGTGTTTGGAAAGGGATGCAGATAATCGGAGTATACTGACAGTGTTGCCTTGTGGCAGTAAGATGTGGACTTTAAATGCAGAAAATAGGCCAATTCAAATCTGAGGATTCATCAGCAACCATTAGAGTACTGAACATGGTTGCATTGCATCTCACCATAGTACAAAGCTGCTTATGTTACAGACGATATTTTCGGGCCTCAATCTGCCTAACTTAATGCACTTCATTTCTCGATTGTCAATATTTGTGATACATCTATGGTTTCTCGAAATTCATTTCAGCGACACAACCTGAGCACAAAATCATAACCTAGGTGTACCACAGAACAGAAAGTTATCTGAACCCTTCAACACTTGCGTCCAGCGACCTGTAAATTATAGACTCTGGAGAATAACGTACAATTAATTAGAATTACACATCCTTATTTTGTTTGCACATAAATAATACAAAACGTTTGTCGAAACTGAAACATCAAGGAGAATGACTGTGACTGAAGTGAATTTTATATAACAGACGAGGTACGCGACAATACAAATATCGGTATGATCTAGAACTGTACGTAATTGTCTTTGAGAAATCTGTATGACGTGATATCTCCACTTGCTAACATCTAAATTTCATGGCATGAAAGCTGGGATGCTGATATTGCGTTCTCTAAGTTTTATAAATCATTTAGGCATCTAATTTCATTTTTCACTTGGTTTAACAGCCCTGCACTCATCTTGGCGTAAATTGTCCTTTCCAAATACACGAGAGAGGACGCTGCTGAGGCTAAGCGTATCCCATTTCTCTGTAATATTAGTCACGTATTGCTGTAACATTTTTTCTACACAGATTCCCTTCTTGTAAACCATTGTTTCTGAATATTTCAGTTTTCACGAACGTTAATGTGTTGTCGTTATGATGTCCTAAATGTGAAACATTTTCTTTTCTTTCGAAATCTCTGAGGCAGAGATCAGACGCAAAGAATAACGGGACATGTATGTTTGTTACCGAGAATCTTCTCCTGTGTTCTGCGTGCATACTACGTAGTAACTAAAGAACGCTAAGATTGTGGCGTTTCGTACCCAGCTTTGAGAAAATATTTCGTAGGAGTTGATCATCTCATCCGAATGTTAATTGAAGAAGTGATTTTTACATGCAACAAATGGAGTAGGTAGGACCGTCGCAATAGGCATATTGTGTGTTGTTATTGAAATCACGATAGTCTTTCAGCTGGCACTCCGAAGCATCTATATGTACATATACAGGATGTAAACGATAACTGTTCACAACGTGCCACAGAGGTGTGGGGGAAGTCGAGACGAACAGTTTGGTATAGGACACTTGCGGTCTATTAAGTCGGGAAGAAACCTCAAACTGGCTTACAAAAGCAACCTAAGGTGTAGTGCATGCGCGCCGCGCAAGATTTTCTGTATCCTCTCGCTCTATGATGCCACCGGCTAAGTCGGCTATTTCGTTAACATTATTATTTTAAACTTTGCCGTGAAAGTAACGAAAGAAAAAGAAGTTTTGTACACATTATACAAAAGCTAATTTCGTTTACAATTCGATCTACACTTAACCCTTGCAAGCACGTTAGGGTCAAAGAAGGCCAGACAAACAAAACGATTTAATTGATAATTAATGGTGTTAAAATTCACAATATTATGAGGTAAAATTAACACAAATGTCAATTTTGCATTCTGTAAGTGGAAGAACAATTGGCCTTTAATATTCAAGGATGATTTTAGCCAGAAAGTCGCGCGGCGCGCATGAGCCGTAGCTTATGTGACTTTTGTATGCCAGAAGTACCCAGTATCAATTTGTCCTTCTCGAGTTTTTTTAAACCATGTGGTAAGTTGTAAATAATTCTTGTATACTTCGTGAGAGATTGCACAACGCATGGTGAGGTACTTCAGACATATATAGCGATTTTCTGTTCTGTTTCGTTAGTTTCAAAAATGGTTCAAATGGCTCTGAGCACTATGGGACTCAACATCTTAGGTCATAAGTCCCCTAGAACTTAGAACTACTTAAACCTAACTAACCTAAGGACATCACACACACCCATGCCCGAGGCAGGATTCGAACCTGCGACCGTAGCAGTCCCGCGGTTCCGGACTGCAGCGCCAGAACCGCTAGACCACCGCGGCCGGCTTCGTTAGTTTATTCAGTACTAACATAACGGGGTGAAACAATTTCCCTCACAGGGATAAAGAACTACACACGGTCAGCTAAAGAAGGCAAACGTTAAAGTGGAATTCGCAATCTCATAGATCCGTCGCAGGAGCTAGAGTTATACTGACAGGGAATAGATCAAGTGCTTCGCTTGCGAGAAGGGTAAATGAGGTGGTTATTCCGGAGTTTTCACTTACGACAATAACAAAATACTCTTATGTTTACAAAAAAAACTTGAACGACTAGAGACAGGACGTTCATATTCACATAAAATGTACAGTAGTATGTTTTACAGAAGTGATTACCATTTCAGTCACATCGGTTCACCATGTGTCCCGTTGCCTGGTAGGTACACGGTCTGCCATGGGTCCTGATGACTTGTTCCATGCATGATGGCATCAACGCGTATAAGGCACGAATGACGTTCTGTGGTGTAGCCATTAATGCTGCACTCACCAGGTTCCAAAGTTCACCTATGGTGGTTGGCACTGGGTCACAGCGCTGCACCCGTCGCTTCACCATATCATACACATTTTCGATTGGCGACAAGTCTGGTGATCTCGTGGGCCAGGGCGAAAGGCTGACATCCTGTGACACCAAGAAGGCGCGTGTTGGTGCAGCAACATGGGGTCGTGCATTGTCTTGCTGAAAAGTGGCGTCTTGGGTGCAATGCAGAACGGGTACGGCTTCGTGTCGCAGGATGCCACTCACGTAGGTCACTGTGCTCACAGTGCCCTCGACACGCACGAACTGTGATTTGTGGTTATACCCAACAGCACTCAACGTTGTACGGCCTTCAGTTGGCGCTGTATGTCTTGTGCAAATGCAGTCCCTGTGATGCCGAACCCTCTGTCTGCGGCGAACCAAAATGCGCCATCATTTTCAAGCAAACAGAACCTAGATAAGTCCGTAAACAGTATCTGATATCATTCCTGTCCCCAGAGACGTCGTCCATACACCACTGCCGCCTAGCATGTTTATGCATCTTCGTCAAAGGTAGGCGGTGAAGTGGACAACGCGTACGTCACCCATGCCATAATAAACGGCGACGGACTTTCACCCCTGATAGTGTAGGATGTGTCACACTGTTCCACTGTTGTGCCAGAGCTAAGGAGGATGCAAATCTGTCCTGCAATGCCATTCGGATGGTCTGGGTCGTGCGACCTGGCGGAAGGTTTACCAGAAGATACATCACGTAGTGTTCTACAGCCTTTCGTGAAGTGTTCTTCGGCCTTCAGTGAACCATTCTACACAAACCCGTCGCAGTTCGTCACCATGAATTGCAATTTCCCAGATGACTGCATCACATTCCTTCACATCAATAATGCGCCCTCTCACTGATTTCACAGTTCGGTTTGCGCATAGGTCTGCGAGGCATTCTGCATATCTGCTCAAGTCATACTGATCCATTACCACTGATCCATTCGGTTTATAGCGACAACTCTAATCATTTCTGCAGAACATACTAATGTAATGTCCTGTGAATATGAACGTCCTCTCTCTAGTCGTTCAAGGTCTTCTATATTTTTCTATACATGAGTGTCCTTACGACCACTGAACTTTATGTTTAATCTACTTAACTGCAGCTTGGAAACTTTTGGAGGAGTGTTCCAAACTGAACCCCTGCATCATGGCATTCCTCGCGAAAAAATCTTCTTGAACTTAACTCATACTTGTAGCGTTGAACACACAAATGTTCGCAGTTGCTTACAGACATTGTAGTAAGCGCAGAAAAACCTTAATAATTCTAATTTTGTCTATAATTTCACGTCACCATCCGCAAAAAAAAATAGTCAAAAGTTACCGTTCAAAACGAATATCCCAAATTCGACCTCGTTGGACCTTACGGCACGGGGGAGAAAATTTTACAGGCGTTTGGTATCAGTTCGTTAAGTGCTGCATATATATGACCAATTCGTTAATGTGACTCACAACAGTGATTGCTTAGGATGACATTTTATAAGAAGCGAGACTCGCTACATACATTTTACAAGCACCGAGACTTGCTACGTGTGCACTAAATCGCAGCAGATCTCAGATCTCAGTCTGTATCAAACTCTCATGTCTGAATCTTGGTAATGGCAAATATTCTGATCGGCAGCAGCCGCCGCTCAATATGTTAGAGCGAAACAAATTATTTGGATTTTCAGCTGTGATTCGCCCTCTCCTCCTCGAACACAGGATGCTGAACTACACACATCAAAAAAAGTTTTGCATCACCCCGGTTCCCAGAACTCGCGAAGACAGACGTTGACTGTGGATATTGCATAACAGACACAGTCCCTTTGACTGTTCAAAGATGTCACTAAACCCGCCCAAAGATGTATAAAATCATGCACGAGCAGCGCCTATTAGACGGAGTGGCTCCGACAGCCGATCAGTTTTCCAGTCAGTCCACCAGGAAGGAGGTACACGGCTCGTGTTGTCAGTAGTTCAACCATGCCTAGACGGTCAATACCGCGGTTCGATCGCATCCGCATTGTTACTTTGTGCCAGGAAGGGCTCTCAACAAGGGAAGTGTCCAGGCGTCTCGGAGTGAACCAGAGCGATATTGTTCGGACATGGGGGTGATACAGAGAGACAGGAACTGCCGATGACACGCCTCGCTCAGGCCGCCCTAGGGCTGCTACTGCAGAAGATGACCGCTACCTACGGGTTATGGTCGGAGGAACCCTGACAGCAATGCCACCATGTTGAATAATGCTTTTAGTGCAGCCACGGGACGTCGTGTTACGACAAAAACTGTGCGCAATAGACTGCATTATGCGCAACGTCACTCCCGACGTCCATGGCGAGGTCCATCTTTGCAACCACGACACCATTCAGCGCGGCACAGATGGGCACAACAACATGCCAAATGGACCGCTCAGGATTGGCATCACATTCTCTACACCGACGAATGTTGCATATGCCTTCAACCAGACAATCGTCGGACACTTGTTTGGAGACAACCCGGTCAGGCTGAACGCCTTAGACACACTGTCCAGCGAGTGCAACAAGGTGGAGGTTCTCTGCTGTTTTGGAGTGGCATTATGTGCGGCCGACGTACGTCACTGGTGGTCATGGAAGGTGCCGTAATGGCTGCACGTTACGTGAATGCCATCCTCTGACTGATAGTGCAGCTATATTGACAGCATATTGGTGAAACATTCGTCTTCATGGACGACAATTCGTGGCCCATCGTGCACATCTTGTGAATGACTTCATTCACGATAACGACATCTATCGACTAGAGTGGCCAACATGTTCTCCAGACATGAACCCTATCGAACATGCCTGGTGTAGATTGAAAAGGCCTGTTTATATGGACGGTATGACCCACCAACCATCCTGGGGGATCTACACCGAATCGCCGATGAGGAGTGGGACAATCTAGACCAACAGTGCCTTGAAGAACTTGTGGATAGTATGCCACGACGAATAAAGGCATGTATCAATGTAAGAAGACGTGCTACTGGGTATTAGAGGTACCGATGTGTACAGCAATCTGGTCCACCACCTCTGAAGGTCTCGCTGTATGGTGGTATAACATACAATGTGTGGTTTTCATGAGCAATAAAAAGGGCGGAAATGATGTTTATATTGATCTCTGTTCCAATTTGCTGTACAGGTTCCCGACCTCTCGGAAACGAGGTGAGGCAAAACTCTTTTTGATGTGTGTATTTTACAGAGAATTTTTTCTTCTTTAATGTTTCACTAATATTAGCAAACTGAAGTTATTGTCAGGTTCTCTCCATGTTCAATGCGAAGTTCATGGAAAAATGTCAAAAATGCTAACAGGAGATGCTTCCAAAGTTGCATCTGTTTGTTGTATTTTTAACTGGTCTGCCTTCCACATTTACACGACATAATCAAAAACACTCCAATATGCACTCACTATACCATAATCGATGACTGAATAACGACTTTTAAGTTTCCCAGTGTGGTTTGAATTTCCCTTAACGACATGATGTACGATACGATATGCTTTATTCTTTCGTCAAGCGGCAAAATTTTTTACCACAGACGCGAGCTATTTATAAAAAGTCCTTACAAGTTTTTAGACTGACGTCTGACTCCCAGCTGATGCAATAATTGGGTTGATCGCGCCAGCCTAACAGAACTACATGAAAAGTCCGAACTGAACGAGGGGAATTTCTGGCCAGGAGTGATTGCGCCAGCCGAAAAGAACAACATGAAAAGACAATGGACCTAACGGGGGAACTTCTGACCTCGGTGGGTAGCGAAATTCCGACACCTAACGCAAATTTAGTCAATAAACGAAGGTCAGATTATTGTAAGACCATCTAAGATGAAAGTAAACGTCAAAGTAATGCCGAAGAATTTTTTATTGTGATATTCCGCCCTCTGCTTGATATCTTCATATGTCACCTACATCCGTTCCGAAATTAAAGAACGAATACGATTATTGTCAGTTGTAAGCAGTTAGGATAACACTAAAAAAAAAAAAAAAACACTTTCTCGCTGCTGAAAATTCTTTGCGCATTTGTGACAAATCGTGGCCGTAGTTACGCCTCCAAGATAGTGAATAACTTCTTTTCTTTTGTCTCCAAAGACAGAAATCAAGGGTAGAGCAAGCACATTCGTTGAGCAGTGGAATTGCAGAAATGTAGCAACGCGTTCTTAGCGTGAGTGCAAAAGTTGATGGAGCGTTGGGTATTTGACGGTTCGCTCGCTTATTGTGCATCTGACAGTTACTAGAACTGTTTGGTGGTGTCTGCAGTCTACAATCAAATCGAGAAAATGTGAATCAGTCTCATCGTTGAAACATTCTAGGAGTTATCATAAGCAACGCGATTCGCTTGGACAAGGCATAACGTACCTACACAACATCCCCTGGAGGTCGGGCCGATGGTGTGAATACTGACCTTCGTGTTTCCCGTCCTGATTCGTAAGGTCGTAGGTCAGTGGAATTCAATTACATATACAGTGACTGTCAACAAAAACTGAACACCTGGAAGGAGCGGTTCTATGTAGATGCAGTTTCGTACACGTACATACCATTATCTGGTATGTGAATTTAACCGGTTTGAAAGGGCGTCGTCGTGTGTCTGCGTGTGGCCAGATGTTAGAATTTTGCATGTTGCATGTTCGGATGTGACAGTGGCCTAATGTTACACTGAATGAAAACGTACTGAAAGCTACACATGATGTCAAAGTTCCTGTCGACCAAAAAATGTCCACCATATTGTGAGCCAAGCACGTTGTCGTCCTTTCACATTTATGCCCGCCACACTTGTATAGGTAATGGAATGATTACAGTACCGCGCGTCGCACCGCTCCATTTGTCAAGGACAGCAAAAGATGTACTACATCGACGTCCTTCGTGGGAGATGCTGTTAACACTATATCACAGACAGCTGCGTTTGGACTGGTGCCGTATCCAGGAAGAATGAATGAACTTCTGCCGATGGTGTCTAATCATTTTCAGCCATGGATCTCGAGTCTAAACCATAATGGATGATCATCGTCTACGAGTATGGCAGCGTTGTGAGTAGACGACACATTCTACCAATGTTGTGAAGACACACACCGATGTTACCTCTAGCGTCATAATATTAGGAGTCATCAGATACGACTTCAGTGAACTCTGATGGTCCTCATACGTTATCTCTCTTGAGCCAGTATACTAATACCATCTTTCAACGAAGTGACACTCTGGACGTGTCTCTATGAACAGTCTGCCTGATGTAGAAACACTTTCTTGGAGGACAAAATTCCTCATCCATTCCCAATAGAACATATGTGGGGCCAATTTAGACGTCAGTTCCATCACAGAGCCATTCAGGATATCTAAATCGACATCTACAGCTAAATCCGCAAGCCACCTCGCAGTGTATGGCAGAGGGTATTTTCCTATCTCTCCCTGTTCCATTCACGAGTGGCGCTTGAGAATAATGATTTTCCGTGAAGATCTAATTTCTCTGATTTCCTCACCATGGTCACTTCGCGAGATGTGTATGAGAGGAAGTAATACGTTGCGCGTCTCTTCTTGGAAAGTATGCTCTCGAAATTTCAACAATGAACCTTCCCGTGATGCATAACGCATATTTTGCAGCGCCTGCCACTGGAGTTTGTTGAGCTCTTTATTTGTAAAGGTCAGCCTTGATCACATAAACTGTACAATTCACAATTACCGTTTTCGGCCACTGCCATCTTCAGGTCTATTTCAAATAGAAAAACAAAGGTGTAACAACCTAAGTTCAAGGAAAAGAAAACCTGCAACAGGGCTAGTGATACATAAGGAAAAAAAGTACAAACATGACTAACAGCCGTGGTTAGTCATCATGCACACCATAAAATTATTCTGATGTAAGTATCAACGTAAATATCTACGTATCTAGGTAGATAGTTAGTTCTGGTGATGGCCTACGCGCCTCCTCTATTTATACACATAACTGAGGCCAGTGGAGGACACTAATGTCAGGGTGTTGTAAATTCAATAGTTAAAATGCAGTTTGTGTAGTCATTAATTAAAATTGCCTCATATGGAAAAATGATTGTCTGACAATAAAACACTAACTGACGAACACATGTGGATATAAAATTCATACTTAAAATCCATCTAAAACGTGTAAAGAGTAGTAATAGAAAACCTCTAGTGTGGCAAAGTAAATAAAACATAACTGCGTAAAAGTAAAAAGTTTAAAAGTAAGATGACATCTATAAATCGGAAGTTCTCAGTTTGACAAAATAATTAAACATAACTTTAAGTGTAAGATAATGAACAAGACAATGACAGTTAATATATCAACTGTCGATGACACATTCGAAGTGGAACCTAAGTGGTGCCATCTCGCGGCGTCTATGTAGGACATTTTTGGTTTCTTTTGCCGCTGGTGGCCGGTGCCGGAAGTACAGATATTGGCGTTGATAAAGCTTCTTATTTTTCTTACGTATCACCAGGCCTGTTGTAGATTTTCCTTCAGCTAATTGGTCCCGAGTTCGAGTCTCGGTTCGGCACACAGTTTTAATCTGCCAGGAAGTTTCACATCAGCGCACACTCCGCTGCAGGGTGAAAATCACATTCGGGTAATTGAACTCAGTTTGTTACACCACTGTTTTCTATTTTTAACATATCTGAGATGGCAATGGACGAAACCGGCAATTGTGAACTGTACAATTTATGTCATCAAGAGGGATGTTTACAAATAAAGTGCCGTAACACGGTCGCGAACTCATTTACATACTCCGTCTTCAATTGATATCTCAGTATAAAGCGCTCGCCAAGAGTAAACAATCCTGTGACGAAACACGCCGCTCGCCGTTGGATCTTTTCTTTCTCTTTTGTTAATCTTACTCGGTAAGAGGCTCACATTGATGAACAGTACTCAAGAATCGGTCTAACAACTGTTTTGTAAGACACTTCTTTCGAAGATGAAATACATTTCCTGGAGAGTCTCTCTACGAATTTCAGCCTGGCCTCTGCTTTTCCTACTACTCTTTTAATGTGGTCATTATACTTAAGGCCATTCCGGATGTTTACTCCTAAGTACAACTGTTTCCAGTTACTTGTCACCAAAAATGTAATGCAACAATAGTGGATCTCTTCGCTCATTTATGCACAATGCGTTGTATAGACTTCCGTTCAGGTAAACGATCAGTCCCTATACCTCTGCGGTTCTTTCTGCCTTTCGGAGCTTGTTACAGCAGTTGTGGGCCAACTTAGTTCAGGAGAGGATACGACGATTGTATGACATTCTTCCCACACGAATCGGTGCAGGCATACTTTCCCAAAGAGATACAGGATACTATTAACAAGAAACAAACTGTGTGCCTGTCCTTCCAACTTCGTTTTGCATTTAACTTGTGAGGTTATGTGATTTTCTTTCGTTGCTTACAAATGCAAGTTCAGAGGTTTACGTTGCTTCCTTCTCCCTTTCAGACGTGTACTATTTTTTTAATTTTTTATTTTTACGCACTGTAAAACCGAGGAATTAGCAAGAGAGATAAATATATGTTTTGTTTTCATTATATATGATCATTTTAGCCTAAAAAACTAGGGTTTGCTTACGATTTAAATGTAATAGAATAAACAACAATAAGTAAATGTGAAGTCGTTGCAGTAAGGCCAGTCAACCAACATTTCGCGTTTCAATAGCCTGACACTGTCTCACCTATGACGCCTTTCTTTAGCACAATGATTTCTTGCATGTCGCGCATACGCCGACTTCTTAGCGAGCCTTAGCAATGATGCTCACTTCCTGCTCTCAACGGCGTTAATAATAACAGTCAGCCTTCTTAAGAATTCTCTCTGCATCGTCAGTGCCGTTTGTGACTCATCTCGGCTCCTAGACAATGTACATATTTCTTTTTTTTGGGTGGGTGGGGGGGGGGCGGTTGTTATACTTATTTTGGGACAAAGAAACGTGTGTTTGACAGCCACCACTGTTGAACTTTAGCACGTATGTCCATCTACACAATTATTACCATTCTTTCATCGACGCGCCATATGCTAACAGCAGTAGATATTTCCGCTCTTACTGAAGTAGCGGTACCTGTACGAGACTAGAGAGACATGGTTTTATATGAGCAGAGTATAAGTATGGTATCGATATAAGAAAGCGTGCTTCACTTATTATGCACATAACACGTGGATCTGGAAGTTGAATTCCACGTTCTTTCAAACAAGCATGAGTACAGCAAGTCATCGATATTTTGGCACCATTGACAGAATACCTCTTATCTTAAGATGCACAAAACAAGCGGAAAATGTGTGAAAACTCTGGTAAATAAAATGGAAATCCCATGTGGCTAGGGCCTCCCGTCGGGTAGACCGTTCGCCTGGTGCAAGTCTTTTGAGTTGACGCCACTTCGGCGATTTGCGTGTCGATGGGGATGAAATGATGACGATAAGGACAACACAACACCCAGTCCCTGAGCGGAGAAAATCTCCGACTCAGCCGGGAATCGAACCCGGGCCGTTTGGGATGACATTCCGTCGCGCTGGCCACTCAGCTACTTGGGGCGGACACGGTGGTAAATGAAGGATTTAGTTTAGTTTCAAACAAACAATTTGGAACATAGTTTTTAATATAGTGTACCACTTTTTGTTATGGATGAGGCAGTGGAAAACTCTTAACCTTTTTGCGCCCAGAATCCAAATAGTACAAACATCTAGCAAGCAATTGCTACGGACGGCACTAACCGCAGACTGAGCGAGGAAGATCCGCTGAGTGGATGTCGGGTGACGGGAAAACGTGCCCCGAGGCGGAACTTGTCGAGCGACACAGCATCTCTTTGGGCCAGACTTTCACTTTCAGCGCGGAATTTTCTTTCCAGCAGGTCGATGAACGCACTGCGTCAGCAGAATAAATAGATTCCACGTTCTCACACCAGCCACGGTGGCGACTGCGACGACATTACTGCTCTGTCCACCTCCTGGTCGACTAATGTCTCTATCATCTGTTCCGAACACACGACGCAAGATTTTCATTGTCTCAGCGTAGGATGCTTTCTCATTCATTTTTCTTACGGAGTAGGATGAGTGAACGACCGTCTGCTCTCTCCTCTTAATTCCGTATATACAAAGTGATACCGTGTAGGTAGATCGGTTATAATTACGACAAACTGAGTTCAAAATCTAATAGACCAGTCCTAGCTTAGCTTTTCTTTAAATAGTTGCAGCTCTAGTAAAGGTGGGGCGGAAACGCCTTTCGACAATGCCGCGGCTTTCGCCCATTCACCTCATCCCTACAGGAGTCCCACTGCCTACAAGCTGTTCAGTCCTTGTAACAATTTGCCCTTCTTTTCCTTGCAATTTATTCCTTCTGCACCTTACGGAAATAATCAGCATCCATTTTTCATGCACTTTTCCACGTACTGTGTTAGTCAAATTTATGAGAATAGGTACGTTGGCACACATTCCATCAACTTGTCTAGCTATACGCCCGTCTATTCTGTCCTGACGTTCTCTTCCAATGGAATCGAAACACTTATTCTAAAAATTTAACGATGAGACGATGTGTTAAACGCTTAATTTTTAATTTTCTTTTGTTTCTTCTCCATTCACATAAAATTGCAGCCTACGTTCTTGTTCTAAAATAACAACAACCGAAAATATGTTGGTGGCCGAACACTTACTTTCCGTATACAGTTTTAACCCATCATTTCTCAAGTGCTCTCAGCACTGATTCCGTCGAAACGGAGTGGAAATCCTGCTAGTAAAGTGGTGACTCATTACTCCTGCATACAATCTTGTTCGTAATATGCTATATCCATTTCTAACCCCAGCTCATTCTCCCTGGTTCATGTCCCATGTATTAGCGGATATTATGCTGTAAACTAAGGTGTTGTTAGCGACAGAATGAAGGGTCCGTTGATCTATATATCTTTCTTGTATTGTTTCCTTTAAATTTAAACTATAATATCGTTGTTTCGTTTTCTTCCGCGCATATCCTATAAATTAAGCTGCATGTTTCATCTTTACTACACATCACTTACTTTTATTATCGCTAGCTCAAAATGTCGCATAGCTTTACCCACTTGTAAAAATATTACAAGCACATGTTCATTTTCGCAGTCTGTTATCCGTGTTTCCGTTTCGTTAAGCGAACTAAACAGTTTTGAGGAAATCTTCTAAGACTTTCTAATAGTGAAAGTCGCAATTATGTGCTTCGATTGTTGCGTATCGCACAGGTTTCACGGTATCAACTACTTTCAGTTTAAGAGGTCTGAGTACGAAGTGCAGGTTGTCATGAGATGCATACTAGCATGTCAAAAGCCTATAATCGAACTGCGGTCAGACTGATCGACATGGCTTGTTGGGATTGCGAAGGCAGCAATTTTACGAGAGTTAGCGAGCACCATCATGCCAAAATTAACACAAAATCTAACGAAAAATGTCTTTATATACGATAGATGCTATGGATGAACCGACACCTTCAGTTCTAAAGTACACGCAGAAAGCCGATGTCTCCTTAAGCAGTGCTTCAGCAGTTTGTTTGTACAATTTTCGAAAATGTCTACACCGTTTCACAAGACCATTCCTTTCCACAAACATAATTACGTCGTTCGTCAAATGGTGGATATTTCTATGAGTACCCATATCCCCTTTCTCCCTAGATGAATTTCATTTACGATAATTTCTCAAGAGCTTGTCCCTCTTCTTCGTTTCTTTACTTTAGCGTTATTATTTCTTGCTAACGGAAAATATTATTACTGCCGTTTACATCTCACGTTCTCTGTCTCGTCGTGAACGTTAAAGTGTGTTGATCACTGTGTAGCCCGTTTACTTAAAAAAAGAAAAAGAAGAAGAAGAAGAAGAAGAAGAAGGGGCGGTCTGGTAGAGAACCGAATTGAATGCATATCAAATACAAATCTTCTGCCAGTTCGCCATGTATCTACAATTGAAAGGTTCTTGCCATGCAAGTTATTTTCAGTCAGGCTTCAAGGCATAGATTTGTTCGAAGGAGACTAGACTAGCATATGGGAGGAATGGGGCAAATTCTCATCCTGCCATCCAGCTTTGTATAACCTGTAACTTCCCAAGACTGATTAACATAAATGCCTGGGTAGGTCCTCTGGTAAAGGACATTGCAGATTTCCCGTTCCACTCACGACCACTCCGAAGTCGAGTTCCACCCATAATGATCTCGTCGTCGATGATAACGTTAAACCCTCAATCTTCCTTCCTCTTTCGTTTCCGACAGCATTGTTGCCCTGTAGACTAAGTGGCGTGTTGACAAACGTAGCCACACTTACTCATAAGCCGCCCACGGGCTGTCGCAGCTATTACTAAGCGGTACTCCTGAATCAGGGCCGTGCCTAAGTGGCACTGCTTCCCACGCAACTGCCGACAACGCACCTGGTTTCGCGCAGGAGGTGCTAATGACCGAGTAGCTTGCTCACTCTCAAAATAACCAGCGCCATTCGTTCACACTGTTGCCCTTCCATCTTCCTCCTCCTTCAACCTCCAACTCCCTGCTAGTCAAACTGGCACCACACGTGCTTTGCATAACACAGCGAATCATTAACAAAAGGAATCCATAAGCATCTGCGCGATGAGATGCCGGGCGTAGTACAAAAATTAGATAGCAAATATCCGAAGGAAATAGCAAAAGCTGATACTTTTACTAATATTTTGAATTCGATAATTAAAAGAAATGTATGATTCGCGACTTTTAAGCCAAACATAAAAGAGGAAAAGGGAATTTTTTATGAACGTTTTTTGAACTAATCGTACGGTAACATCTTCGTTAAAAATAGCTTTTCAAATAATCGCACAGAATCCTCTTCATTAATAAAGATATTAACGTTACGGTAGTGTTTCGGTAGTCTTAAGTGAAGGTCTTTTTGTGTTCACACTCCTTAACACAATGACATGAAGTTTCTGTCGCCATATAAAGGTACAGTATCTTGGGCTTTTCCTTTTTGACAAAAATCCCTACAAGAGTTCCTGAGACAATAATTTCACATACAGACGGAGAACCACGGCGGCTGTCTTTAATTTATAATATGTATAAAAGTTGTACAACGAAAAGTCATATAACATTGTCAGAAACAATATGTCTTTTCTTTCATAACAATGAAACATGTCGTCGAATAATGAAGTGTAGGAGTCTTTGTAAACTCACCATTGTTTAAAACTAAATACGAATTAGTCACATTGTTACATAATTATTTTGATTTTTGTTTATATTGTACTGTTTGGAAAAGATGAAACATCCAAGACAGAGAGCTTTGATCACAATGAAATTTATTCCACCGATTACGGAAGTGACGCTACACAACTGATTAGCATTACAGACCTCTACATGCCATGTGACTAGAAATTTAGTACACAGAGGCGCCAGCACGTGCTGCAGCCAGAGACGCCCGAATGTGCTATTGGGGAATACTCTGTCACGCGGTTTGTAGGCGCGTCCATAAAACATCAGTTATGGCCGCAGGAGGACCTTTGAACGAACGAATTGTCGACCGACTACATCCTCCCAGAAATGTTCGATGGGTGACATATGATTCGAATGGGCAGGCCACGAACGATAGCAGTGGTACCCATCATTCTTCAAAGAAGGCTTGCAAATCGTCGCCACATGCGGCCGAGCGTTTTACGGCTGAGATATGGCATGTGGAACGGCTTGCTGGAGGGGTAGTCCCTCGGGATGCAAAACGTCCCTGATTTAGTGGTAGCTGTTCACATTTCCCTCAAGACGGAGGCTGTGAGATCGTGCGTTATAGGCAATGACACCCAAACCGTCACACTTGGCGTTTGTCCGCTAAGCAGTTCAGTTCAACAACAGTGTCTGCCCGACTGCGTTCTTCACGGCGGTGTCGAAAGCGTATGCGGCCATCACTGTAGGACAAGTTGAAGCGGGACTCGTCTGAAAACACTACATTTTGCCACTGAACTCGCCAGTGGTGGCGTTCACGCACCCACTGCATCCTGCAGTAGAAGGCATGCCAATTATTCTACCCCATTCGAATGCACTCACATGCTGATATTCTATCCAGTGATGTCAGCGAGGCATAGTGGCGTTTGGTTATGCTTTTCCACTTCGTATGACAACTCCGCATCGACTGAGCGTTGCGTAACACTGAACTGTCCGATCAAACAAAAGACACGCTGTCGGGCCTACGTGCACGCCACTGCTCTGCCATTTAAACTACTTATTGTGGTTCCGCTGTTCTACACGCCCTCTTAACGTTGTGTGTTGTATACCATTTCTTCTGGGTGTTTCACTTTTTACAAACAGTAGTGTATATTAATCTGCGCTTAACCATGTTGTGCAGTTTTTTTTATTACCTATATTTACACATATGAGTCATAGCAATTTTTTATGTAGTTGTGTGTACGGGCCCTGAGTCGGAAGCCTACAAAACGGAAACCAAATTTCAAAAAATAGGTGGAAGAGAGTTCCGCGTAGCGACAAGTGGGTATTGGTCCATTCCATCTGACCACGCCACTAGATGACCGCTAATTGTTCACTTGGCCGCAGTAGAACACTACGTGAGGTGGTGCAGCGGTAAGCCACTGCAATCGTATTTCGGGTGGGGGGGGGGGGGGGTTGAGGGGTTCAAATCCCTCCCTGTCCTGCTATCTAGATTTAGGTTTCATGTATTCCGAAGTCGCTTAAGGCGAATTCCGTATGGTTCCCTCTGAAGTTCAGATGTTCTTTTTTATATAATCCGAGTTTCCGCTCCGTCGCTAATATCCCGTCGTCGACTGGATGTTAGCTCGTAATCTCCTTCTACAATAGTTTTCTGTGTTGTCTCAAAGCTGGAACACTGGTACGGGTGTCGACTATCAGCGTCGACTATAGGCACGTTCCCCACTGAGTCAGCTTCCTTATCTAGAAACCAATATGGTTATAATTGCAATTGGTGCATAGTCAGTAATGAAAGTAGTGTCACATGCGTAGAGCAAAGAAGAGCGGCTACCGCCGCTGCTTCTCTGCTCAGCACGTTCACGTTAATATGACGCATACTGAAGCTGAATGGGATGTGGCTGGTCGGAAACTTTTTCGTCGCAGTCCTCCATGAATCACTGGGAGCAATGCGTGGACCCGCAATTCAAAACGCGTGCAGAAGGACTCTCTATGAAGATATCCAGGCCCTCTAGAATTCCTCCACCACTAAAGGGGCTCCGATCACAGCTTATGAGGGCACTTCACCATAGTAAATTCTGAGTATTATAGAGCATGTAAATCTCTATAATTATAATTATTTGTGTATTTTCACAAGAATTTACCTTAGTTTTGAGAGAGAGTTATTTTCACAAACTACATCGATAAAAGCAACTGACGATAATTCCTTTCATTTCGTCATTGCCGCTGACGAATAAATGTCGACAATGTGAAAAGCCATTTGGCTCTAATTTAGCACAAAACCCTTCCACAGCTCCCCAAGTTACTCTGCTTTACTCTTTTTCGGAATATTTCCCACGTTCTAGGAACCACCGGCTCATTAATCAGCTCGTTCATGTAAACGTTATACAATCGACCGTGACAGTTTGAAGCTGATGTTGAAAGACTCGAGACCAACGAGCTGCCACAGCGGTGCCGGCGGCTGCAGCATGAACCGCACCTGGACGTCCACCTGGCTTCTCACAGCTCAGACGCCTGCGTTTAAGCAAAAAACGTTTACTCGTGAGTATTCTTTGTGGGTTACGAGCAGCTCCGTCGGGTATGTTTTATGTAAGAGACACTGTGTGCGGACTTCGAAGCATTACATAACAGGCAAGGCCATCTCACTTCACGAGACGTCCTGTCACCGGGAAAAACCTAAGTAAGTGTAGCGGTTGAGACATGTCCGTGGCCCAAACGTCCTGCACCGCAATTAAGCAAAAACTAGAAGCCAAAAATTCCTTTGGAAATGCCAGTTTGGAAGACGACACTTAATATCTAGCATGATTTACTAGAGGACATTAGCCTCGTGAAGGTAGTACGAGCATAAAAGATAACATAGCGCAACCACTATTCAGATTGCCGATAATGAGACGAAATTGTGACTGTATAATTAAAAACAGTTCACTACACGATTCTTACAAGCAAAATGCTCTGACCTGCGATTCACTCTCTGCGGGTATAAAGTAACGCTATATGGCACTATTGGCTTGGATCCCCGTTCCCCTTTTTTCCCGACGGTAGAGGATCAGCCACCTAATTGGAAAGGTACTCTTCCTTGGCACTCAATGGCACTTTTCCTTCGCGAAGTGTGAGTGCTTAACATACGGCTACGAAGATAAAGAGTAGTTGAGGGAGAAGGGAGAAAATGAAACCTGGAGCTGGTATGTGTCCTGCCGGCCGCGGTGGCCGAGCGGTTCTACGCGCTTCAGTCCGGAACCGCGCGAGTGCTACGGTCGCAGGTTCGAATCCTGCCTCGGGCATGGATGTATATGATTTCCTTAGGTTAGTTAGGTTTAAGTAGTCCTAAGTTCTAGGGGACTGATGACGTCAGAAGTTAAGTCCCATAGTGCTTAGAGCCATTTGAACCATTTGGTATGTGTCCTATTCGCCTAACGTCACCAAGGGGACCACTAAGCTTAAGTTCCCCACGCGATGGACGAGTCGCCATCAACATTATCATATACCCTCAGTGCATGAGACACGGCAGAGAGGTGTGAACTCAGGAGCTTTTCTGATAAGAAACTTTACGCCATCGTCTTTCCTTCCCTTGCCAAAAAAAACATTGGTGACGAAATTTTCTTCCACCATCAGGAATCCAACCAGCTCTCTCCGGGCTGAGCGTTAGCGACCCTCAGTGCGAAGGAATCTTCCTAGACGTCAGTTTTTCTTAATAAAGGACGTGTTGGACATCTTTCACTATAAACGGACAGTCAATGAGTCAGAACAATTAAAATCCGGGCCACTTCGACTGCTGTCCATATGGCTAAAAGTAGTACAGTGTATTTTAAAAGATCTTTGAGCAGTTTCAGTATTATGAACTGTATTACATTCATACTACTATCAACAACAATTAATTTTTGTTGCTGAATTACCAACATGATTCCCTTTCGGTTTTGGGGTTCCATACTTTATATAGAGAAGCCAGAAAGACGAAGTAATTTTCTGTAAGACTCTGCAAAATCACAGTAAAATTCTCTTTGATTGGTGCCGAAAATTGTATAAAAAAACTGTTACGGGATGGCAAGCTTTATGATAGCAAAAAATATTCTGCCAAAGCTGCAAATCTGCCGGACAACAGATACATATATCTGCTGTGAACCAACGGCGGCGTCTTTGTGGTGACGTTTGGATGCTCAAGAAACGACGCGTCTTCTCATCTCTGTGCTGTTCGTTCTAGAAGGAGGTTATCTGCGAATAACATTCTCTGCGGCGCTTTATGGACTCGTAAGCCTGCCAGTACGAGTTGGCCATTCAGGTCAGCTGTAAACCAAGCACAGAGACTCGTTTGCAGCGCACGAATGTGAACTAGACCGAAGTGTTCTTCGACAGTTTATGAAAGTCACCAATGAAGTCATAAAAATAATTACATAAGTTCAGAAACAAACACACGTACTTTTAATGCAAACAAACGTTCAAAAATTAAGGGTTGTCAAGCGAGCAATGTTGCGATTTATATACATTCCGAATTGCTATTAGAGACGGGAAAAAATCGACAGTGATGAGACTGGAGTACAAATTTTATTATGAACGAAATTAAAATGAAATGTGGTTGCGTACAAGTTGGGAGAATAGATGGACTAAAAGAGCTTCCTGCTTATTTTAAATCTTCGCAAACATCACGAACGCAGTAAATGCAACAGCAATTATAAATGGATCACCGACTATTAGGAAAAAAGCATACATGAACTAGAACATCCAACTATTATGGGAGCAAAACACCAATCTAATATGCTTTGATATAAGCGGCAGTCAAATGAAAACAATACAGATGAGAATAAATGTAAGTAAACATTTGGCCAGGGTTGTTTTGACTGCGCTGCAGACGTTTTCCATATAGTCCTGATCTCTCCCCATACGATTTCCATATTTTTGGAGTCCTGAAGAAAAACATTCGTGACCGTCGATTTGCTTCGGACGCGAAGGTGTACGCCTGTGTACAATCATGAGTCAGTAGGCAACCGCAAAAATTTTTCCGTGATGGCACTGAACGTCTTGTCTCGCAGTGGGATATATACATTTACAGTTACGGCGATTATTTTGGGGACATGCTTAAAGGCTGCCGGAAGTGAGGTATAGCAATTTATCAGTATCACAAACAAAGGAGAGATTAACTGCCCTCATATCGGAAATGTAGCCCTTGGCTACGACTGACGATGCCGAAGGGACATTAACAGTGTACTGGTTGGTTCAATTGGCTCTGAGCACTGTGGGACTTAACTGCTGAGGTCATCAGTCCCCTAGAACTTAGAACTACTTAAACCTAACTAACCTAAGGACACCACACACATCCATGCCCGAGGCAGGATTCGAACCTGCGACCGTAACGGTCGCGCGGTTCCAGTCTGTAGCGCCTAGAACCGCTCGGCCACACTGGCCGGCAGTGTACTGGTGCTCTTAAGCATATTCACTACATCTAAATTCCAGTTCAGTGCCACGAAGTTATTTGCGAGGAACAACATAACAATCTTAAATTTAGATATTGTGTGCAGCAGAAGCTGGGGCGTGTGAAAGTTTAGTCTCAAGTTGACGAATGTCAATCTCAAGTCGACGATTATCAGCTAAATCCTTTAACGGACTTAAGAGTCAAAACAGGTACATAACTTTAACATTATTTAACGCTTTTGTACCAGCAGTGGCAAATCAAATACCTTCCTTTCGTTTCATGATGACAGTAGTGGGGTTCAGTGTCATTAGGAAGATAAGTGGAATCATACGCTAAACTGACTAAACTACCTGAGACTACGCTTAATAAATGCTCGTTAAGTGTCACTCAAGACATATGTTCAAGAAAATCAATAAGACATCTCAGAAATTTGGCTAAGCATGTGACCTTGTTCTAGCAACACAAAGTAACCCAGTCAGCGCGCCTCTGAATTCTTTCGGTGTCTGCTGCCATTCCTACTTGATAAAGTCTCAGAACACTTGAACAGTACCCTAGAATCGGCCGCATTAGTGTTTTGTATGCGATTATCTTTTGAGGTGCACTGCACTTTCCCAGAATCCTTCCAACAAGTCTACCTTCAATTCAGACTCCCTAATACTGATTTTACCGTATCGTCCGAATTTATATCGCGTCTTACTACTACCTCTAAATACTGATGTACTGTGAAGCCCTCAACATATTCACCACTACTCTTGTATTCATATACTATCGGTTTTTTATCTTTGTTATTGGCATTACCTTATATTTAAAGAGGCCTGCCATTCATTGCACCAAGTGTAAATTCTGTCCAAGTTTTCCTGTAATTCCTTACTAGGACGATACTTTCCTCCACACAGTAGAATCGTTAGCAAACCATCTCATACTGCTGGTAATCCTATTTGATAAATCATTTGTGTGTACTAAGAACATTAGAGGTTCTATTACACTTCCTTGAAACACACCCGTTGTTATTTTCGGTTCTGTGAAATATTCGCCGTCTAGTATAACGTACTGGATTCTATTAGTCTAATAACTCCAGAGCCAACTGCGTACTTCGTACGACTGTATCTTGGTTAGTTGTCGACTACGTGACAGGATATCGAAACCAATTCTAGGCAGACGGTCTCTTAAATGCTCAACTTCATTTATTGTTTGCAAGATGTCGTGTATGAATAGAGCAAGCTGTCTTTCATACGAGTGGTTATTCCTGAATCTAAGTTGATTCTTTATGACAAGCTTCTCCTCCTCCGCCGGCTGTTGTGACCGAGCGGTTCTAGGCGCTTCAGTCCGGAACCGCGTTGCTGCTACGGTCGCAGATTCGAATCCTGCCTCAGGCATGGATGTGTGTGATGTCCTTAGGTTAGTTAGGTTTAAGTAGTTCTAAGTCTAGGGGACTGATGACCTCAGCTGTTAAGTCCCATAGTGCTCAGAGACTTTTTTCTCCTCCTCCTCCGCCTGTTTCTCAAGGAAAGCAAGAGCGCTGCGCCTAACTCAGCAAAATTTAAGTTTGATAATGGCGTTACTTTTAAAAGTAGTTGCATGCACAGTAGTGGCATTAATTTTGGACACCTTGTTGAAATGTTCATCCGTTTCGGTATACTACTAAATTAATTTTATTTTTAATGTTAATAAATTGTGCTTTTATCCTACTGAATATTCATCATTTTCAGAGAAAGTGCTGTTATGTTTTTAATTAAAAATAAATAAACAGAGTTAACTGACAGCGATTAAAAAACTGCACTATTTTGCCTGCTTGCGCACCTGTTTGCAATTTGTTCTGTTCCGACAAGTCATTCAGTGGAATCGTGTTATTATTGCTTTAACCAGCGAGAAAAAGCGTTCTGATCATTGTATCTCCTGTAGTAGAAATACATATTGTTGTTGAAGAGTAAGATTTGTTCAGTGTGAGCTGAGCTCAGACAGATGACAGATTGAAAACGGTGTCTCCTACATCGAAACGTGCTGACTGGTCACTAAGTAAACGGAGGTTAAACATTTACAGAAATAGGAAAAAGATTGAGTGGAGGCACTACTAAGTCGGATATGATACAAGTTTGCACCTGGTGTGAAGAAACTGGGTCAATAAAAACTGCTCCAAGAACCGGCAGAAAACCAATATCCACTAATCAAGACTGTCGTAGAATCTGCCATCTTTCTTTACAAGATTGTCGGCGTACCGCAGAAAACACAAATGAATGCTGGAGACTTCAGGAATTGAAGCTTCTGATCAAACCGTCAGACAGAAACTCAGCTAAAATGGTGTGTGAGCGATGATGCTAAGGAAGAATCCTACTACTACAATACTAATACTACTAAGGCAGAGGAGCCCCCAACCATCAACTGCTGCCTTACAGTCAGTAAAGGGATCTACAAAGGCTGAGGATGTTCCCCTGAAAATGGAACCAACTACCTAGCGAACTGTAAGAGGCAACCACCCCAAATGGTTGGGCGGAAGATTAACAATCTTTTCCGGTAAAAATCACTTGTTGCGAATGCTAACAAAGGAAGAATCCTTATCTGAACAAAATGCAGAGGTAGAAACTCGTGAAATGGGCATTAGACACAGGGAATGGACGCAAACAGAGTTAAAATCATTGGGAGTGCTGAGGCTAACATTAGCATCTTTGGAAGCGATGGAGCTAAGTTCGTTCGTCGTCGACCAGGCGAAGACTTATTGCTTCATTAAACTAGTTCCACTATGAAACGTCAGATCAGTATCATGGTGTGGAGCTCTACAGAGCAACAACACCGCAAAAAAGTATCAACTGGTGTCCCCTATTCCCGATTTGTTTGAAGGTAACAGCCATCAGTGCATCTTTCACCAAGACAGTACGATATGTCATACCGCGAAAATCAATAAGATTCGTTCGTTGACCATCAAATTAGTGCTTGCCTAGGCCTGGCAACAGTCCCGACCCTAGTCCAGTTGAGGAGTTGTGGTCGAGGCTTAAAATCATGGTTTCACGGAGGAATCCCAGTAACAAGAAAGAGCTCCTAGAGGCCATCGTCAATTCGTAGTTCAGAATGATCAAACCAGAAGGTCTTCGACATTTGGAGGACTTGATGCTGCGCAGAGTTGCGGCAGTGATTAAATAAAAAAGATATCCCACAAAATATTAAGAAATATTGGAATGACTTTTGGGACAAGTGAAATTTGTAACTTTCTGAAATTGTCGGGTAGTGAGTATTTTGTTAAATTTTTTAACTTTTTATTAAATTTTTTTGTATTTGAACTTTAATTTTTCAAACAGTGGACATTAAGGCACGTTTTCGGAAAATTTGTACTGACTTACATTGTACGTTTAAACTAAAATAAATTCCTGAATGCAATATTCGATGAATCCTTATAAACTGTCCAGAATTAATGGCACTACTGTAAGTTAAACAGACAAGTAAGCATTGTCAATAGCTAATTATCTATGATGACGGTGTTCCAGTAAGCGGCCTGGACATTAAGTGTGAGTTGGTCTAGGAAGAGAATCTATGCTAGTGTAAGGAAAAATCGTGGTACGCAGAAAATATATCCCTTTGTAATACAGTACATCTACCCATCGACTGCCACTTCACCGCGGGTTAGAGTGGGTGGTCGATGTGGAGTAAAAATCGTGCCATATTGAGGAGCCATCACTGGGTTATGAGGTCAACAGCGGCAGGTGACAGACATTCTGCATACGCTTCACGGGCGCTCTGAGTCCTGGAGCACATGAGACTTGTCAGAACAATGCGTGACTCGTAGTTCTAAAAGTAGCTGTCAGAACAGCGACGCCGGAGATACTAGCGATAAGAGAAACGCGGCTGAGTCGTTACACACGGTGCATCCGTGTCCAGGCGCAACGCGTGTCGGATCAAAGGTGTGGAGGTGCCGGGTTGCAGGCGGTGAATCGGCGGCCTACCTGAGACGCTTGCAACGCCGACTGCCGCGGCGATAACGCGCTGCGCGTCATGTCACGTCACACGTCACGTCTGCATGGGAACGAGGCCAGAGGCGGTGATAAGGCCGATGCACATGCCCCACTACCCGCCACTCCAGCGGATGGGGCATGACGCTTCCTATCCTACAAATGCTCCGTCTTCACAATTTATGCTTTAATTACTAACAAGTACATTATACAAACGAGAATAGAAAGGTTTAACACCTCGTCGACACTAAATCACTTCTGACGCTCAAAGTCCGAAACTGTAACATTGTAGCGACAAATACTGTTTGCAGATAGGTGCCACAATGTACCAATATCAAGGATATAGAAAATTAAAAAAATCTTAATTTTAATTAGAGCCAGAGGCTTTGTTTTCTAACAGATGAAATTTTCTCGTCCGGTAAACAGCTTCGAACTTATCACGTCATATATCTGAAACGACTGAACTCATTGAAGTACCTTATGTTCGGTGACTACCAACGTATCTCGCGTGCGGACAAGTTTAGAACTTGGGAAGTGCCTGATCGAAAAAGGAACCCAGATATACACAAGCAGTATCCTTAATCTTATTCATCGGTATTCAGTTACATTGTGTAGTCATAAAAAAAACTTAAAATTATGTCGGCTGAAGCAGAAAAACGTCGGTATTAATAAGTGTTCAACTCTGTAATTTCGTAAGTTATTTACCATCAGATCTACAGGGTACAAAATTGATGTTTCTAGAAAACTTATGAAGGAGAGAGTTTTCTTAAAATTCTCATACTGACACCCCAAACTCAAACTTTCACTGTCAATGATATTTCCACATATGACAGCATGTCATTCCATCTTCACTTATTTCATCAACAAAGTCTCATTTTCATTCGAATTCAGAGACTGCAGTTCAATTGAAATACGTTTATATTTCTTGTACTATGGCAAGCCAGCTTTCTCCATCACATTCGCTTCCCCGGTGATCCTATCTCCATTTACCCAAGGGAAGCTTTGGTGGTAGAATTAATAAGTATGTCATGACAAATGAAAATATGTGCCTGATCAAAAAAGGAACCCAGATATACGCAAACAGTATCCTTAATCTTCTTCATCGTTATTCAGTTACACTGTGCAATCACAAAAAACTTGAAATTATGTCGGCTGAAGCAGAAACACGTCGGTATTAATAAGTGTTCAACTCTGTAATTTCATAAGTTATTCACCATCAGATCTACAGGGTACAAAACCGATGTTTCTAGAAAACTTATTATGAAGGAGAGAGTTTTCTTAAAATTCCCATCATGACAGCCCCGACTCAAACTTCCGCTGTCAATGATGTTTCCACATACGACAGCATGTCATTCCATCTTCAGTGATTTCATCAACAAAGTCTTATTTTCATTCGAATTCAGAGATGGCAGTTCAATTGAAATACGCTTATATTCCTTGTGCTAGGGCAAGCCGGCTATCTCCATCAGATCGTTTCCCCGGTGATTCTATCTCCACTTACCCAAAGGAAGCTTTGGTGGTAGAGATCGGAAATCATAGGTGAAACAACAGTAGCAATGCAAGTTTAGGTGAGTCCTGGAAGCGCGTTCAGGTATGCTAAATTTTCAGACTGCTGCTTGTGTAAAGCAGGAGATCTGGTTCAAGCCTCGATCTGCCACAAATTTTCAGTTGTCATGACATATTAATTACATTTTTCGTGGTCTATTTAAATGAATCATTCCGGCATACATCTGAAGTAATTTGGGAAAACCACGGGTGACAAATTTAAACTACACTCCTCTATGTGGATCCACCAAGAACAGCGTAACATCACAGCGTCAAACTGATGGAAAAGGGCTTCCAGTGTGAGCTCATTAGAAAACTTCAATAAATGCTATTTAAGGGTCTCTAAAGCAAGTCTTTGGTCACGTTCTGTAGGAACGCCAAAGTCAGATTTCATCTTCCGCTGAGAGCCGAAGGGCAGACATCTCCAGTGAGTCATGTTTCCGCTTCATCGAAAGGGTGGCCATTTACGTATCAGACGGAAAGCGGCGCAGAAGAGGCACACAGAAGCTACGTCTCGTAGCTCATTCAGTGCTTACTGCAACATTGTCGCCTGAGTACGTTTTCGTAACATTCTTCGGTTCCAGCCATCCGTAAGAAAGTCGCTGTGGTCTGAATCGCTTCTAAAGCCATTCCTGCTGATTACAGAAAAGTATACAGGCTGATGGTCTTCTCCTGTCGGATGGAAGATAACGCGGCCTACCACAAAGCGAGGAATGTCAGATAGCACTCCCCGGCTCCCCAAACGCACAGTCTCGGATCTAGATGACTAAGTGTGGAGCTATTTTGGCAGTTGCTTCTACTATGTGTACCCATTGCCACACACTCCAGTGCACTATAGCTATTTTTTTCCGAGATAGACGTTGCTACAGGTTCTGTTTCTCCTACTATTTGCATATTGTCACAAGAAAGCGACAAGACTGCGTAGATACACATGAATCAAGCACTGCTGCTTCTTCAGTCATGTAGTTCATTTTTAGGCTTGTCCAGGAAGCTACACTGGGGAATTTGGAACCGAACTTCCATCATCCGCTTCTTTTTAAGTTGCTCGATCATGATAGCAATCCTACCGCCACTACGAAAGAAATATGTTTCTTAAATGGGAGAGGAAACGAAGGGTCGTGTGTTAGCAGAACGTTCAGATTTTTTTGAAACACAACCATTTAAAGCTAACCGGTGAAAAAAAGGCGTACGACGAAAATTTGCGCAGTAAAGTAGCGTTTGCTCAAACGAGAGAAAGCAATCAATCAATCTTTTTCGTAATTTTATTCTTCACTGTTTCCAACGAATTTGATATTACTTTCACACTTAAAAACAGCATAATAGCCGACAGCTATCGTGCCCTTATCACTGCCAACATTAGCCTCCTTTTACCGCAGTTCCGTCGAGCGGTCTCGAAAGTTATTTATAATATAACCTTTACTATATCGTTCAAGTATAACACCAGAACCTAATTTCCACAATGTGCGTTCGTATAATTAAGCATGTGTATTAAATTACTGTAAATTCATTTGATAATCCCTTACCAACTCGATGAAACGCTGTGAATAAGTCTTGTTTAAGATGTGATTCTGGTGTAATAAATATGACTTTTTTATCTCCAGTAATATTGTTCTGTATGTACACTATCTGATCAAAAGTATGCGGACGCCATTAGTGGGAATTAATGTGGGGTGTGTTCAGCCTTCGCTTTTATGACGGCTTGGATTCTGGTGGAGCCACTGTCAATGAGGTTTCTGAATGTCTGCGCAGAAATAGAGCCCTTCTTCCTCAAGGGCCAAAACTAGGGAAGGCAGAGATGTTGGAAGCTGGGGTCTGAAGCGAAGTTGACGTTCTAACGCAATCCAAACATGTTCCATGGGGTTGAAGTTGGGTCTCTGGGCAGATCAATCCATTTCAGGAGTGTTATTCTCCACAAATCATTGTCTCACAGACGATGCTTTATGACTGGATGCACTGTCGTGCATACACAAACAATTATCGATTCCGAGCTGTTCCTCAACTTTGCGCAGCACACATTGCTGTAAAATGTGTTCATGTCTTTCTGCATTTAGCATTTGCTCACGCGAAATAAGGAGAGCACACCCTAACCACAAAAACCACCCCTGTACCGTAACGCCACCTCCTTCGTACTTCACTCTTGGCATTGTACATTATGGCAGGAACGGTTCCCAGGCGTCCTCCAACCCAAACTCTTCTGTTGGATTGTCACGGGGTATAAGGGGATTCATCCCTCCAAATGATTCGGCTCCAGTCATCCACTGCCACTGGCGTCGCTCTATACACGACCTCAAGAGTAGCCTAGCACTGACTGCAGAAACGTGTGGCTTATGAGGAGGTTCTCGGCCACTGCACCCCAATTTTCTTTACTCCCTTCCCACAGCCACTATGCTAACTGGAATCGTGGCAGCATTTTGCAACTCTCAGGTGATTCCTTCCGCTGATTTCATGCGATTTTTTTACGACCACCCTCCGCAGTGCTTGACGGTCCCTGTCGGTTAGTACACGAGGTCTGCCTGGTTTTAGGTTTGTTGTGGTTGTTTCTTCGCGTTTCAACTTCACAGTGCCACGCGGGATTAACCGAGCGGTCTATGGCGCTGCAGTCATGGACTGTGCGGCTGGTCCCGGTGGAGGTTCGGGTCCTCCCTCGGGCATAGGTGTGTGTGTTTGTCCTTAGGATAATTTAGGTTAAGTAGTGTGTAAACTTAGGGACTGATGACCTTAGCAGTCCGTATTAAAAAAAAAAGTCCCATAAGATTTCACACACATTTGAACATTTTTTGAACTTCACAGTCATATCACCAACAGTCGACCTCGGCAGCTTTAGAAGGGTTCAAATGTCTTTGTTGGATTTGATACCAATGATTAGTCCACATTCGAAATCACTGAGCTATTGGTTCAAATGGCTCTGAGCACTATGGGACTTAACAGCTGTGGTCATCAGTCCCCTAGAACTTAGAACTACTTAAACCTAACTAACCTAAGGACATCACACACATCCATGCCCGAGGCAGGATTCGAACCTGCGACCGTAGCAGTCGCGCGGTTCCGGACTGCGCGCCTAGAACCGCGAGACCACCGCGGCCGGCAATCACTGAGCTTTCCTGCCGTTATTGCTTCTCTACTGACAACACAATATCTCGCCTCCCTTTATACTGAGGGGTCCGCCTCTCGCTATACCTAGAGGTCAATTCCGCATTACATAGGGACGTCCTGACACTTTCGATTCGATAGTATATGCTACATTTAACGTTGCGAACGATATGTCTTAGTCAGCATTCTAGCTAGGACTGAGAGGGTTTTACAGCCACTAACGTCTCGCTAGCTCAGGAGTGTTATTCTCGTCACGTAACGCGAAGTTCATGCTCTCTGCCAGTTCAAAACTGACTGAACTTTATGCCAATTTCCTAAAATCACCTTTAAACCTGTTGAAAACAGCCATAATAAAGTTCAGTAATATAATCACAGGAAAACCTTGATGTTCGTTTTGCTGCTGTTGCGTAGGCTGAATAATCAACTTTTGATAATATTCAACTCTTTATTAGAATGTGACTGACTTCATTATCTACATTACTATTATTATGCAGAAGCTAGAGTCAACCCACATGTGCGGTACAACAGCAAAAGTTGTCACCAGTTGTAGCATGCCTGCCATTGGAAATGATCTTCTTTGACTTACAGCCAAAACACTGTCGCATCTACCGTAGGAAACTTACTGCACATCATCATAAAAGAGAAGTGTTGTGATGTAGTATAACGGTCAGCATCATAGACACTTAGCTGTTCTGTTAAATGTTCCAGAATCGTCCGTTTTCTTCTCCTATTCATCCTTGGTAGGTGACTCGTATCGGGTCATGGGACCTCGGAATTTTGTAAGGCTCTCGGTAATACAAGCGCCTTCATTGTAACATTTCATACAGAAGTTTGTTGAGCGTCTGCGTGACCCTCTCGGAACGACCCTCGTACATCTATCATTTCGTGTGACGATGGGAACTTCAGTGGTAGAACTCAAAACATTTGCTTGTGACAGCGGTCGTTTCCGTGAATAACACATTACATTAGTATCGCAGCCGGTAGTGATCTGGGCAGGCACTGGTCGTACGGCAGCTACCCCCGCGTTGACTGCAGACCTGAATGAAGGGGCAGGGCGTGGGAGACCACGTGACCCGCGAGGCCGTATCGCAGCCCAGATAGGCACGACACGCCGCCCTGCGCCGGCCGCCCGCCAACGCCTCGCTTTCGCGCTGCATACGTTTTGCATTTGTCTTATATCCAGAAGGAAAACCTCAAAACTTTCGGTACAAGAAGTTCCGCAATCAGCTGTAAATTCAGAATTTTGCTATCCATCAGAAAGATAGTATCGTCTATCTATTGCGAATCTGTTGATACAAAAGACCCTTTATTGTATAATTACACGACTGCAGGACAATCACTGAAAGCGGTCACTCGAATAAAATATATACGAATATGCGTATGGTGCGGTTTAAAGTGGAACGACCACATAAAACCAGTCGCAGGAAAGGCAAATGCCAGACTGAGATTCAGTGGAAGAATTCTCAGGAAATCTAGTCCATCAACAAAGGAAGCAGTTTACTAAACACTCGGTTTATCAGTACCTGAACACTGCTCATCACTCTGAGATCCGTTACGACTACTTGTGTAAATTCCAAACCGCAACGCTGTCTCGTGCCGAGTCGTGGCATTACGATCCTTCAAGATTCAGTAACAGCCGTGCAGAAGCTCACAGTACTAGCTTCACTGCAGCAGGCGTCCTGAATGCTGATGTAACAGGACGTGTCCGACACTTGCGGAAAATGGCGGTGAAGCAGCGGGGCAACACCAAATTTTTTGGCTCCTCTATCGTTTGTGGGCGAGAATTCATCGAATTCGACGCGAATACAGACAGGAGGGTTCCTGGCCGCTCCTCCCGACAATGACCCAGCCCACGAAGTGAAGACTGTGTGTGCGTTTTCGACCAGCGAATGGATCACAGTCCTCGATCACCCATAATATTCACCGGATTTGGCACCAGCCGACTTCTTGTTCCCCAAATTGAAGCTGTCAATATAAAAAAAAAATTACGATGCAGCTGAGGACATCCAAGAAAACTGTACTGCAGAACTAAACGCAGTTCTAAAAAGAACTATAGTGTCTGTTTCAAAACACTTTTAAAATGATTTTAGCTATTTACTAATTCGGGGGAGACTATTTTGAATAAATACAATGATTTTGTGAACACAATCCTTGACTTTTACGTTTCACAGCCACAGTCCTAACGGAACTGGAACACGCTGAGTAGTATTAATAGAGGAAACAAAGAGGATACAAAGAAGAGCAGCACGTTTCTTTATAGGTTCATTTAGTTACCGCAAAAGCGTCACGGAGATGGCTAGCGTCACGAATATGCTCTTGCAATTTCAAAGGCACACGCTGCAAGTGAGGCGTTCTGCATCGCGGTATCGTTTACTGTTAAACCTCCGAGAGCTTACGTTTCTGGAAGAGCCAACGAACATATTGCGAAAAGACTATGAGGATGAGATTAGAAAGATTCACCACACACAGAGACTTACCAGCAATCGCCCTTCCCGCAAACAATTCGTGACTGGAACAAGAAAAAGGGGAGCGACACTGGTACACAAAGTAGCCTCCATCACATACTGTAAGGTGGCAAGCGCAGTGTAGATGTAGGAAGATACCGACTACGTCACAAACACAACCACACGAAAAATGCCTGAATATGAACCCGTAGAGCTTCGACATCTATGCAGATACTCGTAATTAGAGTCAAAATAATAAAAGAATAAATATTTTTTTACTTTCTATAAAAAAGAAAATCAGACGAATGTTCAGGATTCTGTCCTACAAATCTTCCTCTGACGGAAGGCGATAACGGCTTGCTTGGATTTCAATGTGATATGGATTTTATTTACCCTTCTTTGCATATTCTAAATAAATGGAGCTAAGTTTTGCGATAACAGAAAACGGATAACAGATGTCTCTGTTTGCTTATCTGAAGTATTACAGAAGTAGTTAAGATCTCATTCAAGTTTCCTCCTCATAGATTATTGCGAATAGCAGGGTGATTTCCAGTGTGAGTTTTTGTTTTGTCCTTTTTTAGCTTTTCAACGTTAATAATTTCTACAGAGCGGTTAACATGATCATCTGTCTAGAGATATCGAGACAGGAGAAAGGAATGCACACGTTCTTGTCATCGTTAACGACATTAACGGTGGCTGAGCACCGTGGCTCCGTATTAAATAAGATTACGAAGTACGGCAACCAGGTACTTTTGTTACCCTCATTTATGCCGAGACTCGTTTCGGAAATAGGACTATATCTGATTTGTTTACTGCAGTCAAATATTTCCCTTCAGTTGATCCAATTATTAGCGGCAGAGATCGTCAATCACTGACAACGACTGTCACAAAAGAATCTAGAATTAATGCGATAATCTAACTTCCGAGTTCAGCCAGTAACTGAAAGAACACATTTTTGCAATTAGTTTAATGCCCGCCACCCAGACTGAACACCCGAAAATTGAGGGGCTATTGAAACGCTGCTCATCAATAGCACTAGTGCCACAATGCCTAGATCTTATGACACGGAGAAATGAAGAACTGTATCAGAATCGAAATTCACTTTGTTTCCAAGAAATGTCATCCTCGTGTATGTCGAACGCAGAAATCCGCCTGTTTCTTGCCATTAAACGGTGCTTATCTACGCTTTATCTACGTTTTACCGTTCACCGTACGTTGCGCGTAAGTTGTACAACAACGTCTCAAAAAAAAAGAAAAAAAAGAAAATGTTCAAATGTGTGTGAATTCTTATGGGACTCAACTGCTACGGTCATCAGTCCCTAAGCTTACACACATCTTAACCTAAATTATCCTCAGGACAAACACACACATCCATGCCCGAGGGAGGACTCGAACCTCCGCCGGGACCAGCCGCACAGTCCATGACTGCAGCGCCATAGACCGCTCGGCTAATCCCGCGCGCCGATAACGTCTCGACTTCGGTAGAAGTGACGTCTCGTTCACAACGGAGCGAACAGAAACTAACACAAATTCACGTATCAATTCCCCGGTGGTTACTACCATGGCCTTGTACCAATGAACAAGAGTTTATCCTGTACTGAACAGAAAAGAACACGAAGAACGAGTATCGAAGCGTACGTCACTACGACCTCTGAGATTTTTTGCCATAAAATCATTGGCTCACTAATTTCATTCAGTACAACGCTAGTTATACTAGCGATGCAAAACTGTGATATTCAGAAATAATTATTTGTTATGGCGAAAACTCTGTTGGTGATGAAGCAAGCAAAGCGGCACAGGAAAAAAATTTCGATGTTAGAAATTTGTCGCACCCACGAAACGTGTGTGGCAGAACTTTTATCATTAAATTACGGCTGAAGTTTCTCAGGCTTCCTCTAGACAAATATCAACGATTTTCGGGGGCTGTTCATTGCATCTACAAGAAAACTTGTAAAACAAGACACTAACTACCAACGAGCAGTATAAGCATTCTAATTCTTAGCAACTGGTGACATTTCGTATTCCACCGATTTCCGAGTTTGTGTTCTTTTTACTCCGTTCCCCCTGCAGGAAGCAAGTATTCAAATTATCTTCTTCTCATTTCCCTAGTGGGGACGTTGAGTATTTCGGCAATTTCCTGTCGAACATTGTTATTATTATTATTATTATCATTGTTTGGTTTTGAAGCTGTACTGTCAGCGGTGTTTTTAGGATCAATCAAGAAAATTCGCACCCCCCTACTATGCAAATAACTATTCTTTTAAATACTCAAACATATTTCGGACCATTTGTACCTTCATCAGTGGATACTCTTGCTCAGATATGTATAATTCTAACATGTTTTAAGTAATAACTACTGGAATGGAAATTAGACTCAAAATCATGTTATATCCATAGTGATTATTACCCTAATCTGTAGTATATTAGGTTCTGTAGGAGTTTAAAAAGTGATTATTCAACCTGTCGACATATCTCACAATCACATCATTTCGTTGTACATGGAAAACTGTATTGTATTGTAATGAAAGACTAACGAAACCTAAGACTCCAGCGAACAGGGTAACATTTGTAAAGTACAGCAAATGTTTCACGCCTATTTTCGATTCCGATCGTTACTACATAAATTATGTTTGCATTTTACAGGCCTGAATAAAGATACCCAATAATGAAGGCACAAATGAGGTGAAACCTACAGGGCATTAAAAAGTAAAGTTATTTACACAGTATGACTTGAATGCCATACGTTTTATTATGATTTTTTTTTCACAACTTTTGCTGTGGGTATCTTGGATCCCACGTTACTACCTCAACTAACTCCTGCACAGCTCACACAAGTCACAGTTAATAACTGAGGTAGTTCAATTGTGAAAAGGAGGTTTCTAAAGCATACCGAATGCTCACACCGAAGGGAACGCCGACGCAGAGAGCCTGTAAACTTCTTAAGGCAAGTCCCTGAAAGAGCGACGACCAGTGGAACGCGATCGCGAACCGAACACGAGCGAATGCTATTCGCTCGCGCTTCCCTATACCCGATATAATGAACGTTTGAGTTCAGAATGAGATTTTCACTCTGCAGCGGAGTGTGCGCTGATATGAAACTTCCTGGAAGATTAAATCTGTGTGCCGGACCGAGACTCGAACTCAGGACCCTTGCCTTTCGCGGGAAAGTGCTCTACGGGGCGTGAGTCGTGCTTGGGTAGCTCAGTTGGTAGAGCACTTGCCCACGAAAGGCAAAGGTCCCGAGTTCCGAGTCTCGGTCCGGCACACGGTTTTAATCTGTGAGGAAGTTTCAACGTTTGAGTTCGTTCCGTTGTAAATCTCGAGTTCGTTCCGCTGTAAATCTTGAGTTCGTTCATCTGTAAATCTTAATTTCGTTTCGTGATAAATCAGGCCGTAAGCAGGGTTGACACGCACAACTAAAGTAACTCCAGTGTTCGTGACATACTGCAATGGCAGTGTAGTTGCACCTGTGAACACCCAATTTTTGGAAGCGTCGCTGGTTTGGTGTCACTTTCTGACAAGTTACTAAAAGTTAGAGTCGGTTCTATACAGTGATGCCACTAGCCTACCCTCACTATTGAACGGCATCATCGACTGCTCCCGGTTGGCTGTATTTCGAAACACCAGCATTCTGTCCCGATTTACGTGCAATAATTGCTGGGATAATCAGTTCGATTTCAGTATGTTTTCCTTTTATTACTGACAAAATTCGACTGTTTTTCTTTTCTCATATGTTTGCTGCCACCATTTTATTCTTGCACGAAATCGAACATTTGGCTTGGTTTTGTTTTCCTTGCAATTAACTCTTCCCTCACTTCCAGTGCCGTAACCTACGTGATAACATTAAAAATCTTCCCGAGCCATCTCAATTGACGAGGAAATTTGGAATACATTTCACATAAATTTTCTCAGCATGTTATAGTCTTAGGTGGAGATTTCAATTTACCAGATATAGACTGGGACACTCAGATGTTTAGGACGGGTGGTAGGGACAGAGCATCGAGTGACATTATACTGAGTGCACTATCCGAAAATTACCTCGAGCAATTAAACAGAGAACCGACTCGTGGAGATAACATATTGGACCTACTGATAACAAACAGACCCGAACTTTTCGAATCTGTATGTGCAGAACAGGGAATCAGTGATCATAAGGCCGTTGCAGCATCCCTGAATATGGAAGTTAATAGGAATATAAAAAAAGGGAGGAAGGTTTATCTGTTTAGCAAGAGTAATAGAAGGCAGATTTCAGACTACCTAACAGATCAAAACGAAAATTTCTGTTCCGACACTGACAATGTTGAGTGTTTATGGAAAAAGTTCAAGGCAATTGTAAAATGCGTTTTAGACAGGTACGTGCCGAGTAAAACTGTGAGGGACGGGAAAAACCCACCGTGGTACAACAACAATGTTAGGAAACTACTGCGAAAGCAAAGAGAGCTCCACTCCAAGTTTAAACGCAGCCAAAACCTCTCAGACAAACAGAAGTTAAACGATGTCAAAGTTAGCGTAAGGAGGGCTATGCCTGAAGCGTTCAGTGAATTCGAAAGTAAAATTCTATGTACCGACTTGACAGAAAATCCTAGGAAGTTCTGGTCGTACGTTAAATCAGTAAGTGGCTCGAAACAGCATATCCAGACACTACGGGATGATGATGGCATTGAAACAGAGGATGACACGCGTAAAGCTGAAATACTAAACACCTTTTTCCAAAGCTGTTTCACAGAGGAAGACCGCACTGCAGTTCCTTCTCTAAATCCTCGCACAAACGAAAAAATGGCTGACATCGAAATAAGTGTCCAAGGAATAGAAAAGCAACTGGAATCACTCAATAGAGGAAAGTCCACTGGACCTGACGGGATACCAATTCGATTCTACACAGAGTACGCGAAAGAACTTGCCCCCCTTCTAACAGCCGTGTACCGCAAGTCTCTAGAGGAACGGAGGGTTCCAAATGATTGGAAAAGAGCACAGATAGTCCCAGTGTTCAAGAAGGGTCGTCGAGCAGATGCGCAAAACTATAGACCTATATCTCTTACGTCGATCTCTTGTAGAATTTTAGAACATGTTTTTTGCTCGCGTATCATGTCATTTCTGGAAACCCAGAATCTACTATGTAGGAATCAACATGGATTCCGGAAACAGCGATCGTGTGAGACCCAACTCGCCTTATTTGTTCATGAGACCCAGAAAATATTAGATACAGGCTCCCAGGTAGATGCTATTTTTCTTGACTTCCGGAAGGCGTTCGATACAGTTCCGCACTGTCGCCTGATAAACAAAGTAAGAGCCTACGGAATATCAGACCAGCTGTGTGGCTGGATTGAAGAGTTTTTAGCAAACAGAACACAGCATGTTGTTATCAATGGAGAGACGTCTACAGACGTTAAAGTAACCTCTGGCGTGCCACAGGGGAGTGTTATGGGACCATTGCTTTTCACAATATATATAAATGACTTAGTAGATAGTGTCGGAAGTTCCATGCGGCTTTTCGCGGATGATGCTGTAGTATACAGAGAAGTTGCTGCTTTAGAAAATTGTAGCGAAATACAGGAAGATCTGCAGCGGATAGGCACTTGGTGCAGGGAGTGGCAACTGACCCTTAACATAGACAAATGTAATGTATTGCGAATACATAGAAAGAAGGATCCTTTATTGTATGATTATATGATAGCGGAACAAACACTGGTAGCAGTTACTTCTGTAAAATATCTGGGAGTATGCGTACGGAACGATTTGAAGTGGAATGATCATATAAAACTAATTGTTGGTAAGGCGGGTACCAGGTTGAGATTCATTGGGAGAGTGCTTAGAAAATGTAGTCCATCAACAAAGGAGGTGGCTTACAAAACACTCGTTCGACCTATACTTGAGTATTGCTCATCAGTGTGGGATCCGTACCAGGTCGGGTTGACGGAGGAGATAGAGAAGATCCAAAGAAGAGCGGCGCGTTTCGTCACTGGGTTATTTGGTAACCGTGATAGCGTTACGGAGATGTTTAATAAGCTCAAGTGGCAGACTCTGCAAGAGAGGCGATCTGCATCGCGGTGTAGCTTGCTCGCCAGGTTTCGAGAGGGTGCGTTTCTGGATGAGGTATCGAATATATTGCTTCCCCCTACTTATACTTCCCGAGGAGATCACGAATGTAAAATTAGAGAGATTAGAGCGCGCACGGAGGCTTTCAGACAGTCGTTCTTCCCGCGAACCATACGCGACTGGAACAGGAAAGGGAGGTAATGACAGTGGCACGTAAAGTGCCCTCCGCCACACACCGTTGGGTGGCTTGCGGAGTATCAATGTAGATGTAGTCAATGTAGATGTATTTAAAACTGTGCCGCAACGAATAATTTTTGGCGTCCTGTGTGAACGGCAACTCACGGCACGGCCGCGGTGTGCCACGGGCTTTGGCTTCACTTTAGTAGCGTGTGTTAACTAGGGATGGGGAGAACCGGCCGGTTAAAACCGATACCGGTATTTTAGTTCTGAATAATGGTACTCTTCGATATTTATTAGATCTTAGCTATAACAGTTGTTTTTTATTTTTTTCTAATAACCGAATAAAAAACCGAAATATCAATCAGCCATAGCAGCAATGCTCTTTTCTCGTACTTAAATCGACATTTTTTTTAAAAAAAGGAGTAATTTTTATTCGTGAAATCTGTATTGGTTTGAAATACTGCATGGTTACAGAAAATGGAAAAACCGATCAGTGCTATTTTAATAACAATACCGATAGAAACAAGCAACAAATAAATACATGGTGTAAGAATTAGTACACTATTCCTGAGACAATAATGTCCGTGTTCCCGTGTGTCGTGACTTAAGGGACACGTGTACGTTCGCTGTAGAAGACTTACTCCCATCTCGTCTATGTAACAGTTTCTCGCTGTCATCGCTGGACAACCGTCGTATTGAAGAATGGCACTAAACCTAGACTGAAAATATTTTTACAAAGTGCATAGCAACGAGATACAATGCTTCATTTGCTTCAAAGGATTAAAGATTTGTCTACCGTTTCCATGAAACAAATAAATGGTAAGAGTAATAAATTAAAAACTTAACAAGAATTCATTCATAGCCAAGCCAAAACATTATGACCACTGCCCACCGCGACGTTGAATGCCGCCTTGTGGCTTTGCAAGCACGTGATGTGGCGACTAAAATATGTAAGCAGAGCAGACACGGACGGGGGAACCCCCTAGCGAAGGTATCGGCTGCAAATGGGGAAATCCATTGGGATAAGCGGCTTTCAGTAAGGGCAGATTATTATTACGCGGAGCCTTGAATGAATATCTCGAAAACGGCGAAGCTGGTCGAATGTTCACGTGCTACTGCCCTGAGCGTCTACGGAAAGAGGTAATATAGTGGAACTACCACTAGGCGCTAAATGGTTGGACTTCGACGACTCTTGACGGAACGTGGGGTTCGGAGACTTGCCTGCTCTGTAAAGTAGGATAGGTGGTGATATGTGGCATTTCTGCGGAAAGAGAACAATGCTGGTGCACGCCCAAGTGTTTTGGAGCACACCGTTCATCGTACATTGTTGAACATGGTGCTCCGCAGCAGACCATCCCTACATGCTCACATGTTGACCCAACGACATCGCCAATAATTACGATTGTAGTGGGCATCCGACCATCGGGGTTCGACTGTCCATCAATGGAAACGTGTCGGCTCTTCGGGCGAATCACATTTTTGCTATATTAGGTCGATGGTCTTCTTCATAAACGCCATCATCGAGGTGAACGGCGGCTCGAAATACGCAGCGCGCCACTGACGCAGGCTCATGGGAGCAGTATTATGCTATGGGAGACATTCTATGGGACTTGGCGGTAGTAATCGAAGACACGCTGACAGCTGCGAACCACCTGCATGCCTTCATGCTTGATGTCTTCCCCGATGGTTATGTCATCTTTCGGCGATACATCTGTCCGTGCCTCATAACCAGAACTGTGCTACGGTGGTTTGGGGAGCACTACAGCGAACTCACATTGACGTCTCGGCGACCGAATTGTTCCAAAGACGGACAAATAGCTATTAAGCAGGAGGTCATAATGTTTTGGCTCGTCAATGTACAACAAAAATAGAAAATAGCTGATCTGCTGCCTGTGTCTACATAACATGGCTTTATCAGCTTGTAGCCATTGAAAACAGACAAACTGACACCAAAAATTGAGTTCTTCAATGTCAGTTTTCACCGTTAGGACTATTCGTAACGCGTAAATAATGATATGATCCCCGACTGCAACATTATTTTTGAGTAGTTTCAAGAAACTAGAATCAGTAGGAGAATACTGGTGATTTTTCGTAGTATTTGCCCACTTATCACCTTTCGATAAAAGCAGCGAACGGTGGATGGACTAAGTATTTTTTTTTTTTTTGCCTATTTAATTTAATATTTTGATTCCGTGTGCCTTAAACTGTGAGTCAAAATTTTTCAGTCTTCCTTCGCTTTCTATGTTTATTACAGGAAATAACATGAATAAAAAACCGAAAACCAGTTATTTCACAAACCGATTATTTTTAGCGGTTTTAAAAGTCAGGTTAAACTGGCGTGGGAAAAAACGATATAACAGAAAATAGGTTGTTTCTCTTGGATCCCACAATAAATTCTCCTCTAATACCTCCATCTCTTAAACAACTCTCATTCAATAAGAACTGAATACCAGGCGTGAAAAATAGATTCTAAAATCTATCCTAAATCTTACATGGATTTGAAGTGTGAAGCCCATTTTACTCGATCGACTTTCCGGTCTCAGTTCACTACTCGAGACAAGTGAGTCGACTGCAGCGCCCCTGGCGTTTTATTCCTGTACTTAGTCAAGTCTGTTTACATGTCAGCGTCAAAATTGCGTGTGGTGTTGTCTGCTGTGCAGTTAGGTATCTCGACGGTGAAAATGAGGTTATTAGGAACTACCTTTTTTATGCAAAAATTGAAATACAATAACTAAATGCAGGAGCAAGCAATAAGAGAGTTTATTAATGAGCAAAGCAGATTCATAATGAAAGCTCTTGTCCAAGGTTGTGTGGTAAATTCATTAAAGTCCAGAGAACTTTTAATAATAGGAAAAGTGTCATCCAAACATTTGACAACATATACATTTATTTGCTCGAGAAAGTATATATTCGGAAAGACATCAAACAATAGCTATAACATAGTAAACAGCGCCTTTTTATATTATTCTTCCTAAGCGCCAAATAATATCGAAAATTTTCTCGTTAGTGAATTCTGACTTTTTCACTGTTCAAATAGTTTTCACTGACACACTTTTATCTATTTACGTTCTTATTAGGCGTAACGTGGTTTTTTTTCTGTAAATCATAAATACATAATTGCTTTAATATGTTTCGTGTCTTGTAGGAGAACACTAGTAGGAAAAAAATATCAGGACCTGGCGTAATTTCTCCAATGTGTCGCGAAGAGACGAAAGCATAAAATCCATTTCTATAATGGGAGTGAGCTCGGCAGATAGGTTAACTCCTCACGGAAGCAGGTGCCTCCATAGCTCCCCGCTTCCGCGCATGTGCACTGTGCAACGTACTCGGAAATTTAGAACTCTACACTTGGCACAATCTATAGATCATTGACGTCATAGACATATTCTCATTGTAGATGGTTGCTGATTAATAAGCAGACACGAAAAGTGCACGCACTTCGAGTAGTCGATTTTGGCTAGAAAGTCGCTCGTGTAAAGCGGGCTTTAAACGCGAAGGTGCCGCGGCGACTGGAGGAGTCGAAGACGTGCCCGCGACAGACAGAGAGAGCAGGCAACAGGTGGGGGTGCGCGCGCCCCTGCCTCTACGCTGACACACATCCAAAGTTTCCGCGCGGTGCTCGGCGGCGGCTGACGCAAAGCGGCGCCGGGGTTGCGGAGTCAAGGAACCCGGCCGGCCGGCTGCGATCTCTTCTCCTCAATGAGCCGCGCCGGCCGGCGACGGAAAGCGCGCCACACGCCACGCGCCGCCGCCCGTAGCCTCCGGCTGCCCCACCCCCGCCCTGGACCCCTCCTACGCCACGCCGACGCTGTCACTGGATTTTCCCGCTCGAGCCAGTTTTTGCTTTGAACGCCCCGCGCTTAGTGACGTCGCCGGGAGAGGGGGCGGGGAAGCGGGGGCAGGGGAGAGCGCGTGCTACTATTGGTCGGCCCAGATATATACAGTCCGCCGGTCCGCATGTCGCCGATAGAGCAACCTCGAGCTGCGAACGGAGTGCATGTGTGTTTCTCCGCGACTACGAGTGCAGTATTGTGAGACAGAGTGCCCGCGCCGCAGAGCAGACACGCACACGAGCATTAACGCAAGCCGTCCCGCCCGCCGACCGCCGCTTTAAGTACTTCGAGCCGTCTCGTGCAGAACACCACGGTAAGTCCCGCAGGACTGCATTCTCGATCGAGTTCTCTCGTGCCACCTCACCTGTATGTCTCTTACCTCATCTTCAGCTTTTATAGTCCTGTCGTCCTCAGCTACGTATTTCATATCTTGATAATTTTTACTTTTGGACCGTCTAAATTGCAACCGAACGAATCACAGTTTTCGTGCCATGCGTGTTTCGCCTTTATTCTCTGCAAGGCACCTTCAGTGGCCTAGAATATGTACATATTTTTGTTTGTACTATTGAGTTTACATTTTGGGACGTTGTATGTCATTTTCTTGAACTTGTTATAAATGGCCCTCGTTCTAAAATGTACACTAAATAGTATACACAAAAATATGGTCATATTCCAGGTCACTGAAGATGTCTTACAGAGAATAAAGGCGAAACGCGAGTAGCACGAAAATTGTGTTTCATTCATTTGTAACTGGTCCAAAAGCAAAGATCATCAACATCCGTAATACTCTTACTTCATATTTGCCATTGGCGAAGACTGTCGGCGTAGCGTGCGTCGACACGCGTACTATTTATTTCTTTTGTGTCTTTTTTTTTTAACACGAGAACCCTTTTTGAGACTACACAAAACGCTTTTTCAGTGACTGTCATAAGCATATCACTTGTTTTATTTCTGAAGTATCTACAGTTGTCTGTAATGAGAGGTGTAACAATGTAATTTTGAATATTTACATAAGCGTTTTAGCTTCGCTCTCGTTTCACAGGGTACATAAGTTTTGGCGCCAATGTTTAGCGAAGTTTTAACTTCTTGTTATAAAGGAGACCATCGAGTACAGGCCACTGGCGAAGCTTTACCTGTAAAAGCAGACAAATTTGTACGGCTGTCAACAGAAATGTACTTCATTGAACGTAAAACTGCTTCCAAATTATAAGTTTTACTGCACAGATCGCAGTTGATACGTATCTTAGTTACTAGTTTCAGCAAAGTTATATTGCCACCTTCAGATCTGTAAGTGTTACAAGTACGTTATAAGGTTTATAATTATCATACGTAATTCCGAAAAACAACGTTACTCAGTTTCATATTGATACAGAGATCGCTCTCCTTCAGAGAATGTTAGTTAATTACAATATTTTATTTACTTGCAGATCCTGTCCCCAGAAATCACAAAAGCCCACAGAGACATAGAATATGGTTTAATGCTTATCACCGCTGCAGTGTTTTAAGTTTTGGTGCTCATGTTTCTCCAATTTTAACTTATTGTTTTACATAAAGAAGCAAGTAACAGATTACTGGCCACTGAGGAAGATTTAGCAATAAAGGAAGTGATACGCGTATGATTCGGTCCAGAAAAACAAAAGAAATATAAAGTGATTTAATGCTTGTCACGGCTGCATCTAATCGCTGTGTATCCCCCTTTCATCCAGTTGCACTTGCGCTTTACTGCCTCGCAGCTTTAGGTCGTTCAGCTATTCAGCATTCAACAGTGGTTCAGTTCTGAAATAAGTATAGTATCAGCGGAACCTAAGTACCATAATGGTTTATCTGCAATATCTCTGGAAGATGCTGCAATATTTAGGTTTCAGTATTTCATTTCTATCTCAAAAAATGCTCATGCTGTTGCTATATCTGTGGCTTGACGTGAGGATGGTGCTACACTCCAGTCGCTGGCAAGGCGTTAGAATAGTGGAGTGTCGGATTTATCGTGCTCACCTTCTATGAGTTTTCCTAGAGGTGTAATCTCATCTGTTAATGCTGTAGAGAGCACAGGACGACTGAATGGAGGAGACGGAGTAAGGCTGGCCGCTGCGGCTCATCTGAGTCGAGGTCCGTCCGCAGTTTTTAAAGAGCCCGGCCGTCACTTAAGAGCGGTGGGGGGCATCCGCGTGATGTAAGTGACGAGCTCGCTGCGCGCTACACCCAACACGACCGCTCTTCTCGCATCCACTGTTTTTGTGTCCAGCATTTTGCCCTAGCAGTGACGAAATAATCATTGTCAAAGGTTGTCACTGTTCTCCTGGATCAGACTCGACTGTAATCAAATCGAGGTCACAAGCAAGCGTCTCTCTCTCTCTCTCTCTCTCTCTCTCTCTCTCTCTCTCTCTCTCTTTGTGTGTGTGTGTGTGTGTGTGTGTGTGTTTGTACGTGTCTTTACTTATTATGAGGGTCGAGAAAGGAGTCGTTATGTACAGCCAGGCGGGAATGTTGCGCGTTGCGACGAATAGGGGAGAAAAGTGACTACAGCGGTAGCAACGTTTCTGGTTTGGTAACAGCGACACACGTGTACGGCAACTCTAACAATGCAGATTCTGCTCAGCGATGTTAATCCGCTTGTCGGCTAGCCACCACTTTTGCATTCTGAAGCTGCCGCCATTAATTAAACCTGTGGCAGAGAACGCGCTAATGAGGTCTGTGACGCTGTGTAGCGATTGCTGCAACAGCAGCTCTAGCATACCAGCGAGAACTCACTTTTCCTCGTTTCCTAACACTAACAATGCCGTTTGTCCCAGAAACTGGCATTCTGAAGAAACGTCGCTGTTTATATTATCAGCCTCTCGTCCTGGTCATTAAATTAAGTGGTACAGTTTTTCCATTGTCTTCATCAGTTACACAGATAGTTTTTTCACGACTAATTGTTTCTGCGGTATTTAGCGCATGAAGGGGCAGATGCAGTCTTCCTGGTCAGCAGAAATCGAGATCAGCGCCTCATAATGTAGTCTCTGGTTCTCCGTTCTTCTGAGGTCTTTCGCCTACGACCGCACAACAAGCGACTCACTCTGTCTCACGTTCAGTTCATTACTGACTGTGCTGGCAAGCCCGCAAAAGCACGAGAGGAAAAGTAGCACGCTCCTCAGTTACGGTTTTCAGAAAAATACTCTGCCTTAATGCAGAGCTGTTCGAATAAAGATTTTTAAAAGAACTGATTCTATGTTTTCCTTCTTTATAAAGTGGAAGCTGGTCAGCAATGTGACCACAAATGTAAGTCGATTGTGAGCTCGCCGAGTCATGAGAGACGCGGAACAAAGCGCGCCTGTCGGCTATGAGCGCTATAAAAATTGCCATTAAAGTGAACACACGTGTCACCTGACATTCGCTGACAGAACGCCCGCCTGCTTTTGACGTGCCTCTCATCTTTGATGTAGGATGAAATTGACGGAAACGCGGCCCTCTTCTCCACTAGAATTATATTTCTCTCTCTCTCCCTCTCTTGCCTTTATGATGAGCTCCTCCTCAAGATAATAACCATAACATTTCATCCATATCACAATTTAAAAATACTAATAACGTTTTAGCAAGTGTAATGTTGTAGGGACATTTCGTAGCATAGTCACACAATTCTTTCTTGAATTACGGTGCCCATGAGGGCATTCAAATGGCTCTGAGCACTATGGGACTTAACTTCTGAGGTCATCAGTCCCTTAGAACTTAGGACTACTTAGACCTAACTAACCTAAGGACATCACACACATCCATGTCCGAGCCAGGATTCGAACCTGCGACCGTAGCGGTCGCGCGGTTCCAGACTGTAGCGCCTAGAACCGCTCGGCCACCCCGGCCGGCCCTTGGGTGAGGTCAACGGTCACAGAAGAAGTACTGCTGATGTCATCGCTCTAACTGAGTATCTCATAACTTTCCGATAATCCCGATTTGAGCGTTCTGCGATTTTCGTAAATCACTCAGATAAATCAGAAAGACTATGTATGTATTCTTACTGAAAGTCAGTAAATTTTAAGTAAGCTCGCCGTCCCTACCTGGCCCCCGAAGACAAACAGAAATAACACACAGCAAGCCACTGTTCGGCTGAGTATGCGATTTTTCTGCGTTAATGGGTAGATTGATCGTTTCTATTCTAAGGAAATTAACTGCGCTGCACGGAATTTCTCTGCATTTCTCTTCACATAGAAAGAGCAGAATATACGAATGACAAGCAAAAGCTCGGGTTAGGGGGAGAATGGGGAACGAAATGGGCCGTGGCCTTTCAAAGCAGCTATCCCAGCATTTGCCTAAGCGATTTAGGAAAGTCGCAGAAAATATAAATCTGCATACCCGGACGGATATTCGAATTGGCGCCCTCCCAAATTCGGCTTCACACTGCGCCATCTCCTCGGTACCGACGGTCAGATAGTTCAGCTACACTGTTGATGAGTATGATTTTCGACGGAAAAGAGTAGCACTGCTATGCATACAAACGAGTGTATATCAAGTCGCCTACAGAAAATGAAACATGAAAAGTATCGACTCCGGCGCAATAACAAGCTACGAATGCACGCTTTCTGCTGGTGTGGAGATGACGGACACAAGACGTTTAATTTCCTACACTATTGATGGAAAATTGCTGGAAACACTATCTGCCGTAAAATATCTAGGAGTTACTATCCACAGCGACGTTAAGTGGAGTGACCACATAAAACAAAGGTAGGAAAAGCAGATGCCAGACTGAGATTCATGGGAAGAATATTGATGAAATGTCACAATGTCACTCATCCACGAAGGAACTGATGTCAAAGGCGCTTGTTGGGCCGCTTCTTGAGTATTGTTCATCTATCTGGGATCTTTACCAGGTAGTACAGAGAGAGAATGAGAGAGAGAGAGAGAGAGAGAGAGAAGACCCAACTACGAGCGACGCGTTTCGCCACGGGATCGTTTAGTTGCGCGAGGGGTTACAGAGTCGCTCAGCAAACGCCAATGGCAGACGTTAGAGAGACGTTGTGCATCACGTAGAGGGATACTATTGAAACTTCGAGAGAACACTTCCCGGCAAATATTACTTCCTCCCACACACATCTCGCGAAATTACTGCGACAAGAAAATTCGAGAAATTAGAGGTAATACAGAGGCTTACCCACAATCATTCCTCCCACGCGCCATTCGCAAGTGGATCAGTTACCGGTACCAGGGGTACTCTCCGCCACACTCCGTTACGTGTTATGCAGAGTAAGATGCAGATGTAGATGTTGATATTGCGTAGTGGGGTTTTCACGACACGGAGGACAAAAGGGAGTTTACTTATGAAACTGAACAAGAAGCATCTCTTCTTCTACGCAGTCAAACAATTTCCAGTTAACCTGCAGTTAGCGAAGAATGCAGCATGTAGATGAAAGGTTTATCGTAATGAGGATAGGAATTCACGAACAACCTCATTCGTTAAATTGTAACAGTAAGAAATGTATATGCAGCGGACAAAATACAGAATGTAACTCAACAACAACAACAACAAATCAATTCTCTTCTCAAAGATAGCTGTTTCATTAGAAGAGATAAATGTATTTCTCGGCACAGTCCTGAACAAGACTGTGAATTTGAATGCGTAATTACGTGATCATTTTATTGAAGATTGACGAGACCGAACTCTGTTACTCGTGAACGTCTTAAAATCGTCATCTCGTATAGTAATGCTAAGAAGTGACTTGAAATGAGACGATTACGTGAAATCAGCATCAGGGAATGCGAGTGGAAGAATTACACATGCTGGAAGGGTTGCAATGGATCTCAAATGGAAATCGCATACGAGACGCTACTACGATCAATTTTCGAGTATTGTCCCACTTTTTCGAGACTTTACCAAGAAGGAACGGCAACAGACATCGAAAAAAATTCACAGCTCATACGAAAGTGTAACAATAATATCTGGGGAACTTAAATGGGGTGCTTTGAAGAAATACGACGTAGTTCTCGCGAAACCGTGTTAGGTGTATTTAGAGAAAGAGTATTTGAATAAGATTATTTGCCGGTCGGTGTGGCCGTGCGGTTCTAGGCGCTACAGTCTGGAACCGCGTGACCGCTACGGTCGCAGGTTCGAATCCTGCCTCGGGCATGGATGTGTGTGATGTCCTTAGGATAGTTAGGTTAGCCGGCCGCGGTGGTCTCGCGGTTCTAGGCGCTTCAGTCTGGAACCGCGCGACCGCTACGGTCGCAGGTTCGAATCCTGCCTCGGGCATGGATGTGTGTGATGTCCTTAGGTTAGTTAGGTTTAAGTAGTTCTAAGTTCTAGGGGATTGATGACCTCAGATGTTAAGTCCCATAGTGCTCAGAGCCATTTGAACCATTTTAGTTAGGTTAAAGTAGTTCTAAGTTCTAGGGGACTGATGACCACAGATGTTAAGTCCCATAGTGCTCAGTGCCATTTGAACCAACCAATAAAATTGTTTGATCATTATGCTACCACCAACGTACATTTCGGATAGTGACGATGAGAATAAAATAAGAAAGGTCAAGGCCTGTACAGGTGCATATAGAGAGTCACCTTTCCCCACTCACTACGAGAATGGAATAGCACAAGGAACTTGTGACACAGTTACTATGTACCCTCCGCCATCCACCTGCGGAGTATATTTGTAGATTTAGATGGACGTATTCTATCGTCCTTGATTTTTCCAGGTGTCCACTAGGCCTAATTCCCATCGGAAATAAATGTCAACTGAGGTGAGCGCGGTTGGCAGATACGAGTGGAAACGATCACGCGTCCGGCCCCTCGTTGTAGGATAAGGCCGAGCGCGCCCGAGAGACGAGAGGTGAGGCGAGGTGTTCTGGCGGAGCAACAGGTAGGCCGGCGTCAGCGGCCGTCGCCAGGCTGTCTGCTAGCGCCGCGCCGGCCCGCTGGCTCCCGTCCATGCGCAGAGAAAGCGCGCTCCCCCGCTTCTTCACTTCTCTGAATTAGAAAACCTCTGAGGCACTGCTTCGCTCTCAGTCCCAGTGAAAGTCCTGCCTTATCACGTAGCCGCTCAACAAACTGACAATGTACAACGTTTCGTCCTGATATTCATACCCAAACGGCGGAAATTTGTTCGGAATGCGAGATAATATTTTCTGTATCGTTCAGTCCAAGGGAAAAAAATGGTTTGTCCATCTCTCGTCTCCCTCAACGCAACAAAAAAAGCGATTCTACGCGCTTCTGTAGCCGACGTCGTAGCCGGCACGGTAACTCAACGTGTTCGGTCAGAGGGCTGGCTGCGCTCAGCAATAAAAGAGCTGAGTTGAGCATTTAACGATGAACTTGAATGGTGTCATGTTACGTCCGCCCAGATCAAATAACGAGAACAACAACGAACAAAATGAAAGAAAAACCCCGGGCAGTGCAAAAAATTTTCATCGGTAGCATTATGCTGGCAAGGATACATGGCAATGTCCCTGGATAAATTCCAAACCTGTCCACAGTGTCTCAAAGAGTGATGACATGTGATGGTGATCCGACTGTGGGACGAGGATGTTATGTTTGGCGGCACCACTGAGGAGCAGGCTGTGCGCCAATACCGGGTTTCACCAACCCTCCTCTCAACCTCACACAACACAAAAATGACACTACACTGCACTAGAGCTGCAAATCTACTGTAGGTTACCTAAGTAAGCGTAGACTGTAGTCGTTTTCCTAGTAGCTTTGGTCAGTTAAATTCGCAAACGCGTTAATCGTACGTTAGGCGTGTTGCATACCTATTGGGCGGTACCTCATTTCGATCACTTTGCTTGCGTTTGAGCGGAAGTGGTGACATGTCTAGAAAGTGAGTGAGGACATATACAGAGCCACATAACCTACGGAACATTTTTGTTCTACCTAGTTATCCTCCCGTCTGTTATTTAAAAACAAAGTGTTTATAGCAAAATTGAAAATGTCGTTGCTTAGTTCAGGTTTTATTCTAATGCTGCTGATTTGTAACGTGAAATAGAAGGACGTTGTTGTTAAAATACACAAAACACAGGTTTCTCACATGGTGCTAGAAAATGAAATTTCCTCAACAAAAAATAATAATTATATGGAATTGTTTGTGTTTGTGCATATAAACTGTACTTACATCAAAAGTAACTGTTTTCGTTAGATAGAAACTCCGAATCTACGTAAGGAGCTATTTTTTTAAAATTATAAAACGCAATTTATATTTAGTAAGAATATAAAATACACAATGGACTAACACTGAATAATGTGTGGTTCTAATTATGTGTAAAATAAATAAACAAACAAAAACAAAGAGACCTCGTCCGCTCCCTGTTCCTCTCTCACGCATTCATTTATGTTTCTTTCCCTGCCAATGCTGCCAATACTACTGGCAATTCTATCATTTGCTGCGTCATTTATGTAGTATACCAAAACTACCGAATAGCCCACACACCCATTACTGTCACCTACACTCAATATGTACGCTCACTATACAGCACCCACACTCTGCCTAGGGAAGGTACCAACGTCTGTGAAGAAAGAAAACATTTCCAATTCCTCCGCTGAATCTAACCCTAGAGTTCTACCAGCCAACCATGCCATATATGCCATACAATTTACTTGCTTAGAGCGATGTCAAAGTTTCGGCTAAGTCTTTTGTATAAAAATGAGAAAAAGACTGAGAATGAGAAGAATAAAAAGAAGAAGCCATAAGATATGTAACAGTGTTTCTATCTCTTTACGAGGCAAGTAATGTTAGTCATGCTTTCAAGTCGTAAATAGTAACCACCTTTTCAAGAGCTTACTCTGAACGGCTCTAAGATATCATTACTAGTCGTTACGTCCATCAGGTTGTCACAGATGAAGGTTCGAGTCAAACATACTGTCACCATCGATGTCATTAGAATACCTGTACAAGCTCGAAAGAACAAGGGGCAGAAAACGAATTGGTCACAGGTGCGCTCAAAAAACAAGTTCTGCATTCGAACGAAGTTGCACTACAACTGGTGCACTGAAGATGTCGCTCGTCGTAATTAGGACTTTGCAAGTCCATTGCTCCGTAGTAATCGCTACAACTGATAGACACAAGAAAGTGCGGACTGAGAAAAAACCTACCTCCACCGCAGAGAAGATATAATACAAGGTGGCATAAAGCGTTTCTTGAATGGTTTTGCTAAAAAAAATCGTATTGTTGGGGAAATCAGAACTGGAATGACGGAGACGGGCTACTGCGGTCTCTCTATTGGTAGGCAGCACTGGTCTGCCTCGTGCAGCCAGAGCGTGCTCTGGCGGTCTTACAGCAGCGCATTATGTTGGCACTCGACTGTCAGGGAATACCCGCAAAGCAGTCTCCACAGATTCTTGCACGGAAACTGTGTTATGGCACATAAGGTGTCTGATCTCGTTTCTCTAAAGAAGTACAGGAAAACTACATATTCTTGTATTTTATGACTACTTCAGCGAACAAATGTTTTCATTAAAGTTTTGAACAGTCGCACTAAATGAGCGTTTGAGCATTTATGTGCTATGTCTAATGCTACGTTTCCGACTAAAATTTTTCATCGTGCGGCTATCATCAAGGATCAGGAAGTCATAAAATCAGATCACTTACAGCACGTGTGGCGAACAGTTGTAGTGTTATCGTAAGCAGCATCCCATTCACCGTGCGAACAAATTCATCGTGAGAAACCCATCACGAAGAGTAGCCTCTGATAAGATAAAACAATCACACATAAACCGTCATGATTCCTGCAGAACACGTATGAAAGCGTGTAATCGTTGTAAATGCGCAAAAAAGATTAGAACCATCGAAAGATATATATGTTAACATAAATGACAGTGCCACATATCGGCTTTCTCGATAAACTTATCAAAGGAAAGCTTGTTATCAAAAGCTAAGCGAATTTGTGAAACTTCTTTTGTCAGTTTATCTAGTCTTCAGATGAGCTGATCAAGAGATACATTGAGCAATAAAGCCGTTTTTGAAGAAACATTACCACTTTGTAATGGTTCAGTAGCGAGTCGTGACAAAGTGATCTTCACTTCGTGTAGAATTTATCGCGTTCCTATGATTCCGCCACTTAACAGAAATCGGCCAAAAAATAGAGAATGAATTTAGCTCAAAGGAAAAGCTTCTTGTTGATATACGTAATGACTTTATAGTTCCGAGCAGTACATCACAGAAACAATAAAATAACTTTGTACCGAGATATGCCAATTTCATGTGAATTACACAAGCAGATTACTTTTCCACTTCGTTTTAATCCTCTCCAACAATACGATGTAATAACACTATTTCCAAGTGCCGATGGAATACTGAATTCTCTAAAGTTGTATATTACCGTAGTCGTTTATAAAAGTGTGACTGTAATTATTACCTCATTAAAGTCTCCTTGGCAAAGACGGTAAATCACGCACTGTCGAGTGCAGCTGCGTACTATTACGGTCGGTTTAGGCTGTAACCTCGCTGTACTTTTCATAAAATCGTCTCATTTTGCTAACACACTCGATTTTCGTCTTTCTAGGAGCAGACACTTTGTGTTCTGTTTTTCCTTCCGCGCACCTAGAACTCTCAACACAGACCGTTAAACCCATATGATTTTTCTGAAGTCTGCCGTGTTAGTAGCGACCTACAAACTTCTCGAAGATGTTAAGTACAATTTGTTTCTCGCCGCTCTTTAACAACTTTCCGCACTTATGTGTCACTGCAGAACACGAAACCACCTCACACATTTTCACAGCGCGTGTGAACAAGGCCGCATGAGCAGGACAGGTGGGACAGGGAGAGCAACTGTCCAACGAGATTTGACACATTTAAGACAATAATTGGCGAAAACAGTTAAGATTATAACGCTTTTTCGTGCCTCATTACGTCATTCCCGCTAGAATAACAAAGAAATAACTAATGCAAGTAGGGCCTATTTACAGTGACATCATATCAACTAGCGCGGCGCCCACGAGAAATACGGGCCCTGAAACGAACTTGTGACGTCACGTTAGTCGTCTCGTCCGCCATACTCCGCGAGCCCTAGGCTTACAGGAAATCAGTATGTAATTGATCCACTTTGTCGTGTGATGTGGAGACTGCTTGCAAATAAAAGGCGCGGTCAAGAATTATTAATCTCGTCTGAAATAGTTACTCGTTCCCCGCTGCAGACGGCTGTCGGCCCTCGTAAGACCTGCAGTGTCACGTGCTGTGTCGTACGCGTCACGGCCTGTCTTTCAAGTGGGCCTCGATCTAGTGTAGAAGCACTGCGCCCGCCGTCTAATCGCTCAGCTTGGTGAGCGAGCGTTTGTTTACAACAAGGTTAAACTTAAAACGATGAATACAGCACAGCAAAGTGCTGTGCTGTTCAACTCTGCCTCAGAGTTGAAGATAATTTTACTTATTTATGAAAGAAAGTATTAAAAACAAATCCGAAAGAAACCTAAACTATGATGAATGGGGTGAGGTTTGTACTACATGCGCATCCCGAATGCAAAGGCGCCAAGTATATTGACCAGCGTGCCGCCACTATCTGTGTTAGGAATATTTGTTACGGTGAACAGACGAAGAGACGTGAAATGAGTCCCGGGTAACGGCCAGTGTTTACCAGAGCCAGGCCAGCGCAATGGAGGGCGGACTTAGCTGCTGCCTCGGCTGTTTGACAGCACAGAGCCGTATTTCTGCGACGGCGTGCGTCACGCGGACCGCGAGCGCGGGCACAGTGCCCCGCGAGGCTAGCCAGCTGCCAGCTGCCGTCACACCTGTTGCCACGGCGTCGCGTTTGCGTTTGCGCCTGCGCGCATCCCAACCCAGCCTTGGGCGGCGGCGCGCGTGTAATCGCCGATCACCGGCCTCTGCTGGGACGCGGCCAGATACGTGCGCCGCTTTCTGAACGCCGGGGCATTAGTGCCACTCTGGTTGCTTAACGGGCTACTTTCTGTTGTTAGCGGATTAATTTTGCTTGCACCCATTCTACGGCCAGTGTTCACTCACCTAGGCAACGAGATACGTCCTGACTTCAATATTTATACCACAGACATACAATATCGATTATTACAGGTATCTGAAATCAGTCTTTACATTTACTGCAAATGTGTATTTAAGACACGCATTTCGTATTATTCATTTAAAACCTAGACAGTGGTGTGGAATAAAACATAGTTACTATTTTGGTTTGCTTATAGATTTAAAAAAAATCGTCACAAAATCACTGAAGTGTGATTTTTACTCTTTCTCTTGGTATTCTGTAAGTAAAATCACTCTTCTATATATTTTGTAACAAACACGCCAACATTATAAATATGTGTCATTCCAGGCCACTGACGATGTTTTAAATGAATACGATGAAACGTTTATGGTAAAATAAATACGTATCCTTTAGCAACTGAAAGACGAATTTCAAATATCTTTAATAATTGTAAAACAACTACCGACACTATGGCCATACGAATGAAACAAGCACTATCAAATGTCAGATTACAGTCAACTCCCGTGAGTTCCTCTCGCACTTCTTTCAATATTTTTCGTTCCGAGGAAAATAAATCAAAAAACTTACGTATTGTTATTTTTAAAAAAGTAAATTTTAATGTGAACAAAGAAGAAAAAAATTTGAGTACGTGCCTACGACCTTTGACGACATGGATTCGTCCACGATGCAGATTCTGTGTTTTTGTGTTTTTCCTGTATTCTTTTGTCACAAAACGTAAATCCTTGCTCAAGGAGCCTGAAAATGAAAGGGCGAAGAAGAGCGTTACGCTAATGTTGCTAGTATCTCTATCTTCCCGTTTCTCTCTCTGCTCGTTACAACAAAATTTATTTTACCGAAAATCACAAAGATATACCTTTTTCGTGAGAGTTTTCATACTACTGACTAAGAATAAAAAATATTGTAAGAAATACGTGATGAGCCCACGTCCATGGAATTTTACTGTGATCAGATGCAGTCCTTACTCCACTTGGCTACCGCCCCGGTTAGCAAATAATGTCCTTCATACGTATATCAGCAACGGATGGAAATTAGTAATTCTTCGATCTGTCGAAAACTATTATGTAGCGAGCTTCTATTTCCCCCCGCCCCCCAAAAAATTCCTTATTCTTGAGTGTTCTAACGTCAAAATGAAATTCCTGCTCAGCCAGACAATCTTCAGCCTAGACCCCATACAGTGTTGCCCCGCAAATGTTGCGGAGAAACATAAACACTCAGATTCTTGCAAGAGGTAATGTATACTGCGTGCATAAATGTCTGACAAACTTAGCCACTGCATACACATTTCTTATATAAAAGAGTCAACAAATAAAATGTTACTCGACGTATTAATTCGTACGACCTTAGGCAAACAGAGGTCATTCCTGATAGCTACGTAGTTCGCGTTAGCCTTGAACAGCTGAAATTTTATTTCGCTTGCTTGCTCCGCAACGAGTTTGCTGCTTCCGCAGTATGAGAAATGAACTCTACTTGTACACTACATAAAATCGTATTTTTTGTGTGATTAACCGTTTCGTGGTCATTTTTAATGTACATAAATATTGTAGGTCTGCCTTTTGTCAACCAAGAGAGGCGGAAATGATGGAACTGATCTTACAACGTAATAAAAGACTCCGAGCAGTTTAATAATTTTCATTTTAGTTGCACATGGTAGCGGTAACGTTATTTCTGTCAGACAGCATGTCAAGTTAGGTGGACAGTGAACAATTAATGCCTAATATGTTTGTCGTATGTATTAAGTGGTACAGGTTGCTAGGAGAGGCGCGGCGCCTGCAAGAAATTACGTAGGCCACCCACATAGCGCCGGCGTGCATGTGCTCGAGCCTTCGGGGCTCTCCTCTCCAAATAAATTAAGTCTTGAGTGGTGTCGCATGTAAATTAAAATACTTAAGTATTTGCAAACTTCAAGTGTCACACTTTGCTGTCATCTGCCTTTAAAAATGTGATTTGATTCATACTTGGAAAATTGCTACATATGGATAGTATTCGGAATACTTTAATATTCTAACTTGTGCTCCAAACGATTTTGAGAGGTTCGTGGTGTGAAATAAAGATGGTAATATTCGCGTGTTGCTGAGAATATACATGGAGTAAACATTCCGAAATGGCTCAACGTAAGCTCTCCGACAATAGTCAAATGTTTATTCATAGTGGCGAGTCGGCTACAATAGCAGAACGTTCAGTTAGATGATCACGAACGGTTTCCCTCAGTCACTAAAGAATCGTTCCTAAATTTATAACAACATCAAGAAATAACGTGTCTGCATAACGAAGGAAGCGTTAATAGAGACAAAAACACTATTCTTTTAATCATTTGAAGGCGAATATATCCGCATCGTCGTATTTCTGCTGACTGATAGAAAAGCTTTCATTCAAGGTAGTGGTAGCGAATCAAGCTTAGGGTGACAGATTTTTTGAACTCAAGTATTCCTGAATACTACGTTGTATAATGTTATGTAACTTAAAATAAATCTGGAACAATTAGAACATGGACCACACTGCAACAATTCCACTAAAACTGCCATGTTCCACTAATTCTCTTTTCCTGTTCCAACCAGTCTTGTCCTTTCTCAGACAACGGATTATAGTGTCTGTTATGCTTTACTCTCTTTATGAAATTGTCTCAGTTAGGATCGGACGATGACGTGGCCAATGAAAGCTATCATGTTGAGTAATCAGTTACAGGTAATAAACTTCGCGTTTAGTTTTACTGGTTTATTACACGAACACTAACAGTGGAGTTATAAAACTCTGAACGCCACACTCTTCCACACTGAAACTTCGATTGAGCCACATTTCCTGAGGCGGGTAAATAATCTAATATTGATCTTCCTACATTAAACAATAATTACCTGTAAAATTATCCAGACACACATATCGACGTGTCCACATCTCAACCTACTGCAAATTCGCTACTTCGCGTCTGCAACGCACGACTGCGTGGACTCCAGATATTGTCCCAGGCAAAGATAACTTTCTACCAGTTGGTTCAGATTTAATCAGCTGTGCTGCCTGAGTACCGATACATGACGGCATATACAGCCATAGTAAAGAATTAATGAAAATGTCACAAAACAACCAATAAATATGATGTGTGAAGATGTATGTACCTCACAGCACCCTTGGAAAGCGGCGGTTGTGGGACTGAAGTGACATCCAGTAAGTTTCACGTGATAGTACAGTGACATGGCGCACTGCCTTTATACCAGCCGAGTCTGTTACATCCTTCAACAAATGCAGTGCCGATACCTTCAAAGTCAAAAGTCTGCTATCGTTCTCTCTGAAATAATTTCCTTTGACTTCCAACGAGGAAGAGATGTGTGTCGCGACGGCTCTCCGCGTTAGCAACAATACGGCGAGTCGCGGCGCAGCCAGGAGTGCAACACGGGAAACCGACTCGCCGCCTCGGCCAGCCGTCTCACTTGCAGAAAGCCGATCGCGACACCCGAGCCAGCATGCGGTCGTCTAGCATTACGGACGTCCGCGGACTTCGCGTCTCCCACTGGCGCGTCTGTCACTTCGTCACCGTTTGCCAGCTTGTAACCAACTAGTCTACTGGCATGCTTCTCAAAATCCCCACATCACAAGCTTGCTTATCAATGTAATACCATCACAATCAGTCATCATTAGCGGACGAAAAACCCATATAATTAAATGGTTGCGATCGGTGAGCTGTGCAACCCAGAACTCTGTTCGGATTTTATTTACCAACAAAGGTTTTATTTGCGACGTTGCTATCTTTTCCACGCTTTCTTAGATAATATGCTGACAATTGAAACTTATCTATTGCTAGGTACAACGTTCATTATATAGGGCCGTTACACAAGGTGAGTCATTTCGTGAATGGTTCAAGATAACGAAACGAGGTTGTCGGCGAGTGAAAGTACGCAAAGGGGCACATAATTTTGTTGTATGGTTAATCCTTTTAATTTTTTATCAGTCTAGGTATTGAAGCAAGTATGGAATTCTTTTTCCAAAATGGAACAATGTAATTTAATTACAAACTAAGCCGTTACTCAGTTCGTATACATGTTTTTTACTAATTTTATGGCTTTCACTCTGTATTGATACAACGGAAGACTAACTATTGGAAATTACGAGATGAAGTAAATAAATTATTATTTGGATATTTTAAAAATATAACTATAAATACAAGCCTAATGGAACAGAATCTTAGGAAGGTTTTAAAAAGTATGTAATTGTAATTCTTCCGCCATTTTAAGATTAGACAGGTTCTGCTTTGATCTATAGAAGACGCACACATATAGCGCAAGGAGTGGGAAAAGACAGGCGCCACCTGGTTTGTCAATATAATTCTTTGGTTTTTGCACTCTGATTTAGTACGACAGCGCATGGCATGAACGCTTTACTCGCCATATGCCACCTATGACGTGTAGGTATTTACCGCATAAATACCGATTTTTGGTTTTGTGTCACAGGCCAAAATATTTAAAAAAAATAATTATCATGTATCTCATATCGTAAATATTTTGCGTACGTATATTTTTGATGAAATGTTTTATGCTGGTGCATTCTAATGAGTTTATATTCCATATTCTTGTACATTTTCCTTATAGTACGTCTAAATAAGAAATTGTACAATTTCTAAATCGATCATGAGAATTAGATACCATCAATAAAGGAGCTGAAAGGATCATCCAATAACGGTATATTAATTAAATACAGTTGAACGCCCCTAAGGTTCCATCCACGAAGATAAATCACGGACACACAAAAATGTGTGTATTGATCAGAATTAGTACTTCACTGTCTCCACGCAACACTGGCCATTTGATGTACAAGACGTTCGTTTTGCCAAAGTGCAACACTGTTTTCTTCTCCTTCTATAGTGTTCAACCCAGGGGCTAGTTTGCAGTAGCACGCAATTCCACACTTCTGTCTGCCTTCTTCTTCATTTCCGCATACGCAGGACACGCTACATCACGCATAATCTGCCGCATGTATCACATCTTTGGTTTCTTGTATTCTTCTGAGCATTGGTAAGTCTATCTCTCTAGTTGATATTTAACATCTTTTTTAACACAAAATCTCCAGAGTTTGTAGCCGTCTTCTCTCTTGTTTTCCAACTGTTCGTGTTTCACATCCTCCTATGAGCCACAATGAAACAAATACTTTCATGACGGTTTTCTTATTTCGAGACAGATGTTCCAAGCGGCGGATAAGTTCTTTCTCAAACTTGCCTGCTGTACCTTGCCCACCATTCCTCTCCTCCTTCTGCCATCCTTTGTGATCGTGCTTTTGACTCCTCTAAACAGTAGCGACTGTGGCGGCGAGACGGCCGCTGGAGGCCAGCGGCGCCGGAACTGGACGCTGGAGGCCCGCCGGCGGCTCGAGGTGAGCCATAGCCGAGACGAGGTGTGGCGAGGATGTTTGCCAGAGGGCGGAAGTGGCGGCGAGGCTGCGGCCTCTGCTAATCTCGCCCCGCCTCGTTACCACACGCCGGAACTACACCCGCAAAAGTCAAGGCCCGCGCCCGCATACTGCCGTAATAATGCGTTTCCTGCTTCCACCGCACCAAACCTCTTATGACATTCTGATCCGCCGTCTCAGTTTCACATTCACCCACACTGGGTTTCACAATATTTACTATACAACATATGTGTTCAGGGATTACACTCTTTTCAAATTCCCCTTTTCTGATATTCCATTCTTATATCATCACTTATATTCATTACTTTATTGAATTACTATGTTTACTCTTCAGGAAGTCTGGTGCATTCCCTTGGCTAATAGAAACAGTCGATACATCGTATCACGCGAAGTTAGATTTGCCACAGTGACATTTCTTCGTATGAATGTCCTTGGGAAAGACACAAAGTTAACACTGCTCAAGATTTCACGCGTTGGCAACAATTTCGCGGCAAACCACACATAAAGGATCACTTTACTAAAAATGGCGTTTGCAGTTAATTATGAATCAAGATACGCTACAAGAATTTCTACGAAAACAATTTCAAACAAGTTTCTCTTTCATTTTTTTGTTTTTTTCTTTTTAATACAATTAGTAGAAAAATAAAGACAACATTATTTCAGTATACACGGGAAAACATTCGTGTAGTGATCTGCTACGGAACGGGTAGATAAATGAGAAATAAAAATAAAGTAACAATCGGGTTTCGAACACGGGGCGTAAAAATGTGAAGCCGAAACGCTAGCCGCTGCGCCTTCACTTCGACTGAATGATTTATCCGCTAAAAGGTACACAAAGTACCTCTAAAACTCTGGCCGTCGTTTTCTCACAAACGATCGTGTATTTACGGCTAAGCCGAGACAGGTATTCTCTTATTTTGACTCCTCTTCCACTGAGCGAAATAGAGTTATGGCACCTGCCAAAGAGCTCAGAGTAATGCCGGTCTATATCTATGAAAGGCTTGTGTGCGTACACAGAGACAGACTTTTCTCCATGACCACCCACTGTCACCCACTCGTGGTTGCGATGGTAGATAGCCGTTGGTCTCATGCCGTTGCTAAGGGAGTTTGGTCGCGGTACGTGGCAGTGCGTGTGCGTTGCGAACAAAAAACCGCGAAATATGGAGCAATAAATACTCTCAGGAAAAGCTATATACTCTGTGATTTACGAAAATTGCCGTACATGTGAAAAAGTGTTTATTGCTTCACTGGTCCGGCGTAATATGATGCTCGCGGTGTATCGTTATTCAGACTTTGATAACGGGGCGTTATATCAAATAGATCAGTTTTTAATCAACAGATACACAAAGAAAAAAATCCTTACAGACACAACGATAAAAATACTCGTAACTTACAAATGAATAATCGAACGGTACGCTACAACGATGCCGCGCGGGGTGGCCGCGCGGTCTTGGACGCCTTGCCGTTGTTCGCGCGGCTCCCCCCGTCGGAGGTTCGAGTCCTCCCTCGGGCATATGTGTGTGTTGTCCTTAGCGAAGGTTAGATTAAGTAGTATGTAAGCCCAGGGACCGATGACCTCAGCAGTTTGGTCCCATAGTGAGTTACCACGCAAAAAAAAAAAAAAAAAGAAAAAAAAAAAAAAAAAAAAAACTACAATGCTTTCGAATAAACATTTCGCTTATTCTTCTTTAGTTTAACCCTTTCCATAATTTAGTGCGTTTTAGTCAATCACTTCGCTTATTCTTGGCTTTCATTATTCTTCGTGAACATAATTCCATGCCATATATTCTGACCGGGCAACGCCGGGTTTCTCAGCTTGTATGGTAGAAACTTCATTGCCATTTTAAAACTTTAGTGAAAGACAACACCATTTTCCCTTGCAGGCATTACCAGTATCATGGTATCGAATATACGTCAACTCAGGGGAATCTTTCTTGGTAATATATTTTTGAGCGTCCATAACGTGGACAAAATGTCAACATCTCCTACGGAGATCTTCAATGTTATCTTTACGTACACAAAAAGCAACTTTCATCGCCTTTTAAAATGCTTTGTGTGTGCCGTATCTGTCTAGTCTCTTGTTATCTGAACTATCGACAGAGATTTCTGTTTCCCTTCCCCCTTCTCGCATGGAACCATAAATCATGATACGATTTCGAGACTGATGCTCACAGTCGAACAGCATTAACCACCGTATAAGTAGAAAATTTCGGATCCTGTATTGAAGTTGAACTAGTAGCTGACAGCAATGGTTTGTTTTACTGCTTTTGATGTGAGGTTTATTCTGATGTAAGCAATCTGCATCAACATCGCCATCTGCATCTACATCATTACTCTGAAATTTGCAGTTAAGTTCCTGGCAGTGGGTTCATCGAACCACCTTCAGGCTACCGTTCCACACTCTAACAACGCACGGGAAAAAAGAGAATTTAAATCTTTCCGTGCGAGCTGTGATTTCTCGTATCTTATTGTGATGGTCATTTATCCCTATGTAGGTGGGCACTAACAAAATATTTTCACGATCTGAGGAGAAAGTTAGTGGTTGAAATTTCATGAGATGATCCTGCTGCAACGGGAAACTCTTTTGTTTTAATGCCACCTCAATTCGCATGGCGCTCTCGCCCTTATTTCGTGATAATACAAAACGAGCTGCGGCGAGCAGATTTTAGTTATGTAAATATTATCGTGTAGTAGTAAAATTAAATACAAGAAGTACGTGAGAATATAGCGAGGATACATCAGTATGTCCTTGCTCGAAGTGGCGTTTCTGGGTATTCGACAAAGGGACTTTGCTTTACACGATGATCAGTAGCAAGTCATTTTAAGGCTTGTGAGCGATATATTGGCGCTAGTCGTAGAGCTGGTTTTCCTCCTCCGTCGCATCTTAGTAAGTCTTATAGGCAAGTTGGATAAGCTGAGACAGACGTGGTGTCTATGTTGACAGTCTCGAAACGTCGAAGCCGCGAAGAGACCAGTGATACTTTGTACAGAGATATTACGCAGCTCGGAAATAGAAATCGACGCGCGACTCATCTCGTGGCGCTGGAAGGCGTAACCCAGCTTGCGGACTCCGGCGCGGCTCGGCGACCGCCGAACCTTGAGGCGCAAGTGGCTGCAGTACCTCGCGGCTGAGAAACGAAGCGACGGAGCCCGCGTCCCGTGACTCACCGCCGTGGCCTCGCTGCTGCCGCGGCACAAAAACCCTCGCACCGCCGTGCTGCCGCCGGAATAGCTGTGCATGTAAACGCGTGCGAAATTACACAACGCTGACTCACTTTGCGCCGCGCCGCGCCGCGATCCCGCAGCCGTTACCCGGACCTGCCTACAGTCGCCTGTAGGAAGGGCACATCGCTCGCGCTCTCTCTCTGCGGGGATGTCCCACAAACCGAGGCGCCGTTACACCTTCGCGCTGCGATCTGTACATTCGCGATGAGTTATTTTTTCTGTTTAACACGTTAAGATCCACTGCTTGAATACTGCTCAGCAGTGTTGGATCCGTACCAGATAGGGTTGATAGAAGAATTATAGAATTTCCTGTACTATTCAATTCCCGCGCGTTGGGTGGAGGGGGTAAAGACTGTTTATTTACATTTGCTTCTAGACTCAGCAATCTACCGTAAGTTGCATGGCGGAGGGTACTGCGTGTAGAATATCATTTGTCCACTGCCTCGTTTCGCGAATGGTGCCTCCAATTTTACTTTAATGCTCTTTTCGCGAGTTATATTTAGAAAAAGCAATATGTTGCCAGACTCTTATAGGAAAAGACCAACGGTCGTGCCGAGGTGGATACACTGTTTCCCATCAGATCACCGAAGTTAAGCCCCCATCGGATATCCAGTTACACCACGCACTGTTGACATTTTCACCTTTGCCTTTACGGTAGAAGGGACAGGAGAGATGGTGGCGTAGAGTCCCTGATCACCAGTCTTTGCGCCACGTGTCCCGGATTCAATGCCAAACTTTTCCGCAGTATCTCGTGAAGTGAGGGCATGCTACACTGTCGATGGTGATCCTTCCGGCGTCCTTTGTGCTCTTCGTGAGGAGTAGGCTGTGTGCCGGCAGCGTGTTTCACCCTCTCCCTTTTCTCACCATTTTCAACACGAACATAACACTACACTACACACGCACACCTTTTCCAGTCAGATACACTTAGCTTTCATACATCGCGAAGGAAAGGTACCTGTGGACACAAAGGGTAGGGAAAAAATCTTTCCATTTAGTCGGCTCAATCCGTCTCTTGGGGCTTCCCAGCTATTTCTTCTAGCAATAAACGCTCTCTGAACTTTGATAGTAAAACACAATGCAATAGACAACTCCTCTCTTGAAGCGCCTCCCACTGGAGGTGGATGATCATCCCCGTGACGCTTCCTCGCTTACTAAACGATCCTTCGGGGAAAATTCCTACTTTTATTTCGATATTCTTTATTTTGTATCTGGTATAAATTGTAGACTGAGGACAAAAAAGCGGACGAACAAGTATTTTGTAACCTACTTTATTCCTGGGTGAACTTCATTTCTGGGTATTTCTTTCAATAAATCTCATTCTGGTTCAAAATGGCTCTGAGTACTATGGGACTTAACCTCTGAGGTCATCAGTCCCCTAGAACTTAGAACTACTTAAACCTAACTAACCTAAGGACATCACACACATCCATGTCCGAGCCAGGATTCGAACTTGCGACCGTAGCGGTCGCGCGGTTCCAGACTTAGCGCCTAGAACCGCTCGGCAGTGAGGCGCTACCGTAATTTAGACGCAGGACTGTCATTTGGAAGACGCGCGGCTCAGATATTCCTCTGGACATCCAGGCTATTTTCCTTGTGTTCCGTAAAGCCATTAAGACGAATAGCGGGATTATTCTTTTGAAAAAGACACCACCTATTTCCTTCTCCACATATCGTCGACGGGACATTAACCCTAACACTCTTTTCCCTATAAAATAAATAAATCAATTAATTAAAAAACAAATCCGCGACAAGTTCTTCATCTACCCAAATGTTCTTAAGTCGCTGTACAGTGACTGATGGAGTGTGCTTCGTGTCGTTATTAGTCTTCCCTTTTTCTGTTTCATCCGCGGATGGAGCGCGTAGATAATGGCTGACTGTGTACCCCGGTGCGTAACCGACACGTTTCCACGGGACTTCTATCACTGATCGAGTCACTCGAGCGTTTTCCGTCGCAGCAGTAGTAACGACTGCGTAGGGTACCTCCGAGATGGACAAGACAATTCCTGAAACGTGAGATTATGCTGTCGCGCTTCCACGTTACACCGGTTTTACGGTCTTGCCCCTACCTACGCCGTCCGCCGGCTGGGGCTCCTTTAAAAAATACGCCGGTGGATACGTGCGACGCCTGGTTCCCAGAAGAGGTAGGCAGGCAGGCACGCGGCAGGTGGCCGGCCAGAATTACACCTGGACCGCCGCCGGCAGGCGGCTGCCGGGGCCGGTTTTTGCGAGCGTCCACGGTCCGGCGCTCATTCTCATTTCGCGGTGAGCAGTCGATCGTGGCGGCAACATCTGGGCAGCGCACAGCCGCGCACGCTTAACAATCCTGTTACCGTGGCGAGGCAACTGCGGAAGTACCCTAACCCTTAAGTAATGAGCCAGCAATCGCGCGTCCTCACACTACATTCCGGAATAGTTCAAGAAAATGACCGAGTCATATTTGCTCTGTTGCTACACTGTAGACAATCTTGGATCTCGCTGTAAGGGTTCAGCACACTATAGACCGAAATATCACTGGAGACAAAGGGTTCGTTCAAACCTGACAAGGATCGGTGAAGGTATCTCACACAGCAGTGGACTAAGAAAAGCCGTGGACCAAGCTGACTGCTCCAGGAGTACAAAGCGTTACTCTTAACTTTTACGAGCCTATTGTTCCAAAGCGGGTTCACCTCTCTTGATCAAATACAGCACAATTCAAATTACATGTCTAACGATGTAGGCATAAATCACCGAATCACAGTCCGCCCCCGGTAGCTGAGTGGTCGGCGCGACGGAGTGTCAATCCTAAGGGCCCGGGTTCGATTCCCGGCTGGGTCGGAGATTGTCTCCGCTCAGGGACTGGGTGTTGTGTTATCCTGATCATCATCATCATTTCATCCCCATCAACGCGCAAGTCGCCGAAGTGGCGTCAAATCGAAAGACTTGCACCAGGCGAGCGGTCTACTCGACGGGAGGCCATCGTCACACGCCATTATTATAGCGAATCACAGGGACAGGAAAAAGTATCCTCGACAACGGCATCACCATCAGGCTTTTACCACCTGAATCTGGCGCATGAAACAGCACGGAGAGCTACATTTTTATTGCATATTCCATCCTCTGTCTAGAAAAGAACTTATAACTCACGAGGGCTATTCGGAAATTACGGTCCGATCGGTCGCGAGATGGAAACCACGGTCACAATCAAAAATGTTTTATCTGTAACAGTTACCGACACCTTCCAGCTACTCCTCCACATAGTCACCGCTCCCACTGAGACATTTGTCGTAGCACTGTACAAACTTTCCAACACCCTCGTCACAGAAAAAAAGGCAGTCGCCTGTGCTTTCCGCCACTTCTCTACGCTAATCTGCAACTTCTTTCCGCGCTAAATTGTTGTCTTCACAGCCAGCGGTTCATATGAGCAGAGACGAAACTCAGAGGAAGTCAAGTCCGGGTTGTACGGTAGCTGATGAAACACTTCTCATCGAAAACGCTGCAGGCGCATCTTCATTGCCCCTGCAGAGTGAGTCCGAGAAGTTTACGTGGGCTGCGTGACATCAGGTGAAATCTCTCACCAGGCCTTTATACGTGGGGGAGGCACTATTTTTTAGGCATCTTTAAATGGTCACTGGTCGCTTCGAACTCAAAAGAGCGACGTGACGTGATCGACGGTTATACTAGAGAAACAGCCAAACACATCTGTGCAAAGCTTCATAGGATTTTCACTGTGGTTTCCATTTCATGCCCCATCGGACCTTACTTTCCGAATAGCCCTCACATATTGTCCGTACTTGGAGATCAAGTTACCTCAAGTTAGTACTGTCCATGGTGGCTGGAAAACAGCTGGAAAACTGGACTTGAGGTAACAGGTACAACGCGATGAATACGCCACCAAACTTCCAAGCTTAAGATGAACGAGAGAGAATAACTACGAAATGAACAGAACCGAGTACAGCGTTGGGTGTCTGCAGAAGGGTAGGAACGCCGAAACTAACAATCATTTAGCTGTAAATCAATTTTACGGATGAGAGGTAGGGGGTAAATGAACCACAGCATGTGCCTTCCCCTTGTGGAATCGGAGCCAGTCAACGGCAGGCAATGCCTAATAAAGAATAATGAAGAATCTATGAGAAAGAGAAGAGTGGTTACTATCAGCTCGCCCTGTTCTCGCGTCCGGCCGCCTCGGACAAAGGACGGAGAAGCGGGAGGAAGGAGAGCCGTTAGTTAATTAAGTGCGAAACGTATCGACTGGCGGACCACCAACGGCGGCCGCCTCGAAACCTGTTCCGGGCCTCTGGACCACATTTTAAATGCGAGCCGGACGTGAGAGGAATACAGATGTGGTCCCCGCGCCGCGCTGTCTGGTCTGTTACGAGCCAGTTGCCCAGCCCACAGGCCCTTTGCTCGCCTACTCTCATCTACGTCTACCTTACTCGCTGCAACGTCCTCCCTCTTCCTCGACGAAGGCCGCTGTCTACTGTGCACCAGGGGCTAATGATGTGTTTCATAATGCGTGCCTTTCCATCTGGTCGAGCCGTGGTGCAGTGATTACGCAATATTCGTGTCTGGCTCACACGAATCAGAACTTGCTTTTATTTCAAATCACAAAAAGCGAGTGATTTGTCGTATTTTAAACATGGCTGCGCTTCAGCAAGCATGCAAGAGCTTCAATGGATTGGGAATAGCTCCCAACCAGTTGCAAAATACAGGTTTATTGAACCTTGACCACGGTTTCGACAGTTTAAAACTGTCTTCTTCAGAAGGTATTGCACGTAGAATCACATATTATCTATATCTGATGTGGGGGGAGTAGTTGACTGAGTCTAGTACATGTGAATGTCATCCACTTAATTACCATTTAAAATACATAATTTAAAAGTACTATCTCTCTACTGTGGGGCTTTGTCTTACAACTTTTTAAAATACCGCACATTTGACGATGGACACCATATGTTGTTGGATCCATAATCAAATGTGTGGAATACAAAAAGTTGTAAGACAAAGCCGTACAGTGAAGAGCTGCTAGATTAAAAGCACGTTTTTAAATGGTGATTAAATGGGCAGAATAAATGACTCCCACATCAGATATATATAATACGCGATTAATACACCTGTATTTTGCAACTGTTTGGCTGTTATTTCCAATCCACTGAAGCAAGTGATTTGTCATACACCATTACAGGCCCATAAAAACAGCTACAACCGTCTCCTGAAAACTTATGGGCATTTATGAACGTTATCAGCCTTATAATAAGGATGAGCGCCTAGCGTGATCTTTCGTTACGGACAAACATTATTAATATGGAAAGACTGTGCGTTTGAACTCTCAACTGGACACCGAATAGATATAAAGTTTAACCCGTCAGATGGGTATCTGATGTGGTGAAGTATTACGGGACGAGGACAGCATTACAAATTTCAAAATGTAACTAAGATATGCTCAGCTTCTTTCTCTCCTCTCTTAGGACATTAAAATCATATCTAAATTTTATTGTCGAAAAATACTCCAGGGAACGGAAACCTTGAAGAAATGAAGGAGGAGGTCAAACAAAAAAAATCAAGAAACATAATGCGAACATTTTTTGTGCAAACAATATTCTTAGGACATTGTCTGGCAACAAGCAGCTGTTCGCTCTAATGCCGTCAGTTTCACTTATCAGTCATAATTCCACATACAAATACATCGTAATCGCAATACCTTCCGCGTAGTGTTGTCATGTGGGCAAGGTTTTTGTGGCGATCATTTGGAAGAACTTGTCGGCAGCTCCGGTGCTATTAACTGCAGGCAGCCTTCTCCTTAGGTTGCACTCACACACCTGCAGGTATCAGACCGCTAACTAGCGTGATGGACGGCCGGGGGAACCTGTCCGCCCGTAATTAACAGCGAAAGCGAAGAGAAGCAGAGTGGAAGAAAAGGCGACGCCAGGGAAGGGAGGTAGGGTGCGGAATAAAACCTGTGGTAACCATTACCAGCTTAAATAAGCAAGTCGACAGAGAAGGCTTGCAGCGCGGATAAGTGGTGGAACAGGAACGGGGAGATAATATTCTAGTACCCGCAAAAGGGAACCGGAATATAATTTGTGTGAACAAGCGCGCGGGGTGGGCTTTGTAAAGGAGCGCCAGGCAGTCTGAGTTGCTAGACACACACACACACACACACACACACACACACACACACACGTACACACTCACAGTGCCGTCCACTCAAACGAGCATCGAATGAAGTCATCGCATCGGCTCCGCCGATCTGTAATTATGCCGGCGATCGCCTCTCATGTGCGGCCAACGTCGGAGGCCCGTGATTACGAGCGGCGATTTTTGCGGAGCGAGCGCGCAGCTACAATTAAGCCCCGGCGCTCGCCCTTTGAAAGTAAGCCGCTCGCCTGGGGCGTTTTGCACGGGTGGCCGGGCCGGCCAGGTGCTCGGCCAGCTGCCCGGTGGTCGCGGCGACCGTGCAGAAAGAAGCAAGCCGGAAAAAAGGCCAAGAAAGACCAACCTGCGCGTCCGGTTGCACGCGTAAGCAGCCGAGCGGATGGCCGGATCTGCGTCTCGGTTGGAAGATAACCACATTAAACATAAAGTGACACTGGAAAGATATCACGGATATATTCCTCGCGTAGTATGTAATGATGTCACAAATAGACTACTCAAAGTGGTCATTCCTTAGTTGACACCGAGCGAGGTGGCGCAGTGGTTAGCACACTGGACTCGCATTCGGGAGGACGACGGTTCAATCCCACGTCCGGCCATCCTGATTTAGGTTTTCCGTGATTTCCCTAAACGGCTCCAGGCAAATGCCGGGTTGGTTCCTTAGAAAGGGCACGGCCGACTTCCTTCCCCGTCCTTCAATAATCCGATGAGACCGATGACCTCGCTGTTTGGTCTCCTCCCCCAAAACAACCCAACCTTAGTTGACGAAACGAACTCTTCATAAGGCTGTCATCCTCATTAGATATGAGTCGACGATCGAATTTCATTAACTCCCCAAGACGCGGATATTGAAGAAGAAGGTACTCAGTACGCTACTCATTAGATCTATTGGTTTTCTCGTACGGTACTAGAGGTCATGTGTTGTTTTCATGGACCGAGGGGACCTCATTCTTGATATACATTGGGATGACAAAAGTCATGGGATACCTCCCAACCGTGTTGGGCCTCCTTTTGCCCGGCAAAGTGCAGCAAATCGACGTGGCATGAACTCAACAAGTCGTTGGGAGCCCCTGCTGAAATAGTGAGCCATGCTGCCTCTATAGCCGTCCGTAATCGCGAAAGTGCTGCCGGTGGAAGATTTTGTGCACGGACTGGCCTCTCGATTATGTCCCATAATTATTCATTGAAATTCATGTCGGGCGATATGGGTGGCCTAATGATTCGCTCGAATTGTCCAGAATGTCCTTCAAACCAATTGCGAACAATTTTGTCCTAGTGACATGGCGCATTGTTATCCATAAAAATTGCATCGTAGTTTGGGAACATGAAGGCCACGAATGGCTGCAAATGGTCTCCAAGTAGCTGAACATAACCATTTCCAGTCAATGATCGCTTCAGTTGGACCAGAGGAACAGTCCATTCCCTGTAAACACAGCCCACACCACCATGGAGCCACCACCAGTTTGCACAGTTTCTTTAAAGTCAGTACCGCCATTAGACTGTTGTTTCATTCTGCGCACACCATCTTGACTCAAGATGGTGTACTCAGTAATGAAGCAAAGCAGTAAGCTCTGCCAGATATATAGCCTATTAGACAATGTATCTAATAGTGTATTTTAATACGACAGTATGCCATCTTACGCAATTTATAACACTTAAAACACTTGATAATGGCACTTTGAAGCCGAAATCATTGTGTAAGTGTAAATGTAACACTGTAAATAAACAACAGTCTAATGGCGGTACTGACTTTAAAGAAATATATTATGACTGTGGTCCCACATTATGAAAAAGTTTGCACAGTGCCTTGTTGACAACTTGGATCCATTACTTCGTGGGGTCTATGACACACTCGAACCCTACCATCAGCTCTTACCAAGCGAAATTGGGACTCATCTGACCAGGCCACGGTTTTCCAGTCGTCTAGGGTCGAATCGATGCGGCCACGAACCTAGGAGAGGCGCTGCAGGTGATGTCGTGCTGTTAGCAAAGGCACTCGCGTCGATCGTCTGCTGCCACAGCTCATTAATGACGCACTGTCCTAACGCAAACGTTCGTCGTACTTCTCACATTGATTTCTGCGGTTATTTCACGCAATGTTGCTTGCCTGTTAGCACTAACAACTCTACGCAAAAGACGCTGCTCTCGGTCGGTAAGTGCGTTGTCCTTGGTGAGAAGTAATATCCTAAATTTGGTATTCGCGGCTCTCTCCTGACACTGTGGATAACAGAACACTGAATCTCTTAACGATTTCCGAAATGGAATGTCCCATGCGTCTAGCTCCAACTCCCATTCCGCTTTCTAAGTTTGTTAATTCCCGTCGTGCGGCTGTAACGACGTTGCAAACATTTTCACATGAATCACCTCAGTATAAATGATAGCTCCGCCAACGCACTGCCCTTTTATACTTTGTGTACGATACAATCGCCATCTCTATGTGTGCATATTGCTATCCTATGACTTTTGTCACCTCAGTGTATAAAGTACATTACTGGCCATTAAAATTGCTACACCACGAAGATGACGTGCTACAGACGCGAAATTTAACCGACAGGAAGAAGATGCTGTGATATGCAAATGATTATCTTTTCAGAGCATTAACACAAGGTTGGCGCCGGTGGCGACATCTAGAACGAGCTGACATGAGGAAAGTTTCCAACCGATTTCTCATACACAAACAGCAGTTGACCGGCGTTGTCTGGTGGAACGTTGTTGTGATGCCTCGTCTAAGGAGGAGAAATGCGTACCATCACGTTTCCGACAGTGATAAAGGTCGGATTGTAGCCTATCGCGATTGCGGTTTATCATATCGCGACACTGCTGCTAGCGTTGATTGAGATCCAATGACTGTTAGCAGAATACGGAATCGGTGGGTTCAGGAGGGTAATACGGAACGCCGTGCAGGATCCCAACGGCCTCGTATCACTAGCAGTCGAGATGACAGGCATCTTATCCGCATGGCTGTAACGGATCGTGCAGCCACGTCTAGATGCCTGAGTTAACAGATGGGGACGTTTGCAACACAACAACCATCTGCACGAACAGGTCGACGACGTTTGCAACAGCAGGGACTATCAGCTCGGAGACCATGACTGCGATTACCCTTGACGCTGCATCACAGACAGGAGCGCCTGCGATGGTGTACTCAACGACGAACCTGGGTGCACGAATGGCAAAACCTCATTTTTTTTTCGGATGAATTCAGGTTCTGCTTACAGCATCATGATGGTCGCATCCGTGTTTGGCGACATCGCAGTGAACGCACATTGGAAGCCTGTATTCGTCATCGCCATACCGGTGTATCAACCGGCGTGATGGTATTGGTGCCATTGGTTACACGTCTCGGTCACCTCTTGTTCGCATTGGCGGCACTTTGAACAGTGGACGTTACATTTCAGATGTGTTACGACCCGTGGCTCTACCCTTCATTCGATCCCTGCGAAACCCTACATTTCAGCAGGATAATGCACGACCGCATGTTGCAGGTCCTGTACGGGCCTTTCTGGATACAGAAAATGCTCGACTGCTGCCCTGGCCAGCACATTCTCCAGATCTCTCACCAATTGAAAACGTCTGGTCAATGGTGGCCGAGTAACTAACTCGTCACAATACGGCAGTCACTACCCATGATGAAATGTGGTATCGTGTTGGAGCTGCATAGGCAGTTGTACCTGTACACGCCATCCAAGCTCTGTTTGACTCAATGCCCAGGCGTATCAAGGCCGTTATTACGGTCAGAGGTGGTTGTTCTGGGTACTGATTTTTCAGGATCTATGTACCCAAATTGCGTGAAAATGTAATCACATGTCAGTTTTAGTGAAATATATTTGTCCAATGAATACCCGTTTATCATCTACATTTATTCTTGGTGTAGCAATTTTAATGGCCAGTAGTGTATCCACAAAAACAACGAATTTCCTTTCACATGTTCTGTAATTGTTATCGATGCATCGCAATGCACTGAGTAGTTACAGCTGTTTGTAACCGTTTTATTCATTTTGAATTGCTCTGTATTGTCTTTGGGCGGGTAAGTTCTCTGTGCGTTAACAGCGGAAATCGTACGCCTTGACCTAATCTGCTGCCGAGACACGATCGAAGTGCTCGGAACTGTGAGCTCCTTTCCGAGGTATCGGCAAGTGTCGGGAATCTGGTGCGCTGGCCCGGCAGTGGGCGCTGAAGGCACTCGCGAGGCACCGTGTCGGCCCGGCCCTAACGAGCGCACATCCTCTGGCTAACGAGGCGGAATGACGGCGCTGCGGGCTCAGCCGACGGTCGGCCAACAGGGCCACGGCCGGCTCGGGGGCTCGGGCAGGCACTCCGCAGCGGCGCGCCAGTCCCACCACGTGCCTCAGCGCAGCTCGGCGCGGTCCCCGGCCGCCTCCGCTCGCCGCTCCGCAAACGCACACGCAGTTCCGCGGGCTCGGGAACATCTCACGCCGGGCGCCATGCCTCTCGCGAGGAGCTCCGCTCGTTTCGTCTGCGCGTCGTCGTGCCAGTCCCAAAGTGTCTCGATAAGAGCTGTAGCCGAGGATCACGGTCCGGGATCGCCTCGCAATTCACCGACGTGTGCAAACTGATTCTCTCGTCGTCTCTGTTTTGTTGTTGTGACTGAATAGGAAAAATCGCTATAGCTTGTGCGAAAAAAACATCTTTTCGCGTATTTTTATTTCCAAATCTGTGACAAGAGCCTCGCAGCTGTATTCGTTCAAGGAGTGGCTGCGAAAGTTATGAGGTAGCAGAATGAATCTACGTTGCAGATTCTATCCGTTATACCGAAATACGCCGATGACTATGTTGTATCCTTTGTTGTTGTTTCATTTCCCTGCAGCTCTTTTCAGGAGTTCACCATACCACAGTGTATAGACACGCGATCGAGCAAGTACTAATTGTGCAGTAACCCACATTATCGTTGCTTTCTAAGTGTCCTTGCTTTGATCCCACCGCTGGTGTCATAGACAGTTAATATTTTTGAACAATAGTTTTTCAGGAACGGTATCTGACGTCGGCCACTACGAAATTCCACCCATAATATAGTGCCTTTCCCTGCAGTTTGTCGTAAATAATCATCCGTGGTTGGTTTTGCTCAGCACTATGTGTCGCCAACGCCAGGCACCTGTTGCATTTCGTCTAGCAACAAAAGCACTGACCGTGGGAATATCATTGTTGCAGATGCACCACCAGAAGCAGCAGCAGCAGCAGAAGCAGCAGGGAGAGGCTCCATGCCGACATCTCCAGTGGCGGTTATCAGGGGTCGTCCTCTGTGTCCTCGTCGTAGCTAGCCTCGTTTCCACGGCGGCTTCCAGCCCGTTGGATCCACATCACCTTGCCAAAAGGTCCTTCTTCGACATCCAGTGTAAAGGAGTTTACGACAAGAGCATCTTTGCACGCCTCGACCGCATCTGCGAAGATTGCTACAACCTATTCCGCGAACCTCAGCTCCACTCTCTGTGCAGGTAGGTTGAACTGACGCAAGAATGCCTCGAACTGGTTGTAAGAAAATACACACGCAAAATCGATCTAAATTATCCAGCAGAAAATTCAGACTGCTCTGTCAGCATTGAAATCGTTTCTTATAAATGACAGGAAATGCAATTAGTACTGGTTTTTATTTCTCCTTAGTAATGAACAAAATATGGGGTCATCACAAAAGGAAAAAACTTGGTCCAAATTAAAAATAATAATAACAATGATGATGAGGCATGCCTTTTCTTTGACCTTTCCACGTAATATGCATAAACTTTATCATAACCTACACTAGTTGTCTGTCTGATAGGGCGAAATATGAAGTTAACATTTATACTGCAGGTAACTGATGCCTCATATATAATTCAAATACTGAGTTATTTATAGTTCAGTTTTAAAAAGAATATGTTGATGAATCTGATGTAGTGCCTTTTGTTTCAAGTCAACAAACATTGTTTTAACTGTTTTAGAAGGCAGATGATTTTTTTCTGAAATTGCTCCCGGCTTCTGTTTATAAAGTTCTTACATCTATCAATTCTTGATTGTAATTTATATATTTCATTTTGTATTAAAAATTATATACACTTTTCTTTACAGAATATTCTGTTATTAATTGTTTCATAGTATATATTTTAATGAAACTTTACAGAAATTGTATCTTTTCATACAGTTAATAAATAATTAATAATTTGAGATCTGTTGAAAAATAAATTTCGTTTAGTGTAAATAATATTTTCTCCAATTACAATCAATACTTAACTGCACTTCAGAATACAAAATTAAAACACACAAATGCAAAAAAAAAACATTGAAATTATATGTGTTTCTTAACTTGTCTGATTATTACAGGAAAGACTGTTTCACATCTGACTACTTCAAAGGATGCATCGATGTTCTACTTCTCCAAGATGACATGGATAAGATACAGTCTTGGATAAAACAAATACATGGGGCAGAGCCAGGGGTTTAGGTATTTTATTTTTTGTTTTGTTTTGTTTTTCCTTTTTTCGTTTTCTAACTACAAAAATAACATTAAATAGTAATTACTTAAAACAATCTTTAACTAGAATAATAGTTTTTCTGAAAATAATGTAGTTAAAATCAAAATTCATTAAATAACTTACTAACTATATAGTAATACTGAAGGCTTCTATAAACACTACAAATCTATACCTTTTACTAATTTATATCTACAGAACCAGCACTAACATAACGAGGTACTATGAACCAGCACTAACATTACGAGATAGTGTGTTAAAAAATAATCCTTATCATCATCAAGACTACAATGTGGTTTCAGTAATGGAAAAGTGAAACAATAATTAATATCTTCCTGAAATAAAATCATGTCAAATATTCAGTTACATGGTTCAGAAATTAAATAACACTGAAAAATACAATTAAAATCTCAAAGCGAAAATTTTCTGAAATTCTCACACATGGAATCTAATAAAACATTTTGACACATGAGCAAAATTGCACTTGACTGAAAAATATCAGTATTTGGTCTAAAATAAGTCTTGATTTACCTTTTTCAGATCTGACTGTTTCAAGAGCCCATACTTCAAAGGTTGTCTTCAGGCACTACTTCTGATTGATGAAGAAGAAAAATTTAACCAAATGGTGGAAATACTGGGGAAGAAGTAGACTGCACAAGAACTCCCTGCAGGCTGGGAGATAAATTACGGAAACATTCTAGTCTTTGAAAATATATGTTGGAAGAGTTAGATCTGTTTTTGTTTGATTGATTTTATGTTGATGCACTGGCCTCTGAGCCATCATTAATGTTTTAATTACTTTGTGAGTACACTATCCGTGGGCTCATAATGGAGAGTTCTGGACGAGATTTCATCATACTTTCATTTCATCATGCAGACTGTCATATTTTCATATATAATTTAAATCACTTATTTATTAGTTGTTTCTGAATGATTTGCAAATGCACACAGTAACACACCTATCGTTTTTCTCGATATTGTTGTAGCATCATCTGGTTATAAAATTTCCAAAATTTTACAACAAATTTATAGAAATATCACTCAGGAACGAAGAAGAAGAAATGGTGATAAAGCTTAACATATATATTGAATTAATATGGTCATCTCATGTTGGAAAATTAATATTGAATATGATTTTAAATAATGTCTTTATTTTGTTCACCACGTGAGCAACTTTGACATCGCACTATCAGTGAAGTTTTGGTGGCATCTTGTGAAGCATTATGCCATGACGATGCTGAAAAGTATTAATGTATTTATTTTTAATATAGTACTTCATTCACTTAGTAGTCACACTCCTTATAATGTATTATTCATCATGCATTTATTAAATTATTTAATGAAACCATCTACATACTGCAAATCATGTGATTTGTTAATTATTAGCTAAAAGCTGATGTGTTGTGGCAGTATTAAAAAGATTTGTAAAAATGAAATATATATCCAGGAAACTGGTTTTTTGTATTTCACACTATCATTCCATAATCAGTATTCTTATGTGTCAATGAGGAAGAGACCTTGCCTTGTATACATTACCTCTGCAGTATAGCCTAGTTCCTGCTCTGACACATTTGCAAACATAGTGCAAAGCACTGTCAGTAAGAATATGAGGAGCATTTGTTTACCTGTGTGCAAGTAGGTGTGTCTTGAGTGTTTATACTTATTTTAGATTAGCATTGTGTCTTAAATTATTTCAGAAGTAGTTTAGTTTTACAACTCGTTCATATTTTATGTGGAAAGAGATTCTTTTGTGTATATGTTAACTTATTACAATTTTTTATGATTTGAAGAGAGTACGGGTTTAGTGTATATTTTTATATAATCTTGTAAGCTTATTGTACAACTGACTGTCAACTTCTTTTATCTGAACATCTTTGTGAGCCACAGAAAGTGTGCCTATATGTTTCATACTACGTTGAAGCTTTTGTTATATACCATGTCTGTTTAAACCTAAAAGGAAAATTGGAAAATATTTTGGAGCCTATTTTCTAAACAATACATCTGTTAATTTTTGGTCTGGGAAAATTAACTGAATCCAGAAATATATATTTTCAAGCTAATTTCAATTTTATTTCTCTACACTTTACCCTTCCCCAAACCATAACTGGTTCTCTCAGACTATAGTGCAGGAAAACTAAGTACAGTGCTGTAGTGGCTTTAGGGTAATAGATAATTAGACTGGGAAAGTAAAATTGTACCAGAGCAATTTCTTAAAAGTCTGGTGTGGAGAATTTCAACTACAAATTTCAAAATCTCAAAGAACATATAATACAGGAGTTATAATGCAAAGCTAATGCTGTAAAATATCACTTACAAAGTTATTGTTACTTGCAGTTTTCATATATAATAAGTGTTCTAGAAATACCATGATTGATAATTTTGTCATTGAGTAATTCAGCCAGTTCAATAATAACACAAAAACATGGAACACATTTTCAGCAACTGTCATAAGTACCTTTATTTAATCATGTACTGCTGTTATGTAATTAGCGAATGTTTTAAGGTGAAATACTTACTACATCTCTGAAATGTTAAAAACTATAGGATGTCTAAAGACAGCAATGAAAATGTCACATTAGATATTAGCAAAACTGGTTCAAAGATTTGTTATTAAGTTCATTTTAGATAATAAGCTGCAAACAAGGTATCATTTACATCAATATTGCAAGGAGTGTAGTTTCACCTATTAAGCATTTATAGTGAGGCCAAGATTTTTCCCACAAGACAACTGTTCTAACATGCCATGTAGTGATTCAAATTCCGTACAAGATTCTAAGATTATATAAAGTAAAGAATGAAGAAGCTACATATTTTTCATATACACACATGATTTCATTCCATAAATTGAAACGAAAGAATCAGTTCTGGTGACAGTTTTCTAGAATGACAGTTATCTGGCAACATAATTTTTTTATTTTCATTACACATTTCACTATTTTTATGGCTAATGACCGTTCCCCACACTAGCAATGAATGTTATCAAGGTAAGTCAGAGGATGGAGAAACTTTCGTATTAGAATATGCTATTACTCCCACAATACAGGGATTCAAATTAATATAAAGAACTATGTTTTAATAACGATAGGTACTCCCTTCTTGGTTGAGAGCATAGAGGCCTATGCAAAAATATGATGACAGTATTAAAAACAACAAGGTGCTAGGACAAATAATTTCACATACATGCATTCTGACCGTGTATACACATGACGGAAAGTGTTACTGATTTTTCTAAACGACTAGAGAGTACAGACACAAGATTTTGTAGATATCAGTTTCACTCAAGGCGCTGATTGGTCATTGGACTGAGGTACTCAAAGCTACTGGTGTCACACTTGGACTTACTCCTGACAAAGGCATTTTAATCATGAACAGGACATAGTGTAATAGACTGGGGTTTGGATCTAAGTGCACAAAGTGATTTAGACGCAAATAGTTATATTCAGTAGTATCAGTATCTTTTGGTATAAAACAATTTGAGCAATTGCATCATGACAGGAATACACTTGAGAAACAGAACGCATGGAGAGAATTTATAAGAAGAACAATTTTGGTAAAGATACTGTGGATTACAAGTTGGATTCATACAGCAATATGAATCATGTTTACTGTGAATTTAGTTGAGTTTGAATTATAATAGAGCAGACAAGAAAGAACGATTAGTGCATGAGATAAATCTACTGAATGCTAAGAATTATTTGTAATTAAGCGTTGAAACTTAAGTACAACATTCAAAATATCTCCAAAGAAACAGAACTTGCAAAATAAAATAAAATTCTCAAGAATAAATGAAAGTGTAACTGAGAATCACTTTCTCTTATTTTCAGGTGTAACAGCAAGCCTAGGGAGCAGAAATAGACAAACTAATATAGTCTAACAAACTCTAAAGCAAGGAGTCTAATATAGATGGGTTAGTTATACTCTAGTGGACACTGCACTGGACATTTCAATAGGGATACATGTATCAGTTTTGAAAATAATACACTCTGTCATTCATGACATCCTACTGTTTCTAACTAACTTCTGAGACCTACTACGAAAATATAGATTGGTATTTTCTGACAATGCAGCCACACTATACCAAACAACCTAAAACACTGATCAGTTTCATAATTATTGGACTGAAAAACTTTTATCATGGGCATCCAGTTCAGGAAAACTAAATTTTGTGTCCCAGAAATATCTGTAAGGAAAAGGAACGCTCAGTTCCAGTGACTGTAGGGGGTCTACATGTCAATGTCCTATGTTAGAGAGATTTCACGGAAGCTACACCCACAAAGCTACTCTGTTTGTGATGTAATGTCAAGTGCAAAGATCAATGATGCACTTAATGCAGTCACTCTGACAGACATGGGAACTACAACCGGCAAGATCTATCAAAATCTAAGGCATACTGTATGAAGCACACAATAATAGCACATTAGTGCAATGCATTAGAGAGTACATCGTGACATATTACTTTAAGAGGTCGGTGATACAATGATTTACTTGCAGACATTCAGATTCCATTTTCATGCTTGAACTACTGCACAAACTGCACAACAGGCACTTATAATGAACATGAATGCAGAATATCGCTTACAGTGCTACAGACAACACCATCATTGGTCAGTGGAACTGTGGAGGATGATTTGATGGACTGATGAATGGCAGCAAATAATGAGGCTTTTAGATGTGTTCTTGCAGACCAAATGAATACTTAGCAACTGTGAAAGTTAATGAAAGTGATATGATCATCAGGGGCTATGCTTACTAATCTGGGATGAGGTTATTACATTTGGCTGATGACAGAAAACATAGGAATTCATGAACATTTTTACAGTAGTATATGTTCACACATTATTCAGTATACTGAAGGATAACCTCCTGGGATGTGAAATGGACCACAGAATGAATTAAAATTCGAAAGTAGCTATCTGATACTAATTTGACATAATACATTAAAAATTATGGTCATTAAAGTATTTTACTCTACTGCTTGCAGAAACTACACACAAACCTCATACAATTAATAGAACGCCATTTTGTTAGAAAAACTACTGATTCTCCCTCAGGTACATAGCTGCTTAAAAAAAGGGGGGAGGGGGGGTATTTTACATTCTGTAATGAAACAGTTGTCTCCAGCAGGCAGTTTGTTAATCTTGCTTGCATAAGATTTTCAGGCAAGAACGCAAAGTCTACATGGTTATTGTTTTTGTCTCTTGTACAGTGACCACACAAATTGCAGATTTCTGCTACTAGCTACAAATAACATTAATGAGAGAATTTATCAGAATGTTCAGCAAAAATACATTTCCCAGTGTACAATAATCTACATTATACAACATATTGCTGCCTACTATTGCAGAGGAATACTTCATTTACTACAGCAATCCCGATTATTGCAGTAAAGTACACTAATAAACTAGCATCTGATGATTCACTTCAAAACAGTAAGAGATATTTGTACATGTTAAACAAGCTGCAATGAGGTTTTTCTGTTCTAACTCATAATTTACTACCTAAAATGGCGGCCTTCCATCCCCCACTAACATAGTGCATTATTAATGGTCCACCCCACCACCACCATTATTTGGGTACCCAGTAACATAGGATCAATCTACCATTCGTGCTTTGTATGTCACTCAATCAACAGCAGCAGCAGCAAATTCAGGCGATATTCACAATTTCCAGCAAAGTATCATGCCCAAAGGTATTCTGCAGAAGTACGTAAATCTATTATGCTATTTACAGTTTTGGAGCAATTTGTTGCGAATTTGTCAATTTTCTACCACTTTTTAAGAAGACACGCATAAAAGATGAGATCATTATTATTTAACAAATACCGCCACTGTGCAATATTGAAACCTGCTACTCTGATATCTGAATAGTTTAATGTTTAATAATTAGTGCAATGCAAAAAATGCGCTCCTGCTATGTTTCTTTTCACTGCAAGGAAATTATCAATGCATTGTTAGTGTGTGATGTCACTACAGGTTGGCTGAGAGTAGTGTCAGACTATAAGATTACTGGGAATTGTAAGCAGCTGAGGGAAACGCCAGCAGACACATAGTACACACACATTACTCATGACTAAAGTAACATCGATAGCACATGTTTTACCAGATAATGTATAAATGATCACTGTGCCACATGGGGCACAGTGGGAAGCGAGGAAGGCAACAATAACTTCTTTATTTGAAACAAGCAAAAATTGTGGAAGGACCTCTCCCACAAAGTATTTCAAGTGCGCATGTCTGCACCACGCCAAATGCATCCACATAGAGAAATACCACAAGTTACCATCATGGACTGAGGGCCAGTTTGCCACTGCAGCACATGTCGAAATCTGGCACTGGCGCCACATATGGATAAACAGATAACGAGTATAGGCTTTGCATTGTCTTAACTGGACACAGACCCCTACATCCCACCCCTTGACAATTCAAATCCCAGTCCTGTAGCCAAGCCTCTTTGTGACCCTTGATGATTAAACAAGTAATGGTGGCTATGACCACTTTCTTTTATAATTATCTTGAAAAATCATCTTTTCTCAACACACCTAAAGTGTAATACATATTAAACAGATAGATATTTCAGAGCACCTATCACAAACAATTGTGATCTGCAGAGCAATTATATCACTTTATCGTAATGGGGCACACTCGATACGAATTGGCTAAAACGTGTGTGCTAACCCACAGTTGCGTAATACAGATGTAATCCATTCCAGCGCCTTACTAGTGCATTGGTACTCCATTCACACTGAATACATCAGTCCTACATAACATAATGCCTTTATATCTTTCCAGAGGTATGTGACTTCAGGTATTTACGAAATTCACGTCGCATTACAATTTGACAGTTGTAGTATTTTTTACTCATTCTGTCAGACTGATCATCGACGAAAGTATAAACCAGGAACTGACATTAAAATTCCGTCATACGACTTTCCCTTCATTTAATTTTCACTACCGCAGCAATCAGAGGTAAAGTGTGACAGTCCTAATAGTCAGCAGGCATATTTTCTCTGCTGTTTTGGTACATATCTGCAATTTCATTTTTGCAACACAACCAAATATTTCCTCCATATTTTGGTTTCATAGTTCTACAGTGAAATCATACATCATTTCTTTAAATAAATCAAGTATACTCATACTTAAATAGATGGGTTTATAAATTTGATTTTTGCCTTATTCGTACAGATAGCAACAAGATTTTCATTAAATATCGCTCTCCTTTTAAAGTTTGGCTTTAATACAAGTTTATCACATTTTTCTCCATCTGAAACTAATTTAATATCTCCTCTGTTTCGTAAGTTTTCCATCGTCTTTCCAAATACTGAATTATTCACCTATTTGTAGAAATCTTTTTCAAAATCATTCTTGGCTTTAGTCCTCATTTCTATATTTAAATCTATACTTTCTTCAACTTATCTGATTGTTTAAATTTTAAAACTCAATGCAGTTTTTGTTAATTTCATTCCTAGAGACAGATAATGTTTAAGATTTCTATAGTGAACTACACTAGTAGATCACGGGTGCGCTATAAAAAGGAAGCAGCTACTTGGGTAACAATGTACTTGCGGAGTGTACATGGTTTATTTTCTTTAGGTTAGGCAGTAGTTTGAGGTACTCCGATGAACTTTCGCCATTCGATACGAAGACAGCGAAATCAGACTGCGTTCAGAGTAAAGACACTTAAACTGCCAAAATTTTATGAGTAAATTGTCGAAGTATTCGTAACAAAGCTGCTGAATTTAGCGCTCTCCAGGGACTTTGTCGCGCTCACATCATTTTCGGGATTGAGATCTGGCTGAAACCCGAAGCAGATAACTCTGAAATATTTAGTGAGTCATGGAACGTATATTGGAAAGACATATTAGACGCCATAGGAGGTGGACTGTTCATTACAGTCGACGAAAATATTGTCTCTAATGTGGTCGACCCTGTGTGTGACTGTGAAGTTAACAGGAAGCGTATAACAGGTCTAGGTGAAATCAAGTTAATTGTTGGACTTTTTACCGGCCATCCGGATTCCGCCATGACAGTTTTAGAGTCGTTCATAGAAATCCTACACACAGTAGCACGGAAATAGCCAGATCATGCAATATAAGTTGGATGCAAATTTAATCTACCGATTATGGATTGATGTGTTTATGGATTCATTGCAGGCAGTAAGGAGATGGAGTCTTGTGAAGTACTTTTGAATATGTTTTCCAAAATCTGTCTTGAGCAGCTAGTTCAACAGCCCACACATAAATGGAAATATTTTAGATCTTGTAGCTACATACAGGCCTCACCTTATCAACGATGTCAGTATAGGTATAGGAATTAGTGTTCAGGTTGTCGTCATAGCAATGATGGTTAGTAAAGTCAATAAATCAGTGAGGAAGATTAGGAGAGTATTTTTGATATAAACAACATCGAAGCAGCTGTTAGCATCCCACTTAGACAGTGGAAGGGCATCATTTAGTTCCAGCATGATGGAAATAGGGAAATTGTGAGCAAACTTTAAACGGATTGTAAATCACGCTTTGAAGAAGTATGTGCCAAGTAAGTGGGTTAAGAACGGAAAAAAAACTCACTGTAGTTTAATAATAAAATTCGGAAAATACTGAGGAAGCATTCGGTTCAAAAGAGAACACGAATTAAGACAGGCAAAAGTCAGTAGAGATTCGTGCGTCCATAAACGATTCATGCGCGAAGCATGAAACAACTACGACCGTCATACCTTAGAATAGGATCTAGCCGAGAACCCAAGAAGATTCTGGCTCTACATAAAATCGCTAAGCGGGTCGAAGGGTTCTATCCAATCAGTCGTTGACCACTCTGCTGTGGCAATACAAGATACCAAAAGGAAAATAGAAGTTTTAAATTTCGCGTTTAATAAATTGTTCATGCAGGAGGATCGTACAAATATACTGTTATCTGACTATCGCACAGACTCCTGTATAGATGACTTAGTAATAGGCATCCCACACGTAGAGAAGCAACTGCAACAGTTGAAACCAAATAAGTCGCAAGGATCGGTTGGAATTACAATTCAGTTTTATAAAGACTGTCCTACAGCATTGCCTCCTTACTTATGTTGAATTTATCGCGAATCTCTCGCCCAGCACAGGCAGATTCCATATTCCTAGATTTCCGAAAATCATTTGACACATTGCCCTACTGCAAACTGTTAACGAAGGTAGGAGCATTCGAATAGGTATGTGAGTGGCTCGAGACTTCTTAATAGAACCCACTGCGTTGTCCTCGACGGCGAGTGTTCATCAGACACAAGAGTATCTTCATGAGTGCCCAAGGAAGTGTGTATGAACCGGTATTATTTTTTATATACATAAATGGTCTGACAGACGGGGTGAGCTGTTTGCTGATGATTCTGTGGTGTACGGCATGGTGTCGTGGTTGAGTGACTGTAGGAGAATGCAAGATGACTTAGAAGAAACTTCTAACTGGTGTGATGAACGACAGCTAGTTCTAAATTCGGAAAAATGTCAATTAATGCAGATGAGTACTAAAACCAATCCCATAACGTTCAAACACAGCATTATTAATGTGTTACTTGAAACAGTCAAGTCGATTAAATATCTTGCCGTAACACTGCAGAGCAATAAGAAATGGACCCAGCATGTAAGGGCTGTAGTGGAGAAGGAAAACGATCGACTTCAGTTTACTGGGAGGGTTTTAGGAAAGCGTGGTTCATGTGTAAAGGAGACCACAGATAAAGCACAAGTTCAAGCCATTCTTGAGTATTGCTCAACTGTTTGGGATTCTCACAGGTCTGATTCAAGGCAGACATGGAAGCAATTCACAGATGAGAGCTAGATTTGTTATCAGCAGGTAGTATCGACACGCAAGTGTTACGGAGGTGGTTCAGTTGGAATACCTGGAGGGAAGGCGATCCTACTACCGCCGACGTATAGTTTGCAAAAGGGCCATGAACATAAGATAAGAGAAATAAGGGGTCGTGCAGAGGCACATAAACAATCGTTTTTCCCTCGGCATGTACAACAGAGAGGAAAATGACTAGCAGTGTTACAATGTACCGTCCGGCACGCACCGTATGGTGGCTTGCGGATTACGTATGTACATGTAGATGTCAGTGAAAATGAGTAAAATGTATTCAACGACACAGCGAGAGGTATTTCCTGTATGTAGGTCCCGAGTTGGACGATTTCATAGCTGCAGTCATGCAAGTTTACAAACATGCTAAATTTAACATAAATAAAAAAACTATTATTCGACAAATATTGTCGTATGAAAGAGGAAGAAAAAGGAGCATGTATTAAAAGATTATACACATGAAAAAATTAATGAATTATTATTATTGTTTTAAAAGTTGCAATGCATGTACAATTTTCTATCACACGTATTACTATACTTTCCTGAGAAATGTGTATTCAGTTCATACTTTCTACATAGAGACACAGTTGCTATACTTAACACACGTTCTAGACAATCAGGGACACGAAAATATTATAAACTGTGCTCTATCTGATTATAGTTTTAATTATTTACTTGTAAACTATGTGGAAATCTATGTTACACATTCGATTCCACTGGTCTACTGGCGTACTGACTATTGCTCAAAAGCAAATTGCATTTCAAAATCACAGGAATGGAAGCTGGAGATGTATATGTTGTAGAAGATTGTAGTTTTAATGGAATATCCGTCAATGGTGGGAGGCAGTACCGCACAGCAATAATGACATCACATATATGTACAGGGTAGACACAATAATATGAACACAACACAATACAATACATCTTGTTACAAGCAGGTATCACTGCATATAGATAAATACTATGATACAGCTGGAGTGTACAGCTCACGTGCCAAGTCGTAGAGGTTATCTTTTAGTGTATTACATACTTTGTTCAGTGACGGTTATGATAAGCAAGCAATCTCTCAGACTTTCAAACAGGGCAACTTATTGGTGCGCCATTAGTGGGACCAGCTGTGACAAAAATAGTTGAACTGTTTAACATTTCACGATCGCCAGTATCCCCGGAAATGATGGCACATACAAAACATGGTAAAACAGCATTGATGAAGAGGAATAGTCGGCGAAATACGAAGTGAACTGACAGAGGCCAACGAGCATTAAAAAGGATTGTGACCAGACAACATAAAACTACCGTGGCAAAAATGATTGCACAACTAAACACTCTCTTGAGTAACACTGTGTCGACAATAACACTACGGCGGGAGCTTCACAAGGCTAACATTCGTGAATGGCTGCTATTTCAAAAGCCTTAATATTGGAGGCCGAAGCAAAGCTACGAAAGAAGACGTGCCACGACCGTAAAACCTGGACACTAGATGACCGGACAGAATATCATACGGTTTCCTACAAACAGCTGGGTGTATGTATGGATTCTCAACATTCTCGACAATGATGTGCTCACTATGACAAGCACATTGGTGCCAAATACTGCTATATGCCAAGACGATTTTGTGCCCATACACACTGTCAAAAAGGTTCAGGCGTGGTTTGTGGTGCATCGGAATATCATCAAACATATTCCCTGGCCAGCACAATCTCCTGACCTTAACATCACTGAACCGATGTGGGGAGTTTTAGAGCAGAGAGTGAGGAGCAGACTTCCAGCTACAACATCATCGAAACAATTGGCGGATGTTCTGACAAAAGGATAGGAGAGCATTCCGTTGGAAACTATTCTGAAGTTCTACGAATCTATTCCACGAAGAACTGCAGCTGTTCTCAAAACCAGTGGTTCCTCCTTATCAATAAATAAATTTGGTATATATGACAGGTAGTCACATGATATCCCCCGATCGCCCGTACTTCAATGGGGGTGGGGGGGGGGGGACGGGGAGGCGGAGGGGAAAAGTAGACATTAGAGAGACATTGTGCCATAACTAAACTATGATTTCTCACATACAGCAGAAAAACTGCGCTGTCAAGAGGCATATTAGGAGAAATTGGTATACAGGCAGCGGAAACCATTCTCAGGAAGTATAAGAAATCTGTATAAATAGGAATTGGCTGATGTTAAAATGGACCACCAGCCTGGGTACTGAAATGGCTTCGACTAGATAACTATCAGCTTATGGGCTTTGATATAACACAAGATTTTTAACAGAGTAGCTATGTTTGACTACTTAACAGAGAAACACGGCTTCTGTGTATGCAAGAAGAAGACTACCTGTGGTATGGCAATGTACTGTAAACAGCGATAAGAAAAGAAGATCAAGCTTTAACGTCCCGTTGACAATGAGGTCATTAGAGATGGAGCACAAGCTCAGGTTGTTTCAGCGATGGGGAAGGAAATCGGCTATGCTCTTTGAAAGGAACCATTCCAGCACTTGTCTGGAGCGATTAGAGTTGTCATGGAAAGCCTAAATCAGATGGTCTGATGCAGATTTGAACCGTCGTCGTCGTCAATTCAGGTCCTCTGTGCTAACCACAGAATAATGATAAGGCCTTTTCACATGGGCGAACTGCAATTGTAAGTACACATAAGAATATTTATATGGCAAATGATAGGCCTAGGAGAGAATGAAATTATCACCAGAAATGCGTCCTGCTACACATCTAATAGAAGCGTTTCCGCTAAAGGGCAACGTTTTTAACCGTTTCAGGCCCCGAATTTTTTCTGGAAAAAGAAAAAAAATTTTTTTGTTCTAATGCTTTTAGGTGTTTTTTTAATGATTTTAAATTCAAGATTTGTGCCCGTTTACAATATATACTTTGCACAGTAAGCTTATTTTTATGGAAAAATAATTAATTTTGAAATATTTACTGTTGTAATACATATACTGATAATTCAATAATTACCATTCAAAATAATAACAATAATATTCAATTATACAATGAGTTATAATGAACCAAAAACTTCTGTGAATTCCGGCAGTCACAAGCTCCTGCGCACTGCTACATTCACTTGTTGATATTTTTACAATTATGCCTAATCGGTGGGGGTATTTGCACATGATGTAAAAACTGAACATTCGCAGAGGTGTACGTGAGGTTTCCGTTGAGGAAAAATATTTCTGTTGCAACAAATGTAAGCAACTGTAGCTAGTGGCTCTGAAAGGGTTGACCTACAATTTACACATACGGAATGGAAATTCCGCTTTAGACTCTGTGGAAAGCTATCTAAATGTACGAAAGTGTGATATTAAAGCAGGAAAACGTATTTTTCAGCACAGTACTATCAAACACAAACACAGATAGTGCAGAATTATGACTCCTACAAGCGATGTTATTCCATAGGTCTTAAGAAAAATAACTATTGAGATTTAAACAACGCCCCAGTAAAGATTTCTGGAATAAAAACACATATGTAGAACTACAGCTGTAACTTGTTTGTTATATAGCAGCAGAAACAAATACTTACGGCACAACTGAGGTAGCGAGTAATAGTATGCATATAATGGCAAGCGTAGTGCATCCCTCTTTAGCAAATTTCCCACATCTTCTAAATGTTTAGATTATAAAACACAGTACTACTACTGCAATGTAAGGCAATACTCACACTAGCTTACATTGTACTTTGGACATGAGAGATAAGTAGATGTTTTGGATATTCTTCATTAGAGATACACAGTCAGGAATGCTATGGTACATTTAGCAGGAAATGCTCTCCAAAGGATGTAGCTGCATTTCTGTTAGAGTGATACATCAAGATTCTATACTGAGACAAGTTGTACCTCGAGAGGGCAATAGTTACTATGATTACGTCATGATCTTTCAATTTTCTTATTAAAAAAAAGATCTGTATTACACATTTTCGAATCATTTGTTAACACACGTCTTTTTCAATGTCGGGAATAGCTCGTCAGATGCAACATGTACACTCTGCTATGATGTATCAAGATGTAATGAACAGATTTCGTTAACACATGTAACATAGCTATTACAGTTCGTTGCCTACACCTATATGTCATGTTACAATGTCTTACAGATACACTTAGAATGAAACATTGTATATGCTAGAAGTGATCGGAATTTGTAACAAAAACTGGATGAGCTTTTCAATGTAAGTGCTAAGTGTAACGTGGAGATGATATCACATATGTGTATATGTTTAAATGTATTAAATGCTAGCGATATTGAAGTATTATATTAAGGAGAGTTAGAACGGAATTTTTTGTCACATTTTCGGATTTTTATCTCATTATAAAATTTCCAATTTGCAAAGTTCCGAATAAACTCACTTGGTAAGTATTTCATTTTATTTTTTGAATATAATCTACACCGGTTGAAAATGTTAAAATGTTTACGTGCATTATTTCAAGATCTAATAAAATCGGTGATGTTTTATATAGAAGGATGTGGTTATAAAGGTTAAATTACGTGTTTGTATTGGTAGCACTGTCAAAAACAGTATCATATAGTTTCATAGTACAAACACGTAATGTATGTCGAAGTGCTAAAATTTTTCCGAGGAAAAGTGATGAATAGATTGGTAAATCTCTCAAAAAGTAAAGTATGACGCCAAAACAAAGTGTTTTTAAGAAATGTTGGTTTCATGGTAATAGATTTTCGAATAAAGGGAAATACTGTGTATAACATGCGGCGTATGAAGTTACAGACAATGAAATAGAGGCAAACTCGTCAGTATCTAGAGAAACATCCATTAGTGCTTCGAAGATCAAAATAAAACGTTGTCATACACAATTTTCCCTACACGAAAGTGATGTAAATGGTAGGTTAGGTTACATTCTGATAGATTTACTGATCCTAAAATGGTGTTAGGTGAATGTGTGTGTTGTAAAATATGTGGAGAGCCAGTTAGATTACATGAAGACAGTGAGGTATCAAATGGACTAACTAGGAAACTTATCAGTATTGTGCCAGTTGTAAATATACTCATTCATTTTGTAATCCTGATAAATGTAAACATAATTATTTTGAAGTAAATGTTAGGTGGTGTTATGGACTGGGAGCTATTGACAAAGGACACACTGCAGCAGAAACAATGTGTGCCGTGATGAATATGCCACACCCACCTTGTAAAATCGACAAGCGTGCAGGATTTATTGGAGCTGCTGTGGAATCCGTTGCATTTGAGTCAATGAAGGGTGCTGCAAACGAAGCTGTTGAAATAAATGATGGTATGATTGACGTACCAGTAACTTTTGATGGCACTTGGCAGAAGCGCGGCTACAGTTCTAAGAATTCTGTTGCTAGTGTGGGTACTGGAAAGATTTCCAGATTTTAACCAAACATTGTTAGAAGCGTAAATCAGGGAATGAAGAAGGGAATATCTGTGACAGAAATGATGAAGAAATAAGTGGTGGTACGGAGGCTTTGCAGCTATTGAAATTTTTAGTCGATTTGTGAATGAAAGGGAATTGTTTTACACTAAGTTCTTAGGTGATGGAGACTCAAAAGCATATAACAGTGTAGTAGCCGCTCAGCCTTATGGTGAGAAGATTATCACAAAACCGGAATGTGGTGGTCATGTCCAGAAGAGGATGGATACCAGGTTGAGGAAGTTGAAACAAATTTTGAGAGACAAGTAACTTTCTGATGGTAAAACCATAAGAGGCAGGCTGACAGATGAAATGATTGATGAACTACAGCAGTATTTTGGAATGGCCATTAGAAATAATACTGAGGATTTGTTGAAAATGAAGCAGGTAATATGGTCAGTTCCACAGACTGTCAATAGATGAAAAACCAGTACACCACCTTTGTCCTCCTGGACATGATTCATGGTGCAAGTACCGCAATGTCCAACACTCGAATAGTTCATATAGCCATAAACATTCCATCCCAGCAGCAGTCATGGATATAATAAAACCTCTTTACAGAGACCTGGCAAATCCTGAATTACTGCATGGTCAGACTCAAAATCCCAATGAGTCTTTCAATAATCTTATATGGACTCGCTTACCAAAAATGTTTTTGTTTAAATGAAGACACTAAAGTGGGGGGGGGGCAGTGATGCTGTTATTGCTTTTAATGATGCCAACATCGGTAGAGTGAAAGTGCTACAGCATATGGAAATTAATCCTGGAGCAAACTGCATAAGTGAATTTGAACGGATGGACAAGGTTCCCATTGATAAAGCAGAGTATGCAGCAAAGTTGGTCACTAAGGAGTCCAGAAAGAAGGAAAGAAGAAAAACGTGTAAAAAGATCAAGAGGATGGTATATAGTATGGTGCAGAGTGCTTCTGAGTGACTAAAAATAAAAAAATTAAGTATATACACTTCTGCTCATAAATTAAGGATAATTGCAGAATGTGGTGCCACACACCGTTGCACTACACAAAACTGGCGCTAATAGCATAGACACAAAGGGAACACACACGACACAGATCTGTATGTCCACGGTATTGGCGATAAGTTGAGAGCCGGCCGCGGTGGCCGTGCGGTTCTGGCGCTGCAGTCCGGAACCGCGGGACTGCTACAGTCACAGGTTCGAATCCTGCCTCAGGCATGGGTTTGTGTGATGTCCTTAGGTTAGTTAGGTTTAAGTAGTTCTAAGTTCTATGGGACTTATGACCTAAGATGTTGAGTCCCATAGTGCTCAGAGCCATTTGAACCATTTTTGATAAGTTGAGAAAACCGTCCCGAAACACATGTGCTACAAAACGCCACTGTTTACTGCGCATTTACCCCGACGTCAATATGGGATATGATCACCATGCACGTACACAGGCCGCACAACGGGTTGGCATACTCTGAAGCAGGTGGTCGAGCAGCTGCTGGGATATAGCCTCTCATTCTTGCACCAGTGCCTGTCGGAGCTCCTGAAGTGTCGTAGGGGTTTGAAGACGTTCAGCGATGCGGCGACCAAGAGAATCCCAGACGTGCAGGCCACTCCATTCGCCTGATATCTTCTGTTTCAAGGTACTCCTCCAAGATAGCAGCTCGGTGGGGCCGTGCGTTATCATCCATCAGAAGGAAGGTGGGACCCACTGAACCCCTGAAAAGGCGGACATATTGGTGCAAAATGACGTCCCGATACACCTGACCTGTTACAGTTCCTCTGTCAAAGACATGCAGGGATGTACATGCACCAATCATAATCCCACCCAACACCATCAAACAACGACCTCCATACAGGTCCCTTTCAAAGACATTTGGTGGTTGGTATCTGGTTCCTGGTTCACGCCACATGACAACCCGGCGAGAATCACTGTTCAGACTATACCTGGACTCGTCCGCGAACATAAACTGGGACCACTGTTCCAATGACCATGTACTGTGTTCCTGACACCAGGCTTTACGGGCTCTCCTGTGATCAGGACTCAGAGGTATGCACGTTGTAGGTCTCTGGGCGAATAAACCATGTCTGTTCAGTCGTCTGTAGACTGTGTGTCTGGAGACAACTGTTCCAGTGGCTGCGGTAAAGTCCTGAGCAAGGCTACCTGCAGTACTCCATGGCCGTCTGCGGGCACTGATGGTGAGATATCGGTCTTCTTGTGGTGTTATACACTGTGGGCGTCCCGTACTGTAGCGCCTGGACACGTTTACTGTCTGCTGGAATCGTTGCCATAATCTTGAGATCACACTTTGTGGCACACGGAGGGCCCGTGCTATGACCTGCTGTGTTTGACCAGCCTCCAGTCGCCCTAGTATTCTACCCCTTATAACCGCATCAATATGTTCTTTGAGCCATTTTCACGTCTGAAAACGTCTGCACACTTACTCGCTGCACCGTACTCTTACATGCACCAACATATCTCTGCGTATGGTCATACCCTGAGGTGATTTAAGCCCGCAAACCGCCCACCAGAGCGTTGTTTCACCATGTATCAGCATTATCCTCAACTTATGAGCATGAGTGTAGTAAGTGAGTTACACTCTTTTGAAACTTTGAAAGGCGTTCCTGAAAATTTACATTTTCTGTTGAATTTTTCCCTAAATCTCAGAAACCATTTCGAATTGGGTACTCAGATTTTCAGGGAGTAATAACATACATATCCTGAGTCTACTGAACTAAAAGAAGAACATAATGTATAATTAAAATCATTTAGGATAAAGTACCAAAAAAGTACACAAATTTTTAACTGTGTAATTAAAAAATTGTATTTCCAAAATCAGTGGCTGAAATGCAATCATTGTAGCTCAGTAGACTCAAAATATAAAGTTTAATGTCCTGTAAAAGTTTCACGTCAATGACTACAGTAGTTCCAGAAGTACAGGGAAGCCAAGCCACTAAATTTAACATTGTCGGGATAGGGCGTTCCAACTCCCCTGCTTTAGCAGGAGAAACATATTTTTCACCGTAATACTGTCAAGTATACATATTGGCGATTTATGATTGACTCCCAGAACCAATGTATTCCATAGGTCTTAATAACAAGAACCAATGTGTAGAATAGACATAAACCACTTCCTATTAAAGATTTCAGGTATAAAAACACATCCATAGAATCACAACTGTAAACTGAATGTTCTATAGCAGTTCAAAAATGTATATGGCACCACTGGGGCAATGAGAGACAGTATGCACACAATGGCAAGCATCTTGTATGCAGTCTCTCTTTAGTGGTTTTCCCACATGATATAAATGTGCTTGTAATAAAACACAGTACTATTACTGTGTCGTATGGCAGTACACACACACTAGTCTACGTTCTGCTTTGGACATGAGAGATAAGTGTATTAAAACAAGTTATACATAAACAGGTCTACTCTTAGTACGATTATACCATGACCTTAATGCTACCTTCGAAAAAACCCACCTGTTTTACACTATTTCGAATTATCCATTAACAAATATGTGCACTCCAGTTGCAACTTGTACACTCTGCTAAGCTGTATCAAGGTGTATTGAATAGAAAAAAAAGGTCGTGGATGATGCGTATGTCTGTAAGAGAATAGCAACTCTAAAAGCTGAAGCGAATTGTAGGGCCAGTGGATGATTTCTAGAGGGACCTGGATGAATGGAAATGTAGCTATTGCACATGAATGGGCGAAATGGTCCATTACTGTTCGAGTACAGTGTTGATGGGAACAGTATCAACGATATATTATCTAGGGGTGACATTTCAAACTGAGCTTATGTAGAATGATCATATGTGGAAGTGCAATTCATCCACTAAAGAAGAAATGGCTTCCAAGAAACACTTATTTAGCCGATTTTTTTGGGTTTTGATTATCAGCCTGTGACCCTTGGTCGGTTAGGCTAATAGCAAATTCAACAAATAGTGGTACACATGCAATTGTACAATCGTAGAAAATTGGTAGACAGACTCCTTTGTGTTGGTCACTACGAGAGGGTTTTACTGCTGAAAATCTGATGAGTATGATGTGGGTGATATATTACTTACCTGTACACATTTCTCATGAAATATCTGCTACAAGGAATTACATTTGTTTCTAACAACTACAGTCTCCACATTGGTGGAGTATGGATGCTCTTAATACACTCTCTGATACACATAGGAATGTGGTTCTCAGGTGTTTTACAACTGGTCTTCCTATATATACACTAGTATGGTCTGGGTAAAAAAGCTGTGGATACCTGAGGAAATGACACATCGATTTCTGTATAGCAGGCGAGCAGCTACAAATCCCAGTTGCATGTCATCTAGACGTCTTAACACTACAACTTAGTGTGTAAGTGCTGAGTTTGTTTCTAAAATAAATAGCACTGTGTATATTTGCACTGTTCATATTGGAGAAGATATAGACCCCTACCCTAAACCTTCCGTCAGACGTTCCTGACCTTAGGATCTACAGTCAAGTGTAAATGAATTTTTCTAATATAAGGTGGTTCTTCGCACTCATGCAGAAATCATAACTGTGGAATGAGATTATCACTCTGGAGAAAATGACGATAGAGACACTGTTGGATGATTGCCAACTCAAGATGATGTAGGAATTGCATGAAGAAAAATGCTGGTGACAATAAGCATGTCAAATTTCAAAATCATGAAATTGGAGGTTGGGGATGCAATAGGCAAATCACATTTCGAGTTCAGGAAATACTAGGTATCGAAGTACAGTGTGTTTGCAGAACATCTGTTGACTGCAAAAATATGAGGAACAGTGGTACCATGCTACAGCACTTTAAAATGAGGCTGACATGGCGTGTGTAGATGACCTGTTTTTAGTAATATTTTCTGTCGAGAATATTACAAAAAACATATTTGCTTGAAAATGGACTGTACATCTTGTTATTCCAAAAGCCTTTATAAAAAAAGCACCATAAACTGTTCCATAATCACTGTACTGTTACTCCACTTATCTTAAGAAAATGAGGTGATGTATCTAACAAACTAAGGCACATTCTTATTAAATAAATTGCTTCCAGATTCCTGCAGTAGTTGGAAGAGAAAAAATGCTACCTCTACCCTAAATCTTATATTAAAGCCACTCCACTCTCGAATAGCAATTGAGAAAAATGAACACTGTCCTAAATCATTACATATCTTGTTGTCAAATGCACTTTTCGATCCATTCGTATATACATACCATGGATTTTGGGGCAGATTTTAATGTCTCCATTAATACATATGGATTAAACAAATATCATACTAGAGTAATTGGGGGCCTGTATCTTCAAAGTATTGTGGAGCTCTATACTGGGGAACCTTGTTTAATACACACTGCATTTAAGGTGTGTTGAGAGAAGATGAATCACACATGGCAGTGTTCGAAGCCAGAGCATCCCTGACTGCATGCAGTGATCTACCACAAAGTCATATGCAAAGCAATCATTACTCGTTTAAATATATTACAGCCAACACAAAAATTGCTGCTATAGAGGTACAGAAGAACATGTGTCATGCTGAGGATACTTCAGTAACATTTTACTCTTAGGGGGGAAGCGTCTGTATCTCTGATAGCTGCAGTAGGTATAGACTGGGAGTGTTATGCCATCCAAACTGGTGCCAGAGACAGGGAATCATGTGGCATTGTTCTGGATGTTTTGTCCGAAAATTACCTTGAGCAGGTAGTTAGAGAACCAACTCGTGAGGGCAACGCTTGGACCTCTTAGCAACAAGCAGACCTGAACTTATTGAATCAATTAACGTAGAGGAAGGTATCAGTGATCATAAGGCTGTGACAGCTTCTATGACGATGGGTCCTACAAGGAATGTTAAGAAAGGAGAAAGATATATTTGTTCGGCGAGGGTAATAGGACACAAATTTCAGAATATCTCAGCAGTCAGCATCAAATATTCTGTGATGAGGACGAAGATGTGGAGAACAAATGGTAATAATGCATAGGCATCGTTCAATATGCTCTAGACAAGTATGTTCCGAGTAAGGTTTTAAGGGATGGGAAAGATCCACCTTGGTTTAATAGCCGTGTTAGAAAAGCGCTACGTAAACGAAGAGCACTTCATCTCAGATTCAAAAGAAGTAAAAAGTTAGCTGACAACCAAAAGCTGAAGGAAGCGAAAATGAGCGTAAGGAGAGCAATGAGAGAGGCGTTCAATGATTTAGAAAGTAAGACGTTGTCAACCGAACTGAGTAAAAACACTAAGAGATTTTGGTCGTATGTAAAAATCAGTAAGTGGGTCAAAATCATCTATCTATTCTCTCAGTGACCACACCGGCACCGAAACGGAAGATAACAGAGAGAAGACCGAATACTGAATTCGGTCTCCCGAAGTTGTTTCACCGCGGAAGATCGTAACACAGTCCCTCCTTTCAATCGTCGTGCGAACGTCGAAATGGCAGATATTGAGATAACCGACCGCGGAACTGAAAAGCAGCTACAATCGTTTAGTAGTGGAAAGGCTTTAGGACCAGAAGAGATAGCTTTAAGATTCTATAAAGATTATGCGAAAAGAACATGCTCCCCTTCTAGCAGTAATTTATCGTAGATCGCTTGAGCAATGAAAGGTACCTAACGACTGGAAAAATGCCCAAGTCATTCCCGTTACTAAGAAAGGCCGTAAGACGCATCCACAAAATTATAGACCTAATCGTTGACGTCAGTCTGTTGTAGAATTATGGAACATGTATTGTGCTGAGGAATTATGACGTTCTTGGAAAATTAACAGCTCCTCTATAAAAATCAACACGGATTCCGCAAATAGAGTTCCTGCGAAACTCAGCTCGCTCTGTTCCTCCATGAGATCCACAGCGCAGTGGGCAACGGCGCTTAGGCTGCTGCAGCGTTCCTCAATTTCAGTAAGGCATCTGACACCGTCCCGCATTTCCGTTAAAATACGAGCTTACGGAGTATCGGAGCAGACTTGCGATTGGATTCCAGACTTTCTTGCAGATAGAACTCAACACGTCGCTCTTAACGGAACTAAATCGACAGATGTAAAGGTAATATCCGGAGTACCACATGGAAGCGTGATAGGACCGTTGCTGTTCACAATAAATATAAATGAACTAGTAGAAAGCGTCGGATGCTCTTTAACGCTATTCGCAGATGACGCAAATGTTTATACCGAAGTAGCAACGCCAGAAGATAGTAACAATTTGCAGAACGACCTGCAGAGAATTGATGAATAGTGCAGACTCTGGCAGTTGACCCTGAACGTAAATAAATGTAGCATATTGCGCATAAATAGGAAAAGAAATCCACTACTGTACAGCTACACTACCGATGACAAACAGCTGGAGATAGCTTCTGCAGTAAAATAGCTAGGTGTAACTATCCAGAGCGACCTTAAGTGGAATGATCATATAAAACACTTGTTGGGAAAAGCAGACACAAAACTAAGTTTCATCGGAAGAATCTTAAGGAAATGTAACTAAAATGTTCAAATGGCTCTGAGCACTACGGGACTTAACATCTATGGTCATCAGTCCCCTAGAACTTAGAACTACTTAAACCTAACTAACCTAAGGACAGCACACAACACCCAGTCATCACGAGGCAGAGAAAATCCCTGACCCCGCCGGGAATCGAACCCGAGAACCTGGGCGTGGGAAGCGAGAACGCTACCGCACGACCACGAGCTGCGGACGAAATGTAACTCATCCACGAAGGAAGTGGCTTATAAGGTGCTTGTTCGCCCGTTTCTTGAGTATTGTTCATCAATCTGGGATCCCTATCAGATAGGGCTGATAGAGGAGATAGAGAAGATCCAACGAGGAGCAGCGCGTTTCGTCACGGAATCGTTTAGCTGGCGAGAGAGCTTCAGGGAGATGCTAAACAAACTCCATTGGCACACGTTACAGGAGAGACGTTGTGCATTACGGAGAGATTTACTATTGAAATTTCGGGACAGCACTTTTGAGGATGTGTCAAACAACATATTACGAGGGTCACTCCAATAGAAATGCACACTATTTTTTAGTCCATCTTTTATTCTACATATTTGAAGGTTTTACAGTGTGTAGATACATCCTTTAGGAGCAATATTTTCATTTCTCCACATAATTTCCATCCCTCTCAATTACCTTACGCCTGTATACCCGCACGGTAAAATTCTGGACCAACCTGTTGGAGCCAATGCTTGGCAGCGTGCACAAGGGAGTCATCATCTTCAAACCTTGTTCCACGAAGAGAGTCTTAGAGCCAGGTCAGGACTGTAAGGTAGATGTTTCAGTGTTGTCCATCCGAGTTTTCTGATCGCTTCCATGGTTTTTTGACTGACATGTGGACGTGCATTGTCGTGCAACAACAAAACATCCTGCTTTTGCCGACCTGGTCGAACACGACTCAGTCGAGCTTGAAGTTTCTTCAGTGTCGAAACATATGCATCAGAATTTATGGTGGTTCCACTTGGCATGATGTCCACAAGCAAGCGCCCTTCGGAACCGAGAAACAGTGTAGCGATAACTTTTCCAGCAGAAGGTGTGGTTTTGAATTTTTTTTTTTTAATTGGGTGAATTTTCATGATGCCACTCCATTCATTGCATCTTCGTCGCTGGTGAAAAATGATGGAGCCATGTTTCATCACCTGTCACAATTCTTCCAAGAAATTCATCTCCACCATTCTCGTACTATTTCAAAAGTTCGCTGCATACCGTTTTTCTTGTTTCTTTGTGAACCACTGTCAACATCCTGGGAACCCACCTGGCACAAACCTTTTTTAACGCCAACACTTTAAGTATTCTGCAAACACTTCCTTCCCTTATCCCAACGTAGCATGACAATTCGTTCAATGTGATGCGTCTGTCAGCAGTCACCAATTCGTTAACTCTCTGCACATTGTATGGAGTGTGTGCAGCACGAAGCCTGCCGCTGCGAGGACAATCCTCAATATTTTCGTGCCCGTTTTCATCACGTAACCTGCTTGCCCACCGACTAACTGTACTGCGATCGACAGCAACATCACCATACACCTTTTTCAACCTCTTGTGGATGTTTCCCACTGTCTCGTTTTCACAGCACAGGAATTCTATGACAGCACGTTGCTTCTGACGAAAGTGAAGCAGCCATCTTGAAGACATGCTGTGATGCCGCCACTCACGGGAACAGGTTGAACTAAGTTTGAAAACAAGCGGGAAGGATGTATCTACACACTGTAAAACTTTCACACATGTTGTTGTTGTTGTTGTTGTTGTTGTCTTCAGTCCTGAGACTGGTTTGATGCAGCTCTCCATGCTGCTCTATCCCGTGCAAGCTTCTTCATCTCCCAGTACTTACTGTAACCTACATCCTTCTGAATCTGCTTAGTGTATTCACCTCTTGGTCTCCCTCTACGATTTTTACCCTCCACACTGCCCTCCAATGCTAAATTTAGGCGCTGCAGTCCGGAACCGCGGGACTGCTACGGTCGCAGGTTCGAATCCTGCCTCAGGCATGGATGTGTGTGATGTCCTTAGGTTAATTAGGTTTAAGTAGTTCTAAGTTCTATGGGACTTATGACCTAAGATGTTGAGTCCCATAGTGCTCAGAGCCATTTGAACCATTTTTGATAAGTTGAGAAAACCGTCCCGAAACACATGTGCTACAAAACGCCACTGTTTACTGCGCATTTACCCCGACGTCAATATGGGATATGATCACCATGCACGTACACAGGCCGCACAACGGGTTGGCATACTCTGAAGCAGGTGGTCGAGCAGCTGCTGGGATATAGCCTCTCATTCTCCTCCCCAATTCTATTCAATACCTCCTCATTAGTTATGTGATGTACCCATCTAATCTTCAGCATTCTTCTGTAGTACCACATTTCGAAACCTTCTATTCTCTTCTTGTACAAACTATTTATCGTCCATGTTTCACTTCCATACATGGCTACACTCCATACAAATACTTTCAGAAACGACTTCCTGACACTTAAATCTATACTCGATGTTAACAAATTTCTCTTCTTCAGAAACGCTTTCCTTGCCATTGCCATTCTACTTTTTATATCCTCTCTAGTTCGACCATCATCAGTTATTTTGCTCCCCAAATAGCAAAACTCCTTTACTACTTTAAGTGTCTCATTTCCTAATCTAATGCCCTCAGTATCACCCGGCTTAATTCGACTACATTCCATTATCCTCGTTTTGCTTTTGTTGATGTTTATCTTATACCCTCCTTTCAAGACACTGTCCATTCCGTTCAACTGCTCTTCCAAGTCCTTTGCTGTCTCTGACAGAATTACAATGTCATCGGCGAACCTCAACGCTTTTATTTCTTCTCCATGGACTTTAATACCTACTCCGAATTTTTCTTTTGTTTCCTTTACTGCTTGCTGAATAACATCGGGGATAGGCTACAACCCTGTCTCACTCCCTTCCCAACCACTGCTTCCCTTTCATGCCCCTCGACTCTTATAACTGCCATCTGGTTTCTATACAAATTGTAAATAGCCTTTCGCTCCCTGTATTTTACTCCTGCCACCTTTAGAATTTGAAAGGGAGTATTCCAGTCAACATCGTCAAAAGCTTTCTCTAAGTCTACAAATGCTAGAAATGTAGGTTTGCCTTTCCTTAATCTATTTTCTAAGATAAGTCGTAGGGTCAGTATTGCCTCACGTGTTGCAACATTTCTGCGGAATCCAAACTGATCTTCGCCAAGGTCGGCTTCTACCACTTTTTCCATTCGTCTGTATAGAATTCGCGTTAGTATTTTGCAGCTGTGACTTATTAAACTGATAGTTCGGTGATTTTCACATCTGTCAACACCTGCCTTCTTTGGGATTGGAATTATTATATTCTTCTTGAAGTCTGAGGGTAGTTCATCTGTCTCATACACCGTGCTCACCAGATGGTAGAGTTTTGTCAGGACTGGCTCTCCCAAGGCCGTCAGTAGTTCCAATGGAATGTTGTCTACTCCCAGGGCCTTGTTTCGACTCAGGTCTTTCAGTGTTCTGTCAAACTCTTCACACAGTATCGTATCTCCCATTTCATCTTCATCTACATCCTCTTCCATTTCCATAATATTGTCCTCAAGTACATCGCCCTTGTATAGACCCTCTATATACTCCTTCCACCTTTCTGCTTTCCCTTCTTTGCTTAGAACTGGGTTTCCATCTGAGCTCTTGATATTCATACAAGTGGCTCTCTTTTCTCCAAAGGCCGCTTTAATTTTCCTGTAGGCAGTATCTATCTTACCCCTAGTGAGATTAGCCTCTTCATCCTTACATTTGTCCTCTAGCCATCACTGCTTAGCCATTTTGCACTTCCTGTCGATCTCATGTTTGAAACGTTTGTATTCCTTTTTGCCTGCTTCATTTAGTGCGTTTTTATATTCTCTCCTTTCATCAATTAAATTCAATATTTCTTCTGTTACCCAAGGATTTCTACTAGCCCTCGTCTTTTTACCTACTTGGTCCTCTGCTGCCTTCACTACTTCATCCCTCAGAGCTACCCATTCTTCTTCTACTGTATTTTTTCCTCCATTCCTGTCAATTGTTCCCCAATGCTCTCCCTGAAACTCTGTACAACCTCTGGTTCTTTCAGTTTATCCAGGTACCATCTCCTTAAATTCCCACCTTTTTGCAGTTTCTTCAGTTTTAATCTACAGTTCATAACCGATAGATTGTAGTCAAGAGTCCACATCCGCCCCTGGAAATGTCTTACAATTAAAAACCTAGTTCCTAAATCTCTGTCTTACCATTATATAATCTATCTGATACCTTCTAGTATCTCCAGGATTCTTCCATGTATACAACCTTCTTTTATGATTCTTGAACCAAGTGTTAGCTATGATTAAGTTATGCTCTGTGCAAAATTCTACCAGACGGCTTCCTCTTTCATTTCTCTCCCCCAATCCATATTCTCCCACTATGTTTCCTTCTCTCCCTTTTCCTTCTCTCGAATTCCAGTCATCCATAACTATTAAATTTTCGTCTCGCTTCACTACCTGAATAATTTCTTTTATCTCATCATACATTTCATCAATTTCTTCATCATCTGCAGAGCTAGTTGGCATATAAACTTGTACTACTGTAGTAGGCGTGGGCGTCGTGTCTATATTGGCCACAATAATGCGTTCACTATGCTGTTGGTAGTAGCTTACCCGCACTTCTATTTTTTTATTCATTATTAAACCTAGTCCCGCATTACCCCTATTTGATTTTGTATTTATAACCCTGTATTCACCTGACCAAAAGTCTTGTTCCTCCTGCCACCGAACTTCACTAATTCCCACTATATCTAACTTCAACCTATCCATTTCCCTTTTTAAATTTTCTAACCTACCTGCCCGATTAAGGGATCTGACATTCCACGCTCCGATCCGTAGAACACCAGTTTTCTTTCTCCTGATAACGACGTCCTCCTGAGTAGTCCCCGCCCGGAGATCCGAATGGGGGACTATTTTACCTCCGGAATATTTTACCCAAGAGGACGCCATCATCATTTAACCACACAGTAAAGCCGCATGCCCTCGGGAAAAATTACGGCTGAAGTTTCCCCTTGCTTTCACCCGTTCGCAGTACCAGCACAGCAACGCCGTTTTGGTTAGTGTTGCAAGGCCAGATCAGTCAATCATCCAGACTGTTGCCCCTGCAACTACTGAAAAGACTGCTGCCCCTCTTCAGGAACCACAAGTTTGTCTGGCCTCTCAACAGATACCCCTCCGTTGTGGTTGCACCTACGGTACGGCTATCTGTATCACTGAGGCACGCAAGCATCCCCACCAACGGCAAGGTCCATGGTTCATGGGGGTAGGCATTCACACATGTAGAATGAAAACTGTATTTTTACAAAAATAGTGTGCATTTCTTTTGGAGTGTCCCTCGTACTTCCGCCACATACATCCCGCGCACTGACCACGAGAAGAAAAATCGAGAAATTATAGCCAATACAGAGGCTTACCGACAATCGTTCTTCCCACGCACTATTCGCGGGTAGAACAGGGTTGGAGCGATCAGATAGTAGTACCGAAAGTACCCTCCTCCACACACCATTAGGTGGCCTGCGGAGTATGATGTAGATGTAGATGGGTGGTAAAACTTAAAAACAAAGAGAGCCACCTGCCATAATTCTAATCTCAGTTCTTGTTTGATGCATTTGTCAATTCAGTTGGAATGAGGGAAAAACACTACAATTGCCAAACCGTAACAGGAAGTGGAGTAGTAAACATTTGAAGTCGTACACTTATAAAAATCTATAAAGGCATCGTGTCACGTAGAACTGATGTTGTATTTGGTGTAAATTGAATACCAATGTGTTGCTAAGGCCTTGAATGGATTACATCTGTATTACACATCTGTGGGTTAGCGTACAGATTTTAGCCAATTGGTATCGAATGCGCTCTGCCAAGATAAAGTGATACAATTGCTCTGCAGCTCTATTTATCTGTGTAATATATACTGCACATTAGATGTGCGGAGAAAAGGTAATTTTTTCAAGAGAATTACACAAAGAAGCGGTCAAAACCATCGTTCCTCTTTTAATCACGATATGTACGGAAGAATCTCATAGAGGCTTGGCTGCAAGACTGAGCTTTGCTTTGGTAAGGTATGGGGCAGAGAGCTCTGTGTCCTGTCAAGACAGTATGACGATGATGATGTTGTCATCGGCGCCCGTACAAATTCCCAGTTTTTACACAGTCCAAATTTTTACCCAATACAATCTAGCCACTGTCACGAAAGATGATGATGATGATGATGAAATGATGAGGACAACACAAACAACTAGTCCCCGGGCAGAGAAAATCCCCTCAAGTCACTATTGAGCTTATGCTCTTAATCTGTTTATCCATGTGTGGTGCCACTGCCATACATCGATGTGTGCTACAGTGGCAAGCTAGCCCTCAGTCGATGAGGGCAGAATGTGGGGACGTCTTGTCTCTCTAAATAGGCTGCGTTTGGAAACGTGCGGACACGCGCACTTTGAATACATTGTGGGAGAGATTCTGTCGCATTTTTTGTATGTTTTAAAGATAAAAGTAATTATTGCTCTTATTCATACCTACTACTCCCCGGACGGTACAGTGTGATCACATATGCAGTAACTGTTAAAGCGAGGAAGTATGTGCTGTCGCTACTATTTTAGCAATGTGTTATGTGTGTACATACATGTCTACTCGTATTTCCTGCAGTTATTTACAATTCCATAGTAACCTTACGCGACCTGGTAGAAATGTCACACGCTAATAACGCGGGGATATTACTTATCGTGAAAAAATGTAGCAGAGGTGTCTCTGTTGCATTATGCTAATTGTTAAACACTATATTATTGGGGAGCCTGTGTATTTTTTTTAAATATTGCATCGTTAAACAATTATATTCTTGTAATTACATGTACCTTCTTAAAAAGTGGGAGAAAACTGGCAAAATTGTAACAAATTGGCACTAAAGTGTCATACGTTGGTATCGTTGCAGCGGATTCACAGTGGTGGTAGTTGTCAAACTTCTAAGGTCCCATATTTATGTGCATCGTCTTGGAAAGTAAGAAAAAATGACAGAATCGTGTCGAACAGCCCCAAAACCGTAAATAATGCCATATGTTGCAGAAAATTCCATTAGGCACGATACTCTGCTGGAAATTGCGAATATCATCTGAATTTGTTATTGATGGGTACCCGAAGAGAGGTGACGGTGGTAGTGGTGGGGAGAAGGACCAATAGGAATGATGCATTACACGAGTGGGTTAAGTGAGCCCGACACTCTGGACCATAAATCAAGGTTATTAAGAATAGGCTAAAAGCATTTCGTGATTACGTAACACTTCTGTAAACAAAAGTAAGAGTAAGCGGTTTGTTTTCATAAGGATAAAAGCATCTGGTGACCATTTTGTTTCTCTACAAGTGCACACCCAAGTGGTCAGTTTGTTTACATAGGGAAAACAATATTCTCATTTGGACAGAATACCCACAGCCCTATACTCGTCTTTATTTGGTTTTTTACTCTCAATTATAATTCTCTGCTTAGTAGACAGTTCATCCCATTCAATAGACCCCATAATTCTCCTGCACTTTCACTGAGGCTGATAATGTCAATAGTCAATCTAATCATTGATAAGTTACTTCCATAAAACATCTAGGAGTACGTATACAGAGCGATTTTAAGTGGAATGACCACATAAATCTAATCGCAGGAAAGATAGACCCCTGACTGACATTTTCTCAGCAAATGTAGCCTGTCAACAAAGGAGGCAGCTTATAAAATCCTCGTTCGATCAATACTAGAACACTGCTCGTCAGTGTGGTATCTGTATCAGATAGGACTGATGGAGGAAATAGAGAAAAGCCAAACAACAATAGCATGTTTCTTTTATAGGTTCATTTAAAAGCATGGAAGTGACTTGCAGATGATCAAGCAACTCCAGCACTAGAAGTTGCAAGATAAGCTTTCTGTATCATGGTATGGTTGGCTGTTAAAGTTCATACAGTGTATGTTCCTAGAGGAGTCAACAAATATATTGCTTCCTGCTATGTACAACTGATGAAAAGACCGTGGAGATAAAATTAGAGAGGTTCGAGCCCACATGGAGTCTTACCGTCAATCATTCTTCCCATGAACCATTTGCGACTGGAACAGAAAATGGGGGAAGTGTCTCTAGTACACAAAGTACCCTTCACCACACACTGCAAGGTAGATTGCGGAGTATAGATGTAGACATAGATCAAGACGGTGGCTGCTCGATTTGTTTCTCTCAACCAGTCACAACACAGGCTCTGTAATGTCACCAACGCCACTGGCCCTTCCCCGTATTCTATCAGAATTTCTGTATAGAACTTTAAGCGCACTACTTCAACAAAGCAATGGTCGTTAAATGCAGCTATTCCATCAGTATTAAGCTGAGCAAAAGGTTTCGCTCTTGATAAATGCATTATATTGAGACCACCACATTTAGTCACAATGTAACCACACTTTTTAAGCAAAATCATATGGAAATAGAGGCTTATATGTGCAAGAAGATTAACATGGAAAACAAGAATGTGGTTGTCAACAACGATAAGACAACTGGAATAAACAATTTAACGTGGATAAGCTCCTATTGTAAAATAAAGATCTATAGCAAATACACATGTATAATAAAAAGACCATGAGTGAATAGAGGTACTGGATCCATCTTATTTACTTAAGTGCCCTGATATAGGTGTACAAGAAAGTTTCCCATCTTCCTTAGCTAAAGAACATAGTATTACCACACTGGATACTACGATTTATAACTACAGAATGGCTGGTACGTTTGATAATGTGGAAGAATATCTGCAACATGCCCTGCTGTACTGCTTAATTCTATGCGGTATAAAGTATCGGGTAGCTTGCAGAACAATTGCTGTGTAGAATTTAACAGTGTTCTACAATTTGTCTACTGGAGGAAAATAAGAAAACATGAAGGTTGACTGGTGTACAATAAAACGTTCCAGATCAATACTAAGATAAGATTATCAGATGTGTTCTGTTTGCCTTTAGTTTTAATTATTTACCCATAAACTATTATGAAAATGAAGGGTCCAGGAAAAGAAAGAGCTACATCCATTTATTACAGTTTTTGAGTTTTTACCAGTATATGAAAGTATGGAATAGACCCAGTTTTTCCACATATACCATTGTATTACCATTTGTCACCATAAATATGTTGTTCGCCAGTCAGTACTGAATATATTGCGTCAGTGTTACAAGGTTAAGATTACAAAACATTATAGTACAAAGTTAGCATAAGTATGCATAATAATACAGAATAAATTTGTTGAAGTATAGCATAACACTTTATGACATATGGAGTGAATTTTTTTTAAAATAAGTACATGTTCACTTCGTTTCATATGGCAATGTCTTGTTTAGGAAATCCTATTTGCTGTTTCACTCTCAAAGGAGTGTTCAGACAGTTGAACATTTTAATAGCTATTATTGGAAACTGTCCTGTGTCATGGAGACTCGACAGCTTGGGATGTCTATGTCTTCCTTAGTGTGTGTGTAGTAATTGTGGACTTCAGTTTCAGTGGTCCAGCTTCCTGCTTGATATTATGATCCTTAGTGCTTTTTTTGCAGTAGCAGAATTTCTTGCAGCCTGTAAAGCGATCCCATACTAACAGGCCATACCTGATACGGATGTGAAACAGTGAATAATAGACCATCAGTAAATACTGATCAGTTATCACATGCTTCGTTTCCTCAGGAGGTATATGACTCATAACAGTTTGTCACACGCATGTGCAGTGTGTTCTTGCCAAGTGAGTTTACTATCCACCATGAACCCCAGAAGCTTCACAGTTCCTGTATTTTCTAGGTATCCATTGTCACTGAGGCTACATACCGACTTCTGCGTTTTTTGTTCATTTATTTTCATTGCGTTTATAATAAACTATTTCTTTGTAGCATCAAACAAAGCATCTACTTCTTTTTGAGCCTTGCTGTCATCAAAGCGTTTCGAGTACGAGTACAGAGTAGTGCCATTTGCGAATTACAAATACTGCCCAAGAGAGCTTCAATCACTTACACGTACTAGGAACAGCAGAGGGCCATTACCGATACCTGTGGCACACCTTATTCCAGACGTTTAGCCGAGCGGTTCTAGGCGCTTCAGTCCGGAACCGCGCTGCTGCTACGGTCGCAGGTTCGAATCCTGCCTCGGGCATGTATGTGTGTGATGTACTTAGGTTAGTAAGGTTTAAGTAGGTCTAAGTCTAGGGCCGGCCGAGGTGGCCGAGCGGTTCTAGGCGCTACAGTGTGGAACCGCGCGACCGCTACGGTCGCAGGTTCGAATCCTGCCTCGGGCATGGATGTGTGTGATGTCTTTAGGTTAGTTAGGTTTAAGTAGTTCTATCTTCTAGGGGACTGATGACATCAGAAGTTAAGCCCCATAGTGCTCAGAGCCATTTTTTAAGTCTAGGGGATTGATGACCTCAGATGTTAAGTCCCGTAGTGCTTAGAGACATTTGAACCATTTTTGAAACAGAGTTTGATTCTTATTTCAAGTTATATCGGGAAAAATAATGCGTAGGCTCTTTGAAGTTTGTGGACTCAGTCTCATCTTTCATTGAATAAGTTATTCTTACTCATCTTCTTAACATGAAACATTAAAAGTTTGAATAAATATGCAATAATATTGTCACATATTTACAGAATATTACTTGAGGTTTGTAAGTTTGGAATAATAAGTGTAAATGTTACAGAATTGTAACCTCAAAAAAAAAAAGCTTCAAATAGAAATATCAGCCGGCCGGGGTGGCCGAACGGTTCTAGGCGCTACAGTCTGGAACCGCGCGACCGCTACGTAGTTCTAAGTAGTTCTAAGTTCTATGGGACTGATGACCTTAGAAGTTAAGTCCCATAGTGCTCAGAGCCATTTTTTTTAGAAATATCAATTTTCTGAGAGAATTTTAAAACTGTACTTAGCTCATTCTTATTCTGGAACCTTCAATTGTTAACATAGATGACAACATGGACAACAGATGTGTATAGTAAAGCTGGAGAAATGTATTTTTCTCAATCCAGAGCACTGTCCTCCACAATACCATTAAATATAACTACTGAATTAGGATTTGATCCCATGAATCATGTTCTACCACAGGTCTTACGAAAAAGAAGTGCACTTATAGAAAGCTTGGAATGGAACACGTCGAAGTCAAGAAAATGTGAACTGGAACCTTTTTTCAAAAACAAATGCCATGAAGAAAGAATATAAATTCCTGTTGGAAAAAGACTAATCCATTGCAGACATGCTTGAAAATTTCTTTGAACACAATATTTGGGAAAATCTGGATACAACTTGATAATACACTGTACACTGAGGTGTCAAAAGTCATGGGATACCTCCTAATACCATGTTGGAACTCATTTTGTCCCGCATAGTGCAGAAACACTACGTGGTATGGACTCAACAAGTCGCTACAAGTCACCTGCAGAAATATTGAGCCATGCCACTTCTATAGCCGTCCATAACTGGGAACGTGTTGCCAGTGTAGGATGTTGTGCACGACCCGACCTCTCGATTATGTCTCGTAAATGTTCGATGGTATTCACGTCGGGCGATCTGGGTGGCCAAATCATTCGCTCGAATTGTCCAGAATGATCTTCAAATCAATTATGAACAGTCGTGGCCCAGTGATATGACATCGTTGTTTGGGAACATGAAGTCCATGAATGGCTGTAAATGGTCTCCAAGTAGCGAACATAGCCATTCCCAGTCAATGATCGCTTCAGATGGACCAAAGGAGCCAGGCCATTCCACATAAACACATCCCACATTATTATGGAGACACCACTAGCTTGCACAGTGCCTTGTTGACAACTTGGGTCCATGGCTTCGTGGGGTCTGCGCCACACTCGAAACCTACCATCAGCTCTTACCAGCTGAAATGGGGACTCATCTGACCAGGTCATGGTTCTGCAGTCGTCTCGGTCAAGCGATATGTTCACGAGCCCTGAAGAGGCGCTGCAGGGGATGTTGCGCTGTTAGCAAAGACACTCGCGTCAGTCGTCTGCTTCCATAGCCCACCAGATTCGCCGCACTGTTCTAACAGATACGCCCGACGTATGTCCCACATTGATTTCTGCAGTTATTCACGCAGTGTTGCTTGTCTGTTAGCACTGGCAACTCTACGCAAATGCCGATGATCTCAGTCGTCGAGTGAAGGCCGTCGGCCACTGCGTTGTCAATGGTGAGAGGTAATGCTTGAAATCTGATATTCTCGGCATGCTCTTGACACTGGATCTCGGAGAATTGAATATTCTAACGATTTCCGGAATGGAATGTTCCATGCGTCTAGCTCCAACAACCATTCCGCGTTCAACGTCTGTTAACTTCCGTCGTGCAGCCATACTCACGTCGGTAACTTTTTCTCATGAACCACCTGAGTACAAATGACAGCTCCGTCAATGCACTGCGCTTTTACACCTTGTGTCCACGATAGTATCGCCGTTTGTATAGGTGGATATTGTTAGCCCATGACTTTTGTCACCTCACTGTAAATGCCACTGGAAAGTGGCCATACAATGGAGTACTTGCAGAAAATGATGGATCCAAGGACGTGTTTACTGCATTAGAGGATATACGAAAAATCTGTTTATAAACCTCCATTCTCGTTTGGATCTGCTTAAAAAGGATGGTTATACTTTATCTAACTGAAGTGGTAAGAAAGGCCATTTGGAGAGTATAAAACTGGTGGACTATACAAATTAAATGACAATCCGTTCGCTAAAGTGGTATATTTAAAGTTCTATGTTCAAATTCTGATAGAATATGGGGAAGGGTTAGCAGTGTTTATGAGCTCAGGTGACAAAACAGTGATTTCGTGACGTCACAGATCCTATTTTGCGACTGGTTGACAGAAACAAACTAAGCAGCCACCATGTTGATCTACGCGTTTACGATGCTGACATTCATTTTTTGGTTTTCGTAATTATGCTTGTGGATTACAAAAATGTGCAATTAAAGTGATACACCGCAGTAAAGTTCTCGCCAAAACATCTCATTTCTAGTGCTGAAGTGTCGGGAAATGTGGTACTGGTGGCTACACATGTCATATACATTATCTTGGAGTTACCTCTTGGTATTATTTAGTAGTCGATTACCAAAAGGAAAGGAGATGCAGTCTGCAAACATTTTAGGGGCCCTGACACCAAGTTCCGATCGGCAAATGTCTCAGCCTTTCTCAGTATAACAACCACACCTCATACCTGTTCAAACATAAAGCAACGTCGGAACTTTCACGGAGTAAAGCAAATATATAAACTTCTAAAAACGTCGTGTGATGAAAGTTCGAAGTATGTGTAAGGGGCAATTCAATGAAAATGAAAAAAGGGAAAAAATAAGTAAACTGTTGATTATTTAAAAAGTAACAGCCATGGCTGCTAATATACTTATCCTACTGTGAGACGAGACGGTTAATCCCTTTATGGAAATGTTTGTCGGCAGGCTCACATGTTGCCAAAATTGTTTCGACTATATTTGTGATACGCTAAAATTATTTTTCACTGTACTTTTACGAGAATCTTGTGATTTTTAACAATTCTAGTACCTGCCTGTCTGAGCTACCCATTAAGTTTAATTTCATTCAATGTTGAACCATTGGCACTGATCTTAGCCTAAGAAAAGAGGTATTCCCATGAGTTTCAGTGCCCCCCCCCCCCCCACTCCCTAAAGATTTTGCTACCATTCCGGCCAATTTTAGCCCTCACTTTCCTACTGAGAAGGAGAACATGCCTTTTAAAGTCTCTCCTACCAATAGTATCAACAGGAAGCAAACCTATGCCTGACAAAGTAACCGCCCAAAGCAGCAAGTCTAACTCCATATTGACACATGCACTGGACTTGAAAATACTTGTGATCTGGTACCTGTCACCCAATTCTTCCTGCAAGATCTGGCGCACACCTCTTCCATGGCTACTACCTAACAACAGAACTTTCCTCCTACTTTCTACTTTTTTTGAAACAGTTGGTTCCCTAGTGAAACTCAGTTGAGTATTAATTACACTTCTATCTACCCGACCCTCTTCCTTAGTTAACTAATATAGCAAGGCAAATCTGTTGCATGTAGCAATGATGAAACTGTCAGATACTGTTCTATTTCTGTGGCCCACGTTCCTTGCTACCATTCCCCACCTGCCGTAACCCTTCTACCCTCTTAAATTCATCAGTTCCTCCCTTGACTATCCATTTCAGCCTTAAGGGCTCTATTATTCTCGTCATGTAGAGATATTTTCCTATCCATTGAACATACTTTGCAGTGCCATGGAAGAAACCCATTTACTCCCGCGATTCCAGTGCCACTACATTCCCCATAATGTAACCATCAGTCACAACAGCTGCACAGAACCCCAGAACTAGCTTTCCTATGGCAGATCAAACACTTCATGCTCATGGTTGTTTACCATATTTTTACAAAATTTATCTACACAATAACGATAATGTCTATTAACTACAGATCACAAGAGTCACTAAAGTCATGTGGAACACTAATATATGAGTACACCATTAATACAGTAACGTAAAGCACTTAAAATAAAGTTACAACTCAAAACTCGCGTACCCGATAAATTAGGCCTAAGATCACGTACACACGATATGGACTTTATGGGTTTTGAAAAGAAATGAAAGATACAACTTAAAACCTTTAATTCTCCGAGTAGATACGGCACTACTAAATATATGTGTAACGAAAACAATCTAAATTCTTCACTTAATACTTGCCCAAACGTAACAGTCACATATATGCAAAATGTGGATATAAGCTTTCAGAAGATGTAAGTAGAGACACTATGGAGTGAGAGGAAGTTTTGCTATTTACAGTAAGTTAAAATTTACCATAGTGTGAAAAATTTAGAAACCAAAAAAATTTGGTGTAGAGCAACTTACAGAGGCATGTACCCATGAGCTTAAGCTAAATAAAGGTACTTTTATAATTGTAACTCTGTATAGATCCCCACCACAAAATTTTCAGCTATTTCTGAAAAACTTGAAATCTTTGTTATGTTCTCTGTCAGACAGAGGGAAGCAAATTATTGTTAGTGGGGATTTCAATGCAGATTTTCTGAAAGAAACTGATAAAAAGAATGGCCTTGAAGTATTACTTGGTTCTTTCAATTTGGCATCAGTTATAGATTTTCCTACTCAGATAGTACAGGAAAGCAGCACACTGACAAATAATGTTTTTATAGATCAAGATAAATTTAATCAGATAAATTTTTTTTGATAAGAGTGGTCTTTATGATCATGATGCACAACTAGTTACAGTAAATGATATAGCTCCATACACTAATGCAAAACACTCCTCGAAAACAGTGCATTCAATTAACGATTTAACAATTGCAAATTTCGAGGAAAGATTACAACAGTTAGATCAGGATGAGGTGTACAGGGGACCTGCACTAATTTAATCTATTTCATTAGACCTTTGTGAGTATATTTGAAAACAGTTGCCCTTCGAAAACAGTGAAACTTAATTGTAAGAAATCATCTAAAAACTTGCAAATTATTAAACTGATGAAAAAAATCTTGTAAACAGAAAAGGGAAATGCATAGCAAGAAAGAGTAATGATTCAGAAACAGTCAAACATTATAAAAGCTATTGTACTGTATAAAAAAACTTATCAAAAAGTCTAGAAGTATGTGCATTATGCCTGAGATAATAAAATTAAAATAATTTGGAATATTATTAAAAGGGAAGCAGGACAACCTAGAGCACAGGAAGACTGTATTTCTATCAAACTCAATGAAAATTTGTTAACAAAAGATCATAGGTAGAAAATATTTTTAATAATAATTTTAAGTGTTACAGAGAAAACAGGATTCAGATGTTCATTTGAGAATGCAAGGCTATTTATGGAATAGGCAATACCTACGAAATTTGATAAAATTGAAATTCAACCCATCCATCCTACTGAAATTAGGAAAATAATAAATTCACCCGAAAGTGAAAGCTTGCAACGAACTGGTGGCATTTCCATTAGAGTGCTAGAAGCTTGTTCCCAACAAATAAATAGCATTCTCAGTCACATATGTAGTAGCTCAGTGAAACAGGACTTTTTTCCAGACAGAGTGAAATATGCCATTGTTAAACCATTGCATAAGAAAGGGAATAGGTATGATGCTAACAACTACCACACAATCTCACTTCTGACAGCTTTATCCAAAATTCTTGAAAAATTGATGTATTCAGGCTGAGCCTCGCATATCTGTAAATCAAAGTACTAAGAAAATGTCTTTCAGAAAGGCTTCTCAAGAGAAAATGCAATACATACTTTCACCAATTAAATAATAAATGCTCTGAATAACTAAACATCATCCACTGGGATTATTTGTGATCTCTCAAAGGCTTTTGACTGTGTGAATCATGAAATTATTTTCGATAATCTTAAGTATTGTGGTATAAGTGGGACAGTGCACAAATTGTTTAATTCATATTTAAATGAAAAAAAGTTTACATTAACAGTACGTATAGTCTGCAAAAATCAGCAGAGTTCTCTAAACCCGGGAGGTACCAAGAATGGTGTCCCACAGGGTTCAGTCTTGGGTTTCTTAATGTTCTTAATTATATTAATGACTTGCCACTATATATTTATGAAGATGTACAGCTATTTCTTTTTACTGATGATACAAGTATAGCAATCACACGCAACAAACAAGAATTAGCTGAGAAAATTGAAAATAACATCTTTCAGAAAGTTATTGAGTGGTTCTCTCAAAATTGGCTCTCACTAAATTTTGAAAAAAACACAGTGTATACTGTTCTGTACAGTAAATGGCATAACACCATTCATAAATATAGACTTTGAACAGAAGTCTATTGCTAAAGCACAATATTCAAAACTTCTGGGTGTATGCATTGACAGGAAACTGAACTGGAAGAAATACTCTGATGATCTGCTGAAACGTTTGAGTTCAGCTATGTATGCTATTAAGGTCATTGGAAATTTTCGTGATAAACATATCATCAGTAAAATAGCCTACTCTGCCTATTTTCATTCAGTGCTATCATATGGCATCATATTTTGGTGTAACTCATCATTAAGGAGAAAAGTGTTTATTGTACAAAAGTGTGTAATCAGAATAACAGCTGGAACTTGCCCAAGATCACCTTGCAGACATTTATTTAGGAAACTAGGGTCATTCACGGTACCTTCAAAATACATACATTCACTCATTAATTTTGTTATTAATAACCCATCCCAAATCAAAAATAATATCAAAGTGTAAAGCCCCAACACTTGAAGAAAGGGTGATCTTCACTATTTTGGGTTAAATCTGACCCTGCCACAGAAAGGGGTGAATTATGCTGCCACAAAAGTCATTTATGAAATAGCATTAATAGTCTGACAGATAGCCAATCAGCATTTAAAAACAAATTTAGATAATTTCTGAATGACAACTCCTTCTACTCAAATTGATGAATTTTTAGATATGAAGTAGTGTCTGTAAAAGCATATATGCACACACTGTGCGTAGAAACCATACATTTAACTGACATGTTCCACATCATTACGAAATGTATTTATGACCTATGGAACAAGTATTAACGTAATGTAATGCTGTAGAAGTTTCTATTTGAAGCCCTTACACATCCATACAGCACGAATCTCACCCCATGTGATTTCCATATTTTTGGAGCCGTAAAGAAAGACATTTGCTGTCATTGATTTGCTTCAGATGAAGAGGTGCAGGACTGTGTACAATTATTCCGTACCAAACCACAAAATTATTCCATGAAAGCACTGACCGACTTGCCTGAGAGTGGAATAAATGTATTAACAGAGATGGCAATTACTTTTGAAATTATCATCAGTTTACTCACTTTTTCCCCTTCTGTCTCTTAATTTGACTGCCCCTTATACCACCAGTAACATAACATAAAGTATGCCTAAAACTGAAAATAACAAAAATTTGTATTGGCCAGTCAATAACGTCAGTTATACTTCTCTGTTTCAGAAGATAATGCATTATTTTCTCCCCCCCCCCCCCCCCCACCTCTTCCAAAAAAATGGTGCTTGCTGAGGTGGAGCATTACTGAGAAACTTCTAAAAAAACATCAGGTGCTAAGAATTCGTCTAGGATCCCCACTGTCCCTTAATAATATTTGCAATAACAGAAGCTGCCCCCCCAATGCAGACAAGACTATCATCAACATTCAGCTCATTTTACTCGGAACAGCGCAAAATTATGGTATATAATAAGCAAACAAAATGTTTTACATTTTCTCACAAAACTTTCAAATATGGTAAAATAAAAATAGATTGCTGATTTCGGTGTGGATATGGCTGAAACTTCAAATCTTTTTCTCACAAAACGTTTAACAGCGAAATACAGCTACCATCGGTTTGCAACACTTGCAACGTGTTCTCCAGTACCAGGGATGGAAGCTCTGATTACTGCATACACTGTGCATTGATCATGAGACTCTGGCAGGTAGTGGATCATTTATAGTCAAACTAAGACGAGTTAGGAACGAGTTTCAAAAGAAGTCTAGAACGTTGTTGCACTATTTAGTATTCAGACTATATATTAAATGATGATGTTAAATCGACTGTCCAGTACATAATTCGATCCAAGCTGCATAAAGTTTCGCTATAAAGCAATGTAACTTGGCACTATCGGTAAAATATGATAAACGACCATAAAGAAGCACTGTATTATGGGTATGGGAGCCTGTGTAAGCCTTGAACGCTAGACGACAATTGTTCCACCATGGCGCCCAAAGCTGACCTCTGGATCACGCACAACGTTAATGGTAAAAGAGAAATTGGAAAGTTGAGCAGCGTTTAGTTTAGGAACTGGGTTATTGAAAACCATCCCAGCCATTGCTTACTGAGCTCCTCAGGTTCTCACCAGTTAGCATAGCCCAAATATCACGTAGTTTGGTAAACTCTATAGACTTGGCCACAGATATTTCTAGTACAGGCAAAGGGAGTCTGCTAAGAATTATTGATGGATAGAGTAGGTTGAAAAAGTATGGCTCAGTGAATCAAATAGCGAACTAAGATTCCCAAGGTCTAGGGTTCAATCCCCTCTGTTCCTCGGATTTTTGTTCCTTACTTTTTACTTCTTTCCCATCCGTCAAGGTTTGTTAATGTTCAGAGTCCATGTTAAACTGGATTTCCCCCGTAACTGGCTGAGTAAGCCACTAGTAAGGTCAGAGAAAGGCAAGAGCATATCACCTGCAACAGGACCTTGTCTAATCGACTGTGGTGGTCAAACAAACTTTCACGTTGATAGCAGCTTCACCTTTTTAGAGCGAGAGCAGGTGAAAGATTGTAGGGCATGTTGGCAACTAGGAGGCAGCACAAATGTTGGAAAGAAAAGGTCAAATGCTGACATTCTCATTTTGCACATAAAGCGTGTTTCATTAGCTGGCAGATGTGAATGGAGAGAATTTTGAAACAGTAGCAGACGTAGGAAAACGGCAGAAGAAAACCCAGCTTAATGAGGAATATTTGTTTGAAAAAAAAAAACTGATCTCAGGTATATTTATGAATGAGGTGTATTTCCCGTGCTCTTGAACCCAGTTACCAATCCAGACAACTACAGGACATAAAACTTGATCCCACTGTGCAAGCGCTCTACTAATGAACGTCAGCATAAAAGATTTTCAAATGAGGACCATTTAGTGATAGTTGATAGACTCAAGATAAAACTCACATAAACTAGCGCCACCACGAATCCAAATACATAGAGATGCCAAAAGTCACCTCCTAATATACTGTCGGACCTCCTTTTGCCCAGTGTAGTGCACCAACTGGACGTGTCATGGACTCAACAAGCCGTCTGAAGTCCCCTCAGAAATACTGGGCCATGCTGCCTCTATAGCTGCCTATAACTTCGGAGGTGTGTCAGTTAACGATTTTGCGCACAAACTGACCTCTCGATTATGCTCCATAAATGTTCGACGGAATTCATGTCGGGCGAGCTGGGTGGCCAAATCATTCGCTCAAATTGTCCAGAATGTTCTTCATACCAATTGCAAACAATTGTGGCCCAGTGACTTGGTGCATTTGTCATCCACAACAGTTCCATCGTTGTTTGGGAACATGACGTCCATGAATGGCTGCAAATGATCTCTAAGAAGCCAAACATCTACAGCACTCACTCCAATTGAAGTAAACACAGCAGACGCCATTATGAAGCCACGCCTGGCTTGCACAGTGCCTTGTTGACAACCTAGCTCAATGGCTTCGTAGGGTCCGCGCAACGCTCAAACCCTATCATCAGGTCTTACCAACAGAAATCGGGATTCATCTGACCAGGCCACAGTTTTCCAGTCGTCTAGGATCCAACCCATATGGTCACGAGCCCGCGAGAGGTGCTGCAGGTGATGTCTTGCTGTTACCCAAGGCAATCGCATCGGTCGTCTGCTGCAGTGGCCCATTAACGCCAGATTTCGCCACACTGTCCTAACGCATACGTTCGTCTTACGTCCCACATTGATTTCTGCAGTTATTTCACGCAGTGTTGCTTGTCTGTTAGCACTGACAACTCTACGCAAAAACCACTACTCTTGGTCGTTAAGTGCAGGCCGCTGTCCACTGCGTTGTCTGCCTGACACTCGGCATTCTCGGAACACTCTTGACACTGCGGATTTCGGAATACTGAATTCCTTAACGATTTCCGAAATGGAGTGTCCCATGCTTCTAGCTCTAACTACCATTCCACGTTCAAAATCTGTTGATTCCATACGTGCAGCCATAATCACGTCGGAAACCTATTCACATGGATCACGTGAGTACAAATCACAGTTACCTTAATACACTGCCCTTATACCTAGTGTAAGCGATACTACCGCCATCTGTATATTTGCCTATCGCCTTCCCACAACTTCTGTCACCACAATGTGTAACCAAAACCTTTGTGCAGTGGCGTGGACACGATAAGCGTCCCTGAGACACGACACTGCTCTCTGTCGAGTGACCTGCTTAAATTCTACCTGGAATCCTGCTCTTTCGATGGTCAAACAACAGAGGGACTGTGTTAACGCTACTTGCTCGCCAACTGTTAATTAATAATTCACTATCGGTAATGTTTGGTGTTGGTTATCTTTAGTTGTGTGTTTTCCACAGTCCAATACATATAATCGCGGCTCTCTCTGCTGAGAAAATTGTTACCGTTTGACACCTGGAGCAAACTAGCGCTCCAAGCGGTGAGAAAGCTGACAGTCACATGTGTTGTATAGGTAATGTTTCTTTTAGTTTTTTTTTTGCTTAATTAACGAAACAACTCACATTTTTACGTTTCATGATTAGTAAATTACCCAGAGACATTAATTATTGCGGAATAAATCTAAAAATAGGCGAATCTCACTGAAGGCTACAATTTATTCATGAAGAAGTACTCTCGAATACGGGTATAGCTCCAGCCTGAAAGCAGTAGAATATAAACATTATGTTCCATGCATGAGAAACATATATTTGTGCCGCTGTCTGTTCTCATTAGGATAGCGACTTTCTTGACAAGTAACATTTTCGTATGGACTCTAATGATTCGTACTTTCTTACACTTCACTTGACTTGACTTCCGAATAAACGAAAATTTTTTGTAACTATAATTACTCTTTTTTTTTCAAAAGGCGGCATTGTTGATTCTTGCCGTTTCTGGCTCAGAGGTAGCAACAATTGCAGAATTGGTTTCTTCTTTGTTGCGAAACAGTTTTATTGCTTCTGACGTGTGGGTTTTCTCTTCAGCTCAAGTTGTGGCGGCTTATCTGGTGCATTAAACGAAACTGAGCGCTGTTGAGGAGATACACGATATCTTTCTAAAAAAAAGTCCAGATCGTCTGTATTGGCACTAATCCGACATCACAATGAGAAGTGTAGCTTACTGGCCACTTGGTGTGCTGCTATCGCAGACGTACTGTCGTGACTGTGGTGGTGTCTTCCTACATACTATAACCGTCCTCACCCTCTTGTTCCACAATGTTGAACTTAGTGATGTTTGGAATAAGTAATTTGGGCGGCTGGTCACATTTTCACAGCACTTGTCACAATGACATAGTGACACACTGTAGCGAGTGACAGGGACAGTCGAATCTTAATAATCAGTTCTATTAATGATAAAATACTCATCTTTTTTGTTTCTCTTCTTTGTTGTATGTGTTGGGTCGTTGTTCTCTTTCTTTCTGTGGTTCATCTTTCTACAACTGTTCTGAGGATGATCGGGTTACTACTTCAAATAACAACATGAAATCTGGTTGACTTTCTACAGAGTTACACATATATTTTCACCCATTTCACTACACAATACAAATCAATAAAACACATATTATTCGTTCTCCATCCTCGCACTTCCGCGTCGTACAACCACCTGCCCGAAAGAACAAAGATTTTCGTCTAACAAGTAGCAAAGAAATTACTATCATACATCGTTTTATTTATGGAATATAATCTTTGAGACATACACTTCATAAATAAAATATAATTAATTGTTTGTCAATTGTTAGAAGTCAATAACAATAGTTGTAATTACATTAATTATTTATAAACATTGATATTTAAACATTTTCGCATAGCTTTCTTGTAGTGGATTTTTGGTTTTTACGTCTTCACCTCGGTATCGTTCACTTCATGTGATCAAAGATCAGATAGTACATTTATTTAACTATAACCACTTTTATTACAATACGCCTGTAGAAATTTCGGCGGTTGTCGAAAACGTTATCCAGATGCATTCCTTTAAGTTTGCTGACTTATTTTTGTCTTCTACGAATTTCCTCAATTTTTTATTAATTCGCCAGGTATGAAATGTTTCCTGCAGAATCAGGCTCTTATTATCTCATAACATACATATCTACTAACTCCATACATGATGAAAAGATTCAAAAATATAGTAAGATAAGAAGTTATTCAGTTTGTTACGAGGAACGAAAACTTAATTGTGATGGGCGACTGGAATTCGAAATTAGGAAACGAAGGAGAAAATGGACTGGGGGAAAAGAATGAAAGAGAAAGCTGCCTGATGGAATTATGCACCTAGTGTAATTTAATCACTGCTAACACTTGAATCATGATAGAATATTGTATGAAAAGCAGTCGTAATGTTTTAGTTATCACCTAGAAAAATCAGCCTGCTTTCATGAAACTTGGTGATGGTGTTAATCCCTCCCTAAGTAAATTACCCTTCAATTCGACGCATTGTTATCGATGATGGATGTCTTGATAGAGACATCTGTTGTAGAAGTCTGTTCAAGAATCGTTACACCTAATACATCACCTCGTCACCATTCTAGAAATGCCTGTCACGCAAAGGTTTCTTTGTCTGTGGAAAAAGGAAGAAGTTGCTAAGGGTCATGCTGTACGAATACTGCCGCGACCTATGCTGCAGTAAGTCAGCTGCACATCAGGCATCCATCGGTGTTTTCTGGAGACGCTGGTCAGGACCTGACAGATTTGCACTTTTACATGAACGGCACAGCTCAGAACTGTTTCGAAAACTTTCCAGAAATGAGAAGTACTAAAAAAGAAATAACGGCTGGTGGTTAGGTTTGAACTAGCGACCCATAACATGCCAGCCAGCAACATTAACCATTAAGCCACTAGCCACTCTGCATGCTGCACAGTCTGTCGCTTTGTTCCTTCACCTGGAGAAACAATGACTCGCTGTCTCAGTTCTCATTCGAGCTGACTACAGTACCCTGGATCTAAATCTGGTCAATAGTCCTCTGTATGGCAGTGCTGGCATATCCTCACGTTCTAGTAACGTTGTCACATGTTCTTCACACACCAGGAAATTTTGACAGCAGTACTCATCTTCCACATTAACAAGCATATTTTCATCAGTAAACACTTCCGGGCTAAGTTGCCGTGGTCGATCTGTAGAACTTCTTCTCCCTGACGTTTCGTTCTCAACTACGGAGAAAATTTTCCGAGGTGAGTCAACGACTCACAGCATATTTTGCCTGTATATACATCCCAGGCTAGCCGAGGAGGTTATTGACAGGACTGGGTTACGCATGAATGCCTATCATGTGTTGGTTCCTACTGTGAGCTCGCTGATGCTCGTGTGACGCACCTACCACCCCCTCAGCCAGGTTATAGGCTAGGTTGATGGCCCAGCCACGGTCACCTTCAATCCGCTACCCTCTCCATGAAGCTGCCTACCAGAGATTTTGCTGCCACCTCATGGTCTGAGGTATGAACTGAGACCACCCAGCTCTGTGCCGCTGGTGTTCAATGCCATCAGTGTAGTCCCCCAGCCATCAGTCAAGTGTTCTTCACCATGGGCAACACCACTGTTTCCTGATAGGGTGGCCACTGCCCTGTCTCTCTCTGGCCACCTGAGTCCAGGACACTGAGACAACAACAGCCGGCCATGAGAATATGCTGATAGCAAGGCCAGTTGTTACCAGTCCATCTCTTCGAGAAATGCCTATAGCAGCGGGCCCACATTGGCGCGCCTGGGTCCAGGGTTTAACTCCCATCTTCTACCATCTGCTAACTGCAGGCGTGCTGCACTGCGCATGCTTCTGATTAACAATAAAGAATTTTGACACCATCTGGCTGCCTTATACACCTCGTCTTATCTCCAGTGGAGAACCATTCACCCACACCATCCAATCCAACACCTTTTACTTTTGGGGTCTGAAGAACATCTGTTGGAATCTTAATTTCCTAGCCAACAGAAAACAACGATGACAGTGATTTCACAGCAGAGGAATGGTGCAGATATAGACAGAGTACTGATAGAAACTGATATAGTTATTCTAAGTGTGTGACAGCAGCGAATGTAAGTAGAAGCAAGCGCATGTCTTATACCACCTGTACGGTCCTTTTGTCCTTGGGTTTGTCGTCTTCCCGTCGTTCTGTCTTCATTGTCTCAGATATAGAATCAATCATGGTACCTGGGTGGGACCCAAGGGACGAACCGAAGACACCAGTTGTGTGCACCTAATGTAATATACCTGGGCATGCACCTCTGTGTGACGAATCACAGGATACAGTTTAATGGTTATGCCAACAGAAGGGGCATTGCGCCAGACAGTGCAGAGAAAACTTTTGGTTAAGAAGAGGAAGGCCGTGGGTACCGGCAAACTTAGGTCAGTGTAACTAATAGGCGAACACAAGCATTAGCTATTATAAATAGAGAAGTATGAATTTAGTAGCCTGTAGTAGTTAATACACAGTAGGATGACTGCTATAGATAAGGGCTGTAATAGAAAATAAGATAACTATTAACGGAGAAAGAACGTATAATCAGGTAGTATAATGACCGCCAAGGTAGCATTAGCGAGCATTATTTAGCTCCTAGATGTAGGGCAGATGCAGACAGTGGTACAGCACTGACCAAGAACAACACGCACCATGTGACGCAACAGTATTGAATACTTAGGTTTTCCTGTCTTTGCATCATGAGACACTGACTCAAAGCAGGAAAGTGCTACATGCCACAAGGATGTGAGCAATCATTACAAGCAATGTCATCATTAAACCATTCCAGGTCCCTCAAAACACAGCATTACAGCAGAAAATCCGCTTCAGGTTTCTATCCAAGCAAGAGATTTGACATTATGGGAGAACGTATCGACTATTAAGGGAAATAAATAAAATATCTTAGGTGCACTAAGGGGATAGGAGGGTAGCAGAGGAGCGATTGTAACCTGAGAAGTAAGACGGCAATATTGAGGAGTTCATGCAGCGCAATATCCTGGACAAGTAACTCTGAGTTGAAATACTGAGATATTTTAAGAAGTATTATGAATTTGTTATGAGATGATACTATTGTAATGATATGTTAGCGTTATCATCATGTTGTACTACGCAGGAATATGAAATATTATTTGAATTATTGAAGCATCATGAGGAATATGAAGATGAAGCAGTGCTACGTATTAATTGTGAAGCTGTAGGGAATTGTATTCGTTGAGTCATAAGGCATCGTAGTTTTGACACTTCCCTGTTCAATGTCTGAGAATGCGTCCACAGCAATGTTACCACTTATTTGCTATAACGTAGTGATAAGCCAACAGGGTAGTGTGTGTATATAAATAAGTTTGTGGAAGTCAGTAAGTCCCTAGTTTGGTCTTGAGCTCTGAAAGAACGCCTACAATTATTTATCCATGATAGCACAGGGCGTGGTCCTACGGGAACTACATGTTACTCGTATCTCCTCACTAGCTCCTCGGAATTAGTGACGTTGACGAAGTTATTGCAGAAGTGGGGGAGGTTGCCGAGGTTATAGTGACAGAATGCCTTCCTAATTTCATTCTACCTTCCTACGAAGTGGAACGATACACCTGCTTATCGGACTAAAAAGAAAAGAGTTGAAGGGAGTACAAACGAGGACCTAAGGACTTCGTGTCTGTGAGACAGTGTAAATACAGAAAAGAAAAAAAAGGGACACCAGAAGGTGAAAGTATTTAATCTGTACTTTAACAAGAAAATGTGAAGTACAAAATACAGTAATGCTTCTCTTACAGCCAATTTCTGGAGCAAGAATCCAGTGGAATCGATTTTTCCTAGCAGGGAGTTCTCACTGCAGGCATGCTACACTACGTTTGTTCCTGATTAACAATAAAGAGTTTTGACAGCTTCTGACTGCCTTCACTGTCTACACCTCTTCGCACCTCCAGTGGAGAACCGCTTGCTCACAAGTTGGGCCGCCGCAGATGAAAATCCTCCGTGGACGACAGTTAGCTAGAGAAGAATAACAGCAGTTTGTGACAGGTAGAACTATCAGACAGAAGGATGTGAACACATTTTGCAGTATTGTGTACAGTACAGTTCAGAGATGATTATTGTTTGTATCAGCAAGACCGTGCATTGTATAATGTGTGAGGCAATGGTTTGTGGGCAGTAACATTTCTGAATCCAACAGAACACCTTTGGGATGAGCTACAACGTCGAATTTGCTCTAGACTCCAACACCTAACATCTCCACGTTCTCTGGTTTGAGCTTTTGAGGAAGATTGAGCTGCCATTGCTCCACAGATATCCACATATGTCATTGAAAGGGTCCTCAGCAGAATTCAAGCCGTTATCAAGGCGAAGGGTGGACATACCTGATATTGATGTCCACTAATAGATGTCCAGATACTTTTGATCAGATAGTGTACTGTGCATTCGAAGGTGGGTTGAGCATTACTTTAGTACAAATTTCATAACTTTGATCTCATAGAGGGCCCATCAGTTGTTATGAAGGCAATCTTTTCCTGGTCGGGCTAACCGTTTTACTTTGCCAGTTGCATGTCTGCATGTGCATAGATGAGCAATACTTTGCTCCTTTAAAAGCAGTCTAGGATGTCATCAGTGTGCGGCAGTGGGTAGACATTTTTCTTGATGATTTTGTTCAGTGGTCATTAGTCGACACGGAAACATCATGTGCAATTCTTCTTCCTCTTCTTCTTCGCAAGGACCGCAGGGGAGAACGACTCTCTGAGGGTTCAGTGCTATCATCCTGCAGAATCTTCTCCACTTCCTCCCAAAAGTATGAGGTATTCAACTGTCAACATCCTGTATGAACACTGGCTAGTTAGTGGATGATCCACATGCTGTGGATGACGACCACATACGTCAGGAGGTAACCGAGAATGTTGAACAGGTGTATCGGTCTTTAGCACCAATCTCTGCCGCCAGTCGAATGCGTCAGGAAGAAACTGCTCAGCCAACGTGGACTTGTGCCACAGCCATAAAATACTATTCCCCTTCGCTGTACAGAGGTACCAGCCGCTGCGTAGTTGCCAAATTAAGGAAAGTTAAGCTAAGTTAGGACGCCAAAGACGAAAATCTTCCATAGACGACAGTTATCTAGGTATCAGGAAACCTCACCAGCGCCATCATCGACAGTCAACTTGTCCATGCCCTAGCCGATTCAGGGTCTTCTTTCCTTGTAATGTCAAATGCATATTTATTTGGCAAACCATTCACCACTGTGACAGACCACCATTATCTGTGCTGGCTGACTAGATTGACGGATCTGTCAAGTCGGCTAGTAAGATCAGCACAGGGGGCGGTGGCAAGGAGGGGGGCGGGGAGGGGGGCTAAGGGTCTTTGCCCCCCCCCCCCACCACCATGGAGTATCATATTAAACTGGATAAAATGACTTCAGAAATCAGCGGATATATTACTCCAACAGATCCAATCTTTTTTTATAACTATGTAGCAACATAGGTTGCAATGTATTTCAAACACATTTTAACAAAAGAATAAGAGCGGCAAAATAGCTTACTAACTAAACCAATAAATATCATTTAACTTAAAATACGCGTCTTATTATTTATTATACACATTTTTTATCCTGAGCTCCAAAACAGTTACCAAAAACTACTTTAAGCAATACCAAATTTTACCAATTTGTCGGTAGAGAAGCCCAACTCTCCTTTTGTTAACCATATTCCATTCCCCCAAACCCCCTCCCCCTTGACCGACTTCTAGAATCGCCCCTGATCAGCACTGAAGCTTCATGAGTACAATGTCACAGTGGTATACAAATACTGACACAAACTCAAGGACACTGTCTGCCTTTCAAGGAATCCTTTGGCGGAACACAGCAACTTCGATTAGATCTCAGTCATTCCTGCGTTAATGACATTACGGCTGAACAGAAGAAAGATCCAGCATTGCTGAAAACCATAGAAGCCTTGAGCAGGCCCGGACCTGAGGGGGGGGGGGGGGGGAGGGCAAACCGGGGTATCTGCCCTGGGCGGCAATTTCAGGGGCCACCAAATTCATATTCTTGAAGAAAAAAAAAAAAAAAACTTGTTTCTCAAAGCGCATAGCATCCAGTGTCCTTTGGTTTTCGATCATTTTTGAACACATTCTAAGTTGACTTCTGAACGAATCATAAGTTGATTTTTTGAATGAGTGTATAGTGTACGTGATGTCTCTGCCATGAGAATCCCCGTCGTCTAGAATTGACAACTTTCCCACAGACAATAAAAGACGGGGCTGTACAAGATGAGCCGAAAAGAAATCCGATCGGGTGAATGCCAATTGTTGTTTGTTTATGTGGTTGACTGGGTGTGCAAATGATCAGTGTTACTTTAATTATTAGCGAAATCCATAGATTCAGACCACCAAAATGGAAATAAACGACTAACAGGAATAACAGGTAAGGAAGGTTACATATTATCTTGGCGATATATTCAAGAAAATTATATTTTGACAGGAATTTTTTTGCCAGAACGCTACACTACTAAGGACCACTTGTACAGTCCCCTGTTAGAAGTCGCGTGAAGTTCCATTCTCGGAGCAGCGCGAAAACGCGTTATACGAACACGTAACAATGCCTGACCGGGGATTAATCGCGGAGTAACAGAACCGGTGATCCTGGCAGGGTTAGTGAAGTTAACCGGAGAATAGACAATGGCAGGAATAGTTACAAAATTAGTGATGACAAAATTGTGTGTTAGAACGAGGACTGAGAAGAAACGGGAGCATCACACACATTATATGGAAGAATATAACGTTTCCAGATTTATATAACAATTTCGATCTCATGCTTGAGAAACTACAGCGTATGAATGAAATATGAAACTATTTCCTGACATAAAACTTTTTGCTTGTAGTTTGATATGGGTACTTCGTCAGTCATAATCCTGTCGTGTTATTTATGTAAATAACGTACATAAAAACGACCGTTTGTGCCAAAACAGTCTCGCTTATTTGACGAGTGTTACAACTGCTGCAATATCAGAAAGGTCTATTTCGTTTTATCTAGCAGCCGGTGACAAAATAAACGTAATCAAATTGAGAAACCACACCAGTCTTGGATACTATTCTTATTAACAGCTTTTGTGGTATTAGACAACGACATTTCGATTTTTCATGTATCAAAACGTTTGACGAACTTTGGTGAGGTAATATAGATTCATTCGTGTAGCAAGATTACAGAGAGAAAAATGCTGGGATCTAAGGATTACAGAAATGTGTACTGTCTTGCTTCTCTCTTTTTCTTTGCCGGTTTTGTGTTTCCTACATTTAATTTTACGTCACACAAAAGAGAAAGTTTTTAGCTAATAGGCAGTAAAAAGTGCAAATTTTCTGAAGAGTTCTTATTCTCCCGGTCACAAAGAATCCCACCCAGTCTTAAGTACAAGTTTAAAAAAAAAAATGTGGGGTGGGACGTTAAACCGGCCGACTGGGAGCAGGATACGCACCACAGGACATTTTAATTTTCCAGTGTCCTGATTGGTGGCTTCCTACAAAATATTCACGTTTGAGTTCCACAGGGCGAAATACAGTGACGTACGATGGAAAAATGCTATGTGAAGAGGCGTGGTGCAGCACCCTGGCACACTTAAGACCAAATAACATATCTTATATTTCCTCGAACATATATGTTTTATATATCAAACTCTTCAGAATGATGCGCGCTATAAAATGAACATATTTTTGAAACATCGACATTTTTAAATTTTTGACGTCCAATCTCAAACGCTCGAGGGAGGGAGGGGGGCACTATAAAGGTTTTTGCCCCTGTTCGTCCGCAGCTTGTGGTCGTGCGGTAGCGTTCTCGCTTCCCGCGCCCGGGTTCGATTCCCGGCGGGGTCAGGGATTTTCGCTGCCTCGTTATGACTGGGTGTTGTGTGCTGTCCTTAGGTTAGTTAGGTTTAAGTAGTTCTAATTTCTGTGGGACTGATGACCATAGCTGTTAAGTCCCACAGTGCTCAGAGCCATTTGAACCATTTTGAGCCCCTGTTCGGAAATATCGTAGATCTGAAATATGGAACCATTGTATAAAAGGAACTAGGATCCAATGGGGTGGAAATGGTTTCTCATTCTCTCACTCATATATGGCCAGTTATCCTTAAGTTTTTCATGGCGTTCCAAGATTTTTTTCATCTGGTATTCATGAAGATTCTAGATACAATCAGACGCAAGTATCACTCACGAAGTCTCTACCAATCCGTTATACACTATGCGAATCACTGTAAGGAATACCAGCCACAGACGTATGTGCTGCAGTTACCTCTGGGGCACCTGCTACCAATTCCGCCAGCAGCAGCCCCATTCCACGGAATTGGAATCGACCTTGTGTGAAGGATCCCGAAGCTGACAAACATGATTTGATGGTTAGTAGGCTGTACTGACTACCCCAAAATACCCCATGTGATGATTAGGGGTCAGATTTCCATAACCTAAAAAAAATAAAAATAAAAAACAGTGAAATACGCGAGCATTTACGGCCTAAAACTTAGATAAATATGACTTTTATAAGGTTATTTAAAAACATTCTTGTTGGGTTTTTTTTACATACCATATAACATAAAATTCTCTTCTGAACAAATGGTGAATAAACACAGACAATAATTAAAACCCTTAACTACTGTTACTTCTTTTTACGGAGGCACTCATGGTTATTTTTAACAACAAAGGAATAAATTGCCTGTTTGCACCTGTCTCGGGTTCTTCAGGCGACGTTAGTTTGATGATTTTTCTGTCATTTTGCCAGCCTGTATGACTGGCACTGTCAAAGCTTCGCCCTCTATTGCAGATGGTGATGACAATCAGGAATGGAGGATGAAGGCAACATAAAACTGTGTCGTTTCAATCACAAAACTGTAAATCATTCATGTTCATGTTCAAACTGGAGGTAGATTTAACACATTTAAAAAGGCAGTCTGCCACTGTTCCGGTCTATGAACCTCACCCTTCACCAAGAACCAGGCTGGATTAATAAAGGAGCTGTGTCTTTTTGTTTTAGGATCGCAGGAATATTACGGGGCAGTACACAATACTAACAATGAGTAGTGTTATGCTTCGTGGAGAATATTTTGTGCAGTGTATGGGTGCGTTACTGTCTATCCATCTCTCATTTCCTACGCACGTGGAGCCGATGGCCTGTTGTGAAACTCTCGTTACAGGCAATTCTCGCCAAGTATGGAGTTGGAATGCTGGAGTTATACAGACGTCCATATTCATTAATATGTTGTTTATTTCGTTACCCAATTATTCGCTTCCCCTCAACAAAGGACGTGCATGTGGAAACTTCTTACTATATATATTTCTCGTTTATATACTTTTCTTTTTTAAATATAATATCTTACAATGCTCCACATAAGTATCTAGACACATACCGTACTACTGGACATTAATATCGGAGGTTTATTCCAGTCGAAACGCAGACAGTATATCAAAAAATAGAATAGATTACGAGTGACTAGGGTGAGACTTCAATGTGTAGGTTTGGCGAGTGTCTGTCTGTTTCATAGTTCAGTCTGGTACCGTGGTTGTGTGGATACATGCATATGCAGTCCTGGACTGCTTTCTCAGCTCCCTTCCATGGAAGGGCGATAACATAGTTCTCACAACACTGCTGAGTAATTTTAGGGTATGTGCATTTGAGGTAGACTGTGTGATAATTCTACACCACTCATCATATATCTCGCATAGGAATAAGACAAGAAGGTAGAAGGGGCGAAAAATAGATTAATAATTCGAGCTCTGTATCGCTTTACAATATTACAAGCAGATCAGGGAGATATGTAATGATTTAGCAAGTCGTTCATTTTTTTTTCACATATCATTCGAGAGATAATGACTCTGATACTGGTACTGATTTTAGATGACGGGGGCTCTATCTCTTCCAGCTGCTGCAGTAACCTCGAAGTAATTTTATCTTTAACAGTGTTCTGCCCGAGTCTATTCGATGCATCATCCCATTTTGTAAAGATGATTAACACGACGTATATTTAGATAAAATGTAACTATCCTCTTCTAAGCACATCGAAATAGGTGATTCTTAATATTAACGACAGAAAATCCGTAACGAAGAACCCCACCCTTCCGAACTACTACCAAACATGATTCATAATTCCCTAAAGTGTGATTGTCTTGTCGGTAAACCTACATATTATCTTTAATATCCCAGATTTTCTCGTTGTTCCTGGCTATATTCCATACTTGGGCTGTCTAGAACAACTAAATTAGCAACTAACAGACTTTACTCCAAAAGTACCAAAATTCTTCACACACACAGGAACCACCCTCACCATCTGTACCATGTAATTCCACGTATACAACATTTTGATACATAGTTATTCACCAGTACTACTTTTTAATGTGAATTGCGCCTTAATGATCATAGCTACAGTATAACTGGATCATCCTCCGCAACGAAAGACTGGATATACCGGGTGATCAAAAAGTCAGTATAAATTTGAAAACTTAATAAACCACGGAATAATGTAGATAGAGAGGTAAAAATTGACACACATTCTTGGAATGACATGGGGTTTTACTAGAACCAAAAAGAAAAAAAAAAGTTCACAAAATATCCGACAGATGGCGCTGGACAGCAAAACTGCTACCGTGACGGGTGAGAAGTACGCCGGTATGTTACAGAATCGCATCACCCCCGGCCTGGCTGGCTGATAAACAACTGCTGGAACGTACGATGTTTATGCAGGATGGCGCTCCACCCCATACTGCTAGACACGTGAAAGATCTCTTGCGCACGCCGTTTGGTGATGATCGTATGTTCAGCCGCCAGTTTCGTCATGCTTGGCCTCCCAGGCCCCAGACCTCAGTCCGTGCGATTATTGGCTTTGGGGTTACCTGAAGTCGGAAGTGTATTCTGATCGACCGACGTCTCTAGGGATGCTGAAAGACAACATCCGACGCCAATGCCTCACCATAACTCCGGATATGCTTTACAGTGCTGTTCACAACATTATTCATCGACTACAGCTATTGTTGAGGAATGATGGTAGACATATTGAGCATTTCCTGTAAAGAACATCATCTTTGCTTTGTCTTACTTTGTTATCCTAATTATTGCTATTCTGAACAGATGAGGCGCCATCTGTCGGACATTTTTTTGAAAATTGTATTTTTTTGGTTCTAATAAAACCCCATGTCATTCCAAGCATGTGTGTCAATTTGTACCCCTCTATCTACATTATTCCGTGATTTATTCAGTTTTCAAATTTATACTGACTTTTTGATCACCCGGTATATTTGACAGTATTATGGAGGCGAATATTCTGGATTGAGTATAATAGGATTATGTTTCTCCAGTTAGTACTGCTGTGTGTAGCACTGTATTTCACCAGTAACAAATGTTCCACTAAAAAAGCTTCACTTCTGTGCAATATATACATCTCATACTGATTTTGAAAAGTAGTTTAATTACAATGAATATCCAGTCATCCAAGAGAGCAACAGAATGAGATGTGTAACACAGAATTCCACCAAAACATAGTTTACAATATGACTATCAGTATCACTGTTTCATGGCTTGTGTAATCAATTTCCACATTAAATAATTAGGCCTAAAACTATAGACAGACAGATAATAGTTTATAACCTATTCTCAGTCCTGATCGTCTGGAATGCATAATTTTATACAAATCAATCATCAACTCTTATATATCTACATTAATTCTCATTATTCTATAGACAAAACATTTGATCTCTGCAATACACCACCCAAGTGCTCATGAATGAATCATGAGCTACTCTGCTTCTTACTGTGCTGTATGAGAGCCTTCTTACTTACTCAAATGTACATGCACTTCTCACCCCTCATGATACCTAACAAAACAAACATTAGACCCCCACCTGTCAAACACAACTTAATCAGGCAGTAACTGCTTTCCCAAAGACGTAACCACCTATCGATCAAGTGCCACTCAAAAAGCTCAACCCACCACTGCTCCACGTGCCAGTCTCCAAGTAGGCATTGGTGACACAATTCAGCATCTTTTGTGGACACTGCTTTTCCTTAGAACATATTCAAGAAAGTTTATTGTCCCATAAGCAACAAGTTCGACTGATAGCTGGATTAATGCAACATTTGTTCCACCATGTAAGAATCAGCTAGTTATTTGCATGAAAAAAGTAAATGTAAATCATCTTTGCTTTCAGGTATAAAAGACGCACACACTGAGTTCCAAAGTTAGCTCACAGTTCTCACTCACATAGATACTGTTTGAAAAAGATGAATAAGGTTATCACACTTCATGCTAAAGGAGATAAATGAAGAGTGATCATATTGTTTGTTAATTTAAGTGATGATAATGAGTGTATAGTGCAAGTTCTGAACACTGGACTATCATTCAGTACTTTGAACTCACCCATTATGTTGCTGCTAAAGGGAAATTATGACTGTATAATGCTAGTGTTTTCAAGAAATATACTAAGCCCAGACATCCTAAATATTCTGTAACAAATTATTCCTGAATAGATCATGCTGCTGCAACTGGAAGACTATGGATTTGATGAAGTGGAGAGGGTTATCATATGTTTGAGTGACTTAAATCTCAAAACGTGTGCCACCAGCTTTTTGAAATTTATAATAATTTGAACACAATCAACTATTGTATGTTTCCTGAATAACTGAGGTCTGTTATATGTATCGTTACATGCAGATGTAAGAAATTACCTCCAGTGTTTCAGAGTGTTGTATTTATTTGTAAGTATGATTATTGTTACTGCATTTTCAGTTGGATGGAGAATGTTAACTAGATGGGCCTCCTCCTGCTAAACCACACTTTTTTAGGCTATAAAAGGCAACAAATATTTTTTTGTTTTTTTTTCCAAGTGAATGATGCATGTTTCTCTTTTATACACACATCAAAAAAAGTTTTGTATCACTTCGGTTCCGAGAGTTCCTGTAAACAAAATTGGAATAGAGATCAATATAAACATCATTTCTGCCCTTGTATGTTGTATGTTGTACCACCATACAGCGAGACCTTCAGAGGTGGTGATCCAGATTGCTGTACACATCGGTACCTCTAATACCCAGTACCTCTTGCATTGGTGCGTGCCTGTATTCATCATGGCATATTATCCACTAGTTCATCAAGGCACTGTTGGTCCAGATTGTCCCACTCCTCCATGGGGATTCGGCATAGATCCCGAAGAGTGGTTGGTTGGTCACGTCGTCCATAAACAACCCTTCTCAATCTATCCCAGGCATGTTCAATAGGGTTCATGTCTGGAGAACATGATGGCCACTCTAGTTGAGCAATGTCTTTATCCTGAAGGAAGTCATTCACATGATGGGGGCACAAAGTGTCGTCCATGAAAAGGAATGTTTCGCCAATATGCTGCCGATATGGTTGCATTATTGGTCAGAGGATGGCATTCACATATTGTACAGCCACTACGGCACCTTCAAGACCACCAATGGCATACGTCGGCAGCACATAATGCCACCCCAAAGCAGCAGACAACCTCCACCTTGCTGCACTCAGTGGACACTGTGTTTAAGGCGTTCAGCCTGACCGGGTTGCCTCCAAACACGTCTCCGACCATAGACTGGATGAAGGCATATGTGACACTCATTGGTGAAGAGAACGTGATGCCAATCCTGAGCAGTCCATTCGGCATGTTGTTGGGTCCATTTATGGCACGCTGCATGGTGTCGTGGTTGCAAAGATGGTCCTCGCCATGGACGTTGGGAGTGAAGGTGTCCATCATGCAGCCTATTGCGCACAGTTTGAGTCATAACACGACATCCTGTGGCTGCATGAAAAGTATTATTCAACATGGTGGTGCTGCTGTCAGGGTTCCTCCGAGCCACAATCCATAAATAGCCAACGGGTGGCCTGAGCCAGGCATGTCATCGACTTTTCCTGTCTCTGTATCTCCTCCATGTTCAAACAACATCGCTTTGGTTCATACCGAGACGCCTGGACACTTCCCTTTTTGAGAGCCCTTCCCGGCACAAAGTAACAATGTGGACGTGATCGAACCGCGGTATTGACCATCTAGGCATGGTTGAACTACAGACAACTTGAGCCGTGTACCTCTTTCCTGGTGGAATGACTGGAACTGATCAGTTGTCGGTCCCCCTCCGTCTAATAGGTGCTGCTCATGCATGGTTGTTTACATCTTTGGGCAGGTTTAGTGACATCTCTAAACAGTCAAAGGGACTAGGAACCGGGGTGATGCAATTTTTTTTTTTTTTTTTATGTGTGTTTAAAAATGTGTAGTCAGTATAGCTTAGCTGGTAGAGGTACAACAGTAATGGGGCCACTCTATTTCAGCGCAAGTACCTTACTGACTGAGCTACAATCTTTACCTTGTATGGATGGTCTACATATCATTCCAGATTAAATTGAACACTCAAAAGATGAATATTACACACTGAACCGCCAAAGAAACTGGTGCACGCATATGTATTCACATTCAGACATACGTAAACAGGCGGAATACGGCACTTCGGTTGGCAACGCCTATTTAAGACAACATGTGTCTGGTACAGTTGTTAGATCAGTTACATGGCAGGTTACCAAGATTTAAGTGAGTTCGAACGTGGTGTTATAGTTGGCGGACGAGCAATGGGACACAGCATCTCTGAGGTAGTGATGAACTGGGGATTTTCCTGTACGACCATTTCACAAGTGTACGATGAATATCAGGAATCTGGTAAAACATTAAATCTCTGACATTGCTGTGACAGGAAAAAGATCTTGCAAAAACAGAACCAATGAAGACTGAAGAGAATCATTCAGGGTGACAGAAGTGCAGCCCTTCCGCAAATTGGTGCAGATTTAAATGCTGGGCCATCACCAAGAGTCAGCACATGAAACATTCAATGAAACATCATCGATATGGGCTCTTGGAACTGAAGGCCCACTCGCATACCCTTCATGACTGCATGACACAAAGCTTTATGCCTTGCCCTGGCACATCAACACCAACATTGGACTGTTGATGACTGGAAACATGTTGCCTGGTCGGATGAGTCTCATTTCAAATTGTATCGAGCGGATGGACATGTATGGGTATGGAGACAACCTCATGAATCCATGGACCCTGCATGTCAGCTGGGGATTGTTCATGCTGGTGGAGGCTCTGTAACATTGGACCCCTGGTATGTCTATATACAACTCTGACAGGTAACATGTACGTAAGTATCCTGTCTGATCACCTGCATCCATTCATGTCCATTATGCATTCCAACGGACTTGGGCAATTCCAGTAGGACAATTCAACACCCCACATGTCCAGAATTGCTACAGAGTGGCTCCAGGAAGCCTCTTCTGGGTTTAAACACTTCCACTGGCCACCAAACTCCCTAGACATTAACATTTTAATCATATCTAGCATGCCTTGCAATGTGCTGTCCAGAAGAGATCTCCACCCCTCGTACTCATGGATTTATGGACAACCCTACAGGATTCATGGTGTCAGTTCCTTCCAGCGCTACTTCAGACATTAGTCGAGTCCACGCCACGTCAGGCTACAGCGCTTCTGCATGCTCAAGGGGGCAGGTGTACCAGGTTCTTTGGCTTTTCAGTTTATAAGTACAAATATGCACATATTTCTTTAGCAATGTAAGGTAGTCATCATGCTGATGCATCATACACACTGTGTACAGAAGCACAACACACATTTAAATCAGTAACGAAGACATCGTCTGAAGTATTTTGATGGGTGAGCTTTGTAAGTAAGTGTCACATGTTCCCTAAAAATCCTTGCAAATACTCCCACCACCTGACATGCTCAGTCACGATGCACTCAATGGTAGAGTTAGCACACATCAAGTTTCTGAATATTAATTCCTGCAAGTGAATGAACTTTCAGGTATTCTCATTGTTCCATTTTTTATTGTTCTTTGGTGGTAACCAGCACATATTGTATGACAGCTCAGTAACATCAGAACTGTTTAAGTATCGAACATTGCAATTATGTTTGCAGATCTCTGACTTAGTTCATACCATTCAAATTAAGAAAGAACTATTTTTATGTCACTAAACTGGGGATGTTCAGAAATTACCACTATGTTGAGCTCATCATTAGACGATACACCCAAACCATACATTTACTCCCATACACATTTAGACCATACGTTGAAATGTTTACAGGTTGAAGGAAACAGTCCAATACTTCAACTGGTATCCACCATTGAAATAAATGGTCATGTAAGATGATTTATCTTATAGCCCCTCCATTAAAGATGTTGCCGCTGGTCCATTTGCTTCCAGTGTCAGATGATGTGTTATGGGCTAACTATGAAATTATTTATGCAAAACCGAGAATTTAACTTTAAAACATTTATTTTAAAATTTTCGCATCATATAAAAATGTCGACACCATAAAATCTGTTGCAACACTGATTCCGGCATGGTAACCATCATGCTTCTTTTATTATTTTACAGTAATTACTTTCACAAATTATAATTAAGGTTTTAAAGTTTTGGATAGCTGATTAGTAAATCCAGTTTTACTTTTGTATGACCTTTCGTGTGTGATAATTTAAAAGACATACACTCGCTAACTTGCATAAAACTAAGGTCTTATTTATCCAAACAATTCTTCAGGTAAAAATGTTAATTACTTCAATATTATGAGCAAGTATTGTACCTAGCATGTTTCCACTAATTTTGGTATATATTATTTAATACACTCTGAATACTGGTAGACATATAATAAATATAGCAGTAACTGTGTTTGTCTATTTTACATTGCAATTACAAAGATTTTTGTAGTACAGTATTCATTATAATTCATTGAACATACATAATAGGTTCACTAATTAGATCCATAACTGTCTGTTTTACTTGGATAACACTGTTAACAGAGTGTAAAAAACTGAATGTACTTCATATATGCAGATAGTTATATGAGCAATGCAGTCTCAAATAGCTGACATTGATCTTCCAATTATGTGCTATCCCCTTATGCAACGTTATAACACTACAGAAAATAACATCACTGTAATACGTAAAGTGTGCCATGATAACCACCTGATGAACTGTGCTGATGATGGTGATAGTGGGAACTCAAAGTGCTGGAAGAAGAGTTCTTTTATATCCTCCTCCAACATATCATCAATGTGCCACTGCTGCTGCTACGGTGTTATCTCAAAGCTGAGGAAAGGCTGACCCAATAAATCAGGTAGGTCAACTGTGTGCTGCTGCAGTGGTGTAGACCTGAAGTCTAGGAGCAGTAAATCTTCGGCCAAATGTGTGGTGCTGCTGCTGCAGTGATGGTGTAGACAGTTGCTGTTCCACTGTATTATCAGGGGTCTGTTGCACTGAGGCAGATATAATAATAAGTGAAAATGCACACAAAATCAATAATAATAACTACCAATGACAGAGATTGAAGGATTAATAATACTTACATTACAATATGGGTCATCTTCATTTTATTCTGCCTGTGGACAGTGGTTGATCTTTGCTGCTCCTGCTGCTGACTGTGATGACAGTACATGGTGATTGACTGATTTACATAGCATGAATGATGAGTGTCTCTTCTGATTGTATTACCATACCCCAAAGAGTGGTGGTGGTGGTGGGGGGGGGGGGGGGACTGGTAAGGTAGCTTACCATCACCCAACTGGACTAGAAGAGTGAGGGAGGGAGATGGGAGTGGAGGGGGACAGTGGCTAGTTTGGGTCATAAATTATGGTAATTAAGATAAGGATAAAAGCATCTGGTCATAAATCAGACTTACATAAACATAACTAAGAGCATACTATAGTGTCATAAATTACACTTACATAAACAAAACTTTAGGAGCTCAAGCGAGCTTTTTTTTCTTTTTTATGGGAAGGGAACCTCTCATGTGGTTTAATATAAAATGTGCCAGTCTGCGGGTCAGGTAGGTGAGCCAGGCCTGGACTGAATTCACACAGTGGATTAATAACCACTGATCTGGAATACCGATCAGCCTGAGTGTGGTTTTTAGGCAGTTTTCCATTCTCATTTAAGTAAATGCTGAACTGGACCCCATTCTCTGCCTCAGAAAATACAATCCACAAATAGCTCGCATAGAATGCAGGAGCAGTTAAATTTAGCAAAACTAAACTTCTAATTGTTGTTGTTTGTAGGTTCCCTAACTCTGACTTAAGGGGGGTAGGACGTCAAACGGGCCGACTTGGAGCAAGAGTGGCACCTCAGGACATTTTAATTTCCACTGTCTATACTTTTACAAATAAACTCATAAAATTTTGTCAGCATTACCAGGAAGAATTCAGAGTTCACACTCATAGCAGTGGAAGTTGGAAAACATAACGAAGTAATTTTTTTTACATATGAAATTTCATCATTTTTTTCACTTACTAATGGCAGCATTTGTTCCTATAGGTGCGCTTTTCTTCATAAGTAAGAGAGATGTTTCGATGAATTTTGCACAGCATACAAACCACACCTAAAGGTGTATGAAACTCTAGAATTTTCCAAATCTATTAAAAACTGTGGTAAAAATTGAGGTAATTAACTACAAAATTTGTGTTTTTTCTAAACATGAAGTTTAAAATACAACAGTTCATTCGTTTTTTCATAAATTACATAATTTCTAGAGTTTCATACACCTGTAAGTATAGTAAGTATGCTGTGCAAAATTCATCGAAGAATCTCTCTAAATTATGAAGAAAAGTGTACCTACAGCAACAAATACAGCCATTAGTAAGTGAAAAAATGATGAAATTTCACACGTAAAAAAAATTTATTTTGTTATGTTTTCGAACTTCCACTGCAATGAGTGTGAATCCTGAATCCTTCTTGGTGATGCTGACAAAGTTTTATGAATTTATTTGTAAAAGTATAGACACTGGAAATTAAAATGTCCTGTGATGCCTCTCCTGCTCCAAGTCGGCCCGTTTGACGTCCTACCCCCCTTAAGAGCATTTCTCCTCAAGCTAGAGAGCATTCTTAGTTCACTTTAGAGGAAGTGCCAAAAATGTGGTGACTTCAATATTAATATTGTATATGATTGTGAAAGAAAAAGGATGTTGGTAGATCTTCTAAACTCATATGATCTGATGCAGACTATGCTTTTTCCAACGAGGATGCAGGGGAACATTAGCACAGTCGTAGACAATATTTTTATTAATTCTTCATTACTGTTTCTGTTAGTAAAAGGGTGAATCAACAATAGCGAATTTTTTAAACCTCATTAAGGAACAAGAGTGGCAGGATGTTTATAAAGCCGATAACACAGATGACAAATATAATCCTTTCCTTAACACATTTCTCATGCTCTTTGAGAGTTGCTTTCCATTAGAATGTTCTAAATGGGGTACTAGCAGTAAAGGCAGCCTGGATCACTGACTAGTGGGATAAAGATATCATGCAAAAGAAAGCGGGAATTATATCAAAATGTTAGAAGTAGTCACAATCAAGCTACAGTAGCCCATTACACACAATACTGTAAGGTGCTTAAAAATGTTATTAGGAAGGCAAAGAGTACGTGGTATGCAAATGGAATAGCTAATTCATAGGATAAAATTAAAACCATATGATCAGTTGTGAATGAAGTGTCTGGTTAGCAGCACAAGGTCGACTGTATAAAGTCAGTTCTCAGTAAAAATATTTCTGTTCCTGAGAAGTCAGATATATTTACAGTATTTAACAATCATTTTCTGGCCATTGCTGGTGAATTAGATAAAAACTTAGTTTCTACAGGGAATCAGATAACTCTCATGGAAAATGCCTTTCCAAGACTGGTGTCTGAAATACTCCTCTGTGGTACTGACAAGGGGGAGATAGAGTCAGTAATTAAATCAATGAAGACTAACGACTCTCATGGATATGATGGAGTTCCTAGCAGAATATTAAAGTACTATGCTGCACATGTTAGCACTGTACTTAGCCATATTTGTAATTTTTCCTTTAAGAATGGTCAGTTTCCTGAACAATTAAAGTACTCAGTAGTAAAGCCACATTATAAAAATGGAGAAAGGGATAATGTAGAAAATTTTACACCTATTTCTATGCCATCAGTGTTTTCTAAACTTATTTAAAAGACTGTGTATGTAAGGATAATTGATCATTTTATATCACATAATTTGCTATCAAATGTACAGTTTGGGTTTAGAAATCATTTAACAACTGAAAACACTATATTCTCTTTTCTCTGTGAGGTACTGGATGGATTAACCAAAAGGTTGCGAACACTAGGCATCTTTTTTGATTTAACTAAGACATTTGATTGTGTTGATCACAAAATATTGCTCCAGAAGTTGAACCATTACAGAATAGGGGGAGCAGCTCACAATTTGTTCACCTCTTACTTTAACACTAGACAGCAAAAAGTCATTATTCACAGTGTTGAGAATGGCTGTGATGTGGGGTCTGAGAGGGTTTGGTCAAATGGGGTTGCCCCAGCAGTCAGTGTTGGGACCACTCCTGTTCCTTATTTATATAAATGATATGCCTTCTAGTATTACAGGTAATTCTAAAATATTTCTGTTTGCTCATGACACTAGCTTGGTAGTAAAGCATGCTGTGTGCAACACTGGCTCTGTTTCAAATAGTGCGGTTCATGACTTAAGTTCATGGCTTGTAGCAAAATAAACTAATGCTAAATCATAGTAAGACTCAGTTTTTACAGTTTCTAACACAAAATTCAACAAAACCTGATGTTTTAATTTCACAGAAGGGGCATATGATTAGTGAAACTGAACAGTTCAAATTTCCAGGTGTTCAGATAGATAGTAAACTGTTTTGGAAAGCCCACATTCAGCATCTTGTTCAAAGACTCAATGCTGCCATTTTTACTATTCAAACGGCACCTGAAGTAAGTGATCATTTGACATGAAAATGAGTCTACTTTGATTATTTTCATTCGCTTATGTGATATGGTATTATATTTTGTGGTAACTCTTCCCATTCAATAATGATATTTTTGGCTCATAAATAAGCGGTTCAGGCAATAAGTGGCATAAGTTTGCAAACCTTTTGTCAACCCCTGTTCAATAGTCTGGATATTCTGATACTGGCCTCTCAATATATATATTCTTTATTGTCGTTTCTTGTTAACAATATCAGCTTATTCCCAAGAATTAGCAGCTCTCACTTAGTTAACTTAATACTAGGCAGAAATCCACCCTGCATTTGTATCGCACTTCCTTAACTCTTGTGCAGAAAGGTGTGCAGTATACTGTTGCATCCATTTTCAGTAAGCTACCATAAGAATTCAAAAATCTTACCAGTAAACCACATGCTTTCAAACTGAACTGGAAGAATTTCCTCACGTGTCACTCCTCTGATTCTGTTGAGGAGTTACTTGAAAAATTAAGCTGATTCCTATGTTATATTGTTGATAGCGTTTACTTCAACTTATGGCTTGACTTTTTTGGGTTCACAAACATTTTATTTTATGTGTTATTAGTTTTATGGTGTAATTTCATGTATGGACACGTTCCATGATGTTGGCACTTTATTCTTCAATTCAGTCCTATGGAACCAGACGTGTAAATAAAATAAAATAAAGAATGAAATAAAGATTACACGATTCACAGACAGATTGCGCACACGACTCTCCCCCTTAGGTTATCTGACTATCATTGCGACAGAAAGAGTATCCTGCCTCAAAGTAGAAATAAAAACAAATGCACCAAATTACAAAAAACAACAGACTTAGTAAAATGGCATAAATGCTAGGAGAGAAAGAGGGACTTGTTAATACAATAAATACAGGGCTATTCAAAATGATATACGCAGTTTCAAGTGAGTGTAAAAAAAGTTTGTATTGAGGTAAGAAATTATGATTATACGTGTGGATACAACAACTAAAGAATTTTTTTACCGTAAAGTGATCTCCAGCAGACCAACAGTTTTGCATGATGGAGTTTTGCAAGAGCTAGTCCACAACTGTAATGCGTCAGAAATTCAGGATCACATTTAATAATGCTTCATCTACTACTTAATACCATAATGAGTGGGCAGAGAAGTTTAAAGAAACAGGATGTCGTTGTAAAGGCAGATATATCAGAGCAGGTGTCACTGACACTGATTCGGACACTTTGGGGTGAATTTGGGCTGAATTTGACTGTAGACTGGGCATGTGCCATGAGATTAATGGTTCACACATTGAACATTTGTGAACATGACACAAAAAACCTCTTGAGTTGCTGTTTCTATACATATTACCATATACTACCTTACCTTAATAAAACATTTTTACAGTACCTTGAGAGTGTCTACATAATTTTGAATAACCCTATATGATTGAGACACACTAATGGTGTCAAAACCCAAGTAAATCTTAGTTTAGTCACCAGCACAAGTTTATCACATTACTCTCAAAGATAGTTCTCCCATAATTTAAAAATTCTCTTAATTAATAATAGCAATTTTGCACAAGAATAGTGTATAATTTTCTTTTTAGCAAATGTAGTTCAATAGTGTGAAAGCTTTTCTCTTTTAATTTATTATAAATTTTCATGACAGTGTACTGTGGAGTTTTAATCTCTAAAAGAAAATGATGAAATTTTCTCTGTTTCTGGTGTTGCATATACGTTATCAGTAGTTTTCTATACTTATATTCCAATTTTTATAAAGAAAGATAAACAGTTGTTAAATATAAATACATAGAATAGTTAAAATAATTAGATCCCTAAATAGTGGTTGGTGAGACTCCCTAGACTTAATACAACACATATTTATAATAACAGTCTTCTGTACTAATAATGTTCTACTTGTACTCCATTTACTAACACAGGCTGTGATATGATTTTACTCATCTAAAGCCTGTTACTTAACGTTTCATTTGATCTAAATAATTTGCCTGTGCAGTCACCAAGCACTCATGCCTCTTCCAGCAAGCATCGCACACCTGACCTACCTGGAATATATCCAAACAAATTTAAAAAGAAGGGTAGGGCAAAAACTGTAACTGAGAGCATCAAAGACCTGTCACATTCCCTGATCTGATCTCACCACCCAGTTTTTAATTAGATCTGTATCTGTGGTAGAAACTTAACAGTGAAATTTATCATCTCCCTTACTTCTGCTAGTCATCTGATCCAGTCAATATATGTAGATGCAGTTGACATTTCCATATTAAATGAATGTTAAGTTCAGTGGATCCCTCCCTTAAAAGAGCACACCGGTCATCTGGAGCGCTGTAGATAATGTAGAACTGATATCAGGTGGTTTTGTGACCTTCCACAGCTGATGTTATGTCATGACAGTGGAGTGGCGTTTACATGCCAGTTAGTTGTACAAAATCATTAAGATGGGTCAACATGGAGACATGACAGAGCGGCAAAGTTGAGCTGTCCTGTTTGCATGTGTGTGTGGGCACCTTGCGAATGAATTTGCCTGATTTGTTGGTATATCAACATGGTCTTTTGGATTCAAACCTGACAGAAATTGCTGCTGTCAGTGAACACAGGTCCATCTCAAGCAGTTTCCGAGAGAATGCTCAGAAGCAAACTGCATGCAGTGGACATTTGGAGTTGAGTGTCTCACAAAGGTCATTGCTCATATTGTCACAAAAGCTGTATGTCTTCTACAAGTCAAACTACACCGGAACTGAATAATAGCAGACTGGAGGAACATACTCTGGTATGACGAGTCATAAGTTTGCCTTTCTTCAAATTACGTGTAGAGTACACATCGACAGTCTAATGACATGTTTATCAGTGTTTTGAGGATATACATATGGCTGGAGGTGGTTCTCTGACGTTTTGGGTGTATTTTTTGTACCATGTACTCTTTTATGTTGTTGTGAACATGAAGGACCATGTTTATTTCTACATTCTCAGTGACCAACTGTTGCCATTTCTTCTACATCTCCATGATGTGTACATTGTGGGCAGTCTCATCTTCCCTGGAACAGCAGGTTCACAGAGCTGCATGTATACATTCCTGATATGATGAACACTGGGCACCTTATCACACTTCAGCTGGCCTGCTAAATCACACAATCTTAATCCCACAGAAAATGAGTGGGGCTATTTGGAACACCAGCTGCAAAGTGGCAGCTTGTTAGTTCTACAGGTTCTAAACATTAATGAGTAATTTCAGCTCGATATGATGTACCTGAAAACACTTGACCCCTTTCCTCATCGAACGGAGGCCCTTACTGAGGTTAGGGGTGTTGTTGTCAGGTACAAGCATGATGCCTGCTGGGGGTAACCAGTTTACTGTGCATTGTCATAATTTGTACATTGATATAGAAATGAACTAGTGGAACCATCTGGCTGAACAACAATACATGCCATAAGGGACAGATGCAACGAGAGGATATTTTGTGTTTTATGCGCTACACAGTGAGGTGGTACAGTCACATCTTTCACACAAAAAGTGAGATGTGAGACTCTATCCAACTACTCTGATTTAGATTTTCATTGTTTTCTATAAAAAATTTCATATAAATGGTGAGATGATTTCCCTGTCAAGACCATATCATTCCTCACTTTCCCCATTTCATTTCATGTCGCATCTCTTAACATGTCGGTGTTGACAGCATGCTGTCTTATATTCCTTTAGCATTGAGGATGAGTGAGGCAGTGCAATGGTAAGACAATGGACTTGTATTCAAGGGAATGATGGTTAAAATTCCCAACCAGATTTGTATTTAACTTGATTTCCCGAAATATTACGGTTAATGTCAGGACAGTTCCTTTGAAAGGACAGGCTGAATTACTTGCATATTTTTCCCATACTAAGCTAGTGCTCTCTCTATACTGATCTCTTTGATGGGGCACTGTTCCTATGAGTTAAATCCTGATGCTTTTAAGAGAAACTCAAACGACAGACAGACTTCTACCTGGGTACATTAGTACAGTTTATTACCCAGCAATGGGTATCAGTTTAGCTCCAACAAACCTTGCGCTGTTTGTGTCTTGTATCCGATTAATCAGTTTGCATTTTATGTGATATTTCATCAAGATTTTTGGTTCATCAAGATACAGGAAACATCACTCTTCTGCACTTTCTATAACCTGTGATGCTCCACTGGCAAAACTACTGAATTTCACTGATATATGTACAGAGTTTATGACACAGAAAAACTGGTACTACTAGAGAAATGTTATCATCAGTTATTCTCTAAACCAGAATAGTTACGATGGCGGTGAAAGGAAGTACATGTTGTTGAACACTAAGGTTGGGGAATGTGGGATTTGAATTGCAATTTAAAAGTGGTCATGTTTTATGATGATATAAGCTATTTATTTGGTCACATGAGAGACACATCTTAAGCAACCACCCTAACCAGTTGCATGTATACTGCTGTAAAAACAAAGTAAGACTTCAAGGAAAAGATAATAATGTAATTCATTTTTTCTGTATCCGAACTGTGTCACATTAGAATATCCATTAGAATTTCCAAGGACTGCATCCATTCTTCCCCTTAGCAACTAAAACCACCTTCAAAAATTAGTAACACACATCATAGCTTTGTCACTAATGCTCTCAAACAGCTGTAAGTGTTCGTAGGTTTAAGATTCCCCTCATTTACTGAGTACACAAGCTCAGTTCATAGCTTCAATCACCCATCATCTTTCTTCCAATTGCCAAACTCCACAGATGTTATTCTTAATGATATATTGCACTAGCTCCACCGGGGAGAAAGGATAGGTCAGAGAAAGGTTTAACCACAGCCACAGACAATTTCCAAATGGAATATTTACTATCTGCAACACATGTTGTGCTACAATTAATGTTTTTGATGGAATAAAACTATGTGCAGCACAGCGATTAGAATACACAATCTTTACTATTAAAGAATCACTAAAAGTTCTGAAATAGTAATGAAAATTCCTGTTTTTCTCCCCAGGAAGCATACCTCCAGAACATTAAATAGTCTTCTCTGAGTAGAACACACCGGCAAATATTCTCAAATTACTTAGTAAAGGCTACACAATTTGTTTTCTTGGGAAAGTTATCTGAGGGCAGACATTTGCTTCCCGGTATGCCAATGACCAATGGCCTCCTCCTCTTTTTGGCAAAGAAAGAAATAAATTATATGAGAGCAGATCTGGATTCTAAGATGGATTCAGAACCATCTGGATTTGGGACTCCTCAAGAAATGACTGCACCTGATTGCTCTGTGTGTGGGTATATTGTCACGGAGGAACAAGATTCCAAGTAGCCCTTTTGTTAATTCTGATTGACTGTTTCAAAATGCTTATGAATTCTTTTGTAGAAACTGAAGTTCCAGCACTGCCTTTTTCAAGTGAGACACCAGAAATGAGTTGACTAGAACCAAAAACAGTGTACATTCATTTGATTACATACACTGATGAGCCAAAACATTATGACCACCTGTATGTTGGTCCATCTCTGGAATGCAATTCAGCAGTGATTCTGTGTGCCATGGATTTGACAAGTCCTTGATAGCTTTCCAGAGGTTTGTGTCACCAGATGACTATGCACATGCTTCACACTTCCAGTAATTTACAGGCAGTTGGTTTGTAAGTGTGGAGCTGGCACCCGATAGTGTCCCCTATGGGTTTCGTTGGATTCAGAGAAGTCAAATTTGATGGCCAAGACACCAGTTTGAGTTCACTATCATGTTCCTCAAACTATTGGAGCATGATTCTGGCCTTCTGACATGCACAGTTACCCTGCTGAAGATGCCATCATTGTTGGGGAAGCCATCGAGCATAAGGGGTTACAGGAGGTCCTTAATAATGTTCACATAGTCCACAGCTGTCATTGTGCCTTCAATTACTACCACAGGTCCCATGGAAGCCCAGGTGAATGTCCCCCATAACATAATACTGCTCCCACCGGCCTGCGTCTGTGGCGTGCTGCATGTTTTGAGCAGCCGTACGCCTGGGTGACAGAGTATCTGGATACAACTATTGACCTGGTTTAACAGAAAAACTTGATGATCCCATGCCCACGGTAATCATACTGATGGTGTCGCTGGGTCAACTGGGAACATGTAGGGGTCCATTGCAGCAGAATACCATTTTCAACACTTTGCACTGGACAGTGTGCTCCAAAACACTTGTGCCTGCTCCAGCACTGTACTCTGTCATCAGATCTGGCACAGATCACCACCTATCCTGCTTTAGAGAGTGGGTAAGCCTCCAAACCATATGTTGTGTGGTAAGGTATGGATGTTCAACTTCCTCTCGTCTATTCATGGTTTCAGCAGTTTTCAACTACTTTCGGTAGATGCTCACAAGAGCAGCACATGGACAGCCAACCAGCTTCATCATTTATGAGTTGCTCATTCCCAGGCACTGGGCCACAACAATCTAGCTCTTGTCCCAAGTGACTTAAGTCGGCAGGTTTCCGCATTTGCGCCACTTATCACTAGAATGATTTCTCATTTATCTCTGCTCTCCTCATACACTTATGTCATTGCATCATGTGCCCTTAGTGCCACAAGGCAGCATACGACCTCACAGTGGGCAGCGGTCACAATTTTTTGGCTCATCAGTATATCTCTTGAACAAATTGGTACACTCGCATTTTATGACAAGTAAAATGTTAAATATTTATATTCATTGCAGAAAAAAAACCTTCATGTATGTGGTTGTAGAACTCCTCAGTTTAGCCTTCAGTTCCTGGGCTGGGCTGGTGTGGGACACACAACATGTAAAAACATTCTGATACAAAGACTCATTTGTAAGATCTTGGATGTGGCTGTATATACAATTTCAATAGTAGCTGAATAAGGATGTAGGTGCAGGGAGCATTCTCTTCCAGTATTCTCTGAGCATGGAACCATTTCTTGCCCACTAGTATTTACTGTTTGGTATAAGGTACCACTACAACCAACATGAAAAAAATTTTCCACACAAGTAACATTTGACAGCTCCCTCTCCGTTTTTCCAAATGCAACATATCATTTGGCACAAGCCCCCTCACCATTTTTTTCACACAAATGTTATATCGGTTGATGTCCCAACCTTCCTTCCCTCCCTCCTACATTAGTTGCCATTCCTTGGACTTAAAGCTTTTACAAGAATACATGTAGAATGTAAAATCTTTGTAAAAATATGACTCACTCTCTATCAGTAATGTACACAACCATACTAAAGGGGAAGGAGCACTGGAGGCTGTCCAGGACAGAGTTAACTTGATTTATAGGGTGTTTGTTTTAACTTGGGACAGCTAGATATCATGAAAAATATGCATCGTGCAAAAAAGTTCCATTTGAAAAGTAAATATTTTCTGTGCTAAAACTGCCACCCCCCCCCAACCCATCACCCCCTCAAACTACCCATTGGGGTGTGGAGAGGGGAGGGGGGGATTCTATGCCAAAAAATACCTAGGGTTCACCAAAAATATATTTCCCATTTGTGGTAGATGGCACTGTAATCGAAAAAATTCAGTTTTTGCAATTAAGTGACAACTCATTTGATTCTATTTTACATTTTTGATAAAAATGTAAACTTATTTGTTGTAAACAGTTGATACATCATATTTTAGTTTTGCAAATTTGATTGTGCAGCAAAACTTTTATGTTTAGGCATCTGAAAATCTGGTGAATAACCTACATTTAACATTCTGATCCCTTTGGGGTTGATTTCAATGAGTCCACACACTATCAGGAGTGCCCTCTAATGTCACCATTGGGGTAACTGATTTCAGTATGTTGTTCTCTCCAACAGCCATAACTCTCGCACCGACTACAACAACGCCTACCATGAATGGAAAAAATTGTTTCAGATAAATCTTAAGTATATTTTGGTGCATAATCCGAATCTGCAATAGAAAATGGGGGTACCCATTTGCAGATAAAATGTTGCCCCACCCTCTCATGGGAATGGCCAGTTTTCCAAACACAAATGTGCCTCTTGAAAATATTGACATTTCATCTGGAACATTTTTGTTGCACAATGCATATTTTTTCAAAATATTTAGTTCCTCCAAGTTAAAACAAACACCCTGTATATGGTGGAGAACAGGAGAACAAGTCATTGTCTCCAGGGCTGAATATGATCTCTAAGACACCTGGAAATCAGCTCCAAAGTTGGGAAGTTGCATTAAAGATATCCTGTTATTCCATCATCCTAGACTTAACCTCTATAAGCAAAAAGACAAACTAACCCTAGCTCTCAGAACTATTAGTCTCATCCTCAAGGAGAAAGGAGGGATAGGCTATGGAAGATTAGAAGCAGGATGGGAGGATCCACTTGCTGTGAGGAGGAAGGGAAAAAAAGACAAACAAAGAGGTGTTAGAGAATAGGAAGTCACAGATAGTATACTGATACGCACTGAGGCAGCTTCATTCCAGAGATGATATAAGGGCAGAGGAAGAGAAATAAAGATGGACAGAAAAATAGAAATGAGAAGTGGAGTGAACAGTGCAATAATAAATTGAAAAAGGAATGGAGAAAAAACAGAGAGAGAATGTGTGTGCGTGTGTGTGTGTGTGTTTGTGTGAGAGAGAGAGAGGGGAGGGGGGGGGGGGGAGCATGTTTAGCAAGTGAGCACAGGATTTCCCAAGACAGGTAGTTCATTCAAGGGCTCAGACAGTTTGATGTTGGTATAATTCCTGCATGAAACACCACACAGTGAACAAACATATGTTAGCATACAAACTGGATGGCATTAAGGAGGTTGGTATGGCAACAGAAGGCTACAGTGGGTGGTATGGGGCATATTTCAGGGAGAAAGTAATACATTTAAGGCCTTGATCTGAGGTCATAGCAGAGTAAGATATTGAGGCATCTGTGGTCTCAGTGGTAATAATTGATGTGGGTAGGGGGGGTCTTCTCCTGAGTATTTTTGGAAGTAGGCGCTGTATTAACCAGAGGGTGAGAGGAGGAGGTAGTTGTAGGAGAGGAAAGTCTGAATGAGGTTGCCAGTGTGGGTGATGAGGTATTTGGTGGTAGAGAAGATAAGTTTGCCACAGAAGACTGGGCTGTAGGAAAGGTAGCATCTGATGTGGCATGAGTGGCAGCTGTCAAAGTGTAGTTATTGTTGGGTATTGGTAAGTTTTGTATAAACTCATGTTTGGAAATGAGTTTCACTCATCAAGGAAGGGCTTTGGATTTGGAGATTTATTAAGGTATATCTTGACTTATTCCACATCCCTAAATGTTCTCCTTCATGATGGGATCTATGAAAGACAACGAAGAGACTCTTAGAAGAGACAAGTTAATTCAATAATCTTTTCCAGTTTTTGTAAATTAAGTTTTGTAGAAGCAACCTTAACTATATGTGGAAAATGTTGTTTAAGAACAAAAGTAAAACTGAAGATGAGGTTTTCCCATCACATTATGTGAAAATCTGAATAAATGGGAGAAAACTAGAAACTTATAGAGTCAGTGTCTGCTTTTTCTATTTTTGTAACCATCTGCTGACTAGTAGGCATTTTTGTGGTTGATTACAGTTATATGTACTCTTGAGTCTCACTTTCTGTTTACATTCCATCTTGACCGAAGTATGAGAGTGGTTTGAAAAGTTCTCAGAATCACCACGAAAAGTCAATGCTAGTGCAATGAGTTGCTCACATGTTATTCATTGGACTGTTGACTGTAAACACATGCTATGTCAGTGCTCCTGGAAGAGAGCTGTGGTGGTGACATGGGTCTGTTGTTGTTCCAGCGCAGTGATTTGCAAAGATGGAAAAAATGGAGATATGAGCAGTGATTAAGTACTTTGTAAAGAAAGGTATGAAAGCAAAGGACATTGATGCCGATTTCCCGAATACACTGGGGGACTCTGCTCCCACATATTCAGTTGTTGCCAAGTGGACAAATGAATTTAAATTTGGTTAGGAGAGTCTAGATGATGATCTGTGCAGTGGTCAGCAAAGAAGTGTCACTACTCCAGAAATTATTGCAAAAGTGCTCAAAATTGTCATGAAGGATCGCCAATTGAAAGTGCGTGAAACTGCTCACGCTTGCCAGATGTCATCTGAAAGGGTATATCACATTTTAACTGAAGAATTAGAAATGAAAAAATTATCTACAAGATGGGTGCCGTGACTCTTGACGCTGGATCAAAAACGCATGAGGCTGGACATATCGGAACAATGTTTGGCCTGTTTGTGGAGAAACAAACAAGAATTTTTGCGACAGTTTGTGATCACAAATGAAACATGGGTGCACTGCTATACCCCAGAGACAAACGACTCAAAGCAGTGGAAACATGCTGATTCTCTGCCAGCAAAGACAATTCCTTTGGTGGGAAATGTCATAGCATCAGTGTTCTGGGATGCGAAGGGGATTCTATTTGTACATTATCTCCACACTGGGCAAGCAATTACTGGAGAATACTATGTTAACATTCTAGACAAATTGCAACAAATAGTACATGAAAAAAAGACCAGGTTTAGCAAGGAAGAAAGTAATGTAAGTCTGCACACATGTGCTGTCGCCATGGCAAAATTACACGAACTAAGGTATGAATTGTTCCCACACCTGCCTTATTCACCTGATATGGTTACGTCAGACTTCCAGCTCTTCCCAAAACTGAAAATTTTTCTTGGTGTATGAAGATTCACTTCAAACAAAGAATTGATAGCCAGAGTTGACAACTATTTTGCAGGCCTGAAGGAAACTCATTTTCGAGATGGGATCAAGGCAGTGGAACATCATTGGACCAAGTGAATTAATCCACAAGGAGACTACAGAGCAAAATAAAAAAGTTTCAGTGGTGTAAATACTTTTTTCCTATTCCATTCCCAGAACTTTTCAAACTATCCTCATATTTTTAAGTTAATTTTCTAGACCAATTGTCTTACTAAGTCAAAATTCTCACCGAATGTAGATTAATCAAAAGACTAGTAGCTCCATTATGTTCTGGTCTGAATAAAATAAGTTAATTTCTATCATGGCAACTCATCTGTCATCAAACAAATAATCACAGTGAAAAACTGTGAATTCTTGAAACACAAAAAGAAATAAATGGTCATAACTTACCACATGACTACCAAATCATACATAAATTCCACTTCAGGATGTAAAAGACATATCTCTCTGTAAACAGCACTCCTGAAACAAAAAACAGTGATACAACATGTTAAAGAATGAGCCAATAAATCTCTGAACACAAATGCAAGAAAAACCAAAAAGCTTCTTTTACATTTTTGAGACAAAAAGGTACTGCAACTTTATCCAACAACTAAGGTATGTCATAAAATGATGATCATTCATTTGCAAAGCACAAGACTTGTTATCTACATCAGATTTAAACACTGTTAGGCAACATTCCAGTAAACATCTTTTACTGATGTGTTGTAGATAAAAAGTTTACAATATTTACATTTAGTTTATAGTTCTTCTACTACTGTTTCTGTTGACATGAAAACTAGCTACCATGATATGCAATAGAGAGCCTGTGACTGTAAGATGGAAATGAAGTATTTACAATGTTAATACCAGTCACAAAGCAAGTATTAGTTAATGATACATGCATTTTGCCTACACTAATGTTTTGTTCTTCCCTGAACATTCATTTGATATAGTGAAATATGAGAGGCATTAAGTAAGTAATGCAGCACTTTTTTTCTGTTATCTCCTTAGTTTTTTTTTTTTTTTTTTTCAGGATTCCAATACACAATATTATTTTCCAGTCTTTTGACTCAAAAATACCCTGTTTTCAATGTAATCTACCCCCCCCCCCCCATGAACCATGGACCTTGCCGTTGGTGGGGAGGCTTGCGTGCCTCAGCAATACAGATAGCCGTACCGTAGGTACAACCACAATGGAGGGGTATCTGTTGAGAGGCCAGACAAACGTGTAGTTCCTGAAGAGGGGCAGCAGCCTTTTCAGTAGTTGCAAGGGCAACAGTCTGGATGATTGACTGATCTGGCCTTGCAACAATAACAAAAACGGCCTTGCTGTGCTGGTACTGCAAACGGCTGAAAGCAAGGGGAAACTAGGGCCGTAATTTCTCCCGAGGGCATGCAGCTTTACTGTATGATTAAATGATGATGGCGTCCTCTTGGGTAAAATATTCCGGAGGTAAAATAGTCCCCCATTCGGATCTCCGGGCGGGGACTACTCAAGAGGATGTCGTTATCAGGAGAAAGAAAACTGGCATTCTACGGATCGGAGCGTGGAATGTCAGATCCCTTAATCGGGCAGGTAGGTTAGGAAATTTAAAAAGGGAAATAGATAGGTTAAAGTTAGATATAGTGGGAATTAGTGAAGTTCGGTGGCAGGAGGAACAAGACTTCTGGTCAGGTGACTACAGGGTTATAAACACAAAGTCAAATAGGGGTAATGCAGGAGTAGGTTTAATAATGAATAGGAAAATAGGAATGCGGGTAAGCTACTACAAACAACATAGTGAACGCATTATTGTGGCCAAGATAGATATGAAGCCCACACCTACTACAGTAGTACAAGTTTACATGCCAACTAGCTCTGCAGATGACGAAGAAATTGAAGAAATGTATGATGAAATAAAAGAAATTATTCAGATAGTGAAGGGAGACGAAAATGTAATAGTCATGGGTGACTGGAATTCGAGTGTAGGAAAAGGGAGAGAAGGAAATGTAGTAGGTGACTATGGATTGGGGCTAAGAAATGAAAGAGGAAGCCGCCTGGTAGAATTTTGCACAGAGCACAACTTAATCATAGCTAACACTTGGTTTAAGAATCATGATAGAAGGTTGTATACATGGAAGAACCCTGGAGATACTAAAAGGTATCAGATAGATTATATAATGGTAAGACAGAGATTTAGGAACCAGGTTTTAAATTGTAAGACATTTCCAGGGGCAGATGTGGACTCTGACCACAATCTATTGGTTACGACCTGTAGATTAAAACTGAAGAAACTGCAAAAAGGTGAGAATTTAAGGAGATGGGACCTGGATAAACTGAAAGAACCAGAGGTTATACAGAGTTTCAGGGAGAGCATAAGGGAACAATTGACAGGAATGGGGGAAAGAAATACAGTAGAAGAAGAATGGGTAGCTTTGAGGGATGAAGTAGTGAAGGCAGCAGAGGATCAAGTAGGTAAAATGACGAGGGCTAGTAGAAATCCTTGGGTAACAGAAGAAATATTGAATTTAATTGATGAAAGGAGAAAATACAAAAATGCAGTAGATGAAGCAGGCAAAAAGGAATACAAACGTCTCAATAATGAGATCGACAGGAAGTTCAAAGTGGCTAAGCAGGGATGACTAGAGGACAAATGTAAGGATGTAGAGGCTTATCTCACTAGGGGTAAGATAGATACTGCCTACAGGAAAATTAAAGAGACCTTTGGAGATAAGAGAACCACACGTATGAACATCAAGAGCTCAGATGGAAGCCCAGTTCTAAGCAAAGAAGGGAAGGCAGAAAGGTGGAAGGAGTATATAGAGGGTCTATACAAGGACGATATACTTGAGGACAATATTATGGAAATGGAAGAGGATGTAGATGAAGGTGAAATGGGAGATACGATACTGCGTGAAGAGTTTGACAGAACACTGAAAGACCTGAGTCAAAACAAGGCCCCCGGAGTAGACAACATTCCATTGGAACTACTGACGGCCTTGGGAGAGCCAGTCCTGACAAAACTCTACCATCTGGTGAGCAAGATGTATGAAACAGGCAAAATACCCTCAGCCTTCAAGAAGAATATAATAATTCCAATCCCAAAGAAAGCAGGTGTTGACCGATGTGAAAATTAACGAACAATCAGTTTAATAAGCCACAGCTGCAAAATACTAACACGAATTCTTTACAGACGAATGGAAAAACTAGTAGAAGCCGACCTCGGGGAAGATCAGTTTGCATTCCGTAGAAATACTGGAACAGGTGAGACAATACTGACCTTACGACTTATCTTAGAAGAAAGATTAAGGAAAGGCAAACCTACGTTTCTAGCATTTGTAGACTTAGAGAAAGCTTTTGACAATGTTGACTGGAATACTCTCTTTCAAATTCTAAAGGTGGCAGAGGTAAAATACAGGGAGCGAAAGGCTATTTACAATTTGTACAGAAACCAGATGGCAGTTATAAGAGTCGAGGGGTATGAAAGGGAAGCAGTGGTTGGGAAGGGAGTGAGACAGGGTTGTAGCCTATTCCCGATGATATTCAATATGTATATTGAGCAAGGAATAAAGGAAACAAAAGAAAAATTCAGAGTAGGTATTAAAATCCATGGAGAAGAAATAGAAACTGAGGTTCGCCGATGACATTGTAATTCTGTCAGAGACAGCAAAGGACTTGGAAGAGCAGTTGAACGGAATGGATGGTGTCTTGAAGGGAGGATATAAGATGAACATCAACAAAAGCAAAACGAGGATAATGGAATGTAGTCGAATTAAGTCGGGTGATGCTGAAGGTATTAGATTAGGAAATGAGACACTTAAAGTAGTAAAGGAGTTTTGCTATTTGGGGAGCAAAATAACTGATGATGGTCGAAGTAGAGAGGATATAAAACGTAGACTGGCAATGGCAAGGAAAGTGTTTCTGAAGAAGAGAAATTTGTTAACATCGAGTATAGATTTAAGTGTCAGGAAGTCATTTCTGAAAGTATTTGTATGGAGTGTAGCCATGTATGGATGTGAAACATGGACGGTAAATAGTTTGGACAAGAAGAGAATAGAAGCTTTCGAAATGTGGTGCTACAGAAGAATGCTGAAAATTAGATGGGTAGATCACATAACTAATGAGGAAGTATTGCATAGGATTGGGGAGAAGAGAAGTTTGTGGCACAACTTGACCAGAAGAAGGGATCGGTTGGTAGGACATGTTCTGAGGCATCAAGGGATCACCAATTTAGTATTTGAGGGCAGTGTGGAGGGTAAAAATCATAGGGGGAGACCAAGAGATGAATACACTAAGCAGATTCAAAAGGATGTAGGTTGCAGTAGGTACTGGGAGATGAAGAAGCTTGCACAGGATAGAGTAGCATGGAGAGCTGCATCAAACCAGTCTCAGGACTGAAGACCACAACAACAACAACAACAACAACAACAATATAATCTAGATTCAATGTGAGGGCATTATGCCACCTTAGTGAGAGTGCCTGTATGCCAACATTGTATAATAATAATTTTATTGTCATTCGGCCATTACAGCAATAGACAACGTCATATACATACTAAAATACAATTAATAGTTTGAAAGAAACAACAGGTTTCTTGTTAACATTATAGTATTATATTACAGTTCATAAATTCTCTTATGTCATAGAATGGGTGGAGGACTAGCCAGTCATGAATTGTTTGTTTGAATAATTGTTCAGGTAATTCTTGAACAGATTGAGGAAGATTATTAAATAATTTGTATCCCATGATTTCGTAGCTGTTGAGTGACTTTGACAATCTGTGGTAGGGAATATAGAGGCACCTATTCCTTCTTGTATTGTGGCTGTGTACATTTTCTCTGGTTTTTGTTTCTGGTAATTTCTTCTTCATATAAATTAGAACATAGTATATGTACTAAGTTTATAACAGTCATGATTTTCTGTTCACTCTACTGATCCACATCAGAGCCAGCATCTTGCTACATCAATAACACATTCATGTACTGCTTCCCACAGAGTGCATCCATTATTGAGCCAAACAGGTGAAAGTCAGAACATATGAGATCTGGACTGTAGCATGGACACGGAAGAACAGTCCAATGAAGTTTTGTGACCTCCTCTCAAGTACAAAGACTTGTGTGGGGTATCGTGTTGTCATGGAGAAGGAGAAGTTCATTTGCATTTTTGTGGCAATGAACACACTGAAGTTGTTTTCTTCAATATCCTGAGAATGCACAATGCACTTTAGAGTTGATCGTTGCACCATGAAGCAGAACATCAAACAAAATAACTTTCAGAGTCCCAGAGGACTGTTGCCATGGTTTTACCGGCTGAGGTTGTGGCTTTGAACTTTTCTTAACTCCCACCTGGGACTCAGCATTACTACAGCAAGCATTGCTTAGGAGTAATGGTGAAGGTCTCAACTAGTACAACACTTAACACTGAAAGAATATTTATTATAAACACCAATGTACAGTCAGAACAGAACTGAACTCAACTCCTGGATGGAGAGTGCAGCATCAAATATTCCAGAATATACAGACATTACAAACATGACATGTGAGAACTGCCCACAAATGACAAATACTAAATAACAAATAATTGCTGGTTGTCAGGTTTGAACTGGTGACCCGGAGCATGTGAGTCAGCAGTGCTAACCATTACACCACGCTGCTTGCACCACAGTGCACGGCAATACTATATTACAGTAAGTTTCTGTGTTACTTCAACTCCTATTTAACCCTAAGGAAAATTAAGTAACTCCTCTTATGTGTAACTATACACTTAATGAAACAGTCTAAATTTTCGTAACAACAAATCACTGTTGTTCTGTGTCAGCAAAGCTCTATGTAAATCAAAAACATATTAATGACCTACCTGTGTCCTAAGAACAGCCTTCTTAACCTTCAACAACCAAACCCTCTCCCCTCCCCAATGAAGGAACCAATATTTCCAGAAGTTAGCATAGTGTTGTGTACTTTTACTTTTTTATTTCTACAGGCTGTACTAAATATTTGCCTGCTAAAGGTATGAACTGGCCATCAACTGTGTCTTATAATTTAACAGAAATACACTTTACAAATTTTAGCATATTGCTATAAAATCAGAGTTTTTAGCAGTTAACTAATGTATCATCCACATGAACAGGCATTTAATGAAAATGATGCAAGGGACAAATAAAAATGTACAAAAGTTCCACTCTTATTAGATGATCAGTACAAAATCTGCAACCCATTTCCAAATTACAGAACAATCAAAGCTGAGAGGATAATAGCCAAAAGCAGTGTACAGAACTAGATCTGACTATGTATGCATATGCATAGCCATTGTCACAGTCTATAAAATTCTTCTGGTAGGTGACCAAATAGACAATGTGTATAAGTCTCTGATGTTTCAGCTACTGTTGCAAATGGCTTTCCTCAGGTTGTTTTCACTAACTGCTAAATGAGAAAAACTTCAGTTCTATATATTGGTGAAAGATGCTGTTACCATAATCTGATAGGATACTGAGAACGAGGAGGAGAGGTGTTATACGTCATTTATTGGTGTTTGCATTGATTTCTTGTCATTGATAGAAATAGACATTCTTGATTGGTGTTTGCTTAATTTCTTGCCACAGGTGGCAGTAGACGAATGAGAAATGGGTGGGAGTTATGATGCAGCACTGTTCACTCACTGTCTAGTGCCAGTGCTTAGCGTCAGTACTTGTGTACATGCGGCCACTGTGGCCTTTTACACAAAAGTATGTGTTGCCTCGCAAGAGTTGCCGTTACTGCTAGCAGCCAAGATGTTGGAAGTAAGTACCCATCCTCTTGGCAGGTTGCTTGGCTATTTCTATCACCTCTCTAATTTTCCTTCTGAAAGTAAGTAGCTGTTTTGCCAGTACGCGGCCTTCTCGAAATTCTTTCTGTTCGTCACACTCATCCTGGTGTTTTGCCACTGTTGACCTATTGTGTTGTCTTTGATGGATATATCTTCCGAGTTCAGATATCAGTGTGCTATATGGTCACCCCCCCCCCCCCCCCTCCCCAAACCTACATATACCAGTCCACACTCGCACCCTATTTTGTCAACTCCAGCAGCAGGTAGCTTGTCAGTTACATCTTTTGTTGAGCCAAGAACATGTTTTATTCTGTACCCGTTTCAAAAAATTGGGTTGGTACCTGCTTGGAGGAGAATTTTGCCCACATGTTCAGGGATCCTTTGACCATATGATAATAGGACAATGTTTTGTGCTTCCTTCTGCACTTCCCTACTGCCTCCACCCTATGTTGCCATAGTTTTATCTGTCATCTTCATCCAATGACCAAAAATGGACCCTCAGGTTTTGTAGTTCAGCCTTCAGATGTTCTTCAGAACCTGTGGACCCTCTTCATTAAAGTATGCAGGGTGGATTTCTTCAGCATAAGGTGCTGGTGGCAAGATGAGCCAGTCCATGATGGTGTGCTTTCTGAACACACTGTAGTCAAGTTTACCATCAGGCTTCCATAAACTCCCAAATCGAGGAGAGGCAGCACCTCATTCTTTCCTACACTGAAGCACCAAAGAAACTTGTATAGGCATGTGTATTCAAATACAGAGATATGTAAACAGGCAGAATACAGGACTGCAGTCGGCAACACCTATATAAGTTGTTAGTCGGTTACTGCTGCTACAATGGCAGGTTATCAAGATTTAATTGATTTGAACGTGGTGTTATAGTCGGCATGCGAGTGATGGGACACAGCATCTCTGAGGTAGTGATGAAGTGGGGATTTTCCAATATGACCATTTCACAAATCCTGCAAGATTCATGATGTCAGTTACCTCCAGCACTACTTCAGACAGTAGTCAAATCCATGCCACGTCGCGCTGCAGCACTTCTGTGTGCTCGCAGGGGCCCTATACAATGTTAGGCAGGTGTACCAGATTCTTTGGCTCTTCAGTGTATCTCTGTAGTGAAGTAGATTTTGCTGTTCTGCTGACTGAGGTGCCTGGCACAAGTTCGACACTTACATCTGCATCTACATCTACATAGACAATACACAAGCCACAATACTGAACCACTACTAGTCATTTCCTTTCCTGTTCTGCTCACAAACAGAGCATGGGAAAAACAATTCTCTATGTACCTCCTTACATGCTATGTATGTTGAAGGCAGTAGAGTTGTTCTGCAGTCAACTTCAAGTGCCAGTTCTCTAAATTTTCTCAATAGTGTTCTTTGAAAAGAATGTCACCTTCCCTTCAGGGACTTCCATTTCTCAGTAACACTTGTATGTTGTTCAAATTTGTCGGTAACAAATCTAGCAGCCCTCCTCTGGATTTCTTCAGTAACTCTTCTTCTTCATTTGGTGATAATGAAGGTGTCATAAATATATCAAAACCAGCATTCTGGGCATAATGGTGTGGGCTCAAGTACTTATTCTCCAAATGTTTCCATGAAGATGTCTGCTGCAAGAAGGGATAGAAGGGAACCCATATCTACACTGTCCATCTGTTCATAAAACTTTCATTGGAGCAGATGGTCATTAAACAGTGGCACACTAGCACATAGGCCTGTGACAATGTGAACTGCACCTCTTCCTGACTGGAAAACTGGTTATGGATGACGGAGAGAATGTCGACAGATTTACCTTTCAAGAACCCACAAGGTTCGGTGATTATACCACCATCCGTCAGATGAGGAACTACAGCAGAAAACTATGGAGGAAGGACTGATGCTGGACACCCAACAGACAGTGTTTAACCACTCCAGCCACATCTTAAGCAATGCAGCCACCCTAATTCTCACCAAAGGGATGAAAGCACCAAGAATATATAGTGTACCAAAGGGCCACAAAGAGTCTTTTCCTTTGTGGTTGATAGTGAACAGTGTTAATTCACTGACCTACAGACTAGCAAAAGAACTGACCCCAAAGCTTCAGAACATGGTCAGTCACACAGATTCATACGTTAAAGATTCCATCCATTTTGTAGCACTTTTAAAAGAAAAGTATATCTTGGCTATGGATCTGATGGTCAGCTTCAACATGAAGTCTTTATTCACAAATTTACCAGCATCAGACATGTGAACATCTTAGAGGCGCCCAACGGCTGGAAGCTTGTTTGCCACTGTTTAACAACCACCTATTTCAAATGGAAAGGGGAATTCTATGAATGGACAGACAATGTAGCTACAGGTTCCTCTCTCTCCCCTGCTGTAGCAGACATCTTGTAGTGATCATAGAATGAAGACTCTCATGACCAGATGACATTCCTACTGGTAAACCTTTCGGGATGTGAGGTCATTTCTTGGACCACGATCTCACATCCCAAAAGGTTTACCAGAAGCTATCTTTTAGTGACCCAAAATATAATATGAAAGTTCTACCAGTGTCAATGATACGTGGCGAGTTTGTTTACAGAATAGTGTGCTAAGGCGACTGCAATTTTTTTTACAAATAATATGACAAGTATTCAAAATTGTGTCTACACGACTTATTATTTCTTTTGATTTGTGAATGGAATGCCAACAACTTGGCAGCAAGGAGTGTGTTCAGACCTGCAAGGACTCAAACAAAAACCAATTAGACAGTTCCATCTTCTAGTCGGCAACTGCCAATTGAAATCAGATACTTGGAGCACTGAGCCCTCTATGGCCTTTATACTTTAACAATAAAAATAACAGAGTTATGAATTTCTAATTCTGAAAATTTCAGTTCTGTACAGACAAGTATATATGAAATGTGTATTGTGTAGATGTATATGATGTACATATTATGTCAATGAAAAGATGATATTGGAGGAATTTCTTGCCAAATGGAAACACAGTTCATGTTAAATCTGAGTGATGGAAAATGTGCAAGAAGATCTTTCATGGTAGAATATTCCACAGTCTAGTGAACAAATATTCAAGGGTTATTTTGTGAAAATGCAACTAAGTTTGTGGCAAAAAACTTTAAAGATGAAAGGGTACAGTGATATGCAATAAATGTTAATCAATTTCTGGGGAAGCAAATTTAATCTTAAACTTGACTTTTCATTAAACTAGAATTATGGTTATGTCGGTCACAGGTGATAGAGTTTAATGACTATGAAGTGGTGATTTTCTCTGGTGCACTGAATTTACATCAATTTTTTGTGTGAAGAAGTTTAAATGCTATAAATGCACTGGGCTATTGTTTATATTGTAATGGAGATGAGCAAACACATTTAAAGATGTTGGAAGACAACAAGTTATAGTGGGTATACAACACAAAATAAGAATTTAATTATTCTCTACACTCTGCCAAATGAATAACATTGCTTCTCAAAGATAACAATTGTCAACTAAGGGTCAGTCTAGAGCATCTCTGGTGAAGTGAAATTACACTTGTGTGTAAGCCATTTATTTTTTACATCAGTTTACTAGACATGAATCACTTAATTTTGGTAAAGCAATGAAAAAAAAGACTGTTTAAAAAGATTTACTATACCAATTAAACATCGACCAGTAACATATCAAAAGTTAGTTATGAAGAGATCACTGCTGGCTGACAGAGCAATGGGAATCAATGGAGAATGAAGAACACTGAATTTTGAAAGCTTTTAACATAGTAGAGTTATCTGATAGTGAGAATGAATTCATTTCCCACAGTCAGATCTGTGCAGACAAACACAAATCTGCTAATATACACAATTACTTCTAATACAGCAGGAGTATGACATCATGTAAATGTAACTTGTAAACAACATGAAAAGGAAGCAAGACAGATTAGCTACAAATTACCAACAGGCTAATGCAGTTACACTACATGGTCAATGAATTGTACCCCTGTATATGTGGCAACTGTGAAAGGGCTGGTAGCATGGGAAAGAAGAAGAAAAAGAGCACCTGAATAAAGTCATCTCTAAAGAAAAATCCACACAGAAGACTGAAGATATCTAGAAGAGACAAAGGGCAAGAAAGAAGTTGAAGAGCAAGATATCTATGAAGCCCCAAGAGAAAAAGACAAAGATTTTGAGGGGAGGGAATTTTGTTTGTGCAGGTGGAGATGGAGATGGCCTATCAAGTGTGTCACACTGCCTACCAGATACCTTTGACACAGTTCAGATCTGGCACAGTTTCCCATGCAGTATTTATGAGGCATCACACTGCTGCAAGTTTATGATAGCTGCATCTACATGCTGTGTACCCACCACCATGAGTTGCTGTATCACCTCACCAGTGTGGTCCTCTTACCTTTAGCATCAACTATGGTTGGCGAATTATCTTCAGAGTGTATACTGTAGATGAGTTCAGTTCTGGATGGTGGTTAGTGTCTTGGTCTTTGTGGACAATGGGCAATTTTAAGGATAACTATAAATAGTGTACGTAATTGGACTGTAGACAACTGAATAGAATTATAAGAGTGATGTACCATGGAGATTTTAAAGAGAGAGTAACATTAAACAGGCATTGACTAGCAATAATTGTAGTCAATATTATAATACAAGAAGTAGATTTAAGTTATTATAATGGAGACTAGAGGCTCGGTGTCCAATTATACTCACACGATGAAGGAATTGAGGGAAATATTGGTCCCAATAAATGGTGGCTTACAAGAAACACAAAATTGTTTACAAGAAATAGAAGGTAGGCTGGGTAATAATTTTCTAAAAGTAAACAGTAGTGTACCTACCTGTAACACCAATTATGAAACAATGAATAACAGTTTCCTAAAGGTAGAGGAAAAACTAAATAGTAGTCAGCAAGAAGAAATTTAGAATTTAGCTATAATCATAAGATGGAAGCACATACCAGTGAGCCAAGTTTAGAGAAAGAACCTATTTAACCTTAGTTATAAAAGTTTAAAGGGGTACTCTCTGAGAAAATATATATAAACATTAGAAAAGGAGCTCATAAACTAGAAAACTGATAAGTTAGCCAAACAGCTTGGTAGTTTTAAGATGTTTTCTGAGAATAACCTAAAAGAAAAATTTAGTAAAGTACAACAATCAATCAGTAGATGTTAGAGTTAAAGATATAATGGAAGGAATCCAGGTAGCTAAAGACAATGTAAATACTGATCAAGTACAACAATCAATCAGTAGATGTTAGAGTTCAAGATATAATGGAAGGAATCCAGGTAGCTAAAGACAATGTAAATACTGATTGTATTTGGGTACAAAAATCCAATATGGAGAAATTAGGGAGCAGTTTTGATCAGTTACAAGGCCAAGTCACAAATTTACAATTGCAAAGAGAAAGTGATAGGCTTGATTTTGAAATTATGCGAAATGAGGTGGGGCATATGTATTCTTTTTGAGAACAAGGAGAATCTCATAGACAAAAAAAGTGTTAAGATGGAAAACAGAATAGGAATAGGAGACAGAAATAATAATAATAATAATAATAATAATGGTTTATTTGTCCATAATAACTTTTACAGTCATGGACATAGTCAGTCAGTACACACATGAACAATAATAATACTTTAGTAGTAGAAATAAAGTACATACAACATTAAAAATCCTTGATGGAGTACAAACATTTAGCAATTAACAGCTGCTTTAATTTTATTTTAAATATGTTTCCTTTTAACATTTTTATGGTATTTGGCATTCTGTTGTAAAAAAATCTTCCAGCAGAAAATGGATTATGATCGGTTGCTTTTTTATTTCTGATTGTTCTGATGTCAATGAAATAGGCCTATAATTTTGTACAGCAGTAGTTTTTCCCTTTTTATGCACTGGTCTTATTTCAGTGACTTTTAACAAGCCAGGAAATGACCCCTGTCTGAAAGAGCTGTTTATTAAATGTTGCAGTGGCTTTATTAACTCGTTACCGCATTCTTTCAGAAATTTGGCTGAGATGTCATCCCAGTCACTGGATGTACTTGCTTTTAAGTTGGAAATGGTTCTCAGGATTTCCTGTTCTGTAACACACCTCAGGAAGAACGAATTACTGACATTACTGGGATTTGGCACCTGCGGTGAGTTGATCACATCCTCCTTACTCACCTTACTAAATTGATCTATGAATCTCTCGCATACTTATTTTGGGTCACTAACCAATTTTTCATTACCCCTTATTATTATGTTGTTACACAATGCCTTGTCATTCCCCCCACTTGCCTTCATTACTATATTCCACACTATTTTGCTAACATTACAGGATTGACTCATCTGTTCTGCATACTTCTGTGCCTTTAACGTCTTAAGTGCTTCCCTATAGGATTTTCTACAGGCTTTGTATTTAGACTGAAAGTACTGCAATTTGGTGTCTTTAAAAAGAATATATAGATAATTCATGTCATTCTTTAATTTCATCACATAAGGGGGGAGTTTAAGATTCCTGGAACTGTCAGTTTTCTTTAGTATTTTGACCCTTGACCCTTGATTTAGACAATGGGTTAATGTTGTATAAAATATTTCCCACTTTTCATTAATGTCTTCTGTTGCATATAGGCCTACCTGATACCAGTTTATGTGTGCCAGTTTTTCCTTTAATGCATGATAGTCAAGCTTTCTTTTATAAGTAAATTGTTCCTTATGAGATACTATTTCTTTGTCAGTGTGGAGCTCTAGGACTAATGCTCTATGATCCGAAATGTGGTTCTCAACAGTTCCAACTACAAGGTCCTCCTTACTTAAGTTTGTAATAACATGGTCAATACATGTCTGAGAGTCACCTGTAATTCTTGTTGGTGTTGAATTCACGTGGTTGTAATTATAGGACTGTAATATATTAATATATGAATGCAGAGAGTACAAGTTAACAAAGTGGTGTTGGTACTTTGCATAAGAGGTTTGCCAAAAATGAAACAATTGTCAGGAAATGAAAGTCCTCATGCTCAATAAAAGACTTCTTAGAGGAATGGAGGTTTGGAAAGTGGAGCAGGTTAGCTAAAAATGTACCAACTTTAAACCAGGTAAAGGGTTCATACTGTCTTACTTTTAAAATCTTTTGACGGAAGAGTACCTTTGTCATAGAGAGATCACAAGAAAATAGAGTTTGCTTTACGCAAGTCGGAGGAAGGGGTGTAGGAATGGGAAATTCTTAATAGGAAGGAGTTTGTAAATTTGCAAGAGTTCTGTAGACTATTTAAGAAAGAATACTGGAATGCAGGTGACCAGGAGAAACTGAAGTAAGAGTTGTCTGATCCTAAATCATTTAGTCAGAGATGGGGAGGGTACAAAAAACATTTTAAGTGACAGACCAAGAAAAGTTCTTGGATAAACCAATAGATGAAGAGCAATTAGTTTGAGTATTGACCAATTGCCAACCTATTTCCATGCATACACAATTGGTGTCTAAAGCATGTGCTAAAACTGGTTGGTTATTGCATTAGTTAGGGCAGCCTGACAATTTACATGTAAAGGAAGAGGAATAATGGACCTGTAAGAATAGAAATGGGGTTCCAAATAATAAAAGAAATTACAAGAGAGAACCAGGAGTGATTAACAGTCAGTTTTATGAGAGCAAAGAAAAAGATTTCAGAATATGTTTAGGAGTAACAGAAATCAGAATCTTCAGCAATGGCACAATCAAGAGAGGTGTAGCCAATCCAGCAATCAGCAGCAAGCCATGACAGTGATTGATCATGTGGGAAACAAGGAGGGTCCTACTGAAGGTGCCTTTCCACGGGACCAAGAGATGTAAAATACAGGCCCATGACACAACAAGAAGGCAAATGTGAGAAGATTTATTAGAATAAGAATGGGGGAAGAAGAAGAAGAAGAAGAAGAAGAAGAAGATGATGATGATGATGATTATGATGAATATTCAGTGCATGAATATATAACTGTGTAATTTTAGACCGTGTAGGGGGCTGCAAAGTAAGAATAATGCTGGGTTCTGCAAGTGACATTAAAGTAATAAGTCAGGAGTTTTATGAAGGTTACACAGGGAGAGAAAATATCCTATGTACCATCTAAATGGAGTGCCTGTAGTGGGTATTACTGGGGTAATCCTCTTAGGGAGGAAGTATTATTGCCTGTGGCAATCAAATAGTGGGAATGAGATCAAAAATTTTTAATGGTGCCTTATTTAAATTTTATTGGGACTTGACTGGTTAGAAAAACATACAGGTGTGTTAGACTTTTGCAGCCACTGATTAATTATACTTCAGGAGAACTAGGTATTACCAGTTACTTTCATAGGGAGTGAAGCGTATGAGAAGACCAGTTGAAACCAGGGAAGTTTTTCCTGGTTCATGTGAGTGACACAGCATGACAGTAACAACAGTAATGAAGGTAATCAATTAGCGAAGAAGGAAGTGGAATAGCAGTTATGGGAAAAAGTGCAAAGCAGCTCACTGCTAAGTCATTTGGAAAAGGAAGAATTATTGGGATTCCTTTTGAAATATGAAAAGGCATTTTCCAATCAACCTGGTGTTGATTCAGGGTTATGAGTGTCAGTTAAAATTAAAATCAGCAAAACAGTTTTTCTGTGAAGTTCTATCCTATTCCATTTGCTTTTAATGAACCCATGAGCAGGAAAATTAATAAAATGATTACAGAAAGAGTAACTGAATGATCAATGAGCTCTTGTAATGATCTCTTATTAGGGCTAAACAAGGCATTTGGTGATGTACAGTTAGTCCTCGATGTGAGGTCTCTGAATCAATATATAGAAGTAGAAAGAGATCACCCTATTCCCACTGAAGAGATTTTAGTAAAATTAGGAGTGCTGTACATAAGTTGTATTAGTCTCACCATTGAATACTAGCAGGTGGTGTTGCACCCTTAAACAAAACTAGGCGCTGCCTTTTTTTTTTATCTGAAGGTAGATCCCCTTATTTTATGGTTTTTGCCGTTTGGTTTGAATGTGTTGGTTAGTGTCTTCATGATGGCACTAGACCAAGCAGTGGAACCACAATTAGTAAAAAAAAACTTTTAATAAATGTTGACAAGGTTTTGATTGTAACTACAACTTGGGATGAACAAAACAAACTACTACAACAGGTAAATTTTAAGATATATTTTAAGTGAAAGGAATTACTGTCAAACTGAGAAGATCATCCTCTGCAGTGAATGAGGTGAAGTACTTGAGGTATACTGTTAATTGGACAGGTATACAACTGGATCCAAGAGAAATGAAATGACTGCGAACTGTCCTCCTCCAACGTTTTGGAAACAGCTAAAGTCTTTCCCAGGATTGATAGGATTCTATAGTTATCAGGCCTAGAAATGCTGCCCAGCATGACATAATAAACATGTTAATAAAGAAAGACAAAAAATGGAAATGGGGAGATAGGGATTAAGGAGGATTTGACAAAATAAGAAGTGGAGTGTTTCAGGATAGAATTTTACAGCATCTAAAATCTGGAGAAGTCTTTAAGATGGCAACAGGTGCATAATATTATGGGATATCTCATGACACTTTCCAAGGTGAGCTTGGGGTTTCAGAAAATCACTGGAGATTTCAAGTTTCAAAAATTTCTTTTATCTCCTTGCTGGACAAAAAACAATTATTTACTCAGACTACAAAGCATTGTCATTTCTAACTAACAGTAAATTGTTGCAAGAGAGACTAAAAAGAAGGAATTCAATTTCTCCATAGTGCATGTAGAAGGGAAACAAAATATAATTGTTGATACGCTTTCACATTTACCAGTAGGTGTGGATGGGGATTTGGTTAATAACAATGCAGAGAAAATATTTCATGTCTGTTTTATGAAGGACCAAATTAAAATGTGAATGAATGTACCCTAGTGCTAATGATAATGATCAAACAGAGAATGGATCCCTGTTTGTCAAAAATATTTCATGCATTGCAGTTGGGTAGATGGCCACAAGAAAACTACGATCATTGATTAATAGTTCAGGCCGTATTGTTTTGGAGAGATAACGTACAAACTAATTGGAGGAAAATATGTATTTCTTGGTAGATAACAGACCAGCTAATCTCCTATATTCACCAGGGTTACGGCCACTTTGGCTTAAATAAATGTATACATCACTTGAATAAATTTTACCATTGTGAAAACTTTGGAAGGCTAGTAAGGCACAATGTTAGACAGTGTATCATACACTGAAGCACCAAAGAAACTGGTATACACATGCATATTCAAATACAGAGATATGTAAACAGGCAGAATACAGTGCTGCGGTCAGCAATGCCAATATAAGACAACAAGTGTCTGGCACAGTTGTTAGATTGGTTACTGCTGCTACAATAGTAGGTTATCATGATTTAAGAGAGTTTGAACATGGCATTATAGTCAGTGCATGAGCGATAGGACACAGTGTCTCTGAGGTAGCGATGAAGTGGGGATTTTCCTGTGCGACCATTTCACTAGTGTACCGTGAATATCAGGAATCCGGCAAAACATCAAATCTCCAACATTGTTGTGGCCGGAAAAACATCCTGTAAGAACAGAATCAATGACAACTGAAGAGAATTGTTCAATGTGACAGAAGTGCAACCCTTCTGCAAATTGGTGCAGATTTAAATGCTGGGCCATCAACAAGTGTCAGCATTTGAACCATCCAACAAAACATCATCAATACGGGATTTTGGAGCCAAAGGCCCACTCATGTACCCTTGATGACTCCATGGCACAAAGCTTTATACCTAACCTTGACCCATCAACACTAACATTGGACTGTTGATGACTGGAAACATGTTGCTTGGTCAGACGAATCATGTTTCAAATTGTATCAAGTGGATGGATGTGTATAGGTATGGAGAAAACCTCATGAATCCATGGACCCTCTTTGTCAGCAGGGGCTGTTCAAGCTGGTGGAGGCTCTGTAATGGTGTGGGGCATGTACAGTTGGAATGATATGGGACCTGATACATCTAGATATGACACTGACAGGTGACTTGTATGTAAGCATTCTATCTGATCACCTGCATCAATTCATGTTCTTTGTGCATTCTGATGGACATGGGCTATTCCAGCAGGACAAATCAATGCCCCACATGTCCAGAATTGCTTCATAGTGGCTCCAGGAACACTCTTCTGAGTTTAAACAGTTCTACTGGCCACCAGTCTCCACAGATGTGAACATTATTGAGCATATCTGGAATGCCTTACAACGTAATGTTCAGGAGATATCTCCACCCCCGCATATTCTTATGGATTTATGGACAGCCCCACAAGATTCATTGTATCACTTCCCTCAAGCACTACTTCAGACGTTAGTCAAGCCCATGCCATGTTGTCTTGCAGCACTTGTGCGTGCTTGCAGGGGCCCTACATGATATTAGGCAGGTGTACCAGTTTCTTTGGCTCATCAGTGTATGCCGAGAGAGAAGGACCTGAGCCATGGAGGTAAAGTAACATATTTTCCTGCAATACTTAGAGGCCTATGGGACTTACGTGCACTTGATATTTTAGGACCTTTTGCAAGAGTAAAAGGTGGTGTTGCGTGCTAGTGGCAATTGAACGCTTGTCAAAGTTGGTTTGTATGTACGCCCTGAAAAGAGCTACTGCAGCAAATGTAATACCAAGGGGCATTCCACCAAGATATAACCTACTTTCTGTAAGGGGAGGGGGGGAGGGGTGGGGGAGGGGTGGGGGGGGGCTCATTATACAAAAGAAAACTATGGGTTAACCTCATGTGACCAATGTGGAGATGACAAAGCATTGTGGATTCCTTCCAACAAAGAAGATGGAAGAGCACCATGCTGCAGTAGTCTCCTTGATTGTGTGGAGTTTATTAGATGGGACAGTAGTCCTCAGATATTGTTCCATTTCTGAGTGAGCAAAGATCTCATGTGCACCCACAAATCTGCAGCTGGTGAACAAAGCAAATGAAGAGCAAGTAAGCTCTCCTCTAGTCAAATGGCTGGCCAGTTTATTCCCTGGGATAGCCACATGACTTGGAACCCAGATGAAGGCAACTGAGCTGGTAGTATGACACAGGTCAGCGAGGAGGTCGTGAATAGTGGTGATCAAAGGGTGGCAAGAATTGAATCAGTCAATAGTCTGGAGATTGCTCACGGAATCAGTACATATTAAAACATGGTCAAGTGAAGGCTATTTAGTAACACAAATGACTCTGCTAATGGCAGTCAGCTCTGCTGTAAAGACACTACATGGTTCCACCAGCGAATGGCGTTCCACACTGGTAGGAGATGTAAAAGCATACAACATCCGATTCACAGTTTTAGAGCTGTTGGTGTAAAAGATGGTAGCCCTCTGGAACTCTTCAAGAGCTGATATGACAGATGTTGAAAGGTCATGGGGTGATCAATATTTTAGTACTTGGAATCAGGCTGACCCTAATTTATGGCTTGGGCACCAGCCAAGGGAGATTGCATGAGGAAACATGTGGAGCACAATTCAAAAATGGAAGATGGAAATCTTGGTAGAGGAAAGCAAAGTGCATTACAACTGGTAGTCCCACCCAAGGGCAAGTCTCAGGAGGACACCATCCCTCATATGTAATAATAATGGAATACGTGGGATGATTAGGAAATCATCGAATGGAAACTGCATAGAAGACCAAGAGCTGGTACCATCGAATTCAAAGAGGGAGATTTCCGCTTTGGCAATGAGACTGTCTATGGGAGTAGTCCAAAACGCACCTGTGAAAAGACGCATGTCATGATGGTAGACTGGGTCTAACAGCTTTAAAGCTGAAGGAGGCACCAGGCCATAAACCTGGCAGTCATAGTCCAGTAGGGACAAGATCAGGTCACAGTAAATGTGGGTAAGAGTAGCACAATCTGCACCCCAAGATGTGTGGACAAGGAAGCAGAGAGTGTTAGGTTTCTGCATGGAGCCAGTCTTCAGGTATGAATATTGGACAGCCATGTCAGCTTTTTGTCGAAAAGGAGGACCAAGAAACAAGACTGTGCTACAGCATCTGTGTGCTGAGTACCTAAGTAGTGTACTCAGCCCAGAATGGACCATAGTACCTGACAGAAATTCATGGTCCGTACTTTTGTAGTAAGGAAGTGGAAACAATGGGAAAGAGCTCAAGCACAGGTTGACCAGATGGCACTGTGGAGCTGGTGTTCAGTGGAGGTTACTGAGCAGGAGCTGTGCAAAATGCAAAAACCATTGACATACAATTGAGGAGTGACTAGCAGTCCAGCAGAGGTCACTCACCCATTAGTGATAATGAGGAAAAGTTTGACGCTAAACACCAAAATCCATGAGACACTGTTCTCTTGCACCTCTGAGGAGCTGAGTGAAGTGCTGACTAATGCAGATCAACTGGTGGGACAAAAACTGATGAATAAAAATCAGTAGGTAGCTTCAAAACCCCTCCTCCTGTAGGGTGAGTAAAATGCGATGATGTGAAGTGGTGTCATACACCTTATGCAGGTCAAAGATGTTGGTGCTTAGAAAAAGCCTGTCAGACTGCATTTTCCAACCTATGCAGATGGTTGGTTGCGGATTCTCCCAGACACCACGCTGACAGAGGCACAAAAGGCCCTGAGATTCAAGAACCCAACATAATTTGCAGACAACCATAGCTACTGCAATATCTTTGGTCCACCACAGCACTGGCCGATGGTAGGGGAGTGGGACTTGTAAAAAGGGGAACAGCAATTTCAACAGCATGGATGATCATGACTCAGAAGCCTTGTACAACCTCATCAGCATAATCTGACAGAGAGGCAACAAATGTAACAGCAGGGGCATACACAGGCCAGTTGGCTCTGTGGATTACCCACTGTGGTAGGGGGTCTGTCTGGCAATGGCAAGGAAATGACAGGATCACTAGAAAATAGTCCTGTCATGAATGTCATCATGTGGTGACCAATGTAGTGAAACTACGAGATTCGGTGGAGAGATCATTAGAGCTGTAAAGGTACCATGAGTGGTCTGAAGTGGGTACAAGAACCATTATTGAGGAGGCAGAGATCATGGTATGAGAGAAGCCAATCAATTAGAAGGCTACCCACAAAGTGGTACTCCCCCATAGGAGTACAATTATTTAGGATGAACAATACTGATTGGTTGATTTATTGGGGGTTACCAAACTAAACAGCCTGGTCATCAGTCCCTCAATCCAGGAGTGTTTCATCCGGAATTAGTGTCGCCCATGGAGTACGTGTTCTTATGATGAAAGTATATAGGAGCAGTAAGATAAAGGCACTGAAGGAAATACTGATGCCAGAGCTACAAATAAATTTATGGATAAGTGTATGGACAAGGCCAGTACATAGGTCAGAGCAGACGACGGGTCTCCCAAGACTCACCCAATGGTGAGAGAAGCTCCACCCCGCACCTGGCCCCTGACAGCCCAAAGTAGGGCGAAGATGGTTACAAACCCAAGAATGTCCTCTAGTTGGCAGATTCAGAACAGTAGAAATGAGAAAGCTAAAATTGTAATGGACATCAGTTGGACGATCAGTAATAAAAATTAGGGGAGAGAAACAGGTACAGCTGCAGGAGGGCATCCCTGGGGCGCAACATGCAATGGCGGTCATCCCACTCACAGCTGACCTCCCATTGCCTGCTACAGTGTAGTCAAGGCATTAAAGAGCATCAATTATTTATTATTTAACCTCTAAATCAGTAAACAGAGAGTGGCATAAAATGAGACACCCACATTCAAAAACAATTAAAACAGAGTAAAAGAGGGTGGAAGAGTGAGCTGGTCAAGAAGGTAGGATCAGGGGTCCCCAGACCCAACATTCACCATGAGATGCTGCAATACCCGTAGCCCCGCCCCTGTCCTGAAAGTAGCTTAAAATTTTACAGCTGAAAATAAAAACAATTTTCACAGAAAAAACGAACTAATTCAACTCTGTGTGAATCATCTGCCAATATCTGAGGCAAAGAATTCAGAAGGCCATGCTTAGCACAGAGGGCCAGGAGGAGTGGGCATTCCACCAGGATATGATCTATTGTCTGTAATGCTCCACAACTACAAAGTGGGGGCATGTCATTACAGAGTTGAAACTGTGGGGTTGGGTTGTTTGGAGGAAGAGACCAAACTGCGAGGTCATCGGTCTCATTGGATTAGGGAAGGACGGGGAAGGACATTGGCATTTCCCTTTCAAAGGAAGCATTCCAGCATTTGCCTGGAGTGATTTAGGGAAATCACAGAAAACCCAAATCAGGATGCCCAGGTGCAGGATTGAACCATCATCCTCCTGAATGCAAGTCCAGTGTGCTAACCACTGCGCCACCTTAGTCGGTTTGAAACTGTGGATTAGCTTGGTATGACCAATGTGGAGGCAACATGGTATGGTGAGCTCTTTACGGGAGGTATGGAAGGAAGAGACTCCTTGATAGTGTGTAGTTTATTAGAGAGTGCAGTAGCTAACTGGATTTCATTCCATTTCCAAGTGAGCAGAGGGTTTAGTTGTACCGACAAATCCACACCTGTGATCGGCAAAGTCAAACAGTCAGCTGGTTCATTCCCTGGGATATCCACATCACTTGGAACCCAGAGAAAGACAAACAAGCAGTCAGTATGACAGGGTCATAAACAGCAGACACCACAAGATTACAAGAGTAATATCAAACAATAGCATTAAGACTGCTCATTGAGTCACTACGTATTAAAATGTGGACAAGATAGGCCTGCTTAATAAAATGGATTATTCTGTTTACCACGTCAGGTCTGCTGTAAAAACATTACATGTGCCTGCCAACAAATTGTGTTCCTGACTATCACAAGGTGTAAATGAATATCCTGTCTTATTTATGGTTTTAGAGTCATCATTGTAAAAGATTGTAGCACCCTGAAACTCCCGAAGAACTGGACGTAACAAGACAGTGAAAGGTCGTGGGAACGACTGACACATCATGAAATAGATTGGTCGAAATTCATGGTTTGGGTATGAAGCAAGGGTGAATGCACAAGAAAACACAAGGAGCACATTCCACAAAGGTGATGCAGGAGTCCTGGCAAAGGGGTACAAGATGCATTCCAACTCGTAATTCCACCCAAGGGCAGGTATCAAGAGATCAATGGGCTTCATATGCAAAAGAAGTGGATATGTTGGATGATCAGGGAACTGATGAACAGCGATGGCATAAAAGACCAAGAGTTGGTAACATTGGAACTGAAGAGGTAAGATCCCCACTTCAGCTAGCAGATTTTCTATGGACCTGGTCCAAAAAACGCCAATGGCCACATGAGCTCCACGATGATGGGGTGAGTCTAATAATTTCAAAGCTAATGGTGCTGCCAAGCCATAACTCTAGCTACCATAGTCCAGTTGTGATGAGGCCACACTCAGTATATATGGAGAAAAGTACAACAATTTGCAACCCAAGAAGCACAGAAGGAGCGAGTGTTAAGCTTCCAGATGCAACTCCACTTTAGTTGATGAACATGGGGCAGCCAAGTCAGCTTTTTATCAAAATGAATGTCCAAAAAATGGAACTGTGCAACAACTTCCAAGTGCTGGGTACCCAAGTACAGTTCTGGGTGAGGTTGACCAAGGTACGACAACAGAAATGACTGAATGGTATGTAGGAGCTGGTGTTCAGCCGAGGCCAGTGAATGGGAGCTGTATTAAATGACAAATTCACTGACACACACTGCAAGAGTGACCAGTGGCCAGAGGTCTCCAGCCCATTGACAAAGATGAGGAAGAATGTGACACTCAGGACATAGCCCCATGTGACACTGTTCTCTTGGACCTGTGAAGAGCTGATAACATCTCGAACCAAGAACAACTGATGGGATAAAAGCTGATGAATAAAGATCAGTAGGGAGCCATGAAAGTCCTGGTCACAGAAGGTAAGTAAAATGGGATGGTGCCGAGCAATATCATATGCCTTAAGCAGATCAAAAAAACTGCAGTAAGGTACTGGCATTTAGAGAAAGCCTGTCAGGTTGCTGTTTTCAACTGGATCAGATAGTCAGTTGTGGATTATGCTCATGGAAACCAAACTGATAGTGGGACAAATGGCCCAATATTTGAGAACCCAGCATAATCTGCAGGCAATCATTCTCTAAAGCAGAGCATGAGGAGGCTAATCGGTTGGTAGCTGTGTAGCTGTTGAGAGACATTGGGTTTTTGCCTAGCTTAAGGATTGGGACAACAATATTATCTTGCCATTGTGAAGGGGAAACACTTTCAAGCCACACATTGTTAAAGACACTCAGTAAATATAGTCTTTGAGTAATGTTCAGGTGTTGGATCATTTGACTATGAACTGAATCAAGGTATGCAGCCTTATCATGAGACAAGGCAAGAGTTTGAGGTAGTTCCCAATCAGTGAAAGTTTCATTAAATAATTTGGCTTGGTGGGGGAGAGGAGGGGAGGGGGGGGGGGGTTAAACATAGGGGGAATCTGCAACTTGTCATTTCTGCAGTAGACAGGTGATAGGATAAGCAATCACCACCCTGAAGGGCAAAACACAGAACAGTTGTTGATCATTGGCAGCCCAGAAGACTATGGAGCTTGGCCCATACCTGGGACAAAGGGGCATACTTTCCTAGAGAGAAGAAGTTGCACTTACAGCATTTCTTCTTACTGCATTTAACCAATATAGCGATCCTTAACAGGAAGTCACTTACAAGTAATTGGTTGGCCCGCAAAAAATGTCACTTGAAACACTGCAGGGCTCTTCAGCAATCTTGAACAGCTACTACAATGTCTCTGGTCTATGCTTGCTGGTTTTGGAAGGGAGCTGTAGAAAGGGGAACAGCAGTTCCAGTTGTGTGAATAATTGCAGAAACTTCTTACACAACATTGATGATGCAATCTGACAGTGAGGGGGTGGTGGTAACAACAGCGGCATACAACTGCCAGTTGGCTCATCGAAGCACCCAACGAGGTAGTTGGTCTATCTGTTGTTGGTAACAAAGTAGCAGAATGACTGGAAAATGGTCAGTGTCATAAAGACCATCATGTAGTGACCAATGCAATGAAGGCATGAAATTGTGGAAAGAGATAATTAGATTAATAGCTGAGAAGGTGCCACAGGTGGCACTGAAGTGGGTAGAAGTACTGTAATTGAGGATAGAAATATCATGGTTGGTAAGAAGCTGGTGAAGTAGATGGCTCCTACCACACGAATTGATACTCCTCCCACAGTGGTCTGCGCATATTGAAATTCTCAAGGTAAGTTAGTGACCTGGTTGGAGGTATGTAAACATTGTGATTGCTGATGTCGCTTGTACTCGCACTGCAACTGATTCCAACATAGTGTGAAGGGGAATCCACTCACTGACCACATCTGTGTGAACCAACGTACAGATCCCTTTGGGGCCATCACAGTTCCAACAAAATGCATAATAACCATGGAGCATTGGGGAATGGTCATCAGTGCAGTGCATTTCTTGTAGAAAAATACAAATTGCACAAGAAGAGGAAATAAGGTGTTGCAGTTGCAGCAGGCAAAATGTAATATATATTACAGTTCCACTGCATGATTACATGTGAGGTGTCCAGGTAAGGCATGAGGGAATCAGGACTGGTCACACCCTAGGACCTCTGCCTTTCACCAATGGGGATAGAATCACTCCAATTTGAGCATTGGTTCAGACTCCGATGGTGTGGAGTGATCTGGCACCACCAGAGTCTCCAGAGTAGCCTCATCCCAGTTCTGCTTCTCCTCCTCTCCCTGCACCTCCTCCTCCTTCGTTTTCAAAGCCTTTGGTGGCTGGGGTTCTTGTGAGGGGCCATCTGTGGCAAGCATTGAGACAGAGGAAGAGTGGGCAGCCCTGGGACCCACAGTTCCTTCAGCTACTAGCTGGTGTTGGGCCACTGATCTGTGAGTTTCCAGGAAGAGAAGTCCTGAGAGGGAATCCTGTCACCAGTAGACTATGGAGTAGGAAGTTGCTCCTTTGACCAGGTGTGGGAAGCATTTTCTGAAGTCATTCCTGCAGGAACCACAAGAAATGAGGGCAGTGGAACTGGTTTAGAAAAAACTGAGGTAGTGAGTATGATGGCTGTGATTTTCGAAAAATTTGACATTCATATTTTTTACGTGCCTCAGTTATGAAAGGCGGTCAATAGATTTATATCCCTGAATCTTCTTGATGCCTGGGCAGCTGGTGAATGAGGAGGATGGTGTTCTGTGCAACTGACACGCAGAGTTGGTTACTTACAAGGACTATCTTCATGAAGTGATTGTCCACAGTTACCACATTTTATAGTCTGCCGTGCAGCAGGATGAGATACGACTAAAGCACAAGCATCAGACATACCTCATGGACATTGGCATGTAAGGTTTCACATCACAACTGTACAACATGACTATTCTTTTTCTGGGATGGCATTCCCTTGAAAGGCTAAGATAAAGGAACCTGTATCTATTCTATCACCCTTGGGACCTTTTTGGATGTGTTGGACAAAATGAAAGCCTCGGCGCTCAAGATTAGCCCTTAGCTTCTTGCCCGTTCGGAGCATAAGATCTCAGTGGAAGATGATATCTTGGACTTTATTCAAAGTCTTGTGTGAGGGACTGGTCAGTGGTATGATACCAAGACACTCACACACCTGAAGAACTGTAGATTGTGCAGCAGAAATGGCTTTCAACACTAGCATCCTTGCACACTTCCCAAATGTTTATTTTTGACATGTTCCACGAACAAATAATGGCTTTGTTGAAGTGGAAGTATCCCCTTAAGTTCAAGTATGTACTATGTATTGGATAAATTGTTTCACTCCTAGACATCTAGCTTGTCCCTCTTATCATGGTGAGCCAGTGTAGGGAAAGCAGTAGTGTTGTAACTGTGCACTTTGGCGTTTTTATTCCTGCCTGAAGAGGCAGTGAAATCAAAACAGCCATCATTATGATGTAATTTTAAACTTTTCACATGTAAAATGTTTGTCCTGCTCCCACTTACTCTGATCAAGGGCTCTTCCACAGGTGCCACCCAGCTGCAGCATTGCAGAAGTCCTGAGGGCCCAGGATGATGGGCATCTACTCCTTGGCATGCATGGAGAGTTAGCAGCTCAGCCATTAGCAAAGTGATGTCAGGGGCTTCACCCGAAAGGGCACATAATAATTCCACCATGCCAGATTGGCTAACATGTTGTCTTTGATGCACAAATAGCAGCCCATGCTGGTACTGACAACAGGTGACCTCGAACACTGCGTGCATTAAGCACACTATTTAAGGTGTTCTTCCCCAGTCGGTCCACACTACAGAAAAATTTGGAAAATGAAGGCCAAATCCAGAAGGGGACCACAAATTAATTCCACCAAAAGTTAATGAATGAAAGAATGTTCCAAGCAAGGAAGACAGAACCTACAGAATAACCAGGTAGACATCAAAAACTGCCACCACAAGAGAGTAAGAGAAGGAAGGATACTAAAAGAGAGAGACTAGAGGCTGTAGCACAGGAAAGGGAGTAGGTGCTGCAATAGCTTGAAGCCCCATGCTTGCCATGCATGTACTCACAAAAGAGTCATAAGCCCCCTGAGGGGGGGGGGACAATATATAGAGATACCAAATGGAACTACCACACAGGCTTATTTGTAGGTAAAGCAAATGCCAAGCTACGATTCATTTTTAGGATACGGGAAACTGCAGCCTGTCTGCAAAAGAAACTGTATACAAAACAGTAGTAAAACTCACACTAACAGTGGTCAAGTGCACGAGAACTACATCATGTCGAACTACTAAGATTCATCTAGCACATAAAAGTGGAGGTGTAATGCTCACAGGCTTGTAAGACTGATGAGAGAATGTAACAGAATTGTTCACTCTTAGAAAGATGCTGTTCATCTCACGACAACTGGCTTAACAAACTATAAAAACTGTTTTTCAGGTCAGAAACTGAATATTCTTCAATCCCCTATAATTCTATCCTGAACAGATTGTGCAGATAAAATTAGACAAGCAATGTTTCTTCCCAAACTCCATCCATGGATTGAATGGGAAGAAAATGGAATACATAGTACAATTAAGAGTGCCCTCAGCCAAATATTCATGGTTAATCACAGAGCACTAATGTGCATGTTTTGTAGTTAGCACTGATAATGAAAAAGCAAAAAGTCCAGGCAGAAATAATTCAAGCTGTAGAAGAGAGCCCTGATAAGAGAATTCACCGATTAATCAAGAGGATATGGATTATGGAGTAGACTGCGAAAGATTGGAAGACGGCTGTCATCTTCCCTATACACTATGAAGGTTATAAAATGGACTGCATCAACTACAGAGCAATCATCCTTCTGAACATCTGCTGTAAGATCCTGCCCAACTGTATGCTGGACAGAATCTAGCAATTTGCAGAAGAAGTGATTGGTGAATATCAGAGTGCTTTGACATAGGGTCAGTCATGTGCGGGCAGCCTCTATGTACCACGACAGCTCACCAAGAACATGTGGGGGGCATAGTCATCATCATTCATATGGCACAAACATGCAGTACATTTATAATATGCAATGCACATCATTGCGTAAAACAAAAATAACTTGACTGAATATTAGTACCTAGGTTTCTAATTCATTCCACTGCCGTCGCACTGGCTTCATAAAATTATTCCATGTCCTCTTATGGCATCATAAGACACACTTCTCCGATTGTTTTAGTGCACCACAGGCTCAACTCAGGGACTCCAGAGTACCCCATATGTAGAGTGAGTAAGAGCACTGACCACATCCAATGCAGACTATTAAATTTGATCCACAGTATTGCAATTATTTCCTTGAACCATTGCCGTTCTTGGTAATTTCTAACATGTTGGCAGTTCTTGTACCACAGATCTCTTACTTTGGTGCCACTTGTAGCTAGCTCTTCAGTGTACAGTAGTGTCAGGTGTCATGAATGATGCCTATTTCTTTGTAAGACAGGTATGTCGTCATGAATGGGAAGCTCCTTATTCTCTTGTACATTGTGGTAATCTCTAAGCAGGGTCTCAGTTCTGCAAATCTTGAGCAGGTAGATATTGTTTAGCAGGGGAAGTCAGTAGACAGGAGTTGGTTTGACTGTACCAGTAACCATGTGCATTGTGTTGTTGAACTGTCGATCGATAAAGCTAGTATGACAATTGTTACACCACACTGGAGCACAATACTCTCACAGGCCAAAAGCCTCAGTGCAAGAGCTGATGTATGCAACGTCTCCATTGAAGCCTCCCAGGTTCTGCCCCACAGCCTCTGAATGATATTGTTGTGAGATTTATTTTGGCTGATATGTTTTCCGAACGTTTTTATACGACGTGTGGTTCATGGTGTGGGTTCCTGTAGTCATGTCCTAGTTCATGAACCACGGGCAACATATGAGTGGCCAAGTAAGTGGTCCCGACAGTCAGGATACCAGTTACTTTGGAATAAGGCTGGGCATCTCGGACATATTCTGAGTCATGGTCACCTTTGTGGTCATACGGCAAAGACTACCAAATCCACCGGTTAGTCCCTCAGCCGTTAGGGGTAAAACCCAATGGGACTCGGGGCAAGTAAGGCTAGCAACCTGCTTCCCTGGTACTTTAAATATGATGCTGGCAACAATCAGAGCAAAATGCCTCGGACCTTTGGAGGTGACGGAGCCCCACCTCTAACTGACAAACCAGGGACTCCTAAGATACGACTCGGCAAACGAATGGTAACGAGATGGGGAGCTATTAATATCAATGGGGGCTACTCTGGGAAGAAGGTAGAGTTGGCAGAGGCTGCAAGTAAGATGGGGTTGGACGTTTTAGCTGTTAGCGACATTCGGGTAAGGGGTGAGAAAGAAGAGGAAGTGGGAGAATACAAGGTCTACCTGTCAGGAGTCAAAGCAGGAATAGCACAATGAGGTGTAGGGCTTTACATCAGGAAAGAAATGGAACCCAGTGTAGTTGCAATAAGGTATGTAAACGAACGACTGATGTGGATAGATTTGACAGTGTCTAACAAGAAAATTAGGATTGTGTCAGTATATTCGCATTTTGAAAGGACAGATCAAGATAAGATGGATAGTTTTTATGAGGCACTCAGTGATGTAGTTGTTTGAGTAAAGGACAAGGACAGTGTTCTGCTCATGGGTGATTTTAACGCCAGGATTGGAAATCGAACAGAAGGGTATGAAAAGGTTATGGGTAAATTTGGAGAGGATATGGAGGCCAACAGGAACGGGAAACAACTCTTGGATTTCTGTGCCAGTATGGGCTTAGTAATCACAAACTCCTTTTTTAAACATAAGAACATTCACCGGTATACTTGGGAAGGCAGGGGAACCAGATCTGTCATTGACTATATAATAACAGATCAGGAATTCAGGAAGGCTGTGAGGGACACACGTGTATTCAGGGGATTCTTTGATGACACTGATCATTATTTAATCTGCAGTGAAATTGGGATTGTGAGGCCGAAAGTGCAGGAGGTCAGGTTCATATGTAGGAGGATAAGAGTGGAGAAACTTCAGGATAAGGAAATCAGGCACAAGTACATAACAGTGATCTCAGAAAGGTACCAGTTAGTTGAATGTAGTCAATTACAGTCATTGGAAAAGGAATGGACAAGGTACAGGGACACAGTACTGGAAGTGGCTAAAGAATGTCTTGGAACAGTAGTGTGTAAAAGAACCCAGGTAGACAGAGAAAGTTATGTCGAAGAAAGAAACAAAGCCAAACAGATAATTGCAGCATCCAAGAAGAAATCGTGGGAAGACTTTGGAAACAGGTTGGAGACTTTGGGTAAAGCTGCTGGAAAACCATTCTGGAGTGTAATTAGCAGTCTTCGAAAGGGAGGTAAGAAGGAAATGACAAGTCTTTTGGACAGGTCAGGAAAACTGCTGGTGAATCCTGTGGATGCCTTGGGCAGATGGAGGGAATATTTTGAAGAGTTGCTCAATGTAGGTGAAAATGTGATCAGTAATGTTTCAGATTTCGAGGTAGAATGGGATAGGAATGATGATGGAAATAGGATCACATTTGAGGAAGTGGAAAAAATGGTCAATAGATTGCAGTGCAACAAAGCGGCTGGGGTGGATGAAATTAAGTTGGAACTCATCAAATACAGTGGAATGTCAGGTCTTAAATGGCTACACAGGATAATTGAAATGGCCTGGGAGTCGGGACAGGTTCCATCAGACTGGACAAAAGCAGTAATAACACCAATCTTTAAACATGGAAACAGAAAAGATTGTAACAATTACAGAGGTATCTCTTTAATCAGCGTTGTGGGTAAAATCTTCTCGGGTATTGTTGAAAGGAAAGTGCGAGTATTAGTTGAGGACCAATTGGATGAAAATCAGTGTGGGTTTAGGCCTCTTAGAGGTTGTCAGGACCAGATCTTTAGCTTACGGCAAATAATGGAGAAGTGTTACGAGTGGAACAGGGAATTGTATCTATGCTTTATAGATCTAGAAAAGGCATATGACCGGGTTCCTAGGAGGAAGTTATTGTCTGTTCTACAAGATTATGGAATAGGAGGCAAACTTTTGCAAGCAATGGATAGTCAGGCAGCAGTTAGAGTTGACGGAAAAATGGAGTTCATGGTTCAGAGTAGTTTCAGGGGTAAGACAAGGCTGCAACCTGTCTCCACTGTTGTGCATATTATTTATGGATCATATGTTGAAAACAATAGACTGGCTGGGTGAGATTAAGATATGTGAACACAAAATAAGCAGTCTTGCATACGCGGATGACTTAGTTGTGATGGCAGATTCGATTGAAAGTTTGCAAAGTAATATTTCAGAGCTAGATCAGAAATGTAAGGACTATGGTATGAAGATTAGCATCTCCAAAACGAAAGTAATGGCAGTGGGAAAGAGATATAAATGGATTGAGTGCCAAATAGGAGGAACAAAGTTAGGACAGGTGGACGGTTTCAAGTACTTAGGATGCATATTCTCACAGGATGGCAACATAGTGAAAGAACTGGAAGCGAGGTGTAGCAAAGCTAATGCAGTGAGCGCTCAGCTACGATCTACTGTCTTCTGCAAGAAGGAAGTCAGTACCAAGACTAAGTTATCTGTGCACCGTTCAATCTTTCAACCAACTTTGTTGTATGGGAGCGAAAGCTGGGTGGATTCAGGTTACCTTATCAACAAGGTTGAGGTTACTGATATGAAAGTAGCTAGGATGATTGCAGGTACTAGTAGATGGGAACAATGGCAGGAGGGTGTCCACAATGAGGAAATCAAATAAAAACTGGGAATTAACTCTATAGATGTAGCAGTCAGGGCTAACAGGCTTAGATGGTGGGGTCATGTTACACGCATGGGAGAAGCAAGGTTACCCAAGAGACTCATGGATTCAGCAGTAGAGGGTAGGAGGAGTTGGGGCAGACCGAGGAGAAGGTACCTGGATTCGGTTAAGAATGATTTTGAAGTAATAGGTTTAACATCAGAAGAGGCACCAATGTTAGCACTGAATAGGGGATCATGGAGGAACTGTATAAGGGGGGCTATGCTCCAGACTGAACGCTGAAAGGCATAATCAGTCTTAAATGATGATGATGATGATTTTATATGACGTAGTGTGGTCGAGTTTGATGCCAAGATACTTGGGATACTTAATGTGACAGAGAGTACTACCATCGAATTGCAAATTGAGCTCAGTGTTGGCTTGTTTATCATTAAGGTGAAATGCACAAACCTCACTCTTACCGAAACTGGGTTTCATTCTCCAATTTTTAAAATATGAGTTAAGGATCGCTAAGGTCTATGTTTGTGTTCCCTTAGACTAGGTCTATGTTTGTGTTCCCTTAGACTGGCCAAGCTCTTTTGATTGGCAAGCCAGACTGATATCATCTGCATAGCAAACTTTCCTTGAAGATCGGAAATATAAAGGATGAACAGGAGAGGCACAAGAGCTGAGCCCTATGGCAGACCATTATTTAGTTTCCTTACTGAGCTTCTATTTTACCCATACTTATCGACTACTTATCATGTTATTAATAAGAGATGCTGTTGTTTGCCATTTAATTATTTTCAGTATTTTGTAAATAATCCCTTCCCTCCGGACAGAGTCATACACTGCCAAAAAGTTGATAAAGGCTACAGATGTTTTTAGTTCCTCCTGGAAACTGTCTCTATGGAAATTGTCAGAGCTAGTACCCGAACATGCAGCTTCGGTGAGGCCTAAATCCTGCTTGTTCTGTTGGAATGTGTTCTAAAATGCATCCACTAAATCTACTGCAAATAAGCCTCTCCAAGAGCTTATATGTGCAACTAAGCAGGGAAACTGGCTGAACGTTCTGGGGGAGATACAGTGATTTGCCAGGTTGTAAGATTGCCACAATTTTTGTATTTTTCAGTTCCTAGGGAAGTGTTCCTGTCTTCAAAATAATAGAGAAGAAGCGAGTCAGCTATTGTTTGGCATTTTTCCCAAGATGATATAAAAATTCTGGATGTATATTATCAGACTCCAGAGCCTTACCACTTTTACCCTTTGCTACAACCATGACTACACTGTGAGATGGCATCTTCCTGTTTGTGTCGCTAATAGACGTAACCATATACAATACTGTATTGGTTTGGGATACATACACACAGAAGTAAGATGTATTCCTGTCCACATGACTAGCAATGTATTACAGTGTAAAATAAAGCTGGAAGCTTAAGATACATGCTTGAAAATGATCCAAGGTTGAAACTGGCTGATCACACAGATAATAAAAAGAATACAGCCTACATGGACCATGTTCACATTCTCAAAACATGTTGGGGCCTTGGATCCCCACAAAATTAAAATCTGCTAAAGCTACGTCTATTTCATCTAAGTTGAATGGAGAAGAGAGTTTTGAATTGCTTGGAGACTGGGCTTTCAGATTTGTTAGCTCTTGTTTGATCCTGGAGGTATGCTGTTTATCCCTGGATAATCCATATGGTTTTACTATATAGTTAGCAATAGGAATGGCTAAGATACCAGGCTTCTGATCAGAATTATTAAAGGAGCCTCCCAACTTACAGAGCAAGGACCAAGCCTTCCTATTTGAATATTTGAAATTTAAGTTTTCTATCTTCTCAGGCCAGTGCACTTTCCTTGTATTATCATGACTAAGGTGAAGTTCATTTGTAATGTCACTGTCTCCACTTCTGTTAAATTGTTCATTTAGTTGTTCATGTCTCCCATCCCACCCTGGAATACATTCTCTCCTATATCTATGAAAAATACGTCTTTTAGCAGATGCAAAACCAACTCGAACAAAACAGCTATAGTCCTACGGTTCTGGTGGAATGAAGCAAATATATTTTTTTCCATGTGGTCTGTGAAACTCTGCCAGTTTGCCTTTCTAAAATTCCATCTAGGTCATGGCACTAACTTAACAATTGGGATGGATTAGCCTATACTGAAAATAACAGGTCTGTGTTGGCTATGTGGGAAGTCCTGTCAAACTTTTCTTGATGTAGGAATTGGTAAGTCTTTGTGTCAGAAACTAGGAATGGTTGTTATTTTCATCCCAATCTACAAGCGCATTACCACAGTTGGTCCATGCATACTTCAACTGCTCGTGGCGGTTGTTAAAATCACCAGCATCCACAGGGTGTTCATAAATTCCCTTTACAGACTTGTAGGACTTGTGGAGTGGAGTGAGTACATTATATTTTGGTTAGGAAACCATGCCCGAAAACATACCATTTCCATTCTACAATTTCAGATGTGTATTGTGTCCACATCTGCTGAGGGAAGGAGAATAGTCTCAGTGTTGCTTGTCCTGGTATGCAAGAGGGTAGACAATTACCTTAGTCACTTACTGTATTAAAGTGTAAAGGTTACCTTATCAACAAGGTTGAGGTTACTGATATGAAAGTAGCTAGGATGATTGCAGGTACTAGTAGATGGGAACAATGGCAGGAGGGTGTCCACAATGAGGAAATCAAATAAAAACTGGGAATTAACTCTATAGATGTAGCAGTCAGGGCTAACAGGCTTAGATGGTGAGGTCATGTAACATGCATGGGAGAAGCAAGGTTACCCAAGAGCCTCATGGGTTCAGCAGTAGAGGGTAGGAGGAGTCGGGGTAGACCAAGGAGAAGATATCTGGATTCGGTTAAGAATGATTTTGAAGTAATAGGCTTAACATCAGAAGAGGCATCAATGTTAGCACTGAATAGGGGATCATGGAGGAATTTTATAGGGGGGACTATGCTCCAGACTGAACGCTGAAAGGCAAAATCAGTCTTAAATGATGATGATGATGATGATGATGATGATGATGACTTAAGCATATACTGTTTAAGTGTTAATACAAACAAATGTGCTCAAGTGAAAAATGGATATTTCGTTATGTTTCCTTTTGAATTGTTACCTAATAATTGTACTGTTTCATGCCTAACTTAATTCCTTAGGCAGAAGTGAATGATTTTTAAACATCTGAATTGAAACTGTCACAGAACGGAAATGGTACCTATCTGGACACGGGTTCCTATTCAAAATATTATGTGCTCACGCCCCCTACAAGTCCTAGAAGGTTGTAACATGAATTCCTGAGCACTCTGTATTGATGGATGGACAATACTTGGTAGAACATTTAGTGGTCACTCAACATCAGGTGTTTTGTACATATTATGGCTAGTGAGCTCTCCAAGTTTTATTGAAACATTATGATTTCATAAGCTGTATTTGCTGAGATTATGAGTGTGTGATCAAAGTTAGCTTTAACATGGCAACTTACCATCATAATCTCATAGTCGTAGATTCTTCCGCTTTTGCAAAGATCTTTTTCATTTGCCACGTGGGTTTCCTTGATTAAACCCAAGTCAATATTATTACTTAAAAGAAATTTTGACATGTAATCACTTTTAGCCCAGCTGATACCTTCTATATTTAGTTGGCAAACAAGGACTGGAATGTCTCAGTTATTTCGTCACTTGGACCTGAGAAAGATAATCTGCTAGTGTTTTGTTAGTCTGCATGGTTGTAGCCAGGAAGTCCAATAAATGTCTGGCTGCTGAGATGATCTAATTTACTTAGTGTTACTCATGGCACATATACATTATTTTATAGTGGACATGAAATGGGACTATCTTCACATCCCTAACTGAAATCCCTTCCTCATGTTAACATTCTCTGAAGAGATCAATTTAGCTCGAATTTTTAACTTTCTGGCATTATAATATTATAGCTCTATCCATTTCCAGTAGTAAACTGTCCTTTAAAAAATTAGTACAAATGAGTTTACTATCTCAGATTAAATTTCACATTAATATGTTACCCACCTTACATTAACAACTAAGGAGAGTGAGCCATTTGTTAATAATCCAACTCTGAAATTTTGTGACATGAACTGTGCAGTCATGTTGCACCACATATTCTTGAAAATTTACTTTTCCCCTATTTCTGGAAAGCTACAATGTTTATTCATTATAATTATTTACAATGATAGCTCTACATGAGAGCAAACCCAAAACACTGATAACAATATCTTATTCAAAGTAGTTTGTTGATGATTAACTAAAATGTAATTTAAATTATTGTACTGTAAAATTAATTGAAACTGTGTATGAAATTAAGAAAACGTTCCCAAACTGAATATCAGAACATGTAGCCCATTTTTTTACGTAAGTAACAAAAATCATCTAATGACTTTCAATTGTTATTTCGTAAATCTTACATTTAACAATGTATTCAGTTGTTTAGTTTTGTACAAAAGGAAGTGGTGCATAAGCCGCAAAAGTCAGTAAGGAAGAAGCAGTAGTAAGAGTAAGAGACTGTCAGAGGCAGTGAGAGAGTCAGTCAGTCAGTGAGTCTGCAGTATTGTCTTTCGAAAGCTGCTTGTCTGAGACTCTTTTGGAGGAACGAGTTTTGCTATTTGGGGAGCAAAATAACCGATGATGGTCGAAGTAGAGAAGATATAAAATGTAGACTGGCAATGGCAAGAAAAGCGTTTCTGAAGAAGAGAAATTTGTTAACATCGAGTACAGATTTAAGTGTCAGGAAGTCGTTTCTGAAATTATTTGTATGGAGTGTAGCCATGTATGGAAGTGAAACATGGGCAATAAATAGTCTGGACAAGAAGAGAATACAAGCTTTCGAAATGTGGTGCTACAGAAGAATGCTGAGGATTAGATGGGTAGATCACATAAATAATGAGGAGGTATTGAATAGAATTGGGGAGAAGAGGAGTTTGTGGCACAACTTGACAAGAAGAAGGAACCGGTTGGTAGGACATGTTCTGAGGCATCAAGGGATCACAAATTTAGCATTGGAGGGCAGCGTGGAGGGTTAAAATCATAGAGGGAGACCAAGAGGTGAATACACTACGCAGATTCAGAAGGATGTAGGTTGCAGTAAGTACTGGGAGATAAAGAAGCTTGCACAGGATAGGGTAGCATGGAGAGCTGCATCAAACCAGTCTCAGGACTGAAGACCACAACAACAACACATATCATCAATGTACATCCAATAATACAAAACAAGAAAAGCAGTATACTCTGTGTTTTATTTAAAAATTAGTACATCAGCAACATCGTACAGTGGGACTTTCTGAAACAATGCCCAAGGATATCAAAGTCGAGTAGTTCCTCATTTGCAGCAGCTACGTTGTTATGTGAATTTTCTTCAACTATGACTGACATTGTCTAGTTATCACTCGTCTATGTACTTGTAAATGATGGAAGCCCAAACTATTAAGTTGCTTTGTTGGTATGATTGAGAATTCACTATTACCAGTGTCCAACTATAGATAGAACTACAGAAACTGTATATTTTATTCTCACTCAGCGTCAGTGGTAATTAAAATGCTTCCTTCCTCTCACACATTTAAGAGCAGCATTCCAGACATGAGGTAGATTTACACAGATGGGGGTTTGATGAAGACCTTCAAGTCTCTTCATAGATTTTAAGAAGGTATACAGTTGTATTCACATGGAAAGCTAGATGAATTGTCTAACTGAGTTTTGAATATCTAAGAAACTTGCCAGCCAAGTTAAGAGTTTGGTGCACAGGTTCATTAAAGCAAAGTGAAGCTCAGGGAACAAGTCATTTTAATGTAATCACCGGATGAGGCAAGGAAATGGTGTGCCATTGATATTATTCAACCAGCCTCTCAAAAAGGCTTACCACTTTATTAAATGTATACCATGACTAGTTCCACATCCCCAAATTTCTCCTTCCTGATACAATCAATTGACAGCAATGAACGAACTTCCACCTATAAAGGTCATTTTCTATCCCCAAGGGTTAGAGATTAGCCTGAAGTATGACAGAGTGAGTGGATTAAATATTTCTTAATGTGGAATAACTTTTAGCCCAAGGCTGCATCAGCTATTTCCAGATTAGTTTACTGGTATAATTTTTGAAAATAGACTTTATCTCAAAAATCAAACGTTCTGTCACATAAAGTTTGGTACTACATGGACTTCTGATTACAACTAACACAAATAGCCTATTATAGTCATTAATCTTCACTAATGAAGGAAGTCTACTAACAGAATGCCTGGCCTTAACCATACAACAGACAAGCAATTTCTTAATAGCAAATGGCTTTCATCTTAAGCTTGTAAAATTTGCAATGTCATCTTATGCCATTTTGAAGAAAAAATGTCATGAAAGTTTCCTTTGTGTGCAGATCCCAACAAGTAAAAAATAAAATTGAAATCAATAATTGAGAAACTGATTGAAAAAACACAGTACATCCTCTTTTCCTCCTTCAAACTTAGAAGTGGTGGTGGTGGTTGTTGGGATGTTTAAGGGGGACTAAACAGCGAAGGTCATCAGTCCCCCATAGAAGTATTTCTCACTGTTTTTACCTGTAGCCAAAAGTGTTAGTTTAATCTGGACAATCCCTGTTAAATTACAGGACAATCTGCTGGGACAAAGCAGTCCAGTTCTTCAAAGCAGTTATTCCGTAAAATAGGCCAGAATAAAATTATGTGCGTTAGTTAACAATACTTTTTATGCTAGAATATCAATATTCTTATCCATTCATATTATTAATGAAGAGTACATAACTCCATCAAGAATATTTGTCTTCTTGCTCATCTCCATCAGTGCACTTAAATTCATTGTAAATTATAAGTTCTATAAAGTCTTCTGCTTCATCTTTGCCTTTATCCCATTTCTCTATAGGATCGACATTACTACATGGGTTTGGCAATATTAGTGACAGTTGGCGGCCAAATACCCTTCCTGATACGACCACTCCCACCAGGATCTGTGTACCCCATATGTCTGTATCTAGAGTAAATGCATTCCAGATATTTGGGTAGTAGGTATCTGAGGCAGGATATCGGTACCAACCCAGTATTCACCTAGCTAAATGTGGGCAACTGCCTAAAAACATACCCATGCTGACCAGCTCACCAGCCCTGGAGAATTATAAATGTTTGTAAACAAAGGTCTATATATTGTGTAGCCCAGTGTATGGATTGGAGCAGTTTAATCGGATGTAATCATTTTATCAATACACTCTCGTATACGGCAAGAAATAATAATAATAACTTATATTTAATAATAGTGAGTGTACTCACATAATCATTAAATACAGTTTAGTAGATGGACAATGATAGGTGAATAGTATAATTAGAAAATAGAAATTTTCTTCAAATTAATGGCTTCCCTCAAATTATCAAGTGCCATATCTCAATGATGAACTTGAAACACTTAACTCTAGCAGGAGCATGTATAGAGTCTCAGAAACGGACATACAGCCAGGAGAGCAGTGTGCTGACCACATGCCCCTCCATATCCGCATCCGGTGACACCTATGGGCTGAGGATGACACGGCGGCTGGTCAGTACCATTAGGCCTTCATGGCCTGTTTGGGAGGAGTTAAGTTTTTAGGAGCATGTATAGAAACTATGGCTGAACTTTAGCAGAACTGCTAATCAAGCACTGTACAGATATGTGCCTAGTAGAACAGCATCTGTAGAGAAATTGCCTAAAGAAATAGCCACTACTGCACAATAAGTGTAAGGTAAAGCACACGACTATAGATAGAGATAATCATAATTTCATGTGGCTCAGTGGCCTGATGCAAGTATTTTAACTGATGCCTCTTCAGCATCTTGCCTGTCCCTAAACTGTCCCAGTTATCCAACTGGAGAAAGGGGACCTACAGTTTAATGTGCAATCTGAATCCTGTGTTCTTTCTGGTGATTCCTCATATTGTTGAGGAGAGAAGGCTAGGTTAAAACACAAACTGAAAAAACCATGCAACATCTTAGTTTCCAGGCACACTCTTTACTGCTAGATCAACAGGCCTGACACAGATAGAGAAATGCTAAATGAAACACACTTTGCTGTCACGAGGTTAATGTGCGAAGCCTTCAACGACTAGCAAAGTGGGATCTTATTGAAAGAACTCTCAAAAAGAAAAAGAAAATCTTGTTGAATATAAAGGCTTTCAGTGGCACTAAAATTAGTGCCCCAACACTTATCGATGACATTTGAACTGAAACTGGAGGTAGCAAGCAAAAGCATACGTGCTACACTCCACTTCCAATTGTTCCTATACAAAGGTAAATTGGGGAGTATAGCCTCAGTTTAAATCTCACAGCAACACAAAGATGAATGATATAAATATTAGCTTCACTGTCATAGAGAAAAGCTAAAATCACTAAAACTGACCAAAGTTCTAGGACGTGGTGGAATCTGTATCACAGGCTACACAGAATTTGTGGATTAATCTCTCATTTGGTAACCATAATATACTCTAGATAAAAAATTAAAAACATATGTGCAGCAGTTAGTAAAAAGCACTAGTCATACCCACCTATAACAAGAATAGAAGATGTGATCTGCAAAACTACTGTCCCATATCTATGACATTCATCTTTTGTAGAATCTTATAACATATGCTGAGCACAAAAATAATGAGGTTATCTCAAACAGAAAGACCTCCTCTATAGGAGCATTGATCCCAAAAACATCAGTCATCTGAAACCCATCTCTTGCTTTCTAACAGAACATCAAGAAAGCCATGGATCAAGGCAGTCAGAGATACACAGTATTTCTCGACTTCCAAAAAGCATTAGGCTTATCAACAGAGTCTTCATTGACTGCAAGTAGCATGTCCCGTGCTGCTCACACCTCCGGAGATGAGAAATTTAAGCTGGCCACTGTGAGCTGCAGCTAAAGTGGGCACACCACACACTGCCATATAGTAACATACATGCCACCAGAGGACACTGAATTCGCATCACCTCACTGCCTGCAGCTGTGATTGGACTACCACACTCAAGAGCTCTGCCTCAGATTACTCTCAGTTCACACCAAGCTTGTGGAAGATTTGCAGTGAGGCATTATGAATCTAACACAATGCTATTGCAATTCCGACTGCCAATGAATACTGCAACGCAGTACTAGCAGAATAATGAGAGATTGCAGAGAGATTCAAGGATACAAAGTTATGTGTGCTTAATACTGTACATATGGCCAAAAAATTGTTTATGTTTTAATCATTCTATAGTGTTTGTTGTATTCTGAGTTATTGATCCACTCATTACACTGATGGACACAACAGCATTTCAGGCAATACATTTGTGATTAGGGACTACTTGGATCCACGGAAGAAGATTCGACATCTCTACATACTGAACTACCAGCATTATGCAGTCAGAGGCAGTGGTCACGTGTGTGTGTGTGTGGGGGGGGGTTGTGTGTTTTCTACTTTAAAAGAAGGCCTTATCGCCAAAAACTAAAATGTACAGCAGTCCTTTCGTTGTGCCTGTCTGCAACTCATCATCACTTCTATACAGTGAGTAGCAATCTAACCTTTCCATAATACTGAGTGTTCTTAAATTTGTTATCTCTATTCTTATTTCTTATGCAATGGCAATTTCTGGAGAGCAACCACTCACTGCACATTTAGTTTCAGAGGAAACAAATCAAAACTTTGCTAGCAAGTGTTACCAAACTGGTAGAAGGACAGCAAGCAAATATATTTGAAGCACATAATGCCAGTGGCCAGATGCCACCTCCTTCCTTCCTCTCTTTTGATATAATCAAGAACAATGGACAGGTATCGCATACAACTCAAGCAGCACTTAGCAGCTTACAAAATCACATGTGACTCACAATGTACTTTCTTTTTTTCTTTGGTAGGAGTATATATTTTTCATTTCTGCAGGAAATTCTTCCCTCAAATATAGCCTCAAAGCCCTATGAGGAAGTCATTCCACAGATGAATTTTTTTTTAGGCTAAGATTCATGTAGCTGCTGCTTGTTTCAAATTTTTTGCATTCTCATCATCACATTAATCAGTCTTGCAAGGAATTGATTGCTGAACTCAAGAGCACGGCTGCAAACTCTAAATTTAACTGCACTTGTGAAGCTTCTTCTCAAGGCAAAATGCCTCATGTCATCACTCAGGACCTCGCAAACAAAAGAATATGGGCTGAGATTCTATAGCATCGCAATCCTTGTCTCAATGATGTACTCAAAATAACCAAAGCTCAGGAAGTACAAGACTTCACAATTTATTTCTTTTTTTTGGGAGGGGTGGGGGGTGTCGGGCTGTTTTAGTACACAAAAACAACTGAGGTCACAAGCATCCATGCCATAGTCTTAGAACACTAATAAGCGAAAAAAAGTAAAAGAAGTTAAAAGCAGTTACACATTAAGCTCAATCAACAGAAGGACAGAGAGCTAAAAACAAGGACTTCCACTTGGAGAAAGGTCCACAAAATATATCATAGAGACAGCAGAAGTCCTGAATCAAAGATTAAATGTCCTTTGCCATATTCCTACAATGGATAAAAAGTGAAACACAGTCAACAGCTAGCGCATAATTTGCTAAAATGTCTGATAACTCAGACGGCAAACATACACTGGAATGTAAGCAGTTAAAAAAAAAGGTTTCAGTCAGCAAATGGCAAACTGTCAATGGTTAATGACAATGAGTAAAAAGTGGTGTGGTACCACCACTTAACAAATGTCGATGGTTAAAATGACAGTGCCCAATATGCAACATAGCTAAAATCATCTTCTCAGGATGAGAGGCCAAGCCATTGGGAGAGGTTTAATTCCCCAGAGCTTGTTCCCATGAAGTGAAGATCAGTGGTGATGCTAAAGTGATACCACCTGCCGACAAAACACGATCTGTAGGAATGGAAGAGCTATCAGGCTGAGGCAGGAGGACTGCAATCTTGGCAGCAGTGTCAGTAGCCTCATTTCCCATCAGACCAACATGACCAGGAATCCACATGAACATCACAGTGGCTCCCTCATCAGCGAACAAGTGGAAGCTCTCTTGAACCCATTGCACTAAGGAATGCACTGTATACAGCACACAGAGGCTCTGAAGGTCACTGAAGGAATCAGAACACACAACACAACTAAGAAGCCTGTGTCACTGGATGTACTGGGTGGCCCAATAGAGAGCGAAGAGATCCACCATAAAAACCGAGCAGTGTTCTGCAAGCTGAAACCAAAAATGATTGGTACGAATGATGAAGGCACACCTGATATCACGGTCAGTCTTAGATCCATCAATGTGCACAAAGGTGCTATTGCTAAGTTGCACGCACAGGCTGAAAAACTTAAAGTGATTAATCAAATCCAGAGTAGTGTCCCCAGGAAGCAAATGAAGTCCACGATTAACACCGGCCACTGCACAAAACCAATGTGGTGAAGGGTTCACACCCATTGGGAACATGGCAGGTAGCGTGAAGTTAAGCTGCTGGTGCAGTACCCAAAAGCAGACTCCCGGAGGTAACAGGAAAGAAGGACATGCCCTATATTGGCGGTCAAGAAATTCATCGAAAAAGAGGGCACAGGATGAGGGACCGGGAATGGCAGACAAACAGCATGAGTATCTGCTCAGGAGAACATCATGCCGGTATGACAGTGGTAGTTCGGCAGCTTCTGCATAGACTCTCAGCCGAGCTAGTGTAAAAGGTGCCAGTTGCCAAACGTATTCCACAATGGTAGATTGTGTTAATATGGCATAAGAAGGACAGACATGCAGAGGAATAAATGAAACACGCAAAGTCTAGTTTTGAACGGACAAGGAATTGGTACAAACAGAGGAGGGTGGACCCCAGGAGATACATTTCAGGACATGTAGGATACTGAGGACAAGGTATGATGTGCAGCCAGGTAAGATGTGAGAGGGCCAAGAAAGTTTCCTATCAAGTATGAGCCCCAGCAATTTTGTAGTTCAGTGAAAGGAAGAGCAAGACATAAAGATGGTGGAAGAAATCCAGTTCGCCACCAGAAATTCATAGAAACAGATTTGTCCGTGGAAAAGTGAAAGCTATTGTCAATGCTCCACAAGTAAAGATTATCAAGACATCACTGAAGATGCCCCTAAAGCCGAAAAGTCCATGGAGAACTCCAATAGATCGCAAAGTTGTCAACAAAAATGGGAGCCGGAGATGCCTGGCAGGATACAGTCGTAATGGGGTTTATGGCTACAGCAAAGAGGACAATGCTCAGGACAGAGCCTTGAGGCACCCCATTCTCCTGGATAAAGGTGTCCAACAAGGCTGAACCCCCCCCCCCCCCCCCATGTATCTTGAAACTCTATATTTTAAAAATTCCTCAAGGAAATGGGGCAGGCAGCCTCGGAAGCCGCATATATAGATTATGGAGGATAACAGTCCACATGCAGGTGTCATAACCTCTCTCCAAATCAAAAAAACATGGCCACAGTCTGGTATTTCTGCAGTAAACCATTCATGACATGGGTTGACAAAGCAATGAGATGGTCAACTGCAGAATGTCGCGCTCTAAATCCACATTGTGCAGTGGTTAGTAGATTGTGAGTCTCGAGCCATCATACCAGCCAGCCATGAATCATACATCCCAGCACCTTTCAAACACAGCTGGTGAGAGAAATGGAGTGGCAGCTAGAAAGAATGTGTTTGTCCTTAATGGGCTTAGGTATGGGTATGACACTAGCTTACGTCAGCATCTGGGAAATATGTCATCTGCCCAAATGTGATGCCACATATGAAGGAGAAAGTGCTGGCCTGTGAGAGAAAGGTGCTGCAGCTTCTGAATGTTAACATTGTTCAGCCATTGGACAGAAGATCAGGGTCAAATGAGAACTTGGTCTAACTCCCTCATAGTAACGGCAGCATGGTAGCATTCATGACTCTGAGAGGAGAAGGACACCATCCAAGCCTCTTACGCTCGTTTCCAAGGATGGTGGAGTGATAGTGGGTGGAGTTTGAAATCTCCACAAAATAGTGGCTCACGCTGTTGGAGATAGCAACAGGGTCCACAATGACATCATCTACTATGATCATGCCAGAATTCAGGGAATGAACCTTGGTCCCTGAGAGGTGAAGGAGGTTGTCCCTGTCCCACATGATAGAAGAGGGAGGGAAGAACTCGTAAATGAAATCCAGCTAGCTTGTTTGCTATTCCAAAGAATGCAATGATACTGTGCACATGACTGTTTAAATTACTACAGTTTGCCACTGTAGGATGACATTTAAAAACATGGAGAGCACGTCTCAATGCACACATCTTGTCACTGCAAACCTCAGTCCACCAGGGGACCGGGATATGGCATGGTGAAGATGAAGTGCGAGATATGGAATGTTCTGCAGCGGTAAGGATAATGTTCGTAAGATACTCTGCCTGGTCACAACAACTGGGGAAATGTCGTTCGTCGAAGCTTGCCAGGGAGGAGTAAGGGCCCCAGTTGTGTTTACACTCAGATGGGGTACAAGTCAGCAAATAGATAGCACACAGGAAATGGTCACTTGAATATGTGTCAGAGTGAGCAGACCTCTCAAGACTATGGGCAAGTCGGGCAGCGCAGAACAAGAGGTCCAAATGAGTGTGCGTGGAGTCTGAAAGGAATTGGATGCTCCAGTTTTAAAACAGATGAGAGAGGTCAGCCAAGAGGGAACCTCTCGAAGAGTCCCAAAGGGGATGGTGGGCGTTAAAAGTCACCGAGCAGCAAAAAGGTGTGAGCAAGCTGAGCAGTAAGCCAGAGTATGTCTTCCCTGGTGACAGCAAATGATGGAGGGATGTAGACATTACAAAGAGAAAAACTGAAATGAGGAAGGAAAATGTGGAGTGCAACAGCTTGCAATCAGTTGTTGAATGAGATGGTCTGGCTATGTATGTCATCTCAGATGAGCAGCATGACTCCCCCATGAGATGGAAAGCTGTCCTCGGAGAGGGGGGTCAAAGCCGACCAGAAGGAAATGTGAGAGTCAAAGAGATCACAAGAATGTAATTTCATTTCCTGGAGGCAGAAAACAAGTGGATGCTGCAATCTGAGAAATAACTGTAACTCCTCCTTGTCGGATCTAATGCCACAAATATTCTATTGGAGGAGAGTTGTAATGGGGAATGGAGAGGAGAGAACAAATGAAGGGTAGTCACCCCAACAGATGAAAAGTGCCAGCCTTCGAAGATTCACTGCTACATGGTGTGGGGGCTGGAGGATCTTGTTCCATGAGATCTACAGAGGTGTCAGCATTCACCCTGGGCTGGCCTGCTTATTCCAGTGCAGAAAAATGAAAGGCGGTGTGCACTGACAAAATGGAGGTTGGCCAGGTGAGGGTATCATGCTATGACACCACTGAAGAGGATCTCCAAGGCGGGAAAGGAGAAGACCGTTTGCCTTTATTTGATTTCTTACAGCCCCTATGGTTGGCAGACAAAGACTCAGACCTTTGTTAGCTACAGGGACATAAAAAGACATTGTGGGAGCACTCCTTTAGTTTGTTCTGGCTTGCCGGTTGTGTAGCAGGTGATTTTGCCCCTGGGGGTGAAGATTTGGTGGTTTGTTGGGCAGCTGTAGGAGACAGGGATGCTGCTGTGACTCTGGGTGATTTCACAACTGCAATACTGAATTGGAGGTTGCAAGTCTGCATGGCCATGTCCTTCATGGAGCAAGGCATAGCAAGAATGGTACTACACTCCTGGAAATTGAAATAAGAACACCGTGAATTCATTGTCCCAGGAAGGGGAAACTTTATTGACACATTCCTGGGGTCAGATACATCACATGATCACACTGACAGAACCACAGGCACATAGACACAGGCAACAGAGCATGCACAATGTCGGCACTAGTACAGTGTATATCCACCTTTCGCAACAATGCAGGCTGCTATTCTCCCATGGAGACGATCGTAAAGATGCTGGATGTAGTCCTGTGGAACGGCTTGCCATGCCATTTCCACCTGGCGCCTCAGTTGGACCAGCGTTCGTGCTGGACGTGCAGACCGCGTGAGACGACGCTTCATCCAGTCCCAAACATGCTCAATGGGGGACAGATCCGGAGATCTTGCTGGCCAGGGTAGTTGACTTACACCTTCTAGAGCACGTTGGGTGGCACGGGATACATGCGGACATGCATTGTCCTGTTGGAACAGCATGTTCCCTTGCCGGTCTAGGAATGGTAGAACGATGGGTTCGATGACGGTTTGGATGTACCGTGCACTATTCAGTGTCCCCTCGACGATCACCAGTGGTGTACGGCCAGTGTAGGAGATCGCTCCCCACACCATGATGCTGGGTGTTGGCCCTGTGTGCCTCGGTCGTATGCAGTCCTGATTGTGGCGCTCACCTGCACGGCGCCAAACACGCATACGACCATCATTGGCACCAAGGCAGAAGTGACTCTCATCGCTGAAGACGACACGTCTCCATCCGTCCCTCCATTCACGCCTGTCGCGACACCACTGGAGGCGGGCTGCACGATGTTGGGGTGTGAGCAGAAGACGGCCTAACGGTGTGCGGGACCGTAGCCCAGCTTCATGGAGACGGTTGCGAATGGTCCTCGCCGATACCCCAGGAGCAACAGTGTCCCTAATTTGCTGGGAAGTGGCGGTGCGGTCCCCTACGGCACTGCATAGGACCCTACGGTCTTGGCGTGCATCCGTGCGTCGCTGCGGTCCGGTCCCAGGTCGACGGGCACGTGCACCTTCCGCCGACCACTGGCGACAACATCGATGTACTGTGGAGACCGCACGCCCCACGTGTTGAGCAATTCGGCGGTACGTCCACCCGGCCTCCCGCATGCCCACTATACGCCCTCGCTCAAAGTCCGTCAACTGCACATACGGTTCATGTCCACGCTGTCGTGGCATGCTACCAGTGTTAAAGACTGCGATGGAGCTCCGTATGCCACGGCAAACTGGCTGACACTGACGGCGGCGGTGCACAAATGCTGCGCAGCTAGCGCCATTCGACGGCCAACACCGCGGTTCCTGGTGTGTCCGCTGTGCCATGCGTGTGATCATTGCTTGTACAGCCCTCTCGCAGTGTCCGGAGCAAGTATGGTGGGTCTGACACACCAGTGTCAATGTGTTCTTTTTTCCATTTCCAGGAGTGTATAAGTGCCAGATAGTAAAAGTCAGGGATTTCGACTAGCCAACAACTTGTGAACCACAGGGTAGGGTACTTCTTTCTTCATCCAGATCTCCTAGGCAGTCCGCTCATCAAGATACAAAGGATATTTGTGGGAAGAGACAGCACAGTTGCCATTACAACTAATACTTCTAAAACTATTCAAGATATGTTCCCAAAGGGAGGGGAAAAAGAACAGCAAGATGATAGACATGCAGCACAGAAAGGGAAGAGATGCTGCAAATGCTGGGGACCCACAGTAGCCAAGCACGAACTCACCATAGAATGGTGAATCCCATTGGGGGGATTGGCTTTAATGTGCCTGTTGTTGCAACACTCACTGCGGCTTGTTCTAAGTGGGCTCTGCCCCGCATAGCTCATGTTGAAAACAGCCACCATGGTCTAAGCAAGGCATGAGACACCTAGCTGCTTATATAGCAAATTTATACACTTCAAAGGCTTGTATCAGGTGTTATATCATGCTTCTTCAGCTACGTGGAATGCTGACACTATCACAAGTCAGGACACAGAAAGCAAGAGCGTCTGCAAAAAACGCACGAAGAAAAACTATTACACTTCAACCTAGATTTGAGAAAATGGAGATTAATATAGCCTGAATCTTTACCCACTCCTCCTGCTAATACTTACAGGAACTGTAGAGACAAGAGCATGGATCACAAAGCAATGTGCACAGTGCAAAAGTTGGCAAATTCAAATTAATTCTCCTCAAAAGGACAAACAGCAAATGACTCACACTCCCATAAAATAGATAAAAGCAGTCTTCCAAAAATCAGAACTGACTATCACGTTCAGATAAAAAAACTGCAAAGTGTTCATATCTTTACAGATTTACATTCAAACTGTCCCACTTCAGTTAGATACTGGGGCTTTGGTCACATTGATCAGTCAAACAACTTACAAGCAACTGGGACACCATCAACTCCAAAAATCACTTTTGCACCATAATGGTGAACGTATCTCTGTTCTTGGGATGTGCACTTTGCAAGCAAAATATCGAAACGCGACTGTGTCAGTGCCATTCACAGTAGTTCTGTCATGCTCGAGTCCCAATATTTTTGGCACGGATACATTTAATTTGTTTGGACTAGATATTTAGGACAAAGTGCGTGCTATTGAAATGCAAGTTTCCCATGCCAGCATTTGTCAACTGTGTAAAAAATAAGGACACACATTCAATGGCACATTGGGATATGCAAAGAATTTTCAAGCACACATTATGCTCAAAGACAATGCTCAACAAAAGATTTACTGCACATATCCGGTATCTCACACCATTTGCAATGAAGTTGCTTCTGAACTCAAGAGATTAGAACACATTGATATTTTGAAGCCTATTTTGGCTAGTCAATGGGGTTCTCCTCTGGTTATCACCGGAAAATTGACAGGAAAAATCAAACTTTTAGCCTACTTTAAAGCATCAGTTAACACTCTAAGAGGTTCTGTTTCTTTCCCACTTCCACATGCTGAAGAGCTTATGGATCACCCTGCAAGTGGACAATCATTTTCTAAAATTGTTTTAGCTGAGCTTATGTTGAATTCCCCCTGGATGAGGAAATGAAAAAATTTATAGTGGTAAATACACATGTTGACTTGTATCAATACCCAGTGCCTTCCCTTCAGAGGGCATCTGCTCCTGTGTTATTTCAATGCTTTTTTTAATAAGTGATGATGAAAATGCCACCATGTTCACATTATTTGGATGACATCATTGTGCATGGACAAACACCAAAACAGCTCCTCAAAAAAATGGAATCTCTTTTTCAAATTTTATGCTAACTTCTGTTGCTTAAGTGTAAGTTAAAAAAAGTGTTCTTTTTTCAATACTGGCATCAAATATTTGGAGTATCTGTTTGATTCACATGGCACTCATCCCTTGACAGCATTTAGAGACCACTCCGAGATTACCTTCTCCAAAAAAGTATGAAAGCTATAAGTAGTGCTGGGCAAATTGACTCACTATATCAAATTTAATCCGAACACAGAGTATATTGCTGCATCTTTGCATCACCTCCAGTGTAAAAATAGTTCCTTTTCATTTGGATTAGAGAATGCGAACTATAATTTCAAAAATTAAAAAATGCATTGCTTATTTGTCCATGCTTTACTCATTTTGATCCACCAAAACCAGTAGTGCATGAAGTTGATACATCACCACACAGAGTATGACCAGGTTTATCTCACAAGATTGGAAACACTGAATGCCCCATAGCATTTGCATCTAAGATGTTGAGCACGGTCCAAATCAGCAAGAAAAGGTAGCCTTAGCCATCATCTATGGCATCACAAAATTTCTTCAATATCTGCATAGTAGAAAATTTCTTCTCATGACGGGTCATGAGATGCTGGCTGATCTTTTTCATCCAACGAAATATGTATCTGATCACACAGTACAGAAGGTACAATGTTGGGCATCACTTCTTTCAAATTACCAGTTTAAATTCTATGTCATCCTATGGCACACTGCGCAAATGTAAACACTGTGTCTCACTTACCTATGGGAAATGATCCAGAATTAAATCAATCAAAAGTTTCTTGTCTTGAAATTGCTCAATCTGATTCACAAGCACTGTAAGCTTTTCCCACTGATTGTCAGCAGAGCCCAGAAGCTACTGAACAGGATCAGTCACTACGGTCACTGAAGCATTACATTTGGATGGGTTGGCCTCGTAATCCAGAATCAATATCAGATGCAGTAGTATGCAAATGCTATGCACAAAATAACAGCCTTTCTCTTCAGAATGGTATAATTTTATTGCATACTCATGATGAAAAAATGTGTCTCGTTTCCCACATCATTACTACAGCATGTTTTGAAACTATTACAAAGAGGACATTGGGGAATCATTAGAACTAAGCTGCTAGCGTGCCAGCACTATATTTAGCTCAGGCGTGAGAAGCAGATACAACAGATGACTCCCCACTGCCACACATGCGCTAATGACTGGGTATTGTGGTAGCAGGAATTTTTCAATTGACCTCAAGCTGATGGTCTTTGATAACACATATACTTTTGATTTTGCTGGTCTTATCGTCAATGCATACAATAGATGTCCATGTATCACCCCCATAAATTTGACAACTAGTGCTAGTGCTAGAAAAGCATTTGCTTCTGTTTTTTGTTTAGAAGTTTGCCTTGAACAACTGATCTGTCAATGGTCCACAGCTTTCTTCAGTGGAATTTCAACAATTTTGCCAACAAAATGGGATTTTTTTTATATCTGAAAGGCACCCATTCTCTCCTAAATCAAACAATGAAGCCCAATATTTTGTTTGTACTTTCAGGGCTCAGGCATCCACACACTCTGCCTTTTCCTGACACTTCACCGGTAGAATAAGTACATGGTTGTCGTCACCACACTGCTGCATCTATGAGTATTTCACCCCCAACAGCCTGTGCCAGACACAAAATTCACAACAGAGTCCTACATGAAGGAAGTTACTGTGTCTTTAACTGGGAATCTGGTAGTGTTACTTAGATGGCTGGCCAAGCTCATTATACTGTTCATGTCAAAGCAGGAACCACTGATCGTTCCAAAATCAAACACATTTTCGTAATTATTGTGATCCTGTTGTAGATCTTCGTGTTTCAGAAAAGCTGCCTGCATTCCACACAGCTGCCACCAAGCACCTGTTGCCAGTGCCTGACGTTCAGGCACATAGGATGTCAGAAGACTCTGCCATGGAGGTCGAGCACTGCCCACCTACGCGGCCACTGCCGTCTCCACAGCTGCTGCCACAGCATCGGTGGCCATTCGCAGTGATGTCAGTCACAGGTATTGAGCTTGCTTACAGCCTTTGATGTCCACAGCAGTGCCAGTGCTGCATCCACCTTTGATGTTGGATAGAAGTCCTATCTCCAGTATTTTGGCAGATGTTCTTGACGGTTTGGAAGGTGAATGTTGGGATGTGGGTTGGTTGGTGCCCTCTGCCACTGTGAACTCCAAAAGCAACACCATGGGACAGGCTTCCCTCACATCACTGCCCACACACATATTACAAAATAATGGTGCACAATGTTCTGGATGGTGGTGGAGGATTTGGGTGGGGTAAATTGAAGAGTGGGGGCAGGAGGAGGGGGGTAGGAATGTGGTATTAATGGTGTCTTCTTCAAACTCACACAGTGTGGAGTGCAGCACTCACCTACTTGCAGAAGAGACATTTAAACCATCAGCCACAAGTTATGCCTGCAAAGAGCTTGCCATAGACAGCTGGGTAGTGCTAAACATTCCACCAGTGGACACTGGATTCGCATCCCTCACTGTCTGAAATTTTGACTGGGTCAAATGTCTTTCAAAGCATGCACACTCAGAGCTCAGCCTCAGATTACTCTCAGATCATGCCAAGCTTACAGAAGACGGAAGACTTGGAGTGAGATATTACGAATCTAGTGTGATGCTATTGCTACTCTGACTGCTAGTGAATACTGTAATGCAGTACAGTTGGAAGAGAGACTGCAGCAAGATTAAGGGATACATAGTTATATATGCTTAACACTGTACATACCCTAAATAAATATGTTTATATTTCAATAATTCTATAGAGTCTGATATGTTCTAGAGTGTTGATCCATCTCATTACACCAATGGACCCAACACATTTGACTCTGTACCTCACCAATGCTTATTAGTAAAAGTACAATCTTATGGGTGTAGAATACAATTGGTGAGTGGATTGAAGATTTCTTGGTAGGAAGTACACAGCATGCTGTTTTGGATAGACAGTCATCAACAGATGTAGAAATAACTACAGGCATGGCCCATAAAAGTGTGCTGGGATCTTTGCTGATCATTTGCATACATATTTGATGACCTGGCAGACAATATTGACAGCAAAATCAGACTTTTATCTATAATGAGGTAATAACAGAAAAAAATTCAAAAATATTCTGTCATATCTTGATAACGTTTCAAAATTGTAGAATGATTAGCCTTAATTGTCAGAAATGTAAGATTGTGTAAAAAAATTAGATTCTTAAGACTACAGCATTAATGAGTCACAACTGGCATCAGTAAACTTATACAAATTCCTTGGTGTAACAACTGGAGGGATATGAAATAGAATGATAACATAGGCTTAACCACAGGTAAAGAATGTGTTCAATGGTAGGATACAGGGAATATTGAACATATACATAGAAGGGCACTAAGAATGATTACAGGTTTGTTTGACCTATGGGAGGGCATCAAGGGGTTCTGCAAAATGTTAACTGTTGGGCACTTGAAGACTGACTTCAACTATCTGATAAAAAACTACTTACAAACTTTCAAGCACCAGTATTAAGTAAGGAATCTAGTAAAATGCTACAAACTGCTTATGTGTTATTCCCGCAGGGAACATAGAGACAGAGGCATTTAAAGAATCTTTCTTCCTCACTCCATATGTGAATGGAATGGAATAAAACCCGACTACATAGTAGAATGAAAATTATCTTTCACCATGCATTTCATAGTGGTTCACAGCGTATAGCCGTACATGTGAATTAAAATTCCAAATTCATCTTTTTTTAGCTGTAATTAGAGTATAGTAAGCATTCCTTACACACATGGTGTCACTTGTAACCAAGAACACACCTGGTACTTCATAAATGGCTTGAGATATCAGAACAAAGTTTCCAAAATATTTCAATAAGGAGTACGACTTTTCTATATAGTTAAGACATACAAGTTCTTTATCTACTGAGCAATCAAAACAATTATGTTTGTTAATGGAACAACATACTTGTTAACAAAACTCATGTGCTCTTTAATAATGATTAGACACTTGTTAAGATTTTCATAGAAACTTTTTTCCATTAAGGCATCAAATGTGCATCATATGGAGGTCAACATATATCACTACAGTACAGTTTCATCTGCTTCGCCACATAAAAGAGTAACAAGGCAGAAGTTTCACAGAGTCATTATTCTTAATCTTCAGATTTAACACTTAGTCGCCTTTTATTTTTTCACTTACAGCATTTATGAGTATCATATCAGTACATTCGTTAAGGTCTGCTGTTCAAAAAATTGCACATTTTCATTAAAAAGAGATTACAGAAGTGTGGCATTTTGTCAGAGGAGAATTCAGTTATCTTCTTTTATTACTTAATAAACAAAACAGTGTATATCACATTTCATTAATTTTATAGCTCAAATAAAATAACTTTGTGACAGAGAAATTCCAGTGGTGGGGACAGTGTTGTAGGCATGCAGCCAGTCGTACTTTACAAGGCTCTGCATCTACAAAACAAGAAACACAATGAGTGGGTAGCACTCAAGAAAGAACTACACTTTCCTGATTGCTGGAGCCTACCACTCAACTCACCACAATGTAAACCCCAAAGTAATTCTAATCAGAATATGTGACCAGTTTCAACCAGATTATACCAGCTTCAGATTTAACACTAAAATACAGGGCTGTTGCTAACACTAGAACCAGCTGGTGTGCGCCATTACAACACAGCTCACTGCCGCCGTAATTATTTATGCCAGCTGGTGCCAGTGATATTAGCACTCCTGTATTTTAGTGTTAATGAGAAAATGACCTATGTAGCTGAACTGGTCATAACAGTTAATAATATGTAATCTAGACTGTTTAGTTCATCACATAAGGAATGAGATTATTAGTTCAATCATTTGTAAGGTAAGAAAATTATACATATTGTATGTCTGCACACTAATATTTGAAAAAAATCTTATTTCAAAATCTTGAATTATGAAATAATAGATGAAATTTTGTTACAGAATACATCTTGTAAAACATAAGCTGCCTATCATTGACAGTTATTAACATAGGCTATAGAAGCAAATTCATCATAGCTTTCTCTCTGTGGAGATCCATCACCAATCAGTGCACATAGCTGACAAAACAGCATTTGAACAAAAGATAAATTTAATAACTTCTTTCAGTGGTTCAATGGCAGCTCTAGATGCATATTCAAAGTACAGAATTTCTAGGTACCGCCTAGCATACAGCAAATACAGTGGAATTGGCATGGAAAGGATTTGGTCTGAGAATAATCTGATAATAATGACACCAAATGGTGGGCTAGGAGGTAGAATAATGTAGGAAAATAACACTATAGTAGGAGAAGGAACAGAAGGCAGAGGTACAGGGGAATACAGACTCATTAATAGGAATGAGAGAGGGGAAGTCTGCCCCGGTAGCTGAGTGGTCAGCGTGACAAAATGTTAATCCTAAGGGCCTGGGTTCGATTCCCAGCTGGGTCAGAGATTTTCTCCACTCAGGAACTGGGTGTTGTGTTGTCCTAATCATCATCATTTCATCCTCATCGATGCACAAGTCGCCAAAGTAGTGTCAAATTGAAAGACTTGCACCCAGCTAATTGCACGACATTGACTGATTGAGGGAGGGGGAAGACTTTTTGAGTTCAGCAACAAATTCCTGTTAGTAACAGCAAATAGATTGTTTCAAAATCACAAGGGGAAGAGGGGTACTTAGGAAAGACCAACAGACATAGAAAGAGACAAGTTGAATTACATTGCAGCAAGACAGAGATACTGAAATCAGAAATAGATAAAAAATCTACTCACCATGTGCTGGCAGCAGAACACACATATAAAAAGGTATTACAGTTTGAAAGCCTTTGAAGCTAGTGGCTTCTTCTTCTGACAGAATGGTTAAAGGAGAAGGAAGAGGGGTGAAGAAAAAATACTGGTGAGATTTAGGAAAGTGGTAGAGTTTGGAAAAATTGCCAGAATCCCAGTTCAGGTGAGAATTACTGGACAAGATGAGGAGGAAAGACATTCTGTCCAGCAAGTCTCCCCTGGCCAGGGGTTCTGGGCAACATTTCCCAACTCTACCTCTTTTCCTAAACCTCGCCAGTCCTTCTCCTTCACCCTTCTTCCTCTTCAATCCTTCTGCCAGAAGAAAGATACACTGGCCCCAAAAGATCGTAAACTGTAATACCTTTTTATACGTGTGTTCTCCTGCCACCGCTTGCTGAGCAGTTTTTTTACCTACCCTATTACTTATATTTTCAAAAATCGATTTTTTTCATTGAAATCAGAAACAGAACCAGATACAAACTGATATCACGTTATAGTCCTGTTGGACGAACATTTTTCCACAAAAGTGACTCATTATTTGGTGACCTTCACCCCCCCTTTCCCTTCTACACTTCCACCAGTGTCAGTTTTCACTAGTAATTGTGATACACACCATCTACAAATCCTGCACTTGGCACCTCCCTCAGCTTGACACCTCAAGGGTCCACTAGTAATTGTGGTAAGTCCTGTACAGAAATCTTACGGCTGTGGCTCCTCTGGCAAACTTCTCAGCTTGATTCCCCAAGCTTAAAGCTTAAACCACCCCTGATGAAGCATGTTCAAAGATTTCTGTGGCTATAGGCACTGCGACTGCTGCAGCTGGTTGAGGTGGAATGGATACCTCTAAAAAAACAGTCGCAGACAAATATACAAATAGAAAGTAATAAAGCAATATAAGTCACTTACAAATTAAATAAAAGGAAATATAAGGGAGATAATGCAAAACAGCTGCAGGATAAATGTGAAGAAATCAAAAAGGAAATGATTAGTCAAAGGACAGATTCATATAGAACAGGTAAACTAGGTAAGTAATTCCACAGTTAAATGCAGAGGAGGAAGAGGGCAGATGGGTGCAAAGAGTACTTTACGTCCCTCTATGATGGGGACAAACTGTTTGCTGATGTGATGGAATAAGAAATGTGTGTGTGTTTGGAAGACGTAGGAAAATCAGTATTAGGATTAGAGTTTAACAGAACTTTGGAAGATTTGTGATCAACCATGGCAGAAGGATTATACAAAAAAACCTTGAAAATTTTTAGAAATATTTGGGGAATTGGAAACCAAATGATTATCCAAATTAGTGTGAACAATCTATGAAACTAGAGACATACTCAGTGGTTATAATTAATGTGCTGCTACTCACAGAGGTCCAGAGCGGGCTGTGATTATCGTATTGCAGTGAAACTTGATAGATATGCTAACATAATAATGCAAAACCAATTTCCACTGGTGAAAAAAAAAAAAAAGGAAAAAACACAGTTCCAATTTTGGCCACCAGGTGGAAATCTGGCAGTGTGACTGCAGAAAAGATGTACAGAAATGTTTCCATGTGTAATGGTTTAGGAATAGGATGTGGGCAGCAAAAGTCAACAAACGAGAAAGGCACAATGTTGAATTTATTATTAACCATTATTGCTTTTCAAATCACATGAGCACCTCACAATGCCATAACTGGTCTCAGGTAGTTAGTGGTAATTTTTAGACTAAATGTGGTGACGTATGTTCCTGCTGCATTTCAAGAGTAAAATGTTTTGTTGCAGCATGTATTGTTGACAATGCAACAAGAACATATGCATTTAGTCTTAAGATGACTACTAACCATTCAAAATCAGTTATGCCATTTGTTCTGGCGTAACCACAAGCACCAGAACAAAGAAGGAGAATGCAAGAGCAGAGAAGGCAGTGAGACGATGTCAGCCAATGGTGCACTGATTAGGACTGCACCATGACAGGAGCACCCTCTAGCCGAAGAGAATATAAGTGCCGCTCCTGCCAGCCTCAGGACAGTATTTGCACAGTACTAGGAGAGCACTACGATAGCAGTGACATGTGATCCACACCAATTGCTTACATGGACCTTGTATACAGCAAAGGACTTTGATTGTTTGCATGTCGCCCATCATTTCTCGCACCTCTGTAAATTCAAGATTAAGTATTGTCTATCTTCTTCATTGTAATAAAAACTATTAATGTAATTTGCTTGAATTGTTGCATAGCTTTCCAAGAAAGCAGTATCCTTTAGGCAACCTATACGAGACAAGTGGGCAGGACCCCACATTTGGTGACGAGTAATACAATGAACTCGGCACCTGATGGCCACGGAATTTTTTTGTTTTTGCAGGTGCTTTAATTCTCTCTTGTCTTTTCTTTGCAGGGGGTGTTTCCGTGCTTTAACAGTTTCTTGTTGTTTTCAGGTGGGCATTGCATAAATTTTCTTTGCTTTTTTTGCTTGCTTGCCTTCCCTGTTTGTTGCATTTGTGACTTCCAACATGCCCACCCCACCTGTCCTGTCCCCTGGTCAGGCACCACAGCCGCAAGTGTTAGATGCCACACAGCTAACGCAGATGTATCAGTTCCAGATGAAACAGATCTCCACGTTACTCAATACAGTGCACCAGCTACTGGCCAACGCTGCGGGCCCAATGGAATGAGCACCACGTGCAGCAACACCTACTGTTATAGCACCTTTTCGACAATTTAGTGAACAAGACAAGGAATGGCTTGAGTGGTTGTCACAGTTTGAAGCATATCTCCTTGCTCACAATGTACGAGCTACTGTGAAAAGCCATTATCTATTATCAACAGTAGGAAGTGTAGCGTTCTGCCTAATCACAAAACTTTTCCCTATTGCCTCTCTGAGTAAACTGTCTTATGACGAACTGGTGGCCTTGCTAACAAACTATTGAGAGCAACAAGTGAATGTGGTAGCAGCTAGGTAACAATTCTTTAATTGTAAAAAACAGCCAGAACAAACTTATCACGAGTGGGTAACAGATTTGCAGGGTATGACAGGGAAATGCAAATTCAAATGTGTTTGTGGTGCTTTATATTCAGATGTTATGTTGCATGATGCAATTGTGTACAATGTGGTGTCACCGCCAGACACCACACTTGCTAGGTGGTAGCTTTAAATCGGCCGCGGTCCATTAGTACATGTCGGACCCGCGTGTCGCCACTGTCAGTAATTGCAGACCTAGCGCCACCACACGGCAGGTCTAGAGAGGCGGACTAGCACTCGCCCCAGTTGTACAACGACTTTGCTAGCGACTACACTGACGAAGCATTTCTCTCATTTGCCGAGAGACAGTTAGAATAGCCTTCAGCTAAGTCCATGACTACGACCTAGCAAGGCGCCATTAACCATTTCTGGAGAGAGTCTCACTTGTATAATCAAGAATACTGTATACAAAGGATGAATTAAAGTTAAGTATTAAAGAAGCTACGTACTTTTCTTTAGTGCATTCATAACGTATCCTGTTCCAGACTTCACGCCCGTCTGCGTTAGATAGCGTGCATTTCGGCCTCCTCTATCTACAAGGTGTTGGCACATTTGCCAACACATCATACAATGTATCTGATGTCAAACTCAGAGAACAAATTTTGCAACAGTCTGATCCATCATTTCAGCAGGCACTCCAAATACTTAACCAGTATGATTCCGGTGCCTTGTTGGTTCATACATTTGAGCAGCCAGCTATTTGTCGGGTTGAGTCCCTTAGTTGCTATCAGCACATTCGGCAATGGTAGCAGCTCGCCATGCTGAGTAAACAACCTTCCACGTTGTGTAAGCAGTTTGCTAAACAAGCAGATACACAGGCAAACAGAATTAAGTCTTGCCCTTGGTGTTATTCATGGTACAAACGCCAAGACTGCCCCTCCCAACAAGCTCAATGTTATGCTTGTGGTAGGAAAGGACATGTACAATCCGTATGCTCGCAATGGAACAGACATCAGAGTTCAGCCCACTCACAAAAATCTAGTCACAAGGCCCATGTCATTTGCAAAACTGGCATGTGAGCAGTTTCCTCAGCAATATACCAGTCAAACAAACTTTTTGTTCATTTACTTATTTGTGAGAAATGTGTGAAATTTCAGCTGGACAAGGATGCCTCTGTCACACTGCTCAATCATCACACATATGGACTGTTACGCTCCCCACCCCTGTCTAAAACTAGCAAACAACTGACGGCTTATAATGGACAAGACATTCCTGTTCTTGGAACATGTACTTCGCCTGCTACGTATCACTCGCATATGTGAACAGTGACTTTTACAGTGCTACAATCACACAACTGTGAGAACATATTTGGTCTTGATTCTTTCAATTTGTTTGGCTTTAACATTCAGGATAATGTGTTGTCAGTATATGTATTCCAGGAAAAGACAGTGTAGCTAGCTTGCTAAAACAATTGCCATAACTCTTTTCTGAAGGTTTACACAAAGTTAATTTTGTTGCACATATTACTCTGAAAGACAACGCTCAGCCGAAATTTTGCCGGGCCAGAACTGTTCCCATTGCATTACGGGACGAAGTCGCTGCTCAACTTAAAGAATTGCAAGATAGTGGAGTTATTACGCCCATATCAGCTAGTCAATGGGCAAGTCCACTGGTTTTGCTCCCCAAACCTTCAGGTCGCATTCGCCTCTGTGTTGACGAGTCTACAGTCAACCCACAAACAGCAATTGATACTTATCTGTTGCCACACCTAGAGGATCTCATGGACAAATTAGGCACTGGACGTTATTTTTCAAAAATTGATCTGCGCGATGCATATCTTCTCCATGAAGAATCTCAAAAAGTGTGTGTAGTAAATACTCATTTGGGCTTGTTTAAATATTTGCATTTGCCTTTTGGCACTGCTTCCGCACCCGCCATTTTCCAGCAGTATTTGGAACAGCTGACTGTGCAAGTGCCAAACTGTTCAAACTATTTGGACAATATTGTCATAGCAGGTCATACACCTGAAGAAGATATTGCAAATTTACATGCTTTGTTTCGTGTCTTATCTGAGGCAGAACTAAGGTGTAGACTGGACAAGTGTGATTTTTTTAAACCTGAGTTGCAGTATCTTGGTCATAAACAGTCAAGGTGTACATTCTCTCCAGCCGCATTTGTTAGCCATATGAGATTTACCAGTTCCTCAAAATAACACATAATTGCCGTCAGTCTTAAGGAAAATAAACTATTATATTTGGTTCATACAGAATGCTGCACAAATACTGGCTCCATTGTATCGCAAGAATGTCCCCTTTGTGTGGGTGATGAGTGCCAAGTAGCTTTTCAAAAACTTAAAGATGCATTGCTCAGTGATTGATGGTTAGTTCACTTTGATCCTGCAAACCAGTTGTATTGCAAGTTGACTCTTCCTCTTACGGAATCAGTCCAGTGCTTTCACACGGAATTGGGGATAAAGTCAGGCCTGTTGCTTTTGAATCAAAAGTGTTGTCCAAAGCTCAGTGTAGCTATTCACAAATAGAAAAAGAGGCTTTGGCTATTGTGTATGGCATTACCAAATTCCACCACTATTCGTATGGGAGAAAATTCTACTTAGTAACAGATCACAAGCCTTTGCAGTGCTTGTTTCATCCAACAAAACTGTTTCCTGTACAAACTGCCCAAAAACTGCAAAGATGGGCTTTGTTGTTGTCTCAATACCAGTACGAGATTGTGTATCATCTGACAGCTCAACAAGGTGATGCAGACACGCTTTCACGTCTCCCGATTGGCCCTGACACAGACTTTGATGCTTCTGCTGCATCTTGTTGTAACATAGATGCTCGGGATTCTGAATTGCTTCGGTCTTTTCCACTGAACTACAAAAAAATTGCACAGGCCATGGAAGCTGATTCAGATTTGAATATTTTGCTGAAATACCTTTGCACTTCTTGGCCTCATTCTTTGCATAGCATAAAGAGCTCTATAGTGCGCTAATACTCTGCATGTCAGCATAGCCCCATTGTACAGAAAGGTGTAATCCTTGTTCAAAATGACAGTGGACAGTCACATGTGTTGACCTCTAAAGCTTTGAAAACAGAAGTGCTGCAGTTACTTCACCAAGGACACTGGGGGATTGTTCTTACGAAACAGTTAACGCACTGACATTGTACTTGGCAAGGTATGGACTCCCAAATAGAACATATGGCATCACAGTGTCATCCATGTGCAGAAAATCAGTCCACTCCACCACAAAAATTCTCTGCTCAGCCTAAGTCACAATCACCATGGCAATGTTTGCACACAGACTTGGCGGGATCTTTTTGGAACGCTCGGCGGTTGATTGTGGTCGACTCATATTGCAAGTTTCTTTTTGCTGTGCCAATGATCTCGAGAATGTCACGTAGCAAAATTCAGGTGTTGTTATCAATTTATTGCCTCAAAGGTATACCTGAAGTCATAGTGTCCGACAACAGCCCTCAGTTCACGTCACATGAATTTGAAACATTCTGTGAACACAATGGCATACAGCATCTAACTAGTGCATTGTTCCATCCACAATCAAACGGTGAAGCAGAACGGTTTGTCAGGATATTCAAGCAGCAGATGGCCAAACTTCGCTCTGTGCACACTAGGGATCAAGCACTGTGGCTGTTTCTCACCTCGTATTGTTTACACCCATGAGATTTGTTTCACGGCCGCTGCCATCGGACACTGCTACACCTGCTGCACCCTCCTCAGCATTCTGCACTGAAAGAAGGCCACAAGTATTGCTTCACCCACGTGACATTGTTTTTTACAGAGTTTTTAGCGGAAGCAGATAGTGGGCGTCCAATGACTTGGCGCTTGCATGTATCTTCTTTCAGGTCCAGATGGCTTGCAGCACCGCCATCAAAATCATCTTTGCCTCCTCTCATCCTACTGATGGAACTCGACACTCCACAGCAGTTGCTACCTTCTTCATCTGGTTGATGGCATCAGGAGGTGGACGCGTACCCTTCTGATCATTTTCCAGGGGACGTTTCGGCCAGAGCACAGGCTGGAAATTTGACATCCCCTGCAGCCACAGCTTCCGGCCCTGCGATACGCGCACACTCCAACTTCCCCACCATGGTCGCACTCCCTACATAATGACGGTCTATTGCTTTGGGGCAGAGGAATATTCTGGCATGACCACAAGCACCAGAATGAAGACAAAGAAGGCGGTGAGATGACGTCAGCCCATGGTGCGATGATTAGGTCCGCACCGCAACAGGAGAGCCCTGTACCTGAAGAGAATAAAAGCGCCACTCCTAGCAGCCTTGGGACAGTATGCACACAGTACTAGGAGAGCACTAAAATAGCAGTGACATGTGATCCATACCAAGTGCTAACACGGACCTTGGATACAGCAAAGGACTTTGACTGTTTGCATGTCGCCCATCGCTTCAGACACCTCCGTAAATTCAAAGTTAAGTATTGTCTATCTTCTTCATTGTAGTAAAAACTATTAATGTGATTTGCTTGAATTATTGTATAGATTTTCGAGAACACAGCATCCTTTAGGCACCTATACGAGATGAGTGGGCAGGACCCCACAGCATTGTGAATTGCTCATGTGATTTTGTTGTTTAAAATATACAAAACAAGAGACCTTACAATTCTCTAAAGACACTGTTACCCTCTGTGAAAGTGAGGAACACTTACAGCACATGCTGAATGAAATTAAGACTTCAGTGAGTGCAGTATACAGATTGAGAGAAAATCAAAGAAACAAAGAAACTGCAGAGTAACAGAAATGATATTAGCAATAAACTTATAACTGGGGACCCTGTAGTAGACACAGTAATTCATTTTGCTATCTTGGAAGCAAAATGACATGATAAATGAAACAAGGACAACATAGCAAGCAGAGTGGCACAGGTACAGAGATCATTCCTCACAAAAACAAGCCAACAGCATCAAATATAGGTCTTAATTTAAGACAGAAATTTATGAGAATGCCAAAAATTAATTGGACTGCGATGAAAGAAATGAGAAGGTGTTCTGCAGATACAGTGAGAAAATGAAATATGTAGATAACACTAACTAGGAAGAGTACAGGATGATGTAAACAATATTAATACATCAAGGAAAATTATCATGGTACTAGAGGTACAATCACATGATGGAAGAAGAAATAAGTGGTTTAAATATTCAAAGCTCAGTCTCCACCATACTTCCTTTCTTACCACTCTGTGCCAATCTCAGCTACACAGCCAATATTACACATTTCACCATTCAGCATTTCAGCCAGTTTGTCATCAACTTCATCAATTTAGTGTTTTCATCAATACTTCACACTTTTTCTCAAAGTACTTGTTTTGATGTTTGTGATGTTCATGTTTGAATATTTTAAATATAAAAGATGTAAAGATAATGTCAGTGATTAATATTACACATGCAATCTACAATTACTGGTCATCAGTCTTGAAGAAGTCTGTACAAGAAGTTTATAATTGCCTCTCTCTACTGAGGTCTTCTAGACTTGGTTCACATAGCAGAAGACACTTTTCTGTTGGTATCCATGTAGTAGCCACCAGAAAGATCGCGGGAGGCGCACATTGGCACGGCACGTCACGGACGGTAGTTGCCGCCAGTAGAGTCCCGTCCACCAGAGGGCACGCGAGAATTCGGACGCGACCTCTGCCGGCGTAACAACAAGAACAACAACAACAACTCCGGCAGGACAGGCCATGCGCAGTCAGTCAACATCGGGCATACCTAGGACACAGTCCCGGTCTACGCTAAGTGAAGTGCGACGTAACGTGAACAGTGTTACTACACAATTGGCGACGAGTAGGGTCGTTCTTTCGCGTGTTGCGTCGTTGTTCCGGTTTCGCAGTTTCTCCACGGCATGGAGGATTTGGTGCGGGTTTTGGTTGCGCAGCAGACGGAGCTCATGGCCACCATGAAACAAGTGCTTCCGGCGTTGCTCTCCACGCCGTCTGCTCTGATGCAGTTCCCTCCTCCCTTTCCCCCGTATGACGAGACGGCGGAGGATTGGGACGCATATGAACATCGCCTTCGGCAACATTTCCAGGCGTTTCATGTTGCCGATGCGGAGGTATGTCGTGCTCTCTTCTTGTCTTGGATATCTCCCTCGCTGTATCAAGTTTTGCGGCAGCTAGCGCCGTTGCAGGAACCCTCGTCCTTGTCGTTTGACGCATTGTGTTCATTGCTGTCTTCATATTATCGCCGCCGCACGCATGTTGTGGCGGCTAGGGTCGAGTTCTATCAATGCAAGAAACAGCTCCATCAGTCTTACCGGGCGTGGGCCGCTACCCTGCACGGTCTTCGTCGCAAGTGTCATTTTGTCACAGAGCAGTCGCGGGAGTCGTATGCCCATGTTATGGTCCGCGACGTCATTGTTCGTTCGGCCCCTGATCGGGAGGTCCGGCAACGGGCCCTGCAGTTAGAAGACCCTTCCCTCGAGGAAGTCCTGTCCATTGCTCAATCGTATGAAGTCTCTCACGCTGCAGGTCAACAGCTGGAGGCGTGGTGCGACGTCCCGGAGGTTCAGGGCGGCGCGGCCGCGTCCACTGTGTCCGGGGTGGACGACGTGCGAGCGGTACAATCCGGCCGTTACGGCCACTCCCGCGCGGCGCGTAAACAGAATTCCGGCCACCGGCCCCTGTTGCCGTCCTGTGCGTCATGCTATCTACATCACGATCGGTCAAAGTGCCCCCAGCGTTGGGCCGTTTGTCGCAAATGTCATAAAAACGGTCACATTGCTAAAGTTTGCCGCTCAGCCTCAAAGGAATTGAAGGAAGCAAGTCCAGAGGACATGGACGTTGACATTCAGGAAGTTTCATCGGGTCAGGCTCCCGACGCATCGGCACGCAAACTCTTTATCGAGGTGTCGCTTCGGTCGCGCCGGTTACAACTGCAAGTAGATACGGGCGCGGCAGTTTCGTTGTTGAATGCACAAACGTATTCCGACCTTGGATCGCCCCCGTTGGCGCCAGTTTACCGGCGTCTACGCGGTTATGGTAAACAGTTCATTCCCCTACTGGGTCAATTCACTACCGACGTGACTTACAAATCAGTCACTCGGTCTATTACTTTTATTGTTGTCAGTGATGCGAGCTCCGCTAACCTTTTTGGCCTGGATGCCTTTCAAGCTTTCGGTTTTTCTATCGCTGACACCATACAGTTGGTCTCCGAAGACGTTCCCTATCACTCATTGGAATCTTTGATCTCAGACTTTCCAGATATTTTTGAGGAGGGCCTGGGGCGTGTTTCAGATTTTGAAGCTCACTTAACGTTGAAGGCGTCGGCTCGCCCGCGTTTTCTACGCGCGAGGCAGATCCCCTTGGCTCTCCGCCCTCAGGTAAAGGAAGAGCTAGACCGGCTGACAGCCCTAGGGGTCGTTCTTCCCATTTCTTCCAGTGAGTGGGCTTCGCCCCTCGTTATTGTCAAGAAGCCCTCGGGAAAATTACGTCTTTGTGGCGATTTTAAGGCCACCATTAATTCCCAATTGGTGGTGGACACCTATCCTTTGCCTCGTGCTGATGAATTGTTCTCCGCCGTGGCGGGAGGCCACTATTTTTCGAAAATCGATCTGTCAGAGGCTTATCATCAGATACCACTTGATGAGGACTCCAAACGGCTGGCAGTCGTCAACACCCCGTTTGGCCTTTACCAATACCAGTGCCCCGGCGATATTCCAGCGTTATCTTGAGCATGTCACGTCGACAATCCCTCATTGTATTAATTACCTGGATGACATAATTGTCACGGGCCGCAGCACGACAGACCACTTGCACAACCTTCGCACCCTCTTTCTCAAATTCAGGTCTGTGGGCTTGCGTTGCAACCTGCATAAGTCAACCTTCTTCCAACCGTCCATTGAGTATGTGGGCTACAACATATCTCGGCACGGCATCCAGCCACTAGGAAGTTTGGTCCAAGGTATCGTCAAACTTCCTCGGCCCACTTCGCTGAAGGAGTTACAAGCTTTTTTAGGCAAGATAGCCTATTACCACCGGTTCATTCCCAGGGCTTCCACTATAGCCCACCCCCTGTACTGCCTTCTGCACAAGGGTGTTCCTTTTGATTGGTCGCCTGCATGCGAGCGAGCGTTCACCTCGTTGAAGGGCCTCCTCACGTCAGCCCCTTGTTTGGCTACTTTTGATCCCCATAAGCCGTTGGTCCTGGCTAGGGATGCTTCGCAGCATGGGGTGGGGGCGGTCCTGGCCCATCGCAACGCAGATGGTTCCGAGCAACCACTGGCGTTTGCGTCGAAAACGCTTAGTCCCGCGCAGGCCCATTACTCCCAGGTGGAAAAAGAGGCTTTGGCCATTGTCTACGCTGTTACCAAGTTTCACCCTTTTTTGTATGGCACGAAGCTTCAGTTAATCACTGACCATAAGCCGTTAATATCGTTATTTGGCCCCGCCTCTCAGATTCCGGATAGGGCGGCCCACAGACTACAGCACTGGGCCTTGTTCCTCTCTAAGTACCATTATGACATTCGTTTTCGCCCTACAGGCCAGCATGCCAACACCGACGCTCTTTCCCGTCTTCCGGTGGGCCCGGAGCCTACATTTGATCGAGAGGAGATTATGTGTTTTCATTTGGATGTGGCGTCCCGCCAAGCGGTTGATGGCTTCCCGATCACTGGTTCTCGAGTCGCCAGGGAAACGGCGGCTGACCCGGTTCTCCGGCAAGTAGTTCGCCTCATTCAGCAGGGGGGGTCGTCCCGCCCTCCGGGCCGGGCCTCGGACCCTCTTCGTAATTATTTTCTTCTACGAGACCGTCTCTCGGTCTTGGAAGGAGTTCTCCTTCTGGCTACCGATGATACAGCTCCTCGCGTGGTTGTTCCTGCGAGTTTACGAAGGGAGGTCCTCAAGTTATTACATGCGGGGCACTGGGGTGTTTCCCGTACTAAAACCTTGGCTCGCAGACATGTGTACTGGCCCGGTATTGACAGAGGAATTGAGCACTTGGTGGCCGCCTGTTCCCAGTGTGCGAGCCAACAAGCATCTCCCAGGGCAGCGTTCTCTTCATGGCCGCCGGCAACCCAGGCGTGGGAACGTGTTCACATCGATTTTGCGGGCCCGTTTCTCAATGGCTTTTGGCTCATTGTCATTGATGCTTATTCCCGATTCCCATATGTGGTTCGCTGCTCCTCAACCACTTCAGAAGTTGCAATCCAGGCACTCGCAAAAATCTTTCCTGTGGAAGGTCTGCCAATCACCCTGGTCTCGGACAATGGACCGCAGTTTCTTTCGCAGGCCTTCCAGGATTTTTGTAGGCGCTTCGGTATTCGACACGTTTGCTCTCCCCCCTTCCATCCACAATCGAATGGGGAAGCTGAGCGCATGGTGCGCACCTTTAAGACGCAGATGAAAAAGTATGTGCACGAATTTCCGGCAGAGGAAGCATTGACGTTTTTCTTGACGGCATGCTGGACCACACCAATGGGAGACCGCAGCCCCGCAGAGCTCCTCCATGGGCGTCAACCTAGGACTCTGCTGCACCTCCTCCAGCCTGGTCCTCGCCAGTCTTCACAAAACGGAGTACCTGGTTTTCCACTGGGTATGTCAGTCTGGGCCCGTGGGTTTGGTCGCAATCCACATTGGATACCGGCGGTGGTCCTGCACCGACATGGCCGCCGGCTCTATACCTTGCAGGCGGGGGACCGGGTGGTACGTCGTCACCAAAATCAGCTCCGTCCACATTCGGACACCCACCCTCCGACCTCTCGGACACCGGCTTCCCCATTGCCGGCACCTGTATTGGTTTCACAGGGGACGTTCCCTCCTCTCCCCGCTGTGACTCTGCCGCACTGCGATGGTTCTCAGCCTTGGCAGCCTCCAGTGGCTCCAGCACCGGCATCGCCATCATTCGAGATGCCCCAGCGAGAGCCGGCCCCCCTGGCCGGCCCAGTTTCGCAGGGGGCTAGTTCCCCTGTGGTCGTCCCTTCCCCTTCGTCCCCGCCACTGGGTCTTGCCCCTCCTGAGGTGGAACAGGATCCAGAGTTCGACAGCTTGTCGCCCGTTCTGTCCAGGGCTCCGGTTGTGGGACGACGGGGGCCTCTTCGTGTGGGTCACTTCCAGCCGTATTCGAAGGTTCCAGCTCGAGGGTTGGCAGATCCCCTCGACTCCGGCCATCCAATGGATGTGGAGGTCATCGCTCCTGCCCGACGCTCCACCTTCCGACGCCGTGGATCACAGTGGCTTCACCCCCCGAAGGAGGAGGAGTGTAGTAGCCACCAGAAAGATCGCGGGAGGCGCACATTGGCACGGCACGTCACGGACGGTAGTTGCCGCCAGTAGAGTCCCGTCCACCAGAGGGCACGCGAGAATTCGGACGCGACCTCTGCCGGCGTAACAACAAGAACAACAACAACAACTCCGGCAGGACAGGCCGTGCGCAGTCAGTCAACATCGGGCATGGCTAGGACACAGTCCCGGTCTACGCTAAGTGAAGTGCGACGTAATGTGAACAGTGTTACTACAATCCATGTAACATGACATGTGAGTTATGGTGTGATGATGTACATAATACACAGCTGACATAACAGAAAATCCATTACGTCATCCTCAGTCAGTGGTCATATCCACTAGAGACTGGTGTCATTGATCGGCAGTCACCAACACTATGCTTCAACATCAGCTGCACCACATTACTGTATTGTAACAAAGGGAAGCTAATTAAGGGCTGGCAGCAGTTGGAAATTGGCCTAGTTTCTTTGCACTTCCATCTTATCAATAATATTGCATATAGACAGTTCTATTAACTATCAAAAAGTGCTCTTCTATCAGATTCAAATCGTGAGCTTTGTTACTCTGAATGTAAAGTGCCGTACATGTATATGACATTTTTCCCCCTCACACTTATGATGTTTCTCCCATTATGTAACGTATCTGGCATACAGTATTGCATGATGTATATTCTAGTGATATTGTCCTACAACAGTTCATAAAGAATGATTTTTACTATTATGTCACTTTATATTATTATTTACATTGATTGTGTTAATACTGTAGTCACACTTTATAAGTACTGGCATAATCCATATCACTTCAGGCAGGGGGGTTACCTTCATAGTCTCGGATGTTATTGAATTTAGCATATGTCAAAATTCAGGAGTATGTAAGAAACACTTATTTTTTTGTTTTCTCCAAAAAAATTCCTGCCCCGAGATACAGGCCTCCAAAGATCACACTGTGAGCACCATTTTGAAGATGTGAATTTCAAAAAAAAATTTTAAATGCTGTATCTCTGTAACAGTTTTAGATATTTTGTTAGAGTTTTTTTTTAAAAAAGATAATTGCTTTATGATTATAATGGTATTGTTTTGACATATCCTAAAAGTTCTTTATTGTCACCTTCTGAATTTTTTTATAATTTACAGAAAAACATTTTTTTTTCAATAATGCCTATCCAGAAAAGTTAAATTTTTTCTGTTGATTAGTACCATGTAGTACTATATTCTCTATAAAGGAGAGCTTCCACCTTTAAGTTGGACAGGTTTTATTTTAAAAAATGATATTTTTTAGCTTTCAAGGGTAATGTATGTCTTCACTGAGATAGTTTCTTACTAATTTCTTTGTTACAATGTTTATTTCCATTGTCTTTGCTGCAGTTATTTCTTATCACTTTCTTTGATGTAGTTATTTCTTTTCACATTCATTGATGCAGATATTTCTTACACTTCATTGTAGTTTCTTGTCAGTTTCTTTGTCATGGTTGCTCATTGCAAGTTTCTGTATTGTAATCGTTCAGTGCTAATTTGTTCACTGAAGAGGCTTCTAAGAAATCTGAGACCACCCAGTGAGTTCTGCGTTTTTTGTGAGGAATTTGCCAGTTGACACAGTTGCAGTGTGTTTTGTGAAAAGGACTGTTTGAAATGTCTTCTGACTGGGGCCACAGGAAAGTGAAGTGTGCTGACTATTTGCGTATCCATAAAAGAGTGATATATAAGACAAACAAAAAAAACAGACTTTGTTCAGGTTTCAAAGTGAAGATGTTTCCGGTGATGACTTTTTGTGTTCTAAATGTTTTGACCGAATAACAACAATGATAGTATCTGAACAAGGTGAAGCCTCCCATGGTGCAGATGATGCACATTTTGCATCAGTAGAGGAAGAATTAAATACCCTGAACCAGTCAGCTATAGAGGTAGGTGTTAGTCCTGTTAAGAAACTGTGGTCAGTGAAGTCGAATCATATACTCTATGCATCAAGAAAGTGCACAGAAATTACTAAAGCTCTGGATGAATGCACTACAGCAAAACTGACCACACTCTTCAAAGTAGAAATTCCATCTTCAGAAGAAAATGAACCAAAGCACTCTTGCACCTCTTGCGAGGCATTTTTCACAAATATCAATTCAGTTCACCCTACAATGAAATGGTGCAAGTTTTAACTATTATTCCAGAGACATTTTCAAAGAAAACAATTTTTAACTACATTCCATCAGTATCAAAATACATGACAGACAAATCAAGATATATGAGGTCTGTAAAAGGAGTCTTTGGAAGACCAGATCCCTATTATGGTCATCCTGTTGAACCAGCTCAAGTTCAAATAGTGCAGTAATTTTATCTGGGAGATAAATGGGACTGTTCTTGCCAGAGTGCCAACAAAAAGGGCACTATAACTGTAACTTGAAGGTCAAAAAGTTGTGAAAGTGAAGAGGTACTTGACTCACAGTATTAAAGAAACTTTTTCAATGTATAAGAGCAACAATACAACGTCACATATTGGAAGATTAAAATTTTATGCACTGCAATCTAAGTGGGTAGTTCAACGCCTACCTAGAGATGTCTGTTTATGTGTGTACTGCACAAATTTTGAACTTTGTATGGTAACTTTGAAGAACTTTCTGGAGCACATGACATATGACACCTTGGTAGGGCGTGTGAAGTCATTAGTAATCTGTGACGTAAAGCGAGAGACTTGTTTGTTTCAAGAATGTGGTGACTGCCCTGAAAAGGGAGGACTGTCTTTACAGACACTTGGCCTGGAAGATGTAGCAGATACACTATGTGATCAAAAGTATCCAGACACCAGGCTCAAAATGACTTACATGTTTGTGGCGCCCTCCATCGTTAACACTGGAATTCAATACGGTGTTTGCCCACCCTTAGCCTTGATGACAGCTTCCACTCTCACAGGCATACGTTCAATCAGGTGCTGGAAGGTTTCTTGGCGAATGGTAGACCATTCTTCATGGAGTGCTGCACTGAGGAGAGGTATCGATGTCAGTCGGTGAAGCTTGGCATGAAGTCGGCGTTCCAAAATGTCCCCAAGGTGTTCCATAGGATTCAGGTCAGGACTTTGTGGAGGCAAGTCCATTACAGGGATGTTACTGTCATGTAACCACTCCTCCACAGGCCGTGCATTATGAATAGGTGCTCAATCATGTCGAAAGATGCAATCACCATCCCCGAATTGCTCTTCAACAATGGGATGCAAGAAGGTACTTAAAAATATAAATGTAGACCTGTGCTGTGATAGTGTCATGCAAAACAACAAGGGGTGCAAGCCCCCTCCATGAAAAACACAACCACACCATAACACCACCACCTACGAATTTTACTGTTGGCAGTACACACGCCGGCAGATGATGTTCACCGGGCATTCACCGTACCCACACCCTCCCATCGGATCACTACATTGTGTAACGTGATTTGTCACTCCACACAACATTTTTCCACTGTTCAATCGTCCAATGTTTACGCTCCTTATGACAAGCGAGGCACCATTTGGCATTTACCGGCATGATGTGTGGCTTATGAGCACCCGCTCAACGTGAAATCCAAGTTTTCTCACCTCCCACCTAACTGTCATGGTACTTGCAATGAATCTTGATGCAGTTTGGAATTCCTGTGTGATGGCCTGGATAGATGTCTGCCTACTACACATTTCAACCCTCTTCGACTGTTGGCGGTCTATGTCAGTCAACAGACGAGGTCGGCCTGAATGCTTTTGTGCTGTACATGTCCCTTCATGTTTCCACTTCACTATTACATTGGAAACAGTGGACCTCAGGATGTTTAGGAGTGCGCAAATCTCAAGTACAGACGTATGACATAAGTGACACCTGATGACCTGGCCATGTTTGATGTCTGTGAGTTCTACGGAGCACCCCATTCTGCTCTCTCACGATGTCTAATGACTACTGAGGTTGCTGATATGGAGTACCTGGCAGTAGGTGGCAGCATGATGCACCTAAAACGAAAAACGTATGTGTTTGTGTGTGTCCAGATACTTTTGATCACATAGTGTAACTCTGCAGATATTACATATGCGACATGGGAGGAAAAAGAAACTAATTAAGAAAACTATTGCCTTTGGGAGTTTCATTGACGAACTTGGTAAATGGTCAGTGAAAGCAGTAACACACCAGCATCTGAAGAAATTGCAACAACAACACATTGCAGAAGTGAAAGGGTGTGTGCAGGCTGAGGAACTATGTTTAGTGCTTCACTGTGATTTTGCTGAGAACTGGTCTGTGATTCTCCCACAAGAAGTACAAGGGTATCATTGGAGTAATTATCAGGTTTCAATTTTTATAGGAGTAGCATATTTTTGAAACAAGACCAAAAGTGTTGCAGTTATAAGTGATGACGCAGGACATGACTTAGAATATGCTTCATGAGCAATGCGCAAAATTCTTCAACTGCAAACAGGGACAGAGAAGATCATCATAATTTCTGATGGCGCTCCTAGTCATTTTAAAAATCATTACCAATTGTTTGAATTGAGTAAGTCGCTTGTGCCAACTGACTGGGTATACAGTGCTACTGATCATGGGAAGGGGCCTTGTGATCATGTAGGACGCCTGCTGAAGCACCATGCTACAAAACATAATCTTTCCAGACCAAATATAGTTGTGATTTAGAGTGATGATGATTTTACGAGAGTCATGAAATCTTACACATTCACAGCCCTCATTCTTTTGTCCAAAGAGGAAATCGTAGTATTCCGTGAGCAGAAAAAACAAGAATGGTGCAAACAAACTACTCCCATGAAATAAATTCAGAAGACACATTTTTGGACTCAAAGTGATGGGTGAACTCATATTGCACACACTTTAAAGAGCAAGAAAGATAAAATCTCATTCATTCTGCCAACACCTCAGAAACAGCAGGATAATATTCAGATTCACAACCTGAGAATGGGGATGTTTGTGGCATGTGTGTATGACTGTGACTGGTGGATTGCAGAGATTATAGACACCAGTAATGAGTTAAACAAAATTCTAGTGAACTTTTTTACAGCATGGACCAGCTGCTGGATATAGGTTTACAGCTGAAGGACAGCAACAATGCCACCAGTGCTCACTTCCTGTTTACAATGTTTTGAAGATAGTAAAGGTCCGTTTCCTATTGATTCAACAGGAAGGTATCACTCTATATCAAATGAAAATACTGAAGCAATGGAACACATTTTTAGTTCAATGACTGGCTAATTTCAGTACAAAACAGAGTGCACAGAAGTTGTATAAATTGAAACCTTTAAGTCTTTGGACCTTCCACATACATTTTGGAACCACTTAAAATGCTCAAAAAAATGAGTGTCCTACTCAAATATGGCTAGGTTTTGATTTTTATGAGCCTGTTATGTGACAATGTGGAAATTAAACAGGTTTTATGTATGGCAAAAATTTCAATTGTTTATAAAACCTGTTCAACCTAAAAGTGGAAGCTCTTGTTTTCATGGAATGTAGAACTATATGGTACTAATCAACAAAAAAATCAAAATTTTATGGATTGGCATTTAAAAAAAAATCCATAAATTATAAAAAAGGTCAGAATGCTGTAGTAAAATAACTTTGACAGATAAGTCCAAACGCAGGAATTCTTTGTAATCATAGAGCAATCATCTTTCAAATAAAAAAAACAGCAAAATTTCTAGAACTGGTCCACTTCTTCAAAATGGTATGTGCAGTATCATCTTTGGAGGGTGTATCTCGGAGCAGAATTTTTTTTGGGGAACATAAAAAAATACATGTTCTTTACTTGGTCCTTCATTTTAACATATGGGCAATTCCATGTCAAATCAACAAGTGCTACAACCTGACCCTCTCAGATTTTTTTTTAAATTAAGTATGCATATATTACTCATAAATCATAACACAAATTAATTTTTTCACATTTTTCTGACGAAAAGTTACCGAGTAATGGACCTTCAAAAATTGAGAAGATGACAAATTTTTGACTCGCGGGATAATGTTGTTTTCTTTACAACTCGTGTTCTAATTAAGCTAGAAAAATAACATTTACTTCATTGGAAAGCTCTTTTAAAGAGCTTTGATATGATACCAAACATCATTAGTTTAATATATATACCTAAATTGTTAAAAAAAAACATTGTTGAATTTACTGAATTTTGAAAAACTGTATTTTTAAAATTCTCAAAAAAATATATGTAAAAGACACACTTTACATCTACATATTCTGAAAGTTTCAACTTGGGATGAGCATGGGATCACTATCAAAAGCAATTTTACGTTAAGGGTGGTGCTTTAAAAGTTCGTAAAAACTAATTTATTTTAGATATTAGGCCTACTTCTCACCATCTGTATGTTGTTTTAAAATGTGGAAATTAAAAATAACTTATAATTGACAAAAGAACATATGTTTTATGCTTCTGTAATTAATAAATACAAAATGAAAACTTAAAAAAAAAAACAGAAAGATGAATACCTGAGATCAGACATAAATTCAGTTAGTAATTACTATTATTTACAAATAGGCGTCCTATTAGTGCACTTCTTCATACTTCAAACTAATCAGTCTGTTGCACATCAACATTTCTGCACTGGATAATTTATATGTTCACCCTGTAGCAGTTTGAGGGTTCACAATTGCCACTACTTCCCTACTGCTTATGGAAATAATGTCTGGATGACTCGAAAATGTAAAAGATGGTGACGGTCCACGTGGATGTAAGAAACTAACTGTGATTTCATCCTTCTCCTCATTTTTTTTCAAGTCCACAGGTTAACCACCAGTGTCCATTATAATCACAAGCAACATATCCTTTTATGTCTTTGAACGGTATTGTATCACTGTTAGAAACTGTCACAAGTTCAGTTTTACTATCATCAGAGTTTGAATACACTTTTGTTATTATTTTGTCCTTGCTAAAAGGAATAAAAGTGTGAAGCCTTTGTGTCCCTACAATTTTGCAGCATTTCTCAAATCTCTCCATAAGTTTCATTTCTTCATTTTTGTGATCTTCTTTAGTAGCATACTTGAAGTCCATTCCTTCTATGTTATCCTTGGCAAACATAGAAGTTGTTTTGGTGTTATTATTTAATCACTGTATGGCCATTGCAGACTTGCTCGAGCTGCAAGTTGTTTAACTGTTCCACCAACACCATCACTAGCTCCCTTCCCATGGGAGGTAGCTGAAAAATGCCATTCAGCTTCAGTTTGGAAATCTTCTTCATGATGGCACATGTTGATGAAGTTCTTCCTATTTTTATAATGTGCTGCTGCTGCATCAGAGAAATAATATATATTTCTTGGTTTTCTACCGAATTTAACAGTCAGGAAGTCCAAGTACGATTGGAACAAATGCACAGCAACAGTGTCACGTGTTAGGCGTTCTGATATGATTACAAGACTTGTGTGCTCGAGTTTGTTCCCATCCTTGTAATAAGCAACAATGGGATGAATCGTTGCTTGCATGTTTGTCCAGTGATAGCCTTGAACTTCGTCCTGGACGACAAAGGAGTAATTCTAAGAAAAGTCACACATCGCTAAGACCTCACCTTCTTTGAAGTTCATTTCTGTCTCTTTTGGAAGGTTGATTGTTGACTAGCAACAAATGAATGTCATGTAAGCGATTTTAATTTATCAAAAAAACAATCAATAAAGTTGTCAGATGATTTTATGATTGTTTCTAGAGATGGGTGATCAACAGAAACCCATTGCCGATAAGTCATATTATCAATATCATTAGTATTCAACAAATCTTGTAAATGTGTCTTAAATGTTTCTGGGCCAGGGAAGAATTTACATTCACCAAAATGACAAGCAGGTAATGACGGATTACTTACAACTCTTGCAATGCAGTCTTTGTAAGTTTTTTTTTGATTATCTTCATCCTTTGTCAGCTGAGGAATGTTACATCCAGTCAGCATGAGTTTCAAGTTTTGATTGGTAGTACACACACAGACACTATGTGTACCACTACTTACAGCTAAAACACAATTTTGGGACGCAGGTCTGCAAACTTCGAAAATCCAATGTGGAGCTATGGGTGGTTGTCTTTAAACTTCGCGTAAATTTCTTTCAAATTACTTAAAACTAGCCATTTTTGTACATGCAGTTTTTCTCTGTTATCTTTCACAAGCACAAAATCTTTTTTCCCAGGCATTGCTCTGCTTATCTCATCAGAACAATAAAAGTTTCTAACAAAATCAGCAGCTGTTTGATCTAGAGTCTTGCCAGGATTTGGTTTTGGTGAAGACAAAATTCCCTTGGCCTTCACCAAATCTTTTACTCTTCGAGCCATGTAATTTGTTACGTTAAATTCGTCTTGAAGCTTCTTAACACTCCAGCTTTTAGGTAAAATGGTAAAAATTTCTATCTGTATACTTCGAGATGTACATGTACGAAATTTATCTTTTAGCTGACTGATCATCTCAGATTCTGCATGATAATGCACCTCTTCTTCTTTTTCGGAAGGAAGCAATAATACCTTTGTTTGAATTTTTGAAGTTAATTTAATTAGTTTTTCCTTAGGATATTTTGCTTCACACAGTCATTTCTTCTTAATTGGCGATTCACCAACGGACTGCAAAGAAGCATTCAACCTTTCTAAGGCCTCACTTGGTGCAATGTCTTGAACGTCACTATCACATAAAAACTTTTCACTTTCTTGTTTCACCACAGAATACAGTAGATCATCATTATTTTCTGTGCTAGACGTATCAAAAATTTCTACTCGTGCAATTTTTTTACGGCAGTTGTCACACACTTTTTGATTTAAAGTTAAGAAAGATTGTCTTCCTATCATCCATTGTGAAACAGTCCGTAAGTTTTTCTTGTGGTTATTGTGGTCCTTTTCATTAAAGCACAAAGCTGAAATTTTAGGCATTTTATATTTCTCAAGTGAAAAAACTAATTAAAAAAGGTGTTTTTGAAGTTGCATAACCCAGTTTTCTATATTCAATACTACACAATATTACTTCTCTATTCTTACACTTCCTGTATTAAAAAAAAAAAAAAAAAAAAAACAATATGTTAAGAGTATGCAAACATTAGCTAGTTGTAGGCATACAACTTGTGAGGTTTGTACAAAAGTACCTTTAAGCTAGATTCAAAACACATTTCAGAGTTAATCACATAATTTCACTACAGCTGCCTCACGACAAAAGAATGTGTGAGTCACTTTCAACAATAGGTGAAAATTGCTGCCAACATTAACCAGAGATAAAATACTGAATAGATTGCAGACAGTAACACCAAAGAATCATTTTATATACAATCTTTAAAATGAGAGATAGCTTCCTGTTTTCCTTTTTTTCTGTGGTTTTACAGCTATTAATAAATAGTTAGCACTTAAGTTTAATAAGCAGTTATTCATTTCAAAAGTACAATTTGTGGACCATGTAACAAAATCTAACACTGTAATATTTTCATGTGTAGCAAAATAATAGAAATTCACCTATCTGACTGTGATTTTGGAGAATTGTGGTAAACGTAAAATTGCTTTTGATAGTGATCCCATGCTCATCCCATGTTGAAACTTTCAGAATATGTAGATGTAAAGTGTATCTTTTACCTATATTTTTTTGAGAATTTTAAAAATACAGTTTTTCAAAATTTGATAAATTCAACAATGTTGTTTTTCTAACAATATATATACACACAGGGTTATTACAAATGATTGAAGCGATTTCACAGCTCTACAACAACTTTATTATTTGAGATATTTTCACAATGCTTTGCACACACATACAAAAACTCAAAAAGTTTTTTTAGGCATTTACAAATGTTCGATATGTGCCCCTTTAGTGATTAGGGAGACATCAAGCCGATAATCAAGTTCCTCCCACACTCGGCGCAGCATGTCCCCATCAATGAGTTCGAAAGCATCGTTGATGCGAGCTCACAGTTCTGGCACGTTTCTTGGTAGAGGAGGTTTAAACACTGAATCTTTCACATAACCCCACAGAAAGAAATCGCATGGGGTTAAGTCGGGAGAGCGTGGAGGCCATGACATGAATTGCTGATCATGATCTCCACCACGACCGATCCATCGGTTTTCCAATCTCCTGTTTAAGAAATGCGGAACATCATGATGGAAGTGCGGTGGAGCACCATCCTGTTGAAAGATGAAGTCGGCGCTGTCGGTCTCCAGTTGTGGCATGAGCCAATTTTCCAGCATGTCCAGATACATGTGTTCAACCATTTCTTCGCTCACTGCAGGCCGACCCATTGATTTCCCCTTAAAGAAGCATCCAGAAGCTTTAAACTGCGCATACAATCGCCAAATGGAGTTAGCAGTTGGTGGATCTTTGTTGAACTTCGTCCTGAAGTGTCGTTGCACTGTTATGACTGACTGATGTGAGTGCATTTCAAGCACGACATACGCTTTCTCGGCTCCTATCGCCATTTTGTCTCACTGCGCTCTCGAGCACTCTGGCGGCAGAAACCTGAAGTGCGGCTTCAGCCGAACAAAACTTTATGAGTTTTTCTACGTATCTGTAGTGTGTCGTGGCCATATGTCAATGAATGGAGCTACAGTGAATTTATGAAATCGCTTCAATCATTTGATATATATATATATAGTTATAATAGAAGGAAACATTCCACGAAGGAAAAATATACCTAAAAACAAAGATGATGTGACTTACCAAATGAAAGTGCTGGCAGGTCGACAGACACACAAACGAACACAAACATACACACAAAATTCAAGCTTTCACAACAAACTGTTGCCTCATCAGGAAAGAGGGAATGAGAGGGAAAGATGAAAGGATGTGGGTTTTAAGGGAGAGGGTAAGGAGTCATTCCAGTCCCGGGAGCGGAAAGACTTACCTTAGGGGGAAAAAAGGACGGGTATACACTCGCACACACACATATCCATCCACACATATACAGACATATATATATATATATTTTTTTTTTTTTTAACTAATGATGTTTGGTATCATATAAAAGCTCTTTAAAAGAGCTTTCCAATTAAGTAAATTTTATTGTTCTAGCTTAATTAGAACACAAGTTATCAAGAAAACAACATTGTTCCGCGAGTCAAAAATTTGTCATTTTTTCAATTTTTGAAAGTCCATTACTCGGTAAGTTTTTATCAGAAAAATGTGAAAAAATTAATTTGTGGTACTATTTATGAGTACTATAAGCATACTTAATTTCATTTAAATCCAAGAGGGTAAAGTTGAAAACAATGGTTTCATTTGTTGATTTGACGTGGAATGACCTATATGCAAAATTCAATAACATCCGAGACTATGAAGGTAAGGTTTTTTCCTAGCCTGCCTGAATTGATATTGACTATGCCTACTGCAATTATAAATTAATTATGTTATCCCTGACTTGTTCTACATCATATGTACAAATAATGAACAAAAAAGATTTATTAGAACAAATAAAAATAAATAAATGTGAAAATAATAAAACTGAATACTTAATAAACAGGCCTTTAAACAAACAGGCCCTTATGTTTCATAAAATTACCAAAACTTCCATTTTTAAAATTACACGCAGCAGACTTTCAACAACAAATAAAACAATTACATTAAGCCTGAAGCTAGCATCTACCATTTTAAAACACTGTGTATGTGAGGTAACAATTACTTACTTATTCAGCCTTATGATATTGCAGTAAAATCACTTGAAAGGAAGGTAGATATACAAATACTCAGAATTGCTTTCACTTGCCAATAATTAGTTATCACTTCCAACTGACAATTATGTAATCCATAGTAGTCAGAAAGATACCAAGCAATAAAATAATAATGGTCAAAAATCAATTACTTGGTTTTTCAACTATAAGACTCACTTTAAAAAGCTTCCAACACAAGAGTTGGTACAAAGATAAACTGTAACATGCAAGGGCAGACATAATGTCCACTAACTAAAATGGGCAACCATGCAACTGATCGAAACATCAAATACCTAAGCAGTGAGGTAAAAGAGTAAAATCCAGAAAATCATTACCTGTTCAGTTATGATAAAAAAAATGATGAATTAACTAAAAGATGCATAAACAACACGGGAATTTAGCCCAAAATTAATTGTTGTGTGCACTATTTATGTAAATTAAACAATGGGAAGTCCAGGTTGGAATATCAATATATCTTAAAAAGCTTTTGGGCAAATCTTCCTCTTTTTTAAAAAAAAACACCTACATCTACACTCTGCAAACCACCGTGAGGCACATGGCAGAGGGTATGTCTCATTATACTAGTTACTAGGGTTTCTTCCTGTTCCATTCACAAATGGAGCATGGAAAGAGTGAGTTTGAATGCCTCTGTGCATGCAGTAATTATTCTAATCTTATCCTCACAATCCCTATGTGAGCGATATTTAGGGGGTTGTAGTAAATCCATAATCATTTAAGGCCGGTTCTTGAAACTTTGTTAATAGACTTTCTCAAGATAGTTTACGTCTGCTTTTGTCTGCCAGTTCAGCTCCTTCAGTATCTCTGTGACACACTTCCATGGGTTAAATAAACCTGTGACTATTCGTGCTGCCCTTCTCTGTATACATCCAACACCTCCCGTTAGTCCTATTGCATGAGCCCTACACATTTGAGCAATATTCTAGAGCCAGTCACAAGAGTGATTTGTAATCAGTCTCTTCAGTAGACTGATAGCACTTCCCCAGTATTCTGCCAATAAATCGAAGTCTATCACCTGCTTTACCCATGAATGAACCTATGTGATCATTCCATTTCATATCCCTACAAAGTGTTACACCCAGATATTTGTACGAGTTGGATGATTCCAACAGCAGCTCACTGATGTTATAGTCAAGGGGTGCTACATTTTATCATTTTGTAAAATGCAAAATTTTACATTTATGAACAATTAGAGCAAGATGCCAATCTCTGTACCATGTTGAAATCTTATCAAGATCTGACTGAATATTTCTGCAGCTTCTCTGAGATAGTACTTCATTACAGATAACTGCATCCTCTGCAAAAAGCCTGATTTTACTATTAATATTATCTGCAAGGTCGTTAATATACAACATGAACAGCAAGGGTCCCAACACACTTCCTTGGGACACACCCGAAATTACTTCTACATCTGATGATTCTCCATCCAAGATAACATACTGTGTCCTCCCAATCAAAAAGTTCTCAATCAGTCACAAATTTCACTTGATACCCCGTAAGATCATACTTTTGGCAATAAGCGTAGGTGCGGTACTGAGTCAAATGGAAATAAAAAATCTACCTGACTGCCTTGATCCAGAGCTTCCAGAATATTACGTAAGAAAAGTGCAAGTTTGGTTTCACATGATCGATGTTTCCGAAATCCATGCTTGCTGACAGTGAGGAGGTGATCAAGATACCTCATTATGTTTGAGCTCTGATATGTTCTAAGATTCTACAACACATCAATGTCAAGTATACTGGACAGTAGTTTTGTCGATCACTTCTACTACCCTTTTCATAGATGGGTGTGACTTGTGGCTTTTTCCAAGAACTGAGCATGGTTTTTTGTTCAAACGATCTATGATATATTACAGTTAGAAGAGGGGCTAAATCAGCCACAAATTCAGTATAGAATCTGACAAGGATTCCACAGGGCCCTGGAGCTTTGCCCAATTTTAATGATTTCAGCTGTTTCTCTCAACATGACTAATATTTATTTATTTCATCTTTTCAGTGGCACGAGGATTAAACTGGGAAATTCTCCTGGATTTTCCTTTGTAAAGGAACACATGAAAACGGATTTAAGAATTTCAGCTTTTGCTTTGTTACCCTCAATTTCATTTCCTGTCTCATTAACTAGGGACTGGACACTAATTTTGGTGCCACTTACATACAACCAGAATTTGTTTGGATTCTGTAAAATGTCATTTGACAATATTCTCCTACAGTAGTCACTGAAGGCATCATGCACTGCTTTCTTGACAGCCATACGTGTTTCTGTTACGGCCTAAAGTGAAGTGCCGGCACACCAGTCAGGAATGATGGGGAAGAGAAGGCTGTGAGAAGAAGTCAGCCAATCGCACACTGACCGACCTTCCTTCCAGGACGACAACACGACAGCAGTGACTCTATGTGAAGAGGATATAAGTGCCACACCCAACTGATGCAGCACCAGTTCAATAGCAGCTTCAAGATTAGCAACTTTGATAGCAGCATCAATGCTAGTCACAGGACTCCTGGACACTAAAAAGAGTTTCATTCAGCATCTCTCTACCTAGAGCCCCATGCTTTGCTTTACACCTATTATTCAGTAATCTCATGTTTCTTTAGAACTTTCTTTACAGTGGCTGTATACCATGCACATTCCCTCCCATTATGAACTGTTCTACTGGGTACATATTTGTCCAGTGCATGGTTAATTATTCTTTTAAACTTGAGCCAGTGTACCTCTACGTGCTCCTAACCTGTGGTGAATGTTTCAAGTTCCTCACTGAGATAAGACACTACTGATGTTTTATATAATTTACTGAAGATACATATCTTTCTGCTAGTTTTAATTGTCCTTTGTACTATGGTAATCATTGAAGCCACAACCATGACATGGTCACTGATACCAGTTTCATTGTAGACATCCTCAAGAAGGTCAGGTCTATTTGTTGCCATTAGATACAACATATTTTCATCATGATTGGGGTTCCTATCTATCTGTTCTAGGTAGTTTTCAGAGAAGGCATTTAGTAAAGTTTCACAGGATGTCTTATCATTCCCACTATTAACAAAACTGTAACTTTCCCAATTAATTGTTGGATGATTAAAGTGTCCAGCGATGATTACAGTACAATTGGGGAACTTATGTGCAAATGAACTGAAGTTTTCTTTTAAGTTTTCGGTTTCATCAGCAGATGAGTCTGGTGGGTGACAGAAGGATCCTATTATCATTTTATGCCCACTCATGATACTGAGCCTTGTCCAAAAAATCTCACATGCAGCTTCAATTTCTATCTCAGTCAATTTGAATTTCTTTTCTGTTGTGACAAATACACCACCTCCATGTCTCATTTGCCTATCCTTTCAATATACACTTAAATTTTCCCCAAAAATTGCAAAGCTATCAGTTTGTCTGCCACACACACATCCACACAAGCAAGCACACCTCACACAAATGACCACTATCTCCAGAGCAGATGCAGACAGTGGTCATGTGTGTGAGTTCTGCTTGATTGTGTGAATGTGTATGTGTGCTTTCTTTTTCTAAAGAAGGCTTTGGCCAAAAACTCGTAACAGTCTTATTGTCATGTCTATAAGTATGACAGTGCACAAGTTACCATTTCATAATTTTTTAGACTTCAGTACATTGTGAAATCTTTAAGGCTAGAAGATTGGATTATAACAATATTGTGAAAGGAAAGTTGCTACTCAACATATAGCGGAGATGCTGAGTCACAGATAGGCACAACAAAAAGACTGTCACAAATATAGCTTTTGGCCAGTAATGCCTCTGTCAAAATTAGACAACAAACACACACATACACACTCACACAAATGCAACTCACACACACATGACTGCAATCTCAGGCAACTGAGGCCACACTGAGAGCAGCAGCCCCAGTGCATGAGGGGAGTGGCGACTGGGTGGATACCTCCTTACCAGGAGGAGGCCGGAGCGGGAGAGGTATAGTAGGGTAGGGGTGGCAGACAGTGATGTGCTGTTGGGGAACACACAGGGATGAGACGGGAAGAGGATAGGGCAGCTATGTGCATTTGGGAGGCTGGACAGAGGGCAGCGGAGAGGTGGGGAGGGGGGAAAACAGTGAAAAGGAGATAAATAAAAAGACTAGGTGTGATGGAGGAATGAAGGCTGTGTAGGGCTGGAATAGGAACATAGAAGGTGCTCAATGGGAGAGAACAATGACTAAGGAAGGTTGAGACCAGGAGGGTTACAGGAACCTAGGATATATTGCAGCATCCTGCAATATATCCTAGGTTCCTCTAACCCTCCTGGCCTCAACCTTCCTTAGTCATTGTCCTCTCCCATCCAGCCCCTTCTCTATTGCCATTCCAGCACCACACAGCGTTTCATTCCTCCATCGCACCCAGTCTTTTTACTTCTTTCCTTTTCCACTATCCTCCCCCCCCCCCCTCCCCCCTCTTCCCACCTCACCGCTGCCATCTGTTTAACCTTCCAACAGCACATAGCTGCCCTACCATCTTTCTACCTCATCCCTGCGCACTCCCCAACAGTACATCACTGTCCACCACCCCTCTACCCTTCTATCTCTACCCCTCCCCACCCCAGCTTCCTCCACAGCCCCATGCAGTCACCACTCTCATTATGCATTGGTGCTGCTGCTTGCAGTGTGGCCTCAGTTGGCTGAGACTGCAGTCATGTGTGTGTTTGTTGTCTAATTTTGACGAAGGCCTTACTGGCCAAAAGCTATATTTATGAAAGTATCTTTGTTGTGGCTATCTGCGACTCAGCATCTCTGCTACATGGTAAGTAGCAACTTTCCTTTCACAATATTGTTACATTCCATCCTGGATTTTCCAAGTCTGCCTATCATATAATTCACGATGCCTATAAAGCTGCCTCAGTAATTTAAGGCAGGTTTGAATGTCTGATATTTTAAGATAAATAGCTGTGACATTATCGTGGAGGAATGGTTCCATAAGAAGATGTAAAAATAGACTGTGATCTTGTTTAAGAAACTATCACAGTATCTGCCACACGTGCTATAATGTGAGCCCCCACCCCTCCTTCCCTCCATCATATTTAATGCACTTTTCTTTATAAAAACCTAATATTACATAGTAAATTAAGAAAAGCATTTTACCCAGCCTCTACAACTGCTGTCATATATAACAAAATAATAAGCAACTAGCTGCATACAAGAAACTTAATTTCTTTACCAGTTTCAGTAGAAGGACACTATGTGCTCAAAACTAGTAAAGAAATTAAATTCCTTTTATGCAATTGGTTGCTTGTTATTTGATTATAAATAAAGAAAAGTTATATTAGCTGTACTTGATAGAGAAATCCCCAGTAAGTACTTTTGTGCATATTACATACATATAATGGTACTGTATGTCAGCTACATAAAACAACTGTAGCAAAGGAGGGAGGAATACCATCACTCTTACTTAAAGTTAGCTTAAGTTGGAAGAATAATTTATTTCATTTATCCATGATTTCTTTAACAGATTCTCCATATAGCATCTATATTAGGTTTTCATCATCTTATACAACCTCTCCCAGAGACAGAAAATGAAATAATTTGGGCTATTGTAAAAAATGAAAACAAATATTAAAGAGCATTCTCACTTTTTCATTAACTGATAATAGATGAATCTACATGTGAACACGTGTTCATTAAATCATACGTAAAGCAAAAATATTATCAGTTACATATTTATATTGAGCAATAAGAGAAGAAGGCCAGCACCATTTTTCTTGCTTTTATGTCCTTCTCAAACTGTATGATATGCCAATGTTACGCAAATTTTTATTAGAACTAAATATCTGATCAACTCTAAATATGAGTTAGACTACTTGACTAACAGGTAGTAACTGCAAGTAGATTAAAATTAAATACAATATATCTACATTTAGGCTTAAGCCCCATTAACTATTCTTTGTTAGAAAGCAGCAACTTTCCAATGAAATTTGAATTCTGCAAAGCATGTACAGCAGCACAGACTGATGTGGGCCATGATCCAGTTGTGAAAGAACAAGTTGAAAGTAAAAATATGTATCGTGACAACAAAAAATAGGGAAAGTCGTACTTAAGAGACTAGATTAGAAAGGGATGGCCACAAGCACCTTGCCTGCTAACTGTTTTATTCCTATCAAAGAAAAAAATCATATGCTTTTAGTCCTACAAATGTTGAATCACATAATTCCAAACAAATAAAAATTACTTATAGGTACTGGAAGTAGATACCAGAAGATGAAGATCCATGTGTGATGCTCTTTGACATTTAGACATGTGGCACCAGCACATGGATAAGCTAACCAAACAGCTTAGGTCTATCTGCTTTTTGCAGTTACAAACATCTCACCTTGTTTTGATGTGCAGGCAGCATTGTTAGCGTACATCCACACAATGGCGTATTCTTCTGTAACAGTGCAGATAGGACCAGATGCACAATCAGGGGTCCAGTTTTTTCAAATAATTTTTATAGCCCTACTGTGATTATGAATTGTGGATTAAAAATAAATTTAAAGGTAGCTTAATCTCCTTAATAAAACTGAGACAACTTTTAATCAGCTTAGGTCATGGTGCAAATACACAGGAGGAAAAAAAAAGTTACAAAAAGAGGCTGTACACAAAAGCAAGTAACAAATGCTGTGGAAAATGGAAATAATATCATCTGTGGCTTGGGACTTCTCTACAATATTCCTCATTCCACATTAATACTTTGTGTTAATAGAAAACAAGGGGAAGGGCACACATCACAAGAAGGTAGTGGTGGAGGTGGTGTCATCTGTCTTCAAAAGATGTAAAAGGACTACTAAATGTAATTTGAACAATGGATGAACACATCTTTGTGTTGTCATCATTAGATGGCTGGATACCATGGCGTGTTGCATTGTTTGAACAAACTATGATCACAATTCACAAATCGATGATCCAGTATGGAATGGCCTTTTTCATTCAGGGAAGGGCATTCACTTTATATACAGGGAGAGAAACCACAAAGTATTGAACAGTATTGCTGTAATCAGGTCAACACCTGGATAAATTATGATTTCCTTTTGGAGGGGGAGGGAGGGGGGGGCGAAGCCACCGTCATGGCCGCAGTGACAGGACTAAATCTATGGGAAAAGCTAGGGCAAATACATAAATGGGATGAAATGTTTGTCATGATCACTCTAAAAGTGGAGTTGTTGTCATCAAAAGGAAACGTAAGCCTAGTTCTTATGGACGAGAAAATACTAGAGCTGTATTTTGTTCACCAACTGATGATTAAAATGCCACATCCTTTGCATGTTTGAAGGGAAGTATATAATGGATTGACAGACACACACTCACCCAGACTGCTTTCTCAGTTAGTGAATAAGATGGAAGGAGACCCCACTATTTTTCAACTGGTTCACAAAAGTATTTTTAAAACAGTATTGACTCATGAATGCCTCCGTTATTAATGTTGGATGGGTACACAAGCTATATTTTAAGTAAACTGGTCCAGACCAGTTAGGGATACAATGTTACGATCATGAAGCTGCCACCTCACACCATCTATGTTACACATCCTCTTGATGTTTCATTACTACAAACACCCATCTCTGTGCAACTCCTTCTTTGTCATTGGTAATAATGGAATTATTGAAGTAAGTATGATTATTCTGTGTAGATTTAACGTTTGTCAACAGGCACATACACCCCAAATCATACTGACACAGTTTATACAGTTAAGAATTGGCTGAGTCCAGTTACGTCAAAATCTTGAGATAATTGGGCGCATGTGAAGAAAATTTTTGCTCAAATTTTTCTTTAACTAAAACATTCAGAAAGGTTTTCAAATAGAGTATTTCAGTGAGAAAGCTTCATTCTATAATAAATGACTATTTTAAAGATTATCTTGAATAAACAGTATGCTTTAATGTAAAAAGGGTTAAGTTCATGTTGTAAAATTGTGGTTCAGTTAGTGCTTGATTCTTTAATGTCTACCTGTATTTGCTGATAACAACTAAAGTGAATTTAGGATGAACTCTGCAAATCATAACCACAATACTGAGAAAAAATAATTTGTATATAGATTATGCATCACTGTCTAGAATATACGATATTCTTGGTAGACATGAAGGAGGAACCTGAAGACCACCAGGTATTCAGAAACAAAGTAAAAGAATAACTCCAGTACTCATTCCTATCACAATTTAAAAGAACATATGGACTCGGGGATGTACATTCCACGTAACTCCAATATTTCTATTAAACAGATTTGACACTGTCAGTATACAGACAGCTAACAGCTACCTGATTAAATTAAATGCTATGTTGTTGTAGAATTTTGTGCAGAGCATAACTTAATCATAGCTAATACTTGGTTCAAGAATCATGAAAGAAGGTTGTATACATGGAAGAACCCTGGAGATACTAGAAGGTATCAGATAGATTATATAATGGTAAGACAGAGATTTAGGAACTAGGTTTTAAATTGCAAGACATTTCCATGGGCAGATGTGGACGCTGACCACAATCTATTGGTTATGAACTGTAGATTAAAACTGAAGAAACTGCAAAAAGGTGGGAATTTAAGGAGATGGGACCTGGATAAACTGAAAGAACCAGAGGTTGTTCAGTGTTTCAGGGAGAGCATAAGGGAAGAATTGACAGGAATGGGGGAAAGAAATACAGTAGAAGAAGAATGGTTAGCTTTGAGGGATGAAATAGTGAAGGCAGCAGAGGATCAAATAGGTAAAAAGACGAGGGCTAGTAGAAACCTTTGGGTAACAGAAGAAACATTGAATTTAATTGATGAAAGGAGAAAATATAAAAATGCAGTAAATGAAGCAGGCAAAAAGGAATACAAACGTCTCAAAAATGAGATCGACAGGATGTGCAAAATGGCTAAGCAGGGATGGCTAGAGGACAAATGTAAGGATGTAGAGGATTATCTCACTAGGGGTAAGATAGATACTGCCTACAGGAAAATTAAAGAGACCTTCGGAGAAATGAGAACCACTTGCATGAATATCAAGAGCTCAGATGGAAAACCTGTTCTAAGCAAAGAAGAGAAAGCAGAACGGTGGAAGGAGTATATAGAGGGTCTATACAAGGGCGATGTACTTGAGGACAATATTATGGAAATGGAAGAGGATGTAGATGAAGACAAAATGGGAGATAGGATACTGTGTGAAGAGTGTGACAGAGCACTGAAAGACCTAAGCCGAAACAAGGCCCCAGGAGTAGACAACATTCCATTAGAACTACTGACAGCCTTGGGAGAGCCAGTCCTGACAAAACTCTACCATCTGGTGACCAAGATGTATGAAACAGGTGAAATACCCTCAGACTTCAAGAATAATATAATAATTCCAATCCCAAAGAAAGCAGGTGTTGACAGATGTGAAAATTACCGAACTATCAGTTTAATAAGTCACAGCTGCAAAATACTAACGCGAATTCTTTACAGACAAATGGAAAAACTGATAGAAGCCGACCTCGGGGAAGATCAGTTTGGATTCCGTAGAAATGTTGGGACACGGGAGGCAATACTGACTCTACGACTTATCTTAGAAGAAAGATTAAGGAAAGGCAAACTTACGTCTCTAGCATTTGTAGACTTAGAGAAAGTTTTGACAATGTTGACTGGAATACTCTCTTTCAAATTCTAAAGGTGGCAGGGGTAAAATACAGGGAGCGAAAGGCTATTTACAATTTGTACAGAAACCAGATGGCAGTTATAAGAGTCGAGGGGTATGAAAGGGAAGCAGTGGTTGGGAAGGGAGTGAGACAGGGTTGTAGCCTATTCCTGATGATATTCAATATGTATATTGAGCAAGGAATAAAGGAAACAAAAGAAAAGTTCGGAGTAGGTATTAAAATCCATGGAGAAGAAATAGAAACTGAGGTTCGCCGATGACATTGTAATTCTGTCAGAGACAGCAAAGGACTTGGAAGAGCAGTTGAACGGAATGGAGAGTGTCTTGAAAGGAGGGTATAAGATGAACATCAACAAAAGCAAAATGAGGATAATGAAATGTAGTCGAATTAAGTTGGGTGATGCTGAGGGAATTAGATTAGGAAATGAGACACTTAAAGTAGTAACGGAGTTTTGCTATTTGGGTAGCAAAATAACTGATGATGGTGGAAGTAGAGAGGATATAAAATGTAGATTGACAATGGCAAGGAAAGCGTTTCTGAAGAAGAAAAATTTGTTTACATCGAGTATAGAATTAAATGTCAGGAAGTCGTTTCTGAAAGTATTTGTATGGAGTGTAGCCATGTATGGAAGTGAAACATGGACGATAAATAGTTTAGACAAGAAGAGAATAGAAGCTTTCGAAATGTGGTGCTACAGAAGAATGCTGAAGATTAGATGGGTAGATCACATTACTAATGAGGAGGTATTGAATAGAATTGGGGAGAAGAGGAGCTTGTGGCACAACTTGACTAGAAGAAGGGATCGGTTGGTAGGACATGTTCTGAGACATCGAGGGATCACCAATTTAGTATTGGAGGGCAGCGTGGAGGGTAAAAATCGTAGAGGGAGACCAAGAGATGAATACACTAAGCAGATTCAGAAGGATGTAGGCTGCAGTAGGTACTGAGAGATGAAGAAGCTTGCACAGGATAGAGTAGCATGGAGAGCTGCATCAAACCAGTCTCAGGACTGAAGACCACAACAACAACAATGTTGTTGTACCTCTCTTGCCCCACAAATTCTGGAGGGCAAGACAGGCAGAACATAAACATCACATAACATACGAATGTAAATACTTGCTGTTCATAATGAGAATAAATTCTCGACATGTGTTGTGTTTTGCACGAAATAAACATAACTGCTGCAGTGTTTTACTATTTAAATCTTGAATTATATTATACTAAGTGTCCACAGTCATAGTAACTTAAACTATGTGAAATACACAGAGTTAAATAACTTTTTAAGAACAAGTACAAATATGGTCATATTTCAAATACAGGCTCAGAAACAATTGAACAAGTCAAAGTAGAGGGTTGCTATTAGATATTGTTGAAGGGATGTAATTTGTGTCTGGAGGTAGGACAAACTGAACTGTAATTTGCTACGGCTTGTTGAAGGCCTGTGTGATGTTACATACATACATTAATCCTTGTTCCATAGATCATGAACAGGACATTTCATAATGATGTGGAGTGTGTCACTTTAACATAAGTTTTCTTTACTCAAGGTAATTAATAAATTATTATTATTATTATTTTACGGTTACTACTTCATATCTAAGAATCCATCTATTGAGTAGAAGGAGTTGTCATTCAGAAATTCTTTTCATTTTCTTTTAAATGTTGGTTGGCTATCTGCCAGACTTTTAATACTATTTGGCAAATGAGCAAAGATTTTTGTGGCGGCATAATTCACCCCTTTCTGTGCCAGAGTGAGATTTAATCCACAATAGTGAATATCATCCTTTCTTCTAGTGTTGTAGCTATGCACTTCGCTGTTATTTTTGAATTGGGATGGGTTATTAATGACAAACTTCATAAGTGAATATATGTGTTGCGAAGGTACTGTGAATATCCCGAGTTCCTTAAATAAATGCCTGCAAGGTGATTTTGGGTGGGCTCCAGCTATTACTCTGATTACACACTTTTGTGCATTGAATACCTTCTCTCTTAATGATGAATTGACCCAAAATATTATGCCATATGAAAGTAGAGAATGAAAATAGGCATAGTAGGCTTATTTACTGATATGTTTATTACCAAAATTTGCAATCACCCTAATAGCATAAGTAGCTGAACCTAACTGTTTCAGCAGATTATTGATGTGTTTCTTTCAGTTCAATTTCTCATCAATGCACACATCCAGAAATTTTGAGTAGTCTGTCTTAGTAACAGACTTCCATTCATTGTCTATATTTATCAATGCTGTTATGCCATTTACTGAACAGGATAGTATAAACTGTTTTCTCAAAATTTATGGCCAGAACTTTGCATAAGAACTGTGTGACAGTAAATTAATATTTTTATTTAAACCATAGGCTAATTGCACAGTTTGGACTATCATCCACCAATGAGCTCTGTTTTGAAAAATTCCTGTAAAATATAACGGTTATGAACATTGATGTTATTTAGAAAAACCTTTAATACCAACAGTGTACTCAGAATATTTGCAGGATGGAACATAAATCTCTCATGTGCTGTCTAGGTATGAATGATAAACACTGCAGCCCAAGACCACAGCTATCCTCATATGATCATAAATGGAGATCTTGATAAGAAATACAAATGCATAAATTTCATGGAACTGATAGTCCTCAAAAATGCATTTTTGAGCAGTTCTAATTTAAGCTTCTACTATTGTGTTGCCACATAGATTCTGATTCTTCTGTTCTTCCAGTTCGCTATATACACTTCAGTCAGTAGTTGCAGCTGAAGAATAGGTTAAACTTGAAACATGTACTGTCCGATAGATGATATGTTGCAAAACCTTATGAATTCATCAACGGATTTCATGTTAATCTGAAGCCATACGAACTATAAACAGCACTGCATTTCACACTGACCTTCTATTCCCCTCAGCTTCCTACCCTTTATGGACCCGCCTTCCAAGTGTGCTGGAGGAATAACCATCATTTCTTGCAAGTAATCACATGGTCCTCAAGACAGGAGCAATATTAACAATTTTTATGAAACATGGATTTGGCCAATGAAAAGCTTGCACAGTTGTTTCGTAAACATCATGGTAACATAGGAGAGCACACACTAAGAAACTCATAATAAATACTCTTAGATTTGATGAACCTGTCATTAAATGCAAAGACATTCACAAAGTCATGAACCACAATAGTAAATGTGAGTAATAGATCTTGACATATATATGACTGTCTATCACACCTTTACAAATCTTGTGTCGCCCTTTAGCATTTAAACTCCCCTCTATTCGCCTTTTGCTACCTCTTGCAGTTGCTATCCCAGGAAATACTTGGAAAGACTCTCATGTAATTTATGGCTGTAAACAACTCCTGTCTACATAATTGTGTTTCTATTTCTATTAAATTTTTTATCTCTTCTTTTGTTTCCAAACTGAATAACACTTCATCCACCAACAAATGTGTGCACATCATTATAACTTTAATTCAGTACAGGTTTATGCCTGACTCATCGCAAGTCTAGATTGCTAAAACAAACACTTTTGGTATGAACTGCTTCTAATTCCTGTAAACTTTCACACCACAATTACAGAGAATATTATGCCCTCTTCAAATAGAATGTTATTAAAATAATGGAGCAGAAATCAAATTGTAAATCGAAACATAATAAGAAGTCAGCATATCATAGCAGAATTATGCACTTAGTAACTGTTGCAGCATGCATTAAAACAGTTGGAATTTGAGTACAGGTCGGCCTGCTTGATAAATTATTTGCGCAGACTGCTACACATCACGGTACCTAGTTCAGTTTCTCATAAATATTAAGGAAACTATGCATTCTAGGGCATTTACACAAATTAAAGAATTCTAATGTGCACTTCGTTGTATTGTGCTCAATGAAATCGTTGCTGGCAGATATAACGAGCCCTTTGCCATTTACACCTTTTCTTCTCACATAGTACTAAAAACGTCTGCATTTATACATTGTGTATCTTAATTTACATCGTGAATCTATTGTCACCATTAGTGAAGACGTTGGTAAGCTAGGGTATGGGAATGGTTGAGGAATCATGCATTTACCACGTCGCTGTCAATTTCTTACGTATATACATTTTCATTCACAATACCACATACCTAACATGTAATCCACAAACGAGCCTCAACGTTATGTACAAAGGCCGTGACTGATAACTCAACAATCAGTTAACACGACCGAATACCCGCACGGGACGCATGCGACCACTCTGAATAAATGCACATCTCATCGCAATCTGGTTTTCTAACAAAAGTTATCCAAACTGACTCCTTCTTCATCTAACAAAAAATAAAAAAAAGGCAACACGTACAATCAACTGACCATATAACGAGGGTATGAGCACTAAAGTTTGAACGTTGCCGCAAATTTTCTTTCAAGTGTGACTGCTTATCGGTCCTACTTTGAATATTATTATGGCTTGAACTTAATTACAGCTGCAATCTCACTTTTTGACACCTACCACCAATGTTGCAACGTAAATTGCCTATAAATTTGTTTTTGTAATTTACACACTTTGTACAAAATGTAATCAAATGGGACCAAATAAAAATAAATAAATCAATGACATTTCTTGATTTTTATTTTCGTTCAATATTTTATTTCTTGCCATCGATTATGTACGTCCGTCTCAAGCACTAGTTACGACGAATCTGTTTTTCTCATCAATTCCACGTTGCATTAATCTCATCATCCACCACTGCCACCTACATCACAACAGCAAATATCGCATCGACGCATTATCGCGACCAAAGTCGATCTACGAGCAAATGATGGTGGAGTATAGGATCTATTGTATTTTTAGAGTGTTTCAGTGAAATCGCAATAAATAACTAGCGTTCACTTGACACATAAATGGTTCAAAAGTAATAGAGCTGACAGAATATATTTTCTCAGAGTTTAATGTCACCATTAAATTAAACTAATGTAACAGGCTGGACACACGAAGTGCACAATTCATTAAGTCTATGAACAAGTATTTTTCTTCTCTGAATTACCTCGACTGTATATATCTAAATAAACAAGAGTTCAACAATTATTTACACTGCTTATCCTTCATAAATTTATTTTTGTAGCAATGCTGTTAGTATATTCAGTTGCACGTGTGTTCTTAAAATGAAGATTGTTATTTACGGAGAAGTCATGGAGTCTTTTATCAGACAGGAACTGCAACGAACTAAAAACATTTGATATTATTCGTGGCCCCAATAAGAGGTTATCTTTCACCAAATTTAGAAATCCATAATTCCACTTCTCTTGGACGATGCGAAAGAAACATTTCAATGACGTCGATAACCATCCCCTCGTACTTTAATTCCATTCCCATATATATTTCATTAAATGGATTCATTTATTTCTACAACAACGTCTTCGCCACCGACCTTATCATTTCTCTAAGGCGGCCACACACATAATTGCATGCTTGACAAACATGCCTGCTTGAACAAGAACGCATAAATTCTTGGCTCCTTATACTAGCATTACTTTGTTTACTGGAAAATGTCGAGTTCAGAAACACTGCGCTGGCTTTGGCAGCCTTTTTGGTTATGTTATTGAAGAACAAAAGATAAAACGTGATATGTGGAGTAACGAATGGTTAAGGAAACGAAGACATTATTCCAGTATTGACTATTTGTGGCAGACACCACAGTCTAACATAACAACCGCGACATTTCGCCTTTATTTTGTTGCCCATTGCGCCAACGGCGCGCTAAGTAGCTAGTAGGCAGAAAGTAAAACTGTTGAGTTCGGTGCGATCGTGAACGCGAAAGCGAATAGTAATTGTTTATTTTGGTTTATACAATGGCGTTTACAGACAGGAGCGTCTGTAGCGCAGGTTTACTGAGAGGTATATACCATCATGTTACTAAACTGTGTCGTCAGGATTCGCTTGCAAACAACGTGTGTATTAATGATTCATGTTTCGTTTTAGGAGAAGAAAATGGCTAGTTAACAGCAAACGAGAAGATGCTGTTTACGTTTATAATAATGTTAAGTTTTGATCGCTACGCTTTGAACCAAACCAGTTTATGAATGCAGGCAATAACTTGTGTGGATCGCAGTACCCGCACTGTTTGACACCCCAAATACGCCACCTCAACTGACGATGAAGGGAAACTGCCACAAATTTTTGACAAGTCGTCTAAAGCTGTAAAACAGTTCTGTGGCACAGAAGCAGCCAGTTCAAGTCTCCATAGATCAGTGCCAGATTCATCTGAATCGTCAACACAGACCTGCTTTGAGGATGAAGTGGTCAGATTAAGTGCAGTTATTTGTGTCTTGCAAAAGCGTGTGAGGTGTCAGATTGTGCAGATAATTAGACTTCATGCAAAACTTAACTAGACTTCATGCAAAACTATTACGGGACAAAGAAAGTGCCTATCATTTGAAGTACAGACAGCAACAGAATCTGTATCAGAAAGATCAAGTCAGGAAGAACAAACAAATTTTGAAGACTACAGGATCCCGATATTTAAGAAGAGAACCCTTTGACATGTTGTTAAGCCAGAACAGCATGCCATTGAAGGAGAAACGTGCTACAACATGGGAAGACGAAAATAAGCTGTTTGCTCCGAATTTATTATATTACAGCACTCATGCATACAGGTTTTGTCAGAATGTTTTATGCTTCTATCAGTGCATACATTACAGAGGTATGTGGAAGGCATACAAATAAAATGTGGGATAAGGGACAATATCTTACATCTTCTAAAGCAGAAGGCACAGCATTTCTCCGATATTGATAAACTAGTGAATACCGGAGTGTCATTGGATGAAGTGTCTCTAACGGAAAATTTAACATACGACAGCACTTCTGACGGTGTTGTTGGCTTTGAGGACTTGGGGTTTACAAGCACAGCATATTTTCCCGCTATTTGGCAGTTGCTTGTCACACTTTTAGAATAACATAAAGATGAAGATCGTACTTGTGGCAACAGGCGACAGCGGCTACAGCGCGGTAGGCCTACGGAACGACAACTGGGGCTTATATCCGTTTTGCACATAGAGCTACATTTCTGTGCTTCTTACGTGTGAATCTGTGTGTTTATATTCTTTTGATACCAACATGGTAAGCTGAGATCTATTCAGCGTCACAAGTGTTTCTTCACGAACGTGTTGTAGCTGGCCATTACATTCATGATTTTTATCCCTATTTGCAATTATTTTAGAATCATTTTTAGAAACATCTACGTCTTCTGATATTACACAAACTCTTGGAGGCAAAAAACCAATTCAAATACTTCGTAAATCGAGTAGAAAAGGGATGCAAAAGAAACATTACGCTTAGACATGTCTGACGTTCTCCTTTCTCGCTGCTTGGAGCGCTAGTGAGTTCCCGCTGTCAAACGGTAACAACTTTTACAACAGTGAGTGTCGCAACCATCTCATAGTTCTGGTGATTTTCTTCTCTCTTTCTCCATGTCATACTGTATTCCTTAACTGGATCTACGTACAGTACAACCTTTGTACAGAATGTAATTTAACAGGATCAAATAAAAATTAAATAACACCAGATCACTGACAAATGCTTGCACAACCCGCTAAAAGTCCAGAGTAGGGCAAGTGACGTACTTAGTGTTTCGTGCAGCAATGTTGTCAGTGCTTGCCGTGTGGTATGATGGGAACAAATGAAGGTGTGTTAGCTGCATTGTCAGCCTATATTGGTGTTCTGTGTTGTCAGCTAATCATCTTGTGGTGTTGCGGGTATTCTTATGCCCGTGCTTGCTATGAAAATAGGACGAGGAATTCCGCCTTATGCAAGACACCTTGTCAGTTTAGTTTTATCCAGACACATTTCAGCACTTTTTGTGCTATCTTCAGTGGGTTATTTTATTTTTATTACTTTGCAAGAAGTTTGTAGCTAGTCTGCTACACAATCTACAGCTTGTCATGGCTTCGATGTTGTAGTGTTTTCCATATGTTTTGGCGAGGTGAATGCGCTAATTTCTGTGGCCTGTGGTCGTTTGACATCGCACTTTCAACGAATTTTCAAGCATGGCCCATGTTTGAAAATTCGTAGGAAGTGCATGGCCCATGTTTGAAAATTCGTAGAAAGTTTGTTGTCAAACAGAGTATTCACGTCGCCAAAACATATGGGGAAACACTACAACATCAAAGCGATGACAAGTTATAGACTGTGTAGCAGATAGCTACCAACATAAATACCCAATAGCTTCATGTAAAGCAAGGAAATAAAATAACCCACTGAAGACAGACAAAAGTGCTGAAATATGTCTGGGTAAAACGAAAATGAAAAGGTGTCTTGCATAAAGCGGAATTCCTCGTCCTATTTGCATGGTCAGCTGTTTGTGTTACGCAGCCAATGAGACAGCGTCAGGCAGACGACGTGTTTTGAAGTAATACATGGGGAGGAAAGGGTGAAACATTGTTGTAAACGAGGAGTATAAATTTAATTGCTCCTTCTTTGAGTCGCGCCTGTTTAAACTGTGCTCCTATCTGCAAATCAAGGACAGCATCACAACCCAACATATTCGAAAAAGGAGTGAAATATTTTTCTGCTCTGCGTTGCTATGCAGTCGATCTGCGTGAGCACACTAAATGGATCAATATTTTTTTTTTTAAATTAAGTCATAGGAGGAGGTATATTAACATATTGACCGTGCGACTCTATTATGAATACACATTAATCCACCTGCCCTCCTCTCATGGTTTAATCAAAAAACATTGATCCACTTACTCAGTGTGTTCGTGCAGATCGATTGCTTATTTATTTCACCATCACATTTGATACATTTTTGTGAAACAGCAATTAATTCATGAGACGTGCACCGCAATTAATCCATGAGACGTGCACCATCGCCAGTCCGCTTTACAGTACTTGCTGCCATAGGCACAAAATATTTCTCTCCAAACTCACCAATTCATCGAAAACTAGCAAAAAAGACAATGGTTTCAATTTCAGCGCTAGAAATACGTCGCCTTTCTTCTCGCCTCTCGTTGGTTGTGTCAAAGCATCAGCCCAGTGGCTACGCGAAACCAACGTGTACTGCAGTAGATAAGCACCGCCGTGGCTGCCCCTGACCTTGATCTAGAATGTAGCCCATAACCCTCCCTATTCTAGGTACACACGTTCAAGCATACACACTCTTGAAAGCTATCACATTCGATCAATCAAGATACTTGTAGTCCCGATGTTTGCCCAAATTTATCCTAAACACTCTGAAGCATGTTCGGGCAATAACGCTTGAGCAAGCGTATTTGTTAATGTGGAGCGACCTTAAAGTCTAAACACACAGAGATATTATTTCCCCTACAACGTTCTTTACAGTTTACAACAAATTGATTTCCATTAAGTTAAACCAAATATATTCGTTGCCACACTTGTAAAACCATGAGTATTTGACGCGCAAAATGAGTCACTGATAATCTGCTATCAGTAGACCAAGAATCTCCCCTTATTGAACATTATTGTCAATCCGATTCATTCCCTAGGCACGACATGTGCATATAAATTCATTATTTTATTTCCTTTTCGGTTCGAGCTTCATAATTCGCTGGCACTTCTCACACCATCTGCCTTTCACCATTCGCATACTTACTTTCGTTATTAACAATAAGAAATAGAACTCACCTGAAATTACGAGAAAACGCACATTCGAACACGTACACAAATTAAACAACCGCCAAAGCCATAGATCTACATCTACATTCACATTCTAGAACGCACAGAGAGAGAACAGAAGGAAAGCAAAGATAACATATTTATACGGAATGTAAATATTTCCGAAGAGATAATTTCTACAAATTGTACCAAATAAAGTGTTGGCTCTGTATCTTTAAAACACTGCCTACAAGAAATGACATTTCTTTACAGAACGAAAGAAACTAAAACTTCAACTACCAAATTTATCGTGACATCCACTATCATTTAACGACGCACTGGTTTTTGTTAAATTTATATCTACATCCGTGCGTTGCACCCACAGTAATCATCATGGATTGGAATCTCTCAGGTATAGTCCGTTCATCATAAGAATACATATGACGTAAACAAACAAGAGATGTAGAACACGTACACTTGTGTCGTTATGCTCTAGGAAGTAGACCCTACTTATGTATTAGATGTCTTATTACTAAGTTACGTTAAATGAAACTTCAATATATTCAAATGTACTAACAGCCATCAACGTATTTCTTAATCACGCGTTAGCTATGTAGCTTTTATTTAAATAATCGTGTTCAGTCACAGCCTCTGCACTGTTGTGCGCTGTTACGAAAATGTCTGAAGCTGCTTACTGTTCCGCAGTGAGACACGGTTCGGAACACGGTTAAAAAGTGCAGGGAAATTGGTTGTTCTTAATGTTTTTCATAAATTCTCATTGATAATGGGTTTTGAAGATTTTCGACGGATATTACATATGGTTCAGCCGCCGTCTCAGATGGTATGTTTAGCGGGATCTGTGGTGTAGTAGATTGAAATTTATCGGCTGTCCATGGTTCGAATGGTTCAAGTCTTGCCTGAGTCATTTTTTTCCTTTTTCAATTTGAAATACCTACATCTCATAATAGTAAAATTCATCGTTATTTGTTATGAATAATACACGTCTTCTTAATTGTAATTACATACTACATGCGAAATCCCTGTTTTCATTTCAAATATAAATTCTTAATTATCGATATTTTATGAAAGACTGTTAATGAAGGTTGCTTAAGTTAAGAAAACACAACAGTCTGTTCACAGCAATGAGCTTGCTGTAATGCTTTTTTTTTTTTTCTTCATTTTCAGTTTTCTTGGTGTGAGTACGCCAGATATTTATGTTCATTCTGTGTGCGGCCGTGTTCTGTGACATTTGTTTTTTTGTGTTTGTTGTTATATATACAGTGTAACTTTTGGTGCAATAAAGAAAGGAGCAATAAGTTATTTTTACTCCAATATACCGTATTTCACTCTGTGATTTTCTGTCAAATATAATTAAAGATACCACAGTCTAATTTTTAAAGGTAAAAATGAAAAACTAAATACTCTTTATTTGCACTGTGTCCATTGTTTTGTACCACAGATGTACACATGTGTTGTAGAAACACAAAAAGCAATCATTTTCACAGCATCGAGCACACCATACAAATGCTGCATTCTTACATTTGCCGCTGCACCATTACAATATGAACCCAACAGAACTGATCTGTAGCCACGTTAAGGGATTTGGCCCGAGAAATAAGAAGACTGTTCAGCTGCCAGACATACTGGAACTAACGCAGGCAGCTTTTTCGCATATCACTGCCGATTAGGAACAGCATCTCATAAAAGAAGAGGAGAAAATACGGCACCTGGGTGGCTTCGTGGATTCTATTGCTGATCGACTCGTTATCAACGTAGCAGATGACAGTTCCAGAACTGAGACGTATTTCTCGTATTCGGATAAGGAAGGAGCTAAGAGTTTACCTGACGACTGACTGTAATTAATACCTTCATTGGCTTCAGTATTCAACAGTACTGTGAAATCCTTGCAGTATGCTATTGCATCATATTGTTTCTTTGCTCGTCTCTTTTTACGTCTGAACTCCAAATGCTCACATCATTGCAGGTTAGTTGGACCGCTGGCTGGCCATTGCTGTCAAAGTTTAATGCGCCGGTAAAGCTATTGTCCCGCGTTATCGCTCAGTCTATATGCGTGTAACACAGCCAACACGCATACCTACGATTGTACTTGACTGTACTGGTCACATCTTGGCTTCCGCTCCACGTGAAAAGAAATCCAATGAGATTCAAGCAAACGTGGAAGAATACATGGCGTAATTTTTACGTCAGGTTTATTCTTATGATGAACATAGTCATAAGTACTCTTCCAAGACAGCTCTGTCTGTGTAAGCGGATTAACTAAAAATTTCGTTTTCTTCGTGTTTCGTCTGTTGACTGCTCGTCTCGTCCCGCCGCTGTTTAATAGCTTGTATATTTTCTCTCTCCGCCGTCACTGCTGCTTGTCAACACATGTGTGTCTTCTACTACCCGTGCTGCCATCAGTGTGCCAAGTTGTCCACCTTGCCGCCGTCGCCCTGCATTGAATGTCAATACCAAGTGTCGTCTTGTAGACCTCTCGCTCAGCATCTACAGTTAAAGGCAGCCTGCTCTGTTCTCCTCTTCGCCTCTTCAGCGGTTGTAAACACCACTCATCGCCATCCACTGCCATCAAACGTCTGGCCATATTAGTCATCTGCACATGACACACTCACTGTTGCCACATGGAGCATGTTCAAGAAATAAATAATTTTTATTCATCACTGATCATTTTACAACGAAATAGACTTCGTCATTGTTGTATCATACAGGATGTAGCCATACATATGGATATATAATAACAGAATATACTAATGTCAATTAACTGTAGTATACATAATAAGTACCACAACAATAAGATAAGCTAGAGGAAGACTTCTAAGAACTAGTGTCTATAAGTTATACGGTGATGAAGTCAGGGGCGCCGACTTATAAAAAATATTGGGGGGCCCCGGGAAACTTTCTAAATTTTAGAAGAAAAATTGGGAGTTTTAAAGTTTTTTTAAGGACTTTAGAGTCATATGATCGACATTAGAACCCCGAAAATTAGACTCTCGATAACTCCACACTCCGGGAAATTCGTCAAGCCAGACACATTGTTTGGCTTTTAAAAAAGAAAGAAAACATAAACACGCACGGTATTTTCGTAAAAAGCTACTTTAATTTGCAGTAATAATCATGCTTATGACTATTACAGAGCAGTGAATATATATATATAGCCCTGAAAAGATTGAAATTATATTTAATTAAACCCTTGACTATCATTAAAAGAATAAAACATTAGATATTGCTGTCGCACAGTAATAGCACTTTGATTAATAAGTGAAATAGCTAATTTAAGCTTACTTTGAATGAGGCTCAGGGTAAATTATATAAAAACAATATCTGAAAGTTAATGCTTTAATACAGTTAATAAAGTTAATAGAGTATACCTAATACATTCAGTCAAAAAGTATGTAAATAGTGGGGTTTAATTGGGTCTTACACCCTAAAAATATCTAAGTATTTGAAAATAACTAATACAGTACTATAGTAATACAGTAGTAAACTAGTACTAATATTTCGAAACTGAAAATTCAACATTATATATATATATAGTTAATTCTCTATTTTATAAAGATTTTTAATATTTCTCTAAATGCCATTATTAGGGCTGAGTGTCTTTACAAAGGTACAAATGTCTACCGTCTAACTGGATTGCTGACAGTGGGCATGAAGAACAGCCAAGTTGTTCAATCGCTTCTGTCCCGTTGTTGATCGGACATATGACTTCACACGTCTAAGGCCGCTAAATGACCGTTCTGCTGTTGCTGTCGTGATTGGAACTACTTGGAGAAACTTAATGCATTTCACTACTTCACATAACATTTTTGCAACTGTAGGCTCTTATTTATGTACTTTCTTACATCAGGCATGTTTTTAAGACCAGTTGTTTTTTATTAGCGATGTCAGCAAACATATTCAAGTGTAAGTGCAGTCTTTCAATGTCTAGGTCACTTTCAAAAAACTCAGTTGATTTATCCAAATTTGTTTCACCTTTGTTTACTAGAAGCAAGTACCCTTGTTCAGCTGCAATGACCTGTGTGAGTCCAGTTGAAGCAAACCGCTCATTCGTGCAAGATTGCACCATTTCACAAACTTCAGTGTAAATAGCTTTGTAGTATTCCTTTGGGGTTTTTGAAAGTGTGCAGTGAGCTGGCTTCATTGTTTTCATACTTCTTTGGTATACTTCGATTCTGAGGAAGTGAAGGATCATCAACTTGTGAAGGTTTTTCTTTTAAACACAATTCCCAAAAGCATTCAAAAGTATCACATCCTCTATTCAATATACAAATCAAGACCTCATATATTTTTTCCAGATCAGCAACACTTAGATGAGGGCATTGAATTTTTTCATTGACATCCTCTACTGGGCTCATTGCATGGCAATAAAGACGTAAAAAGAAATAAGTCTTGAACTGTAACATTGACTCAAGGTAGCCTGCACATTTGTAACCTGCCTCTGTTTTGTCCTCTGCAGAAAATGTTTCAAAAAGCTCTAGAATTTCTTCAAAGTTTTTCAACATTGTCAAGATACTAGAAGCTCGTATAGTGCATTGAGTCGGCAAAGGGGCTGTAGACCAGCCTGGTCGTTGGCGCTCTCACAGCGTATGCTTCTGAAAAGTCCCAGCCCTATGTTGGATTCCCTTACGGTGTTTATTAAGTCCATGGCTAAGGCCATAATATCCCTCATAGACGTAAGATGGCGGACTGTCTACAACTGCCGAGTCTAAACTGTGAGCAGTGCAGCGTACGTAACGTGTTTTGGGTTGTATATCCAAAACTAACTTTCTTAGTCTTTTGAACTTACATCTCATATTCAAGGCACCATCATAGCACTATCCTCTTAAGTTATCCATTGACAAATCAAGACGAGCTAAAACGTCTTTTAAAATATTAAACAGAGTTTGTGATTCAGTGTTGGGGGTCTCGTATAAACCAATAAATTCTTCGTTGATGATTAAGGAATCAACAACAGTACAAATACAAAGTGACACTTGTTCGTGAAGCGAAGAATCACTTGTTCGTCAACCAGAATAGAAAAATGTTGTCTTCTTGACTGAAGCCAATACCTTTCTCAACACAGACTTTCCTTGTAGATAAATGATCTCGTTTCGAATATCGTGGGACATCCAATCTTTACACTCAGGTATGTCATTCCTTCGGAGTTCCAACAATTGAAAAAAAATTGAGTTTATATCTTCGTGCCCTCTAATTGCTAGTCCTTGTCGGCACAGAAATTGCACAGTAGTAAACATTCTCTCAAGAGCTAAACGGCCTTTCTTCATATCACGATCTAACTGTTCATTCAACTGGGACACCACACTTTGGTTAGTGACAGAATGTAGTTTCAGAACACCTTCTTTATGCGTAAACATGTTCTCATCGAGACGGAATTTTTTCAAACACTTTTTCCAGTTATAAAACCCTACGGAAGTAAATGCATCTTCTTTTTCTGAAGAAAATTGTAATAGGTTTTTAGCATCTGCCTCTTTGCAGGTTTTGCAAAAACCGTTTTCGGTAGATGCTTCACATTCTAGCCACGTTTATTTGATCAACCAAGACTTCTGAAATGATCTTCCCTTACCGGATTGTCCAGGTTTGACCTGTGGATGGTTCTCGACTGAAGACGACAAAGCAACTGACGACACAATAATTGTTGGTGGTTGACTTGCAGTATCATCAACTTCCAAGTGTACCTTTTTGGTAACAAATTTATCCATTGCAAACTTAATTCACAGTACAATAAAAGACTAAAGTAAACGAATAAAATATAGCCATATAAAATAGTCAACTAGACATTAAAGTCGGAACACTAAACAGTCTGCTGCATGCACTGAACGAAACTATCAACACTGAATGACTGCGACAGCAGGGTGTGCTTTATGTAGACCCCGGCGTCGTGATGTCTCGAAGCGTCAAGACGACGCGAGGCGGAGGGGTGCAGGCGCTTCTGCACCAGTCCTTTTGATGTCACCACGGCCATAGCGCTGGCCCGCCGGTGCCAGACTTTAACCGAAGCTTCGCACACCGGGACAAATTCTACGTGTGCCCGCCAGTACCATAACACTATCATGATCCACACCACTCATTTTCAGTTAACCTGCTTACTACCGTAATAATTATTTGTTTTAACTCATTACTGAATATATTTTAAAAGGTAACTATCGTCAGACAAGGCAAATAAAAAATTCTAACATAATTTTGTAATTTTACAAAGCATAATATAACAAATAAATTTCTTAAATTATTGGAGGGGCCCCGCCCCCCCCCCCCCCCTCCCTCATCTCCCTCAGGCCCCATGGAATCGGCACCTGTGGATGTAGTATGGTACAAACACAGTGTGACAATATCTGGATAGAGTATGCAGAACATAGTAGAAGCATAATTGTGCAGAACATTAGAGATTAGAGCCCACACAGAGGCATACCGACAATCCTTCTTCCCACAAACAATATGAGACTGGAATAGAAGGGAGAACCAATAGAGGTACTCAAGGTACCCTCCGCCACACACCATCAGGTGGCTTGCGGAGTATGGATGTAGATGTAGAACATAAACAAAGCAATTATGATACAATGGACTAAAGGAAAATTTGTTAAATGCTAATATCCCCCTCAGGCATCTCAAATATTCTTAAATATTGTAAAATGTGTGATTTGATACTCATGTGTATCATTTAATTTTAAAAACTTTTAGATCCATAGACTGAACATAGATTGGTAATTTGTTGAAAATTTTGAGTTCTTACTAAGCTGTGCCTTGTTATATCTAAATTAGCCTTGGCTCTGACGTTTTGTTCATTGGTTCCTAAGCTTCAAAGTGAGGTGTGAGACCCAAGTTTTTTTTTCACATATGCGATTGATATGTTCCTCCCAGTGGAGTTTGGAGTCAATGTAAATACCTAAAAGTTTTACTGACTTATTTTCTGTTTCATTAGACAATCCCATTTGGAGTTGTTGGGTTTCATCAGTGTTACACAGGAGTTTATTAGCTACAAACGAGTCCAAGGCTGTATCAAGAGTTTCTTTTGTTGTTGTATTCAGATCTGAGATTCACTGATATGTAGTATGTATCATCAGTATATCATATGACAGACTGAGCTTATCTCATCAGGCAAACAACTGATTGCTGCAATGAAGAGGAAAGGTCTAAGAACAGATCATTGTGGAACACCTGTGCTGTCTTCTATTCAAGAGGAATTTACTTTTCTAACTGAGACAAACTGTTTTCTGTTGCATAATAAGAATGCATCACAGCTAATGTGCTGCCACACACCACATAAAACTCCAGCTTTCTTATTTGTTTGTCAACAGGTATGGAAATGAAAGCTTTGTTCAGTTACATAATAACAGTGATACCATGTCTTTTGGATAACTTTTGATACCTTGGGTGAGTCTGGAAATTTTCTGAGTTCTACACGTTTATTAAAAATAAAAGCTAATTGTGTAGAGACTGTGTATTGTCTTTTAGATTATTTAGTTTGACCACCAATAGCAGTCCATACTTTCAGAATTTGAAAATTTGCAAACAGCTTTTTACGAGGGTTGTCTAGAAAGTAATGCACAGCATTTTTCTCCTTCAATCATTCTTTATTGAACATTATGAGAATTACACACACAAAAGAATGGTGTTTGATCTACACACCCTATTTTTGCACATAATCTCCATGCTGTTCTATGGCCTTCTCCAGCATGAAAGAAGGGCATGTATCCAGAATGAGATTTTCACTCTGCAGTGGAGTGTGCACTGATATGAAACTTCCTGGCAAATTAAAGCTGTGTGCCAGATTGAGACTCAAAATTGGGACCTACGCCTTTTGCAGGCAAGTGCTCTACCAAGTGAGCTACCCAAGCACGACTCACGCCCCGTCCTCACAGCTTTACTTTTACCACTTGCCCGCAAAAGGCAAAGGACCCAAGTTTGAATCTCCATCTGGCACACAGTTTTAATCTGCCAGGAAGTTTCGAGGGCGTGTGTGCCCTGCCTATATCAGTCCTTGTCCTGGTGGTAGAACCAGTGCCTCACTGCGTGAGTCATCTCCTCATCATCCTCAAAATGTCTTCTCGAGTCGTAATGCATCTGTCCTCATGATAGACATCAGCTCGCTACAACATGTCAGATATGACAGCCATGGATGATCTTCCAGACCACTGCAAATAATGGAACTCTGCTGAACAGCTTTCTAATGAACTCAACTTCTGTGCCCAGCAACTAACCATACTTCTGTCGACAGCAGATGCTCCATAGACTTTGCACAAGCGTTTGAGAATATTCCCCACAGTTTTTTCTCTGCAGTGAGAAATTCAATGGCAGCATGTTTTTTGTAGTGTACATTGCCTACAGACACCATTTTGAAACTGTCCTTCAGCTACGCTATTTGTCAGAAGTGATCCAATCAGGGCCATTGCTGATGAACTTGTTGCTTTGATGCTGTTTCCTGTCTTTTTAACCAAGTTTAAAAAGGAGTGATTTAATTCGCCAGGGACGATCAGAGCTGCTTGTGTGCATTTTGGTGTGTTCCTTGTTTTCTTATTCACCGTGCTGCCTTGCAGTTTTTGGGAGACCTTTCTATATAGTTTTCACTACTAGTGTTTTTGCCAGGAGCAGCCTAGCTTTTCAGAATTTTTTGCATTTAAGTTGCCTTTGAGTACGGCATACTTATGCATCTGATACAGTATGAGCATGTTTTCTCTGATTTCTGCAATTTCTTCAGAGAACCAGTTCAACCTTTCATTTTTCAGTGGACCTTGGAGTATCCAATTTTTGTGACAGGGGAACAAGAATACTATAAGTCAGTATATTTCTTTAAAATGTTATCAAAGGCCATTTCAGTTACCCTTACCCCAATTGGCAATTATATATGAAGTTCCAGTTTGCACTACCTAATCTCTCAACAAACATTCACATGTGCTCTTCCTTTTGCCCTCTTACCAGTAACACTTTAGGCTCTTCAAGTTTTATTGGTTGCCTCTTATACAGTGCGAGGAATAAAGGCTCATGATATGCCAGACTTTTGTCTGCAAATTGATTGTAAAGTTCTCCCTATGGAAATTTGCTATGATATTGTCTATACAGGCATTCTTAAATGTGACACAGTTATTTGTACAATATAGGTCTAATGATCGTAGCATATTCCAAAATGCCCTTGTGACTTGCCCTTCTGTGTTTGCCATTTCTATGTTAAAATCATAATGTATGGCAATTATTGACTTATTCTTCAAGATTTTTAAGCTATTAACTCACATTATTCAATAAACAAATTTACATCTCTATCTGCAGACCTATACCGACTATCTACAACTTCATTTTCATCCTCCAGTTTTACCCTACTAAACTTCCATACAATTCTGAGAAATATGCAGATAAATCAGTTACGGTAAATTTTACTCCTTCTTTGACAAAAATTCCAGCCCCACCATTCTTTCTCTATTTTTTACACTTTATGTCTGCAACAACATATCCTAGGGGAACAAAATTTGTTATTTAATATATTTACCTGATTCGTAGTTAATCATTATGCAACATTTGCAAATTTATAGAAAAGTGATTTGTTTTCTTCTATATGTATTCCTTTGGAGCTATTTGTCTCTATACTTGAAGTTGTAGACTCAGTTAATGTCTTTAATTTTACTGCACTGTGACAGTATATGCTCTGATAGTCGCATACCTGTTCTACTGAGTGTTAAGTGCTTTCTCTCATGAGAGGGCCTCTTATGCCACCAAAAATCCTCTGAGTACCAAAAAATTTAGTCCTTTTGTTTGGGCTTCCTGTTCCTTTGTTTCTTTTCATGGTCAAGGTGCTGCCCCAGCAGCTATCAGAAGATCTACTGCTGATGTTTGTATTGCTGTTGCCATTGATGCTGAAAATGCTACTGATCCTGCGGTTGGTAGCTCCTCTTTTGCAGATGATGTACCATACTCTTCTGCATATGATGTTTTCTTTGATGGTAAGATCACAAATTCAATAGATGAAGTAATTTTAGGTGAATCTTGTGTTTACACTTGTTGGTAGAGCATTTTTATTTTTCACAATATAAGCACAAGAAGGTGTTTCAGTCTGTCCTAATTCCACATTTACAATAATTTTAGGATTGTTTTTCTTATTGAAATTTCTGATCTGTTCTCTTATTTTTGACAAAGAAATCTTTTACCTGAGCTGTTTGAGAGCATGCCATGCATGGTGACATGTGTTCTTTCACAGGCATGCAATTCAAGAAAAGTTGCATTTGAAAATACTTTATATGTTTTCTGTAGTTTCATATTAGTGTTTACAATTTCTTTGCTTACACACAAAGTACGAATTAAATCACAGGCATGTGGATGTACTAGAAAGGATGGCATTTACATACATTTGATATATTATTGAGGGCTTTCACTGTTGCTTCAATAGCCTATTTTGCATTGTTATGATACACAATTACAATGTGTCTGAAATAATCTCTTGATTAATAATCTCTTTAATCAGTTAACATGACAATGACATCACTTTCCATTAATGACTCGGATGGTTTTTTTGCAATCTTTTATTGCCTCATACACAGGTGCACCAGGTTTTACGAAAGATCTCACATTGAAGTTCATTTCACTTAGTTTCTGTGAAATATTATGCTCATGGCTATCAGAGAGAAGCAGTAACTTCCTTTTTTTGTCACTCATGACACTGCACTTGCAGTTGTTACATGTAGGCTATTTCTGCTATCCACTTTTGTGTCATTATTTTGCACCTCTGGAATTACACAGTGAACATTTACTGCATCAATCAAAACACTTGTTTTTCTTTGTGCTTTGGTTTCCTTAGCACTATTTTGTTCAACCTTAAGTGCTTTGGAACTGCTTTTTATAGACACAAAAGGTGTGGGCATTTGATAACTGCGCAGTAGTTAGCACACTGGACTCGGATTCGGGAGGACGATGGTTCAATCCTGCGTCCAGCCATCCTGATTTAGGTTTTCCATGATTTCCTTAAATCGCTTCAGGCAAATGCCAGGATGGTTCCTTCGAAAGGGCACGGCCGACTTCCTTCCTCATCCTTCCCTAATCCGATGAGACCGATGACCTCGTAGTTTGGTCTCCTCCCCCAAATAACCCAACCCAACCCGTTTGATAACTTCAGTTCATTCAATAGTTTATTTTAGACACACTGTAACAGTTCTTATTTTCATTGTTTTAAATAGAAGTTTCTGTAGTGAGCTATTTTATGATAGATTCAAAGGTGTGGACCCACTTTCTTGTTGCTGAAAGATCCTGAAGAAGATTTTCCACAGTACTTTACGATATTCCAGCATGGAACTTTGTGACTGCTGTTGCTTGATGATCACATGTTTTTGTGCCACAGTTACGAGCTTTATTTGTCTTGCTTGTGCTTGATAGACATGAAAAGTGAACCCACACATGTGTTACTGTGCACAATCTAATATCTTGAACAACACTCATTGCAATGTATACATATAAAATTATAAACATTACTGATTTCTACCAAATGACTTATTAATGCAGGTATAAGTGATGCCATATTGCCCCAGCTTTCTTCTCTCAGTATAAGTGATGCCATATTGCCTCTGCTTCCTTATCTCAATGTAAGTTATGCCATATTGTTTCAGCTTTCTTCTCTCACCCACCAACCTAAGTCCACCCTCCCTTGCTTGCTACTTTCTCTCCAGCCATAACTACTTCATATCATTTCCTTCTAACACCACCCTTACAGTTTTCTTTTCATCCAACAACCACAACCTGCCTATCACAATTAATAATAAGTGAAGTCCCAAACATTCCGTCAAGAAGCTCACCACACTAACCAACGCAAGCCATGCTGGAAGACCTGCACTATCCACAGGTGACCACAAGAACTCCATATCCCAACAACGAAACTACTCCTAGTCCCACACACAAAATATCCAAACTCAACCAGATGACACTCATCTCCCTTCAACATTTTCCCCTGCTATTCACTACTTCATCATCTCCCATCCAGACTCAAAATTTCTAGAAACCAAATCTCTGATTCTAGAACTTAAAAAATACCTTCCAAGTCTCCAAATATAGCAGTTAATTAGTTTCTGATAATTCAATGTATGTACTTTACAGGTAAGTTGGTCTGACAGATTTTTTATTGATGTGTGTCACTCTTCTCAAATATATTGATTAGCTTATAGGGTTTAGCATGTTATGAACTACAGTACTAACAATCATTAACTGTATTTTTAAGTTAAGGGTGGCCTAATGAAAACTAATTACATCAGTGTAAACAGAACAACCAAAATAATAACCTGGACAATAAATTCAAGTGAAATTATGTCCAAGTAAGATCTCTAGATTTTCATGTAAAAGTCAAACAATAGAAACTGCAGATTAGAATATCAACAGTATTAGGAAAAGGATAGGTTGCTACTCACCATAAAGATGACCCACAAATTTACAAACTGACACAATGAAGATACTATTGTACATTGTAGCTTTCATCAAAGCCTTCTTTGGCAAAGAAAACACACACAAATTCACACAAGAAAGCCTACCTTATGCACTCATGACTGTTACCAGTGACAGCCCTGACCGGAAAGCAACTGTTACGTGAACAGCAATATTTGAATGGGATGGTGAAGGGGGAGGGATAGTATATTATGGGTGGGTAGAGAGAAGAAAACTCTCTGGAGAAAGGTGCAGGGACTAGGGACTACCAGATGCAGCGTTGGGAAGTGAAGCTTATGAGGAGAAGAGGGGGGAGAGGGGAGGAAGGATTGGACGCCTCATAATAGCTGGTTATTGTGCTTCCACTGAAAGGACTTTGGCTCTTGTTTAGCAACACACCTCCAATCAGTTTCCTGTAATCTAGCCTCCACATCAAAGATACCTACCACTTCCTTCACAACTCTCCACCATCCCCACCCTTTTACCTCCTGGTTCCCTACTGTTCACTGTCGACATCACTTCCATACATATCAACATCCCTCACGCCCATGAACTTGCCACAGTTGAACACTACCTTCCCCAACTTTCTTCAGACTTCAGACCCACTACCTCATTCCTCATTCACCTAACTAACTTTATCCAAACACATAACTACTTGTCCTATGAAGGGAAGGTATACAAACAGATACACAGCACAGCCATGGGCACTCACATGACACCTTCCTACATCAATCTATTAATGGGCCATATATAGGAAACCTTCATTGCCTCCTAAAACCCTAAAACTCTGGTCTGGTTCAGATTCATTGATGATACATTCATGATCTGCACTCAGGGCCAACACACCCTATCCTCATTCCTTCACAACCTTAACAACTTCTCTCCCATCTGCTTCATTTGGTCCTCCTCAATTCAGCATGCCACCTTCCTAAATGTTGGTCTTCTCCACTCCAGTGGCTCTTGCACACTGGTGCAAGTCTTATTACATTCAATGCCACAATGGGCGACCCGCATGCTGGATGGGGATGAAATGATGATGAAGACAGCACAACACCCAGTCCCTGAGTGGAGAAAATCCCCAACCCACCTGAGAATCGAACCTGGGCCCGTAGGACGGCTATCTGTCACGCTGACCACTCACCTATCAGGGCGGACATGCAGAGTCGCAGATAGGCACAACAAAAACTCTGTCAGGCAGTGAGCCTTCAGCCAACAAGGCCTTCATCGAAAGGTTGGGGTGGGGGGGTGGGGGCAGAGGGGTAGCGGACAAGGAGAGAATTAAAAAGACTAAGGGTGTGTTGGTGGAACAGAGGACGGTGTAGTTCTGGAATCAGAACAGGTAAAGGGCTAGATGCATAAGGACAATGACTATCGAAGGTTAAGGAAGGAGGATTGCAGGAACGTGGGATATATTGCAGGGAGATTTGCCACCTGCACAGTTCAGAAAAGCTGGTATTGGTGGGAAGGATCCAGATGGCACAGGCTGTGAAGCAGTCATTGAAATGAAGAATGTCGTGTTGGATGGCTTGTTCAGCAACACGGTAGTCCAGCTCGCTCTTGGCCATAGTTTGTTGGTGACCATTCATGCAGACAGAGAGCTTGTTGGTTGTCACACCCAGATAGAACACAGCACAAGATGAATGGTTTCACACATAGCACCGCCTTTGATGGGCTAAGTGGTGCTTGTGACTGGAGGAGGTGGTGGTGGGAGGATGTATGGGATAGGTCTTGTATCTAGGTCTATTACATGAATATGAGCCGTGAGGCGAGGAGTTGGGAGCAGGGGTCGTGTAAGAATGGTCATATATATTGTATGGATTCAGTGGGTGGTGGAATACCACTATGGGAGATGTGGGAAGGATAGCAGGTAGGGTATTCCTCATTTCAGGCCACGACAAGATATAGTCAAAACCCTGGTGGAGAATGTGATTCAGTTGCTCCAGTCCTGGGTGGGACTGAGTCACAAGGGGAATGTACCTCTGTGGCCAGATGGTGGGACTTTGGGAGGTGGTGGATGACTGGAGAGATAAGGCACAGGAGATCTGTTTTTGTACAAGGTTGGAAGGATAATTACGGTCTATTTCGAGAGTAAGTGCTTGTCACTATAGATGTGATGGCTCCAGGTGGCTTGGCTGTATGGAAGGGACTTATTGGTATGGATGGGTGGCAGCTGTTGAAGTGGAGCTATTGCTGGTAGGTGGTAGGTTTGATATGGACAGAGGTACTGATGTAGCCATCTTTGAGGTGGGGGTCCACATCAAGGGAGATGGCTTGTTGACTTGAGTAAGACCAGGTGAATTGAATGGGGGAAGTGTTGAGGTTCTGGAGGAATGTGGATACAGTGTTCTCACTCTTGATCCAGATCACGAAGATGTCATTGATGAACCTGAACCGGGTGAGGGGTTAGGATTTCTGCGTGTTTAGGAAGGATTCCTCCAGATGGCCCATGAATAAGTTGGCATGGAATGGTGCCATGCCATACCCTGGATTTGTTTGTAGGTAATGCCTTCAAAGGAGAGGTAATTACGGGTGAGGATGTAGTTGGTCATGGTGACTAGGAAGGAGGTTGTTCTGGAATCTGTCGAGCATTGGGAAAGGTACTGTTCAGTAGCAGTAAGGCCATGGGCATTATGTTAGTGTAAAGGGAGGTTGTGTCAATAGTGATGATCAGGGCACCGTGTGGTAAAGGAACACGAACTGTGGAGAATTGGTGGAGGAAATGATTGGTAACTTTTATATTTGAGGACAGATTGTGGGTAATAGACCAAAGCTCTTGGACTATGACAGCAAAGATTCTCTCAGTGGAGGCACAGAAACTGGCCACAATGGGACATCCTGGGTGGTTGGGTTTATAGACTTTAGGAAGCATGTAGAAGGTGGGTGTGCGGGGAGTGGTAAGAGTGAGGAGAGAGGAGGATTCCAGAAAGAGTTTGTGGGACTGAACTGAGGATTTGAAGAGAGACTGGAGATCCTGCTGGATTTCTGGAATGGGGTCACTGTGGCAGCATTTGTAGTTGGATGAATCTGACAGTTGGCAGAGTCGTTCTGCCAGATAATCCTTGTGGTTCAAAACAATCGTGGTGGAGCCTTCATCAGAAGGTAGGACTATAAAGTAGATATCCACTTTTAAGTGGTGGATTGCGGTACTTTCAGTGGATGTAAGATTAGTTTGTACATTGGGTTGGTGGCGAAAAAGTGTTTCCATTGTAGGAACCGTAGAAGGAGAGAAGGTCTTTAACAAGTCCTGCATGGCTGAATTTGGGAGGGGGGAGAGGGGGTCAAAAGCGGAGGCCTTTGGGAATGACTTAAACTTCTGTGGTGCTATGACTTTTGGAGGAAAGGTTCATGACTGTGCTTCGGGTCTGTTTAGGTTCTGGATTCTGTATGGTGAGAGGAAATGTTAGGGTGGGGCAAGTGTAGGAGGTATGCAAGAAAGCATTTGACAGCTATGAGGGCACATGGGGGAGGTTTGGAGGTTGTTGTAGAGGTGTGGATGTGGGAACTCTCCCTGCAATATATCCTGCATTCCTGTAATCCTCCTGACCTCAACCTTCGATAGCCATTGTCCTTACCAATCTAGCCCTTTACTTTTTCTGATTCCAGCCTTACACAGCCCTCTGTTCCAGCAACGTACCCTCAGTCTTTTTAAATCTCTCCTTGTCCGCTACCCCTCTGCTCCTCCCCGCCACCCCCGTCCTCCATCTAACCTGCCAAGTGCAACTAGCTGCCCTACCCTCTCTCCATCATCCCTGTATGCTCCCACATGCAGCGCTTTACCGTCCATCACCCCTACCCTGCAGTCTCTCTCCCTCCCAGTGCCTTTCTCCTCATTACCCCCATCATGCGGCTGCCTCTCCCATCATCCACTGCTGCTTGCAATCTGCAGTCGTGTTTGTGTATGAGTTGCATTATGTGTGTGTGTGTGTGTGTGTGTGTGTGTGTGTGTGTGTGTGTGTGTGTGCACCCGTTTTGTCTATTTTTGATGAGGGCCATGCTGGTGCTGGCTGAAAGCTCACTTTCTGACAGTATTTTTGTTGTGCCTATCTGTGGCTCAGCATCTTCACTGTATGGTGAGTAGCAACTATCCTTTTCATAATATTGTTACACCAGTGTCCAAAATTAAAGCAACAAACGGAGTAGTGTTTGCTGAGTAGTCCCACATCAACCATCACTGTGTACACAGTCACAGATGGCACAGTATGACACAGGGAAGATGCCTACCAGACTCTCTGTGGTGAAGGGCCATAGGAAGAATGGAAGCAGAACAGTCAGAAATTGATGTCGCCCGATGTCTTAATGTGAATCATTCTCTTGTTTCTTGAATGTGGTGACAGTTTAAAAAGACCAAAACTATATCCTGAAAACAAGGGCAGGGCTGACCACATGTGATATCAAAAAGAGAGAAAATCTATTTGGCTGTAAGGGCTCAACAGTACCATCGAAGTACTGCATGGCAACTGACATCTGACCTCTCAGCATCCACTGAACATGTTGTACCAAGGCAAACAGTGTACAGAAAGCTTCAGCAGAGTGGCCTTTATTGTCAGAGGCCTGCTGTATGTGTCTGTCTGATGTGTCTTCACAGCAGGGAATGTCTAGAGTGGAGTCGTCAACATGCCAACTGACGGTCGAACAGTGGGTCGATGTTCTTTTCACAGATGGGTTCTGATTTGGTCTGGAGAATGATTCTCCATGGATTTGCATTTCAAGGGAATGCGGAACGTGATTTTGGGACCCAAACATCGTGGAAAGAGACCAATATTGAGGAGGATTCCTAATGGTGTGGCCAGGGATTATGTGGACCACTCGAACATCTCTTCATGACATTGCATGAGTGAATCGGCTATCAGGTATCATGATGAGGTCTTGGGACATCATGCGCAGTAGTTGTGAGATGCTGTGAGCCCAGACTTTGTATTGATGGACATAATGCTCAACCTCATAGAGCACAAGTAGTTGATACTTTCTTGTAAATGGAAGGTAATGCATGCATGACGGGGCCTGCTGCTCTCCCAATCTGAATCCTATAGAGTATGTCCAGGATGCTTCACATCAGCATCCACCAACCATTCTCCAAGATTTGCTTGCAGCTTTGCAAGAAGAATGGGCAGTATTGCCTCAACAAGAGCTTGACGATATCATTCAGGGCATGCTCCATTGTTGTCAGGACTGTATTGCTGTCAGATATGGTCACATCCCATACTGAGCGCATTAGTCAGTTTTCAGAATGTGTGTGCAAATTTGTGAAGTTGGAAAAAATGAAGAATATTTTTGTTTGCCATTATGCATGTTGCAGTTGTCTGTTGTTGTTGTTGTTGTCTTCAGTCCAGAGACTGGTTTGATGCAGCTCTCCATGCTACTCTATCCTGTGCAAGCTTCTTCATCTCCCAGTACCTACTGCAACCTACATCCTTCTGAATATGCTTAGTGTATTCATCTCTTGGTCTCCCTCTACAACTTTTACCCTCCACACTGCCCTCCAGTACTAAATTCATGATCTCTTGATGCCTCAGAACATGACCTACCAACTGATCCTTTCTTTTAGTCATGTTGTGTCACAAATTTCTCTTCTCCCCCATTCCATACAGTACCTCCTCATTAGTTATGTGATCTACCAATATAATCTTCAGCATTCTTCCATAGCACCACATTTCGAAAGCTTCTATTCTCTTCTTGTGCAAACTATTTATCGTTCATGTTTCACTTCCATACATGGCTACACTCCAGACAAATACTTTCAGAAAAGACTTCCTGACACTAATATCTATATTCGGTGTTAACAAATTTCTCTTCTTCATAAACGCTTTCCTTGCCATTGCCAGTTTACATTTTATAACATCTCTACTTGGACCATCATCAATTATTTTGCTCCTACTACTTTTAGTGTCTCATTTCCTAATCTAATTCCCTCAGCATCACCTGGTGTAATTTGACTACATTCCATTATCCTCATTTTGCTTTTGTTGATGTTCATCTTATATCCTCCTTTCAAGACACTGTCCATTCTGTTCAGCTGCTCTTCCAGGTCCTTTGCTGTCTCTGACAGAATTACAATAATGATTGGGAAACCGCAAAGTTTTTATTTCTTTTCCATGGATTTTAATTCCTGCTCCAAATTTTTCTTTTGTTTCCTTTACTGCTTGCTCAATATACAGATTGAATAACATCAGGGAGAGGCTACAACCATGTCTCACTCCCTTCCCAACCACTGCTTCCCTTTCATGCCCCTCGACTCTTTATAACTGCCTCTGGTTTCTGTACAAATTGTAAATAGCCTTTCACTCCCTGTATTTGACCCTAACACCTTCAGAGTTTGAAAGAGAGTATTGTCAAAAGCTTTCTCTAAGTCTACAGATGCTAGAAACTTAGGTTTACCTTTCCTTAATCTATCTTTCAAGACTGATTCTAGGGTCAGTATTGCCTCATATGTTCCAACATTTATATGAATCGAAACTGATCTTCCCTGAGGTCTGCTTCTACCAGTTTTTCCATTCATCTGTAAAGAATTTGCGTTAGTATTTTGCAGCCTTGATGTATTAAACTGATAGTTCTGTAATTTTCACATCTGTCAACACCTGCTTTCTTTGGTATTAGAATTATTATATTGTTCTTGAAGTCTGAGGGTAATTCGCCTGTCTCATACATCTTGCTCACCAGATGGTAGAGTTTTTTCAGGGCTGGCTCTCTCAAGGCTATCAGTAGTTCTAATGGAATGTTGTCTACTCCCGGCACCTTGTTTCGAGTTAGGTCTTTCAGTGCTCTGTCAAACTCTTCACACAGTTCATATCTTGTTTACATTTTGTATTCTTTACATTGTGTCTACTTTACTTTCACCTGTTTACATTGTTTCATGGCAAAATAACTGCAACCTTGCAACATTTCCATTTGTTGCTTTAATTTTGGATACCAATGTATGTTCCTCTTCACATTATTTTATCACTTTCATGTATTTTAAAAAAATGCTTGGCTGATGAACAGGATCTACATCTACATCTACATTTATACTCCGCAAGCCACCCAACGGTGTGTGGCGGAGGGCACTTTACGTGCCACTGTCATTATCTCCCTTTCCTGTTCCAGTCGCGTATGGTTCGCGGGAAGAACGACTGTCTGAAAGCCTCTGTGCGCGCTCTAATCTCTCTAATTTTACATTCGTGATCTCCTCGGGAGGTATAAGTAGGGGGAAGCAATATATTCGATACCTCATCCAGAAACGCACCCTCTCGAAACCTGGCGAGCAAGCTACACCGCGATGCAGAGCGCCTCTCTTGCAGAGTCTGCCACTTGAGTTTGTTAAACATCTCCGTAACGCTATCACGGTTACCAAATAACCCTGTGACGAAACGCGCCGCTCTTCTTTGGATCTTCTCCATCTCCTCCGTCAACCCGATCCGGTACGGATCCCACACCGATGAGCAATACTCAAGTATAGGTCGAACGAGTGTTTTGTAAGCCACCTCCTTTGTTGATGGACTACATTTTCTAAGGACTCTCCCAATGAATCTCAACCTGGTACCCGCCTTACCAACAATTAATTTTATATGATCATTCCACTTCAAATCGTTCCGCACGCATACTCCCAGATATTTTACAGAAGTAACTGCTACCAGTGTTTGTTCCGCTATCATATAATCATACAATAAAGGATCCTTCTTTCTATGTATTCGCAATACATTACATTTGTCTATGTTAAGGGTCAGTTGCCACTCCCTGCACCAAGTGCCTATCCGCTGCAGATCTTCCTGCATTTCGCTACAATTTTCTAATGCTGCAACTTCTCTGTATACTACAGCATCATCCGCGAAAAGCCGCATGGAACTTCCGACACTATCTACTAGGTCATTTATATATATTGTGAAAAGCAATGGTCCCATAACACTCCCCTGTGGCACGCCAGAGGTTACTTTAACGTCTGTAGATGTCTCTCCATTGAGAACAACATGCTGTGTTCTGTTTGCTAAAAACTCTTCAATCCAGCCACACAGCTGGTCTGATATTCCGTAGGCTCTTACTTTGTTTATCAGACGACAGTGCGGAACTGTATCGAACGCCTTCCGGAAGTCAAGGAAAATGGCATCTACCTGGGAGCCTGTATCTAATATTTTCTGGGTTTCATGAACAAATAATGCGAGTTGGGTTTCACACGATCGCTGTTTCCGGAATCCATGTTGATTCCTACATAGTAGATTCTGAGTTTCCAAAAACAACAGATCGACGTCAGAGAGATAGGTCTATAGTTTTGCGCATCTGCTCGACGACCCTTCTTGAAGACTGGGACTACCTGTGCTCTTTTCCAATCATTTGGAACCTTCTGTTCCTCTAGAGACTTGCGGTACACGGCTGTTAGAAGGGGGGCAAGTTCTTTCGCGTACTCTGTGTAGAATCGAATTGGTATCCCGTCAGGTCCAGTGGACTTTCCTCTGTTGAGTGATTCCAGTTGCTTTTCTATTCCTTGGACACTTATTTCAATGTCAGCCATTTTTTCGTTGGTGCGAGGATTTAGAGAAGGAACTGCAGTGCGGTCTTCCTCTGTGAAACAGCTTTGGAAAAAGGTGTTTAGTATTTCAGCTTTACGCTTGTCATCCTCTGTTTCAATGCCATCATCATCCCAGAGTGTCTGGACATGATGTTTCGAGCCACTTACTGATTTAACGTAAGACCAGAACTTCCTAGGATTTTCTGTCAAGTCGGTACCTAGTATTTTACTTTCGAATTCACTGAACGCTTCACGCATAGCCCTCCTTACGCTAACTTTGACATCGTTTAGCTTCTGTTTGTCTGAGAGGTTTTGGCTGCGTTTAAACTTGGAGTGAAGCTCTCTTTGCTTTCGCAGTAGTTTCCTAACTTTGTCGTTGTACCACGGTGGGTTTTTCCCGTCCCTCACAGTTTTGCTCGGCACGTACCTGTCTAAAACGCATTTAACGGTTGCCTTGAACTTTTTCCATAAACACTCAACATTGTCAGTGTCGGAACAGAAATTTTCGTTTTGATCTGTTAGGTAGTCTGAAATCTGCCTTCTATTACTCTTGCTAAACAGATAAACCTTCCTCCCTTTTTTTATATTCCTATTAACTTCCATATTCAGGGATGCTGCAACGGCCTTATGATCACTGATTCCCTGTTCTGCACTTACAGAGTCGAAAAGTTCGGGTCTGTTTGTTATCAGTAGGTCCAAGATGTTATCTCCACGAGTCGGTTCTCTGTTTAATTGCTCGAGGTAATTTTCGGATAGTGCACTCAGTATAATGTCACTCGATGCTCTGTCCCTACCACCCGTCCTAAACATCTGAGTGTCCCAGTCTATATCTGGTAAATTGAAATCTCCACCTAAGACCATAACATGCTGAGAAAATTTATGTGAAATGTATTCCAAATTTTCTCTCAGTTGTTCTGCCACTAATGCTGCTGAGTCGGGGGGTCGGTAAAAGGAGCCAATTATTAACCTTGCTCGGTTGTTGAGTGTAACCTCCACCCATAATAATTCACAGGAACTATCCACTTCTACTTCACTACAGGATAAACTACTACTAACAGCGACGAACACTCCGCCACCGGTTGCATGCAATCTATCCTTTCTAAACACCGTCTGTGCCTTTGTAAAAATTTCGGCAGAATTTATCTCTGGCTTCAGCCAGCTTTCTGTACCTATAACGATTTCAGCTTCGGTGCTTTCTATCAGCGCTTGAAGTTCCGGTACTTTACCAACGCAGCTTCGACAGTTTACAATTACAATACCGATTGCTGCTTGGTCCCCGCATGTCCTGACTTTGCCCCGCACCCGTTGAGGCTGTTGCCCTTTCTGCACTTGCCCGAGGCCATCTAACCTAAAAAACCGCCCAGCCCACGCCACACAACCCCTGCTACCCGTGTAGCCGCTTGTTGCGTGTAGTGGACTCCTGACCTATCCAGCGGAACCCGAAACCCCACCACCCTATGGCGCAAGTCGAGGAATCTGCAGCCCACATGGTCGCAGAACCGTCTCAACCTCTGATTCAGACCCTCCACTCGGCTCTGTACCAAAGGTCCGCAGTCAGTCCTGTCGACGATGCTGCAGATGGTGAGCTCTGCTTTCATCCCGCTAGCGAGACTGGCAGTCTTCACCAAATCAGATAGCCGCCGGAAGCCAGAGAGGATTTCCTCCGATCCATAGCGACACACATCATTGGTGCCGACATGAGCGACCACCTGCAGATGGGTGCACCCTGTACCCTTCATGGCATCCGGAAGGACCCTTTCCACATCTGGAATGACTCCCCCCGGTATGCACACGGAGTGCACTTTGGTTTTCTTCCCCTCCCTTGCTGCCATATCCCTAAGGGGCCCCATTACGCGCCTCACGTTGGAGCTCCCAACTACCAGTAAGCCCACCCTCTGCGACTGCCCGGATCTTGCAGACTGAGGGGCAACCTCTGGAACAGGACAAGCAGCCATGTCAGGCTGAAGATCAGTATCAGCCTGAGACAGAGCCTGAAACCGGTTCGTCAGACAAACTGGAGAGGCCTTCCGTTCAGCCCTCCGGAATGTCTTTCGCCCCCTGCCACACCTTGAGACGACCTCCCACTCTACCACAGGTGAGGGATCAGCCTCAATGCGGGCAGTATCCCGGGCAACCACAGTCGTAGTCCGATCGGGGGATGCGTGGGACGAGCTGGCCGTCCCCGACAAACCCCCATCCGGACCCCCACAGTGATGCCCATTGGCAACAGCCTCAAGCTGTGTGACCGAAGCCAACACTGCCTGAAGCTGGGAGCGAAGGGATGCCAACTCAGCCTGCATCCGAACACAGCAGTTGCAGTCCCTATCCATGCTAAAAACTGTGCAAAGAACGTCTGAACTAATCTACAGAGAGCGCAAACAAAACGACACAAAATTGAAGCGGTTATTAAAATACAAGATTGCCTAGTAAATGCAGTAATGCTGCCACTTGTGCACTGCTGACACACTGCTCGGCGGCGGAAGGAGACTACGCGATTTAACACTATTCGAGTACTAAAACGTGATGCTACAACTCTCAAATACTATAATACGCACGAAATTTATGAATTTAACAATGCAAGTACCAAAAACACGCAAATAAATTAAGAATTAAACTATGTAACAAATGAGTGAGCTAGGAGTATACGACTTGCTGCTGCAGCTGCTTATCCAACGGCGGCAGGGAGCACACTGACTGTGACCAACCGACACTGGCCGTTCAAAACAAAAACAGTTGACAGACGACTACGCGAATTTACACTATTCAGGTACTAAAACGCGATGCTACAAATCTCAAATACTATAATACGCCCGAAATTTATGAATTAAACAATGCAAGTACCAAAAACACGCAAAGAAATTAAGAATTAAACTATGTAACAAATGAGTGAGCTAGGAGTATACGACTTGCTGCTGCAGCTGCTTATCCAACGGCGGCAGGGAGCACACTGACAACACACCTTCTTCACAAATGAAGCAAGGGAGATGAAACAATAATAAAGAAAAAATGGATCACGAAGTACACGACAGAAGGCACTTCCATTTTACCACATATCAGGGTTTCTTCATCTTCCATTTGAGTACAGAGTGGAAGAAGAAAGGCTGCTTTGATAAACACCTCTATGTGCCAGTCAAATATCTAGCCTATACATTCAATACAGGAGCAGTGTACAAGAACTGTTTGTCTATTCCTTCTGTTAATAATGACTCTTGAATTTTCATTTGTAGCCATTTGTGGGATAGCTGGTGTTTTCTCAAATGGAGACAACAAAGTGTTGAGTATAGATTCCTGATGAAAGCTGGCCCACATGTGACATTAAAGAGGATCCCACAGTAAATGTAACAAGGAAATCAAATTCTCTTTTGGCAATGGTGGGGCCTAAGGATGGCGGTAATATACCGTCAAAGCTAGTTGTGTGATAGAATGAAGATATTTGGAATATATAGCTGTGGTGGTACTTTTTCTCATACATATCATCAGCAGAAGTTCCTTGTTCATGCAATAAGGTGGACATCTGTAAAAGCTACCAATTGTTCCATACAGATATTTATATGAGTTGACTAAACAGTATTGTAGTCATAGGATACTGTACTATGTTTCTTCACTCTGTGCAGTGTACAGTTATTTCTGAACATTTAATCAAAAGTAACAATCTTTGCACCACTTTGAAATCTTATTAACATCTGGTTGAATATTTGTGCAAACTTTTTTCAGAGAGTACTCCATTACAGATGGATGAAAAATTTGCAAAGAATGCATTGTTACTATTAATATTGAGTGCTAGATTATTAATACATGTAAGCAGAAAGGGTCCCAACACACTCGCCTGGGGTCCGCCTGAAGCTACTTTCAGGTGTATTAACTCTCCACCCAATCCAATATGTTGTGACGTCCCTACCAAGAAATCTTCAGTCCAGACTACATTTTTCATTTGATAACCAATACGATTGTAGTTTTGTTAATAAGCTTTGGAGTGGTTCCAAGTCAAATACATAGAGCAGGTCATTACATTTGAGGGCAGAACATGTTCCAACAGCAGGATTTCATGGATACTGGACTGCAGATTTCTGGATTTTTTTCTATTATCCTTGTTGTAGACTGGTGTGACCACTGGACACTGTTATCTGTGCAGGGTATCTAAGTATATTATAGTTAAGAGAAGGGCTAACTCAGCTGCCATTTTCTTGTGGAATCTGACTTTTATTCCATTAGGTGAGGCCTGATCCAATTTTTAGAATTTCAGCTGTTTCCAAACATCACAGACACTACTATCTATAACACTTTTCTTTGCAGTGGTGCAATAACTGATCTGGGGCAATACTCTCAGATCTTCCTTCACAAAGGAATGTTTGAAAACTGAGTTATCACTTTACCTTGAAAGACATCTTCTGCTGTCAGAAATGAAATGTTAGGCAGTAGTCTTACACATCAACCACGGCCTAAAAAGACAGAAGTTTTAATTGAAGATGATGAAGAGTTCAATATTTCATTGTGCCTCTTCATTTCAGTTCGAGTGTGATCTATTTGTATTCAGCTAAATGAGTGCATAGTGTAGGCTTAACTATACTTCCACTAGTTACATGAAACTAGAATCCAATTCCTAGCTGAAAAAGATACTTTTTATTAACATCAGCAAAGGAAATGTTTATTAGCAGCCAGTTTCATGCTAGCTTGAGCTGCATGGTGGTTTGTTATACTTCACCTTTTGCACCAGTCACTTAAATAAATTACCACCTGAACACTCCTCTTATATGTATTGAATGTTGTTTGCTGAATATTTGGTCACCATTAAGTATTATTAATCAGGATCCAGCTACTCTGTGCCCTGAAACCATGTGCCTTCTTCCTCCAATTTGGCTTAGACTTTGCCTCCGTTCAGGCTGCAGATGAAGCTGCTGAAAATTGACTTCTCATTCTAATTTACTCTACTACACAATTAAGAAGTGAGATGTAATTCACCTTCTCATATTATATTTAAAATTACAACGCAATACATGATAAATGAGGACACCTACCACCTCGTATACTATCTCTCTATACTATGTACATAACAGATCTTATATTCAGCTTGATAATTAACGATTACAATACATTTATTATCTTTGATATTTTGTGTTATTGGATTTTGTGGAGCTCTTTCTTCCACAACATCCACTCCATGGAATTCCTATTTCCACCTCAGCAGGTAGGGTCATCTGACTGCTACCCACTTCCATACAGTCACTGGATCATTAGCTCTGGTATCAGCACCCAGGATTTAAAACACCTGCCAACAGTGGGGTACTCACAACTCATCAGCTACTCTCAGTCACAAACATCTTTTCTCTGACACATGTATTTAAACACGTCATAACTCTCATTCAATGAATCGGATGTCTCACGTCATAACTCTCATTCAAGGAATCAGATGTCTCACAACACACCTCACAGCCAAAGTGTCACATCCCAACCTCACCTGGGCCTCAGGCTAAGCTACAAATCAAAACAAAATTTTTCACATTCACATTTCGTTGCCTTGTTAATTCAAAAGCTGTTATTGTCCAACCTACACTTCATATTAGGCTACAGATAGTCTGTTGTCACAACTGGGATTTTAGTGTTCCAATCCCTACTCACAATTTCATGGCCCTATCGAATGGGGTGCCTTAGGACACTTTTTGTGATTCTTTTAGCTTTTCTCAGGAATCATACAATGTGTGAGAAGAATATGTATATTGAAATGTAGGAATGTAGGTCTGTGTCGGTAGATTACAGCGTGGACCTCTTTTTTATTTGGTGAGGGGCAAGAAGGGGGAAAGGGGGGGGGGGGGGGGAGCAGCAAGTCATGTGACTTGGGATACGCATTTATTTTACTCAGAATACTATATTTACCCTATCAAATGAGTGATATGTGACAGTGAAAGGATTTTTTTTTAGGTGTTAAATATTTGACACAAGTTTTACTGCTTTTTGTTGTGGGAGAATCAAAAGTACTGAAAAGTTAAAAAAAAAAGAAGCAAAAGAAGTAGTGTCATGCTATTTATTATGTAGTACAATATAAAAATATTTTCCACCTATAACCAGACTTTGTTCATATAAATTGGCTCCACTCTTCACTTTCACTTGGAATCATCAGTAAGATTGGTTTTATTCATAACTAAATTTTGCTGAAGTTCAAGCACACTTCTTTTGATACTAATACACCATCACTTTGATAAAATTTGTTTGTGACATTTTACAAATGATACAATCCAGTCCTGCCCTGGCAATGGTTATTAAAATTTTTTTCTGTCTTCTTCCTTGGCTATCTAGAGATTGTTTCACAATTATTCTAACATCTGTCAAAGTCAATGGAAAACCCCACTCACTTCCAGTTACCAAATCTTTTACTGTAATGTTCCTCATTAGGTCTGAGAGAAGTTTTTCCATCAAATTTCTTGGGTAGAGAACTTTCTGATGATTCCCATCTCTGAAGACAGTCTAATGTTTTTGACGGTGATTTAAAGCGAGAAGTAGACGTACAAACTTCCCACTTCTTTTATACGAGGTGACTCACTTGAGATTCGCAGATGATCTTCAGTGCTGGCTAGCTGGCTGCTGGAAAACTCTCTTGACTTCATCTCCATAGAATGATGCTAAGTACGGGAATATTTAAGCCTCTATCTCTACTTGTGAAATAAGTAGATACGTGAAATTTACTTTTAGTTAACCAATGGTATATTTGAACTCAGTACAGAATAAAATTCTTACTTTTCACATACATATATGACTTCCAGTAAGTCACTTGCTCTGTCCAACATCAGAAACAAATTTAATTACATTTATAAAAGAGTTGGCTTAATAACCATGACTCTACCTCACATGAACCATAAAAAAGGTCATGCCTCTAACAAGGCTGGATTAAGAATTTTCAAGATTATTTTTTCAACAGTTCTTCTATGTCTACTTCTACATCTATATCTACATCTAAATGCTTACTCTGCAGTTCATACTTAAGTGCCTGGCAGAGGGTTCATCGAACCATTTTCACTACTTCTCTACCATACCACTCTCGAATGGCACGTGGGAAAAAGGAACACCCAAATCTTTCTGTTTGAGCTCTGATTTCTCTTACTTTATTATGATGATCATTTCTCCCTATGTAGGTGGGTGTTAACAAAATATTTTTACATTCGAAAGAGAAAGTTGATGATTGAAATTTCGTAAATGGATCTCACTGCAAAGAAAACTGCCCATGTTTCAATGACTGCCACCCCAACTCATGTATCATACCAATGACACTCTCTCCCCTATTGTGCAATAACATGAAATGAGCTGCCCTTCTTTGCACTTTTTCAATGTCCTCTGTAAATCCTACCTGATAAGGATCCCATACCGTGGAGCAATATTCCAGCAAAGGGCGGACAAGTGTAATGTAGGCTGTCTCTTTAGTGGGTTTGTCGCATCTTCTAAGTGTCCTGCCAACAAAGTGCAGTCTTTGTTTTGCCTTCCCCACAATATTATCTATGTGGTCTTTCCAATTTAAGTTACTCATAATTGTAATTCCTAGGTATTTAGTCTTTCACATAACAATAGTCAATGACACAATAGGCTCAGAGCCGCATAAAAACTCCATAGTTCTTCCTCTAAAACATCTACGTGATGTGCAGTAGGTAGGATTTTACTATCCTACACTCGTATCTAGAATATCATGTGTTCGAGATGGTAGAAGGCTGAGTGGTTCTAGAATTTACACAGAAATTCTCGAATCACTACATATCGGCCCCCCCCCCCCCCCCCCCCTCAGATCAAGCATGCGATATTTTATACATAATCATTATGCAAGTAATATCATCCATAATAACATTTCATATCTTAACAATAAACATTTTTATATAGGTTTATATACATATCTCTCCTTTCTATAACAACAATCTTTCTGTTATTGTTTCTCTATCCTTTTCTTATTTTACTTTAATATCAAGACATGAGCATTCACTTGAGGTTTCTAATATTTAGGAATTGTGAGGATTTCTCTCTTTTCTTTGTTTTCTTTTTCATTCAAAAACTTCAGGTGTTTATGACGCATGAGTAATCTATTTTCCATTCTTATCTTTTTGCACTACCTTTTTCCTAGTATGTACTATTTTCATTAGTTGTAACTTGGAGGAACTCTGGGTGAAATAAAAGTGTTCTTTTGACACTCATTCACTTCTACAAAACACAATAATACTAATCATTCATAGAATTTATACTTTCCATTATGATTCTTATAAAGTTTGTGACTTTTGTAACAATACTGTCACCTTCTCCTAGGATCAGCACCTATTCCTTACTTTTGGGTTGACCTTATGAGAGCACTTCCTCTTTCCATTTGGTAGGTACGCCCTCTGTAAAACATCCCTATTTTTTTAGGCCACAGCTCGTCCTATATCCACATAGGTATGCCTGCCCTTTATACTTAGTGAATGCTGGGTATGCCCCCCTTATCCTTTCTGAGTAGGCCTCACGGTTCATTACATTAGTATACATTTCTGTGTATAACATAATTAAGTATTTTCTGGTAAAGATATAAATCTATCTTAAGCTTCACATTTATTCTTTAATACATCATTTACACCCTAGAGTCCTCCTCTACTTATCAACTTCTATACTTTCTATAGATACTATGTCAACATATACTATTCATGTCCTACTGTCCTTCAATTCATTAGAGTATTTGTTATACTGACATTTCTTATTGATAATCATGATTAATGTTCTCTCCTGCTTCCGTTTTCTCTCTTTGCTCATGCCTCTTTCTTAGTTTATATACATCTTTTCTTATGTATATTTGATATAGAACTGTCATAGCTTGCTATATATGTGTGCATATTTCTAGATTTACCCACATTTTCCCCTAAAACACTTGGCGGTACTCATATCATGACAGGCTTTCTAGTCTGTAATTGTATGTTTGTGTCTAAGTGTATACTTATGTATATGCAGATGTGTGTTCATGTAGTCTGATTCTTCAGCCTTCTTATCTGAAGATAAGATGTAGGTTATTAGAAACCATGGAAATAAGGAAGGACTTCAATGATAGAAGTTTATGATTATGGGAATAGGGAAAAAATAGACAGGTCCTCAAATGAGAAGTAAGAAAGGAAAAAATAGATATGGATGCTAGGATCGAAGAAGAGAAAGAAGATAGCCCCAAAGACAGGAAACCCTTCCCCCCGTCCCCCTTTCCCCAGAATCCCTACTTCTCAGGTACTTGAGTGAAATGCTGAAGGAGGTTTGGTGCTAAATATTCTCCAACTGAACGGACTTGTCCCACCTCACCATCGAGGTCCCCGAAGGAAATCCTAGCAAGCCTATGGATACAGCAAATAATGAAGAGTCAGGCACATTTGTTTATGAGGGTTGTTTGAAAGGTGTACTGTGTGTTTTGTATTAGTCATGATTTATCTGTTGTGTAAAACACAAACAGATAAATCATGCCCTTATCTACAAAAGCCACCACTTTCAAAATTTATACAAACCCTCCCATCTATATCACATCTCATAAAAGGTATAAAATACTCTATACAAAATAAAAAAGCTATAAATTTTGGTATCACCATTGTTTAACTAGTCTCATCTTATTATATTATCCATAAATATAATAATTTATTCGGCTTATGTTGATTTTCTTAAGTTATTCTCTGTTTTATAGTCATATTCTGTTTTCTAAGTAATAAGACTCTAGGGAAAAATATATCTAAAAAGAAAGATGATGAGACTTACCAAACAAAAGCACTGGCAGGTCGATAGACACACAAACAAACACAAACATACACACAAAATTCTAGCTTTCGCAACCAACGGTTGCCTCGTCAGGAAAGAGGGAAGGAGAGGGAAAGACGAAAGGATTTGGGTTTTAAGGGAGAGGGTAAGGAGTCATTCCAATCCCGGGAGCGGAAAGACTTACCTTAGGGGGAAAAAAGGACAGGTATACACTAGCACACACACACATATCCATCCGCATATACACAGACACAAGCAGACATTTGTAAAGACAAAGAGTTTGGGCAGAGATGTCAGTTGGGGCGGAAGTACAGAGGCAAAGATGATGTTGAAAGACAGGTGAGTCCGAACAGCCATGGGTACCAGGATGGCCCCCTCATATGCCAACCTATTCATGGGTCGCTTAGAGGAAGCCTTCTTGGTTACCCAGGCCTGCCAACCCAAAGTTTGGTACAGATTTATTGATGACATTTTCATGATCTGGACTCACAGTGAAGAAGAACTCCAGAATTTCCTCTCCAACCTCAACTCCTTTGGTTCCATCAGATTCACCTGGTCCTACTCTAAATCCCATGCCACTTTCCTTGACGTTGACCTCCACCTGTCCAATGGCCAGCTTCACACGTCCGTCCACATCAAACCCACCAACAAGCAACAGTACCTCCATTATGACAGCTGCCACCCATTCCACATCAAACGGTCCCTTCCCTACAGCCTAGGTCTTCATGGCAAACGAATCTGCTCCAGTCCGGAATCCTTGAACCATTACACCAACAACCTGAAAACAGCTTTTGCATCCCGTAACTACCCTCCTGACCTGGTACAGTAGCAAATAACCAGAGCCACTTCCTCATCTCCTCAAACCCGGAACCTTCCACAGAAGAATCCCAAAAGTGCCCCACTTGTGACAGGATACTTTCCGGGACTGGATCAGATTCTGAATGTGGCTCTCCAGCAGGGATACGACTTCCTCAAATCCTGCCCTGAAATGAGCTCCATCCTTCATGAAATCCTCCCCACTCCACCAAGAGTGTCTTTCCGCCGTCCACCTAACCTTCGTAACCTCTTAGTTCATCCCTATGAAATCCCCAAACCACCTTCCCTACCCTCTGGCTCCTACCCCTGTAACTGCCCCCGGTGTAAAACCTGTCCCATGCACCCTCCCACCACCACCTATTCCAGTCCTGTAACCCGGAAGGTGTACACGATCAAAGGCAGAGCCACGTGTGAAAGCACCCACGTGATTTACCAACTGACCTGCCTACACTGTGAAGCGTTCTATGTGGGAATGACCAGCAACAAACTGTCCATTCGCATGAATGGACACAGGCAGACAGTGTTTGTTGGTAATGAGGATCACCCTGTGGCTAAACATGCCTTGGTGCACGGCCAGCACATCTTGGCACAGTGTTACACCATCCGGGTTATCTGGATACCTCCCACTAACACCAACCTGTCAGAACTCCGGAGATAGGAACTTGCCCTTCAGCATATCCTCTCTTCTCGCTATCCGCCAGGCCTCAATCTCCGCTAATTTCTAATTTCAATTAGCCGCCGCTCATACCTCACCTGTCTTTCAACATCATCTTTGCCTCTGTACTTCCGCCCCGACTGACATCTCTGCCCAAACTCTTTGCCTTTACAAATGTCTGCTTGTGTCTGTGTATATGCGGATGGATATGTGTGTGTGTGCTAGTGTATACCTGTCCTTTTTTCCCCCTAAGGTAAGTCTTTCCGCTCCCGGGATTGGAATGACTCCTTACCCTCTCCCTTAAAACCCAAATCCTTTCGTCTTTCCCTCTCCTTCCCTCTTTCCTGACGAGGCAACCGTTGGTTGCGAAAGCTAGAATTTTGTGTGTATGTTTGTGTTTGTTTGTGTGTCTATCGACCTGCCAGCGCTTTTGTTTGGTAAGTCTCATCATCTTTGTTTTTAGATATATTTTTCCCATGTGGAATGTTTCCCTCTATTATATTCATATCATTAATAAGACTCTAGGATAGTTCTAGATTTTAAAGAATAGATGACAGAGTAGTTTAAGATTTTAAAGGAATTCAGTGCAGAAAGACTATTTTGGAAGAAACACCGAAAACAACTCAGGATCTGACAGTCGTCACTCTGCCCATTAACTCAATGTTACCATCCCTGGGGGTATACAATTCTACATCTTTTATATTGTATTTCCTCTTCTCTGATCCAGTTGCGGGATCTACTAAAAATAATGTCTTAGGATGGATCACTGTTTATACACAGTATGGTCCCTCATATTTTTGGAAAAACTTCTGGGTCTCTTTCTTCGGAGTCGAGCTTTGAAGATGTTTTATAAGGACAGGTCATCGATTTGGTATTGAGATTCTACAGCTTTTTCGTTATGCTTACTTACTCTTTGTTGCACTTTCTCAACTAAATTCTTAGAAACTATTTCTAATTCACTTCATAATTGACACCCAGTTGTTCAAGCCAATTAAAATATTTAATTAGAGGTTCGCATATAAAAGGTTTGTCTATAACTTCTAAAAGTGTCATCCCAGTCAATAAATGGGGCAACTCATTTTTGTTGCCCACAAAGTATGGCAGTGAATACGACATAATTTTACAATTTCCTTCATTACTTGTTAACATGGGTTTGACAAAGGGTTATACTTGTATATTAACACTTGTCAAATACCTTCCCATGCTAGGAATTCTCTAAATTCATTACTGACAAATTGTGGTCCATTATCCATAAGAAACCATTTTGGTTTACCTACTTCTAGGAAGTATTGTTGTAAGCAGTGTATAACTGTTTGTGTAATTGCTTTTTTAATGAGATATAGTTTAATATATTTTGACCAGCATTCTATGAAAACCAAAATATATGTTACTCCTCGCTTTCCTTGTGGAATTGGTCCAAAAAAGTCTGCTGCTGCTGTGAGGTCGTGTAATGACTTAGGAATAATAGGATACATTTTGTATTTCACATGAACATTATTCAGTAATAAAACTTATTCATATGGGATATACATTTTTTGATTCCAAAGCGTCCATACCCTGTGTGAACATACCGTTCAAGTTCGTCTTCCATTACTTTCGGAATACATAAATGCCAATGCTGTGGTGTTACGCTGTCTCTCCAAAACAAACTACGATTTATAATTTTTCATTTTTCTAATTGATTAAGAGGTAATGAATTCTGGATACACACAGAGAATATTTCTGTGAAATAGGGATCATGACAGATATTTTCTGTTATTCTTTGAGCCATTTCCTTTACTCTGATGATCGGATATTCTGCTGACATAAAATTAATAGGAAAAATAACATCAGGTCCTTCCGTATGTTTCAGTTCTTCCATTCCTATGGGTAGCTTAGACAAAACATCAGGTACAATATTTTCAAAACCTTTTACGTACTGTATCTTAATATCGTACTCCTGTAGGAAAAGCATCCATTGCATTAGCCTACTGTGTAGTAATCAACTACTCATCAGAAAGGATAAAGATTGATGATCTGTATAACTATGTATTTCTGATGCCCATACTAATGTTTGAAACTTTTGAATACACCACACAGTAGTCAATAGTTCCTTTTCAGTAGCTGTGTAATTTAGTTTGTGCTTATTTAGGGTATGGTTAACAAAAGCTATGGTTCTGTGTTCTACATTACTCAGATCCCATTCTCCTTGGAAACGTTTGGCAGCAATACTGTAATCAGATGCATCTGTTGAAATTTTAAATGGTTTGCCCATAACTGTATGAGGTAATATGGGTGCCTCAACAAGCGCTCTTTTAACGTTTTCAAATGCATCATTTGCACCTTGATCCCAAGTCCATGGTACTCCCTTCTTTAATAAACATAAAATTCTTGGGTCATTTAAATCTTGACCTCATACACATCATTGATAGTATCCAGCCATACCTATAAATCATTTTAATTGTCTTACATTTCTGGGGTGTGGACATTCTTTGATAGCTTTTATGCTTTCAGGGTCTGGTCTAATTCCCTCTACCCCTCCAATATGCCCCAAGAACTTAAGTTCTTGGTGCTCAAAAAACGATTTTGACAGCTTCACCATAATATCTTTCTCTTTAAATTTTTTCAGAGTCTTGCATAAAGTTAGACAATCTTCTTCCCAAGTAGCTGATATTATTAGAATTTCATCTACATACATTAACAAAATCGTTCAATAAGTCTCTTCCTAGTGCTTCATCTAATGCATATATAAATACAGACATAGAGATATTAAGTCCAAATGGCAATACGATGAAATGATATGATTTTCCATCAAATAAAAAGCCTGTATATTTTTTGGATTCTGGATGTAATTTTATCTGCCAATATCCCATAATCAAATCCATCGTGCTAAAGAATCTTGCCTTTTCAAATTTGGACAACAATTCATCGATATTAATCGGTCGGTCTCTCTCCGTCTCTATACATCAATTCAATGTACAAGTGTCTAAGACTAACTATGCACTGCCTGTAGCTTTCTTTACCATGACCAGAGGATTATTCATCATACTTGAACTTCTTTCTATAATATTATTATCAATCATTTTGTTAATCTCATCCCAAACTGCTTCCTTCAAACTCAGCAGTATTGGATACGGTTTGCAAAAGAATGGAGTGTCATCTTTGATTTTGAACTTACAGGATACAGTCGCTGATGTTACCTGGACAGAAAACAGTACTTCATACTCCATTAAAATTTTATATAAATCTTGCCTTTGTTGATCGGTTAATACCTGGGATTCATTAACTTTGTATAATATTTTTAAAAATATGTTATTAACTACAAAAAGTTATATAGAAGGGTAATTAATCTAGCAAAAGTATTAAGTAATGACAGACTAATTAGGAAGTCAGACAATAAATTAAGTACCACATGGGAAATTGTTAAAAGAGAAATAGGAAAAAGCTCTAAATAAGAGGATATTGTACTTAAATCTAGTGACAACATTGAAATAAAGAAGGAAATCTTGCCCAATTGCATTAACAACTACTTTCTAAGTGTACCTGATAAATTAAGGAAGAGCTTTACCAAAGAAGAGAAAACAACACTAAAAGTAGTCAGTATCATAATAAGTCCCACTAATAAATATGAAATATTGAAAGTAATTAATGGTATGAAACCCAAAATGTCTGCAGGACTGGATGAAGTGCCAATGACAACAATGAAAAAAACCACCTCACAAATCTTGTAACCACTGGTACATATTGCCAATTTATCATTCAGTGAATGTATGTTACCCCAAAGGCTGAGAATTTCTAAGGTTAAACCATTATTCACAAATAGGGATACACTTAAGATAGAAAACTATGGACCTATATCCCTCCTTCCATCTTTATCAAACATTTTTGAAAAACTGATGAAAATTAGACTCATAAGATACTTTGACACTTTCATTCTTCTAAACTGTAATCAAGGTCACACACAGAAATAGCTATACAAGGCCTATATGGTAGAAATTCTTAGAAATTTAGACAATAACAAATGTGTAACAGGAATCAACCTAGATCTTTTCAAGGCCTTCGATAAAGCAGATCATCAAATTCTCCTTGACAAACTGGAAACAATAGGCATCAGAGGAATTGGGAGGAAATGGTTTGAATCCCATCTCCAAGATAGAACTCATGTTGTGGAACCTGCAAAAAATAACGTGGGTATCTGATGCTAAGAAAGTGGCAGTAGGTGTCCCTCAGGGTAGTGTTCTTGGTCTCCTATTATTCCTAATCTATATAAATGACATTGAAAGGACCAACAGATCATAAAAAATTATGTTATTTTCAGATGATACAAGTATAATTATAAGTGATGACAGCAAATCCTTATTCACTACAGCTGAAAAAGTTCTGAAGAATGTGCAACAGTGGTTTTACACTAATAAGTTAACACTCAAGTTAAATAAAACAAATTACATACAGTATGGTAAAGTAAATGACAAGGATGATCACCATTTTTCACTGAGTGACCATGAAATGGAGAAAGTCTGGTCCACAAAATTTTTGGGCATGTACATTGATCAGCTCTTGAGCTGGAAGGACCATGTCACATACATATCCAAAAAACTCAATTCAGCATGTTTTGCACTGAGAATAATTTCTAGAGTTTGCAGTGAAGAGTGTAGAAGATTAGTATATACAGCTTATTTTGATTCTATTATATCCTGTGGAATAATATTCTGGGGTGCAACTAAATGTCGCTTGAGGGAAGTTTTTAAATTACAGGAAAGGGCCATTAGAATTATTACACACAGCGCTCCACAAACACACTGCAAGCCCTTGTTCATGCAGCTAAACATACTTTCAGTACCATCTTTGTGCATATTAAAAAGCATACTGCATACAAGAACACACTTGAGTAGTTTACATGTAAATTCAGATCTTCATTACTACAGTACACATATCTGTAAGAATCTGCATCTGGAAAGAACAAGAAACACAAAAACTCAAAAACATGTGAGCCACTATGGAATAAAGCTTTATAATGCTCTGCCACTCTGCAGCAGGGGTACAGAAAATAAAGGAAAATTTAAGTCAGAATTAAAAAGGTATCTGATAAATAAATGTTTTTATAGCATAGAGGAATATTTTGAATTCTTAAATCACTAACTGATAGTTGCATTGTCAATAGCAAGTTGTTCTCATTGTCAGTTCTATGTCTCGTTTATATTCTTTTAACTCTAAATTATGTGTAATATGTGTTTTCCAAAATGTACTAAATATATATAAATTCATCGCATATGGTATCTACATCTACATTTATACTCCGCAAGCCACCCAACGGTGTGTGGCGGAGGGCACTTCACGTGCCACTGTCATTACCTCCTTTTTCTATTCCAGTCACTTATGGTTCATGGGAAGAACGACTGTCTGAAAGCCTCCGTGCACGCTCGAATCTCTCTAATTTTACATTTGTGATCTCCTTCGGAGGTATAAGTAGGGGTAAGCAATATATTTGATACCTCATCCAGAAATGCACCCTCTCAAAACCTGGTGAGCAAGCTACACCGCGATGCAGAGTGCCTCTCTTGCAGAGTCTGCCACTGGAGTTTGCTAAACATCTCCGTAATGCTATCACGATTACCAAATAACCCTGTGACGAAATGCGCCGCTCTTCTTTGGATCTTCTCTATCTCCTCCGTCAACCCGATCTGGTACAGATCCCACACTGATGAGCAATACTCACGTATAGGTCGAACGAGTGTTTTGTAAGCCACCTCCTTTGTTGATGGACTACATTTTCTAAGGTCTCTCCCAATGAATCTCAACCTGGTACCCGCCTTACCAACAGTTAATTTTATATGATCATTCCACTTCAAATCGTTCCTCACGAATACTCCCAGATATTTTACAGAAGTAACTGCTACCAGTGTTTGTTCCACTATCATATAATCATACAATAAAGGATCCTTCTTTCTATGTATTTGCAATACACTACATTTGCCTATGTTAAGGGTCAGTTGCCACTCCCTGCACCAAGTGCCTATCCACTGCAGATTTTCCTGCATTTTGCTACAATTTTCTAATGCTGCAACTTCTCTGTATACTACAGCATTATCCGAGAAAAGCCGCATGGGACTTCTGACACTATCTACTGGATCATTTATATATATTGTGAAAAGCAATGGTCCCATAACAATCCTCTGTGGCACGCCAGAGGTTACTTTAACATCTGTAGAAGTCTCTCCATTGATAACAACATGCTGTGTTCTGTTTGCTAAAAACTCTTCAATCCAGCCACACAGCTGGTCTGATATTCTGTAGGCTCTTACTTTGTTTATCAGGCGACAGTGCGGAACTGTATCGAACGCCTTCCGGAAGTCAAGGAAAATAGCTGGTTGGTTGTTTTGGGGAAGGAGACCAGACAGCGAGGTCATCGGTCTCATCGGATTAGGGAAGGACGGGGAAGGAAGACGGCCGTGCCCTTTGAAAGGAACCATCCCGGCATTTGCCTGGAGCGATTTAGGGAAATCACGGAAAACCTAAATCAGGATGGCCGGATGCGGGATTGAACCGTCGTCCTACCAAATGCGAGTCCAGTGTCTAACCACAAGGAAAATAGCATCTACCTGGGAGCCTGTATCTAATATTTTCTGGGTCTCATGAACAAATAAAGCGAGTTGGGTCTCACACGATTGCTGTTTCCGGAATCCGTGTTGATTCCTACAGAGTAGATTCTGGGTTTCCAAAAATGACATGATACGCGAGCAAAAAACATGTTCTAAAATTCTACAACAGATCGACGTCAGAGATATAGGTCTATAGTTTTGCGCATCTGCTTGATGACCCTTCTTGAAGACTGGGACTACCTGTACTCTTTTACAATCATTTGGAACCTTCCGTTCCTCTAGAGACTTGCGGTACACGGCTGTTAGAAGGGGGGGGCAAGTTCTTTCGCATACTCTGTGTAGAATCGAATTGGTATCCTGTCAGGTCCAGTGGACTTTCCTCTGTTGAGTGATTCCAGTTGCTTTTCTATTCGTTGGACACTTATTTCGATGTCAGCCATTTTTTCATTTGTGCGAGGATTTAGAGAAGGAACTGCAGTGCGGTCTTCCTCCGTGAAACAGCTTTGGAAAAAGGTGTTTAGTATTTCAGCTTTATGTGGGTCATCCTCTGTTTCAATGCCATCATCATCCCAGAGTGTCTGGATATGCTGTTTCGAGCCGCTTACTGATTTAACGTAAGACCAGAACTTCCTAGGATTTTCTGTCAAGTCGGTACATAGAATTTTACTTTCGAATTCACTGAACGCTTCACGCATAGCCCTCCTTATGCTAACTTTGACATCGTTTAGCTTGTTTGTCTGAGAGGTTTTGGCTGTGTTTAAACTTGCAGTGAAGCTCTCTTTGCTTTTGCAGTAGTTTCCTAACTTTGTTGTTGAACCACGGTGGGTTTTTCCCATCCCTCACAGTTTTACTCGGCACGTACCTGTCTAAAATGCATTTTATGATTGCCTTGAACTTTTTCCATAAACACTCAACATTGTCAGTGTCAGAACAGAAATTTTCGTTTTGGTCTGTTAGGTAGTCTGAAATCTGCCTTCTATTGCTCTTGCTAAACAGATAAACCTTCCTCCCTTTTTTTATATTCCTATTAACTTCCATATTCAAGGATGCTGCAATGGCCTCATGATCACTGGTTCCCTGTTCTGCACTTACAGAGTCGAAAAGTTCGGGTCTGTTTGTTATCAGTAGGTCCAAGATGTTATGTCCACGAGTCGGTTTTCTGTTTAATTGCTCGAGGTAATTTTCGGATAGTGCACTCAGTATAATGTCACTCAATGCTCTGTCCCTACCACCCGTCCTGAACATCTGAATGTCCCAGTCTATATCTGGTAAATTGAAATCTCCACCTAAGACTATAACATGCTGAGAAAATTTATGTGAAATGTATTCCAAATTTTCTCTCAGTTGTTCTGCCACTAATGCTGCTGAGTCAGGAGGTCGGTAAAAGGAGCCAACTATTAACCTAGCTCGGTTGTTGAGTGTAACCTCCACCCATAATAATTCACAGGAACTATCCACTTCTACTTCACTACAGGATAAACTACTACTAATAGCGACAAACATGCCACCACCGGTTGCATGCAATCTATCCTTTTAAACACCGTCTGTGCCTTCGTATGAATTTTGGCAGAATTTATGTCTGGCTTCAGCCAGTTTTCCGTACCTATAACCATTTCAGCTTCGGTGCTTTCTATCAGCGCTTGAAGTTCTGGTACTTTACCAATACAGCTTCGACAGTTTACAATTACAATACCGATTGCTGCTTGGTCCCTGCATGTCCTGACTTTGCCCCGCACCCTTTGAGGCTGTTGCCCTTTCTGTACTTGCCTGAGGCCATCTAACCTAAAAAACCACCCAGTCCAAGCCACACAACCCCTGCTACACGTGTAGCCGCTTGCTGCGTGTAGTGGACTCCTGACCTATCCAGCGGAACCCGAAACCCCACCACCCTATGGCGCAAGTCGAGGAATCTGCAGCCCACACGGTCACAGAACCGTCTCAGCCTCTGATTCAGACCCTCCACTCGGCTCTGTACCAAAGGTCCGCAGTCAGTCCTGTCGACGATGCTGCAGATGGTGAGCTCTGCTTTCATCCCACTAGCGATACTGGCAGTCTTCATCAAACCAGATAGCCGCCGGAAGCCAGAGAGGATTTCCTCCGATCCATAGCGACACACATCATTGGTGCTGACATGAGTGACCACCTGCAGATGGGTGCACCCTGTACCCTTCATGGCATCCGGAAGGACCCTTTCCACATCTGGAATGACTCCCCCCGGTATGCACACGGAGTGCACATTGGTTTTCTTCCCCTCCCTTGCTGCCATATCCCTAAGGGGCCCCATTACGCGCCTACATGTTAAAACAGCATGTAAAAGAACAACCCATTAATTCAATGTTTTAATTTTCAACATATTATATAATGTTAATTTTATGTGTCTGATAGAAATTTGTAATTTTCTGCTGTGCATATTCTGGACAGTATTATGAAAATTCTTATATCATGTACATGATGCAAAGGATGATATTAAATGAAATGAAATGAAATATCAGTTCAGTGTGTTCCTTGGGCCACATTATTGATCTTTATTGACAATTGTGCTGTAGCTGTTAATCGTAGACACTGAAACTCAGTTGTTTGTTTTCAGATGTAACTATCTGTCACTAATGGTGTCCAACATCTTCTGTCCCCTCTACCAAAGTTTCGTCAAAGTTTGAGATGACTTTAAACTCTAATAACCAATCTAAGCCAAACAATACACCTCTATTAATATTCTCAACTATTAATAATGTTTGATGAAATAATATATTTCCCATACTGCAGTTCACTTGAGTTTCATATTTCACAAGTTTACTTTTGTTCCTGTTATACCGAATATGTGCAGTCTAGTCACTGGCAATAACAGTAAGTGCTGTTTATTCTGCAGCAAGTTAAAAAATGCATTTGAGATGAGTGATACCTCACTTCCCGAATCTATAAATATGTTAATCTCAGAAGTTTCCACTGTCCCTGGTATTATAGGCTGTGGGTTATTAGTGGCTGAGATTGGTTCTTCAAGTAGCAACCATTCCTTTGTGGGTATTCTGTGTGTAAAATTAACATACTTATATGGAATAAGGCCTCCTAATGTATCTCTACGACCTGGGCCCCAGCCCTGGATCCAGGTCGAACAACATTTTCCTCATTATTACCAATTACAGGTTGGTTACCAAAACGAGATACTACCTTCCCTTTTTGTGTTCTTTGGTTACTCAGTGCAAATTCTTGAGAATTTACTGGATCCAAATTTGAATGTGGATTCTTCTTTTGATAATTGCCATTCCAACTTTTCTTATTGCACTGATGTACTTTTGCTATGTTTGCCTCCTGCTTTTTAAAGTTATTCCTACCATTCCTTATATAGCTTGAACTTTCACCTTGGTGTATAGTTTTGTTGCGGTCCTTATTTATCGCATCAAGTGTGTCAACAAAAGACAACAACTCATCTATCATTTTCCAACCACTACATAAGATGTCTTTTCTCGCATAGATGTGCAATCGTCTAATTAAAATACATACCAATCCCTCTTCTTCCATTGGCTTATATAAATACTTTGCTTGTATTAAATGTCAATTGAAATATTTCCTCATAGTACCCCATGTATTATTGTGATATTTTGGGTCCCATAGATCTGATATCAACTTTTCTTGGGCACTGGTAGGCCAGTATTTCTCTTTAAATTTCTTTTGAAAGACCTCCCAAGAGGAAAAATTCTCAATATTGACAATTGTGCTGTAGCCCATTCTGAGGCTTCCCCTAGAAGGTACCCCACAGCAAATTCGATTTTCTTAGAATCTTCCTAATTTTTTGGTAATACTTTGTTAAATCTTTTTAAGAAATGGGTCGGTCGTACATCTCCGTCCAGCTCAAATTTAGGGAATTGTCTAGATAACCCTGAATTAGCCCCCCATTGTAAATCAGTCATAGCTTCACTATTTGACACCACATTAGATGATGTTAACCTTTTTTCTACTTTATCCTGAATAAGCTTGAATTCTCTCCGCAGGTCGTCTATACCCTTCCTGGTATCACCAAGTTCGGAAGACAGAATAGGCAGTACATTTCCAGAGGTTATTCTCAACTTTTCGATCTATAAATTCTTCAAATTGTTCCTCCAAACTATTTCCATTTATGACATCAGAGTACGTTATTTTCTCTTTGAAATTTCTTTCTACATTATATACTCATGTACTGACACCTGTAATTTGTGGCTGAATAATCAGTATTAATTCATTATTCTTATCTGCACTCTCTTTCAAAGTATTCAATCCCTGCTTTACAGCATTAAACTTAACATTGCACTCATTTTCAAAGGATTCTAACTTTTCATTAATTTCGGATTCCACATTATTACATCTGTCTTCAATGTTAAATTCTAACTTTTTTGATAAATCTTGGAAATTGTCATTCTGTTTCTGAATAAGGTGAGTAAACATTTGATTTACATGAGTGGTCAAGTAATTAGTCAATTTGTTCTTTAAATCTATTTTTAAATTCTCTACTCTTCTATTTAAAGCATCAAATTCAGTCTTAAGAGCACCCATACCTTCGCATAGATTACTAAATTCTTTGCTTTGCGAGTTGGCTTTGGCATTTAGCATACCTATATTTGTCGCTTGATTATTTAGAGTTTCATTCTGGGCATTCAAAACTTTACTCTTTGTATTTAATTGTGAATTTAATGAGTTTAACTTAAATTCTGAGCATTTAATTGAGAATTTACCAAACTTAGAGTCGCACTCTGAGCTTTGATTAAATTTACCAACTCAGCCCAGTCAGGTGTTTCTTTGCTAAGTCTCATAGCCATAGGGGGTTCTAGAGTGTCCTCAACTTGTTGTTGTATATTGTCCATGTTTTTATAGGCTTTAGCCCTAGTAAGCATTTAAAACTAACTTCAAATACTATAATTACACAATAAAAGTTCACTCAACAGGATGTACCACTTCGAACCAAAGTAATGAAGTTTTGTTTCATGCTCACCCAGCGTAAAAGTCTCATTGTGTAAGTGAACAAATATAGAGGCAGGTCAGCACAGGTGAACAGCAGCTGGCACCGGCGGCGTCGGATGTAGGTTGGTTTCCACGTCTGCATCTCCGCAATGTGTACAAGAGTGGTATACTCCCCGCACTGGATCTTCTTGGTTGAAGTGTTCTACGTGTATTTCTTCTTACACGAATGCGTCAAAATATTCTTTGCTGTTTTATAGTTGTGAATTTTCCATGTCTTCACTATTTTTCATTCAAATTTTGCTTCATTGGATACTTGAACATATTCCAATGCCTCAGAGTAAATGCGTTGTCGTGTTATGGTTGATTGCTAGGGCAACACGTAACAACTTCTTCTCTAGTTTTTGACTTAAATTTCCCGCTTTCTCTGGTCCTTTCACACAGGTCACCACATTCTAACATTTTTTATGGCAATTTGAAGCATCAAGTAGATGTACAAACTTCCCATTCCATTTATAGAGGTGACTTACTTGAGATTCACAGACGATCTTCTTTGCTGGCTAGCTGGCTCCTGGTAAACTCTCTTGACTTCGTCTCCGTAGAATGATGCTAGGTATGGGAATATTTAAGCCTCTCTCTTTACTTGTGAAATAAGTAGATATGCAAACTTTACTTTTCGGTAACCAACAGTATATTTGAACTCAACACAGAATAAAATTCTTACTTTTCACATACATATATGACTTCCAGTAAGTCACTCACTCCCTCCAATGTCAGAAACAAATTTAATTACATTTATAAAAGAGCTGGCTTAATAACCATGACTCTACTTCACATGAATCATAAAATAGGTCTTGCCTCTACCAACGCTGGATTAAGAGTTTACAAGATTACTTTTTCAACTGTTCTTCTTTGACATGACAATAGTCAGAGACACAATAGGCACAGAGCTGCATAAAAACTCCATGGTTCTTCCTCTAAAACATCTATGGATTGCCTGACAAGTACTTGTCGGTGCCGTTCAAACGTCGTGTCTACTTTCTTCTCGTGGCTGACTTTAAACCTGCACACACAAACATGTGATCTGCAGTAGGTAGAATTTTACCATCCCACACTCGTAGCTAGAATATCGTGTGTGCGAGACAGTAGAAGGCTGAGTGGTTCTAGAATTTACACAGAAATTCTCAAATCACTACAATAGCTCTTGGAGATTCCATACTTATTGTTGTGGTTGGCAGGAGAGCCAACACCGTTTTACTAAAGGAGGCCGAAATGCACGCGTTTTAGCTCACGCAGGCTGGCGTGAGGTCTGGAACATGACAAGGAAATTAGAATTTAGAAAAAACGGACATAGCTGGTGGAATACTTAACTTTAATCCATTAATGATGAACGTCCGTCTTGACGGTACATGATTCACAATATCAATAGTAACTGAATATGGCACCTTGCTAGGTCGTAGCAAATGATGTAGCTGAAGGCTATGCTAAACTATCGTCTCGGCAAATGAGAACGTAAGTAGGCAGTGAACCATTGCTAGCAAAGTCGGCTGTACAACTGGGATGAGTGCTAGGAAGTCTCTCTAGACCTGCCGTGTGGCGGCGCTCGGTCTGCAATCACTGATAGTGGCGACACGCGGGTCCGATGTATACTAACGGACCGCGGCCGATTTAAAGGCTACCACCTAGCAAGTGTGGTGTCTGGCAGTGACACTACACTTATCAACTGATTTTCTTGCAACAAAATGTTTGCATTAACATCAGCCACATTTGTTTCCAAGGCTCTCCCTCTTATAGCATTGATAAGGTCTGCCACCGACTTCCTTAATAGACATTTGAAACAACAGAAAATGTGTTCTTTTAGATACTTACAGTAATATTATCTTAAAAAGATGGCAAAAACCGAATATTTTGCAAAAATGAAGTTGAATGATATTATTTATAAACCTGACATAATAAACACAATAAATCTGACCAAGAACCAACTGAATATGTTTCCCTGTGGGTATTTACAGTAATATTTTCTTGAAGATGTAGAATTAAACACACTATACTGAAAAAAGCTGTGCATAGTGATCTCAAATATTAACCTACAGTAACTTAATGGTATCAAACAATGGAAATTCCAAATAGAAATATCAACAATGTAGAAAAAGATAGGTTGCTACTTATCATAAAGAAGACATGTCAAGCTGCACACAGAGACAATTAAAAGACACTCACATATAGCTTTCGGTTGCAGCCTTGTCAATGAAGAGGACACACACACACACACACACACACACACACACACACACACACACACACACACAAAGCAAGACCTCACGCACACACAGTCACCAACTTCAGCATCTTGGATCAGTTTGCAACATCACGTAGCATGTAAGCAGCAACCCAGAGATGGTGAGGAAGTGGCAGAGTAAGGGGAAGGGATAGTAGTGCATCGGTGGGGAGACAGACAAAATTCATAGCAGTGAGCATACAGAATAAAATGGAGGTACTTTTGTCACAAATTGTATCACTTTATTAACACAAAACCAGTACACAATATGATACAAACATCTCAGTCACAAGTGCACAGTAAGACAGTAGTGAAACAGAAAGACTAAGAGATACACTCATTCATTGAGATCATTCAGTGAGATCAGTTTGGCATGGCCACATCAATTTTGGTAGTCAGTATGATGCCACAGAGTGTGGAGCATCAATGACTGGATGGGAGGGGCGCCCTACTCCAGAACGTAATCCTGCAGGGGTGCTGGAGGGCAGAGAGGCCTGCTGTAGCAATACTTTAAGCAGGTGACTAGATATCAAATTCCATTGTGAAGGTCAGATGTTTGTCCTTGTGAGGCCACATTGGTATAGGTGGATGCAGTTGCCAGTTGTCCTCTTACTCTTGGTCCCCCAGTACCCAAGCTGGCTTGAGATGCTAGATGGAGACTATTGATCATTTATCATTAAGCAGGATGGAGAAGATTTGTTCAATGCCTTAAGCATGAAAACTCACCTTACACAGTAAGCATGATGAGGCAGCATACAGATGTGAGTAATGTGATGTCTGGATGGTAATGCTTCAGTCCTATGCTAACTGTGACACATCAATGCTGCCACCATGGGTCAGTGCCACCTTCCAACCAATCCGTTGCTTTGAGCGTGGTACGCAGTTGTGTGCAAGAGTTGCACTTCACACAATATACACAGTTCTTCAAAAAGAAGTAATTCAAGATTAAAAATTTAGCACAGCATTGAGGTATCAAAAACAAAAGGGAAGCTTGCGCAGAGCAGAATCAATGAAATGCTGCCAAATCTGTGCCACCTTTTTGAATCCAAACAGCATGTACAAAAATTCAAACAAGCCAAAAGGTAATTATAACCATCTTTGGAATGTCTCTATGGCTTAGTATCTGTAAGTAATCAATTTTTGGCAGTTTATAACACTGAAGACTGAAGCACCTGATAATGAACGAGAGAATCTCTTATATTCAATATAGGATACCAGTCGGGAATGGTTCGAACATTGAGGACTCTGTAATCTCCACATATCTAAACTGTACAGTCTTTTTTCTGAACCAAATGAACTGTGGAAGCCCATGTGCTGTTGGAAAGATCTATGATTACCTTTGTTAACAATTCATCTATGGCAGATTTCAGTACCTGTGACTTGTTAGAGGACAGTCACTGTGCCTTGTAAAAGATGGGAGGTCCTACTGTAATTTCAGTTCTATGCACTGTATCTCTCTTAATGTCATGGGTGGTAAGAGGTTGGGAAGCACTAAAAATACATGTATGAGAGTCTCCATTCCTGAGTGTATTATCTCTAAGCTGTCGGTGTGTTGTTGATGCAGAGGGAAGTTTGTTGTAGAGGGTAGACAGCATCACCCATGATTATATCAGCTGAATGACTCAGTATTGGACGGTTTGCAAAGCTTCTCTTTGAAAACAACATGTGCTCTCATCACCTTTAGGATTCACCAAGTCTAAATCCAATAAAGCCTGGGTGAGCAATCCATCAACATATCTAAATTCATTGTCATCCTCGCAATTGTTAATGAAGTTTCCTAACCTCATCTGTAGGTTCCTCGTGTTTCCTCAAATTCCAATGAGGATGAAGTCCTCTAATGACAGTTAATGTTGCTAATAAATATATGAAGTTTTTAATGATGAAACTGATGTTTAATATCTGCCAGTTTGATGCATTCTTCGCTCAGTATCTCCTCCAACCCAAGACATTTCCTTTTGGTGTCCATGTGTAGTTTATTAGCTGCACCCAATTGATCATTAAGTGAAGACTGTAACTGCTGTAGCTTGCACACAGGGGATCTAAATGCTTCTGCAAGTTGTAGAACAGTCCTAAACAAGGTCTTCTGATCATACTCTGATGCTATCACTGTCTGTTGAAGAGCACTCCTTTTCTCTCAAATGACACAAGTGAAAATAGTTCCCAAAACTGTCCCTAACAGGGCATCATTCACATCTGCTTGTATGGGGGTCCACATAAGAGACTGACCATTTCCAACATCAATATTGTGTACAGAAGAGCCATAAGTTGAAATAATCAAATGATTTGCCACCTTCACTTGAGGTGAGAGATCTGCAGCATGAGGAAGGATAATGGTGTTTTGAATCTTGCTGATCTCGGAATCTGGGTCAACCAAAAAATATTTGTTGGTACTAGTATTCAAGTTAGAGGTGAATTTTGTGGACAGATGTTGATTCAAATGGCTCTAAGCACTATGGGACTTAACATCTAGGGTCATCAGTCCCCTAGACTTAGAACTACTTAAACCTAACTAACCTAAGGACATCACACATATCCATGCCCGAGGCTGGATTCGAACCTGCAACTGTAGCAGCAGCGCGGTTCCAGACTGAAGCGAACTAGTTTGATTCACATGGTTGGAGTTTTGGCTTACTTTCATAATATCACAAACTCTGATGCCTGATGGAGATCACGAGTGGCATTTTGGTGCTTGCGTGGATCAGAGTACTTAATGTGCGGCAGCTCTGAATCGCGTGTGGAACCAGCACCATCGGGCGATCTATTGGTACTGGTAGCACCCTGAATGGTGAGTGGTGATGGTTGGTTTATTTTTGTCCACTGATTGTGCTGCATCTAAGTTGCCAGGAGTCACCGATGTCTGGTGGGAGCAGTGGAAGTCTTGAGATGCCTTCAGTCCTGCTCAGCCACTGCCCACTGTGATGAACATCAAGATGCCTTAGACAGCTCTGTAGGTATCACGTCATGAAACACAGGATGCAGTCTGCTGTGCTTGGTAGTTGCCTGCTATGTTGAAGCACAATATGGCTGCCGAGAACACATTCCATTCGTGACTGCTGGGTCGCAAGAGTATTCGTCTTGCAACATGAAAACATAGTCTGCCATCTGTAATTTAGCCTCTGGTGTGAGTCCTCCATTACACATTAAGAGCACTTGAACCTCTTGAGGCAGTATACTTGCTCATTGGCTTGCTGAGTATTGTTTGATATCAATGTAGGATCCATCAGAATTCGTTGATGGCACCAAAACTGTGAGGGTGTCTGTCCATTCCTGTGCTCCGAGATTTGTTGCTCATGTGACTTGCACAGTCTTTGAAGTAATGCTATCTGTCTCAGATTTGTTAAAAGCAGGTGGTGATAACAAAACATCACTGATAACAAAAGAATACTCTTGTATGTGACACAGTAATGCAGAGTATTCTGCTGTATTCTCAATAATGTTGGGAATGGAGAACACCAAATTTACAATGGTGAACCAGGTTTGTGGTTTCAGTAACACATGCTGATCAGCAAAAACATTGCTGGAAAAGTGTGCATTTGGCACTAACTGAGTTGATCTGGGGCTACCGTTGGGCTAACCCTATCAGTCGGCCATGATGAGGTAAAAAACCCGGAAATCTTGTGGTGTGGTTGAGCCAGCCAAGCTCCACCTTGGGTGAGAATGGATTCATCACTTTCAAAACCAGAGCAGAATCTCATGTTGAATTGAATGAAATGTCCTGTAGTGCACACAGGTATCAGTCTTTGTTGCTTCTCTGTCACAGGTTAGTCAATCAGATCCATGGGAGACAACACAGAATGTCACCATTAAGACTGTACATAAAATATCATATTTTTTTCCGAAAAATATTGATGTATATTGGCAATATGCAATATATTGTTATCAAAATGGTAATATTGAGTACTGATATTTTTATTTTACATTGTATATTTATTCACAATTTTTGGTAAATATTTGACATTGTTCTTCTGAAATTGTAGTAGAACATAATTTTACTTTTGCTGTGTGATGGAGTCTTACTACTTTTTGAGTTTTCATCATTTCCAATCTTTCTCTTTGACTGTGTGAATCAAGTACATGTGGCACAAAGAAAGTAGTCCAATTGCACTGGAGTGTGACAGTGTGCATGGAATAAGAAGATTTCTGATGTGAACAAATAGTACACCAGTTGTGTTGAAAAACAATTTTTAACACAACTAGTGTGCTGTTTCTTTACAGTGGCATTTTAAAAAAACAGTTATCGAAAATGATGAACAAAAATCTAAATGATGACGAGAGTGGTCTTCGCAGAGGGTGAAGACATGTTAGGGGAAATGCTAACATAATTGGCACTTGGCTCTACCAACAGAAACAACAGCATTTAGCTTCACCATGCAATTTTGGCACTGTAGTTGCTAGGTCACTGGCATTGACAGAAATGAAAAAAACAGGGAAGTTGACATAAATAAAGTGTTCCGGACAAACCCAATATGTGACAAAACCGAATGATGGACCCATTAAACGGCTTTTATTGTCCACTTACATGTGATTGCCGTTGGTAACAAAGTGGTTATCGCCAAGTGTTTCATGTTCCTTTAAATTATTGCTCTAAGGGGGGTAGGCAGGCTGCTAGGTTGTTGATGTACAGAATATCTAATAATAAATCAATACTTAAATGTACAGCACTAAAACTCGTAGTATATTTACAGTGTGCAGCTGATATTTTTATAGGCTGGTACGACGATATGTTTTTGGTTGATATATTGATCCTTTTTTTTCGATATATTGAGAGCCAATAATGACTTTATTATTAGATATCGATATATCGGATTCCCGATATTTTTAAAAATATCAACAGCTCTAGTCACCATATGGACTCTACATACACATTTACATTTGTGAGAAGAAGGTTGTAGCCAGTTTCACTAGCAGCTTCATACTTGGGTGGCTCCATATTTGTAGAACTAGGCAATCTGTGAGAAGCACAATCAAAAATGGCGAAAGGTCCTAATAACCTTTGATGGTGATATCTATTGTCTCAGTGGGAAGGTAGTGCTGCTTGTTTTGTGAGTTCATAGAAAATATATTGTTGTCATGAGTCGTGAATGTGGGAACTTCGCAGTGCTGAGTATGCAGATAGTGTCACCGTGAATTGTACCTCTTTATTAATACAAATCCACACAAAAAAATACAAGACTTCAGTCATAAGAGTGTACAGCGAGACAACAATGAAACAGGAATACAAAGACAATAATCAATACAAAGAGACACACTTGTGCATTGTTGTATGTGTCAATTCTATATGTCTATATCAATTTCAGGGGTCAATACCACCACACACTCTTTAGTCAGCAAAATGTAATGTTTCTGCACAATCAACAACATGTTTCAAGTGACCCAAACTTTACAGTGATTTGAAAATCAATATTTCCAATACATAACATGAGTCCAAAATTCTTTCGTTGTTCAGTGGTCATTGAAGACGTAAGAGAAGTTATAATTTAAAAATAAACCATGTTTACACTATTAAATCACAACAATTAGTGGTCACTCCTATTTCACTAGCATTTTTTGCAAATTTTCTGATCACTTTTAAATATTTTAAGCTAGTACTTACATTGATAATAAATTGTATCCTTTAATTTGAGGGCATCAACAGACTATCAAGTAAATATTGTTCAAGTTGCAAAACGTAATTATGGCCACCCATTGTTGCCAGCACAAAACAAAACAAAACACTACTAAACTGTTGCAAGTTACCCTGCCATCTCAAGTCTCTCCTTTTATGGTACTTTATCAATATGAATTGATGGACTGACTGATTTTTATTCGGTCCCATTTGATCATACACTCCTGGAAATGGAAAAAAGAACACATTGACACCGGTGTGTCAGACCCACCATACTTGCTCCGGGCACTGCGAGAGGGCTGTACAAGCAATGATCACACGCACGGCACAGCGGACACACCAGGAACAGCGGTGTTGGCCGTCGAATGGCGCTACCTGCGCAGCATTTGTGCACCGCCGCCGTCAGTGTCAGCCAGTTTGCCGTGGCATACTGAGCTCCATCGCATTCTTTAACACTGGTAGCATGCCGCGACAGCGTGAACGTGAACCGTATGTGCAGTTGACGGACTTTGAGCGAGGGCATATAGTGGGCATGCGGGAGGCCGGGTGGACGTACCGCCGAATTGCTCAACACGTGGGGCTTGAGGTCTCCACAGTACATCGATGTTGTCGCCAGTGGTCGGCGGAAGGTGCACGTGCCCGTCGACCTGGGACCGGACTGCAGCGACGCACGGATGCACGCCAAGTACCGTAGGATCCTACGCAGTGCCGTAGGGGACCGCACCGCCACTTCCCAGCAAATTAGGGACACTGTTGCTCCTGGGGTATCGGCGAGGACCATTCGCAACCGTCTCCATGAAGCTGGGCTACGGTCCCGCACACCGTTAGGCCGTCTTCCGCTCACGCCCCAACATCGTGCAGCCCGCCTCCAGTGGTGTCGCGACAGGCGTGAATGGAGGGACGAATGGAGACGTGTCGTCTTCAGCGATGGGAGTCGCTTCTGCCTTGGTGCCAATGATGGTCGTATGCGTGTTTGGCGCCGTGCAGGTGAGCGCCACAATCAGGACTGCATATGACCGAGGCACACAGGGCCAACACCCGGCATCATGGTGTGGGGAGCGATCTCCTACACTGGCCGTACACCACTGGTGATCGTCGAGGGGACACTGAATAGTGCACGGTACATCCAAACCGTCATCGAACCCATCGTTCTACCATTCCTAGACCGGCAAGGGAACTTGCTGTTCCAACAGGACAATGCACGTCCGCATGTATCCCGTGCCACCCAACGTGCTCTAGAAGGTGTAAGTCAACTACCCTGGCCAGCAAGATCTCCGGATCTGTCCCCCATTGAGCATGTTTGGGACTGGATGAAGCGTCGTCTCACGCGGTCTGCACGTCCAGCACGAACGCTGGTCCAACTGAGGCGCCAGGTGGAAATGGCATGGCAAGCCGTTCCACAGGACTACATCCAGCATCTCTACGATCGTCTCCATGGGAGAATAGCAGCCTGCATTGCTGCGAAAGGTGGATATACACTGTACTAGTGCCGACATTGTGCATGCTCTGTTGCCTGTGTCTATGTGCCTGTGGTTCTGTCAGTGTGATCATGTGATGTATCTGACCCCAGGAATGTGTCAATAAAGTTTCCCCTTCCTGGGACAATGAATTCACGGTGTTCTTATTTCAGTTTCCAGGAGTGTATTATGTAAAAGTGTGTACTTGTAATATATGACAGGTCAACTTAACCTAATATCTTAAAATATTTGACCTACATGTTACAATATAAAGCATCAAATTGACAATACATACATACATACATACATACATACAATGCATACGGTACATATTTCTCTTGATTAACATTTAGATCTTAAAGTCAATCACATACAACAATATCTTCAAGTGATTACAGCACATATACACAAGTAATAATAGCATTCCTATTCTTTACACATATACTCCTTTACACTATGAAATTCTTTTTCAATTAAGTAATGCTTTAGAAGTTTCTGGAGTGTCTTTTGACTAATACTGTCTTTCAGGGGTGCCAACTTATAAAAAATATTGGTGGCATACTGGGGGTCTTGCCCTGGGCAATTTTCTAAATTTTAGGTGAAAAATGATATGGTCCTACTCAAGTCTGGATTATCGTTAAGTAGGACTGGGAGTGGTTAATTCTCAGACCTGTTGCGACCAAACACATGATTTAAACAGTACATACGTGCATAAAACTAGAAAAATGTAATCAACCAAGCAACAAGCCCAGAATACTACAACTGATGGCTGTAAGCTACCAGGTAAATCTGCTGCAGGTAAGACTATTAGATGCCCAGAATTATTTTACTTTTTAAATATTAACAGATGTAGATAAAGAACTACAACAAGATAAACATTGAAGCAACAAGTAGCAGGTGTTACTATCTCACTGACAACCAGACCTGCTGCAACCCAACATACACATACACAAAAGGGGCTTAAACTACAACAATATATATTAAAAAAGCTAAAACTATGTAATCATCCAAGTCGCAAGCACAGAGTACATCTGCTAGTGGCTGTAAAACATTTGGTAATACCAGTATTTTCAACTGTACACTGATTGAACACTCAACGGCACTCTGTTGAAAGGGTCTCTTGTGGCTTGCCATTAAACAAATTGTGATTCAACGGTGCATGTTAATAACAACAGGAAATATCAATGGTGCTCTGTTGAGGGGTATGTAATCTTGCCAAGTTATTAATAATCACAGAGCAATGACATATTTGGTAATAACAGTAATTTCAACTGTATGCTCATTGAACACTAAATGTCGCTCTGTCAAAGGGTTCCTCTTGTTGCTTGCCATTAAACAAATTGTCATTCAATGGTGCATTTTAACAACAGGAAAATTTGGGGAACACTATGAGAAGGCCACGACATGAATCCCCAAGATGCGAACTTGCAGATCAAGTTGACAATATACCATTTAATGGTGAACACACACCCACAACACAGGCAAATTCAAACTGTCAAATGGTGAGCGTCACTCTACCAGGAAGCAAAACAATCCCACTCCCGAAACGTGGCCATCCACGCAAGCCACCTGCCACCAGCTGCCCACACACTAGTACGTCCTCTATCTCCAAAAGCCGCCAGCGATCACACGCTATGCAAATGACCCCCTCTGGCGATGCGCCAGAGGAAGGAGAACACGGCTCAATCTCCTCCTCCAAAGATGAAGTCGGAGGGGGGTTCTGATGTTAGGAACTTCCTTATTCTGTATAAGAAATAGTAATAAATAATAATATTGATGCTGTCACTGTTGGTTGGTATTATTTACTGGCAAAGTGCAACCTAACACTAGATTGCTATCCTGTGCAGCCATTTTTCAGTATGACTTGAAAAGAGAGAGAGATTATTAATTGATAACCGATGAGTCAGTTCTCGACTGTTTTCAGGAGATGTACGAATTGATTACACGAAGGGGTTTTCTTGATTGACCTTTTGACCCGGATTGCCTTCACACAATCAGAATCTTTGATGAAAATACCTAAGGGACCTATTTGAATATGAAAATGGAAATGAAAGCAAATTAGTGGAATTTCGCAAGAAAAAGATTACCAGATCGGAAACTGAACACATTAGTGGTCTCCCAAATACAATTGAGACACCGTGATAAAGAATGAACCTGTAACAGAGCTCATATACATTTGAATATCATTTTTGGTTAGTAAAAGAAAAGAATAAGAAGAAAATTACTACAGCATAAAATATTAATACATTTTGAACAAATTAGCTTTAAACTTCTAGACATTGACAAATACACAATAAATTCATGACTTACATCTGATATTTATTTTGTACATGGCACAGTCCAATAATCGTTGCTCTGTCAGTCCATTCCTTCTTAAAATTAAATGTCCTTGCGTGCACGTAAATACATTATATCTTCACCTGAGTTATCGAAATGTTTGTTTGCCATTTCACATAACTTTTACACAAAATAAAAATACAACTTGTGGCAATGCTATGTAGTACGTCTTAACATGTCAGTGGCCAAAAGTGCAAGGGATAATGAAGTCTCTATAATATTTCTTAACAAGTGATAGATTGTTCTTTCCTCTGTTTTGCAGCTTCTTGCTATCAAGTGCTGCGGCAATTATTTTAAATATCTGCACCCAGCAGGTCATAGTGTTTATTTAGGGTATTTAAACACTGGACACATGTTTTGGTATAGGTGCACATTAAAAAAAATATTTCATCTCTTTATTCTCATGCTGTGATGCTTAGCGTTTTTACGAACTACAGTTCATTGGCTGTCCTTTTCTTTTATGACAAATATCTCATATGTATCTGAAATCCAATAATATTACAGGGGGAATGGCAGCTTAGGCTTTAATTTGACTAACATGCACCTGAATGAACCTATTGTTAGCAAGGTTTTTAACCAGGAAGTTGACCGGACCCAATTGCTTGCAGACCTGGAATGGACCAATAAAACGGGGGGCTAACTTAACAACACTAGGTGCTCACTTGGTTACATGGGCATTAAAGTTACATAAAAAAACCTGATCCCCTACCTTTATTCAGACTGGGACCCTACCATGGTTATAGTGCTGAGCTTGCTAGAGGTGTGCTCGCTTAATACTGCGCCTAGTGTTCTCCCAGTTGTGTTTAATTTGATGCGGATCCAAATTTGCTGGTAAGAGGTCTTTGATATTCCACAGATTGGCTAAGGGAGTATTAATTGGTTAAGGAAGCATGCGGGAGGCAGGGGTAGCAGCGGAAGCCTCATGCTGAGCAGTGTTAAAAGCAAGATTGAGCCATGGCAATGAAGAATCCCACCTGCTCTGCGCGTTGGAATGATAAATAATTAAGGCTGCCTTTAGGTTCCAGTTAACACGCTCAGCAAACGAAGGCTGAGGATAGTAAGGTGTGGTGGTAACATGTTTGATGGCATTATTAAAGCAGAACCTGTGAAACCCTTCTGAAATAAAGCCAGGTGCATTGTTGTTAACCAGGGTCTTAGGGGGACCAAAGAGGGTAAAAACTTTAGTAAGATGGTTAATGGTGCTGCACATCATAATCTCACTGCACGAGGGAGGAGCCATGTGAAGCGGCTAAAGGCATCCACGATGACCATAATATAGCAGTTCCCATTCTTGGTCCTGGGTAAGGGTCCCACGTGATTGAAGAAGACCTTATCCATGGGGTAAGTTCTTGGTCGGATTGCAATAATCCATGATGAATGTTATTTCCTGGTTTCCCAGTTTTACAGGCCTCACATTGCTTAACTAATCGACAGACATCCTTATACATCGGGGGCCAGGTGACATGCTGGCTTATTTTGGCAACTGTTTTGGCCACCCCTAATGTCTGCCTAGTAGTGAAGTATAAAAATACTTAAAGGTGGGCTGAACAGCACTCTGGGGCAAGCAACTCCAATCCTGATTGGACCTGCCGAACCACCGACATAGGACTCCTCTGTGTAAGATACAACAGTGGACCTCCAGGCCCCAAGATGGGCTCCTGCAACTGTTGCTCTTTGAGGTTAACAAATAGTTCAGGGATCTCAGACAGGACAGTTCCAATGAGGATAGCATTCTGGTAGGTGTCCTTCTTAATATCTTCCCCGTTCTCCTCAAACATGCAACTCGGCGCATCAGTGATGTGGTTCTTGGCCCCTTTAATATGATGAATCTTAATAGGAAAGGCCAATATGCATATCGCCCACCTAGCAATATGCCCAGTTTTTCTGGGCCTGGCTAATACCCAGCTTAATGCCTGGTTATCCGTCTCAAGGTAGAACTCCCTATGCTCAAGATAGAATTTAAACTTCTCGAGGGTGAACAAAACAGCCAGAGCTTCACATTTGTACACAGAGTACTTCAATTCAACCTTGGACAGACACCTAGAGGGGAAGGCAACAGGGCGTCCATCCCCTTCAATTTGCTGCAGGAGGACGGCAGCAATGCCGGTGCTTGACGTGTCTGTCTGGACAATGAATCGGTGACTGAAATCAGGGATGGCCAAGACTGGGGGTTTGGTGAGGGCAATTTTCAGGGCATCAAAGGCAGCTTGTTGGCTCTCTCCCCAAATAAAGCTCACCCCTTTCTTGCGTAAGTTGTTAAGTGGGGCAGCCAGCTGAGCGAAATTTGGCACAAACTTCCTGAAATAATTGGTCATCCCGATGAAACTTGCAACGCCCGGTGGGTGGGGGAAAATTTCTAAGACTGGTGGTCCACTCCTGATCGATGCAGATTCCTTCATGAGAAACCAAATGCCCAAGGAAGGAAATGTATTCTTTGGCCAAGGTGATCTTGGATGGTTTAACTGTCAGACCAGCACCCTGAAATCTCTCCAGAATGGATTCCAAATGATTTAAATGCTCATCAACGGTCTTACTGTAGATGACAGCATCATCCAAATAATTATAAAGGAATTCAAACTTGATATCACCAAATACACCGTCCAACGGGTGAGATAGAACAGTGGCTCCAGTCGACAATCTGAACGGCCCTTGGTTAAACTCAAAAAGATTCCAGTCGGTACAAAACCTGGTAGCCTTTTTGGATTCTTCCACCAATGGAATCTGATGGTATGCCTAATTCAAGTCAAGGACAGTAAAATACCTAGCGCTGGCAAACCAGGTGAAGTGCTTATGAAGGTCAGGAATGGGAACGGACTCCAGAACCACCTTCTGGTTAAGTTGCCGGCAGTCGACAACAGGCCAGTATTCTCATCCCTGAGCCTTCGGGACTAAGAACACTGGGGAAGTGTAAGGGGAGGTAGATGCTCTGATAAACCCATCACACAACATAGCTTCGACCTTCTGGCATAGGATCCGCATTTTAAGAGTGGATACCCGGTAGGGGGCTTGGCGCAACAGGGCCTCATCAACCAAGTGAATTCTATACTCTATCCTACTGGTTATTTCCAATCTGTCGGTAAGAACATCAGGATAACGTTGGAGCACCTCGAACAGTTGTTGAGCTTTGGGCCTCTGGAGGTCACTGAGCTGAAACTCAGATGTAACCTCGTTGACCAGCGATGGGCATTGCTGACTAATCTCACAGGAACAAAACCCTATTTTCTGGTCACGGCAAAATTTAAAGAGAAACGTCCTGCTGTTGACGTCAAGGATAAGTCCAGTGTGCTGAATAAAATCGCAGCCAAGAAACAGGGTAACAGGAAATTTTCTCACCAAGAGTAGCTGTACCAGCCAGGAAAAATCCACCACAGACAACTTGATCCAAACTTCTCACACCAGAGGCAGCCTTTGTCTGTTAACTGTTCGACACCTCTGAAAAGTGGGAGATGGGGGTGGCAACTTACAGATCCTATGAAATTCAAGATACCAGTCCAGATCAAGCAGCGACACAGCGCTTCTGGAGTCAAGGAGACCACAAATGGGCTCCTGCTTGAGTAGAGCACAGACAAAGGGAAGTTTCGAGGAATTAGTTGTTCTGACATGAGCACAGCCTTTTAGTAACCTAGAACAATTGTCCCCCCCCCCCTCCCCTGTTTCCTCTGGCGCCATCGACCTCTTTTGGCCCCATGCTGCTCGGGGCAACTCCTGACGAGATGGGTGTCAGATCCACACCTGAAACACCTCCGATGAGGCAATTGTGCTAGCTCAGAAGAAAATTCAGGTGCCCTGATTGCGGCGCTAGTAAGGCCTCTCTGCTCATCAGCAACCCTAAGGGCCTCTATAGAGGTAGCCATCTCAGATAAGTGGGAGTAGGTAGTAGGCTTCCCAGCGAACTGAGCCCTTGATCGATCCTCAGGTTTCATCCCCTGCAGAATAACCTCCACACTACACTGTTTGGCAACCTTCATACTTAAGGCACATTCAGCAGTACAAACTCGGTCGATATATTGTACTAACGGTTCAGATGGTCCCTGAACACGCCAATAATACAGGTGCTCCAATTTGTTGCGGGCGTGCAGTGAAAGTTTAGATGTAATAATAGTCCACTGGAGGCAGTCAAGGGTAGGTCATTCTCGCAGTACTTACAAGAAGATCCCAGACAGGGTCCCCACACTTAGCGGATACAACAAACACAAAATGGTAGCTTCTGGCACCCCTAACGCCTCAGCATGTAACTGGAGACACATGACCAACCAGATAAAATGTTGAATTTTGTCAATACTGTCAATGGCGACCTGGGTGACATATCGGAGAAAATGCATGACCGGGTTGGGCAATATGGAAAATTGTACGATCACCTCTCCCTTTGGTACACCTGCATAACTTCGAATTCTTCCTCTATCCCAATAGTACTGACTTGGCTTGTAACTGAGTAATTCTGCTAGCTAAATCATCTCTCTCTTCCATGGATTGCTTATCGGTTTGCATGGAGCTAAGATCACCTGATCTAGCCTGCCAGTGACAAAGTTAGGCCTGAATTCTCGCCCTTTGTTTATGAGTGACTTGAGTACTCACCAAAAAATTCAAGCTCTGCTCAAGCTGGTCAACAGCCTGCTCAATCAAAGGTATAACTTGGTCAACCTTCCCCAGGATGTCAGGAGAAATAACAATTGGCACGTCTAATGTAGCCCACAACCTATTTACTAACTCGGTTATGGTCCCCTGGGTTGTCTGTTGATGAATGGCGAGCTCATAATGCAGATAGTCAATTTTTAAGTATGACAACCCTGGACAGCTCCTGGCGGCCATGCTCGTATGAAACCCAACATGCTCCACTCGTAACCCGGAAAAAACCACGTTCTGCTACCATTGATTAGGTCCTACTCTAGTCTGGATTTATTGTTAAGTAGGACTGGGAGTGGGAGGGCTAGGCCAAGTTCCAGGGGATGAAGCAATACAGGCTCCGGCAGAGATAGCGGGTGGTGCGCCTCCAAATAGGCAACTCTTTCAATGCACATACATGCCAGAATTACAGGGTACAAGATCATGGTTGCGTGTAGAACATCAGAAACCAATGTTGGCCCTGCAATGATCAGAAATACCGACGTTTCTTGTCTTCCCAAGCCTTAAATTGTAAGAATGTATATAAAAGGATATACCAAAATTATAGTCACTATGCAATCAAACCAACAACCGGGGCACAATTCTCAATAATGATAGGTTAATTCTCAAACGTGTTACAAAAATTTAAACAGTATGTACATGCATAAAACTAGAAAAATGTAATCAACCAAGCAACAAGGCCAGAATACTACAGCTGATGGCCGTAATCTACCAGGTAAACCTGCTGTGGATAAGACTATTAAATGCCCAAAATTATTTTACCTTTTAAATATTAACGGACATAGATAAAGGACTACAACAAGACTATCATTGAAGCAAGAAGTAGCAGGTATTACTGACAACAGTAATACATAATCTCCAGACCTGCTATGACCCAGCATATGCATCGCTTTCGTTTGGTAAGTCAAATCATCTTTGTATATATATATATATATATATATATATATATATATATATATATATATATATAAACAAAGATGATGTGACTTACCAAATGAAAGTGCTGGCAGGTCAACAGACACACAAACGAACACAAACATACACACACAATTCAAGCTTTCGCAACAAACTGTTGCCTCTTTCCTGATGAGGCAACAGTTTGTTGCGAAAGCTTGAATTGTGTGTGTATGTTTGTGTTCGTTTGTGTGTCTGTCGACCTGCCAGCACTTTCATTTGGTAAGTCACATCATCTTTGTTTTTAGATATATTTTTCCTTCGTGGAATGTTTCCTTCTATTATAACTATATATATATATATATATATATATATATATATATATAGAGGGAAAAGAACACAAACATACACACAAAATTCTAGCTTTCGCAACCAACGGCTGCTTCGTCAGGAAAGAGGGAAGGAGAGGGAAAGACGAAAGGATGTGGGTTTTAAGGGAGATGGTAAGGAGTCATTCCAATCCCGGGAGCGGAAAGACTTACCTTAGGGGGAAAAAAGGACAGGTATACACTCGCGCACACACACACACACACACACACACACACACACACACACACATATCCATCCACACATATACAGACACAAGCAGACATATTAAAAGGCAAAGAGTTTGGGCAGAGATGTCACTCGAGGTGGAAGTGCAGAGGCAAAGATGTTGTTGAATGACAGGTGAGGTATGAGTGGCGCAACTTGAAATTAGCGGAGATTGAGGCCTGGTGGATAATGGGAAGAGAGGATATATTGAAGGGCAAGTTCCCATCTCCAAAGTTCGGATGGGTTGGTGATAGTGGGAAGTATCCAGATAACCCGGACGGCGTAATACTGTGTCAAGATGTGCTGGCCGTGCACCAAGGCATGTTTAGCCACAGGGTGATCCTCATTACCAACAAACACTGTCTGCCTGTGTCCATTCATGCGAATGGACAGTTTGTTGCTGGTCATTCCCACATAGAATGCATCACAGTGTAGGCAGGTCAGTTGGTAAATCACATGGGTGCTTTCACACGTGGCTCTGCCTTTGATTGTGTACACCTTCCAGGTTACAGGACTGGAGTAAGTGGTGGTGGGAGGGTGCATGGGACAGGTTTTACACCGGGGACGGTTACAAGGGTAGGAGCCAGAGGGTAGGGAAGGTGGTTTGGGGATTTCGTAGGGATGGACTAAGAGGTTACGAAGGTTAGGTGGACGGCGGAAAGACACTCTTGGTGGAGTGGGGAGGATTTCATGAAGGATGGATCTCATTTCAGGGCAGGATTTGAGGAAGTCGTATCCCTGCTGGAGAGCCACATTCAGAGTCTGATCCAGTCCCGGAAAGTATCCTGTCACAAGTGGGGCACTTTTAGGGTTCTTCTGTGGGAGGTTCTGGGTTTGAGGGGATGAGGAAGTGGCTCTGGTTATTTGCTTCTGTACCAGGTCGGGAGGGTAGTTGCGGGATGCGATAGCTGTTTTCAGGTTGTTGGTGTAATGGTTCAGGGGTTCTGGACTGGAGCAGATTCGTTTGTCACGAAGACCTAGACTGTAAGGAAGGGACCGTTTGATGTGGAATGGGTGGCAGCTGTCATAATGGAGGTACTGCTGTTTGTTGGTGGGTTTGATGTGGACAGACGTGTGAAGCTGGCCATTGGACAGATGGAGGTCAACGTCAAGGAAAGTGGCAAGGGATTTGGAGTAGGACCAGGTGAATCTGATGGAACCAAAGGATTCCTTGAAGCTCTGCCTGGACATCAGGAATGGGATTACCTTAACATACTTTGTATGTATATATATTAAAAAACAAAGATGCTGTGACTTACCAAACGAGAAAGCGCTGGTAGATAGACACAATAAAAAACACACAAACACACACACAAATTTCAAGCTTTCGCAACCCACGGTTGCTTCGTCAGGAAAGAGGGAAGGAGAGGGAAAGACGAAAGGATGTGGGTTTTAAGGGAGAGGGTAAGGAGTCATTCCAATCCCGGGAGCGGAAAGACATACCTTAGGGGGAAAAAGGGACAGGTATACACTCGCACACACACACATATCCATCCGCACAGATACAGACACAGGCAGACATATGTAAAGGCAAAGAGTTTGGGCAGACATGTCAGTTGAGGCGGAAGCACAGAGGCAAAGATGTTGAGTGACAAGTGATGTACGAGGGGCGGCCGCTAATTTCAAGTTGCCGCCCCTCGTACATCACTTGTCACTCAACAACATCTTTGCCTCTGTACTTCCGTTTGATTCCCGGCTGGGTCGGGGAATTTTCTCTGCCCAGGGACTGGGTGTTGTACTGTCCTCATCATCATCCTATCATCCTCATTGACTGCAGGTCACCGAAGTGGCGTCAAATTGAAAGATCAGCACCCAGCGAACAGCCTGCCCGACAGGGGGGCCCTAGCCAAATGATTAAATAAATAAAATTAATACAATTACACAATGATTACTGTAGGCAGTTCACAGTTTAAGGTTAGATATATATCACAACAATAATACAATTTATCTTGTTTAATATTTTAGGCATTTCACAACATTGAATTAGGTATGTGTGCTTGTCAAACAGCAGATACTTAATCAGTGTACTTTGGATAAATAAAACTGACAGTATGATAATTATTATACAAAATACAAGGTAACAATATGATGGAAATTTTAAGTTTTACAAATTCGTCTTAATTGGTAGAGGAATTTGGTTACAGAGAAAACAACTATAGACAGGCACAAAAGGTTTAGAATCTTTAGTTCAAGAAAATAATGACTACATGAGCTCCATCTGCTTCTGATGGTACATTTTTGGTTTTTGAATATAGTTTGACCACAGAATGTGATACCCCAGATTATTATTCCATACATGATCACACACTGCAAATGTGCATGTTACATCTGTATCACTGTTTCTCTTTAAAGCTTATGTTCAGTAACTGTAGCATATAACAGAAAGATGACTGATTAGTTTCTAGAGATTGGAAATGTATTCAATTTTAAATCATTCTGCAGATATATACCTAAGAGTTCCATACTCAGGCAATTTTAAGCTTTTGTTATTTGTTATTAACGATTTGTCATTTGTTTCCTTTTGATGGCACATGTGAAAGTTCATGGCCGTAGTGTTAGTTTTTAACGTGCGCACGCATGCACACACACACACACACACACACACACACACACACACACACACAAAACAAAGTGTGTTAGTTCTGTTTAGCCCTTTCACTAAGTACTGCTGTCAGCTGTGAATACAGTTTTCTGTTTTGCATGAGTAAGAGAAAGAGGATTGTCATTAATGTAGATCCTTGCAGTTCACCATATTTTATCAAAGAGTTTTCTGATGAATATGTTGTCCTTTTTATCTTTCCAGTGGTTGTGTCCTCTTTAAGAACAACTTTTTGTTTCTGGTTAGTAAAACATGATCTAACTGAATAATCTGAAATACCTTTAATTCCCCCACACACTTTGGACAGGCCCAAAAATATTTCAGTAGCTGTTTCCAATTCATTTATTGCTTTTAGATCTCAAGCTGACCACCACTGGACATTAACATTGTAAAGAGACAGTTATAAATATGTTTGGAGTGTTTTAATGATTTAGCTGTTCCTAAGAATAATAAATATATTTGGTGGAAACACGCCATAAATCAGACAACAAGCTTTTTAACTTCATATTTATTGCTCTAGAGGTGTGTCATAAATTTCTTTTCTCCAAAGAGAGAGAAAACTTCAAAATGATATGATTCTCTGCAAAGGGACTGTCATTGAATTTGTTGTTGTTGTTGTTGTGGTCTTCAGTCCTGAGACTAGTTTGATGCAGCTCTCCATGCTACTCTATCCTGTGCAAGATTCTTCATCTCCCAGTACTTACTGCAACCTATATCCTTCTGAATCTGCTTAGTGTATTCATCTCTTGGTCTCCCTCTATGATTTTTACCCTCCACTACTAAATTGGTGATCCCTTGATGCTTCAGAACATGTCCTACCAACCAATCCCTTCTTCTAGTCAAGTTGTGCCACAAACTCCTCTTCTCCCCAATTCTGTTCAATACCTCCTCATTAGTTATGTGATCTACCCATCTAATCTTCAGCATTCTTCTGTAGCACCACATTTCAAAAGATTCTATTCTCTTCTTGTCTAAACTATTTATCGTCCATGTTTCACTTCCATACATGGCTACACTCCATACAAATACTTTCAGAAACGACTTCCTGACACTTAACTCTATACTCGATGTTAACAAATTTCTCTTCTTCAGAAACGCTTTCCTTGCCATTGCCAGTCTACTTTTTATATCCTCTCTACTTCAACCATCATCAGTTATTTTGCTCCTCAAATAGCAAAACTCCGTTACTACTTTAAGTGTCTCATTTCCTAATCTAATTCCCCCAGCATCACCCGACTTAATTTGACTACATTCCATTATCCTCCTTTTGCTTTTGTTGATGTTCATCTTATACCCTCCTTTCAAGACACTGTCCATTCCGTTCAACTGCTCTTCCAAGCCCTTTGCTATCTCTGACAGAATTATAATATCATCGGCGAACCTCAAAGCTTTTATTTCTTCTCCATGGATTTTAATACCTACTCCAAACTTTTCTTTTGTTTCCTTTACTGGTTGCTCAAATACAGATTGAATAGCATCAGGGAGAGGCTACAACCCCGTCTCACTCCCTTCCCAACCACTGCTTCCCTTTCATGTCCCTCAACTCTTATAACTGCCACCTGGTTTCTGTACAAATTGTAAATAGCCTTTCGCTCCCTGTATTTTACCCCTGCCACCTTCAGAATTTGACAGAGAGTATTCCAGTCAACAATGTCAAAAGCTTTCTCTAAGTCTACAAATGCTAGAAATGTAGGTTTGCCTTTCGTTAATCTTTCTTCTAAGATAAGTTGTAGGGTCAGTATTGCTTCACGTGTTACAACATTTCTACGGAATCCAAACTGATCTTCCCTGAGGTCAGCTTCTACCAGTTTTTCCATTTGTCTGTAAAGAATTCGCGTTAGTATTTTGCAGCTGTGACTTATTAAACTGATAGTTTGGTAATTTTCACATGTGCCAACACCTGCTTTCTTTGGGATTGGAATTATTATGTTCTTCTTGAAGTCTGGGGGAATTTTGCCTGTCTCATACATCTTGCTCACTACATGGTAGAGTTTTGTCAGGACTGGCTCTCCCAAGGCTGTCAGTAGTTCTAATGGAATGTTGTCTACTCCTGGGGCCTTGTTTCGACTTAGGTCTTTCAGTGCTCTGTCAAACTCTTCACGCAGTATCATATCGCCCATTTCATCTTCATCTACATACTCTTCCATTCCCATAATATTGTCCTCAAGAACATTGCCCCTGTATAGACCCTCTATATACTCCTTCCACCTTTCTGCTTTCCCTTCTTTGCTTGGAACTGGGTTTCCATCTGAGCTCTTGATATTCATGCAGGTAGTTCTCTTTTCTCCAAAGGTCTCTTTAACTTTCCTGTAGGCAGTATCTATCTTACCCCTAGTGAGATAAGCCTCTACATCCTTACATTTGTCCTCTAGCCATCCCTGCTTAGCCATTTTGCACTTTCTGTTGATCTCATTGTCGAGACGTTTGTATTCCTTTTTGCCTGATTCACTTACTGCATTTTTGTATTTTCTCCTTTCATCAATTAAATTCAGTATCTCTTCTGTTACCCAAGGATTTCTACTAGCTCTACCTACTTGATCCTCTGCTGCCTTCACTATTTCATTCCTCAAAGCTACCCATTCTTCTTCTACTGTATTTCTTTCCCCCCTTCCTGTCAATTGGTCCCTTATGCTGTCCCTGAAACTCTGTACAACCTCTGGTTCTTTCAGTTTGTCCAGGTCCCATCTCCTTAAATTCCCACCTTTTTGCAGTTTCTTCAGTTTTAATCTACATTTCATAACCACTAGATTGTGGTCAGAGTCAACATCTGCCCCTGGAAATGTCTTACAATTTAAAACCTGGTTCCTAAATGTCTGTCTTACCATTATATAAACTATCTGAAACCTTCTAGTATCTCCAGGGTTCTTCCATGTATACAACCTTCTTTCATGATTCTTGAACCAAGTGTTAGCTATGATTAAGTTATGCTCTGTGCAAAATTCTACTAGGCAGCTTCCTCTTTCATTTCTTAGCCCCAATCCATATTCACCTACTACGTTTCCTTCTCTTCCTTTTCCTACTGTCGAATTCCAGTCACCCATGACTATTAAATTTTTGTCTCCCTTCACTACCTGAATAAGTTCTTTTATCTCATCATACATTTCATCAATTTCTTCATCATCTGCAGAGGTATTTGGCTTATAAACTTGTACTATTCTAGTAGGCATGGGCTTCATATCTATCTAGGCCACAATAATGTGTTCACTATGCTGTTTGTAGTAGCTTAACCGCACTCCTATTTTTTAAATTCATTATTAAACCTACTCCTGCATTACCCCTATTTGATTTGAATTTATCTTAGGCAAAACTGAGGCCATTCTGCTGACAGCGTGTGAACGGGATTTATGTCTTGAAACATTTTTTTTTTATCTGTGGAGGTGCTTTCCAACAGGTTGGCTTGCTGCCTAATTATACAGCAGAGACAAAAGCAGCTCACGTTTGCTCTACTTTTGTCAAATCTCTGCTACCACTTATGTCTCTTGTTCTATGTGCACATTGGGATCTCTGTTATTATTAGATTAACTAATACTTCTTAGCTGAATACTTATCCAGTCAGATCACAGGCCCGATGATGACATGTGGCATGTTACTGGCTTATCACGGGGTGTTCCTCTGTGCAGTCATTGTTCAATGGCTCCATAACTGTGACTCAAGCACAGTCACTTAGTTGCCCTTGATTGCCATTCTCCAAAAAGGCAGTTTCCAAAATGAGTACTGAGTGTTGACCCTTGACCTTATTTTTTCGGGAACAACCAGTTTTTATCATCATCTCCAAGCTAACACAATGCTTTTAGTATCCGTCCTATGTCCATGTTATTGCTGACATTGTGCCTTATGGCTACGAATCTTTCCCTTGTGGATATCGAGGCTGTGGGACTTTTTCAAAACTAGGATATCACTTTGCTTGAGTGGACAGTGCATCCACTACCACCTGCTTGGCTGACAATTTTTGTCACCTTCCCACATTACAATTATATTAGTTTATGCAGCCATGACAACTGAAAAAATCAAAAACAATTTAATACAATCGTTAAAGTTACTTAATTGGATGGATAAAAAATTTACTCACCAAATGGTGGCAGAACACACAAATAAAAGACTGTTGTAATTGGCAAGCTTTTGGAGCCAGTGGCTCCTTCTTCACGCAGAAGGGTTGAGTGGGAAGGAAGAAGAGAGAAGGAAAAGGACTGGAGAGGTCTAGATAAAGGGAAAATTTCTGGAAAATCACCCAGAACTGTGGGTCATGGGAGACTTACTGTGCGCGACGAGAAGGAAAAACTGTTAGGGACTGCATCGGATGAGATTTGAAAACCTGAGAGATCAAAGGTGCAAGACAGGGTAATATGCAAGACAGAGATTACTACTAAAACATTGTGCATGAGTTAATAAGAGTGAAAAGCTATGTGCATTGTACGTAACAGAGGTGGGATGGGGCAGTGAAAAATAGACAGGAACGACAATGAAAGATGTAGAAAACTAAAACAGACTAATGCAAAGAATAGTTACAGTGAATAAATCCTGAGACAGAAGAAATTAACGTAAATTATGGCCAGGTGGGTGAATGGACCTCATTTCAGGGCATCTTTACCATATGGATTCATGGCGAGGCTGACCTGCTAAAATTCCTGGAATCTCTGAATTCCTTCTCCCAGTTATTTTTCACATGGTACTATTCCGAATCCCATGCCACTTTCCTTGATGTTGGTCTCTTCCTCACTGAAGGCCAGCTACACACTTCTGTCCACATTAAATCTACCAACAAACATTACATTCTGACAGCTGCCATCTTTTCCATGTCAAACGTTCCCTCCTATGCAGCCTTAGCATCCGAAGCAAACATATTTTTTCGGATGCTGAACTGCACAGATGGGAACTAGCACTACAACATGTCCTTGGTTCTCACCACCCACCTGGCCTTAATTTACATTAATTTCTTCTGTCTCAGGATTTCTTCACTGTAACTACTCTTTGCTTCAGTCCATTTTAGTTTTCTACTTCTTTCATTGTCGTTCCTGTCCATTTTTCACTTCCACTCTCCCAACTCTGTTACATACAATGCACATAGCTTTTCACTCTTGTTAAATCATGCAAAGTGTTTTAGCAGTAAGCCCTGTCTTGCATATTACCCTGTCTTCCACCTTTGAGCTCTCAGGTTTTCAAATATCGTCCACTGCAGCCCCAACAGTCAGTCTTCCATTCTTATCCCATATGGTAAGTCTCCAGTGACCCACAGTTCTGGATGATTTACCTGATATATACCCCTGTTCCTAGACCTCTCCAGTCCTTTTCCTTCACCCTTCTTCCTTCCCTTTCAACCCTTCTGCCTGAAGGAGGAGTCACTGGCTCCAAAAGCTTGCCAATTACAAGTCTTTTATGTGTGTGTTCTGCCCCCACTTTGTGAGTAGATTTTTTATCTATCCAATTAAATAATTTTGTCAATAATTGATTGTTTTTGTTGTTAATTATTAAAGTTAAGTAGATTTACATCCTTGAATCACAATATTTTAACAAATTATAGAAAGAGTGGCTAATAAGGTACTTATTTACTTTGTCTTTGGGTATATATGTAGAGTGCCAACCAATATATAAAATCTAAGCATGATAATGAGAGATTACTGATGGCATGTGACAATGTATCCCATGAATAAACACTTAAATGACTTGAACTCTATACAATACAATCAAGTAGGTAAATTTCTTTGGATATGGACTAGAGTTAGGGTGCATTGTGTGCTACATCAACAGAACACGACTACAATATATGACATAGATAAAAATGGTACTTTCTTAGTTCACATTTATGTTTTGTGTGTGTGTGTGTGTGTGTGTGTGTGTGTGTGTGTGTGTGTGTGCAATATATGACATAGATAAAAATGGTACTTTCTTAGTTCACATTTATGTTTTGTGTGTGTGTGTGTGTGTGTGTGTGTGTGTGTGTGTGTATGCTGGAAGGTAGCGGAATTCCCCTTATTATTTGCCTGTCTTTCTGCATTACACATTAACTGAGATACAGGTGAATGCTCAGCCCAAAAGTTGGTTTGACAATGGATTGCTTTACTACGCATGGTTCTATTGGAGGTGGTATGATATTGTCTTCTTCCAACATTGAAATTAACTTACCGAATAAAGGCGAAAGAAGCAATAAGGGGCTGATGAAATCCTATGACTTATTAGAGATTGAACCCCAGAGATCTAAGAATTTGTAGTCTGACAGTGTGCTACCATACCACACTCATTAAATACAGAGTATGACAATGTATATGATGCTGATCACTACTCACTAAACAGAATAAGTGCTTAGCAGCAGACAGTCCAGAAGAAAATGCTAGTTGTTAACAATATGAATTCGTATAGCTGAAGACTAATGCATGGAAAATTCTAGACAGCTTTTATCCAGTGGTGGAAGTCCAACGAATGATGATAAAACAGTGCATTCGGTATTCCACAGCAGCCTCAGTGCCAAGGCTGATTTTCTCAAGGCAGAAATGTATTATATTCTCCATTCCAGGAAATTAAAATGGAGCAAAGTCCATTCCAGGCAATTAAAGTGGAGCAAAGAATATATATATATATATATATATATATATATATATATATATATATATATATAAAAAAATAGAGGGAAACATTCCACGTGGGAAAAATATATTTAAAAAGAAAGATGATGAGACTTACCAAACAAAAGCACTGGCAGGTCGATAGACACACAAACATACACACAAAATTCAAGCTTTCGCAACCAACGGTTGCCTCATCAGGAAAGAGGGAAGGAGAGGGAAAGACGAAAGGATTTGGGTTTTAAGGGAGAGGGTATGGAGTCATTCCAATTCCGGGAGCGGAAAGACTTACCTTAGGGGGAAAAAAGGACAGGTAAACACTCGCACACACACACACACATATCCATCCGCATATACAGACACAAGCAGACATTTGTAAAGGCAAAGGCCCAAACTCTTTGCCTTCACAAACGTCCGCCTGTGTCCGTGCATATGCGGACGGATATGTGTGTGTGTGTGCGCGAGTGCTCACCTGTCCCTTCCCCCCCCCAAGGCAAGTCTCCCCGCTCCCGGGACCAGAACGACTCCCCACCCTCCCCCCCAAAAACCCAAATCCCTTCATCCTTCCCTCTCCCCCCCTCCCCCCCGACGAAGCAACTGTTGGCCGCGAAAGCCTGAACCCCGTGTGTATGTCTGTGTGTCTATCGACCTGCCAGCGCTCCCGCCTGGTAAGTCTCATCATCTTTCTTTTTAGATATATCCCCCCCACGTGGAATGCTTCCCTCCATATATATATATATATATATATATAATAGAGGGAAACACTCCACGCGGGAAAAATATATCTAAAAAGAAAGATGATGAGACCCACCAAACAAAAGCGCTGGCAGGTCGATAGACACACAAACAAACACAAACATACACACAAAATTCCAGCCCCCGCAACCAACGGCCGCCCCGCCAGGAAAGAGGGAAGGAGAAGGAAAGACAAAAGGACATGGGCTCCAAGGGAGAGGGCAAGGAGTCACTCCAATCCCGGGAGCGGAAAGACCCACCCTAGGGGGAAAAAAGGACAGGCATACACTCGCACACACACACACACATCCATCCACACATACACAGACACAAGCAGACACTTGCAAAGGCAAAGAGTTTGGGCAGAGATGTCAGTCGGGACAGAAGTACAGAGGCAAAGATGATGTTGAAAGACAGGTGAGGTATGAGCGGCGGCAGATTGAAATTAGAAATTAGCGGAGATTGAGGCCTGGCGGATAACGAGAAGAGAGGATATGCTGAAGGGCAAGTTCCCATCTCCGGAGTTCTGACAGGTTGGTGTTAGTGGGAAGTATCCAGATAACCCGGACGGTGTAACACTGTGCCAAGATGTGCTGGCCGTGCACCAAGGCATGTTTAGCCACAGGGTGATCCTCATTACCAACAAACACTGTCTGCCTGTGTCCATTCATGCGAATGGACAGTTTGTTGCTGGTCATTCCCACATAGAATGCATCACAGTGTAGGCAGGTCAGTTGGTAAATCACATGGGTGCTTTCACACGTGGCTCTGCCTTTGATTGTGTACACCTTCCAGGTTACAGGACTGGAATAGGTGGTGGTGGGAGGGTGCATGGGACAGGTTTCACACCGGGGGCGGTTACAGGGGTAAGAGCCAGAGGGTAGGGAAGGTGGTTTGGGGATTTCGTAGGGATGGACTAAGAGGTTACGAAGGTTAGGTGGACGGCGGAAAGACACTCTTGGTGGAGTGGGGAGGATTTCATGAAGGATGGATCTCATTTCAGGGCAGGATTTGAGGAAGTCGTATCCCTGCTGGAGAGCCACATTCAGAATCTGATCCAGTCCCGGAAAGTATCCTGTCACAAGTGGGGCACTTTTGGGGTTCTTCTGTGGAAGGTTCCGGGTTTGAGGAGATGAGGAAGTGGCTCTGGTTATTTGCTTCTGTACCAGATCGGGAGGGTAGTTACGGGATGCAAAAGCTGTTTTCAGGTTGTTGGTGTAATGGTTCAAGGATTCCGGACTGGAGCAGATTCGTTTGCCACGAAGACCTAGGCTGTAGGGAAGGGACCGTTTGATGTGGAATGGGTGGCAGCTGTCATAATGGAGGTACTGTTGCTTGTTGGTGGGTTTGATGTGGACGGACGTGTGAAGCTGGCCATTGGACAGGTGGAGGTCAACGTCAAGGAAAGTGGCATGGGATTTAGAGTAGGACCAGGTGAATCTGATGGAACCTGAGGAGTTGAGGTTGGAGAGGAAATTCTGGAGTTCTTCTTCACTGTGAGTCCAGATCATGAAAATGTCATCAATAAATCTGTACCAAACTTTGGGTTGGCAGGCCTGGGTAACCAAGAAGGCTTCCTCTAAGCGACCCATGAATAGGTTGGCGTACGAGGGGGCCATCCTGGTACCCATGGCTGTTCCCTTTAATTGTTGGTATGTCTGGCCTTCAAAAGTGAAGAAGTTGTGGGTCAGGATGAAGCTGGCTAAGGTAATGAGGAAAGAGGTTTTAGGTAGGGCGGCAGGTGATCAGCGTGAAAGGAAGTGCTCCATCGCAGCGAGGCCCTGGACATGCGGAACATTTGTGTATAAGGAAGTGGCATCAATGGTTACAAGGATGGTTTCCGGGGGTAACAGACTGGGTAGGGATTCCAGGCGTTCGAGAAAGTGGTTGGTGTCTTTGATGAAGGATGGGAGACTGCATGTAATATATAATAGAAGGAAACATTCCACATAGGAAAAATATACCTAAAAACAAAGATGATGTGACTTACCAAATGAAAGTGCTGGCAGGTCGACAGACACACAAACGAACACAAACATACACACAAAATTCAAAAATGTGGAACGCTTCACGATTTTGCGTGTCATCCTTGCGCAGGGGCCATGCTAATCTTCTCTGTATCGTTCCAATTTTAGTATATGTACTGCCGAAGCAAGTACAAACACTTGCTTCGGCAGTACATATACTAAAATTGGAACGATACAGAGAAGATTAGCATGGCCCCTGCGCAAGGATGACACGCAAAATCGTGAAGCGTTCCACATTTTTGAATTTTGTGTGTATGTTTGTGTTCGTTTGTGTGTCTGTCGACCTGCCAGCACTTTCATTTGGTAAGTCACATCATCTTTGTTTTTAGGTATATATATATATATATATATATATATATATATATATATATATATATATATATATAGAGAGAGAGAGAGAGAGAGAGAGAGAGAGGGAAACATTCCACGTGGGAAAAATATATCTAAAAAGAAAGATGATGAGACTTACCAAACAAAAGCGCTGGCAGGTCGATAGACACACAAACATACACACAAAATTCAAGCTTTCACAACCAACGGCTGCCTCATCAGGAAATAGGGAAGGAGAGGGAAAGATGAATGGAATGAATTGGAATGACTCCTTACCCCCTCCCTTAAAACCCAAATCCTTTCGTCTTTCCCTCTCCTTCCCTCTTTCCTGATGAGGCAACCGTTGGTTGCGAAAGCTTGAATTTTGTGTGTATGTTTGTGTTTGTTTGTGTTTGTTTGTGTGTCTATCGACCTGCCAGCGCTTTTGTTTGGTAAGTCTCATCATCTTTCTTTTTAGAAGATATATATATATATATATATATATATGGTTATAATAGAAGGAAACATTCCACGAAGGAAAAATATACCTAAAAACAAAGATGATGTGACTTACCAAATGAAAGTGCTGGCAGGTCGACAGACACACAAACGAACACAAACATACACACAAAATTCAAGCTTTCGCAACAAACTGTTGCCTCATCAGGAAAGAGGGAAGGAGAGGGAAAGACGAAAGGATGTGGGTTTTAAGGGAGAGGGTAAGGAGTCATTCCAGTCCCGGGAGCGGAAAGACTTACCTTAGGGGGAAAAAAGGACGGGTATACACTCGCACACACACACATATCCATCCACACATATACAGACACAAGCAGACATATTTAAAGACAAAGAGTTTGGGCAGATATCTCTCTCTCTCTCTCTCTCTCTCTCTCTCTCTCTATATATATATATATATATATATATATATATATATATATATATATATATAATAGAGGGAAACATTCCACGCGGGAAAATATATTTAAAAAGAAAGATGATGAGACTTACCAAACAAAAGCGCTGGCAGGTCGATAGACACAGAAACAAACACAAACATACACACAAAATCTAGCTTTCGCAACCAACGGTTGCCTCGTCAGGAAAGAGGGAAGGAGAAGGAAAGACAAAAGGATATGGGTTTTAAGGGAGAGGGTAAGGAGTCATTCCAATCCCGGGAGCGGAAAGACTTACCTTAGGGGGAAAAAAGGACAGGTATACACTCGCACACACACACATATCCATCCACACATACAAGACACAAGCAGACATTTGTAAAGGCAAAGAGTTTGAGCAGAGATGTCAGTCGGGACGGAAGTACAGAGGCAAAGATGATGTTGAAAGACAGGTGAGGTATGAGCGGCGGCAGATTGAAATTAGGAATTAGCGGAGATTGAGGCCTGGCGGATAGCGAGAAGAGAGGATATGCTGAAGGGCAAGTTCCCATCTCCGGAGTTCTGACAGGTTGGTGTTAGTGGGAAGTATCCAGATAACCTGGATGGTGTAACACTGTGCCAAGATGTGCTGGCCGTGCACCAAGGCATGTTTAGCCACAGGGTGATCCTCATTACCAACAAACACTGTCTGCCTGTGTCCATTCATATATATATATATCTTTTTGTTTTGTATTAAAATTAGCAAATGACAATTTGGATTATCTTTGTATGTTTACAATTTAAAATACATTTCATAACTGAACTGTGTTAAATTTGCTGAAGCAGATACTGCAAAGCAAGCTGCCAAAAAGATTTAAAAATAAGTGAATAAATTTAGAAGCTTTTCATACTATGTGTTAAATGTTTCCATCTACAGTGAAATAGCTGTCAACTCTCAAATTAGTAAAAGTTTAAAGAACACTTAATGTTCATTTTTACGACTACATTTCTGAACTGGGCATTGATGGGTGCAACCTCCTGAGATGGGGATGGAAGATCTTACATCACTGCCAATGGAAAATGGAAATGCCGTGTGGCTAGGGCCTTCCGTTGGGTAGGCAGTTCGCCTGGTACAAGTCTTTCGAGTTGACGCCACTTCGGCAACTTGGGCGTCGATGGGGATGAAATAATGATGATAAGGACAACACAACACCCAGTCCCTGAGTGGAGAAAACCTCTGACACAGCTGGGAATCGAACCCAGGCCATTAGGTATGACATTCCGTTGCGCTTACCACTCAGCTACCAGGGTGGACATCACTGCTAATGCTATAGAGTGAGTAAGTTAGACCACCTGATGTTGCTTGCTTATGTGAGCAACTGACAAGCATTTGTTACTCAAGATAGTGGGGACCCTGATCTTGCTCAATTGTCTTCATAAAAGCACAAACTATATCAGTTCAATAAACAAACCATTTTCATAACTTATTAAGGTTTTGGTAGTTCTGTGTATATATTATTTACAGAAATCTTTCAAAACTGAAGCATTCTCTCCTCCTTTGGACACGGTAGTTGGTTAAATACAGGGAAGCACAGAAACTGCACCTAAGTGGACACAACAAAAGATTAGTCCCTCCCACCAAGAGGCACCACATCTGTATAATGAAACACAGCCTCTAACCTTGATAGTGGCCACAGTTCAGCGAGAAAGAGTGCCCACAAGTTTTTTTTATGTATGCCGTATCCATATGAAGCCATTAATTGATGATAAGATCCCTTACAGCTACCAAACTGCAAGGATGGTGATTACCAGAGCACTTGCCCGCGAAAGCCAAAGGTCCCAAGTTCGAATCTCGGTCTGGCACACAGTTTTAATCTGCCGGGAAGTTTCATATCAGCGCACACTCCGCTGCAGAGTGAAAATCTCATTCTGGAAACATCCCCCAGGCTGTGGCTAAGCCATGTCTCTGCAATGTCCTTTCTTTCAGGAGTGCTAGTTCTGCAAGGTTCGCAGGAGAGCTTCTGTAAAGTTTGGAAGGTAGGAGACAAGATACTGGCAGAAGTAACGCTCTGAGTACTGGGCGTGAGTCGTGCTTCGATAGCTCAGATGGTAGAGCAAGGCAAAGATCCCGAGTTCGAGTCTCGTTCCAGCACACAATTTTAATCTGCCAGGAAGTTTCATGGTGGTTACAATGGTTCACCAGCTGTTTCAAACTGCCCCAAACAATTTCTGTTTGATTAAGATCAGGTGATTAGTGGACCAGTCAAAAGGGTGCCAGACTGTTCATCAAAAAAGAAACAAATTAAAAAACTAACATCATAGTTCTTGTCCACAGAAATCTAAATGATTAGATCCAAGTCACTGTATGAAAAACACTGGCAAAACACCACACAACCACCTGCAGGCTTAACTACACACTTTTTACAGCAGGCTGCTGGTGCACTCGACATTTTTCATCATTTGAAAAAAGGCAAAAATCTTGACTTCTAATGTCCAATTTTTGTTGTTTGGCTCACCGAAAACTGCAAAAAATGGCCTTCTAAAAGATACCAAACTCCAAATGTCAATTGGATGCAGCTCTCTTCACTATGTTCACTCTGGAATGGTTGAATTGAACCCAAACAGATAAACAGCAGCAATTCCTGCTGGGTTTGAAAAGGATTGTACTGTGACCACTGTCTCCAGTACCCACTGTTAGGATCTCTTTGTAACCACTATTCTTATACTGTGTTACACAGCAAAGAATGTTACACTATCGCTTGTAGACAGTGCAAAATCAGGATGGATACTCCTACAAATTGGGCAACTACAGTACACTCGCAGTATGACCAAATCCAAACAACAGCTTCTTTTCGTTGCTCATCATGTCTCCACACTTTATTGTGCCGATTCCATACAATTTACTGGCATATTCACAACACTTCAGTGCCACGACTTGTGACCACCCAGTAACAGCTCTACACTATCTACAATGCTCCATAGTGACCAGTGTAAATTAATTAAAGGAGCAACTAATAATATTTATCCTGTGAACTTGTATCTACACTCTGCAAATCACTGTTTCGTTCATCGTTGAGGGTACTTACGTGTTACGATATATTGAGGTTTCTTCCTGTGCCACTGATATATGGAATGCAGGAAGAATGACCACATTAATGACTCTGTGCATGTTGTAATTAGTCAGGTCTTGTCTTTGTGGTTCCTACAGGAGTTAAAGAACAGCATTACGGAATCACCAAAATCTTCTATAACAAATATTTACTGAACAAAAAATAGTTTAAGGTAAGCGACCATCTTCAAGTCAAAGAAATGTTATGTATTGCTGTAGTGATTCCTAGATTACTCACTTCGTACTAGTTCTTAAAACTTGGTGAGTTGTTTTTCTCCATCCACATCTGTCATAGTACAATTGGCATCTACTTTTAAGTGTATGCCAGTTCAGGTCTTCAGCACTTCCATAACTTTTCCATAACCCAAAAACCTCTATCTCTCATGCTGCCCTTTTATGTATATGTCCAATACCTCCTTTGTCGTATTTGATATGGGTCCCATACAACTGAGCAATGTTCTTGAATGGGCTGCAAGTGTCTTTTGTATGTATATTTCTTTGTAGACTGAGTGAATTTTCACAGTACCCAACCAACGAACCAAAGTCTGTTATCCACTTTACACACAACTGAAGCAATGTGAATATTCCACTTCATATCATCACATATTTCAAACCTAGACATGAAAAATCCAGGATGCAATAACGAGAATGCTATGAAAAGGATAGATTGCTACTCACCATCCAGAGGAGATGTTGATTCTTCCCGCACTCCATATTTGAATAGCAAAACGTCAATAGATGGTAACAGGAAGTAACCTCAACCATGCTCTTGACAGTGATTTTCAGAGTGTAGAAGTAAGTTCACCGGAATAAATATTAGTTGCACAACAAAAAGATGGCTAAACATTTGAGCTTTTGCCAAAACACCTTTCTTCTAAAGTACAAAACACATTCACACAAGCACAGCTCAAACACATATGACCACTATCTCTGGCTGCTGAGGCCAGACTGTGTACAGCCAACTGCACCAAATGGCCAAAGCAATTCCCTCAAAACCAACAAACCCTGCCTTGCAGACCTACCATATTTACCACATCCTCAGAAACTCACTCCCACCACCATACAGAATCTAGAACCTAACAGACCACAAACACAGTCGTAAACCTTTCCCCCAAAAGCCTTAGTTTCACGGAAGTACAGTATCACTCCTTCCCAAACGCCTTGCCTTTTGCCCACTCATACACAGATTCTCCCATCAGGTGCAATTGGCTGTATGCTCTCTGGCCACAGTGGAGAGACAAGTGATCACACATTTGAGTTGTGTGTGTGTGTGTGTGTGTGTGTGTGTGTGTGTGTGTGTGTGTGTGTGTGTGCGTGTTTGCGCACGCGCATTTTATTTTAGAAGAAGACCTTTTGACCAAAAGCTCAAGTGTATAGCTGCCTTTTTGTTCTGCCTGTTTGCAACTCAGTGTCTTCCCTACATGGAGCATAGCACTCTAGCCTTTTCCTAATGCATACTTGCATACTAATATTACAAATGTGAAAGTAACTGTGTCTGTTACACACTTTCATGACTAAACCGCTGAACCAATTCTGACAGAATTCGGTATGAAAATAGCTTGAATGCTGAGAAAGAAGATAGGCTACTTTAGAAAGTGTGTAGTACAATGTATTTATTGATCTGAAGAATATAATGTGAAATATAGAACAATAACTACTCTTTGAAAAAGCTATGTACTCTTTGTCTTTTGAACTTCATCATACCTATGAAAATACTATTATTCTTCTTCGATATGTTGAAGACAATATGATACAACATAACAAATACAATCCTCTAATCTGTTTACTCCACACTAATACCAGTCACAAAACTGTCACATTTTAGCCACTGAGCATAATGCATCTTTTATAAATCCTTTATTGTGTTCAAACTGGTGTGAACAGCTCATGTTCACATGGTTAGCATTGCTGTTTCACAATCATGTGTTCCCAGGTTCAATTCCCGCCCAGTTTGGTTTTTCTTTATGCTTGCTTCTGGACATGTGTGTTGTCCTCATCATTTTATTATCACTGATGTGCAAGTCACCGTTGTGGTGTCAAATAAAAAGACTTGCACCAAACTCCTGAACATCCCAACTGAGGACTCCCAGCCAATAAAGCCATAACCACATTTCATTTCATTTTACTGATACGCAAGTGCAGCTGTGAGCAACATCCAGAATACAATGCTTATAGAATCCTCAATGTGTTTAATCTATGCCGGTCCATAATTCCATACTAATATCATAAATGCAAATGTAACAATGTTACATTTTCACGACTAAACCATTGAACTGATTATGAGGATATTTGGTACGGAGTAGCTTGAACGCTGAGGAAGACAAAAGGCTTCTTTGGAAAGTTTTATCTGTATGAGTATTGTTACCATTTTTAAATATGGTATACACGAGTGGCATGCACACGAAACTGGTTCGATGGCCGGCGTCTCAGTGTCTATAGATTACTCTGTGACATGGTAAATACAATGTTACTGTGTGCATGGTTTATGATATTGAATGCCTACACCACATGGCATAGCTGGAGAGTTTTGGTGGAGATAGAACAACAAAATCACATGGTAATCCCAAGAACCACATTTAAAACTATTACTATAAACCTCACAAACATCTCATTTAACACATAGTTCGAAGAGAGCTCAAGTTTGCGAAAGTTAATCAGCTCAATCAAACTTCAGAGCAATGTCTGCCAAAACTCGGCTGCCGAACATCAGATGGCCTTAAGAGCTACAAAGGCATTAGATCAGTCACAAGCCTGTCACATTTTAGATGCATCTCTTACAGCTTCCAAGATGCTTGAAGACTCACAACAATGGCACCATTTAAAGGCTGTATGACTAACAGAGAGTCGTACCTCTACATGTGGAAAGTGAGAAGTTTTTAGTGAGACTGCATCTGATTACGATCTGTTAACTGACTGAGTTAATCATAAATTAGGCATCAGAGGGGGATAGATCAAAAAATGTAGGCACCATAATGCATTAAAATGGAGGGGAGAAATGGCATATATTGCTCTGGTGGCCAATTCTTACATCCAGTACTAGGTGAGCCAGAGAAACCCCTAAGACGTTTATTTCTGCATGAATGTAATGAATCAAGGCATTTTTTTTTAAATATAGTTAGAAAATATAATTCATGCTTTCAGATCCAACAAACAGCAAAATAATAGAAATGCTTTTATTATGTAACTACATACTGGCACTGCACACATTTTTTATACATACATCTCTACACTACTACGAGGGTTGGAACTTAAATAGTGGCAATTATTTATTCACAACTGATACAAAAGAGTTACATGTTTGCACCTGTTACTGTCCTTCAAAGTAGTCACCAACATTGTGTATCACCTGTTGCCAGTGATGGGGAAGGCATAGTATACTGTTAGCAGAGCCTGTTCTGTTGATGGTGCATATGGAGCAGTCTAAAGTTATGGTTTTTCTCATGTACAACTGTGATGGTGTTATCCTAACGCATTACGTTTCTCCACAGCAGACCGTCAATGCACAGTATTACTGTTTGTTATTGGTGCATCACCTGCGACCAGCTTTGCGAAAGAAGCAGCAACACTTTCTGCGCAACCCACCCATCAGTTTGCACGACAATGCACTCAAGCTGTGGCTGCTCTGTTCGGTCAATGGGACTGGGAAGTACTGTACCATCCACCATACTCATTGGACTTAAGTCCTTGTGACTGATTTGATTCCGAAGATGAAGGAACCACTTTGTGGCATTTGCTGTTCCAGAGATTCGACAGGCCGTTGACCGCTCCATTCGCACCATCAAAACAGAACACGCTCTGCTAACGGTATACTACACCTACCACATCACTGGCAATGCATCCTACATGGCGCTGGTGACTACTTTGAAGGACAGTAGCAGGTGCAAACATGTAACTCTTTTGTATCGGTTGTGAATAAATAGTTGCCACTATTTAAGTTCCAACCCTCATATATTCATAGACAGCTCATAAAATTACTAGCTTACTTATAATCACTCATAACACAAGTACTAATATGAGAATGAAGCAGTGGCTAAAAGCTAGTATTGTAATATTTAACACCCAGGTGTTTGTATGAGTTCACTGATTCCAAACATCAGTCAGTGATATTGTGGACATTGGATACTGCATTTCCATGTCTTTTGAATTATACAATTTCATATTTTTTACACTTGAAGCAAATTGCCAATCTTTGAACCAATTTGAAACATTACTAAGATTGAACCAAATAACACTGTAGTTTCTTTTTCATATAATGTTCAGTACAGATAACTGCATATCTGCAAACAGTCTAAGGTTACTATTAATATTGTCTACAAAGTTATTAATATACTTCCTTGGGGGTGGGGAGGTATGTGTTCATGGCTCTGTTAAGAAATCCTTAGTCCACTCAGAAATTACACCTGATGCACCATATAATTATAATTTCATTATTAAGCATTCATGATGTACTGATTCAAATCCTTCTCGGAGGTAAAGAAATTCTACACCTACCTGACTCCCTTCATCTACCTCATTATGTGTGAGCTCAAAGTATTTTCTACAATTCTACAACAGACTAATACACCTATTGCTGCTTTTAGCAGTTAGTCGCTTGTCACAGAGCAAAAAATGTTTCAAAGTAGCCCACTGCATTTGTGACCATGTGAAGCTGCAGGTAATATGAAAAATGTATACATTAATTAAATAGTTAAATTTAAAACAGTGAGAACAGTATGAACTTTAAGTGAATGCAGATCAAGCAACACTATAACTTCTGTACACCAGTGAATGTACATGGAGCAAGTATCAAATTGGTTCAACATATATTCATTCAAAACTGTCAAATCTGAGCAGCAGCAGTTCAGAGAATCCCATCTGCTGCCAAATCCCATACCATGATGTTTCTGGATAGCTTACTTTGTGTACTTGATGGCAGCAGCTTATACAGATGTGGACTTTATCTGCCACAGACTAGACAGTAAGGTTCATTGGTTACAACTAGTGCACGAAGAAAATGTTGTTCAGTGAAACTCAAATTATACAACTGGACTGTATTACCACACAGGAACAGAAATCAAAACACAAAGAATAAAATCTCTTTCATATATTTATTGCATTATAAAAAAATACAACATTGCACTAAAAATCAGCTGCCCTTTGGTATGAAATACTGCTCAGTGGTAATGGAAAAGCTATCTTTATATTTGTAAATGTTTATATACATATGAATTACTGTTTATCACAAAACAACAAATTAAAATAATGCCATATTGAAATTTTATCATACATGTACAAGGTGCACACACTAGCCAACTGCTACAGAACTAGCTGCTTACATCAGACACAATATTTTAACTTTCAATCACGCACCAAGTTCCATTCCAACAGGTATTAACATTCAGTATACTCATATTACGGAATACAAGTTTCTTATTAAGTATTCACAAACATATACTTCAGCTTTTGCCATGAAAAGCTAGCTTACTCAATGACACAGACAGACTTTGAAGCATACATAAATGTAAATTATTTTAGATATCAGAAACACTTAAAAGATTGTTCATTCTATGGAATTGAACCATGTCAGACACAACACAAAAATGTATCACAGAAATGAAATGACACTGTAACAGCAAGAGACAGAGCTGTCTGTTAAATCTTTTCGATCAGTTAGAAAATTGTAGAAATACTTGTTCTTAACAGTTTTATTTTCCTTGAAAGTGTTATTTTTTTAAGTAGCTCTGAACTGACCATATAAATTTAGTTCTATGCATAATACTTTAGGACTTCCGAGGCACTGCATGCCTCTATGGCGAACACTGAAATAGTAATAAAATAAGGCATAAAAAAAGAAGGCTGGCATATGCGATACTTTAATTACTGACGCAATATGCGTACGTCAGGATATACGTGCAGCGAAAAAAAGTGAACATTTAATTAACTAAGTCATAATGGCAAAAATAAAAAAAATTAAATGCCTAAGGTGGAACACTAATTTGAAATAGCCAAATAAATTCAAAGTGAGAAACATTAATTTGATCATGTTCACTACCTGAGATATAATCACATATTCCATGGAATTTCTTGGATACTGTTACTTGATACCTAATAATTCTCTTTTTAAATTAATCCAATCTTGGCACCATTGCCCAAATGTTTTTGCTGCCATAAGTGCCTTAGCTGCCTCCTGGAATGTCTCTTCATTTCGTCGAAAATACATCTCTGCATCCATTTCCAACTGTGCTATTTTGGCTGGATTTATTTCAGCCATAGAGACCATTTCTGTTAAATACGGATTGAATCTATAATACACATTTCCCGGCAGAAGATCATTCAGCATTGTGTGAACCGCTGAAAAGGAAAGGGATGACAGTAAATACTTGTTCAAACTTGTGATAACAACTGAAAAATATAAGCTACAACTTTATAAACATTTTCAAATATTAATAAGAATGTCCATGTGCTTTGAATTTTATGAGTCTCTTTCTTTTAGTTTCTTTAAATATGTCAGTTTACTTAAAACACACAAATATGCCAGTTTATTTAAAAAATAGTGTAGAGAAATTATCAACCAGTTCAGTTGGAAAAAATGAGCAGTCGAAGAAGAGAGGGGACTCTCCGACTAATTCAATGGAATCATAAATAATCACTGAAAAATACATCTCTGTTTTGTGGGAAAGAATTCTATTTTGTATCCCTCTCCTGCATCCAGTTTCCCAATATGCACAAAGTTTGTTGAATCATTTAATTTGACACTGCTTGATGTAGAAGCTGCATACCATATTGCAGTCCAGGTTTATAAATTTGTCAATACAGAGATCTGAGTGCTCTACTGCAATGAGCTAAATGTTCTATGGATTATTGACATCACAGCAGGCGTATCAGGCAGAAAAAATTCCTTGATACACTTGTTATAGTACTGAAGTGTATATCTGAAGTATCAGTAACTGGTTACTAATTGCTACAGCATGGGAGCACTGTAACAAATGTGTATGAAAAGGCCGTATGCAAAATCAAGGTTTTTTTGGGGGTCTTGGTGCTCAGTTCCTATTTCACCAAGGAAAATGGGGTAAAAAGTTTTTTGTTTAGACCAGCCTAGTGGCCATTTGTATAGCCATTGGAACATTTGCCTTCCTGTAGCTATGTTATAGTACATTAGGCAATGTTTGAATGACAAACCAGACCTGGCACCCAGGAAAATTGAGTGAATTGCTTAATTCCTCTTGCAAAAGATTTTAATTGGGCTGAAATTACAGTTCAGCTAATGGCACCATTTTTATGTGCCCCATTCAGACTTTACATACAAAAACAGTCACCACTAAATAACTCTGGACTGAAGCAAGACTGATGGTTCAAATTTGAATTTGACCCATCAGTGTATCGAACCTTGGGTTAAAGTAAGTTTTAACCATTTGAAAAAAATCTTGCTCTGTTTGGATTTATGTTCAAAAACACATTTTTCAGGAGGTTTTTGAAGCGCGTCACCTCTATACCCTAAACTTATATGAATCAGTTTAAACATTGCACAAAAATAGATAAATGGATTAAGTCAAAATGAAATTTTTTCATCCAATAATCTTTATCCATTGTCAAGATATGAAAGTTTAAATTCTAACTAAATGTAGCATGCAAAATTCGTTCTTATGTGAACTGAATGCACAGAAGCAGGTTAAAGTGAATCAAATACATGAGAGATGCATTCTGACAATACAATTAAAAACTTGCTTTCAAAAATCTAGCTTCATTCAGATTTTACACGAAAAAACATGTTTTCTATGAGTATTTTTGCACGCACCACTTCTAGGTTTCAAACTTGTGCAAAAACGGTTCAAATTTTGTAAGAAGATAGACAAATACATGTAATTAATTGTCTCCACGTTATTTCCTGAAAGCTTTATCTGTTGCCATGATACAGAGGTCAAAAGTTGCACATAAAATCCAGTTTTACACAAATTGCTCATGCTGAGACAGTTTACAGTGTTACAGCTGATGATAGAAAATATATTTTTACAGTAACTGTAAGAAGCATTTGCCAAAAATCTTTCCTCATTCAAGTTTTACATGCTAAAACTCATGTTTGCACATGAAATTGTGTTTTATAGAAAACCACTGCATTTTAAGCACTGCATTGGTTATAATTTTAAAAACTGGTTATTACAGTTGATTATCATTTAGTTGCACTACACACCGGAAGCAGCTACTAGGGTAGCAGAGTACGTGTGGCGTGCACACGGGGGTTTTTTAGGTTGGAGGGACCCCCCCTTGGGCGAAACGATAAAATACCTGACGGCTTACCAGAGAGGACATTATCATCGTTGATAAAGAACGTCCGTCCTCAGAGACCAAAAACAGGAAAAGTTAACGTAATATTGGTAAACTGCAGGAGTATCCAGGGCAAGGTTCCTGAATTAGTATCTCTTATTGAAGGAAATAGTGCGCATATAGTATTAGGAACGGAAAGTTGGTTAAAACCGGAAGTGAACAGTAACGAAATCCTAGACACAGAATGGAATATATACCGCAAGGATAGGATAAACGCCAATGGTGGAGGAGTATTTATAGCAGTAAAGAATTCAATAATATCCAGTGAAGTTATTAGCGAATGCGAATGTGAAATAATCTGGGTTAAGCTAAGTATCAAAGGTGGGTCAGATATGATAGTCGGATGCTTCTATAGACCACCTGCATCAGCAACCGTAGTAGTTGAGCGCCTCAGAGAGAACCTGCAGAACGTCGTGAAGAAGTTTCGTGATCATACTATTGTAATAGGGGGAGACTTCAATCTACCAGGTATAGAATGGGATAGTCACACAATCAGAACTGGAGCCAGGGACAGAGACTCTTGTGACATTATCCTGACTGCCTTGTCCGAGAATTACTTCGAGCAGATAGTTAGAGAACCAACTCGTGAAGCTAACGTTTTAGACCTCATAGCAACAAATAGACCGGAACTTTTCGACTCCGTGAATGTAGAAGAGGGTATCAGTGATCATAAGTCAGTGGTTGCATCAATGACTACAAGTGTAATAAGAAATGCCAAGAAAGGAAGGAAAATATATTTGCTTAACAAGAGTGATAGGGCACAAATCGCAGAATATCTGAGTGACCACCATCAAACGTTCATTTCTGAGGAAGAGGATGTGGAACAAAAATGGAAAAAATTCAGAAACATCGTCCAGTACGCCTTAGATAAGTTCGTACCGACTAAGGTCCAAAGCGAGGGGAAAGATCCACCGTGGTATAACAATCATGTACGAAAGGTACTACGGAAACAAAGAAAGCTTCATCATAGGTTTAAGAGTAGTCGAATCATAGCTGATAAGGAAAAGCTGAACGAAGCGAAAAAGAGCGTAAAGAGAGCAATGAGAGAAGCATTCAACGAATTCGAACATAAAACATTGGCAAACAATCTAAACAAGAACCCTAAAAAGTTTTGGTCATATGTAAAATCGGTAAGCGGATCTAAATCCCCTATTCAGTCACTCGTTGACCACGATGGCACCGAAACAGAGGACGACCGAAGAAAGGCAGAAATACTGAATTCAGTGTTCCGAAACTGTTTCACTGCGGAAAATCTTAACACGGTCCCTGACTTCAGCCGTCGCACGGACGCCAAAATGGAAAATATTGAAATAAACGATATCGGAATTGAAAAACAACTGCTATCACTTAGTAGCGGAAAAGCATCCGGACCAGACGAGATACCCTTAAGATTCTACAGTGATTATGCTAAAGAACTTGCCCCCTTTCTATCAGCAATTTATCGTAGATCGCTGGAAGAACGTAAAGTACCTAGCGACTGGAAGAAAGCGCAGGTCGTTCCCATTTTCAAGAAGGGTCATAAATCAGATGCGAATAATTATAGGCCTATTTCGCTTACGTCAATCTGTTGTAGAATAATGGAACATGTTTTGTGTTCTCGTATTATGACGTTCTTAGATAATACAAATCTCCTTCATCATAACCAACATGGATTCCGCAAACAGAGATCATGTGAAACTCAGCTCGCCCTATTTGCCCAAGAAATTCACAGTGCCGTAGACACTGGCGAGCAGATTGATGCCGTATTCCTGGACTTCAGGAAGGCATTTGATACGGTTCCGCACTTACGTTTAGTGAAAAAAATACGAGCTTACGGAATATCGGACCAGGTTTGCGATTGGATTCAGGATTTCCTAGAAGAAAGAACACAACATGTCATTCTTAACGGTTCAAAATCTGCAGATGTAGAGGTAATTTCGGGAGTACCGCAAGGAAGCGTGATAGGACCTTTATTGTTTACAATATACATAAATGACTTAGTTGACAACATCGGTAGCTCCGTGAGGCTATTTGCAGATGACACGGTTGTCTACAAGAAAGTAGCAACATCAGAAGACTCGTACGTACTCCAGGAAGACCTGCAGAGGATTAATGCATGGTGCGACAGCTGGCAGCTTTCCCTAAACGTAGATAAATGTAATATAATGCGCATACATAGGGGCAGAAATCCATTCCAGTACGATTATGCCATAGGTGGTAAATCATTGGAAGCGGTAACGACCGTAAAATACTTAGGAGTTACTATCCGGAGCGATCTGAAGTGGAATGATCACATAAAACAAATAGTGGGAAAAGCAGGCGCCAGGTTGAGATTCATAGGAAGAATTCTAAGAAAATGTGACTCATCGACGAAAGAAGTAGCTTACAAAACGCTTGTTCGTCCGATTCTTGAGTATTGCTCATCAGTATGGGACCCTTACCAGGTTGGATTAATAGAAGAGATAGACATGATCCAGCGAAAAGCAGCGCGATTCGTCATGGGGACATTTAGCCAGCGCGAGAGCGTTACGGAGATGCTGAACAAGCTCCAGTGGCGGACACTTCAAGAAAGGCGTTACGCAATACGGAGAGGTTTATTATCGAAATTACGAGAGAGCACATTACGGGAAGAGATGGGCAACATATTACTACCGCCCACATATATCTCGCGTAATGATCACAACGAAAAGATCCGAGAAATTAGAGCAAATATGGAGACTTACAAGCAGTCGTTCTTCCCACGCACAATTCGTGAATGGAACAGGGAAGGGGGGATCAGATAGTGGTACAATAAGTACCCTCCGCCACACACCGTAAGGTGGCTCGCGGAGTATAGATGTAGATGTAGATGTAGATTACATTTAACAGTGGCTTCAAATCATCAGAAAATCTTTGGACATGCAAAACAATGCATGTAACAAACCAGAATTATACACAGCCCTGTACAAAATGATACACTGTTTCATCAAGCATGCAGAAAATTAAAAAAAATAAGCCAAATTTACTGTAAAAATATTTTTCAGAGGAAAAGATCACCTTATTTCTGAGCAATAGAAAATATTTTACTGCATTTTCTCCTGAAACTACTACATTATCTTGTAGAAAATTTATTTTCAGGCAAAACAAGCTTATGTTAACCAATTTTTGTACAGGACTGACATATCATGCGTGCCTGTTTCACAGTTCTTCTGCTTATTTCAGCCAATCATACTCATACTCAATTGGGATTGTTTTTTGGAACATTTTGTGACAAAATTTTCACACGAGTTTTTCTAATGGCAGTTTCTTAATTTTCAGTTTTTATCATGACAAGAATTTTAAGATAAGAGATAATAACAAGATTTATGCTTTTTTCAATAGTTTATTATTTGTTGCAATATAGTAATCTTTTATGTAAGTTCATCTATATATGTGGTTGTGTAGTAAGTTTATCTACATAATGTAAACTATTTTGCCATTATTTTGTGCACTGTATTAAGTATTTATGGTTATTTTTTGTATGAGGGCTATTCAGAAAGTAGGGAATGTTTCGGCATTAAAAAAAAAAAAAAAAAAAAAAAAAATACATACAAGAAATACATTTTATATATACATCTGAAAGAGCGACTGACATACTACTATTTCACATAGTCACCAAACACATTGAGGCACTTATCATAGTAGTGGACAAGCTATGAAAGACCTTCATCATAAAATTCTGCCACCTCAGACTTCAGCCAGTGAGACGCACCCACCTAAAGTTCTCCATCGTCATCAAAGTGTTGCATTGCAAGCCAGTTGCTTGGGAAAAAAGTGGAAATTGTTTGGTGCAAGATCAGGGTTGTAGGGCGGATGAGGGAAAATTTCCCATTTGAATGAATTAAGGAGTTCATTAGTGCAGTTTGCCATGTGAGGTCAGGCACTGTCACGCAAGAACAAAATTTTGGACATGAGCTTTCCTCAGCGTTTGTTTTGAACTGCTCTTCTAAGGCTGTGCAAAGTTTGCCAGTACTGCGTAGAATTTATGGTTGCTCCACTTTCAAGAAAATCAATAAAAAGCACACCTTGCCTATCCCAAAACACTGTCGCCATCAACTTCCTTGCTGACAAGGTTTGCAAACATTTTTTTTGTTTTTGGGTGGGACCTTGTGTGCCCCCACTCGGTGGATTGTAATTTTGTCTCGCAATTGACGTGTTTCATTCAAGTCTCGTCACTGGTTATGATTCAATCCAGTAATGAATCACCATGTTTGGGGTAGGCCTCCAGAAATGTCAACGTTGCCCCATTCACTGTTCTTTATGGTGCTCTATAAGGAGAAAGAAAACTGGCGTTCTATGGATTGGAGTGTGGAATGTCAGATCCCTTAACCGGGCAGGTAGGTTAGAAAATTTAAAAAGGGAAACAGGTAGGTTAAAGTTAGATATAGTGGGAATTATTGATGTTCGGTGGCAGGAGGAACAAGACTTTTGGTCAGGTGAATACAGGATTATAAATACAAAATCAAATAGGGGTAATGCAGGAGTAGGTTTAATAATGAATAAAAAATAGGAGTGCAGGTAAGCTACTACAAACAGCATAGTGAACGCATTATTGTGGCCAAGATAGACACGAAGCCCATGGCTACTACCGTAGTACAAGTTTATATGCCACCTAGCTCTGCAGATGATGAAGAAATTGACGAAATGTATGATGAGATAAAAGAAATTATTCAGATAGTGAAGGGAGACAAAAATTTAATAGTCATGGGTGACTGGAACTCGAGAGTATGAAAAGGGAGAGAAGGAAACATAGTGGATTAATATGGATTGGGGTGAGAAATGAAAGAGGACGCCGTCTGGTAGAATTTTGCACAGAGCATAACTTAATCATAGCTAACACTTGGTTCAAGAATCATGAAAGAAGGTTGTATACATGGAGGAATTCTGGAGATACTAGAAGGTATAAGATAGATTATATAATGGTAAGACAGAGATTTAGGAACCAGGTTTTAAATTGTAAGACATTTCCAGGGGCAGATGTGGACTCTGGCCACAATCTATTGGTTATGAACTGTAGATTAAAACTGAAGAAACTGCAAAAAGGTGGTAATTTAAGGAGATGGTACCTGGATAAACTGACTAAACCAGAGGTTGTACAGAGCTTCAGGGAGAGCATAAGGGAACAATTGACAGGAATGGGGGAAAGAAATACAATAGAAGAAGAATGGGTAGCTCTGAGAAGTAGAGAAGGCAGCAGAGGATCAAGTAGGTAAAAAGACGAGGGCTAGTAGAAATCCTTGGGTAACACAAGAGATACTGAATTTAATTGATGAAAGGAGAAAATACAAAAACACAGTAAGTTAAGCAGGCAAAAAGGAATACAAACATCTCAAAAAAGAGATCGACAGGAAGTGCAAAATGGCTAAGCAGGGATGGCTAGAGGACAAATGTAAGGATGTAGAGGCTTATCTCACGAGGGGTGAGATAGATACTACCTACAGGAAAATTAAAGAGGCCTTTGGAGAAAAGAGAACCACTTGTATGAATATCAAGAGCTCAGATGGAAACCCAGTTCTAAGCAAAGAAGGGAAAGCAGAAAGGTGGAAGGAGTATATAGAGGGTCCATACAGGGGCGATGTTCTTGAGGACAATATTATGGAAATGGAAGAGGATGAAGATGAAGATGAAATGGGAGATATGATACTGCGTGAAGAGTTTGACAGAGCACTGAAAGACCTAAGTCGAAACAAGGCCCCGGGAGTAGACAACATTCCATTAGAACTACTGATGGCCTTGGGAGAGCCAGTCCTAACAAAACTATACCATCTGGTGAGCAAGATGTATGAGACAGGCGAAATACCCTCAGCCTTCAAGAAGAATATAATAATTCTAACCCCAAAGAAGGCAGGTGTTGACAGATGTGAAAATTACCAAACTATCAGTTTAATAAGTCACAGCTGCAAAATACTAACGCGAATTCTTTACAGCGAATGGAAAAACTGGTAGAAGCTGACCTCGGGGAAGATCTGTTTGGATTCCGTAGAAATATTGGAACATGTGAGGCAATACTGACCTTACGACTTATCTTAGAAGAAAGATTGAGGAAAGGCAAACCTACATTTCTAGCATTTGTAGACTTGGAGAAAATTTTTGACAATGTCGACTGGAATACTCTCTTTCAAATTCTAAAGATGGCAGGGGTAAAATACAGTGAGCGAAAGGCTATTTACAATTTGTACAGAAAGCAGGTGGCAGTTATAAGAGTCGAGGGACATGAAAGGGAAGCAGTGGTTGGGAAGGGAGTGAGACAGGGTTGTAGCCTCTCCCCGATGTTATTCAATCTGTATATTGAGCAAGCAGTAAAGGAAACAAAAGAAAAATTCGGAGTAGGTATTAAAATCCATGGAGAAGAAATAAAAACTTTGAGGTTCTCCGATGACATTATAATTCTGTCAGAGACAGCAAAAGACTTGGAAGAGCAGTTGAACAGAATGGACAGTGGAGGAGGAGGAGATTAGTGTTTAACGTCCCGTCGACAACGAGGTCATTAGAGACGGAGCGCAAGCTCGGGTTAGGGAAGGACGCGGAGTGAAATCGGCCGTGCCCTTTCAAAGGAACCATCCCGGCATTTGCCTGAAAGGATTTAGGGAAATCACGGAAAACCTAAATCAGGATGGCCGGAGACGGGATTGAACCGTCGTCCTCCCGAATGCGAGTCCAGGGTGCTAACCACTGCGCCACCTCGCTCGGTAATGGACACTGTCTTGAAAGGAGGATATAAGATGAACATCAACAAAAGCAAAACGAGGATAATGGAATGTAGTTGAATTAAGTCGGGTGATGCTGAGGGAATTAGATTAGGAAATGAGACACTTAAAGTAGTAAAGAAGTTTTGCTATTTGAGGAGCAAAAGAACTGATGATGGTTGAAGTAGAGAGGATATAAAATGTAGACTGGCAATGGCAAGGAAAGCTTTTCTGAAGAAGAGAAATTTGTTAACATCGAGAATAGATTTAAGTGTCAGGAAGTTGTTTCTGAAAGTATTTGTATGGAGTGTGGCCATGTATGGCTGTGAAACATGGATGATAAATAGTTTGGACAAGAAGAGAATAGAATCTTTCGAAATGTGGTGCTACAAAGAATGCTGAAGATCAGATGGGTAGACCACATAACTAATGAGGAGGTATTGAATAGAATTGGGGAAGAGTTTGTGGCACAATTTTACAAGAAGAAGGGACCGGATGGTAAGACATGTTCTGAGGCATCAAGGGATCACAAATTTAGCATTGGAGGGCAGTGTGGAGACCAAGAGATGAATACACTAAGCAGATTCAGAAGGATATAGGTTGTAGTAAGTACTGGGAGATGAAGAAGCTTGCACAGGATAGAGTAGCATGGAGAGCTGCATCAAACCAGTCTCAGGACTGAATACGACCACAACAACAACAACAACAACAACAACAACAACAACAATAAGCATTTTGGCCACCCATCATGCACATAATTTGTGGTAGCCTAGCTTTTGAGTGACAATTTCAAACAACAAAGTCCTTGAAAGTTGTGAAAAAGAAAGCAAACGCTCCATTATTGTGAAGCGATGGTTTACACGAATCGTTTCATCAACTTTAGCGACAAGATCATCAGTCACAATGCTTAGGCATCCACTCTTCTCTTCATCACGAACATTGGTTCGGCCATTTTTAAACTGAATGCATCATTTCCAGATGGAACATTCACTCATTACATTGTTTCCGTACACTTCGCACAGTTCACGATAAATTTCTATAGGTTTTAGATTTTTTGCCAATTGCAGCACACATTTCAAATTTGAATATCTAAAAAACCAGATGCACAGAGACGTTCTCACTGTCATGGATGGATGCCAACTGAGTTGCCGAGCATGCACATACAAAAATATACGCGATCAGCACATGCCTAGCGGTGTCAGATGGAAACATTCCCTACTTTCTGAACAGCCCTCGTATATCTGTGTATAGTGTCTCATGCATATATGAATAAAATGAGTGCAACTATAAAACAACAAAATAAAAAACAATAGAAATATGATAAGGTGCAATCGATGTTGATGTGGCAATCTCAACGCCGACGTTTTTGAGATTCCCGATTCTCACGCAATTTGTCTGCTATTGATGTGCGGTTTAGCCACGACAGCAGCTAAAACACCTACTTGGGCATCATCATTTGTTGCAGGTCATGGCCGACGTTTCACATGTGGCTGACCACTTCCTGTTACCTTAAATAACGTAACTATCTGGTGAACGGTCTCGACACTTGGATGATGTCATCCAGGATACCGAGCAGCAGACATAGCACACGCCCATTGGGCATTTTGATCACAATAGCCAAACATCAACATGATATCGACCTTTTCCGCAATTGGTAAACGGTCCATTTTAACATGGGTAATGTATCATGAAGCAAATACCGTCCACACTGGTGGAATGTTACATGATACCACGTACTTATACGTTTGTGACTATTACAGCACCACCTATCACAAAGCGAAAAAAGTGGTCAACTAAAACATTCATATATACTACACGAATATGTAATAAAAATGGGGGTTCCTACTTTAAAAATGCAGTTGATATCCATTTGACCTATGGCAGCACCATCTAGCGGGCCAACCATTGCGCCATCTGGTTTACCCCTTTAAGCTAGACAGGTTTCGTTCTTTGTAGTTTTTTCGTTTGACGCTTATATAGTGAGATATTTGGCCTGGTCACGATCAATGGACCACCCTGTATATCAGTGTTGTATGAGAACTTGTATACACAATAGGAGTGTATGCACTGGTAGTATTTAATGCTATTTTCTCCATTTTTTCACTAAATAGTCAAATTTTAAGTAGAGCCATAGCTTATTGTTGTGGCTTGTTGCCTAGTTTGTAGTTTCTTGCGTGTCCCTCACACTTGCACCGCATGAGTCAAATGTCACATGATTGTTCAAAGAAGCTTGATACTGTATTGAACACTGCAGCATATTTGGAAAACTTGGGCCCATTCGTACATGAGTATCGTTCGCCCAGCCCTAGATTAAGTGACGAACTATGAACTAGTCGCTACAAAAATATAATGCCCTCCTTAGAAATTGACAATTTTGTGAAACACAGGAGGAAATGACATTAAGTTCTATCTACTTACAAATTTAGTTGTGTCTGAAATGACTGCAATAAATGTTCATATACATGTACAGATACCAAATAAATACATCTATGCTGTTTTTTAAGTAAAGGTAACATTCAAAGGAGAAAATATTTTCCTTCAAAAACCATTACTTGATTCTGAATCCGCATTAAATTTTATTTAGTTATGGAGAAATTAATGGTTTACCAGGTGGGTTTCAAATGAGAAATTTGGTCGGTGTACACATTAGAATATTGCATAAAATCATTACCAGCTTTTAATCAGCTTTAGAAAAAGAGAATGACATTCAGATGAAACAAGAAGGAATATTAATCCAGAATGAAATGTTTAACAAATGAACTAAAATGTATTAAGCTGACTGTAATTTTTGTCACAAGAATAAATTACAGCAGAAAGACCTATTGTGGAGATAGTACAAACAGATGTCATTAGATTTTGGAATGAGCGAAAGATCGATAATTGGACTGAATAGTGATTGCGACTTTTATTCATGTATTAGTTGCTGTTTGTAAATATGACCTGCACCCTAGAAGATACTGCCATCCATGTTTCACCGTTGTTCAAGCACAGCACTGCAGAAAGTTGGAGGGGAGGCAGTGACCGAGCTTGGCTGAGAAATATGAGAGCCCTGGGACTGTTGAACAGGCAGAAATTTTAATGTGCAGCCAACCAAGGGAATGTATACCATGTGCTTTGGCTTTTTATGAACATCTACCAAGTTTAAATTGCAATTTTCCTGAATCCATATGCACTAGGAATCAAACTGACTTCAAAATTGGACAAATACTCAACAATAGCTTACATGTTTGCAGGAGATGCTGAAGTCTACACGGGGCCACTGACGTACTAATGTTTTTTCGTACAGCAATGTTGTCAATGCTCACCACGATGTATGACAGTAACGATTTGGGGTGTGTCAGCTGCTAGTTCTACACAGCCAATGAGAGAGTGGCGGGCAAATGGTATGTCTGGAAGCAAGACACACTTAACATTCTCACATCAGTTCAGAGGTGAAATCTGCTGTGTGTTCAGAAAAAACCAGCTACATTTTCAGTTCCCACAATAACCACAACTTCAGAAATCGCAATTTATTTGGAAGAAATGGCCAAATATTTGTGACAATGGAGATATAACTTTCACAGTTGTCCTGTTAGGATGATAATTAAAAACAAAGATACCACAGATGACAGGCAAAGTAAACAAAAAAAAGGCAGTGCAGGTAGAAAAAAATGTTAAAAAATCTTTGTTATTTTATTTCTCCTTGCATTATAAAAAATATAAATTAACAAATGGCATAAATTTAGAGCAGGTGTAATGTTAACTTTTTGGACAGATCCCTTAAATCAATAAAAGTTTGTAACTTTGATTAGCCAGAATATGTTAAAAATAATTTTTTCACAATGAGGCCCTTAAAAAAAGGAGGAGGAGGAGTTGTCTTATTTTCAGGGTCGTTTTATACTTAGGTAGATACAGTAATAAAGTTAGTAGGTTATTAACCACCAGCAATACCGCCACCTCGACAGCTGCCACCCATTCCATACCAAGAAGTCCCTTCCTTACAGCCTAGCCACCCATGGTCGTCACATTAGCAGTGACGAGCTGTCCCTCTCGAAATATACCAAGGGTCTCACTGAAGTCTTCACAGACCATAATTATCGTCCCAGCCTTGTGCAAAAACAAATCTCCCATGCCTTATCTCCCCAGTCTCCCACCACCTCCGAAAGTCTTACTGTCTGGTCACAGTGGAGCATTCCCCTCGTAACTCAGTACCACCCAGAACTGGAGCAACTGAATTACATTCTCCACCAGGGTTTCGATTACCTCTGGTCCCTGAAATGAGAAATATCCTGCCCACTAACCTTACCAATCCTCCCACAGTTGTATTCCGCAGTCCACTGAACCTACATAATATACTCATCCATCCATACACAACCCCTACTCCCAACCCCTACCTTGTGGTCATATCTCTGTAATAGACCTAGATGCAAGACCTGTCCCAAACATCCTCCCACTACAAAGCGAGGTGGCGCAGTGATTAGACACTGGACTCACATTCGGGAGGACGACGGTTCAATCCCGCGTCCGGCCATCCTGATTTAGATTTTCCGTGATTTCCCTAAATCGCTCCAGGCAAATGCCGGGATGGTTCCTTTGAAAGGGCACGGCCGACTTCCTTTCCCGTCCTTCCCTAATCCAATGAGACTGATGACCTCGCTGTCTGGTCTCCTTCCCCAAAGAACCCAACCCCATCCTTCCACTACCACCTACTCCACCCTGGTCACAAACATCAGCTATCCCATCAAATGCAGGGCTACCTGTGAAATGGGTCATGTGATCTACAAGCTTAGCTGCAACCACTGTGCTGCATTCTATGTGGGCATGACAACCAACAAGCCGTCTGTCTGCATGAATGGCCACCGAAAAACTGTGGCTAAGCAACAAGTGGACCACCCTGTTCCTGAGCACACTGCCCAACATGGCATCCTTCATTTCAATGACTGTTTCACCAGCTGTGCCATATGGATACTTCCCACCAACACCAGCTTTTCTGAATTGTGCGATTGGGAACTTTCCCTGCAATATATCCTACATTCCCAAAACCATCCTGGCCTCAACTCCGTTAGTCACTGACCTCACCCACACAGCCGCTTCCCTGATCTCATTCCAGAACTACAGAGCCATCATTCCACTATTGCACCCATTCTTTTTACTTCTCTCCTTTTCCGATCCCCCCCCCCCCCCCTTTCTCCTTCTCCCCTAGCCTCAGGCATACCTCCCGACTGCACATAAAAGCTGCTTTACCCTCTCTCCACCTCATCCCTGCACGCTCCCCAGCAGTGCTTTACTGTCCCCCCCCCCCACTATCATTCCCCCTCCCTGCCCCAGCATCCTCCTTAACCCCACCCAGTTGCCACTCGTATCATGCATGGGTGCTGCAGCTTGCAGTGTGGCTTCAGTTGCCAGAGATGGCAGTCGTGTGTGTGTGTGTGTGTGTTGCATTTGCACGAGTGTGTTTGCATGTCTGTTGTCTATCTTTATGAAGGCCATACTGGCCGAAAGCTAATTTGTGACAGTCTTTTTGTTGTGCCTATCTGCGACTCAGCATCTATGCTATATGGCGAGTGGCAACTTTCCTTTTCATAATGTAATAACTGTTGCTGACGTTAATGGAATCTCAAGCAAAAAAGCAACATTTATTTTAAAAATAAACAAATATATTCCACGAAAATCAATCAGGTCTATGCTCACATTCTGATGCAGAGGTAGAAGACACAGCTCATTCTAGAAACTGATAAATGATAGCAAACCCCACTACAAGATAATGGGTAATTTTTTATGTAAAAGTAGGACAAAAACTGTGGAACAGTTCTTCAGGCTGGGTATAATACCAGAAATGACAAGATGTTATAAATTAGAAGAATTTACTGAGAAAAGCCATACGTTTTTCTTCAACATGAAAACTAATAAGAAGGATCAAGAGGGACTAAAAATGAAACTGATAGTATTGTATAAAATAAGAGAATCCTACAGCAGGAAGCTATAAATGCAGATTATGAGTATTTACTATAAAGTAAGAAGATATTTCAGATTAAATTATGCAACTTCTTCGACATATTCAGAAATAAATATGATCTCAATCAACAATTGCGGCAGTTATAAAATTAAAGTATTTGGGCATACAGAGAAAGACGTTACAGGTAGAAAGAATGCAAAAAGAAAAGAAAATATGAAATCAAACCAGACAGCTGTTAACGAGAAGATCAGAGTTACAAGTAAATGCCAACAGTAACATTAGATTATGCTGACTACAATAGAACAACTGGGAATGTTTTCAACAGAATGTAAGGAGATACAATGGAAGTTTGATACAAGAAACATCTGTAAACAATAAAAGTATAATTAAAATAAAACAAACAGTGAGTGAACACCACAGTATACCACTTAACAATGTACATGGTACAGAAACTAACAACATGGATAAAATTACATACCTAAATATTTCTTTAAATTTTGAATTTCTTCAAGAAATGACTTTGAAATAAAGACAATAATGACCATCTGGAAGTTACAGCAGTTGAGATGTACATAGCAATTGGAGATATAAAAAATGGAAAGGTGCTGGGAAGTGATGATGTTTCTCTAAGAATGGTGAATGCTCTAGAGTAATGTACATAAATGTCTGTGGTGAAAGACAATTAGTTTAAACTGGGACAGTGCTGAAATTGTTCTACCTCACAAGAAAGAAGACAGACAAAAGAAATAAAAACCTATAGATTGATCAATGTTATTTCCTAAATGTTCAATATCTATATCTATGACAACAATGTAAGTGTCTTTCAACTGTCTGCAAGTTAATGTGTCATCTATCCAACCCCCATCATACCCACAGTATTCCTCCTCGTCCACCACTCGTAGCAGCTAAACCCTGTCTACCTGACCTTTTCACTTTGCCACATTCTTCAAACTCCCTACCAACTCTCCACCAAATTGAGAGCCAAAACATTCCCGTAATACTGTTGTTAACCTTTCCACCAAAATCCTCAGCTCCACAGAAGTTTCAGTCCTATCCAAAGGCCTCACCCTTAGCCCTGCACCCAAATTTAACCATGCTGAACTTGTCAAGGACCCACTCTCCTTCTCCCGATCCCTGCAATAGTACTATCCCGGAGTGGAACAACTGAACCACATTCTTCACCAGTGCTTTGATTACTTATCATTGTGGTCTGAAATGAGGGATGTCCTACCCAAGATATTTTCCACGACTGGTGCTCCGTCGCCCATCCAACCTCAGGTGCAAAGCCTGCCCAATCCACCCACCAGCACTTCCTATTCCAGTACTGTCACAGGTTTATCCTACCCCATCAGGGATCACACCACCTGTGAAAGCAGCCATGTCATTTACCAGCACTGTTGTAATCATTGTACAACTTTATATATTGGTACGAATACCAACCAGCTGTCCACCAGGATGAACGGCCACCGCAAATTGTGGCCAAGAACAAAGTAGACCACCCTGTGGCACAACATGCAGCTGAACATGGCACACTTGATTTCAATGGCTGCTTCATTTCTGAGTCATTCTCTGCTCCTGAAGTTCCTGAACTTAGGGTAATATACTGTTCCGCACTCTCCACCCAACAGTTCCATGCCCTCTGTCCACCACGTCTTCCATATTCTCATCTCCCAATGCTGCCCTCTGCCAAAACACCCATCCATCTTTCCCCCCACTCTCCTATTTTTCTCTGTTTTCCTCACCTCCCTGCCCCACAGCCTCCTGATGCTGAACCTGTTAGCAGAGTTGTCCCTGCACACTCCGTCTGACAGCGCTCCTCTCTCTACCCCCTGCCCCCCATACACTGCTATCCCTTCCCCATACGACAGCTGCATTCTGGTCCGACCTGCGGGAGTTGATTGTCATGTGTGCATCAGGTGTGCTTGCTTGTGTGAATGAGTGGTGTGTGTTTCTTCTTCTGATGAAGGCTGTGACCAAAAGCTTAGGCGTATGTGTCTTTTAATTATGTCTGTCTGTAACTTAACATGTCATCTTTATGGTAAGTAGCAATCTATCCTTTCCTTACATATTTAATATTATGAAAAGGTTGAGTTGCAGACAGGCACAACAAAAAGACAACTAAACAAGTGAGCTTTAACCCAAAAGCCCTTCATCCACCCTCCCCCCACACACACACACAAAAATGGCTCTGAGCACTATGGGACTTAACTTCTGAGGTCATCAGTCACCTAGAACTTAGAACTACTTAAACCTAACTAACCTAAGGACATCACACACATCCATGCCTGAGGCAGGATTCGAACCTGTGACCGTAGCGGTCGCGTGGTTCCAGACTGTAGCGCCTTTAACCGCTTGGCCACCACGGCCGGCACACACACACACACACACACACACACACACACACACACATAAAGCTGAGCATTTGTAAGAACTACTCCCAGGCCCTTGCACTGAAGTGGGCCAAATTTGATAAACTAACTCCTGATAGGATCAACATTTTGGGGTGGGGGACGGTTCATAATATGTAGGTTGGAGCTTAAATAGTGGCAACACTGCTGTGGAGACACTATGCAATGGAATTTACTATTGCTGCTGATAGTAAATGTTGACATACCTACCTTACCTGCGAGCAAATGGACTTGCTTGTCCCATGTCACTGGCATGCGCACCATCGAGGGAAAAACAGTCACTTGTGAATGAGCGGCCTAATGTAACGGTGTCAGAACAGGCTCCGCTAACAGTATACTACGCCTTACACATCGCTGGCAATGGGTTCTACAGAACGCTGGTGACTACTTTGAAGGACAGTAACAAGTGCAAACATGCAACTCTTTTGTATCGGTTGTGAATAAATAGTTGCCATTATTTAAGTTCCAACCCTCGTATTCCAGCTCTAGTATTTATGGATGTAGAGACATGCATGTTTTTAAGCCCGTGGCATATAGTTGCTCTGAATGATAGGTGTGTTGCGTATGAATAGCATCAACCTGCCTTATCGACCTGCTTTGCAGGGCAGCCTACACATCATGGGGCACACAGTTTTTTCAAACCCTTGATGTATAGGCTGTGCTGCACAAGAAGCATGTTGGGGGAGTACACCAGCCTGCTTTACTGACATCTTTTACAGGGTCTACACATGTGGATGTGGGTGGTCATGCCAAGGGGAAAGGTTGATATGGATAGAGGACAAGATTTGAGAGGAGGGAATGAGGGGCTGATCTATGGGGAAGAGGGGGCAGGCAGTGATCAGTAGGGATAGTTGGGGCAGGAGGAGGTACAAAAATGAAGGAGGGGAAGGAGGACACACACACACACACACACACACACACACACACACACACACACACAGAGAGAGAGAGAGAGAGAGAGGAGCTGAGACATAGGAGGAAGAGATGGACAGGCAGGGAGGTGAGGAGGTAATTGGCAAAGAGAGAGGGCAGGTGGAGAGAGACCAAAAGATGTGCGAATTATAAGTGACACACATGTACAGAGGCACAGAAACAGAGAAAATGCTAGTATCCACTAAAATTATTACCAACCACATAGAAACTAAATAATATTTTAATCTAGCAAAGGTCTGTGCATGCTTTAGATGCAGGTATCACACAATGGACCACTTTCAAAGTCATGGGCAAAATTATGGAAGGAAACAAAAGATTATGAATAAATGCTTTTTTCTGAAATACACACATTTTGAGAAAAGTTTTCACTCAGTTTCAAGCAAATCTGTACTGGCACCATAGGGAAAGAAGGCATCAATTCATTCTAAGTTATCACATTGAGGAATGAATGCATATAAGATACAGCTTCTACATATTCCATCTGGATAGTGGGAAACTCAGAACTGAGGAAAGTCCAGCGAAGTGATTCCATACCACCAAATATGTTCTCAACAGTCTCTGACAACATTTTCAGATCCTCAAACCAGGCAAATGAAGAAGGAAACACAAGAAGGAAACACATTAATTAAACACATCTGAATCACTCTCAGTTTGCTGATTACACTGCACTTTTACCCTATGACAAACATAGCCTTTCATAACAATGGAAGAGCCTTATAGAGCAAGTTTGTAAGTAGGACAAAGACTCAGTTATAATAATATTAAAGTAAAGAACAATATATTCACTGAAGAGGAAATAATACAAAATTAATAATCATAGAACCAGCTGATGAGCTTTTGTATTTAGGAAAGCTGAAGAAAATGATGAGATGGACAGCAAAAAATAAAAATAGCCTGGAATGGTTTAGGTAAACAATATACATTTTTCCAAAACGTAGCTTCCAACATTTCTACAAGGGAAGTTTGCAGTCAGTGTGTACTATCTGTTTTGACCAACAGCAATGAGGCAATGGTCTTTAAGAGATAGGAAAGTAATCAAGTTGAACAGAGAAAAGACTGGACTGCATGGCAAAATTGTGACTAATGATAATTAAACAGAGGTATGCAGAACTTGTAACCAGGTGAATAGGTGGAAGGTGGACCACGAAATTTCTTTGCTCACTCCAAAGTGATAAGAAAACACTGTAATGATACCCTTTCCTTTTCATAATTGTTATTCCATTATGGATTTTCAATTGTTTGATTTAATCTAATTGAAGGTGGATTAATGGCATTAGAAAAACATGAAGGAGCAACATAAATACATCTCTAGCTGCTGCTGCTGCTGCTGATGATGATGATGATGGTGATGATGGTGATGAATGTTAGCACAATTTTGTTCCCTAATTTTGTAACAAAGTGATATCTGTGAGATTCTTTTTGTTCTGGGCAGCTGTTCATGACTTTTCCGAAAGACAGGAACTATCTGTAATATTTTCTAATCACATGGATGCTGCTTTGTTTCATTAACCTGAAGTAGAATAGGGACCATGTCTTCTGCATATTCAAAGCAAACTGACAGTTATCCAAGTGGGTCCAGTGACCTTCCTTTATCAAGTGACTCCAGCTGTTTTCCCACCTCTCTCTCATGCATTTCTGTCTCTCAAGAATCTGTCATTTCTTTGACCATGCAGCACCCAAGAGTATTTGGGCCAAACTCATCTTCAAACATATACTTAAGGATGTATAAAAAGAGATCTGTCAACTAGAACTTTCACTGCCTATGTGCAAATAAGCATTAATTTTTAACAGTATTTAACACAGAACTACCAGAACAAGCCATTCCACATCAAATGAGTAATCTTGAAATTCAAAGTGATACAAATAGAATGTCTGGAACTAACTGTAATTTATGGCAATGGAAATATCATAGCCCAAATGTAAATAATGATTTAGAAAACAGATCACAGCTAGTCTCAGGCACACAATATAATCAACATTCAGAGGCAATTTATGTGCCTATTAATGACTTAACATTTAAAGTGAAGGCAAATAGTAAATTATTATGGATAATACAGAGGCATCTTTTTGATTTCACTTCTACTATGGCTTGTACACAGTGATCTTAATAAATCTGTGCTAATGTACAAAAATATGTGCAACTACCTGCTGTACATGAACTGTTGTGCTAACAATAAGTCCCAGTTTCTATAATTTTTATTAACAAAATATATTCAAAACATTGTGGGGAAAAGAAACTCAATCTCTCTAAGTTGAATAGAGGGTGGTAAAAAGAAACACATGAAGTATCAATTACATCAATGTTCAAATACTGTTCTATGGTTACATAAAAATGCCATAGATCCCAAACTAGTCTTATAGTGCCCATGTATCCCACTAATAGAGCTGTATGGGTGTGACCTCAGACAGATATATCAACAGTCAATACTCATTAGCATAGGAGGGTAAATTGAAACTGCAATAATAATCTTTGTTGATCAAACATTGACTTGGTGAATAAAATCTTCCACACTGGCAGTTAAAATACTTTTATAAAAAGTCACTATCTGCTTGGCATCAATAGAGATGCATCTTCAGATGATAGGTATTTTAAACAGTCGTGTCACAAAGTGACTGCTTACAGCCAAGTCCTATCATTCATAGATAAAAAGCAGATAGAACTTGGCTCTAAGTAATCACTTTGTCATGTCATGAGTGTTTAAAAAAAACTATCACCTGCTCTCTGCATCTCTATTGGTGCAAAACAGTCAGTGACTTTTAATAAAGTATTTTAACAGCCAGTGTGGAAGATTTTATTTACCAAGTAGAAATTGGGCTGCGGTTGTCCAACTTTTTAAATAAAGTAAACACTAACTTGTTCTATAAATCTTCGACTCCAACTGCATCATGGAACTTTGAATATGTAGACACTGTTAAATTTATCTTACATCACAAGATCAGAGGTATAAGCATTTGTTAAATTCTCATATTGGAAAGAAGAAGAAAAGAAGTTCAATACTCAGCAGTGACCATTTCCCTGTCCAATACTAATCATTTTGTCTTTAAAATAGGTTCTCCCTCTTCTCTCTGTTGTTATAATTATGAACATGTTGGAAGGATAAGTCTCTCTTCTTTCTTCATATTATCTCTTAAAAAGTGGAGAAATGAACGATGGACGCAATAGCTAAAAATATCTTTTGGGTCCCTTACTTCTCCTCTACCAGTTACTCTGATGCTGCAAAAAGGTGTTAGTCATCTTTCTTTCTGGATTAAGATACTGCCAATTACTGTGTAACTAAAGCATAATTGAGACTACAATGGCCAACCATAAATACCTTTCTACAATTTTAAAGTAACATTTTCTTAAAAATGTGCATGTTATTGTATAACTCAAGTAACAATACAGCAGAAAATAAATATGCATTGTTACAAACCTTCAGTGTCTGTAGCACTGTCTAGAATTTTCAAGAACTTTGTTTTCCATGACGATGACAATGATTCCTCTTGAATTCCTATAACTGGTTGACAACGGCCAGTACCAAAAGAAATTATGCACTGAATAGGAGAGCCAGGCCACAGGTGTCGTGCCTCATGGACAGCCACAGCACATGGATTATTTACGAGAATACCACCATCCTAAAAGTAATGCATATATTTATTAGAGTATTTAGAGTAGAAATGTAATGACATAATGGAAAAAAAGCACAAGTAGCAGAAATGGCCAGTCAACTAGTAAGAAAATTTTATGTGAGCACATTAAATTGTCATGCTTGTTCTGGGGTACTTCAAGATGGATCTGAGTGAAAATAAGTAATATCCTAAATAACATCAATATTTCTTGTTTATGTTATAATAATAGAAGAGACAGGATGTAAATGAAAAAAAAATGACAAATAAGAATTACTGCAGACTACTACACAAATTCAGCTGACTGAGGCACATAGTCATAGGTAACTGTAAAAATTTTTTTTAAAGCTTTAAAAGACTTCTTTTTTTAGGTTAAAGTTAGTACAGCTGCCACTCGCAACCCCCCCCCCCCCCCCATTTTGCCACTGCCACCCACTGCCCCCCCCCCCTCCTTTTTGACTTTGTGAGTAGTTAGCAAGGCTATGGCTGATAAGTGCTGGAGTAAAAAGAGTGACGCCTAGGAAGAGGTAAGATATTTGCGGCCAGGTAGGAAATGTGGAAGGATGAAGAAAGTTTCCTATCAAGCATAAGCCCCAAGAATTTCACAGGTTCAGTGAATGGAAGTGCAACAGGCCCAAGATGTAAAGACAACGGAAGAAACCCATTCCCCCACAGAAATTCATACAAATGGTTTTGTCAGTGGAAAAGCAAAAGCCATTGTCGATGCTTCATTAGTAAAGACAATCAAGACATCACTGAAGGTGCCGCTCAAGGATACAAGTTCATGAAGAACTGCAATAGATTGCAATGTTGTCAATTAAAAGGGAACCGAAGATGCCTGGCAGGAGACAGTCCATAACAGAGTAAAATGTAAACGTCGTGTGACTAGGGCCTCACTTCGGGCAGACAGTTCGCCGGGTGCAAGTCTTTCGATTTGACGCCACTTCTGCGACTTGTGCATCAATGGGGATGAAATTATGATGACTAGGACAACACAACACCCAGTCCCTGAGCTGAGAAACTCTCCGACCCAGCCTGGAATCAAACCCGGGCGCTTAGGATTGACATTCTGTCGCGCTGACCACTCAGCTACCGGGGGCGTACACCATAACAGAGTTAATGGCTATAGCAAAGAGGAAGATGCTCAGGATGGAGCCTTGAGGCACCCTCTTTTCCTTGATAAAGGTGTCCAACAAGGCTGAAACTCTGTTTTTAAAAATTCCTGAAGGAACTGGGACAGGCAACCTCAAAGCCCAAAGTGTGTAGAGTAGGATACCAGTCCTGCAGCAGGTGTAAGCTTTCTTCAAATCAAGAAACATGGCCACAGTCTGGTATTTTCACAGAAAACTGTTCATGAAATAGGTTGACAAAGTGAAGAGATGGTCAACTGCAGAACGGCATACACAAAATCCACACTGTGCAGTGGGTAGTAGATTGTGAGCCTTGAACCACCATGAATCATACGTTCTCACCTTGAAAACACAACTGGTGAGAGAAATAGGGTGGTAGCTAGAAGCAAAGTGTTTGTCCTTATTGGGGACAGTGGCTGCACACCAGTGTCTGGCAAATGTGCCATCTGCGATTGTACATACGAAGGAGAATGTGTTTGCCTGCAAAAGAGAGGTGCTGCAACATCTGAAAGTGAATATTGTCTGGCCCTGGGGTGGTGGAAGATCAGGATGAGGTGAGAGCATAGTCAAGTTCCCTCATAGTAAGGGCGGCATCATAGCATTCATGATTTGAGAGGAGCAGGAAGGATACCACCTGAGCCTCCTCCACTTGTTTTTGAGGGAGGAAGACAGGGTGATGGTAGGTGGAGTTTGAAATCTTCCAGAATAGATGCTCAAGGTGTTGGAGACAGCAACAGGATCCACAATCATATCATCTGCTATAGTCAGGCTGGAAATCAGGGAACGAACCTTGGTCCCAGAGAACCAAAAGAGGTTGCCCCACACAACAGAAGAGAGAGTGAAACTGTTAAAACGACTAGTAAAGGAAATCTAGTTAGCTTTTTTGGTATATTAAACAATGCAACGACACTGCATGTGCAACTGTTTATAATGAATACAGTTCGCCATCACAGGATGACAGTTAAAAATGCGGAGAGCATGTCTCCATATGCGAATCACACCTTGGTTCACCTCAGTCCACAAGGAGACCGGGACACGGTGTGGTAAAGTAGTAGTGTGAAGTGCAGAACATTCTCCGGTGGTAAGAAAAATGTTCATAAGGTACTTTACCTGGTCATCACAACTGAGAAAATGTTTGTCAAAGGCCCCTGGTAGAAATAAGGTCTCCAGTCAGCCTTAGAAAGCTGCCAACTGGGTTTACATGCAGGTGGATTGAGAGTCACCAAACGGATAGCACAATGGAAATGTCTGCTTGAGTACATGCCAGAGAAAACAGACCACTCTAGATGACGGGCAAGCTGGGCAGTGCAGAATGAGAGGTCCTGATGGGAATAGGTGTGCATGGAGCCTGAATGGAACATGGGTGCTCCAGTGTTAAGATAGATGAGGTTGAGCAGGTTAAGATCTGTCAAGAGGGAACCTCTCAGACAGGTCCTTGAAGAGTACCAAAGGGGATGATGGGCATTAAAGTCACCGAACAGCAAAAATGGGTGAGGGAGCTGACCAGTAAGCTGGAGTCAGTCTGACCTGGTGACAGCTAATGAAGGAAGGATGTAGACACAATAGGTGAAACGAGGAAGGAAAATGAGGACTGCAACAGCTTGCAGCCAAGTGTTCAATGAGATAGTCTGATAGTTTGGCTATGGATGAGCAGCATGACCCCCCCTCCCCCACGAGATGGAAGTTGTCATGATGATACAATTTTGTTTCTTGGAGGAACAACCAGGCATTTCAATTCCAAGAGTAGCCTTAATTCCTCCTTGTTGGATCTAATGCCATGAATGTTCCACTGGAGAAGAGTCATAATCGGGAATGGGGAGGAGGGGACAAATGAAGGGCAATCACCTTGGTGGCTGCTGAGTGTCAGCCTTCGAAGATTCACTGCTACAGGACACAAGAGGCTGGAGGATCCTGCTCCATGAAATCTATGTAAGTTTCAGAATTCTCCCTGGGTCAGCCTGCAGGCTCTATGGAAAGAAATTGGGGTAGTGTGCACCAGCAAAATGGAGATCAGCTGGGTGAGAGTATCACATGGCGCCACTGTTCAAGAGGATCTCCAAGTCGGGGAATGAGAGAACCGTTTGTCTTTGTTTGATTTCTTAGAGCCTTTATGACTGGCAGACGAGGACCCAGACATTTGTTGGTTGGAGAGACGTAAGAAGTTTTCGCGGGAGTGTTTCTTTTGTCCTTTATGGCCTGCCAGTTGTGTAGCAGGTGATTTCAATGCCAAGGGCAAAGATTTGGTGGCTTGTCGTGCAGCTGTAGGAGGAGACTGAATGTTACTATGATACTGGGCGATTTCAGAACTGCAATACTGAATTGGTAGTCGCAAGTCTGTGTGGCCATGTCCCTCATGGAGTGTGGCATAGCAAGGATGGTACTATAATTGTCAAATGGTAAAAAGCAGGGCTTTTGACTGGCCAACAACTTGTGTGTGACAGGGTAGGGTACTTTTTCCTTCACCCAGATCTCCTGGATGTCCCACTTATTACAACTGAATCGCTTAATTCAGAAGTGCCCTATATGCATCTGACATTGTTTTGAGAGAAGTGTAAAAAACTGTTTTAATATTTTACGGGGCATTTTCTTAACAGTTTGCAGTGATCATCTGAGATATGCAACTATGAACAATTATCCTGATTTATTCTGTACTCAAATACTGTATGCATTTATTGACCAGAGCTGAATATGTCTCTTGGTCATATGGCTTTTCAGAAATAAGTGAGACATAAAAATCTTAAAACCTTTACAGCACACACAAAAAAAACTGTCAATAAACATATAAGTAAATGTTAGAGACAATGTTTAAAGAATTCACAATATCTGCTCATGAAAACAAATTGTTAATCAATAATGAATATCACGAATAACACATCATCTGTGTCTAGTGCTCCCACAGCAGTTGGCCACTGACGAAATGTATTTCAGAATTCTAGGTTGTGTTCTTCTTGCACTATGTAAGCAGCCAACTTCTTTACACCTATCATCATCTTCACATTGGCAGGAATGTAGTCATCTGAGTAGGCTTGAACAGATGGGAAGTTGGCACTGGATCAAGAAACTCCAGGTAGTCATAATCTTAATGGGTATTTAAACCACTGATCATACTGCAGGCTGTTACAGACCCAAATACCTCATCGCTGATGACAAAAATGATGAAATGTTTAAACACTCAATGCTACTTTCAAGTCCCTTTGTGATGTAACTGTCTCTAGAGAACGAGTTGTCGTCCTCTTGTAAAGTCCCATCCAACATAACTTGAAGTCAATGGCTTCATCTGTTGAGACAATCTTTATGGAGAATTGTCTTCTTGTACTAGATGATATGATCAGTTCAACATATTCCACAACAGTTTATACTCTGTCAGTTCTTTGCAGTGATCTCTTGATTGTGCCAAAAGCTCTATCAAAAGGTAAGACTGAGTGTCCCCTGATAAGAAAGAATACCTCTATTGTCCGAAATTTTCCAGCATCCACGAACGCTTGACACATCCTTATTAAACAAATGATTTTTGTTTAGTGCTGAACAGTTATCACAAAACAGGTGTATAATTTTTATGTCTTTGGGATGCATGTGGTGATATGGTGATACAAGAAAGTGTGCACTTCATTAGGACCTTTGTGGGTAATGAAATGCCATATTGTCTTTCAGACTGTGAATGCCAAAAACATTAACTGTCCGCTACCAGAGATAAAATAGGCCTTGAACAGGTACTCTTGGCAGATGAAGATTCTGCATGAAGTCAAATCTCAGACTTGAAATATGTTTATTTTCTTTACAAAGCCTTTCACTTACATTGAAAGTAGTATAAAATTTCTCGACTCTTCTCTCGTGCACCATCAAATCGCACACAGCAGTCCATCAAGACATCTCATTGAAACTTATGTTCACCATTAATTGTTCAAATTCACAACATGCATCTACATGTGGTCTGCCGAAATGAAGGTCAAAATCCTGGTTAAATATTTTCACATAATAGTCATATTTGATTGGAGAAAGGGAATTCACTTCTTTGAAAAGCTCATACGTGATCTTTCTATTCGGTCAGCACTAAGTAAGGGTACGCTTTACCGCCACAATGAGACCCCTTCATCAGAAATGATGGTATGTGCTCATCAACTTTGGCAATTTCAAGTACTGATATTGAATTACCACTTATACATCATACTTTCCTCATACATCTTTAGGGCTTCTTCCAAGAAGCAAATGTCTTATTCTTCTCACCCTTTTTTCACCAACTTCAAAAAAGGTTAGAAATGCTTCTCTGCAAATCTGGATACAGTTTGTTCCCACCATACAATGGTATTTGAAAGAATTTGCTTTTGCATTTCTTCCTTCCCTTGGTCTATGTCATTTTACTTTAATGCCAGTATTAGGCTCTGAAGGTAAATATCTTGTTCATCTTTACTATTAAGATCCAGAACATGTCCGAGCCTTGATAATTGATCATCTTGACCAATGGATTCAAAACACTTAGAACTCCATGTTCAAGGCTGTCCGAAAGATTTTGCTGATATTGGCTTACCTCGATAATCATTATGCTTCTGTCCCTTTAGTTTAACTGTTTTGATTACATTTCATTCATAATGCTCAGGATAACGTACAACTTTCCTCCTCCTTTCCTTATGGAAAAGTTCAACTGCACAATCAGATTCTCTCATATTGATAGAATATAAGATACTATGAGGACACAGTATCACATCCTACTGCTTGCTCTACAACAATGACTTTGAGGCAAACTATAGATGCATTACCTATATCATTCTCCTGCCTTTTCTGACAATGACAGCATCTCACTAACATACATTGAGTTATTGTTCAAAAGTGTTGAGAGCAAAAATGTCCTATGTTCTGTACATGGGTCTCTTTTGAAATTAATGAGAATTTCTCCACTGTATATTGCAGCTATCTGATAAAATGTGGAGGTCCTTTCTACACTCGATGAGTCAACCCCTAAAGAACAAAAAAATGTACATAGCTCAAAAGTCATAAAATCTGAGTTAGGGTCCTTCTGAAATATAGGATTCAATTGTTACAGCAGGAAGAAGAAGGTGGGCAATCCCCCTCGTGAGCATCTCTACCAGAACACATTTGGCTGTGTTTTGACAGGACATGCAAGTATGGTTGTAATGTTGACACAAGTAGCAATGCATCAGGTTTGGAATGTACGGCTGAGGTGAGGTGACTTCATAGCCTGCCTTAATCTTCGATGGAAACACTACTCGACCAAATGTGAGAAAAAGAATGTGTGTAGGCACTAAGTTTGTATCAGTCTTTTTCATCACTCGACGGACTGCAGTGGCGCCCCAATCAGAGAGATAATTTTGGATTTCCCCCTTGGTCAGGCCAAGGAGCAGCCGAGTGTAACACCATGCAAAGAATTCAGCATACGACACGCCTGGACACGAACACGACAATCTTGGAGGAGCGAAGCTGTAAGCAGTTCTTGGGCTTCCAAATTACAATTGGTCTCCAGAAGCAAAATCACAATAAGTAAGCAAGAGCAGGGTATCACAGGGCCTGCAATGGCATCAACACCTTTCTGAATAATAAACAGAGTAACTGTAGCAAAAGACCGACCTCCAACCTCCTCCGGTACATGACACCACGAGGAACCGAGGTGCAACTGGGAGAATTGTTAAATTTTTAGCCTCATTCTGTTTATGTTTAGCGGATGTTGACTGAGATGAAGATGATTGGCTCACTGTGAAAAAATCCCCCATGATTGCCAGCATCTTCAATGGCATGCTCCTGCCAACTGGGGGCCACCCTCAGAAAGGGGGGAGGGGGGGGGGGGGATCATCCGCCTTTAGGTGATTGTTCACACCTCAAGTCACACCTCCCAAAATCCTGACAGAGGGACCATTGGCAATTGGAAAGGTAACAGTTCAGGCAGTCACCCCTCCTGGCCTGGCCTGTACCAGGGAGTATGAGAGAACCCTACCTGTTGACCCGGGGTTGGGGCTTACACATAACTTATCACCTGTTACATGTTATACACATGGGCCAGTCTTCAGGAGCACTTAGGTAGGAAGAAAAATCAAAGAGAGACCTCAAATGGCAAAACAGAGCAAGGGGAAGAGACAGAGAAGAAAGAAGTAGACGAGAGGCACTATTCTGATGCCGGGCTGCCAAAACTTAAGAATGCATTCTCAAAAATATTCAAGACACATTCGCCAGAGGGGGGGAGGGGGGAGGGAGTAGGGGGCGATTAGTAGGAGGATGGACACGCATCATGCATTAGGCTGGGGACCAGTGGTAGCCAAGCATGAACTCACCAAAGAGTGGTGAGCCCCCTGGGGAGTGCCTAAGATTTGCAATAAGCAACTATGGATTGAATTTACAGATCATCACGCAGTTCCTTGGATGCATGCAAGAAGTAATCTAACTAGCATATGCTTATATGCATTTATTAATTCACTGAGTTAGAGTGAACTAACAGTGGATATGTCTGCTTCATGAAAGAGAGAGAGAGAGTATACAGTCATCAATATAAGGTGACAAGGCAAAAGGAAGTCTGAACTATTTTTCAGGTAAAATCTCTCATTATCATAACAATATTAAATAAAACAGATATTATCTAAAGTGATGTATAAGAAATCCACAAATCTTGTGCAGGAGTAAATTAATGTAATGGGAATAACTTTCATATGCGATTATCCAAACAAATAGCAAACATAAAATTGCACACATGATAAGAGTGTGATGATTTAATACAAAAGATAGTCCACTAGCACAGTGAAATATATTAGCTACAGAAAAAGAAATAAAGTAAAACAGAAAGTAATTTCAAAATAAAATGGTTGAAATGGAGAGCAAAGTTCTTGCTGATTCTGGAAAAAAAGTTTAAGTGTATGGAGATGATTACAGTTGTGTGCAGAGAAGTGTCAATTGATATTTTAAATGCTGTGATTTATATGTAGTAAAACTATCATAGACAATCTGTATAATAAATATAAAAAAAGGTTTCTGTAAACCAGACTCCAATTAATAAAATCAGAAGTGAAAATTAGGGGGAATGTTATTGGAATAGAAGAGCTACGTTCTCATATACTTTATTAGTTATGACCCAAAGGGCCATTAAATGTAAATAATTTGATGGTAATTAAAAACACTATGTCCCAAGTTGCTGTAATTAGTTTAGGATGGTTTACATAACATGTTTCATCTTACCAGGGGCATAAGAAGTGTGACATGACATTTTTAGGATGATATGTCCCACTTCCAAGCTTCCATGACAACAAACATGTTTGTGACATTTATTAGGAAGTAAGTGTCGGGATATCCAACTGTAGGGGAAGGGGGGGGGGGGTATTATTATGACACGTGCATATGGAAAACATCTTAAACCCATCTCTTCTGCAAGATGGGATGTCAAGTGAGGGTCACCACCTGCGGTGTGGGGCCACTTGTTTCTTGGTGTCATGCTCTGAAGACATTTAGAAGACAAGGAGAAAGAGAGGAAAGGTCATGGCTACAATAAACACCACGACAAATGACTGTCCAATGGCTTATGTAAAGAGAAACTTCTTGTCATTATCTTGTACAAGCTACGTATGTACAAGTATTGCCACCCCAATTAGTGTTATGAGATTGTGTTGTTGTAAAACAAAGTGTGAATACAGAAAGTTCAAAGTTCAGTTGTTTATGTAACTCATGTAGCTTGGACGATGCTCTCTTTCAGCAACCATTCACACAGAATGAGTGGTAGTCCTGTGGAGACTGCTGGACTACAGATATGCGGCACTGACTAGCAGGTTCACCTCAGTAAACATTACGAAAGGTGACCACATGAATTTTTTAAAAATAAATCTACTGATATCACACATACGAGGGTTACAGATCGCACACAAGAAATGTAACACTGATGCCATACCAAAAACTACTGATGTTCATTTCCACTAGTGGTCAATTCTGAATTGCGTAGGGGTGAGAATTCTTAGCAACAACGAAATTAAGCACATGGGCTTCTGCAGCCTGTGGCGGGCTTACTGAAATCCTCATCACTTAAAAAACTTAAAATGCTAAAATAACTGACATTTCAGCCATGTCACAATGGTCTTCCTCAGAGCACAGACAAATTTAGCTGAAGGAGGGTGCGCCAATGTATTGCATTTCTAAGGTCGTCATAAGATCACCACTGTCAATATTCTTAGATTTCATTGAATCTAAATACAAACAGTCAGTGCCAGTAGATAGGGAGGCCAGTAGATAAGGCATACTATGCATGGGTTACATGGCACACAGGTAATTGGTAGGCCACTACAAACTGGTGATAAGCTTATATGGACCGTGTGTTCCAGCTGTTAGTTGCAGTAAAGCAGTGCCTGTTCTGTACATTTTGCTTGCTTAGTCATTTGTGCTAGTGTCTGGTGAGACACTGCTATGCGATCGTACTGTATGTCATTCTGAGAATTGCTCGCAACCAGAACAATGAAAGCCTTTGGCTATTCTCTCTAATGACGGTAAGCTGCTTCAGTATTTCAACTGCCTCTCTCATTTTGTCATTTTGTAAGTGCATGTCCATCACATTGATGCTGAAATCAAAAGGCCATGAAAAAGTAAGAATACTGCAAAAAGTGAAATATCCAAACATAACACTATACTGGAAGAAAGAGTCACCACAGAATATCCGGGAAGAATGACTCAATGATTATCCAGGCTGATAGATACACTCACCTACAGAGAACACAGGTGAAATCTGACTGAAGATAGTTAACTAAGACTCTGAAGATAATTGACTAAGAAACGAGCCGTAATCAAAGACTCTAGAATTTATCATGACACAGCCAGAGGACTGATTATTGAAGTCTCTGCGCAATAATTTGTGAATATTTAAATCCATAAGGAAAGCTATAGAGAGTGTTACAAAAAGGTATCGCCAAACTTTCAGGAAACATTCCTCACAAACAAAGAAAGAAAATATGTTATGTGGACATGTGTCCGAAAATGATTACTTTCCATGTTAGAGCTCATTTTATTACTTCTCTTCAAATCACATTAATCATGGAATGGAAACACACAGCAACAGAACGTACCAGCGTGACTTCAAACACTTTTTTACAGGAAATGTTCAAAATGTCCTCCGTTAGTGAGGATACATGCATCCACCCTCCATCGCATGGAATCCCTGATGCGCTGATGCAGCCCTGGAGAATGGCGTATTGTATCACAGCCGTCCACAATACGAGCACGAAGAGTCTCTACATTTGGTACCGGGATTGCGTAGACAAGAGCTTTCAAATGTCCCCATAAATGAAAGTCAAGAGGGTTGAGGTCAGGAGAGCATGGAGGCCATGGAAATGGTCCGCCTCTACCAACCCATCGGTCACCGAATCTGTTGTTGAGAAGCGTACGAACACTTCGACTGAAATGTGCAGGAGCTCCATTGTGCATGAACCACATGTTGTGTCGTACTTGTAAAGGCACATGTTCTAGCAGCACAGGTAGAATATCCCATACGAAATCATGATAATGTGCTCCATTGAGCATAGGTGGACGAAACTAAAATGAGCTCTAACATGGAAATTAAGCGTTTCCGGACACATGTCCACATAACATCTTTTCTTTATTTGTGTGTGAGGAATGTTTCCTGAAAGTTTGGCCGTATCTTTTTGTAACACCCTGTATGCTTAGGCCTATAGCTGATGGGATCAAATCAGCTACATACAATCTGGTGAAGTGTATGGTCAGAAAACTATGTCACCTTGTGGAACACACAGAATATGCAGAAACATATGTGAACAATGTAGATAACTTATTCGCGATTAGTACATAAGAACAGAAAATTGACTTAATGATAAGCTTTGACACAAAATCTTTCACCAAAAGATGAGGCTATTAACATTCTTCATGCAGGAGTACTCACTGATTTTGTACCTGATGCAATTACATTTGTCATCAACTTACTTCACCTAGTGTCATAAATATTTTGAACAAATGGCTAGAGTGACAATGGAATCCACTCTCTGTTCAACAGCAGTGCGTATCTTCATGGAAACTTACAAACAAATTACATTAAGTTCCAGTTAGTCCAAAAGATACTTTGTGACAATATTATACAATGTGTGGACTGCTACTCACCATATAGTGGAGATGTTGAGATACAAACAGGCACAATGAAAAGACTGCTAACCAAGTGAGCTTTCAGTCAAGAAGGCCTTCATCTAAAGTACACACACACACACACACACACACACACACACACACAGGAAAAAAAAATCATGCAAGCACACACCTACAACCTGTGTCTCTGGCCTCTGGCCCACATAAGCACAAACATACAACCACTGTCTCTGGCCACTGAGGCCAGAGACAGTGGTCACATCTGAGTTACGTTTGCATGAATATGTACGTGCGTTGTCTACACGAGTCACAACATATCTTTTCAAACAATGGAAAGTCCAGGATGGAAAAGTGACAGTATTATGAAAAGGGTACAGTGATACTCACCATATAATGGAGACACTGAGTCGCAGACAGGTACAACAAAAAGACAGCTTAGCAGTGTAAGCTTTCAGCCAAAAAGGCCTTCGTTGAAAGTAGACAGCACATGCACATATCATTCATACAAGTGAACTCAGACGTGACCACTGGGTCCAGAAACAGGGGTCGTGTGTGTGTGTTTCGTGCCTGCATGATTTTGTGTGTGTGTGTGTGTGTGTGTGTGTGTGTGTGTGTGTGTTTTGTCCACTTTCGACGAAGCCCTTTTTTGCTGAACATTCAACATCTCCACTATATGGAAAGTAGCACACTATCCTTTTAATAAAACAGTATTAAATTCTGGACTTTCCATTGTTTGAAAAGATATGATGTGATGTGATTAACGTGACTCACTTGAAAAAAGCCAACAAAAATGAAAAAGTTCACAGCAGAAAAACATGAATATCTGACTGCTGGGCTGGAAAAGGATGAGCCAGCCAATATGCAACACACTAAAACTTCCAATTAAAACTTTCGACTGGAACCGGCATAAAACAAAATTTTAAAAGCTTTCTCTCACCTGTGTCATTCTCGTTAAAACAAACTGATGTTTACTATTTGCAGTGTTTGCGTTTTACAATGTACTATGCAATGTCCTTCAAACATGCATGCACGACAGACACGGCAAACAGTATTTACATGCCTAAGACTGGCCACAACAAAAGTAATAAAGTCTCTCCTTGTACGGGAGTCACAGCAATAGCGTAAGTGCAGGACATAAACTCTTGCTGACATGTAGAGATTTGGGTCAGTCCGGGAGGTGTGATCGGATTGCTGAAGTGGTTAAGGTGAACGCTCATGTAAAGCGGGGAAATCCGGGTTTGGGAGAGTCCTGGGCCAGCACAAATTTTCATTTGTCACAAATAAATTGTGCAGCTGAAGTCTAATGGTATTCACAATTCTGAATATGTTTATTCCAAAATGACTTATTTCTACAACTGCCCCGTTGTGAAACCATACTGTAAAGTCTGTTAAAATGTGGCTACAGCATCTCTTTGCTAAATAGTTACAGTCTCAACAGAAACACTGAAATGAGTGAAGAGGGAGCTGAAGAAGAAGTGGATGTTATTGCAAATAATGGATACCTCCCATCCCATCCTTCCTTCACTGCCAGCTTACACTCAGTGTTATCAGTGCAAGCACATCACAGAGTAACTATACAGTATCTATATGTGATTTCTCATGAAGTTTTAGGTGTGCAGATATTTGATGTACCAGTGCTTTAGTTGTTGCTACAGTTAAGTCTAATGAACATGGGCTGAGAACGCATCCAGGCTGGCTATCCCAGTTAGTTTTGTTCACTTCAATAGAACAAACTGTCATCCAACTTCTATCTGAACAAGTGTGTGTTATAAATGTTGCAATGAGACAATGCCAACTATTTGCGCTCCATAATTTTATGAATTTCTGCTATGGAAACAACAAGCTCAACTAATGTGTAAACTGAGTTGTGTGTTTACCAGTTAAGACTCGCCTTAGTAGTTCAATAATATGTGAAAACCAGTGTACATCACAAGCAGTAGTTAGCCTAACTACGGAATATGCACACAAGGTATCACTTATAATCAAAGAAGGTAAGAAAAACAGTAAATGCATTATTGGACATTAATATTTGTGGTGTTCACCTGATGTAAATATTCTCCTAGTTTAAACTCTTCAAAGTAAGATGGTGCTGCTGCAGATGCTCTGACTGCCTCCCACAATGTATGTTTGTAACCTCCTGTATACTGTGAAATTATTCCATATGGCAGAGAATAATTTCTAAATATAAAGGCTTGTACTCGTGGTTGATTAACAATAGCAGAGACGACAGCAATCTAGAAAAAAATGTAAAAGATGACATTACCAATAATTACAGATAACAAATAAATAAATTCAAGGTAAATGGGGTGCACTCTTTGATTTAAATGCAACCTTGTATCTCCTGGGACTAAGCTGAAGGCATAAAGTGGGAAAGTGAAAGGAAGATTATGGTTTAACAGCTAACAACAGGGTAATTAGACCTGAATAGAAGTTCAGTTTGTGGAAGGACGGGGAAGCACATTACCTTAAGCACTTTTGGGAAAACACACAACACAGTTGAACCCCAGCCCTCTGAAACATGCAGAGAAGTAAAGGTGATGGTAAGCAGGGTGGGGTGACATGGATGCAAAAATTACCGAGACCTAACATCAAAAATCTATCATAATTCTTCATATGACAGCCAAAAATGTTACAACAATTTTGCTGAAAATTCTACGGTAAAAAGAACACAGCACGTCTAAAACTACCATTAACTATTGTTTTAGATACATCATTTTGAATGTACAGTGTACCTTCAGCCAGCTAGATAAAAAATAATAACCCATTTATTTTACTTTTTCAACACAACTCCCAATATATTCAGCCTTCTGATATTTCGAAAACAATCAAAGCAGTTCTTCCAAGTGGTTCTGGCACCACTTTTCTTCTGTACAAAACTACCGTCCCACCAGTAGAATCTTCACTTATGCAAACATGGCACAGTCCTTTCATCAAAATTATGACCATACTGAGAGTGCCCAAGAACTTCGAATCCTATGACAGCTAAACTATCCAAAGAAAATTTTAAGTCAATGCGTTGCAGCACTGCCTTTATGAAATCCATATGTTATGATATTGGAAGTCACTGTTAGACTTTCTACTTTCAAGTAAAAAATGAGCACAACACATTTAAAATACTCTTACAGTGAGTAACAGTTAGAACAGAAAACATCCTCTTGTACATAAATTGAGATTTTTCAGACTGCACCAGATGAGCCCCAACCTACAAATACTTGTTTCTTATTCTGTGATTTAATTCCAATATTATATCAGTACAGCCAGTCTTATTCATCAGCAACAATGTTCTGTGTTTGTTTCTTATATTGGAACATTTCCTTCCATATGTTTCCCTATCATTCTCTAACAATGCTGTGTATTTGTTTCTTATTTTGGAACATATCCTGCCATCTGTTTCTACATCATGGAACACAATATCAGCAATGATGAAATCATCTATATTTTTGTGTGTTCTCTCTGTACTGTACAAATTAAAGACGCTGTCAGAACTAATGATTATTCTATCTGGTTATATCCCCCAGGCACCATGGACCTTGCCGTTGGTGGGATGGCTTGCATGCCTCAGCAATACAGATAGCCATACTGTAGGAGCCTTTCCGGTAGATCCTGGGGCAACAGTCTGGATGACTGACTGATCTGGACTTGCAATATCAAGCAAAACGGCATTGCTGTGCCGGTATTGCGAGTGGCTGAAAGTAGGGGAAACTACAGCTGTAATGTTTTCTGATGACATGGAGCTCTTCTGTGTGGTTAAATGATGATGGCATCCTCTCTTGGGTAAAATACTGCAGAAGTAAAATAGTCTCCCATTCGGATCTCTGGGTAGGGGCTACTCAGGAGGATGTCGGCAGCAAGAGAAACAAAACTGGCATTATGGATCACAGCAAGGAATGTTAGATCCTTTAATCGGCCAGGTTAGTTAGAAAATTTAGAAAGGGAAATGGATAGGTTGGTTGGTTGGATTAAAAGAGGGGGAAAGGGACCAAACTACAAGGTCATCAGTCCCTTGTTCTGAATAAAAGAATGCCAGAAGTGTGAGAATAAAACAAATGAGACTCACAACTCAAAACGGAATGAAAGGAAAAATCACAAGAACAGTGAAAGGCGACAAACATGTAAATGGACAAAAGGGGACAAAAAAATCACAGAAACGCAAGAAACGGGATGAAAAGATTAAAACAACAAAGTAAATTACCATGGCTGGCTGACCATGAGGATAAAAAAAAGCCTGCCACTCGGCAACACATTAAAACCTCCACCCTAGAAGCACTAGGGTGGAGGACACAGAGGGAGAAAGGATAAACCCACTCTCACGAATAAAACGTAAAAAATAAAATTAGCGGCAATGAGTCCGGTAACCCCAGATTTCATTGCTGTGCACTCAAAGTGGGGCAGTGCACCAGAACATGAGCCACTGTCAACGGGGCGCCGCACCGACAATCAGGTGCCTCTTCATGGCGCAGGAGACAACCGTGGGTCGCCCAAGCGTGGCCAACGTGGAGCCGGCAGAGGACAACTAATTCCCTGCAAGAGGCCTGCATGGAAGACTTCCACAGATTCATAGTCTCCTTAATGACATGCAGTTTGTTGTGTGTCCTGTTATGCCATTCCATCTCCCAAACCCAAAAAAACCCTACGGCATAAGTCAGAACGCAGGTCGGGTTCAGAGATGCCCATCTCCAGAAGCGGTTTCCACGTAGCCTATTCAGCCAGCCTGTTGGCTAGTTTGTTGCCTGGGATGTCGACGTGTTGTGGGGTCCACACAAACACCACTGAAAGACGGGACCAATCCAGGGTATAGATGGACTCCTGAATGGACGCTACCAAAGGATGGCGAGGGTAGCACTGCTTGATAGCTTGTAGGCTGCTCAAGGAGTCAGTACACAGATGAAACAACTCCCCAGGGTATGAACGGATGTGCTCAAGAGCAGGAGATATAGCTACCAGCTCTGCAGTGAATACACTGCAGCCATCAGGCAAGGAATGCTGTTCAATAATGGCCTCTGTGGACATAGGCGAAGCCAACATGACAATCAGCCATCAAGTCATTGGTGTAAACCATTTGAGAGCAACGCAACACGTCAAGAAAGAGAGGAAGTGACAGCGGCAGGAGTAACTGAATCCTTAGGGTCATGTAAAAGGTCCAGATGAATCTGCGGCCTAGGTGTACACCATGGAGTTGTATGCAGATGGACCTGGATGGGAGGTGGTAAAGGGAAGGACTATAGTTCAGACAGAAGGGATCACACGCGAACCACAGTCGTTAGCCCTGACCTGGGTCGCTGATGTGGGGAGATGAACTACCGCGGATGGAAAAAGGAGACAGTGATTCAGATGCTCAGAAGAACTATGAATGTGTGCAGTGTAACTGGTGAGAAATTGTGCATGTTGGATCTGCAATGTTGGGACTCTGGCCTCCACCGGAACACTGGTCACCGGACTCATTCTAAAAGCTCCCATCGCTAGGTGAACACCACAGTGGTGCACTGGGTAGAGTACATGCAATGCTGAGGGCACCACCGAACCATAAACCAGACTCCCATAGTCAAGGCACAATTGAACAAGGGCTCTGTAGAGCTGCAGCAGAGTAGAGTGATCTGCAACCCAGTTGGTGCTACTCAGGCAGTGGAGGGCATTGAGGTGCTGCCAGCACAATTTCACTTAAGTTAACGAAGGTGAGGTAGCCAAGTCAATCGGGCATCGAAAACCAGTCCTAAGAATCGATATGTCTCCATTACAGTGAATGGATCATCATGAAGGTAAAGTTCTGGTTCCGGATGAACAGTACGATGCCGACAGAAGTACATGACACATGACTTAGTGGCCAAAAACTAGAAGCTGTGGGCAAGAGCCCATGACTGCACCTCGTGGATGACTCCCTGTAGGTGCCACTCATCAACACCAGTACTGGTGGAGCAGTACGAACTGCAGAAATCGTCTGCCTACAGAGACGGTGAAATGGACAGCCCTACAGCTGCTGCTAGTCCATCAACAGTCACTAAAAATAGTGATACACTCAATTCAGAGCCCTGTGGGAGTCCATTCTCCTGGATATGGGAGGAACTACTGGAGGCACCAACTTGGATACTGGAAGCACGGAGTGACAGGAAATTCTGGATAAAAATTGGGAGCGGGCCTCTGAGACCCCACCCGTATAATGTGGCAAGCATATGACGTCGCCAGGTGGCGTCATACACTTTGCGTAGATCAAAAAAGGCATCAACCAGGTCTTGGCATCTGGAAAAGGCTGTTCAGATAGCAGACTTGAGAGACACAAGATTATCAGTGGTAGAGCGACCCTGGCAGAAGCCACCCTGACATGGAGGCAGTAGGCCACGTGACTCCAGGACCCAACCCAATCGCCTACGCACCATACGTTCCAGCAGCTTACAAAGAACATTGGTGAGGCTGATGGGCCGATAGCTATCCGCATCAACCAGGTTTGTATCGGGTTTGAGCACTGGGATGATGGTGCTATCCTGCCATTGTGATGAAAAGATGCCATCACACCAGATCCTGTTGAAGATGACGAAAGATATTTAATCATCTGACTGTGAATCCAATCTGGCCCAGGAGCTGTGTTGGGGCAATGTGCAAGGGCACTGAGGAGCTCCCACTCTGTAAATGGGGTGTTATAGGGTTCACTGTGGCATGTAGTGAACAAGAGGATTTCCCTTTCCATCCACCATTTGAGGGTGTGAAAGGCTGGGGGATAGTTCTCCGACACAGAGGCTCGAGCATAGTGCTCAGGAAACTGCTCGGCAATCGCATTTGCATTGCTACATAGCACACCATTGATGGTAACACCAGGGACAACTGTTGGGGTCTGGTACCCTTAAAGACGTCTGATCTTCGTCCGGACTCGGGAAGATGGCGTATGGCACCCATTCCTCGACACATACCTCTCCCAACACTCCTGTTTCCGTCGTTTTATAAGCTGGTATACACGGGCACATAGCCGCTTAAAGGCTGTCAGATGCTCTAGGGAGGGGTGTCGCTTATGAGGCTGTAGAGTTCATCGACACACTGTAATTGCCTCAGCGGTTTCTGGTGACCACCAAGCGACTGTCTTTCACTGGGGCCAACATAAGGAGCGAGGGATCGCGTTTCCTGCTGCAGAAACGATTGTTGTAGTGACCTGCTCAACCATGGTTGGTTGGTTGGTTGGTTGGTTGGTTTGAGGGATAAAGGGACCAAACTACAGGGTCATCAGTCCCTTGTGTAGTGTAACATTGCACTACAATACTTTTTTATACATTACATGTGACTGTACAATACATACAGAAGCCTACTACAACAAGCTCTAAGCAGGTAAGCAGGCAGCGTGTTACACAGGAAAAGCATGTAACAAGGCATCAGATTATAAAATACAAATTTTTAAATGTCTCTCTTAAATTGTATATGAGCTTGACAAGTTATGCCACATTATGCCTATTGGATTGTTTGGTTCTGAAACTGCATTACTGATATGTGTCATACTGGTACATTACAAAAATATGTCTACTACAGGAGGAATGAGGATCTAAAGTAACACTATCATGTATAAACTATACCACTGCTAACAATGCATAGCTATCTTAGTCTGGCTTTTGGTGCTCTTGAAGTAGTTTTGGCCCTTATAAAATTCAGATAAGAGACAAGATGGAACAAAATGGAATTCTGCATTGTGAAATCATAAGAACTGAAAACAAAGTGATCAAAAAAGGACAATGGTAGACTCATATGGCCTCCACTGATACACACTACTTTATTAATTATCTTATGTTGCACTGGTATGCAAGAAGTTGGAGTTTACAATATATTTAATAAAACTCAATGGCTTCAGCTTACAATTTTATAACGAAAATTATAGAAAGCCAATCATCTCTTCTTATTTTCCCTTTCCTTGTGTTATTAGTTTAAAATTGCTCCTCTCACACTTGACAAGACTTTCACTCTGAAATCTGAAATTTATATTTAGTTTTTAAGGAAAATAACATGTAAATCCTATTCGACAGGGACAGTAAGATATGAAAATAAAAAGAAACAACATTAATAAATTTTGAACATTCAATTTATTTACAATTTTTATTTTTATTATAAAGCCACATTAATCTTCTACATACCTTTGGACAATTGGGACTTCTTGAGGTCTTTATAAGCTGTGTATCTCCAATATAATTTTTCAGCAGTTTCTCCCACAACTCAGTACTGTAATAGGAGTGAGACCATACTAAGCTGCTGGTTCCCCAAATAGGATTTTGGGTAAAGATTTCTGTACTTAGTTCTTTATAAAGTGTGGATACTTCATCTAATGGTTTTCTTTGGGCACCTAAAATCAAGAAAAAGCCATTAATAACTGTAGAAGCAAGTGCAAAAACACATCAAAAAGTATTATCTAGTATACATACCAACAACACAAGCTAGTATAGCACCTGTACTGACACCACAGACGAAGTCAAACAATTCATATACACTTTTCCCAGTAAGCTCTTCCAGTTTCTTGAGCATCTCTATCACAACAACACCTCTGAAAAAATGGGTACAAGATCATTAGTGGGGCTTCAATTATGTCATGTATAAAAGTAATCTTTCCATCTCTGACGTAAATGGGTGATATAAACCTGTAATAACTATAATCATTTATGCTATTTGTTGAAAATTGAAACAATGAGCCTTTGGCTGTGTGAAATACAGGTTAATTCATACGAAAAAAGCAACCAGAGCAAGCAGCTACAGTTAACAATGCGCTGTTAGCAGTTTCAAACCGACAGGTTCATCATTACACAGTAGTTAAATGTGTACAGCCTTCTGAAGACCAACCCATCAGTTTGAAACAGATAAAAGTACTATTTGTTCTTAATAAATAACATTATTAACTGTGGCTGGTTGTTGTTTGCACTTTTTTTAGAATTAGCCTGTACAATTATTTATTTATAAAACAGTCAAAGAAGGGCACAGTGAGCCAAGAAGAACAGCAAACCAATCATAGGACACCTGGTGTCAGATATAATACTAGTTATAAAAATAATTTCTTCATAGGCTTTCAGAATGATAAAACATAATACAAACTGTTAAAATACGAAAAACCTAAAGACAAAGAAAAAAATCCACTACTCAACTGCACTGGAAGGAGAAACTGGAGGTCATCAAACAAAAATATAGCTCGAAAAAACAATCAAATTTTTTATACAATATACTGCATCCAATGAGAAGCAGCAAGAAATCTGGAGTGAGGATAAAGTAAAAAAAAACAGACCTGATAGTGAAAAAATAATGGTACATCACTTAGAATAATGGAAACTATTACTGTTTCATCCACGAAAAATCGGAATCCATATTTGAGACCATGCTTGACACACAGACTGACTCTGCAGAAAATTTCCAGATGTAAGAATGTCTCATCATAATGCAAAAGTGGAATTGCTGACACACTCAGTACAATGTGAAAAAATTCACTGATCCCTTTGCCACGCACTTTATTGTGAATAGCACAGTAATCACGTAGATGTAGATGAGCATCCTCAAAGATGGAAGATATGTGGTGGATTTATTACAAAAGAGCAAGAAATTTTGAACTGAAGGTACGAATTAAGGTAACTTGACACCATCATTGTAAGTGATTACAGTAATTTGTAGTTAAATTGATACTGATAACATTTTCTGTCAAGTGTAACCTGCAATGTTCACATTTAAGGCAGAGAAGTTTGTTAACAGGTATGACAAGTTGTTAGAGTTAGTTATTCTTGTAATTCTTTTGTCTTCTTTTTTCCAAAATTTGAAGTGTCAGTACATGATAGGTATATTTGATTGCACATTATTAGTTAAGACTGTATGCTGGGACAGGATTCAAACCCAGATCTCTGAATTTTGGTGGCAATGCACTACCAATTACACAAACCATGCATTCTCAGAAACGAGCAGTTGTTTGTTGGGTACTGTCTTATGTGATTAGGGTGTCTCATTTCATTTAAATAGCTAACAAGGAGTATATTACATTAATAACACTACCTCATTTAAGAAATATGGTATGCACTCCACTTAAAAACTCAGCTGAAGGAAATTGCGATGCTGTGCAGGTACTTAAGACCATTCATTATTAGACAACTGAAATACAAATTTTGCAAGTTTTGGCTCTTGACTGAGTTTTGATAAAATTCATAGTGTAGTGGCAGACCACATGAAGTACTTAAACAGAGACGGGCATAATTCATATAGATTTCTGTCTACAAAAGGATTCCAATAAATACACTATTCAAGAAATTTTATCCATAAATAAATTGTTGGCAAAAAAGGTTTTTCTATCTCTGTGACTACAAATAATTATTTGTTATTTATTGTTCATAACGTAACTAGTAGATAGTGTCGGAAGTTCCATGCGGCTTTTTGCGGATGATGCTGTAGTACACAGAGAAGTTGCAGCATTAGAAAATTAAAGTGAAATGCAGGAAGATCTGCAGCCGACAGGCACTAGGTGCAGGGAGTGGCAACTGACCCTTAACATAGACAAATGTAATGTATTGCGGATATATAGAAAGAAGGATTCTTTATTGTATGATTATATGATAGCGGAACAAACACTGGTAGCAGTTACTTCTGTAAAATATCTGGGAGTATGCGTGCGGAATGATTTGAAGTGGAATGATCATATAAAATTAATTGTTGGTAAGGCGGGTACCAGGTTGAGATTCATTGGGAGAGTCCTTAGAAAATGTAGTCCATCAACAAAGGAGGTGGCTTACTAAACACTCATTCAACCTATACTTGAGTATTGCTCATCAGTGTGGGATCCGTACCAGATCGGGTTGACTGAGGAGATAGAGAAGATCCAAAGAAGAGCGGCGCGTTTCGTCACAGGGTTATTTGGTAACCGTGATAGCGCTACGGAGATGTTTAGCAAACTCAATTGGCAGACTCTGCAAGAGAGGTGCTCTGCATCGCGGTGTAGCTTGCTCGCCAGGTTTCGAGAGGGTGCGTTTCTGGATGAGGTATAGAATATATTGCTTCCCCCTACTTATACCTCCCGAGGAGATCACGAATGTAAAATTAGAGAGATTCGGGCGCGCATGGAGGCTTTCAGACAGTCATTCTTCCCGCGAACCATACGCGACTGGAACAGAAAAGGGAGGTAATGACAGTGGCACGTAAAGTGCCCTCCGCCACACACCGTTGGGTGGCTTGCGGAGTATAAATGTAGATGTAGATGAAATAAAGTAGAATACCACCACATTTTCTTCCTTAACTTGAAAAGAACTGGGTCACATATAACCAGCTTTTGTTCCTGAAGTTCAGTGTAGTTTCTGTTTGATGCTTTATTAAGGCTTTGTAAGGAAGTGTACACTGGTAGCTTAGTGGATAATTTCTTGGCTACTAAATTAATGGCCTGGGTTCAATCCCACCCCCCGTTGGTTTCGGGATTTTTTTCTGTCACATACCACTTCTTTCCCCTCTAACAATAGGGAAAATGTTCCTTTATAGGTTCCCCCCGTAACCGGCTGGGTAAGTCAGTTCTGAGCTTTCAGGAAAGCAATGTCACACCAACTCCAACATAACATGCCAAATAAAGCACTGCATTGTTCAAACCAACCTTTGGGTCAGGCACAGCTTTATTTGCTTTACAGCATAACAAACATAATGTAACAATCCTTCACGGTGACTAAACAGTTCACACTACCGGTGCAACCCAATTCAACTGACACTGCTCTTGGCAATGCTTTCATCTCTCCCGCTCCTGCTAGGTAGGTAAAGATGAGAACGCGCCAACAAACTCTGATCTACAATACCTACCTCAATTGCACGAAGATTGCTAACACTACCAAATATGGTTGTCTCATTGATACAATTACACAATTATCTTGTATTTGTAGTGATATAAAATGAGGAAACAAAGTAAGGACTCAGTATTTGCTAGTTACTACCACCAACATGCTTTAAATTTAACGTCTCCTAAAACAGTATTAGCCAAAGTTGATTGTAAACCTACACGAAAACGTCACAATTTGTGGAATACTATTGGGTGTCCAAACTCATCCAAGATAGTTAAAATTATGTAAGGACTGACTCAGAGTAAGCTCTGTGCTGCAAGCCTTAATAGTTTCTTGAATCGACAAAAATCTGTGTAATTACGTAAGGCTTTGTGACTGATAAATTACATAAGAGACACTGAATCTGACTACATACTGCAGCACACAGGCAACTTTCTATTAAGAAAGAGTCAACTGATGATTTGTAGACTTTTTTTTGCCTTTCTACACCAAATGGTTTCAGCAGAAACTTATCCATAATTTCAAAGCCAATAGTTCACTTATATCACTGTCCATTATCAAGGGGAGTTTTAAAATAAGCTACAGACACATAACAGCCAAAGAAATCTCAAAGAACTCAGGTGAAGCTTTTCAAATTAGGTTCTGACAGGAAAAGAAAATGAATTTTTCGATTCTGTGTGGGATTTGGGATGTGAAGCTGATATGGAGTCACTACAAAGTCATTCACCAAAAATTTTTACCAAATAAGATTATAAAATTTAAAGTCTTATATCTTTATGCTGAAATAAAGGCTACCTCTTTTGTATGTGAAGAATGTATTTTTCTACATGCCTAAATCAAAAGTATTCCAAAATCAAATAAACTTTCTGCCAATACGGCTGGGGTGAGGGGGTGGGGGAGCAAGTTAATCTGAAAACTAATTTAAAAGCGACAAGAGGTAGATTATTATATAAATTACCAAAAATTGGAGCAATAAAAGCCATTGAATTTCAAATTCGTTTATTACTCTTAATGTATTTTGTTTATAGATGGCCAACAAATGTTTTTATTATCAGAAATGAATAATACACTCCTGGAAATGGAAAAAAGAACACATTGACACCGGTGTGTCAGACCCACCATACTTGCTCCGGACACTGCGAGAGGGCTGTACAAGCAATGATCACACGCACGGCACAGCGGACACACCAGGAACCGCGGTGTTGGCCGTCGAATGGCGCTAGCTGCGCAGCATTTGTGCACCGCCGCCGTCAGTGTCAGCCAGTTTGCCGTGGCATACGGAGCTCCATCGCAGTCTTTAACACTGGTAGCATGCCGTGACAGCGTGGACGTGAACTGTATGTGCAGTTGACGGACTTTGAGCGAGGGCGTATAGTGGGCATGCGGGAGGCCGGGTGGACGTACCGCCGAATTGCTCAACACGTGGGGCGTGAGGTCTCCACAGTACATCGATGTTGTCGCCAGTGGTCGGTGGAAGGTTCACGTGCCCGTTGACCTGGGACCGGACCGCAGCAATGCACGGATGCACGCCAAGACCGTAGGATCCTACGCAGTGCCGTAGGGGACCGCACCGCCACTTCCCAGCAAATTAGGGACACTGTTGCTCCTGGGGTATCGGCGAGGACCATTCGCAACCGTCCCCATGAAGCTGGGCTACGGTCCCGCACACAGTTAGGCCGTCTTCCGCTCACGCCCCAACATCGTGCAGCCCGCCTCCAGTGGTGTCGCAACAGGCGTGAATGGAGGGACGAATGGAGACATGTCGTCTTCAGCGATGAGAGTCGCTTCTGCCTTGGTGCCAATGATGGTTGTATGCGTGTTTGGTGCCGTGCAGGTGAGCACCACAATCAGGACTGCATACGACCGAGGCACACAGGGCCAACACCCGGCATCATGGTGTGGGGAGCGATCTCCTACACTGGCCGTACACCACTGGTGATCGTCGAGGGGACACTGAATAGTGCATGGTACATCCAAACCGTCATCGAACCCATCGTTCTACCATTCCTAGACCGGCAAGGGAACTTGCTGTTCCAACAGGACAATGCACGTCCGCATGTATCCCGTGCCACCCAACGTGCTCTAGAAGGCGTAAGGCAACTACCCTGGCCAGCAAGATCTCCGGATCTGTCCCCCATTGAGCATGTTTGGGACTGGATGAAGCGTCGTCTCACGTGGTCTGCACGTCCAGCACGAACGCTGGTCCAACTGAGGCGCCAGGTGGAAATGGCATGGCAAGCCGTTCCACAGGACTACATCCAGCATCTCTACGATCGTCTCCATGGGAGAATAGCAGCCTGCATTGCTGCGAAAGGTGGATATACACTGTACTAGTGCCGACATTGTGCATGCTCTGTTGCCTGTGTCTATGTGCCTGTGGTTCTGTCAGTGTGATCATGTGATGTATCTGACCCCAGGAATGTGTCAATAAAGTTTCCCCTTCCTGGGACAATGAATTCACGGTGTTCTTATTTCAATTTCCAGGAGTGTATTTCAAATAAATATTTTTATCTGAATTCATGTACAATAATTTTTATCTGTCTTTGTTACTCATCATTCGAATAACTTTTACCCAACTCTGTCCATAAGATTGTTGAGATGATGGACATCTGATACAAACAAATACTGGGTGATCAAGAAGTCAGTATAAATTTGAAAACTGAATAAATCACGGAATAATGTAGACAGAGAGGTACAAATTGACACACATGCTTGGAATGACATGGGGTTTTATTAGAACCACTAAAATACAAAAGCACAAAAAAATGTCTGACAGATGGCACTTCATCTGATCAGAATAGCAATAATTAGCATAACAAAGTAAGACAAAGCAAAGATGATGATGTTTACAGTAAATGCTCAATAGGTCCACCATCATTCCTCAACAATAGCTGTAGTCGAGGAATAATGTTGTGAACAGCACTGTAAAGCATGTCTTGAGTTATGGAGAGGCACTGCCGTCGGATGTTGTCTTTCAGCATCCCTAGAGATGTCGGCCGATCACGATACACTTGTGACTTCAGGTAATCCCAAAGTCAATAATCGCACGGATTGAAGTCCGGGGACATGGGAGGCCAAGCATGACGAAAGTGGCGGCTGAGCACACGATCATCACCAAATGACACACGCAAGAGATCTTTTACATATCTAGCAATATGGGGTGGAGCGCCATCCTGCATGAACATTGTACGTTCCAGCAGGTGTTTATCAGCCAGGCTGGGGATGATGCGATTCTATAACATATTGGCGTACCTCTCACCCGTCACGGTAGCACTTACAAAACCAGAATCACGCATTTCCTTTAAGAAAAAAGGCCTGATAACGGCAGATGTGGTAAATCCAACTCATACCGTGACTTTCTCATCGTGCAATGGAGTTTCCATGACCGTTCTAGGATTTTCGGTAGCCCAAATTCTGCAGTTGTGCGAGTTGACAGACCCTCGGAGCGTAAATGAGCTTCGTCGGTCCACAACACGTTACTTAACAAATCATCTTCTTCCGCCATCTTTTGAAACGCCCACACCGCAAATGCCCTCTGCTTCACTAAATCGCCAGGTAACAGTTCATGATGCCGATGGATTTTGAACGGATAGCATCGGAGGGTACGCCTAAGTGCCAACCAAACAGTAGTGTATGGAATGCTGGTGCGACGTGCGACTGCACGAGCGCTGACTTCCCCGCGCATACACGAACCCACTACAGTCTCCATTTCTTCATGAACTGTCTCAGCAGCCTTGTGCTCGGTCGGGCACTATGGGGTCTATCGTCGAAACAACCCGTGGCTTCGAACTTTGAAATCATTCTCGCCACAGCTGCATTTGTCAACGGACATTTACCTGTTCCAATACCCTTCCTATGGCGATAGGATTGTAACGCTGAACTAGCACATTCTCCATTCTGATAATACAGCTTCACTAAAAGCGTCTTTTCAGGCAACGTCAACATGCTGCAACTGCTGGCGCATCTGATTCTCTCTTGCATTACCGCTCCTTTTATACATGCGCAGTCACTGACATTTTGCTGTCCAGCGCCATCTGTCGGACATTTTGGGAACTTTGTTTTTTGTTTGGTTCTAATAAAACACCATGTCATTCCAAGCATTAAGTTTTCAAATTTATACTGACTTTTTGATCACCCGGTACATAATATTCTGCATGTAGTTTAGTGCCAGAGAAGCTGAGTGCAAGATAGGCATCATGTCTGATAACTCTAGATAAAATGCACTCAAGGAATGATATACTAAAAATTTGTTTGAAACAACTGAAGCAAAATCAGCAGTGTTTTTAGTATTACGTGACGTGGATCCATCATTATAACTCTGAAACAAAATTTCTGTAAAACAGTGAGTCAGGAGAGGCAATGGAGCAAATGTGACGGTGAAAATTTTTTGAAACTCATAGTGTATCACCTTGCTGACTATTTCTAAAATGTCAACATAGTTAGTGGCTCTTATAATGCAAAACTGACAGAATGAAGCAGAAACTATGAACATTAATTATCATGAAAGAGCTCATCCAATAGCATGATGCACCTGATCACAAACTGACCGTTGATATGGTAAATGTTCAAGGGGTGACCTTGAAATGTTTCCCCCATCTAGTCTATACTCCAGGACAACAAACTGCAGCATGTAGACAGTGTATACAGTGTACGTGTACTGCAGTTTACACACACATTTCAGTTTGCTCCCCCCCCCCCCCCCCCCTTCAAGACAAACCTATTTATGATAAAATTTACAAATTTCATAAACTGTACCAACTATAATAGATGTATACATACAAATGTTGAACGATTCATGGCACATGGTGGCAATGGCTTGCCACAGTTGGCCAGTATGTCTCAATTACACTCAACCAGAGAATGGAGAAGTTATATTGCAACTCGCTAGTCGTCAGGTGTTCCACTTCAAAATATTTAGTAGATGTTGAGCACTGCGTACACAAAAATAAATTGAAAACTGTTTCTGTTTCAAGAGAAGGGAACGCACACAAAAATGCAAATGGCAGATAAAGTTCTTACCACAAGTGACTTGCCAGTTCTATACACAGGGACGGTGTCATACTTGTTATGAAACAATATAAACTAAGACATAGTTCCATGTTTGCTGCTATTTTGCTATACAAAATACATAATTACAGTGAAGTGTGGGCAGCATAAAACAACTTCACATGAATTCCTTCAACTCTACAAGAACTTTCAGAACACACTATAGTTGTCACACACTAACAGATGAAAGTCACTAATGACACAAACATCCTATTTCTGCGGCTCCAGTCCCAGAAATTTGATTCTTTATATATAAATCACCCCGAACTTCATAAATATCCTTCTCTTAGTGACAAAAGTACAAGAAATATATAGCAAATGTGTGAAAACATTACCTTATACCTCCACCGTCAATTGATAAAATCCTGATTCCTCGACCAGGTGGTGGATCGACATAGCCCAAAATTGAAAGAGCTTCACGAACTGTAGCAAGCGTATTTTCATCTCTAGTTTGTGCACGAAGACGTAACAGGGTTCCAATACCTCCTTCCTAAGTAAAATATGTTTTATTAGATGTCATACAAATAGAAGACAGTTAATGAAGTTTGCTGTTTATACAACATTACTGTTATATGATTTCTTTGGAAGTGCTACATTTCCAAGTATTAAGCAGATGAAGGGCAGACTGGTTGTTAATCAGAGGTCTAGTCTGCAAATGCACAGGTTTTGGGTTTAATCTTTTGTCGGTCACTGTATATTTTTCCTACTACTTAATACTTTATCTCTGGCAAAGATTTGTATGTGTGACTTGTGTCGAATCACACTGTGGTACATAGTTCACATTAAACTGTAGGTCCCCCTGTAACTGGCTGGGTACATCAGTTTAAAAGTCAAGGGATAGAAAGAGCACACTAACTCCAATAGGACCTTGCCTAATGAAAAACTGCAGTGTTCAAACCAACCTTTTGGTTATGCTGAAAATTTACAGCCTAGATCATCTATAAATGCAATACTATTCTAGACAGTGTTATGAAAACAGGTGTGTGTGTGTGTGTGTGTAATTCTGATGAAGGCGCATTTGGCCAAAGCCTTTGTTTGACAGTCTTTTCTGTTGTGCCTATCTGCGACTCAGCATCTCCACTATATAGTTGCATTCCATCCTGGATTTTCCATTGTTCAATATTTTTCTAGACAATCCATAAATTACTTGTTCTCTAACAAATAGCTGACAACATTCCTGAACTGAATCCTCACTGACTTTATCTTTTCCAATTAGTGTTATTCACTTTTTGAGTCAGAACTTAACAATCTACATGTAACTTGATTCCCCCCATCCTTTGTGTGAATGTGGACTTTATTATTTTCACTAAAATGGAGAGTATACAAACCTGTAATCTATAAAGCCATCCTGAAGACTGGCTATACTAACTCTTGACAAATGTTAGTGAAGGAGTAGACTTATAAACAACTTCACACGATCATAGACTACATTATTGAAGGTGAATTTTCAACAGTCTTAGGTGAACACTATGCTCTTGAGTATTTTTAGGCATGTAATAATATTATACATCAACTTATATTAACAACACTAAGCCGCATGATTGATTTACAAGAAGTTATAAATGGTGTCAAATTCAGCACGATGTTTTATAAAATGTAGTCCTCATGAATTTGTAAAGCCTTCTGTGCTGAAGTACAAAAATTCACAAATTAGAAAAAAAGAACAGAGAGAGAGAGAATTACCTTTATAACAAGATGCTTGGCCTCTGGGTACTGATTTAAATGGTTTGTCAAATCTTCGAGTCGTTTATGTCTCGATAGCTCACTTTCGGCTGCGCTTATTGATGCAATCACATGTTTTGTTCTAGATCTCAGGCTAGGCTGCAAACAGAATTTGAAATTCTGGTTGAAGCAAATGATTTTCGAAAATCGGAAGCAAAATGTCCCACAGATACGGACAGAAAAGAATATAAGATACAATAATAATAAATTACTAGACAGATACTTAAGAGTTCATAAGCTTGGAATGACGGGCGCCTGTTTACAAAGTTACACGGAATATGGTGAACACTGAGGAGGTAGAAAGTAATAAAGTGATGGAAAAATCACTAAATATTTTTAAATCCAGAAACTCCAATAATTATGTATGTGTGTATGAGTAGTGTATATTCAACAAGGATTTCTGTAAGTCATTTCACCCATCCAGTAACATTCATTCATGGAACATTAAAACATATAACCGTTGTAATAGGAAAGGGTATTTAAATTATACAAATGGAAAAACAACAGCTTTTCTCATAGTATTTGTATATATGTATATCTTCTTTTTTTTCTCATCTGAACCCCTTTACTATGTCACACGGACAGGGGGGCAGGGGGGAGGGAGTGTTCACATTTTACTTAATGATTGGGCAGTTATTTATGCCAATGGTACAGGCAAATATATGACACAAACTTACAGCCTGCCATTTAACCAACAAACTGTATCAAACAAAACAAACTAGATACATGAAGGACAGAAAAAACGAAGGAATATAATAATTTAAAGAAAAAGCTGTAGTAAAAATTATGAGAAACTCTAAGGCAAAGACAAATGAGCAATTATACAACTTCTTTAATGTTTATCCCTAATGGAGGTGGGGCCAGTATCCTTTCATTTTGAAAATGGGGAACTATGAAATAAAAGAATTGCACAAAGGAAAATACTGGTAAAGATAAAAGAAAGAAAAAGTTAGAACATAGGAATCTGCATAAAACAGGTAGAAAGACAAACATATCCGCACATAAATTGTCTGCCTGATAGCAAATATTCAGTCTCCTTTTGCAATATCAACACAAAAAAAAAAACTTTGCAAGGAGGACCATGGCAGCTGGGATAACTTACTAAAGAACACAGCCTCTGTCACAACAACACCCTTTTCATCCTCTGTTGTTGTTTTATTATTTTTCCTCTTTCTACTGTTAGCCATTCACTTTGACTTTTCTGTATTTTCCCATTCTCTTTCTGTATGGTATGTTGTCTTCCATATATTTAGTTGTCAAATAGGTTTTATGAACACACACACTGTCTGAAACAACTCGCTTGTGCAGCTATTTTGTTATGATCAACATTTCATTTCTTGTTCCACAAAAACTTTTTCGTTTATATTAAATGCAATACATTCTTGTCCTAAAACCTCTGTAGTAGATAAACACAGTGTCACAAATTGAAATGAAAACTTTATTTCTACTTTCCACAGCCAGTACATACTCTATAAATTGAGCAATTACAGTACACCTCACAAAATGATGTGAAATTTCAGTCAGTTGCAACTTTTCCAGGATGTTTACAGACTCCACAGAAAATCAATTGTTAAGCAAGCAAAACTATCAACATAACAAGAAAGGATGACAAATAATATGATGGACACACTTTCCAGACACCATGCACACTGAACCGCTGCTCGATCAGTCCCTTATTCTGCTCTGATGATGCAACGCCCTCCAGCTGTGCTCTCGGCGGCCCGCTCACGCCACATCACTTGGCTCGCATCATCGCCTGGTGCATTTCGTTGTGGTATGTGTGAACAGCATAATTCTTACTACGCATTCATTGTCAGTGTTCTGTCATGATTCCTTTGACAAGAGAAATGCCACTGCATTTTTCTGCCCTACCTTCCCAAGCTGCTCCCCTCGAGGTACTTCTACTGACTACTGATGCCGGATGCCTGGTTTGTCCTCCCAGTATCAACAATTGAAATATTGTGTGGAGTGGAGTGTAAATAGCACAGCAAAGTGCAGTGCGGGCCAGGAGTACCAAGTGGGTTTATTGCTAGTACACGTCCGGCTGTTTTGGCATACCCTTTGCCACCAAGCATGCCATTGAAGTGGGTTTTCCTGACAGATAAGGCTGAACAAAGGCTGTAAGCCACTCAAGGTCTGCCCTGTCCAGAGACTTCAACCCGAGCAAGGGCCTTCCTTAATTAAGTGGTATTAATTCACTGAATTTTACTGTAGTCATTATCTTTACAAATAATACCTCGGAACCAGCCCTTAAGGCTCTTCCAAAATATCCCAGTATTTGTTGTCATCTTCCTTAATCAGCACACCTTTTAGGCACATAGCCCCTTACAAGTACAGGAAGGAACTTAAATCATACATTCACTGGCGACCTCCTCTAAACCAAAGTGCTGAGTCTCACTATCAAAACACTGGCTTTTCTTTTTTATTATTCTGATTAGCACACCCCACGTGGTCATGAAATCAGTTCCCATTAGGTCGGCCGGATGCATCCAGCTCGCATCCCCACCCGCCCCTTGCCTTCTGCACACCTCCTCCACCCCTCCATACACACTATCCTTCCACATGCATCACCTCCCCCCTCCCCCCACACCCCTCCATGCATGCCCTCCCTTAACACGCACCACTGCTCCCCTCCTGCACCTCTCCCTGCTCCCCTCCACATACACGGTGCCCCCGCATGCCCTGCTCTTCAGCTATTCACCGCACCCCCAAGAAAAGTGATTACCATAAACTCAACACTCAAACCATCGCTGACCACTATCCAGTCCAACTCCTCTGCATCTACAACACTGCTATCTTGGGAGCTACTGTCTTTAGTTGTGGTAAACCCTACTACACACAAATCTCAGCTGCCTCAGCGGACATTGAGAAAACAGCCATAATCACACGTTTCAATCTGTTCAAGAGTGTATTCATCACATTCAGTGTCCGCAACATTCGGCGTCTACAATGCTGCAGAAACATAGCGAATTTTAGACAACATCCTCCAGGGAGCACCAAGGTGTTTTACCTACATAGATGATATCATCTACTCCAGAGATCCTATTGAACATCCAACACCTACACGAAATTTTTTCCTCAACATGGGAAAATGTGTTTTCTGGGTGAGCGAGGTCAAATGCCTCAGGCACTTAGTCTCTGCTGCCGTTTCCCACTCCCTCCTCGAGACAGTACAAGCAGTAGCATACCTTCCACACCCTATTACATTCAAAGGCCTCAGAAGATTCATGGCCACGGTCAACTTTTTCTGCTGCCATCTTAAGGACACTGCTGCCAGCCAAGAGTCCCTTATCACAGCACTCCATGGCGATAAAACAAAGGCAACAAGCTGGTCAGCTGGCCCCAGGTCATGATCAAGGGCTTTAGAAAAACAAAGCAGGACCTCACCAATGCGGCTCTCTGTTGTCCCCCACCCACCCTAATGGCCCCCTCACACTAGTGGCAGATGTGAGCCAGACAGCTATTGGGGCCATCCTGCAACAATACATGGACAATGTCTGGCAATCGATCACCTTGTTTTCGTCCAAGCTACCCAACTCACAGCGCCGCTAAACCATATATGACAGCGAGCTGCTCACAGTCCACAAAGCCATCTGCTATTTCCGATCTTCAGTCGAGTATGTGTCTTTACGATCTTCACAGACCACTGCCCACTGCCACTTGACAATTTAGGCTACATAGTAACATTGCAGCAGATTGCCTTAGCCGCTCTTGTGTCATCACCCAACCCTTACACTACAATTAGCTGGCCACTGCTCAAAGACGGGGGCCCAGAACTAGCCCACACCCTTCAAAATGCAGACTTGGGCCTCAACTTCCAGCTAAAATCCGTACCCAGCTCTGATCGTAACATCTGGTGTGACGTCCTTATGGATCCTTCACAGTCTGACAGTTCCAACGATCTCCCCCACTCTTTCTTCCCTCCTGCCTCCCAAAAACCAGTATTTGACATTGTCAACGGCCTCACACACCCAGGCATCCACACTTCTGCCACTCTCATGAAACAATGCTTTGTCTTGCCGGGCATCCAATGTGACTGCAGAAACTGGGCCTGGGCCTGTGTCACATGACAGTGCACAAATGTAAGACACTGTGTTCACTCCCTTGCGTCCACCTGCCCCCCCCCCTCCCCCCCCCCCCCCCCCACTGGTTCACGCACGTTCATATATCCGACATTTCAGCTGAAACTGTGGCTGCAGCCTTTGTTTGAAACTAGGTGTCCCATTTTGATTGCCCACGCGTCATAACTAAAGACTGTGGATGCCCATTCACCTTAGCCCTCTTCCACTCAAACAGCTACCTGAGGCTCCAGTTTCCACCATACCACCAGCTACCACCATGCAGCTAACAGCACTGTGGAGCAGTTCCACGGTACACTTAAAGCAGCCGTCACAAATTAGTCTTCTGAATGGTCCACTGGCCTGCACACAGTACGCCTAGGCCTGCGGATTGCACACAAAACCGGCCTGGGAACTTCTGCTACCGGGCTGGTACAAGGACAGTCCCTCGCCATTCCTGGTGATTTTTTGGAAGCGATCCTGCTCCCACCTGACAGTACCATCCCAGGTTTTGTGCAGCAGCTCCAGGGCTTCATGGCCCAGCTGCAACCAACACCTCCGCACCATCATAGTGAGCCTTCACCCACCATGACATCACAGCATGCACACACATCATGCTTTGGCTGGAAGCTTACCAGCAACCACTCTGCCCTCAGTATTTGGGCCCGCACTTGGTGTTGCAACATGGAGACAAGACATTCTCCATTTGCCTGAATGGGGTCACAACAACTGCCCCCCCCCCCCCCATAGACAGGCCTACATCCTAGAGCCCCCTCCAGCCAGTGAGAACAGAACCATCGAGGTGGAGTTGCCACCACCTGCCACCAGTCCCAGACACAGCACCATCAACACTACACCGAATACAATGCAGGCCAACAAGGTCCCCTCCGCTGTTCCTGATGTGCCACTGACCGACGCCAGCGCCAATGTTGTGTCTGACACACCACCAGCCAACACCGCCTCTGGTCCACCGCCAACTGACTATATGATTGAGACACTCCCCAGTGCCTAGGACCCTTATGTCGCCACTGCACTACCCTGTGTGTGTGTGTGTGTGTGTGTGTGTGTGTGTGTGTGTGTGTGTGTGTGTTTGGGCTTACGGCTGCTCAACATCGAGGTCATCAGTGCTCTGACACACATTAAAAGAAACGAATGTCGACAAATTTAGTAAAATGGAAGCATACACACAAAGAAAATGAGAAAAGATGCACAATGCTGTATAAGAAAATAAAATGTGAGGAAAACGAGAAAGGAGCGTCAAGGATGCCACAAGAAATTGTCACTGGCTGGCCACTTATGTAAAATATGGGCGAGCCAGTCTTCCTGTGAACAAATTAAGACACTCTCCCTAAAATCTTGGTAAAAATATTGGACAAGTCACAGAACTTTAAAACTTTAACCACATTTGTTTGAGCATTTCCTAAAAGAGATGGCATATCTGCCAGCAAGTCAGCCATGGCCTGCTGGTCAGAAAATAAAATGCAGTCCAATAAAACGTGATACGCAGTGACCTGGACGCCACAAGTACCACACATTGGAGGGTCTTCTCGCCGGAGCAGGAAGCCATGCGTCATTGGACTGTGGCCTATCCAAAGACGAGTGAGAACCTCAATCTGTCTATGGGGCTGGAAAGAAGTACCACACTCGCATTGTGGGCTTGACTAAATGGAGCTTATTGTCAGTCATTTCCAACCACTCATCCTCCCACCAATGTATGACTCATGAGCTCAATAGTGAGGTGAGTGCGTGCAGGGGGATGGCACACTGAAATACTTGCAGACCGAGACAGGCCTCGTTGGCTGCAAGATCTGCCCTTTTGTTCCCAACAATGCCGACATGCCCTGAAACCCAGCAGAAAACCACCTCCTTCCCCAAAAGCTGTAGATGGAGGAGGGCGTCCTGGATGTTCTGAACAATTTTATCTGCTGGATACAAATGTTGCAATGAGTGAAGGGCACTTAGTGAATTGGAACAGACAAGAAATTTAGGATGGGAAGAGCGTCTCATCTGCTCCAGTGCCTGCAAGATCGTAGACAATTCTGCATCAAAGACAGTGAATACTTGAGGCAGTCTGACCTTGAGGACATGATCTGGAAAAACAACAGAGCAACCAACAGAAACTTCCTGTTTTGACGCATCTGTAAAAACAGCTACATAGTCTTGGTGCTCGGATAAAATGGCAGAAAATGTTGCATTAAAAACGGTGGCAGGAGTGCAATCTCTCTTGTAATGCACCAAATCTAAAATCACTCTGGGCCTCTCTAGTTACAAGGGTGGCAGTCAGTTAAAACCCTGGATATGGGGCTGTACGGGCTCCACACCAAAGGACTCCAGCACATGTTGCACACAGATCCCTAACGGCATCGTGGCTTGTGGATGGTTGGAAAAAAGGAGCTCCAGAAGCGGACGAGCAAAAATATGGTGAGCGGGTGAATTGAATCTGCAAGAAACTTACAAGCCTGCTGCACCAACAGGAGCTGACACCGGATAGTAAGTGGCAGTTCTCCCACTTCAGCACAGAGGCTGGGTATGGGACTAGTCTGATAAGCGCCTGTGGCCAGTCAAATCCCGGCATGGTGGACAGCGTCAAGGATCCGCAAATAAGAGTGCCTCGCTGACCCATACACCGTGCACCCGTAGTACAGCTGCGAATTCACGAAAGCCTGATAAAACTGAAGAAGACGCGCCCTGTCTGCTCCCCAAGATATGTGGCTAAGGCACTTGAGGATGTTCAGTGCCTTCAGGGTTCTGGCTTTCAAGTCTCGCAGGTGTGGCAACCATGACAATCTGGAGACAAAAAAGAAGCCCACAAACCGCACTGTCTCTAAAATGTAGGACAGTGTCCCCTATGTGCAAGACAGGCAAATTAAAAGTATGACGAGAATGATTAAAATGAACACACACACACACACACACACACACACACACACACACACACACACACACACACACACACACACACACTTATTGGCAGAAAACTGAAAACTTGTCTTTTGCAGCCCACTCCTCTAACGGCTGCACTGTTAGTTGCAACTGTCAGCTCACTGTTGCAACACTGGATGAGGAACATAAAACAGCCAAGTCATCCACAAATAAGGAGCACTGTACTGGACTCCTTTCCGTAGATGTTATACTGTTGATGGCTATGGCAAAGAGGGTAACACTTAAAACACTGCCCTGGGGAACATCATTCTCCTCCTCAAATCAATCAGACAGTGTGTGACCAACTCGGGTCCGAAAAAACCACTGAGACTGGAAAGACCGAATGAAAATGGGGAGGTAGCCACAAAAGCCCCATTTATGCAGTTGTGCGAGAATACTGTGTCTCCAAGTAGTATCGTAAGCCTTACTAATATCAAAGAATATGCCAACACAGTGATGCTGACTGAGGAAAGCCTGCTGAATAGCCACTTCTAGGTGGGTCAGGTTGCCAACAGTGGACCGAAACATTCGGAATTAAATGACAAGTATATCAACAAACTGATGGAGCAGCTATGGGTAGCCTCTTATCTCCCATAGTTGCTAGTCAATTTATGGAGGACTTTGAGGATAGAGCATTGAGGACAGCAGTCTTAAAACCATCATGTTTCTGGAGATACAATGACAAAATCATTTTAATATGACCACATGGAGCTGCCATCCATAACTATTATTGGAACATTTTAATTCCCTTCAATCCTACTAATAAGTCTACAATGGAAATGGAGCTTAATTGGATGCTCCCATTTGTGGAAGTTCTTGTCTACAAACAAAACAGTAATCTGGGGCATTGTATTCACCACAAATCTATGCATACTGATGATGTTTGGTTTGTGGGGCGCTCAACTGCGTGGTTATCAGCGCCCGTACAATTACCCAATCTTTGCTCAATCCAATTTCGCCACTTTCCGGGATGATGATGAAATGATGAGGACAACACAAACACCCAGTCATCTCGAGGCAGGTGAAAATCCCTGACCCCGCCGGGAATCGAACCCAGGACCCCGTGCTCGGGAAGCGAGAACGCTACCGCGAGACCACGAGCGGCGGACGTCTATGCATACTGACTGGTATCCAAGATGTGACAAACTGTTACCCACCATATCAATGCAGAGGAGTAATTACAATGCTGATGCAAACAATGTATACCATATTTGATAAAAGAAGCTTACCTGAATACTTAAGTCTATATTTATAAAGAATGTATCCTCTGAGATGCATACCACTCATGCTTTGGAGTTCAAACCATCACCGTAAGTACATCAAAATGAACCTATGTCAGTCGCTTCCCTACAAACATGCTGAGAGCATATCATTCAAAACAGGGAGCATTTTAAGAAGTTTTAACATCAAGATGGGGTTCTGTCTGGCAGCCAAGATTAGAATTCAATTGGGTTATATTAAAAATTCTGTGACTAAGGAAGACTGGTGTTTATGATTCCATTCTGCTGTGATAAAGCATTCACTGGTCAGACTATTCATACTGCTGAGGACAAGTGTGCAGAACATAGCCGCCATGCTAGCTTACAACAATCTGAAAGGTCTGTGGTGGCAGGACATTGCTTAGCTGAGAGACATGCAATAATAATAATAATAATAATAATAATAATAATAAGACACAGGGGGCTGCTACCATTTCCCATTACCAGGACTCTGTTCTCACAAAATGAACCGAAATTAGGTTAGCTGATAATCTTATTAATAGGGACGAGGGCAATCATTTGAGCAAGTTGTCGAACCTTGTGTTGATATGCATTAAAACATGACAGTCTTTGATTTAATCAACATCACCACTGCCAGCACTGCTCTTGCTCTTTGCAGTGGGGGCAGCACTCACTGCACTTGGCACGTGTACGAAATAGTCTTTGCTGGCCTTTAAAGGGGCATAGGCTCCAGCATGGCATCAGTGCAATGCCATTCAGCAAAAGCAGCATCTCACCTCAAAACAGTGGCCAGTTGGGCTCTCAAATTATAGTACTGACATGACTGCAAACCCAAGAAGAGTATCAAAAGTTATTTTGCCAGGAAAACCTACAAAGGAGTGCCTTCGCCCTTCGGATGCCAGGTCATCTCTGAGATGGTTCTGCAATCTCTCCCTTACAGGGGGAAAGGCTGCTGAATCCTCTGGATACCATATACGCCACAGCCACCAACCATGAACTTCCACACAACACAAAATGCAAATTCCTCTCAGCCATCTGTCACTATAAATAACCAGTCAATAGATACCGACACTGTTTTCAAATTCCTAGGTCTGTGGGTTCAAGATAACCTGAAATGGAATACACATACAGGAAAGGTAAATGCCAGGATTTGTACTGGCTGTTATGCATTGAGTGTACTGAAAACATGTGCTAGCCTGAAAACATTAACCAGTGCATACTACGCTTATATACAAGCCCACCTAAAATATGGTGTAATATTCTGGGGAAATGCTCCAACTGCTCTGAGCACATTCAGAATCCAGAAGAGAGCATTGAGGATTATTAATGGGAGCAAACCCAGAGACTCCTGCAAACCCATCTTCAGAAAGTTAGAAATCCTTACACTGCCCTGCCTCTACGTTCTTGAGACTCTAAAATTCTTCAGAAAACATATAGTGCCAACTGACCCCAGAGTCGTAAAAAAATAATGAAATACATGAACACAACACCAGGAAAAACGCAAACCTGCATGTTATACGTACAAATACTCAACTGTGTAAAAAGGGAGTTTTCCACATGGGCCTCCAACTGTTCAACAATCTTCCCACTAGTATTAAGTCCATCGAAGACAACATAAAATTTAGCAAAGCCGTGAAGTCATATTTGTTGTGTCACTGTTTTTACTCTGTAAATGAATACTTAGCACAGTAATCTTGCTGTTTGTGCTAAATTGAAAACATTGAGCAATATAATACATTAGAATACTATAGGCTTACATTAATACATGTTAACAATGTTAAATGACATTTTCCGACATCTGCAACACACTGTGTACCATCAGATCACATGGAATAAATAAACCTTATACAGTATGTTGCAGGTTGCCACAGCTCCGGTGTGCACATGATACTTTCTTTGGGGATTAGATGAAAACAGTCTGTATCAACAGACACATACTGAGTCGTTTTCAACCAAACGTCCAATAGCTGCCATGGCATAGTGTGATGCCAGCCTTGCTTCCACTAATGACGCTTCCACTGTGGCATTACCTCACTTCCATGAGTTACTTGCCTCCCTTGGTTTCCTTCTGTCAGTCAAGTATTTAGGTCACCGCCTGACTGCTCTACAGGCTTAAGCCATCTGTGCCTAGCAGCTCATCAACTGGAGTTCACACTACCACGCCAACAAGCAGTATCTCACCACAGCATTCATCAACTTCATTCATCCTTGAACACCCTATCGCTCACTGCTGCCTGTGGCCTTACGGACCTCATCAGTGTATGAACATTTCAGTGCAACTGTCAGTGACTCACTTTTCAGCCTGCACCAAGTAGTGTGACGCATATCCCAACAAACTGTGTTCTTGTATTCCGTTCATTAGACTTAATAACACACAATATTCCTTCACTACCTGGGCACTTCAATCACAGCATGTTCTTCCCCTAAGTCATGAACACTACACAAAGAATCTCAGGAAATCAAATATTACTCGAGACAGATTTCTTTCAGTTCATAATGTTAACATTACCAAACTCAAGTTTCATTTTACATCTGAAGAGCCTGCAGACCAGACACATCCTTACCTTGCAGAATGCTTCACAGAACTTCTGACACTTCCCAGACCCAGAAATTTCCATAAATTTAAGCTATTAGGTCATATAGAATAATTGAAAGCAAGGAGGCTTATTAGTGATGAGGACTTCATATGGAAATATAATTCAAGGAAAAATTGATGTCCTTTGTGAGAGAAGAAAATTTTATCTCATCAACATATGTGACTCAAAAATAATACCTTCTGTAGTACTTTCTGATAATCACTGAAGTAAATACAATGGAACATGATGTTACCAGATAATTTATGCATCTTTCAAGACTTTTGTCATCATTTCATTGGTCCAAATTAGAGGATGTTTGCCCAGTTGCCAATCCCTATGCACTTGCTGTTGATGAATGTCCAGAAACATCAGATGGAAGAACTTATCAATTTTCAGAGGTGTGAATGTGCCCAGAAGAAAAAATTATAGTTTTCCATTTTGCAAAAATGTAATAATAATAATAATAATAATAATAATAATAATAATAACAATATAATAATTTCTAGTACTATCCCTTTCCCTTTATGTGACATTCAATGTAATGGTGAACCATATTTTTCTACAAAATAAAGTATAAAAAGGTATTCATTTTTTCCTGACTTGATGGTTTTACTTACAGTTATGAATACTTTTGTCTATAATCCTTATACTTTATAATGCACTACCACCAAATTTCAAATAGTTAATATGATAAAAATAGTATTTTATTGTCAAAATGTTAGCCAATGTCATTTTGTGCCATTACGTGTGGAAATAGTTATTTCACACAGTGAACTTCAATTTGCATTTAGAAATGCTAGTGCTGTGTGCCAAGCTTTTATTGCCTTGAACTGACCATACAGGATGCAATAGAGAACAATACAGATCATTTTCCCTTCTAGTACAGTATGTTTTTGGTACTTGTTTGTCTCAAACTCAAACAATTGTTGGAAATAAATTTCATCAACAATAAGTGTGCACATCAACCAATAAATAAAATGTGGTTGTAAAAAGTCCTAAATGTTTGAACTAATGCCTTCAAAATATTTGTGTGGGAACGTCATACATAAATTTAGTTATTCTCTTTTGTGTATGGCCTATACAAACAGTTACTCCAAAATATTGCCCCATAGGACATCAAAAAAATGGAAAAACAAAAATACTAACTTCCTAATTTTTATGCTGCTCAGATGCCTATAATTCTTTCAGAAAAAGTAGCTGAATCTAAGCAATGTCGCATGGCAGCTAGTAGGGACCTGTAAGGTACTCCAGTGAAAACTGGAAACTGTTACACCCAGGCATTTGTACGAGCTGACCAATTACAACTATGACTCACTGACACTGTAGTCACTGCATACAACTTTTTTTGTCATTTTGTGAAGTGCAAAATTTTACACTGTGAACATTTAAAGCAAGTTGCCAAGCCTCACACCAGTTTGAAACATGATCTGACTGGATATTTTTGCAACAATGCAAGAAAAAGATGGTGTGCTACTACCCATAAAGATGACATTTTAAGTAGCAGACAGGCACAATTAAAAGACACTTACACATTAGCTTTTGGCTGGCCACAGCCTTCATCAGAAAGAGACAAAGAAACACATACTATTCAGTCACACAAATAAGCATACCTCAGGCACACGTAACTACCAACTCCGGCAGGTCGGACCAGTCTGTGCTTGTCTGCAACTCAATGTTCATCCTTAATGTAAGTAGAAATCTATCTTTTTCCTTACATTGTAGACATCCAAACCTGGAGTTTCTATTGCTGGATATTTGTGCAGTTCTTTCACATGATACTTCAACACAGATAACTGAATAATATGCAAAAAGTTTGATGTTACCATTAATATTGTTCTGAACAATCATTACATATAACAAGAACAGCAATGATCCCAAGGCACTTCCATGCAACCTAAAGTTACTTATACATCTGTGCATGATTCTCCACCTAAGATAACATGCTGGGTCCTTCCCACCAAGAAATCCTTAATATAAATACAAATTTTGTTTAACATCCCATATGGTTGCAATTTCATTAATATTACGAGGCAGTCAAATGGAAACAAGACAGATGGAAAGAAACTAAATTAACTATTTATCATTTCAAAACGAATCACCAAAAATGTTAATATGTCTACCCCACTGTGAGACAAGATAGTCAATGACTTCAGGGAAAAATGACTTCGGTAGCCTATACGATTGTACACAGGCACTACTTCATTCAAAATGAACTGACAGCTATGAATGTCTTTCCCCGTGGCTCCAAAACTATGGAAATCACATGGAGAAAGTTCAAAACTGTATGGGGGATGCATAAAGGCTTCCCAACTGAAACGTCTGCAGCACAGTCAAAATGTGGATGGACCAAGGCCATTTCTATTACGCTGAAGAAGTTTCACTCTGAAGCCCTTACACATCCACCTAGTCCTGATCTCTCCCTGTGAGATTTCCACATTTTTAGTGTATTGAAGAGAGACATTTGTGGCCATTGACTTGGTTGGGATGAAGATTTGCCTGCCTGGGCAAAATCATGATGCTGTCGGTAATCTCAAACATCTTTTCATGAAGGAACAGACTGTCTTGGCCCACAATGGAATAAATGTTTTAACAGTGATAGTGATTACTTTTGAAAAAAAAAAACAGTTAATGTACTTTTTTTCCATCCTCATTTTCATTTGACTTCCCCTTATATATTTTGGTGTAGCAACTGAGTCAAATGCTCTTTGAAAGTCAAGAAATACTGCGCCATACAACTGCTTGACCCATGATTGTCAGATTGTCAAGTGGAAAAAGTGAAGTCTAGTTTCATGCAATTGATAGTTTTGAAATCCATGCTGGATGGCACTGAGGAAGTCATTCTGTTGATAAAGTTAAATAGGCCTATTGGCCATCCAGCCAGTTTCCTTTTAATTTCACTGTTTCTCTGAATTAAATTCTACTTTTTATACAATTAACGTATGTCATGCAATATTATGACTGTCACAGCCTTCGCACTCTGCAGTAACTGAGTAGGTAGTTGCTTTCACAACACTTCCATTCATTCAAGAAGTTCTCTTCCAAACAGTCTTACACATTTTCATACAAAAGGGGAAGTAAAGGAAGTCAACAAGGAAGTCAACAACTATAGGCTAATTACCACTTCTGGTCTTTTCAAGAAAATTGAAAAAAAAAAAAAAAAAAAAAAAAAAAAAAAAAAAAAAAAAAAAAAAAAAGGAAATGTCTCTTATGTAGCTTCTGTGTAGATCACAGAATGCAGCTGAATAAATTACTGCAATATGGTAGAAGGGAAAAATCACAAACTTTTCTGACAAATTTATGTAGTTGAGGGACTGTAATTTCGGGTTTCATTAGGGTTTGTTTGTTTGTTTTAGTGTACAAAAACAACTAGGGTCATATGCGCTCACATCAGAACTGTAGAACATGAAGACAGAGGAGTTAAAAATGACTACACGTTAATCCCAAACAACAGAAGAGAAAACAGCTAAAAAGACGGACGCGGAGAAAAGTATATACAATACGCTATAGAGAAACGGAGGTCCTGAACTAAAAATTAAATGGCTGACATATTGTTACAATAAATAAAAAGTAAAATGCGGTTGACAGCCTGCGTGTCATTTGCAAAAACTGTCAATAATTCAGATGGCAAACACAAACAATAACATAAGCAGTAAAAAAAAAGGGGGGGGGGGCATTCTGTCAGGAAATGGCGGACTGTCAAAGGTTGAGCGCAACGAGTACAAAGTGGCAGAAGAGAACCACTTAACAAATGGAGATGGCTAAAAAGACAGTGCCTGATACGCAACTTAGCTAAAATGATCTCCTCATAGTGAGAGGGCCAAAAGGAGGTTGTCCAAGCCGCTGGGAGAGGCTTAATAACCTGGAACTTGTTCCCATGAAGTGAGGGCCAACTGTGATGCCAAAGTGTCACCACTTGTTGACATACAACACCACAGATATCAGCCTTGGCAGCAGCGTCAGTGGCCTCGTTTCCTGTCAGACTGACATGAGCAGGAACCCACATAAATATTACAGTGATTCCATCAAGAGTGAGCAAGTGACAGCTTTCTTGGACCCGTTGCACTAACAGATAGATGGCATACAGCACACAGAGTCTTTGAAGGGCACTGAGAGAGTCAGAGCTGATGACGCAGTTAAAAAGCCTGTGTCGTCGGAAGTACTGTGTGGCCTAATACAGGGTGAAGTGCTCTGCTGTAGATACTGAACAGTGTTCCACAAACCAATACCAAAAAACATCAGTGCCAATGATGAAGGCACACCCGACACCACGGTCAGCCCAAGAGCCATCAGTGTACACAAAGGTACTATGGTGAAGTTCCGTGCAAACGTCGTGAAACTGAAGATGATAGAGTGAGGCTGGAGTAGTGTCCTTAGGAAGTGAATGAAGGCCAAGCTGAACATGGGCCGCAGCATGAAGCGAAGATGGTGAAGGGTTTACACCCACTGGGAAAGTTGCACGTAACATGAAGTTAAGCTGCCAGAGCAAGAGCCACAAGCAAACTCCATGGGGTAACAGAGAAGAGGGACACGCCCCATACTGGCGATCAAAGCAGTCATCAAAGGAGGAGGCATAGGATGGGTGGCAACACACAGCAGACAAATGGCATGCATATCTGCTGAGGATAAAGTCACGACGGTAAGACAGTGGTAGTTTAGCAGCTTCTGTAGACAGACACTCAACTGGGCTAGTGGAAGGCACCAGTGGCCAAATGGATGCCACAACGGTGGATACTACTGAGAAAGCGTAAGAGTTACAGGTGTGCAGATGTATGAACGGAGCACACGTAGTCTAGTTTCAAACGGGCAAGGGACTGGCACAAACAGAGGAGGGTAGTTCGATCTGCTCCCCAGGAAGCACCATAGAGGACACACAGGACACTGAGGGACTGCGTACAGCAGGCTGCCAAGTAAGACACTTGGGAGGACCAAGAAAGTTTGCTATCGAGGGGGAGCTCCAGGAAATTCGTAGTTTCAATGAATGGAACAGCAACAGGGCCAAAACATAAACACGGTGGCAGAAACCAACTGCATTGCCAGAAATTTATACAAATGGTTTTGACAGTGAAAAACTGAAAGCATTGCCGATGCTCCATGAGCAAATCGATCAAGACATCGGTGAAGACGGCATTCAATCAGACAAGTCCACGGAGAACTGCAGTAGATGGCAAAATCATCAACGAAAAGGAAGCTGGAGATGTCCAGTGGGAGACAGGCCATTACAGGGTTAATGGCGATAGCAAAGAGCATGACGCTCAAGGCACACTGTTTTCCTGGATAACGGTGTCCAGCACGGCAGAACCCATACGTACCTTGAAAACTCGGTCTTTTAAGAATTCCTAAAGGAAACAAGGCATGCGGCTTCGGAAGCCTGTCCTCCAGCAGGTGTCGTAGGCTTTCTCCAAATCGAAAAACATGGCCACAATCTGGGATTTCTGCAGAAAACCATTCATGATATGGGAGGACAAAGTGACAAGATGGTCAACTGCAGAGGGTTGGGTTGTTTTGGGGAAGGAGACCAGACAGCGAGGTCATCGGTCTCATTGGATTAGGGAAGGACGGGGAAGGAAGTCGGCCGTGCTCTTTGAAAGGAACCATCCCGGCATTTGCCTGGAGCGATTTAGGGAAATCACGGAAAACCTAAATCAGGATGGCCAGACGCGGGATTGAACCGTCGTCCTCCCGAATGTGAGTCCAGTGTTTAACCACTGCGCCACCTCGCTCGATGTCAACTGCACAATGGCGCATTCAAAATCCACACTGTGTAGTGGTTAGCAAATTGCAATACTCTAGCCACCATACCAACCGGGCATGAATCACATATTCCATCATCTTCTAAACACAGTTGGTAAGAGAAATAGGCCGGTAGTTAGGAGAAAGACCTTTGTCCCTACCAGGCTTAGATATGGGTATGACAGTGGCTTCATGCTAGATTCTGGGAAACGTGCCCTCTCTCCAGAAGCGGTTGTACTTATTAAGCAGAAAGTATTTGCCTGCAAGAGAAAGGTGCTCAACACCTGAATGTGAACACGTCTGGCCCTAGGGCGGAGGATAGAGATGAAGTGAGAGCATGATCTAGCTCCCTCACTGTAAAGGCAGCACGACTTTGAACAGAGAAGGGTATCGCCCGAGCCTCTTCCACTTGTTTCCGATGGAGAAAGGCATGGTGATAGTGGGAGGAGCTCAAACGTCCACAAAACAGCGGTCCAAGGTGTTGGAGATAGCAATAGGGCCCACGATGACATTGTCTGCGACTGTCAGGCTGGAAATTTGAGAATGGATCTTTGTCCCAGAGAGCCGTCATACAAAGGAAGTGGGAGTGGAACTGTTAAAAGAATTAGTGAATGAAATCCAGCTAGTTTTTTTGCTATTCGGAAGAACACGACATTACTGTGCATGCAACTATTTATAATGAATGCAGTCTACCATCATAGGATGATGGTTAAAAATGCAGAGAGCACATCTCCAAGCATGAATTGTGTCGTGGCACACCTCTGACCAGGACATGGCGTACTAAAGAGGAAGTGCGAGGAATGGAACATTTTGCGGCAGTAAAGGATAACGTATTTAAGATTTTTACCTGGTCATCACAACTGAGGAAATGTTGTTCATCGAAGGTCGTCAGAGAGGAGTAAAGCCTCCAGTCAGCCGTAGTAAGCTGCTATTTGGGTGTGCACATAGGCGGGGTAGGTGTCAGCAAATGGAGCACACGGGAAATGATCGCTGACGTACCTATCAGAGAGAACGGGCCACTCGACACATGGGCAAGCTCGGCAGTGCAAAAGGATAGGTCCAAAGGGGAAAAGGTACATGTGGAGTCTGAAATGAACATGAGTGCTTCTGTGTTAAGACAGTTGAGGTTCATTAAACTGAGAAGGTCAGCCAAGAGGGCACCTTTCGGATAGGTTCTGGGAGAACATCAAAGGGGATGGTGTCTGTTAAAGTCACCAAGCAGCACAAAGGGGTGACTTAGCTGCCCAATAAGCCAGAGGAAGTCTGGCCTGGTGACATTGAATGAGGGAGGGACGTAAATAGTACAAAGGGAAAAATCAAGTGAGGAAGGAAAAGGCAAACTGCAACAGCTTGAAGGTAGGTAGTCAGGAAGATGGATTGACTATGATCATCATTCTGTATGAGCAGCATGACTCCCCATGAGCCATCTTCAGGGGGAAGGTCAAAAATTCTGCTCATGTACTGTTGTAAAGATGTTATGTTGCAATGATGTAATATTAAAAAACAGATCGGCAAGAAGTGCAAGAGATCGTGAGGATGCAATTTTGTTTCCTGAAGGCAGAGGAACAAGTGGACACTGCGATTTTAAGAGCAGCCATAAATCCTCTTTGTTGGATCGAAGACTGCAGAAGTTCCATTGGAGAGTCATGATGAGGAAAACATGAAGCGGTGTCACCTCGGCAACTGCCAAGTGCCAGCTTTCAAAGACTCGCTGCTACACGGCACAGTGGCGGGAGGATCCTGCTCCATGAGGTCAACAGAAGCATCGGCATTCTTGTGTTGGCCTGCAGAGTCCAGGGCAAAAAACGGTTGGTGGTACGGACCAGTGACACCGAGGTTGGCTGGGCGAGGGTATCATATGGCGACACCATCAAAGACGATCTTCGAGTCAGCAAAGGAGAAGACTGTTTACTTCTGTTTGACTTCTTGGAGCCTTTCCGGTTGGCAGAGGAAGACTCAGATGATGATGGCTGGAGGGACATATAATATTAATGTACTTTACTATTAATTCTAGACACATGAGCAGCGGCCACTACTGACTTTAAAATTCTAATCTTTCTTGGACATCTACTTATTGTCCGCCCCCCCCCCCCCCCCCCCCCCCCCGGTAGCTGAATGGTCAGTGTGATGGATTGTCAATCCTCTGAGCCTGGGTTCGATTCACCGGCTGGGTCAGGGAATTTTCTCTGCCCAGCGATTGGGTGTTGTTCTGTCGTCGTCGTCGTCGTCGTTGTCACATGTGTGTGTATGCGAGTGTATACCCGTCCTTTTTTCCCCCTAAGGTAAGTCTTTCCGCTCCCGGGACTGGAATGACTCCTTACCCTCTCCCTTAAAACCCACATCCTTTCGTCTTTCCCTCTCCTTCCCTCTTTCCTGATGAGGCAACAGTTTGTTGCGAAAGCTTGAATTTTGTGTGTATGTTTGTGTTCGTTTGTGTGTCTGTCGACCTGCCAGCACTTTCATTTGGTAAGTCACATCATCTTTGTTTTTAGGTATAATTTTCCTACGTGGAATGTTTCCTTCTATTATAACCATATCATATATATCTAAAAACAAAGTAGATGGTAAGACAGAGATTCAGGAACCAGGTTTTAAATTGTAAGACATTTCCAGCGGCAGATGTGGACTCTGACCACAATCTATTGGTTATGAACTGTAGATTAAAACTAAACAAACTGCAAAAAGATGAGAATTTAAGGAGATGGGACCTGGATAAACTGAAAGAACCAGAGGTTGTACAGAGCTTCAGGGAGAGCATAAGGGAACAACTGACAGGAATGGGGGAAAGAAATACAATAGAAGAAGAGTGGGTAGCTCTGAGAAGTAGAGAAGGCAGCAGAGGATCAAGTAGGTAAAAAGACGAGAGCTAGTAGAAATCCTTCGGTAACAGAAAAGATACTGAATTTAATTGATAAAAGGAGAAAATACAAAAACGCAGTAGGTTAAGCAGGCAAAAAGGAATACAAACGTCTCAAAAATGAGATCGACAGGAAGTGCAAAATGGTTAAGCAGGGATGGCTAGAGGACAAATGTAAGGATGTAAAGGATTATCTCACGAGGGGTAAGATAGATACCGCCTACACGAAAATTAAAGAGACCTTTGGAGAAAAGAGAACCACTTGCATGAATATCAAGAGCTCAGATGGAAACCCAGTTCTAAGCAAAGAAGGGAAAGCAGAAAGGTGGAAGGAGTATATAGAGGGTTTATACAAGGGCGATGTACTTGAGGACAATATTATGGAAATGGAAGAGAATGTAGACGAAGAGGAAATAGGAGATATGATATTGCGTGAAGAGTTTGACAGAGCACTGAAAGACTTAAGATGAAACAAGGCCCCGGGATTAGACAACATTCCATTAGAACTACTGACAGCCTTGGGAGAGCCAGGCCTAACAAAACTCTACCATCTAGTGAGCAAGATGTATGAGACAGGAGAAATACCATCAGACTTCAAGAAGAATATAGTAATTCCAATCCCAAAGAAAGCAGGTGTTGACAGATGTGAAAATTACCGAACTATCAGTTTAATAAGTCACAGCTGCAAAATACTAACACAAATTCTTTACAGACGAATGGAAAAACTGGTAGAAGCTGACCTCGGAGATGATCAGTTTGGATTCTGTAGAAATGTTGGAACACGTGAGGCAGTACTGACCCTACGACATATCTTAGAAAATAGATTAAGGAAAGGCAAACCTATGTTTCTAGCATTTGTAGACTTGGAGAAAGCTTTTGACAATGTTGACTGGAATACTCTCTTTCAAATTCTGAAAGTGACAGGGGTAAAATACAGAGAGCAAAAGGCTATTTACAATTTGTACAGAAACCAGATGGCAGTTGTAAGAGTTGAGGGACATGAAAGGGAAGCAGTGGCTGGGAAGGGAATGAGACAGGGTTGTAGCCTATCCCCGAAGTTATTCAATCTGTATATTGAGCAAGCAGTAAAGGAAACAAAAGAAAAATTCAGGGTAGGAATTAAAATCCATGGAGATGAAATAAAAACGTTGAGGTTCGCCAATGACATTGTAATTCTGTCAGAGACAGCAAAGGACTTGGAAGAGCAATTGAACGGAATGGACAGTGTCTTGAAAGGAGGGTATAAAATGAACATCAACAGAAGCAAGAAGAGGATAATGGAATGCAGTTGAATTAAATCGGGTGATGCTGAGGGTATTAGATAAGGAAATGAGACGCTTAAAGTAGTAAATGAGTTTTGCTGTTTGCGGAGCAAAATAACTGATGATGTTCAAAGTAGAGAGGATATAAAATGTAGACTGGCAACGGCAAGGAAAGTGTTTCTGAAGAGGAGAAATTTGTTAACATCGAGTACAGATTTAAGTGTCAGGAAGTCGTTTCAGAAAGTATTTGTATGGAGTGTAGCCATGTATGGAAGTGAAACGTGGACAATAAATAGTTTATACAAGAAGAGAATAAAAGCTTTCGAGATGTGGTGCTACAGAAGAATGCTGAAGATTAGATGGGTAGATCACGTAACTAATGAGGCTGTATTGAACAGAATTGGAAAGAAGTTTGTGGCACAACTTGACTAGAAGAAGGGATAGGTTGGTAGGGCATATACTGAGGCATCAAGGGATCACCAATTTAGTACTGGAGGGCAGCGTGGAGGGTAAAAATCGCAGAGGGAGACCCAGAGATGAATACACCAAGCAGATTCAGAAGGATGTAGGTTGCAGTAGGTACTGGGAGATGAAGCTTGCACAGGATAGAGTAGCATGGAGAACTGCATCTAACCAGTCTCTGGACTGAAGACCACAACAACAACATTTTTCCAGATATAATTTTTTCAGCACAGGTTTATTCAAAATTCAGTATTCTAGGTTTAAAAGTCCCTCTCAGTGTTATTTCTGAATTTAAATATAGTTTTCTTCCAAACAGTTTTTTTTAAGTGGTAGTATGTAATACAGGTGTTTGTCTAAAAAAGCAATGGAACACTTGGTACAAGAATGTCAAAAAACCATCAACCCATACTTTGACATATGAGAAATAATATTCTCTGTATGTTTTGGCATTTTTTCTCACATTATATCTTCCTTTTGTCAGCACTGCAACAATCATTTTACTCGCAATAATGTTATGATTATATTATTACTCAGTTTATTTACCAACTTAACATCTATAAGCTTTATATAATCACATGGTAAAATATGAAACTGTTACAATTGTGTAGAAAGTAAATGAGAGTAAACATGAACTTCTGACTGCCATGTGCCAGATCTCATGCTCAGCTCTCTAGCTTTCATAGTAGTGAGATATTACCTTCACTCTGAGAAAACATAGTAACTGATTTAACAGCACATATCACTCCGCCACCCTCCCCCCTGCATTCCACTCACTGTTTGCAAATTAGGCATTCCCCTGCCCCCCCCCCCCCCCCCCTCCGCCTAAAGGGCAATGCTTTTGTGCTTGTTTAATATGGGGTATGGGTTAACAACACAAACAATTTTTGCTATTTTTTATTTCAAATTCTTGATATTTGATCAATTAAAAATTATTTTGTTGTGTTGATGCCTTTAGTGGGTGTCCTCCTAAGAATCAATAAACAGTTTCACTTTAAATACAACCTCACTTAAAATATAACCTTATAACCTAAGTTCTCTAGTTAATTCTCACACTAGAATTACAAAGGAAAGCAGCACACAGACAATTGTATGTGAAACAGGATATTTTTAATTATGCGTATATTGATAAGAACATGAATGTTACAGATAGGCTGATATGTGGTCAGGCAATTAGTTGTCTCCATGTTCTGCAGACCACTATTGCAATCAACATCTACAGCCACACTCTGCAAACCACTGTGAAGTGCATGGATGTGGGTTTTTCCCATGGCATCAGTTACACCATTTGATCAAAAGTATCCAGATACCCCTACATAATGTGGAATTGACCACTAGATGCCTTGAGAGGTGGACCCACCAATATAAAAGGAAGCTGGAAGTATTGTGGTAGCAGTCGAAAAGCACTAGTAGAATGGGTTGGTCACATGAGTTCAGTGACTTTGAAGTCGAGGAAGACACGTCTGAAAGTGTCCCCAGCAGATTCAAGCAAAAGCAAACAATGCACACAGCCCATATTAAGCTCGACTAACAGGCACCTGGATATTTTGATCAGATAGTATATTTGAGATTCTTTCTGTTCCATTCATGTATGAAGTGCATGAAGAATGACTGTTTACATGCTCCAATGGATGCTGTAATTAGTCTAATCTTCTCCTTACAATCACTACGGTAGCGATGCACAGACTTGCTATGATTCACAGTTCATTGTGAATCACTGTATGAAGAAGTGGCTTAAGACAATCATTAATTATCACACTACCATATTATTCACCAGGTATGTGAAAAATAATTCTAAAACTGTCCCATTCTAAATCATACCAAGATATAACAGTTGTGATCTGCATAATGTGCAAATAATTGAATAATTAAATAACTGAATAACCAAATAATTACACATTATTATGAAGCAGAATGTGAGCACTTGTATCTGATAGAGGAGAGATCCTTGTAGCAGTGTATGTGCTAATGTTTCACACTTTTTGTTGCATTCACTTTAAAAGTTGGCTCTGGCTCTTACAGTACTTACAAAACTTTCACATTAGTGAAAAAACAACTGTAGTTTTAGTTAGTCACTGTACTTTGCTGACAGTGAACTTTACTAGGGAGTACATGTACTGTGAAGTCTGAGTTCTGTTCTTAATAAATATCAATAACCTTCAGGACAGTTTAAGACATGGAGAAAAAGTTCTATTTGCTGATGGCTGCAACATCGTAATTACTAATAAAACACCAGAACTCCTAACAGGGAAGACAAATGACACCCTCAATGATGTTTGTGAGTGGGCTGCATATAAAGAATTGACAATAAGCATAAGGAAAACAAACGGCATGCCTTTCAGCACAAACAGGGGCAAACGACTATCACATTGAGCACAGATGATAAACCCACAGATTATGTAACAAACACTAAGTTGTTAGAGATGAACACTGATCTGACAAATAACATGGAATAATTACACAAAGATACTGGCAAAAAGAATGTCATCAGCATGTTATGCTCTCTAGGTTCTAGCAGCAGCTAGTAACAGCCATTGTCTTGTGGTGATACACTGCTCCTACAAGCACTAAATTCTAAGATATGGGATTACTTTCTGGGGATCAAAGACAGAAACATTGCCATAGTTTCAAACTGTAATAAATTAGCTGTGAGAATAATATTTTGGAACAGTAACTGGGCTCATTGTAAAGAACTATTTAAAAAACTGGGTATCCTTAATGCACCAAGTGAGTACATTATCAATTTGTTGTGTGTATCACAGAAAACATTAGTAAGTGTTTCACTAATAGTTTTATCCATAACCATGGAACAAAAGTCACTTTTGGATTTCACTAACAAAAACTCAAAACAAAGGTGTGTAATGAACTGCCCAAAGTGATGAAAAAATTACTTAAATACACTTGTTTGAAATGACAGCTAAATCATGCTTCAAAATCACAGCAGACTACACGAAGATTATTTAGAGGACACCACCACCGACACGTCCAGCGCTATAGTGCACAGATGGTAATGTCTTGTTCTCCTGAGCTCAACATCTCACACAACTCACTTTTCCAGATGGACTGATGTGACGACATTGAGATGTGCACATTCTTGGTGCTGGAATCACCAACAGGCATCCACAGTTTGTGCACTACAAAACTGTTTTTAGTATAAAATATTTTGTGCAAGTTGTTTATGATCAAGAGAACAATGTACAGTAGGAACCAACTTAACGAAGCAGTGCAGATTTGTTGAGACACTGATTTCCGATTTGGGAGAATAGTGTTTGCTCTGTCTGGCCATCCTGATTTAAGTTGCCTGTGATTTTCCTAAATCATTTAGGGCAAATGCCATAACAGTTCCTGCAGCAAGGCCACAGCCAACCTCCTGACCCATTTTCATAAACATACCCCTATGGTTCCATAGTGTTTGTGTATAATAGAGTTATTTATTTTCATTGTAGCATGATGACAAATCTTCAGAGGGCAATAATATGATTTTAATTATTTTACAAAGTGTATAATGCAAACAAGCCAATCAAGAATCACTTACTAGTCTATGCTACACTCTATGCTACATTTAAGCAGTGGCTTTCAGGCTTTGTAACATATTCATGTTATTTACATATATCTGTGCTTATGAATACAGTGTTACTAATTGCCATACCTTTGACATTGCTTTATTGAATGATTTCCATTTTGGCAACACTTCTTGTGACGAATCTGTAATTCGAATTTCATTTTGCTTTTTGTTCGGTCCCTCCAAAACATTTGCTAATTCCTGGGGACTGCTTTCCTTGGTGGTAACCTTCTGCAAACTCTGTGATATGGTCGACGTATCTTGTTTCTTCAGCTGATTTTGAAGTGATGGAATCTTCTGAAGAACTTTCGCCCATTCATTATTCAATACAAATAATAAACCTTTGTTAATGGGTGTCTTCGTTACAAAATCCTTCAGTTGATTAAGCAGTTTCCAATGATTTGTGGGCATGTCCTTCGAGGCAGATTCGAGCAGCTTTTCATTGTCAACTGATGTAGATCTTTCATGAATGGGGTTACGAGTGGCGTATTGTCTGGAAGAAAACAGACAGTGTACCTGTGACCAATCGATATAACGTTAAATATTAAGAGAATAATGTCACCACTACGCAAATTTGACACGAGTATGGAAGTTACAGTTTTCTGCCTGGTAAACGTCATCTGCCGTATCCCAAAAACAATGTATAAGCTCTATTCCATCAATACATGTACCTTTAACCTAAATTAATTACGATATTGTGAACAACTGACGGAAGCGAGGGGTTGGTTCACTGTAACACCTTCCTCAATTTGCTTACAATAAATTTGTTCGCCATGTTTGTTGCAGCAGACGACGTACATTCTCACTGTCAATCGTGATAGTGAGGCGCACATATTTGTGTCATTCGGATTAGATTACACCATTGAGGACGACAGCATATCATCATCCTTCGCAGCACTAGTGACTACTATGCCAAAGTATTTAACCATGTTTCACTAACTTCTGAAGCACACGATTGTTATTAACTACAATCCTGTAAGCATTTCGCATTATCACGCTTACCACAATTTCATGTGAGTAATCTCTTTATCCTATCTCTAAATATTGTTTATAACAGAGTAAATGGATACTGATAGTTACTGCAGAAATACAAATACCTTTTTGACATACAGATGCACTGACTGCACCGAGGAATATTTTTGCTTAAAGACATCTTTACACTGTGCGACTGAGCACAGCAACATCACTTATGCACTCATCGCAACTTGTACACAAGTGCGCTTCATGCTCGCATTTATATTACTGCTCTCCCACCTTTACCTTTCTATTCGCAAACAATCACTGTAGCCAAAAATGTTCGCGTATAGGCCTTGAAACATGTTTACTACTGCAAATTCCGGGCATTCTTACTAAGAAATGGAAAGTCTTTCATTTACAAGAGAAAAATGTGACGTTTTAGAATCTTTCTTGAAATATTTTCTCGCAAAATTTTTCTTGATTAAGTTAATCATGTCTGCACGTGTATATGAAACGGTTTGTGTGTCCCTGTGTTATTTACGGTTACAACGTCACTCACTGACAGCGGATGGCGTGACTGTCTTCTGTAGGCTTGACCAATGAGAGAGCTCCATACGTCTACGTAGGTAGTATATCAAGAACAGGTTTTTCGCAGTGCTCGTAGTTCGTACACTCAGAACTACGCACAGCATTAGAAAAGACGTAGAAGCTACCTGGATTCAAATGACCTCGCTTATCTTCACACACAGCCAAGGGCGGAAGAAAGAAAACATAACATTACACTTCGCCTGCCATTAATAACGCTATTTGACTGCTTGTTGTTGCGACTGGGACGCACAAATTTCCCGACCAGCACAAGCTAATTATTCGGATACCAATGTCGTACGGAATGTGGCAGTATCAGGCTCATAGCCTGGAAGTACAGCAAAATTGCAGAAACAGGGAGGGTTTTATTTGTATCCCATCTCTGTAGCACGCAGTAGTACGTCTGGGTAAATTCAGATCAGTCTCATGCGCAGACATTCAACTATCATCAATAGAATGCGATTATGACATATATGTTACCCATCTCATACGTTTAGAATCAAAGATGTCGACTGGCCCAACTATCAATGTCACTTGGGCGAAAAACCGGACTCAAACTGTGTAACAGCGAGGCGCATAAACGTCCCGTCGACAACGAGGTCATTAGAGACGGAGCACAAATACCCCGACTTTCAGGCACTACTAACAATTCTAAATATAATACGTATTCGCTCAAAAATTGTAACCAGGAAGGTGTCGATGGCACACGAAGTAAACGGACGCCTCATCGCATGCCCGACTGTACCTTTCGAAAACACACAGCTGCGTGGTTTCCATTGTCGTATTGTATCCCCCATGCTGCTGTTTTATGAACATGCTTCAACTTCTGCCCTCTTCTCACCCATTGACTGGCCGTGACTTTGTACTTCCATTCCATGGAGGTGACGGTCCCTCGCGTCCCCCCACTTGTTTGTAACGTGTTTTCATTTGTACTGAAAAACAAATCGCGGGAAGCAGCTGACTTTTATGTGTGTGCATAACGCCGACGACGTTCTCAATTCGTTCAATAACTGGAAATACGAATGGTAAGTAATTTAGACAATAAGTGTATATTTAGAAACTAGTAAATACAAACAATCTGAATGAAGTTACATGCTTGTTAGGTATATTTACTAACTACGCTAACAAGCATAAACATCGACCTTGTAACCTGCCAAAATTTATGTGGCGTTTGTCATGAGACAAATGTGACCCCAACTTATGCATCAATCAACAATAAGCAGATACTATTATGAATTAAAAGGTTTATGTAATTTCTTTGTGGCTTATTGATGTAAATGGTGACACAAAACACTCGTAGATGAAAAGAAGGGAGAAAGATGCTGTGACCTGTTGGCGCGGGAGGTATCCAAAAAGACCGAAACTCCGTGGAGGCGACGATTATACTATGAGCCTGCACCGGCAGCTGAAAGACATGCCGAGCGCCGTTTTTCACAATACTTCAGTATTTAAGATTTTTAGAACCTAAAAGCCCGAAGTCTACTCGTCACAAAACGTAGAGGTCGATTGATACCCCATTGCGTAATACAAGATGGAAGCTATCTGTGGCAGATTTGACGACAAAGTACAATGTTTCACATGAAATGTATTTGTATTTGTGAATACCGATAACCATCAGCTGCATAAACGACGACAATGAATCGTGACGGACAGGGACTCGAACCAGAATTTCCCACTTGTCGTGAGCGGCCGCCTTATCAGTTGGCTATCAGAGCACAAATTTGTCGACATCAGGCGAGCAACTTTCGAGTAAAACGTATCCCCTATGCGGGAATATACATAATGGACGTACGAGTGCAGGTTGTAGACACTTGGCCGACGACACATGGAAGTTTGTGTCTGGCCATAACTTGTGTTCGGGTAGCCAAATGGTAAGCCGACCGCTCACCATAAACGGGAAACCCGGGTTCGATACTCAGTCGGGCACAAAGTTTCATTCTCGTCATTCCATTATACTGCGGATAGTTATCGACATTCGCAACTGCGAATACATTTAACTTATTTCAAACGGCTGTAGTCGCCGCAGTGCTCGTTCCTCCAGACGTGCATGCATTTGCAAAGGAACAGTGCATCGTAAGTCGGCATTAGGCACTGCAATATCGTATATGTGAGTACAATGCTGATGCACGCAGAACTGTCTTCAAAGGCCATAGTTGAACGTGGAGCTCCACATCACACGATCCCTAATGTTCCTATGTTGACCCGACGACATCGTCAATTATGATTGCAATTGGCACAGCATCACTGAGTTTTCACCGCGAATCAATAGAAACGTGTCGCCTGTTGGTCGAATGAATTGTATTTCTTGTTCGCCTTCATCCAGGCGAATGACTACACGAAGCATGTTCTGCGTCACACGTCGAGGCCACACACATTGTTGAGGAACTGTGGGCGGGAATGGCAGGATGTATGAACGTTGGGTTTTCGGGAGGTGGTTGCGACTGGACATCACTGATTTGAGCAGTGAAGACACTAAGCCGCTCACTTTTACCGGCAAGGACGCTTTCACACATGGGACTTGCGGATTCCAGACAAGTTCCCCAAGAAATTTTCGGTTTTTATTTTGAACTGTACTTAATTCTAATAATCTAAAATGAGATGTAGGGTTTTGTTTGAAATGCTGAGGTAGGTTGTAGTGTTTTTGTTCCAATTTAGAGCTGACAATGGAAGTAAATGTGACTCTGAACCACTTGCTAGAAAAACCATTTTCCATGAGAATTCTACAAGAAAAATTGAAACTAGTTAAAAAAAGGTATACCAAAGTCATGGCCATCTAACCTAGTTTCATAGCATGAGGGCAAAAAAGGACATTACGCTAGACATTTTTTTTCTGTTTTGCAATATGAAACTCTTGATTGGTTGACAGGTTCACCTGATTCAAATAAAACCTTCTGTTGGCCATGCTTGTTGTTTTACAGAGAAGAATTGACGTGGAAGGTACATAGCTTTTCAGATTTAAGTCACCTGTCAGTTGTGCAACAAAGACATTCGAAATCACAAAATGACATTCAATCACTTTGGCAATTAAAAATGTTTGGAAAGGACAGAATGGCCATCTTATTAAATGTGCAGCACTGTAGTAACATTAGCCAACACAATGAACAAGTTAAAAGGACAGGGAAAATTGTAAAATATTCTTTGATGCTGTGTGTTATGTAGCTAAACAAGAGCTGCTATTTTGGGGACATAATGAATCAGATCTTTCTATTAAGAAAGTAAATAATGCATGAAGGGAAAGTGAACTAAATATTTTGCTGATGTCAACGAAACAGAACCATTAATAGTTCGTTTGTTCATGTTGACTGCATAGTTCAAGAATTTGCCACTGCAGAGAAGTTGGTTGGCCAGATGTATAATGGAGCATCAATAATGGATGGTCAGACATATCAGTAATAAGGTTGTAACAAGACATCTGAAGGCTCTTCTCACTCACTGCTGAGTCCATGTATTAAATTTGGTTATGCAGCAAAGTATGTCTAACACAAAAAATTTAAAATATATTTGTAAATTCTTCTTTCCTGTGTTTCATTGCTTTACAAACCACAAGCATCCAAACCAGTGTGTCAACAGAACTGTCCCTGCACAACACACTGCTATGTAACAGTGCTGGTTGTTGATGCAGCATCTCATGTTTGTAACACCCCAGTTACAGAAAATCTAATAACCAACCCTTTGTTGTAAAAGAAGTAGGAAAATTAGTCACACAGACAGTGACAGAAGCTACTGAAGACAAAATTTACACTTGTGATAATTTTATCAATAATTTTATCAACAGGAATGTCATGTGAATAATAATATTTATCATGAAATAGAGACTGAATGAAAGAATATGATAGGATATGCAACAAAAACATCAAAGAAAGAATTGCAAAATAAATAATAATGATGGTTAAAGTCCAGATGGTAAATTAGCCAAAGATAACATTTACCATATAAGAGAGTTGCAGCTGCATCGAAAAGGAAGTTCGATGTGACTACAATGTAGCTCGGAAATGGAAATGTTATCTTCAGATACTATCTAGTCGCTCTCTAGTACTATCGCGATCGTAGCATGCATGTAAGCGCTACTAGATTGTTTTAAGCTAATCGGAAGTTTGAAAGTTTTGCGATATAGACTGAAGCATTATTCTGAAGTCATACTACAGCAAAGTCATATTTACCATTAGCAAGACAACGGGATACGTAAATTCGCGACGAAGTTAAATCGTGTGAGATGTGTGATGGGACTTAGCCTTCGTGATACTGAATAAGCACGAACATTCAAGGACACTGAAAAAGAAAGCTCGCCGAGGGAAAGAATTATTAGTCTCGAGTAGGTAACATACAAACGCCAACAAGAACATACAATTATGCCGAGTTGTCAGAAGGATTACTGATGCAAACAGAAGCAATTCCCTGAGTGAGAAATCGGTTTGAATGCTCAGTGTAGGGACAGTTAATTACAAGGAACAATAAAATTGGATTCAAACTTTAATTCTTCGTTTCGCCTACATAATTGAATAGACATTATCATGGGTATTAGTGAAAATTAATCGACTATTAGAATATTATGAAGTGAAAAGTGAATTCATGATTATCTAACAGTGAACAATCATCGATTTGTCCCAAGATTACGATGCATTCTGAACATTGCTTAAGTACATGTTATCTCTGGAATTACGTCGTGTAGTTATTGATCACGTGATATAGCGATGTCTTGACAACGGAATAACAATTTATCAACTTAACATCCTTGCAATTCCATAATGTGGCCATAACTTGGGTGATGGATTGAAGATTCAAAACTTTATATTATTAATATTCAGCATTCATTATCTAACCAGGCATAATAAAAAGAAGAACTACAGTTAGCCAGTTCATGCAAGCTGAAAAGTCTGTCGCGGACTCACAACAAAAGTAAACCATGTGAGGAGTTTGTGTTTTTCTACTAGTTACAGGGTGGCATTGTTCTGGTGTCAAGCAGATAGTAAATGTAGTATTGTGTGACAATTATGGTTATAGTTAGCGTGGTTGCTAGTAAAAGGTAGTTAACAAAATTTACATCATGTCAAGAAGAGGTAGAAAGTTGTGTAGGGACTTCGAAAAAAAACTGTTCCGGAATCCTGTGATGAATTGAGTGAAGTATCAGACCATGAGGAGATCAATAGAACGATTGTCAATGTGGGAATAAAATCTTTTGCTGAGTCAGACAAAATCAACATCCCTAGTGTATCTGCCTCTGGGTTTGCAAGTAAGAAAATGGAATCTGAGGATAATAATTCCTATCCTAAGGAGCAAGCAGTCAACGAATACATGCCGAACATTACACCAACGGGGTCAGGAAATATAGATGTCCTTAGTGCCATATTGGAAAAATTAACTATGTTGGATGATTTAAATACTAAGTTGTCTCATATGGATAGTAAGTTCGCTGAACAGCCAGCGACTTTAAATACTAAGTTTGCTGAACAGCAAGAGACTTTAAAGAAAAGATAGAAAACAAAACAGTAGAATTGACGGAAAGGTGCGTTTAGCTATTGAGAGCACCCAAAAGCAAGTAAGGGGATACGTGACGACCGATAATTCTCTGATAGAGACTTCTGTAACAGAACTTCAGCAAATTAATGACAAAATTGTCGAGGAATGTGCTAAGTATCGCTTGGTCTTCCGAGCAACCGTCAGGAATCAATTCCAAGGAGGAAAATGAACAAATACGTAACAATACGAAATCCAAGTGCGAGAGAAAACGCCCGAGAGTGCAACATAGCATGTATGTAGGTGAACCGTGGGAAATGTACAGCCAGTCAGACGAGGAGGATGATCCTTACGTTCAGAGAAGATGCATTTCGTCATTGAAAGTAGGAATAGAACATAGTATTTTCAAAATGCGACAGTTTGCGACATTTTCGAATGAAAAGAATAACATCAAAGCCAGAGTATTTATCAATTCCTTTTAAAAAAATATTACCCTGTAGTTGAACGGAGTATTATAAACTACAGTTTATTGTATCGAAAGCAGTAGGAGAAGCAGCGTTATGGGCCGCTGAAGTCAGCGAGACCTGCAACAAGTGTTCTGAGTTTGAAAGATTATTTCTAGATAAATATTGGTCCCTGAATAAACAAGAGAAACTGCGGAAGGAAGTATACCAAACAGAATTTTACAACTCGAAAAAGGAAACACTCAGCAGTATTTTGAACGCTATTTGAATAAGACGCGTTATAGGACCGAACCGATTTCGAGTAGAGAAGTGATTCTAATATTTAAGGGCAGGTTACCTTTTAATATTCGAGAAAAACTAATTCATGTTCCCAACTCTGACATAGAACAATTCCTATCAGTAATCGATTCTATCGACATGCTGATGGAGCATGCTAAACAGTGGCATAGTAATAACAACAACTACACTCCTGGAAATTGAAATAAGAACACCGTGAATTCATTGTCCCAGGAAGGGGAAACTTTATTGACACATTCCTTGGGTCAGATACATCACATGATCACACTGACAGAACCACAGGCACATAGACACAGGCAACAGAGCATGCACAATGTCGGCACTAGTACAGTGTATATCCACCTTTCGCAGCAATGCAGGCTGCTATTCTCCCATGGAGACGATCGTAGAGATGCTGGATGTAGTCCTGTGGAACGGCTTGCCATGCCATTTCCACCTGGCGCCTCAGTTGGACCAGCGTTCGTGCTGGACGTGCAGACCGCGTGAGACGACGCTTCATCCAGTCCCAAACATGCTCAATGGGGGACAGATCCGGAGATCTTGCTGGCCAGGGTAGTTGACTTACACATTCTAGAGCACGTTGGGTGGCACGGGATACATGCGTCCTGTTGGAACAGCAAGTTCCCTTGCCGGTCTAGGAATGGTAGAACGATGGGTTCGATGACGGTTTGGATGTACCGTGCACTATTCAGTGTCCCCTCGACGATCACCAGTGTTGTACGGCCAGTGTAGGAGATCGCTCCCCACACCATGATGCCGGGTGTTGGCCCTGTGTGCTTCGGTCATATGCAGTCCTGATTGTGGCGCTCACCTGCACGGCGCCAAACACGCATACGACCATCATTGGCACCAAGGCAGAAGCGACTCTCATCGCTGAAGACGACACGTCTCCATTCGTCCCTCCATTCATGTCTGTCGCGACACCACTGGAGGCGGGCTGCACGATGTTGGGGCGTGAGCGGAAGACGGGCTAACGGTGTGCGGAACCGTAGCCCAGCTTCATGGAGACGGTTGCGAATGGTCCTCGCCGATACCCCAGGAGCAACAGTGTCCCTAATTTGCTGGGAAGTGGCGGTGCGGTCCCCTACGGCTCTGCGTAGGATCCTACGGTCTTGGCGTGCATCCGTGCGTCGCTGCGGTCCGGTCCCAGGTCGACGGGTACGTGCACCTTCCGCCGATCACTGGCGACAACATCGATGTACTGTGGAGACCTCACGCCCCACGTGTTGAGCAATTCGGCGGTACGTCCACCCGGCCTCCCGCATGCCCACTATACGCCCTCGCTCAAAGTCCGTCAACTGCACATACAGTTCACGTCCACGCTGTCGTGGCATGCTACCAGTGCTAAAGACTGCGATGGAGCTCCGTATGCCACGGCAAACTGGCTGACACTGACGGCGGCGGTGCACAAATGCTGCGCAGCTAGCGCCATTCGACGGCCAACACTGCGGTTCCTGGTGTGTCCGCTGTGCCGTGCGTGTGATCATTGCTTGTACAGCCCTCTCGCAATGTCTGGAGCAAGTATGGTGGGTCTGACACACCGGTGTCAATGTGTTCTTTTTTCCATTTCCAGGAGTGTATTATTATTCTAGGAATAACACTAGTAATAACAACTGGATCAGTGGCAATCAAATTAACAGTCATCTTCCAGAATTTAACCAAAATAACGGTAATTCTAAGAGCAGTAATGATGATTTAGGTCACAGACAAAAGAAAAGTCATAATTGGAATATGAACTACCAATATTCAAAAGGGAAATTTCTTTAAACAAAATCACTTATTTTGAGGATTGAAAAGATGAGAGGCGATTACAAGAGAATAGAAATGAATATATGAACCAATAATACTTGAATAAGAGGAAGAAACTAACTGATAAAGGAAAACTCATAGAATGGCGTTGATGTGTAGAATGTTGTACTTGTGCATAGACTGATAGTACATTTGTGAAGTGGCGATAGACTAGTCATAGTTACCACAAACATTATTAATTAAATGCAGAGACAATGTGCAGAATGAGCATTATGAACTGCAATAGTAATATGTAATCTCATGTTATGTACCAAGAAGAGAAGTTATTTAATTGTTGCAGCATATAGAACAATGGTGATGCAGACATTCTTAGGGCAGATTGTGTTGAGGTGTTAGTGCAGTCTACCAGGAGAGCAGCCACTAGAGATTGAGAGTAACCAGATGAGGACAAGTAATCAGATTGTACTTGCTGCCATATACGGTCCAATGCTTTGGCAGCTTCGCCATGTTTGATGGAGGAGAAGAAACTGGCTTCAAACCAGGCCATTTCTGCAGCTTGCATGGTCTGGTGAGGATGCAGCGTCATTGTGGCGATGCGCCAAAAATAAAATGAAAAATGAATTATTCATAAGACATTAACCTTAAATTAATTTTATTGTACAAAAACCATTGTAATGATTTAAATTTTGTATGTATATATGTATGTGTTTGAATGTGCCAACAATAAAAGCAAGGACATTACCTGGTTAGGGACGTTGAAGCAGGAAGTCACATACCAACTTCATCGTCCAGGGGGGGGGGGGGCTTTGTAACACCCCAATACAATTACAGAAACACTAATAAACAAACCTTTGTCGTAAAAGAAGAGGGAAAATTAGTCATCTTGACAGTGACAGCAACTGCTGACGACAAAATCTACACTTGTGATAATTTGATCAGCAGGAATGTCATGTGAATAATAATATTTATCATGAAATAGAGACTGAATGAAAGAATATGATAGGATACGCAACAAAAACATCAAAGAAAGAATTGCAAAATAATTAATAATGAAGGTTAAAGCCCAGATGGTAAATTGCCCAAAGATAACTTTTCCCACATAAGAGAGTTGCAGCCATATCGAAAACGAAGTTCGATGTGACTACATTACAATGTAACTCGGAAATGGAAATGTTAGCTTCAGCTGCTCTCTAGTCGCTCTTTAGTACTATCGCGATCGTAGCATGCATGTAAGCGCTACTAGATTGTTTCAAGCTATCAGAAGTTTGAAAGTTTTGCAATATAGCCTGAAGCATTAGTCAGAAGTTATACTAAATCAAATTCATCTTTACCGTTAGCAAGATAATATGATACGGAGATTTGTGATGAAGTTAAATCGTGATGGGACTTATCCTCCATGATACTGAATAAGTATGAACATTCAAGGACATCGAAAAAGAAAGATTGCCGATAGAGAAACAATTATTAGTCTCGAGTAGGTAACATACAAACGTCAACATGAAGAACGTACAATTATGCCGAGTTGTCAGATGTTGTCGCCAACGACAGGATTACTGATGCAAACAGAAGCAATTCCCTGAGTGAGAAATCAGTGTGCTTGCTCAGCGTAGGAACAATTAATTACAAGGAACAATAAAATTGGATTCAAACTTAAATTCTTCGTGTCGCCTACATAATTGAATAGGCATTTTCATGGGTATTAGTGAAAATTAATTGACTGTTAGAATATTATGAAGTGAAAAGTGAATTCATGATTATTGAACAATGAACAATCATCGATTTGTCCAAAGATTACGATGCATTCTGAACATTGCTTAAGTACATGTTATCTCTGGAATTACGTCGTGTATTTATTGAACATGTGACGTAGCAATGTCTTGACATCAGAATAACAATTTATCAATTCAACATCCTCACAATTCCTTAACGTGGCAATGACTTGGGTGATGGATTGAAGATTCAAGACACTATATTATTAATAGTCAACAACCATTATCTAACCAGGCATAATAAAACGAACTACAGTTAGCCAGTTCGCGCATGCTGAAAAGTGTCACGGAATCTCAACAAAAGAAAACCATGTGAGGGGTTTGTGTTTTTCTACTAGTTACAGGGTGGCGTTGTCATGAGAGACGGACGCCATTCCACATCATACTGACTGGGGCAACCATCTCCACCGAGTCGTGTCAACTCTAAGGAGACACAGACGCCACATGTTCTAACTCCTCCCATCGATAACTATTCATTTTTCACATTTTATCCCTCTTTAGAAAAAGATTCTGCCCAGAACAGACAGAGAGAGCAGTCATGCGTGTGTGTGTGTGTGTGTGTGTGTGTATGTGTGTGTGTGTCTGTGTGTGTGTGTGTGTGAGTGATTGTATGAATGTGTTTGCGAACTTTGCTTCCTTTCTGAAGAAGCCTGTGGCCGAAAACGTACCTGAACACTCTTTTCATCATGCCTGCCTGCTGCTCAGTGTGCTGCACAGTATAGTTTCTCCCACGTGATGTTTATTGTAAATAATTCACTGCATTTCAACAGGAACAATGATGTACATAATTTTAACATTAATAGAAAAATGACATTCATTCTGCCACTTTTAGGCTGTGTGTTGTATGAACAGGCGTTAAAACGCCTCAACCAAAGATTTTGATCACTTACCCATTCATATGAAGTGCTTGACAGACAGCAAACTAAAGTTCAAAACTTAACTAATAAGGTTTCCTTTTGACAAATGCATCTATTCTGCAGAAGACTATACATTATTGTAATAAGTAAACGATGATGGGTAGGAATTTGACTAACATCTGTCTGTCTTTAATTTAAAGAAGAAACTAATAAATGATCTGCATGGAGGCATATTTACAAAAAAGAAATTGATGTTAATATAAAATAATTTTTTGTGCATCATTACGATTTACTGTACAAATACTACATGCAACGTGAAATTAACAAATTAAGTAACTAACTGTCGATATATCACAAAGCATAGTACAAACTTATATACTTTGAAAACATTAAAATAAAAGTTGAAAGTAAAATCAAGCTGATGAAGTAGATGCAGATTCCAATTGTGTATTTGGTTATTCCTGAAAAACCAATAGAGGTGCTGGCGAGACAGATTCTGGAAAAAGAAGCAAATAGGCTACTGTTGGAAAGGTAAGCCTACTTGTTACACAGATTAAGCTATATTACTAAAAATAACTTACGTACATGTTAAAGCAAAATATCAGTTTTGAGGGGTCTTCAGCGTTTGAGGACCATGCCCTTTATAACATCCAATGCATTGCACAAGTCTGGAACACGTTTTTAACATGTAAAATGCTTTATTGGCCACACACTGAATGACACATCTTAGGTAAAATTTTAAAGTGAGAAGATGTGTAAATTGAGACTAATGCACTGACATTTCAATACTACAAGAACTCTATTCTGTACAAAAGTAAACCTTTATGCAGCCTGTTTCTTTGACATTTCAATAATTATTTACTTTTTTGATGTGCACAAGATGCAACAGCATGCCTTGCTTCTTTCCTGATTGCAGACGTGTGGACTAACGAGGAACACGCACATATTTTTTTTGTGAACATGAACATTAAAAATGTTGTGCGTATGAGTTGAAAGCAGAAAACCTGACATATGAGAAGCAGTACCAGTAAGCAAACAAGCTGTAGTTTTTGAGTTCTATCTTCATTTGCCATCGATACAAATACAGTAGAAAAGGAATTAAATGCACATAGAAAGCATCTTTTTCACATCACATCCTTCATTTTTGGTTATTAGAAACATATTAAGAAAAAGCAAGTTAGATTAATGACGCTAAATGTGACATATTACTTGGGCGAATATGCATTCAAGAACAGAAAAAGTCGAAAATGCCTTCCTTCCACTAAATTATTCGTGTAAGCACTGTAATTTTTAGTTTTTAAAAAGCCCTTGCGTTCACACGACAAAAATAATGATCAAGAATCAGTCATAGTCTGCTGATGCTTTGGGCTATTTAAGATAGGGCAGGCCCTGCCCACTCTGGCTATTACACATAGCAAAAGATGGATCAAATGATCATATCTCGCAAATTTCGGTAGATAATTTAAAATGGACTTCAGAGTGAGTAAAATATTTTACGTTGGAAAAGGAGTAAGATGTATATAGTTGCAGCTTACGCTTATTTATTTTTTTTTTTGAGCAGGAATACTAGTTGTTTAGGTTGAGTGTAAATTTCAATACGCCATCTTTACATGTACAACTTTATGTACATTTAAACTGCTCAAAATACTGGGAGAATGCAAAGTCAATGAAGGAAGATAAGTCGATTTGTAACCTTGTAGACATTCTAGACTACCGACATGATATAAATACCAAGTGGTATACCACATTGGCATTCCATTAGAGACTGCTTATACAAGAGGCCATTGGGTATTTACGTGCTGTATTACAGTTTTGTGCAACAGCAGTATGATGATTCATTACAACTTGTGTTTCGTTTCAATGTTTCATTAACATTCTTAAAAAATGAAAATCATACAATTCTTCATTGTGTCTGCTTCTTCACATTTAACCCTTTAATGTGCTTTTTTGTATTAAATATTTTTGTGCATAGTGTTATGGCTGTAGATGATGGGACTATTAATTAATTATTGAATTTTATATGTTGCAAAGAATTTTATATTATCAGACTTGAGTTCCTTTTTATAATTCAGTCTATGTCACTCATTTCACTTAATCCCACAAAATTTAATTCACTCTTAGTTTAGGGTGTGAGTGTTTCTTCTTTTATGTGAATATTGTTGATCATTAAGTTAGGTAATTATTTCTGGTGTGAAAAATTAATGCCTTGTTGATTAATATAATCAGAAGACTTCTATAGCAAATGCAGGTATGCCAAGCTCCATAAAGTTGTTGATGGATGTGGCACAATTGACAACAATTGGTTTCCACAGTATCAATTTAAATAAAATCTTTGTAGGTGTAAGACCACATCATTATAAAAAATTAATTAACCAAAAAAAGGTGTGCAATAAAAACATGGCAACTACACTGAAAGTACCCACTTACTAGTACTACTAGTACTATATAGAAATCCATATCAATTTTGAATGCACTAGAATCAATTAACAAAAATTATAATGCATTAATTTCATTATTATTTTTAAAACGTTTTTCATTCCTAAAATTATCATCTTTATACTAATTAAAATCTTTAGCAAGAATATTAATATAATTAACAAAAAATTTTAGTTACAAATTTACTACTCCAAACACTGTTTTTTCGGTAAAATTCCTTGTCTTGTATGGAGAAATCATGTGTAACACTACACAGGAACTTTTAAAAATTCCCCGCATTTGAGCAGCATTCAAACTATGAAATTAATGATTTGTCTCCACTCACCTGAGCATTGGGCTGTCTGCACAAGGCAAAAACTGTTACTTTAATTTCATTTGTATCTCAAGCAGCACACATTCTAAATGATAGTATCTGACTTAAATAGTCGAAGTTTAAACTGTGAAACTCGATGAAAAAAATTAATTGAAAAAATTGTTTACAAACGTTTTGTCACTCGAAATATGTGGTAGGTGCTAATCTTTTAAAATGAATTTTAACCATTAAGACAGCAATAGCAAACCACTTAAACAGCAATAACATAATAGTTTAAACCATTAATGTTTCTTAAGAAATAGGCAAAATATGCTTAAAACGTCGTAGTAACTTTTACTATGCTGTTAATATCTCAAAATCAGAATTTAGAACACTACCTTGTGTGCAGCATGTTGACTGTAGCTGTGTGACAAAGCAGGGTCTACTGTGTGAATGAGATGGAGATAAGGAAGGGGGAGCGAAGTGGAAGACCCATATCAGCAGCGCCCAGCTCAAACAGCTGAAAGATCTGCCAGAGGTCGGATGTCTATGAAGCAGCTGCCACATGGGCAATTAAATAGATCGCTTTTTCTCTATTTCTAAGCTAATTACTGACTGAGTTTAAAATTTAAAATGCTAATATAAACTGCACTAAAAAAGCTATCCAGAAAACATGTAATGAATAAAATCTGATGCACCTACTAATATAAAATTTTCGGTAAGTATTCCAGTGTTGAGAATCCCACATCAAATTTTTCTTCCTGTACATGGCTATAGAGAGAACTGTGTCTTTTAGTACCTTATCGTTAAAGGTACCCACAAATTTCACTGATGTCTTTTGACCTCAAACAATAATTTTTCTGTGTGTCATGTTAATCACATGTATAGTATAATTAGTTATTAAATTATAAGGATCTGTATCAAAATCTCCTTTCAGTTGAGTAACTCGTTTGAAATTGAGAAAGCGTCACAAGCTTTCTAATAATTATCTGGTTGCTCTAAATTCCATAATTCTTGAGGAAATATTTCTTTCCTTCCGTTTTTCAAATATGTATTACATAGCTTTATGTGATCATGTAGTGCTGATCCAGGCAATTTGACGTTTTTTCGATTTGTTTGAAACATGACAAAAATAAAATAAGGTATATCAAATTCTATTGAGTAATACCAATATGTGAGGTCTCGTTCAAAATTTTCTTGTTACTTAAACCAGCAACTTCCACAGTTTATTATCCATAGAAAGATACCGGAATTTTAGAATTTTAGGTTTTCCAGCATATTGCCTCGTTTTGAAGCTCATAATTCAGTTCAAATTTAACAATAGGTACACGAATTTCCATAGATTCTACTATAATTTCACCTGCTTTTGGAAATTCAACTCCAGCATTATTGTAGTCATCCCATCTAAGAAGAGTATCTCCAGTCCTGGAATTCTAAGTAAAAATTACGATAAGATCACCTTACCATAAATTTTCTTTATAGTCTTTAAAGGAACCACCACCCATATTCAGTGGATAAAGCACTTCATTTTTTTACTCTTTACTTTACCATTATTAAGTAATGTCCTTCCATTCTTGTTTTATCATTAAGAGATGAAGTCAAATACAACAAAACTGATGGCGAAATAAAGTTTATTTCCTTTCTATATGGTTATAAACTCAAATAGCTTTGCCATTTTGATTAGATTTTCCATCATAAGTTGGATAGTCTGTATCATCAGCTCCAATAATACAGAAGCTCATGTACAACTGAGCATGATTAGGATGAAGCCATACATATTTAAATTTTTTTTAATTTATCGTTCACAGAGTATGAATAGAACTAAGAGCTCTCAGTCTTGTTCATTTAATAAGGATAAAATTTTATTGCATCATTTCTAAAACAACTGTCACACATCTCAATTAAATTATCATTTGCAACAGTGAGTCATGAATTATTGTTCCACCAAAATCAGCATTAGGCTTGAATTAAGCAGTAATATTTGTTTCTCGATGAAAGTGATCAGTATGCTTCACAAACATTCCATCAGCTAAATTAAAATTTATGTTGCATAATTAAAATAGAATAATTTTAGGAACATCATTAGCAACAGCTTTTTTATTAGCTTCAATAATCTGACCACTAAATCCGAATACTCTTCCAAAACTGTCTGTTATATCTGTATATAATTTATCATTACACTCAATAAATTTAAATTTCACCTACTTTAATGAAATAATTCAGATTTTTTGAATGAATAAAGCATTCCAAGCTATTCATACTATATTGGCCAACAGGAATTTATATCATTTCTCCATCACAATATAATCTAATATTTTTCGATATGATATTTGGCATTAACCAAGACATATAAAAACCAATTAGTAAAACAATGCTATAACTTTCTCATATAGGTACAGTGAATCTTTTTTGAGAACAGATTACATACCACTCAATTGAAATAGGTGATTCATTTAATATTAATAAAATTGTATTTAATTAAATGAAAACAGATTGGGAACCAAAAATAAGAATTCCAGAAAAGAAATCAAAAATAAACATTGTACGAGCTAACCAAATTCTATTCAATACACAATAATAGGACCAAGGGGCTTGGGAGGAAACAGTTGTGTTCTATCTGCAGGGTGATTAAACTGGAATAAGATAAATCACTTGTATGTTTGTCCAAAAAGTTTATAGCAATCAAAATATCAAGAACATATAAAAACATATAAAAAAGTTGTGGATAAAAATGATGAGAAGATTACTACTTTTATGGAGTATAATGTTGAAATTATACTCCTGGATAAAAGCCAACATAATTCATATGTAGTTTTTCGTATTTAATTTTTGATAACCAGAATGCATTTAGGGAATATTTTACTAGAGGTGGATGTAAAGGAATAGATTGTTTAGATATATTCTATAATACATCAACAATTAGTCCAAGATAATCTAAATTTCTTAAATATTCTCAAGATGATACAAATTTAAATCACAGTTACCATGACTTTGTTGGTGGTGATTTAAAATTCGATTTTACAGAAATGGGTGGTAAATGTTGGAATAAGGACTAGTTCGGATTTTTCCAGTAGACATGACTAGGAAACCTAATGAAGGAGAATTCAGATGTCATATAAAGGACTTCCTAATTAAATGAGCACTTTAAAAGATCATGTTTGATGTCTATTAGATCTTGATGATAGTGTTTTACTTGCAGATATAAATGAATTAAACAAGCTTTTGTTTGTATAATAGAATATGAAAAGTTATATAAAAATTGGTCAACATTATACTAATTGTTCAGTAGCTAATAAAGAAGCTAAGAGTTGCATGTGGTTACTATTTTTTTTAGAAATGTAATAGCAAAATGCATTATCTTTTTAAAATCCAAACATAAATGAAAATGTTAAAAATAAGTTTCATTATTGTTTTTATCCTTTTGGAAAGGATAAAAAAATAAAAAAGGATAAAAAATAAACGAAATGGAAAAAAATATGAAGAATTGAAAATAGGGTTCAAGTTTTGGAGCAGAACATGAAAAATGTGAAAAGAAGGTAAACATATTCTTGATGCAATCGAAAAAGTTAAAGAAGGAATCGAAGATGTAGGTGATTATGTACTGAAAGCTATTGAAGAAAACAGAGAGGCTGAAGAACAAATGGTTCCATATCATCACAGACTTTTAGAAGAATTTGAAGATGTATCAATATATGTAAATCCAAAGTATGATTTGTTTGATGATCAACCTACTTTGAATAACTGTGCATTAAGTGAATTAGATGCATTGAAGATGTGTAAAGAAGAGATTAAAGCTACAAAACTGATAGCTCAAGCTGAAGGTAAGAGAATGCAAGAGGATGAGAAACTGTGGAGAATAAAACGAAATATAGTAGATTCATTAAAAATTTACAACCTTGAATATACTGGAATAAACAGACAAAACAGCTCAATTTCACTAAAGGAAGTGGAATCAAATATTAAGTCTGTTTTTTATATTATTCATAAACAATAGATATTTCTTCTCCAATTACATTGTATAAATAATTCACATTCTTGTTGATTAATTGATCTATGACTGTGGATGACTCATCATCAGGATGACATACAAATAGAAAATATGAATGTGTTAATTTTTTCTTTCTTATTTTACAATACATGCATAGGTAGGAATTTTTATTAATGAAAATAAAAATCTAATACAATTTGTTCTTTTTTTAAATGGAGCCAAGTCCAAGCACATCTAATGCTGAAGCATCTTTAATGAATGTTTTTCAGAATAACAATGGTATTGTTTATAATAATAAAGGAGTGATTGTAATAATTGATATAGAGAATAGTCCTGGGTTTAAAGCTAAGTATGTTGCAAGGATATTGGAGAATAAAGATACTGTTGATGCAATTCGAAAACATGTGGCTAGTGGCGATAAAGCACAATATGAAAACCCAGCGATTCGCCAGGTCTATCTTATAATGAAAAAAGAACTATATTTATCAATGAATCTTGAATATACAAGTTGATATTTAGCTCAGTGAACACAGGGTTGTCGTTGCAAGATTGAATATTGTAATCTCCAAATTCCCCCAAAATAAAAGAAAATTATTTGTATTCAAAAAAGCAGATAATAATTCACTAGACGCCTTCCTGAGTGACAGTCTCCACTCTTTCCAAATTAACAATGTAAGTGTAGACCAGACGTGTCTCTAATTCAAAGAAATAGTATCGATAGCCATTGAGAGATTTACAGAAGCTCAAAATTTAGCCTGCTTATAATAGTTTCCACAACGAAACTTTGTCTCGAAATCTGGCAGAAAATCCAGTCTGGTCATATGTAAAATATGCTAGCAGTGAGACACAATCAATGCCTTCTCTGTGTGATAGTGATGGAAATACTATCGACGGCAGTGCTGTCAAAGCAGAGTTACTAAACACAGTCCTCCAAAATTCCTTCACCACAGAAGATGAAATAAAATTCCAGAATTCGAATGAAGAACAACTGCCAACATGAGTAACTTATAAGTTGATATCCTCAGAGTAGTGAAGCAACTTAAATCAGTTAATAAAAGCAAGCCTTCCATCCAGACCCTATTTCAGTTAGGATTAGGTTTCTTTCAGAGTATGCTGATACAATAGCACCATGCTTAACAGTCATATACAACCGTTTACCTGACGAAAGATGCATACCCAAAGACTGGAAAGTTGCACTCGTCACACCAGTATTCAAGAAAGGTAGTAGCAGTAATCCACTAAATAACAGGCCTGCATCATTAATGTCGACATGCAGCAGGATTCTGGAACGTATATTCTGTTTGAACATTATGAATTACCTCAAGGAGAATAGGTCTATTGACACTCGGATTTAGAAGACATCATTCTTGTGAAACACAACTAGCTCTTTACACACATGAAGTGTTGAGTGCTACTGACAAGTAGTTTCAAATTGATTCTGTATTTCTAGATTTCCGGAAGGCTTTTGACACTGTACTACACAAACGACTTGTAGTGAAATATCATGCTTATGGAATATCATCTCAATTACGTGACTAGTGTCGTGATTTCCTGTCAGACAGGTCATAGTTCATAGTAACTGCTAGAAAGCCATTGACAAAAACAGAAGTGATTTCTGACTTTCCCTAAGGTAGTGTTATAGGCCCTCTGCTGTCTCTTATCTATAAAAACGATTTAAGACAACTTAAGGCCTTAACTTCAACAAAATACTTAGGAGTTACAGTTATTAACAACTTAAATTGGAAAGAACATATAGAAAATGTAGTGGGGAAGGCAAACTGAAGACTGCGTTTTATTGACAGGACATTTGGAAAATGTAACAGATCTACTAAGGAGACGGCCTACACTACTCTTGTCCGTCCTCTTTTGGAATACTGCTGCATGGTGTGGGATCCTTACCAGATAGGAATAATGGAGTACATAGAAAAAGTTCAAAGAAGGGCAGTACGTCTTGTATTATCGCGAAATAGGGCAGAGAGAGTGTCAATGAAATGGTAATGGGTTTGGGGTTAATATCATTAAAATAAATCCGTTTTTCGTTGTAGCGAAATCTTCTCACGAAATTTCAATCACCAACTTTCTCCTTTGAAAGCGAAAATATTTTGTTGATGGCAATGTAGACAGGGAGACACGATCATCACAATAAAATAAGGGAAATCAGAGCTTGCACGGAAAGATATAAGTGTTCGTTTTTTCCATGTGTTGTTCGTGATTGGAATAAAAGAGGATTATTGTGAAGGTGGTTTGATGAACCCTCTGCCAGGCACTTAAGTATGATTCGCAGAGTATCCATGAAGATGTAGATTTAGAAACAAAAAGCGATCTATTTAACTGCCCAGGTAGCACCTGGTGTATAAACATCCGAAATTCAGATCTCTCAGCTGTGTGTGCTGGGCAGGACTGGTAAATATATCTGTCTACGTCTTCCACTTTGCTCCACCTCCTTATCGCCATCCAACTCGCACTGTAGCTCTTGCTTTGTCACAGAGCTATATTCAATGCATCGGCACACAAGAAAGTTGTTTGAATTCAGATTTTGAGATATCACCAGCATACTAAAATTTAAAATGGATTTCTTGAGCATATTTTGCCTATTTATTATTAGATGTTAATGGTTTAAACTTTGAGTTATTGTTGTATATGGTAAAAATTTATTTTAAAAAATTAACACATATCACATATTTCAAGTGGCACAACAGTTGTAAACAATATTTCACTTATTTCTCCAATCGAATTTCATTACCTAAACCTCGAACTTATAATATTCAAGTCGGTTACTATCGTGTTCAGTGTGTGCTGCTTGAGTATGAATGAAATTAAAGTAACATTTTTCACCTAGTATGCCTATCAACAGTAGACCTGAGTTAGCGTTCGAATGTGGATCCACCGTGCATTATATCCGGAGCGGTGTTGGTATGTGGATCCACAATATGTCACATATGGGATAGGGTTGGAATGTAGATCCGCCATGCATTATGTCCAGAGCGACGTTGGGATGGAGATCCACCTCATACCACATCCCAGTCAGCGTTCGTGTGTGCATCTGCCGCATATTATATGCAGAGGGATGTTTGGAGGCAGATTCACCAAATGTCACATCTGGGATAGGGCTCGAAGGTGGACCAGTGTAGTTTCTAAGATTTTCATTTTCAGTTATTGGCCGAGATCCAGAGCAATTACAAATGATAATCGAAGATCTCATACATGTTCACAATGTTAGCCGAGGCAAAATACAAAAATATTATTTCAGTTCTTAACTTAAATGCAATGGGTTTCAAGATTGGCTCATATTACAATAACTAACATGAACAAAAAGTGTGCTCATGATTAATCATTAATGACCACTAGTCTTTACAGAGCTTTACAAAGCTTATCACGCACCATTTAGTTATTATTTTATTAATGTACATAAAATATACATAATTACGCGAGACCTCCTAAACATGGTACAGGAGTTACTCGCCAACCAAGCAACAAATGCAGCGCAACATGCCACAACTGTAGCTCTAGCTCCTAGTGCCCTACCACCTTTTCGCCAGTTTAACGATAAAGAAGAGAAATGGCTCGAGTGGTTGCAACAATATGAAGCCCACGCACATCGTTGCTCACAAAGTATCAAGTACTGTTAAAGTTCAGTACTTTTTGTCAACAGTAGGGAAGCAGTGTTCTCACACATAAAGACAGGCCTACTTCTTTCGTATCAAAAGTGTTGTCTAAAGTTCAGTCTGTGTAAGTATTCACAAATAGAGAAAGAGGCATTGGTTATTGTGTATGGTGTCACCAAATTCCATCATTATTTGTATGACAGAAAATTCTAATTAGTATCGGACCACAAGCCATTGCAGTCCCTGTTTCATTCGATGATGCCGGTTCCTTTACGAACTGCCCAAAAATTACAAAGAATGGCTTTGTTGTTGTCCCAATACCAGTACTAGATTGTGTATCGTCCGACAGCTCAACATGGTAATGCGGACGTACTTTCACATCTTCCGGTTGGTCCTGATGCAGACTCTGACGCTTCGGCTACATCTTGATGTCACATTGATGCTCATGATTCTGAATTACTTCGATCCTTTCCTCTGAACTATAGGAAAATTGCACAGGCCACGGAAGCTGATTCAGGTTAGAACATTTTACGAAAATACTTTCACCTATCTTGGCGTTGCTCATTGCACAGCATAAAGAGCTCTGTAGTGCGCCGTTACCTTGCAAGTCAGCATAGCCTCACTATACAGCAAGGTGTGATTCTTGTTCAAAATGACAGAGACCAGTCACGTGTGTTGACCCCCAAAGCTTTGCAAAAAGATGTGTTTGCAGTTACTTCACCAAGGACACTAGGCGATTGTTTGTAAGAAAAAAATTAGCGCGTCGACAATTCACTTGGCAGGGTATGGACATCCAAGTAGAACTGATGACGTCACAGTGTCACGCATGTGCAGAAAATCAGTCCGCTCCGCTACAAAAATTCTCTGGATGGCCTAAGTAGCGATCACCATGACTACATGTGCACATAGACTTTGCCGGACCTTTTTGGAACACTCGTTGGTTTATTGTGATAGACTCTTATAGCAAGTTTCATTTTGCTGTTCCAATGAACTCGACAACGTCACGTAGCACAGTTCAGGTGTTGTCATCTATTTTTTGCCTCAAAGGTTTGCCTGAAGTCATAGTGCTGGACAACGGCCCTCAGTTCACGTCAAATGAATTTGAAATATTCTGTGAACGCAATGGCATACAGCGTCTAACTAGTGCACCGTTACATTCACAGTCAAATGGTGAAGTGGAATGTTTTGTCAGAACCTTCAAGCAGCAGATAGACAAACTTCCCACCGCACACACCAGGGATCAAGCATTACAGCTGCTTCTCGCCTCCTATCGTTCGCATCCACGAGATGAACCATCACCGGCTGAATAGCTTCACGGCCGCCGCCATCGGAAATTGCTCCACTTGCTCCACCCTCCTCAGCAACCGGTGCCGAAGGAAGGCTGCAAGTACCGCTTCGCGCCGCATGGTATTGTGTTTTCTAGGGTTTTAGCGGCAGCAGACGGTGGGCGCGAGACGAGATCCTTCGTCGACTTGGCGCATACATGTATCTCACTTCAGGCCCAGATGGACTGCAACGCTGACATTACAATCAAATTCACCACTGTCATGTGCAGGGTGATCCTTCTGTATCTCTTCCCCCAGATTCACAGGTCCTGAGGACAGCGCGGCCACAGCAGTCGCCAGAAGGTGTCATCACGACACCGCGGGATGACCCCATGGAGACGGAGTCTTCGCCTCTTTCTCCTCCTCGTCCTACCGATGGAGCTGGACCCGACCACGCCGCAGCGGCCGACACATTCTATATCATAATATAGACTTCAGGAGGCATTTCCCGGAGGACGTTTCCACCAGAGAGAAAGCTGGATGGTGGGGTACGACCGCAAGTCCATCAGAGCATCCACACTTCTGCCCTCCCCCCCCCTCCCCCCCCCCTCCCCCGCCTCCCCCGTTGTCGTACTACATATTCGACAACAGTCCATCTCTTTTGGGAGGGGGGGGGGGGAGGAATGTTACAGCGTAAAGTCAAGCACAGGCATGCCAGTCGGGAACAAAAGAGAAGAGACGGCTGTGAGAAGATCAGCCAATCGCATGCTGACTGACCTCCCTCCAGGACGTCAATGCGACTGCAATGGTCCCCCTTATATGAAGAGGACATAAGCGCTGCGCCCGACTGGTAGTGGCCCATTTCGATAGCAGCGTCAATGTCAGCCACTTCATTGGGAATCTCTATGTAGCGCAGACTTTTCTTTATCTATACTGAAGTAGACTGATTATTTTGTGTGTCATCCTTTGCTTACGACAAATCTATCAAAGTTAAATATTGTAATTGTATTGTAATAGAACTCATTAATACGAGTTGTTTGATTGTTTGTCTAGTGAACTGAGTACGCAGGTTTTCTAGACACAACACAAACACAAGCGATACTGCTATGCAACCGATGTTGCTACATGCTTGATATCGAGAAGTATCGCGTAAATGGTATGATATTCTGGTAAAGACTGTAAAAATACATATGTTTTTTGTAATTCCAGAGTCTGGAGATGGGTGTAGAAAGCAAGCAAGCAGAGCAGTGTAATTGAGGAAGTGTCTTTCTGTATTTCATGATCTGTAGACTATTTTTGCAAGGTTTAACTGCCAGTGTGATATATCGATCTGTGTAAAATAGTTTTGTCACTGAAAGTCTTGTCTGCAGAAAATGGCGGGCAGTGCTCTCATACCATAGCCGTAGTTCGGGGGGGGGGGTTAACACAGAAAAATTCAGGCTTTGCAGAAGAATAGCAGAACAGTGTAACTGAGAAAGTGTCTTTCCATATTGGACGCAGTAGACCACTTTTGCAGGATTTAACTGTCAGTGCAATACAGTGATCTATACAAAATAGTTTTGCTGCTGAAGGTCTTGTCTGCAGAAAAAATGGTGGACAGTGCTCCCACACCGGCAGCAGCAGGGGAGGAGAGGGGGGTTAGGTTAGTAGAGGTAGCCAAATTGACCTATTTTCCTGCCAAACTTTGACTTCCTGTCATGATGTCATTTCGAGGTTGCCACATATGTCGCCACCATCTTGGATCCGCCATCTTGAAAAAATTTGGCAAAAATGTCTTTTGCCCTACTACTGCTATGTAACTTGTTAGGAGCGTCGCTGATAACGTTTTATCACATGCTTCACGCAATTTCTTTCACTTTTTATAGTACTTTCAGTTTATCACACAGATCAAAAATTATTCTGTTGGTTTTTCAGTAAATCGTAACTAGGAGATGGTAGAAAGTTGAGGAAACTGGATGATATTTTTGCATACTTCACCTATCCTTATTGTAGATGGGGGTGACCTATGCATCCTTCAACTGCTGGGCATGGTTTTTGTTTGATGGATCTACAGTAGATATAGTTAACAGAGGAATTAACTCAGCTATGAACTTAGTATAAAATGTGACAAGGATTCATCTGGACCCTGGAGTTTTGTTCAATGTTAGCGATTTTAGGGGTTTCTCAACGTTAATTTCGCTGATATCTATGTCATTCATTTTTTTCAGGGATGAGAAAATAAAATTGAGGGAATTTTTCTAGATTTCCCTTTGTAACGGACATTTGAAAACAGAAATCAGCATTTCTGCTTTTGCTGTGCTGCCTTCAACTTCAATTTGAATTCATCCATTAGAGCCTGGAACTAGTTTTGGTACCATTAACAGCCCTTACTTATGCCCAGAATTTCTTTAACTTTCGTGAGAGCTCTCTCGGTAATATTTTGCTATGGTAGTCATTAAGTTCTTCATAAATTGCTCGCTCGACAGCCAAAGGTGTTTTATTCAGTCCCTCTGTATCTATAGCTCTGTGCTTTGTCTTACACCTATTACACAGGATTGTATGTTTCTATAGAAGTTTCTTTACAGTCACTGTCTACCATGGAGAAAACATCATATGATGAGTTGTTCTTCTAAGTACTTGTCTATCAAGTTTTCAACTGTTCTTTTAAACCAGAGCCACAATTCTCCTACATGCTCCTCTTCAATGCTATATGTTTGAGATAAAATTTTGCACTTCTATCTAATTTGCTGAATGTATAAATCCTTCTAACCTGTTTGAGTTGCTCTATGTACTTTGGTAATCACTGATACTTCAAGTGTCATGGTCACTGATAACAGTTTCAATGCAGACATATTTAAAGATGTCAGATCTATTTATTGCCTTCAGCTCAAGTTTAATTCCATCATAAGTGGGCTTCCAAACTATTTGTTGTGGGCAATTCTCAGAAAAGGCATTTAGTAGTATTTTATAGGATATCTTGTCATACCCACTACTTAAACTATAATTTTTCCCAGCTGATCGTTTGATGATTAATGTCTGCTTCAGTGATGACAATGTAACTGGGGATGTACCAGTGATGTTCGGTTTTCCTTAAAGTTTTTGGTTACGTCTGGAGGTGAGTCTGGTGGTCGATAAGAGGATGTAGTTAAAAAGTTTATGCCAACCATTGGTTCTGAGTCTTGCCCACGCAATCTAGAATCCAGCTAAAATTTCTGTCTCGGTGAATTTGGCTTTCTTGTCTACTGAGACAGATACACCACTTTCATTTACCGTTACCTATCATTTCGATACATAATTAGATTTCCCCAAAAATTTCACTGCTGGCAAGTTTGGTTTTTAGCTAGCTTTCTGCCAAATTAATCCTCTCTAAGGCACACCACACAGTCACAAGTAGAGGGTGAAGAGATCTTTCGAGAACTAAGAAAGGCTGTTCGGGGACACAAAAAAGATAGCTCTGTCTATTAACTGACTCATGTAAGTAAACTGAGCCTTATAGCCCTATAAAAACTACTGAAATTCGGTCACCTTCGCCGGCCAGTGTGGCTGAGCGGTTCTAGGCGCTTCTGTCTGGAACCGCCTGACCACAATGGTCGCAGGCTCGAATCCTACCTTGGGCATGGATGTGTGTGATGTCCTTAGGTTAGTTAGCTTTAAGTAGTTCTAAGTTCTAGTGGACTGATGACCTAAGAAGTTAAGTTCCATAGAGCTCAGAGCCATTTGAACCATTTTGAAGCCATTTCGCTCACCTTCAAATATAATTCGCATACTCAAAATGATTTCATCATATTGTCATAAGTTCCTCCATTTGATCTGAAGAACAACTAGCATTTTACACAGCTGAAATTTTAAATCCAAATGTAACATTTTTCACACAGAATGATGACTCATCTGTAGACGCAGTGTATGTTGTTGCATGGATTGTCTCAGCTTCCTGATGACTGCCTCCCTTACAATAGCGATGTTTCAAAGCATCCCCGCTTTTCTGTCTGTACCTGAAGGTTTCTTTTTAAAAATTGTGGAGTTGTGTATTGGTGATGCATGATTGAAATACTGCCGAAATATACAGTACTGGCCATTAAAATTGCTACACCACGAAGATGACTTGCTACAGACGCGAAATTTAACCGACAGGAAGAAGATGCTGCCACATGCAAATGATTAGCTTTTCAGAGCATTCACACAAGGTTGGCGCCGGTGGCGACACCTACATCGTGCTGACATGAGGAAAGTTTCCAACCGGTTTCTCATACACAAACAGCAGTTGACCAGCGTTGCCTGGTGAAACGTTCTTGTGCTGCCTCGTGTAAGGAGGAGAAATGCGTACCATCACGTTTCCGACTTTGATAAAGGTCGGTTTGTAGCCTATCGCGATTGCGGTTTATCGTATCGCGACATTGCTGTTCGCGTTGGTCGAGATCCAATGACTGTTAGCAGAATATGGAATCGGTGGGTTCAGGAGGGTACTACGGAACGCCGTGCTGGATCCCAACGGCCTCGTATCACTAGTAGTCGAGATGACAGTCATCTTATCCGCATGGCTGTAACGGATCGTGCAGCCACGTCTCGATCCCTGAGTCAACAGATGGGGACGTTTGCAAGACAACAACCATCTGCACGAACAGTTCGACGACGTTTGCAGCAGCATGGACTATCAGCTGGGACACCATGGCTGCGGTTACCCTTGACGTTGCATCACAGACAAACGCCTGCGATGGTGTACTCAACGACGAACCTGGGTGCACGAATGGCAAAACGTCATTTTTTCGGATGAATCCAGGTTCTGTTTACAACATCATGATGGTCGCATCCGTGTTTGGCGACATCGCGATGAATGCACATTGGAAGCGTGTATTCGTCATCGCCATACTGGCGTATCACCCGGGATGATGGTATGGGGTGCCATTGGTTACACGTCTCGGTTACTTCTTGTTCGCACTGACGGCACTTTGAATGGTGAACGTTACATTTCAGATGTGCCACGACCCGTGGCTCTACCCTTCATTTGATCCCTGCAAAACCCTACATTTCAGCAGGATAATGCACGACCACATGTTGCAGGTCCTGTATGGACCTTTCTGGATACATAAAATGTTCGACTGCTGCCCTGTCCAGCACAAAAATGGTTCAAATGGCTCTGAGCACTATGGGACTTAACATCTTAGGTCATCAGTCCCCTAGAACTTAGGACTACTTAAAGCTAACTAACCTAAGGACATCACACACATCCATGCCCAAGGCAGGATTCGAGCCTGCGACCGTAGCAGTCACGCGATTCTGGACTGAAGTGCATAGAACCGCACGACCACCGCGGCCGGGTGGCCAGCACGTTCTCCAGATCTCTCACCAATTGAAAACGTCTGGTCCATGGTGGCTGAGCAACTGGCTCGTTTCAATACGCTAGCCACTACTCTGTGGTATCGTATTGAAGCTGCATGTTCAGCTGTAGTTGTAGACGCCATCCAAGCTCTGTTTGACTCAATGCCCAGGCGTATCAAGGCGGTTATTACAGCCAGAGGTGGTTGTTCTGGGTACTGATCCATGCACCCAAATTGCGTGAAAATGTAATCACACGTCAGTTCTAGTATAATATATTTGTCCAATGAATACCCGTTTATCATCTGCATTTCTTCTTGGTGTAGCAATTTTAATGTCCAGTAGTGTATATCGAGTTGCTAGTGCTGACAGTATTTGGGATGATGGTATTGTACATGAAGGTGGAGTAACCAGCCATCCACTATTCTCTTGCTGCTAAAATGACAGAAAGTCTGCAGATGATTGATGTTACTACTGTCATCATCCACTGAGAGCAGTGTAGCCTACTAGCAATTAAAAGTCCATTTCCCATAAGTCACACTGTATTTCAAAATACTGTTAATGAAGGAAAGTTTTAGTTACTGTATTTTCATGGGGGTGCAAAAACTTATTTTCAGAAACTTATTTTCAGTGGCATATATGATTGGTCTCATCAATGCCAATTTACACTGACTGTCACGTTACGTCATGCCCTGTCAAAACATTCTGAAATGCACTTCAAATGGCAGCATCCACATTGGCCGTCACGTCATGTCATGGCAATGTCAAGCTCTCTCGGACAGAAAGTTTTTACCCCTTTTCTTTGTTGATATGAGTTTTTACTTTAAGTCTTTGTTATGCGTTATTTTTGTTATTTGTTATAAATTATTACATTTCGTTATTTCTTTTGTTAAAATTTATTATTCTTTTATGAATGACGAAAGATTAACTGAAGAAATCAAGCAGCTGTATGAATTGTATGACATAAGTGTACTGAATTACTTGTGCTCTTCTACATTTATAAAGTGATTTTATTCATACTAGTACTGTGTTTAATATTTTACAAGAAATGGACTGCAATATGGCTGCAACTTGAAGTGAAGAAAGTACTCTGACAAGAAACAGAGCAATTATTAAGTGGAATTTATTGGTATGTTGTCAAGTATTTATAATGTTTGATGAAGAAACTGAATGAAACCTTCAGACATTGGAACAGTGGCAAAGTGCTTTTTTTGTGAAGTATGCATCAAGTGATGTATTAGAGGTATTTGTTTAAAAATTTTGTGGCTGACTTATTTGCTGTAGAGTAGTCCTCTGATAAATGTAATTTTTAAACAAATGTGAACTCCAGCATCCATGTATATATGCTACCACATTGTTTATGTGCACTTTGCATGTAAAAAAGAGTTGAGAATCATATTGCAGAAATTACATATTCCATAAAGAAACAGATAAGGCCAGCCATGCAAGTTGAGATCACATGACTTAAACTGACATGATATGATGGAAAATGTGAATGCACCCTGATGTGATGGTGCCTTGATGTGACGATGCCATGACAGCCAGTTTGGTGTATTAGCCTTAATGATTCCAGTATTGATTTTGGAAGTGCAGTTAGCTACTGGATTTTCACTTCGACAGTCTATTTTTCTCCCTTGTAAATCCTCAGTTGAATGTGAAATGTGCTTGGGCTGCCAGGTTCCATCTTGTTAAGAAAATCCAGTTATCGAGAGACAAGAAGAAATTTTACACTCACGAAATTATCCATCTCTTACACCGAATTGAAAAGAAACAGCAATCGAGCTGACTAAATCAGAAACTGGAACAGCTGAATTCCAGAGGCTATTTGTGTAAGGCAAGTGACAATCGGAAAATCGATTGTGACTGCGACATCAAAATCAATACAGGTCTTAACATGTAGACGGGACACTGAAAATGGTTCCTGAAATTTGCTTTTCGTCTGCCAGAAGCCATGGAACATGTAAAGGTAGCAAGTACTGACTACATTGGTGGAGACAGTGCTCTCTCCGCATTGACACAGGATGGTAAAAAGAAACTGCACAATTGAGTCTAATGCCACAAGAGGTGTGTTCTCCAATGAAGTTAAACAAATTTTGTCTCATCAAAAACAGAACTAACTGATTCAAAAGGAAGGCTGGAAATGTCACTTTGTGAAGTTTGCACTCACGTCCGTCACTGTAGAATGTGTCAGATTATGTTATTTGTGGCAATTATGGTTGGCATCTCTGCCCTACTAGCTGTTCTTACAGTCAGCAGCACAGCAGCCACAAGGTTTACTGAACTCTGCTCTGTCTTTGTGTGGCAACGTCTGAAAATCATGTTGTCATTTGGAGAGTGAACTGATAGTAACTGCGGTGGGAAAATATTCCTTTCTTTAGAATCCAAAAATCTCCAGATTATAAATATCATGTGGTGAAGACAGAAGTTTGGAAGAAAGTGTGTGAAGTTGTTGGAGCTGAGACGTAGAATTCGTTACCAGGGATAGACAAAATGTAACAGGTAAAATGCTGTCCATATAAGTATTTGGATGTAGATCTATATGTGCAAACTTTCATGACAATGAACTTTCACTTAGACTACCATTCAAAAAGAGATTTCATTATTATTACTATTCTTTCTTCCTCTAATAATTTGATGTGCATAAAAAGCGCAAAAACTGGCTGAATAAAACCAATATTTGCGATTCGGAAAAGAGCAGTGGGGCATATAGCAAAAATACCACCCAGAGAGTCCTATAGACATGCTTTTATACACCATAATAACGGGTGTTTCAAAATGAATGTGCTGGTTTGAAGGCTTTGTAGCGCGTATTACATTCACCTTACAATTATTAATAATGCACCAAAATGAAAGAGAAACACAAACAGTTTTTTTACAATAATACTCTATAATCAACTGCCATGCACCCATAAACCAGGACAACAAAAATAACCCGGAGAAAGTTGAAGAATTTTGGGAGATACTTGAAATGGAACTGGATAGATGCTCAAAGAAGAACATAAAAATGTTAGTAGGCGATTTTAACGCACAAATAGGAAGGGAGAAAAAATACCATGGAACAGTAGGCCTCTTCCCAGGTCACAAAACAACTTCAAAAAATGGAGAAAGGCTTATAGAGGTATGTAGGCATTTCAACTTGAAAATAATGACAACACATTTCAAAAAGCTGAGCCGAAAAACTAAAACATGGAGATCACCAAATCCACTTCTCGGAGAATTCCAAATTGACCATGTGGCTATCTCACTTCATTGTCAAGAAGAAATTCAAAACACTAAAGTGCTGAAAAGCCTTGATGTTGACTCAGACCACTATTTGACTACGATTAAATTCAGACCACTCCCATTTCGAAAAGAGAAGAAAACCTTTTACAAAATTCCAAAATATAACACAGAAACTTTAAAAAATGAAGAAATTAAACAACGGTTTCAAAGAGCATTGCACAAAGATAGCGATGGCATATCCACAATAAATAAGGAAGCGGGATGGGAGGAGATCAAAAACGAAATAGTTGAAATAGCAAAAGAAAATTGTCTCGTGAAAAGAGTAAGAAGACATCCATGGTGGGACAATGAATGTGATGAGAACCTGGAGAAGAGACAGAAATTGTGGCATAAATGGAACTCCACAAAAGATCCTCAAGATCTTGACAATTTTAAAATCCAGAGAAGAGAAACAGCTAAGCTTTTCCGTAATAAAAAAAGAAGACAATTTCAGGATAACCTAGAACAGATTGAGGAAGACTTTAAAAGAAATAATTCTAGAGATTTCTACAAAACTTTTAGAAAACAGCTAACCAAATACCAATCCCCAAATTTATGTTTTAAAGATGAAGAGAACAAGCTAGGTTTGACAAACAAGACTAATTGTGAAATACTAGCAAAATATTTCGAGAATCTACTAAATTGTGAACCACCCAAAGATAAAATGAGTTTTGAAAACCACCGAAATACTAATACCGAGTCAAAACCTCCAGACGCTGAAGAAATAAAACACATAATACACAGTCTAAAAAACAATAAAGCCCCAGGTGAAGACTCCATAGTACCAGAAATCCTAAAAATAATGGATACCAACCTCCCACAAGTTTTGGAACATATGTTTAAGAAGATCTGGGATGAAGAAAGAATTCCTGAAGACTGGCAGTGTGCCCTGATACACCCACTACACAAAAAGGGGGATAAGATGAATGTTAATAATTATAGAGGGATCTCGCTACTACCAGTAGGATACAAAATTTTGTCAAGGAAATTACTTCAAATCGTGGAGCCAGTTCTGGATAAAAAAATAGGTGAATATCAAGCAGGTTTTAGACAAGGTAGATCCTGTGTTGAACAAATATTTAACCTGAAAACACTAATTCGTTACAGAATCTCAAGAGGCCAGAGATTTGCAATAGTATTTGTAGATTTCAAAAAAGCATACGACTCGGTAGATAGAGAAACATTACTGAAAGTATTGGAAGAATTTGGGGTCGATAAGAAAACAATTCAAATTATCAAACAGACGCTAACAAACAGTAAGGCCAAAGTTAAATTTATGGGTGAAATTTCAAGGAAGTTCGAAATTAAAACAGGTGTTAGACAAGGTGATGGTTTATCCCCAATCCTCTTCAACTGCGTACTGGAAAAGATATTGAGAATATGGAAAGAAGAACTCAAAGGCACCAAGAATGACATCAGAATTGGAACAAAAAAAGAAAAAATAGAAGTGGACTGTTTAGCTTTTGCAGACGATCTGGCAATAATTACAGAAAACGAAGAAATAGCTCAGAACTACTTGGAGAAACTACAAGAAGTTTCGGCCAGAGCTGGACTGCAGATTTCATTTGAAAAAACCGTGTATATGTCTAATCATAGAAATAACAAGAAAAATCTTATTACTAAATACGGCAATATTAAGAGAGTAGAAAAATTTAAGTATTTAGGTGAAATAATTCAAGTGAATGGTTTAGACAAGAGTGCAAACCAGGCGAGAGCAAGGAAAATGGAATTTGCTTTTCAAAAAACCAAAGACATATATAACAAAAAAAACATTTCGATTCAAGCTAAATTAAGACATTATAAAACTGTCATTAGACCAGAATGCCTGTATGCATCGGAGTGCCTAACTCTTAACAAAAAGGGGGAAATAGAAAACATGGAAAAGAAAGAAAGGAAAATTTTGAGAAAAATATTAGGACCGAGAAAGATTGGGGAAGAGTACAAGCTAAAGAGTAATAAGGAAATATACAAAACTATTGAGAAAGTGAGTGAGGCAATGCGTAAACGCAGACTAACGTTTTATGGTCACCTGTCGAGGATGGATGGAAACAGACTAACAAGAAAAGTGTTTGAACATAGTAACAGGAACGAAAAAACCAACAATAAATGGATACAGATGGTGAAAAAGGATTTGGCCTATTTTAATGTCACCCGTGAGTCAATCAGGGACAGGGAAAAGTTTAGACAAATAGTGAACGAAATTAAGTGTTTTCCAGAAGAAACGAAACTAAAGAATAATAACAGGAAATGGTCGGAAGAGCAGAGGAGGAACCACTCGAAAATGATGAGGAAATATTGGGAAGAGAGAAAAAAAGATCAAAAAGCCGGGCAAGTGAATTGTTGAACGTGGTCCAAAGATGGCCGAAATCGAAAGAAGAAGACAGTGTGAAGACTGATCACATACCAAGTCATTGGCGAGTTCTTCCGAAACTTTGATCAATGTGTCAGGAGTAACTGTTGCAATAACACCATTTCTAAACTTGAATAGGTCATGTGGTATCGGAGGCACATGCACATGGTTGCGTCAGATAGTGTGTGAACACGGAGGTCATTAATAACATGCTGTGTCAACCGGCCCCTTGTGCCCAATCCACCGGTCGGATACAACATCGTTTAACCTGTCAATACTGAGTTACGCTAGAGAGGCGGCGCACCATTTTGCTCCCAAATAAATATGTGTTGTTCAGCTTCTTCCCATAGAGGCACGGGCCATAGCTGTAGCACATCAAGAAAAGAAACGTCAGTTACAGTTGATTCACCGAAAAAGAAAGGCCCATAAACTTTCTGTCACTCTTTGTCATTCCATACTCTTCCCATTGCGCCCAGATATACAAAGAAAACTGTACGAGTTGCTCTTTCACTTGGTGTATTATTTACAATTGTAAGCTGAATGTAATAAATGCTGCAACACCTTAAAACCGGTATGTTCATTTTGAAACACCCTGTATAATAACAGTGTACTGACTGTAGTACATGTATCAGAATATTATGTCAGTTAAGGCAAGTCATACGTGATCCTACAACAATAAGAAAGTAAAAATTATTACACAAGACAGCAAAATCTAAAATTGTTAGTGAATACTTCAGGTGAAGCAAACAATAGGTATTTTCACAAGCTACTTAATTCAATTAAGCAAATAACTGAGAAAATTTTTATAAATCACTTAAAAGTTTATGTCATAAGAAAGTGTATATACAGTATGAATAAGTACAGGGTGACACAGAAAAACGGGAAAATTTCCATAATCTAATAAAACTAGAAGTGATGATCGAAAGAAATTGCATTCATAGTAATTGAAATCTTACAACTTTGTCACTCACAAAACAAAGATGGCATTTATCTTTTTTTTAAATTACGTCGTTTAGATGGTGTCCTCCTGTACAAATACATTCTTGAAATCTGCTGCTGAGAGTCCTCATTGACTGCTGCAACATCTTAGCCGGGATACTGTGAATTGCATCCCGAATTCTCTGTTTTATCTTGTCTAGGGTTCTTGGTCGAATCGTGTAGATTTTGCTCTTGAGGTAGCCCTACTAGAAAAAATTCACAAACTGATAAATATGGTGATCTAGGGGGCCAGGGAATGTTACTGAATCGTGAAATCACATGGCTGCCAAACAATTCTCGCACATATGCCATTGACTGCCATACAGTGTGTGATGCCACTCCGTCTTGTTGAAACCAGGCTTGTTGAACGTTTGGAACCTTGTTCAATGCAGGCGTAATGAACGTTCGTAACGATCGGCATTGACAGTTATTGTGTTACCCTGTTCATTTTCGAAAAAATACGGCCCGATAATCCCATGTGATGAAACACCACACCTTACTGTCACTTTACTAGCGTGTAACTGGCGCACATGAATGTCATTAGGATTTGTGTTTGCCCAGTAATGATAGTTCTGTTTACTCACATAACCTGTGTTAGGAAAATGTGCGTCATCTGGCATCCACAACTCGTTTAGAAATTCATCGTCATTGTTTATTTTTGTTATCGTTTGTTGACAGAATCCGCACCGTAACTGGTAATCGTTGCTCTTCAATTGTTGCACCATCTGTAGTTTGTACTGATGAAATTTTAAATCAAGATCAAGAATTCTGCGAACAGACTCCCAGGACATTCCGACCACTGCTGCTAGCTGACGAATTGAGCGCCATGGGCTCTGTAAGATAGACTCTCGTACAGCATCAATGTTCGCTGCAGAACGCACACTTCTTTGTCGTACTGTTGTTTTCTTCTTGAGGGCAGATCCAGTCTCTTCAAAGTTATTAATCCAACATGTGGCAATCCGATGGCAGGGTATTGAAAGGATCTAACCAAAATTGTATCCTTTTATTCTGTGAAAGTATCAGTGATAAGATTGTTCTTAATTAATTATTCAGTAACCAGCATCTGACTGCATCTGTGAACTTGTTTCTTGCACTCCTCCATTTTGCCAGAAATGCAACATGTATTTCACTCAGCAATAAAATTTAAGTGAATAATGCTGTTTGTGCAATGGCATTAAGATGGTACTGGAAAATTAACTTTTTGCCCTGATGTTTACTTGGCTCTTTCATTGGTGGATAACTTTACTCTACTACTCATTTTCATATACAATTTAAGCAAGGGATTTGGATTATGATTCAGGCTGTTAGAAACACAATGTTGATCTCAATATATATATTGTTAAAATTTTAAGTCATACACAAAACCTACCACAGCACGAAATAATCTTACAGAAATTTTACCAAACGAATACTGTGTCAAACCTTGGACATACAAATCCTAACTCTGAATATTATCTAAGAAAACCAATTTGAAATCATTATATATCTTCTCTCATTTACATGCTAAGGTTTGGTCTGGGGCAGCGAGCGCAACCTATCTTACAGCTGTCACCATACGTCTGCTTCCTCTGGACACCTATCTGCGACTCCTGCCTTAAAGCTGTCTGCACACGTGTGCTTTCTCTGGGCAACTACCTGCAACTCCCCGGTTTTTTACTGCATTGACCAGCTCTCTTAACCATCAAAGAACCTCCTACTCAAAGATATTATACTCGTTCCAACTTGTGGTTGGCAACTACTGACTATTTTCTGGAGCTACCCTGATCAGACCTTTCATAACCCCCTGATCCACTGGACCAGAATTTTGTGGGGGGATCTATGAGCAGCACATACCTTTCAGTATGAGTATGGCGAATGCCCGGTGAACGTCATCTGCTAGCGTGTGTAGTGACAACAGTAAAATTCGGAGGCAGTGGTGTTATGGTGCGCTCGTGTTTTTCATGGAGGGGACTTCCACCCCGCTTTGTTTAGCGTGGCACTATCACAGCACAGGCCTACATTGATGTTTTAAGCACCTTCTTCATTCCCACTGTTGAAGAGCAATTTGGAGATGGCGATTGTATCTTTCAACACGATCGAGCGCCTGTTCATAATGCACGGCCTGTGGCGGAGTGGTTACACGACAATAACATCTCTGTAATGGACTGGCCTGCACAAAGTCCTGACCTGAATCCTATAGAACACCTTTGGGATGTTTTGGAACGCCGACTTCGTGCCAGGCCTCACCGACCGACATCGATACCTCTCCTCACTGCAGCATTCCATGAAGAATGGGCTGCCATTCCCCAAGAAACCTTCCAGCACCTGATTGAACGTATGCCTGTGAGAGTGGAAGCTGTCATCAAGGCTAAGGGTGGGCCAACACCATACTGAATTTCAGCATTACCGATGAAGGACGCCACGAACTTGTAAGCCATTTTCATCCAGGTGCCCATATGCTTTTTATCACATAGTGTACCATGTATGCAGACAGCCCCCCCCCCCCCCCACGCCCCAGTAAGGTGGCTGTAGGCCATTGCAATGAGCAGAGAATATGTTGAAAAGTAGGGCTTTGTGGCCAAAAGTGTGGTATATAACATTGTGTACTCGAATCCTGAATAAAACCAACATGCTCTCAGAATAATTATGTGCTGCATTACTTATTGAACGTCCCTCAAGACCTCAACAGCAGTTGCTGTCCATAGGGTGTCTTCCTGACATCTCAGACATGTTGTTCGAATATGCAGCGGCACAGCCATAGCAGCAGTCATGTGCAGCCCAAACAGCCACTAACAAGTATTAGACATTTTTATATTGCATAACACAATAACGAGTTTTGCTCTAGTATTTGAATAAAATTGTCAAAAGAATTTAATTTATCTCTTATTGAGCAATGGAGCAACGATCGTTGTTAATGGTTGTGTCCATTATTCCTACTGTATCTAAAATGAATGCTATGCTTTCAGAATAAAAGTGGTTCCTGAAATTTTTACCATTTTCTATTGTTATATTTTAATGCATTCACCAGTTCTGCTGGACCTGTATCTGAAATAAGCAATACCGCCAGATTCACAGCTCAGAGACAACAGTCGTAGACAGAAATCCAGCAGAACAACATAGTATTCCATCAAAAGAATGTCTACAGTACACTTGACTGTATCGATGTTTTGGTAGTTTGTGTAATTGACTGCCGTGTTAAAATAATTAAAACTCTAGGCATAGCAAACGAATGGATGAATACCAGTTGACACAAAAATGGAATTTTATGCTTGGGAACAGGATGGATCGTGTATTCCACCCTGTGCAAAGACCAATAAACAGTATTTACAATATACTTCACTGTACTCTGAGAAAATAACTTCCATTTTGTATCAATTAACGAAAAAATTACAGGACAGCTACTATATGATGGTTAACAATGTCCTGCAGTTTTTCTACTGGGATAATAAGCCCCTAATGTTAATGTGTAATATATACAAAAAAGAAAACTATAAATGAAGGACATCGAAGTCAAGAAACTAAAACTGGAGTATAATGAGAAGACAAGTGCTATAAAGAAAATATATTTACTGCAAATGCAAAAAGAAGAAGCTATTGGAAATGCACAAGCACAGTTTACACATTGTTTTAATCACAGCTTATAGAGGAATTGTGCTACAACTGAAAAATAAAGGATATTAGCACATGCTCTGAATAGCAATGTTAAGTAGCCATATGTTGAACTACTGGTTGGAAATGTCAGCATTAAGACAGTTTACTGCATTAATGGATACAAGAAAAATCTGTTTTATAAAGCTCCATTCACATGTGGATCTACTTATAAAGAATTGTTACATTGCATTTAAATGTGGTGGAATAGATATTGCATAACAACCCATTTATGTTCGAATCCACAGGAATTCTGTGTGCAGCGACCACACGATATACAAGTGGAAGAATGCAGCGATCATAGTAATATGAATGTACTACACTTTGATTTTCGAGCATAGAAGAAGCATCATCAGTCCTAGAGGGAACAGAAACAAATAAGATACAAGACTACAGAAAACAGTGTAACACAGTAAAAATACAAATGAGAAGAATATGTACCACACATCACCCACTGTGGTCACTTCAAACTTGTGTTTTAACACATATTTCTTTCGAATTTTAATACATATCACACATAAAAACATACAGGGGAAAAGGAACAGTATAAATTGATTTAGTTTTAATTTTCCAGTTCAATTTCCAAGATGATGAAAAATCACAATATTTCAAGAAAATATTGTGGAAATTGTTTGAAATAGTGATGAAAAGCACATTTTTTCATAAATATCAGAAAATCACAACAAAAAATGGTTGACATACGCCATCAAATAAAATAGGCCCTTATCTCACCAATTGTCATCACATTTCCATCACTTTTATAAAATATTTTCACTATTTTTCAAATTTTTCACGACTTTTTTCGAATCTCTTTTTTAATGAACAATCATTTGCTCATCACTTTGTTAAATTTTCAATCAGTTTCAGTGATATTTACATGACATTCGTTATATTTTCATCTTCTAGAAAATTATATCTATACAAATAATTAATTAAGACAAAAATTGTGAAAATATATCAAGTAAAATAAATTTCAAACTACAAACCCAGAATAATGATGATTATTAGCTTTTTTTCTTCCTTTGTATGTCAGAATAGGATGTCCACCTTCAAAAAATTGAAAATCACATTCAGTTATTAGTTTCAAGTATTTGAGTAGAAAAATTACTTTAAAATTTATTATTGAGATCCAATCAAATTTTTTCTCCATATTTTGTATTTAGGTAACCAAATGCAGTATTGTTGTATAAAACATCAACTTCTGATTAATTTTCTAAACAATTTTGCATTGTTTACATTATTGAGCTTCTTAAGTAGAGACTCCATTTATATAGAAAAATAATTAATTAAAAAATTTAAATTCGTTCAAGATGGAAATTTAAAAAAATATTTAATAACATATAATTGTAAATTTATTTTTACTATTAAAACTTTTCTCGTAAATTAGTAGAGAGAAAAAGTGGCAACTATCTGTGACGTGAAATGAAGCCAAGATTGAGAAATGTCTGCTATACATTTAAATTTAATAAAAATATTTTGTTAAGAAAAGTAATAAAATAAAAAGGAAACAATTTTAATGTAGTTTGTCTGGATACTATTTTAAACCTTCTTTAATTGTAGAACATTTGGGAAACATAGAACATAACAGAAGTACAAATTATAAGAAAGATAATAATGGGTTGATTATATGAATTTGAAGATATTTGTTATTATGAAAAATTATAGTTATTTGGGAAGAAATTGTTAAGGTAAATTCTCTCTTTTTATGACTGAGAAATGTGTCAGGCATCATTACAATTTGTCAATAAATAATTTGTCAATAATATTGTAACCTCCCAACACAAAATAATAAAATAAATATTATGGATAGTGTTTCTAATTTTGTTTGTGTAACCTCAGAACAAAATTGGTTCCCATTTATAACCTCCCTACAGAAATTCATTCACATTTAACCTCCACACAAAATTTGTTTCCCATTTAATGTAAGCTCGAAACAGAAAAATTCCTAAACCTCGTAATAAAAAATAAATTCAGTAACCTGGTAGAATTTGGACGACAGCAGCGCTGCATCATGGCCCTGTAAGATCATTCTGAATAAAAAAGGAAAAATTCTTACCTCAATAAAAACGGCGAATATATCTGCTCTTATATAAAATTTTGCTGGCACAGCTCTGTGAAATGCTGGCCGATAGATTTGTCATTTTATGAAAGGGATCAACTGATTTTTATTTTGCAACAATAGGAATGATTATGGATTGAAGAAGCTAGTAAATTCTTTAAATTGAAATGAATGTTTTCTTTTTTTTTTTTGAAATTACTTTATATCATGAAGATTATTATTAGGACATTTTTAAAAGATTTACATGGCACTTTACATAACATTACTAGATACGCGCGAGGCTGCTTTTTACCTTGTTCAATAATACTCAGGCTCCGGCATCGCTGCACCGCGACCGGCCCAGCCAACATGATACACCAGACCAGAGCAGACAGGCGACTGCTCGCTAGCAACAACTTACTGCAACTGCTACACAGTTCGTACTGCAGTCAACACTGCTCTTTGGTGTCAGATTCTCTTATAGCTTACATATCGCAGGCAGCACATACCTCTTACATAACCCTCCACTGGGGGGCAAAAATTTGGCAGCGATGGTGAGTCAATTTTTCTAAAATCTACTTAATTAACTAAGTTGACAGTCACAGAGTATATACATATATGTAAGCACAGAACATAAAATGAAATAGAGTGCACATGCACTGAGTACAGAACATATCAAGCAATAACAAAATGTATACGCAATGAGTACAAATCATATTAACAAATGACATAAAGTGTATACACACTGTAGTACAGAACATATCAAGCAATGACAATGAGTACAAAATATATTAACAAATGACATAAAGTGCATACAAACTGTAGTATTTTTTTTACCATTTTACTAGAACTAGGATAGGAAAGGGAAGGATTGCATCATGGTTGTAGCACATTAGGTTGCACGTAGCTGCACTGAAAGTCCATATCTTTCTACAGAAGCACAACACCAAGTGAGACAATCTGAAGTTCTCTTCCCTGAAGTATTAATCAGTGTAGCCAAGACACTGAAATGTCATATTAATATTACATGTTATCATTTTGGTAGTACATTAGGTACACAAAAACAATCACATAAACCCTTTGGCAAAGACACAGCAATACCCCTCGGCTCAAAATTGTAACCAGAAAATATTAAAACGACAGAAAAGTCTCCCTCCAGAGAACCCAGAAAAGTAGCACTTGCACAATACAGTAACATAAAAAAAAGACAACGTAAAACAAAAAAGTATCAGACCCACAAACACCTAACTAACGAAACGAGGCTTGTACATTTTGCTGACTACTTTCATAAATGCAAGAAATAAATAATAACCTTTAGGAATACTCTTCCTCCAACGGTATTCATCTAAATGGCCTTGCAACACTGAAATCCTGCGCATTCCCCACCCAACAGTTTTTACAGGCCCCCCAATACCTCTCGATATTATTAGTACATGCCCCTGTCTTATAATCTTTAAACTGAATATTGTGATTCACGACCAAATGATGATAACCCCTTGTACGAAGCAAACCCATCTGACATGACTACAAAAATTTCTTCCACATATTCTTCTGTTATAGATGTCAAGACTTCCTTTGTCCGATTTGGTACAACCCTAAATACTACATCAGCACAATCTACTCCAGAAACTACTACTCAAAAAACCCAAAGCCCAACAACCTCGTGCCCCCTTTCGTACTTTCTCTTTCCAAAATGTGACTCATCTACTTCAACTATAACCCCTGGCTTCCCCCAGTGACCCCGCAGACTTTTCTACAAAACTAGAACTAGTCGACTACAGTGCCACACGAAACCCCTGCTTCATGCGTGACAGATTTGCAAAAATATTCATAGCAAAAATAGTAGGTTAGCATGACAATTACTTCTAAATTCAGCCTTGATCTTTCGAACCGCGTCCACCTGCGTATGGATCGCCATATGTTATTTTTTCTGCACCTCCACATGTACTCGTCGGAAGTTCGTGATAACGCAACCTTCGTCAAAACCACATAATTTCCACAGACACTGCATTTGCGAAATTCAATAGTTGCAAAAATTTTATAATTGATTTATGGTCACTCATTTTCTGAAGCAGAATTTTCGCAGTAAAAACAACTGACTCATCTATAACGAACAGCGTGAGAAATCAAGACCTTATAAATCACGACTACTTTCATTAACCAAATATGCCTAAATCATATTACGGGATGAAAACAAAACAATCTATATCGAATTTGTAATATAAGTGCGTAACGGGGAAATCCTGAGAAATCATTTAACGTTCATCGACAGCAATCTGCGGCACAAACAAAATAACATCACACATTACGTCGTTGGTCAATGCCAACGGGTGGTATCGGATACTAAAATTGACCCAATCAAGTCTCTCGAACTACACATAACAAAATATAGATTTTTATCATTCGTGTGTTTCGCATCTTATTACGACCGAGCGCTGCGGCATTGATTTAAGTATCTACACCCAGCGGGTCATAGTGTTTATTTGAAGCAGTTAATGCTGGACGTGCGTCATTGTGTACAAAATTATAACATTTTACCAACTACAGTTCGATGGTTGTTCTTCTCTTTTATGCCAAATATTTTATATACAGAGCATCCGAAACCCAATAATATTAAATTGCTTCCCACGTGAGGAGTGATGAGTCCGAGTGGATCATCACGACTTACGCGCAGTCATAATATTATTGCTTTCGTCAAAGAAATAGGCATTACTCTTTAAAATTCTTTACAATAGATTAAATTTTATATCTCACATATGACATTAAGCAAAGTAGTTGACAAAAGGGGTAACAGGTACAGATTCGTACGCATGTAGCTGATTATGACTTGTTCATAAGGTAAACACATGACAATTGAGTCGTACACCTTCTAACATATTTTACTAGGATGATAAATATTCATGTTTCAGTAAGAGACGTTGAAATCAGGATAAAGGTATACATACCTAAGTATGTTATACACGTCATAACAAATATATGATATAATGAAGAATTTGGCTTCACAGGAAGTCTTGGTGCATGGTGGACACTTGGCAAAATATATTACAAAGAATTAATATTTTTGTTCTACAGTGACATATTACATGAATACTTTCGTTGTGGTTTCAACGAAGATTTCTTGCAGTAAACATGTAGCACTTCACAGATTTTTTTGCTTTCATGACCAGCTCAAAAATTTTTTTTTCACTACGCTTGGGTAGGTATGACTTTCACTGGGAGTGGTAGAACTTAAGGTAGAAATGGTACCACTACACATAAGTGGGGGAACTGATTGCACTTTCACAGTGGAGGAAAAGTAGGGCATCACATTAACTGTAAAGGTTGAAGTGGTTGTCTGGATGTGATGGTACAATGGGATTACGTGGATCAGGATATGGAAGACTGGTTCTGTGGCGAGTTGAGCCGTTTGGTGGCGGTCTTTATCTCATTTGACAAATGTTCTAGCTTCCATTCATGTTCCCGTACATGGAAAAAGCAGGTAAAATATGTATTAGAGTGTGCTCAGTTGTAAATAGTCTTCACGGGTTTGCCGCCGGATCACGTTATGCAAATTCCACAATATTTCCTCATCTTCAAGTGGTTCAACCTTGCTGGTGGCTAGGTACGACTGTGATTAGTTACTAATGACTTACAAGGGGAGGCTGCCAATTGTGAAATTCAGATTTGATTCATACTGCGCATAATAAAAGCTCATGGCCAGAGGTGTAAAGTGGCAAAGCACCAAGATGCACTTCTCAGCCGTTGTCGAGAAAATCGACAGTTAAAAGAAACTGTTGCGGTGAAATACTCTCTATGATTAATAATTTTCTACAGCGTTGTGGCGCAGCGGTAAGCGCTCGGGTTCGTAATCCTAAAGTCGCCGGATCGAATCTCGCGCCATGCAACTTTTTTTATTATTTGTTTTTTGTAATTCAAATGTACACACACACACACACACACACACACACACATATAGCCGGGAATTTTATATGTAATTCCCGGCAATCATTTGCAACAATTATGCATATAATAAGTTGCTGAAAGTCATTTGTCGTGGAAAAATAATACTTGAAATAAAACACAATATCACAAATAATATTCAAGTGGATACAATTTATTGAAAAGTTCAGTATACACTCGCACATAATTAACAATTAGTGACCAGAAGTAGCTGGAGTATCGCACGAACCAGAGTGATAGTTATCATAGAAACATGGAAAGCAGAAAATAGCACGACATCGAGCACATCTGATAAACGATGAGTTTTTACAAGAACAATTGTTTTTTTAAATTATCTGTTGGGAAACACACCTGATTGACATTGTGAAAAATTGTTCTATCATTCGTCAGGTTTGATGTATACCACGTTCATCGTATCATATCGGCGAAAATCTGAGAAGACAATTGGTGGTGGATGATGGATTGGATTTTTATACAATCGTCTCTGGAGTTGATGTCCGGTTTTGCTCGATTAAAAAAGCGCAATTTTGAAGACGCTTGATCAAATTTTTTACCTGCCGGTAAAAATACACGTCACACGGTTGGACGAGAGGAGTGCACTTTGGAGGAATGACTTTTATAGTGCACGTTGGTAACTTCTTGTTGTCATGGAATATCTTATCGTATAACGCCGTGTTCGTTTGCCCACCCCAAGAGTCGATCAGAAGGAGAAATTCTTTCTTTTGTACGTATGGTTGCAAAGCATTATGCAAGAAGTCTATGAACAAACCCGTTGTTAGTTTACCGGATTTGGAGGATGTAATAACAACGTTGGTATACTTCTTGGCGTTCTCGTCGACTATCTTCTGTACTCTGGGTCCAAACGTACCTGTGGACTCTTCGAGGCATACGAAAACAAGAGGCAAGTATCGTCCAGACATTGTGATTGAATATTGTGCCGTATACGAATGCGTCACCTTGTTCATGTCGTGTCGGATTACCAGGACAGCCTTTGACCCTTTTTCGGCGAGAGTTCTGTTGAACGTGGACTGGTACTGGCACCCGGACAAACAAAATATAAAAATATCGTTTATATAAGATATATACGAAATATGTGTTGTCTATCATATATCAGATTATCATATTCTATCATCATGTCATATGACATTTGTGAACAGCCCTTTACGTACCTGTTTGATCAGTATTAATTATGAAATCTTTGTCGAAGTTATTTATCAACATTCGCGTCTGGATCCGAAATGTGTCCGCTGCGGCCAAAATTTCGTCTTGGGTAGCCGTCTCTTTCCGGGAAACAAATTTTGTGATTTTCCGTTGCCGAATCCCATGCTACTTTTTAAATTCGGTGACCCATGTTTTTGAAGCTTTGAAGTTGAAATCTGGGAACTGACTTGCAGCGCCCAAGGCCCACTGCTGCAGGTTTCTGGTAGTAACATGCACCCATGAATCGATGGTACAATATTTATCAAATTTGCTACCGCCACGTTTGATTTGCTCTTCCCACCTGGATAAATAGCCCATATTTGTCACACCCCTTTCTTTATAGAGTTTTGACTCCAGCCTTGATGTTCTTTGGCCAGATTGACAGCTCTAATTTTGTAATCCAGAGAAATATAGTCGTACCCTTTTTTTTCTTCTCGTCCGGCTCGTATTCGTCTGATGATTCGTTGGCAATGGGACTCGTTTCAACGTCTTCGTGGGCATTATTATCGTCGATTTCATTAATGTCTATCAGTTCCTCATCATGAACGAGGATTTTTTCGGCGAGAATTTGCAGCGTATTCTGGAACATTTCTTCCCCAATTACCATGGCTTCTTCGTTTATTGATGATGACGGTTCTGCTGCGATGCAATTACTGTTACGAAGGAGGCTTTCAAAATACACCAACGCATCTTTCAATTGTTGTTTCGCCACTTCACTGTGTATAGAATCTTCTTCGATCACATCACTTTCACGCGAAGGGCCCGGATCACTCTCCAATTGTACCACCTCCATTTTTCCGTTTGTTTAACAGGGTGTACCAAAGCTCTCACGTACGCACTGATTTTCGACAGAGTAGAAATATCTCTGGAGTGAGCATTCAGAAGCGCAGAATTCATTTTGTATTGTCAACATACGTTGCCACAATGGTCACGTGATCTCGGGACGTCGTAGATTTGCCCGACAATTATCGTATAAACTTTGAATGTTGTCATATCGCTAGTAAAGACAGATTCCCTTCGTAAGTGCTGTGGATTTAGTATAAACGTTTTGCAGGCACCATACCAGTTTACGTCTTGATATTTGAAATAAATTGGGCTCTTATCTTTGAAGAGCAAAATGAACGAGCATGACGTCACAGAAGCTTCACATCAGCATGTATTTACAGTGTCTTTCATGTCACATCTCGTCAAGTCGCTTAACACAGTACTGAACGGCGAAATTAGGGGTTTTGAGTCACCATCCCTAATATGCATAAAATGTTACAGTATAGTATCAGAACTGAGGAGCTAACAACGACAAAATTTGTCAATAGCCGAAGCAAACTTTATAACCTATGTTCTTGATCAATTATGTTTGGTAAATTACTGAGAAGTGAGACAACGTTTCAAAACATCGACAATTGTTTGCTAGGGAAAATATGTACATTCATACACATCAAAGAAAGCTTCAAACGAATTAATGAAGCCTGTTAAACATATCCATTATGTTTCTTCTTACGTAATTAATAACGTCATTAACAACTGTATTTGACTCCTTCATAAAAGCTGACTTTTTTGCTTAAAATGTCATATGTTGGAATTTGCTTCGTCTACTTGTGTTCTATGCATAGACATTGTGGGCGTCAGCGCCGTAGTGTTATTGTAAAATCTAAATAACTTTTCGCCTTCAGATATACGACCTCGGTTTTGCAAGAAAGTGGAAAAAATATCCCAGTCGTCATGGAACATCTCCAATTTGTCACTAAAACGAAGCCCTATTATAAAATAAAGATTATGAAGATACAACAGTACAAAATCCACTATTATAAGGATAATGAGCGCGGCGAAAATAGGTTAACTTAGGATGTTAACAGACTGGTACCATGAAACGACGTGACGTTCCGTTGACGACCTGTGCGAATGCCTCCATTCGAAAGGTATTGTAAACATTTTGTTGTTGTGTGACGAGACGTGACGTCACCTGATGGCGGACGCGAACTGGCGTTAACAATTGATGTCGTCCCTAGATCACGTGACAATTCCAGTTTAATGTTGACAACATGCGCAGGACGCATTGTTCACTCCAGAGATATTTCTACTCTATGATTTTCGACGATTTTATAAGTTGCGCTAGGGACCGCATCTACCTTCTTTCGAAGTTAGCAGGCAACTACGCTGTTATGCGGTGGCTCGCTTCGGCCCATTCAACATCTGTCCTTCAAGTGTTACGAGCGAGTAACGGAGTTTATATTTCATACCTGCCACAGCAAATTTGTGTTCGTGGGGTCTCTATTCTAATTCGAACGTTTGACTTACAGTATACATATTCGTTTCGGAATATCGTTTCTACGTCTTCCGTTAACTATACGTGGTAAACATTATGAAGACAATTAATAACATTTCCGAAATACAACTTTGTTTGCGGAAAACATAATGATGTTCGAAGTCCCCAGTTTTTCCACGACAAACGACTTTCAACAACTTATTATATGCATAATTGTTGCAACTGATTGCCGGGTATTATATATATATGTCGCCGGATCGAATCTCGCGCCATGCAACCTTTTTTTTAGTATTTGCTTTTTGTAATTCAAATATATATACACTCCTGGAAATGGAAAAAAGAACACATTGACACCGGTGTGTCAGACCCACCATACTTGCTCCGGACACTGCGAGAGGGCTGTACAAGCAACGATCACACGCACGGCACAGCGGACACACCAGGAACCGCGGTGTTGGCCGTCGAATGGCGCTAGCTGCGCAGCATTTGTGCACCGCCGCCGTCAGTGTCAGCCAGTTTGCCGTGGCATACGGAGCTCCATCGCAGTCTTTAACACTGGTAGCATGCCGCGACAGCGTGGACGTGAACCGTATGTGCAGTTGACGGACTTTGAGCGAGGGCGTATAGTGGGCATGCGGGAGGCCGGGTGGACGTACCGCCGAATTGCTCAACACGTGGGGCGTGAGGTCTCCACAGTACATCGATGTTGTCGCCAGTGGTCGGCGGAAGGTGCACGTGCCCGTCGACCTGGGACCGGACCGCAGCGACGCACGGATGCACGCCAAGACCGTAGGATCCTACGCAGTGCCGTAGGGGACCGCACCGCCACTTCCCAGCAAATTAGGGACACTGTTGCTCCTGGGGTATCGGCGAGGACCATTCGCAACCGTCTCCATGAAGCTGGGCTATGGTCCCGCACACCGTTAGGCCGTCTTCCGCTCACGCCCCAACATCGTGCAGCCCGCCTCCAGTGGTGTCGCGACAGGCGTGAATGGAGGGACGAATGGAGACGTGTCGTCTTCAGCGATGAGAGTCGCTTCTGCCTTGGTGCCAATGATGGTCGTATGCGTGTTTGGCGCCGTGCAGGTGAGCGCCACAATCAGGACTGCATACGACCGAGGCACACAGGGCCAACACCCGGCATCATGGTGTGGGGAGCGATCTCCTACACTGGCCGTACACCACTGGTGATCGTCGAGGGGACACTGAATAGTGCACGGTACATCCAAACCGTCATCGAACCCATCGTTCTACCATTCCTAGACCGGCAAGGGAACTTGCTGTTCCAACAGGACAATGCACGTCCGCATGTATCCCGTGCCACCCAACGTGCTCTAGAAGGTGTAAGTCAACTACCCTGGCCAGCAAGATCTCCGGATCTGTCCCCCATTGAGCATGTTTGGGACTGGATGAAGCGTCGTCTCACGCGGTCTGCACGTCCAGCACGAACGCTGGTCCAACTGAGGCGCCAGGTGGAAATGGCATGGCAAGCCGTTCCACAGGACTACATCCAGCATCTCTACGATCGTCTCCATGGGAGAATAGCAGTCTGCATTGCTGCGAAAGGTGGATATACACTGTACTAGTGCCGACACCGTGCATGCTCTGTTGCCTGTGTCTATGTGCCTGTGGTTCTGTCAGTGTGATCATGTGATGTATCTGACCCCAGGAATGTGTCAATAAAGTTTCCCCTTCCTGGGACAATGAATTCACGGTGTTCTTATTTCAATTTCCAGGAGTGTATATATATCTATATATATATATATATATATATATATATATATTTGAATTACAAAAGCAAATACTAAAAAAAAAAAGGTTGCATGGTGCTTTGCCACATTACACCTCTGGCCATGAAAAGCTCATGGCCAGAGGTGTAATGTGGCAAAGCACCAAGATGCACTTCTCACCCGTTGTCGAGAAAATCGACAGTTAAAAGAAACCGTTGCGGTGAAATTCTCTTTACGATTAATAATTCTCTACGGCGTCATGGCGCAGCGGTAAGCGCTTGGGTTTGTAATCCGATGGTCGCCGGATCGAATCTCGTGCCATATATATATATATATATATATATATATATATAAGGTTGCATTGCGCGAGATTCGATCCGACACATTTTGTCTTACTTGGCCTGGTCCATAAATTTATTCTGTCACTATTTCTGTCGCAATTTTCGAAGTCGGGTTTAGTATTTTTTTATTAGTGTCTTTCTGATATTATAAAGTATATGAGTGCTTAGCTCGTTGTCTCATCATATTTCACATTGAAAGTATTTCAAACACATCTGGTTCTAGAGGAATGCTGATTGTTGAGCGCGAAGCGTATGCAGTGTTAGGGCCGTGCGTCATAGTCACGTGACAATAACTTGGCAGCTTCACAGCGCCGGTAGCAAGTATTCCTTACGAGGCAGACTGTTTGGTGGCTACCAACCGTGTTATAAATTTTACACACTTTCATTGACTCAGGAATACGGGAGCAGTCGGACACGGTAACTTACGCAACTGTGTCGAGGAATATTTCCGTAGAAAGGTGTACAGTATCAGTTGAGGTAATACAACACTTATTCACTTGCACTGATCGGCTTCTATATCGTTGTTATGGGGTACAATTTGGTCGTCATGTTAAGGTTCACACGCACCATTTTTAAACGTGTCCTTTAACTGCTTGTCTATAGTCAGTTCTTAAGTAGCAATTCATACGTGTCCATTAAATAGTAACTGTTTCATTACTTTAAAGTACAATTAACCTTTGGTATACATACTACGTCAAGCAATTATTTACAAAAGAAAAATAGTCTCTGTGACTACAAGGCCTGACGAAAAACGTGTCCCCTATTTATAAGTAGTGCTTCCATGGGCACATTAGGTTTATACCTAGTTCTAAATCCTTTTATTCTTTTCTTTTTACAGTAGTTGCTCATTTCTTAATTTCAACTCTTTTATTTTCTCTCCATTAATTACTTCTGTATTTCGAAGACAAAGTCGATGTTGTCTTATTGAGGTAGTGAACAGTTCATGTTCAAGCTTCCACTAATGGAAATTAGGAAGCAAGTCGTTCCCTAATGTGCAATTGCACACAACAAATCATAATTGAATTCGCGGTTCGCAAAAAAATAAATAAATAAATAAAACACAAAAATAAAAAAAGCATAGCCTCTCAACAACCAATGTGTCACGACTATCCATACCGACAGTCTATAGGTATCATGCACTCAGTCAGCCCTCAAAATTCGCTGCTCTACATGATAAGATAGGAAGGTAGGGATTCAGAACAGAGGAAACATAATAGAACTGAATAGGGTAAAGAATTACAAGACACAATGGTAGTAATGAATGAAATGATGAGCTTAACATAAATTGTTCGTTATCACCCTAGTTTTTTCATGACAAGTAGTTAGTATCATAGGATCGATATAGTAGTTTCAGTATTGTATGATTCAGCTTTCTAGGCATCACTCTATACACATTTAAAATTACTTCAAGCATGCATTAGCAGTAAGGGTAAATGGAGTCTGTTGTCTACTTTCTGTTCCCTGTATCGTAAAATAGTTTTCTGAAAACAAGCATCTCATCTCAGAGGCTTTGCATAAACTTTTTTAAGATCGCATATGATCTTATTTCTGCTGTAACAATAATAATTAAGTCGAGCATTTCTTTCTTGTTACCTGGATTGTTAATGACTTGCTTGAATCTTACTTGCTAAATTGCTGCCGTTATTTGCTGCATTTCACTGTTGTCAACATTCAAGAAACACATACCAAAGCTGAGCAAGATCTTCAGCGTTGAGGACGAATGCCTGGTTATACACTGGTCGAAGCTATCCACCATCCACAATATGGAATAGCCACTTATGTGAAGTCAAGCCTAAACGGAGTGCATGTAATTGATTCTACAGACGTTAACCACATCTACACAATAGTAACCCAGATAAACGACTTAAAAATTGTCAACCTGTACAAGCCTCCAAGTGTGAATTGGACCTCCACAGTTCTGCCAGCTTTCGATCACCCTTTTATATACACTGGAGAATTTAACAGTCATCACACGGACTGGCGGTACGACACCATCGATGTCAATGGGGAGTTACTAGCTCAATGGGTTGAAACTACCAGCATGCGCTTGGTCTTTGATGTGAAAGACAAGGGATTCTTCCACTCTGCACGCTGGAATAAGGATTACGACCCAGACTTGGTATTTGTGTCCAAAGATCAGCTAGATCAACCACTTAACACCACTCGTACTGTTCTGTCTAACTTCCCAAACTGCCAACACCATCCTGTTATGACAGAAATTGGTTTAAAAATTCCCCTTGTAAACTCAATGCCCCTACCCAGATGGAAGTTTCGAGCTAACTGGGATGGATTCTCAAAAGACCTCGACTCCAACTTAACTGCTAAGAACTTACAGACAACAGCAAACAACTACGATGAATTCGTTAGAGTAGTTATCAAAGCTGCTACGTCAAACATTCCTAGGGGTTACAGGAAGGAATATGTGCCCGGCTGGAACCAAGAAAGTGAGGCTTCATATCAAGAATACCAAAGTTCTAGAAACCAAACAGTGGGCTCACAGCTACTCCACTCTTTAAACAAGAACAGACGAGAGAAATGGGAAGCAACACTCAAAGAAATGAACTTTGCCAAGTCGTGTAGGAAAGCATGGAGAGTCTTGAATGGGCTAACTGGCAAGCAACATCTCAAAAAGCCATATCCTAAATTGAGTCCCGACCGCATTGCCAACCGGATCACAGACCTCACAAGGGCAAAGGGAGACAAGAATCATACCAGAGCAGTAAAATGTAAACTCTCTAACATCAGACCCAAGAAACGAGCCGCTTTCCAGGCCCTTCTCCATAACAGAAGTAGAAAGCGCTGTCAGGCAACTGAAAGTCGGTAAGGCTGCTGGCCCTGACAACATCTATAATGAATTTATTAAGAACATGGGCCCACACTGCATACGCTGGCTCACTTCGCTCTTCACTTACATACTCAAAGAGAACAAATTTCCCAGATAATTCAAACTGTCGAAAGTTATAGCCACTCTCAAACCTGGCAAGCCTGAAGACAGCCCTGAAAGCTACCGCCCTATAGCACTGCTCAGTTGTACATCCAAACTTTTGGAACGAGTCCTCCTAACCAGAATAGCACCGTTCATCGAGGCTGCCACCCCTTCTGAACAAGTTGGCTTCAGACAAGGACGCAGCTGCACCGATCAAGTTCTTGCCCTAACTACCCATATTGGAACAGGTTTTCAAGGCCATCTGAAATCAACAGTCTGGCGACAAGGACTAATCTACAAGCTACGGCAAGTTGTCCCAAGTCGAGAAATTGTGGTTGTAATATCCAGCATGCTTAGAGAAAGGCAATTTGAAGTGTTTCTAGGCAGCTCTAAAAGCCACAAACGGAAACTAGATAATGGACTACGACAGGTTCTGTTTTAGCCCCATCACTATTCAATTTATACATTAATGATTTACCAACAACAATATCAACTAAATTCATCTATGCTGATGACATCGCACTGGTAGCACAGAGCAGTAATTTCGAAGATAGTGAACGAATTCTTACGGAGGATCTGGAGAAGATGTCAACTTTCTTTAAGACCTGTAGATTGATCCCAAGCACATCAAAAACTTAAGTCTCTTGTTTTCATCTAGCGAATCGTGCTGCGAACTACAAACCAAGAGTTCTGCTCAATGGACAAACGTTGAGGTACAATCCTTTCCCAAAATATCTCGGAATCACTCTAGATAGAACCCTCAGCTACAAAGAGCACATCATCAAGCTTTCTCATAAAGTTGCTGCAAGGAACAACATACTACATAAGCTCAGTGGTACCACCTGGGGAACCTCTGCTGACTGTCAGCGATTAACTGGCACCAGTCTTGTGTTCTCTGCTGCCGAGTACTGTGCACCTGTCTGGTTGGAAAGTGTACATGTGAAGAAGGTAGACACAAAACTTAACGACACAATGCGCTGCATTACTGGTTCCATCAAATCAACCCCATGCCACTGGTTACCTGTGCTGAGTCACATCCCTCCATCTCACTTAAGGCGGAAACAAGCTCTACTGAGGGAGGCCAAGAAAATCTCTGCATCACCTCCTCTACCACTGCACCAGGAATTCTGTAATCCGCTACAGCAACGATTGCGATCAAGAAGACCAGCAAGTGTTACTGCAGGAAAACTCATCGCGGATGGTTTTGATTAAAAGAAAGCTCGAAGCATGAATGGTCAACAAAAACATTGGGAACAAGAGCCCATCACCTTGATCCCACAAAGAAGCCAAAAGGTTTTGACCTACCGAGGAAACTTTGGTGCCACCTCAACAGGTTAAGGATTGGACATGGTTGTTGTAGCAACTTCAGGTGCAAATGGGGCTGGATCAGTTCACCAATGTGTGAATGTAATCCAGAAGAGCAGACAATTGAACATTTAGTCCAACGCTGTCCACTTCATTCATACCCTGGAATTCCCGATGACTTGTTCACTCTCACACCCAGCTTAATTAACTCAACCAAACACGGACTTTAAGGTTTAATCTTGTCTTACATCATATGTATATTGTATAAAATCATTTGCCTTATATCAAATGTATATTGTACAAAATCACCATAAATAAATAAAATAAACTGGTGGTCTTATACGAAATTGTCGTCAAACACGCCTTATTCACAAAATATAACCAATGTTCATATATGAGCAGTCATTCTGGTCCGAATGATCAATTTAATTTGTTTCGTTTTTGAGAAGAGAGCTTTGCTACTCTTAATACTAGTTGTAGTAGGTGGTACTTAGCACGCCCCTACTATAGTACTTATTTTGTCAGCTCTTTGGCTGCGGCTGTTCATGGTTCAGTTGGCTTAAAACTAACTTACGTCTAAGGCAAAACTTACTCTCCAACTGATAAATGCATTCCATTTCAGATGCTCACACGATTTAATTCTCTCATTGAGGCGTGCTGACAGCGTACTAATCCTGTGTATCATCTTGTGTATGCTTGTACTTTACAGATAGTGTGACAATTTATAATTATGTATATACATTTAGCAACTTAACATAGCAGGTATCTTCAATGATTTACTAGATATTTCTTTAAGCCTGCAAGGTGACACAGCCCTTTTGTTCGTCTGGATACAGGATCGGCTAACAAATAACAACCAATGTGCGGCTTTCTTATAATGATAAATGGTCCTTCATAGAAGTGCTGCCACTTGCGATTCTTATGTTGAAGTGGGTCTTTAATAGCACTCGCTCATTTACATGATACGATAAAACTTTACTAATGTGCTTGTCATGCGCCTTTTTTCTTAAGTTGGCATGGGTGGTTAAAGATATGAGAACTTGCCTCTACTTGTCGTCTAGTGCTACTTCTGGGTGTTGTGTTTTAGTAATAGGGTCTACCCATTCATTTCTCTCTAGTCGTTTAGAAACCAGTTCGGATGGTGAACCAGTGGATGTGTGAGGTATGTTATTAACAATCTCTTCAAAGGGTGTGACGAAATCAATTCAGTGGGGCTGCTAATTTGAATATATAAGTTCGAATGAAACGATTGAACTCTTTAAAGATTTTCTGTGGGATTACTCGGTGGTCTGTATCGGGATATCAAAATTTGTCTGATGTTGTTGGTGGCAAGAAAATTTTTCCACTGTCTCCCTACAAAAGTTGATGCGTTATCAGATAATATATCAGGTTTTCCGAAGCGAGGAAAATAGTACTTTTCAATTCGTCTGATCAGTGGAAGTGCGTCAGATGACTTCATAGCATGAAGTCTTACATGCTTGGTAAAAAGATCTAACAAAACGACCAGATACTTCACACCTCCTCTTCCCTGAGGAAGGGGACCTGCATAATCTAAACTAACGATTTGTTTTGGTCTTTCAGAACGTATTGGGTTTAAAGGTAAGGCATTTGATAGGTTAAAAGGTTTCGCCTTCTGACAAATGGAACAATTTCTTAATAGTTTATGAACTTTCTTGTGACGATTGGGTACATAACAATAAGCTGAAATTTTACGTTTACATTTCTCCAGGCCATAAGGACCCCAGGAGAGGTGAGTATATCAGACGAGATGTTCAACATAATCTTCAGGTATACAGACACACCACCTCCCTGTTAAAAGAGAAGTTCGATGAAACAAAACTCCATTGTGTAGTTTATAGAATTTTGACAACGCGTGATCAGCATTGTTTTGAAGAAGTTGCTTAATTTTTAACCAATTACGATCGGTGTCTTGAACAGTGTCCATTTGACGGCAAAGTCGAAGAAAGTAATTCTGATGCAGAGGATCTTTCATGACAAGTATCTTATGGTTAGATATCTGTTCTGCTAATGCAGTAGGCTCCGGCAATCCTTCTGGCATACGTGACAATGCATCAGCAATAATTTTATTCTTCCCCTTTACGTAAATAATTTAAAAATCGTACTCTTGTAAAAACAGGCACCATCGGGTAAATCTAGGACGATAAAGTTTGCATGAGAGTAGAAAGCTCAGCGCTTGATGATCTGAGTATACCCTGGTTTTATGTCCATGAATATAGTAATTAAAACGGCGAAAAGCCCACACAACCGCTAATCCTTCTAATTCAGTTACCGAGTACGATCTCTCACATTCGGTTAGAACTTTGTCACCGGTTTTGTCTATTTGAAACAAACGGGAACCTAATCCTTGAAATGATGCATTGCAAGAAATACTGAAGTCTAAACTCGTGTTCAGATGACTTAAGATGTTACTCGTTAGGAGAGCTTCTTTAATTTTCTCAAAGGCGTTCTGACATTCTGAAATCCACATCCAGTGGGCGTTTTTCTTAAGTAAATTCAACAACGCTGGACTGTTCATTGACTGATCTGGAATGAAACGATGAAAGAATGAAGTTAATCCGATGAAACTTTTTAATTGCTTTATAGTGGAAGAAACAGGAAATTTTTTATAGCTGATAAGTTACTGGGATCAGGAGAGATACCTTCAGAAGAAATTAAATGCCCAGAAAACTTATACTTCTCTCTTGGCAAATTTAGATTTTTGTAAGTTAGCTGTAACTCCGAAATCAGAAAATCTTTGAAAAATCTTTTGTATTAGGATCAAATGTTTCTCCCAGGAAACTGTCGCTATAAGTAAGACATCAACATAGACGGTTATTTGATCAAGTAACTCCAGACCTAGCACATGATCAAGTGCTGCAATAAGGACAGCAGAACTAATGTTGAGACCAAATGGTACTACTAGAAAATGATAAGAGCGACCAGCAAAGATGAATGCTCTGTACATCCTCGATGATGATGATAGTTTTACCTGCCAATAACTACGTCGGAGGTCAATTGAAGACAGAAATTTCACACCATGAAAACTTTGTAACTGTTCCTCCGGGGCTTCAGGCCGTGTACACACTGGTATGATAATCTTATTGATATTTCACGCGTCTAACACAAGTCTAACGCTTCCATCCTGCTTGAAAATAGACAATAAGTGACTGCTATATGGAGATTCGGACGGTTCTATGATTTTCCACCTTAACATCTTAAGAATTTGTTGCTTAACTGCTTCCTTACGGGCCTGTGGAACAGAATAGGACGTTTTACAAAAGGTATCATGGGGTTTCACCTTCATGTCGAATTCATAGTTAGCTATGATGCCTGGTTTCCTGGAAAAAATATTAACAAATTTTGCTAACAAGTCATAAAGTTCATGTCTTTGTCGATCGTTTAGTCCGTCGTTTCCAAGGTTTTCATACGTAATTCATCTGCAGTGGGTAACAAGTCAGGGTCATTGTCGACATCATCTGACTCGTCAATCCCACTGCAATACTGTTGCCTGTAAGAAAGCTTGCATACCTTTACTTTGCTTTCAGTGTTGGATTATCTGACTTTTGTCCTCATCAGATGTATGACTAATTCTCGATCGCTGAGTCTTAATGTACACTTACCTTTATCAAGATCGATAATGGCACGATTTTTACGTAGGAAACCCATTCCCAACAAACATGGAATGTACATGGTATACTGCCTGAATCGAATTGTATCTGTGCTTGTATTTGTATGCCGAATTTCTGTACCAGGGAGTCCACAGCTCCGGATACAGTACATCCTTGAACGGGGAGTGAAGGAATTTTAGCAAGAAAGCACACTTTCTTATATACGCACATAGATAAAGCATTTATGTTGGTACCTGTATCAATAATAGCAATATTAGGTATGTCAGAAATGTGAATAGGAGTTGATGCCTGGACTTGGTTTTCCCACAGGTCTTCGTTGTTGCATGTGTCATTTTCGTTCAGCAGGTCGTCTCATAAGTCACAGTCGTCTTCGTACCTAATTACATTGATTTGTCGCTTCGCTTATGAAGTTGCCCCCCCCCCCTCCCCCTCCCTGTTTGTTCCGCAGCTTCCCCGAGGAGGCATGAAGAAGCTGCTACCGGTTTTCCGCGTTAGGTTCACATGAAATTTCAATTACTTTTACTTGAGCGGTATTCTTTGGCCTATTCGGTTAAAAATTGTCGTTAGTATTCCACACAAACTGTGATTCATTTAAAGGTGTTTCATTTTGCGCAATATTTGGTACTTGATTGGCCTTCATATGAAAGATAGTTGAGTTTTTCGGATTATTCTTACTTTCTGTGTTCTGAAAAGAATTTTGCGGATTGTTTCGCGCATTGTTTCGGAACTGTTGATTTGATTGCTGAGGAAGTGTCGTATTCGGAGGTTGAGCAAAATTCGTTTGTGGTGATGGAGTAAAGTTACATTGCTGTTTATACCGCTGTTGTCCGTTATAGTTTTTCCATCGTCTCCCCCAATTGCGATTTCCATCACGCTTTCTGTTGTTTTGGTAGTGGTAATTGCCATTATAATTTAACGGTGAATTGCCACACTGTTGCTGCGTAGTCTGGTAAATGGGATTGTATGTCTTTTGGATTTGATATTTATTGTGTGGTTTTCCGTTACAGCAATTAAAGTTGTTAATTATTATAAGGCTGCACGTTAGGCTGACCATTGATAGGTTTGGTATGCCATTCCATTGCTACCGTTTGCAGCGTGCTGTTGCGGAGAGGGCTGTCCATTATTATAATTATTCCGCGCACTCGCACGCACGTCCTCATGTATCATGTCTAGGTTATCAAGCACAGAAAGAAAAACTTCTTGGTCGTCCTCATTTACATTAACCAATTTTTCTCTGATTAACCAATTTTTCTCTGATTGAGACTGGAAGTTTAGATTTTAAAATTATAATGACATCTTTCGTGGAGATGGGCGTGTCCCAATATTGAATTTTGCGTAAATACTTTTCAAAGTAACGCCTAAGACCTCCTCCTTTGGTGTTAAGGGGTTACGCATTATACACCTCCTTTCGGAGTCTTTGCTATATACCAGAGCTCCAAAACTTATTCAGAAAGCATCTGTCAAAATCGGCATATGTGTGGCATTTATCTATGATGTCTGTACCCCAGACTGACCCTTCTCCTTGGACATATCCTAACGTGAATTGAATTCGTTGTATGTCATTCCAAGTTTCTGGAAAAACACCTGAGAACGACTTCAGAAAAACCATGGGGTGAATGTTCCGCTTTTCTGGTATGAAAGGCTGGAAAACTCGATGTTTTAAAACATTTTCATCTCTCATTAATTCAACTAACGTCAACATATCATTTTGACCACGCGACGTTGAAATTTTGTCACGTGTACTATTTGCTGGTGGGGAATGATTCACTGGATAATGCCGAGAATCTGGTTCAGGCGGTAAAGAATGCGCATAGTCACTGCAATTCATTTACTTGTCTCTTAAGTTGATCAATATCGTTAGTTAATTGTTGTTTCCACTCAGGAAGATCATGATTAAAGGCTCTTCTAATTTCTCCAAGTTTACTAGACAGAGTGTCACCAGATGTTCCAGGAGCAGTTAAAATGGCGGATTTAACTGCGTCTTTCTGTTCGGATTGTACTTTGTTCTCTATGTAGTGTTGTTTTGAGTCGAGCCATTCCTCAAATTCTCTGTTAATTGTGGAACGTATGCCTACAGTGACGTCATTTATGTTTTTGCCAATACTGACAACTGACAGGCGTTGGGCAATTTTTTCAACTCGTTCCCCTATATTATTTGCGCCTTCTGTCAGTTGGTTTACTTTGTTTGTCACTTCACTATAATGTCTCAAAGAGTCGTCTGCGGTAGATTTACATACTTCTACCTGTCCTTGCAAGTCCGAAAACTTCCAACTAGTGTTGGTATTAGAGGATTCAACCATGGAAAAGACACTTGTCTGTTCTAGCATTTACATTTGCACCTAACTCGTTTGCGTACTCAGTGCCAATAGCTTTGATTTTTCCTTCCAGGGTATCATTTGCATTTTAATTTGGGTTTGTGTGTCACTGATAACAGAGTTTATATTATCCATACGAACTTGAGTCTCATCTACTCGCAATTCAAGACTGTTTAATTTACTGCCAACTGTTCTATTTTGTTCTTGCAACTTGGCATCGACATCAGCTATATGGTTTTGTAAATCGCTCACGCTGACTGTAATGTTATTTACGTGAGGGTCTAATCTTTGTTCGATCTCACAAATATCAGTTCCAAGATTTGTCATGTTAGTGGAAACAGTATTTATCTGGCTTCGAAGGATATGTTTTAAGGGACCAATTTTGGTTTCAAAAACGTCACTTTTACAGGCTAGATTACCCATGTGAGTTTCAAGATTGGTCTTCATATCGGCGAACATTTGCAGTACATTGGATAGCGTGTATTCTCGCAACTGTGACGCGGACTGTTGCGCCGGTACATCGCGCATCATGTCGTTATCATGTAATCCTTCAGCTCGGGACTCGGGTCTATTAACACCTGTTTGCGATCGTAGCTGCCTCTGACTTTCATCTGCCATCTTAGATTCAGCGTAATTACAAGAAGACAGACCAAAGAAGATATTTTAGAATTACAATAGTCACTTATCAGGTGCGCCAGTGCTTAGGCGTCCTGATTTCTCAGATATTAACCACACGTACTTGACAGTTGAAATTCTGACACGCTAAAATACCAATATGGAAACCGGATGAATAAAATATATGAAGGTTACGTAAATAGCACTGGAATTGATAAGGATGGAAGTAATTTTGTTTTCCTAAAGACAGCAACAATGGAAAAGTCAACAGACCTATTTCTAACTATTTAAGCAAATGATGATAAAAATTCTTTTCTCACTACAAAAGAAGCGCCTTTTTTTTTTTTTTTTTAATAAGATCGCGACAGGAGTAGAATTGAAGTGTAGAGAACGAACTTTCGTTAGCCAAATAAATACTCAAAACGCAAAACTTCACACGTATTTGAAAGTCGCACTCACATTCCCTGTCTTGCGCGCTGCTATTTACTTCAGACGTGGGTTTGAACTGCGTTTTCTGTAGATACGTCTCATTTGTTGGTTTTTTCAGGTTTGTTTCCAAATCTCCACCAGATGGTTGCATGAAACATAAAAGGAAAAACGGATTAATTTTCATTCGAGTCCCTGTTCGGGCGCCACATCTAGTATAAATCGCGCAAAAAAGAAAAAGGTCAAATAGCGATAATGTGATATATTGAAAGGTCTCTGTTGGATTCCTTTCATGTTAATTTCTTAAATCTGTTGTCATTTACGGCATAAATTCCTCTTCTAAATTTACTATGGCGTTTCTGACTATCTGGGAGGAGACTGAGTAGTGGAACGTGTTACTTTTACACACAAACAAGAACAATCTGTCACACTACTACACTTTAAAACACAGTTTATATGTAATTCATGTCACACAGTCTCATACGGAACCTACATCCGCTTTCTTTTATATACTGTATATGATAAGATACTGTCATCCCCCTTCCCTTCTGTGTGAGAGGATGAATGAGCAAATGTATTTCTAGTTGCATGCTTGAGGGTAGCAGACAAGCCTGTCTGCTAGAGAACAGTAGGACCAACGTCGGAACAGGTAGCTACGCTTTCTAAAAGCAGAGAGGTTTCTATCCTTAGTATGGTCCTGTCCGTCTCTTGTCATGTTGGTATAGGAAGCTGCCCCTCTGGCTACTTCCGTTTGTATTTGTGAGCCACCCTCAGAAAGGGACCAGGTCAGTCTGTCCGTGGCGAGCGTCTGAAGTGGTAAGATCTCTGGCTAAGCGCGTGTCTGCTAAGTCCGTAGGACAATGGATTTCTTAAGTTCAGCCTAACTGAAAATTTAATCACCTTTATTTCAGGTTTAGCTCTAAAATATCTAATGTTATCTTAAATTGCAGCGCAGTGTAATTCTGGTGTAAGTTCAGAATATATTCCGGTAGTTGCTTTGTCACTACTTTGTGAGTAAATTGGAACCACGTGTTGATCAGTAACTCTAACTAAGTTCATCAATCTTAAATGCGAATGTGCGTGAGATTATAACGTCTCGTCTTGACAATAATTTTCAATATAGCAACTTTTCTTTATGTTCAACCCACTTGGGGTGTACTTTGTGAAACCAGTACCACGTGCTTATACAATTGTTTGACCCATCAGGTTAATAGTAAGACGATAGTAACCAGTTCGAGGTTTTTCTTTTGTAAATTGCTTTTCGATCTAATTTATTTTAATTATAATGGGTTCATGGTTTGGGTTCCTGTAGTCATGTCCTAGTTCATGAACCACGGGCAACGTATTGTAAGTAGGCTGTTTAGGTTCTTATATTGGTAACACCATGTAGCGCTCTATATGAAAATCACTGGCTGTGCTGTGTGCAGTCTGTGGCTAGTTTGCATTGTTGTCTGCCATTGTAGTGTTGGGCAGCGGCAGCTGGATGTGAACAGCGTGTAGCGTTGCGCAGTTGGAGGTGAGCCGCCAGCAGTGGTGGATGTGGGAAATGAGATGGCGGATTTTTGAGTACAGAATGAATGTCTGAACTGCTATATATATTATGACTATTAAGGTAAATACATTATTTGTTCTCTATTAAAATCTTTCATTTGCTAACTATGCCTACTAGTAGTTAGTGCCTTCCGTAGTTTGAATCTGTTATTTAGCTGGCAGTAGTGGCGCTCGCTGTATTGCTGTAGCTTGAGTAACGAAGATTTTTGTGAGGTAAGTGATTTGTGAAAGGTACAGGTTAATGTTAGTCAGGGCCACTCCTTTGTAGGGATTTCTGAAAGTCAGATTGCGTTGCGCTAAAAAAAATATTGTGTGTCAGTTTAAGCACAGTCTTGTACAATTGTTCTAAGGGGATGTTTCATATGTCGACCCTTAGCCTAGGATACCTCACTGGAATCTTCTGATTTTTTCCTTGTAGTTTGTGTAATTAGTGTAGATTTTGTTTATTGCTATTGAGTAATTGTAGAGAGAATCTCCTTTGTAGTTGCAGCCTTTCATTGTTGTACAGTAAAACAGTTGTGGCATGCATGTAGATTTGCACAAGTATTTCGCAGCTGCGCTTGCAATTAACGAGATATTATTTTCAGTGCTATGTTAATGTGTTCTCTTATTGTTGCTCTTCAAATTGTGTTTTTCTGTGTTATCATGTGAAATATTGTGACAATAATGGCGTGTGAAAAACGTAATACTAGGCTCCAAAATAAACTGAGAAATGACAGTGAAGACGAAAGCAGTGTGTTAACGCCACCATGTAATGAATTAACTAATATTCAAAGTAGTAATTTGGAAACTGTGCGTAGGGAAATGGAGCCGGCGTCAAATAATGGTGTAGACAGTGAAACAGGTAGTGAACAGGGAAGCATTATCGATCGATCGGTCCGCAACAGCTCGCCTCAGGAATCGGGAATGACAGAACACAATATTGCAAATACTGTAGACTCAGGTTTTGGGTTCTCACCGTTTTCTCAAATGAGTCGAGACACATTTTCCGCTTGTCAAAATGTGAATGTTGCCGGTGCAAATTCACTGCCAAAAAGCACTGAGGAACATGTTTCAGACACCAGTGCATTGTTATTACAATTAATGCAACAAATGGGACAAAAGCTTCAAAAGTTAGACACAATGGAACAAAATCTTCAAACGTTAGACACAATGGAACAAAATCAGAGACAAACACAGCAACAGTTAGACACAATGGAACAAAATCAGAGACAAACACAGCAACAGTTAGACACAATGGAACAAAACCAGAGACAAACACAGCAAAAGCTTCAAAAGTTAGACACAATGGAACAAAATCAGAGACAAACACAGCAAAAGCTTCAAAAGTTAGACACAATGGAACAATAGCTTCAAAAGTTAGACTCAGTGGAACATATGCTTGAACAAACACGTGAAGATTTAACTACTGAGTTACATAAAATCGAATTGAAATGTCAAAAGGTCTGTAATGACGTAAAAACACAAATTTGTGAGCATTTCCAACCTATTTTTTCGTGGCATGAAAATGCATTACAGAATCACGAAGCAGCCATAAAAGAACTGCAAACTATTGTTCATGAAAATCACGACACCTTGCAAGCTAAAATTGACTCAGTTGCATCTACCGATCCGGTTACGCAACTTGCAAAAACTCAAGAAAACTCAAAGGACACAGTAGATACGATTTCAACACAAATGGACACTCTGAAACTTGGTTCAGAAAAACACACTGAGGAAATAAGTACACTATCAGAGAAAGTAGCCGAACTTTCGGATCAGTTCACTAACTTATCTACAAAGGTAGATGATGATCTGAATGACACAAGACCTGTAGCCATCACTGACACAGAAGAGTATGAACAAATTAAGAAATTCAAACAAAATCAGAATCAAATTAATACGCAATACAAAAGAGAAATCCGGGAAGTACAAGATCAGTTGGCACAAGTAATACAAAAATTTCATATTTCAGAGGACACTCGCGCTCCAACACGGGAAGAGGAACTTAGAAATACGGAAAAGCCACAAAATAATAACACAGGGCATTTCGGAAATTATGAAAGAAATTGGCAAGGTGCACCGAATTTTGAGATGGAACCGCCGACACGACGTAACAATGACCGATATGCTACTCGCCGACACGATAATTTTGACTATAAGCTGTTCATTACTACACGTAAATTCAAAACGTTTAAGAATTCTGCCAACGACATTCATCCATAAGCGTGGCTCCATCAATTCTCTCATTGTTTTCCTCCCAATTGGTCATTGGAGCACAGGTTAGAATTTATGTGTGACTACTTGGAGAATGAACCAGCTGTAAGAATGCGATCGGTCATTCACGATTGTCACAGTGAAGGAGATTTTTATCATGCCTTCCTCTCAGCATATTGGTCTCAAGCTACACAAGACCGAGTAAAACATAGCATCATAATGATGAAACATTTCGAACAATCTGAATTTTCCAGTCTTGTGAAATATTTTGAAGACATGTTGCACAAGAATCAGTACCTGTCAAACCCATACAGCCCCTCAGAACTCATACGCATTTGCTTAATCAAATTACCTGAACATTTACGACATATTATTTTGGCAGGACGTTGCAAAGACGACATTGAAGCTTTTCAGGGACTGTTACAAGAACTGGAAATTGACACTGACAATCGCGGAACGCGAAAACAGGAGCACAACAATTACAGATCACATCCGTCACATTTCTGCAATGACAGAAATAATATACGACAAGGCTATTCTTTCAATGTAAATCGTGACCGAAACAGACACCACCCACATGACAACCGTTGGCACAGTAGTAATAATTACAGGGAAAGATCACCTCTCCGTGGTAATGACTATCACAGAGACAATCAGAGAAACAGACAACAGAACCAAAATAATTATTATCAAGGGAGACAGAATATCTTTAGACGCAACGGTCCAGCACGCAGTTACGACTCAGGAAGAAATTCTCCACCACGTGACCGACAAGAAAAAAACTATGGAATCTACCGACATGACGACAGACGATATGATCGTAACGACAGACCTGAATTGCATCAGAACTGGCGGGATTCAAATAGAGCAGGGCACTTTCGACAACGTGAATTTGTAGAAGCTAGGTCTCCTAATCCCAGTAATGACGCGCACCAACAAAGAAACAGACAATGACTCGCACCGCAGGCAGCCACCTGCGCCCGCTGGCTCAGGGAAAAATAACATAGACGCTAACCTTGAGAAAAATTCCAGTATTCTTTACCGACGTATACCACATGATAATTGCGTTAAAGTTGAAACTCTGCATACTAGGAAGAGCAAAGGGTTACACCACATTTCACATGTAAAACCATTTATTGGAAGATAATCTGCCTTTTAACTTTGTCTTTGGCATATAACTTTTCACTTCCCATTTCTAGTATGCATTGTCAGACTTAGAAACTGTTACCATGCAACAATGTTTGAAGTTAAATATCCAGTGAAGAACCAAGAGAACTTATTTAAACAGAAACTACAGATGCATTGTTATTGCGAACAGACGACACAGTGTTATTGTGTGTGTACATTCTTGCTAGTTAGTTGCACGATTACGTAACGACTATAAGGCTCACATACTTAGAACATTTACCAGTACTGCTAATGAGATTTTAATGCAACATTTTGGTTTACTTGAAAATACATTCTGGATTTAAAGTAATTTCTGTGAAACACCAGATGACACAGTGGTTAGTTTATGTGACAGCTACACGATTTTATCACGACGCTACTAATGAATGACAATTTACAATGTTGCTTTTGCAGTGTTTTTGTTTTATATCTGCACAGTTTTTCTGTATTATTCTGGAAAGTAAAACATGTTTTAGTAGTAACTTTTGTGGTATAGCTACAATGAGACAGCCTTTTCCGTAGCACAACAGTACGTTACAGCACAGTAATTTCTTCATCACAACAATAAGCGTAATAACTAAGATATCTATACGCAAACCATTTCACTTTTATTAAATTACTTTTGAATGCATTACGGGAACAGTAGAGATCAATGTCTTGTAAATAATTACTATTAAAAACAGTCTTGATCACGATTTATTTAACAAGGTGGTCGAAACCGGTCACCTTGTTAAATAAATCGTGATCAAGACTGTTTTTAATAGTAATCATTTCACTTTTGTTTGTCATGAGGTAAGTACATTGACTTCTGCAGAACTTAGCTTTCGGAGGACAATAACTACGACACTTCCACAGAGATTATCTTACAGCAAGACGCACATTTAGCGCTACAGTACACGTATTTGAGTGATTAATTTTGTACTTAAAACATTTATTTTCAAAGATATTTGAAGTACAATGATACAAAGGATTTCCGTAATACATTTCATTCCATTCTTGTAATCTGTAACACCTGAGGGTATAATTACATTAATCCTCAGGGGGGTACACGCCTACTTTGTGTACCATGTGTTTGGCAAGCACAAGGAGCCCTAGCTAATATGGTATTTGCTTATACAACTTTACACATCGGTACCATATTTCTCTAACACAAATTACACAGCTATCTGATCATTTAACTGAGAGAGACAAACTTTTTTACTACGGCAGTGGCAGATGTTTACGTAATTACACCGTTGGATAACTTCACACTTACGAATTTGTATTTTGTCTGTACTTTGTGAACTGTTCATATTTTTTTCGGAACCATTGTGATAGTACGAGAGCTTTGAATGATATATTTGGTATGGGATCATGATTTTAAAGTACGTTTGAGGTAGATGACACTATTTAAATGAGCAGAGAATTCTTTTTAGGTTTTGAAATTATTGGAGGAAGCAACGACGATTTTGAGATTTGACTAAGGTGTTATGATGTTATTATTATGACGACGATGTGTATTATGCTGTTGAGGTATGTTTATGATCAATGAGATGATGCTATATGTGGAATTTGATTATGCTATGTATTTATTATGATGAAATATTGAAGAGTGTCTACGAATATGTATATGTGTAATAAGGTAAGGAATAATGAATAGTGGTTAGGGACACTGATTTGTGAAAAAGGTTGTTGGAAACCAAGAATCGTACTTTAAGAGTTATGAAATGTATGTAAATGCGTGAATGTATCACATTGCCGACGAAAATTTTTTGGACACTGTTATATCGATAGGATTTTGCTTCTACACATTTGTAACGCAAATTCTTGACCTGTGAAATATTTTTATATGAGACTGTCACTGTAGCGGAAACTGCTGTCGTAAATATTTCCGTAAGAAAGTTAAGTGACCACCTGCACGTAATGACAGACGCCTGGAAAAAAGCCATTAGTGCCTTCCAGAGGCACAGGTAGAAAAAAAGGGAGGCCATTATCCTCGCTATTGACATTCCTTTGTAGAAAGCACCGTAAGTACGACACGCTCATTACTTGGAAAGATACTTAGAACTGCATACCTGATTATGACAAGCGTCTTTCTCGAGAATTGAGAGAATTTTTTACTACCTTATGAAATGCCGTATGGCTAATGAATGATGTTTCATGCCTTTCTTTGTACATATTTTCATTTTTTTAAATAAATATTTTCTAGCTGCACTGCAGCATTGGTTAAAATAGAATTTTATAGATGTACTAATATAAATATTTTCTGTCTACAGATCCAGTAAATACTAATTTTGTAATACATTTCCCAAAAATGGGGGAGCACAAAGACATTTCCTTCACAGGAATTGCATACGGAATTTTCTTTTCAACTACTTGGTAATTTTTTTTTGTGGAATAACTTCTTGTGGTGCACCACTTTAATGACATAGACATTAAGATGTGAATATACATTTCCCTTGTCTGCATTGTTGTCTTTAGTCTACTATTTTTTCTGCTTGAGCTATGTCATGTTTAGATATAAGTTATTTCTGCTGCTGTTTGCCAGGCATAGTGTTGCTGAATTTGACTTTGTGTTACTCTTCTAAGCTAGTTTTACTACTGATTTATTTTTCTTGTTTGCTGCACAGTGCTTTATATTAGTTGTAATATTGCAATTGCTTTGCCAATGTGAATTTTTTTCTCATTGCTGTTTGTGTTAATCGTTTTGTGCTGCTGCATTGCCTCGTCCCTTAGTTTAGCATCTGAGCTCAGTAGATTTAAGTTAGCTTAAGAGGGGGTAGCCTATAAGAGAGTGAGTTGCGATGAATTTGAAGAAATGCACTGAGAGGTTATACGAGAAAATTACAGAAAGCATGCTTGGATAGGATTTTTTTGGTGGAAGCAAAGGTTGAAATAAGACGAAAGATCTATGGAATGAAGTTTTGGGATGGACTGCAGTACCAAATGTTACACTGAAAACGAACCCTGTCCTTTCCTTTTGTGTTATCCCACTATGTGTTTGTGTACCCTTGTGTATTTGTTTTCTTCCTGTCTCTGTGTACTGTTTCATAGAATTTTTTTTCTCTTCTAATACTAAGCTACATTCACTATGATGAGGAGTACTGTTATCCTCAAATATAATTGGCATTAATAATATGTTATTTACCTTGTAAATATGCTTAGACATTATTTATTCTGTTTTATTTTAATGCTCATGTGTAAAGTTGATGTTTCGAAAGTTATTCTGATCTTTTATGTATGTACTCATGTCATAATTCCTGTAACACTGATGTATATGTTATTTCGATTCTTTTGTAAAGCCTGTACCACAAATGTTATCTGTATTGTTATGTTCTTTAATGATGTATTTTGTACCTTTGTTATTGTATTTTTATGTTATGAAATTGTAATTGACACCAGTTCATCAAATTAAGTAACTTGTAAGTTCCATTTCACTGCACACATTTCTGTTGGTCATAGTAATGCCCAATATGTGAGAAGTTGGGACTGTTAGTGTTTGCACGTGTGTTACTAATTCTGCAAGGGAGTGGATAACAGCATTGCTGGTTCTAAGGACAATTCCAAAAACTTTGTGAGTGCACAAGTGGTGGTTATGGACTTGCTATATTAACTGCAAGACTCTTCAATGGTGATTGTGCACCTGCACAGTCACAACAGATGGCTGCTGGCCATCTCTACAAGGACTACAGTGGGTCTGCATCTCTGATGACCCACCAATACCATTATTTATACAAGGACTACAGTGGGTCTGCACCTCTGGTGGCCCACCAATACCACAATCTCTACCAGGACTACAGTGGGCCTGTCCACAATTTCTACAAGGACTACAGTGGGTCTGCACCTCTGGTGGCCCACCAATACCATACTCTCTACCAGGACTACAGTGGATCTGCTCTGTGATGACCTACCTACCAATCTTCTTCAAAACGTCGAATGACTCTGCTGTGGGTTTGCTCTGTTGTGGCCCATTACCTGTCAGCATGTCAAGAGTCAGCACTGTCTTTCCGTTGGAAGGACAACACTACTTCTTCAAGACTGCATGGAAATCCACTACTTCCGTGTGCATTGTCTTTTACTGCTCAGACTTTGGAAAAAAAAACACTGAAATTTTACTGTGATGAACAATCTGGACTGTCTTTATGGACTGTGAGAAAATTATAGCTTTTGACCAACATTGTATTAATAAGTGTGTGCATTTGATAACTTTCTTACTGTAATTACGATTATGAAAAATTTTAACAAATATGTATTGCCCAATGCCCAAAACAATTTGTAAAATTTTTTGTGGGGAGCATGGGGGCTATGTAAGTAGGCTGTTTAGGTTCTTATATTGGTAACGCCATGTAGCACTCTATATGAAAATCACTGGCTGTGCTGTGTGCAGTCTGTGACTAGTTTGCATTGTTGTCTGCCATTGTAGTGTTGGGCAGCGGCAGCTGGATGTGAACAGCGCGTAGCTTTGCGCAGTTGGAAGTGAGCCGCCAGCAGTGGTGGATGTGCGAAATGAGATGGCGGATTTTTGAGTACAGAATGGATGTCTGAACTGCTATATATATTATGACTATTAAGGTAAATACATTGTTTGTTCTCTATTAAAATCTTTCATTTGCTAACTATGCCTACTAGTAGTTAGTGCCTTCCGTAGTTTGAATCTGTTATTTAGCTGGGTCAGGGCCACTCCTTTGTAGGGATTTCTGAAAGTCAGATTGCGTTGCGCTAAAAAAAATATTGTGTGTCAGTTTAAGCACAGTCTTGTACAATTGTTCTAAGGGGATGTTTCAGTATGAGTGGCCAAGTAAGTGGTCCCGACAGTCGGGATACCAATTACTTTGGAATAAGGCTGGGCATCTCGGACATATTCTGAGTCGTGGTCACCTTTGTGCTCATATGGCAAAGACTACCAAATCCACCGGTTAGTCCCTCAGCCGTTAGGGGTAAAACCCAATGGGACTCGGGGCAAGTAAGGCTAGCAACCTGCTTCCCTGGTACTTTAAATATGATGCTGGCAACAATCAGAGCAAAATGCCTTGGACCTTTGGAGGTGATGGAGTCCCACCTCTAACTGACAAACCAGGGACTCCTAAGATACGACTTGGCAAACAAATGGTAATGAGATGGGGAGCTATTAATATCAATGGGGGCTACTCTGGGAAGAAGGTAGAGCTGGCAGAGGCTGCAAGTAAGATGGGGCTGGACGTTTTAGCTGTTAGTGACATTCGGGTAAGGGGTGAGAAAGAAGAGGAAGTGGCAGAATACAAGGTCTACCTGTCAGGAGTCAAAGCAGGAATAGCACAATGGGGTGTAGGGCTTTACATCAGGAAAGAAATGGAACCCAGCGTAGTTGCAATAAGGTATGTAAACAAACGACTGATGTGGATAGATTTGACAGTGTCTAGCAAGAAAATTAGGATTGTGTCAGTATATTCGCATTGTGAAGGGACAGATCAAGATAAGATGGATAGTTTTTATGAGGCACTCAGTGATGTAGTTGTTAGAGTAAAGGACAAGGACAGTGTTCTACTCATGGGTGATTTTAACGCCAGGATTGGAAATCGAACAGAAGGGTATGAAAAGGTTATGGGTAAATTTGGAGAGGATATGGAGACCAACGGGAACGGGAAACAACTCTTGGATTTCTGTGCCAGTATGGGCTTAGTAATCACAAACTCCTTTTTTAAACATAAGAACATTCACCGGTATACTTGGGAAGGCAGGGGAACCAGATCGTCATTGACTATATAATAACAGATCAGGAATTCAGGAAGGCTGTGAGGAACGCACATGTATTCAGGGGATTCTTTGATGACACTGATCATTATTTAATCTGCAGTGAAATTGGGATTGTCAGGCCGAAAGTGCAGGAGGTCAGGTCCATATGTAGGAGGATAAGAGTGGAGAAACTTCAGGATAAGGAAATCAGGCACAAGTACATAACAGCGATCTCAGAAAGGTACCAGTTAGTTGAATGTAGCCAATTACAGTCATTGGAAAAGGAATGGACAAGGTACAGGGACACAGTACTAGAAGTGGCTAAAGAATGTCTTGGAACAGTAGTGTGTAAAAGTAGGATGAAGCAAACAGCTTGGTGGAATGATACAGTCAAGGCAGCCTGTAAAAGGAAAAAGAAGGCGTATCAAAAATGGCTACATACCAGAACCCAGGTAGACAGAGAAAGTTATGTTGTTATGTTGCAGCATCCAAGAAGAAATCGTGGGAAGACTTTGGAAACAGGTTGGAGACTTTGGGTCAAGCTGCTGGAAAACCATTCTGGAGTGTAATTAGCAGTCTTCGAAAGGGAGGTAAGAAGGAAATGACAAGTATTTTGGACAGGTCCTGTGGATGCCTTGGGAAGATGGAGGGAATATTTTGAAGAGTTGCTCAATGTAGGTGAAAATGCGATCAGTAAAGTTTCAGATTTCGAGGTAGAATGGGATGGGAATGATGATGGAAATAGGATCACATTTGAGGAAGTGGAAAAAATGGTCAATAGATTGCAGTGCAATAAAGCGGCTGGGGTGGATGAAATTAAGTCGGAACTCATCAAATACAGTGGAATGTCAGGTTTTAAATGGCTACACAGGATAATTGAAATGGCCTGGGAGTCGGGACAGGTTCCATCAGACTGGACAAAAGCAGTAATCACACCAATCTTCAAACATGGAAACAGAAAAAATTGTAACAACTACAGAGGTATCTCTTTAATCAGCATTGTGGGTAAAATCTTCTCAAGTATTATTGAAAGGAAAGTGCGAGTATTAGTTGAGGACCAATTGGATGAAAATCAGTGTGGGTTTAGGCCTCTTAGAGGTTGTCAGGACCAGATCTTTAGCTTACGGCAAATAATGGAGAAGTGTTATGAGTGGAACAGGGAATTGTATCTATGCTTTATATATCTAGAAAAGGTATATGACCGGTTTCCTAGCAGGAAGTTATTGTCTGTTCTACAAGATTATGGAATACGAGGCAAACTTTTGCAAGCAATTAAATGTCTTTACATGGATAGTCAGGCAGCAGTCAGAGTTGACGGTAAATTGAGTTCATGGTTCAGAGTAGTTTCAGGGGTAAGACAAGGCTGCAATCTGTCTCCACTGTTGTTCGTATTATTCATGGATCATATGTTGAAAACAATAGACTGGCTGGGTGAGATTAAGATACGTGAACACAAAATAAGCAGTCTTGCATATGCAGATGACTTAGTTGTGATGGCAGATTCGATTGAAAGTTTGCAAAGTAATATTTCAGAGCTAGATCAGAAATGTAAGGACTATGGTATGAAGATTAGCATCTCCAAAACGAAAGTAATGTCAGTGGGAAAGAAATATAAACGGATTGAGTGCCAAATAGGAGGAACAAAGTTAGAACAGGTGGACGGTTTCAAGTACTTAGAATGCATATTCTCACAGGATGGCAACATAGTGAAAGAACTGGAAGTGAGGTGTAGCAAAGCTAATGTAGTGATTGCTCAGCTACGATCTACTCTCTTCTGCAAGAAGGAAGTCAGTACCAAGACTAAGTTATCTGTGCACCGTTCAATCTTTCGACCAACTTTGTTGTATGGGAGCGAAAGCTGGGTGGATTCAGGTTACCTTATCAACAAGGTTGAGGTTACAGATATGAAAGTAGCTAGGATGATTGCAGATACTAGTAGATGGGAACAATGCCAGGAGGGTGTCCACAATGAGGAAATCAAAGAAAAACTGGGAATGAACTCTATAGATGTAGCAGTCAGGGCAAACAGGCTTAGATGGTGGGGTCATGTTACACGCATGGGAGAAGCAAGGTTACCCAACAGACTCATGGATTCAGCAGTAGAGGGTAGGAGGAGTCGGGGCAGACCGAGGAGAAGGTACCTGAATTCGGTTAAGAATGATTTTGAAGTAATAGGTTTAACATCAGAAGAGGCACCAATGTTAGCACTGAATAGGGGATCATGGAGGAACTGTATAAGGGGGGCTATGCTCCAGACTGAACGCTGAAAGGCATAATCAGTCTTAAATGATGATAATGATGACGATGATGATGATGATCAAAATTATTGTAGAGTTACACTCTTTGTGTAAACCAAGTTGACCACGTGAAGCATGTGGTGTAATCATCAAAGTAGCCCTCAGCTATTCTTTTCGGGAAGATTTCACTAAGAGGTAATATGAATTTAGTATACCAGTGTGTGGTAATTACATGACGGACAGGATTGTGCTACGAACGTAACTTCTTTGGGTGAAAATTGAATCGGTTGGTAGTGGTTAATTTTCTCTTGCATATGTTTCAACGTTCTTTGTGTGTTGTTTTATGAATGCAGTGTTGTATGCAGTCTCCCAATCTTGGCCCCATATTTGATGTGTTCCGTAAGATTACAAACTCACATTTTCCACAATCCTAAATAAGGCACCAGCTTATTTATGAATCAAATTTAATATGCTGAAATTTCAATGATCAATGTTAAAATAAATTTCCAAATATAAACTGATTTATTTCTTTTTATTTAAATTCTCTTTTTTTTATTTATATCACCGGTTGTCGTACGACTATTAAAAGATTATAATTAATGTTAGTCTAGTTGGGAATTTGGTAAGCTAGACTGGATACCTGGCGACCCTGTTCTGTGATTCCGCTAGACTCTGGAATCTCTGAAACGTTAGATTGCGAGCGTTGTATAATCTTAATTTTTTTTCCTACAGCGCTCAAATAACTTCTGCGTTGTTTCTGAGCCGACTTTCAAAAGATTCACGGCGTTGTTGAGCGGCGTTGTGTTGTTTGTCTTGTTCTGTTTTCTATGTTTGTTTGTTTTATATGTATGTGTTTTTTTTTCTCGCTTGTAAATTGCACTGACTTCGATCAAAGATATAAATTTGTTTTGCGTGTGAAAAAGTGCGTACTAGGTTGGGTACCTTTCGTGTGACTGTCGTAATTTTTGCGGGATACATTTATTCTGATTAGTGTGTTGCGTACCGGGCATAAATTGAACTAATGCAGACTCGTAACCAAGCTAAAAGTAGGCGGTCCGACAACTTAAGCAACATGGACCATGGGGATAATTTGATTTCGAATATTAACACGCCGGACGGTTCCGAAAATGCAATGGGGAATACTTCAGAGGAAATGCAAAACGGGACGAACGGGCTCACATCAGAGCCAGAAATTAGTTTGCCTCCAACTAACCAAATTGATTTGGCAGAACTCATGAAAGACTTATTGCAGCTAAATAAAGAAAACACAGAGAAATCTGAAAAATCGATCCGAGAGCTAGGCGAACAAATGGCACAGAAATCTGAAAAATCGATCCGCGAGCTAGGCGAACAAATGACACAGAAATCAGAAAAATCGTTCCGAGAACAAAAAGAATCATCCGAAAAATCGATCCGCGAGCTGGGCAAACAAATGAGGCAGAAATCAGAAAAATCGTTCCGAGAACAAAAAGAATCATCCGAAAAATCGATCCGCGAGCTAGGCGAACAAATAGACGAAAAACTAATCCAGCAGACAAATAAAGTTGACAAGTCGATGCAGAGAGTGTCCGATGATATCTCACAAAGAATAAACAATCAGGCAAGTGAAATAAAAAGTGATATTATGAAAGAATTAGGCTGTACATTTGAACAAATCGATGATCGTCTGCAAGCCTTAGAACAGGGCAAGCGGAGACGCGATGCGGAATCGAAAGAGAGCGAAGAACAGCTACTTAGGAATTTCCAAGTGCTGAGAGAAGAATGCCAAAAGAGAACACCAGCAGGTACTCTGGAGGGTCCAGGAGGCGGAAACGCATTGTCCAGCGTCCATTAGCAACACAGTAGCGGACAACAGTCAAGCGATTCACACTCTCGAACAGCAAGTAGAACAATTGAAGCAGACTGGGGCGGAGGACAACAGACAAATACATGATAAGATTGCGGCATTAGCGGACATCGTAGGCATGATGAAGGTGACGGAAAGCGAGAACAATACTACACCGGTAGCGGTCGCAGACACCAAAGAAGTGCGTTCGCGTCTTAGATTTCAGAAGGGACAGTTCGAAATGAACAGGCGGCACAAAGCTGTAACAGGCGAATTACAAGAACGCGTGGCGCATCTGGAAAACCGCATGGCGTGTGATTCCGAACTCGCCAATAGCACTAAAAATAGCCGTACGGACAGTGCAGAGAGGGACTCCGGCCACGAGGGAGATTTTGACGACAGGGAAGAATGTATTTTGAGGGGCAGACATGAGAAAAATAGAAACATTCAAGGGCCTCGCCGGGAGGAAATGCGGGGATTTGATTTCAAACATTTCCTTACGGTGAGAAAGTTTGAGATATTTCGAAATTTGCAAAATGGAATACATCCACAAGCATGGCTCCAGCAATTTGAGTTTTGTCTTCCCCCCGACTGGGCAAGTTCACATAAGATAGAATATATGTGTGGCTATTTGGAAGGCGAACCGGCGATTCGCATGAGGTCGGCAGCGCGTCACTGCAACTCCACTCGGGAGTTTCGACAAGCCTTTCTGTCCGCCTATTGGTCGGAAGCGGCACAAGATGGGGTCAAACATGGCATAATTATGCTGCCAAATTCGAACCAGTCTGGTTTCGGAAGCCCAGCACGCCTATTCGACCACATGCTGCAGGCAAATCAATTTTTATACGACCCATACGGGCCTGCGGAACTAATTAGGATATGCATCACCAAATTGCCGATGCACTTGCGCCACGTCATTCTTGCGGGACGATGCAAAGAGGACGTGGAAACGTTTGAGACACTTCTCCAAGAGTTGGAATACAATACAGGAGAATGCCCGCCTAATCAGGCACAAAGTTATTACGGGGCACAGCAGCGCGATCGCAGTCGTGGCCGTAGTACTAATCAACGGCGTGACTGGTCGTCGCGACGCGAACGGAACAATAATCGGGACCGGCCGTATAGAAACTGGGGTAACAGTCGCGAACACAGTTGGAACAACGGAAATGATCGAGGACGTGGACAGAATCGTGAACACAACAGTTACGGCAACCAGAATCGATACTACGATGAATACGGTGGGAATAGGACTGTAGGTGGAGCACCTCATGATGTTGAAGTTCGGCCGGCTAACCCTAGACATAAACCAGCAAATGGAAATGAATAAAACCGGCAATGACAAACGATCAGCGCAGAAGGCGCCCAATCGGAACAAATGAGCGACATGGCAAATGAGTAGAAAGGACAGTGAGAAGTAGAGAGGACGGTGAGGAGAAAGAATTGATTAGTTTAAATTTGTGACATATGCATTTTGAATGATATGCTGGTAAAAATAATGATAAAGATGTTTCTATGTGATTGATTGAAGTGATGTTTTTAATTTTTTTTCTTTCCTTGTGCAATTAGGATTTAGTTTGGTTCAAACGTGAAGATAAAAGGTTTCTTTGTGAATGAGTGAAATGCTGTTTATGTTTTCTTTTTTTTGTGTGTAAACTGAAACGAGTCGCTCCTGAGAGAAGCAAGATCTGTGATGAATTAATGCAAAACTCATGGGAATATCCGATCTGTGGGTATTATGGGTATGGCAAACCCAGGTCCCCAGCTGTTAGTAGCCGTGTTTCCGATTTTCTGCTTTCAGTGCTATTATCTATCTATTACTATTCTATATCTGTCAGTATAAATGAGGATCTCTTACTATAGTATGCGTGCTGTATGAATATTTTAAGATAAAGGAACTCTGAGAAAGGAATGAGTAAGTTTAGAATTTTGAAAACAGGATGCAATAATACGATTGTTTAACCATTGGCTTCCCAATATGCGATGATATGTTAATATTGATGTCTTTTTTGTCTTTTTTGTTCTTTATAGCTGAGTACGTAAAGTGCTGTCTGTGGATTTCGTAAGTAGATTGATTCCCCTCAAGGTGGAAGAAGAGTTGTGGTTTGTGTAATTTACGTGGCCCTGAAATAGTATTATGGTAGTCAAATGACGAGCAGTTTTCCAGAAAATGGAGAATGGAACGGAAATATGGATCCTTTTTGTAGTCTTGACTGATGTTGAGCCAGAGCCTGAAAAACTATTCTGCTTTAATACTTGTCCTAGAAAAGCGACGTTTATGTGTTTTGCTGATGCTGTGAGCATTACAGCTTACTGTTTTCGCTGGTGCGGGATGCACTGTAGCCTATATGATTTGTACTGAGGAAATTTCCCTCTTGAAGGTAGAGGAAGATTAAATAATTTTGATTATGGGACCGAAGGAAAGCTTGGTTTAAGGTAATAAGGATGAAGCAAAACATTTGTCATTTAAACTACAGGAGGATTCGGATCTTTTGTGTCTGTTGTAAGTTCAATATGTTAAGATGAAACTGTTTTACAGAATAGAGGAGAGCACAATTTTGCCATTCATGAGATATGAATCCAGAATAACCACCACAGGCGAAATAACTGATTTGGAAGCGAAAGGTAACTTAAAGAAGGAACGAAATCGCAGCAAAATGGGTACGAAAAGGTAGTATAACCTGTATGATGCAGATATTTTTACCGTTCTCAGAGTCATCTATGTGATTAATTCTTGTGATAACGTAATTTTAGATGAAATTTTCTTACTGTTTTATGTGTGAATATATGAGTATGATAAATGTATAATTGCGAGTCTCTTATCAGGTGTGTCAACTGGTATAAATGTTTTGACGTGCAAATAACCATCGTTCTTTCTACCATGTACGTTTAAGGAACGTTTCTCCATGTTTATCATGTGACAAGACGTATGCCGCGAGCGTCAAGAAGAGGACGAATTAGAACAATGTTGTAGTGGTATAAACACTGTGTTGAAGTAGCATTGAAGTAGCTTGTTGGATTAACTAGTAGTGGATTGAAGTAAAATTTTGAGTAATGCATGTTTATGGGTAGTTAGTTTGTAGAATAGACAACAGGTGTGCATGTGTGTGTGTAAATAGCATGTGAACCCTATGCTGTCCTGACCTATACTTGCACAAGGCATAATCCTATTCATTTTAGTGAATTAATAAGTAGCATTTGATTTGTTAAAACGTAAGTGAACCACATTAGTGATGTGGATTTAAATATTATATTGTCAGTTCATTTAATTTTTATTTTTATACTGTCAAGCCATTTCACTTTTATTTTTTTTATATTGTCAAGTCATTTAACTTTTATTTTTTATATTGTCGATTCATGTTATTTTTTTATTTAAAAAAAATTTAAAAAAATTAAGTCTCACTTTCATTCTTAAAAATTGTGAAAGACAATACGAAGTGATATTATGTATGACATTTTGTAATCACATAAGTATGATGAACAATTCCTGTGGATGCAGTTGAGAACGTGAAAGCGAACCGGCTAAACTCTTACGAGACAGCGGGAGCAGCGAGGAGGAGGGCTAGTTGTAAACTGGCGGGTTTCCCAGCAGGGCTCGCTGTCAACCGGGCCACTTTGGGACCGCAGTCGACAACAAAAGAAGGGCACGCGACAAACACTTTCCCTTGCACCTGGAGCTAATGGGCGGCCACCCCGTGCGACCGTTCCTGGAGGCGATGACCTGAGATTGGCGAGCGGACCACTGCGCGGAAATCCATCTGCTGGCAACGCACCACACACACGCGACCATGACGAGACAGCCACGGTGAAACGACAAAAGACAGGGGATAAAGGGGCATGGAGCCTTTTGACACGTACTGTCCAGAGAAATTGGCAGACTTCAACTACGCCTATCAACATTTCCTGACGGATGCCCACTGTCAAGCGACAGTAAATCATGGTTCGATGTTCTCTGGTCGCTAAGGGTGGCACAAAGATGAGCCATTAAGTGTCATCCTTGTCCAGGAATATCAAACCGGCGAGCCAATTGAGGATAACTCAAGAATGTAACAACACAAGGGGCGTGGAGCCTTTTGACACATACTGTCCAGAGAAACTGGCAGACTTCAACGACGCGTATCAACATTTCCTGGCGGATGCCTACTGTCAAGCGACAGTAAATCATAGTTCGATGTTCTCTGGTCGCTAAGGGTGGCACAAAGAAGAGCCATTAAGTGTCATCCTTGCCCAGGAATATCAACCTGGCGTGTCAATCGAGGATACCGCACGAATTTGACAACACAAACATGGAACCAAATCGAGATGTACGTGACACGGGCCACCAAGAGAAACTTCATGAGAGGGCAGAGACGGCGGGATTGCACGCAACAGATGGACATAAATCCCTACTGACAGCTGCGGCGACGAAGCCCCCCCCCCCACCTCCCCTTATATTGTGCCTCGGAACAGTGGAAGTACTGAGTGTGTCAGTGAACAGTGATTATACGGTTCTTAGTCCAGTGCATATACGTGTGTTTCTGTCACAGAAACTTTGACTCGTGTGTTTTGCAGGGGTTCGATTTATTGGTGTTTGTTAGACTGACTCTTGTATTTTGCAGGTGTTCTACTTATTGTTTTTTTTTAGATTTTAACTCTTGTATTTTGCAGGTGTTTTATTTATTGGTGTTTTATTTAGATGTTGACTATTGTACTTTCAGAGCTGTTTTATTTATCAATGTTTGTTTATGTGTGACGTATTAGATTTATGATATTTTGTTTCGTAAATTCATTGCTGTGGCATTGCTTCGTTTATCAGTCAGATAGCTTTTCATTCTCATTGGACTGTGATCGATTAGCCTTTGCATGGGGCATATTTATAGTGAGGAAACCCATAAGGGTAACAATCACATAATTAATTGTGGTTTCAGTATACCGACACAGTGATCATTGTTTGCTAATTAACTGAAATATAGTAGAGTGATTAAATTAGTGCCACAAAGTTATTTTAATTCTACAAATTATTAGTTTTATAAGACCACTTGGTAAAACATGTTTTTTTCTCTTATCTCTTTTTTTGCTTTTGCGGATTGTGCATTGTAATGTTCTGCTTTATAATACTGATGTTATTTTCATGTTCTTTTTTAATTGCTGTGGCTATTTTCATAAATTTTGTTTGTTAATAAACAGTCATAAATTTTCCTGTGATCAGTTGGCTCTTGCAATGAGCAGATACTTGATAACTCCATAAGGGTAACAACCAGAAATTGTTTTCATATTAATGACACAGGAACCATTGTTTTTACTTGCTGACCGAATTAGGTCTACAATATCTTTTAAATAGGTGTCAGATTTTTTTTCCTTGAAATTGGTAGATTCTAAAGATGTGTTGAAATTATTGTGTTTTAGCAAATAGCTGGTGACCGTTTGCCTTTTCTTTACACTTTTGGTTTAAGTACGTTGTGAGAAGCCTGCTTGGGAATGTCCTAGCATGGCCAGAAAATTCCCTGCACAGTCTTTTCCCGGAGCGTTGGGGTTATGAAAGGTCTCTGTTGGATTCCTTTCATGTTAATTTCTTAAATCTGTTGTCATTTACGGCATAAATTCCTCTTCTAAATTTACTGTGGCGTTTCTGACTATCTGGGAGGAGACTGAGTAGTGGAACGTGTTACTTTTACACACAAACAAGAACAATCTGTCACACTACTACACTTTAAAACACAGTTTATATGTAATTCATGTCACACAGTCTCATACGGAACCTACATCCGCTTTCTTTTATATACTGTATATGATAAGATACTGTCATCCCCCTTCCCTTCTGTGTGAGAGGATGAATGAGCAAATGTATTTCTAGTTGCATGCTTGAGGGTAGCAGACAAGCCTGTCTGCTAGAGAACAGTAGGACCAACGTCGGAACAGGTAGCTACGCTTTCTAAAAGCAGAGAGGTTTCTATCCTTAGTATGGTCCTGTCCGCCTCTTGTCATGTTGGTATCGGAAGCTGCCCCTCTGGCCACTTCTGTTTGTATTTGTGAGCCACCCTCAGAAAGGGACCAGGTCAGTCTGTCCGTGGCGAGCGTCTGAAGTGGTAAGATCTCCGGCTAAGCGCGTGTCTGCTAAGTCCGTAGGACAATGGATTTCTTAAGTTCAGCCTAACTGAAAATTTAATCACCTTTATTTCAGATTTAGCTCTAAAATATCTAATGTTATCTTAAATTGCAGCGCAGTGTAATTCTGGTGTAAGTTCAGAATATATTCCGGTAGTTGCTTTGTCACTACTTTGTGAGTAAAGTGGAACCACGTGTTGATCAGTAACTCTAACTAAGTTCATCAATCTTAAATGCGAATGTGCGTGAGATTATAACATCTCGTCTTGACAATAATTTTCAATATAGCAACTTTTCTTTACGTTCAACCCACTTGGGGTGTACTTTGTGAAACCAGTACCACGTGCTTATACAATTGTTTGACCCATCAGGTTAATAGTAAGACGATAGTAACCAGTTCGAGGTTTTTCTTTTGTAAATTGCTTTTCGATCTAATTTATTTTAATTATCAAAATTATTGTGGAGTTACACTCTTTGTGTAAACCAAGTTGACCACGTGAAGCATGTGGTGTAATCATCAAAGTAGCCCTCAGCTATTCTTTTCAGGAAGATTTCACTAAGAGGTAATATGAATTTAGTATACCAGTGTGTGGTAATTACATGACGGACAGGATTGTGCTACGAAAGTAACTTCTTTGGGTGAAAATTGAATCGGTTGGTAGTGGTTAATTTTCTCTTGCATATGTTTCAACGTTCTTTGTGTGTTGTTTTATGAATGCAGTGTTGTATTCAGTCTCCCAATCTTGGCTCCATATTTGATGTGTTCCGTAAGATTACAAACTCACATTTTCCACAATCCTAAATAAGGCACCAGCTTATTTATGAATCAAATTTAATATGCTGAAATTTCAATGATCAATGTTTAATTAAATTTCCAAATATAAACTGATTTATTTCTTTTTATTTAAATTCTCTTTTTTTTATATACACTCCTGGAAATGGAAAAAAGAACACATTGACACCGGTGTGTCAGACCCACCATACTTGCTCCGGACACTGCGAGAGGGCTGTACAAGCAATGATCACACGCACGGCACAGCGGACACACCAGGAACCGCGGTGTTGGCCGTCGAATGGCGCTAGCTGCGCAGCATTTGTGCACCGCCGCCGTCAGTGTCAGCCAGTTTGCCGTGGCATACGGAGCTCCATCGCAGTCTTTAACACTGGTAGCATGCCGCGACAGCGTGGACGTGAACCGTATGTGCAGTTGACGGACTTTGAGCGAGGGCGTATAGTGGGAGATGCGGGAGACCGGGTGGACGTACCGCCGAATTGCTCAACACGTGGGGCGTGAGGTCTCCACAGTACATCGATGTTGTCGCCAGTGGTCAACGGAAGGTGCACGTGCCCGTCGACCTGGGACCGGACCGCAGCGACGCACGGATGCACGCCAAGACCGTAGGATCCTACGCAGTGCCGTAGGGGACCGCACCGCCACTTCCCAGCAAATTAGGGACACTGTTGCTCCTGGGGTATCGACGAGGACCATTCGCAACCGTCTCCATGAATTGGGCTACGGTCCCGCACACCGTTAGGCCGTCTTCCACTCACGCCCCAACATCGTGCAGCCCGCCTCCAGTGGTGTCGCGACAGGCGTGAATGGAGGGACGAATGGAGACGTGTCGTCTTCAGCGATGAGAGTCGCTTCTGCCTTGGTGCCAATGATGGTCGTATGCGTGTTTGGCGCCGTGCAGGTGAGCGCCACAATCAGGACTGCATACGACCGAGGCACACAGGGCCAACACCCGGCATCATGGTGTGGGGAGCGATCTCCTACACTGGCCGTACACCACTGGTGATCGTCGAGGGGACACTGAATAGTGCACGGTACATCCAAACCGTCATCGAACCCATCGTTCTAGCATTCCTAGACCGGCAAGGGAACTTGCTGTTCCAACAGGACAATGCACGTCCGCATGTATCCCGTGCCACCCAACGTGCTCTAGAAGGTGTAAGTCAACTACCCTGGCCAGCAAGATCTCCGGATCTGTCCCCCATTGAGCATGTTTGGGACTGGATGAAGCGTCGTCTCACGCGGTCTGCACGTCCAGCACGAACGCTGGTCCAACTGAGGCGCCAGGTGGAAATGGCATGGCAAGCCGTTCCACAGGACTACATCCAGCATCTCTACGATCGTCTCCATGGGAGAATAGCAGCCTGCATTGCTGCGAAAGGTGGATATACACTGTACTAGTGCCGACATTGTGCATGCTCTGTTGCCTGTGTCTATGTGCCTGTGGTTCTGTCAGTGTGATCATGTGATGTATGTGACCCCAGGAATGTGTCAATAAAGTTTCCCCTTCCTGGGACAATGAATTCACGGTGTTCTTATTTCAATTTCCAGGAGTGTATATCACCGGTTGTCGTATGACTATTAAAAGATTATAATTAATGTTAGTCTGGTTGGGAATTTGGTAAGCTAGACTGGATACCTGGTGAAACAGTTGCGCAGTAATGCGAGGTTAACTTCCCCAGACAGCTCACAGCTTTTAACCCGCTTTTATTGTCTATCAGTACCGCTTTCAAAGAAAATTAAAGTAACAACGTTATAATATTGATAGTAACATGATTAGATAATACACTCCTGGAAATAGAAATAAGAACACCGTGAATTCATTGTCCCAGGAAGGGGAAACTTTATTGACACATTCCTGGGGTCAGATACATCACATGATCACACTGACAGAACCACAGACACATAGACACAGGCAACAGAGCATGCACGGTGTCAGCACTAGTACAGTGTATATCCACCTTTCGCAGCAATGCAGGCTGCTATTCTCCCATGGAGACGATCGTAGAGATGCTGGATGTAGTCCTGTGGAACGGCTTGCCATGCCATTTCCACCTGGCGCCTCAGTTGGACCAGCGTTCGTGCTGGACGTGCAGACCGCGTGAGACGACGCTTCATCCAGTCCCAAACATGCTCAATGGGGGACAGATCCGGAGATCTTGCTGGCCAGGGTAGTTGACTTACACCTTCTAGAGCACGTTGGGTGGCACGGGATACATGCGGACGTGCATTGTCCTGTTGGAACAGCAAGTTCCCTTGCCGGTCTAGGAATGGTAGAACGATGGGTTCGATGACAGTTTGGATGTACCGTGCACTATTCAGTGTCCCCTCGACGATCACCAGTGGTGTACGGCCAGTGTAGGAGATCGCTCCCCACACCATGATGCCGGGTGTTGGCCCTGTGTGCCTCGGTCGTATGCAGTCCTGATTGTGGCGCTCACCTGCACGGCGCCAAACACGCATACGACCATCATTGGCACCAAGGCAGAAGCGACTCTCATCGCTGAAGACGACACGTCTCCATTCGTCCCTCCATTCACGCCTGTCGCGACACTACTGGAGGCGAGCTGCACGATGTTGGGGCGTGAGCGGAAGACGGCCTAACGGTGTGCGGGACCGTAGCCCAGCTTCATGGAGACGGTTGCGAATGGTCCTCGCCGATACCCCAGGAGCAACAGTGTCCCTAATTTGCTGGGAAGTGGCGGTGCGGTCCCCTACGGCACTGCGTAGGATCCTACGGTCTTGGCGTGCATCCGTGCGTCGCTGCGGTCCGGTCCCAGGTCGACGGGCACGTGCACCTTCCGCCGACCACTGGCGACAACATCAATGTACTGTGGAGACCTCACGCCCCACGTGTTGAGCAATTCGGCGGTACGTCCACCCGGCCTCCCGCATGCCCACTATACGCCCTCGCTCAAAGTCCGTCAACTGCACATACGGTTCACGTCCACGCTGTCGCGGCATGCTACCAGTGTTAAAGACTGTGATGGAGCTCCGTATGCCACGGCAAACTGGCTGACACTGACGGCGGCGGTGCACAAATGCTGCGCAGCTAGCGCCATTCGACGGCCAACACCGCGGTTCCTGGTGTGTCCGCTGTGCCGTGCGTGTGATCATTGCTTGTACAGCCCTCTCGCAGTGTCCGGAGCAAGTATGGTGGGTCTGACACACTGGTGTCAATGTGTTCTTTTTTCCATTTCCAGGAGTGTATTACAAATAATAAAGATAATGCAATTTATACTAGATTCTGCACTTACGGCAAGTTCTTAGCCGATTTTGGTGCAGGTCGGAGGGGTAGGGGGGGGGGGAGAGAGAGAAAGAGAGAGAGAGAGAGCGAGAGCAGAGTATTGATCTGTGTTGCGTCGGTTCACGATTGTGTTCAGGAGGAATAATGTCTGATTACGCAAAGTTGGTTTGAGCCTGACATTTAACCCGGATTGCCTTCACGCAATCTGATTCTACGATACAAATACCTAAGGAACCTAACTGAACATTATTAAAAAAAAAAAGGAGATGGATACACGAAAGTTCGTTTTGGTAATGGTTATCAAATCTGAGATTGAATACATAGTAGCCTCCCGAAAACAACCGAGATACCCGCTATAAAGAGCTGACGTGTAACATAGTTAGCATACATCAAAAGAACACTGAGGTTACTTGAAGGAAATAATAGAAAGGAAAAGATTGTATTACGACTCATCAATATATTCTAAAGGAATCCATACCACTGAACATAAATAGATATCTAAGGAACATAAAACTTACATTTGATATTTCTTTCACACATTGCGTGCTACAACAATGTCCTGTTTTGTCAATGGCTGGCTCAAATGGCTCTGAGCACTATGGGACTTAACATCTATGGTCATCAGTCCCCTAGAACTTAGAACTACTTAAACCTCTCTAACCTAAGGACATCACATAACACCCAGTCATCACGAGGCAGAGAAAATCCCTGACCCCACTGGGAATCGAACCCGGGCGCCTGTTTTGTCATTTGTATGTTTCGTATCTTATTAGGATCGAGCGCTGCGGCAATGATTTAAATATCTGCACCCAGTGGGTCACAGTTTTTATTTGAAGCAATTAATGCTGGACGCATATCTTTGTGTAGACGCGCATTACAAAAATATAACATTTTACCAACTACAGCTCGATGGTGGTTGTTCTCTTTTATGACAAATATGTAATATACAGAGCATCCAAAACACAATAATATTACACATAATACAAATTATTGGCTGAATTCCGTTCACAGAATTATACTTTGTTGCTGTTTGAAGATGAGCTCTGAAAGTGGCACAATGAATTTTCTGCCATTTTCGAAGAAGTGCAGCTGTAACCAGATGTATTTCAAAAACTAATCAGTAATATATTGTCACGTAGATGAAGGTGTAAGGAGATGAATGACGAATACTAACTTCACTTAATGATGGCTTATTCAGTACTTGCACATACAAGAGCACGATGAACTGCCTCCGGCCAGAACACGTACAGTATATATACAGCTACACAACATTCCAGTACGATTCTTGCCATTTGTGGATACTTCTAGAATGTACTCAAACCAGAGATAGAACTTAAAATGTTTCAGTTCAGGTGAGTTTTGAACTCATAACCCTCCATGCAACTATCTAGTATCATAACCACTACACTACGGAGATTGTACTACTCGCCTCCTTCTGGGACATTGCTCCCTCCTTAAGAGAACAGCATCTCGGTGTTACATCCTCCTAGTCTGAGAACGAGTCATCGGTCCTGCATACTCCAACTCCCGATGATTGATGTTTTCCCTGCAATGATCTTCTTAGAACTTCCCTTGCTGCTATGTTCTTCATTACCTTTCCACTTGACTGCCGCTGGATCTTCGAATTTACCCTGGGTTGCAGGATCCTTATAGGGCTTCATTTGTAGGACATGGACTGTATCTCTGATCTTTCGCCATCTTGTATCAGGGTCGAAATCTTCAACTTTATAAGTAACATCAGACAACTGTCTTACAACCTTATAAGGTCCAAAGTAGCACCTAAGGAGCTTCTAAGAGAGACCAACCTTCCGAACAGGAGTGAAGATCCAGACGAGGTCACCAAGCTGGTAGACAAGAGAGCGATGGCTCGCATCATACCTTCGGCGATCGTTCCCTTGAGCCTGCGTAAAGCGTGTTGTGTCTTGTTTGGCGGTGTTGTAGGCAAACGTCACGAAAGGTGGCACCTCATGCCAGTTGCTCTGCTCAACACTGACGAACATTTATAGCATGTCGGCCAAGGTGTAATTAAAGCGTTCAGTAAGTCCGTTAGTTTGTGGGTGGTAGGCAGTCGTCATGTGATGAGTAATGTTGCACCGACTGTTTATCTCTGTCACAATATTCGATTGAAAAACTTTCCCTCAATCCGTAACAAACGACCATGGGGCACCGCGTTTTAATACGTCTTCTATTATGAATTTGGCTACCTCGAATGCTTCGGCTGTTTTCACGACTTTTGCAATGGCATAGCGCGTCAGATAATAAGTTCAAACAATAATCCATATATTGCCACTAGTAGACGTTGGAAATCGTTTGAGGAGGTCAATCCCAACACGCTGGATAGGCGTTTCGGCTGGTGGAATTGGTATGAGTCGGACAGGTGGTTTCTGAGGAAATGCCTTTCTCCTCTGGCACTCTCGACAGTGCGGCACATAGTGATGGACACTCCTAAAAACACCTGGCCAGAAAAATCTCTTGCTGATCCTATCGTATGTCTTAATAAATCCTAAATGTCCAGCCTCTGGTGTGTCATGGAATTTCTGTAGAACATCTAAGCGCATGTGTTTAGGAATCACTGGTAGCCACCTCTTTCCAAATGGATCAAAGTTTGCTTGCAAATTAATCCACTAACTGCCTTACATTGTTCTTTCACATCCTCTGACCGATTTAAGGCAAGCATAATTTGAGATATCTTGGCGTTCTTCTTCTGCTCAGCAGAGATCCTGGAGTGCAGCAAGACAGTCACTATCTTCAACAAATTCTTGAGGGTCTTGCACAGGGTTTCTTGAGAGACAGTCGGCATCTTGATGTTTTCTCCCACTTTTGTACACTATGGTAATGTCATACTCTTGAAGACATTGTGCCCACCTGGCGAGTCATCCTGTTGGAGCCTTAAGACCTGTCAACCAATGAAGTGAATGAAGGTCTGCAACAACTGTGAATGGCCTTCCATAGAGATACTGTCGAAATTTGCACATGGCCCAGATCACAGAAAGACATTCTCTTTCTGTAGTTGAGTAGTTTCTCATGGATTTTGTAAGTGTCCTAGAAGCATAGGCTATAACCTTCTCTTTTCCATCTGAAATCTGCACCAGAACAGCACTGATCCCATACCCACTGGCATCTGTGTGTAGTTCTGTAGGTGCTCTCTCATCATGCAGACCAAGTACTGGGTCAGTCGTCAGAGCTTTTCACAGCACATCGAAAGAATCTTGTTGAGCATCACCCCTGATAAATTTAGCATTGGCTTTCAACAACTCTTGGAGTAGCCTGGCTTTGATAAAAAAAAAGTCTTTGATGAAACGACGGTAATAAGGACACAATCCGAGGAAGCTTCTCACATCTCTAATACTTTTAGGAGTAGGAAATTCCGTTATAGATCTCACCTTTTCTGGGTCTGGCCGCACACCTTCGTTTGACACAAGGTGCCCAAGTATTGTGATTTCTTTTGCTCCAAAGAGACACTTTCTTGGATTAAGTTTCAGTTTGGCTTGTTGGAGACACTTAAGAACGGCCCTCAACCTTTTTATGTGTTCATCAAATGTCTCTGAGAACACTACAATGTCATCTAAATAACAAAGACACATCGTCTACTTCAGGTGCCTTAGAAGATTATCCATCAGTTGCTCAAAAGTTGCTGGTGCATTACACAAACCAAACGGCATTACCTTAAACTCATACAGGCCCTCAGGGATGATGAATGCAGTTTTCTCACGATCAGCCTCATCTACTTCGATTTGCCAGTATCCCGAGTACATGTCCATGGTTGAGAAACACATAGCCCCCTTCAGACAATCTAGTGCATCGTCAATTCGTGGAAGAGGGTAAACGTCCTTCTTAGTTATCTTAGTAAGCTTCCTATAATCAACACAAAAGCGCCAACTGCCATCCTTCTTCCTGACGAGAACCACTAGTGACAACCATGGGCTCTGCAAAGGCCGGATGATGTCATTCTTCATCATTTTCTCTACCTCGTCGCGAATTATTCGACGTTCCGTTGCTGACACATGGTATGCTCTCTGGCTTATTGGTTGATGGTCTCCAGGCTAATCCGGTGCTTCACCGTCGATTTGTCTAATTTGATCTTCATTTGTGCATTGAAGCATTCAGAGAACTGTTGAAGAATGGCAAGTAGCTTCTTTTGTTGTTCCTTAGTGAAATCGGGTGATAGTCGAGCTAGAAGATCTTGTCTCGTAGTGGTAGCGCTAATTTCGCCCACAGACTTGGCATCGGAGGTTTCTATGATGATCAGCTGTTCTGCAATTAACAGCTCACCGTTTGCTACGCACATGCGTCTTGGAAGGATCTGCAGTTCTTGGCGAGACTTAACTATCCACAATTCACCAAATCCATTCTTAAACGAGACGACAGTGGCTGGGATGACCAAGTTATTTTTCAGTGGTATACTTCTCTTACAGTCCACTACAAGATCCATGGGTTGATGCATGGCACGACACATGACAGCTACATTTCTAGCGCTGACTGCAGGAATGATCACTTCATCCAGCATACACAGTCTCCTCACACTCCGATTCGCATTGTCCTGTGCACAGTATCTCATCTCGTCTAGCATAATCTTTGAGCGCCCACAATCTATAATTGCTTGAGAAACTTTTAAAAAGTCCCATTCGAGAATGACGTCATGACTACACTCTTGTAAGACGATGAATTCTAACAGCTGTGTATGGCCACTTATATCCACACGAATGACATATCTTCCTGTAGGTTTTACATATTTCCCATTAGCCACCTTCAGCAGAGATGTTTTGTTGTCAATGAATACGGTTTTCTGCAACTGGCTGGCGATGGTACTTCTCCGAAATGACTGAATACGATTCTCCAGAGTCCACAAGAGCTTGGGCTGCTGGCCATCCATGAGAATATCGACGTAGTTTCCTATCATTTTTGTAGTGATCGACGGAGGAGGATTTTTCTCTTCGACGGCCTCACCTCCAAGGAAGGTCGAACACTTTAGTTTTCCAGGTTGTGGCGGCTAGGTGACCAGCTGGAGCTTCTAAACGGCGATGGAGACCTTGATCAGCGCGTTGGGGAGCGTCCTCTTCAGTGGCTACCTTGCGCCGATGGTGACCTACGTCGTCCTGCACCCACCTCTTGCTCATCTTCGTCGTCCCCAGAGTTGACGTTGGCTAAAATCTGTCTGCTGTCTTCTGGCGCGGGTGTCATCAAATATCCGCTGCCTTTCTCAACAATAGCGCACCACATGTCCCGGTCGTACACAGTGGAAACATTCTGGTTGGTTATCCTGGGTCCTCCAGACATCAGTCTTCCTTGGTGCCCAAACAGGTTCCTCATGCGGCATTGTAGGAACGTAACTTCGCTTGAGTCTCGACTTTTTTACTGTTTTAAAGGGAAACGAAGGACGAGAGATTGGGTTCAATGTCTGTTCCACTTCCTCCCTTATGGCCTCTTGAAGCGTCTCGGTTTTTTCCTCGCTGTGCAATCCAAGTGCCACCTAAACTTCCTCTCTCACTATATGACGTAGAACACTTGTGAAATCAGTTTCTTCCTCCATCACAGACTTTGATAAGACGTTTGAAAGCCGTTCAAACTTCTTATGTGTAATTCTTTTTTGATGCATTGTCTCGATATACTAGCACCATTTTATGAAGTCGTCCGCTGTCGAAACCTCCTTCAGGAGTAGGGCTTGATACATGTCCTCAGCAACACCCTTCATGAGATGTGCAACCTTAGCTTCCTCCTTCATTCAAGGATCCACTATTTTACGCAGCTCCAAGACGTCTTGAATGTAGGATGCTGTCGTTTCTCCTGGGCGCTGTGCCCTGCACTTTAATTTATCTTCAGCCTTGCACGTCTGTCGTTGTGTGTTGCCGAAATACCTGCACAGTTCCGCCTGGAATACTTCCCAACTTGTGAGCTCCTCGCTGTTCTCATACCTATGTTTGGCAGTGCCCTCCAAGTAGAAAATACGTTAGCCAAACACATGGTGTCGTCCCATTTATTAAATTTGGCTATACGCTCATATACCTACAGCCTCTTGTTTGGATCTTGCCTATCGTCACCAGAGAACCTGGAAAGATGTCTCATGTGGTGGCACACAGTTGCTGTCATTGTAACATCCTCGTCTTCTTCTGTCTCCGATAGATTACGATCTGTTGAACATGGCTTGAACTTGGGTCTCTCGCCACGTAAATGGCGGCTCTGTCGTGGCCTGATGAGAGCCACTGTGTCGTTGATAACATGCGGTATCACAAGTTCCAATACACAGTGCCTCCACCAGAATAATATCACGTAGAGGAAGGTGTAAGTAGATGAATGACGAACACTTAACTTCACTTAACGAAGGTTTATTTAGCACTTACACTACAAGAGCGCAGAGCCTCCGGCCACAACACATACAGTATACATACAGCTACAGAACATTCCAGTACAATGATTCGTGCCATTTGTAGATACTTCTAGAATGTACTCGAACTGGATACAGAAATTAAAATGTTTCAGTTCAGGTGAGTTTTGAACTCACGACCCTCCATGCAGCAATCTAGTATCGTAACCACTACACTACGGCAACTGCGCTACTCAGCTTCTTCTGCAACAACATTCCTATTCAGTAACAAAAGGTTCTTTCAGTATACAAAAGCAGGGTACAAAAGTTAACAGTACCTTTAATAAAGGTTGTACAAAGCTGGCATTTTAGCATGCCTGTAGGTGGTGCAAACTTACAATCCCTATCTATGAGAGGCTTTAGAAATGGAACCAAATGAGATATTGGACTCAAACTTTGTAACTATCCACCCAAGACATTGTGGAACCTTCCAATGAAATTTCATTACATTTGGAACTAGTAGAGTGGTCCACTTGATGTGGAATCACCTTGTTGCAATTCTTGTATTGTTTGTGTTATCCTTGTAGTATCCTCTCATTATATATTTCAGTACATAGTTGAATAGTAATGGTGATAGGCAGTCACCTTTTCTTAAGCCTGTTTTTATGAGAAATCGTTGACAAATTTCTTCTGTTAACTTGACTTTTGATGTGGTGTTGGTTAAAGTAAGCTCTGTTAGTTTAATTGGTTTTGTATGGAGTCTGAGATGTCTTTAATTTTTAATACTGAAGGACTATGGAGGCAATTGTACACCTTCTTAAAGTCTTCAAATGTTATTGCCCAAGGTTTGTTCTGTTTCCTGTAGTATGCCATAATAAGTTTTGAAACTAATGAGCTGCTCTGCATAGTTTATCTATGTTCTGAAAACTCCCTGGTATTCCCCTAACTCCTGTTCTAGTTGTTCCTTAATGCTTCCACATCATTATGAACATTTTGTCTATACAGACGGAAAGCTGCCATTCTCCTTTCCTCCAATCTGTTTGGTTCCACATTTCAGACTTATTCGGCTTCCCTTTTAAGTATGTTGATTTGAATATAAGGTTAAGCTGCCTGCAGAGTTGTACATTCTGCCAATATTAATGTATTTCCTTTTCAGCATTTGCACACCTTTGATGAAAAAATTCATGCCCATATAGAAGCAGTGTCCAAAAATGGTTTTTATGGACTTGACAGGGACTGTGGACCATGGTGGCAGTCGAGTTTTTGTCTTACACACAGTGAGTGTGGAGGCTTACCACTGGTGATAATAGTAACTTCATCAGAAAGCTGTGAACTTTTAGAAATAGGCTTCCAGCTTTTGAAGGTGATAGTAGGAGAACGTATTTTTGGAAGGAACATCGATGGGCCAAGCATCTTTCTGACTGATGATACTAAACCAGAACAAAATTCCATTAGAAGATGTTTCCACAGTTCAACACCTTTGTTGTGTATATTCCATGTCTTGCAGGTATTGTGGGAGTGGCTTATCAAATTTAAACAGTTTGAATTCTTCCAGTATTTCAGAAAAATTATGTTTCCAAAAACCAAAGGTGCAGTGCAGATTAATTACAATGCAGCTAAAACGAAAGTATGAGATGAATACAAGAATTATCAAACATACTTAGATGCGTATGTGGATAGGTGACAACTATGGGCACTTTCTTATCGTATAGGTATGACGGTACAAGGCCACAACACAAATAACATTAATGAAGCGTTCGTAAGGATTCTAAAGGACAAAATTTATGAGAGAATTCGAGCCTTCAACATGGTGCAGATGGATGCTTTTATGCTCACAAAAGTGAATTCCTATTTTCAGATAAGACTCCTTGATTCTGGAAACAGAGCAAACACAACATATTTCTGGAACACCATCGAGGTCCCTTTACCGGAAATAGAGAGTAAAATACAGGTTGTTAAGGAAGTCATTCTGTTGGTTCCCAGTGAGGTAATAAACAACTATTATTATGTAGTTAACATGGCTGTGCTTATTTGCACTTGTCTTCAGTGCAATACGGGAAAGATTTGCAAGCATGTAGATTGGGCTAACACTGTAATCCATCACAGAAGTATGATGCGGCAATTGATAATGATAGAATACATAGAAAGTATTATTTTATAGTGACAGATTAGCAGCCTCCTGAAAATTGGCTTGAGCCCCTGCATGGGTCACACACTAGCACAGTGTTAAATGACGCTGATAATTTGGAGCAAATGGACACACGAGGAAAACCATGACACTGAAGAAGAGGTAGCAGACACAAGACACGAGGAAAATATTTCACGCAAAATAAATAATAATCTGTTAAGTAGACCTGTGGCTCATCTTACAGAGTTGTCAAATAGTTCACCAGGAAGGGGCTGGAGGCACTGTGCAAAGTGGAAAACACCATCTGCTTGTACATCTCTGTTGTTGAAACTTTGTGAAGCTATGTGGGGCACAAATGTACACCACATCCACAGAGAGAATATAATTGCTTTTGTTTTTTATCTTTTTAATTCTTACAGGTAATTCAAGAAAAAAATTAAAGGAAACTACATTCCTGTTCAGCCTACTTCAATTAGCAGATGAGATTGGCGGGCCGCAGAAGCAATCCTGGAAGAAGACAAGGAATAACATTCATTGTTCTGCAGATCCAAACAAGAAGAACAATGAGGGATGTGGAACGAGCCGCGATGTACATTAACTTAGGACAAATATAGCATTGAAAATTTCTGTGTACTCTATACAGCAATAAACTATCACAATACTGCTTAACTCATTAAGTCCCAAATTATTTTTTTTTAAAATTGAATTTTTTATTCCTTAATTATAATGTAGATAGTGTATGAACCACAATAAGTACAAAAATAGCCAAAGAATATTTATACATGCTGATGTAATGGCTGTCCTCAAAATAGATCACTGGGATCTAACAGTATTGTATAGCATACTAAACTGTATTCTAATCTCAACTATTTATTTCTTGTGAAATGGTACAATCCACTTCACACACAGTGTTATACGGCATTTAACACAATATGTTTTTGGTTTCCCATTGCATTTAGCTCTTACACATCATCTTTGCGTGCTTCTTTTGTCAATCATACGACCAATTCCATCAAACCTGATGTCTGGTATCACTCTCAACTGACTTGATGGGTATTCCACTGGACGTCCAATATTCGGTCTTCCAGTGTTCAATTTCAGGTATGTAACTGTAACAGCACGTCTGAAATCCAGTAAATCCTGTGCATTTTTCCCATGTACTAGTCTGTAGAAGAGTCAGGCATTTACGAGTGTCATTTCCAGCAAACGTGTAATAGGGCCCAGTACCACAAACGTGTAATAGGACCTAGTATCATTTTTTCCCTCTAATTACCGCTGCATATGGTGGTCAACACCTCCCATGTACGCGTTATACGACTTCAAAACGGTGGGTTGTTGCACTTGTGTCTTCTTACTTGCTTTGGCTACTGTACCGCGTAGCTGCTCCCAAAGATTCAGCTTGGTGAAAATTTGTACCAATTGTAACGCATCTGTTGTCGGTCCATCGAACAAATAAGACTTCACCATTCCTGTCGAACTGGTAGCCATAGTTTCCTCAAACTGTCTTTTTTAGTTCGTTGCTGCTCAGTAGTGGACAGTCACCGACTCAATTCTCTGACAGTCCCAGTTGCTTGAAAACCCAAATTTCTCAGATGAATCAGAACATCTCTACTAGTGAAGAAATTGTCAAAGTACACACAATGATTCTCGGGTTTTGCAATACAGTCCAACATGTTTAGGACTACTCTTGATCCCAATAGTAGGTCATCCCTTGCAGTATCTTCTGGATCCTTTCCACAGTATAAATCAAATTTGAAACAGTAGCCACTTGCTTCACAAAGAGACCACAATTTATAGCCAAATCTCATAGGCTTGCCTTGGATAAACTGTCGATCTGGAACTGTATCATTTACTAATGGGTAAGATATTCATAAATCTACTTACATAGTACAATGTAAATTTCAAAGTAACTTCAATCCTGTAATTTATATATAAAAGAGGGGTCGTTACTTACCTCAGCAACACAATCTGGTAAAATTACCATGTTCTAAAAAGAAAATACATCAGCAGTAGCAGAGTTTCATATTGGAACGTGCAGCAATAGAAATAACTGAAATGATAACACCAAGTCCCAGTGTTCTATTTCGAGTACACTCAATTTTATAACAATGGAAAACAATGAATATAACTCCAATTGAGCTAACAATGCAAGTAGTTTAAAAGACACATTGTTGACTATAAATAATCGCAAAAAGATCTTTGCCACATATTTCAAATATTACTAAATTGTTGATAAAGTAAATACCTGTAATAACGAAAAGTGTGCCTTAGTATTCAATAATCAATTAATGGTAGGATTTATTGCTTTTAATTTCCTCTAAGCATACATTTTTCATAAAAAGCATGAACAAATGACGTAGAACAGTAATAGATGCAAATTAATAATTTATTGTGTACTTATAAATAAATATGTGATCTGTCCTCAAAATAGGACACTGGTACTTAATGGGTTAATGTGATTTATGCTTTTGCCATCTAAATTTAATCAGGTAAATTAGTAAGAAAGCTGTGAGTGACAATAAGAACTTCAATGTCCTTAAACAGGCATATGCAAAATGTATACTTATTTGTTTCACACAACATTCTTACTACTCGCTTCTGCCGAACAAACACTTTATTTACTTTAGGTGCACTGCGACAGAAGATAATTCCTTAAGACAACAGGGAGAGAAAATATGTAAAATAAGCTTACACTCTTATCTTTAGGTCAGCACAGTGGGAGATGCCTCTAAGGGTATAACAAGCTGAACTGAGCTTCTTTATTGGTTCATCCATGTGTTGACTCCATGCTAACTTGTTATCCAGCTGGACCAAAAGGAATACCACACGCCATCTCTCATTCATTCAGTGAATGACCATTAATTACTATTTCTGGTGTTAAAAGGTAATTACTGTTTGTTTGAAATTGCATAAGGTGAGTCTTTGTGAGGCTGAGACTTAAACTGTTAGCTGTGAACCACTTGTAGGCCTGTTCAGCTATTTCTGACAAACTTTCTACTCCACTGAACAATCTGATTCATAGATTGAGATGCAAATTCTCTATTTGCATGTTGTGGAATAAGCTTTACATTGACATGACACAATAACAACCACCATTGCAATTAATGTTCATATTACATTATAAATTAGTTAGACTACATTAATCTGTTGTGCAGACTTGCAATCACAATCTTAAAACTCAGGTTTTACACTACCAGAATTCTATTAGACTTACCTATTAACCAGTTATCCAACATATTTTTAAAATTATTGAGAGGTACACTCACTGCAGAATGTGGCAATTTATTAAATGATAATGTGGTTCTGAATGCCAAAGTGTTGTATTAAGCCTGCTCATATTCAGCATGCCCTAGCCTTCTTTCACACAGGTTCATGAAACCAGCACAATCCCCCCCCCTCCCCCCTGCATAAACAACACTGTATTAGAAGTAAAGGTACGTACGAAAAGAAATTCTAGGCCAAACTAGGTAAAGAACTGGATTTCTCGTTTCATAGGTTCACAAATAATAGGACAGCCACCACAAATAGTAAATAACTAATAAAAGAAACCACAGTTAATGATGTACATAGTAATTACATGTAGTTGACAAATGTCCTTGGTCCAGTTACCAGCAACCTGATATAAAGCCAAAGAGGCATAGTATCTCACATTCAGAGATTTCACAGGAAATACTTGTACTTTACTATTTTGTACACAGTCTGCATTACATTTTTCAGGCCCAGCTTGTAATAAACCCAAAGAAGTCATATTTTAGATACAGTGCCGTCTCTGTGTAACAAAAGTCTACACAAACCAACCTCAGGTAAACACACATTGAAGGTAGCTGACAGGAAAATACCTGACAAAGGTTCTAAAACTAAAATACTTCACTAAAATCTTCAATATGCTTCCAATAAATCTGATGAAATTGATATATTATTAGCTACTGATATGCCAAATGTTTTTATGACAGAGCACGAGCTAAGGGAAAATGTAATAATGGTATATAATCTTAACGGATATAAAGACGTCACATTATTGTAGAAGTGGTGTTAGCTATATATATGTTGATACTTATGTAACTGAATGTACTGCATATCACATACCGAACTGTGCAAAACTAGTTATTGAAGCAGTAGGCATTCAAATACAACTTCTAGGGGGAAAAATGTTGTGCTAGGTAATTACTGCTCACCTTACTCAAAAGTGGATAGTTCATTCATTAATTGTGTTCCACAGATCCCATCAGGGAGGAGACCCTTCAGGAATGTGGGATGAGTGAAGATATACATTAACATGGGGCAACAGAGAAATTTAATCTGTAAACTGTATTGACCGTATTACTAAATTGCTTAATGCTATTCACGCATCTGCCATTCAAAATTAATAACATAATTAGTAATAAAGCTGCTGTTGCCTCCTTAGTTTTATTATATAGCTGCTGTTTATCTGCTATTAGTAGCTTAACATTTACTTGATTAAGAAGGTATTTTCCAAGGAAATATTTTTGAATCTACAAATACTATGTCCTATTTATGGTACCAGCATATTACTGCTTGTTACACACCTTTATAACAAACACTGCTACTTGCCATGTAGCTAGCAGAAATTTTAAATCCCTGAATCTGGAATTTCAGATAATTTGTAGAATGGGTGGCTAATCAGGCACGATTTTAATTTCCTTTTGAGCTGGTAGAGATTTCCAATACCTTGTTTTATGTTAGACAGCATCTTGTTGAATATCTTACCATTAGTGTTCACAACTCAATTCCGAACCCTGGACAAGGGGGCAAAATCTTCATGAAAATTATTTTTGTGTCTTGTATTGTGACTGTGTATGTCGCTGTTCAATTTGGTCTTTATTATCAGCAACAAAAACCATTAAGAAGTAAAATATTGTGAAATGAGAGTAAGAATTCCAAGATTCTTAAAAACACTTCTGCACGATGTAGACAATATTCTTACTGCTTGTTTCTGCTAGCAAACACTTAATTAACTTAGGTGCACTGCCCCAGAAGATAATTCCATTAGACAACAGGGAGTGAGGATATGCAAAATAAACTGGTAAAAGTTACGTATCAGCCCCCCTTGCATTTTTCAATATGGTGCGGATGTAAAAATTGGGGGGAGGGAGGAGGGGGGTTTCCAGTACCATACATTAGACAATAAGACTGGGAGATAATATGTTGTACTGAGCTTCTTTTATTAATGTATCCATGTGTTGAATCCATTTTAACTTCTTATTCAGTTATACCCCCAAGGAATCTTACACACACTGCTTCATTCAGTGTATGACCATTAATGTCTACTTCTGGCGTTGAAAGGTAATTATTGTTTGTTTAAAACTGCTTAATATGAGACTTTGTAAGGCTAAGATGTAAACTGTTAGCTGTGGATCATTTGTAGGCCTGTTCACCTGTCATCTGAGCCGTGTCTGCCAGGGCTGAGTTTGGACCGTTGATTAGTACACTTGTCACCAGCAAACATTACAGTTTTTGAACTGCCCTTTAAAGCCATTAGATCATTTGTGTAGGTTCTTCTCTCTTCCTAGCACAAGATACTTTAATCCCAGGAATTAACCAGCCTTTATCCTTCTTTTATACCGTTTTACCTTTATCCATTTTAGAGGAAAACATTCAGTGTTTTGTAGGAATATGTATAATAAAGAATTAAATTTTCCATTAACACTGTCTACTTCATAAATATCTCTGCTGCATTCTTCCCGTAAGTTCTCTTGCTCTTACAATTTGAGGTATTATTAGGCAGACTTATCAGAGAGTTAAGTTTTTTTAATAATAGGTTTGAGTTTAATATTAACACAATGAGAGAAATTGTTTGTGCAAGAAGCTTCCTTGATATCTTAAGCTTATTCAACTTGCAGGCACACAAAGAGCCTGAGAAGATGTACAGACACTAACACAGATCATGCAATCACTAATGTACTTGACAACAGACCATTGTGGCCAATCAACTGAAATGGATGATAGTATCATAAATAATGAAGAAACAGTGATAAAACTACGAGGGACCCTGCCTGGAAATCTAAGTATCTTGGAAGTATTACTGAAATCGTAAAACCGGGAGGGGGAACTGAAAAAAATTTAGAAAAAGAGATTTACAATATGTGACAAACACCCTGAAATAGCCAGATGTGTATTTTGTAACAAACTTCCATAAAGAAGTTAAAAACACTGTCTACTTTCTAACAAAATGTAAGCTGACACCTGATCTTAGCCTGTTGTTACAGTGTAAGGGAGTTCTTAAATCCAAGATGCAGGACATGCAAACAAGTGATTTTTCTACCAATTCCATGTAAAATCATTGTGCTGGACACTGTGTGTATGCACAAGTGTATTACTTTCTTAGCTCTGTCTGATGCTACTTTGTGTAATGTACAAGTGTTTTTTTATTTTTAAATGGTTTAAACTATGAAGCTCATTGAAAATTATGTATATATTTTTTTATGTTACAACCAGTCAGTCTCGAGCAATCTGACTGGAAATGACATTTGTATTCTTGCCTGACACAAATATTTGTCTGTTCTTTCCAAATGTGTTATGCACAAGCTGCTTTTTGTAGGCAACAGGAAGTGCATTTGTTCAGCAAATAACACAGTAGAGTGGCTCACAGAAAATGACTTAGTTATAAATCTACCAATTCATATCCAACTACAGCAGTTTACAAGCAACTGAGTTTTTATGTAACACTCCTTTAAGTGGATTGAATTTGCCAATAACACAAAGACTGTTGTATTTATAGTTCACAATCCTAGAGGTGCAGAAGTATTTATTAAAATATTGCACTAGAGTGCATCAGATGACAGGCTTTGTGATATAGACCAAGATCTATACAATACCAGTGTTTATGTAGTTTTTGAAATATTTTGAAAATTGGGTACACTGCTTCTAGAGTGCAAAGTCTCAGTAGTACTGATACATGATTTTTTTTTTTTTTTTTGCTAAAGCTGTTTTGGATGAAGAAATTGCCAGTAAATTGCAATCTATGTTGCAGGAATCGAGGTTTATTGATATTAAGAAACAACAGTATGAGTTCAGAATAAAAACTGCCTGTGCTGTCTGATTGTCATTAGTGTTTTTGCTGATAAATAAAAAGCAAATGAAAAGTCACTGCCAATGCCAATGAGTTAAAAAGATAAAGGAAATTGTCAAAACACTTTTTTTAGTGAGTACCATGATAAAGTAGATGACAGTTGCCTGTTTCTCTGACATGATTTTTATACTTATAAACATCTGATAAATGAGATATTTGAATTCCACATACAGCAAATGAGACATTCTATATCAGATGGTTCAAATACATAAATTTTTTATTTCATCAGTTTCTTTTATGGAAAGTGTAGTATAAATTACACCCATGACAAGCCTAACAATGGGTATGTGGGTAGAAGAAAGTTGTTGCAAAACAACAGAGTAGTGAATTCACATAAAGCACACAGCAATTCACTCTCGCGTTTGGAATACACACACAAATCACATGTAAATGTTTTGTCATCGACAACCGGATGTTTGCAGTGGATGTGGAGATAAGCTTTTACTACTGCCATATAACACAATAACCAAAACACGCTAACTATACAAAGAAGACAGAAATGACATAGCAAACTATTAAAACTGTCTTTATTCGAAAGAAATAATACATACATATACAGAATGAAAATGATACATAGGTGTATAGCACCTCGCCAGTATCCCACATCAGGCGCTGTGCTGTCATTTGCTCAAAAATCCTGAACGATGCACAGCACCCTGGACGAGATGATGGAGAACTCCCGCACCTTGAAGCCCAGCTTCAGAAGGTTGCTCACGGACTGTGGGGACCATGCTCAGGATGCTGGGACGCAGGTCAAGGACAGTACGCCTGATGGATGGTATGTTGTAGTTCGCCGCCTTCTGCTGGTAACACCAGTCAAGCCGGAGCTGGTCGCCGACTATCTGGACGTCGTCAAAGTGGCCCTGTCCGGCTTTGACTACGATGACGTCAGGCTTGCAGAGTCCTTCCTGTGTTCAAGGTTGGGGCTCAAACGAGACGTGGAAACTCCTTTGCACAAATCCACACACGAGGTACTTCACAACAGCGTCAGGACATTTCACGTGGGACCCATGCGTTTGTCTCCAAGCCTGGATAATGTGGTTGGTGGTCTCGAAGGCCCTGAAGCCCACGAGACATCGGTTGTTAGCCATATGCTCACGACTGCATCGTGCCTTGGAGGGCAAGGTGTTAATGCGGGTGTGGATGGCATTGATGACGTCGCAACCAGAGAGGAGACGAGTGGTATCAGTGATCCACTGGTGCTGCCCCCAGAAGGTGGCAGACTTGGAGAGAGCCGCACCGTCAAAGGTGACACGCAGGCGGGCTGCTCACATGTCCACAATGTGCTCCGACGTTGTGAGAAGATGGCCTCCCCATGTCAAGTGTCGCAACCTCACGCAGGCCCGTATCGTCCGCAGCTGGTCCCATCTTCTGCCTTGCCTTGTCTTCTGCAGGAGTTGGGTCAGCTGTACAGTAGGCCCCCATCCAGTGGGCTGATGGAATGCCGAGGCACCCATAGGCTACAGGAGAGTGGAAGTAGCCCAAGGAAGTATCCTCCAGGAGGCGGAACCATCTTCTGATGGCTACTCGCACCGTGGTGTCCGTGGTGTTCAGGGCACCTGATCCGGTTGCAACTGAGGGCTAGCCCGTGATACAGGCCTGGCAGCAGCACATGGACGAGGGCATAGACGTGCTGTTATGACTTCAGGGGAACCTGGGTGATGATGACCAACTGCTCCTGCAGATGGCGGTGAGGATGGAACAAGCATCGACCTGAAGAGGAGAGCTGCAGCCCCAGGTAGCGAAAAGTCTCACCCACACATAGGGCCGGCATGGTGGCATTACTGTCTGTGAAGGTGATGGAGTCGTCCACCTTCACCATTTCTCGTGGCCAGAGGCCACTAAGGCGAGTGTGAAACACTTCAGCTCAGATGGGTGGGGGCTGCCATGGCTGCGTCGATTAGGGATTGCAGGCCCCTCTCAGTTAATGCGAACAGCAGGACATCATCAGCGAAGGCTGTAGCGTTGACTCTGCAACTAAAATCCGTGCTCCTATGTTGGAAGGCAAGGTGATAAGCCTTATATAGGCAGCCATGTTGAAAAGGAGGGGAGAGGAAGGGTCCCCTTGATCGATGCCCCTTGACGGCCGCACGGCCACGCTCATGCCGCAGCTGCCTGTTATCACCATTGTGCTACGCCTGAAGCAGCTCTCAATGTAGTCAGCAAATTCAGTCGAAAGGCCATGCGCTTTCAGCATGGAGCACAGGGCAGCAAGGTCTAGTGAGTCGAACACCTTAGACACGTCGAGAGATGCAACAAAGACAGAACGGCAGGAACGGACTGCGTCTACAATGAGAGCCTGGTCAGAGATGAATGGGTTTTCCAGCATCGCATCCTGAGGGATGAAGTCCCACTGACGTTTGTCCACAGCACACAGAACCTTATGGCTGGTCCTTGCCAGCAATGAGCATACGGTGATGGGACGAAAGTCAGCAGGGGATGCTGGTGCACCCATTTTGGGGAGTAAGGTCAGCATCTGTGTTCTTTTGGATTATTACATTTTTCTTGAAGTTTGATGGTATTTTTCCTGTCTCATAGATGTACACCAGGTGGAATAACTGTCACGGCATCCTATCCCAATCTCAATAATTCTTACAGACTTGTTTCAGCTTAGATTTTCAGTGCTCTGTCAAATTCTTCTCATAATTTTGTACCTCACAACTTATTCATACCTTTCTGTAGCATTACTATCAAGTTCATTTCCCTTGTACAACCCATCTGTCTCTTCCTTCTGCATTTCACTTCTTTGTTTAGTACTGGCTTTCCACCTGAGCTCCTGAAATTTATACTGCTGCCTCTCTTTTCTCCATATGTCCCTTCAATTCTCCTATAGCTGGCACCTATCCTCCCTAGCCATGCTTGCTTCCACAGCCTTTCATTTATCCTCTAGCCATACCTTCTTAGGCACTTTACACTGTCAGTCACTCAGTTTTTGGATGTCTTTATTCCTTTTTGCTGTCTTCATTTGCTCCATTTTTATACTTTCTCCTTCCATCAATTAAACTCAATGGCTAATGTTTTATCTGAGGTTTTCTACTGGGCATTCTCTTTTTGTCTATCTGATCCTCTGTTGTCTTCACATATTTCATTACTCAAAGCTACACATTCATCTTCTATTATAATGCTTTCCCCTAACTCAGTCAACTGTAGCCTAATGTACCCCTGGAAACATTCAACAAAATTTCTTTCTTTCAATTTACCCAGATCCTATCTGCTTCACTACTTACCTTTCTGCAATTTCTTCAGATTCAGCCTGCAGTTCATAACCAATAAATTATGGCCAGAGTCCAATTTGACACTGGAAATGTTTTACAGTTTAAAATCAGCTTTCCAAATCTCTGTCTTCTATTATACGATAAATCTGAAATCTACCAGTGCTTCCCGGTCTCTTTCGTGTATACAATCTTCTAAACTAAATACGAACAAAGATTAAATTATGACCCTTGCAAAATTCAACAAGCAGCTTCCTCTTTCGATTCCTCCCTCTCCCCTTCCCCTCCCTCTTCCTCACCCAATACATGTTCTCCTCCTAGTTGTCTTCCTCTTCCTTTGCCTACAATCAAACTCCACCCTCCCATCAAAATTAATTTTCATCTCCCTTAAATATCTGCTCTCATATAGTCTTCATATCTGGAGCTACTTGGCATATAAACTTGTACTTACTATATATAACTTGGCTATGACAATGCATTCACTATGCTGTAGTAGCTTATTTGCATTCCTATTTTCTTACTCATTCTTAGACCTAATCATGCATTATGCTTCTTTGATTTTGTACTTCTGTTTCTATACTCAGCAGACCACATGTTATGTTCATACTGCTACTGCCCTTCACTGGTTGGCACTATATCTAACTTCAACCTATCTATTTACCTTTTCAAATTCTCTAACCCACCTACCCAATTAAGGGATCTAAGATTCCATACTCAGACCAACAAAATGACAGTTTTGTTTTTCCTGATCAAGACATTCTCCTGAATACTCCAAACCTAATTAACTGAGTGGGGAATTATTTTACCTCAAGAATATTTTACCCTAAGGGAATAGGATCGTCACTAAGCTACACAATACAGCTGCATGTAATTGGGAAAAATCACGTCTATTATTTCCCCTTGCTTTCAGTTGTTCATGGTACCAAGCAGCAAGACCATGTTGGCTACTATTAAAGAGCCAAATCAGTTAATCAACCAGCCTGTTGCCACTGCAAATACTGAAAAGACTAGTTCAGGAACCGTAGGTTTTTCTGGACTCTCCAAAGATACTCTTGTGTTGTGGTTGCACCTTTAGTATGGATAACTAATGGTTGAAGCAAGCAAGCCACACTGCTTCGGCAAGGGCAATGGTTTATGGTTGGGTGACAACTTGAGAAAAGTGAGAACAATACAGAAAGAAAATGTTTGTGAAGCATCTTGTCTTGAGAGAATATAAATTGTCATAGGTTTAATTTCTGACTAGATGCCATCATTTGCCCCAAACATACCTTCACATATGAACACATTTCACTACTACTACTACTACTACTACTACTATATTATTATTATTATTATTATTATTATAGTAATAATTCTGAACTATTAGCTGTCCACAAAATAGTGTCTGGGGAGTAAACTTTAAAAGTTTCCTGACAAGACATTTATAAGTTCCACACCTAATACTTCAATTCTATCATTAAGTTGATGCCTTCAGTCTGAAGACTGGTTTGATGCATCTCCTCATGGGGCCTATCCTGTGTAAGCCTCTTCATCTCTTTTCACTTTTCTGTTAACATTTCACCATCATACAAGGCTACACTCCACACAAACACACCTTTAGAAGAGACTTCCTAACACTAACTCATATTGTGTTAACATCTTTCTCTTTCTCGCAAATGAGAAGGAAAGTTGCTACTCACCATACAGTGAAGATGCTGAGTTGCCGATAGGCACAACAAAAAGACTCTCACAATTATAGTTTTTGGCCATTAAGGCCTTTGTCAATAAAAGACACAAGTATATGTGATTTTTTTTAAATTTTCTGTGAACTTTGGTTGACATGTCATTAGCACTGCATCCTACAAGGCACCAGCTAAATAGCAGGAAATCTTTCTGAACTATTCAGATGTGCATCCTAGTTTCTCAACTTTCTTTACTTTCTGGAAGTGTATTAGACCTCATATAAATATCAATGTTGTCATCAAGAGTGGATGTACCTTGAAATCCCTTGTCCGTTCCGTGACCACTTTGTGACACATGATGCAATGTGGAAGGCTCCAGTAAGATTAATGTTAACACATTTGCTGTGCTACAGAGTACCAACCAAATAATCCAAGTGTTCTGATTAAAACTTGAATTGCTTCTCTTTCTCACAATAAATCATTTGTACATTGCATGTAACACATTTAAAAAAAAAAAAAAAAAAAAACAAAGTGCTGAGATTTTAGTCATAAAGTTTCACAATTTTCTGTCAGCATTACACTAAATGGTGGAGAAAATTCTTGTGATGAAAAATACATTATGTAACAAAGTTATTTACTTCACAAATACAAAGAAACACATAGCATACAAACTTATTTACATGTTACTGTAACACCAAACTTCAGAGTCAATTTATTCACACACCAGTCTCTCTCTCTCTCTCTCTCTCTCTCTCTCTCTCTGACATCTCATTCTAAAAGCTAAATATTTCACAGTTCATATTTGTTTCTGAGGTTAGCTGCTTCTTCTGCAGTGCATTCCTTATTTGTCTCACAAGAGACCAGCAGTTTCTCCAATCCTGTCAGAATAAGACACCATTAAAAACTGTTTGTTATAAGTCAAGACACACTTCACATTCTGATTACAAAATCTTTAATAGTAAAGCATTCACAAGTTTCAATATTACTGTATTTACTCGAATCTAAGCCGCACCTGAAAAATGAGACTCAAATTCAAGGAAAAAAAAATTTCCCGAATCTAAGCCGCATCTGAAATTTGAGACTCGAAATTCAAGGGGAGAGAAAAGTTTTAGGCCGCATCTCCAAATCGAAACAAAGTTGGTCCATTGTAATAGAGGTCGAATGAAGACGATACATCTAGAGTAGCTTGGTTCGAGTCGTAACCTTAGCAGTTAAGCTTCACAAGGTAGTCAGGCGCTCCCTTTTTCACGTGCTTCGTCTGGTTTGAATTGATTGCCTATTTTTCTTTGATCTGAAAAGCGCCGTTTTCTTTGTTATAGGTGTTTACGTCACTCTAAGCTGAAAATGCATTACTGTACTGTGTCATGCATTGTTTGTCGCATTCTGATAGTGCGTGTTTACGGCCTGTCGCCGCTCCCGGCATGGCTTGCTTTAGTGCGCACTACCGCCGCTTACAATTAAAAGAGAGAGGAATCGTCTCATTAGCGAAACAATGGCAAGATACTGCTATTTGTTCTTACTTACACTGCTGCTTTCTTTGATAATGATCAACAAGAACCAAATAATATACTGCGTATGATAGAAGATGTACTGAACGAGATTTTAGCTAAATTTTTTCTCCGTTTGAAAATCTTTGCAGGCGACCTCCTTAGTACATTAGATTCTGCACAGAAATTAGAGTCATCTTAGATTTAAAAATCTAGTCAATTGCTGTGCTTCATTTCTGACTGTATCACTATTAGGCGTAAGAATAATACGAATATAAACATGACATGATATGTATATTCTTCGGCGTTTGCTGTTGTCTCACTCTAGTTTCGTAGTTTTTTATGCAGACAGGATTTAAATGAGATGGCAGCAAACACGAAACAATACATGGCAAAATGTTTATATTCGTATTACTCTTATGGTGAAGAGAATACTGCATGTGATTCACAATTCTTAGAAGTTCCTATTAGCAACCATCTCTTCTCACAGGTAGGAAAAAATTCAAAACGTAGAGTTGGCCATATTGACAAACATCCAAACAGTCTTGCCAGTCGGATTTTCGTAGTACATTGAAATGCTGCTACATTCGAAGATGAACAATACGGAATTTGTATTTACTTCGTTGGATAATGTATGAAAGTGCAGTGGTCGAAACTCAGGGCGGAGAAAAAAAGCTCGTCCCACCTTTTTTTAAAAATTTATTTACTGACGCAGAGGATTTGGTGCCAGTATTTATCTTTGTGCCTACAAAGCATGCCTGTGTAGCGGTACATATATTCGACGGCAGAAGTTAGTTGTGGCGGCACCCACCAACATTTTTCAGAACTTCCGCTTGCTTTGCACTCTATTCTAAGCCGCAGGCGGTTTTTTGGATTACAAAAACCGGAAAAAAGTGCAGCTTAGATTCGAGTAAATACGGTAACACTTTGCCGTCCGGTGACACCACAGTGGTGTCGCACTTTGCTGTCCACACGTCTCGTACAAATTTATTCGCTTAGCGCCAGCAGCACTAATTTGCATTACTTGGCTTGTCAGTGGCCGTTCTCGATATTGTCGGGAGATTATAAGTTGTTAAGTTTTACAAACCTCATCATTAATTCTCATAAGTTCTCAACCCTGTTCCTCTAGTTTCATGAAATTTTGATGAAATACATATGGAAATAAACACAAAATTTGTTTTTTTTTTTCCCCATAAATTTGCTTATTTGCGTTGTCTTTGGTACTTAGTATTTCTCTTTCTTGTGAATGCAGCAAATAGTCTCCAAGATGTAACACAACTCCACAAGACTTTCACATTATGTTTGTTGTTGTTCGTTTTTGGTTTTTGGAACATACATGGCAGTTTCTTCATTTTCGTTTATTCGTTTCGGAAATAAGTATTAGCTGGTGTTGCTTTATGTGAACAGAAAGTCTGTCAGCCGGATCATGATGAGACGTAAGCGATGTAGTGGCAACCTCCAAGTTTTCCTCAGAAGCAGGTACATGGTCTTTTATCCGCTTATCAGACACTTTCAATAAAAAATTGTGAAATTTGAGACTCTTGTGTTCTGTATTGAAATATTGGCATGTACGGAATGCATTAAATAATGTGCAATTAAAGAGGTACATGCAAACCTTTTTTGACCATTTTATTGTTTTCTGTATATAGGGTAATAACTGAAATATTGTTTTGCCCAATCCACTCCTTTCGTGTATTTGTCGTAGTCTAATCACTTTCAGTTTTTTTTTTTATTGTGTAATTGGTTTTTCTATGTTTTCTTTGAGTGTCAGTCAAAGTGGCATTATGTATTGTAGAGATCATTCACATCGATTTAGTTTTCAGAACTCTCCATACCTGTGCGAGTACTTCACCTTTCCGTTGATGACAAGCTTCAAACACATTGGCTTTTGCGTGCTCTAATTTTTCCGGAAATCCTCTGTTTTACCGTATCATTCCACAAACTTGAATTTTCTTTCCAAGTAACTTCTCTACAAGTTCTACACCATTATAATAATTATCCATGTAGAGGTTATGCCACTTTCCATAATAAGGTGTCAATAGTCCCATCACTATTTTTGCTAAAGGCTGTCCAGTGGCGGAATATATCTTGGAATGAGGAAATGTATCCTGTAATCAAATCACACAGCACCCAAATGAGTATGCCATATTTCTTAATTTTTGACAGATTGTACACTTTAAAATTTATCCGTCCATGCCACGGTATCGTTCCTTCACCAATTGAGGTGTTTTGACTTAGATCAAAAGTTTCTTTAAACTTTTTGGAAAAATAATTAATTATGAACTGCACTTTGAAGAGCTGGTTGGCATTATCTGATTTATTATTGTGTCAGACAAATATAAAAATGATATTTGTCTGAATCGGTTGTGGGACATCATTTTGTGAAATATCGGTGTGTCTACCAACCGATCCGTTGACCAATAATCATTGATCCTTGCTTTTTTTTACAAATTCCCATAAGGACAGCAAGCCAAAACCATTTTCTAAGTTCGGGTCCCGTAACGTTGACATATTTGGCATTTTTTAAAATCCAGTTTCCTTCTACTGCAATTTCAACTGTAGTACTAAATGGTTTTGTTGCTAATATATTCAAATATATAATTATACAATAGTCTCAATGCTCTGTGTATCTTTGGGAATATGTTTGGACCCGGAGATCCTCCAAATGTATTATTGGTCATCGGTAAATCAAACTCTGACCCCTGTGCACTGTCTTCTTCGTCTGTTTCATCCGAATCAGTTGGCAACCTTAGCATTCGCCGAATTCTTCTTGAACTTATTTCACTATCTTCCAACGGTTCTGATTCACTTTTATTTTTTTCATGTCTAATGTCTTCTTCCTAATCGGCCAAGTCGTCTGGAACGTCAGACAAGACGTCCGCACATTCATCGTAAATAATCGTATTGTCTCTTTCGTCTGCCATGATGAAAGGGCACATGTACTTATAAAAACAGAAAACTTGTTAACATGTGTAACTTATCGTTACCTAAACAAAACACCAACAGAATGCGAAAGATACTCAAGTGCTGTCACCGGCCACTGCATGATACTATGCTCACGACACCACTGTGGTGTCACTGGCTGTTGACCACTATTTCGCGTGCAACACCACTGTGGTGTTCCTGGCTGTTGACCGCTATTTCACGTGCGACATTACTGTGGTGTCACCGGACAGCATAGTGACAACATTACGAAATGTGTGGCAGTGATCAAAGTTAAATAAAATAGTCTGAATTTTGCTGCAATGGCTGGATTAAAATAACCCTTTATTTTGCACTTACTACTGTACTGTAGTAACTGGGGAGCCATTTTCAGATGATTTTCTGAAACATATTTGTATTTAATCCAACCCACAGACAAACAGCAAGGGATTCCATAGTTGAACGACTACAAATATTTTTGAAGCACCTCATTCTGGAGAAATGGACTTGCTGGTAATACTATTTCCTTGTGCAGACAATAGGAAAACTTCCAAACATTCTGCAATTTTCCAACATATGTCCCTTATTTAGTGCAATTAATATAAAATAAAGACACCTAAGAGTTTGCAATCACGGAAGCTAAATCAAGTGAACAATTTTAATTTGGACACAAAAATAAATATTCTTGTCAGAAAATGGAAATTCTGATGGAAGCCCAAATTTATTTCTCACGTGATACTTCTTTTTTATTTTAACATAAAAAAAGAGCAACATCTAATTTCCTTTCAAAGGAATTAATGAATTTTTCAGTAAGAACAATTAACTTCTCTGGTGTGCACATGAATTAACTGCCAATTTTATAATCATAATAGGTGCTATCATTAAGTTATCAGTCACAGGTGTGACAACTTGCCATAATGCACTCTATGTGTGAGTATAAAGAATGTAATATAATATAATCCCTTTTTTTGCAATTATATGAGCTTCACAAAAAGAAAGGTTTGAAAGCACAGAAGCCACAACTGTATCACAAGAATAATAAAAAGATTTAGTATAAATGTTGGGGTTGGAGAGGTGGGTGGGGAGAGGAGGGGATGATGAGTCAGTTACACTCAAAACATATTAAATTTTTCTCCCTGACAGTTTATGCATATGGACAGACTTAACACAGAATCTTAAAGCAGAAACCACATTCATATTATTACTAGGAAAAAGAAAAGGTAGATAGGTCAGCTGGTGAACCAACATTTGCCCTTGTAACAATACAAAGCACATACAGTTAAAATGTGACAGAAGTGCAAATCGTAGGCAGCACACACACACACACACACACACACACACACACACACACACACACACACACACTGGTGGCGTTTCCACTGGAGGATGGAGTGTAATGTCCCACCCTGAGGTACATTAACTTTACTTCACTTGACACAGTGACCAGGACAATGAACGTCGCAGCTCGGTCATTACCTCCACAGACCACACGTGGTTTCTTAATGTGAGCCCCCCCCCCCGATGCTGAGTCTCAAAACAAAAATGATTGCATGAAGGCTGATGGCACCTCGTGTCACAGTATTTTCCATGAAGACATCCTTAGGTGCTTCATCTGTGGCTTTATTTCCCTGAATTACCAAAAACACATTGTGGCTAATGCCGCAACTAATTATGTGACTTGCTTTGATTCAGAAGAGATTATCTCTGATTTCCAGTAGTTATCTGAAGTCGTAAAGATAGCCACTTTTGTTTGCAAGACAAAGGCAGAGCTCACCATATTTAGTGTTATCAACAGGACTGATAGGAGACTTTTGGTACAGAGCTGAGTGGGATCTGAATCAAGAGACTCAGACAGTTCTGCAATAACGTAGCCTGCAGATTTCTTGCTTTGCATCATAGGGTTCGGTTCGGTTCTTTGGGGAAGGAGACCAGACAGCGAGGTCATCGGTCTCATCAGATTAGGGAAGGACAGGGAAGGAAGTCAGCCGTGCCCTTTCAAAGGAACCATCCCGGGATTTGCCTGGAGTGATGTAGGGAAATCACGGAAAACCTAAATCATGATGGCCGGATGTGGGATTGAACCGTCGTCCTCCGGAATGCGAGTGCATGATAGGGTGGAGAGGTGTCAGGATAAGCTTAATTGATCAGGAGTTCACTTCACACAGCTACATGGATAGCAGTTTTGAGTCTCAGTCGGGCTTTCAGTTTTAATCATTAAGGTAGTTTCAATAATATACCCCCTGACCAACTAGAGCTACTGATGACTCCAACCTCAGTTAAGAACAATAAAACAGTTATACATGAAGTTATTAGCTTCTGTTTCGAGTGAATCTCAAATGGCCTTGTTACTCATGGTCTATTTATGAACAGTCATTCCACTGTAGGGTGAAGAATAATATAGAATACTTGTCACTGTTGGTCTGATAGAAAATTATGCATGCATAATCATTAGTGTGCTGTTGTGTTACTGTGTGATTGAATCATTCGATACTTGTTTTCAGACGTACCGTATGAAGCAAGAACGTAAAGTCAAGTGAAAGAATAATTAACATATAACAGTCTAATTTACAAGCTGAGAAATTATTTTTTTGCATTGGAAATAATTAAAAACATAATAATAATAATAATAATAATAATAATAATAATAATATATGGTTCACCGTTTCAAAATTAGTATTTATTCTACTGTGACAAAAACAAGCAGTTAAACAGTAGAAATGAATGTAACAGAAATGTAAGATATTACAATATTATGAAAAGGACAGTGTCTACTCACTATGCAGGGGAGATGCTGAGTTGCAGATAGACAGTAAACAGAGTGTCAGAAAATGAGCTTTTGGCTAACATTTCTGTCATGCAATCATTGTGCTGCATTCTACGTGGGCATGACAACCAACAAGCTGTCTGTCGCATGAATGGCCACTGATAAACTGTAGCCAATAAACGACTGGACCACCCAATTGCTGAGCATGCCAGCCAACACTATGTTCTTCATTTCAATGACAGCTTCACAGCTTGTGCCATCTGCATCTTTCCCACCAAAACCAGCTTTTCTGAACTGCACAGGTGCGAACTCTCCCTGCAATATATCCTACGTTCCTGTAAGCCTCCTGGTCTCAACCTTCATTAGTCTTTGTCCTTACCCTCTAGCCCCTTCCCTGTTCCCATTCCAGCACTACACAGTCCTCTAGTCCACCAATGCACCCACAGTCTTTTTACCTCTCTCCTTTTCTGCTAAGCTCCCCCACCTTCCATCTAACCTCCCAACTGCACCCAGCTGTCCAACCCTCTCTCCACCTTGTACGCTATCACAAACAGCGCTTTACTGTCCCTCATCCCCCTACCCTGCTATCCCTCCACCTCGCAGCCCCAGGCTCATCCTCACACCCACCACCCAGTTGGTTCTTCCGTCATACACTGCTGCTCACAGTGTGGCATCAGCAGCCAGCAGCCAGGGACTGCTGTCACTTGTGTAAGTTGTACATGTGTGTGTACCATCTGTGATGAAGGCCTTGTTGGACAAGAGCTTATTTTCTGACAATCTTTCTCTTGTGATTATCTGCGACTCAGCATATCCACTATATGGTGAGTAGCAACTATCCTTTTCGTAATATTGTTACATTCCATGCTGGATTTTCCATTGTTGAGGAATGTGAGCTATGGTTAATGCAAAAAAAGAACACATAACAGTCTAAATTTCATAAAAACTGTAGTAATACTGAATGAATAGAAAAATTGCACAAATTACTATTTGGAAAACTTAAAAAAGTTCATTGCGACAATTTTCCAATGATGAGAAATACTTAAGAATTTGTTGTTATGTTATGAAAATGTACATGGCAGACACTGGAGGGACACCACCTGTCACTGTCTGCTTGTTTGTTTAGAATTCATTTTGTGTGGACTAATTAGACGAATAGATTGATTGTATTTGTCTCATGCATTACTCAAATAAATTAAAATCTAAGCTTCAAGTGTCATGTTATTATGCTGTTACACTAGAACTATTTAATCCTGCTGCAGAGAAGCAACAAAATATTACCTGTGCGTTTTGATATTCTCTTTCCCATTGTTAGCATGTGACGGTGTAATGGTAATAGATTGCAGAGTTTCTGTAGCTGTGAATTATGGATCAATTTGATTGGAAGGGAATGTTTCACGGCTTGCTGCATGTCACTATTTATAGATGTAGTGGTGCATTTCACAGCCTCTTAACGAATTTTGAGACTGATGCACTTCTAATGTATTTTCAGACATAGAAACGAATTTCACAAATATTTTCTTCACTTTTAATTATTATAATTACCCTGGAACACAGCGGATGTCATTTACAGTACTTCCAATGGGCTGTTGCGAAAATAAATGCTGACTCAGTCTGAGCCACAAAAGTTTTAATTAACCACTGAAGTGGAGGTTTGCACCATCCCAGCTATTTGATTGTTAGACCAACTTCCCAATTCCCTGTGACACACAATATTTTACTGTCACATCAAAGGCTGACAAACTACGTTAGAAGTTTACAACAACAACAACAACAACAATAATAATAATAATAATAAAAACTATCAGCACTGACTAACCTTAACCCAGGTTCACTGAACCTAAACAATACTAAGCTTACTTCAAGAGGTTCACCATTTGATATGGGCCATGAATAGGGACAGGAAAATTTTATGAAAACACTACCATGAAAAATAACATGAATCTATCAGTTTTGAGAAAAAAATGCAAAATTGGCAACCTTTGATATATAGTGCAAGTTGTAATTTAAAAAATTACGATTTGAGGACAGCGGTTTACTAATATTCATAAGTGGCACAAAACAATGCCAAATTTGACGAAAGTACTTAATTTGGGTAACAACAAAACTGACAAATACGGAATTTGGGGAGCAGGAGGGGGGGATCCACTGAATTTGACAAAAACACAATATTTCACAGAAATCAACACAGAATAAAGAAAAAAAAACAGCACTGAATTTGGGGGGAAAATGCATTGAACCTAGGGGGGCGGGGGGGGGGGGGAGGGGGGGGGAGAGTAGTTTTGCAAAAACAGAACTATTTTTCCTGTCAAGCCCATGAAGTATGTGCAGCTTGTAAAAAGTTGTGGAAACAATGTGTTTTACCTACAATAATTAGATACACATTGGTCTTGTTGCTTCTGCATGTACTGCTATGATATGCTGACTCTACTTCAGGGTTTAAAATACTATTTAAGATGCTCAAATCTATTTTGACTTAAAATTTATTGATAATATTTGCATAACATGTGTGGAGGAGATGGAAAGTCATTAAAACTCCATCAGGATCAGACATAACAATAGATTAACAGCTGGAATGATAATGAAGAGGTATTTACAATACAGAATTAGCCATGTTACTGTATGATAGCACACCCAAAACATATGATAAGACTCATACATCCTTGTTACCTAGTGCAGATTCCAGTGCGGAGCAAGTAATGTTAAATTGTGTCATTACAAGGAACACTGCAAATTCTATATGTCTGCACCCCATGTTCTTTGACTAATAACTTTAAACCACTGAGTGTTTTGAGATAGCACGCACTTAGATGCTTCAGTTGTGGCAATAAACTCAGTACATCATTGAAAATGAGGCCCAGAAACTTAAAACATAATTACAGATTTTGAATCTTGGTTGATCTCCAAGAAAATCATCATTAATGGACACTTGGCTATGACAAAATTGTGCCAAACAACTGTATATGGTCTTTTCCGAAGGTTGAAAAAATTTATACTAAGCAATTCGAGGTACTGTTGTTGAGTAAGAACTTTATGAAAATGGTAAAAATCAACGACTTTTCCAGTTTTTCACAACACTGTTTCTTTGAACGTCAACTACAAACAAACTACTTTACCACTTTCTGAGCTTCCACTACTTCGACAATACCAAACTGTAAAACAAAACTAATGCCACCTCTCAAAAGTGCAATGTAGTAGTTGTTAGTAGAAACTTTGCACGGCAATATCCTTAGTCAGGTCTGAGAGTACTGTATTCCAACAATATAGTAACAGTTGCATGCTCCCACAGTCTACTATGTTTCTAATATGACATGAATTTGCAATAATTGTAATGCAGTCAAACAGCCACACAAAGATATCATTTTCAACAAATATTCATTACTCTTTCTGATGAGTTAACGTGATCTGTTAGTAAGTATTATCTCCTAGAATATGGAAACCTATAAAATAAAGGAAGAAAAAGAAAGAAAAATCGATAAGAGGGGCTGTGAAGATAATAAAATTTACAGCTCACTAGAAATACCTCAAGCTAAGTGGCATTCTAATGCTTCCTATTCAGTAATTTGTAACGTAGTACATTAATTTTAGATGAAATATTAACTACTGAAAAATTCTCAAGCACACTATTACATCACCTCAACAGGACCTTAATGGTAAATTACCGTTTTTGTTACAATGAAAGCCATCCCATATGGAGTTTTGGGATTATCGGTGAAAAATGTATGTATACATACCTGATTTGTCACTCTTTGATAGGAACATTGTCAGAGCTCCAAATCTTTTCACTTCTGACAGCCCTTTAAGGTAAGGGTACACAGCAGCTTTGTGTTGAAGAAAATCTTCTGCCAGTGTTGTTATTATCTCGCTCAACATATTGCTCTCCATTGACTCACGGAAAATACTTGGTATTTTGTCACCAGGAATTTGCTGTGAGACAATTCACAAATGTCATCAGAGCATGAAATCTTGTTGCGTGCACACACACACACACACACACACACACACACACACACACACACACACACAAAATGCTATTGGTGAAGCACTGAATAATGTTTTGCTGCATAGCATCCCATTACCTACTCTACAGCCTAAAAAACCAAACTCTTTGCTTTTATGTCATGCCTATTTAGTATACATTTGTTTTGTTATACAGCTAATTTTTTGGTTATAGTGGTGAAATTAATGCCTGAAATGCTTTCCTTTAAGGTGTAATTTCACCTCAGGACAATTGTGTTACAGTGGAAAATATTAAACTACATTTGTCCCTGTTCAATATTTTTTGTTTTGTTTCTCTTTTCCTCTTCTTATTTGCTTGATAGTCCCCTTCTCCTGATTACTTTTTAAAATTAACTTCTCATGTTTCACTCCACATTCATCTTTTATTTTGATGCAGTTTCTTAGTTCACATAGTACTGAGATTTCAGTTTACTCTCTTGCAATCTGATACCCCTCATACTTGGAACGGGTGTTTTGTTATGTCACTTAACTACTCTCTCACTGTTTGAGTGACTGGTATGTTACCATAGAATGCATAATGATGACTGATGAACTTCATGGAACTATATTTTATTACAATTTTAATAATGCATTGGTTATCATCACACAGCAAATGTTTCTGTTTATCACTTCTTTCTGTTCGGTAGTCCCCTTCCTGTGGGCCACTAACCTTCATTATCTAATAAACAATCTGTTATGAATGCTCAATTTGATATTTCTAATTCAAATTTACTGGGGTCTGGAAACCATCTTTGAAAGGGAGCAAATATAAGCACAGTGTGATTTCAATGTAGTAACATTCACACTGTAATCACTCAAAGTCCAAGTGTTTAAAAATATACAATGTCTACAGCACATCTTGTACTTACAATGTTGGGTTCGGGTTAACTGAAGCTTTTGATACCATTCTGGCACCTCTCAACCAACCTGTTAACCTTCAAGCTAACCTGGGCCTCAGGCTACTCTATAGATTAATATGCAAGGGTACAAAACCTAAGATTCTTTTGTACAAGGTGTACAACTTTGCTTCCGCCGTTTGCCGATAGGTGGCGACAACGGTAAGTAGCAGTCAAAAGAAACAGATCGCAGACATCAGGCAGTTAGCTTGGACCTCAGTCAATATAACCTCATTCAAACATTAGTCGATTTGTGTCTACAAAAGTTGTTCTTGATTGAAAATGTCAGTTTACGAGCCTAATTCTCATCATTTGTGGGAGGTGTTACAGTTTTGTTTCAATATGAAGAAAACAGGGGCTGAGTCTCATCGAATGCTCTCAAGTATGTATGGTAAGGATGCTATTAGTGAAAGAATGTGTTGTGAGTGGTTTCAACACTTCAAGAACGGTGATTTTAACGTCGTAGACTGGCATAGTGGTGGAAGAGAGAATGTTTTTGAAGATGCAGAATTGGAGACACTGCTGAGTGAAGACTGGCGTCAAACTGAAGAAGAATTCGCACAATTAGTGCGAGTGACACAGCAAGCCATTTCAAAACATCTCAAGGCTATGGGCTCGATTCAGAAAGAAGGAACTTGGATCCCGTATGAGCTGAAACCAAGAGATGTTGAACGGTGCCTAAACGCAAAAAATCATGGGGATATCTCGGCCATATGTCCATGTTGACGGCCAAACCGAATATTCACAGCTCCAAGATCATGCTTTGCATTTGGTGGGATCAGCTCGACGTCGTTTATATGAAATGTTAAAACCAATGAAACAATCACAGGTGCTCGTTAAAGAACACAATTAATGCGTTTGAGCATTGCATTAAAAGACAAATGGCCGCAATACAGTGAGAGGCACGATAAAGTGATTTTGCAGCAAGACAACTACCCCATGTTGCAAAAGAGGTAAAACTTACTTGGAAATGTTAAAATGGAAAGTCCTACCCCAACTGTCATATTCTCCAGACATTGCTCCCTCTGACTATCACCTGTTTAGATCAATGGTGCGTGGCCTGGCTGACCATCATTTCCGATCTCATGAAGAAGTCACAAATCGGATTGATTCGTGGATCGCTTCAAAAGACAAACAGTTTTTTCGACGCACGATTCGCACACTGCCCGAAAGATGGGAGAAAGTAGTTGCCAACGATGGAAAATACTTTGAATGATACATGTGTAACCAATTTGTTTCATTAAAGCCTCATATGTTGGGGAAAAAAATGGCGGAAGCAAAGTTGTACGCCTTGTATATAAAAGAAAAAAGTGAGTTGACACAAACTCATCAGCAGATCCATGATACATTATTATTATTATTATTATTATTATTATTATTATTATTATTATTATTATTGATTCTGATAGAGAAAACTCCAAAATGCACAGTCTGAGTCACAGGGTGGTGTGACAGATCCAGTGGCAACTATGTGCTGAATTCCACAACAGCTACAGGTTTCAGGTGTGAGTTATCAGATGAAGCCTCTGAATTAACACTCTCAGAGAAAGTAATTGTGAGTGTCATGATGTAACAATAACTTTGATGGAAACTAATTTTCAGTTAGTGTTCCCCTGTGAGACAATGTGCTGAGCAGAGTTATTTATGGAGTTCTCTGTGTAAATCAAATGGTTCAAATGGCTCTGAGCACTATAGGACTTAACATCTGAGGTCATCAGTCTCCTAGAACTTAGAACTACTTAAACCTAACTAACCTAAGGACATCACACACATCCATGCCTGAGGCAGGATTTGAACCTGCGACTGTAACAGTCTCACGGTTCCCGACTGAAGCGCCTAGAACCGCACGGCCACCGCAGCCGGCTCTGTGCAAATCATCAAAAGTAAACCTTTGTACTGTGGGCCGTTACAATTAGGTCTCCACACAATCCAAAAAATAATACAAATAAAAAACAAACATCAATGTCCTGTTCTCTTTCTGTTTGTACTTGTATCATCTCTACTTATTATCACATTACTTCACAGGCAAAGCCGATGTCCAGTATTGATTGGTTCAACTGATTCCTGGGTACACAGAGTTATAGATATGAAAAAGAAAGAGAAAAAGAAGACCCATAATGCATACAACACCTAAAATTAAGTGAATTTGGTGTTTATCTTGTTCATAATCTTATCACCAAAAATGATACTTCTTTGAATATAAACTTATTCTTTCATTCCTACCATATGTCCAAGTCAACTTCCCCTCCACTACAATTTTCAATACACATTAGAATCTTCAATTATATGCTGTCAAACACTATAAATCAGCCTCCATGAAACATACCTTCAAATAAAGAAATCTTTGTCCTGGCCTCCTTTTAACTGTATTCCAGGCACTTATGAACTGCACAGATGACGCTGGAACAGGAGGAAGCTGCATGTCAGCTCCTTCATTCAAATCGTCAGCTCTCTTTTGCGGACGCAGTTTCTCTTCTTGTATATTATCTTCGCCCTGGTTTTCAGTCCGAGGGACTGTATTCATGCAAGTATTGTCTTCACTAACAACCTGTGGTACCTTTTTATCTTCGTTAAGACTACTAACAATTACTTCTTTTATTTCTATATGCTTAAGAGGTTTCTGAAAGAAAATCACATGTTTCAAATAACACAGACATAAACAGTTGATCATGAAAAGCAATTGTATTCCCTTTATAAATTCCCTTGACATATATTCAGCCACAGAACTTATGATGTATAGCAATAACAATTACCCACTATACTGAAATACATCACAAGCAATAAATTAGAGCACACAGGGAATACATATCCATCAGTTACAAATTTACAAATTTGTATTGAGGATTCACATTACATTCAATACTTTCTCTCTCTCTCTCTCTCTCTCTCTCTCTCCCCAATGTTTAAAGTTCTCAAGTAATGATCCCGTGTCATTCCTGCCTAATCTTATGATCTGCTGTTTTGGCTTCTTACAAAAAATGTGCCAGCTGTGTGACAGACTGAAACATTCAACCTCAAGATGCTTCAAGAATGGCATAGTACCAATAACTGAAAACTTTTAATCTCTCTGCATCCGAGCAGAGAGGTGTAAGGAAAGGAGAGAGGAGGGAATAATGTGTGGTATTGACATGATGTTTTAAGATACTGAGAATCAGGAGAGGTGAGACAAGTGTAGGGAGAGGGAGACAGAGAGAGAGAGAGAGAGAGAGAGAGAGAGAGAGAGAGAGAGAGATTGAGAGGGGGGGGGGGGATTGGGGAGACTGCAAGAAAGGGGAACACAATATCAGGACAGGTGAGGAGCAGAGTGGAAAATGAATGGAAGAAAAAGAGCAAAGGCAAGGCAATGGAACGGGGGCAGCCAAGGAGATGGAACAGCTGAGACCTAGGTAAAGAGAATACAGGTCGGGCAGGAGAAGAAGTGCTAGCCACTTGTTCAGTTCCTAGAAGTTGATGCAGCTTTTCAAGACAGTCATGCTGTGGTGTACATCATATTCATAAATGGGGTGTTCAAGTTTATGACTGCTGTATCTACACAGGAAGCTGAAACAACTGCAGTGCATTTGGTAAAAAGGAATATGTATACCTGGCAATAGTGGAAACCAACTTCGTCCTATTACTAGGTACAGATAGGATCGATTTAAAGTAGTGTGTGCTGCTTCCAGACAGTAGAAGCTTGCTGTAAACAGAATTATTGGTGATGAAAAGAAGGAAGCACTAACAGTACAGGCAGAAAAGGTGACTCAACATGCAAGGCAAAATGTTAAAGGTGAGGTAGTCTGTGGTCCGCAAATTAGGGCAGATAGGATACTAAGCTGAGATGAGTGGAAATGAAGTATTCAACCCAAAGGAAAACCAACCAAGTGTACACAGTATAAATGCCTTGATGATGTGGATAAATGTATTACTTGGCAGCAGTTTCAGTCATGTTAGGAGCAATAATGGAATACTAAATTTGGTAGAACTTCATAGCTTATGTTGTACAGAACTGGACTTCAAACCCAGAAAACATGTTCTGACATGGGGCATCAGGTCAACAATGGGGATCACTGAACAGATTGAATGTTGATTAGGTTTAAAGAGCCCAGTATCTTACCCTAAACCTATTAATTCTAGTGGGCTTTCATTCAAGGTACTGAGATCTACTTACAGTTTATTTTTAAGGACCCCCCACTAATAACGTAATTCTCAGATCCAAAACTCTTGTGGATATACTTATCTTGTAGTCATTTGTTATCAAGGATTGCAAGCCCATGGCTTCATATGATGGCCGAGGTGTTATTAACTTCATAAATAATGAATGACAACTTGAAATAAAGTTGGTTTATTACTGTTCTATACATAAACAATAATATTAAATTAATATATTGAAGCATCTTGGTGCCACAGTGATTCACTGTTGCCCCTTTACCCATACAAAAAGAACAAAATGCCGTCTTGGAAATGCACAAATACATGTGGCTGTCCAGGCATCTGCTGAAATTTGTCGATATCTCTCCACACTGTTCAAAGAGGCAGATAACTCTATCTCTTTAAGACTATCACCACAACTGTCTAAGTGCAATGGCCCTCCTTCAGCACAGGTCACTTCATTTATTCTAGTGACTTGTTCAGTCATTCCCATAGTGTCAAACAATCCTTACATCAGAATTATGGTGTGTCTTATAAGTCAAATTAAATATCATGTAAATTTAAGTTATGCTTATGACTAATTATAAATATAGTTCAGTGCATCAAATGACAGTGACAGTCCCTCACAAACCATCTTTATAATACACTGATCGTACCAGATTGAAAGGGATTGGAAGGGCTAAAAACATACAAAACAAAAATCATTAAAAAAATACCAAAATAAAAACTGAACAAAAGGTATTGTGATGTAAATAAAACGATTCTGTTTGATCACACTATTTCAAAACTGAAATCATATTTTGCCTACGCAAATTACTACAGAAGTTTTTGATGTATCTTTACTGATGTTTTTATTAATTAACAGTAACCAACACATTTCAATTTTGAAGTGTAACTAGTTGGCAGAGTGCGATGCCAACCGTTGTTAGTTAAGCAGTGGTCATGTACCAAGTAGTTTTGTCTTGTGACTTCAGTTTTACAAATCTTATGGAAAAGAATGACCATGAGAGCAGTTGTTTTTATTTTTTGTGACAATGATTTTATATCACTTGGTCTGCCTCATGTATCATTATATCCAAATCATTTATAAATGTTAATCTACATTCAGATCCGATGATGGCACCGTTAGGGTGTTGAAACCAGTTATCCAGTAAACAGTATTTAAGTGATCTTGGCTTTTGAATTATTTCTACAATAGAGTGATCGCCCCAGTACACACTGTGTGTTCACTGCAGGAGAGTGGTTTATTTAGACAAAATGAGGGTTCATACATATAATTCTGTCAAAGTGATATCATGCCAAAGCTATAAGATGAAATCTGTTGATGTAGAACAGGTGGAAAATGTCCAAATGGAGGTACTGTTAGTGGTGAATGACTAACACAAGCAGAGGCACAAGTGTCATGACTTGTGGGCTCAGCTGCTGACAGCAATGGAGCTAGAAAGGCAGCCATGAGTCAGTCTTGTTAAGTAAACCATCAGTCTTGTTTAGTACACCACGTGAGTTATTGCAAATTACGCCTAGATGCTATTTGAATACAAACTTTCGGTTGTAGTCTGGCTGCACTGCTTACACAATGTGGTCTTGCAGATATTCATGTATTCTTTTAGCCCTGAAGGAGGAAATGTTTATGTGCCTCTCAATGACTCAGTGCCCCAACTATATGGTTGAGTTGATACATTTACTCCTCTCATTATTTATATACTATCAAGGACCTTCCATTAGCATGATGCTGAAGTCTGAGGTTATTAACTCAAACTGATCCTGTGAAGGAGCTAATGTTCCTTTATCAGCAAATGGTATGAAGGCACTCTACTTCTATCTCTATGTCAATTTTTATTTCAGAAAGTTGTACTATGAAATACCTATTACAGACATTTCTAAGTACCTCCTTTTCTTTTTTGATACAAACAGAAGCAAAAACCCACCTTTGAACGAAGATGAGGTGGCTTGAACACTGGAAGAACAACATTCGGACTTTCGAAGTGCTGCCCATGGAGATTTTTACTCTCATTGTCATCAGTACCACTGGATGAATCAACAGTAGTGTTACTGTTTTTATCATGAAGGACCTTTTCTTCATTTTCCATTTTCTACAAATGTTGAATACATCAATAAATAAAACAGAAAATGATATATTCCATGGAAGATCAATTTACTTTCACATGTAGAATGTGTCAACAAAAACACACACACACACACACACACACACACACACACACACACACACACACACACACTGACAAATGGCTCTGAGCACTATGAGACTTAACTTCTGAGGTCATCAGTCCCCACACACAGTGAGAACAAAAGCATATTGGACCATCATAATCTGTTCTTAATGTTGAGTATGTCTCTCCAACACTGACCCACTCGTGGTGCTGTGTCAAGAATTTTTATTAGCTAATGCATTCTTGCAGTATACTATGAGCAACCTTTGAAAGTACTTATCATATTTACTCGAATCTAAGCCGCCCTTTTTTCCGATTTTTGTAATCCAAAAAACAGCCTGCAACTTAGAATTGAGTGCAAAGCAAGCAAAAGTTCTGAAAAATGTTGGTAGGTGCCGTCACACTACCTTCTGCCATAGAATATATGTAAGCGCTGCACAGGCATGCTTTGTAGGTCAAAGATAAATACTGGTGCCAAAACCTCTGCATCATTAAAAAAAAAGAGAGAGAGAGAGAGAGAGTTAGAAGACGAGCTTTTTTCTTCACCCCGAGTTTCGACCACTGCATTTGCATACATTATCCAACTAAGTAAATAGAAATTTCGTATTGTTCATCTTCGAAAGTAACAGCCTTTCAAATATTCATAGCAACAAAAATAAATTTCTTTACACAAAAATACCGACAATGCACAAGGCTTTAGGATTGTTGCACGAGTTGATACACTGGGGCTCATTATGATTTCATAGCGGCACCTATTGCTTTGTGGAATTCTGTTAAGAGCTTGTTGGTGTTAGTGAACCATAATGAAGTGTGCTTTCATTACAATGCCAAATTCAAGATGGGAGTTATTTCTTTTGTGGAACAAAGTTCTCACCGTGCTATAGGTCTGCGATACGGGATTGATGAGAGCAACGTCAGGTGATGGCGACTGCAGTGGGACAAATTATTTGAAAGTTCAAGAAGCAGGATAGCATTTAGTGGGCCAAAGTGTGGCTAATATCATGCACAAGAAGTGATTTTAAATGAATTTGTTAAGGAACAGCATCAGAAATCCCTGCCTGCAAACACCGAAATTTTAAAAATTAAGCCACATGAAATTGCTAGAGAGCAAAAAATCGAAAAGTTTAAGGCTAGTCGCAGCTGGATTGATCTGTTTATGAACTGCTGGGGTTTTTCACTTTGGAGGCGAACTTCAGTTGCACAGAAGCTGCCGAAAAATTATGAAGAAAAACTTGTGGAATTTCAGCGCTTCATAACTAGGCGGCGCACAGAAAAGCAATACCTTCTTGGTCAGATAGGAAATGCTGACCAGACTCCTGTATATTTTTACATGCCGTCAAATTATACGTTGATGCCAAAGGAAAGAAAGACATAAGTGTTCTTACATCGGGGGGCGATAAATAGAGGATGTCCGTCATGCTTGTTTGCACAGCAGATGGACATAAATTATCCCCATTCATAATTTTCAAGCGAAAGACTTCACCGAAATAGGAAGTGTTTCCAAAAACTGTAATTGTATGAGCAAACGAAATTGGGTGGTTTTCGGAGGACATGGTGCTGGAATGGATTAGGCATGTGTGGATTCGTTGTCCTGGCGCAATGCTTGGTTTATGCAGTCTGTTGGTATTACATGCGTATGCAGGCCATACAACACCTGCAGTAAAATTAAATTTACAGAAAAGCAAAATGGACTTGGCAGTAATTCCAGGCAGGACGACATTAATTCTGCAACCACTTGATGTCTGTTTGAATAAACCATTTAAGGACAAGCTAAAATGCATGTACACAGACTGGCTTTCGAAAAGCGACAGACAACTGAAACCAAAAGGGCGTGTAAAATGCGCAAATTTGTCGCAAGTGTGCCAATGGATTTATGATGTATGGAAGTGTGTTCCAAATCAGACTGTGCAACAAGCATTTAAAAAATGTTCGGTATCCAATGCACTACATGGTACAGAGGACGATGCTCTGTATGAAGAAATGAGCAACAAAGAATCGAGTGATAGTGATTCAGAATCACGACTGATATTTTAAACATTTCGTATAAGATGTATTACAAACCTAATAAAATTTTGTTATAAATTTCTGCGTTTAATTTCTAAGTTATTTTCATTCTTATTTTATAAGTGTTGCTACTCTGCATTGCAAAGGATAGAAAAGTGTGGAGAGCTGCATCAAACTAGTCTACAGACTGAAGACAACAACAACACACTCTGAATTTGAAGTCATCACAAAAAAATCTACTACGAAAATCTGACTGGCAAGACTGTTTGGGATGTATGCCACTATGGCCAGCTCTACGTTCTGAATTTTTTCCTACCTGTGACAAGAGATGGTTGCTAATAGGAACTTTCATGAATCGTGAATCACATGCAGTATTCTCTTCACCATAAGAATAATACGAATGTAAACATTATGCCATGAATTCTTTCGTGTTTGCTGCTATCTCATTTAAATCCTGTCTGCCCAATAAACTGCAAAACTACAGTGAGACAACAGCAAACGCGGAAGAAGATACATATCATGTCATGTTTATATTCGTATTATTCTTATGCTAAATAGTGATAACAGACAGAAATGAAGCACAGCAATTGACTAGATTTTTAAATCTAAGATGACTAATTTCTGTGCAGAATGTTATGTACTAAAGAGGCTTCTGCAAAGATTTTCAAACAGAGAAAAATTTTCGCTAAACTCTCGTTCATTATTATTATTAACATTATTATTATTATTATTTATTTCTTTTCTCAGACGTTATGCCTGGTCAAAAATGGAAAGTGACGCGGATCTTGATCAAGCGCGACTTACTTTTAACTGTACAGTATACGTTATATTGCATTTAGGAACTTTCGGGTAATTGAACATGTATCAATAATTACGGATTTCTGTAGTTGTATATATAAGTTTGGATGTAGCTATATTGCATTGATGTACTGGTGGATATTGTGTGGTATGACTCCTGTAGTTGACAGTATAATTGGTATAATGTCAACTTTATCCTGATGCCACATGTCCTTGACTTCCTCAGCCAGCTGGATGTATTTTTCAATTTTTTTCTCCTGTTATTATTATTATTATTATTATTATTATTACCAATTCTATGTCATTCACCAGCCACAGCTGGACAGACAGCGTCAAGGTACAACATTATCAAAATACATGAACAAAACTCTACTATGATAGTAATCATCTTCTATCATACGCAGTCTATTATTTGGTTCTTGTTGATCATTATCAAAGAAAGCAGCAGTGTAAGTAACAACAAATAGCAGTCTCTTGCCATTGTTTCACTAATGAGACAATTTCTATCTTTTTTTTTTTTAAATTGTAAGTGGTGGTAGCATTCACAGAAGCAAGCCATGCCGCGAGCAGCTACAGGTCATAAACACTCATTATCAGAATGCAACAAACAATGCAAGACTCAGTACAATAATACACCTATAACAAAGAGAATGGCACTTAACAGATCAAAGCAAAATAAGCAATCGATTCAAACCAGACGAAGCACGTGAAAAAGGTAGAGTATCCATATAAATACAGACAGAGCGCCTGACGCATAGCAATGGCTACCTGGTAAAGCTTAACTGCTAAGCTTAAGACTCGAACCAAACTACTGTAGCTGTTTCTTCATCCATTCAACCTAAATTGTCTCTCATGTTACCATGGACCAAATTTATTTCGATTTGGAGGTGCGGTCTAAAACTTTTCTCTCCCCTTTAATTTAGAGTCCCAAATTTCAGGTGCGGCTTAGATTCAGCAATTTTTTTTTTTTCCTTCATTTACAGTCTTATTTTTCAGGTACAGCTTAGATTTGAGTAAATATGGTACTTGGCAGGCCGGTATTTCAGCGCAAAGCCCAGCAGTGGCATATTCTGTGCATGTGTACATCAAATGGTGTGGCATGCAAGTATAAAATCTTTATAGTGATTCAAAATTATGTGCATCTCTGTGTAATGCACAGGTCTACATAATTTTTAACTATCTTAAACATTTTATATTCAACTGACATGTCATTTGATACAGATGTGCACCATGTATGCCACTGATGAAAGGCTACATGCCCAAATGCTGGCCTGGCAAGTAAATACTTTGGAAGTGCAGCTCATACAGTGCATCAAGATGTCCTTTATCAAACAAATACATACAAGTGGCAGAGCACTCGACATACAAGAATTTAATATTATTTACAGATTGACTTTTTCAAAGGATTGGTTACGTAACATTAACATGTTTCACACATCCCCCCCCCCCCCCAAAAAAAAGAAAAAACCTCTCACTTTCATAAAATTAAAGTCATTATATTGCATTGAATTCCATGCACCCTCTTGACTTTTTTCCCAGTCCCAGACTCCCCACTCCATGGTATCCATCTGTTATTTCTCAAACTAGTACACCAAAGGATGGAAAGTAACAATTTTATGTAAAGGAAAGTTGCTACTCACCATATAGCGGATATGCTGAGTTGTAGACAGGTACAATAGAAAGACTGTCAGAAATGAGTTTTAAGCCGAGGCTTAGTGCACCAAAAGGCTAGATGTCCAAATATTAGTGTCTTTCTCTAACAAAATAATGTATGCTGCCTGTGATGTGAACTTAGATTTGAAAAAATATTCATATCTTAATAAGGTAACAGCAGTTTTAAAATATTATAACACCGAAAAATTCATTACCTTCTCATTTTCAGCCAGTTTACGGTCTAACATCGACAACTGCCCTTCCACAAATGAATTACTTGGTTCCAGCTCTAGTACATTTTGAAGATCTGATCTAGCTTCTTGGAAAAGATTCAATTCTATCCTGGCTGTGACACGTCGAAGATAGGCCTTCACATACTTTGGGTCAAGTTCCAAGGCCCTTGAACAATCTGCCTCTGCTGCTTTGTAGCTATAAAAGAAATTTGGAAACAATGTTAACCACAGTTAAGTCATACTAGAAAAAAATGGGCAAGACTAACTTATGTCCTGCCTACTACATCTGTATTATGCTATTTAATTCAGCAAGCTCCTCATTTGGGAGACAAGGCATCCAAAACTGCTGTTTTAATGTGGCCGATTGTGAGGTTAAATACATTTTTGTCCAAATGGAGCTGCTATGTAATCAAATATCACTATTTACTATATAATGGAATATGAAATTCCACAAAACCCAAACTATTCTCAGTAGCCCTAAAGGCAGCAATCACATTCCTAAACTGCGAAAAATGGGAAGGTTGGATGCTAATGGAATATACCTGAACCTCATTTGTTTTTCTATTAACAATATTTGCCAACAGCCTTGCTGCAGTGGTAACACCGGTTCCCGTCAGATCACCAAAGTTAAGTGCTGTTGGGCTGGGCTAGCACTTGGATGGGTGACCATCTGATCTGCCGAGCACTTTTGGCAAGTGGGGTGCACTCAGCCCTTATGAGGCAAACTGAGGAGCTATTTGATTGAGAGGTAGTGGCTCCAGTCTAGTAAATTGACATATGGCCGGGAGAGCGGTGTGCTGACCACATGCCCGTCCATATCTGCATCCAGTGATGCCTGTGGGCTGAAGACGACATGGCGGCCAGTCAGTACCGTTGGGCCTTCATGGCCTGTTAGGGTGCAGTTTAATTTTAATATACTGTGTAACTCTGATGCCAGATAAATTTACAACTACTAAAGGAAGAAATATACGGAATGCATTTAAAACAGACCTGAAAATCAATTACAATAAAATGAAAATGACATCAGAGTGTGCTTAAATAAATCCACAATAGTGTTGTCAAGTAACAGAGAGTAGAACTATGGAATCCTGGATGGGAACAAGTGTGAAAACGACCAATTTATGGAATAAAGAGGCTGGTTAGATTTGTTCTGAGTCTGAAAGTCGGCAATCCAATTATGCTCACAATGGGAGGTAGATGTGTGTTGTTCTTGTGAACCTCTGGAAGGGTATACAATGTAGGTGGTTGAGGTGCTCGAGGGAGGAGATTTTTAATGATGTCCTCCTCTTAAAGACCTGTTGAGAAGCTCCAACATCTTTCTCATTATCCTGGATGTTGGTTCCCTTCATCATTTTCGATATGTCTCCTCCTCCAGCATCAAATAATTCTTCACATCATAGTTGGCTCATTCCATAATGATGGCTGCACTGCCCTTGTCACCTGGCAAGACTATGAGGAGAGGATCATTCAGATATCTTTCATACCATTACACTCAACTCTTGTCATTTTGATGTCTGTGCTTGGATTTTGAAAGAATGTGGCTCGTTACTCAATGAATTTCCTCTGCAGTTTCACAGGGCATCTTGCGAACTGCTTATTCCACACAATTTATTATGTCAGTAAAAGGATATTCCATAGCAATGCTGCAAAATTAAATTCCTTCTTAACAGCCAGCACATCATCCGCATCATTGTTTCTCGTCATCATGTTGTAACTGAGTGTTCTGTTGTTTTTCATCCTGCCCCACACTGTTACTGTGAAGGCAAAATGAATTTCTCTTTCTTCCTTTCTGTGGTTGTCTTCCAATGACGATTTGTTGTGCTACTGTGTCTGCATCAACCATTCCCAATCCAAAGCTGATAGCTTCTCTGTCAGCTGCAGGTGGACAGTCTTTAGCTTGCAGCTGTTGCTACCCAAGTGCTTTCTGATGTGAAGTATCCTCTCTTACAGCAGGGTAAGGCTGGCACAGAAAAATATTCTCTTGGCCTCAGCAGTGTTGATAAGGTGACTCATGAAGGCAAAACAAAGACTCGTCTTCTCTTCATACCAGTGTTGTTGGATGGCTAGAGAGCTTATTAAATTAGCCTTCTTAACACACAACTTTCCCAGGCGTTTGATGCTGCACCACATTTACTTCTCATAGTGATACATAATATATGAATGCACTGTTTTGCAATGATATGTACTGATAAAATTCTTTTGAGCTCCCACGTGCATCACTTGGTTTAAAATCCATAAGGTTTTGGCTAAGTACTCCTCGGCCATTGTCAAACGGTGTCTGTCCATTGGTTGCTGCTACTGTTAATACATAGCCACACTGTCTTCTGTGATGTCACTTGTGCTCGCTCCAGCACCATATAGGGTAACATTTTTTTGTGCGCCCACTTTAACCTGCCAGTGGCTGGGTCCCAAGCCATGCTTAGCTGTAGGCCACCGTCTTTATTAAACGTGTTGTCACAAACTTTTATTTCAATCACTTATTTAATTATGCTATCCCAGAAACTATTAGTTCATGTAATAACTAATGTCTCTTCAAATGCAATACAATGTCCATATGGAGCATGGTCCACTACCATTGATTTCTTAGGGTATCAAAGGCAAAAGTAACTATAGTGTTCTACAAGTGTCTCTCAACAGTTGGCATAGTTTGTCCGACACAAAACTATCCACACCCACACGGTATTTTATATATGCCTGGTGTTCTCAGGCCTACTTCATCTTTCACAGACCTCTTGAGTTTCTGAAATTTTGTTGGAGCCCTGAAGACTGAAGTTATTTTATGCCTCTTTAGGAGCCAGCTAGTCTTCTCTGTTACTGAGCCACAAAATGGCAAAATGCAAGCTTCTTCAGGTCCTCCTCGAGATCCTTCTGCTTCCGTATTTTCGGAAAGATGACTTGCGAAATCTGGCAGTAGTTATAGCAATTTCTCTTCAATACTTTGGCTCAGTTCCTTCATCAGGTTTTCAGCATCTGAGACGGCTTCAGCTTGATGCACCAAAGGCCTCACAAGGGAACCTCCCCATCGCACCCCCTTCAGATTTAGTTATAAGTTGGCACAGTGGATAGGCCTTGAAAAACTGAACACAGATCAATCGAGAAAACAGGAAGAAGTTGTGTGGAACTATGAAAAAAATAAGCAAAATATACAAACTGAGTAGTCCATGCACAAGATAGGCAACATCAAGGATTGTGTGAGCTCAGGAGCGCCGTGGTCCCATGGTTAGCGTGAGCAGCTGCGAAAAGAGAGGTCCTTGGTTCAAATCTTCCCTCAAGTGAAAATTTTAATTTTTTATTTTCAGGCAATTATCAAAGTTCAGGCACTCACACACAATCAACTTCGCTTTCCAAAATTCCAAGAGATGCTCAGATTTGCTTGGACATATGCAGGATTTGACGGTCTACACACGGAAAATTTTGAAAACGTTAAAAGGGAAAACTGTGCGACTGTGAAACTATTGCATTCATTTGTTGCAGTTTATGTGACAAACTCGTTATGTTTTCATCACTTTGTTCGGGGTGATTATCACATCCACAAGAAAACCTAAATCGGGGAAGGTAGAAGAATCTTTTTACCCATTCGCCAAGTGTACAAGTTAGGTGGGTCGACAACATATTCCTGTCATGTGACGCACATGCCGTCACCAGTGTCGTATAGAATATATCAGACGTGTTTTCCTGTGGAGGAATCGGTTGACCTATGACCTTGCGATCAGATGTTTTCGGTTCCCATTGTAGATGCACGTCCTTTCGCCTACTAATCACACGGTTTTGCGGTGCGGTTGCAAAACACAGACACTAAACTTATTACAGTGAACAGAGACATCAATGAACGAATGGACAGGTCATAACTTTGCGAAAATAAAGAAAGTAAAGTTTTCATTCGAGGGAAGACTTGAACCGAGGACCTCTCATTCCGCAGCTGCTCACGCTAACCACGGGGCTCCTGAGCTCACATTATCCTTGATGTTGCCTATATTGCGCATGGGCTACTCAGTTTGTATATTCTGCTTATTTTTTTCATAGTCCCACACAACTTCTTCCCGTTTTCTCGATTGATCTGTGTTCAGTTTTTCAAGGCCTATCCACTGTGCCAACTTATAACTAAATCTGAAGGGGGTGCGATGGGGAGGTTCCCTTGTCAGTATGGAATGTTTCTGGGGTGAATGGTAATGGCTGTTAGCATGCAGATTTCAGTCCATGTGGGTTGGATTCTGGTAAACACCATGGCACAGACACCCATTTGCTATACAGTAGATGAGGATATCAAGGAGTTGCAAGTTACCTCTATCTCTACTGTGAACTTTATGTTCTCATGGATGTTGTTGATGTGGTCCACAAATTCTCCCAGTTTTTCACATTCATGAGACCAGGTGACGAACATGTCATTGACGTAATGATAAAAGCAACTAGGCTTTGCTGAAGCCATGTCCAGAGTGATGTCCTCAAAGTGCCCCATAAACAGGTTGGCTATAACTGGAGGAAATAGGCTCCTCATCGTGACAGCGTCTGTCTGATTAAAATATTCTGCATCATACAAAAGAATACAATGACATCAGAGCTTGCTTAAGTAAATCCATAACAGTGTCACTCTGTCAACTGGGAGAGCATAACTGCGGATTCCTGGATGGAAATGTGCATGAATAATGACACCACATCAAAGCTGACTATAATATGCTTTGCAGCAGATGAGGACGACAAGGAATGGCAAGGCTCCATCAGTCTCTACCTCTGTCGTGAACTTTGTTCTCATGGACATTAATTGATGTGGTCCAAGAATACTACCAGCTTTTCGTGTATGAATGATCAGATAACTAATGCGTCATCAGAGTACCAATAAAAGCAACTACACTTTGCAGGAGCTGTGTCCAGGGTGATGGCCTCAAAGTGTTCCATAACCAGGTTGGCTGTAACTGGAGCTAATGGGCTCCCCACAGCGAAATGTCATCCATCTGATTAAAATATTGCCCTTCACACAAAAAAAAATGATTACATCAGAATGTGCTTAGTTAAATCCACAACAGTGCCATCAAATAACTGGGATGGAACCGAGTATGATAATAACACCACATCAAAGCTGACCATAATATCTTCTCCTCCAAAATGTAGGCATTTAATTTGATTAATGACGTCAGTTGTATTCTTGATGTAATGCACACAGCAACCAATGTGTGGAATAAGGAGGCTGGCCAGTTGTTTCGCAAGTCTGGTAGTCAGTGATCAAATGGTGCTGACAATGTGACATAGAGGTGCATTGCTCTTTTGAACCTTTGGAAGGTCATAAAGTGTAGGTAGTCAAGGTGCCCAAGGGTGGAGATTTTTAATGGATTTTCTTCCAGTTAAGACCTCTTGAGAAGCTCAGATATCTTACTATTATTCTGAATGATGGGTCCCAGGGTAATTTTTGATATGTCTTCTCCTCCAGCATCAACCAAATCCTCATGACGTAGTTGGCTTGTTCCACAATGATGGCTGCCTTGCCCTTTTCAGCTGCCAGGTCTACGAGGAGAGGATTGTCACAGAGATCTTTAAGACCTTCACACTCAGCTCTTGTCATGTTTAAGGTCAGTGATCTGGGTTTTGAATGCATGCAGCTTGTTTCCCAATGAATTTCTTCTGCAGTTTTACTTGGAATCCTGGAAACTGATTGTTCCACACCACTTAATATGTCAGCAAAAGAAATGTAGTATTCATTTCAGCTTATGGGTAATTCCAAGGTTGAGAACTACAAGTTAGCAACAATTTTAAACAGGCATTTTATTTCAGTTATGATTGACCACAAAGCTACCTGGCATTATAGGCCTACAGATCATCACAACTGCTTGATATCGTGTAATATTAGGTATAATACTTTTTAGATATTAATTTTCCTCTTTCACCTAATTTTTTGTTTACATTTGGTAAATTATCTGGACAAATATTTACATGAGGAAGATGTAGTATCTGAAGTAAATGTGGATAAAAACTACTGAAATATTACCTCAGATTGAATAGTCCTACCAATGGCTCTTCCATCGAAATTGCATTAAAATGTTCAGCCAAATACTGACATTTTAACTATTTCTGGCTCAATAATTTTTTAAATAAACTAGAAAATTTGTTGTGATACTTTTAATTCTCTGAAAATTGTTTTGGATAAGTTCTGAGCAGTTGTTAACGCCAATGGAAGTATCTACAATGTGAGCGTTCTCCAGTCAAGGGTGCATCCATACCTTCACTTCTTTGTCCATGCCCACAATCATGTATTTTGTGCAAATGAACCACTACTGCTGTTGTCATACAATGCAGAAAATATAATGTCCACTTCACACCACTGCAAGCAATCTACTCAACCTGAAAAGCTGTAGCAGAAAGCCAGAATAAAGGGTTCTGTGCCAGCAGCAAGGCTGCAGTGTCAACATACCCTTACTTCTGTATCAGGAACTGGAAGGTATTGATTTGGATGTCTAACGATGTGTAGGGTGTAGCTGTGGAGGAGTAATTGGTGGTGCTTGATCCATAAGGGGGGAATCCCTACCTCTACATTCAGGCTGTCTACAGACTTGTTCAGAAGACCCCAGCTGCAAGCCTGATCACACAATGGTGTATGGGGTGTAGCGGTCACAATGTTGATGGCACTGCTGATCCATAATATAAATGCGAAAATAAGAGTTTTGTAGAGTTGCAAAACGGTGGAATGCTCTGCTTCCCAGCAAGTGTTACTGAGACAGCACAGGACATTACGTTTTAATTGTCATGTACACTTAATCTGTTGTACATGGGGAAACCAAGTTAACTTGTCATAAAATGTAAGTCCTAAGAAGCAACGTGTCTTAACCACATTAAGCATCTCATTGTGTGGGTACAGTTCTGGGCGAGGATAAAATGCTCTATATCAGCAAAAATGCGTGACAAGTGAAACCCTTCAGGTCCAACTCTAACATTTTTTACTTTTCTTTATTTTAACAGGGTCAGGATCTAGTTCAAGAAGTGGCATTCTATTAACAGTGTAAATGGTGTAATACGTAACAACCACACAGGTAGCAGTACAAGTTCTCACTGTTCATATAAACATCTACCAACCTTTTTTTTTTTTGGGGCGGGGGGTAGAGGTGCAAGGGATCACACAATGAGATCATCAGTTCTGTGACCCAAGAGTGGTACACTTGCAAGTAGACACCCACCAAGAATGTTTTTGATCTAGTTGGGAGATTCCTAACAGTAAAAGCTAGAAGGCTAAAAAAGTAATGGACATTTACTATACTGTCAATAATAAAAGGAAGATGAGAGAAACAGGGAAGTCAGCAGGTGGGCATTCCTGGGGCTCTGCATGCAACAGAAAATGTTCCACCCACAGCAGTCCCACCCCTGATCCATTACAGCCAAGAGCATCCACTATTCAACAAAGTGCAACACCACGATTAGAAAACTGGGTGTGACAGAAAAGAGCCAAACCAAATCTAAAAGCAATTAAAACAAAGTAAAATGACACTTGAAGAATAGCCTGGTCTAGGAGGTAGAGTTGGGGATCCCCCAGACCTAGTGTATGGCGGAATGTTCCCAATCCTCAACCACACTGGCTCTGCTCTGGAGGCAGATTAAAGCTTTACAACTGAGAATAAAAGTAACTTTCTCAGAGTAAACTAAGAACCCGTTTGAATCGTCCACTAATATACACTTAACACAGAGCCATGTGGGATGCCCTTCTCTTGTACCTGTGGAGGGCTGAGTGAAGTTAGTTTGTTTTGCATTAGGGCGCAAAAAACAAGCAGGATCATACACACCCAAGTCAAAACTACAGAATACGAACACAGAGAGGAGTTAAACGACTATACATCAGTCCCAATGGACAGAATAGCAGACAGCTAAAAACAGACATATGGAAAAAGGGCTAAAAAAGCCCATACAGAAATAGAGGTCCGAAACTAAAAATTAAACGGCCTTCGTCATATTGCTTCGGCAGATAAAAAGTAGAACTGCTCGACAGCCCGCTCGTTATTAATTAAAACTGCGGATAAATCTGGCAGCAAACCCAAGCTGGAACGGAAATGGTTAAAAGAAGGACATCCAGCAGGAAGTGGCAGACGGTTCAAATTCGGACGCAATGCGTGGAAAGTGTTGGGATAGTCCCACATAGCAAATGACGATGGCTAAAGAGGCAGTGCCCAATATGCAGCCGAGAGGTGGTCGTCCAAGGTGCTGGGAGAGGCTGAATAAGCTGAAGCTTATTCCCGTGAAGGGATGACCAATGGCAATGCCAAAGGGACACCACCTCCTGACAGATGGCAACACAGAGATCATCGGAGGGCATACAGGTACTCGCGGGCTGAGGTACGAGGACTGCAGCCTTGGCAGCAGCGTCAGCAGCCTTGTTTCCTGGCAGACCAACATGACCAGGGACCCACAGAAACTAGACACTGGCTCCACTAAGAGTGAGCAAGTGACAGTTTTGGACCCACTGCACTAAGTGATGCACAGTGTACAGCACACTTAGACTTTGAAGGGCACTGAGTGAGTCTGAGCAGAGGACACAATTGGAAAGGCTGTGTCGTTGGATGAACTCCGTGGCATGATACAGGGCGAAGACCTCAGCTGTAAATACTGAGCAGTGTGTCGGAAGCTGATGTCAAAAGACATGGGTGCCAATGACGAAGGCACACCCGACCCCACATCAGTATGAGAACCATCAATGTATACAAAGGGAATATCGTGAAGTTCCATGTGAAGGTTGTGAAACTGGGGGCGATAGACCGAGGCTGGAGTAGTGTCCTTAGGAAGCGAAAGAAGGCCCAAGTTAACAATGGCCGCTTCATGAAGCCAAGGTGGTGAACGGTTCACACCCACTGGGAGTGATGCTGGTAGTGTGAAGTGAAGCCACTGTAGCAAGTGGCGAAAGCGGACTGCAGGAGGCAACAGAAACGAGGGACAAGCCTCATACTGACGATCAAAGGAATAATCAAAGAAGGAGGCATGGGAGGGGTGGCAACGCATGGCAGACAAACGGCATGCATGCCTGCTGAGAAGAAAGTCATGGTGGTAGAACAGTGGTAGTTCAGCATAAGAATCTCAACCAGGCTGGTGTAAAAGGCACCTGTGACTGAATGGATGCCATGATGGTGGATAGTGTTGAGACGATGTAAGAGGGATGGGCATACAGATGCATAAACAAAGCACCCATAGTTGAGTTTCGAACAATTAGCACCCCAGGAAGTACCACTGAGTACAGGTAGGACATGGGAGGACCAAGAGCGTTTCCTGTTGAGCATGAGCAAGAGAAATTTCATAGTTCCAATGAATGGAAGGGCAACAGGCCCAAGATGTAGAGATGGTGGGAGAAATCATTTGCGCCACCAGAAATTTATACAGATGCTTTTGTCAGGGGAAAAGTGAAAGCCATTGTTGATGCTCCAGAAGTAAAGATGATCATGACAGCACTGAAGACACTGCTCAGTGTGACAGGTCCATGGAGAACTGCAATGGATGGCAAAATCGTCAACAAAAAGAGAGCTGGAGATGCCTGGGGAGAGACAGGCCGTTATAGGGTTAATGGCAATAGCAAAGAGGATGACGCTCAGGACAGAACCCTGAGGCACACCACTTTCCTGGATAAAGGTGGCCGACAAGGCAAAATCCACACACACACACACACACACACACACACACCCCTTGAAAACTTGGTCTTGTAAAAATGCTCAAAGAAAACAAGGCGTGCACTCACAAAACCTCCACATGTAAAGAGAATGGAGGATACCAGTTCTCCAGCAGGTATCATAGACCTTATTCAAATCAAAAAACACAGCCACAGTCTGGGATTCCTGCAGAAAACCATTCATGACATGGGTGGACAAAGTAACGAGATGGTCAATTGCAGTACACTGCACTCGAAATACACACTGTGCATTCATTAGTAAATGACGAGACTCGAGCCACCAAACCAGCCAGGAATAAGGCAGTAGCTAGTAGGAAGGTTTTTGTCCTTACCGGGCTTTGATATGGATAAGACAGTGGCTTCACGCCACTGGCCAGGAAATGTGCCCTCTACCCAGATGCGGTTGCACGTGTTAAGCAGAAAGAGCTTGCCTGCAAGAGAAAGGTGCTGCAACATCTGAATGTGGATGATGTCCGGCCCTTGGGTGGAGGATTGGAATGAACTGAGAACATGATCAAGCTCCCTCACAGTAAAGGTAGCACTGTAGCACTCACTACTCGGAGAAGAGAAGGGTATCATCCAAGTTTCCTCTGCTTGTTTCCCATGGAGGAATGCAAGGTGATAGTGCAAAAAGCTCGAAACTTTCGCAAAATGTATCTTTGTCCCAGAGAGGAAGGGGTGGAACTGTTAAAAGAACTAGTGAATGAAAGCCAGCTAGCTCGTTTGCTATCCTGAAGAACACAATGACACTTTGCACGCATCTGTTTATGCCTCAGTCCCCCAAGGGAATGGAACACGATGGTGTAAAGAGGAAATGCAAGGAACGGAACATTCTGCAGCAGTAAGGATAACGTTGGTGGGATAGTACACCTGGTCATCACAACTGGGGAAATCTTGTTTTTCGAAGGTTGCCAGGGAGCAGTGAAGCGGCCAGTCAGCCTTAATAAGCTGCCATTTAGGCATGCATGCGAATGGGGCAAGAGTCAGCAAATGGAGAGCATATGGGAAATGGTCGTTCAAGTAGGTGTCAGAAAGAATGGACCACTCAAGACAATAGGCAAGCTGGACGTGCAAAAGGATAGGTCTAAATGGGAATAGGTGTGAGAGGAGTCGGAAAGGAAAGTGGGTGCTCCAGTATTAAGGCAGAAGATGTTAAGTTGGTTAAAAACGTCAGGTGCTGGGGGAGCCCCTAAGGGGATGATATGCACTGAAGTCACTGAGTAGCAGAAATGGGGGAGGTAGTTGCCCAATAGACTGAAGGAAGTCTGCCCTGGTGGCATCGAAGGATGGAGGTACATAAATGGTATAGAGGGAGAAAGTCAGACGGAGAAGGAAAAGGCAAACTGACACAGCTTGAAGACTGGTAGGCAGGGAGATGAGTTGACTATGAAGGTCATCCTGTATGAGCAGCATGACGCCCCCATGAGATGGGATGTCGAACTCAGGGAGAAGGTCATAACAAATCGGTAAGTAATGTGAAAGCTCAAAGCAGTCGTGAGGGCACAACTTCGTTTCCTGAAGGCAGAGTACAAGGGGATGCTGTGATGCTAAAAGCAGCCGTAAATCCTGTTAGTGGGACCAAAGGCTGCGAACATACCTCTGGAGGACAGTCATGAGGAGTAAGTGATGGAGCGGTGCCAACTTGATGGTCACCAAGTGACAGCCGGTGTAGAGTCGGTACTACAGGGCACAGGAGGAGGAGGATCCTGCTCCATGGGGTCCACAGAAGCATCAGCTTGCTTGAGCAGTTGGTCCATGGAGTCTGATGCTGAAAAACAGTTGGTGGTGTGCAGAGTTTGACGGTTTGTTCATCACCAGGATGGGGGGATGGCGATGGTGCCTTGACACTGGGCAATTTCATAACCTCAGAGCCAAATCTAAGGTCGCATGTCTGCGTGGCCATGTCCTTCATGGAGCGAGGGGCAACAAGAACAGAACTATAGGTGTCAGACGGGAGAACACAGGGTTTGCGACTAGCCAGTAACTTGTGCACTACCGGGTGTGGCACTTTTTCCTTTACCTGAATTTCTAGGACAGCCCGCTCATCTAGACACATGGGACAATCCCGAGAGGAAGTGACATGGCCGCCATTGCAGTTGACGCAGTGGTGAGAAGGAGGCGGACAATTGCCCTCATGTGCATCCCTGTCACAGATTACACATTTGGTTGGGTGTCGATGAGATGTACTAGTGTGGTTGTAACGATGACACTGGTAGCAGCACATCGGGTTTTGAATGTACGACTGGATTGTGATAATTTCATAGCCTGCTTTGATCTGAGCCTGATGTGAGGAAAAGAGTGCGGGTGGGCACTAAGGAGGAATCTACCTTTTCCATTACATGATGGACGGCAATGACACCCTGATTAGAGAGGTAAGATTGTATTTCGGCCTTGGTAAGACCGTCAAGCAGCCTGATGTAAATTACACCACAAGAAGAATACAAAGTTCTATGGGCCTCGACACAAACAGGGTAGCAAGCAGTTGTTGGGTTTGAGAATTGGAAGCCGTTGGTTGGTTGGTTGCTTGGTTCGTTGGGTGGAGAAGGGACCAAACTACGCAGTCATCAGTCCCTCTTACCTTAGATTAACTAAAACCGATAAAATCCTACATTAGAAGAGGGAACTACAATGTCCATAAAATGATAAACTAATGACAGGGAAGGAAGGGAAAGGGTGGAAGAAGAGTTGAGGGAAAGAAAGTGACTAATGACAGGGGCAGGAAGGAAGAAGAACAGGAGACAAGAGAGACACTCAAGACGTAACAGGCCCCGTAAGGAAAGGAGTGGGAAGGCAGAGGGCCGAGGTAAACCACCAAGCCCAGTTGGAGCCAATTCAGTCGGGGCGAAGGGGGGAGCAAGAGGGTCTGCCATCCCCTCCACTCACCGATAAGGTGGAAGGTCCCTCCCTTAAATAAAGTGATAAAAACCCCCATCATGAATAAAACGTAGAACGAGATCTGCTGCTGAGGCATTGTCAGCCAACACCAGGGGTAGTGAGTCTGGAAAGCTAAAAGTCTGTCGCAGGGTGGCTAAGTTGGGGCAGTCCAATAAGATGTGAGCCACAGTCAACATCGATACACAATGACAGAGAGGGGGGTCCTCATGCAGGAGGAGATAACTGTGAGTCAAAAAAGTATGGCCAATGCGGAGCCGGCATAGGACAATAGAGGCCTTACGATAGGCCCGTAAGGAGGACCGCAACGGAGTTGTAGAATCCTTAATTGCACTGAGCTTGTTCAGCGAAGAAAGAGTGTGCCGTTCCGCATCCCAAAGGCCCAAAACCTGATGACATAATGCCGAGCGAAGGTCCATTTCCAGAATACTGATAGCAAGAGATGGCCTGGTAGCAGCTAATTTACCCAGTAGATCGTCAAGTTCATTGACGAGAATCCCAACATGGACTGGGGTCCAAATGAAAACCACCGAGCATCCACGTTGAGCGAGGAGAGAAAGGGAGTCCTGGATAGCGACGACCAACAAGTGGGAAGGGAAGCACTGGCTGATAGCATGCAAACCACTCAATGAGTCACTACAGATAGCGAAGGATAGTCCTGAGCAGGAACGGATAAGGTCCAGTGTGCGCAAGATGGCTACCAATTTTGCAGTAAAAATACTACAGCGATCTGGCAAGTTCCATGTGTTGCGCATAGGTGTAAGCAAAACCAGTGTGGCCAGCAACCATGGAGCCATCAGTATAGATCACTTCCGAACCCTGAAAATAACTGAGGAGACAGGAGAACTGGTGGCGAAGAGCCATCGGAGGGACAGAATCGATTGAGAGATCAAGACAGAGCTGCGGCTGAGAGATGCACCACAGAGGGGTATGTGCATGAGCGAAGAAGAGAGGTGGTAAAGGGAATTGCTGGAGCTCAGAAAAGAAGGACTGAATGCGGACAGCCATGGTAAGCCCACAACGTGGCCGCTGCTGTGGCAGGGTGATCTCCGTGTCTGGATAAAGACCATAATTAGGGTGCTTTGGGGTGCAGTTAATGTGGAGCGCATAAGATATCAGCTGTTGTTGGCACAAAATTCACAGTGGTGGAATCCCCGCCTCTGCGAGAAGACTAAGTACGGGGCTAGTCCGGAAGGCACCAGTCGCAAGTCAGACCCCACAGTGGTGGATGGGGTCTAGTATCTGCAGCGTCAAAGGCGACACAGAACCATAGACAGGAGTTCCACAGTCTAAACGAGACTGGACCTACGCTTGATACAATCGCAGGATAACAGAGCGGTCTGCGCCCCAGTTGCTCAGTGAGACCAATGTTAGAAAATCAATAGCAGACACGGAAGTTAGCAACATGTAAGCATGGCAAGTCTACAGCACCTGATGTCTTTAGGAGTCTACTGACAGCTTTTAAGAAGAGGGTAATACCCAGGACAGAGCCTTGTGGAACACCATATTCTTGTATGTGGGAAGCACTGTAGAAATCACTGACTTGGGCTCAGAAATATTCTGAGAAAGAAAATTTTAGATGAAATTCAGGAGGGAGTCATGAAACTCCACTGATGTACAGTGGTGAGAATATGTGGCACCATGTTGTGTCATAGGCTTTATGCCAATCAAAGAACACAGTGAAGAAATGTGATGGTGAGTAAAAGAAATCTTCATAGCAGCCTCCACACAGAGTAGGTGATCACCAGTACACCAGCCCTCCCGAAATCCACCCAGCGGGCTAGATATGGGGCCCTTCCCCTCGAGGGTCCAGCATACTCATCAGCTTACCATGCCCTCAATACATCTGTAAAAGACATTGGTAAGACAAACTATTCTGCTCCTCTCTGCTGTCTATGAGGGTCTTCAGTAGTTTCAAAACTGGGATAATCATACTTTCCCTCCACAGGTGAGGGGACTTGCTGCTATAGTGTTCCAAACATTGTCTATTGAAAGGCACAGTGACATTCCCTGCTCACCTTTTGTGCAGAGGAGAAGGGGAGGGACCCACTGTCAGAAACCAATGTTCGGGCAATAACACTGGATGATCAAAATAGTAGTGGTCCAGCATGTTTGCAAGAAAAATCAAATTTACACTATTATCAGTGAAAGTTTGAAGTGGTGCATAGTGTACCATTGACATGGAAAATGAGACTTTAGAATCATGAATGGAGATAAATTTACATTAACACAGTGAAATTCAGATGAAATTCAGGCAAATGTAGCAACAACAGATACATACATTTAAATATCAGCCTGACCTGAATTTCCTAAAACAGAACTTGTGCATGACAAAACAACTGATTATGGTACAGAATTATTTATTTGCTGTACGCTAAATAAATAATTCTGTATCTTGATCTACTGACTAATAAGTGCGTGGCACGAAACTAATAAATCACTTTCTTGCTTCCGAGGTGCATCTCCAATGTGACTATTAAATGTTGGCTAACTGGTTTTTAATTATTCCCTCCCCTACCAACATGCACAAGGGTGACAGGGTCATTAATAATGATTGGTCAAGGAACAAGAGCCACATCTTTGGAATTGTAGTCTGACACCTCTTAGCCCACATCACTGTCTACAGGCACTTTGGAACATCCTTCTATTCTGTTTCATAGCATGCTGGTTGTTTATTGTATTAACTATTACATATTTTGCTCATATTTTTTGATATCAGGAAGAAAAGTGTCATTAGCAAAAAAACTGTATCAAAGGAAATATCAATTCAGGAATGGAAATATCAATTCAGGAATCTGTAATAACAGTCATGTGAAATTCCACATTTTGCTGATGGAAACACTTAAGGTAGGAAAAAGCTATACCCAGCTTTCAGAATTTTATTTCCTTGGGGAAGAAAGAGTGATAGGTTGGAGGAGGTTTCAATGGAAGGATGGGTCCTTTCAGGGCTTCAGGTTGAGAGGGACACCACTTCTTGTGAGGACAAGGGGAAACAATGATTCACCAATTAATCTTTCAGCCTTTGCTTCCCAGGGTCACAGTCTGCAACTTAGTCCTGCACATGAAATTGACTTTTGCCCCTCCCCCCCCCTGCCCCTCTAAGGATCACTGACATTGACCCACGGGGTGGAGTTTTGTTTGTGATATGAAATTAAGTCTTGTCTCATTTTAAGCAACAAAAGTTGGCACTAAAAGTATGCAAGATTTCTTCAAAATGCTGAGACTTTTCTTTGCACTTGCTTTTGAACAGCATTAAGAAAAATGGTGTACCCATTTCACCCATATCTTTCTCCACCCTCTTTTTTCTGATATGACTATTGTGTTGACTACTCCATATACCTTTAATCATTGATCATCCAATATGTTATTGTGCACTTTCTCAATGTTTTCATCTGCTTCTTATATTTATTTTATGTGCTCCATTTTCATTCATCTGAATGCAGCCTCCCACTTCTTTCCCCTTGAAAATGAAGTCGCCAATGAGTCCTAATCTTCACCAACTATACATGATTTTTTGTGGTTCTAAACTGTCCAAACTGAGGAATTTAGGACACAACAGCATTTTATTTTATCCACTAATGCAACACGTACAAGATGATTATTTTAAAGATCTATAAAACTATATATTATGAAAAGGGCAAATTGCTACTCGCTATTACAGGAAATATTGAGTTGCAGGCAGGCACAATGAAAAAGACTGCTACATATTTAAGCCAAAAGACCTTCTTCCAAAGAAAAAAAAGCATAGTGGCACTGCAATGGAAGACAGTGGTCATGTGTGTGTAAGTTGTCCTTGTATTATTCTGTGAGTGTTTTCTATTTCCAAAGAAGGTCTTCTGGGCACAAGCTTAAATTTATAGCAGTCTTTTCGTTATGTCTATCTGCGACTCACCAACACCACTATATGGGGAGTAGCAATCTATTCTTTTCATATTATTATTATTATTATTATTATTATTATTCCATCCTGGACTTTTGAAAGACATGCCATAGAGACCAAGCTGACATTTCACTTATGTTAATTTACTACATGTTCCAACATAACAAAAATAAAATTTCATTATATAATTGTCATCACTATGTATAGTATAGTTGGAGAGAACATTTGGCCACATAATGGTTTGTTTCTTCACATGTCTAAAACAATGAAAGAAAATGACAAAGAAGGAATTTCACAGCATATACATCACACCTTCTATGGACATAGGAGTAAAAATTTGAAAAGTTACAATAAAGTTAATGAGGAACTTTGTTAAAACCAAGTGAAGAAGCCATTCAGTGTCTGCTACTGGTGTGTTACTTCACTGATTTATTGAGTGTTAGTGACAAGGAGCAAGAAAGGCAAAAGTAGAAGAAAACACATTGGTACACATTTATCTTAATTACAGTAAACAATTACAAGACATAAGTAGCTTACCTACTAAATATTAAATAATTAGTGACTTACTTGTGCAGTTTAAGATGACACAAAGCCCGATTTGCATAGAATATGGCATCAAATGAGTACCGTTCGATAGCTCTTGTGTAACACTGTAATGCTTCAGTCCACTTCCGTTGTTTCACGAACTTATTCCCCTGGTGAAAATTAAGCCACACTCAAATACAGAAGGAATAATATTGTTTTATTTAACACCAAATGATTTTTATGTGGTCAAAAACAGACAAGAATACTGTTTTGAGACATAGTACAAAGTCATTTTTCTGAATATCTCATTTGCATCATCTCATAATGATATACAAATATTCTCTTTTTGTTAATTTATTCTGTGCTTTTTTACATTAAGACATAGTACTGAAGAGGCATTTTAGTTCATATATAATAGGACTTTTTACCAAAGTACATTTTTTATTATGAATGAAAAATACTTGCCGAGTGTGTAAAAAGGGTTACTGACCTCTTTTTTTTTTTTTTTTTTTTTTTTTACAGGATCTTTCACCTTTCATGTGGGAAGAGTTGAAACAGTACTGGGCAATGTAATTGTGCAAAGTTATTACCATCAAAACTACTGCTCAAACACTGATGAGCCAAAACATTATGACCAATGCCCACTCCAAGATTGAAAACCACTGGCATTGTGGGCACATTACACAGTAAGGAAAGTATATAAGTGGAACGAGATGAATGGGGAATCATTCTAGTGACAAGACAGGCCACAAGAAATCCACTGCCACATTGTTGTAGCCTGGCACCCGAGGAGGAGCATCTCGGGAATGGAAGATTGTCAGCTGTTCGCATACTACGGTCGTGAGCATTATTGAAAGCAGTTGAAGGACAGTGGAACCACGAGAAGGTGACACGGTGTTGGACGTAAATGCTTCATTACAGCACGTGCTTACTCTGTAAATCAGGATAGGTGGTGATCTGTGGTAGATCTGACAACAGAATACAATGCTGGTGCAGGCACAAATGGTTTGTGATCCAACAAAATCACCAACTACAGTTGCAGTGGGTATGAGATCATAGACACTGAACCAGACCAATGGAAATGTGTCAGATGACATGGGTATCATGCGCTTTGTTAACACCAGGTCGATGGTCACATTGTGATATGATGATAGCCATGCAAAAGGTTGCTCAACACATGCAATGCACATTCACCTGAGCATTCAAGGATGGTAGTAATTAAAAGCACAGTGACAACTGTGGTTTATATGTACCATCTTGAGCAATTCATACTTGATGGGTCCTGCAATACTGACAGCATCTTCCACCAGGATTACTGTCCACATTCCAAGGCCAGAATGTGGTTGCCTCATACATGCAATGTGCCACAGCTGAAACTGGGGGGATGGGGCAGTGTTATGCTATGGGGTCCTTCACCTGGGCTTCCAAGAGTGGTAGTAATTGAAAGCATCATGATAGCTGTGGACTACATCAAAATTATTTCAGACCACCTTTATCCATTCATTCTTGATGTCTTCCAATGTAGTGATGGCCTCTTCCAGCAAGATAACTGTCCATGTCCAGAGGCCAGAATCATGCAGCAGTGGTTTGAGGGACATTACAGTGAACTCCCAATGACAACTTGGCCACCAAATTCACCTGATGGAACCCATATGAGATGCTGTTGGGTGTTTGCTCTGCACCTGCAAGCCACTGACCCATAATTTATATGAATTGCATGGCCTGTGCGTAGGCATCTGGTACCACATATCTCCAGAAACATACAAAGGATCTGTCAAAACCACTCCATAGAATCACTTTTGTATAGCTTTCCAAAGCAGGACCAACACACCATTAAGCAGATGGTCATAAAGTTTTGGCTTAGATATTAATGATGACTGAACACTATTTTGGTGAACAGTCCTCAGCAAGACTTTTAAAAAACATCAGACCACAAACGCAATGTTTGATTATCTGCCCAACTTACCATTTCTTTCTCATAGTAAGCTTCATCTTTAATCTTTTGTTCACTTGCAATCTCTGAATTCTTTCCTTTATGATCTTTTACAACTTTGTACTCCATTTCCCTATCCACAAGTTCACAAGCTTTATCCTGTAAGAAAAGAATTACACGTTATGGAACATAAAAATACCTGCAAAGTAAAACAGAGTTGTTATCCACAAAAAATGAAACATATAATCAGCTCACAGTGCTATTATACTTTGCTTCAGACTCATTATTTGATCCAGCATTACTTTCAGTGCTCCTGGTCGATCAAATAATGAGTCTGAAGCTAAGTATAATAGCACTACAAGAAATTAGATGGCCAGGGAGTGGAGTTTTAGAAAAGAAAGGCGAATATATTCTACAGCTGCAGTGAAAGAAATCACCAGCTGGGGACAGGATTTGTTGTACACCATCAATTAAAGCATTTGGTAATAGGGTTTACACCCATTAGTCCAAGATTATTAACACTCAGGATAAAGGAGAAATTCTTTAACGACTCCATAATTAATGCCCATGCACCAACAGAAGAATCAGAAGAAGAAGAAGAAGAAGAATAAGAGAAAGAAGTATTCTATGAATCTTTGGAAAGAGTATATGATGAGTGCCCAGTGCATGATATTAAAATAATAGCTGGAGACCTAAACACTCAGGTGGGGAAAGAACAGATTTATAGACCAATAATTGGCCCCCACAGCAAAAACGCAACAAGTAATGATAACGGAACAAGGCTTATATTGTTCGCAGTATCTAGAAATATGGTAATAGGATCAACACTGTTCCCACATAAAGAAATTCATAAGGGGATACGGAACTCACCAGATGGAAACACAGTAAACCAGATTGACCATGTGTTGATAGATATGAGATACAAATCGGACCTATTGGACTTGAGTAGTCTCAGAGGCCCAAACATAGATACAGATAATTTTTGGTATGGGCATGGGTGAGGGCAAGGATATCTAACGCAGCGAAAGGAGACTGACCCAGGGCACAGAAATATAATATAACAACTTTAGAATCAGTGGAAGTAAGAGAACAGTATCAGGAGAAGATAACTTGGATTCTGGAAAACGCTGGAGAATATAGCAATATTGAAGATCAGTGGGAAGCGATAAAAATTATGGTGGAGACATCGCCAACAGAAACAATCGCAATTGGGACAAGACAAGTAAGACCATCATGGTTTGATGTTGTTGTTGTGGTCTTCAGTCCTGAGACTGGTTTGATGCAGCTCTCCATGCTAATCTATCCTGTGCAAGCTCCTTCATCTCCCAGTACCTACTGCAACCTACATCCTTCTGAATCTGCTTAGTGTATTCATCTCTTGGTCTCTCTCTACGATTTTTACCCTCCATGCTGCCCTCCAATGCTAAATTTGTTATCCCTTGATGCCTCAGGACATGTCCTACCAACCGATCCCTTCTTCTAGTCAAGTTGTGCCACAAACTTCTCTTCTCTTCACTCCTATTCAATACCTCCTCATTCATTACGTGATCTACCCACCTGTAGCACCACATCTCGAAAGCTTTTATTCTCTTCTTGTCAAAACTATTTATTGTTCATGTTTCACTTCCATACATGGCTACACTCCATACAAATACTTTCAGAAACGACTTCCTGACACTTAAATCTATACTCGATGTTAACAAATTTCTCTTCTTCAGAAACGCTTTCCTTGCCATTGCCAGTCTACATTTTATATCCTCTCTACTTTGACCATCATCAGTTATTTTGCTCCCCAAATAGCAAAACTCCTTTACTACTTTAAGTGTCTCATTTCCTAATTTAATTCCCTCAGCATCATCCGACTTAATTCGACTACATTCCATTATCCTCGTTTTGCTTTTGTTGATGTTCATCTTATACCCTCCTTTCAAGACACTGTCCATTCCGTTCAACTGCTCTTCCAAGTCCTTTGCTGTCTCTGACACAATTATAATGTTATCGGCGAACCTCAAAGTTTTTATTTCTTCTTCCTGGATTTTAATACCTACTCCAAACTTTTCTTTTGTTTCCTTTACTGCTTGCTCAATATACAGATTGAATAACATGGTTTGATACTGAATGTGAAATAGTAACTGAACAAAGCATATAGAAGGACACTGCGATCACACTGTACGAGGAGGATAGTAGAAGAATACAAAGAAAAACTGAGGATTGAAAAGAGGACTCACCAAAGAAAAACGAGAGAATGGATGAAAGCAAGTGTCAAAGAAATGGAGGTCATGAGAAGCAAAAATGAAATAAGAAAATTCTAGAGAGAGGTGAATGCGGCACGGAAGGCTTTTGGTAGCAAAACAAGCTTAATAAAAGATGAGTCAGGGAATATAATAAGTGAAGGGAAGGGAATGTGCGAAAGATGGCGCAGGTATTTTGATAGTCTCATCAACCCTAGAATAACTATACCAGAGAACCCAACAGACATGAATGGGGAAGAGGACCCAGACAACAACACTACCCCACCAAATATAGAAGAAGTGAAAACTGCCACGAAGAAAATGAAAAACAACAAGGCGACAAGAGAGCTGGAACAAATCCTTCTAAAAATGGTCACCAGAATATGGGAAGAGGAGAAAATGCCCCAACAATGGAAAGAGGGTACCATATGTCCCATATATAAGAAAGGAAATAAGATGATGAGTAGCAATTACAGAGGGATCACACTACTTTATTTGGGATATAAAATACTCTCTAATATACTATTCAACAGAATACTCCCGATCATACAGAGGGAGACAGGGCCGTACCAATGCGGATTCCTTCCTGTGAAGTCAACTATAGATCAAATGTTCACCTTAAGACAAATCGTGGAAAAAACAAACAAATACGGAGTTGGCACGCATCACCTCTTTATAGATTTCAAAGCAGCTTATAACAGCATAAATAGAGAGCAGTTATATCAAGCTCTAGATGAACTGGGAATCTCTAGAAAGTTGGTAAGGCTGGTGAGAATGACAATGAGCGAAACACAAGGTAGTGTAAGAATAGGAGGAATGATGTCCAGCACATTGAGTATTAAAAATGGAGTGCGACAAGGGGATGCATTGGCATGCCTTCTCTTTAATGCCACCCTGGAGAAGGTGATGAGAAACGCAAACCTTCTGAATAGGGGAATGATCTTCTATAAATCAGTGCAGATACTGGCCTACACAGATGACATAGATATAATAGCAAGGACCCAAAAAGCAATGGAAGAGACAATTACAGCTCTTGAACAGGCCAGTAGGAACATGGGGTTAATTACTAATGAACAAAAAAACAAAATATATGGCAGCTGGAAAAGCACATAGAGAAAATATCCCAAATGCAATAACAACGGGCAATTATACATTTGAAAGAGTTGAACATTTCAAGTATCTGGGCTTGACAGTTACACATGTAAATGATACCTCCTATGAAATTAAGCAGAGATTAATACTGGCCAACAGAGCCTGTTTTGCCCTAACAAGACTTCTATCCTCAAGGCTCCTGACTCGTACCACAAAATTAACTATGTATAAATCACTTATACGACCAGTGCTTACATATGCCTCTGAAGCCTGTACATTAACAACTAAAGATATTGAAACACTGGATGCATTTGAAAGAAAGGTACTTAGACGAATTATTGGCCCAATCTGTGAAAGAGGAAGATGGAGGAGGAGATACAACCATGAGTTGGATATCATACACAAAGACCAACCCATAAGAAGGATAGTGAAATCGGGGCGTGAGTCGTGCTTGGGCAGCTCAGATGGTAGAGCACTTGCCCACGAAAGGCAAAAGTCCCGAGTTCGACTCTCGGTCCAGCACACAGTTTTAATCTGCCAAGAAGTTTCATATCAGCGCACATTCCGCTGCAGAGTGAAAATCTCATTCTGCAAACACCCCCCAGGCTGTGGCTAAGCCATGTCTCTGCAATATCCTTTCTTTCAGGAGTGCTAGTTCTGCAAGGTTCGCAGGAGAGCTTCCGTAAAGTTTGGAAGGTAGGAGACAAGGTACTGGCAGAAGTGAAGCTGTGAGAACGGGGCGTGAGAAGTGCTTGGGTAGCTCAGATGGTAGAGCACTTGCCCACGAAAGGCAAAAGTCCCGATTTCAAGTCTCGGTCCGGCACACAGTTTCAATCTGCCAGGAAGTTTCATATCAGCGCACATTCCGCTGCAGAGTGAAAATCTCATTCTGAAAGAAATACAAGTCTGAAAGAACAGACACCACACATTCATATAAAATAAATATGTGTTTCAGCATTTTTAGAAATTTAACCCCTATGAGGGTGAAATAGTGGGTGAAGGTTTCTTTTAATAAATCATTATTAGAGTACTACTAGAGCATTTTTTTACAGCTACATCTATGAAAATGGTATGTAAATTCTCAGTTAGAAAGAAAAATTGTGCTTCAGTGTTTCTGGAAATTCAACTTCAAAAGGATGAAATGTTTTATCAAAATATTCCATTATGAAAGCATTTTTTAAGTTAACACCATGAAAATTTGAATTTGGGTCCTTGATTAGAAATAAAAAAAAGTATGTGTTTCACTGTTTTTGAAAATTTAACCCCTATACGGAAGAAAATTTTTAAGAAAATATTTTGTTAAATTAAAAAAATTTGAAAGATAAATCTTTGAAAACTTGTATTTCACTCCTCGCCAACACAAAAAAAAAAACTGTGCAGACCATACAGTCTATGAGACCAAAGCAGCAGGCACCAAGCTAATTATAATTAAGATTATGTTCAACGAATGCTTGAACTTTGTATATTGATCAAACTTTCTGTATATCATTCACTGCCATGTGCTGCGTGTCATTGAATGACGTCTTGATTATAGCTATGACATTTTTTCCATGAAAATGATTAATTTTCCAAGTAAATGTTGAAATGTGTTCTTTATTTTTATTGTTAATCAGTTATTTATTATCCAACGAAAAATGCTCTTGTTTTAAACTATGTTGCTATTTTTTGTGAGTAAACCTATATCTTCACCTATTAAATACTATTTATAGAGCTGAGTTAATAGCAACTTTATGTTGATAGGATACTGAAAAGGCTGCACCATGCGACAGCCCTTAGTTATTATCTTCAGTAGCAAACTTCTGGGAATTCCACTGGTTGCGCTGGCCTGATTCAGGCTTTGTACGTACTTGTCATATGCTCAGAGTCCATGGCCAGCAAAACTGATATTTGTTGTCACCTCATTGAGCTAATGAACCATGCCTATTTCCACCGAGGCTCACCTATTTGAAATGCGTGCCATTATGTTATGTTTCAGTTTCTTGATAATTCCAACACTTTGTTACCTCTGATGGGCCCGTTTTCTTTCTTAGTTTTCCTCCACAAAAATTTACATTCTGATATATTTCTTACAAATTTATTACTTCTAAATAAATCTTTAAAAAGTTTTATTTTCCTTTTTTGGCAAGTTGCTACTGCATTTCTCTGTCCATTTATCTTTTTCAAGACATTTTCATCTGATTTTCTTTGTGTCTAGCTATCCTTGTTAACCTTCTTCATAGCCACACTTTAATTCTCTGTAACTACTTTCCATCTGTCTTCAACAGTATTCGGTTATCACAGTCATACAGGAGCATAGTCCGCACGAAAATCTGTATTATCTTTTTTCTTTTCTGTACTAAATGAATGGCTCACTACTAGCTTTCACTGAAAGCATATTTTACTTGATCAACTTGTGGTTCCACAGCTGATTAATATGAATTTTGAGTAGACCCATCATAGCAATTATTATAGGTTGATTTATCATCTGGTTTCATTGTATAAATACATCCTAAGGTGTATTGCAATTCAAAAAGACACAGATTACACTGAAAGTTACTAAACACTGGAAAAGAACAATGATACTGTCCCAATTCTGCTTTTTGTGAGCATTATTTGTCAAGACTGTTGGTGTATATTCAGTGTGACATTTACATATCATGTAATATGTGCATGTTTGAGTAACTTTCAGCCTAATTTGTGTTTCAATCTGCAGGTCACATAGATGTCCGTACACTATGAAACCAGTCATGGGTTAATAAATGAGCTTAAAATAACAGCTGTAGTGGTTTTCTTATCATCCATGTTTCGCTGTTGCAATTCTTTTTTTGATTTCCAAGTTGCAAGTTGTATGAAGGTAATAAAATGTATCAACTTACCCTATTTTATTTCTTTCAGTTTGGACGTGAGATGATCGTTTCTGATTTGCTTACTATCAAAAAGTATTTTTTCTTCCTTTCCCTCTATTAATTTTAAGTACAATTTCTTCACAGTAGCTGTAAATCTAGAAAGTATGTTCTGGCGTAATCACAAGCACCGAAACGAAGAACGCAAGAACAGAGAAAGCATGGAGATGATGCTGGCCTATGGTGAGATGATTAGGACCACACCACAACAGGAGCACCCCCTGCCAGCCTCCCGGAGTACAAGATCCGGTACAGTATTAACACAGTACTAGACGGAGAGTACTAGGAGAGCACTACGATAGCAGTGACATGTGATCCATACCAATTGTTTATGAATATAATAGAGGGAAACATTCCACGTGGGAAAAATATATCTAAAAGTCTTTGCCTTTACAAATGTCTGCTTGTGTCTGTGTATATGCGGATGGATAGATATGTGCGTGTGTGTGCGCGAGTGTATACCTGTCCTTTTTTCCCCCTAAGGTAAGTCTTTCCGCTCCCGGGATTGGAATGACTCCTTACCCTCTCCCTTAAAACCCAAATTCTTTTGTCTTTCCCTCTCCTTCCTTCTTTCCTGACGAGGCAACCGTTGGTTGTGAAAGCTAGAATTTTGTGTGTATGTTTGTGTTTGTTTGTGTGTCTATCGACCTGCCAGCGCTTTTGTTTGGTAAGTCTCATCATCTTTCTTTTTAGATATACCAATTGTTTACATGGACATAGTATATAGGAAAGGATTGACTGTTTACATGTTGCCAATTGCTTGCGACATGTTCTTGTAAATACAAAGTTAAGTATTGCCAATCTGCTTTATTGAAATAAAAACTACTAACATGGTTTGCTTGAATTGTTGTATAGCATTCCGAGAGCACAGCATCCTTTAGGCACTCTATATGAGATGAATGGGCACGACCCCAAGTTTGGCGACTAGTACTACGCCGAACCTCATGCTTGAGGGCCACGGAATTTGCCTTTTTTTTCCCCTAAGCTGGCACATTAATGTTCTCTTGTCTTTAATTTGCAGGGGTTTATATATGTGCTTTAAAAGTTTCTTGCCGTTTTTGCTAATCAGCGTTTTCAGGTGGGCGTTTCAGAAATTTTCTTTGCTTTTTTTGCTTGCTTGCTCTGTCTGTTTGTTGCATTTGTGTCTTCCAACATGCCCACCCCACCTCTCCTGCCCCCTGCTCAGGCGCCACAGCCACAAGCGTTACATGCAACACAGTTATGCAGATCTTTCAGTTCTGGCACAACAAATCTCTAATTACTCAACATGGTGCAGCAGCTACTGGCCAACACTGTGCGCCTGACGAAACAAGCACTGCCTACTACAGCTGCTGTACCACCTTTTTGACAGTTTTGTGACCAAGAAGAGAAGTGGTTAGAGTGATTGTCACAGTTTGAGGTGCACTTCCTAGCTCACAATGTACCAGCTACTGTGAAACTTCCATATCTATTAGCAATGGTAGGAAGTGCAGTGTTCTGCCTCACATAACTTTTTCCTAACGCCATTCAGAGTGAACTTTATGATCAAGTGGTCGACAAACTAACTATCTATTATGACCAACAAGTGAATGTGGTAGCAGCTAGGTATCAATTCTTTAATTGCAAAAAATGGTCAGAATAAGCTTATTGCTAGTGGGTAACAGATTTCTACATCTACATATATACTCCACTACCCACCAAGCGGTGTGTGGCGGGAAGCACAATTCGCGCCAAAGTCATATCCCCCCCCCCCCCCCCCCCCCCAATCTGTTCCCCTCACAGATCGCGTGAGGGAAAAACGACTGTCTGAATGCCTCGGTACGAGCTCTTATTTCCCTTATCTTTGAATGATGATCATTACGTGATTTGAAAGTTGGTGGTAATAATATATGCTCTACATCCTCAGTGAAGATTTGATTTCAGAATTTAGAGAGCAGCCCCTTCTGTTTAGTGCGTCGTCTATTTGCAAGTGTGTCCCACTTCAAACTTTCTATGGTAACGCTCTCGTGATGGCTAAATGTACCAGTCACGAATCTTGCTGCTCTTCTTTGGACCTTCTCAATCTCTTGAATCAGACCCAACTGGTAAGGGTCCCATACACACGAACAATACTCTAAGGGTATGATAAGGAAATGCAAACTCAAATGTGCTTGCTGTGCTTTACATTCATATGATACGTTGCGTGATGCAGTCGTGTATAATGTATCTGATGTCAAAGTCGGAGAACAAATTTTGCAACAGTCCGATCCATCAATTCAGGAGGTAGTGCAAATACTAGATCAGTACAATTCTGGTGCCTTGTTGGTTCATACATTTGAGCGGCCAGCTATTTGTTGGGTTGAGTCCCTTAGTTGCGACTGGCCTATTCAGCGGCAGTTACAGCTCGCCACGTCAAGTAAACAACCTTCTATGCCACGTAAACAGTTTGCTACATGGGCAGCTACACAGGTGAACAGAATTAAGTCTTGCCCACAGGGTTATTCATGAGACAAATGCAAAGACTGCCCCTCCCGACAAGCTCAGTGTTACGCTTGTAGTAAGAAAGGACAAGTACAATCCATATGTTTGAAACAGAACCAACATAAGAATTCAGCCTACTCACAAAAATCTAATCACAAGGCCCTTGTCATTAATGCAGTATATTCAAAGTCTGCAAGAGCCATTCGCAAAACTGGCATGCGAGTAGTTTTTTCAGTGATACAACAGTTGAACAAAGTTTTTGTTCATTTACTTCTTTGTGGGAAACGTGCGAAATTACAACTGGACATGGGCGCCTCTGTCACATTGCTCAATCATCACACATACGAACTGTTAGGCTCCCCACACCTGTCTAAACCTAGCACGCAACTGACGGCCTATAATGGACAAGACATTCCCGTTCTCAGAAAATGTACTTTGCCTGCCACGTATCGCTCGCATACGCGATCAATGGCTTTTACAGTGCAACAATGATGTGATGGTGAGAACATATTTGGTCTTGATTCTTCTGGTTAGTTTGGCTTTAACATTCAGGAATGTGTTGTCAGTGTCTGCATTCAATGCAAAAGACAGTGTCACTGGCTTGCTACAAGAATTCCTGTGACGCTTTTCTGAGGGTTTAGGTAAGGCTGACATTTTTGTTGCACATATTACACTGAAAGACAATGCTCACCCAAAATTTTGCCAGGCCAGAACTGTTACCATTGCAATACGGGACAAAGTCGCAGCTGAACTTAAAGAATTGCAAGATAGCGTAGTTATTACGCTCATATCAGCTAGTCAATGGGAAGTCCACTGGTTTTGCTCCCCAAACCCTCAGGTCGCATTCACCTCTGTGTTGACTAAGTTTACAGTCAATCCCCAAACTGTGATTGATACTTATCCATTGCCACGCCCCGAGGATCTCATGGACAGACTAGGTGCTGGATGCTATTTTTCAAAAACTGATTTGCACGACGCATATCTTCAAATACTGCTTGATTAAGAATCTCAAAGTGTGTGTAGTAAATACTCACTTGGGTTTGTTTAAATATTTTGTTTGCCTTTTGGCACTGCTTCTGCACCTTCCATTTTCCAATGGTATTTGGAACAGCTGACTGCACAAGTACCAAACTGTTCAAACTATTTGGACAACATTGTCGTGGCAGGCTGTACACCTGCAGGACATAATGTAAATTTACATGCTCTGTTTTGTGTGTTATCTGATGCAGGACTAAAGTGTAGACTGGACAAGTGCAATTTTTTTAAACCTAAGTTTCAGTCTCTTGGTCATGTCATAAACAGTCAAGGTGTACATCCTCTTCAGTTGAATTTGTTAGCCATACGAGATTTGACAGTTCCTTACACTGTCACAGAATTACAGACAGTTTCAGGGAAAATGAACTATTATATTTGGTTCATACCGAATGCTGCACAAATCGAAGCTCCATTGCATTGCTTGTGTCACAAGAATGCCCCCTTTGTTTAGATAGATGAGTGCCAAGTAACTTTTCAAAAACTTAAAGATGCATTGCTCAGTGATCGATGCTTAGTTCACTTTGATCCTGACAAATCAGTTGTACTGCAAGTTGATGCTTCCCCTTATGAAATCAGTGCAGTGTTTTTGCACTGAATTGGTGATAAAGACAGGCCTACTGCTTTCGCACCAAAAGTGTTCAAAGCTCAGTCTAACTACTCACATATTGAGTAAGAGGCTTTGGCTATTGTGTATTTGTATGGCAGAAAATTCTATTTAGTAACAGATCACAAGCCTTTGGAGTCCTTGTTTCATCTGACGCAACCGGTTCCTGTACGAACTGCCCCAAAATTGCAAAGATGGGTTTTGTTGTTGTCTCAGTACCAGTAATACGAGATTGTGTATCGCCCGATGGCTCAACATGGTAATGCGGATGCAATTTCACATCTTCTGAATGGCCCTGACAGACTTTGATGCTTCTGCTGCCTCTTGTTGTCACATCGATGCACAGGATTCTGAACTGCTATATTTTCCGCTGAACTACTAGATGATTGCACAGGCCACGAAAGTTGATTCAGATATGAACATTCTGCTAACACACATTCAAACATCTTGGCCTCGTTCCTTGCACAGCATAAAGAACTCTGTAGTGCGTCGACACTTTGCACGTCAGCATAGCCTTACTGTACAGAAAGGTGTGATTCTAGTTCAAAATGACAATGGACAATCACGTGTTGATCCCTACAGCTTTGCGAAAAGAAGTGTTGCAATTACTTCACAAAGGATATTGCGGGAATGTTGGTACATAGCAGTTAGCACGTTGACACTGCACTTGGCAGGATATGGACACCCAAATAGAACACATGATGTCACAGTGTCACGCCTGTGCAGAAAATCAGTCTGCTCTGCACAAAAATTCTCTGCTTGGCCTAAATCGCAATCGCCATGGTAACGTCTGCACATAGACTTTGTGAGACCTTTCTGGAACACCCATTCATTGATTGTGGTTGGCTCATACAATGAACTCAACAATGGCATGTCGCACAATTCAGGTGTTGTCATCGATTTTTTGCCTGGACGGTTTATCTGAAGTAATAGTCTCAGACAATGGACCTCAGTTCATGTCAAATGAATTAGAAACACTCTGTGAACACAGTGGCATATGGCATCTAACTAGTGCACCATTCCATCCACAGTCAAACGGCAAATGGGAAAATCTTGTCAGAACCTTCAAGCAGCAAATGGCCAAACTTTGCTCTGCACACACTAGGGATCAAGCACTGCAGCTGTTTCTCACCTCTTATTGTTTGCACCCATGAGATGGACCATCGCCTGTGGAATTGCTTTACAGTCGCCACTGTCGGACACTGCTCCACCTTCCTCAGCATCCGGCACCAAAGGAAGGCCACAAATATCACTTTGCCCTGCTTGATATTGTCTTTTACAGGGTTTTTAGCGGCAGCAAACGGTGGGGGCGAGGCAAGATAGTCCGTCGACTTGGCGCTTGCATGTATCTTCTTTCAGGTGCAGATGGCCACCATCAAAATCAAACTTCATCTCTGTCATGTGAACGATGATCTTTCAGTGTCTCTTCTCCCAGATTCATTGGTCCAGAGGGCGGTGCAGCCACAGCATACAGCAGCCGCCAGAGGGTGTCACCATGACACCGAGGGACGACCCCATGGAGACGGAGCCTTTGCCTCCTCTCGTCCTACTGATGCAGCTGGAACCATCCACATAGCAGCAGTCACCGCCTTTATCTGGTTCACGGCATCAGGAGGTGGATGCATGCCCTTCTGGTCATTTTCTGGGGGAGGTTTCTGTCTGAGTGCAGACCGGATGGTGGGGTACGGCCGGAAGCTTGACGTCCCATGCAGCCACAGCTTCCAGCCCAGCAATGCACCTACACTCCTGCCCGCCCAGCCATGGTCGCACTACCTACATGACCATGGTCATGTCTCATTGGTGGGGGTGGGGGGTGGGGGGGGGAGGTGGGGGGAAGGAATGTTCTGGCATAACCACAATCACCAGAACAAAGACAAAGAATGCAAGAACAGAGAAGGCGGTGAGACATCGTTGGCCAATGGTGCAATGATTAGGACCACACCATGACACGAGCGCAACCTAGCTGAAGAGAATATAAGCACTGCTCCTACCAGCCTCGCGGATTACAAGACCCGGTACAGAATTAACACAGTACTAGTACTAGGAGAGCACTACGATAGCAGCGACGTGTGATCCATATCAATTGCTTACATGGACATAGTATATAGCAAAGGACTTTAACTGTTTATATGTTGCCCATTGGCCATACATAAAACTGCTAAGTGTGTTGAAGGCTTCTACTCAGTAATCCTGTTGACCTGTCTGGTGTGGCAATAGAAGACAGCAAAAGAAAAGCTGAAGCTTTAAATTTCAAGGTTTAAGAAATCATTCACGTAGGAGGATTGTACAGAATGACTGCTGCACAAACTCCTGTACGAGGACATACAAACAGGCATTCTTCATGTTGAATGCAACTTAATAGTTAAAAATCGGTCAGATGCATATGGCACTTGCACAACAAGGGTTCCATACAAATTTCATTACGTACATCGACAATTCATCCATCCTGGGAATCAAGAACCTAGACTACTTTTGCCTGTTATCAACAATGATACCGGCAAGACATTGGTTCCACGATTTCCAAGACTTTCAAGAATGTTTAACTTTAATTTTCAGGTCAGATAACAAAATAAAAGAAATACTTTTTTTTAAACAGCGGAAACTCCAGGTAGGAATATAAACTCTGTAAGAAAAGACAGATTGCTACATACCGTAAAGAAGATATGTCACATTGCAGACAGGCACAATTAAAAGACACTCACATATAAGGCTGTGACCGAAATCTATATGTGAGTGTGCGTGTCTTTTAATCATGCGTGTCTGCAGCTTGACGTGTCTTCTTTACAGTAAGTGGTAATCTGTCTTTTCTTACATTGTTGAAGTACCTTTTTGTGTGAGATCCTGATTTTTTTTCCTTTACTGGTACTATGGACAGCTGCTTCTTACCAAATTTTATGATTCTAGGTCAATAGGAAGCCTATAGGTTGTAATAAGTGACTTTGTGTGTATCAAATTATGGGAAATAAATGGAAGCGTAACTGTTTTACACCACCAAGGAACCACTGACCTACACATGTGACATAAATTGTAGCTTGATATGTTACCTGTTCCTGAGACAATGGCATCTTAACAGATGGGCAAACAGGAAGTAATTATGAATAAACAATTTTCAGATTTGTTCCATTTAGTTGTAGTAAGTTTTACGATTCTAGGCCAACGGAAAGTACCCTACAGGTTTTGATGAGTGAGTTTGTGAGTATCAAATATGTGATATAAAGGCCATATCTTTTATAGCACTGACTTAGAAGCTTACATTTATTATAGTGCCAAAGGACCCTAGACCTTGGTATGGTTATTTAAATTTTAGCTTGATATGTCTACCCATTCATGTCAGAGAACACACAACAAACGAAATATTTTTTTCATGTGATATAATTACAACTTTATACTTTTCAATTTTTTTTTCCTTTTGCTTGTACAGTGGAACACTGTCTCTGCCAAATTTAATGATTCTAGGAACCCGGGAAATACCCTGACAAATTTTGAAATCTAAACGGTAAGTTACGACATAAGTCGACAATCTGTCTTTCAGCTACGGTACGAGAAACAACAGTGTGAATGAGGAAATATCTAAAAAAACTTGCAAGCAGATGACGTTGCCTGAAGTGAACAAAAACCTTAAGTACTAACACCAACATCTTTTGCAATGAGCTGTTTTTAGATGGAGAAAGCAAGCCAAATAGTATGTGTGTTTCATTAAGATGACTGATGTTATTTTATTCAAATAAAATGAAACACTTTTGGTGACAACAGTATGCATTTCCGTGGAATCACAAGACAGATCTAAAATACCTTCATTGATTTCAGAAATAACCTCAGAAAAAGTAGACCTCTTGAAAGAAATGTGTACGGCAGGGAAGAATTGCGTAAACCAATACTGTAGGTGACTGCCAATAACACATTGGTTCTACTATGTTTGTTATTGTCAGTTATTACCCATTGTGTTATATCTATTATTTTACTGGTATTGTGTGATTTTTCTTTCAAGAAATATATGAGTACAAACTGCAAGTCACTGACAATTTTCTTTTTCTTATCGTCCATACTTTCCAACCTATAAACTACTTTTGAAGTGACAAAATGTACTACAACAAATAAAATGTCCATAAATTGCCAGACTGTAAAAGGTATTTGCGGTGAGACAGCTGCAATTCCTGAAATCCATCGCCCATGGCCTTGGGCCTGATGAGGAGCATTGCATTTCTGGGTCCACGGATAAACCATGAGAATCTGTTGCATTATGTCACACACAAACAGACCCAGCCTGCGGGCAGATCAATGAGACTAGATCCAACGGGCAGGGCCCGCATGTTACTGGGAACTGAATGGCTTCAGATCGGCAGGCTCGATCCATTACAGAGACCTGAAGAAACAGCCTCCGGTTTTGGCCCGTTGCGGAAATCCACTCGTGTGGCCAGCATTTCAAGAGCCACAGACAGCATGCTGATGAAATGAGGCTGCAGTGATCAATCCATGCAACAGATCACTTGTTCAAATACTCTGAGAATCAATAATAATGAAGATAGGTAGTAACTCACTGTAAAGATGATTGCTGAGCTGCAGACAGACACGTGGAAAAGCCAATTACACTCTCACAACTAAATTTTCAACCATAGCTTTTATCAGAACATGAGAGCACACACACATTCACACAATCACTCAGACACAACTCATGCACACGTGTTAGCTGTCTCCGGTCACTCCGTCTACAGTATCTGAGAATCAGATTCAAACAAACCACTCCTCACATCCCTCTGCCTCTTGTCAGCAGCTGCTAGGCTAGTGGCAAGAAGTGGTGGCAGAACTGACTGCAAGCTGAGGGGAGTGGTAGGAAGGGGAGAAGCAGCAGGAATGAGGGAGTACAGAGGCAGTGCGTGTATTCAGCAAAGATGCATGATACCTCAGTAAACAAACCATTTCATCTACTGAGACAAAAATGAGATTTTTCCAGTGTTTTCTTCAAATTTTCCTGTGTTCTCTGACACTTTTGAAATTCCCCAACATTCCCTGATTTCTAGAACCTGTGGCAACCCTGAACATCCTCAGCAACTTGTCTTATGGTAATCTGATAATTTTCTAAAACAATTATCTTCACAGCTTCGATGTTATCACATGTTGTTGATGTGCTGGGGGGGGGGGGGGGGTCCAGAGCGAGATTCATCATTGGCATCTTCTCAGCCATCTTGGAAGAGCTTGGAACACTTGCAAACATTTTTTTTTACCTAGAGCAGACTCACCATATGACACTGTCAACATTTCAAGTGTTTTAGAGCACTTGATTCCATTTTTCACACAAAACTGGTTCCAAATTCTTTGCTTAATTTTTTATAATAATCGAAAATAACCGAACACACGAAAATAACCGAACACACTAGAACATGTCTAACCTTTCTATTTGTCAAAAACAAATGAAGTTTGCTGTAGAGTTGAAACTAAGAACATACGTTTGGCACATGTGTACCAATATAACAAAAAAAGAGATCAATAATTGAATGTATGCTGCCCGCACCATTTGCAAAGTCCCCTTACTTTTTGAACAGCCCTTGTATACTGCAAACCTGGATGAAAAGCAACAGGCATTTTCCTAGTTTACTGGAAAGAATTTGACATACTGCTACACTGCAGATGGTTCACAAAGGTTCCTAGCATATACAATATGTTCTCAAATCTGTGAGTGGCTCACAAAGATTTTAAGCAATAGAAACCAGTACACTGCCTTGGATGGCGAGTGCTCATCAGAAATTGCCTAGAGTACCTCATGGAAATGTGATAGGACAGATCTTGTTCTCTTTCTACGTAAATGATCTGATGGAAAGGGTGAGCAGCAACCTGACTGCTTGCAGATGATGCTGTGGTGCAAGGGAAAATTTCATCACTGAGTGATGGTCAGAGGATACAAGATGCTGCTTGAGTCAGTCATGTCGATTAAATATCCACATATAACACTGCAAAGTGACACAAAATGGAACAAACATGTAACGTAAGTTATAGAGAAGGTGAATGGTTGACTTTAGTTTACTGGGAGAATGCAAAGTGTACACTGCTGGCCATTAAAATTTCTGCACCACGAAGATGACGTGCTACAGACGCGAAATTTAACCAACAGGAAGAACATGCTGTGATATGCAAATGATTAGCTTTTCAGAGCATTCACACAAGGTTGGCGCTGGTGGCGACACCTACAACATGCTGACATGAGGAAAGTTTCCAACTGATTTCTCATACACAAGCAGCAGTCAACTGGCGAAACATTGTTGTGATGCCTCGTGTAAGGAGGAGAAATGCGTACCATCACATTTCTGACTTTGATAAAGGTCGGATTGTAGCCTATCGCGATTGCGGTTTATCGTATTGTGACAATGCTGCTCGCGTTGGTCGAGATCCAATGAATGTTAGGAGAATATGGAATTGGTGGGTTCAGGAGGGTAATACGGAACACCGTGCTGGATCCCAACGGCCTCATATCACTAGCAGTCGAGATGATAGGCATCTTATCCGCATGACTGTAACGGATAATGCAGCCACGTCTCGATCCCTGAATTAACAGATGGGGATGTTTGCAAGACGACAACCATCTGCACGAACAGTTCAACGACATTTGCAGCAGCATGGACTATCAGCTCAGAGACCATGGCTGCGGTTACCCTTGATGCTGCATCACAGACAGGGGCGCCTGCGATAGTGTACTCAATGACGAACCTGGGTGCACGAATGGCAAAACGTCATTATTTTGGATGAATCCAGGTTCTGTTTACAGCATCATGATGGTCACATTTGTGTTTGGCGACATCACGATGAACACACATTGGAAGCGTGTATTGGTCATCGCCATACTGGCGTATCACCCTGCGTGATGGTATGGGGTGCCATCGGTTATACGTCTCGGTCATCTCTTGTTCGCATTGACGGCACTTCGAACAGTGGACGTTACATTTCAGATGTGTTACGACCCGTGGCTCTACCCAACATTCGATCCCTGTGAAACCCTACATTTCAGCAGGATAATGCATGACCGCATGTTGGAGGTCCTGTACATGCCTTTCTGATACAGAAAATGTTCGACTGCTGCCCTGGCCAGCACATTCTCCAGATCTTTCACCAATTGAAAACGTGTACCTAGTCATCATTATTTTCATTATGTTTTATAGTACATGATCATCCTGTATAGAAATGTGCTTTGTAATTATAACTAAACCATTGCACTTTATGTCAAAACAAGGTTGCAATGTTGTGACTACACTATCCTTAAACAAAAAAACACTGTATCCTGCATGTTATCAAACTGGAAGTTACTTTCATTACATGTAAATAAATTTATGAAATCGTGTACACTGCAGTGCCACCACAGTATTTTTCTGGTGTAGGTAAGTGAAACTGCACAGTACCTTTTTGGTGTCTTCTTCTGCACCACTGCTTCCAATTTGTAGTAATTTTTATAGCAAAATAGTTGGTAAAGATTATTTGGCAACTCTATGATGTGTCACTCAATTTTCCAGTAACAGAAATTTAGAACATGTCATATTTATAACCAGCTCAAATATCTTCACAAAAATAGAAAGGGCAGGTGGTAAGCACTGCTTATAGCCCCTAGCAAGAATTGCGACAGTGTGATGAATTTTCAGCTTTTAATTATCACTAGGATGTCATAGTACTTTCCATCGTCATACCTGGCCAGCACAATAGATCTTGCTGCAATGTAATGCATGGCATAAGTCAGCATACAACAACTTCAAACTGGTCCACAAAATGGATAGCCACATCATCTTCCTCGGATCAAAACACTACAGAATTAATAGTAGCAACTTTATCTCGTCCATCCGAGGCTTTTATAACAATTATGCCCAATTTTGGCACCACAACGTAATGTACGTGTTCACCATTTCACACGTAACTTGAGTCTGTCTTCCACTTTACTTAGAGAATGTTCTAGTGAGCAAAAAAGCAGTAAATTTTGCCGCCAAAACCCTTTCATGGGGGAAGTCCCTTCTGGTATGTCTTAAGAATAAAGACATGACTTGTACATTTGTATTTACATAAGTCCATGACAATTACAATGAAAAATGCAGTTTCACAAACTACATATAACCATACACGTATCACTATTCAAACAGTAAAGTTCAAAAATATATTTACGAGTTAAGATTGATCATTTGTCTGTCTGGTGACAGTGTTGTACAGCGCTAAGTGAGCTCAGTTTATCACTATTGCCACTAGTTGGCAGAAGCGTGCCATGCTTGCTTTGACACCTCACTGCCTTCTATGTATTGTTATCCATCTATGCATGGCTAATCCTTGTAATACCAAAAAATGAATTTATTTTAATGAAATGAAACAGTTTATACAAGGTGGTAATGATACGTGTATTGTTACAAGTCTTTTTTCCTTTGCTCTATTCGAGAGTGGAGCAGAAAGGGAAATAACCAGTAGCAGTCCAAGTTCCCTCTGCCATGCACTGTATGTGGCTTCCGGAGTGTGTATGCAAAAATAGATGTAGATGAATGATTTGCAGTGACACAAGTTACTATCTGTCATGCATCATACACTGCCTTATGAAGTAGGTATGTAGATGTAAATGTAGTTCTTTTTTGCATCTTTCATTTTATGTTTTTTTTTTTTTTTTATCATGGACGTAACATTTCAGACAAAAAATGTTCAATTCTGGGAGCTCTTTTCAACAATACTAAATTTCCCCATCTTTCTAGCTGATATATATGACTAAGGAAGAATGTGCGTGTGTGTATATATTTTTTAGCATGCAATACTACTACATAAATGTATCAAAACAGAAGCATGGGAGGCAAGCTGACAAAAGAGAATTATCACAGATAAAAAAATAGCAAATATAGAATAATAATGATAATAATGATAATAATAATAATAATAATAATAATAATAATAAGAAGAAGAAGAAGAAGAAGAAATAAATCATACTTCTGCAAAAAAAAAAAAAAATGGTTCAAATGGCTCTGAGCACTATGGGACTCAACTGCTGTGGTCATAAGTCCCCTAGAACTTAGAACTACTTAAACCTAACTAACCTAAGGACAGCACACAACACCCAGCCATCACGAGGCAGAGAAAATCCCTGACCCCGCCGGGAATCGAACCCGGGAACCCGGGCGTGGGAAGCGAGAATGCTACCGCACGACCACGAGATGCGGGCATACTTCTGCAAACCATACAATGTGAACTATTGCTGTTTAAAGCTGATTCATACAATACTCATTACCATAGTAACCAAGTAATATGCGAAACCTATCCAAGTAACACAAATATGGCTTTATTCATAAACCTCTAAACCATAATGGAAATAAGCCTCTCGTGACTCAACATGTAACAAGACAAAAGAATCATACAGAAGTCACAATGTAAGTGATACACAGAACAGCTACAGTCAGTGGTACAAACTAAAAACACAGTGAGCGTAAGTCAGCGCTGCTCTGTGTGTATATTATATAGGTGCGAGTCACCAGTAGGTAGCACGGCAGAGATTGTGCCATGTGCATGATTTCTACAGGCAGCCTCTAGTTAATGGCTCGTGCTAACACAGTTGGCGGTTGATTCAAATACATACGTGCAGCAACACTAAACCTTGGTGCGCTCTCACTCACATGCACAAGTAGCAGGTCGCAGCACACATCTCTCTCATGTGAAGAGGTTGCCCAGGCAAAGGAGGAGATGCCGGTGGCCTGACGAGAGAGATATCCATCGGATCCAGAGGTGCATCATCCAGTCCCTACGGAGGGGATGGGACGATGTGCTGGGCGGGCACCAGAGCGTAGGGCTGGAATGCACAGAGATGTGGGCACACACGAGGGTGGTGAGCCCACGCGGCACACGATGACAGCACCAGGGAGGAAGGAGCATCACCATATCTGCATCGCCATCAGCATGTAGGTCCCAGTGAGGAGGAGATGGGGCTGGACCCATCAGCGACAATTGGCCGAGGCGGGTGACGATGAGGGGTCCAGTGGACATGGTCCGAATGGAATCCAGTGGACATGGTCCGAATGGAACATCAGGATGTGGCAACAGATTCAGGCTAGAGAGACCTGCATCCAGCACCAGAAAGCTGGAGGAGGCAGCCAATGGAATGGGAGCACCTACACAGCAAGTGATGACAGGCTCAAAGTGGAGGGCAGCAGGGCGTCTCTGGCATTGGGGGCAGCACGTATGAACCTGTAGCTTCTGGCGGCAAGTGGAGGTGCAACTGATTAAAGTAGAATGCCTCTAGCCTGCTGGCTGTATGGATGACACAAAGGCGGCATCCCTGGCAGTGGAAAACAGCGGCTGGTATCCACTCGTGCCCACACTAGCAATCTCAACATGAAGCGGGCAGACGAATTCAACTGTGGCAGGTGCAGTGCAGGCTGCGGGAGGTGAAGGAGTGTGCGTGGTTGCCGACTGTGAAGCAATTCAGCTGGGCTCAGCTCCCTCATAGGCGTGAAATGGCAGGTGCTCAGAAAACAGAAAAGGGCGTCGTCCTAGCAACATAGCCACAAACTTTTTTATTTGGGACTCGCATACACATACTAGCCGTTCTGCCTCACCATTTAGTTGAGGGTGGAATGATGGAGCACTAAAATTACAAATGCAGTGACAGGAACAAAACAATTGAAAGGTGTGAGAAACAAACAGGGGCTCCATTATCAGTAACTAAGGTACAAGGTAACTCCTTAATACAAAAAAACCCTCAAAAGTGTACTAATTGTGACCTCAGCCAACATCGGCGCACACCAGAGAATGTAAGAAAATGCATCCACAACCAAGAGCCAATGGGAACTCAAGAAGGGACCCACAAAGTCTACATGAATGCGTTCACACGGCTGGCATGGAGTGGAATGGGGGACAGAGAGAGACCCTGGAAGCTGTCTATTGCCAGATACATTGCCCCAAAGCCGCTATAAAAACGATATTTTGCCATCAATCCCTGGCCAAAAAACATGTTTCCTAGCTACCAGCTAAGTGTGCAAAACTTCCGTATGGCCCTGATGGAGGAGGAGTAGAAACTCGTGCCATCACATGGTGGGAATGAGTACTCTTCCGTGGACAACAGCAAAACATCGTCAAAAACACACAGGAAAAATACAGGCACAGGGGGTCTGAAGCCCGGCCCAGTGGTTTATCTGGCCAGCCTTGTTGAATAAACTGAACCACCTGGCAGAGAACCGAGTCGGCGACAATGGCAGCTGCTACATGCGAGCTGGCAATTGGGAAACCCTCGACCACGTCCTGCATTTCAGTATCAATTGATGGAAGCAAAACAATTCTCCACAATCAAAGTCAGAATCAGACTCTACAGGAAGGCAGGACAAGGTATCCGCATTGGCATGTTTAGATGTAGGCAGTGTGCTGCCTTGTGAGGCAAGGGATCATGAAGGTTACAAGGAAACCTAGGGTTTATGGGCAGTAATTAGGTGAAACTTGGAGAGAGAGAGAGAGAGAGAGAGAGAGAGAGAGAGAGTGAGAGAGAGAGAAAACATGAAATTTCTGGAGAGCATAGACTATGAGAAGTGCCTCTTTTTCTACCCAAGAGTAATGCTGCTGGGCCGGAGCAAGAGATGCAGAGGCGAAGCACAAGGTCATTGAGAGCTGTTAGCATATCAATGCACTAGGACTGTGCTGGGGCCGTAATGTGGGGCATTAGTTACCAAAACTATGTGCTGGTCTGGAAAGAACATAGCTACACAAGGAATGCAATGGGTGGGCCAATGTGGCTGCAACAGGCAGGAATTTTTGGTAGTCTGCTACCCTCCATAAGAAGGGTCGAAGCTCCTTTTTGGATGAGGGGAGGTATGGTCTAGAAAAGGACAAAATCCATCACGTGAGACCTCAAACCCCAAACACACAATAGAAGGTTTAAATAGATTTAGTGAGGTTACTCCGTAAGCCTGTGAACCATAGGACAGAAAAAGTGGGCAATTTTTTCAACTGATTGGCCGTGGAGGAGTCCTTGACAACCACACTATCCACATAATTAAAGCAACCCAAGACAGGCATAGTCAATTTCTCTAAATCATTGGAAAATAGAAGGGGCACTAGCCACACCAAGAGGAAGGTGCAAATATTAAGAGAGACCAAAAGGAGTATTCAAAACCGAAACTCACTGAGACTCTTCCTTCACAGGAACCGCAGATGCACTTCAGACAAATCAATTTTAGAAAGTACTGGCCACTCGATATTTTCACCAACAGTTCCTCCTGGCACGGAAGAGGTTAACTATCTATGAATGACAGCGCATTGACAGTAGTACTGAAGTCGCTGATGGCTTCCAAACTACAACTAGTGGAGACGACAATTCAGTAGCCGTAACAGGATGCATCACCCCAAGAGATGGACATCTGCGCAATTCTGGTTCACCTGATCTTTCAGGGCAACAGGGATGGGGTGTGCACAGCAAAAACTAGGCCGAGCCATGGATTTGAAATGAATAAGAGCAGGAAAATTTGTAGCAGACTGCATGCCTTCCAAAAACAAGTCCAAAAACTCCTCACACAGTGTTTCCAATTGAGAACACAGTACCTGATTGGATACAAGGTGAACTGCATTGGTGATGTTGTTGTGGTCTTCAGTCCTGAGACTGGTTTGATGCAGGTCTCCATGCTATCCTATCCTGTGCAAGCTTCTTCATCTCCCAGTACGTACTGCAGCCTACATCCTTCTGAATCTGATTAGAGTGTTCATCTCTTGGTCTCCCTCTACGATTTTTACCCTCCACACTGCCCTCCAATACTAAATTGGTGATCCCTTGATGACTCAGAACATGTCCTACCAACCGATCCCTTCTTCTACTCAAGTTGTGCCACAAACTCCTCCTCTCCCCAATCCTATTCAATACCTCTTCATTAGTTATGTGATCTACCCATCTAATCTTCAGCATTCTTCTGTAGCACCACATTTCGAAAGCTTCTATTCTCTTCTTGTCCAAACTATTTATCGTCCATGTTTCACTTCCATACATGGCTACACTCCATACAAATACTTTCAGAAATGACTTCCTGACACTTAAATCTATACTCGAAGTTAACAAATTTCTCCTCTTCAGAAACACTTTCCTCGCCGTTGCCAGTCTACATTTTATATCCTCTCTACTTTGACCATCATCAGTTATTTTGCTCCCCAAACAGCAAAACTCATTTACTACTTTAGGCGTCTCATTTCCTTATCTAATACCCTCAGCATCACCCGATTTAATTCGACTACATTCCATTATCCTCATTTTGCTTTTGTTGATGTTCATCTTATACCCTCTTTTCAAGACACTGTCCATTCTGTTCAACTGTTCTTCCAAGTCCTTCGCTGTCTCTGACACAATTACAATGTCATCGGCGAACCTTAAAGTTTATATTTCCTCTCCATGGATTTTAATACCAACTCCGAATTTTTATTTTGTTTCCTTTACTGCTTGCTCAATATACAGATTGAATAACATCAGGGAGAGGTTACAACCCTGTCTTACTCCCTTCCCAACCACTGCTTCCCTTTCATATCCCTCGACTCTTATAACTGCCATCTGGTTTCTGTACAAATTGTAAATAGCCTTTCGCTCCCTGTATTTTACCCATGCCACCTTCAGAATTTGAAAGAGAGTATTCCAGTCAACATTGTCAAAAGCTTTCTCTAAATCTACAAATGTTAGAAATGTAGGTTTGCCTTTTCTTAATCTAGCTTCTACAATAAGTCGTCGGGTCAGTATTACCTCACGTGTTCCAATATTTCTACGGAATCCAAACTGATTTTCCCCGAGGTTGGCTTCTACCAGTTTCTCCATTCGTCTGTAAAGAATTCACGGTAGTATTTTGCAGCCGTGACTTATTAAACTGACTGTTTGGTAATTTTCGCATCAGTCAACACCTGCTTTCTTTGGGATTGGAATTATTATATTCTTCTTGAAGTCTGAGGGTATTTCGCCTGTCTCTTACATTTTGCTCACCAGATGGTGGAGTTTCGTCAGGACTGGCTCTCCCAAGGCTGTCAGTAGTTCTACTGGAATGTTGTCTACTCCTGGGGCCTTGTTTCGACTTAGGTATTTTGGTGCTCTGTCAAACTCTTCACGCAGTATCATATCTCCCATTTCATCTTCATCTACATTCTCTTCCATTTCCATAATATTGCCCTCAAGTACATCACCCTTGTATGTCTCTATATACTCCTTCCACCTTTCTGCTTTCCCTTCTTTGCTTAGAACTGGGTTTCCATCTGAGCTCTTGATATTCATACAAGTGGTTCTCTTTTCTCCAAAGGTCTCTTTAATTTTCCTGTAGGAAGTATCTGTCTTACCCCTAGTGAGATAAGCCTCCACATCCTTACATTTGTCCTCTAGCCGTGCCTCCTTAGCCATTTTGCACATCTCATTTTTGAGATGTTTGCATTCCTTTTTGCCCGATCATTTACTGCGTTTTTATATTTTCTCCTTTCATCAAATGGTTCAAATGGCTCTGAGCACTATGAGACTTAACTTATGAGGTCATCGGTCGCCTAGAACTTAGAAATAATTAAACCTAACTAACCTAAGAACATCACACACATCCATGCCTGAGGCAGGATTCGAACCTGTGACCATAGTGGTCGCTCGGCTCCAGACTCAAGCGCCTAGAACCGCACGGCCACTCCGGCTGACTCTCCTTTCATCAATTAAATTCAATATCTCTTCTGTTACCCAAGGATTTCTATTAGCCCTCGTCTTTTTACCTACTTGATCCTCTGCTGCCTTCACTACTTCATCCCTCAGAGCTACCCATTCTTCTTGTATTGTATTTCTTTCCCCCATTCCTGTCGATTGTTCCCTTATGCTCTCCCTGAAACTCTGTACAACCTCTGGTTTAGTCAGTTTATCCAGGTCCATCTCCTTAAATTCACACCTTTTCGCAGTTTCTTTAGTTTTAATCTGCAGTTCATAAGCAATAGTTTGTGGTCAGATTCCACATCTGCCCCTGGAAATGTTTTACAATTTAAAACCTGGTTCCTAAATCTCTGTCTTATCATTATATAATCTATCTGAAACCTGTCAGTATCTCCAGGCTTCTTCCATGTATACAACCTTCTTTTATGATTCTTGAACCAAGTGTTAGCTATGATTAAGTTATGCTCTGTGCAGAATTCTACCAGGAGGCTTCCTCTTTCATTTCTTACCCCCAATCCATATTCACCATTGGTGATAGGAAATAAATATGTTTGAAATGTGTTCATCTCTAACAAGTTCTCAACACCAGCATCAGCAACCAACAAAAATGTAATGGAACAAACCACTGCCTTTTAAAAGGCAGATGCCATAAATTGTTCCAATAGTGCAATGTTCTGTTTGTTATAATTGAGCAGCAATCACTATTGCCAAATCACCCCACACTTCAATTTGGTCACCCACTGCTGGAGAAACTTCAAACAATTGTGTTATTTGCAAAACTTTTGCCAACAGGCGGTTTTCACAGAATAAGGCCTTCTGGTGCATTTCCTTGTCCGGAGCTGAACAGATAATTGCTTCGCGCACCAGAGAGTTTGCATGAGAATCATTACGGGTATCAGCAGCAAACTGATACTTACGGCAAAGCCCTTGAAGTTCGGCTGCCCAGGCCCTGAACGACTGGCTTGGTTTCTGGTGGCATCAGTAGAATTCAACTCTTGCTGTTATGGCATAAGTTCATTTGGGAAGGTAGTTGGACAATAAACTGCACATGTGATCAAAAGTAAAGGCTGCTGGTACTTGTAAACAGTCAAGCTGAGATAGTAATCAATACTTCTTAGGTGGAATCCACATGAGGAATAAGGCTTCACACAAATTCGCTTCTGTCACAGTGAAAGCCAAAAAATGCTGCCAGAGTCTTTTTTCGTAAGCTTCTCAATCCTCAGCTGAATCATTATATGAAGGAAAAGTGGGTGGATAGACCAGTGGTACAGTGTAACGCCAGTTAATGGAAGCCGACAAAGTGGTCACTGCTTAAGTAAGCTGTTCAATGAGGATCAGCACCAGTGTCCATAACGTCTAAACCTGATCAAACAGCACTTGAGGACTGCATATGTGGAAACCGTTCCAAACTCATTGTCCATATTGTAGCAATCATTAATACATGAAACCGATCCAATTAAGACAAATATGGCTTTATTCATAAACCACAGAACAGTAAAGGAAATAAGCCTCTTGAACTCTACACAAAGCACAAAAGAATCAGACAGAAGGTGCAACATAAGTGATACTCAAAACAAATGATGCAAGCAGTACAAACAAGAAGAATGCAGTGAATGTGAGTCAGAGTTGCTCCACATGTTTATAGGCATGAGTCACCGGTAGATGGCATGGTGCACACCACACCCTGTGCACACTTCCTATAAGCTGCCTCTCGTGGCCAGCCTGTGCTTATAAAATTGGTGGTTGATTTAAACACACATGCGCGGCGACACTACACACAGTGCATTCAAACTCACATGCATGAGCAGCAGGATACAGCAATTACTAGCTATTTTTTTGAGTGGAGGGCAGCTGTGGGAATTGTACAGTTGGGTGTCCATGTGGTTGTGCTATTAATGTGTGTACTTTTGCTACAAAAGAGCAAGAACTTCAAAGCTACCGTGAATACTCTTTTCTGTTACATGTGTCTATGTGCCACACTTCAGTCTGCTATATGTGAGTGGTTGCCTTCCTCTTTTCTGTATTTTCATTGTAGTATGTGAAATTGCATGGTCTTCCAACATTTTGTACTGGCATGGGTGATGTCAAGTCACTTTAGTTCAGATAGAAAGAATACTTACTCTGGTTAAGTGCCCACACTACTTATGCAATGACTTCAATGTAAATTATTCCCACTAAATTAAACACAGGACCATTTGTGACAACAGCCACACCAAACACCACTTTACTACAACAACCGCACAGTATTCTATGCGATTATGACCTCTAACAAATTATCCACTGGTATGAATGACTGTTGTGAAGTGAGGCAGAGGACAAATTAGACCATCCACCTGCAAACCATGCTGCTCAGCACAGTGTGGTTACCTCAATGGATGCTTCACAACATGCGCCATTTGGAGCCCATCTTAAACATGCGAATTTCTGAATTGTGCACACAAAACTTCTCTCTGACATATCGTTCATTTTTCACAATCCATCTGACCTCAATTTCTGCTAGTTCTTATCCATCACTTGGCTCTATTCCTGTCCTGTTCCCCCTCCATTCCACCCTCATGTCCCACAACCAGACTTGGACTCCCCTTGTTTCCTTTTAATTCCTCCACCCACATACCTGTATGTTTCATTCACAATTTCTGGATGGACTTTCAGTCTCCTCTTGTACTTTGTTTTCCACAATTTCCTTAGTGCCCCCTCCCCCCCCCCCCCTTCCAAGTGTACCTTTGTAGCTGCCAGCTACACTTTCAAGTACTACAGTACCACAATCTTTCCGAACTCCTTCTCAATTTCTTTCTCCTGTCACCCATGCCCCTTGAATAATACTTAACACTGCCCTTTCTTCATGCTTACACTGAAAGGACGAAGTCAGGGATACCTCATAATATCGTGTCGGACCTCGTTTTGCTCGGTGTAGTGCCACAGCTTGACATAGCATGGACTTAATAATTCACTGGAAGTCCCCTATAGAAATAATGAGCCATGCTGTCTCTACAACCATCTATAATTGCAAAAGTGTTGCCTGTGCAGGCTTTTGTGCACTCCCCTTGTTTCCTTTTAATTCCTCCACCCACATACCTGTATGTTTCATTCACAATTTCTGGATGGACTTTCAGTCTCCTCTTGTACTTTGTTTTCCACAATTTCCTTAGTGCCCCCTCCCCTCCCCCCTCCCAAGTGTACCTTTGTAGCTGCCAGCTACACTTTCAAGTACTACAGTACCACAATCTTTCCGAACTCCTTCTCAATTTCTTTCTCCTGTCACCCATGCCCCTTGAATAATACTTAACACTGCCCTTTCTTCATGCTTACACTGAAAGGACGAAGTCAGGGATACCTCATAATATCGTGTCGGACCTCGTTTTGCTCGGTGTAGTGCCACAGCTTGACATAGCATGGACTTAATAATTCACTGGAAGTCCCCTATAGAAATAATGAGCCATGCTGTCTCTACAACCATCTATAATTGCAAAAGTGTTGCCTGTGCAGGCTTTTGTGCACTCCCCTTGTTTCCTTTTAATTCCTCCACCCACATACCTGTATGTTTCATTCACAATTTCTGGATGGACTTTCAGTCTCCTCTTGTACTTTGTTTTCCACAATTTCCTTAGTGCCCCCTCCCCCCCCCCCCCCCTCCCAAGTGTACCTTTGTAGCTGCCAGCTACACTTTCAAGTACTACAGTACCACAATCTTTCCGAACTCCTTCTCAATTCCTTTCTCCTGTCACCCATGCCCCTTGAATAATACTTAACACTGCCCTTTCTTCATGCTTACACTGAAAGGACGAACACTTTGCTACAACAACCGCACAGTATTCTATGCGATTATGACCTCTAACAAATTATCCACTGGTATGAATGACTGTTGTGAAGTGAGGCAGAGGACAAATTAGACCATCCACCTGCAAACCATGCTGCTCAGCACAGTGTGGTTACCTCAATGGATGCTTCACAACATGCGCCATTTGGAGCCCATCTTAAACATGCGAATTTCTGAATTGTGCACACAAAACTTCTCTCTGACATATCGTTCATTTTTCACAATCCATCTGACCTCAATTTCTGCTAGTTCTTATCCATCACTTGGCACTATTCCTGTCCTGTTCCCCCCTCCATTCCACCCTCATGTCCCACAACCAGACTTGGACTCCCCTTGTTTCCTTTTAATTCCTCCACCCACATACCTGTATGTTTCATTCACAATTTCTGGATGGACTTTCAGTCTCCTCTTGTACTTTGTTTTCCACAATTTCCTTAGTGCCCCCTCCCCCCCCCCCCCCCCCCCCTCCCAAGTGTACCTTTGTAGCTGCCAGCTACACTTTCAAGTACTACAGTACCACAATCTTTCCGAACTCCTTCTCAATTTCTTTCTCCTGTCACCCATGCCCCTTGAATAATACTTAACACTGCCCTTTCTTCATGCTTACACTGAAAGGACGAAGTCAGGGATACCTCATAATATCGTGTCGGACCTCGTTTTGCTCGGTGTAGTGCCACAGCTTGACATAGCATGGACTTAATAATTCACTGGAAGTCCCCTATAGAAATAATGAGCCATGCTGTCTCTACAACCATCTATAATTGCAAAAGTGTTGCCTGTGCAGGCTTTTGTGCACTCCCCTTGTTTCCTTTTAATTCCTCCACCCACATACCTGTATGTTTCATTCACAATTTCTGGATGGACTTTCAGTCTCCTCTTGTACTTTGTTTTCCACAATTTCCTTAGTGCCCCCTCCCCCCCCCCCCCCTCCCAAGTGTACCTTTGTAGCTGCCAGCTACACTTTCAAGTACTACAGTACCACAATCTTTCCGAACTCCTTCTCAATTTCTTTCTCCTGTCACCCATGCCCCTTGAATAATACTTAACACTGCCCTTTCTTCATGCTTACACTGAAAGGACGAAGTCAGGGATACCTCATAATATCGTGTCGGACCTCGTTTTGCTCGGTGTAGTGCCACAGCTTGACATAGCATGGACTTAATAATTCACTGGAAGTCCCCTATAGAAATAATGAGCCATGCTGTCTCTACAACCATCTATAATTGCAAAAGTGTTGCCTGTGCAGGCTTTTGTGCACTCCCCTTGTTTCCTTTTAATTCCTCCACCCACATACCTGTATGTTTCATTCACAATTTCTGGATGGACTTTCAGTCTCCTGTTGTACTTTGTTTTCCACAATTTCCTTAGTGCCCCCCCCCCCCCCCCCCTCCCAAGTGTACCTTTGTAGCTGCCAGCTACACTTTCAAGTACTACAGTACCACAATCTTTCCGAACTCCTTCTCAATTTCTTTCTCCTGTCACCCATGCCCCTTGAATAATACTTAACACTGCCCTTTCTTCATGCTTACACTGAAAGGACGAACACTTTGCTACAACAACCGCACAGTATTCTATGCGATTATGACCTCTAACAAATTATCCACTGGTATGAATGACTGTTGTGAAGTGAGGCAGAGGACAAATTAGACCATCCACCTGCAAACCATGCTGCTCAGCACAGTGTGGTTACCTCAATGGATGCTTCACAACATGCGCCATTTGGAGCCCATCTTAAACATGCGAATTTCTGAATTGTGCACACAAAACTTCTCTCTGACATATCGTTCATTTTTCACAATCCATCTGACCTCAATTTCTGCTAGTTCTTATCCATCACTTGGCTCTATTCCTGTCCTGTTCCCCCTCCATTCCACCCTCATGTCCCACAACCAGACTTGGACTCCCCTTGTTTCCTTTTAATTCCTCCACCCACATACCTGTATGTTTCATTCACAATTTCTGGATGGACTTTCAGTCTCCTCTTGTACTTTGTTTTCCACAATTTCCTTAGTGCCCCCTCCCCCCCCCCCCCCCCTCCCAAGTGTACCTTTGTAGCTGCCAGCTACACTTTCAAGTACTACAGTACCACAATCTTTCCGAACTCCTTCTCAATTTCTTTCTCCTGTCACCCATGCCCCTTGAATAATACTTAACACTGCCCTTTCTTCATGCTTACACTGAAAGGACGAAGTCAGGGATACCTCATAATATCGTGTCGGACCTCGTTTTGCTCGGTGTAGTGCCACAGCTTGACATAGCATGGACTTAATAATTCACTGGAAGTCCCCTATAGAAATAATGAGCCATGCTGTCTCTACAACCATCTATAATTGCAAAAGTGTTGCCTGTGCAGGCTTTTGTGCACAAACTGATCTCTCAATCATGTCCCATAAACGTTTCATGGGATTCATGTCGGGTGATGTTGTTGTTGTGGTCTTCAGTCCTGAGACTGGTTTGATACAGCTCTCCATGCTACTCTATCCTGTGCAAGCTTCTTCATCTCCCAGTATCTACTGCATCCTACATCCTTCTGAATCTGCTTAGTGTATTCATCTCTTGGTCTCCCTCTACGATTTTTACCCTCCACACTGCCCTCCAATGCTAAATTTGTGATCCCTTGATGCCTCAAAACATGTCCTACCAACCAATCCCTTCTTCTAGTCAAGTTGTGCCACAAACTTCTCTTCTCCCCAATCCTATTCAATACCTCCTCATTAGTTACGTGATCTACCCACCTTATCTTCAGCATTCTTCTGTAGCACCACATTTCGAAAGCTTCTATTCTCTTCTTGTCCAAACTAGTTATCGTCCATGTTTCACTTCCATACATGGCTACACTCCATACAAATACTTTCAGAAATGACTTCCTGACACTTAAATCTATACTCGATGTTAACAAATTCCTCTTCTTGAGAAACGCTTTCCTTGCCATTGCCAGTCTACATTTTATATCCTCTCTACTTCGACCATCATCGGTTATTTTACTCCCTAAATAGCAAAACTCCTTTACTTCTTTAAGTGTCTCATTTCCTAATCTAATTCCCTCAGCATCACCCGACTTAATTTGACTACATTCCATTATCCTCGTTTTGCTTTTGTTGATGTTCATCTTATATCCTCCTTTCAAGACACTGTCCATTCCGTTCAACTGCTCTTCCAAGTCCTTTGCTGTCTCTGACAGAATTACAATGTCATCGGCGAACCTCAAAGTTTTTACTTCTTCTCCATGAATTTTAATACCTACTCCGAATTTTTCTTTTGTTTCCTTTACTGCTTGCTCAATATACAGATTGAATAACATCGGGGAGAGGCTACAACCCTGTCTTACTCCTTTCCCAACCACTGCTTCCCTTTCATGCCCCTCGACTCTTATAACTGCCATCTGGTTTCTGTACAAACTGTAAATAGCCTTTCGCTCCTTGTATTTTACCCCTGCCACCTTCAGAATTTGAAAGAGAGTATTCCAGTTAACATTGTCAAAAGCTTTCTCTAAGTCTACAAATGCTAGAAACGTAGGTTTGCCTTTTCTTAATCTTTCTTCTAAGATAAGTCGTAAGGTCAGTATTGCCTCACGTGTTCCAACATTTCTACGGAATCCAAACTGATCTTCTCCGAGGTCGGCTTCTACCAGTTTTTCCATTCGTCTGTAAAGAATTCGCGTTATATTTTGCAGCTGTGGCTTATTAAACGGATAGTTCGGTAATTTTCACATCTGTCAACACCTGCTTTCTTTGGGATTGGAATTATTATATTCTTCTTGAAGTCTGAGGGTATTTCGCCTGTCTCATACATCGTGCTCACCAGATGGTAGAGTTTTGTCATGACTGGCTCTCCCGAGGCCATCAGTAGTTCAAATGGAATGTTGTCTACTCCCGGGGCCTTGTTTCGACTCAGGTCTTTCAGTGCTCTGTCAAACTCTTCACGCAGTATCTTATCTCCCATTTCATCTTCATCTACATCCTCTTCCATTTCCATAATATTGTCCTCAAGTACATCGCCCTTGTATAAACCCTCTATATACTCCTTCCACCTTTCTGCCTTCCCTTCTTTGCTTAGAACTGGGTTTCCATCTGAGCTCTTGATATTCATACAAGTGGTTCTCTTTTCTCCAAAGGTCTCTTTAATTTTCCTGTAGGAAGTATCTGTCTTACCCCTAGTGAGATAAGCCTCCACATCCTTACATTTGTCCTCTAGCCGTGCCTCCTTAGCCATTTTGCACATCTCATTTTTGAGATGTTTGCATTCCTTTTTGCCCGATCATTTACTGCGTTTTTATATTTTCTCCTTTCATCAAATGGTTCAAATGGCTCTGAGCACTATGAGACTTAACTTATGAGGTCATCGGTCGCCTAGAACTTAGAAATAATTAAACCTAACTAACCTAAGAACATCACACACATCCATGCCTGAGGCAGGATTCGAACCTGTGACCATAGTGGTCGCTCGGCTCCAGACTCAAGCGCCTAGAACCGCACGGCCACTCCGGCTGACTCTCCTTTCATCAATTAAATTCAATATCTCTTCTGTTACCCAAGGATTTCTATTAGCCCTCGTCTTTTTACCTACTTGATCCTCTGCTGCCTTCACTACTTCATCCCTCAGAGCTACCCATTCTTCTTGTATTGTATTTCTTTCCCCCATTCCTGTCGATTGTTCCCTTATGCTATCCCTGAAACTCTGTACAACCTCTGGTTTAGTCAGTTTATCCAGGTCCATCTCCTTAAATTCACACCTTTTCGCAGTTTCTTTAGTTTCAATCTGCAGTTCATAACCAATAGATTGTGGTCAGAATCCACATCTGCCCCAGGAAATGTCTTACAATTTAAAACCTGGTTCCTAAATCTCTGTCTTACCATTATATAATCTATCTGATACCTTTTAGTATCTCCAGGATTCTTCCAGGTATACAACCTTCTTTTATGATTCTTGAACCAAGTGTTGGCTATGATTAAGTTATGCTCTGTGCAAAATTCTACAAGGCAGCTTCCTCTTTCATTCCTTCCCCCCAATCCATATTCACCTACTACGTTTCCTTCTCTCCCTTTTTCTACTGACGAATTCCAGTCACCCATGATCTGGGTGGCCAAATCATCCACTTGAAGTGCCCTGAATGTTTTTCAAACTAATCGCAAACAATTGTGGCCCTGTGAAACAATTGTGGCCCTGTGACATGGTGCATTGCCACTCATAAAAATGAATTCCATGAATGACATACCGTATTTTCTCGAATCTAAGCCGCACTTTTTTTCCAGTTTTCGTAATCCAAAAAACCGCCTGCGGCTTAGAATCGAGTGCAAAGCAAGCGGAAGTTATGAAAAATGTTGGTACGTGCCGCCACAACTAACTTCTGCCATCGAATATATGTAGCGCTACGCAGGCATGCGTTGTACGCACAAAGATAAATACTGGCGCCAAAACCTGTGCGTCAGTAAATAAATTTTAAAAAAAAGTGGAAGACGAGCTTATTTTCTCCGCCGCGAGTTTCGACCACTGCATTTTCATACATTATCCAACGAAGTAAATACAAATTCCGTATTGTTCATTTTCGAATGTAGCAAAATTTCAGTGTATTACGAAAATCTGACTGGCAAGACTGGGATGTTTGTCAATATGGCCAACTCTACGTTCTGAATTTTTTCCTATCTGCGAGAAGAGATGGTTGCTAATAGGAACCTGATGAAATATGAATCACATACAGTATTCTCTTCACCATAAGAATAATACGAATATAAACATTTTGCCATGTATTCTTTCATGTTTGCTGCTATCTCATTTAAATCCTGTCTGCCTAATAAACTACGAAACTAGAGTGAGACAACAGCAAACGCGGAAGAATATACGTATCGTGTCATTTTTATATTCGTATTATTCTTACAGTCAGAAAGGAAGCACGGCAAGTGACTAGATTTTTAAATCTAAGATGACTCCAATTTCTGTGCAGAATTTGATGTAATAAAGAAGCGGCCGCAAAGATTTTCAAACGGAGAAAAATTTTCGCCTAACTCTCGTTCAGAACATGTTCTATCATACGCAGTCTATTATTTGATTCTTGTTGATCATTATCAAAGAAAGCAGCAGTGTAAGTAACAACAAATAGCAGTCTCTTGCCATTGTTTCGCTAATGAGACGATTCCTCTCTTTTTTTAAATTGTACGCGGCGGTAGCGCGTACAAAAGCAAGCCATGCCGCGTGCCGCGACAGGCCGTAAACACGCACTATCAGAATGCGACAAACAATGCATGACACAGTGCAGTAATGCATTTTCAGCTTTAAGAGTGACGCAAACACCTATAACAAAGAAAACGGCATTTATCAGATCAAAGCAAAATAAGCAATCGATTCAAACCAGACGAAGCACGTGAAAAAGGAAGGGTGCCCGTATAAATACGGACGGAGCGCCTGACGCATAGCAATGGCTACGTGGTAAAGCTTAACTGCTAAGCTTACGACGCGAACCAAACTACTGTAGCTGTATCGTCATTCATTCGACCTAAATTGTGTATCATATTACAATGGACCAACTTCGTTTCGATTTGGAGGTGCGGCCTAAAACTTTTCTCTCCCCTTGAATTTCGAGTCTCAAATTTCAGGTGCGGCTTAGATTCGGGAATTTTTTTTTCCTTTATTTCGAGTCTCATTTTTCAGGTGCGGCTTAGATTCGAGTAAATACGGTAACCACTTCCAGTCAATGATCGGTTCAGTTGGGCCAGAGGACCCCGTCCATTCCATGTAAATACAGCCTTCACCATTATGGAGCCACATCAGCTTGCGCAGTTCCTTGTTGAAAACTTGGGTCCACGGCTTTGTGGGGCTTGCACAACAGTGAACCCTGCCATCAGCTCTTAGCAACTGAAATTGGGACTCATCTGACCAACCCACAGTTTTCCAGCAATCTAAAGTCCAACTGATATGGTCACGAACCCAGGAAAGGTGCTCAGGTGATGCCATGCTGTTAGTAAAGGCACTCACATCAGTCGTTTGCTGCCATAGCCCATTAACACCAAATTTCACCTCACATCCCAATGATTTCCGCTGTTATTTCAAACAGTGCTGCTTGTCTGTTAGCACTGATAACTCTATGCAAACGCTATCTGAAAATCACTATTCCATTACTTTTGTCACCTCAGTGTATCTGCTGCTTATCAACTCCTACTTGGTAAGTAGTGACCCACTCTCATATACATTCTGCACAGATGATTCCAGAGTTACTTCATATTAGTCTCATCTGCATATATAATGAGCACACAGGACAGAAAACTAGAAAACCCTGAGGAGACATGATGTCAATAGCCTGCAACACCATTTCAATTCTGTGAGGAAGAGGGTACAAGTTTCTTCCAGTACCTCATATCCAATAGAATCCACTCATCAATGATTACATCCCATACAGCTACTAAACTGCAGCAATCTTAACTGCCTTGAGCCACTCACTGATACAAACAGTTCCAAAAACAGCTCCACAGACTTGCTGCAGGAATAAGTGGGGCAGTCAATGTTTGACAAGGTGCCCGAGTATTCATCCAACCAGGAACATGTCTATATGTAGTCCTGTAAACAGGCCTGTTGTGATTTTGGAAGACAGGAGAGCACAGTGCACTAATCATGAAGATGTAGAAAAAAGGCATCACTTGATACTGAAGAATGGTGAAACTTACATGCTTGTTCATGTTCTTGGTAACATTAACGAAAAAAACATGCCAAATTCAGAAGAACGCAAAATCCCAAAGACAGGCTAAGTTTCATGAAAGCTCAAAATTTAGTGTGAATGTCAATGTGAGATGCTTTCAATAGTTTCCACAATGAAACATTGGCTCAAAATATGAAAGAAAACCCAAAGACATTCTGGTCGTATATAAAGTACACCGGCAGGGGAGGAGGGCAAATGAAGTCAATACCTTCACTGCGCGATAGTGATAGAAATGTTACCAATGATGGTGCCACAAAAGCGGAGTTACTAAATACAGTTTTCTGTAATTCCTTCACGAAAGAAAACGAAGTAAATATTCCAGAATTCGAAACCAGAACAGCTGTTAGCATGAGTGACATAAAAGTAGGTATCTAGGTACCTTAGGTGTTGCGAAACAACTCAAATCACTTAACAAAGGCAAGTCTTCTGGTCCAGATGGAATACCAATCAGGTTCCTTTCAGAGTATGCAGACACAATAGCGCCTTTCTTAGCAATAATATACAACCGCTTATTTGACGAAAGGTCTGTTCCTAAAGACTGGAAAGTAGCACAGGTCACACCAATATTCAAGAAAGGAAATAGGAGTAACCCATTGAATTCCAGTCCCATATCATTGACCTCAATTTGCAGTAGGATTTTGGAGCATGTACTGTACTCTAACATTATGAATCACCTTGAAGAAAATGACTTATTGATACATAACCAACACGGATTCAGAAAATATCATTCTTGTGCAACACAGCTAGCTCTTTATTCCCATGAAGTAATGAGCACTGTCACAGGGAATCTCAGATGGATTCCATATTCCTAAATTTCCAGAAGGCTTTTGATACCGTTCCTCACAAGTGACTATTAATCAAACTGCGTGCATATGGATTATCGTCTCAGTTGTAAGACTGGATTCGTGATTTACTCTCAGAGAGGTCACAGTTCATAGTGATAGATGGTAAACCATCGAGTGGAACAGAAGTGATATCTGGTGTTCCGCAAGGTAGTGTCGTTGCCTTCTGCTGTTCCTGATTTACATAAATGATCTAGGTGATAATCTGAGCAGCCCCCTTAGAATGTTTGCATATGACACTATAATTTACCATCCAGTAAAATAATCAGACGATCAATTCCAATTACAAAATGAACTAGAGAGAATTTCTGTATGGTGCGAAAAGTGGCAATTGGCACTAAACAAAGAAAAGTGCGAGGTCATCCGCGTGGGTACTACAATAAATCCAATAAATTTTGGGTATACGATAAATCACACAAATCTAAGGGCTGTCAATTCAACTAAATACCTAGGAATTACAATTATGAGCAACTTAAATTGGAAAGACCACATAGATAATATTGTGGGAAAGGCAAAACAAAGAATGCGCTTTGTAGGCAGAACACTTAGAAGATGTGACAAACCCACTAAAGAGACCTCGTACATAACACTTGTCCGTCCTCTGCTGGAATATTGCTGCATGGTGTGGGATCCTTACCAGGTAGGATTGACGGAAGACATCGAAAAAGTGCAAAGAAAGGCAGTTCGTTTCGAGCCTTTGTGCAATAGGGGTGAGAGTGTCACTGATATGACATGCAAGTTGGGGTGGCAGTCACTGAAACAAAGACTGTTTTCTTTGCAGCGATATCTATTTATGAAATTTCAATAACCAACTTTCTCTTCCGAACGCAAAAATATTTTGTTGACGCCCACCTATGTAGGGAGAAATGATCATCATAATAAAATAAGAGAAATCAGAGCTCGAACGGAAAGATTTAGGTGTTCCTTTTTCCCATGCACCATTCGAGAGTGGAATGGTAGGGAAGTAGTATGAAAATGGTTCGATGAACCCTCTGCCAGGCACTTAAGTGTGAATTGCAGAGTAACCATGTAGATGTAGATGTAGATGCTAATAAGTGGTCCCAAGTCATGTCCAAAAATTACACCTTAATCATCACAGAAGCATCTTGGCCTGACTTATCATCCATACATTGAGGGTTAAATACCTCACTGTGCTGTTGGTGGTCTCTGCACCTTGCATCATTTGAAAAAAGAGGTTAAATCGTAATGTGTTGGACCACACTGAAAGCTTTCTGTCAGTTACTGTCTGGTTCCCTCGTTTGCAGCTTTTTGAGCTTCTGTGACTAATGGCCTTTTGTGAGGTACACGATTCCAAGTATCAATCACATGGTGTTCCTATTGCAGTATTCACTGCTTTAGATATACCTACATTGAGTCAGTGTCAATTCCTGTCTGGTTCAAAACTGACTGTCATTAACAATGCTTGACACTACTATCTGGCCCATGTTCGTTGGAATCTTTTTACAACAACTGTTCTTAGGTCGTGGCTGCAAATGGTACACCGTTCATGGTAGACACATCGTACAAACTGCGTCAACACTTCAAAAAATTGGACACCTTCATCCACCATGGGGTCGTGGGCATGTCCAAATCAGACAACTGCTTTCTGCAATTCTGTAAGCAATACATGTCAGCCTAACTTACAGCACTGATTTTGCATGATCGACTGACCAACACACCACTTCAATGCCACGACTTTTTGACCAGTAACCTTATTTGGGACACTGTGGTGAATAGCCCGGACAATGAGATGTACGAAGACCAACATTTCCAAATTATAGATTGGGCAGGGAAAGTTCTGGTACAATGTAGTTGCAAAGGTGTGTGTGTGTGTGTGTGTGTGTGTGTGTGTGTGTGTGTGTGTGTGTGTGTGTGTGTGTGTGCGCGCGTGTGTGTGTGTGTAGCTCGTAAAAGGATTTTTTTCTGGATACAGAAAACATGGTTTTCAGAGTCTCTTTGTTTCGCATGGTTTTCTTAAAATTATAAATACTATCACCATTGCAGGAAGTGGATATACACAAATTTACCCTGTCTCTGGAACTGAAATTATGGCTATTACATAACAAACTTATATTTGTTTGGAATTTCACTTCTGAATACTACCAGCCCTTTGATAATTCACAATAACAAGATATCAGATCTGACAAGTTGCAGTCTGAGCAGCCAATTTTCAAAGTAAAAAATTTAAAAAATTAAAACTGTAATAAAATGACTGGTAAGTGAACTTACAGCATCAAATTTATCCCAAGCTGCATAATCATATGAAGGAATTTTTTTAGGTTTGTCCTGTTTCCTGTTATCTTCTGTTCCTGTATGGGTACCTGTTGAACTTCGCTTTACTTTAGATCGGACTGGAGTAGCATCCTAGAAAAAGAAGGAAATATTTGCAGGCAATAGAAAATAAAACTGAGAATCTAAGACATTTACAGAATGTTTATTCAACATGACACCCACAGAGCTCACTCAACTGATGACCAGCACTCAAATGTGGCAGTTATGATAAGAGGATGGCAGTAACATTCAGAGAGTACTACATTCAGCTGAAATGAACAACTGTATACAAAAAGCTTGATTCAAAGTAAAGACTGTAGCCATATCGAGCTTACAATTGTGCCAAGCTTGACAGTATATTTACTGATAAAGGGGTCTTGCAGAGAAAGCCCACAATTAGACTGAACACCACCAGCATACAGAGGAAAGTAACAACAGGATACCTAGGGACACACCTCAACAAACGAATGACATTGATCAAGCACATAAGACTTATAACTGTAAAAGCAACAAGACTAATGCACAAAGTCACTGCGCTGAACTCAACTCAGCTACAGATTGCCTTTGCAGACACTGCAAATGTATCATACAGTCCTCTTTGAATCTGTAACGTGTTTGGCAGCAAGTGCCTGGGCACATCAACTGTCACTCATGACTCAAAAAACCATTGTGAGGTGTGGACAAAGAGGTGTATTGCTCAGAATATTAAGGGCATTAGGGGCATTTGGCACTATGTCCATCGAAGCCCTATGCATTGTACTTGCAACATACCCTATTGACATAACCATCAGACAGAGCTGCACTGTACTGGTTCGAAAGAGAAAGACTGGATAAAGGATATGAGATAACAAGGGAGCATATCACAGAAAAATGCCAATTAAATCTTTGTTAGGGGAATGGTTGGGGCTCAGACACATTGACCCAAAAGTCGTGGTATGGTATACCTCCTGAAGGGCCATGACCCTACACACCTGCACCACTTTTGCCTTAGCCAAAGTGATTTTTGTGAATGAGGGTGATATGAATCTCCCGAACACATAACATTGAAATTGTGTACACACACACACACACACACACACACACACACACAAACGGGCGTAAGCCTGACATCAGAAATCTAAGACATAGGGCAAGCTTTAAGAGACCCAGATAATTGGAACATACTTAACTGCATCACTGACGAAATATCGATAGTGCTACACAAGACTTATAAGCAGCAATGACCGTTTACAGGAACACGATCCGAAACACACACTACACCATAACATGATGCATGGGACAGCAGAGATACAAACACTGATATGGAAACAAATAAACATATAGATACTGATGATATGAATACTCCAATATCACCAGATACATATAAGGCATAGTAGCAGATCACTCGACTTCAACAATACTACAGATAATACAAACATGGAATTTAGAAATAAGTTAGCAATAGAAATACAAGTACAGCAAGGACTTATTTCGTTCTTTGGATCATTATTTGCAACATAGTTTGTAAAATGTGTAAGATGCAAACTGTAAAATGTGAACTTTGTATTATTGTGCATAAACATTCATATGCAGAATAGTAAGATATAAATACACATACACAAAAGCACAAAATAAAGACGAAGCACCCTTTGGCGAGATGAGGCTTCAGGTCATCTCTCGAGGCTCCTCTCCTGCTTACGGTGCGGTTAAGTGGAGGAAGCAATTGTAGTAACAAACAATACTGTCATACCTCATACACAACTCACGTAGAGTTAACATCACAACATACATACATACATATAGTAGTACCTCTAGTAGAATAAAATAAGCTAATTCAGGTGAAACAGACTTGAAGTGTTTACCAAAGCCCTTCCACTTGAAATAGCTAGGTAAAGGAACCTCTTTTGCTATCCCCCTTCATGTATTATTTTCTTCTTAGGAATAAGTAATTTTATTTTCCAATTGTACTTATGTATTCTGTGGTCTTTTTTGTTTTGCTTTTATTTTTTAACTAACAATTTAATTATATGAAAAACAAGAAAAGTACTAAAAGCCTGGAAATTGTCTAGTTTGTTGTAGTAAAGACCCATTATAGTTACCAAGACGGTGGGTCACTCTGTGACGTTAATAAATAAATAAAGAATTCAAAATACCCTACCTCTGTATGTTCACCTTCAACTGAGCTTGCATAGGTCGCAACTATACTACTACATCAATAGGCTAGTAATGTTGTTGAGTAGTATAAAGACTGTGTTATTCACTGTCAAAAAAGTGAAAACAAGATGAAAGATTTATCTTTGCTGTACTAACATCAAGCACAAAAACTTCCAGTGTGGATATAATGAGCAGGAATATCAAAACACCGAAAGACCGAACTGAGTTTCTTGAATAATTCCATTGAAAATATTCATATTAATGTTAAATATTAGTAACTGATGTAGAGCTCGGATTTTTACATATTTGCACACTGTATTCCTTGACAGTTACACGTATGCATGTAAGGAATAAATTTATTCCAAGTTGTAAGGAATTTACTACTGAAGTTTTATAGGGTGTATTAATGAATATATAAGGGGTTAATGAATATATTTAACTAATGTATGCACATTTATGCACATATTTTACTTTTTCAACAATTATTCTTGAAACACAAATATTTCGCCATGATATTTTAAGAAGGGAAACACCCAAGAAAATTTTTTTACTGCTCTGTTTGTGTAGAAGAGCTGTTATTTATCATGTATGTAAATCCATAAAAGTGTCAGGAAATGAGAAGAACATAGCTATCAACAATGAGCGGTTCCTTTATAAAGTATAAAAAAATTTACCGCTCAACAGCTTGACATAAACTGAATGGTGCTCAAATCTTTAAAAGTTTGGTGCAGCCATTGCATCATAAAACACACTACAGTTTGGATTATGTTACATATGAAGCCATCTGTTGCAATATTAACATTCCCAAGAATTAAAAAGTGTCATGTTCAGTTAATTTTTAAATTTGTAACTAATATGCTGTAACTCATAATTTCTGCAGTGTGAGAGGGAGGAAACAGAACATTATAATGCTGAAGGAGAAGAGCAGTAAGGCTTATTTGTTTCAACATTGGATTGATAAAAGTCCTACTCTTACAACAGATGGAGATACAGTACTGTGTCAAGTGTATGAAAAAAGTAAGTTTTATTTTGTATTTTCAGAATATCTTAAAAATCAATATATGATTTTCATTTTAGTGACCGTCATTTTTATTTAACTAACATAAACTCACATTATTGTTATACTACTGTTATAAGTGCCCTGCAACAAAAAAATTCCAGATTACAAAAAGTAATAAACAGCTGCTTATAGAAATTCTGCTGATAAAAATATCTCTAAGATCCAAACCTTACCAGCAGCATTTCCTGTAATGATAATTTTTTGTAGGATATCTGCAAAGCGTTAGTTTCAGCCCATGTCCTTTTGAATAAGTTAAATAATGTAGAATTTTGAACATTCCAGGAAAAAATATTCTGAACAAAAAGTTCCTGATGAATAAACAATAAGGAGAAACTACCTCAGAAAAAATTATGAAGAAGTAAGTTTAAAAATTTATTTAATGAAATTAGTTTGTGTGTCAACTGTCCTCCCCCCTCCCCAATACTTCGTGCTTTATAACAACTTGTTAATTATTTAAAACTTTTTGAAGTATTATACAAAAATATTTTAAGGTGGAAATGTGAAATTATGTATGGTCTGTAGTGGAATGGAGTTTAATTTCGTTTAGTTTATGATTAAGAAACATTTTTATAAACTTTTTAAATTTGTTACCACACCAAAAGTGAGACCCCAAATTACACCCCCGATCTTACTACTTTTCAACAAACTAATTCTTTTCAGGTAATACAAGAAATAAGAGAATCTCGATGGCTCAAGCTTGTGGTTGTCTGTAAATGAAACAACCAACATATGTATAAAATTTACAGCTGATGTCACTGTGGGAAAAATGATGAAATGAACCAGGAACATCCCCTCTTTTTCTCCAAGGTACTGAAAGAAACAAACCATTCAATGATTGCCAAGGTTGTTCATGATGCATAGATGCAACAGCTTGCAAGATTTAGGCTGCTAAAGTTTTGCAGGTATTTTATCCTAAAGCAGTTCGTATGATTTGTTTAGCACATACTCTTCACCAGCTGGCAGAGGAAACTCAAGCAAATTTTCCATAAGTGCCTTAATTTCCTCCATGAAAAAAGTGTTTGTTAAGGTGCCATCAATAATGAAGTTATTAACTGATATGATGGAAGACACTCATTTACCCCCAGAGCCAATCATCAAGAGATGGCGAACATGACTGAAGCAGCTCTATAATATAGAGATAATTTAGAACATGTGAAAAAGGTGCTTGATGTGATGTACAAAAATGAAGCAGTGCAAGTATCCCTGCTGCAGTTAGTGCTTGCAATGAGAAGAGTATTCAGAGTAAATTAGTGTTTATTAAGACATATTTTAATAAACTCATAGTTATAATCACTCTCTTTTTTTATCGTTTATTTCGCACTAGGAGAGTCTGCTTGTTGACACATCTGTCTATATTTGGGTCTGGCAAGGGCATCTTCATATGTGGCATTGATGAATTCCAAATGCTTCTTGACACAGTCCATCTATAGTGTCTTGGGTCTGCTTTACTGCACAAGACGTGTCTGTATCATCTTAACCTGCTTTCCCGTAGTTTGTCTGAGATGGCTGCAACTCCAAGTCACTGCCAATCATTGACGTTTGTTGCATGGTCAAATCAGATAAGCCAAAGGGACCATTGGAGCATATGCATTTTCATCATGTGGAGAGCCTGCTCATGCTTCGTTGTCGTTGACCAACATTCTGACCTATCAAGTGTGACTGGGCATACTACAGTCCTATAAACCATTGACTTAAGGCATAAAGACATACGGTGGTCACACAAGACGTTAGTCGCCTGGCACCATTTCATCCAGACTGTGTTAACACAGGCACGGACACCTGGAAGACTTTTACTATCATTGCATATGAGTGAGCCAAGATATCTGAATTGAGTAATTCAGGTCTTTTCCACTGACTTTGATGGTCCCATCAGTTTGAATACCACACTCCAAGTAGTCTTCTTGATATTCAGTTGGAGGCCAAACCTGCGAAGTCATTGATTCCATTGCTACTGAGTCTGTTCCTGGAGATCTTCATGGTGTTTGCTTGCCAGCAAAACATTATTAGCATATAGGAGTGACCAAGGGTGGGGTGACCATAAGTCATACGTCACAGTGACCATACAGAGGATAAATAGTAGGGGTAACACTACTGAACCTTGATGTACTCCGACACTGTAGTAAAAGTGGGTGATGTTCCCACCGTACATTGGACATTACTGGAGACATTTTGATATAGCAGTTGGACCCGTCTGACAAAAGCTTCACGAACACTGAGAGATCATAATGCACGCCAAATACATTTATGTGGGACACGGTGAAAGGCCTTTTTGAGACCTAGGAATGACATATGAGTATCCTTGTTTTTCTCATGGTGTTTCACACTAAGTAACTGAGTGGCATGAATGGCACCTATAGTTCCACTTCCTTTGATAATCCTGCATTGATTTGGAGTGATACAAACAATTGCACGGAGCCCCTGGAGTCCATAACACGCTCAAAGCAGTCGAATTGGTCGGTACTGCGAGCATTCTGTCGCATCACCTTTCCCGTCCCAGATTGGCTGTGTAACACTAGTTGTCCAGACTGTTGGGACTATATCCTCATCAATGATTCTGCTGAAGAGGATAGTACGAATTGTGGCACCTTTGTGTCCAAGGATCCTTCATACTTCCACTGGAATGTCATCAGGGCCAGTAGCCTTCCCATTCTTCGACTTCTTAATGACTTCCTTGAACTCCTGAATGCTAATTGGTAATACAGGTCCAGCAACTGGATCAGCACTCAGTATTGGAGGATGGTCTAATTTCTCATGGCTGATTTTGGAGAACTAATCACTACATCTGCGGAGAATGTTGAGTGTGTCTCGAAGGAGTCAATGGTCTTTGTCCTTTATGTGTCTGACATGGCCAATGTCCAGAGTGACTCGGTGGCGTGCTTTGGCAAGGCGATAAATTTTATTTACTCCTTCAGTTGTGTCTAGTTCATCATAAATACGGCCATAGTAAGAAGATTTGGCTGCTGCAAGTGCTCTCTTGGCAGCCAATTTTTGCTTCTTGTGGAGTTGTATATCTTCATTAGTGCAGGACTGGGATCATACTTTGAAAGATTTCTTCTTCTACCTCACAGCTGCGTGCACGTCTTCATTCCACCATAAGACTTCTTTATTGGTTGCTCATTTGCTGCACAGTGGGCTTGGCTAGTGACGCTGTTCCATATGCCTTCTACTGGCTGGTCTGTGTATGCCGATGACCTTAATTGCGTTCTGACGAATGACACCAAATGATTCTCTGCACTCCAATGTTTTGGGGATTTTTTTTTTTTTTGTGGTTTTAGGGTGCACAACTACAGTGATCATTAGCGCACAGACTAAGTTATGAATGCACTGCGAGGCACAAGGTTAAAACAGCAACTAAAAAGGACAACACTATAAAACGCACATTAACAGAAAAGGGATTAAGAGAAAACAGCATAATCAAGTGTCCTTAGACAGGTTTGTCAAGTGGATAAAACAAAGAACGTGAGCAGCGGGTCCTGGGTCATCCGCTAAAATGGCATCCAGAGTACATGGCAGACCAAGATCAGTGAGCAGTGTATTAAAATTCGGACAAGACGTTAAAATGTGGCATACCGTCAGCAATTGCCCACATGGGCAGAACGGCGCCGGCGCAGCCGTCAGCAGATGGCGATGGCTGAACCGGCAGTGTCCAATTCGTAACCGGGCCAAAACAACCTCCTCCCACCGAGAAGGGCGTGAAGAGGTCGTCCAAGCCATGGAGAGAGGTTTCAAGGCCTGAAGCTTGTTATCAGTAAGCGTAGCCCAATCGGCATGCCACAGCGATAAAATGCGCTGACAAATGACCCTGCTAAAATCAAATGAAGGCACACAACAAGAAGCTGTGCCAGGCTGGAGGACAACAGCCTTGGCTGCGGCATCTACAGTTTCGTTCCTAGGGATACCGACATGGCCAGGAACCCACATAAAGGTAACTGGAGAACCATCATCTGCCAGCTGCTAAAGAGAGCGTTGGATCCGGTGCACGAAAGGGTGAACTGGATACGGATCACTGAGGCTCTGGATGGCGCTCAGGGAATCAGAGCAGATGACATAAGCAGAATGTCGATGGCGGTGGATGTAAAGAACAGCTTGGTAGAGGGCAAATAGCTCAGCTGTGAAGACCGAACAATGGCCAAAGCCGGTATTTGAAACTATGTGCCCCGACAATAAAAGAACACCCGGCACCGTCATTGGTCTTAGAGCTATCTGTATAAATGAAGATCATATCTGAGCGGACGATCGACCGATATAGGCGAAGTAGGACAGTACAATCCGCTCCCCACGACGTACCGCTGAGAACACGGAGGACATTCAGAGAACGGGTACAACGGACAGCCAAATATGACACATGTGGAGACCAGCTAAGTTTCCTGTCAAATGTAAGACCTAAAAATTTTGTTGTCTCCATGAATGGGAGAGCAACGGGACCGAGATGTAAGGTTGGTGGGAGAAACTCTTTGTAGCGCCAGAAGTTACTACAGACCGTCTTCTTGGCAGAAAAACGGAAGCCATTGGCGACACTCCAGGAGTAAAGACAGTCAACACAACACTGAAGACAGCGCTCCAGGAAACATGTACACTGCGCGCTGCAGTAGATGGTAAAATCGTCCACAAAAAGGGAGCCTGATACATCAGCTGGGAGGCAATCCATTATTGGATTGATCACTATGGCGAAGAGAGTGACGCTCAAAACTGAGCCCTGAGGCACGCCATTCTCCTGGTGAAAGGCGTCAGACAGGACAGAACCCACACATACCCTGAACTGTCGATCCATTAAAAAGGCACGAATAAAAAGAGGGGGGCGACTGCGAAGGCCCCATGTATGTATGGTGCGGAGAATGCCCGCCCTCCAACAGGTGTCTTAAGCCTTGTCCAAATCAAAGAACACAGCCAGGGTCTGGCGCTTCCGCAAGAAGTTATTCATAATGAAGGTCGACAAGGTAACCAGATGGTCAACAGCAGAGCGACGCCTACGAAATCCACATTGTACACTGGTAAGTAGGTGTCGAGATTCAAGCAGCCAAACCAAACGAGAGTTAACCATTCGTTCCATCACCTTACAGACACAGCTGGTAAGGGAAATGGGTCGATAACTGGAAGGCAAGTGCTTGTCCTTCCTCGGCTTAGAAATCGGGACAACAATAGATTCGCGCCAGCATGTGGGAACATCACCCACAATCCAGATGCGATTATAAGTACGAAGAAGAAATCCTTTACCCACAGGAGAAAGGTTCTTCAGCATCTAAATATGAATAGAATCAGGCCCTGGAGCAGAGGACCGTGACCGGGCAAGTGCATTTTCGAGTTCCCGCATGGTGAATGGGGCATTATAACTTTCACGATTCGAGGAGTGGAAGTTAGGTGGCCTTGCCTGCTCTGTCTGTTTTTGGGGGAGGAAGGCAGGGTGGTAATGAGTGGAGCTCGAAACCTCTGCGAAAAATCAGCCGAAGGCATTGGAGACATCCTCAGGGGCCACAGGAACGTCATTCGCGACCATCAAGCCAGAAACTGGTGGGTGGACCTTAGTGCCAGATAGCCGGCACAGGCTACCCCAGACAACAGAAGAAGGAGTAAAACTGTTGAAGGTGCTTGTGAAAGCAGCCCAGCTGACTTTCTTGCTTTCTTTAATAACACGAAGACACTGTGCACGTAATCGTTTATAATTGATACAATTCGCCATCGTAGGGTGGCGTTTAAAGGTGCGTAAAGCACGTTGACAAGCACGTAAAGTGTCTCTACATGCTGCGGTCTACCAGGGGACTGGTACACAACATGGAGAAGAAGTAGGATGAGCGATGGAATATTCAGCAGCAGTGAGAATGACTTCCGTGAAGCGTGCGACCTGACTATCGCAGCTTGCGAAGGTTTGATCCTGAAAGGTCGCCCTGGAAGAGTAGAGCCCCCAGTCTGCCTTGGAGATGTTCCAACTAGTTGAGCATGGAGAGGGGGTATGATGCAGGAGATGGATAACACAAGGGAAGTGGTCGCTCAAATATATATCAGAAAGTGCGTACCACTCAAACCGGCGTGCAAGTTGAGTAGTACGTACAGAAAGGTCTAAATGGGAATAGGTGTGAGTTGTGTCCGAAAGAAAAGTAGGGGTGCCATTAATGAGGCAGACAAGACTGAGGTGGTTGAAAAGGTCTGCTAACAGGAAGCTCTCAGGATGCTGGAGAGCCCCAAAGGGGGTGGTGGGCATTGAAGTCTCCAGTAAACAAAAATGGTGCAGGTAGCTGAGCAATAATTTGCATCAGGTCTGCCCTAGTAACGGCAGATAACGATGGAGTGTAAACAGTACAAATGGAAAATGTAAAAGTGGGGAGAGTAAGTCAGACGGCAACTGCCTGCAGGTCAGTGTGCAATGTGATGGGATCTTAGCAAATATCATCCCAAACCAGCAATACAACCCCTCCATGAGCCAGAATACCTGCCACAGGGGGTAGGTCAAAGCGCACAGAGGCACAGTGTGCCAAGTCAATTTGATTGCACGGGCGTAGCTTCATTTCCTGGAGAGCTACGACGAGCGCACAGTGCAAGCGTAGCAGCAACTTTAAGTCCTCTTGGTTGGAGCGAATGCCGCGAATATTCCAATGAAGAAGTGCCATTGTGAGAGGAAAAAGAAAAAGGAGAAGCAAAAAGGGGTCACCTCGAAGGCCGCTGAGGGCCTGGCTTCGAGCGAGCACTGCCGCCGCTATCAATAGGTGGAGAGTCATTGTCCATTTGTTCAATAGGTTCGTCAACCATCTTGTTAAGATGGCTGGGAGGGGGAGCTTCCTCTGCCGGTGAACGGCCAGATGTTCGGCTACCGGTGGTGCGACCAGGCGAAACGGATGACGGACTGGGGCGGCAACCGCTGGGAGGCGCAGGAGAAGAAATGCGCCGTGGCGGAGAAGGAGAACTTTGCTTCCTATGAGCCTTCTTGGAAGGTTGTTTAGTCGAAGTACTGGTCGATGGCTGGGAGTTCGAGGTACAGAGGAAGTCTTCATGGGACGGTTCCTTCTTGAAGGCCTGTGCATCTGACTTCTGGGTCTTAGTCTTGGCAGAAGCTGATGAAGGTGCTTGTGTCTTATGGGTGACGGGAGGAAGAGGAGACGTTGACCGGACGATCTTAGCACTGGCCAAACGGACGACCGTAGTGCTAAAGGTCAGATCGCATGTATGCGTCGACACCTTCTTGGTAGTCCGAGGAGAGGCGAGGACAGTACTATATTTCCCCGCTGGGAGCAGCGTGGGTTTCCTACTAGCAAATAGCTTGTGGGCAGCCGAGGTGGACACTTTCTCTTTGACCCGAATTTCCTGTATACAGCGTTCATCTTTGCAGATGAGACAGTCGCGAGAGGACGCTGCATGGTCACCCTGACAGTTCACCCAACGAGGAGACAGTGGCGGACAGTCACCCTCATGGGCGTCCCTGCCACAAGGGACGCATTTAGCCACATTACAACAAGACTGGTGGGTGTGATTAAAATGCTGACACTGGTAGCAGCGCGTAGGTGTCGGGACATAGGGGCGAACAGAAATAACCTCATAGCCCACTGAGATGCGCGACGGCAGCAGAACGCTATCAAAGACCAAGAAAAGTGTCCGGGTCGGTACAAGGTCATTGTTGACCTTTTTCATGACCCGATGGACAGCCGTCATGCCCTGCTCAGCGAGGAAAGACTGAATCTCCCCATCAGTCAATCCGTCGAGTGATCTAGTATATACCACACCACACGACGAATTCAAAGTGCGGTGAGCCTCCACCCAGACAGGGAACGTGTACAGGAGTGTGGCCCGAAGCAGTTTTTGTGCCTGAAAGGCGCTCTCAGTTTCTAACAACAAGGTACCGTTACGCATCCTGGTACAAGACTTGACAGGTACGGCTATTGCATCTATGCCCGTCTGAATAATGAAAGGGTTGACAGATGAAAATCCGTTCCGTCCTCAGATCTAGAAACTATGAGAAACTTTGGGGCAGGCGGTAGTACTTTTTCACTGATGGCTGGTCAAGTTTCCGTTTTTGGGCAGAAGTCGAGACAGAAGAAGAAGAGAACTCCATTGCGGAGGAATCCCCCATGATTGCCAGTGTCTCCGATGGCGCAATCCTTCCTTGTGGGGACCCTCTCAGAGGGTGCTCCGGCCTTAGGTGAATGTTTACACCTAAGGTCACACCTCCTGAGAAACGGACGGAGAGACCAATCGGCATGGTCGGAAGGTGTCAGCTGAGGCAATCACCCCTCCCTGGGCCTGGCCTATACCAGGGGGTACGTGCGTGCCTTACTTGTCTACCCAGGGCGGGGAATTATGCGTTACCCCGACACCGGCTACGCGTGCGAACACGTGGGTCGGCCTTGAGGCACGCACACGGAGGAAAGAGGAAGAGGCAAAAAAAAAAAAAAAAAAAAAAAAAAAAGGGAGAGAGAGAGAGAGAGAGAGAGAGAGAGAGAGAGAGAGAGAGAGAGAAAGGACAGACTGTCTCAAACGCCGAGGTGGAGACCATAGGTTGGACAAGAAGGCAAGGAGAAGAAGGCATGTAGAAGAAGGCAAGGTAAAAAGTAAGGAAGACAGTGAGAGAGGGAGAAAGACAAAGAAAGGAACCAAATAAAGGAAGGAAGAAACCAGAATAAGCGAAAAACAAAAATGACCACAAATGTAAGTGGTGGAACCGTCCAACTCCGGACGCAGGCGCAAACTACCCCACTTGAGGGGAGGGACTCCTTCTAATTGCCTCTTACGACAGGCAGGAATACCTCGGGCCTATTCTAACCCCCGGACCTGCAGGGGGAACAGTTTGGGTTGTGGATATTCAACTTCAGGTCCATAACAAGAGGCTGATGCTTGGGGGCAATCGATTCTGAGGGGATGACTTTTAAGTCAGTTACCTGCTTCAGGTAGCGCCTTCCTGTAAGTGGATAGTCAATTTGAGTCTTGTGCCCACCACTTGTATAGGTTATCAGATGTGTATGGCTCTGCTTGAAAAATGCGACCTCTTAGCAACAAATAATCCTGAGCTAATAACAAGCATCAAAACGGATATATGGATAAGTGAACATAGGGTCGTCATAGCGAGACTGAGTACCGTAACTCCAGAATCCTCCAAAAACAAAATAAAAACATACCTACACCAAAAAGCAGACAAAAATTCGCAGGATGCCTTCCTGAGAGACTATCTCCTCTCCTTCCAAATTAACAATGTAAGTGTTGATAGATGTGGCACGAACTCAAAGAAATAGTATTGACAGCAACTGAGAGAGTCATATCAAATAAATTAACAAAAGATGGAGCTGATCCCCCTTGGTACACAAAACAGGTCAGAACACTATTGCAGATGAAAAAAGCATGCCAAATTCAAACAAACACAAAATCCCCAAGATTGGCAATCTTTAACAGAAGCTCGAAATGTAGTGCGGACTTCCATTTGAGATGCTTATAATAGTTTCAACAACAAAACTTTGTCTTGAAACAAGACAGAAAATTCAAAGAGGTTCTGGTTGTATGCAAAGCATGCTAGTTGCAAGGCAGAATCAATACCTTCTCTGCATTACAGCAATGAAAATACTATTAATGGTAGTGCTGCTAAAGCAGAATTACTAAACACAGTCTTCCGAAATTTCTTCACCAAAGGAGATAAAGCAAATATGCCAGAATTCGAAACAAGAACATCTGCCAACATGAGTAACATAGAAGTAGATGTTGTTGTTGTTGTGGTCTTCAGTCCTGAGACTGGTTTGATGCAGCTCTCCATGCTACTCTATCCTGTGCAAGCTTCTTCATCTCCCAGTACCTACTGCAACCTACATCCTTTTGAATCTGCTTAGCGTATTCATCTCTTGGTCTCCCCCTACGATTTTTACCCTCCACGCTGCCCTCCAATACTGAATTGGTGATCCCTTGATGCCTCAGAACATGTCCTACCAACCGATCCCTTCTTCTGGTCAAGTTGTGCCACAAACTTCTCTTCTCCCCAATCCTATTCAATACTTCCTCATTAGTTATGTGATCTACCCAGATAGAAGTAGATATCCTCAAAGTAGTGAAGCAACTTAAATCACTGCACAGATCACACCAATATTCAAGAAAGGCAATAGGAGTAAGCCACTAAACTCCAGGCCCATATTACTAACATCAATTTGCAGCACGATTTTGGGACATATATTGTGTTCAAAAATTATGAAATTCCTAGAAGAGAACAGTCTATTGAGACACAGTCAGCATATTTAGAAAACTTCTTTCTTGTGAAACATAACTAGCTCTACTCGCACGAAATGTTGAGTGCTCTTGACAAGGAATTTCAAATAGATTCCATACTTCTAGATTTCCAGAAGGCTTGCGATTAGTTATGTGATCTACCCAGATAGAAGTAGATATCCTCAAAGTAGTGAAGCAACTTAAATCACTGCACAGATCACACCAATATTCAAGAAAGGCAATAGGAGTAAGCCACTAAACTCCAGGCCCATATTACTAACATCAATTTGCAGCACGATTTTGGGACATATATTGTGTTCAAAAATTATGAAATTCCTAGAAGAGAACAGTCTATTGAGACACAGTCAGCATATTTAGAAAACTTCTTTCTTGTGAAACATAACTAGCTCTACTCGCACGAAATGTTGAGTGCTCTTGACAAGGAATTTCAAATAGATTCCATACTTCTAGATTTCCAGAAGGCTTGCGATCAAATTGCACAATTAAGGAATATCATCTCAGTTATGCAACTAGATTCATGATTTCCTGTGAGAGAGGTCACAGTTCATAGCAAATGAAGGAAAGTCATCGGATAAAACTGAAAGGATTTCTGGAATTCCCTTCGGTAGTGTTACAGGCCCTCTGCTTTCCTTATCTATATAAATGATTTAGGAGACAATAAATCTACAGGCCATAAATTCAACGAAATACCTAGGAATTACAATTACAAACAACTTATATTGGAAGAACGCACAGAAAATGTCATGGGGAAGGTGAACCAAAGACTGCATCTTATTGGGAGAATACTTAGAAGATGCACAAGATCTACTAAAGAGACTGTCTACAATATGCTTGGTCATTCTCTTTTGGAGTACTGCTGTGTGGTGTGGGATACTTTGCAGATAGGATTCACAAAGTACATCGAGAAAGTTCAAAGGAGAGCAGCACATTTAGTATTACTGCGAAATAGGGGAAAGAGTTTCATGAACATGATAGAAGAATCGGGGTGGACATCATTAAGACAAAGGTGTTTCTCGTTGCAGTGCGAACTTCTCATGAAATTTCGACTACTAACTTTCTCCTCCGAACGCAAAAATTATGTAGTTTAATGCCAACCTACATAGGGAGAAAAGATCATCATAATAGAATAAGTGAAATCAGAGCTCACACAGAAAGACATAGGTGTTCCTTTTTCCGCGCACTGTATGAGAGCGGATTAATAGAGAAACATTATGAAGATGGTTCGATGAACCCTCTGCCAGGCACTTAAGTGTGATTTGCAAAGTACCACATAGACATTGATCTAGATGTAGATGTAAATTGCCTGCAGGTATATGAAATAGCTGTCATCAGAGACATAAAAGGAGAAATAGGAAAGTGTCTTTGTAACAAAACTGAGAAAATTTAAGAAAGGAATCCAGGTTTAATGTTTCTTAGGTATGTGAATAAGGTGCTACAAGGTGAATATGAATATGAAAAACAACTTAATGTTTATTCTGTAAGTGACGCAGTCTTTTTTTTTTTGTTACTGTCCTGACTTCATGTCAAGCAGAGAGACCCTTCTCTTCATCTGCAAAAAATATTGAACTGCTTATTGTAATAAACTAATGTTAAAATAGACAAGACAGAGAGAGAGAGAGAGAGAGAGAGAGAGAGAGAGAGAGAGAGAGAGATTAATTTCAATTTTGTTAATGACTGAATTAAGGAATAAATTTAAAGTTTTATTTCATGACGATTAATAAATGTGAGAAATAATGTATTTTTTTAATGCATATTTTTAAGTTTTTAGAGGATACACACATGCATATATTCATACTTTGTAGTGCATGAAAGTCCAAGCTCTGCTCATAAGTAAAGACAGTAGGAATGAGTTTCTATACCTTGTCATCTGCTGACTCTTCACGTAATAGTTGTTCTTTCCTCTTCATTTCTTCCTCCCAGTTTTTTAAATCCAACATATAATTTTGTACATCCTGAGCATTATCACGAATCTGTTTTTGCAACACGATAGGATCCATCTCAACATGAAAAAACCTGTAAGGATCAATTACTCAGCACATACAACATGTGAATGTTTCTGTAAATGTGGTTTGTAAGCATTAATTGTATATCTCACTTAATAATCTATTCACTCTTTAAAACAATACAAATAAAACAGCATAAAACTACACCTAAGGTACATAGGCAGGTAGGTAGTTAACACCTTAAGAGAAAGTGGTACAGGATATCTACTTACACGAGAGAAACCTCTGAGGAATATATATAGGACATAAAAAGAAGCAAAAAGCTCATATATACATATGGTCAATTTGTTTTTATTTTCTTAAGTACAGACACTTTTTTGTTGTTACGTGTCTGCTTCATTTCTGTCTTTTTGTTTTCAAATTGGTGATACTGGCGCTTTTTTCTTTTCTCTTCAAATGTTGTATTCTGATGGCTAAATGAAATGCTCAAAATGTCTCCCATTATGTCTACCACAATCTTCTAAACAAAGCATCATGGACGTCTTAGTCACTACCATATTCCCGATGTCTGTTGTATCTTATGAAACCCTTCTTGAACATGTTGATGAAGAATGGCAATATTTGCAATAGATCTTTAATACACTATGTCCTTTAAATACCCCCCAAAATAAAAAATCCAATGGGTTGAATAAAGAGAGTGAGCAGGCCACTATGATGTTGACCCATGGCATATTCATTTATTTGTGAAACACTGATTTAAAATTTTTCTTACTTGCAGAGCCAAATGAGGTGGTGCCCTATTGTGGATGGACCACATGTTCTGACACCGGTGTAGTCGAATGTCTTCCAGAAAAAAACTGAAATATTCCATTAAAAATTCACTGTATGATGCTCCTGTCAGTGTTTCATGGAAAAATGAAAGGTCCTACTAATCTGTCTCCAATACTTTTTTGTAAATAAAAACTGCTTTTTCCTGCTGCAACTTAATTTATTTTTCCCAGATTTATTTTGTCTTTTTCTTACTCTAAGGCATCATTTTTTATTACATATTCTAGTAGTATGTAAAGAAATATGAATGTTTTAGTTGGACCACTTTTTTCGCTTTGTGACAGATGGCGCTGTAATAGTCACAAACGTATAAGTACATGGTATCATGTAACATTCCGCCAGTGCGGATAGTATTTGCTTCGTGATACATTACCCGTGTTAAAATGGACCGTTTACCAACTGCGGTAAAGGTCGATATCGTGTTGATGTATGGCTATTGTGATCAAAATGCCCAACGGGCGTGTGCTATGTATGCTGCTCGGTATCCTGGACGACATCTTCCGAAGTGTCCGGACTGTTCCCCGGATAGTTACGTTATTTAAGGAAACAGGAAGTTTTCAGCCACATGTGAAATGTCAACCATGACCCACAACAAATGATGATGCCCAAGTAGGTGTTTTAGCTGCTGTCGTGGCTAATCCGCACATTAGTAGCAGACAAACTGCGCGAGAATCGGGAATTTCAAAAACATCGGTGTTGAGAATGCTACACCAACATCGATTGCACCCATACAACATTTCTATGCACCAGGAATTGCGTGGTGACGACTTTGAACATTGTGTACAGTTCTGCCACTGGGCACAAGAGAAATTACGGGACGATGACAGATTTTTTGCACGCAGTCTATTTAGTGACGAAGCGTCATTCACCAACAGCGGTAAAATAAACTGGCATAATATGCACTATTGGGCAGCAGAAAATCCACGATGGCTGCAACGAGTGGAACATCAGTGACCTTGGTGGGTTAATGTATGGTGCAGCATTATGGGAGGAAGGACAATTGGCCCCCATTTTATCGATGGCAAGCTAAATGGTGCAATGTATGCTGATTTCCTACGTAATGTTCTACCGATGTTACTGCAAGATGTTTCACTGCATGAGAGAATGGCGATGTACTTCCAATATGGTGGATGTCTGGCACATAGCTTGCGTGCGGTTGAAGCGGTATTGAATAGCATATTTCATGACAGGTGGATTGGTCGTCGAAGCAAAATACCATGTCCTGCACATTCACCGGATCTGACGCCCGCGGATTTCTTTCTGTGGGGAAAGTTGAAGGATATTTGCTATCGTGATCCACTGACAATGCTTGACAACATGCGTCAGCGCATTGTCAATGCATGTGCGAACATTACGGAAGGCGAACTACTCGCTGTTGAGAGGAATGGCGTTACACGTATTGCCAAATGCATTGAGGTTGACGGAAATCATTTTGAGCATTTATTGCATTAATGTAGTATTTACAGGTAATCACGTTGTAACAGCATGCATTCTCAGAAATGATAAGTTCACAAAGGTACATGTATCACATTGGAACAACCGAAATAAAATGTTCCAACATACCTACGTTCTGTATTTTAATTTTAAAAACCTACCTGTTACCAACAGTTCATCTAAAATTGTGAGCCATATGTTTGTGACTTTTACAGCGCCACATATCACAACGCAAAAAAAGTGGTCCAACTACAACATTCATATTTCTTTACGTACTACACGAATATGTAATAAAAAATGGGGGTTCCTATTTAAAAAAAACGCAATTGATATCCATTTGATCTATGGTAGCGCCATCTAGCAGGCCAACCATAACGCCATCTGGTTTCCCCCTTCAAGCTAGACAAGTTTTGTTCCTTGTAGTTTTTTCGTTTGACGCTTATTTCGTGAGATATTTGGCCCGGTCATGATCAATTGACCACCCTGTACAGTGCTGAATGTACCTACAAAATTACATCATTGGACGACACACAGTTCAAGAGACGTGACATCATAAATATTGAGCTGGATGAAGTTGAAACAACAGGGCAAAAGTCGCTAGAGTTACAGGTGAACTAATGTACAAATATGTATGAAACATGTTAAATACATGTGATATACATACGTAGGCAAGGCCATGGGTAAAAGTTCCTCCTAAACATTTGGATTGATTTCAACCAAATCTAGTACACATCCTACTACTATTTGGAAAGAAATACTGTGGAGGTATGAACCAGCAGCCTTCTGTTAAAACAAAAAAACAGTTTAACATGGCTGGCTGACCATGAGAATAAAAAGGAGAAGCCAGCCACTCCGCAACACATTAAAACCTCCACCCTAAAAGCACTTTGGTGGAGGACACAGAGGGACAAAGGCCATGCACTAAAACTTTTATAGAATGATAAAACCCACCCTCACGAATAAAACATAAAACTAAATAAGCCAATGAGGTGTTGTCAGATAAAATTAGTGACAATGAGTCCGGAAACCCAAGACTTCATCGCAGAGCAGTCAAAAGTGGGACAGTGCACCAGAATATGGGCCATTGTCAACCAGGCGCCGCATCGACACTGAGGGAGGTCTTCATGGCACATGAGGTAGCCGTGAGCCACCTAAGCGTTGCCAATGTCTAGCCAGCACAAAACCACAGAGTCCCTGCGAGAGGCCCAAATGGAGGACTGCCACACATTCGTAGTCTCCTTAAAGGCAAGCAGTTTGTTGTGCATGCTGAGATTTATGCCATTCCGTCTCCCAAAGCCGAAAAACCTGGTGACGTAAAAACAAATTCAGGTCAGTTATTGGAATGCCGATCCCCATAAGTGTTTTCCGTGTAGCCTGTTTGGCCAGCCTGTCAGCAAGTTCATTGTCTGTGATTCCGAAGTGTCCTGGGGTCCACACAAACACCACTGAGCGACTGGACCATTCCAGGGCATAGATGGACTCCTGGATGGTCGCTACCAAAGGATGTCGAGGGTAGCACTGGTCGATAGCTTGTAGGCTGCTCAAGGAGTCAGTACACAGAAGAAAATACTCCCCAGGGCATGAACAGTTGTGCTCAAGAGCACAAAATATAAGCCCTGACCTGGGCTACTGATGCGAGAGATGAACTGCCGTGGGTGGGAAAAGGAGACGGTAATTCGGATACATAGGAGAACTATGAATGTGTGCAACGTAACTAGCCAGCAGTTGTGCACGCCTGACCTGCAATGGAGGGACTCAAGCCTCCAGCAGGACACTGATCACTGGACTCGTCCTAAAAGCTCTTGTCACTAATCGAACGCCACAGTGGTGCACTGAATCGAGTAAGCACAACGCTGAGGCACCGCCGAACCATAAGCCAGACTCCCAAGTCAAGGTGGGATTGAACAAGGGCTCCGTATAGCTGCAGCAGCGTAGAGCAGTCTGTGCCCCAGTTGGTGTTGATCAGGTAGCGGAGGGCATTGAGGTGCTGGCAGCACTTCTAAGCTGATCAAGGTGACGAAGCCAAGTTAATTGGGAGTCTAAAACCAGTCCTAAAAATCAATATCTCTTCACTACAGTGAGGGGCTCATCAGTAAGGTAAAGTTCTGGTTCTGGATGAACGGTACGATGCTGACAGAAGAGCGTAACACACAACTTTGTGGCCGAAAACGGGAAGCCGTGGGCTAGAGCCGCTCAGCAACACCGGTACTAATGGAGCAGTATGGAATGCAGAAGTCATCTGCATACAGAGAGGGTGAGAAGGACAACCCTACAGCTGCTGCTAGACCATTAATGGCCACTAAAAATAGAGATACACTCAATAAATAGCCCTGTGGGACCCCATTCTCCTGGATATGGGGGGAACTATGGGAGGCACCAACTTGGACACGGAAAGTACAAGGCGACAGGAAATTCTGGACAAAAATTTGGGAGCGGACCTCTCAGAACCCACTCGTTTAATGTGGGAAGGATATGATGTTGCCAGGTGATGTCATATGCTATTCATAAATCAAAAGAGACAGCAGCAAGGTGTTGGCATCTGTAAAAGGCTGTTCGGATGGCAGACTTGAGGGACACAAGATTATCATTGGTAGAGCGACGCAGGCGGAAACTGCCCTGGCACAGAGCCAGTAGGCCACATGACTCCAGGACCCAATCCAATCGCTGACACAGCATACGTTCCAGCAGCTTACAAAGAATGTTGGTGAAGCTGATGGGATGATAGCTATCCACATCAAGTGGGTTTTTACCAGGTTTGAGCACCGGAATGATGGTGCTCTCCCGCCAGCGCGATGGAAAGACGCCATTGCGCCAGATCTGGTTGAAGATCAAGAGGAGATGTCGCTTGTAGTAAGACAAGATATGTTTAATCAGCTGACTGTGGATCTGATCTGGCCCAGGAGCAGTGTTGGGGCAATGTGCAAGGGCACTAAGGAGCTCCCACTCTGTAAGTAAATGGGGCGTGTAGTGAATGAGAGGACTCTCCCTTCCGTCTGCCGTTTGAGAGTGTAAAGGGGGGGGGGGGGGTGGGGGGGGGGTGGGGGGGGGAGTGTTGTAAGTCTCCGACGCAGAGGTGCGAGCATAGTGCTCAGCAATCGCATTTGCATCGTTAGATAAAATGCCATTTATATTAACACCATGTACACCTGTTTGGGTCTGTTACCCAAAAACACGTCTGATCTTCATCCAGACTTGGGAAGCTGACGTATGGCACCCACTTGTTAAGACATACCTCTCCCAACACTCCTGTTTCCGTCTTTTTATAAGCTGGCGAATGCGGGTGCGGAGCTGTTTAAAGGCTATTAGTTGGTCGAGGGAAGGGTGCCACTTGTGTCACTGTAGATCTCACCAACGCTCTTTAATCAGCAACTTCCGGCAACCACCAAGGTACTGACTTTCGCTGGGGGCAGCTGAAAGATTGAGGGATCATGTTTTCCGCTGCAGAAACAATCATTGTAGTGACCCGCTCAACCACAACATCGTTGGCACCATGTGGGGGAGATGCAACAGTGACAGCAGAGGTGAAGGCTTTCCAGTCTGCCTTGTTGAAAACTCATCTGTGTACATGTCCGTGGGCATGACACCGGGGGAATGACAGGAAGATAGGTCACTACCACACAGGTCATCATGTGCTATCCAGTGGATAGATGGGAGAAGGCCAGGACTGCAAACTGAGAGATCAATGGCCTAATATGTGCCATGTGCCACACTGAGAAGTGTGGGGTCACCTGTATTTAAGAGGCAGAGGTGGTGTTGTGACAGTAAATTTTTGACATCTCTGCCTCGGCCAGAAAGAACTGTGCCACCCCACAATGGGTTATGGGCGTTAAAATCTCCCAAAAGTAGAAAAGGTTTAGGGAGTTACTTAATCAGTGCAGCCATCTGGAGGACGATATATGTTGCAGACAGTTATTTCCTGCATCGTCCTTATTCTGACAGCACAGCTTCAAGATGGGTGTGAAGGGGCACAGGTTCACTGCATACCGAGGTCAGGACATAGACGCAAACTCCACCTGACACTCTATTATAGTCACTACAGTTCCTGTAACATCCCTTATAGCTGCAGAGGGCAGCGGTGTGCATTGTCGGTAACCGGGTTTCCTGGAGGGCAATGCAGAAAGCAGGTGTAAAGTTTGAGTTGCCGTAGCTCACCCAGGTCATGGAAAAACCGCCGCAATCCCACTGAAGGATGATGTTATCGTGAGGCTGGGAAGGCATGAAGCGCGCAAGGAGGCAGGTTATGCCTTAGAGTCACATGCTGCCCTCGATTGAATATTTGTAGGCATTGCAGTAGTGAATGAGGCTCAGTGAGATCCAGGTCCACAGGTAGCACTAAGATCTCCACCGCATCCTCAGATGCAGAATTGACAGGGAGTGGTGGTGTTGGGGCTACCAGAGGGTCCTATTCTTAGCAGACTTGTTCTTAGTTTGCTTGCTCTCTCGCTTCTCTTTAGGGGATTGCTGGGAAGATTTCTCCGAAGCAGCTTCAGGCATGGAGGAAGATCGTGGAGCTCTTCGTCCAGCAACTTTTGGCTTCTTGAGCCACTGGTGAGTGTCCACTGTGGCATTAGTGAAGACCTTTGAAGAGAGGACCCCAATGGACCCGTTCTGCATGAGAGGAGCCGGAGAAGGCTGTTGCTTCTCCGGCAGGGGGGAGGGGACCAATGACCTTGCATTTGAGGGAGCCTTGTTCCCAAAATAGGTGTTTTGGGAGCAATGGACGAAGATTTAACCCCTACCACCAGGGGGCGGATGTATTCTGGTGGCCCGGAGGGCCCACTGTTTGTGGCACAGAGTGAGGAACCTCTGGCACTTGGGACGATGATGGTGATGTAGTTGCAGCCTATGTCGACATCAACCGAATGGGGCATAGTCTTTCGAATTTACGTTTAGCCTCTGTGTAAGTCAACCAGTCCAGGGTTTTGTACTACATGATTTTCCGCTTCTTTTGGAGTACTGGACAGTCTGACAAGCAGGGGGGAGTGGTGCTCTCCACATTTGATGCAAGAAGGAAGTGGTGCACATGGAGTATCTGGATGCAGTGGACATCTGGAGTCTCGACATGTGGCCCAGGAAATGCAGTGGGAAGACGTGCCCAAACTTCCAACACTTAAAGCACCACATGGGGGAGGGACGTATGGTTTAACATCACAGCGGTAAACCATCATGTTGACCTATTCAGGCAATGAATCACCCTCAAAGGCCAAGATGAAGGCACTGGTAGCAACCCTGTTGTCATTAGGTACCCAATATATGCGCCAGATGAAATGAACACACCGCAGTTCTAAATTGGCGTGGAGCTCATCGCCAGACTGCAAGAGGATACTGCAATGAAAAATGATCCCCTGGACCATGTTGACGCTTTTATGGGAATGACGGAAACAGGAATATCATCCAGCTTGTCACAGGTGAGTAACGCTCGGGACTGAGCTGGCGATGCTGGCTGAATCAAAACTGCACTGTTTCGCATCTTGGACAGCCCTGTCACTTTTCCAAACTTAACCACAGGGTGTTCAACGAAAAATTGAGGCTTCTTAGGTAGAAGAGAGTCCACATCGGTTCTGCTACAGACTAAAAACTGAGGCGAATATGGCTCTCGCCATTCTGTAGCCCTACGTTCCTCCCATGGTGTAACGAGAGAGAGAAACGATTTAAGGTCATATCTGTTGGCATTGTATTCTATCTTGCCCTTCTTAGAGACTGCTGGTGATGTACGGTCACCGCCCTGGTGCACCTCATTCCGATCAGGGGCTTTCTCCATGGGTGCCACCCAGGCACAGCGAAGGCCAACTGGCATGATGGCCGTTGCTGGGAGTCCTGATGCAGTAGGAAGACAAGCATCTACTCCTTGGCATACATGGGGCGTTTTCAGCTCGGGCATCAGCAGTGCAATCCCTGTGTTGTCAGGGGGCTACCACCAAATGGGTACATGACGGCCCCACCACAATGGACTGGCTACCATGCTGGATATTGGGTGCAGAGAAATCCAATATTGTCATGGGGGCAAAAGGGGTCAGGAGACAACATAAGATGACACACCCTGGAAAGTGTCCTAGTCCAAATAGTTGGATCCCAGGTGTAGATGCAATGCTATGACAAGAGATTCAGGAGATCAAATCTAAGGGCACTATGGATAACTCGTGCATCTCTTAAAGCAACCTTCCCCATATGGCCCATACTCCTGTAGAATTTTGAAAATGGCAGGTTAAACCATAGAATGGGACCTGAACTCATAGGGCCAGTAAGTGTGAGACTCCTTTTAGTCGCCTCTTATGACAGGCAGGAATATCGCGGGCCTATTCTAACCCCTGGACCCACAGGGGGGTTTTCCCCAAAGCACATAAGTCTACTGTATGGCTTCATGATAATGGAATCCCCTTTGGTAAAATATTATGGAGGTAAACTAGTCCCCTATTCAGAATTCCAGGTGGGACTACTCACGAGGACATCGTCACCAGGAAAAACAAAACTGGCATTCTTAGAATAGGAGAGTGGCATGTTAGATCCCTTTACAGGCAGGTAGGCTACAGAATTTAAATGGGGAAATGGATATGTTTCAGTTAGATATAGTGGAAATTACAATGTGTACAACTTTGCTTCCGCCGATTTTTCCCAAACATTTGAGGGTTTAATGAAACAAATTGTTACACATGTATCATTCAAAGTATTTTCCATCGCTGGTCACTACTTTCTCCCGTATTTCGGGCAGTGTAGAATCCCACATGACTTCTTCATGAGATCAGAAGTGTTGGTCAGACAGGCTATGCACCATTGATCTAAACAGGTGATAGTCAGAGGGAGCAATGTCTGGAGAATACGGCGGGAGGGGTAAGACTTCCCATTTTAACGTTTCCAAGTACATTTTGACCTCTTTTGCAACATGGGGTCAAGTGTTGTCGTACTGCAAAATCACTTTATCGTACCTCTCACTGTATTGTGGCTGTTTGTCTTTTAATGCTCTGCTCAAACGTATTAATTGCATTCGATAACAAGCACCACCAAATGCAGAGCATGATCTTGGAGCCATGAATATACGGTTTGGCTGTCGACGTGGAAGCATGGCTGGGATATCCCAATGATTTTTTGGTTTTACGGTTATCGTAATGAACCCATTTTTCGTCCCCGGTCACAATGTGATGCAGAAATCCCTTCAGATTTTGCTTATGAAGGAACTGTTCACAAACACACAATCGCCGTTCAACGTCTTTTGGGTTCAGCTCACACAGGACCCAAGTTCGTTCTTTCTGAATCATGCCCATAGCCTTGAGACATTTTGAAATGGCTTGCTGTGTCACTCCCATTAATCGTGCCAACTCTTCTTGAGTTTGACACAAGTCCACTCAGCAACATCTCCAATTCTGCATCTTCGAAAACATTCTCTCTTCCACCACTACGCCGGTCTACGACATTAAAATCACTGTTCTTGAAGCGCTGAAACCACTCATGACATGTTATTTCACTAACAACATCCTTACAATATGTACCTGAGGTTAGTTGGTTTGTGTGGTTGAAGGGACCAGACTACAAAGGCCATCAGTCCCTTTTTCCATGACCATGAAACACCCACAACGAATAAAAAACAAGCAATGGAGATGACAAGGGATGATGCAGAACAAGAAAGACACAGACAAAGACCAGACAAAAGGAATTAAAAGCACACAGAGTGTTACAGTGGTTGGCCGACCATGGAAACAAAAAAAAAAGGAAAAGTCAACCACGAAGAGACATACTAGAAACCCCAATCTAAAACCGTAGACTAAAAAAGATAGAGATAGAGAGAGAGAGAGAGAGAGAGAGAGAGACAGAGAGAGGCAAACCCTCAGATCGAGCGATAAAAGCCCCCTGCATGAATTAAAATTCAAAACTAAGGCTGCCACTGCAGCATGTTAAAAGTGCAGGGAGCGTATCAGGCAGCGTAAACATCTGCCCGAGCACAGTTAAAAGAGAACAGGCCACCAACATGCGGACCACTGTCAACGCTGATCCACAGTGACAGAAAGGTGGGTTCTCACAGCACAATAAGTAATTGTGCATCAGCCAGGTGTGGCCAATGCGTAGCCGGCAGAGGACAACAGAGTCCTTGCGAGAGGCCCGCAAGGAGGAGCGCCACACACCGGTAGTCTCCTTGACGATCTGAAGTTTGTTGGGTGTAGGCAGGGTGCGCCATTCATCACCCCAGGTGCCAAGGACCTTCTGCCGCAAAACTGACTGGAGATCACACTCCAAAAGGCCAATCTCCACGACCAGTGCACTGATAGCCTGTTTGGCCAGCGTGTCAACACGTTCAGTACCTGGGATGCCGACATGACCTGGGGTCCACGCAAAGAGTATGGGCAAGAGTATGGAGGGACTCCTGGATAGCCATCACCAGACGAAAGCAAGGAAAACACTGGTTGATAGCTCATAAATCAGTCAGGGAGTCACTACAGATAACGAAGGACTCACTTGAGCAGGAGCGGATATACTCTAAGGTGCAAGAGATGACGATGAGCTCTGTAGTGAAAACACTGCAGCTATCCAGCAATGAGCGTTGTTCAGATTGTTCCCCAAGAGTAAAAGCATACCCAACTTGATCAGTAACCATCAAACCATCAGTATAGACTTCGGCAGAGCCAGGAAACATGGCAAGGATGGAAAGAAAGCAGAGACAGAAGGCCTAAAGGAGGACTGAGTCCTTTGGGCCCTGTGCCAAATGCAGCCGAAGGCATGAACAGGGAACACACCATGGGAGTATACGTATAAGGGCCTGGAAAAGAGGTGGGAGAGGGAAAAACTCAAGCTCAGAGAGAAGAGCCCGGACGTGAACTGCGATCATACACCCTGACCGGGGCCGCCATTCTGGAACATGGACGACCGAGCTGGGGAACAGGAGAGGGTAATTTGGATGCCCGGGCAAGCTACGAACATGTGCAGCATAAGTGGCCAGTAGCCACTGGCACCGGATCCACAATGGAGAGACACCAGCCTCCACAAGTATGCTGTTTGCAGGGCTTGTGCGGAAAGCCCCATTTGCAAGTTGGATCCAGCAGTGAAGTATGGGGTCAAGCAACCGCAACGTGGAAGGCGATGCCGAACCATAAGCCAGGTTCCCATAATCGAGACAGACTGAATCAACGCCTGATACAGTTGTAGAAGGGTAGACCGATCGGCACCCCAACGAAGAGCGTTAAGTTGGCACCAGCATGATCATTTAAGCTGCCAAATATGAGGGAGCCAAGTCAACCAGGTTTCAAAAATAAAGCCCAAAAACTGATGTGTCTCCACCATGGCAAGAGGTTCACTGTCAAGATAAAGCCGCCGCTCAGTGTGAACAGTGTGGTGCCGGCAGAAATGCATGACGCAAGTCTTGGCAGCCGAGACCTGGAAGCCGTGCGTGATGGCTCAAGACTGCGCCCTGCGGATAGTGCCCTGTAGTTGCCGTTCAGCAACCATAATTCAAGTGGAGCTATAGTACAGGCAAAAGCCATCAGCATACAAAGAAGCTGAACGTTCCCACAGCTGCAGCTAGCCCGTTGACAGCAACTAAAAATAGGCAGACACTCAAGACAGAGCCTTGTGGGACCCCATTCTCCTGGACTCAGGAGGAACCAACTTGCACGCAGAAGGAACAAAGCGACAGAAAATTTTGAATAAAAACCGGGAGCGTGATAAGGATGTGATGTCGCCACTTGATATCGTATGCCTTCTGCATGTCAAAAAAGATGGCAACCAAATGCTGATGGCGGACAAAGGCCGTACAGATGGCGGACTCCAGGCCGACCAGATTATCGGTGGCAAAGTGTCCCTTACGGGACCCAACCTGAGACGGAGCCAGAAGGCCCCGAGACTCAAGTAGCCTCTGGCTCACCATATGTTCAAGCAACTTGACAGAACATTGGTGAGACTAATGGGGTGGCAGCTGTCTACCTCCAGTGGGTTCTTGCCAGGCTTCAACACTGGTATGATGCTGCTTTTCCGCCATTGAGACGGGAACTCACCCTCAACCCAGATATGGTCGAAAAGGTCTAGGAGGCGTCGCTGGCAGTCCACCGAGAGGTGTTTCAGCATCTGATAGTGGATGCGATCTGGCCTGGGAGCTATATCAGGGCAAGCAGTGAGGGCACTTTGGAATTCCCACTCACTGAATGGAACACTGTACGATTCGGGATGGCGTGTATGGACTTAAAGGTTCTGACGTTCCAACCGCTCTTTCAGGGAATGGAAGGCCAGTGGGTAAGTCGTAGAAGCAGAACTCTGAGCATAATGCTCTACTAAGAGTTCAGCAATCGTGTCCGATTCAGTACAGACTGCTCCATTCAGAGAAAGCCCAGGGGCACTGACAGGGGTCTGATAGCCATAGAGCCACCTTATCTTGGTCCAAACCTGTGATGGAGAGGTACAGATGCCAATGGCGGAGACATACCTTTCCCAGCACTCCTGCTTCCGTTGGTGAATATGGTGTCACGCACGAGCATGGAGCCACTTAAAGGTAAGGAGGTGTTCCAGTGATGGATGCCGCTTATGACGTAGGAGGGCTCGCATGCGATCTCTAATCGCCTCAGTGATCTCCGGTCAATACGAAGCAAAGTCCGCTGAGGGGACCTGGAAGAACAGGGAATTGCAGATTCTGCTGCAGAAACGATGCCAGTGGCTATCGTGTGAACCACCATATCAATGGCACCATGAGAAAAGAGGCTCAATAGTGGTAATGGAGGCAAACAAAACCCAGTCAGCCTTATTCAAAGCCCACCTGGGAAGGCGCCCAGAAGATTGACGTCACAGCAGTGACAGAAAGATCAGAAAGCACAAGTCGTCACGCACACTCCATTAGACAAATGGTAGAAGGCCAGGGCTGCAGACTGAAAGGTCGAAGGTGGAGTATGTGCCATTTGCCACACTGAAATGTGTGGAGGCACCATTATTTAAGAGAGAAAGGACGAGCTGTGCCAACACTTGTTCAACGACAGTGCCTTGCCCAGTTGCCACCAATCCATCCTACAAAGAGATATGTGCCTTAAAGTAGCCCAGTAACAGAAAATGTGGCGGAAATTGGGCTATCAGTGCAGCCAATACATGCTGTGGAACCGCACCATCCAGTGGATGATAGATACTGCAGACAGTAGCAGCCTGAGGCATCCACATCCTAACTGCAACAGCCTCTAAAGGACTTTGAAGAGGGACACACTCGCTGTAAAGTGAGTTAAGAACACAGACGCACACTCCAACAGATACCCTCTAAGAAGCTGCCCAATTCTTACAGTAACCCCGATAGCCATGGAGGGTGGGCGTTCACATCACCGGAAACCAAGCTTCTTGGAGAGAAATGCAGAAGAAAGGGTGAAGGCTGACAAGTTGTCAGAGCTCAGCAAGATGGTGGAAAAAACCATATGATCATGAGGCTGGGAAGGCACTGAACGTTCAATGAGGCTGTTTAGGCCTCATGTCATCTGCTGCCACTGACCGATTTCCTGAGGAGGCGATATCCATTGCGTCTGAGGGTCCGGCGACATCCAGGTCCTCAGCGGATGCCAGAATCTCCACTTCATCCTCAGACGCAGAGCTTGTAGGTAGCGGTGGCGTGGGTGCCACCGCAAGTTCCTTGGTCTTCTTCTTGTTCTTGTCTCACTGCTCCTTGGGTTTTCCTGGCTGGGAGGGCTTTACTGAGCAGTCTCCAGAATAGAGGAGGATTGTGAAGCCCTATGGCCAGCTGCTTTTGGGCACTTTATCCACTGGCCAGCATCACCTTTCCCACTGGTGAAAACCTGGGAAGGTAGGGACCCAAAAGACCCCTTCTAAGTGAGATGAGCCAAAGAAGGTAGACACTTCTCCGGCTTAGAAGAGGGGATGGACATCCCCAATGGTTGGGGGGGGGGGGGGTTTGCTCCCATAGTAGGTGGTGCAGGAGCATCAGGGAGGGAAGTGCCCCCCCACCATCAAGGGGGCAGGCATAGTCTTACGGCTCAGAGGTGACCGGAATTTGTGCAACGGATGGGGCAGGAACTGCAGTTATAGCGGTGGCTTAAGATGTTGTCATGCACGTCCAGGATATTGTATTCCATTATTTTCCTATCCTTTTCTAATATCCTACATCTGGCGAGCAAGGGAAATGGTGCTCCCCACAGTTGACACAGATGGGAGGCAGGGCACATGGACTATTGGGATGGACGACAACAACCTTGACGTATGAGGCTGGAAGTACAGTGGGAAGACATATGGCCGAACTTCCAGCACTTAAAGCACCGCATCGGGGGAGGGATATATGGCCTGATAACACAGCGGTAGACCATCACCTTGACCTTCTCGAGTAATGTACCACCCTCGAAGGCCAAGATGAAGGCACTGGTGGCAACCTGATTATCCCTCGGACCCCAGTGGGCGCGCCGGAAGAAATGGACACCTCGTCACTTTAAGTTGGCATGCAGCTTGTCATCGGACTGTAAAAGAAGATCCATGTGGAAGATAATATCCTGGACCATATTTAAGATCCTATGGGGCGTGATAGCAACAGAAACATCCCCCAGCTTGTCACAAGTGAGTAATGCATGTGACTGGGCAGAAGAAGCTTTTTTGATCAAGACTGACCCAGATTGAATTTTGGACAAGCCCTCCATCTCCCCAAATGTGTCCTCTAAATGCTCTACAAAGAACTGAGGCTTCATGGACACAAAGGATTCCCCATTAGCTCGTGTACAGACTGGGTACCGGGGCAAATAAGTGTCGCTGCCAGCCTTAGCCTTTTGTTCCTCCCATGGTGTGGCCAGGGAGGGGAACAATTAGGAATCATATGTTTGTGCATTGAATTGAGCCCTTGAATGCTTAGAGACTGCTGGTGGTTGGCCACCAGCAAGAGAAGATGAGCCACGCTTCACTGCGTGTCATCCGCCCTGATGCCACCCAAACTGACCAAGGGCCCTCCCCATGGGTGCCACCCAGCCGCAGCAAGGGCCACCTGGTAGGATGGCCATTGCCGTGATTCCCAAAGCCCCAGGGAGATAGGGATCTACTCCTTGGCATACATGGGGAGTTAAAGGCGCAGGCATCAGCAGAGTGATCCTGTGTTGTCAGGGGGCTACAACCAACAGAGTACATGGTGGACCCACCACAACAGACTGGCTACTGTGTTGGATATCAGGTACAAAGAAGTCCATGGTCGTCGTCAGCGCAGAAGTGACACTGCATAGTGCATGGCGGAAACTGCAGCCAGGAATGTATCCTCACCCAAGAGATGGAGAATGAGCAGGACTGCAATGCGACGACGAGAAAGGGGGCTACAGATATCAACGCACTATGGACACGATGTACCATGTAAGGCACCCTTCCCCAATTGTCTCGATCTTCAGGAAAATTTGGAAATATGGAGGTCAAACCCGACAGGGGACCATCACAGAAAGGTTGAAAAGTGTGAGACTCCTTTTAGTCATCTCTTACGACACACAGGAATATTGCGGGCCAATTCTAACCAGGAATATTGCGGGCCAATTCTAACCCCCAAACCCGCTGGGGGAGTACTTGAGAGCATTCGATGAGACTCAGCTGCTGTTTTCTTCATATTGAAACAAAACAGTAACACCTCCCACAAATGACGAGAATTAGGCTCGTAAACTGACATTTTCAATCAAGAACAACTTTATGATGCAGACACAAGTCAACTAATGTTTGAATGAGGATATGTTGATCGAGGTACAAGCTAACTGCCTGATGTCGGCGGTCTGTTTCTTTCAACCGCTACTTACCATTGTCACCACCTATTGGCAAATGGTGGAAGCAAAGTTGTACACCCTGTAGTGGAGAGTAGTGGCAGGAAGAAAGGGGTTTCTGGTCAGGTCAGTACAGCAGTAATGCAGAAGTAGACCAATTCATGAATAAGAGAGTAACAATCTGGGTAAGCAATTGTTAATAGCATAGAGAATGCATTATCATATCCACAATACACATGAAGCCAATACCATCACACTATCACAAGTTTATGTACCAACCAGTTCTGCAGATGAGGAAGAGATTGAAAGGGTGTATGATGAAATAAAGGAAATTATTTAAACAGTCAAAGTAGGTGAAATTTAATTGTAAAGCGTGATTGGAATTTGACAATAGAGAAAGGAAGATAAGAAAAATAGCAGGACAACATGGATGAGGAGAAAAGGAATGAAATAGGAAGTGCCCTGGTAGAATTTTGCAGAGCTTAATTTAATCCTTGCTAACACTTGGTTTAAGAACTAGAAAAAAAGTTTGTATATGTGGAAGAGACCTGGAAGCACTGGAAGATTTCAGATTAATTGCATAGTGGTAAAATAGAGATTTAAAAACCATAGTTTAAGCTAAAAGATGTTTCCGGGGGCAGATGTGGACTCTGACCACAATTTATTGGTTATGACCTGTACACAAGTACACTTTCACAGTGTTTTCAATTCTCTCCCCTTAAGCTGTGGTCCGCAGCAAACTGGTCAATGAGGAGCCCCCAACTAGATGAAAAAGCATTGCCACAAAAAGGGTGATGGGCATTAAAATCCCCAAGGAAACGAAAGAAAGGAGGGAGTTGCTGAAGGCGGGCAGTTAGGGCAGTATACATAGGTGGCCTGTCAGGAGGGAGATAAAGATTGCAAACTGTGACGCAAAGTCAAAGTGGACCTGGATGGCAACTGCTTCCAATGGAGCACGAAGTGGGATCCATGTACTAACAATAACCATATGGACCAACATGCAGATGCTACCAGAAGCTCTCAAGGGGGCGACCTGGTTCTGACAGATACCATGGAACCCATGAAGGGTCGGTGAGTGATCATCAGTAAAATGAGATTCCTGGAAAATGACAAGCTGCAGAGTAAAAGGCGACAAGGGACTGCATCTCTGGGAGGTGACGGCAGTGTCAATTAAATTTCAATTAAATAGGCACGGAATGGGTATTTGAATGGTATGTGAACGGGCTGGTGCCAATCAGACTGCTGGGTCACCATCTATCGCCAATGAGGTCAGGGAGACATCCATAAATAAGAAGTCAGACTCAGGTTGCAAGGGGGAAGATGGCGGCTCCTGGGGTACTGGGGGAGGGGGGCACTTGTCTGGGGACTTGTGTTTCTTCTTCTTTTCTCTTTCATAGGATGAGAAGGGTATGGCACAATGGGAGAACAGGCTTCTGCAAGATCCGAACTGAGAGAGAGAAGGCAACCTTGGGGCACACACACTGTGTGTTCTGTGACCAAGATGTGGCAGCAGGCCTCTGGCCTGAGAGACACCATGGGGAGGATTTCCACGAGGTAGCTCCATCCGGAAGCTAACTAGCTTTCTAACTAGCCTCAGTGTTAGACAAATGATCTGGGGATTTATAATCTTGTACCTTATTTTCTTCTTTATAAGCTGGGGAAGTGGTGAGTGTGGAGAGTGATAGTTGTGACAATTAACACACACACACACACACACACACACACACACACACACACACGGTGGAACACAGGGGCTATCCTCCTGGACTGGGTGTAGAAAGTCACTAGATAGAGGGTCTGCCATACATTGTGAACACGTGCCTGAAACGCAAGCGTCAAAAGCATCGCATGGGTGGCGGGATATACAGCTTCACGTCACACCAATAACAGATAACCTTGACCTTTTGTGGGAGGGTACCTCCCTCAAATGCCAGAATAAAAATTCCAGTATCCACGTGTTTGTCCTTACAACCTTCCTGAATATGCCAAACAAAATGAACACTCTGTCATGCCAGATTGGCCCAGTGTTCCTCATAGTTTGAAGGATGATATCCCTACAAAAAATGACTCCCTGAGCCATACTCAAAGACTGGTGAAGAGTAATGGACATTGGGACATCATCACGATCACAAGCATGAAGTGCTGCAGATTGGGTGGCAGAAGCAGTTTTGATCAACAGGGAACCAGACTATATCTTACTGAGAGACTCCAGTTTTCCAAACTTGTCTTCGACGTTTTCCATAAGAAATAACAGCTTCGTAGTGATGAATGTGTCCCCATCCATCCTAGTACAGACCACGTAGTGGAGAAAATGTTTCGCCCCAAGGCAGCAACCACTGCCCTTCTTCCAACGTGTAGCCATGGAAGGGAAGGCTGTAGGGTCATAAGGAGCAGCAGTCAATGAACTGTTACCACTCAAAGAGACAAATGGAGAAGAATGGCCCAATTTTTGGAGCTCTATACATTTCAAATGCAAAGCATCCGCCCTGATACCATCCACCCTGAACAGTGGCTCTCCCTGGCACACCCCGCCTGGCACGGTGGCCGTTGCCTGGTGTTCCGATGCTCTTGAATGTCAAGCAACCACTCCTAGGCATATATGGGATTGTTCTGTTCTGTTTTTGTTTTGAGGGTGCAAAAACAACTAGGGTCATATGCACCAATGTCAAAACTATAGAACAGGAAGACAGACAGGAGTTAAAATACTATACGTCAATCTCAATTGACGTAAGAGAAGACAGCTAAAAACAGGGCCGTGGAGAAAGGTCTATTAAATATACCATAGAGGTCCAGAGGTAAAAATTAAATGGCCTTCACCATGTTGCTGCGACAGATAAAAAGTAAAACGTGGTCGACAACCTGCACATCGTTCGAGAAAACGACCAATACGTCAGAAGGCAAACCCAAGCAGGAACGTAAATGGTTAAAAAGTGGGCATTCTGCCAGGAAATGGCAGACAGTTAAAACTTGGGCACAATGTGCATAAAGTGGTAGAGGAGCGCCACTTAACAAATGGCAATGGCTAAAAAGGCAGAGCCCAGTATGCAACCTAGTTAAAATGACCTTTTCACGGCAGATTGTCGAGAGGAAGTAATCCAAGCTACTGGGAGAGGCTTAATAACCTGGAGCTTATTCCCATGAAGGGAGGACCAGTGGCAATGCCGAAGTGACACCACCTCCTGACTGACAGCAACACAGAGATCATTAAAGGAATGTAAGAACTAGTGGACTGAGGTAAGAGGACTGCAGCATTGGCAGCAGTCTCATTTCATAGCAGACCTACATGACGAGGAATCCACAAAAACATCACAGCGGTTCCATCACGAGCGAGCAAGTGACAGTTTTCCTGGACTCGTTGCACTAAGGGATGGGTGGTCTACAGTGCACAGAGGCTTTGAAGGGTGCTGCGAGTGTCTGAGTAGAGGACACAATTGAAAAGACTGTGGAAAAGACTGGCGCCAGATGTACTCCGTGGCCTGATACAGGGCAAAGAGCTCTGCTGTAAATATTCAGCAGTGTGATGGAAGCCGATACCAAAAAATGTTGACACTAATGATGAAAACACACCTGACACCACGGTCAGTCTGACAGCTATCAGTGTACACAGAGGTACTATTGTGAAGTGCCATGCGAATGTTGCGAAACTGCAGATGATGGAGCGAGGCTGAAGTAGTGTCCTTAGGAAGCAAATGAAAGACAAGGTGAACACAGACCACCATACGAAGGCAAGGTGGTGAAGGGTTCACGCCTCACCGGGAAAGTTGCAGGTAGCATGAAGTTAAGCTGTCAGAGCAAGAGCCAAAAGTGAACTCCAGGAGGTAACAGAGAAGAGGGACGTTCCCCATACTGGCGATCAAAGGAGTCATCAAAGGAGGAGGCATATGATGGGTGGCCATGCATGGCAGACAAATGGCATGCATACCTGCTGTGGAAAAAGTCATAGTGGTAGCTCAGCAGCTTCTGCTTACAGACTATCAACCAAGCTAGTGTAAAAGGCATCAGTGGCCAAATGGATGCCATGTTGGGGAATAGTATTGACATGGAGTAAGAGGGACAGACATATAGATGCGTAATAAAAGCACCCATAGTCTAGTATCGAATGGATAAGGGATCGGTACAAACATAGGAGGGTGGTTTGATCTGCACCCCAGGAAGTACCATGGAGGACAAGTAGGACTTCAGTGGTGTCCCTTCTTTGGGGCTTGGACTTTATTGTGGTTTCAATGTGACCATACAATGGGAACAAATTGAGGACAATGCTGTAGAAAGAGAAAAGGAAGTATGTGAAGATACGATAGGATATATGATCCTGTGAGAAGAATTTGATAGGGCACTGAAAGGCTTAAGTAGAAACAAGGCTCCTGGAGTGGGAGACATTCCCTCAGAATTATGAAGGTTCTTGGGAAATCCAACCTTGACAAAATTATTCCACCTGGTGTACAAGATATGTAATACAGGCTTGAAATGCCCCTCAGACTTCATGAAGATCATAACAATGCTGATTCTGAAGAAGGGAAGTGCTGATAGATGTGACTACTAACACACTATTAGTTTAAATAAATCATGGTTGCAAAATACTGACACCAATAATTTATAGAAGAATGGAAAAAGTGATAGACGCTGACCTTGGGTAAGATCAGTTTGTGTTCTGAAGAAATGTAGGAACACATGGGGTAATGCTAATCTTATGGCTTATCTTAGAAGATGGTAAACCTGAATTTGTAGTTTTAATGAAAAATTTTGACAATGTTACACAATTGCAAATTTTGAAGGAAACAAGACAAAATACAGGGAGCAAAAGGTTACTTACAATGTGTACAGAAACCAGACAATAGTTAAAAGAATCAGAGAACATGAAAAGGAAGCAGCAGCTGAAAAGGGAGCAGGACAGGGTCAAATACTATTCCCTATGTTATTTAACCTGCACCTCAAGCTAGCTCTGAAGGAAACCAAAAAGGAATTTGGAAAGGGAATTAAAGTCCATGGAGAAGAAATAAAAACTTTGTGGTTCATCAATGACATTGTAGGAATTGAAAGATCAGTTTAACGGAATGGAACTGTTAGTGTCTTGAAGAGAGGACACAAGATGACTAACCTATCAATAATACTAGAACAATGATAATAGTATACAGTCAAATTAAATCAGACAATGCAAACTGTAGGCTGGCAATAGCAAGAAAAGCATTTCTTGAAAGGTGAATTTATTAACATCTAATAAAGACTTTTCTGGCGGTATTTGTCTGCAATGTAGCCTGGTATGAAAGTGAAACATGCACAATAGGCAATTCACACAAGAAGGGGATAGAAGCTTTTGAATTCCTTACTGTAATTATGGTCCACAGCTTGTACAAATTTTTTAAAGGAAGGAGCTGGAAGCATGACAATGACTGAAAAAAAGGACGAGGAGGAGGAGGAGGAGTAGCTTTCGAAATGTGGTGTTACAGAAAGAAGAATGCTGATGATTAGATAGGAGATCAGATTATGATACGGAGGTAATGAACTGAACTGAAGAAAAAAGCAATTTATAGCACAACTTGGATAAAAGATATGGGATCAGAGGCTCAAATACACTAAGCAAGTTCAAATGGATGTGGGCTGTGGTAGTCGCATGGTGATGATGTTTGCACAGGGTACACTAGCATGGAGAACTACATCAAACCAATCTTTGAACTGAAGACCACAACATGACGAAACTCAAGAAAGTGGTTATTTTACGGCATAGGCTTAAATTGCTGATATGAAAAGGAATAAGTTTTAATAGTTCTGAAGAAGCTGCCCTAAGCATTTTACTATTGCCTCACCACCTCCCCCTTCTCTCTTCAAATACATTAAAATACCTCAAAAACATTTTATAACTGAGGGTAGGAGACTGACTTATATTCTTTAATAAGAAAAATGTTATTTGCCTGTTGTATTCTCACTGGCTGCTTTCGTATTTCACAGTAGTACTACAAAAACTGATATCTAGAGCACAGAGAAACAGCACTGCCCTTATTCTTAACTTTCACCAGAATTTGTTTCACTTGTGAAACATGAACAATGGTATAAAAAGAGACATACACTAATCACTAAGATCCTCCAAGAGCTGTTATCAGACTGAGACAATACACTGTTGATACAGCATGTAGAACAAGGGGTTTTTAGAAGGCCAACTTGGGTGTTGTGAGCAAGTCACCTTATTATGACAAAAATATCTGGAAATCTTACATAATTTTCAAAAGTTAGAACACAGTCTCTCATTTACAGACAATTGGATTGAAGAAAAAAAAATATTTCAAAACAAAAACAGTGTTACCCATCAGGTCCTGCAGCAGCGACAGGAGAGCCCTAACAAATTGTGCTGGGCATGGAAGCTTTGTGTGTCTGCCAAACACATTATGTGGTTTTGCTTAAATGTCCATCGCATTGCCTCAGTATTGCCACATTTCTATGGGTGATTACTGTTTTCAGTCATGTAGTTTGGTACAACCAGCAGCCTTTTGCATTTCACAGTTGAAATGCTGACAACAGTGCTGACAGCTTCCATGAATCTTCTTTCATCAATAAAGTATAGGAGTAACAGATAGTGTGAAAGTAAGTTGCAAGTAATCACTCATGGATAATCCGTCATTAATAGTCATCACAAATACGGCTACTTTTCAAAGTAATCTTTCTGAGAAATCTTTTTCTTGAAATAGGCAGACAAATCACAAAGTTGGTAACCGTAAGTTAACAGGGAGAACTCAATATTAATGAGAAAATTTCTTTCCATAATCAAATTTCTGCAGCAATCTCCCATGCTTATAAGGAGAAGCAGTAGCTGAGAAGATAGATGGGTAATCCGACATGCTGCTTAATTAACACAGCAAGCAAATAAAGAAAAACACTGAGAAATTTTGGACGGGAATTAGTTTCAGAAGAATAAACAAACACTTTAAGATTTGTCAATGAAACTGTAATGCTGCCTGAGATCAGAAATCTTCCTATCTGATAGAGAGAATGTATTTCTGTTGATGGAAACATCACAGAAATACAACACACGCTATTTTATCGGTATGTATCGATAATAAAGCTGTGTTATGATATTCTTTTTGAATGATCACAAACAATAACATAGACAACATTAATAGCAAGCTCAAACTTTTTGGCTACAATACGGTTATCTGTAATAAAGTACTGTCTGATAGTTATTAATAACATTTTAGAGTGGTAGAAAGATTGGCTACATACAAAAATGTAAAATTAGGCACTTCACAAAATTAAAATGCCATATCTAATCACAACAACATCACTGAATCACAATTAGAATCAATCAGCTCATGCAAATTCCTGGGAGTAACTACTTGCTGGGTTATGATATGGAGTGATCAGTCATTGGTAAAACAGCTGGTGAATTTAGTGTGTGTGTGTTCTCTCTCTCTCTCTCTCGTGAATTTAGTGTGTGTGTGTGTGTGTGTGTGTGTGTGTGTGTGTGTGTGTGTTCGTTCTCTCTCTGTGTGTGTGTGTGTGTGTGTGTGTGTGTATTGGATTAACAATCTGTTCCTCCTCTCGAATGTTGTAACCTGTTGTTTCCATCTCGTGAATTATTTAGCGCGTAATGGGTACGCCGACATCGTACAGAACAGTTAGTTTCAATCTCACAACACCTCTTTTACGTCCCCAAGACACTGTGCGGAGACTGGTTTCTTTGACGCTGCTCAGTGTCTCACTGTAGTATCAGTCCTTTGCGAATCTTGTAGCAACGTTAAGGTTGAATAATTTATATATCTTATTACTGACCTTCCTCACTATCTAATTTCTTCAACGTAAGTCGTAATGCAGCTATACCTTCGCATTAGCTACCCGTTGCCAATCACACAAGGAATCACACAACATTGCACATGCAGCGATGTATCAACGATCTGTACAAACAAACACTAGGATTACATACCCCTCTGCAATCAACCATATTTACACATTGTTGAAATGACACTTGGCCAGTGCCACCTTTAGTCTGCCTTGATACTGGGTAGAAATCACTGCGCCCGAAATAATAATGTGTACAACTCGCAAATATAATTTCGCAGTTTTACCTACTCTTCGAAAGTTTAGATTCTTCGCATAATTATTACGAAGCTGATAAATAAGTAATTTTACTTAATGGGAAGAATTCTATTTTGGCGCAGCTAAAACTGAAGTAAGCAAATTATGCTTGTGATTAACCATATTTTTTATAGATTTAAACACTTCTGTTTATTTATTGTATAGTTCAATAACAACTGTATGTCAATACAGCTGCTCACAGGCCAAGTGACAGGCGGCGGTGTCAGGCGTTCGGCCTTTCTAAGATTTCCACATTGAACTGATGCTCTTTGCACAATGCACAGGTTTAAATTGGAGGCGCCAAAATGAGCGATGGTACTGTGGCTGAAAGGTAAGCAAAATTTGTTTGTGGAAATTGATTGTTGTTGTTTTAAATTGTTTGCCATGCCATGTAAATGGTTAGATTGTTTCTCCATGTGTGTGGCCGCTTCGTGATGGAATACTACATAGCTAATACAACATGTCTGATTAAGTTACCTTTTCCCATTGGAAGTGCATTTTAGCAGTGGCACTTTGAAACTTTCTTTAACGAAATGAGTTACTGAAGATGCCACTGAAATTATTTGCAAGCTCTTTCTTTTACTGAATTGTATAATGTTACTCGTTTTATGGTATACGTGTACCTATTTTGGATTACATTCCCCCGTTTGCACCATCTTTATTTGTTAGTTTGATTGCGGAAGAACTGCTACACTGGTAATATTTCATAAGAATAGTATCCATTTTGTGACTAGTTTTGTCGTGTAGTTAAATACAGTTCAACGAGTGCAGTAGGTCTATTACGAATCATGAATACAGTGAAGATATTAAAGTGTTACAACGATATAAATGTAATCGGAATATTCGCATACCAGTACGTAGGCGTACCAGTTCTTGGCCGGTGTTTTGCTAGAAATGAAAATGTCAGATCTCTTACGTATCATTATTTCTGTTATAGCGTATCTGATAATGCATAACTTGAACAGAAGCAGCTCTCTGTAGACATCATTAAAATATATGATTCATTACTTTGATTTTTACTGGCGTGAAATCGTGTTCAGCTTCTAGAGCGAGATTTCCGCTTCTGGGAAAGATGTGCTTCAAGACATGGGCAGGGTATTATTATAAGCTTATAGTAAAAAAAAAAATAATTACTGGACATTGTAATGCTGATAATGTACATTCCTCAAAAAATAACATTCAGTCTCCCAGAGAATAAATCAGCCACAGTTACTTTGTCTGAAACTCCTTTATGTTAATGATTTAACCCCCCCCCCCCCCCACACACACACACGTCAGTAGGGGGGAAGGGAAGTTGATGGTAACGGAAGGAGAAGCTACAAGGGAATGATATAGGATTATGGCACTGGTGAGCTTAGTATGGTGCAGGCAGGGGAATAAACCTATCACTCCCACCAATTTCGTGCAGGGACCATGAAGGTAAGAGATATTGGTCTTTTATGGAGATGTATAGACATTTCTTTTTCCCCTCACTCCTTTTGCAAGTGGTACTTGGTACCTCCCGCCATGAATCATATGGTGCCTTGCAGAGTATGTATGTAGACATAGATATGACAATAAGAACCCTGTTACAATTGCCAAGTAAATATTAACACAAAAATGAAGATCATGACCCTCAACAATCAACTGAAAAAATACCACCATTGGCATGGTAAATTTTGTATGATCTATGTAGTTCAAGAAGCCAGCAATATTGGGAACCTACACACAACTTGAAAACCATTAACACAGATTTCACTTGGCCTTTATGGCTCAACTGAAATCCACTATGCCACTAACCCCCACAAACCCACAGCACCAGACCACACTCTACAATACCCACCAATGCAAAGTATTAAATACAAAGTTCAACTATGAACACAACCTTCACAATAATACTGGACTAGTAAATTCTTAAAGAAAACTACATACATGAACAAACCCCTACATAAAAATGTGCTTACCAGCCACAGTCAAATGACAAATTAATCTAGGCTGGCCATCTCCCTCCCTCCACTGCCACCAAAGTAACCATGCCTGGACTCACACCTCCATAACCACACGTCCCCTGAACACTACCCACTAACTGACACCAGTCTCCAACAGAATACCTGCATTAAAAAACAATTAACATGTGCATACATCATTCACAACTTCATAAAAAAATAAAAATGCATAAACCTAATTACTCCCCTCCCCTCCCCTCTTCAAAAAAGCCACACCCCTCTCTGTACACAATACCCCAAACCACATTTAAAAAACTCCAGACTTAACTAACCAACTTTGGCCTAGATATTTTACTCCAATCAAAAACATTTAATGGACAATAACTTTTTCAGCACACTTTTCCTCCAATAATACTCAAGGTGAGATTGTAGAGTCAGGTTGAAGTGCTCCTCTTCCCCTTTTCTGTAATGGACTCAACTGCCCCCTCTCCCTCCCCCCCCCCTCCCTCCACCCAATAACCCTCTTTAGAATTTGTAAAAGCCCTTTTGAATAATCTTTAAACTGTATGTTATGATTTATGATTAATGATGAAACCCCTACTGCTCCAACCCCTACACAATCAAAAACAATAGTTGAGCCCTCCCTTGTATACTCCTCTATTAAACCAAGCAATATCTATTAAGTACGTCTACCCACCACTCCAAAACCACTTCAGAACTTCCACCCCCCAAAACAACAGCTTCACCCATGTTCCCACAGTATGATCACCACTCCCATGCTTATCCTTCCCAAATTGGGATCCATAAATTTCTACATTTACCTCTGGCCTGTAAAAAAAAAAAAAAAAAAAAAAAAAAAAATTACTTAATAGACTGAGTACACACCTGATTGCAAAAAGAATATCACTCACAAGTGTCTCATGCATACAAAACCAAATAGCAGAATGATAACACCAATGGTAGGTTAACATCATAATATCCTACATGGCCATCCTAGATTGCTTGAACTAGGAAGTCTTCTAACCAACCTCCAAACATTGTTCTGATGACACATTGGCATATACAGCTCTCTGGTATGAGAAGCAGGAACTCTCATTAATTTTAGTAACTTACCACACTGGTGAAAACTAAAAACTCAACGAATAGACCATACAACTTTAAACACTTTATGGTAGCTGCCATATCATCTCCCACCCTAGCCATTAATAAATGACTGTTGAATTGAACAGTTAGATCTGTACCTATAAATGAATGACAAACACCCAAAATTAAATTAATTGAAGAACGAATTTCAAGCTGACAGTTCCAAAACTGAAAACAAATTGGTAGCCAATAACTACAGAGATTAAAATATCTAACTGACAAGTCAACAACAACAGCCACCTCGAAAAACCCTGAGCACTATTCAGGAAAAACTTCAAATTCGACAATACAATCACTCACAAATGAATTAGAAAAACAAACATCCAACACTAGAGTGCGCCATCACTTTCTCCCACATGCACTCTGCAGTTGCTATCCATTCCAAAGACGCTGAGTCTTTATGAGGTCGCACAATGCAATACAGTTATGCCATGGCTCAAAGGCGATAGGTGGTATCGCAGCTGTCTATTGACTACTTTTGTGAGTATTTATATGGAGTGCACCGGTCCCCAAGCCATTACAGCACTCTTTCATCTCCTGTGCTGCAGTTCTGTTCTACAGGTATACCTTTTCTCATATTTGGTCTTTAGGATGTTTTACTTGTCAGCCTGGCTTTCTATAGGGTACCAGTTATGGCTACTCACTTTGCTTTATCCAGGCTTCTGTTCTCTCATCATTACTCATCTCTTAACTCATGTTACATCCCTACTTCTGGGTTTGATTGCCATTCTTAGAGGGGGAAAAGTTGCCAAACATGATGCACATGCTATCCACTGAACACCCCTTGTGGGAATGGATCACATATGACAACTAAACCTAACACAGTCACTAGACCATTGTGGAGAGTGAGGCTCAGCTTGAGAGAGAGGGTGTCATCAGATAACTGCATTTATGTAACCCCGTGAAAATCCAGAGAATGCACTGTTGGTACCAGTGGTGAAAACTCTCTGTAAATACCTGTGAGTATGTACCTGTCAAATGTGGAGCACAGGGATTGCAGTTTGTGATTATGTATGCGGCAGCTGTTGCTGTGGCATGGTGGTGCTCGTGGGAAGAGTCCTCAGTCAGAGATCATGCAGATGACCCACAATGAGGAGGATCAAACTTTCTCATGCTGGTGGTAACAAGACCCCAGCAGTCTCACTCGAAGGAATAGATCGATTTATCATGGGCAGGTGTGACCACAAAGCTTTCTCTTCCCTGTCCACAGCATGGGAGGAAATTAGAACTAAAAGAGATGGTGAGATCCCTCGGTAATTAGTTTGTACCTGAATTGTTTGCCAATCCTTCCGACCACAAAATCAATTTTTGAAGTGCATATAGGAAACAAATTCATTCAAAGTAACATGTAATAGCAAAATGGGGATTGGTTCAATCCTGATGATAATGTGATCCCTGCTCAGTTACAGGAATTGCTCACCTTTGAGAGGATAAGTGAAATTCCTGTATCCATCACTCCTCATAACAGCCTCAACAAGGTTCAAGGTGTAATTTTCTATCACAGTCTCAAATTACAGACACACGAATAACTGCATGGGAGAAAGCGGAGTTCATTTTGTCTGCTGTATCCAATGGAGGCCAAAAGATAAGACAGGCTTTCCTGTAAAGGTAAAAACAGGGGGGGGACTCCAATGACATACGTGTCACACATCACTGGGAAACCTCATTACAGTCTATCACAGGTCTGTGATAGACTGCATTCTAGGTCACACTGTCTCATAGAACACCAGAAGAAGGAATGCTGGGAAAGATATGTCATTATCTTAGAGATCTGCACCTCTTTTTTCACTAGGGTGGGCCATGTTGCATTTGTCTACACCCGCCACTTAGAAATCAGTTCTCTTAGATGACAGTACTGACACTACTGTTATTGCAGAACATTTTGCAGTACACTGTGCTCAAGCACCTGCATCCAAAACCCACTGTACAGCATCTGAAACTGTAAAATACTCCTCAGTGCTCTGGGCTTTGGCCAAGACACAGTAGTGAAAGTAGACAGAATCCTCAGCCAAATGCTACAACATATATCCTTTGCTGACACCACATTCTTGTATTTGATTTTACATGTCTTATAGTCTGCAGATCTTACTGTGAAGATAGGTCTGGCTGCCACATCAATGCTGCTTGTTTAGCGCCATCCAGGGGTCAAGTGTAGGGTATGTTAAAGTTCACATTGTGGTGCAATATGTCACTTAGATAAAGTGGTGTTAACCTGTTGTCTAACTAACCAACAACTACGGGCACTTATGACCATCCCCCCTGCGGGTCCGGGGATTAGAATAGGCCCGAGGTATTCCTGCCTGTCGTAAGAGGTGACTAAAAGGAGTCCATCCCCCTCACGGGGGTAGTTAGCGCCTGCGTCCGGAGACGGACGGTTCCACGACCTATAATTGTGGTCTTTCTGGTTTTTCACTTCTCGTTTCTTCCTTCCTTTTGTTGGTTCCTTTCTTTGCTCTTCTCCACCTCACTGTCTTCCTTACTCTTTCCCTTGACTTCACCTTGCCTTCTCATTGCCTTTTTCTCCTTGCCTTCTCATTGCCTTTTTCTCCTTGCCTTCTCATTGCCTTTTTCTCCTTGCCTTCTCATTGCCTTTTTCTCCTTGCCTTCTCATTGCCTTCTTCTCCTTGCCTTCTCATTGCCTTCTTCTCCTTGCTTTCTCATTGCCTTCTTCTCCTTGCCTTCTCTGGTCTCCGCCTCGGCGTTTGAGACAGTCTGTCCTCTTTCTCCCTCTCTCTCTTCTTTTTCCTCTTCTTCCTTCCTCCCTGTGCGTGCCTGAAGGCCGACCCATGCGTTCGCACGCGTAGCCGGTGACGGGGTAACGCGTAAGTCCCCGCCCTGGGTAGACATGTAAGGCACGCACGTACCCCCTGGTAAAGGCCAGGCCCGGGGAGGGGTGATTGCCTGAGCTGATACCTTCTGACCATGCCGATTGGTCCCTCCGTCTGTTTCTCGGGAGGTGTGACCTGAGGTGTAAACATTCACCTAAGGCGGGAGTGCCCTCTGAGAGAGTCCCCACAAGGAAGGAGCGCGCCATCGGAGACGCTGGCAATCATGGGGGATTCCTTCGCAATGGATTCTACTCCATCGCTTTCGACTTCTGCCCAAAAACGGAAACGTGACCAGCCACCAGTGAAAAAGTACTACCGCCTGCCCCACAGTTCCTCGTCGTTTCTCGATCTGAGGACGGAAAGGATTTTTCCTCTGTCAACCCTTTCGTTATCCAGAAGGGCGTAGGTGCCATAGCCGGATCTGTCAAATCTTGTACCAGGTTGCGTAACGGTACCTTATTACTAGAAACTGAGAGTGCCTTTCAGGCACAAAAACTGCTTCGGGCCACACTCCTGTACACGTTCCCTGTCCGGGTGGAGGCCCACCGAACTTTGAATTTGTCTCGTGGTGTAGTCTATACTAGCTCCCTCGACGGATTGACTGACGAGGAGATTCAATCTTTCCTCGCTGAGCAGGGCGTGACGGCTGTCCATAGGGTCATGAAAAAGGTCAACAATGACCTTGTACCGACCCGGACACTTTTCTTGACCTTCGATAGTGTTAAGCTGCCATCGCGCATCAAGGCGGGCTACGAGGTTATTTCTGTTCGCCCCTATGTCCCGACACCTACGCGCTGCTACCAGTGTCAGCGTTTCAATCACACTCGACAGTCTTGTTCCAATGTGGCTAAATGTGTCACTTGTGGCAGGGATGCCCATGAGGGTGACTGTCCACCTCCGTCTCCTCGTTGTGTGAACTGTCAGGGTGACCATGCCGCATCCTCCCGCGACTGTCCTGTCTATAAGGAAGAACGCTGTATCCAAGAAATTCGGGTCAAAGAGAAAGTGTCCACCTCGGCTGCTCGCAAGCTATTGGCTAGTAGGAAGCCCGCGCTGCTCCCAGCAGGGAAATACAGTACTGTCCTTGCCTCTCCTCGGACTACCAGGGAGGTAGCAACCCAGACATGCGATCTGACCTTCAGCACCACGGTCGTCTGTTCGGCCAGTGCTAAGATCGCGCGGTCGACGTCTCCTCTTCCTCCCTTCACCCCACAGACATCAGCCCCTTCATCAGCTTCTGCTAAGACGAAGACCCCGAAGTCAGATGCACGGGCCTTCAAGAAGGAACCATCCCGTGCAGACTTCCTACGTTCCTCGACCTCCCAGCCTTCGACCGGTACTTCCACCAAACGTCCTTCCAAAAAGGCTCATAGGAAGCACAGTTCTCCTTCTCCGCCACGGCGCATTTCTTCTCCTGCGCCACCCAGCGGTTGCCGCCCCAGGCCGTCATCCGTTTTGCCTGGCCGCACCGCTGGTAGCCGTACATCTGGCCGTTCACCGGTGGAGGAAGCTCCCCCTCCGGCCATCCTCCCGAGATGGCCGATGAACCTATGGACCCAATGGACGATGACTGTCCGCCTACTGATAGCGGCGGCGGTGCTCGCTCGAAGCCATGCCCTCAGCGGCCTTCGAGGTGACCCCTTTTTTCATCTTCCTTTTCTTACGATGGCACTTATTCACTGGAATATTCGCAGCATTCGCTCCAACCGAGAGGACTTGAAGTTGCTGCTCCGCTTGCACCGTCCGCTCGTCGTAGCCCTCCAGGAAACGAAGCTACGCCCATGCGATCAAATTGCCTTGGCACACTACACCTCTGTGCGTTTTGACCTACCCCCTGTGGTAGGTGTCCCAGCTCATGGAGGGGTTATGTTGCTGGTCCGGGATGATATTTACTACGATCCCATCACGTTGCATACCGGCCTGCAGGCAGTTGCCATCCGCATTACTCTCCCCACTTTTACGTTTTCCTTTTGTACCGTTTACACTCCATCGTCATCTGCCGTTACCAGGGCAGACATGATGCAACTTATTGCTCAGCTACCTGCACCATTTTTGTTAACTGGAGACTTCAATGCCCACCATCCCCTTTGGGGCTCTCCAGCATCCTGCCCAAGGGGCTCCTTGTTAGCAGACCTTTTCAACCAGCTCAATCTTGTCTGCCTCAATACTGGCGCCCCTACTTTTCTTTCGGACACATCTCACACCTATTCCGATTTAGACCTCTCTATATGTACTCCCCAACTTGCACGCCGGTTTGAGTGGTATGCACTTGCTGATACATATTCGAGCGACCACTTCCCGTGTGTTATCCATCTCCTGCAGCATACTCCCTCTCCGTGCTCCTCTAGTTGGACCATCTCCAAGGCAGACTGGGGGCTCTTCTCTTCCAGGGCGACCTTTCAGGATCAAACCTTCACAAGATGCGATCGTCAGGTCGCACACCTCACGGAAGTCATTCTCGCTGCTGCTGAATATTCCATCCCTCACCCTACTTCTTCTCCACGTCGCGTACCGGTCCCCTGGTGGACCGCAGCATGTAGAGACGCTTTACGTGCTCGTCGACGTGCTTTACGCACCTTTAAACGCCACCCTACAGTGGCGAATTGTATTAATTATAAATGATTACGTGCTCAGTGTCGTCGTATTATTAAAGAAAGCAAGAAAGCCAGCTGGGCTGCTTTCACAAGCACCTTCAACAGTTTTACTCCTTCTTCTGTTGTCTGGGGTAGCCTGCGCCGGCTATCTGGCACTAAGGTCCACTCCCCAGTTTCTGGCTTGAAGGTCGCGAATGACGTCCTTGTGGCCCCTGAGGCTGTCTCCAATGCCTTCGGCCGCTTTTTCGCAGAGGTTTCGAGCTCCGCTCATTACCACCCTGCCTTCCTCCCCCGCAAACAGGCAGAGGAGGCTAGGCCACCTGACTTCCACTCCTCGAATTGTGAAAGTTATAATGCCCCATTCACCATGCGGGAACTCAAAAATGCACTTGGCCGATCACGGTCCTCCGCTCCAGGGCCTGATTCTATTCATATTCAGATGCTGAAGAACCTTTCTCCTGCGGGTAAAGGTTTTCTTCTTCGTACATACAATCGCATCTGGATTGAGGGACATGTTCCCGCATGCTGGCGCGAGTCTATTGTTGTCCCGATTCCTAAGCCGGGGAAGGACAAGCACTTGCCTTCCAGTTATCGACCTATCTCGCTTACCAGCTGTGTCTGTAAAGTGATGGAGCGAATGGTTAACTCTCGATTGGTTTGGCTGCTCGAGTCTCGACGCCTACTTACCAATGTACAATGTGGATTTCGTAGGCACCGCTCTGCTGTTGACCATCTGGTTACCTTGTCGACCTTCATTATGAACAACTTCTTGCGGAAGTGCCCGACCGCGGCTGTGTTCTTTGATTTGGAGAAGGCTTACGACACCTGTTGGAGGGCGGGCATTCTCCGCACCATGCATACATGGGGCCTTCGCGGTCGCCTCCCTCTTTTTATTCGTTCCTTTTTAATGGATCGACAGTTCAGGGTACGTGTGGGTTCTGTCCTGTCTGACACCTTTCGCCAGGAGAATGGGGTGCCACAGGGCTCAGTTTTGAGCGTCGCTCTCTTCGCCATCACGATCAATCCAATAATGGATTGCCTCCCAGCTGATGTATCAGGCTCCCTTTTTGTGGACGATTTTACCATCTATTGCAGCGCACAGTGTACACGTGTCCTGGAGCACTGTCTTCAGCGTTCTCTTGACCGTCTTTACTCCTGGAGTGTCGCCAATGGCTTCCGTTTTTCTGCCAAGAAGATGGTCTGTATTAACTTCTGGCGCTACAAAGAGTTTCTCCCACCGTCCTTACGACTGGGTCCCGTTGCTCTCCCAATCGTGGAGACAATCAAATTTTTAGGCCTTACATTTGACAGGAAACCTAGCTGGTCTCCACATGTGTCATATTTGGCCGCCCGTTGTACCCGTTCTTTAAATGTCCTCCGTGTTCTCAGTGGTATGTCGTGGGGAGCGGATCGAACTGTCTTACTTCGTCTATATCGGTCGATCGTCCGCTCCAAGCTGGATTATGGGAGCTTCGTATACTCCTCTGCACGGCCATCCATCTTACGCCGCCTCAACTCCATACAACATCGGGGTTTACGACTTGCGATCGGAGCATTTTATACTAGTCCCGTAGAGAGTCTTCATGCTGACGCTGGCGAATTGCCACTCACCTACCGGCGCGATATACTGCTTTGTCGGTATGCCTGTCAGCTACTGTCAATGCCCGACCATCCATCTTATCGTTCCTTTTTTGACGACTCTCTCGACCGTCAATACGGGTTGTATGTCTCTGCCCTGCTACCCCTGGAGTTCGCTTTCGTCGCCTCCTTCAACACCTTAATTTTTCACTCCCTGCAACCTTTCGAATGGGCGAGAGCCACACGCCACCTTGGCTCCAGGCTCAGGTCCGCGTTCACTTTGACCTTAGCTCGCTCCCAAAAGAGGTTACCCCCCGGTTCGGTCTACCACTCCCGTTTTTTGGAACTTCGTTCGAAGTTCATCAACATGACTTTCATTTATACAGATGGCTCTAAGACCAATGACGGGGTCGGGTGTTCCTTTATTGTCGGGGCACAAAGTTTCAAATACCGGCTCCATGGCCATTGTTCGGTCTTCACAGCTGAGCTCTTTGCCCTCTACCAGGCTGTTCTTTACATCTGCCGCCACCGACATTCTGCTTATGTCATCTGCTCTGACTCCCTGAGCGCCATCCAGAGCCTCAGTGATCCGTACCCGGTTCACCCTTTCGTACACCGGATCCAACGCTCTCTTCTCAGCTGGTGGACGTCGGTTCTCCGGTTAGCTTTATGTGGGTTCCTGGCCATGTCGGTATCCCTGGGAACGAAGCTGCAGATGCCGCGGCCAAGGCTGCGGTCCTCCAGCCTCGGACAGCTTCTTGTTGTGTCCCTTCGTCCGATTTTAGCAGGGTCATTTGTCGGCGCATTGTGTCGCTGTGGCATGCCGATTGGGCTGCACTTACAGACAACAAGCTTCGGGCCTTAAAAACTCTTCCCGTGGCTTGGACGTCCTCCTCACGCCCTTCTCGGCGGGAGGAGGTAGTTTTGGCCCGGTTAAGAATTGGACACTGCCGGTTCAGCCATCGCCATCTGCTGACGGCTGCGCCAGTGCCGTTCTGCCCATGTGGGCACTTGCTGACGGTTCGACACATTTTAATCTCCTGTCCATATTTTAACACACTGCGTCTAGATCTTAACCTGCCAAGTACTTTCGATGCCATTTTAGCGGATGACCCACGAGCAGTTGCTCGTGTTCTTCGTTTTATCAATTTGACAAACCTCTCTCAGGACATTTGATGATGCTGTTTTTTAATCCTATGCCTGTCAGTCTGTCTTTTATCGTGTTTTCCCTTTTAGTTGTTGTCCACTTGTGCCTCGCGGTGCATTCTTAGAGTAGTCAGGGCGCTAATGACCATTGAAGTTGTGCGCCCTAAAACCATAACAAAAAAGAAAGAAAGGAAAAAAAAACCCTAACCAACAAATTATGGGTACATTTAAAAGTGTATTTCTCAGCGAAATAATTTAGAATAGCAAACTGTTTGGAAGCCTGATTATTGTTTGTTCATGTCATGGGTATGAATGGACATAGCACATCTTCAAGGCAGGAAGACAATGGTAGTTTTGCTACAGTGTTTGGGCAGTTACTCCATGCAGCTACGTCCTGGCTCGGAGAAGCGAGGCAGTCCATGGGATAGTGAGTGCCATGACAATGGGAGTGATGTCATAGAAGAGAGACAAAGCTTAGCTGTCAGATGGTTCAGAACTGTAATTCGTGGATGTTGTACAGATTTAATGTGATGTTAGATCAATGTACATGTTCACGCTTTGTACGTGATGCGATCCCTTACACACTATAGTTTAACTATAGGAGCAATATAATCGTATTTAAGATACACTCCTGGAAATTGAAATAAGAACACCATGAATTCATTGTCCCAGGAAGGGGAAACTTTATTGACACATTCCTGGGGTCAGATACATCACATGATCACACTGACAGAACCACAGGCACATAGACACAGGCAACAGAGCATGCACAATGTCGGCACTAGTACAGTGTATATCCACCTTTCGCAGCAATGCAGGCTGCTATTCTCCCATGGAGACGATCGTAGAGATGCTGGATGTAGTCCTGTGGAACGGCTTGCCATGCCATTTCCACCTGGCGCCTCAGTTGGACCAGCGTTCGTGCTGGACGTGCAGACCGCGTGAGACGACGCTTCATCCAGTCCCAAACATGCTCAATGGGGGACAGATCCGGAGATCTTGCTGGCCAGGGTAGTTGACTTACACCTTCTAGAGCACGTTGGGTGGCACGGGATACATGCGGATGTGCATTGTCCTGTTGGAACAGCAAGTTCCCTTGCCGGTCTAGGAATGGTAGAACGATGGGTTCGATGACGGTTTGGATGTACCGTGCACTATTCAGTGTCCCCTCAACGATCACCAGTGGTGTACAGCCAGTGTAGGAGATCGCTCCCCACACCATGATGCCGGGTGTTGGCCCTGTGTGCCTCGGTCGTATGCAGTCCTGATTGTGGCGCTCACCTGCACGGCGCCAAACACGCATACGACCATCATTGGCACCAAGGCAGAAGCGACTCTCATCGCTGAAGACGACACGTCTCCATTCGTCCCTCCATTCACGCCTGTCGCGACACCACTGGAGGCGGGCTGCACGATGTTGGGGCGTGAGCGGAAGACTGCCTAATGGTGTGCGGGACCGTAGCCCAGCTTCATGGAGACGGTTGCGAATGGTCCTCGCCGATACCCCAGGAGCAACAGTGTCCCTAATTTGCTGGGAAGTGGCGGTGCGGTCCCCTACGGCACTGCGTAGGATCCTACGGTCTTGGCGTGCATCCGTGCGTCGCTGCGGTCCGGTCCCAGGTCGACGGGCACGTGCACCTTCCGCCGACCACTGGCGACAACATCGATGTACTGTGGAGACCTCACGCCCCACGTGTTGAGCAATTCAGCGGTACGTCCACCCGGCCTCCCGCATGCCCCCACTATATGCCCTCGCTCAAAGTCCGTCAACTGCACATACGGTTCACGTCCACGCTGTCGCGGCATGCTACCAGTGTTAAAGACTGCGATGGAGCTCCGTATGCCACGGCAAACTGGCTGACACTGACGGCGGCGGTGCACAAATGCTGCGCAGCTAGCGCCATTCGACGGCCAACACCGCGGTTCCTGGTGTGTCCGCTGTGCCGTGCGTGTGATCATTGCTTGTACAGCCCTCTCGCAGTGTCCGGAGCAAGTATGGTGGGTCTGACACACCGGAGTCAATGTGGTCCTTTTTCCATTTCCAGGAGTGTAAAGTGCTTTCTATCATTTAATAAAAAGTTGAAGATAGAGAAGAGTTTTCAAAGTTCCAGCATAGATACAATTGCAACAGTGAAGAAGTTAATGTTAAGAAGAAATACATGGTTTCTCTGAATGTTGGATCAAGAAGTAGCAATTCAGAATTTCGGAGTAATCGTATTCCACATACACTATAACAATGTTATTAAAAGGATAGATTGCTACTCACCATACAGTGGAGACGCTGAGTCGCTGAGAGGCACAATAAGACGACTGTTAAACAATTGAACTTTTGGATGAAAGGCCTTCAGAATTAGACAACTTACATGCACACTTTCACACAAATACAATTCACATACACACATGTCCATCATGCCTGGCTGGCAAGGCAAGACTGTGAGCAACAGTGCATGATGGGAGAAGCATTCTGGATGGTGGGAGGGGGAGGTTGGGGTGGGGAGGGGGAGGTTGGGGTGGGGAGGGGGAGGGATAGTAGGGTAGGGGTGGGTGGCAGTAAAATGCTGCTTGTTGGAACTTGTCAGCAGCACTTTACTGTCCGCTAACCCTTCGCTGCTATCCTTTCCGCTCCCCACCCCAGCCTAATTCTTACTTCCTCCACCCAGACTGCTTTTGCTGCTCACAGTCTGGCCTCAGTACCCAGAGACGGTGTGTGTGTGTGTGTGTGTGTGTGTGTGTGAAAAGTTTTGGCCAAAATCTCAGTTGTTTAGCAGTATTTTTGTTGTGCCTGCCTGCCTGGGTTTCCCAAACACACTGTTTTGAGCATAACGCAACATTTCATTCTGATGCCACAGTGCAGGACCCAGAATTCATTTGCGCTGGCAAATAACGGAAATCTGAATAAGAAGGATGTATGAAATATGAATCGAGAAGAAATTGATAATTTTTAAAGGAAAAATTTGTAACAAATAGGGCATCCATTGTGTTGGAGGTTCATAAATAGTGTTGTTGTCTTTAGCAACACGATCAACAACCCAGATTATGGCACAGTGCCAAAGCCATAACAAACACAGCAGTTGAAGAGATTTAAGAAGAATTAATTGGTTGATGAGTAATCATTCACTCCATAAATAACAATATGTTGAAGAGTTTACAAAGACCAGAAAACAGAAGATTGGTTGTTGGATCTAATAAAGTACTACAATAGTTTAATCAGTTGCTCAACTACACCCCAGCTTTGACCAACAACAGTGTTAGAAGGGCATCCACTTAGAACAACCTGTTTTTCCCAGCCAGCCAGCTAACTTCTCTTCAGCGTTGCAATGCAGTTAGCAACTCTAGCATTTTTTTGGCGAGCTGTGTAAAGCCAATTTGAATTATATGGCTTTTTTTGTGGCGATTTATGTTGTGGGGCAAAGCAGATGTTTTAAGTATGAAAAGCAGTTGCTTTTTACACACACACACACACACACACACACACACACACACACACACACTCTCTCTCTCTCTCTCTCTCTCTCTCTGTGACACTGGAGTGCAGTACCTACTGCAACCTACATCCTTCTGAATCTGTTTAGTGTATTCATCTCGTGGTCTCCCTCTACAACTTTTACCCTCTAAGCTGCCCTCCAATACTAAATTGGTGATCCCTTCATGCCTCAGAACATGTCCTACCAACCGATCCCTTCTTCTAGTCAAGTTGAGCCAGAAATTTCTCTTCTCCCCAATTCTATTCAATACCTCCTCATTAGTTATGTGATTTACCCATCTAATCTTCAGCATTCTGCTGTAGCACCACATTTCGAAAGCTTCTATTCCCTTTTTGTCTAAACTATTTATCATTCACGTTTCAATTCCATACATGGCTACACTCCATAAAAATACTTTCAGAAAAGACTTCCTGACACTTAAATCTGTACTCGATGTTGACAAATTTCTCTTCTTCAGAAATGCTTTCCTTGCCATTGCCAGACTACATTTTATATCCTCTCTACTTTGACCATCATCAGTTATTTTGCTCCCCAAACAGCAAAACTCATTTACTACTTTAAGCATCTCATTTCCTAATCTAATACCCTCAGCATCACCCTATTTAATTCAACTGCATTCCATTATCCTCGTCCTGCTACTGTTGATGTTCATCTTATATCCTCCTTTCAAGGCACTGTCCATTCCGTTCAGCTGCTGTTCCAGGTCCTTTGCTGTCTCTGACAGAATTACAATGTCATCGTCGAACCTCAAAGTTTTTATTTCTTCTCCATGGATTTTAATTCTTACTCCGAATTTTTCTTTTGTTTCCTTTATTGCTTGCTCAATATACAGATCGCATAACATTGGGGTTAGGCTACAACCCTTTCTCACTCCCTTCCCAACCACTGCTTCCCTTTCGTAACCCCCAATGACTCTCATAACTACCATCTGGTTTTTGTACAAATTGTAAATAGCCTTTCGCTCTCTGCATTTCACCCCTGCTACCTTCAGAATTTGAAAGAGACTATTCCAGTCAGCATTGTCAAAAGCTTTCTCTAAGTCTACAAATGCTAGAAATGTAGGTTTGCCTTTCCTTAATCTAGCTTTTAAGATAAGTCGTAGGGCCAGGATTGCCTCACGTGTTCCAATATTTCTACGGAATGTAGAAATGTCTATATTTAAGATAAAAGAAGAGAAACCTACTGTCCAAGAAAATATTCCTAAGATGATGGAGAATAAATGTAGCGTAAGGGTAACAGTAATCATATTTAAGTGGTAAAAAAAAAAAAAAAAAAAAAAAAAAAAAAAAAAAAAAAAAAAAAATGGAAGACGTGTAAGAGGACTACACTTGGTGAAAATTCATGAACTTGAAACAGAGCGTTAAGCGTGTACAAAGACAACGCACAGCTTGTTTCCAAGATCTGGGCGGATCATTTTGCATTATGGATTAGAACTTGAAAAGAATTAAAGGGGAATAACAATAAAGCTAACTAACTCTTATTTTGGAAGGCAAGAATTGAAGTTTTTTGGGGCATATAGTGGTGTAGAGGGGATACAACCCAATCCAGAAATGATTCAAGCAGTAAAAGAATGCTTGGAACTGTGTAATGTAAAACAATTTCATTCCTTCACTTAGAATCATTGCAAATCTTGTGGAGAGACAAATCAGTAAGCTGAGAGATTTTCCATATCTTCATTCAGTAATGCATGAAATAATGTTATGGGGTAACTCATCTTTAAGAATGAAAGCAAGCCAGCCTTAATTGCTCAAAAATGTGCTGTAAGAATAATGGGTGGTGCTCGCCCACAATCACCTTGTAGACATCTGTTAAAGTAGTTGGGCATTCTTCTGATTACTGCTTCACAGTGTATTTATTTCTTCAGAAGTTCATTGTAAATAATCCACGGCAGTTCAAAATGGACAATGATGTACATGATTACAATACCAGAAGGAAAAGTGACGCTCATTACTCCATGTGAAGATTGTGTTATCCACAAAAAGAGGTGCTCAGTGCTGGAACAGAAATTTCTTATAACTTATCCAGTGATAAAAAATGGGAAGGGGGGGGGGGGGGGGAGCAGAACGAGTGACTTAGTGAAATTACAGATGTTCAGCATGCAGCCATATTTACAAATTAATTTGTGGCGGAATGTAAAATGACTTAGTCCACCTCTTTATGATTTATCATGCAAATGATCCATAGAACAGGAAACTAACTTACTAGAGGAGCCTACCTGAGTTGTAGTAGCCTAAGTTGTATACTGATTTAATAATTGAATGTTATGGACGCAAGTGTCTGAGCTTTGTGTGCTGTTCATGATGTATGGAACAAAACGTGAATGATTATATTATGCAAGGCAATGAAAGGTTAGTAGTTGTTCCAAGCATGTAACTCCTCTAGTTTGATTGTACATGCCGTAGTAGAGCTTGAAGTGTCTACTGCAAAGCAAAATCAACTATAAGAAATAACTGAATCTCCTACCACATCCTATATATGCATATTATGCAAATATAACTTTGTATATTGTCCAAAATATTTTGTATACTTTTCTAATGGATGTTAGTAACATGGATTGCTATGAGTTTGTAAGAGGGGATTTTGTACATTTTCCAGTCTGGTAAGCTTCAAAGTTGGGATTTGTACATATTTTTTAGGGAAGGTTAGCTTTACTTAAAAGTGTGAGTACTTGTCTTTTATCCCGAGTAAAATAACTAATTTAAGTTTGAGAAAGAGAATTTAAAAATGGACTACAGGATTAATTAAGTAGAAACAAAGTGTAAATAACTCAGAGTTAATACATTAACGGTATTGCTATAACCAAATGATTTTAAATATGAATTAGAAAAAGCTTTGCTGGAAGCAACATGGAAGCAGCTTCCATGCGCAACTAAACGGCACTAAATGTATAACAGAAAAGGATTCCCACTTATGTCTAACTAGTACTATTAAATGACGAATACTTACCCCACTTTGATGATACTATTGGAATTAAACAAGAATGTTAACAAGTTGACAATTCCTCTTTGGGGGTAATGTGCATACATTATGGATAAGTGATGGTATTGCTATGACTGTTTTATATATATGACTTTTAAAACTCAATTCTATAAAACGGACTTGGCACTATAGCCACCCATTAGTAGCTTTCAGTTTACAGAATTTAAAGAATTACAACATAGAAGAGACGAGTTGTCACTATTTTCATTTGTGAGTGCCAGAAGTTGTTTATATTATAAATATTGCGGATGTAGTTATTTGATAAAGTTGTGGTGATGTCATTCATCTAATAGAGGAATATGTGATATAACATGTCATTTCAATGGAGTGATGCGTTACCAAAAGTCTACCCAACCAGCAAATTATAGTCATGACGTTTGAAAGTATCTTCATGAGTTAAGTAATTTAAGATAGCAAGCTGTTTGGAGGCTTTATTATTGTTTGTGCATTACACTATAATTAATGGATGCTGCACATCTTGAAAGTGGAAAGACAAAGGCATTTTTTCTGTCCGTTGCAGCACCTGTTGCTCAGGCACTTATTCCATTCAGCTACATCCTGGCTCAGAAAAGTGAGCCATTCTGTGGAAAAGTGAGTGCTGTAACAATGGGAGTGACGTCATGGAAGAGGGATGTAGCTTAGCCATCAGATGGTTCAGAGCTATAATTCATGGACCTCATGCAGATTTAATGTGCTGTCAGAACGATGTATGTATATGAAGGGTACTTTACACGCCGTATTGTAAGTGAAGGAGCAATACAATTGTATTTCATAACATTTAGTAGAAAGTTGAAGACAGATAAGAGTTTTCAGAGTTCCAGCATAGATACAGTTGCAGTGGTGAAGTAGTCCACAATAGGAAGAAATACACTGTCAGTCTCATCACTGAATTAAGAAACAACAGTTCAGGATTTCAGAATAACAATAATGGTAAGCTGAACATGCTATTTCAGATGTAAGGGAACATTTGAACGTACAGACACTGGCAGTGTTTGACTTTCTAACTCACTGTAGCAAAATGACTATATGGCTAATCAAATTTTTTTTACATCAATCCTAAAGTAGGGATGTCTTCCAAAAGCTTTCAAAATTACTTAAGTTATTTCTATTCTCAAATCAAAGAAGCATTCGGATAAAGTAGAAACTTATTGTTCCACAGCACTTCTCAGCTGCTGCTACAAACTTTTTGCTTAAAAAGAACTGGCATAAGTAGCTTGGGAAACAGCCCTGTAGAACTAGCAGGTGTCAGTCCAAACAGGAACTGTACCAGGTTGTCAGCCTGACTGCACAAGTCGAGGCTGGACTTCAGAAACAGTTGAATACATCTTGTTAATTTGACTGCCGCTTGCAGTAAGTGTGGAAAGAAGGGCTCTTACGTAAGTTGATCAGAGTTATTGTGTGCCAAGCCACATTGATAATAATCAATAACACACTGTCAGACAGGCACTCGAGAGTAGTAAAGGGCAATCTCATAAGCAAATAAAGGAAATTAAATAATAGACTACCTCAGGGTTCAGGATTATACCCTATACTTTTCAGCCTTTGTATTTCTGACACAAAAACAGCTCAAAGCGGTCTGGCTATTCTGTCTGTCTAGGACTTGTGGATCACAGCACAAGGAGTTCAAAAGTGCTGAAAATACTCTAACTAATGATCTCAACAAACTAAATGAGTATTTCACTTTGTGGAGACTCTAATCCAATCTTTTTAAAACTGAAGTCACTATTTTCCACTTAAACAGTAGAGCAGCAGACTGTGAATTAGACGTCCATGTGAATGTCCCTATGCTTCCTACCAGACTCACCCAAATTATTGTACAATGTCTCTTAATAGAACAATGTCTTTCCAGAATCATTAAAAACCTTCTTGGGAATTAAAGCCCACGGAACAATGTTTTACAGAAACCCAGCAGTACTAACTGGGGGCATCAGCAGATTTGTTTTGAACTTCTGCTCTCACTTTAGTGTTTTCTGCAGTGTAAATATTGTGCTCAGGTCTAATTGAAAAGCCATCACATAAATAAGATCGTCACAATCACTCAGCTCAGAAAAAATATGAGACTCGTCTCTGTGTGCATAAGAACTACACTATAGTGGCTTCCAACACTCAGTCATATCCCCTCCTGTGTTAAGAAGACAAGAAGCCCTCTTGAATGAATATTCCAAAATGGGGAGTAATCTTCAATTTCCCATCCATGAAGGTATCCCAAGATTGACAACAAAATGACTTGATTCCAGAAATCCATTCCTGCAATTGGCACAATAGCTTGCTGATAGCATCTCCACTATTGACAACAAATTGCATGAAACCTGGAATGTGAGTGCTCCACCTGATGTGCAATATCTTATTGACCCAGGGGCTTTGAACTCCCATGGCTTGGGTGGAAAAATATTAATCACTTTCAAACAGGGCTCAGAGTTTATGCATAGAACCTGCTCAAACGGGGTAAGCAGTGCAAACCAAGCTGTGATTGTGGAGCGTTGAACCAGACCATCCAGCACATTGTTGAGGAGTGTAAATTGAAACTTCATAAAGTCCAAACAATGTTTTCATGGCTTGACCAATCGTGCTGTGACTGGATAAAGAGATTGGATATTAGTGTGTAAAAACTTTTTTTTTCTTTTTTTCTCATTCATATTTATGTCAACAGTACTGTTGAAAGAACAGATAACTGCTAACTTTATAGAGAAGTTAAGTCACAGACAGATGCAGCACATTTGCTCACACATGATGACTATCTATGAGTCCGGCCTCAGTGGCCTGAGATAGTGGTCATGTGTGTGTGTGTGTGTGTGTGTGTGTGTGTGTGTGTGTGTGTGTGTGTGTGTTTTCTACTTTAGAAGAAGGGCTTTTGGCCGAGAGCTCAAATGTGTATAATATGGGTAAGATGACGGACAGTGCAGTGCAACATATTGAGAACACTCTTATGAAGATTGAAACAGTGGCAGAAGAAGGAGGATATATGAAGAAGGAAGAAGGAAATGAAGAACGAGTTACTAGAGGTGGTGAGTTAAATAAGAAAATGCTTACATTCTTTGAAAAACGAAACAAAAGCAAAGGAGGAGAATAGGTATCCTACGAGAGAGGTTAGGAACATCCAAGAAGAGAAGATGAGCAAGGAAGAACACAGCTGCACTGCCGGGGAAACGCTGGAAACAGCACATAGCGGACTGAGGCAGACGGAAAAGACACCTACAGGATCTGAGAAGAACTTCAATGGGGACATCGGAGTGGGTAACTCTCTGGAAAAAGCAAAAAAAGATGAAAATAAGATGGAAATGGGAGAACTGAGGCATAAAGTGGAGGAGATAATTGATTTCCTAAAAAAAACAACTAGAGATATTAATACAGGAGCAAATAAAGGAAACCCTATAAAAGGAAAGTCACCTAGAACCAGAGAAAATCAAAACTCACGGGAACAACTTACAAACTAAATACAACAACAAAGTTTAACCAGGGGGAACAACAATATACAGAAATCCTCTGCTCCAGCAACAAAATCAGCTACAAGTCCAAATCAATGCACATGAGCAACATAATAAAACCCAAAATCAGGTTAATGAACTAGAGGAACCAACTTGGAGTACTGTGGTACGGAAGAAACCAGAGTAAAAATAAAACCATAATGGGTACAAAGAAAGACGAAGAAATGCAAGCAGCAGAAACAACGGCTTGGCTATACAGGGTGTTACAAAAAGATACGGCCAAACGTCCAGGAAACATTCCTCACACACAAAGAAAGAAAATATGTTATGTGGACATGTGTCCGGAAACTTACTTTCCATTTTAGAGCTCATTTTACTACTTCTCTTCAAATCACATTAATCATGGAATGGAAACACATAGCAACAGAACGTACCAGCGTGACTTCAAACACTTTGTTAAAGGAAATGTTCAAAATATCCTCTGTTAGTGAGGACACACGCATCCACCCTCCGTCGCATGGAATCCCTGATGCGCTGATGCAGCCTTGGAGAATGGCGTATTGTATCACAGCCATCCACAATATGACCATGAAGAGTGGTACCGGGGTTGCATAGACAAGTGCTTTCAAATGCCCCCATAAATGAAAGTCTAGAGGGTTGAGGTCAGGAGAGCATGGAGGCCATGGAATTGGTCCGCCTGTACCAATCCACCGGTCAACGAATCTGTTGTTGAGAAGCATACGAACATTTCGACTGAAATGTGCAGGATCTCCATCGTGCATGAACCACATGTTGTGTCGTACTTGTAAAGGCACATGTTCTAGCAGCACAGGTAGAGTATCCCGTATGAAATCATGATAATGTGCTCCATTGAGCGTAGGTGGATGAAAGTAAAATGAGCTCTAACATGGAAATTAAGCGTTTCCGGACACATATCCACATAACATCTTTTCTTTATTTGTGTGTGAGGAATGTTTCCTGAAAGTTTGGCCGTACCTTTTTGTAACACCCTGTATATCGGTAACTTAAAGAGAACTATCACAACTGATACAGTAGTGAAATACCTTAACAAGAACGGAATACTGGGACAACTAGAATGTGAAGAACTGCGCACACCGGGCAACAAAAAAGCTTTCAAAGTAGGAATTCTGTTTGAAAATCTACAGATCACACCAGAATTCTGGCCTGAAAACATAAAAGTACATCGATTTCGTTTCCCAAGACAATTGATGGAAGAGGCAGCAGAGCTCAACTAAAGTAAGAAGAAAACCAGAAGAGCAAGAAAAAAAAAGCAGTCTTGTGGAATACAGAGGGAATAAAAAGTGCTCTTAGCCTAACACAAATAGTCATTCTGCAAAACTCGGATCTTGTAATTCTAACAGAAACCTTCCTGATAGACAACTGGCAACATAAAGATTTCTACAATTATCACCTAATGGCAAAGAAGGGAGAAAGAGGATGACCCATGGGAGGAATATCTATCCTACTGAAACCCTGGAGGACACCCACCAAAAAAATCATAAAACAAGAAAATAGTATTCTAGTAGAAGCAGCAAACATAAATATAATTGCAGCCTATTTTAAACTGCACACAAATACTGTAGAAATAATTGACGAAATAGTCACACTCATCAAACAGTGTGACAGCAAACCAACCATTGTTGTAGGTGATCTAAACTGCAGAATAGACACAGAGAACTATATAACAAGACTAGTTATTGAAACCCTAGAAGAAGATGGTTTCACCCTACTTGACAATAGACAGATACCTACATATATATGCCACAATGGGAAAATCACCATTGATATCGCATTAACAAGAGGAGAAATAAAAGAAAGTATTAAACCAATATGGCATGATTTTTATCCCTCCTATACGAAAGCACATTCCAATGAAGATAAAAATAAATAATGTCACATCACCGCCAGCAAGAAAGGCCCACCAAATCACACAAAGAAAAATAGATAAAGAAAAATTAACAAACCAGCAAGAACAAATAACACAAATAGAAACTTTAATAGAGGAAGGAGACCTTGAAAAAGCAACAGACAAAATAGAAGACCTCCTAAAAAATTCAGTGATACAAACAAACCCAAAAACAAGGACGGCAAAAAGATGGTTTGATGCTGAATGCTACAGCAAAAGGAACACTGTTCTAAAAACGTTCCACCAGCATGACTAGGAAACCTACAAACTGTATGCAGAAAAGAGGAGAATCTACAAAAAACTAATAGAAGTGAAGAAAAAAGAATACATAGAAGGAGAGGCAAAAAGAGAAGCAGATGAAGCATAGAAAGATCCGTACATAGCAGCAAGGCCAACAAAACTGGCTCACACACCAAATATAGACATGAAAGAATGGGAAGACCACTTCAGTAAGATAATGAACAAACGAGGAATCAAAACACCCACAAAGAAAGAGAAACATCATCAAACTAAGGAAAAAGGCATTGTATGGGAACTTCTAAATGAAGAAGATGTAAAAGAAGTAATAAAAGCACTGAAGAACAAGAAAGCAGCAGGACCTGATAGTATATATAATGAACATATAAAATATGAAAGAGGCCCTCCAACACGTATGGATCAAACTATTCAACAAATTCCTGGAACTTGGAAGAATTCAGACACAATGGAGACACTCGACAATAAAAGTTCTCTACAAAGGTAGAGGAGACCCAACGGACCCAAACAAGTACACAAGTACAGAGGCATAGCCCTGGAAAATACTCAGTTCAAGATGTTTTCGAAGATAATTACACAAAAAATCAAAGCCTGTGTGGACAGTCATCTCCTAGAACGACAAATGGGCTTCAGATCTGGAAGATCAACACTTACGGCAGTCAGGCGTCTTCTAAACATCATCAACAAAGTGCTACAAAAGAAACAAATGTTCTACACAGTGTTCATAGACTTTACCAAAGCCTTTGACCTACTGGAAAGAGATCTCATAGTCCGAAAACTGGAAAACACAATGGGAGAAGATAGCATATGGGCAAGAATAATCAAGTCAGTCCTCGAATACAACTTAACCACAATATCAGACAACCTCATTCTGCATTCGAACAGAATCTTACAGGGCGACCCAATGAGCCCTTCGCTGTACGTTCTTGCCACTGAAGAAGTACTGTGAATTGGAGAAAATGAAGATGATGTACACGTATAGGCATACACTGACAACATAGCCGTAGGTTCAACAGATATACAGAAGCTGCAGAAAATCATTGAGAAAATAGACAAATGGTGCACTGAACAAAAACTACACATAAACATAACAAAGACAGAAATGGTGATTTTCAGAAAAGGAGGTAAAACCCCCAAGAATGCGGAAATCAACATCAGAGGACAAAAAATAAAAATCTCATCAGACTCTAAATACCTAGGGTTGACATTGCAGCCAACAGCCGAATGCTTCACAAAACATACAAGAGAATGTGCAGCCCAAGCAATAACAGCAATACAGGACATCAAAAACATCCGCCTACTCAGTCTAGAAACGGCCATGAAATTATTCAACGCAAAAATTTTGCCAATCCTGGCCTATGGGATGAAGGTTATACGGGACCACCTGACAGGAAAAAATCTAGAAATACTAGAAAAGGTAAAACTGACTTAACTAAAAAGTGCACTAGGTCTCTCAAAGACAACAAGATCTAGACTAATGTACCTGCTAGCGAGAGAGACATTCCTAATTGAAGACATCAAAATTCGATATATGATGCCACATGCTAGGGCTTCCAGAAATCAACTGAAGATCATGGAGGACAAACTAGAAAAAGTATGGCCGGAGTTCTATGGCACCGAAGCAATGGCGAACCACTCATGGACAGCACCAAACTTCGAACTGCGACATGTCATAACTAGATTTTCTATTCATGGCTTTCATGATCTAATTTGCAAAAACAAAACTTATCATGGCCACAACATGTGGATGTGAACTGTGTAACGAAGCCTGTGAACAATATCACATAGAACTGTGCAGTAAAAGAGTGAAATCAATAAATGAATACGCAAAAATGTAAAATGTAAATGTAAAATGTTAAGCTTAGTAACTGTATATGGCTATTTGGCTGCAATGTTATTAAATAAAATAATTCTTTTTGTTTTGCGTGACTGTGACTCAACATCCCCTCTATGCGGTGAGTAGCAGTCTATCCTGTTAATAGTATTATCATTATTCCATTATGGATTTTCCATGGTTTTATTTTTATTTATGACTTACTTATGTATATATTTTTATGTATTAGACTTGTAGTGCTAAATATAAGTAATCACATTCTTGCCATCTTTAATTGTATTTGGTTTGAGGGTGAGGTACCAATGCACTGAAAGGGAAGCACAATTATCTCAATCTTGTAGCTGGCTCACTATTATGATGGCTTTTGTACCACCAGAAGTGTGACCTTACCATGGCATAAGAGTGTCGTGTTTCTGCAGTCCACTCCGTATTTTCTCTCTCTTTGGTTATTTTTCATCCAACAGGTCCTCCGTACACAGGAGAATGGTGTCTCTTACACCGATTAACAGGCTAGAAGCAGCTTTTGTATTCATTACAGTTCTTTAACAATGAGTGTTACTGAATGCCAGCTGTAGGGCTCATGAGAAAGCATGCCCTAAGCCCCCACCCACAGCTTTCAATTTTGGATGTCGAACTGTTCATCTACATCTGCTGTCATGTGCCCACATCATCACTATCATGCATGCATGCATGCCAAGAACTTTATTTTTTGTAAAGAATTGTGCAATGTGACAGTCATTTCACTTCTTGGACTTTTGTCTGTTGTGACTACCACACTTTCACAAGCTTAAAAAATATTCCAATTGAAACTCATCTCTGCTATCTCAATAACATATCTTGGAGTGCAGACCACTCCACACTCTTACATCTTTACAAAGTCATCTCTTATCTCAACTACATTACAGGACTGCTTTATGGACTGGCAGCTGTATGGTGTTATGGCCACTGGATCCATTGCAGAATCTTGCAACTGGCACTTTTCAGATGAGCTCCATAGAAAGTCTTTTGGGGGAGGATGGGATTTATGCCTTGTAGAACAAGCACCACCGCCTACAACTGAATTATGCAGTACGTATCCAAAGCCACCCTGAAGACTTGAACCATCATATCCTCTCCCTTTCAGGGGTATTTGCCTACCACAGAGGTGATCCTGGTCTGTTAATGTCAATAAAAATACATGTGGATTCTCTTCGCTGCGACAACCATCTTTCCGTATGGAACTCTGTTGACAAGTTATATTCACAACCACCCAAGGATCCGCCTGGGTGTATCTTGAAGATTAAAGGAAATAACAGATCTCTTTGCATCTCAGTGTTGATTCCTGTCAGTTCTCAATGAAATTTCTAGTACAAAAGTACAAAGATCTACAAGCTCATCTGCTATGCTTTCCTACTTTCCGGAGGTCACTAATGATGGTCCCTCCATTGTATGGGTACAACTATTTTACCATGACCCTTTTCCAAGTCCTCTGTTATACTTGCACTTGATGTTGTGAGAGTTTCCTAATCTGCAGTGATCCTCTAGTTCGCCCAAAATTATTTTCTTTTTGACCTCCATGGTACTGGGAGCTCAATTATATTCATCTGGACTTCTAGTCATGTCTGAATTCATAGGAAGAAGATTGTTGATCAGTTAGCAATGGAGGGTACCAGGATAGAAATCTTGTAGGTAGATGGGGAGCCTGGAATGTGACATACAGTTGACTTTGCATCTTCAGTTTCCATAGTAATGGAACAGGTAATGATGTGCTGTGGTCACTAGAAACAGGTCATGAGCAATAAATGGATTCATGGCTGCGTAGTGGTCTCCCTTCATATATTCCAAAAAGAACCACTTTTCTTTGCCAGCTTCTTGATGACACCTTTCATATTCATGGTCACATTCTCAGGCAAGGTGATCCTTGCTATTGTCAGTATGTTGGTTTGAATATCTGCAAGATTTAAACAAAGATAATAAAGAAGATAAATGAATTTGAATTACCAATTTGAATGGAATCTTTTGGATTTGTAGGTGTTACGAAATCTCATGACTAGTGAAAGTTGTGGTTACATGCTTTCAGGAGTAAGATCTCAAAACTTTTTAGGTCAGTATTTTATACAACATATACAGCTAGGAAACCTCTACCATTATTAACAAGAGGAAATGATAAAATGAGAGTACTAAAAGCAGAAATGGAATCTTGGTGGAGAAAATTGAGAGTAGATCCAAAAATCAACTTTAGTAGGACCAAAACAATATAATGAACACAGCAAAATTAGCAGTGTGCTCTCCAAGAACTGCGCTGCTATTTGTGTGTGTAACCTGCATTTGTTATTTATTGCTTATTTAGCCTTACCAGATTAGTACCTTAAGGTCCTCTCTTACATCTGACAAGGAACAACACATACAAAAATATAATAATAATAATAATAATAATAATTGAGACATTAAGAATGATACTGATTAGTTTAGTTTTTTTGAAGCCTTGTTTGGTATTAGATGAAGTGGAAGGGCTATTGAAAGAGGAGAGAATTGAAAAGAAAGTGACAGCAGCTGCTAGGAAAAAATAGATTTTCAGTGCAGAACTCTGTAGACAAGGAGAGGGGAAAGTGATGGGGGAGGAATGGTTGGTGAGAGAGGAAGCTGCTAGAAGAGATAGCTTTTGTGATGAAAAGTGGGCCATTACCTATCTTTTGAAGTTTGAAAGGATTTTAATCTCTCTAATATTTTGAGGAAGATTGCTCTAAAGTCGGGTTCCTGGTACAGAAAATGATTTAGAGAACATGGCAGTGTTGTGTGGTGGTACAGAGAGGATTTTACTTTTTTGAGAACGAGTATTTCTGATGTCTTGTTCGGATAGTAATGTAATGGTTGCAAGTAATAAGGAAGTAGTGCAGTGATTGAGAAGATGATGCAGCAAACACAGGGTATGATAGTCTCCATGCTTGTCGGCATGTAGCTATGATTATTGTTCATAGGCAGGAGTGATACAGTCGAAGTAGTATGCATCACAAATGTATCATGCTCAAGCATTTATCACCATTTCTGGCCGATGTGTGCTATCATACGAAAGTCCTTGGAGAATAGGGTCACAAGATTGGGGATTATTAGTATCTCTGAGTTTCTTTTTAAGGTCAAGAGGGAATACTTTTTCAAATTTCTGTAATGAATGATGTGTTACCGACACCTTCATACAGACTGCAGTTGTGTGTTCATTCCAGTCTAGGTGATGGTCCGGAATGGTCCCCAAATTCTTTGCAGAAGAAGAAAAGGAAATTCGTGTGCTGTGTAGGATTAAGGTTGGAAGAGATGCTCTGAACTGAAGAGTAATAAATCTTTTGTGAGTGACTAAGATTGTTTGCAGATTGGATGGATTGAGTTTCAAATCTATTTTCTGGGCCCATTATGATAAAGCAAGTACATCAGCATTTACATTCTGGATGACTGTACATACATTTGTTGGACTTGCATTTAGGTATAACTGAAGGTTATTAGCGTATAAATGATGTTTGCAGTGGGAGGTTATAGTCAACACATCATTAACGTATAATGAGAAAAGTAATGGACCCAATACTGATCCTTGTGGGACCCCTGATACTATAGTCTCCTATTACGACATTTTGTTACTATCATTACACACTGTTGACAGCATGTGAGGTATGAGTGGAATCAGTGTGCAGCATTTGCAGAAGAGTTTTGACTTTTGAGTTTAGCAAGTAGAATATTAAAGACGACACTGTTGAAAGCTTTGCTGAAATCAATAGCACATTATAGCTGCCTCTCGTGTGTCCATAGCTTGGTATTAGTTCATCAGTTCTTTTATAAGAGCAGTCTTCTTGCTGCGATTTTACTGGAAACCAGATTGGTATTCATCCAGAAGGTTATTTGATGTAATGTAAATGGTAAGCTGATTGTGAAGTATGTATTCTATAACCTTCGATAATACTGGCAGAATGCAAATGGGGCTGTAGTCAGAGGCTTCTTTGGCAGACACCTTTTTGGGTAGGGGTTTTAAGAGTCCTTCTTCCAGGCCACTGGGAAGACACGGAGGTCAGAGACTGGTTAAAAATATACATTATTATCGGCAGTAATGGATTGATGAGGAAGCTGATCATTTCCATTGTAATATTGTTGTACACTGCAGCTGCAGAATGAATTCACACAATTGACATCCTGAATGTGTTAAAGCATTTCTGCTGTAGAAAATTTTTTCATTTGTACCGATCGCAGATACTTCACGGGTTTCAATGGTTTGGGTCCTTGTGTGCTGGTCAAGTAGAGCAGTAAGTGTGGTGAAATACTCATTTAGATCCTCAATAGGAACAAGATGTTCAGCTGCAAATTGAGATTTGCGTATTCATAGCCTCATAGATTTTTTCACAAGACAGAAGGTCTGTGAGAGTCCTCAGTTAACGATTGGGTGTACCTGAGTTTTGCATTTCTCACTGACTAACTCGGTTGCGTAGTAGCTTGTAGGCGACATTGTTCCCAGAAGTCGGATGCTGTTTATATTTCCTGTATGCTGTATCTCTGACAGTCATAAGGTTTTTTTCAGTGTGCTGGTAAGCCATCGTACTAGTTCTCCTCTGACTTTTACAGCTTTTGTCAGAGAGTGTTTATCGGATAAATTATTGAGTCTTTTCGTGAAATTAGGTACTTCGTAATTCCATGTCAAAGCTATTTCCCATCATTCCCTGCCAAGAGATATCATAGGTATCAGCTCTGCTCAGCTTGCTCAAATGCTTAAAATATCTAAAAGTGGCCACTTGCTATTTGCTCTTTGGATGTTGCAACGAATAATTCATGGATATTGTCATGTAGCAGAAGGTGTAATTAGATGAATGACGAACACTAACTTCACTTAACGAAGGTTTATTCAGCACTTGCACATACAAGAGTGCGGAGCGAACTGCCTCCGACCAGAACACATACAGTATATATACAGCTACACAACATTCCAGTACAATGATTCTTGACATTTGTCGATACTTCTAGAATGTACTCGGACCGAATATAGAAATTAAAATTGTACAGTCCAAGTGAGTTTTGAACACACGGCCCTTCATGCAACAGTTTAGTATCATAACCACTACATCACAGTGCTACTCGGCTTCTTCTGTGACACAATATTGTCATAAACAGATAAGTTGTAACATATAGTCATGGTTCTTAAATGTATAAGAAACTGAAACTGAGAGCTGCAGTGGAAAGAAACACATTGGCAATAAAAGAAATGACATCTGCACATTATAAGGATCTCATTGGGCAACACGTGATTCCAGCATTGCAAGAATGCACCACTACTTTCATGCTAGAGGGGGCGATACCATAAGTCACTTGCCAGGTGAGAGATTTGATTCCAGAAACCTTCGGTAATGACCGCATCATTTCTAGGCAATTTCAAGATTTGTCACAGTCCAGTTCCCCTTACCTAAATCCATGTGATTTGTGATTATTGCGATATCTGAAAGATTTTGCACACTAATGATGTATATCTCTGTCTTCCTGATCTGAAGGATAGCATACAATGACGTATCACTCTGATTACATCTGATATGCTGCATATTGTAACTTGTGACCGTATCGTAATGCAGTGGTTGGAACTTTAATAGTGGCAACTATTTAATTACAGCTTGTGCAAAATAGATATGTCTTTCAGAGTTTTATTGACCTCCAGAGTAGTCACCAGCATTGTGTATGACCCGTTGCCACTGATGTGGAAGGCGTAGGATACTCTGAGCAGTGCCAGTTGTGTTGACAGTTCGAGCGGCGCAGTCTATTGCCTCACGAATTTGTAGCAGATCTGAAGTGAATGCCGTGAATTGTTTCCTTCAGTTTAGAAATTGAGTTGAACTTAAAAGGGTTTAAGTCAGGGGAGTGCAGTAGGTGGTATAGCACTTAGTAGCCCCATCAGTCAAACAAATCGTAACAGCTTGCACTGTATGTCCTTGAGCATTGTCCTGCAAAACGATGATCAGGTCCTGTAGAAAGTGTCATCACTTCTGTGTCTATGCTGTTCATTTTTGGATCACAACCTATGACCAGCTCTTCGCCCTGTATCAGGCCACAGAGTACATCTGTCAACACGGGCTGTTCAATTGTGTCCTCTGCTCAGACTCACTCAGTGCCCTTCAAAGTGCACTGTACACTGCCCATTCCTTAGTGCAGCGAGTCCAGGAAAACTGCCACTTGCTCAGTCTTGGTGTGGAGTCACTGTGATATTTATGTGGGTTCCTGGTCATGTCAGTTTGCCAGGAAACGAAGCTGCTGACGCTGCTGCCAAGGCTGTAGTTCTCGTACTTCAGCCCGCTAATTCCTATATTTTCTCCAATGATCTCTGAGTTGCCGTCTCTCAGTAGGTGGTGTCGCTTTGGCATCACCAATGGTCCTCCCTTCTTGGGAATAAGCTCTGGCTTATTAAGCTTCTCCCAGCAGCTTGGATGACCTCCTCTCAGCCCTCCCACTGGGAGGAGGCCATTTTAACTAGGCTGCATATTGGGCACTGCATTTTTAGCCATTGTCATTTGATAAGTGGTGCTACCCCACCACTTTGTACACATTGCACTCTCTAATGTCTCTTGGGACTGATGTATAGTAACTCCTCTCTGTCTTTGTGTTCTATAGTTTTGACTTGGGCACATATGACCCCAGTCATTTATTGCGCCCTAAAACAAAGCCAGTGACAACTGTCGGAGAAAAAATAAAGCATGAAGTGATGCAGGTAGTTTGCAGCTGTCAGCCTGTCTTAGATTACTTCTACAGGTCGCATGCAAGTGCAGGACAATGTCTCCCATGACATAATACTGCTCCCACCAGCCTGCATTTGTGGCACACTGCCCATTTCAATCTGCCGTTCTCCTCAATGATGGCATTTGTAGAGACAACCATCAACTTAGTGTAGCAAAAATGTGATTCACCTGAAGGGCTTACACATCTCCATTCATAAATATTAGACTTCCAGTGGTCCTGTACTGACTGCAATCTTATCTGATAGTGTTGTTGGGTCAAAATGTGATCACATAGCGTTAGCCTGCTCCGAATCTCCATGTTCAACAATGTACAGTGAACAGTGTGCTCCTAAAAACACATGCGTGCACCGGCATTGTACTTTTTCAGCAGAGGTCACCTATCACCATCCATCCTACTTTACAAAGCAGACAAGCCTCCAAACCCCATGTTCTGTGAAATGTCTGTTCTGTGAAGAGTCGTGGATGTCTGACCATTTAGCATCTAGTGATAGTTTGTGTCCTCCTACCTCTTTCTGTAGATGCTCAAGACCAGCTTTACTTTTTATGAGATACTTGTTCACTGACTGTGAATAATAATAATAATAATAATCTGCTGCCCTTCGCAAAAGTCACTTATCCCAATGGATTTCCAAATTTGCAGTCCATATCTTCCCTAGGGTGATCCCTGTACAAGTCTGCTCCCCTTACATACTTTTGCTACCTCGTCATCTGCCTATAACGCCACCAGATGGCATCCAACGCCATGGTGGGCAGTGGTCGTAATGCCTTGGCTTATCAGTGTATACCCACTGAAGAAGCAACAATACTGCATTCTTCAGGCTCTTCCCACTGTAAATCTGTTCCGCGGTGATCTGAAGAAATAAGCTGCAGCTATCAGAGAGCATCAATGGTCACTTCAATCACACCAATGCCATACTTCTACGGAACATCTAATAGCATTCCAGAGACTTCGAGTGAAGGCATGGTTTTTAACAAAAAAGAGAATGCAGGAATGTTGGGAACACTACGTATCTTCTATGAGAGCCCACAACTCTGTTGTCTCAAGTATGGATTGAACCGCACCACACTTGCAAACACTCACTATTCGCAGTAGTTCCTGACTGTGAATAGTCTGTAATGATCTTGCCGTCGTTGCTGAATGTTTTGCAGTACATTTCACCGAAGTATCCACATGCTATAACTACCATCCCAATTTCCTGGCCATGAAAAACCAGGCTGAATGAAACTAATAATCCTTCTACGCAAAAGATGTCTAGTCATACAGTATTTGATTTCGTGAACGGGAGCTCTGCAGCACTGTAGCAGAGCATCACAACACAGCCCCTGGACCCAGTGAAACCCATAATCAAATGCTTAATCAGCTTAGTGACAAAAGCATGAAACACCTCATTTTTTCAGTCACATTTGACAGGCAGGGCAGTCCTCCCCCCCACCCCCAGCCCCCCCCCCCCCAACTTGCCCCCCTGCTGCCACCCAATTTCCTCCCTCCCCAGTGGTGGGAGGGTATTATTATTCCTCTCTTGAAACCAGGAAAAGTCCCTCAAATTGTAACTAATTATTAACCAATCTCTAATGAATGGGCTGTGCAGATTATTTTAAAGAATGGTCAACCAACGACTGGTAGCGCCTGCTAGCCACAATTTTTCACAATTTAAATCAAATTCTGTTCCACCACAGGCCAACTAATTCACCTGGACTCTGCAATGCACATTGCTTTTGTTCATTGCCAACACCTAATTGTTGTGTTCTTTGACCAGCAGAAGGCATTCACTACCACCTAGTGCCATCATAACATTGTCTACTCTGAATTAGCATGGCTTATGGAATGCTTACTCATTTTTATCCAGAATTATCCTTTTGATGGTTCCGCATCCAAATGGATTCACACTTCAGCAACTAATGTGTATAGGAAACTGGGATCCCTCAGGAATCAGTTCTGAGTATAACCTTCTCCACCGTTGTAGTCAATGGTATTGTGACTGTAGTGGGACCCATAGTCTCACCATCACTGTTTGTTAGTGACCTCTGCTTGTATTACTGCTCTACATCATTGCCCACAGCAGAGCACCAACTTCAAGGGGCCATACGAAGTGTATAGTCTTAGACATAAAAACTGGTTTTCAGCCAACTGCCAACGAGACTACATCAGAGTCGTTCAGTGAAGCTGGGCAATAAGACCAGCTGCCCCTCAGAATCCTAAGTCTGGCCATGTGCACAAATTGGTAACACTGTAGGATGTGGAAGTGTCTGGAGAAAGTGTTGTCTTCTAGAGTTTGTATAGTGGTGTATCACTTAGAGGCCAAATGTGGCCACTGGCTACCGGACATACACCACCTGCCGCTGCTGTCCAGTCAGGTCACCCAATCGCAGTGAGTATTAACAACTGTCATTTTCTTATTTGAAGTTCTAGTTTTTTTATCCAGTTACGTGTGAGAGTTTGCGTACTTGAAACTTGGGTACAGTGAAACCCCACTTTTACCCTTTTCAAGGGACTTCGAAAAAACAGTGTAAAATGTGGGAAATAATGTTTTAAGCTGTAAAAGTTATGTATAGGATACCCACTTGCATTTTATGTATAATATATGTACATAACAGGCATCAAAAGACTTATCAGGGACTTGCTTCTTACCTCATGAAGGTTTATTATATAATAAAAACCGCTGATGTAACTGGAACTGACAACTGTCTGGGAAGTATGAACGTTTGAATCAATTTAATATTTCATAATCGATGTTTTTGAAAGCCTGCAGCTGTCATTCACTATTTAAATAATGAAATACTGCACTAGTTATGTATTTTTTCATGCTTAGCATGACGCATTTTGAGAATTTTTTCTTGTTGTCAAGTGCAAATATGTAATTAAATCTTTTGCATGGTGTTTTAATATGAGTTATTCTGCATTTCTTGCACTGTAGTCGTATCGAAACACGTTTTGCTCAGCATGAATAAAGAATGTAACCGGTGCTTTGTTTAAACTAAAAACATTTGAGCAACGCAAAGTGAATGACAGTGTCAACTAGCGCTCCAAGTGGCCATACGCCGACACTCGCTAAATATGGTTTTGACAAAGGTGTCACAATGATCACAACAATCACAAAACTGTGTTTACGCAGTAGAGACAGTTTGGAAATGGTTGTGATTGGTCATGATATCTTCATTCGAACGAACCTATTTACTCACATCAGCCACCATGCCAAGTAGAGTTCGGCAGCAGCGGGAAATATGGCACAAATTGTTCCAACTTCCAGACATTTACTGGTTCAAATGCACTGAGTAGAGTGCCCTGGTATCAAGAAACTTAACCACGTAATATTTGTAAGCACTACTGGATGGTCAACATCATTTTTTCTCCACAAACATTTTTTTGTAATGCGTATGTCACAGGAAAATTATAAATATGTTGACGCAAAACCAGGTGCAAATTAACATTGTGGGTATAGGAAATTTGACAGGACCAATAAAAAATGTTGTAAATGGCGGGAAAACGTTAATTCCGGGAACGTAAAAGCGGGGTTGTACTGTACGTTGTTTAAGTGTTGTAAAATAGTCGCAAGTGGAAAAAGGTCTAACATCTGCGAGATATTGTTTGCTTTGGGTTTAATAGAGGGGTGAAGGTAGTGGATGGAGCAAGTGGTTTTGTGCAGGGCACATCAGAAGAGGATTTTCTTGTATGAAGAAAGATCATTCTGCAATGAATGATTTTCCACATTCATAAAGTCTTCATGATGGTTCAGAAGTTGGGTGTAGGAGTACTGCATACAAATTCCAGGATGGTAGCTTCCATCCCCTCCAGTAGTAAGAAATCCAAGCAAAGAGCCAGCTCTCATAACACCAACCAACCTTCAAAAAAATTAAAGAGAGTTGTTCTCATGAACAGTTGTGTCTGAGAAAGTGCAAACTTGACAAGTTACGGTAAGCTTGTGGCATGTTGTGTGTTTACACCATGAGCAACCAGCCACGGTTGTGCGTCTGTAGTGGTGCAGACATCCAGCAACTGCCTGGTGGCACATGATATGGGTCATTTTCAACATTTAAAAACAACAAAAAAGATCATTCTGCACCCGCTTACCTTGACAAGTGAAGAGTGAAGTCCTTGAAACTCGTGAGAATTTTTATCTTGTTACGGACACTCTCAACCACTGTTTATGACCCATTACCACGCTGCTCCCAGCCCACAAGTGGGCTGTGGCCCCATGGGTTGAGAATCACTGTGTACCACTTCACAAATTGGACGTCGTCGACATTCAAGAAATGTTTAAAACAGCTCATTAACTTGAACCACTGAATGAAAAATGGCAGGCCATAGTGTTCACAAAGGTTCCCACTATAAAGATCAAAGCCAAACTCCTTGGGAGTTACAAAGTGTGTGAGATGTTCATCTAGGTATCCACTCTTAAAGAATGCAAGTAGATTCACATTGGGGTAACAGGTGGATGAGAACTGGTGGGATGTGATGGCATGCAACCAAATGTGAAACAGTCTGTTGTGGAGGTTATCGTGAAACTGGCTATCATTTGAGGCATAGCTGCAAACTGGGCGATAATATGTGTCACAGGCAGGAAAAAAACAAACATCCAGAGGCTGAATTTGTCCAGTGGTTCCAGGTGATATGAACTGCAATGTTACACAATTTTCAGATGGTATAGTTTGCTCTAAAGGAATATGGTTTTATACGCAGGCGAGGAATCAAGCAAAAGCAAGTTATTTTGACCAGCTATTGGCCAAAAGCACTGCTCAAGCCATAGTTTTAGTTTTGTTTTGCCCATTTCCCACTATTGCTTGCTGTGGCATAAATATTTCCTACTGCTCTTGCAAGATCATGCATACGACAAAGTCAGAGGAGGCAGAGCACGTCTAACTTATCGCAGCACAATAAATAACTTCCCAATCAATTAACCATCCAGATTAACAGTCATCGTAATTGTATACGAATGTGTTAAGGCACTGATGTTAGATGATTTTGTTACAAATTTCTCGGTACCTCTAATTTCCAGGTTACCTTCATATGCATTTCCTCTTCAAATCCTTACTGTTTGGAGTTGAAAACAAATTCCGTACTGAATGATGAGATAAGTTTGTTTCTTATCTAGAAATTTTTGGGCAGATACCGCAGTCAGCAGTGCATCATCAACTTGATGCTTTGTTTGAAATTTTGTTATTGTAGGTCTTCCAGTGCTGTACATTGTTTGAAGTTATGCAGCCATGCACTGCTTGCCTTGAAATCACTGTAATATGTGTCGTGAAGTTTGATTTCAAGTTATGGTTTATCTTTCAGCAAAAGAGAGCTATGGATAGTAAGGTGTCTTAGTTATACACACTATCATGAGATCAAAACAGAACTGCTTCACTCTTTAGATGTGATGGCTGGTGCATTGTCACTAACTGAGGTTTGTTGGGTGCCCAAAGCTGGCAAAAATTCTCTCAAGATGTTGAATGCTAATAGCAGCAGTGCTGCCACTGCTAGTGTTCAACCAGACTAAGCTAGTGAAGGTGTCAACCATGACAAAGACAAAACAGTTTCTCCCATGTGTATGAGGCAAGGAACCCAGGTAGTCAGTATAGTAATTGCCTATTAGTTGCCATGTTTTATGGAGCCCTAGGTGATGTCCACACAAGGACTGAAGGAAGTATGTAAACACACCAGGGATTGGGCTCCAGGGTACAAATAACTTGGATACCTCATCCCCCCCTGGACTGGAAACAAGGAAAATGGCAAATGCGAAATCCTGGAACAGTCCCTCCAGCTTTCAACTTATCATAAATGGACTGCTGTTCAGGGTCTTGTTGCTGCTGCACTTAGAGATTGGCAAACAGGTACGGAATCTCTGTCAGAACTCCATGTTGCATACTGCGATGTCAGCCACTATCTGATCATCCGCACTTTCAACAACATACCACCAGTTACACTGCTGCTTTTCCTACAGCCGCCACCATGGCACGAGGACACTGCCTCGAATATGTGTGCCACTGCCAATGAGATGCAAGCATCCCCTCTGTGGAGCTCCAGCAGTGGGTCTACTCAATTTCAAACATTCATGCACTGCCCCGCTTTGTGTGTTTGCCAGTTGAATAACGTTCACAGACTTTCATAGTGGCCGAGGCTTGTGATCCACTGAATAGTTATTGTAGTGAAGTGTGACTGATTCGTAAATCTGTGGTATCTGTATATGTTCCAACATTCGAAGCTACTCGTAGCAACTGATGCTGCAACTACAGCTACAAAGTTATATATTATTTTTTACTATTTGATATTAGATATAGAATAAATTAATATCTGAATTCTCTGTTCGTGAACAACACCTGTTCCATGCTCCTGTATCCACTAAAGCACCACACAGCATGCAGAGGAAGTTATAACACATGGAAGCTGTCCATTAGCCTCATACTCGTCACCGACATCATCCACTTGAATCATTCAGCTCAATGCCATTGGCAGTTTGGTTCTGTCCCCATTTAATATGGCAAACTTTGAACTGGAACGCAGAGATCCTTACTGCCCACTGTGTTATTCACCCCATCATGCATGTCTGCCCAACACCCAGTTCAGGGCTGGGTTGTCGGTTTCCAAGCAAAACCACGATGTTCCAAATCGAATTTGAATTTCTCTAATGCAAACACCATGGCCAACACTTCCAATTTGTACACTGAATATTTGGTTTCAGCTGGTGATAACACCTGCAAAGTGTATGCAAGAGGCCTCCTCTCTGAATAAGGGTGTGGAAATGGATTAATAATTGCTTGAATACTTGGAAAAATTGATTGAAAAGAATAGTTGAAAAAATATTTGAAGGTAACTTATGAATCTGTGCACAATATTGGGTGAACTTTAACTGATGCCAATATCAACAGACATTTAATATCATTACATTCAAGGTCAATAAATGTAATTTGATTACGTACTGCTGCTTCCAGTAGTGTGCGGTACCAATTAATCCCCACAACGATTGAAACTGTCGATCTGTCGCACGAAGCACAATATTTTTAATGGAAGTAAACAAAGTTCAATAGACGCCTACCAAGTTTGAATCATTACCTTCACATTAATTCCATTGTGTTTAGTCTTGAGTGTGACAATGCTGATGCAAAATGCTTGACTCCAGATACCGCGTGAATTATTCTTTTCTACACCAAACCTCCTGATGAAGGATCTCGGCGGCAAGTGAAATGATGAATAGATAGGATTTGAACTTATAACTGTGCGAATAAATATTTCTTTTCTAATAACTTTTTATAATACCTCTAATGATTGGTAAAAATACACATTTTTAACAACACTGATGAGGCAGATCCAAGCATATGTGCATACACTACCACTTCCCGAAACAAAAGGGTGAAGGTACATGAATTAATAAATTCAAGAGCGTATTTGTTACTTTGTTTCATACAGACATTTAACAATATATCAAAGCATTATCCTTGCCACAAAACAACTCATTAATTTACCTTTGGCTCATTCAGTTTACATATAGCTTATATATGAGAAAAGAAAGAAAAATAATACCATTCAATACATATCTCCAATCTACTCTTGTAATATGACAGACGCCACACCAGTATTGGAAATGCCAGTGTAAACAATGAACAGGCAATTACAATCAGGGATCCCCAGTACGGGTGCCATTGTACTGGCTATATCAATGCCTCAAAGGCAGCATGTTGAGATTCACCCCATACAAGTTTTTTGCCCTCCCTGCATAATTGGTTAATAGGAGCCACTATCTGCAAGAAATACAGTATGAACCTTTGGAAGAAATTCACGAAGCATGTAAAATTGGAAGTGGCCGTCTTGTCCTGTGGAACCAGAAACAAATGAATGGCCTTTGTGCAGGTGTGGTCGCAGGCAACCCCTTTCAAAGATATGGTGTGTCCCAAAAAGGATATTTCGTCCCGGGCCAAAGTTACTTTGGTGGCTTTAACAGTTGGACCCACTTCCCATAGACGCCCGAACACCTGCTAGATGTGGACACATTGCTTCACAAAACTGCCACAGTACATGTCTACATCGTCCAAATAATTATAAACAAACTTGACTACAAGTCCGACAAGACTGCCGCACCTGTGGCCAGCTCAAAGGGAACCTATTAAATGCAAAGAAGCTGTAGCTGGTACAGAATTCTGTTACAAGCTTAGACTACTCTGCTAAAGGGATTTGATAGTAGGCCTGGTTTAAGTCCAGAACTGTAAAAACTTTGTCCCCCGCAAACCACACAAAGCAGGTGTGTAATTCCGGGAGTGGGACAGACTCAAGCACAATGTTCTGATTTTAATGTCAGTAATCAATTACAGAACTAAACCGCTCCCCGTGGGGCTTAGGAATCAGAAGTATAGGCACAGCATAAGAAGAGGCAGAAGGACTTATGACACAATCAGCAGGTAACTGTTCAGTGACCTTACACATTTGGTACGTTTTAGGTGGTGATAACCAGTAGGGAGTCAGATGCACTGGGTGCTGTTCCATGAGCTGGATCTGGTGTTTGATTCTGTTATTTACTCCAAACATATTACTTAACACTTCCGGAAAGTCATCCAAAACTCTCATTAATTGGGCAGCTTGATCTCTGGACTAACATCAACTCTTGCTTGCTATGCACTCACTCTACATGCATGCCTTTGTGTCAGTGCCACGGACACAAAACTTAATTCTCCTATGGCCTAAATTTAAAATAAAAATGGCCGCCTGCATAATCGACCAAGCACTGGGTCAATTGCCAATAATCACCACCCAGAAGGAGCTTCACCACCAAATTTTTAACAATGAAGAACACAAATGCCCATGAGAAACCCTGTGCAGTCAGTTTGAATCGAGCCTGACCAGTGACATTAAAGGGATGGCCATATGCCGCATGACACACTTGACTAATCACACTTAGCTCCAGCAACTTGGCCAATTGCGTGTAACGTTTATATTACACGTGATCCAAAAAGGATATATTAATCCTGGAATCCAGCAGAGCACATACAGTTTCACTTCCTCACACTGAGCACACATAGGGCAGCCGCCCACCCCACATGGCGAAAACCCTACAACAACCTAGTGAGAGTCTTCTTCATAAAGCAGAATGTTCCCCTAGCTTCTGGTATCAGCTTTTCATTCGTGTACCTTTAGGTATTGGGCTCTCTCTGGCAAAATGTCCAGGCTTCCCGCAATGGTCGCGCACAGTCCCAGTAACAGGATGTGACTTACCAGATCTGACTTCACACACATTACTTACCATGCCCAGGTCGTTGCTCAGATTTAGTTCTGTCGCCCCCTCCTCCTTCCCTGCCTCAACACGTCACTCTCTCCCAACCTGGCCCCCCTGTTTATGGTTAGTGTAATTAATATTCTCTATTTCAACCAAAGGCTTGTCTAAATCGACAAAGCACTCTGGCTTTTTCACTAAATGATATCCTGGGCCTGTCCTCTGCTGTTATACATTCCAAGATATTTGCTGCCGCTTGTTCTTTAGAGATCTCAACACACAATGTTAATATGCCGAGAACCGCTTCATTAACATAATGAGCCACAGGCTCATCCTTGCAATGTACCCGGTGTACATGTAGGTCTTCCAAATCCTTCTTTTGCACAATGTATTTCACCATTCAATGCTTCTGCATTTATCCTAACCAAATGGGCTACTGCCAAGAGATAAATAAGTTGTAAGAGTACCCAATAATCATCCTGTAATACGTTAGGGTGTTCATGTAACCTAACCAACAGTCACAACAATTCAGTTAACTGATCAGTACTATCTACTGATGAACAGCCATCATTGGGTTTGGCAACATACCAAATGGCCTGCTGATTTTTTGTTCATGTCAGCCCTCACTAATATTAACTTCAACAACCTATTCCAATTTAGAAATCATATTTGCTGTCGTAAGGCCACAGCCTCATCCTGCAACCTCTGTACTTCGGACAAAACTGAGGGATGCCTACTAATACTACATATGTCATGAATTGTATTAGTCAGGTGGTCCAAAAGGGCACATACTTAGGAAATCTGTCTTTGAGATGGGGAGTCAATTTTAAAACCTGATAAATCGTCCTGAAGGTCACTCAGTAAACTTTTACAGAATTCAACAATTTCCCTCATCTTACCCACTGTCTCGGCAGAGGTGTTTGCTAGGGCAGTCAGGGAAGCATGCAGGCATAGACAAAGTTCCACTATGCTGCCCTCCATGTTTTGTTTACAAAAGCATAGCTTGTATTGCAGGCACAGTTTTCTAAGACTTACCACATCTATGACCTTCGTGACTGCGGGGAGTTTTAACGCAACAATAACACAAATAGAATAAATATACTGATGGCTATGCTATCACCAGTGTGTAGTTTGTATCCTTACGCCCACACCATGCTCTGTTACCATTTATAGATAACAGCAGGGCACAGGGCTGCTGGAGTGTAATGGCCGAACCCATCTTTGAATACGATATAACAATATTCTTTATTCTTATTATCTTTATTTTATATTCTATAACAATATTCTCTATTTACCAGTGTTGGACACTGGTAACAAATAGACATCTTTATTACAATAGCTGGCCCTTAGCATATAAAATTTAAAAAAGAAAAAAATACAGTGAATAACACTTGGGATCAGAAGACATACATATATGCCTCAGTTCAAAACAAGTTAGCATAGCAATCGTTACAAGACATTTTAAATGCAAAGTGGTAGTGGGGGGGGGATTTTCAAGTAGAATGATATTTCAAACTAAATTTAGAACAGTTTCCAATTTCATAAATCATATGTAAAAGGAGTGTCAAAGACTCAACCAGTACCTCTGAAAAGGGGAACTTGAAGCAAAACACAATTCCCCAAAAATTAAATTGACCAAAATTACTGCAAGGAAAATCTTTTACTCAACAGGTTAATTTATCACACCTCTGGCCGGTTGGTCCCAGTAGAATCAGAATTCTTTAATCTTAACTTAAAATAGTATGACTAACAAACAATTTAAAGAGAAAGTACTTTTTTGAGAACATACAATACATCAGTTATTGTGCCATTCCACTACAGCACTATTCAGAGAGCGTGGCTCAGCTGACTGCACTGGTCGGCGCCAATGCCCGAGACAATGCTCAAAATGACAGACAGAATAAGTCCCAATCTGCAACATATAAAAAGTAATAAATTTACAGCCAAATATGATGGTACTTGCCAAGCCCCCAAGCTTTAGGAAGCATCATTATAAAATACTACAACTTCCTATTAATTAACTAGTGAAAGCCAGGAATCTTTTAAAAATAAATCTCAACACTGGCAGATGTTGCAGTTCATATGACCAGCATAAATCTATCTTTAAACTGCAATCCAGGAAAGTGAAAATCAATGAAACTACTACTACTACTCTGGCTTTCTTACACAGCTGCAATCAAAGCAGGCCATGAATCAATACTTGCTTAAATAAGACAATACATGGAAGCACTAGGTAATAAAAAAAATAGACCAGCCTAAGCAACTACCAATTTTCTATAAGGTGAACCAGATAACTTTGTAATCCTACAGTAATTATAATGGCTCTCCTGAATTAAAACAGGTTAAGAATAATGACAGAGTTACTGGGCTTGCTCTGGCTTCACACTAAGACACCTTAAATAGTACAGGCCTTTCAGAATGATTGCCAAACCACTTCAAAGGCTCAACCGTTAGCAGTAGCCTCATCAATAGGCACAACCAACAGGTTATGCTGAGCCAGAACAATAATGCAGTGCAATCAAAGCACTGTATGGTTTCTAACAAGAAATGGGCTGACAAGAACTTATTAGTTCAGGGGACAGTACCTACAGCAGCAAAAAACTCACCCGCAAAAAAGGGTGCAGTTGTCAGCAAGAGTGAGAAGACTGAAGACTGTGCGATGCAACGGGACAGGAAACGGCTGCACCCAGGCATACACTGCTCCCGGACAGCAAGGGCTTACATTGTGGACACTGCCAGCCCCAGTTCAACTGAGCCAAGGAGACCTCGCGCCATGCAGTCCAACTCAGCTGTGGCTCTCAGATGGCCAGGGAGGGGTGATTGCCTGAGCTGCTACCTTCCTAAATTGCTGATTGGTCTCTGTCAGGTGCTCAGGAGGTGTGACCTGAGATGTGAACAATCACCTAAGGCCCCCAGTTGGAAGGAGTGTGCCATTGGAGATGCTGGCAATTTTGAGGGATTTTCTTGCATTGAGCCAATCATCTTTTTCCACCATCAACGTCTACCAAGTGTAAACAGAATGAGGTTAATGATTCAGAGACCTCTAGCTTCACCACGGTTCCTCATAGTTTCATGTACTGATGATGCTCAGTCATTTGCTACGGTCAATCGTTTATTATTCAGAAAGGTGTTGATGCAGTTGCTGGCCCTGTGAAATCCTGCTCTCATTTATAAAATGGGACTTTGCTTTAGGGGACTACTTTGATTCTCAAGCACACCACCTGCTGGCAGCTTAGTGCATTCACTGCTATAGTGTTTGTGTTGAGGTCCATTGAATGCTAAATTCTTCCCGTGGTGTTATTTACACTAGACTGCTCGATAGTCTGACTGAGGTAGAAATCCAAACATACTACTCCGATCAGGGTGTCATTACAGTCCATCGGGTAACGAAAAAAGTAGATGCAGCCTTAGTGCCCACACATACTTTTTTTTCACTTTTGATACAGTGGTGCTTCCCTCAAAGATCAAAGCAGGCTTTGAAGTTATCACAGTATGACGGTACATTCCAAACTCAATGTGCTGCTACCAGTGGCATCATTACAACCACACTCGAGAGGCCTATTGACATTCAGTCATACATGTAACCTGTGGTAGGGATGCTCACAAGGGCTATTGTTTGCCTCCTCCTCCCCTCTCTCTCAACTGCAATGGCAACCATGTCACCGCCTCCTGAGATTGTCCCGTGTATTTTGATGAGTGGGCTGTCCAGTAGATCCGGGCGAAGGAAAAAGTGCCTTACCCGATTGCTTCGAAGTTGTTGGCCAGTTGGAAACCCTGCATTCTACCATCTGGCACCTATAGTACTGTTCTTGCTACATCTTGCTTCATGAAGGACTTAGTCATGCAGACATGTGACCTCAAATTTAGCACTGCTGTTGTGGAATCGTTCAGCATCATGGTAGCGTCACCGTCTCTCCTCCAGCCATGCAACAAGCCACGAAAATTTCACCTCATGGGGTGAAGTCACTTGCTACACAACCAGCAGGCTGGCAAGGACAGAAGGAATACTCTCACAAAGTTCCTAAGTCCCTCCAGTCAACAAACAACTGAGTCTTCCTCTGCCAACCGGAAACTCTCCAAGAAGTCAAATAAAGGGGGAAAGTCTTATCCTTCACCAACAAGGAGATCCTCTTCAGTGGTGTTGCCGCATGATACCCTCACTCATCCAAAATCTGTGTCACTGGTGTCACCTGACTACCTGGCTCCACGCCGTTGCAGTTTGCATTTTCCTTCCTCACGTGACCTTTTCCCTTTGTACCATTTACATCCCTACGTCTTCGATATTGCCAGGGTAGACTTTTGCCAGCTTATTGGACTGCTTCCCCACACTTTTCTGCTGCTCGGTGACTTTAATGCGCACCATCCCCAGAACCTGTCAGAGAGGTGTCCTCTTGGCTGACCTCAGTCAACTTAACCTCACCTGTCTTAACACTGGAGCACCCATGCTCCTTTCAGACTCCACGCACACCTATTCCCATCTGGACCTATTCTTCTGCACTGCCTAGATTGCCCATCGCCTTGTGGTCCATTCTCTCTGACACATACTCGTGCGACCATTTCCCATGTGCTATCCATTTGCTGTCCTATGTGTACACCCAAATGGCAGCTTTCTAAGGCCGACTGGAGGCTTTACTCCTCACTGGCGACCTTCCATGAATGACATTTCCCCAGTTGTGATGACCAGGTAGAAGATCTTACAAACGTCATCCTTACAGCTGCAGAGCGTTCCATTCCTCTCAATTCCTCTTTACCACACCTTCTCCCGGTCAGTTGGTGGAGTGAGGTGTGCCACGATGCAATTCGTGCACTCAGAAGTGCTCTTCACATTTTTAACCATTATCCTATGATGACAGACTGCATTCATTATAAACAGCTGTGTACACATTGTTGTTGCGTTTCGTGGCATAACAAAAAAGCTAGCTGGATCTCATTTACTAGTTGTTTTAAAAGTGCCCGTTCCTCTTCCATTGTGTGGGCCAACTTCAGACTGCTCTCTGGGACCAAGGTCCATTCTTCAATTTCTGGCCTGACCATAGCAGACAATATCATTGTGGACCCTATTGCTGTCTCCAACACCTTGCGCTGCCATTTTGCGGACATTTCAGGCTCCTCCCACTATCGCCCTGCCATCCTCCATCAGAAATGAGCGGAGAAGGCTCGGACGATATCCTTGTCTTCTCAGAATAGTGAGTGCTACAATACTGCCTTTACGATGAGGGAGCTAGATAATGCTCTCACTTCATCTCGAACCTCTGCCCCAGAGCAAGATGATGTTCACATTCAGATGTTGCAGCACCTTTCTGTTGCAGGCAAGCAGTTTCTCCTTCATGCAGGCAACCGCATCTGGGTAGAGGGTGCCTTTTACTCTAGTCCATTTTATAGTCTGTATGCAGAAGCTGCTGAGCTGCCACTGTCCTACTGCTGTGACTTCCTCCTCAACACATAGGCCTTTTGTTTGCCATGAGTGGCCACCCATCCTGTACCACCTCCTTCGATGACTCATTTGATCGCCAGTATTGGGCGCGTCCCTCTTCTGTTACCTCCTGGAGTTCGCTTTCGGCTATTGCTCCTTCAGCTTAACTTCACGCTGACTGCCACTTTCCCGATGGGTGTGAACCCTTCACCACCTTTCCTTTGTGCAATGGGCCGTGTTCACCTAGGACTTCATTCGTTTCTTAAGGTCTCTACTCCAGCCTCGCTTTTATCACCTTCAGTTTCACATCCTTTGTATGGAACTTCATGATAGTATCTTTGTGTACACTAATGGCTCTTGGACTGACCGTAGTGTTTGGTGTGCCTTCGTCATTGGCACCGACTTTCATCGGTATCAGTTTCCAGAACACTGCTCAGTATTTACTGCAGAGCTCCTCGCATTGTATCAGGCCACACAATACATCTGGCGACACAGGCTTTTCAATTGCGTCATCTGTTCTGACACTCTGTGTCTTTCAAAGCCTCTGTGTGCTGTACACTGTCCGTTCCTTAGTGCGAGTCCAGGAAAACTGTCACTTGCTTATTCTTGATGGAGCCACTATAATGTAATGTGGGTTCTTGGCCTCGTTGGTCTGACAGGAAATGAGGCCATTGATGCAGCTGCCAAGGCTGCAATCCTTGTACCTCAACCCGCTAGTTCTTACAATGCCTTGGTGATCTCTGTGTTGCCATCTGGCATCACCAATGACCCTCCCGTCAAGGGAACAAGCTCCTGGTTATTAAGCCTTTCCCAGCAGCTTGGATGACCTCCTCTCAGCCCTCTTGCTGTGAGGAGATCATTTTAGCCAGGTTGCGTATCGGGCACTGTCTTTTTAGCCATTGCCATTTGTTAAGTGGTGCTCCCCCCACCACTTTGTACCCATTTCCTTCAACCTATAACTGTGCACCATTTCCTGATGGGAAGTTCTTTTTTTTAACCACTTATGTCCACGTTTGTGTTTGCCATCTGAGTTACTGGCCGTTTTCGCGAATGACATATGGGCTGTCGACCGCATTTTACTTTTTATCTGTCATAGCAATATGACGAAGGAAATTAAACTTTTGTTCAGGCCCTCTGTTACTCTATGGTATATTTTATAGACCTTTCTCCTGTTTTCAGCTGTCTTCTCTTCCATTGATTGGGATTAATGTATAGTCGTTTTTAACTCCTCTATTTGTCTTCGTTTTCATTTTCTACAGTTCTGGCATGGGCGTTTATGACTCTAGTTATTTTTGCGCCCAAAAACAAAACAAAAGAAACAAAACTCAGCTGTGTCGCCCTCTGCATCACATCAAGCCAACAGTGACCCTGACTTGCTGAAGTGCTGGCTGCCATCCCCAGCCACATTCGCGTCACCACTTGGCACACGGGCGTACTGTCCTCACCCAGTCGTACATGTAACTCTCTCTTTCACCTTTTTGCAAACCAACCAACCCCATGACCATCCTAGCGTGTTCCTTTAATGCTTCGCACAGCCAGTCGTACCACGGCAAAGGCCAGCTAAATAGAATAGCCGACACACGACCAGTCATGCCAAAGATAAAGAGAAGATGCTATGCTCAGTAATTATTTGTAGCCACCACTCCTTGTATAATGATTGTCCTATATTGCATTTCACTGGATACAGGATTTGTGGCTCCCTAAGCTATAATGACGGTGAACTAAATGGCTTGACACCTGTTTCAGTATCACTTTATCTTGTTAAGGGTATATCATTGTCATAGTACTCCTCATGTATGTTGTCTGCACAGTCCAATGGATCCGACACCACACATTTTTCTTAATACTACTATCAAGATATTAGTGAAGACCACGGATCATCATCCCTTCATTGGAAATTTTGGACTTTCTAAGCAAACCCAGATGGGACATATGATATGTATTTTGTTAACAAAGAATGTTAATGAAGAAATTTTACAAGAAAAATCCGAAAAAGAAGTGATCCTAGAGAATCCCTGACAGCAAGGTTAAGAATGAAGGTGACTACATCCTCTTATTCAATAAGCAAATTTACTCAGATATGCCTGTCATAAATCTCTTCAAGAGAGGTAGTGACCATATGGCAGTTAGGCCAGGATTTATATTAACACTCATCTCGATAGAAACCATATGATGGAAAGGAAGAGCTGACCAATAATAAATAGCTGATAGAGAACTACCAACAGAAAAGTTAAGAGGAATAGATCTGATCGAAAGACAGAAATTACCGGCAGTATTTGAACAGCAGTAATGAAAGCCAGTGCTCTGTAAAAACAGAAAAATCAGAGATTCAGCCTCGAAACGAAATAAAGGCGAAACACCGACAGAAACACATCAAAATATGGAGACCTCTACAAAAACATAAAGGAGGTCATCAGAAGAGATCGCTGAAATGAAAGGCTGATCGAGGAGATCATCAAAATCAAAGTCTTTACTGAAAGAGACAAGATTATAAAAACTATTCAGGACTTCCATTGGAAGCCATACAGTCACTCACTGTCAAGCCAAAACTTGCATAAAAATGACAAGTGGCAAATACTTGTTGTTGTTGTTGTGGTCTTCAGTCCTGAGACTGGTTTGATGCAGCTCTCCATGCTACTCTATCCTGTGCAAGCTTCTTCATCTCCCAGTATCTACTGCAACCTACATCCTTCTGAATCTGCTTAGTGTATTCATCTCTTGGTCTCCCTCTACGATTTTTACCCTCCACACTGCCCTCCAATGCTAAATTTGTGATCCCTTGATGCCTCGAAACATGTCCTACCAACCGATCCCTTCTTCTAGTCAAGTTGTGCCACAAACTTCTCTTCTCCCCAATCCTATTCAATACCTCCTCATTAGTTACGTGATCTACCCACCTTATCTTCAGCATTCTTCTGTAGCACCACATTTCGAAAGCTTCTATTCTCTTCTTGTCCAAACTAGTTATCGTCCATGTTTCACTTCCATACATGGCTACACTCCATACAAATACTTTCAGAAACGACTTCCTGACACTTAAATCTATACTCGATGTTAACAAATTCCTCTTCTTGAGAAACGCTTTCCTTGCCATTGCCAGTCTACATTTTATATCCTCTCTACTTCGACCATCATCGGTTATTTTACTCCCTAAATAGCAAAACTCCTTTACTTCTTTAAGTGTCTCATTTCCTAATCTAATTCCCTCAGCACCACCCGACTTAATTTGACTACATTCCATTATCCTCGTTTTGCTTTTGTTGATGTTCATCTTATATCCTCCTTTCAAGACACTGTCCATTCCGTTCAACTGCTCTTCCAAGTCCTTTGCTGTCTCTGACAAAATTACAATGTCATCGGCGAACCTCAAAGTTTTTACTTCTTCTCCATGAACTTTAATACCTACTCCGAATTTTTCTTTTGTTTCCTTTACTGCTTGCTCAATATACAGATTGAATAACATCGGGGAGAGGCTACAACCCTGTCTTACTCCTTTCCCAACCACTGCTTCCCTTTCATGCCCCTCGACTCTTATAACTGCCGTCTGGTTTCTGTACAAACTGTAAATAGCCTTTCGCTCCCTGTATTTTACCCCTGCCACCTTCAGAATTTGAAAGAGAGTATTCCAGTTAACATTGTCAAAAGCTTTCTCTAAGTCTACAAATGCTAGATACGTAGGTTTGCCTTTTCTTAATCTTTCTTCTAAGATAAGTCGTAAGGTCAGTATTGCCTCACGTGTGCCAACATTTCTACGGAATCCAAACTGATCTTCCCCGAGGTCGGCTTCTATCAGTTTTTCCATTCGTCTGTAAAGAATTCGCTTTAGTATTTTGCAGCTGTGACTTATTAAACTGATAGTTCGGTAATTTTCACATCTGTCAACACCTGTTTTCTTTGGGATTGGAATTATTATATTCTTCTTGAAGTCTGAGGGTATTTCGCCTGTCTCATACATCGTGCTCACCAGATGGTAGAGTTTTTTCATGACTGGCTCTCCTGAGGCCATCAGTAATTCAAATGGAATGTTGTCTACTCCCGGGGCCTTGTTTCGACTCAGGTCTTTCAGTGCTCTGTCAAACTCTTCACGCAGTATCTTATCTCCCATTTCGTCTTCATCTACATCCTCTTCCATTTCCATAATATTGTCCTCAAGTACATCGCCCTTGTATAAACCCTCTATATACTCCTTCCACCTTTCTGCCTTCCCTTCTTTGCTTAGAACTGGGTTGCCATCTGAGCTCTTGATATTCATACAAGTGGTTCTCTTCTCTCCAAAGGTCTCTTTAATTTTCCTGTAGGCAGTATCTATCTTACCCCTAGTGCGACAAGCCTCTACATCCTTACATTTGTCCTCTAGCCATCCCTGCTTAGCCATTTTGCACTTCCTGTCGATATCATTTTTGAGACGTTTGTATTTCTTTTTGCCTGCTTCATTTACTGCATTTTTATATTTTCTCCTTTCATCAATTAAATTCAATATTTCTTCTGTTACCCAAGGATTTCTATTAGCCCTCGTCTTTTTACCTACTTGATCCTCTGCTGCCTTCACTACTTCATCCCTCAGAGCTACCCATTCTTCTTCTACTGTATTTCTTTCCCCCATTCCTGTCAATTGTTCCCTTATGCTCTCCATGAAACTCTCTACAACCTCTGGTTCTTTCAGTTTATCCAGGTCCCATCTCCTTAAATTCCCACCTTTTTGCAGTTTCTTCAGTTTCAATCTACAGTTCATAACCAATAGATTGTGGTCAGAATCCACATCTGCCCCTGGAAACGTCTTACAATTTAAAACCTGGTTCCTAAATCTCTGTCTTACCATTATATAATCTATCTGATACCTTTTAGTATCTCCAGGATTCTTCCAGGTATACAACCTTCTTTTATGATTCTTGAACCAAGTATTGGCTATGATTAAGTTATGCTCTGTGCAAAATTCTACAAGGCGGCTTCCTCTTTCATTCCTTCCCCCCAATCCATATTCACCTACTATGTTTCCTTCTCTCCCTTTTCCTACTAAATACTTATAGAACTGCAATTTCCTGGTTGGACAGCACCTGACGTGAGGTGGTGTGTAGCCAGTGACCACATTACGCCAAGGAAACTCTCGAGTATGAACTTTTCTGATCTTGATGCGGCCATGAGTTTTTGCTATTACAGGTGGGTTAGAAAGTGAAGCAAATTCTCTTTGAAGTTACATCAGACTGATAACTTTAGCATACAGCAGAATGCTATTTAAAGAATTGAAGAAAAAGTGGCTGCAAGGCCGGTGATCAGCAAGGCCAGAGGTCAGGCTTTTTGTCTATGACTGTATATAACTGAACCCTGACTCATGAATATCAATTTTCTCCCATGAAAACTTGCGTTGTACACTTTGGTAGACTCAGCACTATGCATATGTACACAAAACTTTACGTCAGTAATGTACTTGAAGCCCATGGAGCTTCGAACTTTTGAGGTCAGCATCTCCTTAGCCACAGACTACACAGTTCTTCTCTGATGCTGCAAAGCTTTGATTTTATCGTGCTCGGACTATAGATGCGTTGCTTAATAGTCAGCAGCACCACCATCAGTACTGAGCTTGTTAGGTCCTGTCTGTCTCAATGGTATGCGGTTGTCAACTGGAGCTTTCTGTGTGAGCCTTGTAGACAGTCTAGTGGTGGAAGCTGATATCCCACCACTGAGGGTCAGATATCGGCAGTTCTTGGCGACCTATGCAATTAAAATCTGTCAGATCGCAACCTTTCGATGTTATTTGACTCTGTTTCACAACCAGCAGTTCGGACTTAAACTTTCTGGCAGGTTAAAACTGTGTGCTGGACCATTACTCTAACCTGGAATTTCATATCAGTGCACACTCTGCTGTAGAGTGAAAATTCATTCTCGTCGCTGTTCACACTGCTGATGAATCACCCAAAAAATGCATAGACCAACTGAGATACTATTGGAAGCTCTAGGTGAGGACCTCCAACTGCCCCCTTTTGTCTGTGTACAGTTTGCTCTTGCCACCTCTATAGTGTGTACCCTCTCCTATGATTTGTATGGACCTCTTTTATGCCATAAGGAAAATGCTGATGCTGCCATTCTCAGACGACACCTGTTCCATTCTGTTCTCCACTGCTTCACACGTTCAACATGTGTCTGAGAGAGCCATTAACCTGACTACTTCCCTACCCCAGATGCTTGTGGACAATGGGATAGCTGCTAAGAGTCATAGGGAAAAGTGGACGTTATTATAACATTTAAAGCATCTCATTGTTCGCTGGCAGGTGTGGATGTAGGGGAAGTACCTCTCACTGTGATCTGTGCAAAAAGTACAAGACTTGCGGAATGTAGACACACATCAACGAATAGAGCATCTCTCCAAGTTTTTAACTCAGCATACAGGTCAGCACCACTTGTAACACAAGTCAGTGTATGCATATAATGCATTGAAGCCACTGACACAATTTTCCCCGGGAAAGTATGAGAGCAGCCCACTTTGGAAATATGTTCATTGGGTTGCCTATCTACAAGTGTGAACTAGTCTTATGCAACTGTAGAGAGTGGGTGATTTGTCTATGTATTCTGACATACCTCACCCCTAGTAAAAGTACACCACAGCACATATTAAGAATTGTAATGTGTAGCAATGCTCTATCCATTAATATGTCATTTTCTATATGTCCGGTAGTTCTTCACACAGTTATCTTCTGAAACACTGACTGTGTTTATGAGTATAGTGGGTGATGATTTTAAACAGGATGAGAAGCTGTGTCATTACAAGTATTGTCAAATTCAGCATTGATAAAGGAGAACTGTCTTGAAGCAACTTACTTTGATAAAATAATCATTTAACAATGAGAATAAATACCAATTGAATGCACCTCTAGGGTGATAAATAATGTATCTCGTATGCCATATTTCAGCTAGTTGCAAATAGTTCCCACCTTCTTCATATTTAGAAGGGAAGATCAGAAAGTAACGCACAATAATTTTACTGCCAAAAAATTTTATAGGTAACTAATATAAAAAAATCACAAATGGACTTACATAATTTACCTACTTTTCTCTATAGTCGCCAATGTTCTCGACACATTTCTTCCATCATGGTACCAGTTTCAGTATGCAGTGTTCGTAGAAGTTCGATTGGTTGGAGTGTAGCCATCTGTGGATTGCTGATTACACTTTTGCATCTGTCACAAAGCTTTGACCAGCTAGGTATTTCTTCAAGAGACCAAACAGTGCAACGGTACAAGATCTGGACTGTATGGTGGATTATACAGCACTTCCCACCCAAATTTGGCGATTTCCTTATGAACAGGAGCAGTAAGATGGGGGCAAGTATTGTCATGAAGAAGTTTGATACCGTTAGCATTAATGTTGTGGCGTTTGTCACAAAGAGCACTCACAACTTGACTAAAGTTTTCATATAGGCTTCAGCATTCACAGTGGTCAGGTTTTCAGCAAAGTTCACCCGTAACACATCGTGTATATCCCAGAACACTGTCTGAAGCACTTACCTAGCAGCCTGAGCAACTTTCAGTTTTTTTTCGAATTGGGAACCAGAATGTTTCCACTCCATAGAGGCCTGCATGATGTGTAGTGGTATGCCCACGACTCATCACTAGTGACGATTCCTTTCAGAAATTCATGCTCTTCTGCAGCATAATGCTTTAACTGATCCAGGCTTGCCATCATTCACTGACCCTTGTGGTTGCCTGTCAGGTTCTTAGACACCCAGTGAGCACTAATTTTATGAAATTTCAATATTTTATGAATAATATAATACGTGACACTGTAGGAAATGTTGACTGGTGCAATAAGTTTCACAGTTGCACATGCCAGTAATTCAAAAATTGCTGCCTCATTGTCTGTGGGGTTGCAGCTGTTTCTGGCCACCCAGAGTGCGCCGAATCATTTAAGTCCACACAGACCTCTTGGAACAATGCACGCCACCTGGAGATGTTGCTACAGTCCGTACAGTCGTCCTTGTGCATGCCATGCGTGTCCCTGTGAATTTCACTCAGTTTATGAGCTTTGGCCAAAAAATATCGAACTCTGCTTTTCTGCTCTTCACAAGCTGTCGGCAGTAATGTACACACCATGTTTTTTCATAGATCGGGATTCTCTTGTTAGAGCTGCACGTGAAAACAAAATACCCTTGTAGTGCAAATTTCAAACTGTATCATTGTGAAATTTCAATATTTCAGCTGTGATACCAGGGGAGAAAAAAGTTATTGTGCAATACTTTGTTATCCTCCCTTGTTACTGGGGTTGTACCTCACGAACGGGATAGTTTAATATGCCATCAACATAATTTTCTTCAAATGCTGAGCCATAACTCAATATTACTGCACCACAAAGCAATTTTTACTTTATCCATTGCCATTTAGAAAAGATCATTAGATGAAACTCGAAATCAATTTCTTGAATTTCAGAGGATCAGATTCATCAATATCTGTGACTATTTTACCTTGAAGAGTCTTGTCTGTACCACTCAGGAGTCACTTGACTGAGTTAATAAAGTTTCATTTTCTTGATGGTCTCCAATTTCCAACCCTTTTAGCAGTTTGGACCATTGTCAGTCCAGGATATTTTGACTGTTTCTAGAAATCCACATCACAATGGCATTCATTGCTTTTTGTAGCCCTTTTGAGGGTCCATACTTCTGGCCCATACAGGAAAACTGTGAAGACATATGATTTAATTAGCTTGTGAGGTTCCTCCTTGTTGCTCACTTCATTTCTTGTCGATTATGGCTTTTTTCATCATTAACCTTATTAGATGACTGGTTGGGTGTTCATTAAATACAGTGGACTGAAATGCCACTATTGGTTTATTATATCCTTTGCTGAGTGGTGTTGTTAAATTGTTGTAATAAATCATAACATGGAGTTTTATTCAAACTTCAACTTTGATGAAGGCTTGAGTCTTGGACGACATTCCCTACTTGTAAGCTACTGTTAGACATTCTCCTGACACACGACCCTGAAATTTAGTACTCTATTTTTCTTTCTTTTGAATACTTCCTCCAACCAAGCATTCATGATCGACCATGCCTGGAGACTGGACATTAACTACTGCAACACTAGTGCACGCTAAAAAACACTCAACCGTAAAACTCACTGATGAACCGAGAGGTGTTTAACAAAGCATTATCACGACTCACAGAAGTTGTATTCTTTCCCATATAATGCAACAACAATGACTTCATAAGCTGTAGTTTTGTATGCATACTGAAAAGATTTTTTGAAGAGATTTTGTAAAGTCTTCATGTGCCTCTTCAACATGATATTTGATTTCAATTGAATGTGATTTGCCACTTCAGCCTATATTTGTTCTAATTTACCTATCTTATTATTATTTTTTTAACATTACATTCATAACACTGATATATTTTCACAGCAGTATGACTGGAACTTGCCGCATGTTGAAGGATTTTGAAGAAAGGCTGTCTAAATGCGCAGTCGATAAGAATGAAATTGCAGCAGTTCATCTGTTGATGAAGGACTGTTTTACAAATATTTCTGATGGCAATGTACCCACAGAAGCTGACCTGGGACAGTAAGTAACAATAAAACATTACTTCAGAGTGATGTGGCTAGATTTTACAGTAATTACTGTTGATTATGTTAACAACTTTAACGCTTGGTGTGACATGAAGAGAAAAAGAGTAAGTCTTCAGTGATTTGTCATGTAGAAGCATCTTATGATGGAGCCATAATTATTAAAATAGTTTAGTAATTTTGTTATGTAGGTGATTAATAATGAATCCTATTATTCATGTGTCGTGTTAGGTGGCTACACTTAAAATGGAAGTTAGAGTATTTGAAAGACATAATAGGCCTGTAATAAATGTATAGAACTGCTTTGATTAAAAACATTACAGAAACAAATTCTATTTTGTTGTTCAAGTCCAGTGCAAATGAGTACAGAAAACAGTCCTGTTATAGTGGTGTACAGCTTGACACAGTCACATTGATTAGTAAAATACTTCGGCATAATGCTGCAACTGAACTCTACATGCATTATTTCATCACTGAGCTTTTCACTTTCAGGATCTGACACTATGTCTTCAGTTGCAATTCATGTAGGATCCTACATCCTATTTTTTACCTGTGGCAATATGGGAAGTCCACAGCAACATTGTTTCTTGAATTCTACTAGCATTCAGTTTGAGACTTAGCTCACAAGATTATTAATTGCACACCATGATTCAAGATCTCATTCAGCCATATGTTAGAATGTACACAGAATGTTCCATCAATGGTGTGCAGATGCTGTTTGAAGTGATCGTTGTATTAAGTTGGAATCTACATACCAGTCTTTGAATGCAGGCCCCTATTGTGACCAGAACTGAGGTTTGAATCTTCCTACACGTTGGTCAGGGGGCCTGAAGATGGGGTAATAGACCGCCAAAACTGAAAGCCCAATAAAATAACAGTTTCGAAGTTACAGATAGACAGCTGAAAGGTATTTGATTTGACATTCTATAGTGAACTGTCAGGGTTCCCATCTCTGAAAAGATGGACATACAAAGGCTGTTCAGTCTAAAGCTGTTTAATAACGTGTGTTCACACTGAGGCAATGTATGATATTGTTCATTGTAATAAAGGTCTTGTGATGCAGTACTTATTGGTGCGGTATTTGTGTTCCCACTGGGATGATACAGTCTGCAATACAATACACGATGCGACCTGCATTATGACAAACAAGACAGGACAAGTTGTGTTTCAGGCTCAGTTGCAACCTTGAGTTCTTCTGTTTTGGCTTATCGATATTTAAAGCTCTAACAACTGAAAAAGAAAGGAAATGCTGAGTGCACCTGTGCAACGCTATTAATGTGAAACATAGTTTGGCAATGGCTCCTTGTGAACGCTCTCAACATGAACCAAATTCTGCAGAGTGAATACAGAACAGTTTCCACTTTTTAGAGCAACTAGTATCAACTGAAAAGCAGGACACAAATTTTTGGCTTGCTATTTCTCCTGCTGAGAAACTACTGATTACAATAAGATAAGTTAGTGAAAATGTGATCATTACATTAAAAATGCCACTATGAAGAATTTATTTTTAATAAGGCCACATACTGTGGTACTTAACTCAGTGAACTACATATATAGGTAATGAGTACGATTTGAAAAGCTGCAACTGTTCAGTGAGTTATGGTAGAATATGATTCAGATTCACATGTACGTATAAGGAACATTGCCGGATCTGATGTAAATAAGCCACCATTGATGTTGTAGAATTAGTGGCAAATTCTGTGTATGAATAGACAATGTTGTGTTAGAAATGGAAGAAGCCCATGATGATGTTGACGAAAATTACACATCTTCTTCTTGGTTTCATCTAGCTGCTCATTCAACAGCAGCAGAAATTTTGCAGTTAGAGCTCTTCCCTGCCTGTCACTAGGTTTTGTGAGGTCTGTGAGCATGGACTGAAAAAACATCCACTCAGACTCATCAGCCGATGACTCCTAGAATCTTTTCATCTCAGTAAAAAATACAAAAAGACTTTGCATTTCTGTCGTGGCTTCAGGTTCCTTGCACCATACCTTGTGGTGGAATCTGTTTGTTGTTGTGGTCTTCAGTCCTGAGACTGGTTTGATGCAGCTCTCCATGCTACTCTATCCTGTGCAAGCTTCTTCATCTCCCAGTATCTACTGCAACCTACATCCTTCTGAATCTGCTTAGTGTATTCATCTCTTGGTCTCCCTCTACGATTTTTACCCTCCACACTGCCCTCCAATGCTAAATTTGTGATCCCTTGATGCCTCGAAACATGTCCTACCAACCGATCCCTTCTTCTAGTCAAGTTGTGCCACAAACTTCTCTTCTCCCCAATCCTATTCAATACCTCCTCATTAGTTACGTGATCTACCCACCTTATCTTCAGCATTCTTCTGTAGCACCACATTTCGAAAGCTTCTATTCTCTTCTTGTCCAAACTAGTTATCGTCCATGTTTCACTTCCATACATGGCTACACTCCATACAAATACTTTCAGAAACGACTTCCTGACACTTAAATCTATACTCGATGTTAACAAATTCCTCTTCTTGAGAAATGCTTTCCTTGCCATTGCCAGTCTACATTTTATATCCTCTCTACTTCGACCATCATCGGTTATTTTACTCCCTAAATAGCAAAACTCCTTTACTACTTTAAGTGTCTCATTTCCTAATCTAATTCCCTCAGCATCACCCGACTTAATTTGACTACATTCCATTATCCTCGTTTTGCTTTTGTTGATGTTCATCTTATATCCTCCTTTCAAGATACCATCCATTCCGTTCAACTGCTCTTCCAAGTCCTTTGCTGTCTCTGACAGAATTACAATGTCATCGGCGAACCTCAAAGTTTTTACTTCTTCTCCTTGAATTTTAATACCTACTCCGAATTTTTCTTTTGTTTCCTTTACTGCTTGCTCAATATACAGATTGAATAACATCGGGGAGAGGCTACAACCCTGTCTTACTCCTTTCCCAACCACTGCTTCCCTTTCATGCCCCTCGACTCTTATAACTGCCATCTGGTTTCTGTACAAACTGTAAATACCCTTTCACTCCCTGTATTTTACCCCTGCCACCTTCAGAATTTGAAAGAGAGTATTCGAGTTAACATTGTCAAAAGCTTTCTCTAAGTCTACAAATGCTAGAAACGTAGGTTTGCCTTTTCTTAATCTTTCTTCTAAGATAAGTCGTAAGGTCAGTATTGCCTCACGTGTTCCAACATTTCTACCGAATCCAAACTGATCTTCCCCGAGGTCGGCTTCTACCAGTTTTTCCATTCGTCTGTAAAGAATTCGCTTTAGTATTTTGCAGCTGTGACTTATTAAACTGATAGTTCGGTAATTTTCACATCTGTCACCACCTGCTTTCTTTGGGATTGGAATTATTATATTCTTCTTGAAGTCTGAGGGTATTTCGCCTGTCTCGTACATCGTGCTCACCAGATGGTAGAGTTTTGTCATGACTGGCTCTCCCGAGGCCATCAGTAGTTCATATGGAATGTTGTCTACTCCCGGGGCCTTGTTTCGACTCAGGTCTTTCAGTGCTCTGTCAAACTCTTCACGCAGTATCTTATCTCCCATTTCGTCTTCATCTACATCCTCTTCCATTTCCATAATATTGTCCTCAAGTACATCGCCCTTGTATAAACCCTCTATATACTCCTTCCACCTTTCTGCCTTCCCTTCTTTGCTTAGAACTGGGTTGCCATCTGAGCTCTTGATATTCATACAAGTGGTTCTCTTCTCTCCAAAGGTCTCTTTAATTTTCCTGTAGGCAGTATCTATCTTACCCCTAGTGAGACAAGCCTCTACATCCTTACATTTGTCCTCTAGCCATCCCTGCTTAGCCATTTTGCACTTCCTGTCGATATCATTTTTGAGACGTTTGTATTTCTTTTTGCCTGCTTCATTTACTGCATTTTTATATTTTCTCCTTTCATCAATTAAATTCAATATTTCTTCTGTTACCCAAGGATTTCTATTAGCCCTCGTCTTTTTACCTACTTGATCCTCTGCTGCCTTCACTACTTCATCCCTCAGAGCTACCCATTCTTCTTCTACTGTATTTCTTTCCCCCATTCCTGTCAATTGTTCCCTTATGCTCTCCCTGAAACTCTCTACAACCTCTGGTTCTTTCAGTTTATCCAGGTCCCATCTCCTTAAATTCCCACCTTTTTGCAGTTTCTTCAGTTTCAATCTGCAGTTCATAACCAATAGATTGTGGTCAGAATCCACATCTGCCCCAGGAAATGTCTTACAATTTAAAACCTGGTTCCTAAATCTCTGTCTTACCATTATATGATCTATCTGATACCTTTTAGTATCTCCAGGATTCTTCTAGGTATACAACCTTCTTTTATGATTCTTGAACCAAGTGTTGGCTATGATTAAGTTATGCTCTGTGCAAAATTCTACAAGGCGGCTTCCTCTTTCATTCCTTCCCCCCAATCCATATTCACCTACTATGTTTCCTTCTCTCCCTTTTCCTACTGACGAATTCCAGTCACCCATGACTATTAAATTTTCGTCTCCCTTTACCACCTGAATAATTTCTTTTATCTCGTCATACATTTCATCTATTTCTTCATCATCTGCAGAGGTAGTTGGCATATAAACTTGTATTACTGTAGTAGGCATGGGCTTTGTGTCTATCTTGGCCACAATAATGCGTTCACTATGCTGTTTGTAGTAGCTAACCCGCACTCCTATTTTTTTGTTCATTATTAAACCTACTCCTGCATTACCCCTATTTGATTTTGTATTTATAACCCTGTAATCACCTGACCAAAAGTCTTGTTCCTCCTGCCACCGAACTTCACTAATTCCCACTATATCTAACTTTAACCTATTCATTTCCCTTTTTAAATTTTCTAATCTACCTGCCCGATTAAGGGATCTGGCATTCCACACTCCGATCCGTAGAACGCCAGTTTTCTTTCTCCTGATAACGACGTCCTCCTGAGTAGTCCCCGCCCGGAGATCTGAATGGGGGACTATTTTACCTCCGGAATATTTTACCCAAGAGGACGCCATCATCATTTAATCATACAGTAGAGCTGCATGTCCTCGGGAAAAATTACGGCTGTAGTTTTCCCTTGCTTTCAGCCGTTCGCAGTACCAGCACAGCAAGGCCGTTTTGGTTAATGTTACAAGCCCAGATCAGTCAATCGTCCAGACTGTTGCCCTTGCAACTACTGAAAAGGCTGCTGCCCCTCTTCAGGAACCACATGTTTGTCTGGCCTCTCAACAGATACCCCTCCGTTGTGGTTGCATCTACGGTACGGCCATCTGTATCGCTGAGGCACGCAAGCCTACCCACCAACGGCAAGGTCCATGGTTCATGGGGGGGGGGGGGGGGGGGTGGAATCTATTTATGTACATGTACAATTTCTCCCACCAACACGAAGTGAACAAGGAAAACCATAGCTAGGTGATTTAGTGGTTAGGACTCTGGAGTTGCACCCATGGTAGTGACTGTTGAAATTCTCATCTGGCCAACCAGATTTAGATTTCCATGGTTCCTCTAAATCACTCAAAGCAAATCCCTGGATGTTTTCTTTGTTAAGCAAAAGGATCATTTCTTTCTCCGTTCAGAGCTTGCACTGCGATGGGACATTAAATACTAAAGTTCCCAGTGACTCAAAACATATCCATTGGACATGGGATGGATTCAATTATATATTAATGTTGCAATGTTGTTTGTGCTGCTGCTAAGGAGGTGCACACTGACAGGTAAGTTAGGTCATTATTGTGCTATATAAAGCTAATTAAATACAAAGGTGTAAAATATATCACCTTTAGTCAACCGGTTTGTATTCCAATAAACTTAAAAGCTGTGTGTGTGTGTGTGTGTGTGTGTGTGTGTGTGTGTGTGTGTGTGAGAGAGAGAGAGAGAGAGAGAGAGAGAGAGAGAGAGAGAGAGAGAGAGAGAGAGACAGACACAATCAGATATAGTTTATAGTGTGTTTTCTTTTGTTTCCGGTGGGAGATCCTGAAAGCCGAAGAAACAAATGGCGGAACTTTTGAAGATGATTCTCTATATTTATGTAATGATGCTGCAGTTATAGAAATGGAAATTAAATTAGTGAAAGAAGAAAGAGATGAAAATCTTGAAGTGTATGATGAAATAGAGTGGTCTTTGAAGTAAGAAATATTCAAACATATGGTCTACCGTAACTTTTTTATTCTTTGAATTATTTCTTAAATTGCTTATCTTTTCATGTTATTGGTCACTGCTTAGCAACTAATACAGTACTATGGTACATATTAGCTTCTGCTAAACTCTAATTGTAAAAGCCTATGGTCATGTATGTTTTAGTTACTGTAATTAAAATTCTTTTATTACTCGGATGAAAAACTGTTATAACACGAGCACCGGAATAGAGCAACAGTGTTATTCATTTCTTAATTCTCAGTGGTTATCTATGCGGTAGTTTCTATAACATAGCATTGTACGCAGTTGTCTCACATTTTTGAAAGTAATACACTGTTTCGTATCTGTTTCTTTATCTGCATCTTTGATGTCCCCAGCACCAAATCTGGGAAGCATCATCTCAGGGTGAAGTGTTACATGCGATTTAGGCAAACGACATTTCACACTCTTTGTGTAGTATGAGGAAAGATGATCATGACAGAATAAAAATGTTCAAATGTGTGTGAAATCTTATGGGACTTAACTGCTAAGGTCATCAGTCCCTAAGCTTACACCAGGAACGGCAAAGAACGCGGCACGTGTGCCGAGGTTTCACACGCGTGCGGATCGCTCCCTTCTGACATCACACGTCCCCCACTACCACACCAGATGACTGCGCGCGCATGCGTGGAACTACGAACACGCCGCACGCGACAGTGCATTCGCGTAAGGAACACTGCCCTGCTAGCATGTGGCTTAGTTTCATATTATGACATTTGATAATATTAAACTCTGTACAACACATCATGTTGAGCAATACTGAATCTTTGTTGGCTGTTCGTACACCTACAGAAAAATAACAATAATGCTGGGTTTGAAACTGCATTACACCAACAATATCATGCTTCTAACACCGTCACTCGTAAAATTCTTACATTTGAGCTGAGATATAGAAACAGACTTGAAAGTAGTCTACAGCATGCAGTATGATGTGGAATAAGTGATTCCAACTACATGTGAAACAAGCAAATTTTATATTCTGGAACTACTGTACAAAATTTGCAATAACTACAATCCTCAACAAAACATATGACAAATACAACAAAATTATCACCATCAATTTAATTATTTTTGGTTCACTGTGGACAGAATAAAGTATGCATCCGGTACTAACTGATGGTACACGGACAAAAGCAGACAGTTTCTCATATTTTCGTCACTCAGATTGCCACGTTGTCCTGACTCATTTAGTTTCATAATCGAAATAAAACTTTCGCACACGTATGTCGATCCAAACACTGATGTACCTTTTGCAGCCTCATTGCGGAGACGGGGAACTCTTCCCGAGGAAAACCTTCGTAAAATTGCTGGACAGTTTTTACGTAAAAAAATTTGTCCTTTAAACGGGAATTACACTGCAGATCGATCAATTTGCAAATGCACTGGAGTACTTTCAACTGAAACGGCAAAGGGTCTAGAAAATAGTTCAAAAACAGATGTCCGACTGGCAGTGTCCTGAAAATGTTTACAAAATTGTGCCTGTAGTTCCTCCAACACAGAAACGAATTCGTCAGAAGTTGCGTTCTCTCTGACTTTAAAGAGCATAGGGCAATGGGCGGTATTAATTTTCCATGAGTTGTTCCTTCCACAATGCAAGTTTCTTATTAAATGCATCCACTTTTTTCATCAGATCAGAAATAAGCTGCTACTTGCAAAGTCTTATTCAGAGCGTTCAAGTGTGCAATCAGATCAACTAAAAAGGCGAGGTCTGCAATCCATTTTGCATCTTCTAATTTTGGCTCTTTTCGAGGCACGATCCTCGACTTAACCAAAGTATTTTCCAGCGGTAAGTAACATCTCCATACTCTTCGTTGAGTTCCATGAGAAACTATTGAAACTGACGGTGTACTAAGCCATGCGACTTCAAAAAATGTACTATGGTGACTACCAACTTCATCACGTGCTCCAAATTTGCATTCTTAGCACAAAGAGCTTCTTGGTGTACAAAACAATGAATTCCGAACAAATCCTCTGTCAATCGTCCTAGTTTTTTACCCAACAATGCTACAAGCCCATTTTGAGCACCTCGAATTGCTGGCGCTCCATCTGTGGTGACTGAAACTAATATTTTCCAATTCAGGCCAACGGCTTCAGCTGCCTCTTCAATTGCTTTTAGCAAGTCGGTACCCCTCGTTGTGTGTTTCATTGGTACTAAATCTAACAGTTCTTCCGTCACGTGCAAATTTGTTTCGACTCCACCAACATAAATCGCTAGTTATGCTGTGTCCGAAATGTCGATCGACTCGTCCAAAGCAATCGAGAATGCAATAAACTTGCAGGCACTATCAATTAACTGCCTGTAGACATCCGCTGCCATACCTGCTATGTGGCAAGCTATTGTCTGTCTGGAAAGACTAATTTCACTAAACTTCTTTACTTCCAGTGGTGTCAAGAGTTCCGCCGCCTCACCAATACTCTCCTTGATGAAATCACCATCACTGAAAGGCTTATCCGCTCTTGCAATTTTGAGCGTTATTTTGTAGCTTGCTTTTAAAGACAGGTCGCTAGAACTCTAAATTCGAATTCTAACGACAAATAAGTACAAATACAAACATCAGAAACACAAAGATTTGTAAGTGGTACTCGCGTTCGGTCCGCCTCGCTGCATAACACTACGTCTTCTTAATTCCGCCAACTTGTTTGATCTATCAACTCAACTAAATCATTAACTCCTTTGTGTGTGGTGTTATAATGCCGTTCTGTTGCAAATTTCCGGTGCCCAGCGAGTATGCGACTGCATAATAGACATTGAGAATTTTCATCCTTCGCTTCAAAAAAATATTGCAATTCCCATTCAGTTCTGAAGGCTCGTAACGTTGTATCACTACCCCGCCTCTTTGTGAGCGTGTGTTCCATTGCAACAACCACTGTACAGTACTTATAAACTTCCTACGAATCGCTAGCAAATAGCGAGGAATAAACATGGCTGCCACTATGAATCAACTGATGCACCCTATGCCGGATGAAAAGATGTCGCATCGCACAGCTAGTCTAATGTCGCGCCGTGCCGAGCAGTGCTGCAAAAGACCGAGGAAAGCCTAGTAGTGGCGAGGCGGACCGAGCCCTGGACGGCACGCATGCAGCACATCTGTACACGCGTGCAGTTTGGCACGCCGTGGCCATCCGGCACGGCATAACAGAATAGTATTAAGTAGGAAGTAAGTTGTGGAATGTGTACTGTTTGTGGGTGTTTGTTTTTGTATGTGCAGATAGTAAACAGTAGGTGTGGAATACAAGGAAATGGCAAGGTGTGATAGCACATAAACCGGTTTACCTGCTGTGGATGGAGCCTTTTACTTTTTGCTGTTGCAGCCTGGCAGTCACTTGAATGTCAAAGAGCAACCACAATCTCCAAGAATGAAAATACTAGATGGTTTTATGTCAAATGAAATATATTGTAATCTTGACTGTCATGTTGAGGCTTCGAATTGTGTCTCCTAAGTAAAGTTGTGTTCTACTCAAATTCACTGGTCACTCTGATGATCTGTACACCCATTCAAGGAAGTATATGCTTGGTGAAAGGAAAGCAGTGGACGTGCTTTTATGTGACATGAAAAGAAGTTATCTTCCTTTACCCCAATAATAGCTGCAGAATGTGAAGAAGTGAAGCCTTTCCTTGGTTACATATGGGATTTCAGATACACTGATTAGCAGGACCTCTACTTCATGAGAATCAACAAAGGCAACTGGATTAAAGCAAAAAGTAAATACGTCAGATGTTATGTCGGGTCAAGATCTCATGAAATGTTCTGACTCAGCTTAGACTACAAGGAGCGAGCCATCAGCTACATAAAACCCTGAACAAGAAAAACACTTCTATGGCTAAATTGATTTTTTTAATATATTCTGCCACTGTGAAGCACACTTTCCTATTACACGATCAAGATATGGATTTACTTCTGTTTCTAACTGCATCTTTACTTAACAAGTCATCTTATGGCATGTGGTAAAGATAAATCACACAGCACTATTAATTTGACATATTCCAGTTCCATTCACAGATGGTGTGTTGAGAGAGTGACTGCCATGAACCACACGTGCACTTTTGAACTCTCTGATCTTCCAGTATATTTATTTCCAGATATATACTTGGTAGACACTAGTCTTGAAATACTCTCTCTCTCTCTCTCTCTCTCTCTCTCTCTCTCTCTCTCTCTCTCTCTAATGTCAACACTAGTCTCTCTGTGGTGCACAACGCTTTGTTATAGCATGTGCCGCTAGAGTTGGATGAACATTTTAAAGTCTCTTTCACACTGAGTAATTGAATCTTGAGTTGAAATTCATATCTGTTCTTTGCACCTTCTCTATTAAGCCTTCCTGGTTAGTGTCCCAGAGTGATGAGTAATACACCAGAACCAGTCTAACAATTTTTGTACATTTCATTCTTTGTAGATGAATTACATTTCTGTACGATTCTTCCCAAGTACCTCAATCCTTGATCTGCCTTTCCTACAATTGGTTTTATGTGCACATTCACCCTTACAGTGCTCCTTTTGCATACTCCTATATATTTTTGTTGTTAAGAATTTTCACAATAATTGAATGTCATTAGTTTAATCAAATATTAAAGGACCTTTTTACTTATTTACACGCAATATATTAGATTACATTTGTTTTTCGATATTGCAGTGCCTGCATTGTTAAGAACAATGTAATAATCCTTCGGACATGCATCAATGGCTGGGCTGTTGAGAACAACAATGCAGTGTTCCTTTAGACATACGTGTTTGTCCATAGGACAGGCACTACAGTGACTACAGCCGTCCTAAAATACATGAAATGTATTTGCATTGCAATGTTGTATTTATTCACTGATAACGGACGTCGTCTTTCAATTGAAATGTCCTCCCCTGTATATGAAAGGCTGTGACGCAGGAATGATAACCTATGGAAGTTTGGGTCTCTGGTTGGGTTGTTTTAGGGGAAGAGACCAAACAGCGAGGTCAGTGATCTCATCGGATCAGGGAAGGATGGGGAAGGAAGTCGGCCGTGCCCTGTGAAAGGAACCATCCCGGCATTTGCCTGAAGCAGTTTAGGGAAATCACGGAAAACCTAAATCAGGATGGCCGGATGCGGGATTGAACTGTCGTTCTCTCGAATGCGAGTCAAGTGTGCTAACCACTGTGCCACCTCGCTCGGTGAAGTTTGGTCTGCCAGTGAGTCAGGCATAGATAGCCAAAGTTATTAAGGTGAGCACTCGCACAAAGTGGGAAATCTGGGTTCGAGTCCCAATCCAGCACAAATTTTCATTGTCATCATTTCCTTATACGTCTGATGGCTGTTAGTATTTGCAACATTGAATGCATTTCGACATTTGTTATTTTTTCAGGACAATGCCAGTTCCTGTATTAAGCATCAATTCTCTGCATTTTTCTAGAAGTTCCTAGCTTTGTGGCTTTTGTATATTCAACAACACTGCTCATATTCAGGTCGTAAAACTTTTGGCATAAGTGGAAATCATAAACCACATGTCACAAATGCTCAAATGTTTCCTTAAACACCGTTGATGAATTCATGCTTCATACTTGTTAAATTTAGCTAGTACTCTGTTGTCTGTAGGACATTAATTATATAATCTTCCTTTTTTGGGAAATTTAAATGTTAAAGTCACGTATGGACTTTTCAGGACTGTATTTTATTTCTGTTTTGGTGGCTTAGTGATGAAGTGCCAGACTGTGGGCTGCGATGTCTGAGATTAGATCCCTGGTCAGTTTTAGGATTTCAGTCTGTTGCTTAAAGCTTCTTTCACCTCTAGCAACATATGGTCATGTGAAAAATGCCAAGTAGCACTGTGCTTCAGGGCCACATTGAAGTTTGGGTCCCCCAATAACTGGTAGGGTAAATCAGCTTCAAAGTCAGAGGAAGGCAATGGCATACTGCCTCCAATAGGAACATATCTAGTATGAGCACTGTAGTATTCAAACCAACTTTCTGACTGTCAGATTTGGCCAACACTGACAGTCAGTAGTTTCACTGCTAATGATGGTATCAGAAGCAGTTGTCGAAAATCAAGAAAACTTTGTTTTTCAAATATGAGTTTGCACAAATGTGGATGTTAACAACAACAGAAATCATCAAAATTAACAAGTAAATTTTAAGCTTTTAACAGATTCTGTATATATTCTACTGTAAGTTTATATGTGTTGCACCATCGTTTTGCAGTTTCAATTAAAATACACCATATGCTCCTACAGATAAACATCTGTTGAATTGACATCACAACGAAGGTTCTTAATGAAGACCTGGCCACAACCTAAGAAAATACGCTATCGAAGTGACCTTAGATTGACAGCTAATACCCCTACATTGAAATTCCTTGCTTTTACGTCTAGTAAAGGCACAGCCTCAGAGAACCTATAAAACACTTTATCACATTTTACTGTATTATACAACATGCTGGTTGTGTGGAATAGTGTACAGCTAATTTTTAATTTTTTTTAACTGATAAAATCTGAATGGTGAGATCTCTAGGATGGATTCCCAGCTGACAAAATAGCTCACTTGTAGGATGTCGATTTTGGCTTCTTTCACTTTAGTCCCCCATTTCGCACCACATACTTTGGTTAATTTGTGTCTGTCCCAACATCTGGGTTTGAGCTCTACTTCTTTCAAATTTTTTACGGATTGTGCAGGCAGTGTGGAGAATGTTGCCCTCTCCCTAGCATGGTAGCCAGTGTATGTGAGGAATTGTCATATACACATGCATTTGTGGCCCCCTGATAACACCCCTGTCGGTCCGGGGGTGGAATAGGCCCGTGGTATTCCTGCCTCTCGTAAGAGGCGACTAAGAGGAGTCTCACACATTTCAGCCTTTATGTGATGGTCCCCTGTAGGGTTTGACCACCATTTTTCAAAATTTTCCCGAAGAGTGAGCCAATTGGGGCAGGGTGCCTTACGTGGTGCATCGTGTGCTGAGGCCTTTTGTTGACATGGCTCTGCACTTTAGCTCATTCTCCAGCTGTTGGGCAAGGTCACCCTCCTGGGTGCGTTTTCTTCCATCCACTGTGCAGTATCGTTTTCTGCTCTGATGATGATAATGGCCTTGTTTGCTTGTTTGCACCTGATATCCTGCATGGTAGCCAGTCCATTGTCGTGGGGCCACCATGTAGCCTGTTCGTTGTAGCCCCCAGACTACACAGGGATCACTCTGCTTTCTCCGTTAATTCCCTACGTATGCCAAGGAGTAGATGCCCATCACCCTGGGGCCTCGGAACTCCCGGCAGTGGCCATCCTGCCAGGTGGCTTTTGCTGCGGCTGGGTGGCATCAGGGCGGATGACATGCCATGAAGTGTAGTACATCATCTCTTGCCTGTGGTCCACCACCAGCAGCCTCTAAGCGATTGAGGTCCAACTTCAATGCAAAGAAATGCGACCCCGAATCGTTCCCCTCCCTGGCCACCCCATGTGGTACCAGGCTAAGGATGACAAGGAAGCTTATTTGCCCCGGTACCTCGTATGTACGAGAGTTGATGGGAAATCTTTCATCTCAATGAAGCCTCAGTTTGGAAAGTGGAGGGCTCGTCCAAAATGCGGTCAGGGTCAGTCTTGGTAAAAATGACATCCTCTGCCAAGTCTCGGACGTTACTCGGTTATGACAAGCTGGGGGATGTTTCCGTTACCATCACATCTCATAAGAGCTTAAATATGGTCCAGGGCACTATATTCCACAGGGGCCTCCTTTTGCAGTCTGACGACGAGCTGCACGCCAATTTAGAGTGGCAAGGTGTTCATTTCATCCGGTACGTCCATCGGGGTCCGAGGGATAATCAGGTTGCCACCAGTGCCTTCATTTTGGCCTTCGAGGGTGACACATTACCTAAGAAGGTCAAATTGACGGTCTGCCACTGTGATCTCAAGCCGTATATCCCTCTCCAGATGCGGTGCTTTAAGTGCTGGAAGTTTGGCCATATGTCTTCCCGTTGTCCTTCCAGCGTCACATATAGCGATTATGGATGTCCATCACATCCCAATATACCATGTGCCCCGCCTCCCATCTGTGTCAACTTTGAAGAGCATCATTCACCTTGCTCACCAGACTGCAGGATTTTACAGAAACAGAGGAAAATTATGGAATACAAGACCCTGGACGGACTGACCTACACTGAGGCTAAGACAAAATATGAGAGGCTACATCCTGTGCATATGACATTCACTTACAAGACCGCTACATCGGTTCTAGCACCTTCCATTCCACCGTGTGCAATTGGTTCTCAGAACCATCAGACTCCACCTGCTCCCTTGATGGTGGGGGGCACTTCTGTCCCTGTTGCTCCCGCAACACCTACATTGGGAGCAACATCCCCCCCCCCCCCCCCCCCCAACCATCAGGGACATCAGCATCCCCACTTCTCATCCGGGGAAGCGCACGTCTTCTTCAGCTCCTCTTGCTAGGAAGGGGACCCTCAGGTCACTCCCTTCCCAGATTCCTACCAGTGGCAATGCGGGCACCCACCAGTGGCTGAAACAACCACAGGTAGCTGGTCGTAGGGCTTCACGGTCCTCCTCAGTCCCCGAGACTGACTCAGTGAAGCCCTCCCAGCCAGAAAAACCAAAGGAGCTGCGAGAGAAAACAAAAAAGAAGACCCCCCCAAGAACCCAGACCTTGCAGTGGCACCCATACCACCGCTCCCTACAAGCTCTGTGTCTGAGGATGAAGTGGAAATTCTGGCATCTGCGCAGGACCTAGATCTCTCTGGGCCCTCAGACTCAATGTATGTCAATTGCACAGGTACTCAATCAGTGGCAGCAGGTGACCCTGATGCGTAAACTGCCTCATTGAGTGTTTCATGCCTTCTCTGCCTCATGATCACAACATCCTCCAGTGGAATAGCTGTGGTTATTTCCACCACCTGGCTGAGCTACGGCAACTCTTAAACTTTACATCTGCTTTCTTCATTGCCCTCCAGGAAACCTGGTTCCCGCCAATGTGGACCCCTGCCCTTCGCGGCTATAGGGGATATTACAAGAACCGTAGCGACTATAATACATAGTGTGTCAGGTGGAGTTTGTGTCTATATCTCAGTATGCAGCAAACCTGTGCCCCTTCAAACTCCTCTTGAAGCTGTGGCTGTCAGGATAAGGAAGACGCAGGAATAACTGTCTCCAATGTATATCTTCTTCCAGATGGTGCAGTATCCCTTAACGCACTGGCTGCACTGATTGGTCAACTCCCTAAACCTTTCCTATTTTGGGAAATTTTAACACCCATAACCCCTTGTGGGGTGGCGCTGTGCTTACTGGCCGAGGTAGAGATGTCGAAAATTTACTGTCACAACTTGACCTCTGCCTCTTAAATACAGGTGCCCCCACACATTTCAGTGTGGCACATGGCACATATTCGGCCATTGATCTCTTGGTTTGCGGTCCTGGGCTTCTCCCATCAATTCACTGCAGAGCACATGACGGCCTGTGTGGTAGTGACCACTTCCCTATCTTCCTGTCATTCCCCTGATGTGATGCCCACGGACACATACCCAGATGGGCTTTCAACAAGGCAGACTGGGAAGCCTTCACCTGTGCTGTCACTGTTGCATCTCCCCCACATGGTGCCTATGATGTTGTGGTTGAGCAGGTCACTACGACGATTGTTTTTGCGGCGGAAAATGTGATCCCTCATTCTTTCAGGTGCCCCCGGCGAAAGTCAATACTTTGGTGGGGGAGTTGCTGATTAAAGAGCGTTGGTGAGCTCTACAGCGACATAAGCGGCACCCTTCCCCTCGAGCATCTAGTAGCCTATAAACAGCTCCGCACCCGCATTCGTCAGCTTATAAAAAGACGGAAACAGGAGTGTTGGGAGAGGTATGTCTTAACAAGTGGGTGCCATATGTCACCTTCCCAAGTCTGGATGAAGGTCAGACGTGTTTTTGGGTAACAGACCCCAACAGGTGTACATGGTGTTACCATCGATTGCATGTTATCTACCAATGCAAACGTGATTGCCAAGCACTTTGCTGCGCGCTATGCTCGAGCCTCTGCGTTGGAGAATTGTCCACCAGTCTTTCACAGTCTCAAATGGTGGCTGGAATGGAAGGTCCTCTCATTCACTACACACCATAGCGAACCCTGTAACGCCCCGTTTACAGAATGGGAGCTCCTCAGTGCCCTTGCACTTTGCCCCGACACAGCTCCTGGGCCAGATCAGATCCACAGTCAGATGATTAAACATCTCTCGTCTGACTGCAAGAGACATCTCTTCGTTATCTTCAATTGGATCTGGTACAATGGTGTCTTTTTGTAGCAATGGCAGGAGAGCACCATCATACCAGTGCTCAAACATGGCAAAAACCCATTTGATGTGGATAGCTATTGGCCCATCACCCTTACTATCGTTCTTCGTAAGCTACTAGAATGTATGGTGTGTTGGTGGTTGGGTGGGGTCCTGGAGTCACATGGCCTACTGGCTCCACACCAGGGCAGTTTCCGCCACGGTCATGCTACCACTAATAATCTTGTGTCCCTCGAGTCTGTTGTCCGAACAGCCTTTTCCAGGCACCATCACCTTGTTACCATCGTTTTTGACTTACGAAAAGCTTACGACACGACCTGCAGGTATCATATCGTTGCCACATTGTATGAATGGGGTCTCCGGGGCTTAATTCCGAATTTAACCAAAATTTCCTGTTGCTCCATACTTTCCGTGTCCAGGCTGGTGCCTCCCATAGTTCCCACCATCTCCAGGAGAATGGAGTCCCACAGGGCTCTGTATTGAGTGTCTCTCTATTTTTAGTGGCCATTAACGGCCTAGCAGCAGCTGTGGAGCCATCTATCTCATCTTCTCTGTATGCAGACGACTTCTGCATTTCATACCTCTGCTCCAGTACTGGTTTTGCTGAGCAGCACCTACAGAGAACCAGCCACAAGGCGCAGTCATGGGCTCTATCCCACAGCGTGCAGTCACAAAGTTGTGTGTCTCATGGCATCACAGCTCGCACCGGCCAGACTGATGCCGTGGGTTGACTCCTGTTGCTCTCGTGTTGACTGCAAAGTCACTACCCCTCGCTGTACACTGCGTCCCACTGGACTCACGTGGCGACCTCACATGCGCTGACACTCAAGACGGACAAGTCATCTTTTGTCTCAGTGCGTGACCAACCAACCGATCGGTCCAACCACCAATGACCATTGCCTGAGCAGCCTGGCGGCCTAACGCGCAGACTCAGATGCAGTAACTAAGCCCCTACCAGGCGACCACTCGCTGAGTTCTCTTACTGGCGGAGTTGAAATACTCTCATTTTGCCGGCTTTACAGGTTGATCCGAACGACAGACATACTAGCACTCTGAACGACAGACAGACACTAACTGCCTAACAAATGCGGATGAGAGACAGACTAGAAAGCTGGGGAGGGGAGACTGACCCAGAATGACTGACTGGCGAGCTCATAGCGCCCCTTAAATGCACGTGAACAGGTAACCTTTCCCCTTTCCCACCAGAGGGAGACACCAAAGCTGCGATTGCCACAGCAGGGCCACCGCCAGAAACGGAGTGAGTGCTCCACACTACGCGCTGCAGCACGCTCTTCAAAACAGCAATTTTTACCACGGCTCAGAGTAAATCACTCTACTCTGCTGCAGCTCTACAGAGCCCTTTTTCAATCCCACGTTGACTATGGGGGTCTGGTTTATGGTCCGGCAGCATCCTCAGCATTGTGTTTACTAAAGCCAGTGCACCTCTGTGATGTTCTGCTAGCAGCAGGTGCTTTTAGGACGAGTTCAGTGACCAGTGTCCTGGTGGAAGCTGGAGTCTCCTTTGAAGGTTAGGCATGCACAACTGCTCGCCAGTTATGTTTCACACGTTCATAGTTCTCCTGCACATCTGAACTACCGTCTCCTTTTCACACCCATGGCGGTTCAACTCCCACATCGGCGGCCCTGGGCAGGGCTCACGATTGTGGTTTGCGTCCGATCCCTTCTGTCTGAACTGGAGTCCTTCCCTTTACCATCTCCCACCGAGCTCCATCTGCATACACCTCCATGGTGTACACCTAGGTCAGAGATTAGTCTGGACCTTTCGCGTGCCCCTAAGGACTCAATTGCTCCCACGGTTCTCCGCTGTCACTTCCTCTCCCTTCTTGACGTGTTCTGGGGCTCTGACGTGGTTTACATCGACAGCTCGACGGCTGATGGCCGTGTTGGCTTCGCCTACATCCACAGAGGCCATATTGAACAGCATTCTTTGCCTGATGGCTGCAGTGTATTCACTGCAGAGCTGGTGGCCCTATGTCGTGCACTTCAGTGTATCCCTTCATGCCCTGAGGAGTCGTTTCTTCTGTGTACAGACTTCTTGAGCAGCCTACAAGCTATCAACCAACCAGTGCTACCCTGGCCATCCTTTGGTAGCGACCATCCAGAAGTCCCTGTATGCCCTGGAACAGTCCAGTTGTTCCATGGCGTTTTTGTGGCTCCCAGGCCACATTGGAATCCTGTGAAATGGACTTGCCAACAGGCTTGGGAAACAGGCTACACAGAAACCACTTCCGGTGATGGGCATCCCCAAAACCGACCTGCGATCATTATTACACCGCAAGGTTTTTCACCTTTGGGAGACGGAATGGCATAATCTCAGTATGCACAACAAACTGCGTGCCATTAAGGAGACTACGAATGTGTTTTACTCCTCCATGTGGGCCTCTTACATGGATTCAGTGGTTCTCTGCCGGCCACACTCGGCTACCTTGTTCGCCTTGAAGACCTGCCTCAGTGTTGGTGCGGCACCCAATTGACAGTGACCCATATTCTGGTGCACTGTCCTACTTTGACACAGTAATTTTAGAGATTAAAAGTACACAAGGAAGAAAGTCTGAAAACTATGAAAAATTATACCTTTAATTCACAGTGTTCTCTGTAATGAATGATTTGGGTAGTCTAATTTTGGCTTCTGCTATATGAAAAAGTTTCTAAAATAAGTTCTGCTTGGATACTAAATTACAAAATTATCATCTCAGAAATGAAGAAGAATCACTGAAAGGGATAACAGGATAGGCATTTGAAACTCACTCCCACAAATCATGACAGTAACTAGAATTGCTAAAAGCAAGACCAGTACATATACCTTCCTCCTCCTATTCTGTTTTTACTATGTACATTTCAAATTTTTGTCATGACAGTTGTCCATTTTCATTTCTCCACGCTGAGTTATAATGTGTTTGGGTGTTTTCTTTTTTAGTTGCAAAATTATTTTTATAACCTTTTACAGTTTTCATGAAATTTGAATCGACATTTGTATTTTTACTTAACACTTCGACATGTCACTACCAGTGCCACATGGTGGTCATTTTGTTACCTTTGCCACTTTTTAATGTATTAGTTAGTAATCTGTTGGAATGTGTAACATGCACAAGACTCCACACTGGTCATATAAAGTTTTTTTTCTATGCAGTTCTGTTCTTTTACACACCGATTTTTTATTTCAATAATACTTATTGACCAAAGTGTTTTTGCAACACTGCTTACTTTCTAAGAGTTGATGCCATGTATTCACATCTTTTGACTGCCCTGTGACAAAATCTTAGGTTACCGGACATATTGCCGTTAATGTATCTTACAGGTTCACTGGTTTGCCTGTATGTCAGGTTTTCATGTGGACTTGTCTCTCCATATAGCCTTGTACTCTGATGTTGTTGCTTGTAAGAACATTTGTATAATAATTTTCCATGTATGCTATGCATACAATTCTGTCTATTGTCAATAAAAAAAGGAAAAGATATATTGCTACTTACCGTAACAGTGATAAGTTACGTTGCAGACAGGCACAATGAAAAGACAATTATACATTACCTTTTGGCAGTGGCCTTTATGAGAAAAGGAAAAAAACACACACACACACACACACACACACACACACAGTCTGAGCTGTAGAGATGGCGGTCATGTGTATTTGCTTTGTGAATGAATGTGTGTATGTGCATTTCCTTTTCTCACAAAGGCTGTGGCCGAAAGCTAATACATAAGTGTCTTTTTGTTGTGCCTGTCTGCAACTTAACATGTCACCTTTACAGTAAGTAGCAATCTTATCTTTTCCTTATATTGTTATCCCCACTTGGAGTTTCCATTGTTTGATTCTCACTGTTGTCATGTACTTAACTTTGACATTTTCATCCCTGTTTCTAAAGAAATGGAACATTTAAATAATACGCTTGTAAAAGAGTTGCAAAAAACTTGTTAGCAAAGCTCTACAAAAGTCAAACGATATTGGCAATGCTGTGAACAGCAGTTGTGTCCTATTAGTCCAGTAGAATTAGCATTCAAATCGGAAATAATTGCTACAAAAGGTTTTATTGTTTTAATGGCTTCGTTTGTGTCACAGTATGACAATCCTAGGTTTTCCCCCTCGACGGAGTTGTGGAAAAGTGGTGGGAGGCAAAAATGTACCCGAAAAAGGAGTATTTTTCGGTTTTGTGATTATATCTCCTAAATGACTCGCAATATCGGGAACATACTGGAATTAAAAATTGTAGGGCATGAAGTTCCGCATTGAATGAGACCATCCACATATTTTTGGACCACCGGTTTCCATACTAGTGCTCTTCAAAATTGGACTAATTTTACATGTTCATGAAAAATTTTCGTTTTAACCTCTGTTTTTTGGTAATATTGTTGAAACTAAGCAACATATCAATAATGTCATTCATAAAAAAGATATGGAGTGATAAATTCTGCATTCGATGAAACCGAAAGTGAATTTATTGGACCACCTATTTGTGTACAGCTCCTCATTAAATTTGGACCATTTCTCATCATCAATGAAGACAATTTCAAATGTAGTTCTTCACTGATTCTTATGTACACTCTTTTAAATACAGAACTATAGCAAGCCAATGTCTTGTACTTATTTAAAATAGTAATAGAATAAAATATTAAAATTTTGTAAAATTTGAAAAATAATATTAAAGAAGTTTTTCATATATGTAGAGTTAAGAACTGAGACCTCGTATCTGACAGATGTCAGAAAAAGTCTTGGCTCAAAAAAACTTGTAAGTGAAAAAAATATATGTTGTAACAAAATGATACAAAAAAGACAATGCACAACCTGAGAGTAATAAATGATTATGCTCTAAATAAAAAAATCAAAGCAATCAAAATTTTTATTAAAAAGTTATGTTTTTTAGCTCTCCTGTAAAATTTGTCTTTTGTCAGACACAGGTCTCATTTCTTAACCCTCGATATAATACAGTGATACCCATTCAACTGATATGAAGGAGGCAGAAAGAGAGAGACACTCATTGAAATTAAGTAGTGGTTATTATATTTCGTAATTACAAAATTTTATATAAATGTATCAGATGGAAAGGGTTAAAGTAGGTATGTACACAAACATACATCAACGTTCGACTGTTATTTCACCACTCAGCTCCTCAAAGTCCGTAATTTCTGAGTCCGACACACCGTCACTCGGCTCCTCAAAGTCAGTAATTTTCATCACCTGGTATATACAGTCCAGGTCTATGTCAACATCTGGTTCGTCAGTTTCATCTGCTTGGAGGGAGTTAGTGCATGAGTTCCCCTTGCTGTTGACACAAATTAATGAGCACTCAATACCAGCCTTCTGACACCCACAACTATACCAGCCTTCTGACACCCACAACTACCTGCACAGCCCTTGTTGCATTTGCAGGAAATTGTTGAGAAAAGAAACCGTGCAGCTGGTTGTTTGGAGGTAGGAGCGGGGCCAAGACCAAACTCTGAAGCGTGCCATCCCCAGAGGAGCGGATCCATCTGGTGTCCTATCCACATTTGTACTTGTAAGTAGGTCCTCAAGCAATGCTGGCGATCTGCTTCCGACGTTGGTGGTAGGGATGCTAGAGGGAATCTGGATTTCACAATCGCTTTGGAAAACCGGTCGAATCGCAGTTTGTCTAAAGTGTCTCCTGCCGTACCACCATAGAGGCTTGTTAAAAATTGGAGGCCAGCTTCGACAATAACTTCAGCTTGGTTGTCATGCTCTAGGTTGTCATGCTCTAAGAAAGGTTTGATATCTTCCAGAGGACATTTATTTTTGAGCAGTAGAGTGACCACCTTCTTCTTGCGCTGACCGAAGAGTGCCGAAGTTGTCACATCCACTTATGGCATGGAGAAATATGAGTGGGCTTCTGATGTTTGCCAGTTTAAAACTGCTGGAACCAAATACTTTTGATGAGATCTTTCCTCTCCTAGGTTTCAAGAAACCTGGCTAGGGCATTGAGCATGATGAGAAGGTCCATATCCTCACCAACAACCACAACCTTCTCATGTTCCTGTGATACTTAAAGTGCTATGGTAACAATTAGGTGGTCTGCATCTTCATTAGCTTGCTTTACTGAAAAGCCTTTATCTTCAAGCCTCGAAATAAGCAAGCTAGTGAGACATGCTTTATTTTTGTCATTACAAAGGAATTGCTCCTGAGTCATAGTCACCATCATTAACTCGGTAAAGATAAGCGCAGGTGTAGTGTGTCTTTTGCTTCGGTGGAGGAGCTCAGCATATTTGATGCTCTTGGTGGGCAAGTCTTCTGGGTAGCCATCGAACGCCACACTTGTCGCACTTCTGCTGCTGTGTCTTAAATATTCAACCTATTTGGTTAGCAACTGGAATGTGTCACCATTCTTCCATACAACCCAGTGGAGAAGAAATCCACCATTGATGACAAATGCTGCTTCTTCCAGGTTTACATCATTCAGTGGTGTGACCAAGTCATATAACATTGACTTGGGAGTTTTCCTCATTCCAGATGCATCAAACAGAGAGAGAGGATAGGGTGCCAGCTCATATCAAAAGAATTCTTTAAGCTGTTCGTCAAATTTATTAGAAGTGCTATCTGGTGGAATATACTTTCAGGGTTCACTGGTACATCCTCCCGTTGAATGGTCACCTTAGGTTTAAATCTCTGTATACTCATCACTCTTTTGTTTTGGACAAACTTGATGTTGTCAAAGGTTTGACCAACTAGGGCGAACATTGAGGATTTGCCCATTTCAAAGGCTCTGTGACAGTTGATTGAGTCATCTCCGACAATTCCTGTGCTGATGGACATAACAAATTTAGTAACAGGAAAAGGATCATGGGACTGAAACCACTCAATAAATTTCTGAAAGTCTGGCTTGTTACGCTGAACTCTAGCATCCCTCGCATCAACATGTTGTTGTGAGGTAGTGAGTGATACCCCACAAAACTCTTCAACCTGCTGGGTCACTGTAGTAACTGTTGGCATGTTCAGAATCTGACTTTGAACAGTTTTTTAATTTTTTTCAATCTTTACTCATGATAATGTTATTTTCGAGTTTTCTGCATAAAACTGATCTAGAGACATAGATTTGTAAACATGAAGTACCTTACATCCATAGCAATGAAAGTACAAACTTAGCCGTACAGAAACGGGTGGTGCATTTCGCTTTTGGTCTCATCAAATGCAGAATTTATTCCTCTATATCATTTGTATGAACCATTTTATTGATACATGGGTTAGTTTCAATGATTTTACCAAAAAACAGAAGTTAAAATGAAAAATTTTCATGAACATGTAAAATTGGTGCAATTTTGAAGAGCACTAGTATGGAAACGGGTGGTCCAAAAAATATGCGGATGGTCTCATTCAATGCAGAATTTCATGCCCTACAATTTTTAATTCTGCTATGTTTTCGATATTGTGAGTCATTTACGGAATATAATCACAAAACCGAAAAAATACCCCTTTTTTGGGTACATTTTTGCCCCCCACCACTTTTCCACAACTCCACCAAGGGGGAAAACCTAGGATAGTCATATTGGGCCACGAATGAAGCCATTAAAACAATAAAACCTTTTGTTGCAATTATTTCCAATTTGTCTAATTTTTAGGTTTAACCCTACTGGACTATGTTGCTATATAAAGGTGTTGCTAGCATTTGCAACACTGCATGTGTACTTTAGTTTTGTGCCCAGGATTTTTGTATCTACATGCCAATTTTTGCTGATCAGTGTATGGTAAATGGTCCACAGAATCATCTCTGCTGGTTTCAGTTTATTTCTGCACCTTGCAGGCACATTTACTGGGCAGCTTCATTTGGAGGTCTGCTTCTCTTCTTTATAGTCCGTTTGCGTGCCATAATCCATGATTCTGCAGTATGTTGATGAAAATTGAGTAGATGCTAAGTTCTTTTTTTCAGAAAGTCCAATTCATTTCGCCTAACACAAATACTCCAGCTGTGAATTGGTTACACCTGTATTATCAGTGTCGTGAGTAAACATGCATTATGACCGAGTTTGTGATCGAATAAATGTTCAATAAATTGGAATTAAAAAGTCATAATTGCCAATACTACCCATGGCAATGTTGTACAGTTTCACAACCTCATGCCTCAGAACATCAACATATGATTTATTATTCTTATCCCAATGTCTATTGGTATGCTTGGCTCCAGTGCCTTTGAAGTTTGAGCGCAAAGTCACTGATTTTTTGTCAAAGCACTTAGTGAGGATACAGCACCATCATTGCTAATAAACGTCTGCATGAATCCTCATACTTCATTTTTCTTTGTCTGCATCATGCTGAAAAGGTGGTTTCTGAAATTGATTTATTCAAGCAGTTTCAAGTGCGTAAACACCCTTATTATGTAGCCACTGGATCATCCAGTATGTACTGAAATAATTATCTACAAGTACACTCTGCAAACCACTGTGAAATGAAATGCATGGCAGAGGAGATGTCCCGTTGTACTGGTTATTAGGGTTTCTTCCTATTCCATTCATATATGGAGTGCAGAAAGAATGATCCTTTAATTGCCTCTGTGCATACAGTAATTATTCTAATCTTATTCTCACAATCCCTATGTGAACAATATGTAGGGTGTTGTAGTATATTCCAAGACTCATCATTTACAGCTGTTCTTGAAACTTTATGAACAGACTTTCTTGGAATAGTTTATGTCTATCTTCAAGTCTTCCAGTTCCGTTCCTTCAGGACATATGTGACTCTCTCTCACAGACGAAGCAAATATGTGGCCATTCATGTTGCCCTTCTGTGTATACATTCAGTATCACCTGCTAGTCCCATTTGGTACAGGTCCCGCCCACTTGAGGAATATTCTAGAACCGTCATATGAGTGATTCGTAAACAATCTCTTTTGTAGACCGATTGAACTTCCCCAGTATTCTATCAATAAACCAAAGTCCACCATCTGCTTTACCCACAACTGAGACTATGTGATCATTCCATTTCATATCCTGCAAGGTGTTGCACCCAGGTATTTGTACGAGTTGGCCTCCAACAGTGACTCATTGGTACTGTAGTCATGGGATACTACTTTTTTTCATTTTGTAAAGAGCACAGTTTTATGTTACTGAAAATTTAAAGCAAGTTCAAAATTTTAACAAGATCTGACTGAATATTTATGCAGCTTCTTTCGGGTAGTACTTCATTATAAATAATGGCATCATCAGCAAAATTTCTGAGGTTACTGTTAATATTGTGTGCAAGGTCATTAATATACAACTTGACCAGCAAGGGCCCCAACACATTTACCTTGGGCACACCTGAAGTTACCACTACATCTGACGATGACTCTCCATTGAAGATAACATGCTGTGTTCTCTCTACCAAACAGTCCTCAATCCAGTCACAAAATATGATCGTACTTTTGACAATAAGTGTATGTGTGGCCTTAGTCAAATGCTTTTTGGAAATCAAGAAATACTACATCTACCTGCCTGCCTTGTCCAAAGTTTTCAGTATGTCATGTGAGAAAAATGCGAGTTGGGTTTCACATGATCAGTGTTTTCAGAATCTGTGCTGGTTGGCATCAATGAGGTCATTCTGTTCAAGATACCTCATTATGTTTGATCTTAGAATATGTTGTAAGATTCTACAAAAAATCGATGTCGAGGATATTGGACGGTAGTTTTGTGGATCATTTCTACTACCCATCTTGCAGACAGATGTGATCTGTGCTCTTTTCCAGGAACTGGACATGGTTTGTTGTTCGAGGGATCTACAATAGATTATATTTAAAAGGACTAACTCAGCTGCAAATTCAGTATAGAATCAGACAGCAATTCCATTGGGCTCCCAGATCATTTTAATGATTTAAGCTGTTTCTCAACACTACTGTGACTAATACTTACTTTATTAATCTTTTTAGTTGTACGAGGATTAAATTAGAGCATTTTTTTTTTTTTTTTTTTTTTTTTTTTTTTTTTTTTTTTTTTTTTTTTGTTTCCTTTGTTAGAGAACATTTGAAAACAGGGTTAAGCATTTTAGCTTTTGCTTTACTACCCTCAATTTCAGTTTCTGTCTCATTTGTGAATGACTGGACACTAACTTACAGCCTTTACATACTACCACAACGTCTTTGGTTTTTGTGAAATATTGTTTGACAGTATTCTGCTATGGTAGTCGTTGAAGGCATCATTCATTGCTCTCCTGACAGCCAAACATTTTTCATTCAGCATGTCTCTATCTATAGTTCTAGACTTTGTTGTACACCTATTATGCAGGAGTCTCTGTTTCTTTACAGTTACTGCATGCCATGGAGTTTCAATCCCTTATGAACTGTTCTGCTGGGTACATATGTATCCAGAGCATGGTCAACTATTCTTTTAAACTTGAGCCATAGTTCCTCTATGTGCTCCTGCCCTCTGCTGAAAGTTTCAATTTCCTCATTGAGATATGACACCACAGATTTGTTATCTAGTTTACCAAACATATATATCTGTCTGCTTATTTTATTTGTACTTTGGTAGTCATGGTTGCCATAACTACGTCATGGTCACTGACAATTTTCGATGTGGACATCTTCAAAGGGTCAGGTCTATTTGTAGCCATTAGATTCAATGTATTTCCACCATGAGTGGATTCCTAACAGTCTGTTCTAGATAGTTTTCAGTAATGTTTCGCGGGATGTCTCGTCATGCCCACCACTAACAGAACTGTAATTTTCCCAATTGTTGGATGATTTAAGTCTCCACCGATGATTAAAGTATGATTTGGGAACTTATGTACAATTGAACCGTGGTTTTCTCTAAAGATTTTGGTGGCATCAGAAGATGAGTCTGGTGGGTGATAGAAGGATGCAATTATGATTTTATGCCCATCCCTGAACCTCTTATTTCCCATCTGCCTATCCTTTTGACATACACTTAAATTTTCCCCAAAACTCTCACTGCTATCAATTCTAGTTTTCAACCAGCTATCTGTACATAGTATTATGTGAGCTCCGTTGTTTTTCATGAGTGCTTCAAACTCTGACACTTTGTTGTGAATGCTTCAGCAGTTTACCATTAGGATTTTAATATTCTCACCTATGGGAGCCATTTCTTTCAATCTTACACTGATACTTCTGGGTTTCCTACAGCTGTTGTTTTTGTGATTGGATGGAGAGTTGCCTAGTGTACAAAAAATCCCTTGATTGCAACCCACACACACAGTCATCTGTCTGAGTAGCAGCCTCTGATGGATCGTGCCACCTGACCCATTTAGGGGGCCCTACAGTTCTCAGCTCTATGGCCCAAGTCCAGGAAGTCGCAACCTAGCTTGTCACAGAAGCTTTGAAGTCTCTGGTTCAGTCCTTCCACTTGACTCAGAACCAAGGGGCAATGTTCTGTACGGAGGACAATTCTACAAATTGTGAGTTTCGTTGAAACTCCATGCATAAGGCTAGTCTTCTCAATCTTCCCTGCCAGTTGCTGGAATGACTCAAGTATGACATCAGAGCCCAGACGACAGGCATCATTTTTCCAACATGTGCCACAATCTGCAGTATAAATCAGAATATAACTGTGGGAATGGAACGTTGATTCTCTCAGACAATTGCATGACGAAGCACTCTTCACGTACAGTTGTCCTTGAAAGATGAGAGAGTCGTACATGATGTCACTTCCCTCACAAAAGCATCTTCCTGTCCCCACCTGTTTGGTGTGATTTGCATGAACTATTTGACATTGATCTTTCCTTTGAAAGGGATCATCTGTTCATCTACACAAAATTGAAGTTCCATTTCAAGAGCTTGACACCTAGATCTCACTGTATCAGACAAAGGCCTGACTTTCCAGAAAATGTCTAACTTCTGAGAATCTTTCTTGTTATAATCAGTAAAATGCAGATTTCCTCTCAATTTGGACAAAAAACACTAGTAAATATCATAGCTTCTGATATGAAAGGTACACAAAACTTTGTATCCCAGTGCAGTTGTACTCGTGAGTAGTTAAAAGTTCCTAGTGCAACGTTTCACTTTTCTATATTTGTTGGTGTAAAAAAGCAATTTTATTCTCGAATACATGTTCCTAAATCTTCATCCTTGAGATAATCCATTGTCTGGGTAAGTTCATCATTGTTGTCAGCTACTGAAGAAAAATTTTCATCTTCAAGTTCTTCAATACCATATATATCAGTATTTTTGATAATTCCTAAAATCTCTTCCATAGTGGGTTTTTCTTTGGAATTCCTTATCATTGTTGAAATAATTCTGCATACTAAATTTTGTGACCTATAAGACGCTACATAGTATAAGAGAAACCTTAACTTTTAAACATTTTTTAATTTTTTTTTTCCAGGGCTGAAATGCTGCTCAGCTGCTCTGTCTCCACGTTCTTCTGCATATGCTATTACTTTCAATTTACAGCCCTCATTATATGAACACCTTCCATTTTTTTTCCATTACAAAACTAGCTACTGACAAAAATATTGTTCTGTTACCGATAACATAAGTTGCTTTCAATTCAGGTTAACTGGCACAGTAGACTGCAATGGGGCATCATAGGCTAGATAGTGTTCTGGGTTTTTGTTGGTGGAGCAGGAGGGAGACAGTGTTAGCAAGCTTGTGAATCCCTGCAACTCATGTCCGTTGTATCAGTGCACTGCTGTAGCCGGTTGAATCCATTGCTGCCAGATAAAGATAGGTTTCCCATGGCATCAAATATATAGCCGTTTAAAGGACTGGCAGGAATTTTAAATCAAACATTTGACATTTTTATATTAATTCAGAGTACATGATGCATCTGACTGTTAGAGACAATTTTTCAAAGAAAAAAGCGCATCTTGTAGTCTGTAAAATATGGTAATTACTAACAGTGAACTAGTGTCAAAATGAGAGCAAACACTTAGAACTAGTGCACAAGCAAAATGTGAATTGCTGTAGGAAACCAAAAATGATGATGACTGTAACTATTTTTGAAATTAGAGAAACCTCTTTCGACGGGGAATGTTGAACATATAGAAAAAAAATTTATACAATTCTGAAAGCTAAGTAGTTACACTCAGCCACAATATATGCATGACCAACTCTTAGCACATGCCTTGAAAGTTCAAACATCAGTCAGCAGCTGGCTCTGAAACACAGACTAGTAGAAGAGAGTGTCCACTACAAAGTATGCTAAGCCCCGTGCATTACAAAGCTAGTAGAATGTGTATATAGACTGAAAATAAAATTATCCACTGCAGTCGACAAATTCACAGAAAGGGTTATCCTGATTTAGGTTTTCTGTGGCTGACCTATATTTATTAAAGCTGATGTTAGGATAGTTACTTTGAAAAGTACATAATCAGTTTCCTTCCCCATCCTTGCACTATCCGAGTTTGTGTATCTAACGATTTTGTTGCAGAGGCGCTAACTCTGATCTTTCTTCCTATGATAAAATGAAATTTCTGACACCTTATTTGTGAAATACTGTGGATAAAGAAATAAACCTTTCAGAAAGTCAGATAGGTTGCAAGTAATCGAAGTGGTATCACCATCACTCATATTGTACAAAATGGAACTGATGATGTTAACTTTGGCACTATATATGTACAGTATCACAGACTCTCAGGAGGATCCATCCGTCTTTCTTTTCTCAGACTATGGTATTGCTTTTTATTGTTACCATTTGTGATGATCATGGAATTAATTTTCATGCTTATGTCATTTAGACCACTGTTGCTGCTACACAGGAGATATCATCAATTCATTGTGACAGAGGCTTTACGCATAATGACTGTTAATTTGATTTTCATTTTTTCTTTACACACTATTTCTGGGCTCCTCATTGATTTCTCAATTTGTTATGCATGTACGTCAAGAATATTCAGATATTTATTAGTATAATAGAGGGAAATATTCCACGTGGGAAAAAATATCTAAAAACAAAGATTCTGTAACTTTCCAAACGAAAGTGTTGGTACGTCGATAGAGACAATTACAAACACAAAAACACACACAAATTTCAAGCTTTCGCAACCCATGGTTGCTTCATCAGGAAAGAGGGAAGGAGAGGGAAATACGAAGCTCTCTCTCTCTCTCTCTCTCTCTCTCTCTCTCTCTCTCTCTCTCTCTCTCTCTCTCTCTCACACACACACACACACACACACACACACACACACACACACACATCCATCCGCACATATACAGGCACAAGCAGACTGGAATGACTCCTTACCCTCTCCCTTAAAACCCATATCCTTTCGTCTTTCCCTCTCCTTCCCTCTTTCCTGCTGAAGCAATCGTGGGTTGCGAAGGCTTGAAATTTGTGTTTGTTTGTTATTGTCTCTATCGACGTACCAACGCTTTCGTTTGGTAAGTTACAGAATCTTTGTTTTCAGATATTTTTTAGTGTATATAAGGACAGACTTATCTTGCATTGCCTAATGATTTTGTTTGATTTTATCTTGAGATCTCTGACTTTCACCTTTTTTTCTTTTCGAAGTTGTAGCCAGTTTTGTAAAAGAGTATTTCAGACATGACAGTTCTCTTTAATGCCGTTATTGTTCTCTACTGATCTTGATAAATAAAATTTTCAGTGTTAACACAACTCTTCATAATAAAAGTGCATATGGCTGTGGATTGCTCTATGTTCTGTTCACCTTTTCAAGAAGATTTTATAAAATTGTAACATTAATACTGGTAGTTTTTTGGTAAATGGTGACAAAAGTATCTTTGTGGATTAGTTGACTGCAATATTATTGCGCCTGGGAGGGAAGGTGCTTTGGTCTACTCACCGTGTATAATTTATAATGAGATTTCATGAGGCCACACTGAAAAGCTTAATATCATTCACAGTGTGATGTGTTTTCCTGAGACTTGCTGTAATGTCACCATGTGCTTCCGGTAAGGGCAGTGTGATGTCAAGTGCAGTAATATGGTGGCCAATCAGTATAATAACTACCTGTAAGAAATCATTTAATGACATCTCAGTAATGCTCCATTATGAACCATTAAACCTAATTTAGGAGTTCGTGTTCTTTGGAGAATTTTAAAATTTGTTGTAGTCTTATGTTTTACAACTGCTACATCAGTTAACCTTTCTTAAATAAGTTTTTCTTTATACAGTGAGGAGCTGAAAGAATTAAAAACGTTTCTGAGCCAGCTGGAGCAAAATAAATTAGACTCCAAGGGATTATATGAAAAGGCATTGGAGAAATATGAAGAGAATTTAGAAAATGCATTTATTACAAATTTCAAAGTTATTGATGAGTTAAAAAACATCCCTGGAAGAATTGTAAGTTTCGTCAAAGTTTATAGAATTTTTATGCTAACTGTAATACATCATCTGGCAAATAATTTAGCCTATTTTTTTTTTTCAGATACTGGATCAATATTTGTGTGAATCACCGCTTTTAGCATTGAGAGAGAAGATTGACTGTTTTCTTGAAACTTTTAATTTTCACCTAAGAAATCATTTTCTAGAAGTGAGTACTGAAGATTTTAAATTTGTATCCTTTTTATGCTGCTTGCCACTTATAAACAGGAAAATGTACAGATGTCTTACTTTATTATTTCAGGCAGCAAAGACTAATGGAGCAGAAAGATATAGAAATGTTATTATTGAACAGACAATACTTGAAGCAAGGTAGTATGGAAATTTAAGTTTTAAATTAAGAGAATGCAGAAGATGCCAGTCAGTTGAATACATATAAAGTTCAAAACTGTAGCACTAATAACGAGAGGTGTTCTACTAAATGAGTTTCCTATGCAATAGTTGACTATGTGAAACACTGGTGTATGCCTATTATTTCCTTATGAAGAGAGTAACCTTGCAAGATCTCATTCATGCCTTAATATCACAAACTTCAGTACTTTCAAGACATTTATTATTGTGCTGTAGCAGCCACAAATAATTTTTTTTTTTTTTTCATTTTATTTTGTTGTGCCTGATTGAAGATCCCAGTGTACAAAGGTGCTATATACAGCACAAAGTTTTAAATGTTCTTCAGTGAGGTATAAAAAAATTGATGACTCACTGTGAGCAAAAGGTAAGGATCAGGTTTCTCCCTAGTTCTAACATGTCACATACTCTAGAATGAATTTAAGGGATTTATGTCCTGGCTTCTGATGCAATTTTTTAAATAAAAAAAGATATTGGGTACGATAATAACATTCCAAACAGAAAGACCATACAAAAATGAGGAAAGGCAATCCCATGAGTATGTGTCACATATCGATCAGCTATAGGTATGATTGCCATTTCTCATTTGTTTATTAGCTTTTCTTTGCTACACCATAATTGGTATTAATTCATTTATTCATCGTTGTATGCAAATCCCATCATGGAGGAGACTAACCTTCAGGGACATGGAAGGAATCAAGTTACCCATTAATAAGAGAAATAATGACTCCAGGTTACTTCTGTAAAGTAAGTTAGCAACGTATTGTGACCAACAATCCACTCATGCTGACAGTTAAGGGAATTACTTATACACTCCTGGAAATGGAAAAAAGAACACATCGACACCGGTGTGTCAGACCCACCATACTTGCTCCGGACACTGCGAGAGGGCTGTACAAGCAATGATCACACGCACGGCACAGCAGACACACCAGGAACCGCGGTGTTGGCCGTCGAATGGCGCTAGCTGCGCAGCATTTGTGCACCGCCGCCGTCAGTGTCAGCCAGTTTGCCGTGGCATACGGAGCTCCATCGCAGTCTTTAACACTGGTAGCATGCCGCGACAGCGTGGACGTGAACCGTATGTGCAGTTGACGGACTTTGAGCGAGGGCGTATAGTGGGCATGCGGGAGGCCGGGTGGACGTACCGCCGAATTGCTCAACACGTGGGGCGTGGGGTCTCCACAGTACATCGATGTTGTCGCCAGTGGTCGGCGGAAGGTGCACGTGCCCGTCGACCTGGGACCGGACCGCAGCGACGCACGGATGCACGCCAAGACCGTAGGATCCTACGCAGTGCCGTAGGGGACCGCACCGCCACTTCCCAGCAAATTAGGGACACTGTTGCTCCTGGGGTATCGGCAAGGACCATTCGCAACCGTCTCCATGAAGCTGGGCTACGGTCCCGCGCACCGTTAGGCCGTCTTCCGCTCACGCCCCAACATCGTGCAGCCCGCCTCCAGTGGTGTCGCGACAGGCGTGAATGGAGGGACGAATGGAGACGTGTCGTCTTCAGCGATGAGAGTCGCTTCTGCCTTGGTGCCAATGATGGTCGTATGCGTGTTTGGCGCCGTGCAGGTGAGCGCCACAATCAGGACTGCATACGACCGAGGCACACAGGGCCAACACCCGGCATCATGGTGTGGGGGGCGATCTCGTACACTGGCCGTACACCACTGGTGATCGTCGAGGGGACACTGAATAGTGCACGGTACATCCAAACCGTCATCGAACCCATCGTTCTACCATTCCTAGACCGGCAAGGGAACGTGCTGTTCCAACAGGACAATGCGCGTCCGCATGTATCCCGTGCCACCCAACGTGCTCTAGAAGGTGTAAGTCAACTACCCTGGTCAGCAAGATCTCCGGATCTGTCCCCCATTGAGCATGTTTGGTACTGGATGAAGCGTCGTTTCACGCGGTCTGCACGTCCAGCACGAACGCTGATCCAACTGAGGCGCCAGGTGGAAATGGCATGGCAAGCCGTTCCACAGGACTACATCCAGCATCTCTACGATCGTCTCCATGGGAGAATAGCAGCCTGCATTGCTGCGAAAGGTGGATATACACTGTACTAGTGCCGACATTGTGCATGCTCTGTTGCCTGTGTCTATGTGCCTGTGGTTCTGTCAGTGTGATCATGTGATGTATCTGACCCCAGGAATGTGTCAATAAAGTTTCCCCTTCCTGGGACAATGAATTCACGGTGTTCTTATTTCAATTTCCAGGAGTGTATATTATTTTCCGTATGTTTTATCTACTGTATTTAGCAGACTGTGAGGCCATTGTTACAAAGGGGGAAAATGAGTGTTACACTGTTTGTTGTTACATGGCAGAGGCCGCTGATTCAGTAATATTAAAGTTCATGATAAATAATGCCATCTAGCATATGAAGTTGTCATGTAGCATATGAAGACAATCATGCACAGTTAGTAAATTAAAAAAAAAAAAAAAACTTATAACAGTCACATTGTATTTGATAATAAAATAAACAAATGCAAACGAAGTGTACTGTACCCACTAACAGATGTGGAGGAACCCAAGCAAATGTCATGTACATTCAATCTTGAGTTTTGTGTGACAAAATTTCTCATAGTTGTAGTTAATGAAGTAAAGGAGAAAAATGAAATGGGTATTTTGTATTCTTATAGTGTGCTGGCAGATGGTTAGTTTATAATGTAATTTGTCTCTGCCGGCCAATTTATGCAGCTTGTAAAACTCAGGAAAACTTCTTAATCCTTTAAGCTGTTGCCATTACACAGCTTCTGAATTGCATATATAATTTGATAGCGTGACATTTTTGACCCCTGGATTATTGTTTCAGTATATCCTGCACATAATGTATGGAATAAATGGCAGTGGGTTATTTTATAGATAACTTTTGTATCTCTGGTGGAAAATATATAAAAATTACATGAGGAACTTTAACTTATACTGTGCCTGTTTTGTTTTAAGTTGAATAATTTTTAATCATTTTATGTAATAATTACTATCATTGGTCTACAGGCTTTCAGCGACTTTGTATAAGAACGGTGTCCTTGAGTGTTTGCTAAAGGGACAAGAAGCAGCAGTTTCTCATACAATGACAATGGCTGATGCCATTGGAAACGATGTTAAGACATCATTAACAACAAACATAAAGTACGCAAACGATTCCTAATGCAGAAATACAAACAAAATGATAATTCAGTTTTCTATAAACAATTGTTTTGTTTTTATTTCAGGAAGGAACTGGCTACATTGAAAAACATTAAAACAGCTGAAGATATAATATCAGATTTCAAGACTGATCTCATTTCTTTGTCACAGATGTCTGCTAATGTTAAAAATTTGAAGCACATATTAACAATGTGTAATTCAAAATATAATCGTGTAAATTACTGGTTATCGCAAACGGAGAAATGGGCGGATTGCATAAAATTGGAAAACAAGTTAATAAATGCTGTTTTGCGTGTACTTCATTCTGAAGAGGAAGAATCCAATAAAGTTTTGTGTTTCCTTACAGATTTTAAAACATATCTGAAAAGAGAACATTACAGTGTTATGTGTAGAACAGTAAGTACAAGCTGTATAAATTGAAAAAATATAGTGACTCTGTAAATTGTGTTTGTTAAACATAGTACTAATAACTACTACTGTAAAAGTTGGCACACGATAGAATTGTTTCGTTATAATGTCAGACAAGTGATGATACAGTATAATGAGCTGCTTGTTAGGAGCATGATACAGACAGTTACTATTAGTATTTTCTGCTTGACTTGTCTGGAACACTAAATTAACAAAATATAATTATACTGTTTAGCTCAGTTCTGTAACCAGATTGTAAGATAATGTTTATTTGATAACTGCTAGGCTGTAGGATGACATAACTGCGACAATATGCAGTCACTTATTGTGATAGTCAGAGCTCCCTGAATAAATGCATACTAAAATAGGTGGAAACAGGACAGCAGGGATGCTTTTGTACAGTCTCATGAAAAAGATTTTTTTAAGACCTATGAACAAATTTTTTGGTGAAAATTAGAATATTCAGAGTCAGTAATTTCTTAAATTTCATCCATGATCAGACATTTTTCTGAAAATTGACACACATAATAAACAGATATGTTAGCCTCATTAGGTGAAAAGTATTCTATACTCTGAGAGACAGCTTGGAACAAATCTGAGTAGTTCTAAGAGAGGTTCTGTTTCTAGGATGTGTAGAATTGATTTTGTATGGTAAGACAAACATAAAGAAAAAGAAGTGTATGATGTAGCCTTCAGACACTGTTTCTTTGTGAACTGTTATCCCTTATTTTTGAGTTGATTTTCTAAGGGTATTACACTTGACTTGTTACTGTTTGTGTTTTACCCTTACCTTCACAATATGGGAATACAATAATTCCAAAAGTGAAGACAGGTGCACAATTTACTTTGCTTCCAGTGACTGTGCAGATGTCAGTTTATGATATACATGGACATTGGTAACACAGACATAGTATGTAGCTTTTACTTTTTACTACTGAATGTAGATTTTATGTTTTCATTTATGATGAAAGCAAAATTACTGTTGTATGGAATTTTTAAAAAGCCATGCTGTGCTGGTTTTTATTTATGTATTTATTTTTTTGTAATATTCATTGCGCATTCACATCATAATAACTTTGATTTAGCTGTACATTATCTGCCACCCCAGCTACTGGACATAGATCTTTACAACTTTAACTTTAGAAGAGGTTATGCTGATAGGTAAATATCTGTTACACATTTATTCATTCACTATTGCTGAAAAACAAACCATTTAGTGTTGCACCATCTAACTGTTGGACAGAATTCTCTATGAAATATGAGATGGGGCAAATTGTGTATTCAGTTGACACCTGATGCAATCTACTGTGCATTGTTTTATAATTACTGATAAGTCTGAGTATAATTTGTAACATATAAGACTTTAATTCTAAATGTCTATGATTCTGTGGTCGATGGAAGGAGCGAAGCTAACCGCTCACTTTGTAGTGGAGACATTGATTGATCGAGAGGCACATAAACAAATTTAAAAACTGTGGTAAACTTTTGAACATATCCTTCTTCAGAACTAACTAATACAGAAGATACAATGATTTAGGAGACAGAATTGCTGACAAGTCCTGGCCTCCAGAAGGCAAAATGAATAGCACTCCTAATATACGCTTCTGAAAGGGACGCACCACTTATTTTCAGAAATAATAGTTCCTTTCTTCAAAAGGTCATGGCCAATATCCTTTCTCCGCCCTTCCCCAATGTACGCTTGTGCTCTGTCTCTGATGGTCCTATCATTGATGGGACATATTTACTACTAATTTTTCTTTTTTCCACTCAAGACAACTTTCACTCTAGTAAGGCAGCGACACTAGGATAATACACAAATAAACTTTGGTGCTTTGGTCTGTGTTAAGATTCACTCAAATGATTCATGCCCACAATGAAAATATTCAGGGAATCATCATCAACAGTTTGGCACATTCTCGCAAAATTTGTCTCCTCTGCAGACCAGATATTTGCTCCTCACTTTGTGGATTTGTCATCTCTAAGCATATTACAATCATTGTTAAATCTCATATTTTTCCCAAAGTATGTTGGTTTATTAAATTGGTTTTCTTACTTCTTGGAATTCATGAATTGTCCATGTGGTACCTCACAACATTTCCAAATTGATATTGGCAAGGCTACGGTCTGATGCAAAACATGCTTGCATTCATCATGTTGGTTCTTTAGAATATATCCAGCGTTCATTGTGGCTGATATGACCCACCACAAGGCACAAAATTAAGTGTTATTGCATGAAAAAGCGGTTCAGTACATTAATGAGGTAGCTACTGTTATTTCTGCAGGAAATCACATTGGCATCTAGACAAACACAATACAGTTTCTGTCTGTATGTTTGGGCTAATCTCAGGAACTACTGTAGAAATTTTGATACAGTTTTCGCTAAAAGATAGACCGATTCAGGAGGAAGTTTGTGTGTATAATTTATAAATATTTCTTGCAAATTGTTTGAACTATGAATAAGTAAGTCTCCCACCAGCATGAAAATAAGCCATTAGCATCTAGCAGTAAGCAGATGAAAGGTGTAAGGCCATCCATCTGCAACGCCTGGCATGAGCTACTGCTATCAGAAGGTTGGTGCGAGCTACCACATATGATGAATTTAAGTTCCCCGCTGCTGTGAAAATAATGCCATTGCCATCTAGGGATGAACTGGAGATGGGCTTAAGGCCGCCCAGCAGCAGTGCCAGGTGTGTACGAGCAACTGCTACCACGAGGCTGGTGTGAGCTACTGCCAGCTTCCTAAATGACCTGCTGTTAAGAGCAGAATTTTTTATGGTTTATAATTAGTGTTCGAGGGGTGAGAAGGGAAATGCTGCGTGCACACTCTTAAATCCCTGAAGTTATATGAAAGTGATGGTATTCAGTTATCTAATGTTGTTCTCTGAACATTAATCATAACCCTATCTAGTGGACCGTAAACAAAATTTCAGCTATTGCAGACAGTCACCCACCAGTACATACTCAGTGCTATCTGTACAAAAACAGGGCGTGTCACTTGTATGTTATATGTGCCATTTACCACCTCGACAGAGGTTTCTTTTGTTAGCAAGAGCTTGTCTTTTCAGTTCAGTGTCCACAGCTTTTGCAACATATTTGTAATTTTACACACAAGGCCCGTTTCCACTCCCACATGTGTGCTCTGCTACCCACTGTCCAGTGAATGGTGGCGGATCAATATAGGCTTTTCTTTTTCTCCCTTTCCTGTTGTGTTTTAGCATGTAAGAAGTGAAAAATAATAAGTTCAAAATAATTTTCTTTAAGTTTGTCTATATGCAGTCACCACATTTATATCTATGAGCCTTACATGACATCTGCACTACCATACTGCTCATCTTCAAGTCAGAAGCCATTATCCACTTTCGACTACTAGCGCCACTGTGTTACTGCCATTGTATACTGAGTACCTGCTTCCTATGGGGTTGCTGTTGCTTGCTGTCCCAATGCATCCTTACAGCACACTAACATGCACCAACATTAGCACATACTCGACAGAACTGAGGGTCAGGGGGGAACACACTTATGATTCACCAAAGTCAAGTCTCATTCGTGCAATGAGTCTGTCACATTGCAAGACTCCTTCTGAAGTTTTAACTTTTCAAAAAATGTTGTGCCTTTATTACTTGGTTTCCATGCATTAATTACATACTCATCACATTTCCCTTTAGATCTGTTTGAAATATTAAAACCATTTTTGTATCCTTTTAATGTTACATAAACTTTTCTCATGGACTACTTGTAGAATATTGTTGCACATGTAAAAGAAAGTGATAAGTTGGGCCAGTATGTAGTAAGTTTTAATTATACAATGGAAAATCCAGGATGGAATAATGATAATATTACTCCTACCCTGCAAACCCCACCCCACCCCAGCCTACTCCTTATCCCCGTGTCTCTCTCTCTCTCTCTCTCTCTCTCTCTCTCTCTCTCTCTCTCTCTCTCTCTCTCTCTCTCTCTCTCTTCTACTTTACCTTTTGGCTGAACGCTCACATTTTTAGAAATGTTTCTGTTGTCTTTGTCTGTGGCTCAACATCTATATATATGGTGAGTAGCAATTATTTTCATAATGTTGTAAAGCTTTTATTATAGATCTGTGGAACTGAATATTGTGACTTACCAAAATAAAATAATATCTTACATTCAACTAACATTATTGATATTCATTAGGAAACTGTTTTGATGGATTGCTTAACAGGGCTAAAAGATGGGTAGGCTTCTCACTAATCCGTAGTGCAGACAGTGATGGCCAGTCTGCTTGTCTCTAGGCTAAATGTGTTATGTGTTGCACAAAAACAGACTCGCTAACTGCAGATGGGATATACTACAGATATCAGCAGAGCAGTGAAAATACAGAAGACCAAACAGAACTAAAATTACAATGTACGTTTCACTACAAAGGAATAGAGCAGTGATGATATTAAGCTGTAGACTTTATTGTAAATAAGACTTCATTACTTCATGCATTGAAGCACTTTTCGACAGAATAGCAAGATTGATTAAAAATAAGATATTGTGTGGGGTTGAAACGAAAGATATTCTGTGGAGTTCATTCAAATCTTTGCACCAACATCCTCACATTCTGATGAAGAGGTAGAAGACTTCTATAAGGAGTTCCAGAAAGTAATGAATGACAGAAAATCCCATTACAGGATGGTAATGAAGGACTTGAATGTGAAAGTAGAGCAAAAACAAAAGAGTGATTTTTCATTGGGAAACTGTTGCATGACAGCAGAAATGTCATAGGGCAGGAATTAGTCATATATCTCTTGAAGATTGTTTTGTCCTTAAAACTTGTTTCAGAAGAAAACAAATGGCATATGAACTAGGCAGTCAGACAGACTGTATTTTATCGAACAGTAAAGAAACTGTTCAGGATGTACAGTCGTAAACCACATAAAGATTTCAGGAGATCATAGACTTGTCGGATATGGAATGAGATAGATACAAAGCTAGACAGAAACATGAACTCATCAGACAAGGAAACAGAAATTTAGATGATGAGTGTTTGTCCAAGAAAGGGGGGGGGTGTATTAAATTAAATTAAGCAACATGTTTTGCCATCTTGGAAACTTAATATTATACAGTTACAAATTAAAGAGGCAACTATTTAATCATTGGAATCCAAAAGAAAAAGGTATTGCAGACACAACAAATGAGAAGAAATCCTGAAATGAAATGAAATGAAGCAAGAGAGTTATTGCAATGAGCACAAGAGTTTCAAGAAAACGATGACAAAAACATGGTAAAATACGAAAATTGGATTAGAGAAATAATTGAAAAAAGTAAGAGTTTGAATATGACAAAACGGAAATGTTGTTTATACATCACATTTCCTCAGTTAAGATGGCAGATGCTACAGTAACTAGCAGCACTGGAAAACATGTGTAAACATTACAATACTTATTTAGTTTGTGTTGTTTGAGAGAGAGAAGGCAAAATACTGATACCTGAAAAAAGAAATAAAATCATTCCAGTAATCCCGGGTGAACTATTTAAAACCATTTGAGGCATAAAGGCAGGAAAAGTCCCAGCAAGTGCATGGAGGATTGAATAGAAATGGTTCTAGCTGGAGGCTACAGCCGTAATTTTTCCCAAGGGCATGCAGCTTTACTGTATGGTTAATGATGATGGCGTCCTCTTGGGTAAAATATTCCAGAGGTAAAATAGTCCCCCATTCGGATCTCCGGTCAGGGGCTACTCAAGAGGACTTCGTTATCAGGAGAAAGAAAACTGGTGTTCTACGGATCGGAGCGTGGAATGTCAGATCCCTTAATCGGGCGGGTAGGTTAGAAAATTTAAAAAGGGAAATGGATAGGTTAAAGTTAGATATAGTGGGAATTAGTGAAGTTCGGTGGCAGGAGGAACAAGACTTTTGGTCAGGTGATTACAGGGTTATAAATACAAAATCAAATAGGGGTAATGCAGGAGTAGGTTTAATAATGAATAAAAAAATAGGAATGCGGGTAAGCTACTACAAACAACATAGTGAACGCATTATTGTGGCCAAGATAGACACGAAGCCCACGCCTACTACAGTAGTACAAGTTTATATGCCAACTAGCTCTGCAGATGACGAAGAAATTGAAGAAATGTATGATGAAATAAAAGAAATTATTCAGATAGTGAAGGGAGACGAAAATTTTATAGTCATGTGTCACTGGAATTCGGTAGTAGGAAAAGGGAGAGAAGGAAACGTAGTAGGTGAATATGGATTGGGGGTAAGAAATGAAAGAGGAAGCTGCCTGGTAGAATTTTGCACAGAGCACAACACAATCATAGCTAACACTTGGATCAAGAATCATAAAAGAAGGTTGTATACATGGAAGAATCCTGGACGTACTAGAAGGTATCAGATAGATTATATAATGGTAAGACAAAGATTCAGGAACCAGGTTTTAAATTGTAAGACATTTCCAGGGGCAGATGTGGACTCTGACCACAATCTATTGGTTATGAACTGTAGATTAAAACTGAAGAAACTGCAAAAAGGTGGGAATTTAAGGAGATGGGACCTGGATAAACTGACTAAACCAGAGGTTGTACAGAGTTTCACGGAGAGCATAAGGGAACAATTGACAGGAATGGAGGAAAGAAATACAGTAGAAGAAGAATGGGTAGCTTTGAGGGATGAAGTAGTGAAGGCAGCAGAGGATAAGGAGGTAAAAAGACGAGGGCTAGTAGAAATCCTTGGGTAACAGAAGAAATATTGAATTTAATTGATGAAAGGAGAAAATATAGAAGTGCAGTAAATGAGGCAGGCAAAAAGGAATACAAACGTCTGAAAAATGAGATCGACAGGATGTGCAAAATGGCTAAGCAGGGATAGCTAGAGGATAAATGTAAGGATGTAGAGGCTTATCTCACTAGGAGTAAGATAGAAACTGCCTTCAGGAAAATTAAAGAGACCTTTTGGAGAAAAGAGAACCACTTGTATGAATATAAAGAGCTCAGATGGAATCCCAGTTCTAAGCAAAGAATGGAAAGCGGAAAGGTGGGAGGAATATATAGAGGGTCTAACAAGGACGATGTACTTGAGGACAATATTATGGAAATGGAAGAGGATGTAGTTGAAGATGAAATGGGAGATATCATACTGCGTGAAGAGTTTGACAGAGCACTGAAAGACCTGAGTCGAAAGAAGGCCCCGGGAGTAGACAACATTCCATTAGAACTACTGACGGCCTTGGGGGAGCCAGTCCTGACAAAACTCTACCATCTGGTGAGCAAGATGTATGAGACAGGCGAAATACCCTCAGACTTCAAGAAGAATATAATAATTCCAATCCCAAAGAAAGCAGGTGTTGACAGATGTGAAAATTACCGAACTATCAGTTTAATAAGTCACAGCTGCAAAATACTAAAGCGAATTCTTTACAGACAAATGGAAAAACTAGTAGAAGCCGACCTTGGGGAAGATCAGTTTGGATTCCGTAGAAATATTGGAACACGTGAGGCAATACTGACCCTACGGCTTATCTTAGAAGCTAGATTAAGGAAAGGCAAACCTACGTTTGTAGCATTTGTAGACTTAGAGAAAGCTTTTGACAATGTTGACTGGAATACTCTCTTTCAAATTTTGAAGGTGGCAGGGGTAAAATATAGGGAGCGAAGGCTATTTACAATATGTATAGAAACCAAATGGCAGCTATAAGAGTTGAGGGGCGTGAAAGGGAAGCAGTGGTTGGGAAAGGAGTGAGACAGGGTTGTAGCCTCTCCCCGATGTTATTCAATCTGTATATTGAGCATGCAGTGAAGGAAACAAAAGAAAAATTCGGAGTAGGTATTAAAATCCATGGAGAAGAAATAAAAACTTTGAGGTTCGCCGATGACGTTGTAATTCTGTCAGAGACAGCAAAGGACTTGGAAGAGCAGTTGAACGGAATGGATAGTGTCTTGAAAAGAGGATATAAGATGAAAATCAACAAAAGCAATACAAGGATAATGGAATGTAGTCGAATTAAATCAGGTGATGCTGTGGGAATTAGATTAGGAAATGAGACACTTAAAGTAGTAAAGGAGTTTTGCTATTTGGGGAGCAAAATAACTGATGATGGTCGAAGTAGACAGGATATAAAATGTAGACTGGCAATGGGAAGGAAAGCATTTCTGAAGAAGAGAAATTTGTTAACATCGAGTATAGATTTAAGTGTCAGGAAGTCGTTTCTGAAAGTATTTGTATGGAGTGTAGCCATGTATGGAAGTGATTGCTTCTTAGTTTTGGTTACTGATAACTTGATACCAGTGTCTATGAGTTTAATTTGTACAGCACAGCACTGAAGATGATCACCGTGTGATTGAAAATCGATTTTGCTATCAATAAACCATCAATATTACAGCCAACACTGACCTTCCTTTTAATTTAACTAAAAATCTGTTGCTTCCAATTAATAATGCGTAAGAGATTCACTAAAATTATCACCATAAACACACACAAATGACAGTTGATTACAATCAAACAAAGAAACAAGCTGGATATAGAACAGTGGACAACTTGCGAACAAAGGACAGGGCAATGAATTGCTACTTTATCACTTGGATTTGTAGATGTTGGGAAAGCTATATACACTTCCAACTACATCTGTTCTGACAGCCATTGAGAAATGAATAAACTGATTCAACCTGTTAATGTACTGAGGAATGTACACGTCAATGGTGCAGTCTCCATTAGACATAAGTAGAAAAATAAGGAATTTAGAATTGAATGCAGTGAATCAAAGAAAATCCATATCATTAAAACTAATTTTAGCTCTCCTAGAGGAAGTTTTCAGTTCTTTAAATGGGGTAAATGAAGATATAATGAATGCTAATGTAACATGTCTGAACCACCTTCGTTATGCAGATGACATTGTTTTGAGTACAGATAAACTTCAGTAATAAATGGAAGAATTTAATGAAGCAAATTTTGAAAGTATTAGTGTCTATAACCAATTTGAGTCTACTGTGGAGTGTGGACCTTCAGCACGATAACCATTCAGAAACTAATGTGTCCTCAGTGACTTGTGAGGAAATAGATAGATGAATCTCGAGAACTATTAGTTGCTACAGAATAAGAAACAAATGGGTCAGGGAACAAACTGTAGTGAAAGACATAATTGTGATAGGAATAAAACTTAAATTGAATGAATAAAAGTAGTCCTGAATATACTGCAAGTGCCAATACTATTTGGTGAAGTGAAGAGGAAGAAGAAAAATGAAAGTGGATGGCACATATATCCCGATGAATGGATGAAGATGGGGAAAGGAAAGTCTTTGCTGGATTCCTGCAGATGAGAAAAGACAGAGATGATGACTTTATGAAAAGTGAAAAAGATGTCATTAGAGAAAGACTCAAAGAGTATCACAAACGCACGCTACATGGAAAAGTCTAGACAAGGCCTTCACCCGGCAGTGGATATCAAATGGATGACAACGACGATGATGATATTTGAATTTGTACATTCACCCAAGAGTTACTTGAAGATTTTATTAATTGTATGTGTAATGAAAGTAATATAAATTATGATAAACATATATGAAAATTAGAGTTACTGAAGTATGCCAATAACAAAAGTGACAAGCTGCGAGCAGGGTTCAGAATACATACCCCACAAGCTCTCCAGTGGTCATTGTAGTGTTCTGAGTGAAGAATGGAGTAAGTATTGAAACAATTTGCTTAACTGCTTTCTTATATTCTTACCTGCCACCAAGATGTCATCTCGTGTCCAGAGCAAGTAGGTCTGAGCAAATAGGCCATTACAGTTCAGTCTTAATGGTGAACAGTGCCACTTGATGTCATTCAGTTCATATTCCTAGCTAAATTGCTGGTAGTTTCTATACATTCTAATATAACAGGTAATCAATGTTCTAGCAATGTCATGGAAAAATCTGCTGCTTCTTATTTTTCTTTGTCTTATTTCACGTTACCTTTATTCAACGTGTTTATAAATGTTGTATTTCAATGTTAGGCTAAGAAAACCTAAGTTTTTTTATTATTGACTCAACAATAAAACAGTTGTTCATGTACATTTCAGGCTTTCATGCACACCCAATTGCAAAACCCAATGGAAGATGATATGTTACACAGTGTACTTGTAAACATACTAGGTCAGACTTCAATTGACAAGGGCATTTCCACAAAACTGTCATGGAGGCAATTGAAAGAAGCTGTCATAAATATTAAAAAAGCAACTGTTTGGAAGCAGAATAACTTTTTCCAGTCATTTAAGAAGAAGAGACATATTTTATTTGAAAAGTATGTATGGAAGTATTTTATTTATTGTTTTAGTGCTGATGATGGCAGTGGTGGTGGTGATAACACAATCTGAATTGTTTTATTGCAGTGATAATTTGTTTAAATTAATCAATGGACTTAAAAGGGAATCTGGATTAAATTATTCACAAATAAATATAAATGAACAGCAGCAGAGATTGAGTGATTCCGAAAATGCTCTTTGTGCAATAAATCAAGATTTTATAAAGAAACAAGTAAGTAGTGTCATTTTATTAAGCAGGCTGTCTTAGAACCTTATTCAGTTTGATCTTAAAAAAATCAGTACTATTTTAACCCTCGAGTGGGCATGCCTATGTACAAAGTGCACCAACCACAAATAATATTGTCTTGTACCATTCCTTTGTGGTTTTACAACTGTGAACTGGTACCTATTCCTTCACTGCTGCTTCAGTTAACAGAGTGATAAATTGTGCTGTTATGCGGCCAAATGTGCTGTGGCAATATAAAATAAAAAGCGAGCTAGGTAAGAAAAAATTTACGATCCATGCAAGAAAACGAGCCAAATTCCGAGCTACCGGTGCAGTCCCACAGTGAGACAGTTGCCTAAAAGACAATTAGCAATTGAATAAGTGTCTGGCTGGGATCCGATGCAACTACACTGTTTAATACTTCGAGTGAGTCTCACTACTTTGAGTGGGTTGTTATTGTGGGGTGACACTTGTATACAGCAAAGTAGTGATACACTGGAAGTTTATTTTATTATTGTTTAATTAAACAGTGATTTAGCACATATAATGTAAGTTTATTTTGTCATTGTTTGATTGAACTAAACTAATTAAATTGTGATTTTGCTCATACATCTTTATCTCGGTAACGTAAAGACAGTTACTCTTTTCATGTGTACAAGGTACACCTGCCCATTCGTGTTACAAAAAGAAGGCATGCCCTCTTGAGCGTTAATAGTTGTTTGTCTGCCATACAATTGGCAATTAGATACTGGACAAAATTAATGTATCTTTAAACATTGCAGTAAGTGAACAGTTCACCTTTTGTCACTGAATTACATTCCTAATGGTTCTGCTCTAATCACAGTGCCTGTAAATGGCATAAGAAGCCAAAAGTCATTTCCTGACCAAATAAATGTAATTTTACAGACCATTAGTAACTGTTTCCTGTTTATTATTATTATTATTATATTCTGCCAAGCACCAATGGAGAAATCGCGGGATTAGCCGAGCAGTCTAAGGCGCTGCAGTCCATAGACTGTGCGGCTGATCCCGGCGGAGGTTCGAGTCCTCCCTCGGGCATGGGTGTGTGTGTTTGTCTTTAGGATAATTTAGGTTAAGTAGTGTGTAAGCTTAGGGACTGATGACCTTAGCAGTTAAGTCCCATAAGATTTCACACGCATTTGAACATTTTGAAAATTCAGTTAATGTTTTATGTAATTATGTGAAAGATTTTTAGAACACTCAATAAGATAATGCACTGTTAAGTAGCAGAAGAGTTACAGAATGGAATCTATGTTCACTTTCTTAAGTTGTCAGTTTCTGTTTTTTCTCCAGTTTCTGTAGGAAAACTGTGCAAAAGGAAAAGTATTTTATTTCTGCCTTGTGCATGAATACTATTTTTGTAAACTATCATCAAATGTAAAATCAGATTGTTACTAGGCGCAGTTCAAAAAGTTGCAAAAATGGGGAAGAAGAAGAAGAAAGCTTTTCTGTATCAGACTATTTTTCAAAGTATTGAAATAATTCACTGCCTATTTACTTTCTCACTTGCCTTCTCCAAACCCATACAGAATACATATCATATATCACAAGTGGAGTAGCTAATATTCATCACACTTTGGAAGTACTAGTTACCTCATCCAAACCAAGCAACCATTCACAATTAGATTAATTCACTCTGAGACAATTAAAAGGAGGGAAGCACCAAAGAAACTGGTATAGTCTGGTGCAGGTGTTAGATTGGTTACTGCTGCTACAATGGCAGGTTATCAAGATTTAGTTGAGTTTGAACATGATGTTATAGTTAGCACACGAGCGATGGGCCACAACATCTCTAAGGTAGTGATGAAGTGGGGATGTTCCTGTACGATCATCTCATGAATGTACCATGAATATCAGGAATCTAGTAAAACATCAAATCTCTGACATTGCTGCGGCCAGAAAAAGATCCTTGATGATTCCAAGACACAAAGCTTTACGCCTTGCCTGGGCCCATCAACACCAACTGGACTGTTGACTGGAAACATGTTCCCTGGTTGGATGAGTCATTTCAAATTGTATCAAGCGGATGGATGTGTATGTGTAGGGAGACAACTTCATGAATCCATGGACCCTGCATGCGAGCAAGGGACTGTTGAAGCTGATGGAGGCTCTGTAATGGTGTGGTTCATGTGTAGTTGGAGTGATATGGGACCCCTGGAACGTCCAGATGCGACTCTGTCAGGTGACGCATATGTAAGCATCCTGTCTGATCATTTACATCCATTCATGTCCATTGTGCATTCCGGAAGACTTGGACAGTTCCAGCAGGACAATGTGACACATCCAGAATTGCTACAGAGTGGCTTCAGGAACACACATCTGAGTTTAAACACTTCCACTGGCCACCAGACTCCCCAGACATGAACATTATTGAGCATATCTGGGATGTCTTGCAATGTGCTGTTCAGACGAGATCTCAACCCCCTTGTACTCTTATGGATTTATGGACAGCCCTGCAGGACTCATGATGTCATTTCCCTTCAGCACTGATTCAGACAATAGTTGAGTCCATGCCACATCATGTTGTGGAACTTCTGCGTGCTTGTGGGGGCACTAAATGACATTAGGCAGGTGTACCAGTTTCTTTGGCTCTTCAGTGTATATGCTTTATAATTTTTGTGCCAGTGGAGTAGTTTGTAATCAGTCAAAACTATCTTAATTACTCTGAGGGAGAGGGAAAAAGAAGCTTGGGGGGGGGGGGGGGGGGAGAGAGAGAGAGAGAGAGAGAGAGAGAGAGAGAGAGAGAGAGAGAGAGAGAGAGAGAGAGAGAGAGAGAGAGAGAAGGCAATATTACGTGAAATATAACAAAAAACTGGTTCTCTCGTATTTTTTGGTGTATAACATGAAGATACAGAAAGATTACTGCAGATAGGATATGTTGTCATTATTAAAAGGTACATTGAATAGCAACAATGTTTACTGGTGTTCTGTATATAAGGTGTACACGATCCGGGAAAAATATGGGAATTTTTTCATCTGGGAAAAGACCGGGAAAAGCCCGGAAATTTTTAAGAGTTCCTGGAATTTTTAATTGCTTTAGTTTTCATTAAATGATAAGTTTTTACTGGTAAGAACTGATATTCTAACAAAGAATTTTACTTTAGCTCGTTACTGCAATATAATGCTGCAGCAATAAAAAAATAAGAGGAAAAAATAAATAGAACTTCAGTTGCAAAGGAAGTACGCAACAAAAGACAGCACACACAAAAGCGTTTGTCAGCAGCAAAATGTGTCAAATGCCTTAGGATGAAGACTAGGCAATATTTCGTAACAACCACCTTCTTCCAGTGGGCGTGACATCACGATGATTAACATTAAGTTCGTTTGAGCAGTCGCCAGCGGGCTTCTGCGCATGCGCAATTGAGTTGCATATGAGATGTACCATCTCCCACTTCTGGCTACTTAAAGTAATTATACACAAGCTGTATCAGCAGTAGCAACAAGCAGCCAGATGTTACTGCAAACATTTTTCTGGATGCCAGATTTACGCATGCGCAGAGCAGTCTGAATTGTAATGGGATAAGGGGTAGTCTCTACATGAACTGTGTTTACGTTTAATGATTTTGCTGTATTCTCTGGGTTTATAGCTCTCAAGAACAGAGCGGATTTCTGTGGCCAGGAGCTATAAAGTGAATTAAAATGTTCAGATAATTATGGAAGGCTAAAATATGTTATTAGTTTTTCTGATTTTTATTTTCAGGTTTTTGGCAGTCGGCTCTTAATTGCCTTGCAGAACAATGACATTATTTTTGTCGAGTTGCTAAAAAAAATTTGGCTTTGATTAATCTTTTGCACAGAGGCAGTCAATTCATTTGAAACACTATTGGCTAGTGTCAACTGCTTGTGGAATTCCAAGTATAGTGGAAACTCGATTAACCGTCATCTTTGGTACCGAGATCGTGACGGTTGAGCGAATAGACGGATAACAGAAACACTGTATTCCTCCAAAACATAACCTCAGTCAATTATTTTATGTATAGACACATATCACTCTCACAGTAATATAATAACATTTCGGAGCGAAAACAAATTAAACACGATTGTAATAGCAAATAAAACTATTTATTACATGATAAAAACTTCCGTACAGTAGCTGCAAAAGTTGCAAAATACGTAATGTACAGTACTGTACTGTACTATAAACTTACAGATGAAATAGTTTATCTAGCTTGGAAATAGTCAGTCAGTTTCTTCTGCCTTTTTGATGTTTGAGCTTTCACCACAGCAATATTTCATATTTTTCGGAGCAGTAGAGCCTGCATTGCATTAGCCTCTTCTTGACTTTCAAACCATTCTATACACTTGGACCACATTGTTTCGGCCTCTGAATGGCAGATTGTTATTCTTCATGGTTTGAACACTTGTCTTCATCAGCCCCTCCTCCTTCTTCTTCTTCTTCTTCTTCTTTGGTGGCACTTACACTGGCAACAATTTCATCATCACTCAAAATTTGAAAACCCCCGTCCACTTTGTCACACTCTAACCACTCTGATACTTCTTCTGACGTCAAATTTGTGCTGATTTGTAAATTATTGCACAAATTGACCATCTCGTCAACTGTCACACACTCAGGTTCCTCCGATTCTTCACCTCTAGGTTAAGGCCAAAGTTTATTCCAGCCGTTCTTGAGATTTGACACTGACAGATCACTCCATGCACTGGCAACATTGAAAATGGCAGCCTTAATACTGTAAGATCTCCAAAACTGTTTTACAGATGTTGATTCATCAGATGAGAGCAAACTTTCGATAAATATTTTTCCATAACAATGTTTCATTTTTTCGATGATTCCCTGATCCATGGGCTGTATAAGTGAAGTTGTGTTTGCTGGAAGGAAGAGACATGTTATGTTGCCATCATCACTTTTCATTTCACAAGTAGGGTGCGTTGGGTCATTGTCTAGTAGCAATAGCGCTTTCTGTGGCAACTTTTTTTCAGCCCAATGTGCTCTAACTTGAGGTACAAATTGTTTGTGAAACCAGTCAGAAAAAATCGTTTGATCCATCCAAGCACTCTTCTGGGTGTAGTATTGTGCAGGGAGATTCTTGAATGCACGAGGTTTTCTTGATTTCCCAGTCACAAGTAGGGGTAGCCTATGATTGCCGGTCGCATTTTCGCAAACCATAGCAGTGATGCGATCTGTTTGTACTTTGAAACCTGGAGCAGCTTTTTTAGAGAGTGATGCTAATGTCTTTTGTGGTAAAGCCTTCCAATGAAGCCCAGTTTCATCACAATTGTGAACTTGCTCCCTAACAAGATTCAATTCAGCCACTTTTTCTTTAAATTGTTCCTGGAACTCAGCAATTACAGAACTATCCGCGCTGAGTTTTTCTCCACTGATATCAAGTTGGCGTATGCCATGACTAAATTTAAACTTGTCGAGCCATCCGATACTTGCTGTAAAAGACAAGACACCATCAAGTTTGTTGTTCATTTCAACAGCCTTGGCCATTATTATAGGCCCTGAAAGTGGAATCCCCTGACTTCTTGCTTGTATAAACCATCGGTACATTGCAGTGTCCAATTCATCATATTTTGCAGGTTTCATTGTCTTTCTTGTTCGCACATCTCCATCCATGCTCTGCATTGTTGACACATGTTGTTCTATTTTATCAGCATCATGTTTTATATCGTTAACTGTTGCTCTTCCAGTACCATAAATCAGTGCTACACTTGTCGCAGTTTTGCCTTTTCTTAAGCGTTTTATAATTTCAAGTTTTTGATTAAGTCCTAAAACAACATGTTTTCGTTTTTCAGACATTTTATCAAGTCACTGTATCACACAACTGCACTAAATACGATAGTGTAAAATATTAGACAATAAAGCTTATTCAAGTGGAAAACACGTAACATGGCACAGCCCGCTAGATACAATGCGACACTTACAGTCTTCTCACCACAACTGGAAACCGATCCAGTGGTGATTGTTGACTCACAAGTGAGACAAAGACAAGAAAAGGGGGAGATGTGTTAGCATGTCAACTGAAGGTCATATTTTATGTACCATTCTTCGGCGGGTGGGTACATTCACTTCCCACTAAAATAGAGTAAATAAACAAAGCGAGCACGTCACTGCACCTTAGAGCATTCTGTCATTACAGTATTATTATGCTGTTACAGCAGTGACGGTTTACAGAAACTGACAGTTTAAAGAGTGATGGTTAATCGAGTTTTTACTGTACATGTTGTTAACTTTTGGGACGTACCGCATTATGCCATAATAAAGAACTAAACATGAGATAATACAGTACTGGTGCTCCAAGAAAATTTGCACTCTGAAAACCGCACTGAAAAGTTAAATATCAGCTTGGGGCCTACTTCTTCTTGAATCTGGACATACGAATGTGCTGTTAAAGCCGAATTACGCATTGTAGTATGGTTTACAAAATTCCGATGCTCTTGGAGTATCCTCTGATGTCCTGTTTCATTTATGATGTAACATAAGATCTCTTAATGCCATAAACGTACGAACATACATTCTACCTAAGTGATCGTAGCTGCGAAGGCACAGTAATGTAGTTTTCTGGCACTCTCTGACAACTGCTGAAACGAATTGTAACAGGTCATGGAAAAATATTGCAATTGATCGTTTAAAAAGCATTACTTTCAAAGTTATTTACTTAATAATGATTTATATCGAAACGAACTGTAGATAACGAAAATGATTAAGAGCAAGAATTAAAAACAAATTTTCATGTCCAGTAAGAAGTATTCTCATACTTTTTGCTACTAGAAAAGCACTTTAAATTGCATTACAGCAAAAAGCATTGTGAAGTCATACTGGTTTAACATAGATTTAATTTTACTATTAATTATTGAATCTAATGGGAGAAGCGCAGGAAAGTTGGGTTTTGGGTGGAGAGAAACCAAAATGTATCACAAAAACAGGAAAATGAAATGAATGACAACAGATATGAAACAGTTGCATAAAATGAAGAGAAACCGTCACATCAGTTCCAACAGAAAAGCCAGTACATGACTAACGAATATCTACAAAAAAAGAAAAAAAAAACTTATAAAGAATACTGGAACCGATAACTAGAATTAACGTATGTCGGTAAATTCCAGTACAGATTCCAACCACTCCATGATCCATATGTAAATTATTTTTGCAGTTGTGTGCACTGAAACGTAATAGCATTTCTACATTTGTGATTGCTCTCTAAAACTACCGTGGATTATTAAAAAATGCAGTCGTTAACTATAACTGACGTTCTATATGGGTCAATTTTAGTTACCGATTCTAACTATTCGATGGTTCATAATTTTTGGACACTTGCAGTGAATCTGTGAAGTATGTTTTTGTAGGATTTCCGATTTCTTCTTGCTCTCAGAACCTCTATGAAAAAATAATAAATATTGTAGGTACAGCTTCCAAATTTTTCTCTTTTTCATAGTAATGAAGATAGTAATACCATAAGTAGAAATGCTGTGACACTTTAGTGCACACGCTTGTTTTTAAAACGATCTAAATAACTAACCGTGGAATGGTTGGAATTAATGTATACTTGTTCGACCCTACTTTTTGTAAATTTTCATTACTCACTTGTCCTGTGAGATTTAATAATTAGTATTAAAAGTGAACGCTGATTCATAACATTGTGACTTCATTATGCGCTGTACTGTACTCGATTTAAAGGTTCTCTGTGCTTTTCTTACACGCATAAATTACAATAGTTTATTTCAGACATTTATACTTCTGTTTATCCGTTCTTATTCATTTTCCTAACATTTGATTCTTATTGATATAATTTGTGGTGAAGTAACTAATTAAATGAAATCTGTTTGTCATTTTATCGTATGCTACCCCTTTGTTCGTTTATGAATATAATCAGTTGCTTTCAAAGATTGCCTCTATGCAGCGTTCTGCCTCAGATTTGACGTCATCGCTCAAAGCCGACGAGTGGAATCAAATGTTAGAATTGACCCCATGATGCTTCACGTCAAGGATCTTTCCAAAGCCTTTCTTTTCTTTTTTTGCTCATTCTGAGTTTCGTTTTCTAAACTGCCGGGAAATTCTGCGATGGTGTATAAAACGTTAACTATTGAACATTTTCTACAGTACTATCAAATGCCTACTACATGGATAGTGGGATGAATATATTTCCATATATCTAATCTGCTTCTTCAGCAAGTCCAGATGTCTTGTAATGCTCAACTCGGTATGTACTGTCCACTCTTCAGAGATGAGATGTAGCTGGGTGTCAAATCGAAGGAATGCAAGAAGGGTACCTCATGAAGTTATATCCTCAGTTTTATAGCAAATATAAGACGTTAAAGCATAACTAGGAAAAGTGTTCAGATACAGCGATGGCCAGGTACAAGTTGAGCTAGGCATGTGATTGGTATGCAGCACCTGTTATCCAGTTCCCAATTGTTCATGCTAATGAAGCAATTTCGGTTATTGGAATATTTATATAGGACTGCTGAAGTGTAATTGTTAGGACAGACTGGATGCCTTGGGTAGTGTTTCTTTGTCACTGAATATGACTTTTGTAACACTAATGTTCAGTCTTTCTGCTGCCAGCATACTGAAGAAATTTCTAACTATTGTGAATAATGGTGACCAACTGTAGAAGTTGAATAGTCACAAACTCTTTACTGGCATGTTCTGGAGAGATAAGTTGTTCTTATCTGTCTGCTGCTTACTCATTTTAGTGATTATGAAAATAGCAAAGGGATATAGCATTCTTCCCTGTTGTGAAATTGTATTTCAGTTCCAATCATAAGTCTTCTGGCAACCTCAAGCCAATACCAGGCAGAAATAGTCATAGGTATGTGCTTTGGGAAAACCAATATACTTAATGAAAAAAAAAAAGTGTTTTGTCTTTGAAATGATCCTCAGCCATCATCAGTGCCAGGAATTCGGTTGTAATACATCAATTACAGTATAATGTAAATGGATAGATAAAAGAAAACCTACTCACCAAGTGGTAGCAGGAGAACACACACACACACACACACACACACACACACACACACACACACAAAAAGGTTTAACTTTTACTAGCTTTCGGAGCCAATGGTTACGTCTTCTGGCAGATGAGTTGTAGGGGAAGGAAGAGGGCTGAAGGAAGGAAAGGGGCTGGAGAGATCTAAGGAAGGGGATGCAGTTCAGAAAAGTCATCCAGAACCCCGGGTTAGGGGAGACCTGAGAGCTTAATGCTGGAAGACTGGGTAATATGCAAGGCAGAGATTACAGCAACATCATGCACGAGTTAATAAGAGTAAAGCGAAGTGCATTCTATGTAACATAGGTGGGAGGGAGGGCGACGAAAACTAGACAGGTTGTGAAAGATGTAGAAAACTAAAATGAAGTGAAGGAAGGAGTACTAGCTGTGAAGAAATGCTGAGATGGAATGAATTAACATAAATTAAGTCCAGTTGGGTGGCAATAGCCAAGGACATGTTGTCACACTAGTTCCCACCTGCAGAGTTCTGAGAAACTGGTGTCTGGGGAAGAATCCAGATGGGGTGTGTGTGGTGAAATAGGCACCGAGGTAATGACTGTCATGTTGTAGAGCATTCTCAGCAACAGGATAGTGTGTGTTGCAGCTTTACCGTATTTACTCGACTCTAAGCCGCACTCGAATCTAAGCTGCACCTGAAAAATGAGACTCGAAATCAAGGAAAAAAAAAATTCCTGAATCTAAGCCGCACCTGAAATTTGAGACTCGAAATTCAAGGGGAGAGAAAAGTTTTAGGCCGCACCTCCAAATCGAAACAAAGTTGGTCCATAGTAATATGAGACACAATTTAGGTCGAATGAATGACGATACAGCTACAGTAGTTTGGTTCGAGTCGTAAGCTTAGCAGTTAAGCTTTACCAGGTAGCCATTGCTATGCGTCAGGCACTCCGTCCGTATTTATACGGGTACCCTTCCTTTTTCACGTGCTTCGTCTGGTTTGAATTGATTGCGTATTTTTATTTGATCTGATAAGTGCCGTTCTCTTTGTCGTAGGTGTTTACGTCACTCCAAGCTGAAAATGCATACTTTACTGTGTCATGCATTGTTTGTCGCATTCTGATAGTTCGTGTTTATGAGCTGCCGCCGCTCGCGGCATGGCTTGCTTTTGTGTGCGCTACCGCCGCTTTAAAAAAAAAAAAAATGGCAAGAGACTGCTATTTGTTTTCTTTGCTGCTTTCTTTGATAATGATCAGCAAGAACCAAATAATAGACTGCATATGATAGAAGATGTTCTGAACGAGAGTTTAGCGAAAATTTTTCTCCATTTGAAAATCTTTGCAGACGCCTCTTTCGTACATTACATTCTGCACAGAAATTAGAGTCGTCTTAGATTTAAAAATCTAGTCAATTGCCGTGCTTCATTTCTCACTGTATCACTATTAGGCATAAGAATAATATGAATATAAACATGACATGATATGTATATTCTTCCACGTTTGCTGTTGTCTCACTCTAGTTTCGTAGTTTATTAGGCAGACAGGATTTAAATAAGATAGCAGCAAATACGAAAGAATACATGGCAAAATGTTTATATTCGTATTATTCTTATGGTGAAGAGAATACTGCATGTGATTCACAATTCATAAAAGTTCCTATTTGCAACCATCTCTTTTCACATGTAGGAAAAAAATTCAGAACGTAGAGTTGGCCATATTGACAAACATCCCAAACAGTCTTGCCAGTCGGATTATCGTAGTACATTGAAATGCTGCCACATTCGAAGATGAACAATACGGCATTTGTATTTACTTCATTGGATAATGTATGAAAATGCAATGGTCGAAACTCGGGGTGGAGAACAAAGCTCGTCTTCCACCTTTTTTAAAATTTATTTACTGACACAGAGGTTTTGCCTCTAGTATTTATCTTTCTGCCTGCAGAGCATGCCTGTGTAGCGCCATATATATTCGACGGCAGAAGTTAGTTGTGGTGGCACCTACCAACATTTTTCAGAACTTCCGCTTACTTTGGACTCAGATTCTAAGCCGCAGGCGGTTTTTTGGATTACAAAAACCGGAAAAAAAGTGCGGCTTAGATTTGAGTAAATACGGTATACGAGCCAGAGAGTAAACAGCGCAGTATGAAATGGAAACATCCTAATTTGTTGTGCAAGAAAGGATTTTTTGGGACACGCTGTAACCTCCCCCTCACTTATCGACCCTAATGACAGTGAAAAATTAAACCGCGTGTACCTAATGGGAATTTTGGAAAAGCAATCGTCACCGAAGTTAATCTGTCGGTAAAGAGGGAGGAAAGAGTTACATCTAAATGAAAGGAAAAGTGCTAATGAAACTGGTGGAAATTAATTTTGAAAAGGAGTAAAGTTAATAAAGAAAGTAAATGTGCAGCCGTTACATTAACAATTAACTAGCGGTAATTAGATATTTGAGATCTGGGGGAAATTATGGTCGCCAGTCGTAAGGACAATCACTATAGTAACTGAAAAAGAAAGGTTATTACACATATAATTAGCACTAGAAGCGTGGCAACTGAAGGTTGACACGTGTAGTGTGAAAACTGAAAGTTTGTCAGAAGTAATAAATTTCCCTACACTCTGACTTAATTTAGCAAAAGAATTAATAAAACCGGAAAATCGAAAGTTAATTTAGTGACTGAAGTTAATAATGAGCTTTCTTTCTGAAGCACATCGAAATTCAGTAAAATACGGTTAGTCTTGGACTACCTCAACAATCATTTCAAAAGCTACTTGAATCTACGCAATTTAGAAATAAGAGATTTAACTTTGAACTTGAATTAAATGATTCTGAACAATTAGCAATAGTAAAATTTAGTACGTACCAAGCTGAGCTGCAGTCACAGGTAAGCTAAAATATGGTAACAAAACTCGCACTCTTAATTTGTGCTTGTGTAATCTGAATATTGTAGCCAGCTCTGAGTACTTTAACTGAATTTTGAAATTAAAGCAGTGAAATAGAATATTACTTTAATGCTGGCGTTTGAATTTCAATGACACTCGGGTTCATTCCGGGAAAGGAAGGGACCCTGCTTGGTAATGCAATTGGGACAATGAGCAACAAAGGTTCATGCTAAGTTGCTGTAATTATAGTTACGAAAATGGTACAGTTTGAAAAGCTGAGGTCTGCCATACAGTTCTAAAACTTTACTTGCTTCCAGTCTTCCTTGTTGGTTGATTGAAGGTTTGAAGCCGTCGATCGAAGAGGTGGCGACAGTCACTCATTGTCGGCCGTCGCTGTTGCAGAAGCTGGATGTTGGCGCGCCTTCTTCTCGACACGGTCACCAGGCGAAACGGGCTCTTGATGTGCGCCAGCTAATGCTTCCCGTCGCGACACCATGTCAGAAACTATCATCGCAAGTCGAGCACAATTACATGCTGCCAAACCCCGAAAGCGCGGCAACTCGCGGGAGCTTTACACAACACACCTGCTCCACTCGCTACTCCCGCCACCCTCCCTCTGCTCAGCCCGCGCTCCACGCGGCAGAGTTAACACTACCAAAGATCCTACACACTTTGATTCTTCACACGACCTATCGATGTAATCATTCGATAGCGTAGTTTTCCCTAGGCAAGACCCAGCGTAAAAATACAAATAATATTCACGAAACAAACCAATTATACATCGACATAAATGTATAAATATATATATACCAACAGTAAAACAATTACAATATACAAAGAGACAGAAATGTTATATCTTGAGGTAACAAAGCAAGGAAAAAAAAAATAGTAGTACAATAGATGGAAATAGGAGGATATGCATTTCCGGCATTACAACGCAAGGTCCAATACTGGTACATTATGGGGAAAGGAGCACAACAATAAACAGTGTACATTACAGTGAGATGCTTACTGCCAGGCTAAAGCCTGAAATTTAAAGCAAATGCCGAGCATTGCTGTCAGAAGGTGTCGTGTTGTTGCACGACAATGCCCGTCCGCATACTGCTGCCCAGACTGCTAAAATGCTCCAGAAACTCAAATTTGAAGTCCCGATCTTTCCCCTTCTGACTATCTTTTGTTTGGTCCACTAAAACAGGCATTTTTTAATTTTTTTTTAAGGGGGCGTCGATTTGCCTCAGACGAAGCAGTGAAAGAAGTGGTCCATTCCTGGCTCACAGCTCAGCCGAGAACCTTCTTTCATGGGGGCATCATGAAATATACTCACTATTTTTTATTTACTTAAATTTGGCATATTTCGTAACAGTACCTTTTCCATAAAATGTTTACAAGGCGATATTTGTCTTGGCTTCAGTTGTCTAGTGGAAGTATGATTCCACAATGCAGTTTCGTCGGCTGCAGAAATGACCTGGTTCAATGTGTTTGCCTCAGTTTTGGTGCTTTAAATACCATTTCTTTGAATGTGGTTTCTTCTTAAAGTTTATATAAAAAAAGTAGTAACACAATTAATTTTTCCTGTTCACTAGCAAATTATTTATGACGGCGACCTGCACATTGTTCTACCGTCAACACACACCAAGAGTTAACTGCCGACTGACTACAGTCAAAGACGACTCCAGCGTCAAAGACATTTTACACAACACACAAGCTTCCACTTGTAATAAGTCTCTTTGATATTCTTCGTCACATTTAATAATAGTAATCAATATGCTGTCACTCTCAAAAATATAAGTAAATTAACATAAAATAAGGCAAATTCCAATAAAAAAATTCTGACAAAAATATAAGAAAACATTTACAATTTGGTATCGACAAATCCGGTAGAAAATAACACATCTCCCAGATCCATTACAATCAGGAAGCGCGTAGAACGATGGACCAATTGCGTTGAAACGCAAGGAGACTATGTTGAAAAATGATTTTCTTGTAAGTTTCCTATTTGAGTACAATAAAATTTTATAACTACTTTGCAGATAACAATTGACGTACCCTCGTATTATGTCGGGAAGATACAGACCACTGGCAGAATAGCCTGTCTCCATGAGGTGACTTGACGAGAATTGCTTCTGTCTGTGAATGAAAGTCATCTCGGCCAGTTTCCAAGTGCATCTTGCACTTTGCAGTCCAGCACTTCACAGAAGGGTTTGCAGTGCCAATTTAGGAGTTATAGAACTTAAGACATTAGGAGAGAGTTGCTATCAAAAATATTCAGTTGATGCATAAGGTCATAGCATTTTTCCATAATAAACACAACAGATACAAGTAACAGAAACTTTAGTCATAAACAGTAAATTCCCTATCACTATTTACAACAGTCTGCTGATGCCCGGGTACCTTTTCAATTCTGTGACTGTAGAAATCGTGTGGTTTTGAGGCGAAAAACTGGCCAAGCCACATTCAGAGCATATTGTCATCCGGAAATGATGTTCCTTGAAGGTTGTTTGATAGAGAGTGGAAAAGTGAAAATCTGAGGGTGTGAGATCAGGTGAATAAGGTGGGGTGCAGAAAGACTTCCAAATCCAACACCTATGTACTGTATTTTACATACTTTTGTCTGTGAAAAATTGCCTCCAAAATTCAGGTGCATCTTATGCTCGAACTGAATATAAAAATAGTCCAGTGATTGATTTAAAATTCCCACCAGTCCTAAAAATTGCCACATAGGCTAAAGTGCCAAAGAAACTGGTATAGGAACGCGTATTGAAATACAGAGATACGTGGATGCCATATTCCTTGACTTCCGGAAAGCGTTTGACTCGGTGCCCCACCGCAGACTCCTAACTGAGGTACGAGCGTATGGGATTGGTTCCCAAATATAAGAGTGGCTCGAAGACTTCTTCAGTAATAGAACCCAGTACGTTGTCCTCCATGGTGAGTGTTCATCGGAGGTGAGGGTGTCATCTGGAGTGCCCCAGGGAAGTGTGGTAGGTCCGCTGTTGTTTTCTATCTACATAAATGATCTTTTGAATAGGGTGGATAGCAATGTGCGGCTGTTTGCTGATGATGCTGTGGTGTACGGGAAGGTGTCGTCATTGAGTGACTGTAGGAGGATACGAGATGACTTGGACAGGATTTGTGACTGGTGTAAAGATTGGCAGCTAACTGTAAATAAAGACAAATGTAAATTAATGCAGATGAATAGGAAAAAGAATCCTGTAATGTTTGAATACTCCGTTAGTAGTGTAGCGCTTGACACAGTCACGTCGATTAAATACTTTGGCGTAACATTGCAGAGCGATATGAAGTGGGACAAGCATGTAATGGCAGTTGTGGGGAAGGCGGATAGTCGTCTTCGGTTCATTGGTAGAATTTTGGAAAGATGTGGTTCATCTGTAAAGGAGATCGCTTATAAAACCGTAATACGACCTATTCTCGAGTACTGCTCGAGCGTTTGGGATCCCTATCAGGTCGGATTGAGGGAGGACATAGAAGCAATTCAGAGGCGGGCTGCTAGATTTGTTACTGGTAGGTTTGATCATCAAGCGAGTGTTACGGAAATGCTTCAGGAACTCGAGTGGGAGTCTCTAGAGGAAAGGAGGCGTTCTTTTCGTGAATCGTTACTGACTGCAGTACAATTTTACTGCCGCCAATTTACATTTCGTGGAAAGACCACAAAGATAAGATAAGATAAGAGAAATTAGGGCTCGTACAGAGGCATATAGGCAGTCATTTTTCCCTCGTTCTGTTTGGGAGTGGAACAGAGAGAGAAGATGCTAGTTGTGGTACGAGGCACCCTCCGCCATGCACCATATGGTGGTGCGGAGCATGTATGTAGATGTAGATGTAGATGTAGAAACAGGCAGAATACAGCACTGCAGTCAGGAATGCCTACATAAGACAGCAATTGTATGGCACAGTTGTTAGATCAGTTACTCCTGCTGCAATGGCAGTTTATCTAGATTTAAATGAGTTTGAATGCAGTGTTACAGTTGGCGCATGAGTGATGGGACACAGCATCTCCAATGTAGTGATGAAGTGGTGATTTTCCCATAGACAATTTCACGAGTGTTCTGTGAATATCAGGAATCTGGTAAAACATCAAATCTCAAAGATTGCTGCGGCCGGAAAAAGATCGTGCAAGAATGGGATCAACAACTGAAGAGAATCGTTTGTGACAGAGTTCAATCTTTCCAGAAATTGCTGCTGATTTCAACGTTGGGCCATCAGCAAGTGTCAGCGTGTGAACCACCAATGATACGGGCTTTTTGAGCCGAAGGCCCACTCGTGTACCCTCGACGACTGCTGGACACGAAGCTTTATGCCTCGCCTGGGCCTGTCAACACTGACATGGACTGTGACTAGAAACATGTTGCCTGGTCAGACAAGTCCCATTGTATTGAGCGAATGTACGTGTACGGGTACACAGACAGTATCATGAATCCATGGACCCTGCATGTCAGCAGGTGATTTTTTTCACTGATAGGGGCTCTGTAACGGTGTAGGGAGCCGTATTTACGTGCATCTAAGCCGCACCTGAAAAATGAGACTCGAAATCAAGGAAAAAAAATCTCCCAGATCTGAGCCGCACCTGAAATTTGAGACTCGAAATTCAAGGGAAGAGAAAAGTTTTAGGTCGCACCTCCATATTGAAACAAAGTTGGTCCACTGTAATATGAGACACAATTTACGTCGAATGACTGACGATACAGCTACAATAGTTTGGTTTGAGTCGTAAGCTTAGCAGTTAAGCTTTACCAGGTAGCCATAGCGCTCCGTCCGTATTTATACAGGTACCCTTCCTTTTTCACGTGCTTCGTCTGGTTTGAATTTATTGCTTATTTTTCTTTGATCTCATAAGTGCCGTTCTCTTTGTTATAGGTGTTTACGTCACTCTAAGCTGAAAATGCATTACTGTACTGTGTCATGCATTGTTTGTCGCTTTCTGATAATGAGTGTTTACGGCCTGTCACCACTTGCGGTATGACTTGCTTTTGTGCATGCTACCGCCACTTACAATTGAAAAGAGAGAGAGAACTTACACTGCTGCTTTCTTTGATAATGATCAACAAGAACCAAATAATAGACTGCGTATGATAGAAGATGTTCTGAGCGAGAGTCTACCGAAAATTTTTCTCCATCTGAAAATATTTGCAGATGCCTCTTTAGTACATTACATTCTGCACAGAAATCACAGTTATCTTAGATTTAAAAATCTAGTCAATTGCCGTGCTTCATTTCTGAAGAATAATACAAATATAAACATGGGATGATATCTATATTTTTCTGCGTTTGCTGTTGTCTCCCTCTAGTTTCATAGTTTATTAGGCACACAGGATTTAAATGAGATAGCAGCAAACACGGAAGAATACATGGAAAAATGATTATATTCATATTATTCTTTCGGTGAAGACAATACTGCATGTGATTCACAATTCATAAAAGTTCCTGTTAGTAACCATCTCTTCTCACAGGTAGGAAAAAATTCAGAACGTAGAGTTGGCCATATTGACAAACATCCAAACAGTCTTGCCAGTCGGATTTTTGTAGTACATTGAAATGCTGCTACATTCAATGATGAACAATACAGAATTTGTATTTACTTCGTTGGATAATGTATGAAAATGCAGTGGTCGAAACTCGGGGCGGAGAAAAAAAGCTCGTCTTTCACACCCTTTTTTTTTACTGACACAGAGGTTTTGGTGCAGTATTTATCTTTGTGCCTGCAAAGCATGCCTGGATAGCACTACATATATTCGATGGCAGAAGTTAGTTGTGGCGGCACCTACCAACATTTTTCAGAACTTCCGCTTACTTTGCACTCGATTCTAAGCCGCAGGCAGTTTTTTGGATTACAAAAACCGGAAAAAAAGTGCGGCTTAGATTCGAGTAAATACGGTACACCATCTGATTATGCCCATTCATCCTGACTGATAACTGGGTGATACTCATGCTGATGTAAAAGGCCAAATAATGTTTACATAATAGCTGATATATGATGTGTAGTTTCACAGGTGGCTCTTCCCTTGATAGTATATATTTTGCCAGTTACAGGGCTGGAATAGGTGGTGGTAGGGTACACAGGGCAAGTCTTGCAGTGGGGACAGTCACAGGGGTACGAGGGAGATGGGTGCAGAAGTGGCATAGGGTCTGACAAGGATGTTGCAGAGATTGGTAGGGCAACGAAAAGCTATTTTAGGTGTGGTGGGCAAAATCCCAGACAGAATGGATCTCATTTCAGGGCATGATTTTAGGAAGTCATTGCCTTGTCAAAGTAGCTGATTAAAACATTCAAGACTAGGACAACACTGAGTGTCGAGTGGTGTGCACCAAAGCTGTTTTTTGAAGAGATCAGCAGTAACAGTATTGGATGTGATGGGTCAGGTAATCTGCTTTTGAACTAGACTGTTGGGAGAAATATGTCCAGTGAAGGCTGACATGAGATTGGTGGTGTATTGCTGTAAAGAGTCTGCATCCGAACAAATACATTTGCCTCCAATGCCAAGGCTCTATGGGAGAGAACGTTTGATATGGAAAGGATGGCAACTGTCAAAATGTAAGTACAGTTGTTGTTATTACCAACATACTCTGCAATAGGATAGTCTTGACCTCGGTGGTTGTTTCACCATACGCGCCATCTGGGTTCGTCCCCCAGACACCAGTTTCTCAGAATTCAGGAGGTGGGAACTAGTGCGACAATATGTCCTTGGTTCTTGCCACCCACCTGTACTTAATTAACATTAATTCATTCTGTCTCAGCATTTTTTCACAGTAACTGCTCCTTTCTTCACGCCATTTTAGTTTTCTGCATCTTTCATTTTCTGACCTGTCTATTTTTCACCATCCCCCCCCCCCTCCCACCTGTGTTACATACAATGCACCTAGCTTTTCGCTCTTATTAACTCATGCACAATGTTTTAGCAGCAATCTCTGTCTTATGTATTACCGTGTCTTCCATCTTTAACCTCTCGGGTTTTCAAATCTCATTTGGTTCAGTCCCCAACAATCAGTCTTTCCTTCTTATTCCGTATGGCAAGCCTCCCCTGACCCGGGTTTCTGGGTGACTTTTCTGAACTGTATCCCTTTTCCGAAAACTCTCCAGTCCTTTTCCTTCCCCTTCAACTCTTCTGCCAGAAGAAGGAGCCATTGGCTCTGAAAGCTTGTAAAAGTTAAACCTTTGTGTGTGTGTGTGTGTGTGTGTGTGTGTGTGTGTGTGTGTTTTCTCTCCTGCCGCCACTTGGTGAGTACATTCTTTGATCTATCCATTTACATTATGTTGTGAATAATTGATTATTTTCATTTTTCAATTACAGTACGATTGATTACTATGCAATATGACAATTTATTAATGTTTTCTTTATTCATCTTCTCACAGCATAATATTTCCGTATTGGTACTTTCATGTGGCCTTGGCACTTTCATGTGGCCTTGGCACTTTCATGTGGCCTTGGCACTTTCATGTGGCCTTGACACTTTCATGTGGCCTTGGCACTTTCATGTGGCCTTGACACTTTCATGTGGCCTTGCTACTTTCATGTGGCACAGAATCGCATTTGTACCCCGTTCCGTTTTGTGGTCAAAAGTGTACAATGTTCTGCAGCTTTGCAACATTTTGGATAATCTCACTTCACATCCTGTGCAGTGATGCTTGGCTCAGAAGTAGCCAATTTGAATTTTTTTTTTATGCACTACACCTACGGCGTGGGGAGCAGATCAGTATGTTGCGAGGTTAGTCATAGGTCCATGGTGTACTGATCCACCATACCTGAAGATATTGGCCGTACCCCACCAGGGAACTTGGCTCGGCACAGCCCATTTGCCATCCGCAACACCATTGTATATCACCCAACAACTCTTCATGCTGCAAGAAGAATACAAAATGTATTTCATACTCCATTACTGCTAGTAGTTTTTTCCCATTTCTGTGCATAACCCAGTTCACAACTATCTAATGAAAGCAGTGACGAAAACACACCACCAGGATGAACAGTGGTGTATTAGACAAAGCATGTTTTGACCCTAGTGTAGGTCATTATTCAGTAACAATAGTTGATAGTAACATTCCAGATCTTTGGCTTTAACTATTATCACTTGGTTAGACACTGGCCAGGGTGGAAACCAGATGTATCAAATATACCGTTGTTGCAACTGGAGTTGGATTTTTAATCGTTACCAGGTGTCTTGCTGCTCATCCTTATACGTTACTCCTTTCTGTAAGCAACAAGATAATTTGTGATTCCTGAGAAATCATGGCTTTTAAAATTGTCTCCTGAATGTTAATGATTTATGTGAAAAGTTGGAGCAAATAACCACCAATAGCAATCCATGAACAATTTAAATGTGATGAATTTTAGAAAAGAGAACAATACAGAATATATTTATTGCGTGATGATCACAATTTTATCATCATCTGTGAGATCTGCTTCAGGAAAAAAACCTCTTTCTTTTAGTCTTGGCAAGGAAGCATCCAAGTGATGTCATTATTGACATATTGTTTAATTTTGAAGGTTTTATTGTTTGAGTGAAGATTGGTATGGTGTTGGTGGAAATTTTTACAATATTTAATTTATAAGCATAAAGATGCACCATGGTGTTTTGAGTAAAAGTGGGGAAAATATATAGGGAAAAGCCTGAGCCATTGAAGCAAGATCATGAACATTATGCTCTAGGTCTAGGTGAATGCAGTGTTAAGAATAATACTTTTGATGCACGAGTAGTTATCAATCACTTTACAGTGCAACAGGTTGTCCATAGTCGTACCTATAAATCATCTGTGCTTTTTTTTTTTTTTTTTTTTTTAATTGAAATAAATTCAATTGGTGGAGGTACAATCCTCTGAAACACATACTGGGAAGAATGATAGCTGTGACAGGTATTGTTCATAACACTCAGACAATATTCTAGGTATATTTTCCATCGAGTACAGTGCAGTATTGCCTTCTTTCCTAGCTTATATTTATTTAGAATCTCTTGTGTAGCAAATATGCCAATGTAACTGGGTGCAGGCCAGTCCTGTTTACAAAAGGGGTGAGGATTGGATACGTGGAATTACTCACCAATATTGCTGATGTCTGTCTGTCTGCAGGATCCTATAGCAAATTCCTACCTCTAGCATTACAACATTTCTGGAGGAATACAAGCTTATCCCAGAGGATCAGCACAGATTCAGGAAAAAGACACTTATCTGAATCACAGATTGCTTTATTCCTATGTGAAATTTTCCAGATAATGGGCACAGTGATGATATTTTGAGGAGGGTAGATTGCTACTTGCCACATAGTGAAGATTCTGAGGCGCAGACAAGCACAAACAAGCTGGTAAACAAGTAAGCTTTCGACCAAATGGCCTTCCTCTGGAGTAGACAAAACACACACACACAGGCACGACCTCTGTTCCTGACTGCTGAGGCCAGACTGCAAGCATCTGTGGGAGATGCAATCTGCGTGGTGAGGGTAAGGAGAAAACTTGGGGTGGGGTGGGAGAGGTGTAGCAGGTTAAAAGTGGAGGACGGTAAAGTGCTGTTTATGGGAGCATACATGGATGAGACTGGGAGAATACAGAGCACTAGGTGCTGACAGCTGGTTAGATGAGAGAGGAGAAAAGGAGTGGAAAAGGAAGGAAGTAAAAAGGCTGGATGCATTGGTGGAACAGAAGACTGTGTAGTGCTGGAGTAAGAACAGGGAAGGGGATGAAGGACAGTGTCTGATGAAGGTTAAGCCCATGGGGGTTATGGTAATGTAGGATATATTGCAGCGAGAGCTCACACATGAGCATTTCAGAAAAGCAGATGTTCGTATGCAGGATCCAGATGGCGCAAGCTGTGAAGAACATTGTGTCAGGCAGCGTGCTTAGCAGCTGGGTGGTCCAGCTATTTCTTGGCCGTGGTTTGTCAGTGATAATTCGTGCAGACAGCCAGCTTGTTGTCACATCCACATAGAATGCATCATGATTGCAGCTTAGCTTATAGAACAAATGATTGCTTTTACAGGTAGCCCTGCCTTTGTTGGGATTGGTGATGTTTGTGACCGAACTGGCGTAGGTGGTGGTGGGAGGATATATGGGGCAGGTCTTGGCCATGAGGCAGGGTTTGGAAGCAGGATTGTGTAGTGAATGACAAGAATAATGTATAGGTTTGGTGGGCAGCAGAACACTAGTGTGGGAGAGGTGAGATGGATAATGGCTAGGACATTCCTCATTTCAGGGTGCGACGAGAGGTAGTCGAAATCCTGGTGGAGAATGTGATTTAGATGCTCCAGTGATATTGAGTCACAACGGGAAGTTCTGCTGTGGCTGGACAGTGGGACTTTGGGAGCTGGGGGTTAACTGGAGAGATAAGGCATGAGAGATCTGTTTCTGTACAAGGTTGGAAGGGTAATTACGGTCTGGGAAGGTCTCAGTGAGACCATTGGTATATTTCAAGAGGAACTGCTCTTCACTGCGGATGCGATAGCCACGGGTGGCAAGGCTGTATGGATGGGACTTACTGGTATGGAATAGGTGGAAATCTGTGGAAGTGGAGGCATTGTTCCTGGTTGATAGGTTTGATATAGATGGAGGTACTGATTAGCCGAGGTGGAGGTCAACATCATGCAAGACGGCTTGTTGGGTTGAGAGGACCATGTAAAGTGAATTGGGGGGAGGGGGGGGGGTGATGATGAGGTTTTGGAGGAATGTGGATAGGGGTCTTCACCCTCGATCCAGATCATGGAGATGTCATTATTGAATCTGAACCAGGCGAGAGGTTTTGGATTCTGGGTTGTTAAGAAGGGTTACTTTAGGTGGCCCATGACTAGGTTGACATAGGGTAATGCCACACGGGTGCATGTTGCTGTACCATGGATTTGTTTGTTGGTGATGCCTTCTAAGATAAAGTAACTGTGGGTGAGGGTATAGTTGGTCATGGTGACCAGAAATGAGATTGGAGGTTTGTAATCTGTCAGTGCTGGGCAAGGTAGTGTTCAATAGCAGCAAGGCCATGGGCATTAGGGATGTTAGTGTAATGGAATTTGGCATCAACAGTGAGCAGCAGATTACTTTTTTGTGTAGGAACAGGAACTCTGAAGTGTAGGTGGAGGAAATTGTTGGTGTCTTCTCTATAGAAGGGTAGGTTGTGGGTAACAGGCTGAAGTGTTGATCTATGAGAGCAGAAATTCTCTCAGTGGGAATACAGTAACAGGGCACAATGGAGCATCCTGGATTGTCGGGTTTATTGACTTAGGATGTAGAAGGGAGGAGTGCAGGGAGTGGTAGGTATGAGGAGAGAGAGAGAAACTCCAGGGAGAGGTTCTGGGATGGACCCAAGGATTTGAGAAGCAACTGGAGAACCTGTTGGATTTCTGGAATGGGGTCACTGTGGTGGAGTTTACAGGAGGATGAACCTAACTATTGGCAGAGTCCTTTCTGCCACGTAATCCTTGAGGTTCAAGGCTACAGTGGTGGAGCCCTTATCAGCAGATAGGATTATAAGTTTGGAGTCAGTTTTTAGATGGTGGAGTGCAGCTCTTTCTGCAGTTATAAGGTTAGTGAGCATATTGTGAGATTTGGGGAATGATTGCAAGACATGGTTCTACGTTAAGAAATTCGGGAAAGATAATAGGGTGGTTTGGGCTTAGTGAGGGTTGATCACTGTTGGATGGAGTAGTTAACTGAGCTGAACATTGGTTTTGGGTTGATGGCGAAAAAATGTTTCCACTGAAGGAACTGGGAGAAGGAGAGAAGGTCTTTCCATGACTGAATTTGGAAGTGGGGCAAAAGTTAAGGTCTTTGGAAAGGACTGATATTTCTGCAGGGCTAAGGCTTTCGGAGGAAAGGTTCATGACTTTTTTTGTCTCTTTTTAGATTCTGGATTATGTTTGGTGGTGGAAGGGAGTTTTGGAGGGTGTGGTAAATGCAGCAGGTCTGCAAGGCTGTGTCAGCTATGAGGGGGGGGGGGGGGGGGGGGGTTGAGACTGTTATACAGATGGTGAGTAGTGGTAGTGCAGGGTGGGAGTAGGAGGTGAACAAGTTGTAGAGTTTTTTGACATGGCATTGTGCATGCTAATCTAGTTCCTGGAGGGTAAGAGTGTCATTGTGATGATGAGGTACAGGAGTTTGGGATTGTACAGCTGGAGAGGATGTTTGGGCCTGATTTACATGATTTTGCCTCCAGTAAACAACACAGGAACCCCCGAAATGCCCTTACCATCATTTTACCCATCTCTGGTTACAAACCCTCCTTCCACAATGACCTCCATCTGTTCAGATTCCATCAGTCTGTAACTCTCTTCAACCTAGTCCAACCAGACCATGAAAATCAGGCCCAAACCTCCTTCCAATGCCTCCTCTCTGTTCCTAAAATTCACCTGCTGTCTAACACCAAACTTCTGTATCTCATCTCTCAGACTGAAACTCTTGCCCTCTAGAAACTAGAGCATCATGCACAATGCCATTTCAAAATACTCTCCAACTTGTTCAGCTACAATTCCCACCTTGGACCACCACTATCCACAATCTGTACAACAGCCTCCAACCCTCCCCCTAATCCTCTCATAGCTGACAAACCCTGCGTCACAGACCTATTGCATTTATAACACCCTTGAAAACTCCCTTCCACTACCATACAGAATCCAAAACTGAAACAGACACAAAAAGCAGCCATGAACGTTTCCTTCAAAAGCCATAGCCCATAGATGTTTTTCGCCACCAACCCTACCAATCAGACTCAACCAAAAACTGTTGAATCCTGCCTGACTCAGTTCACTCCTCCATCCAATGGTGATCTACACCCACTGCCCTCAATCACCCCCTGTTACATTTCCAGAATTCCTTAACCTTGAGTATTTGCTGAGCACCTGGTTCAGATTCAATGACGACATCTTCATGATCTGGATTGAGGGTGAAGACCCCTATCCACATTCCTACAAAACCTCAATACCTTGTCCCCCCTCCCTCCAAATTCACTTCACATTGTCCTCGCAACCCAACAAGCCACCTTGCACAATGTTGACCTCCACCTCAAAGGTGGCTACATCAGTATCTCCATCTATATCAAACCTAACAACCATCAACGATACCTCCACTTCAACAGCTGCCACCCATTCCATACCAAGAAGTCCCATCCATACAGGCTTGCCATCTGTGGGCATCGCATCTGTAATGAGAAGCAGTTCCTCTCGAATTATACCAAGGGTCATACTGAGGCCTTCACAGAACAAAATTACCCTCCCAAACTTGTATGGAAACAGACCTCCCATGCCTTATCGCTCCAGTCACCCATCACTTCCCAAAGTCCTACAGTGTGGCTACAGAGGACCATTCCTCTCATGACAGTACCACCGAGGACTGGAGAGACTGAATCACATTATCTGCGAAGTTTTCAACTATCTCTTGTCTTGCCCTTACATGAGGAATCTCCTACCCAATACACTTCCCATCTCTCCGACAGTGTTATTCCATTGCCCACCAAACCTATACACAATATCCTTGTCCATTCCATTTGTCCTCCCACCACCAGCTACACCAGTCCGGTCACAAGCATCACCTATCCCATCAAAGACAGGGCTACTTGTAAAAGCAGCCATGTGATCTACAGGTTAAGCTGCAACCACTATGTTGTATTCTACATAAGCATACAACCAACATGCTGTTTGTCCACAGGAACAGCCACCGACAAGCTGTGACAAAGAAACAGTTGGACCACACAGTTGCTGAGCAGGCTGCCCAACACTATGTTCTTCACTTCAGTGACAGCTTCACGTCCAATGCAAATTTGAATCCTTCCTACCAACATCAGTGTTTCTGAAATGCTTATGTGGAAACTGTCCTTGAAATACATCCTATGTTCCTGTAACCCCCTTGGCTTCAACCTTTGTTGGTCACTGTCCTTCATCCCCTTTGCTGTTCCCACTCCAGCACTACACAGCTTTCTATTCCACCAATGCAGCCACAGTCTCTTTACGTCTCTGCTTTTCTGCTCCCTTTCCCCTCCCCCTTCCCCCTGTATGACCTCCTGACTGCACCTATCTGTCCTATCCTCTCCCTACCTTGTCCCTGTATGCTCCCACAAGCAGCACTTTACCATTCTTCGCCCCTAACTTGCTGTATTTCCCCCTGCCTGTTCCAGCCTCCTCATTATCCCCACCACCCAGATTGCTTCTCCCATCATGCTCACATTCTGGTCTCCTCAGACAGAGACTGTGGTCATGTGTGTGTGTGAATTGTGTTTGCGTTAATGTGTGAGCATGTGTAGTCTACTCCAGAAGGAGACTTTTTGTCTGAAAGAATACTATTTAACAGTTTTCTTGTTGTGCCTTGTCTGTGCCTCTACATCTCCACTGCACACTGAGTAGCAATCTAACCTTTTCATTATATTGTCATTGTTCCATCCTGGATTTTCTATTGTTAGACCGTGGACACAGGTATATAGGTAAAATCTGTCTTCTTCAGTGTCAGAAAGGTGTTGGATCACTGTATTACATCATTGAGGAACAACCAAGATAACATCATATATAGTATCTTTGCAAAGGATTGGCTAAACAAATATTTAACTAATAGAACCTGGTACATTATTTTGAATGGTGAATGTTTCACGGAAACAAAACTAACGTTAGGTGTGCTCCAAGGAAGTTCAGTAGGACCTGTAATGTTCTCAGTGTACATTAACTTATTGTAAGTTAGGGTCAGCAGCACTATAAAACTGTTTGCTGATATGTTGTTGTGTACAGAAAAATGTCATTGGTGAATGATCATAAGGAATTGCAGGAAGACTTTGACAAAATGTCTTGTTGTAGTGATGAGTGGTAGCTTTAATTAAATGTGGTTAAATGTAAGGTAGCTATAAAATTATGAGAGAATTTCTGGCCTTCAGGAGTTCAAATATCAGTAAAGCCGATAGCCACTCATAAAATTCACGTCGCTGTCCTAGCTTTCAGAGCCTAAGGTTACATGGGCCATAAAAATTGCATATTGCTGATAATATAGTGTGGCAATGTTGCTTGTCAAGATTGCCAGCCAGTGTTGCTCCACAGTGTTTGCAGCAATGCATTTCAGGCCAGAAGTTTTCACACAGGCTGCACTACAGCCAAGAAATCGATGAAAGTGAGCAATTTGAGATGAGTGCAACTCTCCTGTATTTGCGTTCTGCAAGCAATAAGTTAGCAAGAAAAAGAGAAATCGAACTTATAGGTTCATCCTCTTTTAAGTAAGCAAACTGTTTCAAAAACTGTAACTGCATAGCTGATGCCAGAGACATCTCTTTTCCAGAGTGCTGTAATGTGATTTTGAATACATTATTTAAAAGCAGTTCATCCAAGAACTAGTGAGATCAATACAAATATGAAAGACTGTTGACCATTTACAATCAGATAGGTGATCACCCTTCATTTTTTGGTTACTGATTATTCATGGGGAAGATTGATGAACCTCTTTAATGTGCACTTCTTATTCGTATGCCTGTTGGTAATGTGCATTTGCAATGCTTTTGAGGGTGCCAGGATTTTATTAAAGTAAAATCAAATCAATCAAATGTTTGTTAATATTTTATTGTGCTTCACCTGTACAGAGAACTATGAATTTAATAAATGTGATACATCTGCAACGAGAGTTATGAGACATGAAAAGTAGTGTATGCAAAAACTGTAATAATAAATATTTTTGGCAGGTTCTCATGAATATGGAAACACAAGTGATGAAGCTTGAAAAAAACTTAAGAATGTATGTGGGACAAAAATTAAAGCCCATTGCTACCGATCTTCTACAATGACAGTCACACTGAGAATGTCCTTTTTAGGTTTCTGTTTTTGTATCTATTACTTATTGTTTTCCATAGCTCTCATCGTAAATGTGTGTATCACATTTATGGAATTTATGGTTGGTTCAGTTGTCCACTTTTACATTCCTGTAGACAACAAACAAATTGAGTGTGTCTACATATGGAGGCCACCTTCTGAACTGAAGTGGAATAATATTGTTTTACCACTCAGGTTATGTGGTTCAGCACTGCAATGCTGTTGATGTGAGAAAGAGCAAGTAAGGCTCAGAGTGAGAGGAAAGTGTTTACAGACAACAGCAGAGGAAGATGTGGCCAAGCCATATGAGACATTCTCCATACTTGGTTGCCAACTCTGGCAACACTTCAACACTATGTTGGCAACTATCTGCAACAGCCAGCTCCCTCAGTAATATTGCTGGGCTATACCTTGTTTACTGTGTATTGTAGCTACATGGCACTAGTGTTGTTGGGAAATGTTATTGCTGCCACACATTGCTATAAAATGTAGCCTATGTAAAAGCACCTCAATATTTCATTACTCAGGGGGGAGAGAGGATTTTGTTGGGGAGGGTGGAAAAGGAACACCAACTCGCTTGGTTCACAGGATGTAAGGGAACTACCTGTTTCGAGGATGAAGGAAGATAAAGATGAGTGGGGGTGGATCAAGGAAGATCAAAGATGTTGCATTGTTAACCACTATGGCAGTGGCGGTTCCCTCCAGGAATAATTACAGAATGGAATAAGAGGAAGAGAAATGAATAGTAGAGTAGCTGGAAGTGACTGACAATAAGCTCTGTATAGTCAAGCCCACAACCCATGTGTGGTGCACTTCCTTTCAACCCCATCGGTGGGACGATGTTCTCCTCACTCGGCTTCGGATAGGCCACAGCCCTATGACGCATGGCTTCCTGCTCCGGCGAGAGGACCCTCCAATGTGTGGTGCTTGTGGCGTCCAGGTCACTGTGTGCCACGTTTTATTGGATTGTGTTTTATTTTCTGACCAGCTGGCCACGGCTGACTTGCAACGGACCTGCCATCTCTTTTAGGCAACAGTCGGACGAATGTGGTTAAAGTTTTAAAGTTCTGAGCCATGTCAAATGTTTTTACAAAGATTTTAGGGAGAGGATTTTAATTTGCTCACTGTGTGACAAGCTCGCCCATATTTTATGTAAGTGGCCAGCCAATGACAATTTCCTGTGGCATTCTTGTTGCTACGTTTTCCCTTTCCTTACGTTTTACTTTCTTAAATAGCATTTTCCTTCTTTTCCTGCGTTCTTTGCGTGTGTGCTTCAGTTTTAGTAGGTCTATCCACATTCGTTCCTTTTAATGTGTGTCAGGGCACTGATGACCTAGACGTTGAGCACCCATAAGCCCCAACACACACAAATGAATAGTACAATTGAGAACTAGAGGAGAAAAGAAACACACACAGACCACATAAGAAAGGGGGGGGGGGGGAACTGAAGACAAAAAAGAAGAGGGGGGGAGTATGTTAATAGAGGCTAAGTCCAGTAGGGCGTCACGGTGTAGCACTGGTTGGAAGTATCCAAATTGCCTGTGTGGTATAGCAGGCATTCTGATAACTTGAGTCATGCTGCACATGTTGTGTAGCATCTGGGTATTCACTATCCCCATGGCATACAGGGATATTGTTTTGGGAGTGTCATATGGTTGGACTAGGGTATTATCAGGGCAATGGAAGGCTGCGGTGTGTAGTGTGGTAAATATATCGTTGAGAGAGGATCTCATTTAAGGGTGTAGTAATGTACTGAAGCATTCCAAGCTCCCCTCATTTATTATCTTTGTGTTTCTACTCTCTTCCCCCTCCCACCACTCCCTGTTTTTATTTAGTTCTTAATCACATCACTTCTTTAGCTTCCTCTTAATACATATTTACTTCTCACTTTATCATCATCTGTGGACTGAAGTTGGCACAGTGCTTACCGATGCACTATGTTTGGCCTACTACCACTGTAACCCCCACCACCACCACCACCACCACCACCACCGTTTCATCTTCACCGCCTCTTGTCAGCGAAACAGATCGGCCCTCTCATCCTGTGGTCTGATTGACCTGCCCTTTCCCACCCCTATCCCTTTAAAAAGCTGGGTAATTACTCCCTTTGTCAAAAAAGTTCCAGGATAGGTTTAAAAAAAAATGCACTTATCAAGTAATGATCCTAACTCCTATCAAAGCAGTTGTCTTAGCTATCTATACGGAGTATCTAACTTTTCTGAAGATCTTTGAAGCAAGCAGGGCAATTTAAAATGACAATGCTTGTAAGCTCATTTGTCACACCCTGGTAGAACTGTGCAATATCTTGATAAAGCTTTCCTTTCACTCACAGAAACAAGAAAAAATTGCAGTGCAAGAGGTCGGGCAGATGTGGTATGGCAATAACAGAATGTCTGACCAGATACTCAGCAACTAATAAAACAGTATGGAATCTCTCATTGTTGTGCAGGAAGAACCAATCCTGAGAATGCCAGGAATCAGGGTGGCAAAGTTGACTTGCTTATCACAAACATTTCAAGACTTTAATGTAAAAGGTTTGGTTCATTGTTTGACCTGGAGGAACTAGTACTTTACTATCAAAGAATGCGATCATCATTGTCTTTGTTTTTGAATGCTGTCAGTTGTCTTTTTTCGATGCTGGTGATCCAGGACTCTGCCATTCAGCACTTTGATGCTTTGTGTGAGGGTCATACTGGTAGCACCAACTTTCATCAACACCAATAATCTTTGACAAAATGGGGATCATGTCTGGTTCTCTTCATTAGTTCGCTAGAAATTCTTCATTTTTTCCTCTTTCTGTTCGTCCGTTAATGTGTGAGGGATGGGTTCTTCAGTTTTCCTAAATCTTCGTTTAAAATCTTATGACACACATCATGATTCAAAGTAAGTTCTTTGATATTGCATGGACAGTTACATGATGGTCTTCATGCCGCTCAATGTTCCCTCCAGGGGCTTGCTGCTCTTTGGTAGGTTCATGCTGGCTACCACCAGATCCCAGCCTTTGCAGCATCTTTTCCATTCCATGCTGCATGTCTGTCCTCTTACTGATCTTTGTTTCCTCCCTTGGGGAACATGTCTGGGCTGTTTTTGGAAATGTATTCTGCATTTATGGTAGTCAATATCAGAATACTCTCCACTGGTTTTGATTCCCTTTTTCTTTCTTCATTCACCTTCTCCTATCCTTCCTCCACTTCGGCAGTTGAGGTTCTTGTTTTTCTTATTCCTCCCTGTGCAGTCCTGAGGGCCAGCCTACATGTCTGACGTATAACAGCTGATTGGGTAATGCGTAATTCCCAGCCCCGGGTCGACAGGTAGGGTTCGCATGTACCTGCTGGTATATGTCAGGCCCAGAGAGGGGTGGTTGTCGGAGCTGCTACCTTCCCAAATTGCCGATTGATCTCTCTGTCATCTGTTCAGGAGACGTGACTTGAGGTGTAAACAGTCACCTAAGGCGGATGCGCCCCCATCTGAAAGGGGCCCATCAGTTGGAAGGAGTGCGCCATTGTATTCATGGGGCAATCAGGGGGTTTTTCTCCATCAAAGGCTATAAAACGTAAACAGGATGAAGCTAATGATTCGAAGATCCTCTCAGCTGCATCACGGTTCCTTGTGGTTTCACATACTGAAGAGGTCAGTCTTTCGCTACAGTAAATCCGTTTATTATTCAGAAAGGTGTTGGTGCAATTGCTGGTCCTGTGAAATCCTGCTCTCATTTACACAATGACACTTTTGGAGAGTATTTCTGATTTTGAAGCACAACAACTGCTTGCATCTTCGCTCCTTCATGACTATCCTGTTCTTGTTGAGGCCCATTGAACCCTGAATTCTTCCCATGGTGTTATTTACACTAGGCTGGTTGATGGTCTGAAAGAGGCAGAAATCCAAATGTACCTCCCTGGTCAGGGTGTCATTGCAGTCCATTGGGTGATGAAGAAAGTGGAAGCCTCCTTTGTGCGCGCACACACACACACACACACACACACACACACACACACACACACTCTTTTTCTCACTTTTGATACAGGAGATCAAAGCAGGTTATGAAGTTATCACAGTCAGACCAGACATTCTGAGCCCAATGCGCTGCTGCCAGTGTCATTGTTACAACCACACTCAAACTACCTGTGGTAGGGATGCTCACGAGGATGACTGTCTGATTCCTCCCCGCTAAATGAGCTGCATTGCTAACCATGCCACCTCCTGCTGTGATTATTCTGTGTATCTAAATGCGGGCTGTCCAGGAGATCCAGGTGAAGGAAAAAGTGCTTTACCTGGTCGCTCCCAAGTTGTTGGCTAGTTGGAAACCCTACATTCTACCATATGGCACCTATTATACTGTTCTTGCTACATCTAGCTCCATGAAGGACATTCTTCCCATGGTGTTATTTACACTAGACTGGTTGATGGTTTGATAGAGGCAGAAATCCAAATGTACCTCTTTGGACATTGCAGTCCATTGGGTGATGAAAAAAGTAGATGCCTCGTTAGTGCGACCTCAAATTTAGCACTGCGTTTGTGAAATAAACCAGCCTCATGGTAGTGTTCCAGTCTCCTTGTAAGTGGTCAACTGCCCCTTACATATTGAGTATGATATATCTTTGCCTCATGCAGGTCACAGTAAGTACTATCAATAGCTGAGCGTCCACTGCAACAAGTAGTCAGTGTTGAGACTCCAAATAAGAAAGTTGTTGACTGCTAAACAAGCAGATCGGATTTCAGCAGGACAGCTGACTGTGTTTACAATTGTTCAACAGCTGTGTATGTCACCAAACACTTTGGGCCTGACCTCCAGCAAGTACATAAATGGCATTAACTGAGTGATTTGCTGATGTGTTTAAGTGTTCATGTGTGTACCGAGGTTCATGTGTGTACCGAGGTTCACATTCAGATGTTGCAGCACTTTTCTCTTGCAGACAAGAACTTTCACCTTCATACGTACAACCGCGTCTGGGCAGAGGACACATTTCCCAGATGCTGGCATGAAGCCACTGTCATACCCATACCTAAGCCCGGTAAGGATAAGCACCTCCCCTCCATCTATTATCCCATTTATCTCACCAGCTGTGTTTGCAAGATGATGGAACATATGATTCATGCTCGGCTGGTATGGTATGAGTCTCGCAATTTACTAACCAATGCACAGTGTGGATTTCGTTCATGCTATTCTGCAGTTGACCATCTCATCACTTTGTCCACCCATATCATGAATGATTTTCTGCGAAAATCCGACTCACTTGGGGCTTCTGAGGCCGCATGCCCAATTTCTTTTAGGAATTTTTAAAAGACTGAGTTTTCAAGATACGTGTGGGCTCTATCTTGTTGGACACCTTTATCCAGGAAAACAGTGTGCCTCGGGGTTCTGTCCTGAGTGTTGTCCGTGTTGTCGCTATTAAGAGGCATCTCCGGCTCCCTTTTTGTTGACTACTTTGCCATCTATTGCAGTTCTTCATGGACTTGTCTCATTGAGCGACGTTTTCAGCGATGTCTCGATTGTCTTTACTGATGGAGCATTGATAATGGCGTTCATTTTTCCACTGACAAAACCGTTTATGTATATTTCTGGTGGTGCAATTGGTTTCTTCCACCATCTTTACATCTTGGGCCTGTTGTTCTTCCATTTGTTGAAACTGCAAAATTCTTGGGGCTCATGCTTGATAGGAAACTTTCTTGGTGCTCCCATGTGTGTTACCTGGCAGCCCACTATTTGAGGCCCCTTAATGTTCTACATGTCTTTAAGAGTTCTTTCTGGAGAGCAGATCGAACAACCCTCCTCCATTTGTACCAGTCCCTTGTCCATTCGAAACTAACTAAATTGAGATATACTATGCACCATCGTGGCATCCGTTTGGCCTCTGGCACTTTTTACTCGAGCCTGGTTGAAAGTCTATATGCAGAAGCTGCCGAACTACCGCTGTCCTACTGCCATGACTTTTTCTTTAGCATATATGCATGCCATTTGTCTGTCATACATGGCCATCCATCCGATGGCTCCTTCTTCAATGATTCCTTTGATCGCCAGCATGGAGGCGTGTCCTCTTCCCTGTTACCTCCTGGTGTTCACTTTCGGCTGTTGCTCCGGCAGCTTAACTTCATGATACCTGCCACTTTTCCAATGGTTGTGAACCCTTCACCACCTATGCTTCATACAGTGGCCTGTGTTCACCTTGGCCTTCATTGCTTCTGAAGAACACTACTCCTGCATCGCTCTATCATCGCCTTCAGTTTCATGACCTTCGCATGGAACTTTGCGATATTACCTTTGTGTGCACTGATGGCTCTAGGACTGACTGTGCTGTGGCATGTGCCTTAGTCATTGGCACCAACATTTTTTGCTATCTGCTTCCAGAACACTGCTCAGCATTTACAGCAGATCTCTTCAATCTTTATCACGCCACACAGTACATTCAGTGACAGAGCCTTTTCAATTGCGCCACCTGCTCAGACTCTCTTAGGTCCTTTCACAGCGTATGTGTGCTGTCCTCCGCCCATTCCTTAGTGCAATGAGCCCAGGAAAGCTGTCACTTGCTCACTCTTGATGGAGCCACTGTGATGCCTTTGTGGGTTCCTGACCACATTGGTTTACAAGGAAACTAGGCCGCTGATGCTGCTGTCAAGGCTGCAGTCCTCATGCCTCAGCCCGCTAGTTCTTACATTCCCTCCTGTGATCTCTGTGTTACCATCTGTCAGCAGGTGGTGACACTTTGGAATCACCACTGGTCCTCCCTTCATGGGAACAATCTCCAGGTTATCAACCCTCTCCCGGTAGCTTGGACGATCTCCTCTCAGCCCTCTCACTGCGAGGAGATATTTTTAACCAGGTTGCATATTGGGCATTGTCTTTTTAGCCATTGCCATTTGTTAAGTGGTGCTCCCCCACCAGTTTGTGCACATTGCGGTCAACTTTTGACGATCTGCCATCTCCTGATGGAATGCCCTTCTTTTAACCACTTACGTTCTCATTTGTGTTTGCCATCTGAGTTATTGTCTGTTTTAGTGAATGACATGCAGGCTGTCGACTACGTTTGACTTTTTATCTGTCATCATAGCATACAAGAAATCTTTGTTCGTATACAACATACAAATACGGTAACATTCTGGTGGACACCAGAGCACACACTAATTAGGGAAAAAAAGCAAGCTTATAGAAAATCAAGGTGCAAGGGCGCAATTGAGTTCTGTGGTGTGCCGTTCGCTGCAAACTTCTGCCTCACTGTTAATTCAGAAAAGCAGGCTTTGATGAGAGAAAGTATGAAGGGAAGTGAGAAGTAACCAGCTGTGGGCTGTGAAACTAATGACCTGACTGTGGTGTTACTCATTGTTGGCTTGGATGACAGATGAAATGGAGCTTATCTGTCTCCATGTAGGACATATTCCTTACACATGGTAGCAGTAATACTCACTGCTTGTAATGTGTATGGTATATGTACTTTAGAATGTGTCATTTAAGAGAGTATGTGTTATATTTTAACTGGATAGTAATAATATACATAAGTTAATATTTCTTTGTGTTTTCTTAAGTTACACAAACCAGTCTTATTATTAATGAGTACACTTCAGAATTGTAGCACCAATTTTTTTGGGCTGAAAGGCATGTCTCTGTGTTGAATTTTTACCTTGAGGTCAGACTGTCAGTACCAGAGATGTGCACTTTGAGCCCCATATAAATTCCATGTTAACTTACTCCAAACGAATGGTGAGGAATACTGTTCCAAAAAGTTTTTTGTCCTACATGACAAGACTTGTCCACAAACTTGTGTACAAAAGAACTAATGCAGGTCATTGGGTGGAGTGCCTTGACTCAATGATCAAAACCGTCACAATCTGACATCAACTTAATTCCGAAGTTGAAGAAAAATTCTAGGTGAAAATTCCTTAGTAGGTGGTAACGGTGTTCAGGGCATGGTGATGGAGAAGATGGATTGCTTATTTGGACTTGGTAATTGCATGGACAACAACAGTGGTTGTGTAGAAAAATAACTAAAAGTATTTTCCAAACTTATTTGAAGTTAACATTACTTTTTTGTGTGTCTATAAATAACACATCATTTATTAGTATATGTCTATGATATTCAAAAGTGATAATGTTAACATTTTTGGAAATACTGTTTGTAAAATTCACAATCAATATTGCTAGGCTTTGACTGTCATTGCAGTTCATGAACTTTGGAGGCTGTAAATTTTACCTCACACTAGGTTTTTCTCCACTTCATTGTAAGTTACCAGTCTTTGTTATTCAGGACTTAGACCTCTCATCTGTTTCTGTTACTGGAAGTAAATACTGAAAAAATTCTTTAATAGAATACGAATCTTAATACTTCGAAGCAATACACTGTTGCTACTCGTTAACCAGAAATAATACTTTAGTTGTTGCCTTTTATTTTCTTAATTGTTATTATTTATTCCTACTTGATTGTGTTCTCTGAGTGATGAAAACTGATGTAATCTTATATTGTAACGTAGTTGTTTATTCTTGCTCTTATTAGTTTACGATCACTTGCAGTTTCAAACTTGTTGAAGACTATTACAACCTATCCAATACTTCTAATGTCGGAAAAATACAGTTAGTTTCAGTTTTAGTTCGAGTTGCTCCTTGCCAAGTCCATATTTTACTTGTCTTGTAATGGAAGTACGTGTTATGGACAAACTTGTTGTTCTCGGCAAGTTCTACTAATTTGTGGCCTCTAGTTATTTCAGTTACAATACCCACAGAGTTATTCCCTAGTTTTCATTCCGTTTCTACAATGAATCTACCTCCATAGCCAAGATTATTAAAGCATATCTGTGTGGTGCTGCTTGGCATGGTGGTACACTAGTTTGAATTTGGTGACTGAAAATTTTCAGTGCCAGTATTTGGCTCATCAGGACATGAGAAGTGGTAGCGTAACATTCCTGATTAAAAGTCTTTGCTTCATTGTCTTAGATTGAATTCCAAACCTTTCTGCAGTATCTCAGGAAGTGAAGATTGGCCTGTGTTGACAATGATCTGTCCAGTGGATGGGAAAGTTCCAGCAGTCGCCTTAGAGCTACTCTTGAGGAATAGGCTATGTGCTGGCACTGAATTTCACCCTCTCCTTTCCCTCCATCCATAGCAATACAAACCCAACACATCACTGGGCAAGCGCATAACACAATCATCCACATGACACAGATGCACACTTGATACATCAGATAGGTCAGAGGAAGATAGTGGCAAATCTTCTCCACTAGGAGCTTGCATAGAATGGTGATGCAGGAGTCCCGAGTCTGGTTCCCTACACTCACTCCCTCAGTATGGGAATACTTTGGCTTTGACTTTGACATTGTAGGCCCTTATCATCTTGTAGTGCAATTTTGTGTTTTTTTTTATTATTATCTGTAACTCTTTATAGACATTTTGCGTTTCCTCCTCAGAATGTAAGCATGTGGGCCGATAAACGAATTCTGTGATTTATCTTGCTATTCTGTCAGTATCTGTAATACTGTAATTAATTCCATTATTTAGAATAAAGGCCCTTTTGATTGTCTTTAAATGAAATGCAATGGAAGTATTTGCATTTCTAAGGTTCATGTTCTTATTGGTTACATAAAATTCAGGTAGAAAGCTACAGTCACAGTGGCGGGTGGGCATGCCCCATATCCTAAAGCCCTTACTTTTAGATTCCTTAGTCCACTAGTTCCTGATATTCTTTTACATGGTTTGTATTACAGACCATCCAGATCTTGCATGGGGGTAACAATTCTATCACTGCCAATATGTGAACAGTGGTAACCCATACCATCTTCACAATAATCTCAGCCCATGCCTGACTGCTTCCAAGTCTCGGATCCTAAGACCAACATAATCACTTCATAGTGTCATGATGAATCAGTAGGGCCCTCAGGTCACTAGTGTTGTATAACAGGCAATCAATCTATGCATGGCCTGTAAAACTTTCTAGTCTAGAGGGCTGTAGTCACTGAACATTTGCATTGGGCATTGGTATCTACTCTGCTTGCTCCCCTACATCTGACATCAAGTAGTGTTCAAAATATTTAAGTTCAAGTTATATTTCACTATTATTTTTGTTCTTGAATGATTTTAGTTGTGTGAGCAGCACTTATTATGGTACCTTTCCATTTCAGAACACTTTATCAAAAAATTATTTTATGAAGCATAGACGACTGTTGTGGGTCTACATTCTCTGCAACCAAGAAAAGTTAGCAGAAGTTTTATCACATGTTAATGAACATTTGCCAGATGTTTGAAAGTAATTTCCTGTAAGGAGGGTGAGTCTTCCTGGCCGCAAGTAACTAGTGAAATGTTTCAGTGCTGAGTGTTGATAGTGTAAAATATGTCAACCGTGATTTTTGTGTTTCAGTAATATAATTAAATCAATTTAATTGTCATTGTAGAAGTAACATTCTACATTAAAAAAAAATTACTCAAAGAAACGCAGTAAATTGTAAGATGCTTTTATTCATGATGATTTAGAAGAGTGTGGAAGTATGTTCTATAGAGCAAAGATGCTCTTGTAGAATTTACAATATATGCTCATCACCTTAAGTGTATGTTAATTTAATGGTGCCCCGATTTGAATATTTTGTAAAAAATGCTTTGTATGTTCTCACAGAATTTACTATCTTAGAGTAAATCAAATAATAAACATTTTATTTTTATGATTCATACTTCACTTATAATAAATTTTCCCTATCCCAGGTACGAAGAGTACAAAAAGTAAAATCTCACACATACTATGAAATGAGATTGAAAATATGTGTTGTGGTTCCCTTGAACTTACCTTTCTTCCTCTTGATAGTAGAAAAAATTCATTCTTTCACACCTTATGATATTTTTATTTTCGTAAAAAATATTTTTATTTACAAATGATTTGTATTTTCAAGATGATGTGTTGATTTCATTCAAACATTTAGGAAACATTTCTTCCTTTGTAAATAAAACATACAAGCACTGTACAGTTGGGCACCATTTTGCAATTCAGAGTGGAGCGCCAGTAGCTCTTCCTCACAGAACTGTGTACAGACGCAGACCAAAAATTTCATGAAGTAATCATAGTGCATCAGCTTACTAATTGAGATGATAACCTGTTGGCTTCTGTCTTGAGTTCAAACAAATGTTGGCCGAAGGACCTAAGACAGAAGTCGACAGGCGATATGTCAACAAGTGGCCACAAAAGCGTCAACACTTTTGTAATTCGGATACTGTTGCATGATACCAGTCCTGCAACTGGTTATTGCAGTTGTGTATGGTGGATAGGTTCATCCTGTAACACTCTTTTTCTTCTGATGTATCATGACTGTATTTATTGGGTATATGAACTTGCTGAATAATAAATATTGTTGTAAAATTCCTTATTAGTTACATAAAGTGTCAGTGTGGTGCATTACTGGATAGATCTTTTTCCACCAAACCATAACTCTGGTAAGTGTGTGAATAATATACTGCATTCCTCCAGAGTAATAATGAGTAACCCACTGTCAGTGCTCCTATAACATTATCAAAAGGTATTAGTGATAGAAACTACTGACCCATCAGTCTGAAGTGCTAAATGGCACAATGATATTTTCATACTTCTATCCAAGGCCGCTCTCAACCTGTATAGTTCAGGATCACTGTATTACTGGAATTATTTTGGGTTCTCAAGTGAAACACACTTCTTATAAAATGTTTACACTGCTCAGTGACAAGTAGTGCACTGTCTTCCCAGTGTTATATTAAGTGTCATTGTTCAATGTGAACAAATTAATATACATTGCTTCTTGCACATGACAGAAATACTGCAGTACTTTCTCGCACATTTGTTGTGCCTCTGACAGTTATAGTCATTTATATATCACATCATTCATAATTTCACCATCTCCTTCATTTCTGATTGTGATATGGATAGGATTGTTGAAATCAATAGGAAAATTCTCTTTGGCTTTGGTTCCTGCTGACATACTAGCATCTGCGGTACCTGCAAAACATCAAAACATTGTAAAGATATGTTTTCGTTTCCTGTGGGACATACTTGCACAACACAATACAAATAAAATATATAACATATATGGAAGGCTTGCATGAAATTGTTTAATAACTATGGGAATAATGCACATGTACCTGCAAATTCAGGTACTGTTTGGACACTGAAAAATTGAAAAATAATTTTATCTAAAAAAAAAAAAACACATTGGAACTCTTGTTAGGAATGACAGCAAACATATTAGCATTGAAACAGAAAAAGATGGATGGTAAATTGCAGATGAAAAGGATAGTAAAACTAGATGCCATAGAGGAACAGTAGTGAAGCAAGGGTAATAATGTGAGGAAAAAAGAAAACTGTTTTTAGAGACATCTGTAAATATTTGTATTGCTTAAAAGATTATAAAGATTCAGGTGCATTGCCTTCATTCGTCGTGTAAGTTGCTGTTGAATTTTTTCCTTATAGTAATGCACAAAAAGTGCCACAAACACACATACAATTCTGATACTATCATATGCCATTGAATTAAAGCTCTCCTGCGACACTGGTCAAGTTTGTTTTCAGGGTTCCTGTAAAAGTCCTCAACAACAAGAGTATGTTGCCCATTAGGAGTGAATAATGATGCATATTAGTGCTATCATATTAACTGGGTTCCTTGGTGTGGTTCATTGGTTCACTGCTTTATTTCCAGATGTATTTATCCTTAATCACCTTGTGAGTACTCCCTGCCCAACTGCAGTCATGCGGTCCCATGGACCGCATTCGAGAGGCGGGAAAAATATGTAAAAACCACCATCTAGCACTACTTTTTGCATTTAGTACTACACATTCATTCTTTAATCACACATAAATAGTAATAAATGTACAAAATATTATTTTGATGCTGTGGGAAAGACGTATTCATATTGTACTCTAAATTCTCATTGAAATTTACAGTGATGGACACAAATTGAAATATTTAAGTGTAGTTCCTTACTTGAAACTTGATTGTTGTAGGTTAATGTTAAACAGGTAATGTTAAAATTAGTGAATATTCTTGACAATAAAATACACAGAAAAGATCTGCATTACTGAAAGTAGACATATTTCGTGTCACTTGCGGCACACGTTACTTGAGCATTACAAACAAATTGGGACCTTACAGTTGCAATAAAAGTGGCTTGTGTTCCTCTTCTTTTTTGGTGGACATATGTGACATGTCTTCTTTCCATCCCAAGGTAGTTTGTCCCCCTTTTCCAAGTCTTCATGGAGATGTACCTCAGCTCCTAGAACTCGACTGATAGAAAATTTCAGTTCTCATAGGAAGTGTTTTTTCATTATTCTTTCGTGCAATGAAGGTTCGATCAGTTCTTTTGCCAGAGCTTCCATGAAGTTCATCCTGACTGATGAACAATATATGCATTGATAACATCCGTATCAAGAATACTGAAAAACACAGCCATGAGCTAGTGTTGTGTACAGTGGCTTGAACAACATTTAGCACTCTTTTCATCTGCAGTATGAACACCACCCTTTGCATTATTATAGTGGGCTATAATTACAGGTTTTTCACTTTCTACATCTTCATTGTTGATATAAGAATTACTGCTCTTCCTTTCTTAGGCACATGGTAAATCAGCAGGATGTGTTTGGTAAATGCACACTGTGTTGTTCCAACTTCATGTCCATAGGAAGGCAAGAAAGATCCTGGAATTCCCTTTCAGTTCACTCGCATTGTTTCCACTATGGTCAAACCATTTTTCGCAGCATATCTGCAGGTTCAATTGACAAATACCAGTTAGCAATGGTAGTGTTTCGGTTACTGTGTGCAATTGGCTTGCCCATTCTGAAGAGAGCCTGAGTGGGAATGGCGTATTTCTTTTTAGGGAAAGCCCTGCTCCATCAGTATCTTTTCCACAGTAGAGATAGGTGTTGAAGACATAATTACTCCTGGAATCAGCGAGTCATTGAAGCTTCAGGCCATACTTTGTCGGTTTGGATGGAGTAATGGCACAATATATTTTGAACTCACAGCTTCCTCTAAAGCTGATTGGCATTTCATCATCCGTAGCATTAGCCCTAAGAGTATAGGATCGCTGTGAATTTTCATTGAATTTATGTAGAATGTTTGTTGTAGCAGCTACTGGGTCAGAAATCTCAGGTAACTCCCTATCATCAGGGTTGTCAAATCTCAGGCAGTTGAGAATTACTGCAAATCTTGCTGGTGACATAGTATACTGAAAATATCATGGCCAGTCCCATCAGTGCAGAACTGAGGCCATATATCTTTGTTATTCGATTTTAATACAGCAGTATAGACTAGAAGGCCGATAAAACTCTTCATTTCACACATTGTACAAGGTCTGATTTCTGTTCTTTCCATGATTATTTCACACACACACACACACACACACACACACACACACACACACACACACACACACACACACAAAATCACTTTTTTTTTCTGTTTTGAAAATATAGCTCCAAGTGGTGAGTGGTTCAACCTGTGATTGGCTTCTGAGATCGTGTCTAGCATGTTCCTCACCTTCTTCATTTTCTGGTCCTCCTTCAGCCTTTTCCTCGCCATTTTCACTGGATCCCAAATCGTGAATCACCATCCTCCACGTCAGAAAAATCGAAGCCAGGTATGTTGCTCCTGACTTCATTGATAATTCGTGAAAACTTTTCTTCAAAATATGGATAATCTGTTCTCACGTACGATGGAACAGGGTTACCTGATATAATTCCAGTTATTGTCACCAACAGACATGGTGAAGGAAAAAAAAAGGAAAAGAACAAGAAAAATATTCCGTCTGTCACTGACTAACACTTAACACAGTCATGTGGTCCCTATATGTGGAGACGCCGTTTCAACAAAATGAAAGCAAATGGAACACTTCCTACAATGACTACTGTGACAACAAGCAGTAGACCGAGAATATGGAAGGTAGTGAGCAGCCAGCCCACCTCTCAAAGATCAATAGCATTCCAAGAAACAGGGATGTGAAAAACAGTGTAGTCCCAGGGACCATACGACTGTCGTGAAAGGTCAAGAAGAAATTTCGCACTTGTCAGCTCTCATAACAGCATTTGAAAATACATATATCATTTATTTGTGAATATTTAGAATAAAACTGCTACATGTTTACTGTAAATGACTGATGTCATCTGTTAATTTACTTTGGAATACTTCTTATATCGTACAGTGACTTAGTTGTTTGATATCAATATTGCCATGTTTCATGTCAACGTTTCACCAAGATATGTTTTATCCCTCCCTCCATGTGCATAGCAGCAGAACATCAGGAAAACACTTGAAACCTGATTATTTTTTGTATTGTAACACATGGCCAGTGGTCATGGGAGGCAGAAAACTAATAGTAATTAATTGCTGCATTAACGAAAATTACTTGCTTCCCTCACATGTTTGTATAATCGTCTTTTGACTTTAGTTTCTTTTTTCCTTTCCTCACACATTCTTTTTCAGAGCTTGCTTCCTCTCCATTTTATTTATGCTGTGAATTGCTCTTCTATGTTGTCAGTGTCTTTTTGTTCAGGTATCTTCTTTTTCTGCTTTGTATCTACAATTGTTTTCTCACTTAATTTTTGCTCTCATTTTTCAAACTGGCAGCCTACTGCCATTGCTCTTGAATTTGAATCTTGATTTGTAGTCCACTATTACTTCTGATTTCACTTATATGCTGTTCTATACTATTAGAGGTTTGGGTAATGATATAATGATGGGAGTGAAGGTATGAACATACCAAAAAATTAGAATGAGATTTCAACAGTCACGTAAACAAGAATGAGCTTTAGGACAGTGTCGTCTTTCTGGGGTATTTCAAACACACACACACACACACACACACACACACACACACACACACACACACACTTAAACAAAGCTAATGTGAGGGTAGGCCTATGTGAAGTGGATCCAGAAAGTGATTTTAGAATTGTAACTTAACCACTTGGTGCAAGATACTAGCAAGGTCAATTTACAGTCTAATGTTGCACAAGATCTTACGCAAAAATTAACCCAAAGTGAACAATCCGCCACAAAGTGTATGAGTAATCCTCCAGTGAACATAATTTCTCAAGCACCAATATATGTGCAGGACAAAAACAAAAGAAATTCCAGAATGTTACATAGCAAGAGGGAAAAATGAAAGTACTAATATTAAGTGGCAGTCGTGGAAGATACTGTGCTCAAATACTGCAAGACAAACTAGGACCATCATACCAGGTAAAAAGCATAGTAAAACCTCGCACTCCACTTAAAGAGGTGGTAAAAAAATTCAGAAAATTTGACAAGAAGCTTCAGTATACGTGATACTTTGATTGTAATGGGGGTTTCCAATGACACAGGCAAACCTCTTGATCTAATGATGAAATATGTGGTAGAACTATTGGAATCAATACTTGCCCTAATCACAAAATGAATATCATTATCCATTCTATACACAGGAGATATGATGTTCATAATTTAAATAGTAAAATTAATACTGCAAAACTCCACCTGATACAAGCACTGAATTTAGCAAAACATGTATATATAAAAATTGCTGTGAACTTTGAAATAGATAGACTAGCCAGAAACCACTTCACAACACATGGTTTCCACCTAAACAAATGTGGCAAGGAGATTATCTGCAATAGACTGGTCTTCCTGCAACTATGGGAGACAATAAGAAACCAAAAGTCAGAAACCATAAAAAGATGCTTATAAGCAATTGGATCAAGACAAACAAGATGGGAAATAAAAAGAGTAATATTGGCCATACTGTGCAAACTACACTAGACAAATGGGTCACGAAGTCACAGATACGAAACACAAACCCCCTGACCCCTCAAAAAGGTCAGGAACCTGAAAGGATCAATAATGTGATGGTTAACATTATCAAGGAGACAGCCCTCCAAAACGCCAATGTGATGCCTCAGCAGTGTGATGTGCATGTGGATAGTTTTCAGGACCACTTGGAAGATGAGTCGGCTGCCAAGGACGACCAACACAACCAGCACAACTGCTTGGAAGTCAACATATCTGGAATACAGCACAATTTAAACTAAAGGTCAGTGTCACAGTAAATATGACTTCAAGCCCCCTGAGTAAACCCCACTCAGACCTGAAAATCTGTAATCACAATGTCCAATCCTTGAGCAACAAAACTGATGACTTAAGCATTTTGCTGACCAGTTAACTCAGTGATATCTCAGTAATATGCCTAGCAGAGAACTGGCTCGGCACTGATGTAGTTAAGTTAATCTCACTACCCGATTTCAAATTGTGCGAACACTACTCCAGATCAAATGATGGACATGGTGGGGTTGCCATCTTCATAAAACAACACATTGAATATAGCCCACTTCCTACCCTAAAGGAAATAGGAACAGACAAGACCTTTGAATGTGTAGCCATAAAGCTTACAGATCTAAATCTAATTGTAGCTACAATTTACTGTCCCCCCTCTAGTAGTATTAATGATTTTCTGTTACAAATGGACTTGTTTCTATCCAAAATAAGTCAGTGGAAACAGGATGGGATTATATGTGGTGACTTTAATATAGACTTTCTCACCCACAGCAGAAACAGGGAGACATTGATTAACATTGCAAAAACTTATCATCTGCATGGCCTTGTAAACAAGCCCACTAGAATAACACCAACATCCAAGACAGCTCTAGATCAAATTTTTGCAAATAGAAATAAACTTAACCCAACACTAGAAGTATACAATGCAGGATTCAGCGACCACCAAGCTGTCATTCTAAAGGTCGATGTTAGCAAAGATACCTCAAACACAGTTCCACCTAAAACTTAACTAAGGTTTTTCACTCAAGATAACTTGAACAAGCTAAATGCCCTCCTCAGTAAAGAAAAGTGGACAGAGATGTACGCAGCCAATGACGTCAACATGAAATTCAACATATTTCTCGACAAAATGAACTCTTTCAACAATTTCTTTACATGCAAAGGTGAAAAGCTGGTCAAAAATAATCCTAACACAAACTATTGACCACAGGTGCAGAGTCAATTTTCATTACCAAAGTCACTGAAAATGATGTTGCAAAAGCCCTCAGAGAGTTAAAAAAATTCATATTCAGCTGGAATTGATGGTATCCCAGCAGCTGTAATCAAATTGTGTACACACAATTGCTGAACCATTAACTCACCTTTGTGAGTGTTGTTTCCAGGCAGGTACTTTCCCTGAAGCTCTGAAACTTTCTAAAGTAATTCCTGTCTTCAAAAAAGGTGATAATAAAGATATGAATAACTACAGGCCTATCTCAATCTCATCCTGCTTTTCTAAAGTTTTTGAAAAAATAATGATCAAAAAGTGATGGACTTCATTGGGGGGGGGGGGGGGGGGGGATTGCTAAGTTTAGAATACCATGGGTTCAGAAGCAACAAATCTACTGAAACTGCAGTATATGATTGCATAAATATGCTATTAGATCTGTTAGATCTAAGCAACCAGTATCAGGCATATTTCTGGATCTGTCAAGGGCTTTTGGCACTGTTGACCACAAAATATTGCTGGAAAGAATAGAACACTATGGTATCAGAGGAATTGCAAACATCTGGATTGCTTCATGCCTAACCAGTCGGATGCAGAGTTAGCATGAAATACACTGACAGACAAACCAACTCAATAACCGAAATCCTATCGAGTAATAAAACTGTAAAGCAAGGTGTACCATAGGCTCAGTATTGGGACCTCTACTTTTCCTCCTGTATATTAATGACTTGAGCCTGAATGTAGATGCACACAAAACAATAATATTTGCTGATGACACAACTGTACTCCTCAAAGGGGAGAATACAGAGGCTGTGCAAAAAACTGTGAACTTGGCCACTGAACAACTCAGCAACTGGGCTAAAAATCAACAGATTAACTATCAACACCAAAAAGACAGCTTCCATGAATTTTCACAACACAAAATGCAAATTCCCCTCAGCCACTTGTCACTGTAAATAACCAGCCAATAGATAATGACACTGTTTTCAAATTCCTTAGTCTGGGATTCAACATAACCTGAAATGGAATACACATACAGGAAAGGTAAATGCCAGAATTAGTACTGGCTGTTATGCATTGAGTGTACTGAAATCATGTGCCAGCCGGAAAACATTAACCAGCACATACTGTGCTTACATACAAGCCCACCTAAAATATGGTGTGATATTCTGGGGAAATTCTCCAACTGCCCTGAGCACATTCAAAATACAGAAGAGAGCAATGAGGATTATTACTGGGAGCAAACCCAGAGACTCCTGCAAACCCATCTTCAGAAAGTTGGAAATCCTTACTCTGCCTTGCCAATACATTCTCAAGACTCTAAAATTTTTCAGAGACCACATAGTGCCAACTGACTCCAGAATTATAAAAAATAATGAATTACATAAACACACTAGGAAAACTCAAATCTGCATGTTTTACGTACAAATAGTCAACTGTGTAAAAAGGGAACTTTCCACATGGACCTCCAACTGTTCAACAATTTTTCCACTACTATTAAGTCCATTGAAAACAATATAAAATTTAACGAAGCCATAAAGTCATATTTGTTGTGTCACTGTTTTTACTCTATAAATGAATACTTAGAACAGTAATCTTGCTGTTTGTGTTAAAATTCAAAAATTGAGCAATTGGAGTGAAGTAAACTTAACCAATCTTTGCAATATAATCATTAGGATACTATATGTTAATATATTTTAACAATGTTAACTGATATTTTCCGACATCTGCAACACACTGTGTTCCATCAGATCACATGGAATAAATAAACCTTATTAAGCTCACCAGAGAAATTCAGTGTTGATATAATTTGCTTCAGTGTAGCATGATCTAGAATACTTTTTACTTTAAATGAATTTTGTGTTGAAGAACGTTTTGACCGACTCAGCAGTGGCAGTGTGTATTCAAATTCTGGTAAAGGAATGTCATCAGGCCCAAAATCCTGAAAATAAATTCACATTTCAATCAGTGTAAACTATTACCTCGTGAAAACATAACATGTATTTAGAATTTAAAAAATCAATACATCAATTTAAAATGATTATCATGGTTCTATGCATGTGCACAGTAAAGATTACTAACTTAAGAAATATTTTCTATTTGTGTGATGCTTAAACAAAAATAGTTTACTGATTACAACTATAGCTTAAATATAAGCTCATCTTAAGACCACTGTGAACTAATAACACAAAGTATTACTACAGACACTAACATCAAAAAATGTAACACTGTCAGTCTTTTTTTAGTTGAGACTCCTCAAGAGGAAAGAATGTAAAATTAAGTGAAGGATTTTGTTACTTGCAATTACTTAGCTAGGATGTTCCATAGCAGATAGCAGGGTATGTGAAAAAGGCAACAGATGATTGGACAGTGACTGAATGTTGACAGAAACCATTTTGGAATGGAGTATGTAAATGATTGGAAATCACTTGGTTGTAAAAAGGTAAATAGAATCATATGTATTTAGTAGGTTTTTCCAGAGATAGTTAAATCCACCAGAAAGGAGTAATCAAACAATGGAAAATCCAGGATGGAATGTAACAATATTATGAAAATGAAAGTTGCCACTTACCATATAGTGGAGATGCTGAGTCGCAGATAGGCACAACAAAAAGACTGTCACAATAAAAGCTTTTGGCCAACAAGGCCTTTGTCAGAATAAAACACACACACGACACTCAATCGCAAACACAATGTGTGTGTGTGTCCATAAATATGTATTCGACAAAGGCCTTGTTGGCCTAAAGCCTATATTGTGACAGTCTTTTTGTTGTGCGTATCTGCAACTCGGAAAGGAGTGAGTAGTACAAGATGAAAAGTTTGCACTACAAATTGCCTCAAATGCACCTCCAATTGCCCTTGAAACTGTGTGTACCTAACTCCTGCCTTTTCTGAATTTGTAACTACATAAATAGGACGATGCCTTTATAAGAAATGGAACATGATTCTACCTCCTGCCACATCTCAAAATCTGAAAATAAATTAAGTGGACAAGTATAACACACAGTTAAAAGAAAATGAACCGTAACAGTAACAAAAAACCAGACTGGGAAAATGAATCTCTAGTTATCGGCGATTCCTTGCTCAAAAATGTGGTAGTGCCCTATTCCACCATAGGCATTCGGCTAGGAATTACGGCACACCATGTGAACAAACAGTTCAACAACATATTACTTTCAGCAGACTATCGTAGCAAGAATTACAAAGGAATCTTAATATACGTAGGCAGGCATTCTCTTAGAAGCAGCATTGAAGAGGACATTGTTAGTGAAACAAAAAACTTTATAATATTTGCAAGTAGTCTGTGATGAACATCTAGAATGGTAATGAGTGGCATTGTCTACAGAAGATCCATCAGGATCGGTATATAAGAGTGTTATTAACCTTGATGTAAACAAAAACTATTGCAATTTTAAAAGCTGTGTTTATGAATCTGAATAAGTTCTTACACAATAAATAATTGGGTGAAGACAGTTTATGTTTAAACAGGTTAGGATCCAAGATGCTTACTAAAGTGTTCGCTGACATGTGTATAATTCTAAATAGTAGGGGAAACTTATACGGAAGGGTGGGGCATGATACAGTGTTTACCAATGGAAACAGTAAGATTAAAAAGCCCCCCCCAGTAAAAAGTATGCTCAAAACCATAAATAGGAAAGGAAGTATCTACATTATGGACTGGAATATTGATGATCTAAGTGCTGACTTTTCAAACAAAAGTTGTAAAGTTGATGAATTAAAAGTTATTTTTTCTGAATGTAAAAGTATCAAAGGATTTTTTTCCCCAAGAAACATTGACTTACAGATGATGATATTAAAATTGCTAATAAAATTGAATGTTTCGAAATAGCTAACAGCTTTCATTGTGTTGAGGCTTCATTCTGATTTAAAAAATGAAATAAGAAATGATTTTAATTATCTGAATAAAGAGCATATTTTTGAAAACCACTATGTTGAGGTAAGGGGCATAAATGTCATAGTAGTTTCTATTTACAAGATACCAGAGAATGCAACAACTGAAACTTTTCTGGTCAAAATTCAGTGCCTGCTCAAAAATCTCATTAAAGAAAGAGGAAAAAAGATTGTAATAGTAGCTGATTTCAATGTTAATATTATAGTGGGTAGCAATGATATGTCCTAATTAGTTGACAGGATTAAAAAAAAAAAAAAAAAAACTTTGGCGTCAAAGTAAACTTACCAGAAAGCTCAAGTGTAAATGTACAGCCAATAACCTGTATTGATAATGCTTCAAGATGTTTATATAAATTTTGCTTAGATTTAGGAATCACTAACCACTCTACATTATTCACAAAACTCAAAGGAGTTTAACATAGAAATTTCATGCAGCAATGTCATACAAAAAGGACCACCATGGGAAAAAAAATCAGATAGATTTAGTAATCAGTTGAGAGAGATTGAACAGACTTTTGACAGCTATATCTCAAATAGTAATAACTGTGAAAAAATTTTAAGTAGCGTTCTTGAAATATTCAATGAAACCTTTCCACTTAGAATTATGTGCAACATATTGACTATTAAATGTAAATGGATTCTGAAAGTATAAACATTTCTTGTGCCAGAAAAAGGCAACTCTGTAGTGAACTGGGATGTAACTGAAATAGGTATTTTATTGAGTATGTCAGATGTTATTAAACTATATTTAGAACAGTTATGGAGGCAGCCAAACAAATGGCAAACATTAAGTTCATTTTACAACATAAAACTGAGAAGAAAGCGTTGTGGTCTGTTGTCAAATGATTGTTAGTCATTATTGTTAGTAGTAATGAAATAGCTAGGATCAGACTAGATTATAAATTTATTGCAAACCCAGTTCAAATATCTGTGTGTTTAAATGGATTTTTCCATAAATATAGGAAAGATAGATGGAATCAGAGTAAAGTTAATCCCGTTTGGGTATGACCAAAAAGCTGAGTATTTCAGATTCTAAAAAAGTTTCAATAAAAAGCCATGAAACATGTTATACTATCATTAAAATACAAAAACTCTGCTGAGTGGGAACGGTTACCAACTAAAGTGATCATAATAGCACCACCCTTAACTCAAATAAGTAACTAATCTGTTTGACAGGGCTACTTGAAGTATGCAGAAGTTAGACCTCTGTTCAAGAAAGGATCAAACTGTCGTTCTATTTGGCCAGTTCCATCAAAAGTGTTGGAGGAAGTACCTGCAATCCAGAATAAAAATTTTATTGTAAAAAGTGAAAAGTGACATTATTCTAAGTAACTACTTTGAATTCCATCAAGAGGAGGGGGGGGGGACACTGTGGATGCAATGAATAACCCCCCCCACACACACACACACACACAACTATTACCAATGGCAACTTTGATCAGCATTTCGGTCAAAGGTGCCAATGGTAGCAGTCTGTGGAAGAGGTGTGCTTGCGTGTGTGAATGTGTGTGTGTGTTTTCTTTGCTGAAGAAGGCTTTGGCAAAAGGTAATCTTTCCATTGTGCCTGCCTCCAGCTCAATGGGTTATCTGTACAGTGAGTAGCAATATGTCCTTTTCCTGATATTACAACCTGGAGTTTCTGTTGTTTGATTTTATCTACAGATTAGATGCAGTGACTTATATTATACCTGCAGTATAGAAAAAGGGTAACTGTCCTGTTAAGTCAGTAAATTATTATTCTAAATGGAGTACAGTCTCACAAAGTGTGCCTCAAGTGCCATTTTAGGACCAATCCTATTCTTATTCTACGTAAATATAAATTCCCCATCAGTTCTGTTTGTAGGTCGGTTTTAATTGAAACTGCTGATGGGGGGCAAAAAAAAAAAAAAAAAAAAAAAACACGAATGCTACTGTGCCTTCACTTGACCTTGGAAAACTTAAATAGGTGGAAACTGAATATAGAAAGAACCCATATGATACATTTCAAAACCAGACATCCAAATTGAATGTAGCTTAAAATAAAGCAGAAAAATCAATGTATGGAAGAAGTTGTAGTAATGAAATTCCTTGGACTAAATGTGAACAAGAATTTAAGCTGGAATATGTATATTGACTTCTTATCAAATAAATTTAGTAATTTTGTATTTGCAGTTCAAATACTAGCAAGGGCTACTGATGTGAGTACACAAACAACAACGTATCATAGTTATTTTGAATGTGTCATTAGGTATGGTACAGTATCTACAGAACGGTGGAAAAACTGGTAGAAGCAGACCTTGGAGAAGATCAATTTGGATTCCGGAGAAATGTAGGAACACACAAGGCAATAGTGACCTACAACTTATACTAGAAGATAGGTTAAGGAAAGACAAACCTACATTTGTAGCATTTGTAGACTTAGAGAAAGCTTTTGACAATGTTGACTGGAATCCTCTCTTTCAAATTCTGAAGGTAACCAGGGGTAAAATACAGGGAGCAAAAGGCTCTTTACAATTTTTACAGAAACCTAACAGCAGTTATAAGAGTCGAGGGGCACGAAAGGGAAACAATGATTGAGAAGGTAGTGAGGCAGGGTTGTAGCCTATCCCGATGTTATTCAATCTATACAATGAACAAGCAGTAAAGGAAACAAACGAAAAATTTGGAGTAGAAATTAAAGTTCAGGGAGAAGAAATAAAAACTTTGAGGTTTGCAGATGACATTGTAATTCCGTTAGAGACAGCAGAGGACTTGGAAGAGTAGTTGAACGGAATGGACAGTGGTTTGAAAGGAGGATATAAGATGAACTTCAAAAAAAGCAAAACAAGTATAGTAGAATGTAGTCGAATTAAAACAGGTGATGCTGAGGGAATCAGATTAGGAAACGAGACACTTAAAGTAATAGCTGAGTTTTGCCTTTTGGGTAGCAAAATAACTTATGTTGGCCGAAGTAGAGAGGGTATAAAATATAGAATGGAATTGGCAAGAAAAGCATTTCTAAAGAAAAGAAATTTGTTAACATCGATTATAGATTTTAAGTGTTAGGAAGTCTTTTCTGAAGGTGTTTGTTTGGAGTGTAGCCATATGTGGAAGTGAACAATGGACAATAAACAATTTTGATAAAAAGAAAAGAAACTTTTGAAATGTTATGCTACTGAAGAATGCTGAAGATTAGATGGGTTGATCACATAACTAATGAGGAGGTACTTGACAGAATTTGTGAGACAAGGAATTTACTGCACAATGTGACAAAAAGAAGGGATTGTTTGGCAGGACATATTCTGAGACATCAAGAGATTATCAGTTTAGCATTCCAGGGAAGTGTGGGTGGTAAAAATAGTAGATGGGAACAAAGAAATGAATTCAGCAAGCAGATGCAGAAAGATGTAGATTGCTGCAGCTATTCGGAGAAGCAGCACTTCGCACAATAGAGATTAGCATGGAGAGCCGCATCAAACCAGTCTTCTGGCTGAAGACGACAACAACAACAACATGGTATAGTTTTGTGGGGAAGTTCAAATATAATGTTTCAAATACTGAAGCTGGAGAAGAAAACTGTCGGATATGTGTTATCTCACAGCAAAAAGAATCTTGCCTCCCATTATGTCCGAAACTACAAATCCCAACTGTTCTCTTCCTGTATATTTACTGCATTATAATCTTGTTACACAGCAAACAAAAATTATTTGAGGAGAATCATTTTAGCCTTACGTACATCAGAAACAAAGTTAATTTTAAGCTGCCCACACACCAACTGAAATTATATACACAGGCTCCACAATATATGGGAATGAAAATAAATAATCGCCAGCCGGAGTGGCTGAGCGGTTCTGGGTGCTACAGTCTAGAACCATGCGACCGCTACGGCCGCAGGTTCGAATCCTGTCTCGGGCATGGATGTGTGTGATGTCCCTAGGTTAGTTAGGTTTAAGTAGTTCTAAGTTCTAGGGGACTGATGACCTCAGAAGTTAAGTCCCATAGTGCTCAGAGCCATTTGAACCAATAAATAATAAATTAAGAAGGAAGAACATTCTTAATATTAAGAAAGATACTTTAAAAATAAGTCTGCAGCAGATTCTATGAGCAGAAATGCTATTATTTGATAGAATAATTCATGGAGGTTGAAATGATAATTTGAGGTAGGGGTAACTTTATACTGGGGTTCAAATGGGAGAGCAATGTGTAAAATATGACTTTAAGCAAGTCAAGGTCACTTAGCCTCTCCTGCTCAGATCCATCTCTCATCTCCAAGATGGTGGACCCCTGGAAGCAAAGCAACCCTGCAGAAGATTGGGTGCCCAACTCCAGTGGAGAACAGGGTCAGGGCGGACGAGAAAAGGAAAAATGTCCTCTGAAGAATAGGGTGCTGCGCTGTGGGTTAATAACAAATACCCGGGAAAAAAGTCTTATGAAAGCTGAAAGAAATGTAATCAGCCGGACCTTAAGGCAAAGTGACAAAGAATACGAAAACTGGATCCTGGCATGTACAGGTATTATGTATAGAATTGGAGTTCTTGGAAGCCTAATTGGAATAGTGAAAACCTATGTGGTGAATGTCATGGCCTTGCAAGAGATGAGACAGACTGGACGGGGTACATTCCAGAAACAGAAGTGTACTACAATGGCGACAACAGGAAACACACATTGGTGTGATAGTTACAGTTCAATCAAATCATTGAAAAACTAGTGATAGAGTGTGAAGCAATAAGTCCAAGAATATGTTATAATTCCTTAACTACAGTTTCTTAAATGCACATGCCCTTGCTGACTAGAAGGATACTTTCTATGAGGACTTGGACCCAGCTTATCGACAGTGTCTTAAAAAAACAGCATAAAGATGGTGATGGAATGTATGAATGCTGAGGTAGGGCAAGAGTGGGTCTTCTCCCCAGTCATTGGTAAATACAGCCTCCATAAAGAGAGTAAGAACGGTGGACTCCACCTGATGAATTCTGCAGCATCCTTAAAATGACAGATTCTAGCACATGGTTCCGGCAGGAGAATATTCTTAATGTGGCTTGAGTGTCAGGAGATGACAATACCAGGAACTAAATTGATCATATATTAATAGATACCAGACATATCTCTAATGCATTGAACTACTGTAGATCTGGAGGTGCTAATATGGACTCCAATCATTACCTCCTCATAGCAAAAATAAGAGGGAGAATTTCAGTTGCACAAAGTTAAAGAAGAAATGCAAAATAAGTACATCATCTCATAATTTAAGGACCTAAGGAAAGCTTAACACTTAGCTGTTAATTTGGAAAATAGATTGTGACAGGAATCCTCCAGAGCTGTATGCGTAATATAAACATCACTGGAATAAAGCCAGAAATGAAATACAGACTGCTACAAAGGAAGTGATTGGTAGTATTTGAAGTTGTTGTTGTTGATGTTGTTGTTGTTGTTGTGGTCTTCAGTCCTGAGACTGGTTTGATGCAGCTCTCCATGCTACTCTATCCTGTGCAAGCTTCTTCATCTCCTAGTACCTACTGCAACCTACATCCTTCAGAATCTGCTTAGTGTATTCATCTCTTGGTCTCCCCCTACGATTTTTACCCTCCACGCTGCCCTCCAATATTAAATTGGTGATCCCTTGATGCCTCAGAACATGTCCTACCAACCGATCCCTTCTTCTGGTCAAGTTGTGCCACAAACTTCTCTTCTCCCCAATCCTATTCAATACTTCCTCATTAGTTATGTGATCTACCCATCTAATCTTCAGCATTCTTCTGTAGCACCACATTTCGAAAGCTTCTATTCTCTTCTTGTCCAAACTATTTACCGTCCATGTTTCACTTCCATACATGGCTACTCTCCATTCAAATACTTTCCGAAATGACTTCCTGACACTTAAAGCTATACTCGATGTTAACAAATTTCTCTTCTTCAGAAACGCTTTCCTTGCCATTGCCAGTCTACATTTTATATCCTCTCTACTTCGACCATCATCAGTTATTTTGCTCCCCAAATAACAAAACTCCTTTACTACTTTAAGTGTCTCATTTCCTAATCTAATTCCCTCAGCATCACCCGACTTCATTCGACTACATTCCATTATCCTCGTTTTGCTTTTGTTGATGTTCATCTTATATCCTCCCTTCAAGATACCATCCATTCCGTTCAACTGCTCTTCCAAGTCCTTTGCTGTCTCTGACAGAATTACAATGTCATCGGCAAACCTCAAAGTTTTTATTTCTTCTCCATGGATTTTAATATCTACTCCGAAATTTTCTTTTGTTTCCTTTACTGCTTGCTCAATATACAGATTGAATAACATTGGGGAGAGGCTACAACCCTGTCTTACTCCCTTCCCCACCGCTGCTTCCCTTTCATGTCCCTCGACTCTTATAACTGCCATCTGGTTTCTGTACAAATTGTAAATAGCCTTTCGCTCCCTGTATTTTACCCCTGCCACCCTTAGAATTTGAAAGAGAGTATTCCAGTCAACATTGTCAAAAGCTTTCTCTAAGTCTACAAATGCTAGAAACGTAGGTTTGCCTTTCCTTAATCTTTCTTCTAAAATAAGTCATAAGGTCAGTATTGCCTCACGTGTTCCAGTATTTCTACGGAATCCAAACTGATCTTCCCCGAGGTTGGCTTCTACTAGTTTTTCCATTCGTCTGTAAAGAATTCATGTTAGTATTTTGCAGCTGTGGCTTATTAAACTGATTGTTCGGTAATTTTCACATCTGTCAACACCTGCTTTCTTTGGGATTGGAATTATTATATTCTTCTTGAAGTCTGAGGGTATTTCACCTGTCTCATACATCTTGCTCACCAGATGGTAGAGTTTTGTCAGGAGTGGCTCTCCCAGGGCCGTCAATGGAATGTTGTCTACTCCCGGGGCCTTGTTTCGACTCAGGTCTTTCAGTGCTCTGTCAACCTCTTCACGCAGTATCGTATCTCCCATTTCATCTTCATCTACATCCTCTTCCATTTCCATAATATTGTCCTCAAGTACATCGCCCTTGTATAGACCCTCTATATACTCCTTCCACCTTTCTGCTTTCCCTTCTTTGCTTAGAACTGGGTTTCCATCTGAGCTCTTGATGTTCATACAAGTGGTTCTCTTATCTCCAAAGGTCTCTTTAATTTTCCTGTAGGCAGTATCTATCTTACCCCTAGTGAGATAAGCCTCTACATCCTTACATTTGTCCTCTAGCCATGCCTGCTTAGCCATTTTGCACTTCCTGTCGATCTCATTATTGAGACGTTTGTATTCCTTTTTGCCTGCTTCATGTACTGCATTTTTATATTTTCTCCTTTCATCAATTAAATTCAATATTTCTTCTGTTACCCAAGGATTTCTACTAGCCCTCGTCTTTTTACCTACTTGATCCTCTGCTGCCTTCACTACTTCATCCCTCAAAGCTACCCATTCCTCTTCTACTGTATTTCTTTCCCCCATTCCTGTCAGTTGTTCCCTTATGCTCTCCCTGAACCTCTGTACAACCTCTGGTTCTTTCAGTTTATCCAGGTCCCATCTCCTTAAATTCCCACCTTTTTGCAGTTTTTTCAGTTTTAATCTACAGGTCATAACCAATAGATTGTGGTCAGAGTCCACATCTGCCCCTGGAAATGTCTAACAATTTAAAACCTGGTTCCTAAATCTCTGTCTTACCATTATATAATCTATCTGATGCCTTTTAGTATCTCCAGGGTTCTTCCATGTATACAACCTTCTATCATGATTCTTAAACCAAGTGTTAGCTATGATTAAGTTGTGCTCTGTGCAAAATTCTACCAGGCGGCTTCCTCTTTCATTTCTTAGCCCCAATCCATATCCACCTACTACGTTTCCTTCTCTCCCTTTTCCTACACTGGAATTCCAGTCACCCATGACTATTAAATTTTCGTCTCCCTTCACAATCTGAATAATTTCTTTTATTTCATCATACATTTCTTCAATTTCTTCGTCATCTGCAGAGCTAGTTGGCATATAAACTTGCACTACTGTAGTAGGTGTGGGCTTCGTATCTATCTTGGCCACAATAATGCGTTCACTATGCTGTTTGTAGTAGCTTACCCGCATTCCTATTTTCCTATTCATTATTAAACCTACTCCTGCATTACCCCTATTTGACTTTGTGTTTATAACCCTGTAGTCACCTGACTAGAAGTCTTGTTCCTCCTGCCACCGAACTTCACTAATTCCCACTATATCTAACTTTAATCTATCCATTTCCCTTTTTAAATTTTCTAACCTACCTGCCCGATTAAGGGATCTGACATTCCACGCTCCGATCCGTAGAACGCCAGTTTTCTTTCTCCTGATAACGACATCCTCTTGAGTAGTCCCCGCCCGGAGATCCGAATGGGGGACTATTTTACCTCCGGAATATTTTACCCAAGAGGACGCCATCATCATTTAATCATACAGTAAAGCTGCATGCCCTCGGGAAAAATTATGACCGTAGTTTCCCCTTGCTTTCAGCCGTTCGCAGTACCAGCACAGCAAGGCCGTTTTGGTTATTGTTACAAGGCCAGATCAGTCAATCATCCAGACTGTTGCCCTTGCAACTACTGAAAAGGCTGCTGCCCCTCTTCAGGAACCACACGTTTGTCTGGCCTCTCAACAGATACCCCTCCGTTGTGGTTGTACCTACGGTACGGCTATCTGTATCGCTGAGGCACGCAAGCCTCCCCACCAACGGCAAGGTCCATGGTTCATGGGGGGGGGGGGTATTTGAAGTGTGGATGCATAATCTATGGGTTACTAATGAAGGAGGAGTGTGGCATAGGTGATATACTTTTGAACTTTACAGATTATATTAAGATCTCAAAATAATAATGTTCATTAAAATAAACAACCTGAAATGGGTCAACCATGTCTTTTGTATGGAACCCAACAAAAAATTGCGCTGCCGGTGGGATGAACAAGCAAGGGAAGATCAAGACTTCGACACTTGGATGACATATAAGCAAATCTAAAAATTACTGGTGTCGGAGGATGACAATGCTGGGCAGGAATGAATGGAACAATGTCCTAGAGCAAGCTGAGGCCCATCAAGGACTTTAGAGCCTGAAAGAAGTAGGTAACTTTGTATTATACTGGTTTATTTATTTTTTTAAATATATACAACAGAATTTATTATTGACATCCTGGTATTAGTATCAGTTGTTTTACATTTACGATGTTGTAATGCAATTTTTTGACCGGTCTCCTGTACCTTATTGCTCCAAGCTGATTGTTGCAAAGAGAGGAATTGTACAGAGGGAGAGGATTCTGTTCTTCTTGTGCCATGATGTACTTTACAGAGCGTGTACGACTGTTTGAGAGTAGACACAGTGTATTCTCAGATGTTCATGTAATACATCTCCGCAGTTTAACCAAAAAAATGTGTACACCCTCTATTTACTTTTGTCCATAACTCACTAGAAAATCATGTGAATCTAATTGTCATAAACTTTGGTTCCCTTTTCAGTTAAAATGTCAAAGGCACCCAATTCATAGGCACGATACAGTGTGTATTATTAGTTAGTTTGGAAACAAGGGAAATTGTTGTCAATGTGAGATGAGGCCTAACACTTGCAGATTTGTGTGTGTATAACTGTTGTCCTTATGTCAGCATTTTTATCGTATTTTCTGCTATTGGTGTGGATGATGATATGAACAGTTCAGCTAAATGTGAACATCATATGTTATCATTCTTGGAGATCTATCTCCACATACACTGAGGTGACAAAAGTCATGGGGTACCCATTAATATCGTGTCAGACCTTCTGCGGGTGTATTGCAGCAACTTTATGTGGCATGGCCTCAAAAAGTCATTGAAAGCCCTTGCAGATATATTGAGCCATACTGCCATCCATAGTTGTGAAAGTGTTGCTGGTGCAGGTTTTTGTGTATGAACTGACATCTCAATTAAGTCCCATAAATGTTTGGTGATATTCATGCTGGCCAATCTGGGTGGCCAAATCATTTGCATGAATTGTCCAGAATGTTCTGCAAACCAACTGCAAACAATTGAAGTCTGCTGACCTGGTGCATTATCATCAATAAAACATACACCGTCATTTGGGAGCGTGGAGTCCATGAATGGCTGCAAAAATAACCATTTCCAGCCAATGATCAGTTCGGTTCGACCAGAGGAGCCAGTCCATTCCATTTAAACACAGCCCACACCATTATGGAGCCACCACCAGGTAGCACAGTGCCTTGTGGATAACTTGGGTCCATGGCTTTTTTGGGTCGCTGCCACATGCGAACCCTACGTTAAGCTCTTACGAGCTGGAATCGGGAATCATCTGACCAGGCCACAGTTTTCCAGTCATCTAGGGTTCAGATGATATGGTCATGAGCCTACGAGAGACTCTACAAGTGATGCCTTGCTATTATCAAAGGCGCTTCCATTAGTCGTCTGCTGCCATAGCCCATTAAAATCAAATTTCACCTCACTGTCCTAATGGATATCTTCATCACATGTCCCACATTGATTTCTGCAGTTATTTCATGCAGTGTCACTTGTCTGTTAGCTCTGACAACTATAAGCAAACGCCACTGCTCTTGGTCATTAAATGAAGACTGTCAGTCACTGCATTGTCCATGGCGAGAGGTAATGTCTGAAATTTGATATTCTCAGCAAACTCTTCACACTGCAGATCTTGGAATACTGAATTTCCTAACAAGTTCCAAAATGGAAAATCCCATGCATCTAGCTGCCTACCATTCCACATTCAAAGTATGTTAATTCCTGTTGTGCAGCCATAATCACATCAGAAACCTTTTCATGTGAATCATTTGAGTACAGTTGACAGCTCCACCAATGCTCTGCCCTTTTATTCCTTGTGTACATGACACTACCACCGTCTGTTTTTGTACATATCACTATCCCACGACTTTTGTCACCTCAGTGTATATGAGAGAAAATCAACGGTATAAATGCTTTTAACAGGATTAGTAGTGGTGGATGAGGGTCAGTACTGTCTAGAATAAGATTAACAATTACCAAAAGCTGATTATTCAGTTTACACAACAGCTGGAGTTGAAATGCAGATGTAGTCTTGTGATTTTTTTCACTGAATTTGTTTCTGGCCATTTGTAACCGTATTAAAGTAGACGAAAAAAACTTATGAAGTACACTGATTCTCCGCTGAAAGATGAACTGACAACTAAAGCAGTATTCACATAAGGAGAAAAGAATTGTACCATACAGTGAATACAGAATATCTGCAAATTATTTCTGCAAATTAATTCTGACTCTTCAAACTGTACTGCTGCCAAGGCAAAATACGTATTATTTTGTCAGAGACTAAGCCTGTGGGTTAGATGCTATGAAAAATATTTGTTTATGCAGGTAGAATGTGTGCCGACCTTCCTGCCACCCATAATATGTGTAAAAGAAAGCCTGTAGCTATAGCTAGAGTTGAGTGAAATATGTTTGGCTGTCAAGAGAGCAATGTGTGAAGATTGCGATGACTACCATAGCAAAATTCTGCCGGTAGACCTTCCATGAAACCCAAATAAAATTTACTCATTTGCAAAGGCTATTAGTGGCACTGAAGTTAGCATCCAGTCACACACAGGTAAGACAGAAACTGAAATTGAAGATTGGAAAGCAAAAGCAGAATGATTAACTTCACTTTCAAATGTTTCTTTACAAAGAAAAACTGAAAAGTATTGTCCCAGTTAAATCTCGTACCACTGACAGGATTTTTTGGAATTGTTAACAGAGACCGCTAATGCACAGTTAGTATAAATAATAATAATAATAATAATAATAATAATTTACCCCGTGGAGGCCCGGGAAAAGAATAGGCCTCCGGTATGTTCTGCCAGTCGTAAAAGGCGACAAAAAGAACAAACCACTAATAGGGCTAACCCCCCTTTAGTGTAATTAGTTGGTTCAGGACAGAACTAAAGAAGCCTCGGACAAGCGTCATCATGGTCGGGGACGACGCTTGAACCCTATGCCCGCCCACAATGGTAACGACACTGTTAGCCAACTGGAAAATGATTTAAATCCAAATAGAGATGTTTTGCAGGATATGCTTCCTGCAACCACCCTAGAAGGAAAACAAAGACAGAGGATGAGATGGTCATATGAAGTTAATCGACACCTCATGTTCTGTTATTACCTAGCAACAAACCTAGGAACTAACACAACTGGATACCGATCACAAGTATACACAACATTTATTACTAGATACCCAGAATTAAAATTTTTAACAGAACAACGACTAGCTGATCAGATTCATGTAATAATCAAAAATAACAGGGTACCCCAGTCAGAATTAGAAAACATCAAACAACAAGTACAACAAATACTGGAACAAAATAATGTGCAATCAGAAGAAGAAGAAAATACAGTAATGGACTCAAAGAACAACACACATCAATTAAACAATCAGAGGAAAACGAAATCTTAAGACAGCCACCAGAACAAGCACAAATAGAACTCAAAAGTAACACACATGTTAGATATAGAAGAAAAATTTCAGCTGAGATATATATAGAATACAAAGGCACAAATACAGACATTAGACCATTCTTGCATAGACCGCCAAATAACCCACAAGTCGAAATAACAATAACAACTATTAACACAATCATATACAACAAAATAAATGAAAACACAACTATGGAAGAGTTACAACTACTGGTTTATATAGGAGCACTCACTACACTAAATATACACACTACACAGAGATCAGAACCAACTAACACACAGAAGAAACCCACAAAACCAGCATGGCAACACAGGATACAGATCAGAATAGAAAAACTGAGAAAAGACATCGGACAGCTAACAGAATTTATAAGAAATGAAATGTCAGAAAAAAAAAAAAAAAAAAAGGTTACGTAAAATCTCACAACAAGAAGCGATAGAGCAATTAGACGAAAAGAAGCAGAAATTACAAGCATTGGCCAAACGACTTAGAAGATACAAAAAAAGTGAAAATAGAAGGAAACAAAACCAAACATTCAACACAAACCAAAAAAGATTTTACCAGACAATAGGTAACACACAAATTAAAATAGACAATCCACCAAACATAACAGACATGGAACACTTCTGGAGCAACATATGGTCAAACCCGGTACAACATAACAGGCATGCACGGTGGATACAAGCAGAAACAGACACATACAAGATGATACCACAAATGCCTGAAGTGATAATTTTGCAACATGAAGTCACCCAAGCAATTAATTCTACTCACAATTGGAAAGCCCCTGGAAAAGATAAAATAGCAAATTTCTGGCTAAAGAAGTTCACCTCAACACATTCACATCTAACTAAATTATTTAACAGTTACATTGCAGACCCATACACATTCTCTGATACACTTACACATGGAATAACTTATCTGAAACCTAAAGATCAAGCAGACACAGCAAACCCAGCTAAATATTGCCCCATAACATGCCTACCAACAATATACAAAATATTAACTTCAGTCATTACACAGAAATTAATGTCACATACAACACAGAACAAAATTATAAATGAAGAACAAAAAGGCTGTTGCAAAGGAGCACAAGGATGTAAAGAGCAACTGATAATAGATGCAGAGGTGACATATCAAGCTAAAACTAAACAAAGGTCGCTACACTACGCATACATTGATTACCAAAAAGCTTTTGATAGTGTACCCCACTCATGGTTACTACAAATATTGGAAATATACAAAGTAGATCCTAAATTGATACAGTTCCTAAACATAGTAATGAAAAATTGGAAAACCACACTTAATATCCAAACAAATTCAAATAGTATCACATCACAGCCAATACAGATTAAGCGTGGAATATACCAAGGAGACTCATTAAGTCCTTTCTGGTTCTGCCTTGCTCTGAACCCACTATCCAACATGCTAAATAATACAAATTATGGATACAATATTACTGGAACATACCCACACAAAATCACACACTTGCTATACATGGATGATCTAAAACTACTGGCAGCAACAAATCAACAACTCAACCAATTAAGGAAGGGAATTTATCGACATAAAAAACCTACATTATGGACAGGTAGACAATTTAAGAAAATTCTTTCTAGAACGAGCAGAAACTAGCAACATACACAAAGCAATCACTCATATAAATACATCGGCTACACCACTGCAATTTCATAACCACTTCTACAACCCTTTAGATCACATAACATCAACAGACACGAAGAAAGTAAATTGCAAAAAGAAAACACTACAGGGCAAACACCCGTATCATCTAACACAGCCACACATCGGTCAAGACGCATCCATCACATGGCTAAGAAAAGGCAATATATACAGTGAGACAGAAGGATTCATGATTGCAATACAGGATCAAACAATAAATACCAGATATTACAGTAAGCATATTATTAAAGATCCCAATACCACAACAGATAAATGCAGACTTTGCAAACAACAAATAGAAACAGTAGATCTCATCACAAGCGGGTGTACAATACTAGCAAATGCAGAATACCCCAGAAGACATGACAATGTAGCAAAAATAATACATCAACAGCTTGCCTTACAACATAAACTTATAAAACAACACGTTCCCACATACAAGTATGCACCACAAAATGTACTGGAGAATGATGAATACAAATTATACTGGAACAGAACCATTATAACAGATAAAACAACACCACATAACAAACCTGACATCACACTCACCAATAAAAAGAAGAAATTAACACAACTAATCGAAATATCCATACCCAATACAACAAATATACAAAAGAAAACAGGAGAAAAAATTGAAAAATACATCCAACTGGCTGAGGAAGTCAAGGACATGTGGCATCAGGATAAAGTTGACATTATACCAATTATACTATCAACTACATGAGTCATACCACACAATATCCACCAGTACATCAACGCAATACAGCTACATCCAAACTTATTTATACAACTACAGAAATCCGTAATTATTGATACATGTTCAATTACCCGAAAGTTCCTAAATGCAATATAACATATACCGTACAGTTAAAAGGAAGTCACGCTTCATCAAGGTCCACGTCACTTTTCATTTTTGACCAGACATAACATCTGAGAAAAGAAAGAAATAATAATAATAATGCATGTGGCTAGTCCAGAAGCCCCACCTTTGGGGAGCCTGGCCACCTGGTGCAAGTCCTTTTAGTTGATGATAAAGGCAACAGAGTACACAGTCCCCGAGGGGAGAACATCTCCAACCCAGCCAGGAATTGAACTCATGCCCTACGCATGCATTTCGTTATGCTGATCAGTCAGCTATGGATGTGTACACAATTATTATTAAACAGCAGAAGTGATAGTTTATTGTCAGTACAGTTTGTAGTTTGGTTTCCAATAATTCCTTCTCTTCTGTTCCTGTATAACTCGACTCATTCGATTAAAGTTTTGTTTGTGATTGTCACCTTCTGAATTGCCTGAGAATTCAGTTCTCACATTACAAGAAAAGAAAGCCTTTCAGAAAGACATCAAGAGTATGCTGCTTTGCTTCCTGAAAGCCTGTCCTGCGTGCATTTACATCAGTCGTTTACATTTCTGTACCTTGTCATTTATTTTTCTGATGCAAACTATGAATTCTTCAGTCCGTGCACCATTGTTTTGTATAATACTATTTACCAGTGCCATAAAGTACTGACTCATGTTTTTAGATTGATAGTGGTCTTGGAGCCCTTCCTTTAACTCGTGGAAATTGCAATCATTTGTCAGTTTCTAATGCTAAATAATGAATGTCCAAAAATTGCATTCCAGCCAATGTTTAGTCATATGGAAAGATGAGTACTCTCCTCACTGTCCTTACACCAGTTTTGGAATATCGAAATTCATAGGAATAATCTCCAATTTTTTCAGAGAAAGTGGAAGCAAATTAGGGTTCTTCAATCCTAAAGTTAAGATTATAGAATGTTCCTTTTGAGACTTGCACTCAGCTTTTCTAGCTTATTCTGCTGGACTAAGTTATCACTACATATTGTGTAACCTCATAAAATAAGGACTGAATTCCATCTTCAGTAGAAATAAACGTAGCTGCAGCTCAGTATGACACTCTTGCTGGAACTGAAAATTGTAAACTGTGGTGGGAGATTATAATAAAACAAGCACTGGTGTGATGGGCTTCAATGGTTACTTGTAGCATTGTTGTAGATCTAATGGTTTGTGGTATTCTTCTGCTGGCTGTGTAATGGCCTTATTCTTTGTCTATAGCTAACTTAACAAGGGTCATTTGAGCCAATATATTGGGATCATAGGTTGGTAATTCCAAACCAAACTTAAGTTACACATCTCCTACTACAACTTGCTTCAACCTACTCACTTGCTCGATGTTAGCGAGGGAGAGGTAGTTTTAAGACCATTCAGACAATATACCAGATTGTGTTCAATCGTTGTTTGTTTAGTTCCTTACTCTCATGTGACAACCACAAAGCTGCTAGAATATCTGAAGGGTGCAAGCAGACAGTATGTGTATAAGAAGTACACAAGTGGGAATGTCTCCACCATATATTAGATTTCCTTCAACTGTGTACCTACCCTCAACTTACAAAACTTTTTCAACAGTTACCTATTTCTTTCACACTTCTGTTTTGTTCATTCCATTCATCAGGGTACTTCTTGAGTTGTATCTCATATGTTATGCTCATTGCATAATTTTATTTTAGTTCTTCCCTTTGTGTTTCTCTGTTGTCTGTGTTTTACTATATCTTTTTCAACAATGAATTTCCATACCTTTCCTTTTCTCCATGTCGCTTCTCATTTCTTGTCTTGTTCTTTCCCAGTAAGTAAAACCATTTGGTCTTGCATTGCTGTTTCACATAGCGTAACTGTTATAATTGGCTATTGTCTTATGATTAAACACAGGAAAATGCTAATATTTTACAATTATTACTTCTAAATGTTATGTGACATACTCACTTGTAAGTAGTAGGTAAGTCCTGGTAGAATGTTTACCTTTTGTGATTAAAAGGACCACTCACCAAAAAGCAGAAGTGTTAAGTCATCAACAAACACAAAAAGAAAGAAAACTTGTTAGCTTTCGGAACAAGTATGTCATGGGGGTTGTGTTGGGTAAGAAGCATGGGGGTGGGAGAGAGAGAGAGAGAGAGAGAGAGAGAGAGAGAGAGAGAGAGGTTGGGGCAGGAGGCAGGGAGAGGGATCATGGGTGGGTCACTTGTGGCTTGGAAGGGGGCAGTTGGTTTGCTGGCTAGGAATGCGGGGAGGAGGGGTGCAGGTACGGGGGCTAGGCATGTGATGCATGATTGTCTGTCAGAGTAACTGCAGAGTGGAGGCTGTGGGGACAGTTGGTTATCAAAGCTTGAGACCAAGACAATTATGTGAATGAAGCATACGTTGCAAGGATGACTTCCATCTGCATAGTTCAAAGAAGCTAGTGGTGGAGCGTTGTGGAGCGGACATTGAAATTGAGCATGCTGTGCTAAGTTGCATGTTGTGCCACTGGATTGTCTACTTTGTTTTTGGCAATAGTTTGGTGGTGGCCATTCATCTTGGTGGACAGTTGGTTGGTAACCATACCGACATAAAAAGATATGCAGTGTTTGCAACAGAGTTGGTATATGACGTTGCAGCTTTCACAGATGGCTTGGTCTCTGATGGGGTAGGACAGGCCTGTGACAATTGGAACAATTAGTGCTGCATGGGTGGATTCGACAGGTCTTGCAGAGGTATGATCCTTGTGGTGAGGGGTTGGGTGTGGGTGTGTCATAGGGATGGACTAGGATGTAGGTTGGGAGGATGACAGAACACCACATTGGAAGGGGTGGGGAGAATGTTGAGTATGATGTTCCTCCTTTCAGGGCATGATGAGAGGTAGTCAGAGACCTGCTGAAGGCTATGTTTAAGTTGTTCAAGTGCATGGTGATATTGGGTGACGGGGCAGGGGAGGGGGAGGGGTACCAGTTTGTAACTCATTCTTGGGGATGGTGTGAGTATTGGGGTTATGTGAGTATATGACATGGGAAATCTGGTTTTGAACTAGGTCTGGAAACACCTCTTCATGGCCAGGACCACTGCTACTCTGTCCGCAAGATACTGTTACTGTGCAGTCCATAATACATACACCAGATTTACAAAAGTGAAAATGAAACTCTTGCTCTCCATAATCTGGAGGAACATTACAGACACCTCCGTCATAAATTGTCCAACCTGTTGACATCCTACTACTGCCTTGGGACACCACTGTCCATCAACACCCATCTAATCACCTCTTGGCCACTTTCCAGGAATTACTTATCTCCAACTTAGCCTTGCCATCCTTCCCCATGTTCTCTCCTAATAATACTAACCTTTCAGCAGAAGAAAAAACAACCATACGTAACCTGATAACAGACCTTGCCTAATCACCCTCCCTGCAGACAAAGGCTCCAACTCTGTCATGATGAGTAGCAGTGACTACCTGACAGAAGGCCTACCTTAACTGTATAACACCTCTACTTGCAAGCCTGTCGTACTGATCCCATCTCAGAAGTCCAATAGAATCTAGCAGCTACTGACATCCATATGTCCTTCCCAGAACCTCCCCCTCATGTCCACCTCCCTCCTCACCCAAAAATCACTCCACTCACCCACCATCTACAGGTACAAGTTCCCAAAACCCACAAACCTAATAGTCCTCGATCCCGCATTGTAGCTCATTCTTGTGCTTCCACTGAATGAATTTCCATTCTTGGTACCCAACACCTCCAACCAATCACCAGAACCCAGTGTCCCATTTCAAACACTGTAACTACCACCTCCCTATACACCATCATCCCTCACTCCCATGACCTTGCTACTATTGAACACTACCTCGACCAATATCCTTCAAACTTCAAACCCACCAACTTCTTCCATATACTAGTTACCAATGATATCCTGGCTCTCAACTACTTTTCCTTTGAATGGCGGGTGTACTAACAAATCCGCAGCACAGCCATGGGCATCTTCCAACCGATTCATGGGCCATCTACAAAAAACCTTCTAGCTTCCCAAAACTTCCAACCCCTAGTCTGGTTCAGTTTCATTGACAATACCTACATGATCTGGACCCAAGGCCAAGACACCCTTTCTCCAATCCTTCACAGCTCAACACCTTCTCTTCTATCTGATTCACCTGGTCCTGCTCAACCCGTGCCACCTTCCTGGACATGGATCTACTTCTCTCTGCTGGCTCCATCCACACCTCTGTCCATATTAAACCCACTAACAACCAACAGTACATGCATCTCAACAGCTGCCACCCCTTCCACACCAAAAGTCCCTCCCCAACAGCCAAGATGTCCATGGATGAAGTATCTGTAGTGACGAGCACTGTCTTGCCCAATATGCTGAAGGTCTCACACAGATCTTCACAGACGGGCACACCACACAAACCTAGTTCACAAACAGATTTCCTGTGCCATATCCTCACACATCCTCAATCCTCGCACCACCCTCAAGAATCAACTACAAAGGAATGCTCTTCCTTGTCACCCATTATCATCCTGGACTTTAGCAAGTATACCACAGCCATCATCAGGGCTTTAATTATCTCTCACCATACTCTGAAATGAGCTCCCCACCTCTCCCAAAGTAGTGTTCTTGTATACCTAAGCTACACAACATCCTAGTCCATCCTTACGCCACTCCCATTCCCAACCCCTTACCAGATGCCTCGTATCCCTGCAGTAGATGAAGTTGCAAGACCTCGCCAATCCACCTACCCAGCACTTCCTGCTCCAGTCCTGTCACAAGCTTATCCTACCTCATCAGAGTTCATCCCACTTGTGAAAGCAGCCATAATAAACACCAACTCTGTTGCAAGCACTGCACAGCTTTTTGTATGCCTCTGACTACCAACCAGCTGCCCACCAGGATGAATAACCACTACCAAGCTGTTGTCAAGAATAAAGTTAGCCACCTCAACATGCAGTTGAACACAACAGGCTCACTTTCAATGGCTGCTTCACAACCCGAGCTGTCTATATCCTTCCCTCCACCATAATCCTCTCTGAACTGTGCAGGCAGGAGTTATCCTTGCAACACGTACTTCGGTCACTTAATCGTCCTGTCCTCAGTCTCCATTAACTCACTGTCCCCACACCCTCCACACAACAGTTTCCAATTGGTTCATCCTTTCACCCCTCCCAATCCACATCTCCTTCAGTGTGTGTTACTCCCCACTGGCTACGACAACCGTGCATTGCATGCCTAGTGTGTGTGTGTGTGTGTGTGTGTGTGTGTGTGTGTGTGTGTGTGTGTGTGTGTGTGACGACTCAATGCTTCTGCTGTTTGGTGAGTGAGCTCCTTTAATCCATAAGTATTTACTAATAAGTAGCTAATTTATATATATTTTTTAAATTACTGAATAGCTTTTGTAAAAGTTAATCACAAGCACTAACCAGGCATCGCCCACTAACGCAGAATGCTTTTCTTTCTGTTGCCCCTCGTGCACAGTCAGTCCCAAAAGGAAACCATCCATCTTCACCATTAACTAGGTAGAACCTGTGACTGACTTGGTCATCTTGGCAGGCAACACGGCATGGACGGTCCATGTCATCTGGAAGATAGTATTGTTCATCAAAACATTTAAGAATTGGCACATCAAATTAAAAATTAATGAATCAGCTTCTAAAATTAACATAATTTGAAATTAAAAGACCAGGAATATCACATAATTCAAGTATTTGTGGACACTGTCTCCATAATAAGCAGTAGCTAAATAGTTAGTAAGTATTTGTGGACACTGTCTCCATAATAACCAGTAGCTAAACAGTTGGTCTAAAAGTGTTTGTAGGTATTTTTGTGATACTTCATTCGATGCAACTGAGTTAGTAGACTGCAAAGGTTTCTTGGGTAGTACCCTGTAACAATGTGCATTTTCTAAGAACATTGGTGAGATATGCTGTTTTAGAAAATTGTTGGAGATACCAAGGAAATAAATGTTTTACCAAAATCAAAACCTCGGTTTTTATATAGGGGGCAGGTGTCATGCAATTATCTGGGAAACAGCTGTTTTTCATTATGTTTAATCCTCTCTTTGCTTTTGACCACATTTGCTCAACATTGAACTACTGGCATATGGGGAACTCCCATTGGGTTTCAACATTTCAACTCGCAAACTACCTGTATTGAAGATTACTACAGCTGTGTGCTAGCAGTTAGTAACTGTTTGTGACCTGTTGTGTTCAATGATTTACCAAGTTTCTTATTTTCAGTCACAGAATTTAGAACTTCCATGCATGATATACAGAGTTCTTTATGCCAGTGTCTCCCATGCTTCAATGTCAAAAATCTGCAATGAGCAAATAAATTGTGTCAAGTTATTGGCTCTAAATAAAGCCTGTTGGATTTCATCAGCTCTTGTTGCACTTCTACTCACAATCATTCCAGCTATTAGTTAAGAATTTGCATAAATGATTATAAAACTAAAGAGGGTGGCTGTATACATAAATGGGTTATTACAATGCAGGCATAGAAAATGGTTCCATTAACTTCTACATTTTATAAACCAACTACGTATTTTGTACATGAAATTACTGTCATGCAGGGTGTGTAAATAAAGTTTCAAGACTGATTTTTTCCTGAGCAGTGGTGCGCATGCAGATTCGTATCACCACCTGTGCCAGGTTGTGGGGAATGTTGGCTAAGCGAGCCAAGCCTCGGCATTGACCGGCAGAACACTGGATTGAAAACATCACGAGTGCAGGGAGTGTCTGTTTCGAAATGTCGTTGAGAAATCAGAGCATCCAAAATGCAGCTCCTCATGGAGCAGCGGTGTTCGATCAAACTTTATGTAAAACTGAAGATCAGTATGGAAACGTTCGAAATGATTCAAGAGGCCTATAAAGAATTCACCTTGTCACGTTCCGTGGTTTTCATGTGGCACAAGAGGTTCAAAGATAGCCGCAAAGACTTGGAAGATGATGAACGCTCTGCAAGACCTTCAACGAGCACAACTGATGAAAATCTGACCAGATCGGTCTGCCGCTGTGGTTGCCCCGGTTGCTGCCCGCAGTGGGGTTGAGCCCTCGCCTGTGGTTGATTGGGAGGTCGTTCCAAGGCGTGGCAGGCAGCGAAAGATGTCCCCGGAGGCTGATCAGAAAGCCTCCCCGGTGTGTCTGACAAACAGGTTTCAGGCACTGTCTCTGGCTGAGCCAGATGCAGCTGCCTGCCCTTTTTCAGAGGATAATTCTCAGCCTTCAAGGTCCGGGCAGTCACAGAGGGTGGGCTTATTGGTAGTTGGGAGCTCCAATGTTAGGCGTGTAATGGGGCCCCTTAGGGATATGGCGGCTAAGAGGGAAAGAAATCCAGTGTGCATTCTGGGTGGAGTCATTCCTGATGTGGAAAGGGTCCTTCCGGATGCCATGAAGAGCACAGGGTGCAGCCAGCTGCAGGTGGTGGCACATGTCAGCACTAATGACGTGTGTCGCTTTGGATCTGAGGAAATTCTCTCTGGATTCCAGCGGCTATCTGATTTGGTGAAGGCTGCCGGTCTTGCTTACGAGATGAAGGCAGAGCTCACCATCTGCAGCATCGTTGACAGAATCGACTGCGGACCTTTGGTGCAGAGTCGGGTGGAGGGTCTGAAACAGAGGCTCAGACAGTTTTGCAACCGTGTTGGCTGCAGATTCCTTGACTTGCGCCATAGGTTGGTGGGGTTTCGGGTTCCGCTGAATAGGTCAGGAGTTCACTACACTCAGGTGGTGGCTACATGGGTAGTGGAGGCTGTATGGCATGGACTGGGCGGTTTTTTTTAGGTTAGAAGGCCTCTGGGAAAGTACGGGGTGAGCTGCAATCTCAAAGGGTGCATGGCAAATACAGGGTGTGCTTGGATCAAGGAACAGTCGGAATTGTAGTTGTAAATTGTTGTAGTTGTGCTGGGAAAGTCCCTGAGCTTCAAGCACTAATAGAAAGCACAGAAGCTGAAATCGTTATAGGTACGGAAAGCTGGCTAAAGCCTGAAATAAGTTCTGCAGAAATTTTTACGAAGTCTCAGATGGTGTTCAGGAAAGATAGATTAGGCAGAATTGGTGGTGGAGTGTTTGTGTCTGTCAGTAGTGGTTTATCTTGTAGTGAAGTCGAAGTAGATACTCAGTGCGAATAGGTATGGGTGGAGGTTATACTTAACAGCCAAACGAAGTTAATAATTGGCTCCTTCTACCGACCCCCAGACTCCGATGATATAGTTGCTGAACAGTTCAGAGAAAATTTGAGTCTCATAACAAATAAATACCCCACTCATGCGGTTATAGTTGGTGGGGACTTCAACCTTCCCTCGATATGTTGGCAAAAATACTTGTTCAAAACCGGTGGTAGGCAGAAAACATCTTCCGAGATTGTCCTAAATGCTTTCTCCGAAAATTATTTCGAGCAGTTAGTCCACGAACCCACACGAATTGTAAATGGTTGCGAAAACACACTTGACCTCTTAGCCACAAACAATCCAGAGCTGACAGAGAGCATCATGACTGATACAGGGATTAGTGATCACAAGGTCGTTGTAGCTAGGCTCAATACCGCTTCTTCCAAATCCACCAGAAACAAACGCAAAATAATTTTATTTTAAAAAAGCAGATAAAGTGTCTCTAGAAGCCTTCCTAAGAGACAATCTCCATTCCTTCCGAACTGACTATGCAAATGTAGACGAGATGTGGCTCAAATTCAAAGATATAGTAGCAACAGCAATTGAGAGATTCATACCTCATAAATTGGTAAGAGATGGAACTGATCCCCCGTGGTACACAAAACAGGTCCAAACGCTGTTGCAGAGGCAACGGAAAAAGCATGCGAAGTTCAGAAGAACGCGAAATCCCAAAGATTGGCTAAAATTTACAGACGTGCGAAATTTGGCACGGACTTCAATGCGAGATGCCTTTAATAGGTTCCACAACGAAACATTGTCTTGAAATTCTGGTCGTATGTAAAGTACACAAGCGGCAAGACGCAGTCAATACCTTCGCTGCGCAGTGACGATGGTACTGTTACCGACGACTGTGCCGCTAAAGCGGAGTTATTGAACGCAGTTTTCCGAAATTCCTTCACCAGGGAAGATGAATGGAATATTCCAGAATTTGAAACATGAACAGCTGCTAGCATGAGTTTCTTAGAAGTAGATACCTTAGGGGTTGCAAAGCAACTCAAATCGCTTGATACTGGCAAGTCTTCAGGTCCAGATTGTATACCGATTAGGTTCCTTTCAGATTATGCTGATACGATAGCTCCCTACTTAGCAATCATATACAACCACTCGCTCACCGATAGATCTGTACCTACAGATTGGAAAATTGCGCAGGTCACACCAGTGTTTAAGAAGGGTAGTAGGAGTAATCCATCTAACTACAGACCTATATCATTAACGTCAGTTTGCAGTAGGGTCTTGGGGCATATACTGTATTCAAACATTATGAATCACCTCGAAGGGAACGGTCTATTGATACGTAATCAGCATGGTTTCAGAAAACATTGTTCTTGTGCAATGCAGCTAGCTCTTTATTCGCACGAAGTAATGGCCGCTATCGACAGGGGCTCTCAAGTTGATTCCGTATTTCTAGATTTCCAGAAAGCTTTTGACACCGTTCTCCACAAGCGACTTCTAATCAAGCTGCGGGCCTATGGGGTATCGTCTCAGTTGTGCAACTGGATTCGTGATTTCCTGTCAGGAAGGTTGCAGTTCGTAGTAATAGACAGCAAATCATCGAGTAAAACTGAAGTGATATCAGGTGTTCCCCAGGGAAGTGTCCTGGGACCTCTGCTGTTCCTGATCTATATAAATGACCTGGGTGACAATCTGAGCAGTTCTCTTAGGTTGTTCGCAGATGATGCTGTAAGTTACTGTCTAGTAAGGTCATCTGAAGACCAGTATCAGTTGCAAAGCGATTTAGAAAAGATTGCTGTATGGTGTGGCAGGTGGCAGTTGACGCTAAATAACGAAAAGTGTGAGGTGATCCACATGAGTTCCAAAAGAAATCCGTTGGAATTCAATTACTTTATAAATAGTACAATTCTCAAGGCTGTCAATTCAACTAAGTACCTGGGTGTTAAAATTACGAACAACTTCAGTTGGAAAGACCACATAGATAATATTGTGGGGAAGGCGAGCCAAAGGTTGCGTTTCATTGACAGGACACTTAGAAGATGCAACAAGTCCACTAAAGAGACAGCTTACACTACACTTGTTCGTCCTCTGTTAGAATATTGCTGCGCGGTGTGGGATCCTTACCAGGTGGGATTGACGGAGGACATCGAAAGGGTGCAAAAAAGGGTAGCTCGTTTTGTATTATCACATAATAGGGGAGAGAGTGTGGCAGATATGATACGCGAGCTGGGATGGAAGTCATTACAGCAAAGACGATTTTCGTCGCGGCGAGATCTATTTACGAAATTTCAGTCACCATTTTTCTCTTCCGAATGCGAAAAGATTTTGTTGAGCCCAACCTACATAGGTAGGAATGATCATCAAAATAAAATAAGAGAAATCAGAGCTCGAACAGAAAGGTTTAGGTGTTCGTTTTTTCCGCGCGCTGTTCGGGAGTGGAATGGTAGAGAGATAGTATGATTGTGGTTCGATGAACCCTCTGCCAAGCACTTAAATGTGAATTGCAGAGTAGTCATGTAGATGTAGATGTAGAAAGTGCATCAAGTTTTAAACAGTGACTGACTTCTCGGCATCAGAATGATTGCAGATGAAGTGGGTTTGAATCAACAAACTGTGTTTCAGCTAATGACAGAAGATCTAATGATGAGAAAAGTGTGCACGAGACTTGTCCCTAAAGTGCTCTCAGCTGAAAAAAAGGAGCAGCACCTGGCTGTTTTGCAATACATGCTTCAACATTTACAAACTGAACCTGATTTTTTGGACAAAGTGGTCACTGGCAGTGGGACCTGGGACTTTGAATACGATATAGAGTCGAAGAGGCTAAGCTCAGAGTGGCACACTTCCGCATCACCAAAGCAGAAGAAAGCCTGCATGACCAAGTCACATCTGAAAAGCATGCTCATCACTTTCTTTGACGCAAAAGGAATGATCCACAAAGAGTTCGTGCCTGCTGGACAGACTGTCAGTGGTCAGTACTATGCTGGAGTGGTCCAACATTTGATTGATCAAGTCTGCTGAGTCCACCCGGAGAAGAAAGACGACTGGGTGCTCCACCATGACAATGCGACTGTTCACACCTGCTGTCACTGAAGTTTTGACCCGGTTCAATGTGTCAACACTGTCGCAGCCACCCTATTGCCCCAACCTTAGCCCCAGTGACTTCTTTTTGCTCTCCCAGATGAAGAGAGACCTGAAATGAAAGCAATTTAACAGCGTTGCAGCGGTCCAAAAGGGTTCGGAAGAGCATTCCGGGTAAAGAGTTCCAGGGAGCTTACCATCATTGGAAATCTCATTGTCAGTGCTGTGTAGATTCGCAAGGCACCTATTTTGAAGAATTTCAGTCCAATGTTCAATAAATTTTGTGTTCTGAGACCAGTCTTGAAACATTATTTACACACCCTGTAACACATAGCCCATTCAAATTAGCAAAATTTAATCTAGCCATTTTTCAAGAACACAATATGTTATACACCACTCTTTATAAAGTCAGCCCTAGTCCAAAACCTTCAGTCTGTGCTCCGAAACCTCACAAGCAGTATCTGTGTGAAAGTTTGCAGTCAGTAATCATGCAAGTAAGACTTATGCAACATGTTCTGGGTGAGATAGAAAACAAGTAACATATCTATTGGTATCCCCAGTAATATTATAAAGTTGGTGCCTATAAAGTATTCAGTTAACATCTTCAGGTAAGTCTGTCACTAATACTTGCATGGTCATTATATCCATGCGACTCAGCATGTGAATTACTACATGTGACTTATGTTATCTTTCAAGTACTCCTCTTCCGACACTATTTGTGAAATACAGTCCCTTTAAGCATTCTACTCACTGTATAGTTGTTGTTTAATTAGGTGTTTATCAGGGACCAAACATGTGCACTGTTTTGCATAAAGCCAAGCCACTAGGAAATTGTAATTAGTCTGTTTGCAAGTTGTTTATCGAGGACCATAATGTGTGCACTGTTTTTCATAAAATAAAGGCATTGTTGTGACACAATAACATTGGAACTGGGTATAAAATAGTTTTGTTGTTTATGTCACCGTGATGAAAGGATGAGAAATGGAGATGTTCATTGGGGATTTGATAGAGGCAATAGAAGTGGAAACAGTAAGATTTATTTAAGAGGTTTGTGGTTTAGCTTATTAAAGCAATTCCTGAAAATGGGTTTACAGTTCAGTGAAGTTTCTGCAAGGAGACACCAATGTATTATTTACTTTGCAGGTAGGAACCATTCCAGCTGGGCATAGTTTCAGATTCAAAAATAATCTACAATATTTTAGCAATGGATAAGAGTTACATTTGTCAAAGACCAAGGCAACAGATAATACTGAAGCTATAGATAGATCTTGCAGTACCAGAACCCCCCAGCTATACCTGGTATATGCAGATAGATAAAGCTGCAGGTATCGTACCTTCGCTCACGAAAAATAGTATTACTTCATCCATTGTTTGTGGTGCTGACAGATCAGTTCAGTGACACTCAGATTGCAAAAAAGAGAGAGAGAGGGAGAGAGAGAAGAAAGAAAGAGCCCTTACCTGTAGTAGTTTAGTGCATGAGGTATGTGGAATACCCATGTAAAAGGCATTTTGTGTGTGAATTGCAACTTCGGATTTTATGAGTTTTCTTTGCGGTGTCATGTATATGACTGTGGTAGACCGTAGAGTTGATAAGCACAGTGAACTCTAAAAATGAAATTATCAAGTTGCTGAAAAGACATTGAAGTTCTTAAAGACCTTGAAAGAGGAAAAGGCAAGATTCAAAAACAAAAACTGCTGTGCTGATGAAAATACAGATATAATGAGAAAACATAACCACAAAACTGCACTGGCACACAGTAAAATGGGCTTCAGTAAAACTCCTTTACAATGATGTGAACACATGCAACAGTGATGAGAATTTTATTTTTATGCTAGAATATATACTAGTACAGTCACTGGTTACTTATATTAGCATAATGTGTTTTGGCTGTCATCATCAGCTGCATTTACAGTTACTTTTACATTGTAATTAATATGACGTGAGGTTAGTTTCTTTTGCTGTGTAAGCCTGGGAGGTTTGTGTGAGATATGTTACAGTGTGTACATTATGTGACAAGCAAGAGAATTTTATTCTGCCTGGTGTAAACACTACGCGCATGTGCACAAGCTGCATTCAGTCTTGCGCAGTTCGCATTCACAGTTGTCCCCTCGCATTGCACTAATGGTTGTCAGTTTTCAGCAAACCATCAAACAGAGTTTGCATTCACTCCACTTCAGCACTAGCAGTAAAGAAAGCTTTCGTCTGCTTGTCTACTTTTGTTGTTGTTGACATGAGTTGCATGTGTGATGGAGGGTCCTGAAGAAAATGTAATGTTGCTGTCAGAAGTATATAGACATCATCTGTGCTTCTGAGATTCAAGAGATCCACAGTACAAATGCTGGAGGAGGGAAGAGAATAACTGGTAGGAACTTGCCGAAGTCCAACTGTGGATGTGAAAAAATTGATAAAATCATTAATTCTTGCATAAGCATGAGTAGAATAAATAAGCACAAACTTCGTAATTCTTTTTATTTAAAAGGAAAAGTGCAATAAATTTCCTTTAAAATAAACAAGTGTGGATATCTATCTACTATACTGATTAAAATTAAAAATATACAAAAGACCTGATCATTCTTGCTGCCTACATTCATGTGATCTGAATTGTACAGCCAATGTATCACTGTTAATTAAGATTTATTTTATGATAAATAAAAATCATTTACCTGGGCTCATGCTCTCTAGATTCTAATAAACTACAGGGTGACACAGAAAAATGGGAACATTCCACAATCCAATAAAACTAATGTGATGAAGGAAAGAAATTGCATTCATAGTAATTGAAATCTTACAACTATGCCATTTATGAAACATTGATGGCATTTAACATTTTTTTAAAAATACGTCCATTAGATGGTGTCGTCCTGTACAAATACATTAGTGAAATCTGCTGTTGAGATTCCTCATTGACCACTGCATGTCAGCTTGGGACACTGTGAATTGCATCCCGAATTCTCTGTGTTAAGTTATCCAGGGTTCTTGGTTGAGTCATGTAGACTTTGCTCTTGAGGTAGCCCCACAAGAAAAAACCACAAACAGATAAATCTGGCGATCTAGGGGGCCAGTGAATGTTATCGAACCATGAGATCACACATTTGCCAAACAATTATCGCACATATTCCATTGATTGCCGTGCAGTGTGTGATGTCGCTCTGCCTGTTGAAACGAGGCTTCTTGAACGTTTGGAAAGTTATTCAATGCAGGTGTAATGAAAACACCTCCATGTAACGATCACCATTGACAGTTATTGTGTTTCACTGTTCATTTGGGAAAAAATATAGTCTGATAATCCAGTGTGATGAAGCACCACACCATACTGTCACTTTACTAGCATGTCAAGGGCGTTCATGAATGTCATTAGGTTTTGTGTTTCCCCAGAAATGGTAGTTCTGTTTATTCATATAACCTCTGAAATGAAAATGTGCCTCATCTGACAGCCACAGCTTGTTTAGAAATTCATCATCATTGTTTATTTTTGTTATCATTTGTTGACAGAATCCTAATCGTAACCGGTAATCATTGTCCTTCAATTGTTGCACCATCTGTAGTTTGTATGGACGAAATTTTAAATCAAGATGAAGAGTTCCACGAACACTCTCCCAGGACATTCCAACCACTGCTTCTTGCTTACGAAATGTATACTGTGGGCTACGTAAGCCAGACTCGCATACAATATCAATGTTCCCTGGAGAACGCACACTTCTTGGTCGTCCTGTTGGTTTCTTCTTGAGGGCAGGTCCAGTCTCTTCAAAGTTATTAATCCAGCATTTTATCATGTGTTTCGATAGAACAGCATCATGATGTCCTAAATTATAAAAACGTCAAAACTACCTCTGCGCCGCTACCAAACTATCATTATTTTTATAAAACATTTTTTTGGCTAATGCACACTGTAGTCAGTCCCACTGATCCATGATTATTGAAATGGCGGACTGTTTACTCGCTAATTGTCATGAACCCACAGTGCTGCCACCTGCCTATGGCTGCCACTACTCATTTCAAACATTCCTGTTATTCTGTGTCACCGTCTATATACCGTAAGGTATTACTAAGTAGCCCCTGTGACAGGTCATGTGTATATTTCATTAATTTTTTCTTCAGTAGGGAGAAGTATATCTGTCCTCTGTCTAAATGAACATTGGCTAACAAAAGACTCCATCAAAGTCCTTCATAAACTGGAGAACTATGTTGTAGCGAGTAATTTTTGTAAAAGTAATAAAAACTGTGGGTTTCCTGTATACTTATTAAAAATACTTTAGCGTTTAAGGTAAGAGATGAAACTGTGTGCCAGACTGAGACTCAAACTCAGGACCTTTGCCATTTGTGGGCAAGTGCTCTACCAATTGAGCTACCTAAGCAGAACTCATTCCCAGTCCTAATAGCTTTATGACCACCAGTATCTCGTTACCTACCTTCCAAACTTCCAGGAGTGCGAGTCTTGCAAGTTTTGTGGGAGAGGTTCTGTAATGTTTGGACGGTAGGTGATGAGATAGTGACAGAAGTATAACTGTGAGTACAGGGTGTGAGTTGTGCTTGGATAGCTCAGTTGGTAGAGTACTTGCCCATGAAAAGCAGAGGTTCTGAGTTCGAGTCTCGGTGTGTTATACAGTTTTAATCTTCCAGGCAGTTTCATATCAGTGCAGACTCCGCTGCAGTGTGAAAATCTCATTCTGAAGGTAAGACATTATTTTAATTTACTGGATGATAAAGATATATTTGAAAGCTGCTGTATAGAATTAGAGACAAAATATTCCAATAATTTTGATGTATAGAATACGAGGTAAAGAGAAGTAATTAAAGTATATATATTTAAACTAAGAAATCTCTTGCAGAAACTAACAAAAGAAAAACAGATTACAATTATGATGGCTGCTGATTTTAATATAAACATAATAAATGAATCCAACAATGGAAAATGCAGTATGGAATGTAACAATATCGTGAAAAGGAAAGTTGCTACTCACCATATAGTGGAAATGCATGCATTTGCGTGAGTGTGTATGTGTGTGTTTGTCATCTAATTTTGACAAAGGCCTTACTGGCCAAAAGCTATATTTGTGACAGTCTTTTTGTTGTGACTATCTGTGACTTAGTAAGTCTTATATATGATGAGTAGCAACTTCCCTTTTCACAATATTGTTAATAAATGAATCCACTGATTCAGGACAATTTATTGATCTGATTCAATCAAAACTTCATAGAATTGAGAAGAGAGTAAATGAACTGAAACCTGTATAGATAACATTCTGATAAATTATACATTTGATAATAGAAAAAAATTCTGCATTGATTTTGGTATTTCTGACAATTCTGCATTGTTTTTGGAGCTACCAAAAATAAATGAACCATGCTTTAGAAAAATTTGCATCAAATCAAGGTTCAGTAAAACTCATTTTATTGTTGGGTTCAAATTAATGATATGAATATAATAGAGGGAAACATTCCACGTGGAAAAAATTTATCTAAAAAGAAAGATGATGAGACTTACCAAACAAAAGCACTTGCAGGTCGATAGACACACAAACAAACACAAACATACACACAAAATTCAAGCTTTCGCAACAAACGGTTGCTTCGTCGGGAAAGAGGGAAGGAGAGGGAAAGACGAAAGGATGTGGGTTTTAAGGGAGAGGGTAAGGAGTCATTCCAATCCCGGGAGCGGAAAGACTTTACAAATGTCTGCTTGTGTCTGTGTATATGAGGATGGATATGTGTTTGTGTGCAAGTGTATACCTGTCCTTTTTTCCCCCTAAGGTAAGTCTTTCTGCTCCCGGGATTGGAATGACTCCTTACCCTCTCCCTTAAAACCCACATCCTTTCGTCTTTCCCTCTCCTTCCCTCTTTCCTGACGAAGCAACCGTTTGTTGCGAAAGCTTGAATTTTGTGTGTATGTTTGTGTTTGTTTGTGTGTCTATCGACCTGCCAGCGCTTTTGTTTGGTAAGTCTCATCATCTTTCTTTTTAGATATATCATTTTATTGTTGACTTGAAGAAGTAAACTGACCAGTGAATCATTTTACCACAATTTCTAAAAATTATGAGAGTTTTCTTTAAAGTTTTTTGCATGTTTTGACAAATATTTCCCCTTCAGTCTGCCTTAAAAAAACTAAGATAGATAACTGGTGGTGTAAAAGAGTCAAGTGCAAGAAAAAGTCTGTTACACAATGATCTGAAAAATAATATAAATTTAGCTTTTACAAGCTATTTAAAAAGCCATAAATCTGTATTTAGAAGGGTGGCAAAGAAAGCAAAAGAAATGAGACAAAAATATATTCCAAGCCATACAAATAAATCAAAAGTCAGTATGGTCAATCATAAAATCTGAAATTGGTGTCATAGCTAGCAGTCCACAATCTCCAAAATTAAGTTAGATGACAAATTCATAATAAATATTGCAAAAAAATCAGAATATTTCAGTGAGTTATAAATATATCAAAATCAGATATCATGTAAGTGATTGCCTAGATTATGTCCAATCCTTCAGTTTCAATCAGGATAACATGAAAGTTGTAACCAATTTTGATGATAATATAGCTAAAAATGTAGAAAAAGTAATATTATCCCTCAAAAATAAAAATTCGGCTGGACATGGTGAAATATCCTCTACAATAATTAAGAGTTTCTCATATAATATCATAACTCATATCTGAAATAATTAAGTCACTTTAAGAAGGATGCTTCTTAGCTGCTCTAAAGTAACCATAGTAAAGCCATTATTCAAGAAAAGCTCAACAATATTTGAAAAAATTGTTGCAACCCAGATCCAAAATTTCATAGCAAAATCCATCACCATATCACATCAGTTTGGGTTCCAGAGAGACAAGTGTACAATTTATACTAACAACAAATTCGCTGAGACAGCTTACATAACTTTGGGCAAGATCAAAAAGATCACACCAATTTTTTATGATCTTTTGAAGGCTATTGACTGTGTGCTGCTACATAAATTAGAAAAGTATGGAATAAGTGGTAGTGCTTTGAAATGATTCGAGTCATACTTAACAAACAGGAAGCAAAAAACAGTTGCAATATGAAGTACAGGAAATTGTGACTCAGACTAGAAAATCATTTCAGAGGGAGTCTTACAAGATTCCATTTTAAGCCCAATACTGTTTTTATTTTGTATAAATGATTTATCTCTTTACACAACATCACATCAGTTTTATTTGCAGACAACACGTCTGTACTCATTAAAAGTGAGACAACAGGACAAACGTCTCAAAGAGTCACTGATATCGTAAATTGCTTAGAAAATTGAGTTTATCTAAGTGGTTTAAAATTAAGCATGACAAAGACCCAAACTTACGCAGTTTAAAACCAAGCAATCAAAATCAAATGATTTCCAAATTACCCATAAAAATCAGGATCTCATGGAAGCAGTTTCTGTCAAATTCCTGGGGATATTTCGTGAAAAAATGTATCCTGGTCTTCTTACATAAGCTACCCCGCAAATATGCCAAACAGTCTTGCATTTGCAATGATAGTATTCTCCTATACAAATGATGCAGATGCTAGAGAAATTAAGGAACATGGATGCTATAAAAGTTGGTTCCACTCCATTTTGGCTGTCTGATGCAGAAACAGTTATTCATATTTTTTAATGAAAAGATTCTTGGGTGCAAAATAGTTTTTATTAAAAACAGTTATGCAGTTCACCTTTGTAAAGCATCATCAGAATAGCTGGAGACAACAGAACAAAAATTAATATGTCAGAACAGTAAATAGAATCAAGTATGCTTCTAAGCTATGCAGCCTTGCATACAAGGGGCAGCAATATATGTATAAACTCATATAAAAATGTTGTAGGGTAAGCTTCATCCACCAATTGCCTCTGAAGGGCTTTAAATAAGAACAAGAAGCATCTGGATATAACATCCAGTTGTCAAATGTCATATCAGGTATGCAAAGGACCCAAACAAGAAGTAAAAATAGAAAAGTAAAATTAACCATGTTTAATTGTGGGTGGTAGAAGAAATGGGAATCTAAATAGATAAAATATTCAACCAGTTAGGAATCTTATGTGTACTAATGCAGGCTCAGCATGGTGTACACAGCACAGAGCCATGGATGTAGAGTAGGAAATGACTGCCTAAGCAGGTCTGGCCAGCACAAGAACAGAGATATGAAGTGTGTGACCAGTTATGTCGTATTATGGGTATGGGCTAAATGGTGAAAAGACTCAGACATAACATAATTGTGTTATATCCAGATGCTTCTTATTCTTATTTAATGCCATTCAGCAGCAATTGATGGATGGAGCTAACCATACTACTTTTTTATGAGAATTTATCCAGCTTAGAACCGTGCTTCTTTTTATTTACCATTTTGTCATATTAATTTTTCTTCTGTTGTGTCCAGATAATCTGATGATGCCTTACAATGGTGAAATGCATAATTGTTATTAATAAAAACAATTTAGCAACAGAGACTGTTTTCATTCAAAAGCTAGAAAAGTAGTTTATCATAGCTACTTTGAATCTGTTGTAATGGAGTATGGAGTAATCCTTGGGGAGAATGCTATTAGTGGGGAAAAAAACCTACTATAAGAAATATCTGCAAATATTTTACTATTCCATGTATTTATATTTATCAAAGGTTTATGTGCAACAATCCACAATTATTTATAGAAAATCATTTTCATCATATTTACAATACAAGAAACAGATAGCTTCATGTTACCATCTTATAGATTAAAACTGTACTCTCAGACTTCTCAGTGCATGGCTATGAAAATTTATAACATATTAAAACTGAAAAACCGTCACAGTGTTGACCTAGGTTTACTGAAAGAAAAGTTACCTTCCTTGTGCAAAAATGTTGTTATTCAATCACAGAATTTTTAAATAGTGATAAACATAATATAATAAACTTGTTGTTTGATGGTTGTAAATTAAGATTAATTTTAGATTTCTCTGACACATTAAATGCACCTCAATTGTATTACTTATATTATCTTTTGTATGTTTTGTATATTATCTTTTGTTATGTATATATGTAATGAGTTACTAAAATTCTGATTGTGAAAATAATTCAACAAATATCAATTTCTTCCACATTTCAAATTGGCTGTTCAGATTATGCTATCTGGTGCATGTATTTGAGAACCTGAAGCTAAATGTGTTTCTCCATGGAGTACAAAAATTTTTTTTGCACAGAAACATAAAATTCAAGCTTTTATGAAGAATTAAACATTTGAAGAAGTACATGGAAAATAATTTTGAAATGTTTTTGTATAGTGATGATTTCATTGCTGTGATTTGATTGTGATGTGATTAAGCACATCATAATTGAGTTTTTGGTATACTCAAAAAATAATTTTAATAAATATTTTCCACCATAACTAAACAGTAATCTCTTAGGATTGGATGCAGAATTGTTTTGCAGTAACAGTGGAATGTGTGAAACATTCTTGCTGAAATCATGGGAAGAATTTCCAGAACTTTGACTCAAACCAAAAACTTGAATTTTCAAGAAAAAATATTAAGGCAGAACTTCCAATAATTTTAAATTTAAGACTGGATAGCTCTTCCACCATTTTTGTGAATCGCCATTTTCAACAAATGTGGTAACTAAACCAAAATCATCAGGACACTAAAAGTGCCTTGAAACAAGCAGTGACGAGCATTAAGCCATGCTTTGAGCAATTGTGTCAGAATATTCAGTCACATCCAGTGCATCAAAGGTAATTTATATTTTTCCAGCCTTCCTTTGTTATACTCCAAACTGTATGATACAATAGTGTACTCCCATATCTTTGTGTTCACTTTAATCTTGATGTTTTAATGAACTATTTTAATCATACTTTGATGATATATTTATCTAGCTCAGGTTTTTTCCCAAATGTTATTATTTCAAAAGAATTTACTTGATTAAGTTTTCAGTGAAGATTGTTGTTAAATAAGTAATCGTGCAGAATAATACGCCTAGAAACTAGTATGTCAGTGGTGTGTACAATCTATGAGTACTAATTACATTTATAGCAGTGAGTGGGAGCCACAAAGAGATGAACCTGTATGACAGGGGTTGCTGACAAAAAAGTGTATGAATTCTTGATGTAGATTATAATATTGTACTTTAAAAACTTCAGTGGTATTTTTCAATCTAATTATAAGTTTACTTTTTGCCCATTATTGACATTTTAAGCACTACTGCAGCAATAGTCCTTTAATGATATATTTATCTAGTTCTAGGGCTTTTTTTCCTAATACTGTTTGGGCCTAAGAATTTAGTTGACCAGGGTTTCAGCAGGTAGGGTCTTTTAGATCATGTTCATGCAGAAGCATATGCAAAGAAACTAGTTTACTGATAGTTTTTATATGCTATTGCTACAAATTGTGTTATAACTGTGATGTGGAAAGCAGGGAGTGTGGTAAAATGTGTCATGCACAGAAGGAATCTTTGACAAAATTTAATATTTCCTGTGTATGCTTTTTTGCAGCCTCAAAAAATTGTGTGAACTGCTGTAGGCAGTATTTTTAGAAAGTTGTTTAGAGCATAGCAAATGTGAATCCAAAATAAAGATTTTGGTAAAAAAGACTGATCAATAACATAGCCTGACAACTATGTTTGCACCAAATTTACTACCCCTGTTTTCTTTTGTAAAAGTTATACAACAAAGTTAATTTTTAGAAAACCCATGTAATATAATATTGATCACAGAAGTGACACAGAAGTTGATGGCAAGTCGTTACCAGGACCAGGTACAGCCTCTTTGCTCACTTTTGTAAATAGTATTAGCAGTCACTATGCACAACACTGCACACAAATCAACAGTATATTGTCAATAGCTGCTTGTTGTTATGGTGCACAATACTCTTACATAGCTACTGTTGATAGCGACCATTAACATTCCAGAGCGCCATGCAGTGAGCTGACTGCACCAATCGCACAGGGGACAAGTATAAGTGTGCAGTCAGTACACAAGTCTCAGATTCATATTTCATTACATAGGATGTACATATGTCGTACATAAACTAAGAAAAATGCTGGGGAAGGAACACTACATATTTTTACCCCTCTTTCATTCGTATTCTGGGTAATACCCAATGCTTTTAGGATCCCATAAATCTGTGCACATGTGAGAATACAATGCTTTCAATCTTGTTTGCAGACAAAAAACTACCAAATAGTTCAGTTTTGTGTTAAATGTATTTACTGCATTTATGCTTATTTTATTGAGGTTGCTGATGACATTGTTATTCAGTCAGACAGCAAAGGACTTGGGGGAGCAGTTGAATGGAACAGACAGTGTCTTTATAGGTGAATATAAGATGAACATCAACAAAAGCAAAACAAAGGTAGTGGAATGTAGTCTAATAAAATCAGGTGATAATGGGGTAATTAGATTAGGAATGAGACATTTAAAGTAGTATATGAGTTTTGCTGTTTGGGCAGCAAAATAACTGATGATGGTCAAAGCAGAGAGAGTATAAAATGTCGACTGGCAATGGCAAGAAAGCGTTTGTGAAACAGAGAAATTTGTTAACATTGAGTATTGATTTAGGTATTAGGAAGTCTTTTCTGAAAGTATTTGTATGGAGTGTAGCCATGTATGGAAGCAAAACATGGATGATAAACAGTTTAGACAAGAAGAGAATAGAAGGTTGGAAATGTGGTGCTACACAAGAATACTGAAGATTAGATGGGTAGATAACTAATGAGGAGGTGCAGAGCTGAAAAGGTTTGCACAGGATAGATTGGAATAAAGAGCTGCATCAAACCAGTTTTCAGACTGAACACAATTACAATGATGATGTTTATCTACCACACAATGAACCATTCCTAATTGTAGGAGATTTTCATGCACTTAATGTGGTATGGGCATGTGTGTGAATCTGCCCCAGGGGTCACGTTGTTGAAAGCTTCATTGTATCAGGAGAGTTGTACATTCTTAATTCTGGTTGGTTCTGGTAGTAGCACACACTTCTGCACTGCAATGGACCCATTCTCCACAACAACCCTTACTTTCAGCTGTCATGCCCATACAGATGTTCAATGGGAAGTGGTCAGTGACTTGCATTCAAGTGACTGGTCCTACCTTCTGACAGAGCAGCCCCCGAAGGGAGGCTGTTGGAGTGGATGCTCAGCAGAGCAAACTGAACACTGTTAAGATAACTGGCTGTTTTCAATTACTGAGATTGTCCAGAACTGGGTACAGCTGCATCAAACCAGTCTTCAGACTGAAAACCATAACAACACTGTGTGAGTTTCTCTCAGGTGGGTAATTTGGGACACTGTACCATCATGCAAGTCATGTAGGTTTATAAGGAGTTGGCTGCTTCATTTTCAACAGTTAAAAGTGTACCAAACTGCAAGAACAGATGAAAACATTGAGAAAGTGCATGGGATGATCAACAATTAAAAATATATGAAATAGATGGAGCTTTATACATATAAAGGGAAAGAGTGTAATCCTTTTAGCTTCAAGAAATTCCACATTTATTGTTAGCTGACCAAAAATAATTGCAAAAATGAATTGTTTGAACTATTTTTTAATTCAACTGTGTGCACCAGTTCCTTACTTTGGATCTACCATTTCACAGAGAAACTGAAACAGCTTTTAAAATTGCAAATGGATCTGATAGTCCTGCTTGAACAAAGGCAAATGTGAATTCATCTGCTGGAAAGGTTATAGCATGTGTTTTCTGGGATACAAAACTATTTTTCATTATTTATCTTGCAAATAGTAAAACAATACCTGCCAAATACTGTGCATAGTTTCTGGACCATTTGTATGAAAAAGTAAATGAGAATAATCCTGGATTTCAAGAGAATGAATGGGCACAATAGACCTGCCCATAAACGTGCTCTGGCAATGATAAAACATGGGGTTTTGAGGCATAAATAATTGGAACTTTCAAACTACTAAGTGGATTTGGCTAAAGAAATACAGATTCTGTTTGTGGATAAATCCCAATTTATCTTCTAAAGTAATAGCAGATAGTTCACTTAGTTACATGTTCCCTGGATCATTTTGCGCAATAAAGCATAATGACATGGAACAAGTCATTTTACAGTCACATTGAAAATTAATCTGTTAATGTGGTTACACGCTGAACATTTATAAGCTTGTTTCTAATATACAGAAGTGAGTTAGTAATTCCTAACCACCACCTTTTACACATTACTGTGATAGAAATTCTTGTAAGCAATAGAAGAAGTTGTCAAGGAGAAACTTTTTCAGTTTGTTTTCAAATTTTACTTTGCTATCTGTGTGTTGCAGTTTCAATTGTAAGTTGTTGTGCATTTAAAAGCTGTACACAGTAACTTAAAACAGATATTCAGTAAGTGCAAAAACTGGAGCTGACTATGAAAAAGATTGTAATACTGGTTAATTAAACCAAATAATATGCACTTGTTAATGAACTGTGTTTTGAAACTATTAATGCTTTAGCAAATGGGCTACCAAACATTGTTTTTTGGAGATATAAGGCAACATTTTTTAAAATGTAAATGTGTAATTTGTTTTACAAGAAAAACAGGGAGTGCAATATATATTATGTAATGGTTATTCTTTAAAAACCACAGACACACACTTGTAGTTGATTATACTTAGTAATATACTGGGAGGGTGGGGCTTTCCATCGGGCAAAAGAGGCGTGAGCCTCTGCTGTTGTGGATTTGACTATGTCCATGTAGTGTAAGATTAGACCAACAATATTAAATGTAGCCCTCATATGGGGGGGGGGGGGGGGAAGATGGTTGGTTGGTTGTTTGGGGAAGGAGACCAGACAGCGTGGTCATCGGTCTCATCGAATTAGGGAAGGATGGGGAAGGAAGTCGGCCGTGCCCTTTCAGAGGAACCATCCCGGCATTTGCCTGGAGTGATTTAGGGAAATCACGGAAAACCTAAATCAGGATGGCCGGATGCAGGATTGAACCGTCGTCCTCCCGAATGCGAGTCCAGTGTCTAACCACTGCGCCACCTCGCTCGGTATGGGGGGAAGACAGATGGAGCTTACAGAGTGGATAGTATGGAAGTCCCAATGGCCCCTCACAAAAGTCAGTCTATAATGGTGGAATACTAGATCTAGCTTATGGATGTGTTATACCAGTAAAATACTTTGCTATTGTCTGGGCTGTGCTTATTGGTTGATCTGGATTATTGGTCTTCTCTATAGCAATAAAACAGCACTTTCCATTTTGCCTCAATCTCTTGTGGTTATCTCCCATAAAAAAGATTTTGTGGAAAAATCTTTGGAGTTTGAGATCTATTGTCACCATCTCAACTTGTACTTTGTAATTATTTGACAGAATTTCATCTCTAATACCCAAAAGGCTGAAAGTTTCTTATTGGTTTTTGTAAACTTGAACTGCTCTAAGTGCTGCACACTTTCCTCTGATTGTTGGATAACAGTCTTCATTCTACAATTCATTTGCATTTCTTTGTAAATTGCGCTGATGATATGTCCATGATTTGTAAACTCTTTCTACTTGTTTGGGTCCTTAGTTTGCTGAATTTGGAAAACTTTGGCTCTCTATTGTGTCTCGCCACTGCCAAGGTTGACAGTCAAACAGTACCATGTCCATTAGCTCTGTAGTAGCTATTATTTAGAACTGATACATAATTTGTAGCAATGAGTGTGATTCTCAACCTGTTGATGCTTTCAGTCTTGATTACACAAAGCATTTGCATGTGTCACCGTGTTGTAGTGCAACCATCACCTGTACGCAAATACACTTACGGAAATGGAAAATGTTACATCGTGAAGCATCAATCGTATATTTATCAAACTCTGTGGATAGGTTCATCACATAATGAGTATTAAATGATTAAACATTCATTCTATTCTGAACAGATATCCATTGTCTTCATCAGTGTGAGGTGTGACTCCATGGGCACTAATAACGACTCTGTATTTATTGTGCTGTGAAAGCAAACAGCCTCTGACTTTTATCTTGAGGGATTCCTTGTCATGCCTGAAACACACATAGTTGATGACGATTGCTAGCTAGAGGCTGGTATGCAAATATATATCTTACCATCTTACTCCAGACATGCTATATGGGTGACAAATCAGGAGACCTGTCAGGCCAATCAAGAATCTGTACATTCCTTAATGTGTTTGTGGTGTAAACTGCAGTATAGGGCCTTACATTAACATGATGGATTATGCCACCTGGTGCCATGGTTAAAAACGGTATGACTACATGTTTTACCATTCGTGCCACATATCAGTGAGCTTTTAGTCTCCCTCCAACAATTGCCAAATTAGTCCTGTTATCATATGCAATAGCTCCCCATGTTTTAATTCCACAAGTTGGAGAGGTACAGTCTCAAGAGTCACTGCTTCCTTTGACCTTTCACCAGATCATCAATCAGACCACCACGAACAGATGTGAGACACACGGTGAGTTCCATGAAATGCCACTCAGTGTACCATTTGACCCTGGCTCTACAACATGCAGATCTCTGTTGTCTGTGCTATGGTGTCAGTGGTAAAAAATACACGGCAGCTCAAAATCTGAGTCAGTTTCCAGTAATCAGTTCCCAACAGTTCATAGTGACACACTGCCAGTAACTTCCATCCAGATTTCAGACATGCTCATCTGTCTATTCATCAGAACGAACTAAACAATCCTACAATATACTCATGGTGTAATGCTACCCTTTGTATCTCAGAGTCCAAAAGATGGCTGTAAACTGCACATGCATATCTTCCGAGAAGGCTGTGTTGTACTCTCCACCAGAAAAACTGCAGTAAGACTACACACATCCAGGAGCCGTCGTATACTCACATTATTCTTCATATGTAAAAACGACTTTTTTTGTATTAAAGATACTGAAAATAAGCACACATAAGGATAAAATTACAATGAACATATCTTACAGACTTGGAAATACTGGACTATCAATTTTATAACGCGGTGTTCATAGTGTAACACTTTACATTTCTGCCAGTGTAGTGTCACTGTTTGTCTTACATACTTCATAAAGCTCAAAAAACTAGTTAAAAACTCAAGACACTGTGGGTTGTGCCCGGGAATTCAGGCAGATATGAAAATATTACATTGTTTTAAGATAAAGATATGGATACCAAATCAAACAGTGTAAGATGTATCCTGGTGCTGATTTTTGCAGTGACAATAATCTTGTCTGCATGTGAGCTAACCTGTACCTAAAGAAAATGAGAAACCCACGTCTAGAGTAAGTTTCATTATAAAAAAATGAATGCAAGCTCTAGGATAGTACTTCAGAATTCTGTACAATGAAGTTTGAATTGAAAGAGGTAGCCAGCGTAGAAAATGGAAAGTGGAAAAACCTGAAAACTGCAATTACATGTACTGCAAAGGAACAACTAATGTCCAGTGCCAACACCAGCAAGAAACCATGGGTAGACAGTGCAGTAATTAAGCTAACTGAGGAAAGAAGGAAATTAAAAAATTCCAAGGACAATGAAAGTAAGGCAAATTGCAGGGTTATTCAAAATGATCTAGACACATTCAAGTGATTGTAAAAATGTTTGTATGGTTATGTGTATGGAAACAGCAACTCAAGAAGTTTTTTCTTTAGAGTGACTTCCATCAACATGGCTGTTAGGTCAATGATGGGGGCATTTCAGCATGTCACACAATGTAGTTATGCAAGAGCGAGTCTGTCACTGCAGTGTGTCGGAAATCCTGGACCTCATTTAACAAGGCTCCACCTATCAGACAATCTGTTAACTCGTGGGAATAGAAGTTTAAGAAAATAGGAAGTTTTTGTAAATTAAAATCAGAGAGCTGCAGTCAACATCTAAGGATCTGGTTGAATGGATCAAGATAACATTCCTCAGAATCCCACAAAAGTCAATGTCTAATGGCATTCATCACCTAGGAATTCCAAAGCCAAGTTTTTGGAGAATACTGAGAAAATGCCTGCAAATGAAACCATACTGGATTCAGCTGTTCCAAGCCATTACAAATGGAAAAAAAATCATGGAAAGAATTCTGTTGTGATATACAATTGTGGGCTCACACTTGCACAACTTAATCAAGCGAAATGCAATCTCCATTGATCTCGAGTTGCTGTTCTTATGCATGTAATCGTATAATGTCTTACCTCAATGCAAACATTTTTTACAGTCATTTGAAAGTATCTAGATTATTTTGGATAATCGTGTATAACAGACTCAAAATTTAGTAAACAGAGAATAAAAAAAAGCTAAAAAAGTTTGGATTGAGAAACAGTTTACTGAAACTGAAGAAATTATAAAAAGGGGAAATGTAGAAACAGCATACCACCTAGTCAAGGCACAATTTGGAAAGTGACACGCACAGGGAGCCATGTTCAAAAACAAAGGTGGAGTATATATCACAGACATAATGACTTAGAAAAACACCAGAAGAATACATAGAGAAGTTATATGATGGGCATAGCATGAAGGATACATTAATAGGAAAGGCAACAGATCTATTACAGAATGAATGTGGAACACAAATAGTAAGAGAAGAATCGATAAAACAGTTACAGAATAAAGCCAAAAGAGATTCCTAGTTATGATTCAATAAGTGTAGAAATGCTTCAAGCATCAGATGACAAAACAAAAAGTTTACTGTATAAGCTCATCAGTGAGATATATGAAAAAGGAGAAATCCCTGGAGATTTCTAAAGATCAGTGCTTTTCCAGAACTGAAGAAAACCACAGCAGACAAGTGTGAAGACTATTGTGCACTAAGCTTGCTAACCCATTACTCCAAGATTAGCAACAGAACATGAGACAAAATTAACTGAAACCTCTCTGAACATAAATTTGGATTTACGAAAGATGGAAGAACTATAGAACAATAATTAGCTTAAGAGTACTATGAAAAAATGCTGATAATTAATAAACCACTATTTGTGGCCATCATTGATTTAGAAAAGGCTTTCTACAATATAGATTGGTCTAAAATGATGCAAATTTTGATGCACATTAAGTTGGATCGCCTAGACATAAAATAACCCATCAGCTTTATAGGAATAAGATGGTAGTTGTCAAAACAAAAGACAGTGATGCAAAAATAATAGACATTCCTGACTGGAGCAGTATGTAAAATAACAGAAAGGCAACCACTCACCTATAGCAGATCAGTGCGTGGAGCACAGAAACAGCATGCACAAGAGCTCTTGCTCTTTCACTAGCAAAAGTACACACAGACCCCCAAATGCACTCTCCTGTCACCAGGGAAGTGCGCCTCTCTGTGGTTCTGTATGTGCTTTTGCTAGAAAAAGAACAAGAGCTCGAAAGCTTGTACGAATACTTTTTCCTGTTACGTGTGTCTGTGCTCTACACATCAGTGCATGTTCACTATAGACAGTTATGCAGAATTTGCAAGAGTAAATAAAGGTCCTCGGCAGGGACGCAGCCTGTCTCCATTACTCTTCAACACAATACACTGAGGAAGCAATAAATAAGTGTAATAATACATATGTTGAAGAAATAACTGTACATAGAGATAACATAAAAATACTTAGATTTGCAGACAATATATCAGTGTTAGTCGAATCTAAAAACAGTCTCCAAAAGGTTGTAGCAGGCATGAACAAAACATTTGGAAAGCTGCAACAACAAAATACTGTTCATTTGCATAAATGGTTTATGAAGTGTTACAAAGCAGCCAGGCTTAGGTCCTTACTACAATGTGTATGGAGCAAGTTGGATGTAAAGCCATGGTATGAGTATGCATCCAGCATCAAACCAGATGAATGTGCCTGCTGATGTCTAATTAATGTACTGTTCCAGATATGGTGGTGATGGGTTCACATATTGATTTCTAAAATGGATGCAACTCGTAATTGAAGGCTCTGAGATGGAGCCGTCCCAAAATATGTGTTTAAAAAAATTCTCAATATCGTATTACAAAATTTAAACTATCAGAATGCATTTTGCATGTTTCCCATACATATTTCATTAATGGTGGTCAATGTTTTAGGAACTTTTAATGTCTGATATCAAGTGATGTTTTTGGAACAGGTAGTAGCTATTCTTAAGGCTGCACTTTGAAATGCTGTTTAGCTCTATGAAGCAGTGGTCTGAGGGCGTGACATGTTTGGAGTGCAGCTCTTATGGGCATTAGAGGGCTCTGGTGTTTCGGCCTAAGGGTGTCGTACCAACCTGCACATAATTTTCACATTCCACTGCTTTCATCAAAAGGGAATGAACAGAGTTGTCAAAACTTTATTATTGAATCCACATCTTTGTATATCTATGTTATACTTAATTGTGTCATTAATGGTCATTTAGTGTTAGTCTTTTGATAGCGTTTTAGACAGTCTGTTTGTTTCTGCCATTGGCAGTTGTATCCATTGTTGGAATAAGTTTGTAAATGTCTTGCTAGAATGCATTAGAGTATGATAACATAAGTATAGCCACTAAGTGAGAGTTTCACGAAGGATTAGAGGAAATAGCACATGAAATATACCCCGTGAGGGAAATACGTCCTGTTACTTCAGTTTCTTTGCGTGCTGACTGTTGGTAGCGTACGTTATTAGGAAGTTTCTTCTTCTGAGAGTATTATGCATGGGTTTAGTGAGTTTTATGTTCTTGCGAATAACAGCAGCATACCCTGAGGTAGAAAACAAGACAATATGAATTCAGTGTGCAATTTATCAGGTAAAATTTTGGGACATGCATTAGTGAAGGAACTTGGTATGCCCAGACCTGATGTATACATGAATCAAGAACAAAAACTGTGTAAATCCAGGAAGGTATACATGCAATTTTAACAGAGTAATGTACAACACAGCTGTGGTGTGTGCACTTAAGATGAAACAGTGGAAAATCCACAATGGAATAATGACAATATTATGAAAAGGCTACTCATCATATAGCGGAGACGCTGAGTTGCATATAGGTACAAACAAAAAGACTGTCAAACAGGTAAACTTCCACACACACACACACATCTCAACATCTCTGACTGTCGAGGCCAGTCAGTGAGCCTCAGCGTATGAAGGGAGAAGCATTCTGTGTGGTGTGGGTGAGGAGGAGGCTGGGATGGGGAGGGGGGAGATAGCAGGGTAGGATTGAGGGATAGTAAAGTTCTGCTTGTAGAAACAATCAGGGATGAGGTGGGGTGAGGATATAGCAGCTAGTTGCAGTTGGAAGGTTAGACAGAGGGCAGGTGGGAGAGAGGTCCTTTATCTATCTATCCCCTTCCCTGTTCCCATTCCATTCCAACACTACACAGCCATCTATTCCACCAGCATACTCACAGTCTTTTTACTTCTCTCCTTTCCCGCTGCCCCCACCTCCGCCCCTCCCTTCATCTAACCTCCTGATTATACCTAGCTGCCCTACCCTCTCCCCATCTTGTCTCTGTATGCTCCCACAAGCAGCTACTGTCCCCCACCCCTACACTGCTATCCCTCCCACTTCTTGCCCCAGCCTCCTCCTTACTCCCACCACACACTGCTTCTCCCATTGTTCGCTACTTTTCGCAGTGTGGCCTCGGCAGCCAGAGATTGTGGTCATATGTGAGTGAGCTGATGACAAATATTGTGTGTAAATTACCATGGTGGTTGTTCCAGTTGCTCATGTCAGCCAGTCACAGTGCAAGATCTGTGACGTGGAAACATCACTGTTTTGTCATGTGAACTCATAAACACCGCAGTTTGAGCACACAAAACACTAAACATTTGAAGTTTAGAAATGAAAACACCAAGAACTTTAAGCATTCAGTGCAGGTAACATACACCACATTAAATTTCTGTCCAAAACATGTATGTTTGTATGATTTGCTGTGGTAAACTGTCGGGAAATGTGATGTTGGGAGATAAATAAGCTACCTATAGATTTTATCTTGGAGTTAGCTTTTCATGTTATGTAGTAGTTTTGCATGAAACAGAAAGAATATGCAGTATGTATACATATATGTTTGGCTAGAGTGTGGTATTGCTCCACCTGGCCCTTCTGAAATCTTCATTGTGGTGACAGACTGATCTGTTGCATAGCCCGAGGTTGAAGTTAATTCTGATCGATAAATGTTGCAGCCTTTCCTAGCATGGGAACAACAAGCCACACCTGTTCTAACATGAGAGCAATGGAAATTCTTTGGTATTTCTGGATACAGAATGACCAAAAACATGTTTCCTCTTAATGGATGATGGACCAGGCTGCAATCAGCATATCAAACTGAAAGTGAAATTTTGGCAGTTAGGCTGAGTCAACATAGCAATGTTTCTACTTAATACTATCTTTTTTCTAGTTGTGTGCGAATGTGGATTGAAACTGCTGATCCAAATGATTCTGTAGATGTGAATCATTGTCAGCTTTTCTGGATGCATGATTTTTCATTGTTCTACAAGCACCAGTGTCAATGAATATATTGCTCATGTATTATGTATTAGTGGTGCTAACTGACATCGACTAATTTTCATAAGTTCTGGTACCTATTTAGGCTACTTCTGGTTGTTGAATTCTGCATGTAGTCAGGCTGTATGAAGTCTTTACACTTAGCACGTCTATCTTTATGACTATGGCAGTAATTATTTGAAATTGTTTCATATTATCATTGACATTTCTGCGTGCTGTCATGGTGAAGACTGTCAACATAGAATGTAGCATAACTAATGTAGTTTCTTTGTTGTCAGACACCACTGAACCATCTGATTTCAACTGCTGTACCCATAGAAATACAAAGCACAGGTATAGTGGTGCACAGTGTGCTCTGTCTGCTTCACTCCTCTCTCCTAAAAGTACACTTCCTACACTCCTCTTGCATAAAATGATAAATCCATTCCTGTGTAGTGATACAACTTTCTGTCTCAGGTAACTGGCTATAGAGAGGGCCCTGCACTTGTCCCTCAGTTCTCATTGATTGTAGTACAGATTTTTTATTCATTGTAGAATTCACACACGCCCCTAGAAGTGATTGGGTGACAGGCAGTTCTCTAGGGTTTATGTCATCCATGAAATCTAGTCTTGTGGCATGGCATATCTTGAAACTGTGAAACTGACCATCTCATTTTTTATAAAACCTCATAATTTTAGTGTCTTGCCCCCTCCCCCCGAATAAATTTCTGTGGATATCCGTACTTACCAGGCAAATATATGTGGCTTTTTTTGCAGGATGTTTCTGTCTGGAAGGTGTCTAAATGGAGGAATGTTCACAGGAATTCAAATCATATACAGTTTATCAGTGAGCACTATCAGCAGGAATGGCAAAACTTAATGAGAGATCAAAGACTGAGATAAACCTATGGCATTATTTAAATGGCAAAACTAATCTGATGCCAAGAAGTTCTATTGCTTATTCTTAACCATGCTATAGTTGTTGTGTGATGTAGTAGTCCGGAAATTTTCAAAGAACAGCAAGTGTGATGAAATGGGCACTAAAGATTGATTAGCAGATAAGTTAGTATTGTTTCCTTTATTTAATACTGAGTACAACAGATGCTTCATCTTTTCTGCCGAATGGGCTATGCTGGTGTGGCTATTATATTTCCTCTTTATCTTTTCTGTAAGTTGGGAATCCTTCAACTGCTAATAGCCTCCTTGAGGAATCTGTGTGGCTGGGTGGTTCCTTGAGGCAGACATTTTACTCTATAATTCTTATTCTGTGCTCATTAAATAAGATGAGCATTCCTTGCTATGGCCCAGGTTTCTTGGTTCCTGACACTGAACAAAAATTTGTTGAGTTTGAGAGACACATACACACATTAAAAAAAAGTTTTGCATCACCTCAGTTCCGAGAATTCCTGAACCTGTACTGAAAATTGGAATAGGCATCAACATAAATATCATTTCCTCCCTTTAAACCTCATATTGCATGTTGTACCACCATACAGCAAGACCTTCAGAGGTGGTAATCCAGATTGGTGTACACACCGGTACCTCTAATACACAGTTGCACTTGCTCTTGCATTGATGCATGCCTGTATTCGTCGTGGCATACTATCCACAAGTTCATCAAGGCACTGTTGGTCCAGTTTGTCCCACTCCTGAATTGTGATTCCGTATAGATCCTTCAGAGTGGTTGGTGGGTCACGTTTTCCATAAAAAGCCTTTTCAATGTATCCCAGGCATGTTCAATAGGGTTCATGTCTAGAGAACATGCTGGCCACTCTAGTCAAGCGATGTCATTATTCTGAAGGAAGTCATTCATAAGATGTGCATGATAGGGGCATGAATTGTCATCCATGAAGACGAATGCCTCACCAGTACGCTGCCGAAATGGTTGCACTGTTGGTCGGAGGATGGCATTCATGTATTGTACAGTCATTACCGCGCCTTCCATGACCACCAGTAGCTTACGTCAGCCCCAAATAGTGCCACCCCAAAACATCAGGGAACCTCCACCTTGCTGCGCTCACTGGACAGTGTGTCTAAGGCATTCAGCCTGACCGGGTTGCCTCCAAACACATCTCCGACAATTGTCAGGTTGAAGGCATGTCAACATTCATTAGTGAAGAGAATGTGATGCCAATCATGAGCGGTCTATTTGGTATGTTGCTGGGCCTATCTGTACTGTGGTGTATGGTGTCGGCCTGAGTGAGGCATTTCATCAACAGTTCCTGTTTCTCTGTATCTCCATGTCCAAACAACATCACTTTGGTTCACTCCAAGATGCCTGGACACTTCCCTTGTTGAGATCTCTTCTTGGCACAAAATAACAATGCGGACACTATCGAACTGTGATATTGACCATCTAGGCGTGGTTGAACTACAGACAACACGAGTCATGTACCTCCTTCCTGGTGGAATGACTGGAACTGATCGGCTGTTGGACCCCTCCGTCTAATAGGCACTGCTAATGCATGGTTGTTTACATCTTTGGCCGGGTTTAGCGACATCTCTGAACAGTCAAAGGAACTGTGTCTGTGATACAATATCCACAGTCAACATCTACTTTTAGGAGTTCTTGGAACCGGGGTGATGCAAAACATTTTTTGATGTGTATATATTTACAGTTGTTGAAAGTTTATCAATTAGTTTCCACAAATTACCCACAAACATCAGATACTTATATCCAACTTATATACTTATTTTGAGCGAACCACAGTCAGTTTGTAATGCTTTTGTATCAAGATAACATATTCGTAACTTTCCAGCTGCTGAATGACAGAGTAATAAACAATGAATGTCAGACCACTAAGGTTTCCAGATATTTCTGCAGTTTACATCTGTTACCTCTAAGCCAACTTACGTGCTGTTGCTGATATTTGCATTCCAAGGCCTGAAAGACGGGCAACTCTTTCTTTGTATTTGCTGCATACAGTTGTTGCATATTCAAATGGTGTTTTGAGTCTGCCACAACTCTAAAAGAAAAACAATTAACATATGTTAATAATGTTTCTAAAAAAACAGATGTTTATTTAGACAAATTAAGTTCATTGTTTTACATGCAAATAGGTTGCAGCAAGGTGTGCCTGAGTGGTAAAGTGTCATACTACAAATTCAAAGGTCTTGGCTTTGATCCCAAGTCAGTCTTAGGATTTTTATGTGTGACTTACTACTGCCTTCACCATTGACAGTGATTGTTGATGTGAAAAATGCCTAATCTGCACTGTGGTTCGTAGTCTTTGTAAACTGTAGATCCCCCCTTAACTGCCTGAGAAAGTCAGTTCAAAGGTTAGAAGGTAGGCAAAGGCATACTATCTCCAATAGGACCATGCCTAGCAAAGCTCTGTTGTGTTCAAAACCATCTTCAGATTGATGACAGCTTTGTTTACTTTTCAGGTTGCAGCATGTACTGTATTTGGAAGTGTAGAATTTTTTTGCAATGAACAAATGCATCTTGGGTATCATGAAATAAAATAATTACAAAGAATCCCTATTTGATGCAGAATGTAAAGGGGCATGCACAGTGACAGAACTGTGTTAATTTTTAATGGCATAACACGGGCAACTATTAAACAGGCTGAACTATGGACCATCCTATAAATCTGAATACTTCCAGCCTGGACCTTTCACTCTGCTATACAGATATGCTTTTGTGAAACTTCTTGATAGATTACAAGTTTATGCCAGACCAGGACTTGAACTGGGACCCTTGCTTTCACGGGCAATGTTCTTATCAGTGTGCCGTCCAGAAATGGCTCATCACCTGACTTGAAATATTCATATTGGTAAGCTATTTTCGACAATATCCTTTCTCTGCTTAGCACTAGTCTAGCAAGGTATGGAGGACAGCTCCTGTATAGTTTTGAAAGTAGGTGATAGAGATTGACAAAATTGAATACTTTGTAGACAGTTGTGAGTCAATCTGGGATGCCTTGCCCACAAAAAGCAGAAACCACTCATGGATCATGGTCCATCACACAATTTTAAACTATCAGGAAATTTCATCTCTTATATTGTTCTCATCTATGACTCACTTGGTCCTGTTATAATACCATGTCATCGTCTTTGATGTTGATTTATCCCAGTGAAAATGGTGTTCATATTTCAATACATATTAAACCTGCCAGCAAAGTAATACTTTGTCTTTTGCAGATGCCATTGTGTCTGTAAGAAATAGTCCCCTCTATACAACTCTGGCAGTCTCAGCACTGCCTTCATATTTAGGACCATGACTGACAAGTAGATTTCCCATGTCATCTAAGACAACCCCAGAAATCCTGATTCCCGTAGCAAATCATTAAAAAAAACTGTGCCTCTTTTCACAAAATTCTTCTTGGTCTGTAAATCTTCAACTCTCTTCTCCATCTGACCAATGATTTAAGAAGGATGTATGTAAATAATATAAATCATATTAACTGTTTTCTCCATACCACCAAGCGAATATTTTGATCATTCTACCAAAATCAGCAACATCATGGTCAGTCATTGCATAGCTTGTCAGTCTATTCTCTTCTTTACAGTTTATAGACTTGTGGCTGCCCCAGTGAAAAACTTGTCCTGTGCACTAAGTTATCTTTACTTCAGCACAATCACTGTACGACTTATGTCAGAATAATGACATCCAAGGTGTCAGCCAAAATGAATGCATACAAATGGAGAGTTTATGCTGCAAACTCTTTCTATGCCTCACAATAGCTGTGACCATGTCTCCCATCAGTCAGTCAGTTTGAATTCTTCCTCCTAGCAAAGGATCTTATTGTAAACAATATGTTAAATCCTAATCTTCATTTCATTATCCATAACTTACTGACTGTCCTTTTCATCATTTTTAACATCTTACATTTCCAGATCCAATACATTAATATCATTTAGTTATTATTTTCAGTTTTTGAACTGCATTCCATTTTTGTCAGTTAGGCTGACAGCGCTGAAATATGGACTATCATCAGCATCTTACTTTTTGACTAGTAAACATGGAGTAATGAACAGACCAGGATATTGTCACAATGGAAACTTGTTTAAAAAATGAGGGATGTTGTACAGAGGCAGTGTAAGAGATTTCTGGTTGACAAAAGTGCAAGTAATAGAGCTATGCACACTGATAAAGAAATTTAAATACTATATGCTTCCTGGTGTAGTTTAAATCCTTGTAATATTCCTGTGCTTCTTGTGGCAGGGATCCACAGTTATGAATTAATATTTCTCTGGATCTGGAGAAGCTGGGTCCTTTGACAGTCAGAACAATCTCATGATCATTCTCAGAGGCTGACTAATTTCTGAGAGATTTTCTTCTTGGTACCTATAAAAACCAACTAGTTCAAGCAACCCATTATTCAAAGTACTTAGGACCACTTGGATGGTTGAGAGATTAAGATTGCACAATAATTTCATGAAGAGAACTGTCATTATGGTTAGGCATATTTTGTTTTAAATCATATCATTAGTAAGCTCAGTGTTAGGACACAGAGAACGCTCAAGAATTTTTGACCAGGTATTGCATCTAGATTCACTCTAAGGTGTGCAACTGGAAGTTGGATTTAAAGAATGTTTAGACAATAATTCTTTGAAGATGATGTCAGAAATCCAGTGAGAGACACTGGAGTTGTCACATCTAGAATAAAATATTTATTTTATAGCTTTGTTTGGATATGAGTGATCAAGGTGTTTGGTTTCAACAGCATGGTGCAACCTTGTCGCACAGACAGTGACAGATGTGGAAGTGATTTCTGTTATGGCAAGATGCATTTGTGAGGAAAATATTGTGATCTGATACTGTCTAATCAAGATGTTTCGGAAATCCCACAACACAACCAGTTCTTGTTGTTAATAGCAATGACTCAGGTGAAATTTCTAAAATAGAACCCTAATCTTGCAGGAGAAGTATGGAAACTTTGAGTGAATGTGGATGTTCCCCACGTACACTACTGATGAAAAGGTTTCAGGTCTCCAACTGGGCAGCAGCGTCGCTATACTGCGAAATTTCAACGAGTGTCATACTCCTAATCTTGTCAACAGGAATGAAGGTTATCTGCTAAGTTTGTTGTGGAAACCTGTGTTGTAACTAGGCTGGTGTCCAGAATTAAAGCAACAAACTGCTGTTTCCCCTTCTGTGTCTAATTCACAATATAATCATACAAACTGTCAACCGGATGTCCATATGATCGTGTTCTGCATAGAAGATGGTGTTCCAGTCAGCGGACAACCAGGCCAACGATGACATCAGGGCACCTATGAAACAAGGTAGTGTTTGCTGGATAGCCCCACATCCACAGTTGCTGTGCACACAGTCACAGACAATGCATGTCACAGAGAAGATGCCTACCAGACCTTCTGCGATGAAGGGCCATAGAAAGAGAGAAAGCAGGACAGCCACAAACTGATGTGGATCAGTGGCTTAATATGAATCATTCCATTGTTTCTTTGATGTGGCGACAGATTAAAGAGACCAAAACTGTATACTGAAGACCAGGGCAGGGCTGACCAAATGTGACGCCAAAAGAGAGGATCGATATTTGGCTGTAAGGGAACAACAGTACTGCTTTAGTACTGCAAGACGACTGGAATGTGAGCTCGCAGCATCCAATGTACGTGTTGCACTGAGACAAAAGGTGTGCAGAAGGCTTCGGTAGACTGGCCTTTATTGTAGGAGACCTGCTTTATGTTAACCTCTTATGCGTCTTCACGGAAGGGAAAGTCTAGAGTGGAGTCATCAACATGCCGCCTAGTTGGTCGAACAGTGAGCCAATGTTGCTTTCACACATAAGTCCCAATTTAGTCTGAAGAGTGATTCTCAATGGATTCACATCTGTAGGGAATGTGGAACATGATTTTAGGACCTAAACATCATGGAAAGAGACTGATTTTGGGGAGGATCCATAATGGTGTTTGCAGAGATTATGTTTACCACTCGAACCCCTCTTCGTGAAATTGTACGGGTGAATCAGCAAGGCTTAACTGCTGTCATGACGAGATCTTGGCACCTCGTTTGTGATTGTTGCAAGGTGCTGTGGGGCCAGACTTTGTACTGATGGATGATAATGCTCAATCTTACAGGGCATGGGTGGTTGATACTTTCTTAGAAACAGAAGATATTGTACACATGTCATAGCCTGCTCGCTCTCCCAATTTGAACCCCATAGAACGTGTCTGGAATGCACTAGATGGCAAACACCACATCAGCATCCACCAACCACTCTCCAAGACTGCAAGCAGCTCTGCAGGAAGAATTGGTGTTACTGCCTCAACATGAGACTGATGACACCATTTATAGCATTCCTCGTCAGGCATGTATTGCTGCCAGAGGTGGTCACACCCCATACTGAGCTTATTAACTAGTTGTCAGAATGTGTGTGCAAATCTGTTGAGTTAGTTGGAAAAAAACTAAGAAAATTTTTGTCTACCATTATGAATATTGCAGTTGTTTACATTCTGAGTTCTTTACATTATTTCTACTTTACTATCACCTATTTATACTGTTTTGTGACAAAATAAAAACAACTTTGCAAAATTTCCAGTTTGATTTTGGACACCAGAGTATGTGCTGAGTGTGCGCCCAGCAGCGGATCTTATATAAGGTTGATCAAGGATGAGCATTCAGGGTTACAAATGCCAGATGGGGCGAAGTGGTGGTGGGGGGGGGGGGGGGGGGGGCAGGGGGGGGTCGACCACCACCACTCTGTAGTATAAATGTAAAGACATCCAGAATAGCTCAACACTTTTTCAGAAGATGATGAGTATTACACTTGTCAAAACATTGCCGTGTTTCAACACTGCCACCTGCTTCAAGACCCGATTTATATCCACCATCGTGGAAACTTTTGCCTAAAGAACAAGAGTTTGCCGCAGCTGTCATGGAGGACATTTGACTGGTATCAAATTACATATTTAACCATAGAAATCAATGAGATACAAGTTTTTTCACATTTTAAAGTTCTAAATTTCAAAATTTGCATTCAATGAGCAAAAACATATTTTGTCTCTGTTTTTGCTACACTTCTAAGGTGTTTAAATCTTAATTACCAGTTCATCTGGTTGACAGAGCTGAATACTAGTCTTCATGCATTCAGTGTCCTGTAGACAGTGATTATCCTTGGCTGCCACAAGGCGAAGACCAGTTCCAGGAGCAACACAATTTGAGTGGCAACCACTTGCTGCCACCCACAGGATGCTTCTATCAAAAATCAAATCTTCAGTCTTTCTTCTGTTGGCTTTATAGTGAGGAAGTGTAGGTGTATCTCGAGTATGAACGCGATTTCCACTGGATGCACATATTTCTGGGCCGTTGCTGAATATTGCAGTATCAAAACGGTCACAGATAAACTCCTAAAATGTAAATTTAAAAACTATTAATAATTCTAATGCAATGCACAAAGTATTATTATGTAAAATAATCAAGGAATTATTTTAATGAAGGTCTTGAAAATCTAATTTTTTTCTGTGATACAGTGATTCTAACAAGTATTCAGTAATAACTTTACCTCACATCGCCCACTTATACAGTACGTAGATTTACTGTAACGTGAGCGCCAGCTATGGCAGATTGTGCCATCAGGAAATGTCCAGCCCCTGCTTTTTGAACCACCATTCCTCTTATAACACCAAACAGTACAAGCTTCTTCAGCTGTTAAATGTGCAGAGAACAGTTATCAGTAGTTTTATTTATTCGTTTCAGTTGTTACAAATGTTGGTACATTATGGAATAATGCAATAATCACACTGAAACACACTTCTTTTGTTCCTTTGTAGAACAGAAATTTTTATTTTGTGTGATCTAGTTGTTAGATTATAAGCCGGTTTTCCAATATCACAACAGCAACATTGGTCTATAACATGATTTTCTCTCTCTCTCTCTCTCTCTCTCTCTCAAAGTGTCAAGTTTTCCTTTGTACATGTGAGATATGTGAGATAAACAGAGAAAGGCAGTGAAAAGGGGAATAAAAGTCACCTGAAACTAATAAGTGGGGCTGAAGTTTGAATTCACGTGTTTTTTCAGAAATGAAAGTTATGACTTATTTTCAGTGTTTTGACTCTAGCAAAGAGGCTAAGTGTGCACTGATCTGTGGATTAAAACTGTGTGCTGGATCAGGGCTGAAGTTCGAAACTTTTGCCTTCCATGGACAAATGCTCTACCCACTGAGCTGTCCAAGCACAACTTGCACCCCATCCACAAAGCAGATGGGCAGAAGTTCTGAGTTTGGGTCCTAGTCTGGCAAACAGTTTCAATTTGCAAAGAAATGGCTATTATTTAACTGTCAAAAGAGTGGTCCATTTGCATGACCACTGAGAGTAAAACATAAAAGCAGTGAAGGGAATTAAATGTTGCTTTAAATCTTGTGTGAAGTGAGGAATTGTCACAAAATATTAACATGCTTTCATAAAAAATGATTATTTAATAACTATGCATAATCATGTTTTTGTGGTAGAGGAGTGGAGCAATAAGTTAGTGGAAATAAGGGAAAACAGAGCGAGCTCATAAGAAACACACTTGGTATCACAGATATGTACCAGAAAAGGAGAAAGTGCAGGTGGCATAGTTATCATGTGTGTAGGAGAAAATGTAAGAGAAGACAGAGAAAAACCATTCCAAACAAGTGGTATGTCATAGAAGATATGTCAAAACATCTGAGACATAACAGACAGAGTGAAAAAGTAAGGTCCTTTTTTTCTGATGATAATGGCAGGGAACTGAACATCATTGAAGAGAAAAATAGTGCAGTTCCTTTAGAAATTGATGGCAGAAAGCTGGAAATAAACATGTTCATTACAAAATCAGATAGAAACACAGATGACTGATTTCCATGAAGAATCGGTAAGAGGAAATTGATGGAATCCAAACATTAATTCACAGGTTTAGAGGTAGTAATAAGGTAGGTGAGGTACCAAAGTAATTAGAATTCCTTTCCCACAAGAATGTTATACTGTTCATTTATATAAATGCTATTTCCACCTACTACTGATATTTGAGACATTTTGATTTTATGTCTTTCATATCGTAAATTTGCTTTTAGTTCACTTCTGTTAGTAATTAAGGCAATATAAATTATGAATCCAGAATCTTAATAACTGCATTAGTTAATTATTTATACAATACAGTTAAGAATAACTAATAGTAAACTGTATACGAGGTGTGATTGGAAAGTTTTAAGACTGGGCTTGTAATTGTACAATGGTGCTACTTACATGCTACTGTGATGCATTCCTTCAAAATAATCCCCTTCTGACTGAACATGCTGACTCCAATGGTGTTTCCACTTTTGGAAATATTCCTGGAAATTTTTTTCCTGAAGTGTGTTAAGGATGCTGTCCGTATTTGCCTGGATATCTTCAATTGAGTCAGATTGCTTCCCCTTCAGTGAAAATTTCAGTTTAGAAAACAGGTAGAAGTCCACAGGGGCCAAATCAGGGGGATATGGTGGTTGTGGAAGCACAGGAATTTTGAATTTGGTAAAAAATCCAACAATGGAGAAGGCACGATGAGCCGGAGCAATTTCATGATGTAGCACCCAGCTCTTGTCTTTCCAGAATGCAGGCCTTTTCTTCCACACCTTTTTGTGCAAACGCTCAAGGACACATTTGTAGTAATTGTCTGTCCTCTAGGGGTAAATTCATGATGCACAACACTGGTAGAATCGAAAAAAGTCACCAACATTGTCTTCATCTTTTGCCGACTTTGCCATGCTTTTTTCGTCTGTGCGAACTTTGGTTTCAGGATCATATCCATTTACCCATGATTCGTCACCTGTAATTACCCTATTTAACAAATCTGGGTCATTTTTGGTTTGATTAATCAGTTCTTGGCACAAGTTGCTATTGTCTCTGGTCACTTGACAACACTTTTGGAATGAATTTTGCGGACACTTGACGCATATTCAGATCTTCAGTTAAAATTGACTGAACCGCATAGAAACTTAAATTAAGTTCATCAGTCATCTCCCCAATTGTAAGTCTAAGATCAGTGCACACTAAGTCACAAACTTTCACAACATTTTCATTCATTTTTTAGGTGGAAGGTAGGCTGGACCATGGTTCATCTTCAAATGATTCGTGGCCATTTTTAAATCTGTTTATGCAGACAGAAACATTTAACTGGCTCATACAATTATCCCCGAAAGCTGTTTTTAATAGTTCATAAGTCTCAGAAGCTGATTTCCCAGTTAAAACAAAATTTCACACAAACTCGTTGCTTCGTTTTTACATCCATTTTCACGCAGACAGAATCCGGCAACAAGCCCTAACAGACCCGCATTCAACCAGCTGCCACAACGAATTGAGTAAAGGAAATGCAGTTTCCTGTCAGATGGCGTTCAAGGGCAAGGCAATGACTCACTCCCCACCCTCCGTGTACCTGCCCACCAAACCAGTAAGCAGTAGTGGAGCCATTCTTAAAACTTTCCAATCACATTTCATAGGTTCTCTCCAGTTTGTTTCCTCTTTTTGACATTGCTTACTCACCGCCATCCCAACATTTTTTTTCTGTTTTTCCTATTGGCAACATAAATTGTCAAAGTTCCTTCTCTCTCTCTCTCTCTCTCTCTCCCTCTCTCCCTCTCTCTCTCTCTCTCTCTCTCTCAAACACACACACACACACACACACACACACACACACACACACACACACACACACACACACACACACTCACGTCACTGAATGTTCTTTGATGGCAAATAATTCTTTTTTATTTTGAAAACAATCTGAAGTATGATATATAATAATCTTAATGTGGTAATAAATCTATAGCACTAACGATCGGAGCTCATTCTCTGGAATCCTGTTCCAAGTAATTCATTGTCGATTTCCTTTGCTCGTTGACATATTTGAGAAGCAAAGTCTCTAATAGTAGTACGCTGTACATTGGCACATTGGACAGCTCTGCAAGTTTTGAATCTTCTGTCATTTCCTCGACAGTTTATGCCACCATTTTCTGGCCTGAAAAAAAGAAATGAATAAAAGACTTAACTGGTTTAATTGTTTGGTAGCATTTTAACATAGGCTGTATTATCTAAAAGATGGAAGAAATAAAAATCTTTTCGAAATTAATAACGTAAGGGAAATTTCAAATGCTTCAGTTCCACTTGTGTAAGCGACCAACATGATTAAAAATACAGATAGTTTTTCCAATTCAACTCAAAATCAAGATCTAAAGGCTATTACAAGGACAGAGGAAATGCTGAACAATAACCTAAAGCACTAGTAATGTTCTGAAAAGCAGGGTGTAATTGCTTGAAATATTTATCTCGTACATCACAAGTAGTGGTGTACTGTGACCTGGCAACTATTCTCCTGCCACTCATGTAAATGCCATATTAAACTCTTTTTATTATAAATCTCCCTTCAAACATTGCACTTCGATTCTCTTGTATGTCCCCTCCCACTTCTACCCGCTCGCTCACTTCTGTTTGCATACATTTTTTAGCTTTTATTCCATCACATTAACATTTTCTATATATGATGCTTGCATTGTTTGTAAATTTTCGCATTTATGGTTTCATGTTGGCAATTTGCTTTAAATAATGAAAAGATGGGATTCATTGATAAACTTATAACTTGTTAAAATTAAAAAGATATGTGTATAGTATGAAACATAATGCTGCAATATAATGTATTACCAAATGTAATGGCAGTAACTAATCAAACTAAATAAATTTACTTTGTATCAGTTTAATAATGTGAAAGGTAAACTTTTTAATTGCAGCTGTGTATGTCTATTACTTGGAAAGACTAGTAATAACAATTGATGAGAACCAAGCTAGGAAGTAAAAAAATCAAGTATCATATTCCAAAACTTCAGTGTTCACCTACTTGAATTTGTTTATGCACCGTTGAAATGGTTTTGGGAATATCTGAGTCCTGAACTTTACAGTGTGCAAACCATTGACAAGAAGTGCCTGAAGTTTATATTGAACAGCTTGTAATTGCTGTAATAAGATAATGAAACAAGTAAAGATCCATAATAGCAATATCTTTTAGTGTGATTTACAAATCAGATAATCCCATTGGAGGACATCCAGCAATGTGATGTTAGGATTACAGGCTGTAACATTACAAGTGGCATGACTACAAAATATAGTATAAAAAAGTAGAGTAAGAATAAGAATCTTTATTAGCCGTTCAGTATTTTCTCATACAATGGGCTTCGTCAATAAGTTCAATTACAGTATAAAGATGGTTATATTCTCATAACAATGTATATATAAACCATATGAATGTTAGTGTAGTACAATAGCACACATTTGGAATTTTATGTATTGTTAATTTTACAATAAAAAAGAAAACATTATACAAATTTATATTAAGCGGGGAGTATTCATGTTGATGACACTGTGTCATTATCATATACATGTTGATAACACTATGTCATTATCCTAAGCTATTGATACAAATATAGAGCACTCGAAATAGGTCTATTATGCCTATATGTTATATATTGTTTTTCCAAATTTAGGTCCTACTATAGGCAGAGGTACCTTTCTCTACGTTAAAACAGCAAATCTGCCATATTACAATCTTTATATTCATCAACTGAGTAAAATGCTTTACCTTTGAGCCATTGACTCAATGTTGTCTTAAATTTATTTTTAGATACTGTTTGTACAATTTTAGGGAGCATATTAAACAGTTCGAGGCCTACATATTTATAACTATTATGTATCTTGGACAATCTAGAGTATGGCAGATTTATTGTGTGGTTTTGTCTTGTATTGTGGGTGTGGACAGATGACCTAAGGGGATATTGAGCTATGTTTTCTTTTACATGTAATAAGCAATAATAGATGTACAAACAAGGAACTGTCATGATGTTAAGTTTTTTGAAATGTTCCCTGCATGTATCCCTAGGAGATAAACCCACTACACATCGAAGAGCTTTTTTTTTTTGCCATCTGAAAATTGATGCTGAATTAGGAGAATTTCCCCAGAGCAGAATACCATATGAAAGATGGGGGTGGATATAAGCAAAATATGAATGCAGCAGTAAGTTTTGGCTGACATTACTCCTAAGCTTATAAAGTAGGAACATAGCACGTGCAAGTTTAGAACAGACGTATGTGATACGTTTAGCCCAGCTAAGTTTCTGGTCAATCATCATTCCTAACAGTTTAACAGACTTATTTTCTTTGTTTGATACCTTCAAATTAAAGAATATTTCCTCAGTTTTTGTTTCATTTATGAATAGGGAGTTTGCACTAAACCAATGAACCGATTTTTCAAATATTATATTATTTTTTTCTCATACAGATTCAAGAGTCTGTCCTGAATTGATAAAAGTTGTATCGTCCGCATAGAGGACTGTTTTACAGGGTAAATACTGTGGCATATCATTAACATACACTACAAACAGGAAGGGCCCAAGTATGGAGCGCTGTGGCACACCTCTTTTTATTGTTTGTGGGTTTGACAACTGCCCATTTACACTAACAAATTGTACTCTGTTGCACAAGTAGGATTCTAATAATTTCAGGGTGTCCTCTTCCATGCCGTAGTGTCTTAATTTCATGATAAAAGTACTATGAGGTACAGTGTCAAATGCTTTACTCAGGTCTAGGAGAGTAGCACAAGAGATTAATTTATTTTCAAAGCCATCATATATATCACTAACAATATTTTCAACTGCTTTAACTGTGGATAGTTTAGACCTGAATCCATACTGTGAGTTACTTAACAAGTTATTCCTCTCAAAATAGTGATTCATTTGTTGGTGAACACAGTCTTCGATTATTTTAGGTATTATTGGAATTAATGAGATAGGGCGATAGTTACTTGGATTTGATTTATCTCCTTTCTTAAATATGGGAATAGTTACTGCTAGTTTCAAACAGTTGGGGAAAATCCCTTGCTGTAATATACGGTTAATGAGAGTGGTTAGAGGGGACAGAAGATCACTTGATATCTTCTTTATGACAAAGTTTGACAGACCATAGAAGTCCTCTGCTCTGGAACTACTTAGTTTGCCTATTGCTTTGCTAACGTCATTTTCAGTTATTGTTGCCCAGCAGAATATATGGACTACATACAGGGTTATTACAAATGACTGAAGCGATTTCACAGCTCTACAATAACTTTATTATTTGAGATATTTTCACAATGCTTTGCACACACATACAAAAACTCAAAAAGTTTTTTATGCATTCACAAATGTTCGATATGTGCCCCTTTAGTGATTCGGCAGACATCAAGCCGATAATGAAGTTCCTCTCACACTCGGTGCAGCATGTCCCCATCAATGAGTTCAAAAGCATCGTTGATGTGAGCTCGCAGTTTTGGCACGTTTCTTGGTAGAGGAGGTTTAAACACTAAATCTTTCACATAACTCCACAGAAAGAAATCGCATAGGGTTAAGTCGGGAGAGTGTGGAGGCCATGACATGAATTGCTGATCATGATCTCCACCACGACCGATCCATTGGTTTTCCAATCTCCTGTTTAAGAAATGCCGAACATCATGATGGAAGTGCGGTGGAGCACCATCCTGTTGAAAGATGAAGTCGGCGCTGTCGGTCTCCAGTTGTGGCATGAGCCAATTTTCCAGCATGTCCAGATACACGTGTCCTGTAACGTTTGTTTTGTAGAAGAAAAAGGGGCCGTAAACTTTAAACCGTGAGATTGCACAAAACACGTTAACTTTTGGTGAATTGCAAATTTGCTGCACGAATGCATGAGGATTCTCTACCGCCCAGATTCGCTCATTGTGTCTGTTCACTTCACCATTAAGAAAAAATGTTGCTTCATCACTGGAAACAAGTTTCCCACTGAATGCATCCTCTTCCATGAGCTGTTGCAACCGCGCCGAAAATTCAAAGCGTTTGACTTTGTCATCGGGTGTCAGGGCTTGTAGCAATTGCAAATGGTAAGGCTTCTGCTTTAGCCTTTTCCGTAAGATTTTCCAAACCATTGGCTGTGGTACGCTTAACTCCCTGCTTGCTTTATTCGTTGACTTCCGCGGGCTACGCGTGAAACTTGCCCGCACGCGTTCAACCGTTTCTTCGCTCACTGCAGGCCGACCCATTGATTTCCCCTTACAGAGGCATCCAGAAGCTTTAAACTGCGCATACCATGGAGTTAGCAGTTGGTGGATCTTTGTTGAACTTCGTCCTGAAGTGTCGTTGCACTGTTATGACTGACTGATGTGAGTGCATTTCAAGCACGACATACGCTTTCTCGGCTCCTGTCGCCATTTTGTCTCACTGCGCTCTCGAGCGCTCTGGCGGCAGAAATCTGAAGTACAGCTTCAGCCGAACAAAACTTTATGAGTTTTTCTACGTATCTGTAGTGTGTCCTGACCATATGTCAATGAATGGAGCTACAGTGAATTTATGAAATCGATTCAATCATTTGTAATAGCCCTGTACTTATTTGAACCTAAAAGAGTTTTAGCATCAAGCATGGCGTTGGGGGGAGACAAATCTTGTTGTAAACTGAAGTTAACAAAGTGTGAGTTTAAGATATCTGGGGCTATGGGTATAGCTAGTTGAGTTGTTGGTCTATTTATTTCACTTTAATTATTTCCCAGGCAGCTTTACAGCTGTTTCTAGATTTAAAAATATAGTTATCATTCGCCCTACATTTTGCCAAGCTTATTTCAGATCTATAAATTTTTTTTATTCTAATGTACATCTCTTTGTACTCGCTGCTGTTATGAGATCTGTCTTTAAACATAAGAAGCATAATCCTGATGCTGTTGAGGTATGGTGTAAACCAATTATTTAGTCCCTGTGGTTTATGAGCTTGATTATTATCCTGTCTTTTTACTAATCTGGGACAACACTCATCAAATATTCTTGCAATTTCCTCTATAAATAATTTGCTTGTGTTTTCACACACATTTCGTTGTATAAGATGTCATTCCAGTTAACTGACCTTAATCTAGTTCTAAACTCTCTTATGTGGCATTCATTCATAGGTCTAACAGTTTTGTGTTGTTCATCTGGAATGCTGACTGGAACTGTAATCCACAGGCCATCATGGTCAGCTAGGCCTAACTTGACTACTCCAATTTCAACATTAATTTCATGGATATTACTTATTATATTGTCTAAGCATGCATTATATCTTGTATTCTTATAATTTAGACAATAGCAATCAAAAGCTCTTAGGCTATCCAAGAATTCCAATAGGATATGACTCTGTACCGTGATATCGATATTAATATCACCAAAATTTAAGATTCTTTGGTATTTATATTTAGGCTTAGTTAGTAAGACAAACAGTTTTTTTAAATTTACTATAAATTTATATTCACTAGAAGATGGTGTGCGATATACAGATGCAACAATAATATTATGTTTAGGTATATGTAGAACTGCAGCCTCAAAGGTGGTGTCTGTACACAGGTCTGTGACATCAGTAGTAAAGTATTGTAGATTTAGTCCATTCTTAACACATATTGCAACACCCCCATGTCCAATTGTTGATCTGCAGTAACTACTAGCTAAGGAGTAACCAAATGGAATATTGAGGTCAATTTCTGATTAATATAGCCAGTGCTTATTTACACGAAGTATACCACAGTTGGAAGTTTCTAACCAGTACTGCAATTCTTCCAACTTCTTTCTTAAAGACTGTATATTAATATATAAGAACAGAAGACTATTTTTGCTAACCCTGGGCAGTAAAGAAGAGGGTTCAGATTGTCTTCTTAAGGGCACTTCTATACAGCTGATGTCTTGAGTTGTTTGTAACTCTACTGCTGGTAGCCAGGCCCCATTTTGACAACGTTCGGATACATCTAGTTTCCTGGGCTCAGTGTGAATGGTTTGAAGATTATTTTGATCCTGCTGGAGCATATCTGTTAATATTTTGCCAGACAGACCATCAGGGTTTACAGGTTTCCCTGGTCCAGCAGTATTACTGTAAAGGTGGCCATTTCTTTACTCACAGTTTTGGTAATCAGTTTCGAGATTAATTTTCTTCCTTGGTTGTTGAGGTGGAATCCTTGTCATGTATAGCACACCCTGTCAAACTCGCTAGCTTTAATGATTGTGTTATTGGTTGAGCACTGTGCAGCTGATAAGTTGCTGCAAAGTGGCTGGGTCAAAAATAGCACTGGGCAAAGCACTCAAGGTATTGCAGTGAGCTCTGAATGAATATGGAAGGGGGAGGGAAGGGAGGGGGGAGGCACACTTGGCAGGTTACAGCAGCTCAGCAACTTGAAAATCCTGAACTGGTATGTGGGGGAGTGCAGCGCCATGTGCTTAACATGGTGACTGACACACAGTGACTGCCAACCTGGGGGGCACATGGTGTCAGGCATGACTGAGGCTCTGCTGTGGCTGCTGGTGGCCTCATGGCATTCATCATGTTAAGGAGCTGTGGCAAGATGGTGCAGGAATGAACTAATCTAAATATGAAATTTAAAATATCACTGAAAACATCAAAATTCCTTAAAGACATGCCCTGAAAAATCGAAAGACAGCATTGCATTTGCGGTAGTGAGACAAGCTCGCTAAAATTACAACTAGGTGTATAGAATTATTGTTAACAAAGTTTTTAACATTTATATTAAAAGTAGTTGATGAATGATACAAACATAACAGTATATGCATGTGATGCACAGTTAGAAGAATCTTGATGTCATCTGGGGAATAAGTATGTTTCTATTACACAGGTCTGCGACTAAAAACTGCATAGGATTTTTTAACATTTTCTTATAGATTTTGACCTCCAAAAAACAGGAAAAATGTTCAAAAATTCTGTCACATAGGTTTTTATGTATATTGCAGTATTTATGTTCATTACTAATAAACCTATGTGGTTTTTTAATTTAATGATTATTAAAAATTATATCAATTATAACTGATAAAATAAACTTAAATTTAAAAAATTTACAATGTTAATCATTCTTTGTTACCACTTGTAGGTTTTACCGTGAACTCCTGGGCACCAGAAGCAAATGCAAACAATCTTGTTGTTCAGTTTTATCATGTTGCAAGTCAAATGACGATATGTATCTTGCATGAAATGAAGAGAAACTCTCAGTAGATATATTGCTATTGAAGTGAGCAGTGCTGTTGTTTCTGTCTAGTCATGGGTACAAGAGGTTGTGTTATTTTTCCAAACAGCTTTTGTTATATTTGTGGTGAATACACTATTGAAAGCTAACGGAGAAACATAAGTGATTTTATGAGGAAAGTTTATTTTGCTTACTTTAAATTAAAACTTGGTGATCAAGATAAACCATGGGTCCCACGTAAGGTGTGTAGAAGATGTGAAGATCTTTGTTTATGGTTTAAGGGTAAGAAAAATGCATTTGGATTTGGAATTCCTATGATATGGCGTGAGCAGAAAAACCATACCACTGATTGCTATTTCTGTTCAGTTGACATAAATGGATTCAATTCAAAAAACAAAAGAAGCATAAGTTATCCTAACCTTGACTCAGCTATACGTCCAGTGCCCCATAGCTCTGAAATACCTATCCCACAGCCACCTTCCAGTTTGGATGAATACCTGAGTGAGTTGGAGGACGAAGTTACATTACCTCCTCAGGGTGAATCAGGCTCAGATTTTTCTTCAGACGAAGATGAAAGGGCTCAACTGTTTTCTCAAAGTGAGTTCAATGATCTAGTAAGAGATTTAGGCCTTTGAAAAGATGCAGCCGAACTGTTAGGTTCCACATTAAAAAATAAAAACCTTTTATCATCTGGCACCTTATTTTCATGATACAGACACCGAGAAAAAGAATTTACCCAGTTTTCCTCAAAAGAAGGAAATTTAGTTTTTTGAAGTGATGTGGAAGGATTCATGCATTGCTTTGATATGCAGTATGACTCATCTGAATGGCACCCTGTTCATTGATTCATCCAAAACTCATCTTAAAGTAGTACTATTGCACAATGGAAATAAATTTGCATCTCTTCCAATGGGACATTCTGTGCTTATGGATGAAAACTATAACGATTTGGCCATTATCCTCGAAAAAATCAAATATCAGGACCATCAGTGTATGGTTTGTGGGGACTACAGAATACTCACGATGCTTTTGGGTCAGCAGGCAGGCTATACTAAATATCCATGCTTATTATGCTTGTTGAATGTTAGAGCCAGAGAACAGCACTGGACTAAAAGCGATTGGCCACCCCAAGAAACTTTAAAACCTGGAGAAAAAAATGTTATCAATATTACTTTGGTACCACGAGAAAAGGTTTTGTTGCCCCCTCTCCATATCAAATTGAGGTTGATGAAAAATTTGTAAATTCACTGCAAAAGGGTGGGGACTGTTTTAAATATCTATGTACAAAATTCTTGAAGCTGTCAGAAGCAAAGTTGAAAGAGGGAGTTTTCGCTGGCCCCGACATAAGAAAACATTTAACCGACACTCTCTTTGTGGAAAATATGAATGAGAAGGAAAAAGAAGTTTGGGTATCATTTAAGGATGTAGTGAAAAAGTTTTTGGGAAATACTAAGTATCCTGACTACAAAACCATTGTTCAGCAGATGCTAGCAGCTTACGAAGCTCGAGGCTGCAAGATGAGCTTGAAGGTCCATTTTTTACATTCCCATATAGACAGTTTTCCTGAAAACCTGAGAGCTTACAGTGAAGAACAGGGGGAGCAGTTTCACCAGGATGTCCGTGCTATCAAGAGACGGTACCAAGGAAGATGGGATGTCACTATGCTTTCTGACTTCTGTTGGATGCCTAAGCGAGAAATTAAAGGTGGAAATTGGAAAAGGACTCGGCGAAGTAGCAAGGAAAAGAAGAAAAGGTTTCATAAAAAACATGAATAAGTATAATATTGTTACTATATGTCTCAAAATAATGTTTCATTGGTTGTAAAAAAACATTATGTTTGATAATTCTGAATAAATGAGTGCTTTTACCAATTTTTTGTGTTTGAATTTGCAAAAAACCTTATGTGACGGGAAAAAATGGACATCACTTTTGAAATCAGTGCATTCTACAACAAAAAATTCATTAAAAATATCTCAAGCAGCTGAGAAAATTTTTTTTGCTGACCTGTGTTATTGTCAAACAAATAGTTATAAATTTTGTATGAATAATCTGAGTAAGGGTGGTAAAACAACATTTCTTGCTATGTACACGAATGATTATTGGCAGCATTAGTAAGTTGCGCTAATTTCCCGTCAGTCCATATCTTTACTTAATGGAGTTTAGTAAATTAATATATGTAAGATTGTCTTTGACTAACATATGGCTGCAGTGTCAACATGAATAAAGTTGTCAGGCTGACTAATTTTTCTGCAGTTCCCTTGTGGTGTACAAAATAGAATAAAGCCAGTTATTTTGCTCTTTTTGAAATTTAATAAAGTGATTTGAGGTTGCTAATCAACTAAAAGTCTGTGTTTCATATGTTTAAAATGTATAAATGTTGTAATATGCCTAATCTCATGAGTCCAATTGTAAGTTGGTGTACTGATTAAGGCAGTGAGCCACATGACAAAGTTTTTGATTTGGCAGGCAGAACTGAATACACCATGGACCTTGCCATTGGTGGGGAGGCTTGCGTGTCTCAGCGATACAGATAGCCGTACCGTAGGTACAACCACAACGGAGGGGTATCTGTTGAGAGGCCAGACAAACATGTGGTTTCTGAAGAGGGGCAGCAGCCTTTTCAGTAGTTGCAAGGGCAACAGTCTGGATGATTGACTGATCTGGCCTTGTAACAATAACCAAAATGGCCTTGCTGTGCTGGTACTGCGAACGGCTGAAAGCAAGGGGAAACTACGGCCGTAATTTTTCCCAAGGGCATGCAGCTTTACTGTATGATTAAATGATGATGGCGTCCTCTTGGGTAAAATATTCCGGAGGTAAAATAGTCCCCCATTCGAATCTCCGGGCGGGGACTGCTCAAGTGGATGTCGTTATCAGGAGAAAGAAAACTGGCATTCTACGGATCGGAGCGTGGAATGTCAGATCCCTTAATCGGGCAGGTAGGTTAGAAAATTTAAAAAGGGAAATGGATAGGTTAAAATTAGATATAGTGGGAATTAGTGAAGTTCGGTGGCAGGAGGAACAAGACTTCTGGTCAGGTGACTACAGGGTTATAAACACAAAGTCAAATAGGGGTAATGCAGGAGTAGGTTTAATAATGAATAGGAAAATAGGAATGCAGGTAAGCTACTACAAACAGCATAGTGAACGCATTATTGTGGCCAAGATAGATACGAAGCCCACACCTACTACAGTAGTACAAGTTTATATGCCAACTAGCTCTGCAGACGACGAAGAAATTGAAGAAATGTATGATGAAATAAAAGAAATTATTCAGATAGTGAAGGGAGATGAAAATTTAATAGTCATGGGTGACTGGAATTCGAGTGTAGGAAAAGGGAGAGAAGGAAACGTAGTAGGTGAATATGGATTGGGGGTAAGAAATGAAAGAGGAAGCCGCCTGGTAGAATTTTGCACAGAGCACAACTTAATCATAGCTAACACTTGGTTCAAGAATCATGATAGAAGGTTGTATACATGGAAGAACTCTGGAGATACTAAAAGGTATCAGATAGATTATATAATGGTAAGACAGAGATTTAGGAACCAGGTTTTAAATAGTAAGACATTTCCAGGGGCAGATGTGGACTCTGACCACAATCTATTGGTTATGACCTGTAGATTAAAACTGAAGAAACTGCAAAAAGGTGGGAATTTAAGGAGATGGGACCTGGATAAACTGAAAGAACCAGAGGTTGTACACAGTTTCAGGGAGAGCATAAGGGAACAATTGACAGGAATGGGGGAAAGAAATACAGTAGAAGAAGAATGGGTAGCTTTGAGGGATGAAGTAGTGAAGGCAGCAGAGGATCAAGTAGGTAAAAAGACAAGGGCTAGTAGAAATCCTTGGGTAACAGAAGAAATTTTGAATTTAATTGATGAAAGGAGAAAATATAAAAATGCAGTAAATGAAGCAGGCAAAAAGGAATACAAACGTCTCAATAATGAGATCGACAGGAAGTGCAAAATGGCTAAGCAGGGATGGCTAGAGGACAACTGTAAGGATGTAGAGGCTTATCTCACTAGGGTTGAGATAGATACTGCCTACAGGAAAAATAAAGAGACCTTTGGAGATAAGAGAACCGCTTGTATGAACATCAAGAGCTCAGATGGAAACCCAGTTCTAAGCAAAGAAGGGAAAGCAGAAAGGTGGAAGGAGTATATAGAGGGTCTATACAAGGGCGATGTACTTGAGGACAATATTATGGAAATGGAAGAGGATGTAGATGAAGATGAAATGGGAGATACGATACTGCGTGAAGAGTTTGACAGGGCACTGAAAGACCTGAGCCGAAACAAGGCCCCCGGAGTAGACAACATTCCATTGGAACTACTGATGGCCTTGGGAGAGCCAGTCCTGACAAAAACTCTACCATCTGGTGAGCAAAATGTATGAAACAGGCGAAATACCCTCAGACTTCAAGAAGAATATAATAATTCCAATCCCAAAGAAAGCAGCTGTTGACAGATGTGAAAATTACTGAACAATCAGTTTAATAAGCCACAGCTGCAAAATACTAACACGTATTCTTTACAGACGAATGGAAAAACTAGTAGAAGCCGACCTCGGGGAAGATCAGTTTGGATTCCGTAGAAATACTGGAACACATGAGGCAATACTGACCCTACGACTTATCTTAGAAGAAAGATTAAGGAAAGGTAAACCTACGTTTCTAGCATTTGTAGACTTAGAGAAAGCTTTTGACAATGTTGACTGGAATACTCTCTTTCAAATTCTAAAGGTAGCAGGGATAAAATACAGGGAGTGAAAGGCTATTTACAATTTGTACAGAAACCAGATGGCAGTTATAAGAGTCGAGGGACATGAAAGGGAAGCAGTGGTTCGGAAGGGAGTAAGACAGGGTTGTAGCCTCTCCCCGATGTTATTCAATCTTTATATTGAGCAAGCAGTAAAGGAAACAAAAGAAAAAGAAAAATTCGGAGTAGGTATTAAAATCCATGGAGAAGAAATAAAAACTTTGAGGTTCGCCAATGACATTGTAATTCTGTCAGAGACAGCAAAGGACTTGGAAGAGCAGTTGAACGGAATGGATGGTGTCTTGAAGGGAGGATATAAGATGATCATCAACAAAAGCAAAACGAGGATAATGGAATGTAGTCGAATTAAGTCGGGTGATGTTGAGGGTATTAGATTAGGAAATGAGACACTTAAAGTAGTAAAGGAGTTTTGTTATTTGGGGAGCAAAATAACTGATGATGGTCGAAGTAGAGAGGATATAAAATGTAGACTGGCAATGGCAAGGAAAGCGTTTCTGAAGAAGAGAAATTTGTTAACATCGAGTATAGCTTTAAGTGTCAGGAAGTCATTTCTGAAAGTATTTGTATGGAGTGTAGCCATGTATGGAAGTGAAACATGGACGGTAAATAGTTTGGACAAGAAGAGAATAGAAGCTTTCGAAATGTGGTGCTACAGAAGAATGCTGAAGATTAGATGGGTAGATCACATAACTAATGAGGAAGTATTGAATAGGATTGGGGAGAAAAGAAGTTTGTGGCACAACTTGACCAGAAGAAGGGATCGGCTGGTAGGACAAGTTCTGAGGCATCAAGGGATCACCAATTTAGTATTGGAGGGCAGCGTGGAGGGTAAAAATCGTAGGGGGAGACCAAGAGATGAATACACTAAGCAGATTCAGAAGGATGTAGGTTGCAGTAGGTACTGGGAGATGAAGAAGCTTGCACAGGATAGAGTAGCATGGAGAGCTGCATCAAACCAGTCTCAGGACTGAAGACCACAACAACAACAACTGAATACATGGTCTTTTTTGTATTCACCTCTTGCACAATGAGGCTGGTTTTGGTAAGGTTTGTGCAGACAGAGAGCTGCTTGGGCTTAAGTATTATTCAGAACTTAGAAATATTTTGATGTGAAGCAGTTCATGACTTAGAAATATTTCAGTATATACCAGTTTAGGACTTAGAAATGCGAAGATAAGTCAATTATTATCTGCAATTTAGTTATATTTTTGTTTATTATGGTAGTAGTGTCATTTTACATTGATGACACTTGCTTTGTTTATTTGTTGTTATATCTTCGCAATTTTCAAGTTGCTAGGTTAGTTTCATTATCGCTGCCATGCTGTTAATCATGGCTGCTCTTCTGTCTATTTGCACCAACGAAGAGCAACAATCAGTGATCAGATTTTTGTGGTCGGAAGGGGTATCAGAGGCCAAAATACATCAAACACTTTTGGTACAGTATGGGAACAGTGTTCTGGCACAACAGAGTGTCTACGAATGCATTGAAAAATTCCGAAATGGTCGCATCATTACTGATGACAAAACATGGATCCATCATTATGAGCCAGAGAGTAAACGGCAGAGTATGGAATGGAAACATCCAAATTCGCCATGTAAGAAAATATTGAAGACCCAACCATCCACAGGAAAACTGATGCTTACGGTTTTTTTGGGACGCACAAGGTCCAGAACTGGAACATTACGGGGAAAGGGGCACAACAATAAGTAGTGTACGTTACAGTGAGATGCTTACTACCAGGCTAAAGCCTGCAATTCGAAGCAAACGCTGAGGATTGCTGTCAAAAGGTGGTGTGTTGTTGCACGACAATGCCCGTCCGCATACTGCTGCCCACACTGCTGAAATGCTCCAGAAACTAAAATCTGAAGTACTGAATCATCCTCCATAAAGTCTCGATCTTGTTCCTTCTAACTATAACCCATTTGGTCCACTCAAACAAGCATTAAGGGGCCCTTGCCTCAGATGAAGCAGTGAAAGAAGTGGTGCATTCCTGGCTCGCAGCTCAACTGAGAACCTTCTTTTATGAGGGCATCAGGAAGCTTGTACAACAAGGGACTAAGTGCATTGAAATGCAAGGAGACTATTTTGAAAAATGATGTTCTTGTAAGTTTCCTATTTGATTACAGTAAAATTTTATAACTACTTTGCAGGTAATAATTGACTTACCCTCGTATTTTGGAACTCTGAGTGCTAGTGGACATTGAATATTTCAACCATGGTGAATTTGACACTGCATAATGACTTATGTACTTGCTGAACTTCAAGATTTCTTTCCAGTTTAAGTGATTTGTTGCACAGCTCAATACTGAGGTTCAGTTTCGTTACTGCCTATGAATGCTCTGCTTGCATTGCAAAATTAAACATTTTGGTTTCTTGTATCTATACTGTGTTCAGTAACCATCTGTGTGAGGCCATTGTACAATTAAATTTGTGTGTGAGTTTAATAAACAAAACAAAGATTAATCCTTTGGTTTTAGCCCACATTATTATCCTATGGGATCATATTCTTAATTTTTCTTATCATAACTTGTTTTTGATGTATTTTATTATTTAACTGTTTTGTCATTGCTAAATTAAGGTGCCTCCTCATAAATGTTCCATACTTCCCTAAGGACTTGAAGCAACAGTGTATGACAAAACCCCTTTTGATCAGTTGAGACATATTCAAATCTAAAGTGGTGTACTCATCATCTGGTGATTAGGTTGCAACGAATTGATGCCTGCTGGCAATTAATTTCTCACTATTGTTGCCGAGCCCAGTGAAGTTGCAATTGTTTGGTCTGGTCCAGGATTCATCAGTTGTAGCTAGTGAAGCTGCAGTCCTTGTCTTGGAAATCAACAATCAGTTAAAATGGTCTTAGAAATGTTGTCATTAAAATGGATATATTACAGAGTAAAAGTAATGCATCCCAATATTATAGAAGGAAAAATGGAAATGTATCTCTCATCATGTAGAAAGATAATTTTCTCACTGTGGCTGCTAGCTTGGGACATTGAAAGTAGATTTAGTATATTTACCCAGACTTGTGAAATTTATTAGAACTGAAGCAGATATCACAACAAACACTCAGTTTTAAAATGTATGACTTCAAAGATAATTGTGGATGACATGATCAATAAAAGTGCTCCACTCTTCTAATACATATAAAAAAGTGCAATAACTGTGTAACAAATGTTTGTGTTGGCTTGAACTTTCTGCATGTGCAGTTAAAATCAGACAATGGAAACTCCAGGTTTGAATATGAACAATATAGGAAAAGACAGATTGCTGCTTACTGTAAAGAAGACATGTCAAGTTGCAGACAAGCACAATTAATTACAGTAAGTAGCAATCTGTCTTTTCCCACATTGTATACGCAGTTAGCGACTAGGCATCTTTCCTGATGGTAAAATTTGCAGTAGTATAGTCTTCTTTCAAAACAAAGACAAGTAGGTATTTTTTGTTTTTCCTTGTTTTCACATTAGGTAGGTCTCCTTCACACTGGGTCTTGAGTTCTGTAATCCTTTCCCAGCCTACTTCTCTTTACTCCCCGTAGAAGGAACTAATAGTTTCAAGAGCCTTCACATTGAAACGTGTATATTGCCAATACTGGAATTTTGCTTTTTGAATATAAGTGCTGGCCACTCATTGTTTCTCAGTGTAATTTTGCTAATGCGGATATTGAACTGTGTCACCTACTGCAAGTTTTTTAAAGTACTATGATACCTTACTATGAACAACAAATTGCCCAAAAACAACTATTTACTATGTGCACATAAAAAATAAGCTAAACATTGTAGCTCATATTCTGGATTTGTATTTTTCAACGACTGTATGAGAAAAAGCGCCATTCTCTGAACAGTGCGGCTGAACGTGTGCTCACTGATAGCCTTGAGTGGGACAGATTAAGTGAATTTGCAAGATATGTTAATCCATGGTTGGAGAGAACGAGACAGCAGGGGATGAATGTGGGAATGGAGTGCCAGAAGTGTGCCTAGTGTTCACAAGAAGCCTATTTATTTAACTAATATGGTGGTAGCGTGGAGAGGGAGTGGGTGGCAGCAGGAAGTTGAAGAAATCTAGGAAGCTGTGGAGGGAGGAGGCAAATGTAGGAGTAGAATCAATCTGCAAAATGTGAAGTATGTCTGTCTATTTTTCCAAAGGTCCTGTGTTGGCCTTGGAACAACTTCAGTCCCAACATCCTCTATACTATGTTTTTTAAATCATGTGCATGGTGGTGTGGAACTCAGTAGAACTCGAGCCAATATGTTAACTTTTATTACATAGTAAGAATGAAAATTATGAAATACACACAGCTTTCATGTACTAGCTGACTGCACACATATACGAACAATAAACAGCATTTCAATTCCAAATATGATTGAACAAGATATAAAAGGAAAATGGAAACAACTGTTAAATGTATTATGTACCAATAATTGTATTTAATGTTGAATAAGAATGTGACTGAGGTAACTTGAGAAGTGATTGATGCTTTAGCTATTTGTAGTCCTTTGTGCCCTGAACCTTAGCAGTACCCTGTGGATGTTTGATTGGCAATGTTATTTATAGTTCTCTAGGAATCAAGCTTTCTTAATGCATAGAGTAGATACTCATCTACAATGATATTACTTCTAACATAAAAGTTTAGAGAACATTGTGGTATCATATGATATGCTGTACTGACTCCACATTCACATCTGTCTGATACTATTTTCCCAGTTTTATGCACGTAGAGAGGATATGAATTGTCTCATTTTGGATTCATCTATTGTAGTTCCTTTC